>NC_047039.1:52384794-54864794 GCF_011762595.2 Tursiops truncatus | reverse complement strand
ATATCTCAAGCTCTACATAAATGACGTGGAAGTATCTATACGTGCCCTGAAAAAAACCTGTAGCCACAGGGCTAAGATTTCTGAAAACCAAATCCAGGGTCTCATCCTGAAGGTGACTGAATTATAACACAAATTGAATTCCCAACCTCCCAAGTAATTCACTGATACTACTATGTTTTACATCATCCTGAAACAGCTGGCTTGATAGAATTGTGGAATGATCTTTTGAAAACTCAAATACAGTGCTAGCTAGCTGAAAATACCTTGCATGGATGGGACAAGGTCCTCAAGAAGGCTATATATGCTCTAAATCTATGTACAATATATGGTGCTATTTCTCTCATTTCCAGGATTCTCTTGAGTCCAGGAATCATGGAGTAATCACTATTACCCTTACTGATCCACTAGAAAAATGTGTACTTCTCATCCTTGTGACCATATACTCTTTTGGTCTATGTGTCTTAGACCCAAAGGGATGAATGTTTCCACTAAGAGACATAACAATGAATTTCATTAAACTAAAATTTGACTGTCACCTGTACACCTGGAGCCTCTCATGTCTCTGAATCAACTGGCAAAGAAAGGAGTTATTGTGCTGAATGGGGTGACTGACCCTTATTACCAAGGGGAATTTAGAATGCTACTACACAACTGAGGTAAGGAAGAATATGTCTGGAACACAAGACATCCCTTAGGGTATATTAGTACTGCCATGTCCTGTGATTGAAGTCAATGGAAAACTACAACTCAATTCCATCAGGATAGCTAATGGCCCAGGGCCTTCAGGAATGAAGTGTAGATGATCCCACCAGGCAAGGAACCATAACCAGCTGAGGAGCTTACTGAGAACAAAGGAAATATGTAATGGGTAGTAGAAGAAGGTCGTTTAAAACCAGCTACAATCATTGTTGCAGAAATAAGGAATATAATTGTTATCAGTATTTCTTACTTACTCTGTCATATATATTTTAATATGTATATTAAGCAAATATTTTTGTTTTCCTACCTCTCTTATTCCCTTATTACATGGCAAAATATATGTTACTAATAGCTAAACTCACTGTATTTAAGTTTCATGGAGAAGAGTGAATATCATACAAAATCTCTGCATTCTCTTCCAGGGAAAGTGTCAGTACATTTACAGTTGCACACACAGGATAGTTGTATTATAAGAAGTCAAAATATGACCTTGTTATCATTTTGAGATTAAGTTTGGTTTAAAGAGATGTGTATGGGTGCCAAGGTGAAAAAATAAATCTACTGGTTCATTTTCTGTAATAGAACCCTGAATGATACAGATACTATACAGAAACTAACAAGAACTGTCCTATCAATGGAGAAGAGACATAAACTCCTACCCAAGACCACCAACACATACAAGAAAGAATTTGACTGCCATAAGGAAAAAGAACAAGAATACTGAGAAAGCCTCACCCCTGAGGTTCAGATGCACAGGACATCCCTGAGACTGAGGTTGGGCCAAAACCAAAAAGAAGCCTTTTTCTCACAATACAAGCCTAGTATGGTATAACAAGTAACACCGGTCTGCTGCTGCATGGGCAGAGTGTGGAGAGAGAGCTCCTCTGATGTGCAGATGTTGGGGGATGGCTGAAAGTTGAAAGTAAAGTGTTACCACTGAATAAAACTTTCAGGCTCACCTGGGCCCAATCTGATCACAAGGCAATATCACTCCACTGCTAGAGGAACACAAAGGCTTGGACACTAAAACCAAAACCAACCAAACAAAAAACAAATCTAGCTCAACCTCTGATTAGATTGACTCAACTTTATCACACTAACTGCTTCAAAGATAAAGAGGTCTCTACTATACATGAAAAAATACATGTTATATTAAATTCTGTTAGCAAAACAAGACTCAGAGATGATACGGATGTTGGCAGTATTAGATAGGGACTTTAAAATAACACTGCTATTAGAGGATCTAATGGAAAAAGTGTATACCATCCACAAATCAAAGATGAATCTCACCAGGTAGATAAAAATATGAAAATGAAATAGAATTGCTAGGAAATAAGATAATCCATTGTGTCAGAGATGAATACTTACTGCAGTGCAATTATGAATTTTCCACAACTAAGGAAATAATAAAATCTGAGAAAACATGAATAGAAATTACCCAAACTGAAATATAATAGAAACACAATGAGAAAAACAGAACAGAAATAATAAGACTTGTTGATCAATATCAAATGGTGCTGCCGGTAGATACCTGAAGTCACAGAAGAAGTGAGTGACAGTATAATCAGAAAACATATTTAAAGAGAAAATAGACAATAATTTTGCAAATATAATTAAAGATTTTTTTAAAAGTCCAAGAAGCTCAGAGAACTGCCAAGATGGGTTAAAAACGCACCCATACATACATCTTAATTTATTATAGTCAAACTACTACAAACCATATATGGTAACAAATTCTTGAAAGTATTCAGAGAAAAAAAGAAACAATATTCAGTGGAACAAAGATAGGATTTATGTCAAACTTCTTGTTATGCACTATGCCAAAGATAATGAAGTTACATCTATGACAAAGTGCAAAAAAAAAAAGAAAAACAGAAAAAACTTTCATCCTAAAATTCTATACCCAGTGAAAATATCTTTCAAAAATAATGGCAAAATAAACGTTTTCACAGCAAACCAGTGGTGTAGGAAACATAAAGACATTTCTTCAGGCAGAAATAACATGACAAAAGACAGAAACTTGAATGAACACTAAGAGCCGAATATTTCCATAAATGATAAATACAAACATTAATATAAAATATTTTGGCATTTTTCTTTTCTTTTAATTTCTCTAAAAGATGATGGGCTCTTAACTGAAAAAATATGGCAACAATGATATGTATGTTTGTGTGTACTGGGGTAAGTTATAGCACATGTAAAAGTAAAGTAAAATTTGTGCCAATAATAGTACAGAAAGTGAGAGTGAAAAATTAAAATTATATTGTTTTAATGCTTTAACTGTTTATTTTAAGTGGCATAATATTATATGAAGCTAGACTGTGTGATACATTAAAATATATTATAAACATTATGGCAAACTGGTAAAACTAAATAAAGAGGAATGACCAAAAATCCAATACTTAACATAAAATGGAGTTATTTTAAAAATAATGCAACTCAACGAAGGCAGCTATGAGGGAAAATGTAACCAAAAACAAATCAAGAATGACCACAATAATAAAAAGTAACTAGAAAAATGTTAGATTTCAATTTATCCACAGCAATAACTGTATTAAATTTGAATTAAATGGCAGAGGTTGCCAGATTGGATTAAAAATATCAGAACCCAAACGGACACTGTCTACCTGTCTATGAAAAATTCATTTTTAATATAAAGACAGAGATAGATGCAAACCTATAAAAGGGTGGAAAATATACAGAATGCAAACACTAATAAAAGAATCCTGGAATGCTTATATTAATATCATATAAAGTAGACATCAGAACAAAACATTATCAAGGATAGAGAAGTACTGCATAATTATAAAGAGTAAAATTCACCAAGAACATTTTAACAATCCTAAATATTTAGGTAATAACAACAGAGCTTCTAAATACATGAAGCAAAAAATGACTACTGAATTGATGAAAACAGACAAATTTACAATTATAGTTTAATTCTCAATGCTCCTTTCTCAGGAATCAATATAAAAGATACACAGAAAATCAGACAGGGTATAAATAATCTGGAAAACACTATCAGTCAGTTTGACCTAATTGAAACTTATACAACACTTCTATCAACAACAGCAGAATACACATTTTATTCCAAGTGAACTTGGAATATTCACCAAAATATATGTTGAATCATAAAATAAATCTAATAAACTATACAATAGAAATCATAAGAAATATTTAAGTCAATAAAAGAGAAATATAAGCAAAATGTATAAATATTTGTAAATTAAGTCACACTTCTAAGTAACCCAATGGTCAAAGACAAAGTCACAAAGAAAATTACAAAACATTTTAAATTCAATTCAATGAAAATAAAACGCAATGTGTCAAAATTTGTTGAATGCAAATAAAGCATAGTTTAGAGAGCTTTATAAGTTTAGAGAGCGTCTATATTTTCTGTATAAGCAAAAACTGTTTACATTAGAAAATAAGAAGGTTGTCATATCAATGACCTAAATTTCCACCTCAAATTTCATAAGATTAAAACAATAATATTTTATTTCTCCCTTATTTAAGGTACAATGATGATCTTTCTGACTAAGTGACTCTCCACAACGGGAGAGGGCTTTAAAAAAAAAAAATTTAAACCAAAATACAAAAAAGTTTTTTTTTGTTTTTTTTTCCTGCGGTATGCGGGCCTCTCACTGTTGTGGCCTCTCCCATTGCAGAGCACAGGCTCCAGACGCACAGGCTCAGCGGCCATGGCTCACGGGCCCAGCCGCTCCGCGGCATGTGGGATCCTCCCGGACCAGGGCACGAACCCGTGTCCCCTGCATCAGCAGGCGGACTCTCAACCACTGCGCCACCAGGGAAGCCCTAAATTTATTAAACTTTACTTTTTTAGAGCAGTTTGAGTTTCACAGCAAAAGAGGAAGGTACAGAGATTTCCCATACAACCCCTGCCCCTACACATGCATAGGGTCCCGGATTATCAATATCCCCCACCAGAGTGGAACATTTGTTACAACTGATGAACCTACATTGACACATCATAATTACTCAAAGTCCATTGTTTACATTACGATTCATTGATGGCACTGTACATTCTATAGGTTTTAACAAATATATGACATATAGCTATCATTATGGTATCACACAGTGTTTTCACTGCCCTTAAAATCCTCTATGCTCTACGTATTCATTCCTCTCTCCACTCCAACCCCTGGCAACCACTGATGTTTTTACTCTTGACATAGTTTTGCCTTTTCCAGAATGTCATATGCTTGGAGTCATATAGTACACGGTGTTTTTAGATTGCCTTCTTTAGCAATATGCATATAAGTTTCCTCCATGTCTTTTCATGTCTTAATAGCTCATTTCTTTTTAGTATTGAATAATATTCTACTTTCTGGATGTACCACAGTTTATTTATTTGTACCATTTCTAAAGCAAATAATGTGCCAAAGCATCTCATTATCCTGGAAAGAATAAACATACTTCTACTTTCACTGTGATTAAAAAAAAATATTGCCAGATATTCTACCCAGTAGTATTCTTTCCTCAACTACAGTTCCATAAAAATCTGGTTCAGAATAGACCCCTAATATTAAAATAGAGAATTCTTATACCTGGCAATGATTTTTTTAAACAGTTGTTTAGTAAGACAATTTCACACACATTCCTTGTGGAAAGCATGACAAAAGAAGGAATTTAAGCCCTTGTAGTAAATTGATTACACTTGCAATTATAGTTCAGGTAGTTAAATGACTTCAGGGAAATCAATTTACTCCACATCACCAGTGAATGTCAGAGTTATACACAGTGAATTCTCCACTTAAAATGCATGTTCAAGAAATACACTCAAAGAACAATTTTATTTCGTATCATGTTGCTGTGTTTCCAGTGATTTTCTTACAATTCCTACTATCAAGCAGCAAAAAACAATGGTTTCTCTAGGTTCTATGAAAAGCAATGATAGGATTAATTAACAGTTTCAAATGCATATATAATTGCCTGTCTGGAATCTTGCCAATTTCAGAGAAGGCAGGAGAAGTAAATTAAGAAACAACTAATAAATTGAAACTACTATGGTTTCTATTTTAAGTGTTTATGGACATACTTAAAATGGAAAATTCTCTACATTAAAAAACACACACTACATTTTCATACATAGTGTATAAATTATTTTGGCATTCTAGCCAGCTTTTTTTTTTTTCCTCTGAGAAGGGTTGACTAGAACACATTGATTATTAATTTTTGTCTGAAATGGTAAGGGAGAACAGCATCTATCTGCCTTTAGCCATCTAATTTTATTCAATTTGTTACCAATTTGATCACTTGACATTCCTGTTTGCTCCCATGGTAATTGTAGAAAGATTTGCAATACTCTTTCCTGAGGGACTGAAATGCTCTCAAAGGCCTTGCTTAAGAGATAAGCACTTAATGTGAGAAGAGTTTTGCTCTGTGCCACTTGAACCTTGTCCTTTCCACTGGAGCATTTGACAAGAGTGCTAAATCTAGTAGTAGCCTCTAGTTTATCCTATTATGCGTATTTGTGTCCCTTAAGCATTGAGATGAAACCTCCAATTCATTTCTAAGAGACCTGGGATACTTACCAGATGGTAGTTCTTTTAGTTAAAATAAAACTGAGTTTAAATTTATACTTAAATGTGAACTATTCCATAGCACACTTCCTTATGACACAGGGTTCTCCTTTACTAATTTTCTTAATATTGTGCCCAAAGAAAACCTATGGCTATGAAAGTTCTAAGTTAGAAATTATAATATTATTGATCACAGGATATCTCTGATAAACATTCTTCAGATGTTACTTTAATATTCTCAATTACTGAGACTCAGTCATACTTCGTCTAATATGTTCCAGGCACTTTGCAGTCATCATCTCATTTAATACTCAGAGTAACCTGCTGAAGTAATTATTATCACCATTTTATGGGTGAAAAAACTAAAGTTCAAAGAGACAAATTAATTTTTTGAGGACTCACAGATAGTAAGAAATAGACCCTTGATTTGTAATGAAGACCTGGATACCTTCAAAGTCCATGCTCATTCCATTCAACTTCAGAACTCTTTATACTCTGCCACCAAAGTACCTTTGTACATTTTCAAAGCTTAGGTCCAACAGCTCTCTGCAAGTTTAAAGTTTTCTGGAAGTCTCACATTTCTCCTTGGAAATGATTTACATTTTGTATTATACTATACATCAGCAGTTGCTTTAAAAACATTCAAAATTATTTAAATGTTGAATTACTTATTTCTCTTTAAGTATTAGAGATAAACTGATGCTCCCAGATGTTAGACTGTTTATTCTGTTACTTTATCCAATAATTACACAAAGCTTTCTACTTCCAAAATTATAGGGATATGCACACCAGTTTGAGAAGCACAAAACAGGAAGAACAAGGCCATGGAAGCAAATAAGGGGTTGGCAAGGTAAAGGGATTTCAGTGTAGGTGAGAAATATGGTACACATGGACACATGCCGTGTTCACTGGGGTAGAACCATAGAAAACATGAGCTATAGTAATTCTCTTTATTTAATTACCTGATAATATACTTAGAAGAGAATAGAAAACAACTAATCTATAAAAACAATTCAATGCAATCCAACACATCCTTTATTAAGTAGTTTAAAAAAAAATGACAAGCAACATGCAAGATGCTGGAATATTACAAATATTTGTAAAACACACTTCCTGCCCTCAAGATACTAACAAGAGAAGGCAGTCACATACAACTATAATTACGTGTAATGTGATAAGTATCATAATACAAGTATGCAGAGGACACACAAGAACCACAGAAGAAAGTGCTGTATCTGGGGTGCTATTCTCCCTGGGTTTCTAACGATCTTGTACAGCAGAAAGGTGGAGAGTAACAACCAGTTACTAAAATAGTGTGATGTATTTTAGTGAATGTTAAAGAGTTTAGCAGGCTTGATTGAAAAGGAATGTCCACGCTAGAGAAAAGTGTAGTGGGAAGAATAGCACATAAAGTAGAATAAAAATAGTAAGAGCCCCTGTAAATATTCACGTCTTGTTGCATTTTTCCTTTATAAAACTCAATGTCCTTGTAATTACTTGTTCAGTAACTGTCTTCTCTACTAGACTGTAAACTCAAAAATTGCAGGGGCTGTGTCTTGTCCTCTCCTGCTTAGCACAGTTCCCAACACACAACACGCATGAGGTGTTGTGAAAACTCCAAAGAAAGGAAGAGAAATATGTATTTGATATGGTGCACCAGACAGAAAGTGATTAAAAAGTCATGGTGAAGGGAGTAGCATGTGGTAAAGTGTCTTTAGAAGATTGGGAGTAATATGAGGGATGACTTAGGTAAAGGGTAATAATTAATGAGGTATTAATTTACACTCAGAACTCACCCCTTGGATGGTGAAAAGCCTGGAAAGAGTAGTGGCAGACCATGTAGGGAAGAAAAGGATAAATGAGAGGCGTATGTTTAAGATAAAACTGTCCAGAATTTTGAAAGGAAGTATAAAAAGACTGAAGGAAAAAACAAGAGAGAAAGAAGACTGTTAACTTCCAGTCTGAAGGACAGGAGGAAAAACGGTGACTCTGAAGGAAAAGGAGTTAGTTTGGGGGTGGAAATTAACAAGACTTGATAAGAAGTGTAATTTGAGGGACTTCCCTGATGGCGCAGTGGTCAAGAATCCGCCTGCCAGTGCAGGGGACACACGTTCGTTCGATCCCTGGTCCAGGAAGGTCCCACATGCCGCAGAGCAAATAAGCCCGTGCGCCACAACTACTGAACCTGCGTGCCACAACTACTGAAGCCCACGCACCCTAGAGCCCATGCTCCGCAACCAGAGAAGCCACCGCAATGAGAAGGCTGCGCACCGCAACGAAGAGCAGCCCCCGCTCTCTGCAACTAAAGAAAGCCCGCGCGCAGCAATAAAGACCCAATGCAGCCAAAAATAAGTAAGTCAATAAATAAATAAATGTAATTCGAAACTGCTAAGGTTTGTTATTGAAGTAATTTATCTGCCTAGGATCTTTTGTTAATTTTATTGCTGAAGAGTTAAAATCTCCTAGTTTGAGTAAGGATAACATCATAATTGTTTAAGCTTGCTTTACTGATTTATATGTTTGTTTTTTCTTTAAGCTACACTTTAAAGAGTCCATTTACAAATGTGCCTTTTTTTTAAATGTGTAATTTTGCTTAGAAAAATGAAATCATAGATTCCAACCTCCACGGTTCACAATGAGTCCAATAAGCAAGGATTTACACCCTTCGGAAATAGTCTTAATTAGAGTACTATGGGGTATGCCCTTGAAAATCTCCCCTCTTTCTAAACTTACCCATGAAAAGCAACTTTGGACTCCCCCATAACAATATTTACTATTTTTTCTTTCTTCAAGAGAACATATCAAACCCTTTCTTCAGTTTTTGGGGGGTTTTTTTTAAGAGGAAAAACCCTTCTGGTACACTACAGTTGAAGAACATTTTTTCAGATAATGAGGTCATGGAGAATACAGATCTGGATCAATAGCACAAGCACATAAAGTTTTCTTAAGCCCTGGATGAAATGCAAAGGGAGACTAATCCAAGGACTCAATCTTTCTTCAAATGTTTTGCTTCTCAATGATCAAATGAAGATTACAATTGTGTTTGCTTTGCTTTCTCCTCTAATCAGAATTTTTCAGGTTGATTTTTAGAGTGTAGTAGACCAGGTTTCAACTTCATTTACAAACAATCCTTAGCAAGAGAAGAAGACGGTTTAAAGGTGCTGTAACAATCATAAGTGAAGTCTGGTAAAATAAGGAAAAATATAAACTTTTGGCAATAGGTAAAAGTGACAGGTAAACATAGAAGATATGGTTTAAAAACACCCTTTATTTTAAGAAGACAAAATATTTAGAGTGAACGAGTAATGTTTGAAACTGTGATAGGACTGATGGGGAAACAAAAGCAATAATAAAGATATTTGATTCCGAAAGCTCAAGTAGGATACTGTACATGAAATGAATTTAGGAAACGGTGCCCAGAACAGTAGCACAGGGAAACACTGATAGTTTCCTCTTATTTCACTAAAATAGTAAAAAATGAAACTGGGATGATGATTGAGAGAGAACTAATTACACTGAAATAATTTATCTGGACTAAAGTTTATGGTATACAACCCAAGTCCCTGTATTATAAATTTTAAGAATCCAAATGCTAGTATATTCAAGCTTACACATAGTACAGATCATAAATGCATAGTTCTAATTTCTAATATAGAATATACTACTGTTTGCAATTCTAAATCTAGATGGATATATAATTCAACCCAGGTTTTTCCTACTCAAAGAGCATATGTCAATGTATGTTTTATAATTATCTGTAGACATTGTAAGATTTTCAAATTTCACTGCAGCACATTAATATATGATGCTGGAGAATGCTTCTAAGACTTTATACACCTGTTTTAATCAAACGCTTCTTTGCCCTAATTTAAATCAAATCACACAGGATGAATTGAATACATACACACAAGATGCTGTGTAATATTCAGACACGATGAACAAGGAAGTATGATGTAGCCCTTATCTTTCAATACACTTAGAATCTAAGCAAATGTTCCAGAACCATATCTGTGCTTCTGGAGCCAGAAAATCTGAGTTTAAGATCCAATAATGACATCTAGAGCTTATAACTGTGAAAGGAGTTTATTATTTGTGCCTGAGGACATTTTTTTCAATTTTAACAAGAGGGCACTAACTGTCTAAATATATTATGAGAAGATTAAAAAGACAGAGAAAATGAAAGTAAAACAGACCACAATGATTATACATAGTAACATGTATCTTCTGCCTCTTCACTTATCATAAGGTCTTTCTTAAAAGGAGGAAAATAATAATGGTAGAAAAGTTTCCTTTTCTTTTATCTCTGCACACCTTGTTTTTCCCCTAAAATGACAATGAACGTTGTTTCTCGGGCTTCCCTGGTGGCGCAGTGGTTGAGAGTCCACCTGCCGATGCAGGGGACACAGGTTCGTGCCCCGGTCTGGGAAGATCCCACATGCCGCGGAGCGGCTGGGCCCGTGAGCCATGGCCGCTGAGCCTGTGCGTCCGGAGCCTGTGCTCCACAAAGGGAGTAAGCCACAACAGTGACAGGCCCACGTACCGCAAAAAAAAAAAAAAAAAAAAGAAAAAAAAGAAAGTTGTTTCTCATACTTTTCAATGATTACAGTGATCTGCTATTTTATTTCTTTATATTAGTGCCTGGATATCTGCTTTGAATCCCAGTCTGGTAATCATCACCCTGCTAGGATACAGCGAGGCCTCCTGTTAATGCCTGCCCATCTAAGCCCAACCTGCAGTGTCAGTTAAACCTGTTTAATCTCCTTCTCTTGTCAAAGAGCTTCTTAGACATATTTTCAGTTCATGTAATTGGACAGGAAGTATAATTTTTTATTCACTAATTTCTTGTTTGAGGCTTAATGGTATATTTAACATGTACTTAGAATTAAAAAGAGATAAAATGATGGGCCAGATAAGAAGAGAAAAAGGGAGTGTGGTATGGAATAGGTGGTGGCCTATTTAACCTCTAAAGACAAAGTAATCATTTAACACATCTAGCTTTTTAAATACATGCTCCATTTTAAGAGGCAGAGCAGAAGAGATTCTGCCCCAAACCAGCATTACTGTAGTAAGATTTTGTAGTGGGATTTGGGTTTATATATTCTTCTTATAAGGCCCAAGTGTGCTCTACAACTTTCTTGACATGCTATGTATAATGCAGTGGCTGCTCTTCTGGTTCATCTCTCTCTCAGGTACTGTAGAAAGATATCACCACATGAGAAATATGGAAGCTCTATTACAGCACACTTAAGATACTGATTCTTAGTCACTGGGTAGGCCATGAGCAGTAGGAAGCAACTACACAGACTAGTCAAAACAAAAACATTAAGAAATAGGAAAAATGCACATAGAGAAGAGCAGGCTTGGGGTTACTAGAAGTGATGACATAGGGAGAATCTCTAGGGAGAAGGAAAATTCTTACCAAGCTCACTATGCCATTACTGTGAAGGAGCCCAAGTCCTAATTCTCTAATGTTCCCGGGCATGGGAATGATATCTTGGAACTTGAGTAAAACTACATTTCTTACTTGATTATATCTTCCTGTAGTTCTGACCATTAGCTGTCACTTTTCTTACACTGATGATTTATATATGAAACAGTATCCTGGATGTTCCCTCAGGGGTCTGTAACCCTGGATTATTGCTGGCTGCCAGAATATTGGCGTGATCAAGAATAATATGAAACTTTGGTTTATACATCATAGTTGCTCTGAAAGGGAGAGAGGTGTTCTGTGTGGATAAGGATAGAGAATTGTTTAAAAGGATTTATCATAGGAGGTTTTGCAGCAAATATATTTCCTTACTACCAAGCTGATACAATTTTTTAGGTACTCTCAGGAGGCAGAAAGAAAATGGGACTTCAAGGTCTTTTCCATACTAATTGAGGGTGCAGTCAGAAGCTTCAGAAAGTGAAAAATCTGTTTAACATATCGCAGAGCTATAGATGGTGTTAGCTGGAGGTCAATTCTGTGAAAGAAGAGTACCATTTTCATAACTGCATCCTCCAATATCACTATCAGGTATTGGCCCTGGAAAAATTACTGGTCATTGCAATGACATTTAAGAGGTATTCTAGGAGTGAAGTTTAAGCAGATGGAGATCTGTCCAAAGTTCCAAACCTATACTTGATGTTAGCAGGTGTTCAATTATCAGAAAAGTTATGTGTTTAAAGAAGGATCACTACATGTCCTTCTGGACTACATTTGCAAATGTGAACAAACTTCAATGGCTGCCATGTAGAGTAATGGGCTAGTTATAGCACTTGGGGCAGGTGTTTTGGCAGAATAGAGTTTCCAATGTTGTAGAAAAAAATAATAATCTTAATATTCTAGGACAACCTCCACATCAATTTATATCTCAATGGTAATAAAAATAAATATTACAATTCCTGACAAAACATCTTGATGTACATAATATCCTTTTTATTTTGATACCAGAATTTCCATTTATTAATTTCCCTTAAGGGAGTAATCAGAGATTTTATCATTTCTTTTTGTGCTGATAAAATCATTTTGCGTTATTTATGCTGTGAAAATAAATGTTATTAAATAAATAGCTGACTCTGGCTATATCTGCCTTCTAGATAGCAATAAGTAGCTGACTCTGGCTATATCTGCCTTCTAGATAGCAATAATCTCTCTGGTAGAATAAATGGTTCTTTCAAAAAAACAAAATAAAAACAATACTTTAATGGACTTTGATGGGGCTTTCAATTAAGAAAGACAAGGACTCTTCTTCACAAATGGCATGTGGGTATTCCTCAACTGCCCTGTGTAACAAAATGGGAAGTGTTCAAAGTGGCAGGCATAGCCAGAGAGAAATAACACAGTTGGTGCTAAAAAAAAAAAAAAAAAGTGGAAGGGTAGAGGGCTAGAAAGTGGGGAAGGGCGGTGGGGAGAGAGAGAGAATATTTAGTCCTATGGTGGGATGACAGGGAGCCTGGAAAAAACTGTTGACAAATGGGTCAGTACCTTCTGTGGGATTTCCTGCGAACTTTTACTGTGGTAGTATATGATGCTCAGTTTTAAATAATTTGCTCTGCCATTATGTAATCCTCCCCATTTCCCTACTCCTTTAACAAAAACACCAAAATAGAACAATCTTGTGCTGGTGATGCTCTGAAGAATAGGACTACTTTCTCCAGATTTAGAGATACATGTGAAAGGGAAAATATCAGTCACTGAAGGCAAGATATCAGCAATATTGAGAGACTAGAGGGGAAAAGAGGAGAAAAACACATCAATTTAAGTCCCCAAGAATAACCAAAATCTTGAGAAGGGCACTGTAATTCTCCCAGTATTTGAGACAGGAACTAAGGGTATCTTTATTTTTTTGTTTGTTCATCTGTTTCCAACATTAATGTGGATTGTGTATTCATCTTTATTTCCCTTATGCTATTAACAATTTGAAAAACAACCTAAATATGAAAATATTTGAAAACTGTAAAAGTGATTACAAGTCTTTCATATAGTGTGGTAATAGTCATGCATTTGTATCTAGCTAATGACATAACATAAGCTGGAAAAATCACCAGTGGGGAAAAAAGTTGCATATAGCATCTTATCCAATAATAAGTTGTGCAAATAGCACCTTTTTACATAAAATGTAAAATGTACAAAAAAATGTAAAATGTACAAAACTGTTAATATGAGATATCACTAGAGCAATTTTTAATGCCTTCCTGAATTTGCCTAATTTTTTTCTGCAAAATAAATGTGTCCCTGCTATAATCAGAAAATGTTATTTTAAAATTTGTGTTCATCAAGATATTCCCATCCCATGCCAAAGAAAGAACAAATTTGTTGGTAACGCTTGCTGTACTTTTTTTTTTAATTTCAGTGTTACTTAAGCTGTCTGAGACCTTAAAAAAAACTGGAAAAAAAGTTGATTTCAGGTCAACAAAAAGTGTTTGGTCTACCAGATATGGTAAAAGCAAGCATGGGGCCTGGGGACTATCAACAGCAAAGAATGAGATACTGGAATGTTGCAAAGTAATGGAAATATGCTAAATCACTAGAAGTATTACAGCATTCGACTTTTGCAAAATCACTACTAGTATTATAGCATCCAACAATCTGAAAAAGCTGATTCATTTTCAAATTGTTTATAATTTACTCTTTTGGGAATTTCTTTTAAATAGGAAATGAACTTGGATTTAGGACTAACATATGTACACTACCAAGTGTAAAACAGATAGCTAGTGAGAACCTGCTATAAAGAACAGGAAGCTCAACTCAGTGCTCTGCAATGACCTAGATGAGTGGGATGGGGGAGGGGGGTGGGAGGAAGGTCCAAGAGGGAAGGGATATATGTGTACATATAGCTGATTGTACAGCAGAGATACAACATTGTAAAGCAATTATACTCCAATAAAAAAATAAAAATTGAAGTCAATGAAAAACTAGATTCATTTTATGGAATATCATTCTTAGAAAACATTTTTTCTAAATCACATTGACTCCATAAATATGTATTTTTAATACTATATTCTTAATGCAACAAAACTAGTTATATTAAAATTATTGAGGCTCAAATTTGCAAAACTGTTTCTATTATCTACCCAAAAACCTACAGTGAGAAATAACATCACTTTTTATTTATTTTACACTAAAAGTGGAAAAGTATGTCATCTATCCAATTTTCAAGGTTCCTTGCTGTAGGGATAATACTTTTGTTTTCCCATCACTGCTTCTCCAACTGGTGGGTAGTAGAAACAGAAAACATGCAAACTCAAAATTGACATGCTTTGCAGAATCTGAGACAGAACGTTTCTCTGCCTATCAGTTCAGGCAGAACATATAATTATTTTCACATCTCACAGGAGTAGTCCTTTCAATGTTAGATTTCCTTAATGCTCTGAGTTGGCAATGACAGGGAGAAAAAGAAGAAGAAAAAAACACATTTGGGGACTGTCATTTGCAGTCAGTTCTTTGAAACTAATTTTGGAATGACTTTTAAATTCTGCAAAACATTTATCGGGCAATTCTCTTGATAGAGAAAACAGTTATTCCTCAGTTAAATTTGCCATGAAGTTTTCCCAACTCTGTCTCATTTTTGACAGGCTATTTTCAGGAATGTCATCACAGTAAGGATGGTAGAAGTGTGGTCCCTATCCTAGGGAAACCTTCATTAATACATTATCTTTCTCCAGCTCTACAACTGCGTTAGGTATTTAGGTATTGACTATGGCACAGGTACTTGCATGGGTTAAAAATCTCAATGTCATCATCTTTAGTACTCAATTTGCAAACTGGAAAATGACTGCAATTTAAATCCCATGAAAATTTTCTTCCTTAGCAACACAGTTCATGGTTAGATCCGGTAGGTAGTTCAATATAAAATGTCTTGTTAAGAGGAGTGAAAGCAGTTAATACCATGGTACGGAAACTATGCTAAGGTGTTAGGAAGTGTAATGAAACATTAAAAGGAGCTGTAGTGAAACTATAGCTTGATCACACATCAGTCTCTAATGCATTTCTAACACTTGCTGCAAATTTAAAACTTACAAAAAATTTTACTGAAGGTCGCACAGAAGGGACATAGCAAGGTTATTTCCCTTGTGTCCTAAAAAGATATACATACTGAATAAGGACTTGAAGTGTAAAACACAATCTTACTGATAATGATTTAAATTCTCAATATTCTATATCCTTAAGACTTTCCATAGATTTACAAAGATGTTAAAGAATAAATCCGAATGATACAACTCTTGGCATAACTTTCTGAAGGTGCACCCTGAAGTAAACTCTGCCAGTTGTGAGAACTGCTGAATGGTGATCTAAATAGAAATTATTCTGGAAATACTGCCAGAGGTTAAATGAGAAGCAATCACAGAGGATCTCAAATTTATCATTTGAAAAAATCTTTCTATATTGTTTTCACTTAAATTAGACAGAACAAGCTTAACAGTTGATTTATTAACACTATGGCTAGAATCAAGTCCTAAAACTTTAGCGCTTGAGTCCTTCCGAATCTGCAGCCAGTCTGCTATTCAGACTGCTTTCCTACCACCTTTCTTCTCTTCCTGCATGGCCTTTCACCATGTCATCCATTCAGAACCAACTATCACTTCACGCACTTCCATAATTCCATATATTTTTGTGTGTGTACGTTGTTGTCTCTTTGCGTACAATGCTTTCGAAGCTTAAAAATGGTGAACTGCTGTTTATTCTTTCAAACCCAGCTAAGAAATCTCCCCTGACAGCACAAGATAGCCATCCCTTCCTTGTCTGTAATATAGCAATTTGCAGTATTCTATTAGGATGGGAGCCATTCTAAATGTCTTTTATATGAGAACTGACATTTTCCTATCAGAGGTACATCTAAGATGATAAATTCTTTCTATTAAGGTAGTCACCAACTTCACCTGCACTTCTAAGTCACTGACACATCTCTGGCCCATTATCCGCTATATCCTGTGTTCCATTATCCTCTATGACACGATAAAGGAAAAGGGAAGTTAAGATAAACTCCATTACATATTTCTGCCAATTTTTTGTGCAGACCCCCCCACACCTTGCTACCACCACCACCACTCTCAACCAGCAGCAAAGAGGAAGTTCAGGGGCAAGATAGGTCATGTGACACAGTTGGAGATGAACTTAATACACATTGGTTACATTAAAAAACCTAAATATTGGAAATGAGACACCAAATTTGGCAGCTTTGGTGCAGCTGCAAGACTTCTGGCAAGAAAATGAAATACAACAGGATCATCTTTAAGAAGCCATGCATAAAGTTAAAATGCAGACTAGAAGGTGACATGACCCATAACCATCATAGCTACCCAGAATTCAGGGATAGGAGTAAGCACTAAATAGCAGGCCACAGAAAATAGCTGTAACTCAGTGATAGCATTTTGGAGAGAAATCAACCCTGAGACTGTAAGACTTCTCACAAACTCTGTTGTCACATATTGTGTTACAATGTAATTATTTCTCAATTAACCTTCCATAAACAATTCCAAATTTTTGAGATTATAAATATAATGCTAATTATTTTAATTTTGAATCACCAACACATTAAACAATAACTGATAAAAAGATTTTAATGAAAACTTGGAATAATTAAAACAGGAACACAGCAGGTTTTTAAAAACAGATACTCGGCAATTATTTAATGAGGAACTCATTATAATCCAGACTGCTCTTCTTCATAGGTGAAGAGGAAATTCAAATAAAAATTAAGTTCCTAACCCCAATTTTAGGTCAATTATTGTGGAGTGGTGTTGAAAGAGGAAATGTTAAAACATAACTTTTGCAGTAGCAGAGCTTGTGAAATTAATATAGAAACCCAATCAAAAGTCCATCATGGGGCTTCCCTGGTGGTGCAGTGCTTGAGAGTCCGCCTGCCGATGCAGGGGACGCAGGTTCGTACCCCGGTCTGGGAGGATCCCACATGCCGCAGAGCGGCTGGGCCCATGAGCCATGGCCACTGGGCCTGCACGTCCGGAGTCTGTGCTCCGCAACGGGAGAGGCCACAACAGTGAGAGGCCCACTTACCACAAAAAAAAAAGTCCATCATGTAGGCATTAACTGGTTTAACAAATATTTATTGAGAAACTGTATTTTATTTAGAAAAACTAGGCATTTAGAAAATAAAGTATTTTATATTCTTCAAGTAAGCATTATTTCTATAATGTTATGTTACTTCTATATTTCTTAGAGAAAATGATAAAATATTATTAAATTAAAAACTTCAATGGTAAGTTATATTTTATAGTCTTATTTTATGAATGTTTATAAATATGACATATTTTACCTTATTTTTAAAATCTGCTTATAAAATATATAGCACATAATCCACAATTTTATTCTACATACATTCTAAATATACATTGACACTTCCTATTTTCCTTCTTAGCCATTTTCCCTTTTTTAAATTACCTCCCTTCTTTTTTTTCCTCACATACTTTCGGTGGGATTCAAATTAGTACAGTCTTCCAGAGGGCAGTTTCTGAAGCGTTGTATGTATGCCTTGACCCAATTATCCTGCCTTTGGGAATTTATCCCAAGCATTTTACTAAGGATAAAGTCAAGGGTGTGTGGGAATATTCAGTTCCACCAGTGAACACACACTCTGTCCTCTCAGAACTGTCGGTGGGGATCACAGAGACGCAGTGGGGCTGGTGCTTGCTTGGGATGCAGTAGCACAACAGCTGAATTGTTGTTGAAGATAGTTGCAGCTGCAGGGCCTGTTCTCTGTGTGGTCCCAGTCATCCATTAACAAGGCTTTCCTCTTGTATCTGACTCAGCCGAAGGAAAGAAATTTGGTTTCCAGCTCTGCAGAGCGCTAGAAAAGCGGTGGTGTATCCACATTCACACTGAATCTGTTTTTTTTTCTTTGTAACAAGAATTCATGTTTAGCCCAGCAGGTTAGCCAAATTCTTTAAGGATCCAGCTTAAAGCATAGACTTAGTAGAATGCACAATTTCTGTATGGAAGCGAGGGGTTCTGCCTGCACTTTCTTGGATTCCCATGTTAAACATGCCCAAGCCTCGCTGTTTGGCTTATCTCTGGAGGTAATGAGTGAGCAACTTCAACCTTTGCGTTATTACAGAAGGTATTTTATTCAGAGAGGACATTCTCACAATAAATCACCTCTCTTTTCAGCACCTCAAAGGAGTGATATGACAGTGTGCAAAGAAACAAAGTAATTTTCCTGATTTCAGACTCCAAAGTAAAATGTCATAGGGCTCTTTTATTTAGTCAAAAGATATGGGCTTTTAAGAGGGAAAGATTTTGCTTTTCTTCCCATCTCTCAAAGCTAATAAAGGTTTTCTCAGGTTTAGACAATGAAGGAGAACTATCAGGGAATTGCTGAGAATGTAGATGTCAGTGAAAAGGCCCCAAGTTCCTGTGCTTTGCATTCTTTCCCCAGCTCCATGGAGAGACAGTGTCTAGGCAGAGAGATTTCATGACTCAGAGCAGTAAAGAAAGAAAATTAATTCTTTCACTTCCCTCCAACATCACACAGAAGTGTCAGTGGAGATGCCAAACCCAAAGTGGTTTTGGTTGATCAGTGCTTAAGGTCAGGACAGGTGATGGAACGTTCAACATAAGCGGACATGGATATGAGCCAACCAGAGACTGGTGCAACCCACACACGCCTCTGTGCCATGTAAGCCCTCCAGCATTTAGATTTGATTCCAAGGTGAAGGGGGTTGGGCTAAACTAACTCTCAGCTACTCCAGCAGAAAAGGGTTTTAAGTTTATGATAAGTCCTCTTCTACCTTCTCCAACAAGTACTAATTAAAACTGTCCCTTTCCTGTCTGACTTCCTCGCTCAGTGCATGAGCAATCACTTTTCTTCCATCCTTTTCTTCGATATCTTTAGTAGCTGAAAAAAGATGAGTTACTTTTAGAGGTTCAATGAATAACACTGAAATTGGTCCTGCCTATACAGATTCTAAACGGGCTTGATGTCTGCTCTTCAAGATTGCACAATCTTGTTTGAGTGTATTATTGATGTCATTTAGATTCATTACTTTTGCCGTCATCTTTTCTCCATCCTTCCAGAGGATATTCAAAACGCCTGATTTCTCTTTTCATTTCTTCTTTGACCCACTAGCTGTTTTTGCTAAGAGACTAGAACTTAAATGTTCTCACCAAGGGAAAAAAAAAAAAAAAGATAAATACGTGACATGATGGACTTGTTAACAACAACAAAACCTGGCTAATGAGGTGGTACTATTCTTAACATTCTCAACATTCTCTTCTAAACTACTTAAGAGTCAATCAGAGCCAACAGTTTTTTACTAGAGAAAAACAAGAGTCCGACAGTGACTAGGCCTCTAAGAAGTCTTTATCACTTCTTGCTCTGAAATTACTTTTGCATGCTCTTGTGGTTCTACTCTAGACCAGGGGCTTTGAAAAATTTTGTCTATAACTTCCACAGTATATTCAGTAGATACTAAAAAAAAAAGAAGAAAGAAAAAGAGGAAAGAAAGAAAATAATGAAACAATGTCTTTACTATGTAATAACTTTTAACAATGTATATTCTATTCTATTATTTTTTCTATCTCATTTTAAAATAACAGTCATTACTGGAACGACCATAAATAGTAATTTTCTCAGAAAAATGCTGGTATACATCTGTTGACAAGCTGTTATTATTAGTAGCATCTCATTTCTCTCTCAAAATTGTCTCTTGTTGTGTAATGAATTTAGTGGACCTAGTCAAGGTCCACTAAATTGGTTTCTCGACCCACTAATAGTTGTAACCCAAATATGTGAGTGTCTTTCTCCTGAACCTGAGCTCTGCTTCTCAGAAAATAACTCCAAATTCTCATAATTTACCATCCACCACTGTGTTATAGACTGAACAAAGTTTCATTATTTTCTGAAAGTTTTAACTAATTTATTGGCGACATGCACAGGGCTAGGCTATCAGCAGGTTCTTGATACCATGTGATTCTTACAAACTTGGATTGCAGTGTCATTAAATTATCAGGATGTACATAAACTCTCTTTATTAATTTTTAAATTCAATGCTTAAGTGATAATGTATTAAAAATCACCTTATAGGGGCTTCCCTGGTGGCGCAGTGGTTGAGAGTCCCCCTGCCAATGCAGGGGACACGGGTTCATGCCCCGGTGCAGGAGGACCCCACATGCCGTGGAGCAGCTAGGCCCGTAAGCCATCGCCGCTGAGCCTGCGCGTCCGGAGCCTGTGCTCCGCAACGGGAGAGGCCACAGCAGTGAGAGGCCCGCGTACCGCAAAAACAAAACAAAACAAAACAAAACAAAACAAAACCCGTTAAAGGGCTTCCCTGGTGGCGCAGTGGTTGAGAATCTGCCTGCCAATGCAGGGGACACGGGTTCGAGCCCTGGTCTGGGAAGATTCCACATGCCGCGGAGCAACTGGGCCCGTGAGCCACAACTACTGAGCCTGCGCATCTGGAGCCTGTGCTCCGCAACAAGAGAGGCCACGATAGTGAGAGGCCGGCGCACCGCGATAAAGAGTGGCCCCCGCTTGCCACAACTAGAGAAAGCCCTCGCACAGAAACGAAGACCCAACACAGCCATAAATAAATAAATAAATAAATAAATAAATATTTTTTAAAAATCACCTTATATATCCTATAATTTATTTGCATTATCTTTGAAATTGCTTTGAAACTAATATCTTGAATAAAACCATAAAATTTGCAATTTCACTCTTCAGGCAAATGCTCTAGGCTGGCTAAACAAATCCCAATTCACAACAGTCATAGGTCCTTCTATTCATTTTTCTCTCATTATTGGGCCAACCTTGGGCTGCAGTTTTGGTCTATAATATATAAGCAGAAGTCCTTTCAAAAAAAAAAAAAAAAGTTGTTTTTTTTTTTTTTTAATCAATTCGCCCTCTGCATTTTACAGAATGTTCTTCTTTCTGTCAGGAATAAGATAAAAGTGGCAAAGGCATGGCTTCCACTGTGTAATCATAATACAGCAAATGTCAAGAGTAACATCTACATACTAGGAATGAGTGACCATAAGAAGAACGTTTGTTCCTTTGTAATACTTTATTGCTTACTGTGCAAAACAAAGACACTTCTCTATCTCTTTAAACCACTATAGTAGGATTTTATGCTACCCGCAGAATATAAAATGCCCATAGATATTTTTATACCAGAAGTGGATGCTGCAAGTGACAGATTCTAAAATGTGACTTATCTGACAGAGGAGGGAAGGAATTGGATAGTGTGTACCCCATAATCCCAGCCTGAGAAATAAGTAAACCTGGTTTAGAGGTGACCAAATATTGGACAAAATGTTTGCTTGCTGTACCCTGTGAAACAGAACCCTCATCTTCTGTGATGTTAGGGGAATCTGTGCTGTGACTTATTATTCCCAGAAAATCCTTACAAGAGAACAATGTATTCAAACTAGAGCTAGCCATCTCATTTATACACACATACCTTCCCTCGTTTAAAAAAAAAAATTGTAAATATTTTAAGATAAGAATAATTGCAGTCCACTGATATTCTTCAAATCAACAGACTTTGACATCAGAATTAATTGACACCAATTACTGAGGTAGTTCTTAATAAGGATACACAGTGCAAATGATAAGAACTTTGAAGAATCACCCAAACATGATTGCCAAATGTACAAATCTTTTTGGTCATATCATTTGTACTTCTGTTTGAGATTTTACTCCAGGAATCACAAAACAAAAGGTTCCAAAGGGAGTCGGGGGGTGGGGAGGGAGGAATGCTGTTTCAGTAAATATTTCCTAGAGATACTCCTTACAAAGAGTTTTGGGGATACATTCAACTTAAGGAAACACCACCTAATCTCCCTGTATCTGTAAAGAAACTTTAACAGGAGGAAACCCAGTTCCTAAAAAAGAGAAGGAAGTTTAACTGACTTCCAAAGGAACTCTGAGATTCATACCTTGGCCTTAGGAGGTAGTTTTCTCAGTTACCTTTGACACAGAGCCCTGTTCTGGAGGAAGTATCCACAGTTTCTAACACTGGATCATGCAATATCTGGCCCCGAGGTAAAGTGATACATATCTATATCTATATGTATGTATAAACACACACATATATACACATATTTTTCATATATGTTTTTTCATATATATATTCTGTTGCTGTTGTTTGGTTGGTTGTTCATTTAAGCAATACTCTGGAAATGTAAGAAGAACTTGAGAAAGGAGCTGCCCTGGTCACACAGGTAGAGAGGTTCCATTAACAATGCAGACTCTTCCAATTACCTATAGCAAAAATCTAGAAAAACAGGGACCAAGAGCCAGAAGCAGGAGAAGCAGGATACACAGGAAATTTATAGGAGATGGGTAGAGGCGCAAAGTAATGTTCACTTCCACTTTTAGTCTTCTAAAAAGAAGCAATGTACACCACAGCTTGTGCTCTGTATCCCAAAATAAAACTCAGAAGAGTTTAAATTGACTTTCCTAGAATAGGGAACCACAGGCATGGTGTAAGGCATTCCAAGGATACAGAGGGCATGATCTAGTTTGCTATTTAATAAGCTACCTGAAGTACTAATTATGAGAAAATGTATTAAATTAGAAATAAACTCTACTGATCAATGCATTTATATGTGTGTGTGTGTGTATTATCTTTAGAGGAAGTGTCATGTGTAAAAACTGGGGAGATATTTATAATGTAACTGAACGATTAGAATTAGACGAACAGGACTTTGTCTATAACATGGCTCATCAACTGGTTCTTTAAATACATTAGAATACTAACAAGGGGAAGGTTGTACGGTTTTGACAATCTGCCTATATAAGAATTAAGGAAGAATAGAGATGGCGCTTAAGAGGTGCTTGTGCAGAGCACAATGAAAAGTGTTTGATTTGAGGATAAAATGAAATTCACTGTAAATGAAATTTGCAAACAAAGCGAGTAAATCTCCCACTCATTGAATTGTATATTTCTGCCTGCACCAAGTGAAGCAAAGTTTGGAATCAAAGGTGCCATTCTACTGAATTCTTTGAATTGACTTGGGTTACTAGTGATTTTTGAAGCAACTGATTTCTCTCCAAGTTCTCTGGCACAATTAGCCTGGCTAGAGTTTACTCTAAGTGTAGAATTGCAAGACAACATCCAATCCTGCTACTGGGCAGGAAATATGGGCTTTGTTAAGCCAGAAAAGTTTTAGGAAGGAAAAGCAAAACAAACAAATTCACTCTTGAAAGATTCCAACATACTAGACATGGCAAAAGTCAAGTGGCTAGAAAAGGTAATTATGGGGGGCTTCCCTGGTGGTGCAGTGGTTGGGAATCTGCCTGCCCATGCAGGGGACACGGGTTCGAGCCCTGGTCTGGGAGGATCCCACATGCCATGGAGCAACTAGGCCTGTGAGCCACAACTACTGAGCCTGCACCTCTGGAGCCTGTGCTCTGCAACGGGAGAGGCCGCGACAGTGAGAGGCCCGCGCACAGCGATGAAGAGTGGCCCCTGCTCGCCGCAACTAGAGAAAGCCCTCGCACAGAAACGAAGACCCAACACAGCCAAAAATAAATAAATAAATAAATTTATTAAAAAAAAAAAATAAAAGAACAGAATGACTCGATAAAGGTAATTTGGAATGTAATGATACTTTTTTTTTTTAAAAAAAAAGGTAATTAGGTCCCTAACAATACTAACTCAAGGGAAAAGGGAGTTTAATTATTGAACAACATGTATATTACTAACAATGGGGAATGCATCTGATTCTGGCTTGGTTGTCCCATGTAGATCTCAAAACATAGATACCTAAACACTGTGGCACAGTAAACTGCTTTGAGGAACAATGGCAAATGTGAGGGGTCATAAGAGTGATATATTCTTTGAACCTAAGCATGGGTTTCCTTTGAGCCTCTACATAGATTTGAGTCTGACACAATCCAGAGTGAAGAACTGTCCACTGACTTCCTAAGGCTAAGCTTAAGTAGTGAATCCATGTGGCTTCCAGAAACAGCTACAGCACAAACTGAATATACTCCAGTTTACTCCACAACTGTCTTCAAAAGTAAACCAAACCGTGAATCCTTTGGTTCAAGGGAGCTATGATTTCTTAGCCATTTTGTAGGGAGCTAATAGTCTTAAGTATGAGCTACTAGACTTCATGCTTATATGACAGGAGATATAATGCATCACTAAATTTTTAATCATATTTTGTGAAACAGTACATACCACTTTCCTGGAAAAAAACAAAATCAAAAGCTGGGATTTGGGTGTTTAGGGGCAAGAATCTACACAAAAAAAGAGGGAAAGTCAGAAAGGAAGGTCATGGCTGAAGCGTACATTGGAGGGCTGAAACCTTTATAGGAAAAGTGACCAAATTTAATTCTATGGCAAGGAATGATTAGGAAACTATTAAAACTATTAAAAACAGTATATCTAATTTTCAGATTTAAGCAATATGTATGTAGCAATATCATATCCTTTTAATTGAAATCTTTAAAGCTAGCCTTGATTTGAGTCATATTTTAAGGAGGGAAGGGATCAAGTGGTATCCAACAGGCTGTCATGATGCAGAAAAGAGAAAGAATATATCTGAGGTAAAAAGGAAAATGGACATTTAGAATCTTATCAACAACCTTGAGACAAAAATCCTTAAGGGGAACACTGCTTTGCATCCGCTGCCCAGAGTATCCCCTAGAGACATTGACAGGCCTGCTATGCTTTCCACCATATGGGAGTGAGGCCAATTTTCTAAATCTTAAATTACTGGATGGCCTTAACTAGCTGGAGAGTTTGGGATTATTAGGAAGAAAGACTTATAAGTTACATTTGTATTACCCACCTTAGAAGTATTTTCTTTTAAGAATTTTTGAAATAGTAAGAAGAAAAACATATTTCACAAGTTGAGTAGGTGAAAATTATAGAAAATAAGTTTATCTGCTAATCCCTAAGACTCTAAGTAGATGTCCTAAAAAGGGCACAGAGAGGTGAACTGTAAATAAAAGTAGTTTCGGGTCAATCAAATTAAACATTCACATTAAAGAGAATTTAAATGACTAATTTGTAGGTTATCCGTTCTTTTAAACAGACACTGCTAATTTGTCTTTTCAATATACACTGAATATAAAGATGAATATGGAAAGTTTCCCATTCTTGAACAATTTGTTGTACAGAATAAGAAACAGACACATACGCAAATGATTACAATAAAAAGCTCTAAGTGTTTCAGTAATGATGGACATGTAGGATTTGGAAACACCTAGGGAAGAGCAACTAATGCTTAACTGAGATATCAATAAACCACTCATATAAGAGCAGGGTCTTGAAAGTGAAGTGGAAATTTCCTAAGAAAGTAGACCAGAAGGAATTCAGAGGGAACAATGTGTGCCAAGAGCTAAGAAACTTGTACGACCATGACACTTCCAGGGAGTAGAAAATAATTTAGTATCAGGAGGGAGAAATGGTGAAAGATGATGTTGGAAATACAGGTTGAAACCAGTTTACTTAAGTCTTTGAGGATCAGGCTAGGAAGTGGGCTATACTCTTGGACCACTGAAGTTTTAAGTGGTAAGTTGCGCATGATGCATTACAAAAGTATATTCCAGACAGAAGTGTGCCTAAACACTGTACTGATCAGGTAAGACAAAGGAATAAACAGCCCTCAAGAATTCAGTGGATTAAAGCCCCATGATTTTATTTCTTGCTCATCTAACATGCCCTAGTGGGAGTTTAGGACAGCAGGGCAGCTCTCCTCCAAACTATCATGTAGAGGCTTAGGCTCTTTCTATCTTGGGACTCTGCCCTCTTCTGAGATCCTGTTCTCTTCTGCATCCAGCTGGTACAAGCAGAAAAGAGAGTATGAAGGAGACACAATTACCCTTCCAACCAGGAATGTCCAACCAGGAATTCGCACACATCACTTCCATTGATTTGAATATAGTCATGATGTCACAACATTACAAAATAGACTACAGAACCTATTCTTTATGCATGCCCAGAGTAAAAAGTTATGAGGTGCAGCTCAAATCCAAATGTCTTACAAATACTTTAAAAAGATCTATAGCTTCCTACTAAAGATATTGCATGATTAATGTGCTAACTATTGAGAACACTACAACATGGAATATTGAAGATACATATGTGAATTTGGTAGCAATAAACAGGAAAAAGCTTGACAACTCTACCTTTGCTGTACTTGGAAAAAGGAGCATTTTCAGTCAAGTATTTGCTTAAAATGCAGTATACAGATCATTTAAAACATTTCCCCAAAGGGCACTTTGATCTACTTACCTCTGAAGAGGCTCTTGTGGCCCAGCACTAACTTAAAACAAGCAGGGCACAGTTACAGACTAGGGATGACTCAAGACAAAGATAAGACAGCATATGATTCCACAAGCAGTGAATAAAATGGGCATATATTGTTTGTGAAAATCAGTGTTTTTTAGTTGAACTTGAACACTTGGGCTAAAAAAGGAACCATCTGATATTCTAGAGAGAGTATGTGAAATGATGAGAATAGTTAAAAAAGGATAAGGAAGAGTAATCTTTTGAAAGAAATTCAAATTAATGTGTATGCAGAGGATACAAAATTCTCCTGACCTGAATAGACACAAGGAAGAAAGGAATTTTCCTGTGGACTCTGTGAGCCATGGAAAATATTTATGAAACAACTTAGATACACTGGATACGGGGGACAGACTTCAAGCTAGTGACCTAAACAAAACCAGCTTCCTTCCCCTTCTCATCTTAATTCACCACAGTCATGATGTTACTAGCTACCCATGGTTAGCATTTGGAGCAACCTTCCCTGAGGCACTATAAGTTTGGGGGAATATACATAGATCCCACATTTAATTAATATTAAATTAATAGTATATTCATTAATGCTGTTTAATATTAAAATAGAGATTTCTAAAAACACAACTCTATTGTGGAGCAAAAAATGCCACTGTTTTAAGTCTCCCATTTGTTTTCTCACTTATTTACCACAGTAACTTGTGCCTTGGCTCACTTTACTACAATTCATTCTATATATTGTTTCCAGGGTAAATATCCTAAAGTGTAATGCTGATCATTTCACTATCTGGAATAAAACTTTTCAATGGTTCTGTATTTCCTACAGGCTATACTCCCTCACATGTCATGCATTCGCCTTTATCATCCAAATCCTGCCTACCTTTTCATTTTTACTCTTATGACTTTCCCATTGTCATATTATGCCCAAATTATGCTGAAATACTTCCTCAAATAGGCCACATTTTTTCCACTTCCATATGATTATACAGTCCTTTGAATGTTCTACCTAATTTTTATCTACATTAATACCTACTCAATATTTATTTCAAATACTCCATCTCCTTTCACTGTTCTTCATCGTCTGCGTAAGCTGCCCATTCTTGATACTCCCAGACTGTCAAGGCATATCTCTTTCGTTGATCTCTTTAGATGCTGTTATAAGCACTCGTTTATCTATCAATCTCCCACATTAACTTTTATGATCTTTGGAAGTGCGGCCTGCATCTGTTTTCTTCCTGCTTTTTTATAATCCTGTGTCTGGTACTGTAATTGATACCCAGTACATACTTGATATGTGTTTGTCGAATGATTTATGTGCAGTGTTGTGGACACAGAGATCATGAAAGTAATTGCTGCTCAGCTGTAAACAAAGAGCCTCCGACTAACCTCCTTCGGAGGTTCCCTTCACCACAATGAGCCATCACACCCAGGAGAGTACACTTCTGAGTGTGGTCTTTATCCAATGACTCATGAAGCTGCTGGTATAAACCTAGCCATTAGGCCTAATGTGGGATACCTGGTGGACCATGTATGTTCCTCCATGATGATGGCTGAAGCTTGCTGGGCCTACAGTGCTTTAGGACTTTTCAGTCTACTCCATACTTCCGTGGCTGATGCTTTAGAAAAGGATTAAAAGGCCCAATGGAAGACACCCCACAGAATTATGTCCATGAGATGGCCTATGGTGCACCATTTACTGCAACCTTAAGGAATACGCTGGTGAGGGGGCACTGGCATAATACAAAAGTCAACGGTGGCCGTCCTCTTTTAGTGGGAAAAGTCATTACAGAATTCGACTACCTGATCAAAATGGGCACAACAGGATCCCAAAACAATAAAGGCAAGGTACAATGCTTAACTGCCAGAAGTCAAGTAGACTAAAATTTCATAATGAGTAACAGGTTCAAATTGCAGACAAGGAGTAATGACCCACAGAAAATTATGGAAATGGTTAAAAGAACTTAGTGTCCCTAGGGAAAATATAAATGGGCAGCCAATAAGGACACCACTCAGCTTGTACCTTAAGAACAAAAAAGTTAAGGCTCGATTACCAAGCAGCTGAGGGGAGTTAAACCTCCCAGCCCTCCCCCCTAGATAAAGGTCACAAACTCCTGCCAGTTTTCAGACGCAGAACCCATTGAAGATTCAGCTGGGCCCACTGGTGGAAGGACCCTGCAACACTACAGAAAGTACTTTGATAAAAATTCTATAAGTGCTTCCCCAAAGATTCCTACAATTATCTACTTAGACAAATGTACATCAGTGAATGGGAAATATCCAGTCACACTGAAGAATGTTACATAAAAGGTTGACATTGATACCCATTAATGTGATGCATCATTATGCCCCTCTCCTTACTCCTCCCTGCCCTGATATGAGAGCGGGAGCATGTGATGGACAGGTAAAAAATGAAGTCCTGGTTAAGATCCAGATTATTTTGGTTCCAGTGAGTCCAAAGACCTACCTAATTTTAATTTTCCTGTTCCCCAACTATATAATTGCGATTGGCATACATAACAGTTTGTGCAAGCCAAACACTGGGCCTAAGCCTATAGGTTAACAGCTATTATGCAGAAGGCCAGATAGCGACCATTAAAACTACCCCCTAACCTAAGCAAGATAATAATTTGAAAACAATATCACAACACAAGGGGATGGAAAAAAATAACTCCATTCTTAAAGATCTAAAATACCCAAGAGTAGTGGTTTCCATTTAGTTCAACAGCCAAACTGGGCCACAGAAGCAAAAAGTGGCTAGTTCACCAGAAATCTTGGTAAAACACATGCACTTCGACAGATGGAGACAGAACCCACAATATTCAGTGGTCTTCCACTTCAGTAAATTTTTTAGGAATTTAGTGATCACTGGCATGCCAGAACATATGTTCCAAATTAAAAGACAAATAATTGCAGCATGTATCTCCAACCACGATGAAAGAAATATATTACCTGGTAGGCTTCTTTAGGTTCTAGAGGAATACACTCCACATCCGGGAATACTGTCCAGGGCTGTATACTGTGTGACACAATGCTACTAGCTTTGAGTGTGGCCCAAAATAGGAAAGGGCTCTATAGCAGATCCAGGCTGTACATTCTGACAGACCTTATGGCATGAGAGGTGGTAGTGAGGGTGGAGAAAAATATCTCATGGAACTTACGGGAAACGCTAGTGGAAGAATCATAATAAAGGTCTCTGGGGCTCTGGAGCAAAGCCATTCCATCTACAACGTACAGGCCTTTTGAGAAAAAAATTCTGGCGTGCTTCTAGTGGAGGAGTGCCTGATGAAGGGACAGCAAGGGACCATGAGACTGAACTATCCCCATGAGCTGGATCCTGTCATATGGACCAAGTCTGAAGATTTTCAGGTATATGAACAAGCAATCCATCATATTAAAGTTGTACCTCTGTGATCAATTATGATTAGAGCTAGAGGTCATAAATAAGCTGCATGAACAAACAGCTCAGATCTGCATATCACCCACCACTGTTGCACCAGTCTCTCAGGCCACACCTCTGGTATATAAGAAATATTGTTTGAAGAGCGATGAAGTAAAAAGTGACACTTTCTTTACGGATGTGCCAAGTATAAGCAACATCTTCACTGACGCTTTCTTCAGGAGTGGACTGGAAAATTAATGATGTATGAAATTTTTCCCAATGGACAGCTTCATGCTGTCCATACGACCACCCATTTTGTTGTAAAGAAAGAAAAGTGGCCTAAGATTAGAATTTATATGGTCTCATGGGCTGTGGCAAATGGCCTGACTGGTCAGGACCCTGGGAAAAGAAAGTATGGAACGGGTCCATGGTATGAACCTATGGCAGACATAAGGGAGTGGGAACAAAGTGTGAAGACCTTTGTATGGATGCACATCTTAAAGCATGTACCACAGAAGAGACACTAATTAACAAGCAGACAGAACACTCAACTAGTTGATATCAGGCAGCCTAAGTCATCAGCCACACTACTGTTGGCATGCTGTATGCAAAAGAGAGTGGTCACATTGGGAGAGATGGAGACTACTCATGGGACCAACAATATGAGTTCCTATTCACTGAGGTTCATTTATATATATCTGATACTGAATGTTCAATCTGCCAGCAATAGGGATGTGCTTAGTCCCCAATATGACACTATTCCTCAAGGAGAACAACTGGCCAGTTCGTGGAAAATTATATATTACAGTCCTTTTAACTTGGAAAGGCCAAATATTTGTGCTACCAAAAAGAGATAAATACTGAGGATATGCATTTTCCCAACTGCTGTGTTGACCCAGCTACCACCTGATCTGGGGGCTTAAAGTTTGGTTGATTCATTGGCATGAAATACCATGCAATATTGTACCAAACGAGAGGAATCAACTTATAGCAAAGGGGATATGGGAGTAAGCCAAGTTACATGGGGTCTACTGGTTGTATCAAATACCATACCACCCTTTTTTTTTTTTGTCAGCCTGATAGAGGAATGATATGGTCTCCTGAATATGCAGTTGAAGTATCAGCTTGAAGATGCTATTACACAAGAACTAGGCACCATCCTTAGGATGCAGTATATACAGTGAATCAAAACTTTTACATGCTGCTGTGCTGCCAATGGGAAAAGACTTGGATCCCTACAGTTCTGTCTACGCAGTGCTAGAGGCCCAGGTCTCTAACTTTGGCATCACAGAACTCAGCAGAAGTCATATTGGGCACTTTGATGAGCCGTTATATTCCAGAGCTCCTTGCAGGGTTATCCTGCAATATAACTGCAGGCTAGAGATGTTGATCTCTAATACATATCTTGCATGTCAAACTCCATCTCAATCTCTGGTGCTGGAAAACTCAACTGCCAACAAGCAGTGTTAAAATGTAATTGCTGGGCTTCCCAGGTGGTGCAGTGCTTGAGAATCTGCCTGCCACTGCAGGGGACACGGGTTCGAGCCCTGGTCTGGGAGGATCCCACATGCCGCGGAGCAACTAGGCCCGTGAGCCACAACCACTGAGCCTGCGTGTCTGGAGCCTGTGCTCCGCAACAAGAGAGGCCACAAGAGTGAGAGGCCCGCGCACCGCGATGAAGAGTGGCCCCCGCTTGCCACAACTAGAGAAAGCCCTCGCACAGAAATGAAGACCCAACACAGCCAAAAATAAATATAAATAAATTTTTTTTAAAAAATGTAATTGCTATACCACATATGCAATGTATATCAAAGCTTTCTTTAGAGACACATTTTATGGACATATCACAGTTGGAATCTCCTTTAACTTTTACAATAATTCCCTGTTTAGAGCTTTCCTAGTCTGATAAGAAGCAGGGCAAACAGCACCTTAGTGCATTTAAAAAGAAAAGTGACACAAATATGTCAGATTTCTAGAGATGATACATAATTAGCTTCTACTCAGTTGTCACGTGACTAGCCCAGAAAAGTCGGAATCTCATTTATGCTAGCCATGTATTATTTACTATTTAATACATTAACAACACATGAGGAGGATTGAAAATAATGGAATATAATTTCATCAAAATTGCTCTATGCGAGGTGGAGGAGGAGGAAGAAGAAATGGACAAGGATGAGGAAACCTTATATGGAAATGCAAATATATTTGGATGAAAAATCAAACACCCATACTCTATGTGTGTCATCTATCATTAATGTTTACTACCCTGTGCACTTCTGTGAACGAAGACTCGTGCAGCCTTGAAGCTGCTGTAGAAAATTAACATTTCTTACGTTCCAAATTTAGCCTAACGTTAATCAAGTACTAACCTTGGCATCTGTCGTTTGCTGTTTTTTCAAAAATCCTAACAATGCAAATCTAGTACCTATTCTAACAATACCATGTTATTTTTACGACTAATATCATTTCAACAACAAAATTTATAATGTAGATTATAAAATCTATTAGAAGTTGAGGGTTATAACCATCAAACCTGGATTAAAAAGTATTAGATTTTTCATAAGGTACCCTTCTGCGAAGATACAGACTAGTCTGTAAAACATGTGCACTAAACAGTAAAACAGAAAAATACCAATGACGCAGCAGTCTGTTTAACCCCAGCTGTTGCATTGGAGGCATTTATTAATTAAAAAAAAAAAAATTTGTTGGGGGGGAGGCATTACCTTAAGAGCAGGAATGCACCAAAACAAATGCTACAATTACCATGTGAAGGGTGGTCCAGTGTGCTGCTTAAATATGATTTACTCTCAATTAATTATTTATAATCATGTTCTCGAATGTTCAGAGAAATGAGGCTCAGGGAATTAAAGTAACTTACCCAAATTCACAAAGCTGGACAGGAGAAGTGCTGGAAGTAACTTCTACGCCTGTGGCTCTGCTTAACCAGGTTAATACGTCCTGCCTGGAGGCCATTCTCCAAAAGCGGCGGAAAACTGAGGAGAAAAGTCACTCGCTCAACAAACAAGCCCGGAATACGTGCGCTTTCACCTACGTCTACGTCTACGTCTACGTCACGCCACGTCACGTCACGTAACGTCACGTCACGTCTCATCTACGACGGGTACCTCACGTCACGTCTCCTCTAGCACCGCCTCTACGTCCGTAGCTCCACCTACGTAGATATACTGACTTAGATGTTGTCTTACCGCTGGTCTGGGAGACGCTTTGTTTAAGACAATTTGTGGAAAGTATTTTAAGAGAAAAATTGTTGTTAAGGAGAATAGTGCCTTCAAACTACATAGCATATACTTAGGTTTTCTAGTAGTAAGTAGAAGGAGAAGGAGCTAGGAAAAATAAGTTTGAAATTCGCTGAAGGAGACTGAACTTGGATAAGCTGGGAAGTTTTCGAGCCTTTGTCGGTAAGTATAATATCAGAAGAGAGAGTGATGTTTGGCACTGTGGGAAATAGAAATGCACATTGCACTGAAGAGCTCAAACAAAACAGTTAGAGAACGAAATCTGGATGGAATCTGGACGATCCATTTTCTGACCATTTAGCCAATGCACTTATGTCGGAAAACTGCTTGTAAGCATCAGGGGCACACATAGAATTCTGAAGACTTTCATAGTTTGCTCTGCGTGTGGTTTTACCATAGTAAACTGAGATTTATAAAGGAGAATTCTGATTTCCCTTTTTCCTTTCTAATCTTCGTTTTTACTTAAGAAATTTTTGATTACAGGAAACTGTTTTGTGTTAAGAAACAACTGAAAAACCTAGCCGAAACCAAAATTTACAATAGTCACCTCCTTAGGAATTATACTGAACATACAAGATAAGCATAAACAAATCGTCCAAAAAAAGAGTGTCTCAGTATGCATTTGTTGTTTCTCTGGGTGGTTTGAAAGTGACTAAACTAATGATGATAATGTTAATAATAGATACCATTTTAGTAGTTACCAAATATATTACTTGTTTTTGAGATATAAAAGTAATTTTATGAAGTTAAATGGTATTAACTTATGTTTAAAGATGAGGAAATAGGTTCAGAAAGGCTAAGTGATTCTTTTTAAGAAAACGCACATGACTAATGGCAGGCCCTTCAGTTTTAGTTCTCATGCAGTCTATTGCAGCATACTGCCTTTCTCTCTTTGAAGAAAAAAATAACTAGCAGGAAATATACTCTTTTCATCATGGCCCAATAATCCAGAAAGAACAAATGCTTATCATAGTGTAAGACTCATTTTTGAGTGAAGCGGAGCTATTTTAAATAACAACAACAAAAAAAACCCTTCAGTTCATAGTAGTAGTACTACTTTGGAGACAGCTGGTATAAGTGAAGAGCAGTATGGTAAATGTATTCAGCCCTGAAATAGCCTCTGATACTGCTCAGCTAACTTTTAATGGGTCTTGCAGCTTAGGCTGCTCTTTGCAAACCACTGAGGGAGCAGTCCTGCTGCCCTTGCATTTCTTTTATGCTCACATAACTCCCATTAACATTGCTCAAAGTTCAGGGTACCAGGAACTAAGGGCAATTTTTCTCTGCTTTCTCAATTCTCCAGAGCTTTGTAGGCATAGACATTTAGCAGCACTTTCTCAATAAGAAGGGGATATTTTGCACAGAAATAAGAAAGCTGCAGGGAAGCCCTTGCTTACTGTAGGGAATCTCTGTGCAGAGCCACGTGACACAAGTTTCGGGTAGGGCACCAGCTGCTTGGAACCACCTCAGGGCTGTATGCTGCGGGAAGAGAACTCCCACTGGCTGTGTGTACACCTGATTGGCTGTATGTCAGCAATCCTTCCAGCCCAGCAGTTCCTTTTCTAGTATTCACCAGATGCAATTAGCAGAATCAGAAGGAAGCAACTTAAAATCTGCCAAAATAGGTCAGTAACCTCATTGTTTGCCCATTAGTAATCACAGGATATATGTTTAGAGCAACAAAAGTCCTATGAACATTATACAAAAGCATCCCTTCCCTCCTAAGTTTTGTCATAGTTCCTCATTTTGTAAACATCATATATAAAATCTCATAAAAAAGGGGAGCCATTTCCAATTGAGATCTGTTTCTATATACAACTTACAAAAGTCATAAGTTCCCTTTGAAAATTAATAATTGGAGAAGCCCAGGATATTAATATTAATATAAACTGCAGCTTATAGGTTAAGATGTACACATGCCTTTCCTATTTCCTCAACTTGCAGTTTATCCTAATATTTTTCCTATGAATAATGATCCATAGATAGATTTTCTTAGATAAACTAAATCATGTACAGGGGCTCCCTACACACGAACTTTCAAGTTGCGAACTTTCAAAGATGTGAATGTACGTTCAGGCATGAGTGAAATTGCAGCTTGCCCTCTGTCTCCTATTGGTGATGATCCTTCAGCTCTACTATCTCCCACCTCCTCTCCCTCCTCCAGTCAGTAACTCTTCTTGCCTGTTCACTCGTTGTCAACGCCTGTATGCCAGCTGTTGTACTGTACTGCTGTACTTTTCAAGATACTGTACTGTAAGATTAAAAACGTTTCTTTATTTTTTGTGTTTTTTTTTTTAGGTACTATTTGTGTGAAAAGTATTATAAACCAATTATAGTACAGTACTATTTAGTCAATTGTGTTAGTTGGGTACCTAGGCTAACGTTGTTGGACTTATGAACAAATTTGGACTTACGAACGCTCGGAACGGAACTCATTCATATGTAGGGGACTTAGTGTATTGAATACGCTCAGTATTGTTATCTAAAATGATGCAACACCCCTTAAAGAAGGTAAACAAAACTTCACCCTTAAAGCAAAATGTTGCACCTTAATTGATATTTCCGATGAATATGCTGCCTTTGAGATTTGGACTGACATGTGCATTCAGCATATTTATTTTTTTCTTCATTTTTGGCATGCAGATGTCAAAGTCTTACTAACTAAAATGTAAGTTCTGTTTCAAAGCAGCAGTTGAAGATCTTTTTAAACCTTCCTGATACACAAATTAAGACATAAGGAAGAGGCTAGAGTAAAAGAGACAAATGGAGAGAGTACAGCTGTGTTTTTCATCACATCGCCAGAAGAAATGCAGTTTTTCTTCACTGATTCTTCCTTTGCTTTACATTTTTTTTTAAAACAGTGCAACATATGTTATGGTTAATCATATATAAGCCACTGGGAGAATAAATGCTCTCACAATAATTAATGGTTTAACTCACTCTGAGTATTTGCAATATTAATGACCAAAATGAGACTTTTGTGTTAGTGTGAGCAGGAACATATGTTGCTTATTGCATTTTGTCTCTTAGAAATAAAAACGGTGAGCCTGCTCATTCTTCCTAGGTTTTGGTCAGTGGCTTAAGATTAGAAGCAAGCCAGAGGAATACCATCAGCACCCTGTGTTCCAGTATGGATTGGTGCATTATGCTGCCATTCTAATAGGCTTCAAACCTTACCTTTTTTGCCTCGATTCTTCAGATGGTTCAGGATAGTATAAGGGATTTCAGATATAATGAATAGCGCTTTTCATCAAACAAACATTAAGCAAACAAAACTTGAATAATCATCAAAGCAACTTTCGCCTATGTTTCTAGGCTTGTATCAAGAGCCCTCTTCAAAAGAATTCAACATCAAATTGTAATGTTCTTTCCTGATAGTAAAGGGATTTCTTATTATTTAAATCTGCTTTCTGTTCACTAGTCTTATAGAATGATCATCTAACAGTATAAAAAATATTTTTATTCCCCACATAAATGTAAACTATTGTTTACCCATTATGGTCTTTTTTTGTTCATGTTGATTATTTATTTAGGTTTTTTGTTGTTATTGTTCTATTTTAAAATAGGGCCCTCATATTTTACTGTAGCCTTATGGTTATACGGAGATTTTGATTGAAAGAAAACAATAGATAAAAGAGAGTTTGGCTACCACTCATCATTCAACCAAAAAGGTAAAATGATTCCCACCTAAAAAGAAAAAAATAATTTCTAAAAATGCCTCCCAGAGGAGGAATAGGCCCAGAAAAAAGCAATGTGCTGATTTTAGCTAATTTTATTTTTATTTAAATTAGGAAGGAAATATCAAAATAAAATTCTTTTGATAATGAAATGATGAAAGCAGCAACGAGTTTAAAAAATAACGAAAGAACGATTACCCCAGGAAGAAAATGTTGGTAAATTGATGAGAGTGATTGAACTACCACTGCAATTATTATAACAACCTTGAAGCAATGATGTGATTGATTTAGAATAATCCCATGTGAGCTAGAGCTGTGTTCCTAGCTGCTGTTACACACTGAGTGGCCTGAATCTAGTTGAGTCCCAGGAAAATAAGATTAAAACCAAAAATACCCATTTTGTAACAATACATGCAACCTGGGTGGATAGATTGTATGTAAACACAGCCATAACAATATAATTATGCTCATGTTAAATGTTACATGCAAAATGTTTGTTCTATTTAGTGAGTCTAGTTATTCCACGTTAATATTTCATTATCTTTATAGATAAAGTTTTTTTTGATTTAAAAATCCTCGTTCAATCATTGTTGCCAAGTAAGGTACTTAAGCTATCACAAGTGCCTTAAGCGGGACAGTGTTACTTGAAGTCAGTCATTTAAGAATCTCTTACAAAATAGTACCCAAAGTTGAAATATTCAAAAACTTTAAACTCTTTTATATTTGTATTTTAGAAAAAACATCATCTAGGTTATTAACCTCTGCATACTTTTTCTACTTATGAAGATATAATTTTCACTTGAATGTTTGAATACTAGCTAATCCAGCAACATGATGCCTAAGAATTTTTGCTTAATTATATACAAGATTGTATTGGATGAATAATTAGAATTTCTGGAGATTGACATTAAGACTTCAGTGTACACTGTAGAGTAGTCATTAGTTCTTTAAAGTTATTGAAGCCAGCGGTATTTTTTCCATATAATATTCTGGTATAGTTTATGGCATTCACCTTGATTAATATCTCAAATTCTTTTTATTTAACTGAGGTCAGGGGCCTTCTTTCAATGTTTATCTGCAAATCTAGAAGGACAGAAATAAATGCTGTCCCTGGGCCCAAAGTTATGTAAAGCATAATGAACTCAATTCTTTTGAAAAATTGAGTCCAGAGGTCTTACTTGCTTAAGTGTGGTATTCTCTATGTATAATTCCACTTTTACTTAAATGTAAACCACCACATCTTTGGAACTACATCTCAATTTTATATATGATTGCTGGAATCTCAGAGAAGGCTTCAGCTCACAAAATGATACATTCAGCCACAAGCAACAGAACACTTGATTATCAGTGTCCTAAACCACAAGATGACCCATTACTTAATGAGGAATCTGGAGCTAGGAAGTTGAAAGATTGTTTCAGTAGTTCATTGATATTATTACGTTCATGTTCTCTTTCTATCTTTTTGCTCATCCATTGTTTTGTGTGTTGGCTTTAGTTTATTGTGTTTATTGCCTGTGGATACAATGTGACTTCAACAGCTCTATACATCATATTACCATTCAGTGAGGAAAGAATAGGAAAAAGACCTGCCAGTGAGATATTCCATTATGTTTTTTAAAATCAGAAATAAATTTCATGTCAGTTCCCTAGAAAATTTGCTGATTTGTCCTTATACTTCATTGATGAAAACTGAGTCACAGGGCTGTCTCACTCTCAAGGAAGGTTAAGAAATTGTTTTTTCCACTTCTAAAGTGTAGGTCCCAAGGGAGAAAGGGGGTGGAGTATTCTTTGAATACCTCTGATTTTATAAGACCAAACTTGGCTCAAAGGTTACTGAAATATAAAATTCACAACATGTGAAGTTCTCTAACATACGAGTTAGAATATTCCTACTTATAATTTGAGGATCACAGGATAATTGCTTTATTTTCTGAGAGTAATGATTCAATGAGAATTTCAGTAGTGTGTTTTTTTTTTTCCTTCTACCAAAAAGAAAAAAAAAAAGGTTTTGAAGGAGACTTATTTTAGACTTAGTCATATAATGATACATTTATACTATCAAGGTTTATTGATGTAATTTGTCACAGTTTAGCACAGTTTTTTTTTTTTAACTGAAAAATAGACTAGTAGATGGAATCGTGCTTAAAACCTTTTTGGGAAGAGGGAGTATTGGAAGTAAGTGGAGCTAAAACTGGGCAAGAGATTTCAAGAGCTAATGCTGTAACTAATAATGAGAGAGAAAAGTTCCTGTTGCTCTTCTCATAGCTAGTATCCTCACAGTTACCTTTCACACCCACAAAACTGGTAACTAATAAAAATAAAGACAGCAAACACTATTTTTTACCACTATGCTACTGTCTCTTGAACACTGAACTGCAGAATCTGAGCTACATACCCATTTCTGTAACCTTACTCGTTATCACCAACAGCAGCTATAGGATGCCGTGTGGACAACTCCCAGACACAATGCTTATGAACACTTGTGATAAGTTTAGTTTTATTACCATCACATTTTTAAAATGTATAAACGCTCTAGTTCTTTAAAATGTCTATTTTACATTTGAATAGAAAAATGAAAGAGTGAGTAAGGGAAGGGTCTTGAGTTTTCATTCTGCTTCTGCTACTCTGAAAAGCTGGAAAGGTCATTAACATTTTTTGAGCACAAACACCTTACCTGTAAAATGAACTAATTCATGTGGCTAATTTTAACAACTTTTCTCCCCAGATATAGGAAAAAAAGACTTTGATTTAGAAATTCCTACGTCAAAAATTACTCTAATAATGCTGTTTCTGTGTGTCATATCTGATGTAATATCTCTGTGGGTAATTAAATTATTTAAAGTCTGCAGCAATGTAGATGGTTCTTCAAATTCAAAGTTACATTTAGAATTTGTATTCTGATAATATAGAAAATGCAAATAGTACACAGAAACTTGGCTTTACTCCCCTTACTACTAAATGTAATGATGTTATTTGGGAAGTCTCCTAAATGTTTCTGTTTTCTGTATTAGCTTCTCACTGAACATAGGGGTTATTTATCATCACTCCTTGGAAATAATTTTATACACTTTTAAGTGAATAAATTTTTCATTTTAAGACTGTACATCACTCATCTATTCATGCCACATAGAATGTCTAAGAACATTTTAAGAGTAAATCATCTTTTGTTGATTTACTTATGGACCCTTTAAGCATTGCAGACTTTTACATACAACTTCATGAAGTTTATCTGTATTGTGTCCATAATCCAATGTAAACAGTAGTGTTTTTAGAATAAAAGAGACAAACATGTTTCTATTACATCTCATGTTATATCATCCCACAGAATGAAATATTTTTCATTTTATGTATTATATTAAGGATATGCTGCTTTTTCCTTGTTGGTGTTTCCTTCAACCATTCATAAAAGCCTACACCGATTTAAATTTTCTTAGTTCAGGGAGTTAGACATTATCTTAAGTTTGTTTTTTAACTTGACTTTTGATGTTAGAATATAGTTTCTGCAAAGCAGAGGCAGCTATTTTTCCTCCTCTTTTCAAGTGTATTATTTTGTATATATAATATTTATTTGAAGAATTTATACTTAAATTTTGATTATTACATGTAAAGGCATTAATGATTGAACTTAGACCCTTGATGCCAAGTGCTATATTAATTAATTAATTTCTAGACTAAATCATTTGCACAGAGAGTTCTCTGTCTCATTTACATCCACAGTCACTTTTTTTTTTAACAATCTAGTCAATTGTTTAAAAGTTAACCCTTAATAACTTTGCAATACAGAGTCACCAAAAATTTTGGCTTCTCTCAAGAGTCTCAAAACAATATGAACAACAAAATAAATCAAGTAGTATAGGATTTTAAACCAATGTGTAAAATAACTATGAGTCCATATTGATATAAATAAATGATTGAATTAATTTAAAAATGGAGGAGAATAAACAAATCTCCCATGGAGAATTTTAAATAATTCATGTGGATACTCTATCCTCGAGAAAAGGTATCATAACTCACCACTTCTTAAGTGTAGGTTTTGCATAGTGTGGGGGATGGGTGAGGAGGAGGAGGAGGTGGAAGAGGAAGAAGAAGAAAAAACAGCAGCAGAAGCTGCTGCTGCTCTTGGCTCATATCATGGCTTATACAAAAATCAATTTGAGATGGACCGTTAGACCAAAACTTAAAATCAGTAGGATAGTAGAAGAAATCAGAAGTATATCTTCACAATTTTGAGTTAGACCAGATATCTTGGGGAGGACAAAGACTGTATGAACCACGAGATAAAACATTGTTAATTTGGAATTTACAAAAATTCCAAACATCTATGCTCATCAAAAAGTGTAATCAATAGATATCTATTAGAAAATATTTGTAAGTCACATATCTGACTGAGAAGGAATTCTATCCACAGTATATTTTTTAAAATAAAAATCTGGAGCTTAGTAATAAGGTGAATAAACCAATGAAAATTGGAAAAATACTTAAACAGATACTTCTTAAAAGAAAAATCCAATAAATATATTAAAAATTCTCAGCATCATTAGCCGGTAAATAAGTATAAATAAATACAAAAATGATACAACTACATAGCCGCTAAAATAGCTAAAATGAAAACACCAAATATTCTGCAGCATGTGGAGCAAATGGACCTATAAAACTTTGTTTCAGTGTTAAATTGTACACTCATTTTGAAATCTTTTTGTTCTGTCAGTTTTCCATTTGGGATCATTTTCCTTGTGGCTGAAAAATACCCTATTCTATCCTATAATACTTCTAGTAAATATGAATTTTTTTTTAATTTTTCTGAGGATGTCAGTGTTTCTTTAAGGGTACTTTCAAATTAGGATGAATTATCCTATTGAATTCTTCTTTTGAGGCGATTTTTTTATCACTACTTTGAAGATATAATTAGCTTCCATTACTGGTACAAGTTAGTTATTTACAAGTTAGTTATCAGTCTAATGTTTGATCCTTTGAAAGTAATCTACCTTATTTTTCTGGCCCCCTAAAGAATCTTCTATTTAAACTTTTTCCGTAAAAATATTTATGCATGTGTAATTGTGGATTTTTTTGTTTGTTTGTTTATACTGTTTGTGTTTTTTAGGGTATATTTAATCTCTCCCTTGATATCTTATGTCAGTCTAAAAAGTTCTCATTCATTCTTTTCCAAATATGACCTCTCTCTCTCTATATATATATATTTTTTTCTTTTGGGATTGTAATTAAAATATCTTAATTATTCTCATCATTTACTTTATGCCTCTTCCCTCTTTTTGATAGTTTTTTATATTCTGTCTCTCTGTGCTTCATTCTAGATATTTATTACAATCTGTCTACAAGTACAGTAACTCTCTCTTTAACCCTTTCTAATCTCCTGCTAAACTCACCTATTGATTTTTAAATTTCTACATTGTGTATTTGGGTTACATAATTTCCAATTTCTATTGAAATTTTCAAATGTGTTGTTTATATTATTCAACATATACATTTTAAAGGCTGTGTCTGTTAACAATAATTTTAACCTTTGTGTGTGTTTCTTCTTCCAGTTGCCTATGTTGATTTTCTTTTATGTTATCTTTTCTCTTCACATTCATAATTATTTTGTCTCAGTGTGTTTATAGTATTAATTATAGAAATATGTGTGGCTTTAGATATTGCCATTTTCTTCCAAAAAGGATATACATAATTTTCTCCTGGGTGACTGGGATTGCTAATAATTTGGGACCACCTTGTTCAAATTGCAACAAATGAGATGATTTGCAGCTGAGCTGCAATTTTTAAAAGTGTTTTCCTCCATGGTACCTCTTCATGTCTTCATATATATCTGTTGGATTAATAATGATATAATAATAAAAGGCTTTTGTGTAGTTCTCATTATGTTCTAGGCACTCTTCTTGATGCTTTACAGTTATTAACTTATTTAACTCTAACAACGTGATGAGGTAGGTAAAATTTTTATCCACATTTTACAGAGGTAACTGAGACAAAGGAAAATGAAATAATTTACCCAGAATTAGTAGTAATTATTAGAACCACTATTCAACTTCAGGTCCCATGTTTCTAAAACTACTATGCAAATGTGCCTTCCCATAATAGATAGTTGCCCTCTTCAGTAGCTAATCACTTTGTGAGAATCAATTCAAGAAATTACTCTTCCCCAGAGCATTTGCATTCTAAGATAAGATCACCAAGGGAGGAACACAAAAGCATTTATCTCTAACCACAAGCTCTCTTATGAAAGCTTTACAACATTTTAAGTCAAGCAGTGCCATTCTGACCTCTGATGTCCCTTTCACCTCATAAACTTCTCTTATTATAATTGTGAAATTTAAGACACTGGGAGGGAAATAATTATTTGGCAAAGATTTTCCAGGCTTATAGCAATCATACTTTATAGATAGCTAATACTTATTATAGAATTTACTATGTGACAGCAAATCTGATGAGTCATTTACATAGAGTCTTGCATTTAATCATTAAAGTAAATCTATAATAAATATTCCCATTTAGGCAGATGAGAAACCTAAGGACTAATCATTGTATGATTTACTCAAGTCCCATAGTAAAGATATATAGCATTAAAATTAAAGCTTCACCATTTTGACTCTAGAAACTGCATTTTTACCATGACACTGTACAATCTACATGATATAGACATAGAGGTCTCTACATATTCTAACTACATGATATGGACATAGAGGTCTCTACATATTCTATATGACATAACTACATGACAGTTACCAGTAATAGCATTTTGCTGAGTAATTTGTCTTAAAAAATAGTCATTTTAACATATTTATTTTCCTTTTAGTACTAATGACACAGAGTAGAATAAATTAAGACTCTATGTTGGCAATTAGGCACTAAAACTAGAATATAGGTTATAAGTGAGATGTCTCTAGCCTACAAAACAAGCAGCTCAGTATCAAAATTCAATAAACCTTCATGTTTCTTTGAAATGAAGAACCAATTAAATTTCTTTTTATAATCTGATGCCATCTCGATTCCTGTTGATATCAGAAGTTTTTTTGTTTGTTTTTTTTTTAAATAAGTTGAGGGGGCTTCCCTGGTGGCATAGTGGTTGAGAGTCCGCCTGCCAATGCAGGGGACACGGGTTCGTGCCCCGGTCCGGGAAGATCCCACATGCCGCGGAGCGGCTAGGCCCGTGAGCCATGGCCGCTGAGCCCGCGCGTCCGGAGCCTGTGCTCCGCAACGGGAGAGGCCACAACAGTGAGAGGCCCGCACACCGCAAAAAAAATAAAATAAGTTGAGCTGTTTCCAGCAAAGTCATAAATAACTACAGGCATAAACCTAATATTTCAATTTTGTCATATAGTAACAGAGAAAGAATCCCTATTAGCACATATACGCTTTTATTTTTCATGTATAGGCAGTTTTTTTGCCAACATAAAGTCCTGATATAGACATATATTCATAAAAAAATTAATAGCCAAAATTAGAATTTTGTATTATAACTATATCAATGGCTATACAACATAAATATTTTCCATTGATTAGGACCCATAAACCATATTTTTAATATTCTCGTTCATGGTCTAAAAGGGGTAGATTTATTTGTGTCTTTTCATTAAACCCTAATGAACCTTTAATTATAATGCATTGTATCTATTCAGTAATTTTTACCTATTTTCTTGAAAATAATTTTGTCTTAAAATAGTCAAAGTGTGTGTTTTATAAGATGATACGTATGACAAAGAAACATAACTGACAAGTAGTATTTGGTCTGTGGATGTGAGAGAGAGAGAATAAAAGAAAGAGAGGAGAGGGCTTCCCTGGTGGCGCAGTGGTTGGGAGTCCGCCTGCCGATGCAGGGAACGCGGGTTCATGCCCCAGTCCAGGAGGATCCCACATGTTGCAGAGCCTGCACGTCCGGGGCCTGTGCTCTGCAGCAGGAGAGGCCATAGCAGTGAGAGGCCTGCATACCGAAAAAAAAAAAAAAAAAGAGAGAGGAGAAACTCACATGATATAATGATTAAATCCCCCCAAAACAGTCTATTAAAGAGAGAATCCAATGTCTGTACTGTGTACAATTCAGTGGAATTCATAGCCATTTAACTTCTTAAAACTAGTGTAGGGCTTCCCTGGTGGCGCAGTGGTTGAGAGTCCGCCTGCCGATGCAGGGGACACGGGTTCGTGCCCCGGTCCGGGAAGATCCCACATGCCGCGGAGTGGCTGGGCCCGTGAGCCATGGCCGCTGAGCCTGCGCGTCCGGAGCCTGTGCTCCGCAACGGGAGAGGCCACAACAGTGAGAGGCCCGCGTATCGCGCAAAAAAAAAAAACAAAAAAAAAAAACCAGTGTATTACAGTGTTGAACAATAAATGAAGGATTAGCAATTTCTACAAATCTCATTTAAATTAAATCATTGATTTGTTCTTAAGGGTTGACCTTTGACAATTTCTTAGAAAACTTAGAATAAAGCCATCTAAAAGAAGGACCTCAATGAAATACCAATAAACTTTCTAAGCTCAGTAACAACAAACATGTATTTACTAAAGAATTACTTTGATGGAAAGATATTTTTGCACTAGGAAAAAACAACTTACCTGATAAAAAAATAAAATAGGGGTAACTTGAATTTGATAAGACACTGTCATAACACTGACAGTGTAAGATTGCTTTTAATTATTTCTCATCATCAACTTTGGTAATTTGATTTCCTTTATGAACTTTTCAAACACAGTTATGTTAAGAACCACTTTGAAACAATTGAAATAATTACTTTTATTTAGGAAAAACTAAGTGGTAAAGTTATAATGTCTCTTGAATGTTTAGTTATATCAATATTAAACTACTAATCCAAGTTCTCTTTAATAATGAAAGAAAAGTGAACTGCCTAAATTAGACCACAGGTTTTTTTAAGGTGGATCTGAGTTACAATACTCTTAATTCTTTTAAATATATTCATATTAAGTATTTTTTTTCATTAAGTCAGAACGCCTCACAGCTATACTAATTCTCTGTTATTAAAAAAAAAGTTTGAAAGCCAGAAAAAAGCCAAGGACAATTTATCCTGTTCTTTAAAAGTTTAATATAAAGGCAGGATTTTCAAATCAAATAACAATGACTACCTACTAAGCACATATAATTAGTGTACAGGTGTATAAACTAACTTTTTTATACCTTTGTAGTCTTCATTTCTTGCCATATAAAATTTGTTAGCTTCTATGATACAGTAGATCTCCAATTAAAATAGAAAATACATTCTTTTTTTTTTTTTTTTTTTTGGCCACATCATGCAGCATGTAGAACTGCCCCAACCAGGGATCGAACCCACACCCTCTGCAGTGGAAGCACAGAGTCTTAACCACTGGACTACCAGGGAGGTCCTAAAATACAAAATTCAGATAATGGATCTTTGATGGAGCAAAGATAAGAATCAGGGCTTAATTATTCTAAGATCATTTATCTGAATTTAAATTTCCCAATATGTCTTGATATAGACTTCAATATCCCTAACCAAAACTAATAATAGCCAAAAGTTAGAATTTTCTATTATAACTATTTTAATGGCCATACAAAATAATGACTGTCCATTGAGTAAGCCCTGTAAACCATCTTTTTAATATTCCTATTCATGGCCTAAGAGAGGTACATTTATTTGTATCTTTCCACTAAACCCTATCTAGTGAACCCTTAATTATAATGCATTCATTGTATTATATATATGTAGATAATTATATATAATCATAAAGTGAATAAAAAAGCAGTTACAAATAGGGTAACTATTAGTCTAACTACCTCAATAATCACTTTAAATATATCAATAGTTGTAGCACACCAGGGACCTTTGGAATGGATACAAAAAAGCAACTATATGTTGTCTATAAGAAATGGATTTAAATATAATGACACAGGTTAAAAGTAAAGGTATGGATAAAAATATATATACCATGATAAGATTAATCAAAAGAAAGCTGAAAGAGCTATAATAATTTCATACAAAGCAAAGTCTAAACAAAGAAGGTTATCAGGGACAAAGAGGGCCATTATGTAATGACCAAGGAGTTAACTCTACAGAAATCTAACAATTCCCAATATATGTGCACTCAACAACACACGGGGCTTCCAAATATTTGAGAAAGAAACTGACAACTGAAAAGAGAGAGAGATATGTACTCTTAAATCTATAAGCTACACATATTTTTGCTAACAAAGTGAAAATAATATTTCCCAATATATAAAAAATATCATTATACATTTACAAAGAAACCAATAACTTTTGTTTATTATTATGTACAGGTAGACCTCATTTTGTTGTGCTCCACAGATATTGCATTTTTTTACAGATTTAAAAATTCAGTTTTAGCATTATCAGATGATGGTTAGCATTTTTTAGCAATAATGTATTTTTTTTTAACATCTTTATTGGGGTATAATTGCTTTACAATGGTGTGTTAGTTTCTGCTTTATAACAAAGTGAATCAGTTATACATATACATATGTTCCCATATCTCTTCCCTCTTGCGTCTCCCTCCCTCCCACCCTCCCTATCCCACCCCTCCAGGCGGTCACAAGGCACCAAGCCGATATCCCTGTGCCATGCGGCTGCTTCCCACTAGCTATCTACCTTACGTTTGTTAGTGTATATATGTCCAAGCCTCTCTCTCGCTTTGTCACAGCTCACCCTTCCCCCTCCCCATATCCTCAAGTCCAATAAAGATGCAGTAGGTCTGCGTCTTTATTCCTGTCTTACCCGTAGGTTCTTCATGAATTTTTTTTTTCTTAAATTCCATATATATGTGTTAGCATACAGTATTTGTCTTTCTCTTTCTGACTTACTTCACTCTGTATGACAGATTCTAGGTCTATCCACCTCATTACAAATAGCTCAATTTTGTTTCTTTTTATGGCTGAGTAATATTCCATTGTATATATGTGCCACATCTTCTTTATCCATTCATCCAATGATGGGCACTTAGGTTGCTTCCATCTCCAGGCTATTGTAAATAGAACTGCAATGAACATTTTGGTACATGACTCTTTTTGAATTTTGGTTTTCTCAGGGTATATGCCCAGTAGTGGGATTGCTGGGTCATATGGTAGTTCTATTTGTAGTTTTTTAAGGAACCTCCACTGTTCTCCATGGTGGCTGTACCAATTCACATTCCCACCAGCAGTGCAAGAGTGTTCCCTTTTCTCCACACCCTCTCCAGGATTTATTGTTTCTAGATTTTTTGATGATGAAAATAGCATTCATTATTATCACCCCTGAAGCTGGTTAAGTTGTCAACTTCATGGTGGCACATAAAAATTTTCCAAATTTGTATTTTGGCTTAAAGTCTTAATTTTTTTTTTTTTTTTGGCAACAGTATGAGTTCGTTTCTTGAAGTATCATGTGCACTGTACTTTTCAGCCAAATACACAAGTCTAAATGACCGTAATTTGTCTGCTGTTCATTCAAGCAAAAATGCAGCTTCTTGAAAAAAGTTTAGTTATGTATATAGTTCAAACAATTGCATAGTTGTTTTTATTCAAGTTAACCATCATACTTCAGAATACAACAGAAATATTTATGAACACTTCTCTTTTCATGACAAAGAATATTAAAAAGAGGTGTACTTAAGGATTGTCATTAAAATTAATAATTTGCTGTTTCATCAAGGTCAGTCTTTATGTGCTTTATTTTTTCATCTTACTGCAAACACATGGAGGTGAAACTATAGTAACTTCAAATACCGTTTGATGTCAATGCCTTGATTGTGCTAAAATGCTAACAGTTTATATGCTATTGCACTCCCAGTTCAAATGTTAACAGGGTTAAAAAGACAAAGTCTTAATGTGGTAGGCAGAATAATATCACTCAAAGATATCTATGTCCTAACCCTCAGAACCTGTGAATATGTGATCTTACATAACAGGGACTTTGCAAATGTCATTAAGTTTATGGACCTTGAGTTCAGGAGATTACCCTAGGTTATTCACTTGGCCCAATATAGTCACCTGAGCCCTTAAAAGCAGGGAAACTTACCAAGCTACAATGAGAGAGAGAGAGAAAGGGGGTGGGGACAGAGATTTGCATTTTGTGAGAGGCACTTGACTCACTTTGAAGATTGAGTGAGAGGACCATGAGCCAAGGAATGTGCATAGTTTCTAGAAACTGAAAATGGTCCTTAGCTGACGGCCAGCAAGAAAATGAAACTTCAGTCCTACAACTGCCAGGAATTACATTCTGCCAACAACCTGAGTTAATAAGGGAACAGGTTTTCCCAAAGACCATCCAAAAAGGATCACAGCCATGCCGATCCTTTTGACTTTAGTCTGGTGAGACCTGTGTTAGACTTATTATCTACAACACTGTTAATTTGTGTTGTTTTTAAGCTGAAAAGTTTGTGGTAATTTGTTATGGTGGCAATAAAAAATTATATGATTATTATAAAAATTGTTTGGATCTCACAGTTCCCTGCAAAGTGTCCCAGGAACCTCCAAGGGTCCAATAGTTCATGAATTGAGAATTGCTGTTCTAGACCTACAAATATCACCTCATAGTAGAATTAGATGTAGCCAAATTGTTGGTAATGCTCCTGCTAAGTTTCTAATTTTTGACAGTGGAATCTTTCTGTGTAACCACAGAGCTTTGTATTATGAAAAACAGTTATATTTTTCCATGTTTCTTACTTCAGATTAAAGTATTAATAAATTAAAATAAAAACAGCAAAAAGTGGTTTAAACTGAAAATTTTGCTCCCACTAGACCCTATACAAATCTAAGGAAACTTAAAATAAATCTTCCTGCATTGTGTTGCTTACATACTACTCAATTATTAAACATGCCAGCATTTACTAATGAAGAGATAACATAGGGACAAGAATATACTTTTCAGTTCTAGGACAGTACACTTAATTTTAGATGCCTAAGCCTTCAGAAAAATCAATTATACCAACAAATTATAAACCACTTGACTTTAACTATATTTAATTTTTTCCAGAACCATATTGGTGGATATACTCTTGTTGAAAAGTTGAAACAATAATTTTGAGAGGACATTCAACATAGGACAATACAAGGTAAATAAGCAAAGAATGTATTTTTTCTTGGGAAAATAATTTATTCCAACTAAATAGATTTTATATTTAAATATATGGGGATATTAGAAAAGTGCAAGATGACAGAACCACAATAAATAAATTGTTACGATTTTACTAGTGATTTTCTTAAAAACTACAATACTGAATATATTAAAAATAAATGTAAAATTAGGTAAAATACTGAACACTGAACCACACAAAATATATTCCTCAAAATTAAAACCAACAGCCTTGCTCAATTCTTTTATAAGGAAAACATAAATATCACAGAAAAATAAAATAGTAATGAACATTTTTATATAAAAATCCCTAAATTTCTAAAGGGTAATAGGTCTGCCTATCAAGCTAATGACATAGCTACAAACTGTTTTAGAAAACTTCATACTGTTTCTCCATAACATTTTCGGTCTTTGCTGAGTCAGCTCTTTTCCAGCATTAAGGTTTCAGTTTAAGTACCCTATCCTCAGGAATTCCTTTTCTAATCTCCTTTGACACCTAAGCAGTATTCATCTGTCTAAAGCCCTAATTTACATTATTTAACTGTTTGTTTATCCATAGAATCCCCATTTTGATAAGAGCAACCTTACCTGCCTTTTTCAGCATTGTATCCCAAGTGCTTACAACAGTGCTTGCACATAAATACTACACAAATGTTTATTGGAAGAATGAATAACTAGGCAACGCTCAGCTCACTTAGAAAACCAGGGCCAATTTTCATGTATTCCTGGTCTGGGTTTACAGCAGTGTTAGTGAAGCTTTGAATAGCAGCCTTAAGGGGATGTCTGCTGCAGACAATTGGAAATAGTATTTATTCCAGTAGGAGCAGGATGGCATTAGAAACTCCAAGACATATTCTAGAAATAGAATGAAATCTGTATATGAAAAGGTCAGATATTTACTTGGGAGATATTACATGTCAGGCCCTAACACATGAAGAAAGCATAGTCAGGATGCCACAAGGAGCTCTTTCTATGCCTACCACAGAAATTTGCGTAAGGTACCCTTGGGCCTGCGGGATTACACAGTTATCAGAGTGCATCTTGGCCAGACATGTCGGAGGAAATTAGAGGCACACACAGGTCCTCTTAACTCGAAATTAATGTGCTGGCAGGAGAAGAAACTGGAGAAATTTCGGTTTGTTAATTCCTACTATGTTCCCAGCATCTCACTAGGCAATTACTTCTTACACCATCTTGTGAAATAAAATTAAATCACTATTTTATAGATATGGATGCTGTAAGTCATTCAGTAATTTCCCCAAGGTTATAGTTAGAAAATTAAAAATTAGAGTATGAACCAAGGACTTTTGAGCTACCAAGTCCATTCTGTTTCTACTACAGTGTGTTAACAATAAATTTTCTTGAAATTGGAGAAAATTAAAGTTACATTTATTGACTCAGTATTGAAGAAAGAAAATTTCAAGTGTTGGTCCATGTATGATCATTTGTATCATCATCTTACCTAGCATCAAAGACTCTTGTGACAAATTTTTTAAAAAAAGAATAATAAAATAGAAGTTTTAACACAGTGCAAGTCTGCCTTAATATGTGGCTTAAAAGATGTTTAACCTGGTAAGAAAATGTTCTTGAAAATAAAGAGAAACATTGCAATACTTGTGAGTGACTGTTGGCAACAGTGATGTAAGGAGGGTCATTAGGCATGAGAATCATACCCCAGAGTTTGCATTAGAAGCCACAGTATAAGAGAAGGATGCAAAGACACTTGAGCATGCCTATATTGCCAAAGGATAGAGGCTTAAAACTGGGAGGCAAGAGTGAGGAAAAGAGGGCTGGGAGAGATAGATGTGCTTTTGTTCCTTTCCAAATTTCAGCTAAATTGACTTACCTTTCTCTGGTATAGCACACTTACCCCCTGGCCATGGATGCTGTTTGCTGGCATATATGAGAGTATGACTTGGGCTTTATACATGACAGTACAAACTATTAATGTGGATCTGCAGTTAATTTGTCTTTAGAATTTTCTAGTGGTATAAAGACTACACTCTTACCATGCTCAGTGAGTTTTTTCAATAATATTTCAGTAAAACATCATAGCTAGAAACCACTGATTCTCAAAAAATTTTAATATAACATTTTTCAAACATAATTATATTTTGATCCCCAAACAGATGTATATTTGACACACATGACAGATGACAGTAGACCTTCTTTGCTGGGGTTAGCAGTGTCAGGAGACTTGAGGCCTGCACTGTGTCCTCCACCTGACATTCTATGAGTGTGAGACCTAAGAGATAAAATTCATATCCAGAGTCACAAAGATGGTTAGGAGATAGCTTGGTTCCTGGTCTAGTGCTTTCACTATCCATAGGCTGCCTATCTCAACCCCAGATTTCCCTGCCATACTTTTCTCTTATAAACTAGTTTCCATTCCCATGCCCACCAATTCTAACATTACCTCTGAAAGCCTGAGTGAGCTCCATACTTTGAGGAAATGTAGAGGCATTTATATTACTTCTAACATTCATAGAATTGTCATCCTCATCACCAATACTGAATTCAACAGTGATTTTTCTCCAAACATTTCACACAGGCTCCTATCCATAAACTCCTTTGTGTTGTTATTTGTTTCACGTGTGTGTGTGTGTGTGTGTGTGTGTGTGTGTGTGTTTGTGTGTGTTGCTTCCACAACTAGTGAGAATATTCCTTAAAGTCAGGGCCACATATTAAAATCATGTGAAGAAAAACAAGGGAAACAATTATATATGGGCCATTATTTACCTAATGGCTTTTGCAGGCAAGAAAAATTAGAGTAAAGGGCTTTTAGTGGCTATCAGCTAACCTGCAGTACTATGCCATAGAAAAGATAATTATTTGTTTGTTGCTTTGTTTTTATTTCAAAGTACAGATGCTTTTTATTGTTTTTGTGTTTTTGCCTTATCTCCTCTATGTCTACCACTCCTCTGTGTTTCGTTGTGAAAGCTAGAGTTATAGATAACTATAATCTCTCAAATAAATATTAAATATATATTCTAATATTTATCCAGCTTACTCTTTCAAATATATCTTGCTGACTTCCATATGAATACAGGAATATATATCTGACTGACCTACAAGATCACTTCAAATCTGAATCACCAAGATTAAACCCTTTTGTTTTGGGGAAAACATAAGACTTCTGATGTTCACATTTAAAGCAAACAGTTTTGAGAATTTGTCATGGTTTTTATTCCTTTACATACATATGGTTTCAAGATTATGTATTTAGGTATACTTGCAATCAATTCTTTGTGAATGCATGCAAATATCAGCTTTTACCAGTCAATATAAATGGTTTCTACTTTGTTTACTTGTGTGCATGATTGTGAACCAATATTGCCAAAGAAACAAAAAAAGTATTACCTGCTGAAAAAAGGTAGACGTGTGTGAATTCTTTGAGTTCAGTGGTTGATGGAACAATGGGAAAATTTGTGCAGTGGACAGAAAGATACTGTTTATTTCTACTTTCAAATAATGTAAGAGATCTGCTGGCTGGATATAATTTGATCCATTATTTTTTACTACAGTTTCCTTTCCTTTCCCCAACCTGCTTATTAAGAGTGGTGCTACAGTGGCAGAGAAATAGAGTTTCAGAAGTTAAAGGGTTGGAAAGATTTCCTAAAAATTTTGCTTTACATGTAAATTAAGTAGCTGTCATTGGCTAAGCCTCGAAAAACTACTGAAAAATCTATGAGGGAGAAAGCATACAGGAAAGGTATAAATTTGGAGTGTGGTATTAGAAGACTGATTTAATATGTGCATGAATAAGCTCTAAACTGTGATGAATTTCATTGTGGCATTAAGGACTGGAATAGTATATGGGAATTCCTTCCCATCTTTAAAACCTCTGATCGTAGAGGGAAAAAAAATTCAGAGAATACATTTATGCACCATAGACTGATATAGCTAAAGGAGAGTATATATAAATATATGTATATATACATACACACACAATGTATATGTGTGGTATATGTGTGTAGAGACATAAACTATGTAAACTAACAACTGATACAGGTAAAAGTCAAATAAGAAAAGCAATAGAATAATTTGAAGTAAAATAACTGGAGTAATGTGCTACAAAGAAACAAACATTTTAAGCTACTTTGCAGGGAACAGCTATGTCGCATTTTAAATTGAAGCAAGTATCATTGACAGTAATATAAGAAAGAAACCATCCCTAGGATATCTAAATTACCTCTGAGGCCTTGGGTTTTTATATTCTAATTTATATGATTCTGCTGATCTACAGAAATTTTTTCTGTAAAGTATATGTTTTTCATAGTTACAAATACTGAATGGGTAAATTTTATCATCTTTAAAATTATTAAAAAGCATTCTAGACTAATGGAATCTCATCTTCCAATATAAAGGTAACAGCTGGAATTATGGAGTTGAAATACTGCTTAGTTTCTCTCAGAACTGACTGTGTGTACATGCTGAAATAGTAGCTAAGTGGATAATATACTTAAAAGCTAATATTTATTTCACAATTATTATTTATTTCCTTGGTATTCGTCTGGTTTTGCACTTGTATATGAGAAGTGGCCCTTAAACATCTAAAAATAGCCTCTTCTCTTTCAAATTCAAATATTTTAGCAAGTGCTTTATAAGTTACTGTAAATATACAATGTTAAAAATGAACTCTAGGGCTTCCCTGGTGGCGCAGTGGTTGGGAGTCCGTCTGCTGATGCAGGGCACACGGGTTCATGTCCTGGTCTGGGAAGATCCCACGCGTCACGGAGCGGCTGGGCCCGTGAGCCATGGCCGCTGAGCCTGCGCGTCCGGAGCCTGTGCTCCGCAATGGGAGAGGCCACAACAGTGAGAGGCCCGCATACCACCAAAAAAAAAAAAAAAAAAAATGAACTCTACACTACCAAATGTAAAATAGATAGCTAGTGGGAAGAAGTTGCAAAGCACAGGGAGATCAGCTAGGTGGTTTGTGACCACCTAGAGGGGTGGGATAGGGAGGGTGGGAGGGAGGGAGACACAAGAGGGAAGAGATATGGGAACATATGTATATGTATAACTGATTCACTTTGTTATAAAGCAGAAACTAACACACCATTGTAAAGCAATGATACTCCAATAAAGATGTTAAGAAAAAGAAAAAAAAAAGAAAAGAAACCTTTCCTGATCACACGGTGTACCATTCTCTGGGTTTCCCATTCATGTTTTAGCTGTAGGAAGATTCCCTAAAAAAAAAAAAATAAAAAATGAACTCTAAGTTGCAGGATTGCTGCTTTAAATATGCTGATGGGCTGAAGTGTCCTCCTTCACATTCATATTTCAAAATCTTAACCTCCAGTACCTCAAAATGTGACTTTATTTGGAGATACGGCCCTTAAAGAGGTAATTAAGATAAAATGAGGTCAGATTCGGCGGAGGGGGTTCTAATCGGGTATGTCTGGTGTCCTTATAAGCAGAGAAGATTAGGACACAGAAGACAAATGGCAGGAAGACCACATGAGAACACAGTGAGAAAATGGTCATCTACAAGCAAGGAGAGAACCCTCAGAATAAGCCAAACTTGCTGACATCTTGATTTTGGACTCCTAGCCTCCAGGATTATGAGAAAATAAACTTACGTTATTTAAGCCACCAGTTCTACAGTATTTTGTTATGGTGCCCTAGCAAACTAATACACATATTAAAGACAAAATGTAAGCTTGTTAGGCACTTTTATAATTAATCTTTCCTGTTTCTTGTCACCATTCATTACCCCCATCCCTACAAGAGAAATGTTTAAAAGTTAAGTGTAAGCTTTCACTTAAGAGGGAGAAAACCAGAAGGTGTCTCCCCCAAATTTACTACCGAAGAGCAAAATCACAATTTTTCTTGAGACTTTCAGAGGTGAAGATGTACAGCAGTCAACTAAGTTGAAATACAAGGAAAAACAGACACCTGTAAAAAGAAACGTGATGCAATGACTTGTTTATCTGAAAGAGGCCAGCCCTAATACAAGCCAGAAAGGAGAATTTAATTACAGATTTTAACCAATTGCTGAAGGCCAAGTATGTGGTAGCAGGAGATTATAGAACGCTTTTAGCCATAGACAGGAGAATTCACACCCACTTGAAGTCTTTTTTTCCTCTTTTCTTTGTTGAGCATATACAAGCAGGATTGGGAGCAAAGTGGCAGGGAGACTGGAGAAACTCTCTGTTATGGTGAAGGCTAGAGAGAAGGGAGTACTGAGAGAAAGACACAATAATGAGAAAGGAGGACAATAATCCCTACAAGATAGGAAACAAAAGAGATGAGCTCTACAGTTCCCTAAGAAAGCTCCCATCCTGTAGCACAGGGAGAGAGCTCCTAAGCAGAGTCCAACCTACTATCTGATTTGAGAAGAGGGAGCTATCAATCTGGGAAAATAATAGGGTTAGAGTTTGTAGGACAGAGTATAATAGAGCTGCATCGAGAAAGGACCACAGAGATCGGCACAGACTGCCAGTAGAGTGTTCAGCAAAATATGCACGAATGCACGCATGAAAGGAAATTACCTGAGAATGAGAAAAGAACCACCTGAAGTGATAAGAGAGCATCTGGCACTTACTTAGAGCTTGGGATTGTGCCTGTTCCTGCTAAGTAGATTGGAAAACTCACAACTCATGAAGCATTGGATAGACTATCCAGAAGGGTTTTGCCTCAGAAATGGGGAACACTTAGCCTTAGATTAAACACTACTCTGTCTGGTACAGCCTAACAAATTTTAAAAACAAAACCTGAAAGATCAAACTGTTTCCATGTAACTTAACCGTGTCTCAGAACAAATCTCAAAAACAAGTTATAAGAATACAGAAATATCCATCACTCACCAAGGTAAAATTGACAATATGTGGAGCCAATAAAAAATTATCAGGTATCCAAAGAAGCAGGGAAATATTACTCACAATGAAATGAAAGATCAGTCCATCAGTATCATCCCAGACTGAAGCAGATGCTTGAATTACTGCACAAACATCCTTCTGAGTAACCCATGGGGTCAAAGAGGAAGTGACAAAGGAAACTAGGCAATATAAAGAATTGAATGAAAATGAATACTATGCATACCAAAATTTGAAGAAAGCTACTAAAGCAGGGGTTTATGGAAATTTAAGGCATCAGTTATCCCTATAAGAAGCTAGAAAAAACAAAACACTAATTACCCTACAAAAAAGCAGAAAGGTAATAATAAACATAACAAAATCACTGAAATTGAAAGCAAGAAAACAATAGAGAAAATAGTGAAAATGAATAAATAGTTGCTTATTTGTAAATATCAATAAAATGGAAATCCTCTGGTTAGACTGACCAGGGAGAAAAAAGAGTGATAGCGAACACATAAATCACAAATGTCAAGAATGAAATAAACATTATTACAGACCATAAAGGCATTTTAAATATAATGAGAGATTATTAGAAATAATTCAAAAAAGAGTTTATGTATGTATACTCAAGAGAAAATAGGTAACATGAGTAAGCCTGTATGGATTAAGGAAATCGAATGTGTAACAAAAATATTTAGGAAAAAAATATTCCTTGACCAGAAGATTTCCCTAGCAAATTCAATCAAACTTTTAGGAAATAATATTGAGGAAGATTTCTGCAGTGATGGAGTAAAAAATCTCTGCAAGCCTGCAGCTTCATAACCGTACAAGAACATTGGCAAAAATTGTCTGAATCAATTTTTTAGAATTCAGGAAATTAATGAAAGACTTGGAACAATCTGAGAAACATTTATCTAAGAAAAATGGCTGATTCTTGTTAAGGATGATGAGATCAGTGGCATTTTAGTTTTCCCTATTCCATTCCCTACTCCACGTTAACCTGAACACCAACAACCTCATAATCATGGTACTTATGGCACTAGGGAGATCAGCAGTCATTTAAAAAGAATGTGTTTCAACCCCCCCACAAAGTCCCAACACCAGATAATCTTTATTATTTGACTTGTCTTGCAATTCTGTGGAAAGAGCCACTGGCATTGCTTGTTTTTATTTGACCTAAGAACTCACTCATTGTTAACAGCCTTTTCCCTGGAACCCTTATCAAAAATAATTAGTGGCAATTATTTATCATTGCAGCTGTTTGAGACAGCAGTAACAGTTTGTGTAAACTAGAAGCTGACTAAAAATTGTTAAATAAAATGCTGGGAATAAGATGTCAGTAGAGACCTTTGAAAAGCTCCAGCCGATTCCTGGGACTCTAAAAGCCAGATGCATGTGGAGATCTATACACAACCCCACCCAATATATAATCGTAGCCTGATCTTTTGGATAAGTGATAGCAGTAAGTAAAGCGAAGGAAGAATTTTAAATTACAAGAGTGTTTAAAGTGTCCCCCAAGGTACTCACAAAATCTGTTGGCAAAGGCTCAGAGACTTATTGGTTCAAGGCATTTAAGAAAAATGTATGTCCAATCATTAGCTTACTCTTAATATAATCAAGCAGATACCACAATGGTCATATACAATAAATAATACAAACATTACAGAATTAATTGAGGGAAATCACAAATAAACAATAGTCCCTAAGACAACCACAGTAATTCCTGAGCAGTGGAAGAGATTTAATTCCCAGAATTGCTGCAGTATATTATTTAAAATGTCCAGTTTTCAACAAAAAATTACAAACCATGTAAAGAATTTGGAAAGGGAAAAAAGTCAATAGAAACTCTTTCTGAAAATGCCCAGACATTGACTTATTGGACAAAGACTTTAAATCAGCTGTTAAAAGTATATTTAAAAAAACAAAAGGAAACCATGTCTAAAGAATTAAAGTATGAGAACAATATCTTGACAAGTAGAGAATATCAATAAAGAGAGAAAGGGGCAGACCAATATTTGAAGAAATAATGGCCAAAAACTTCTTAATTTTGATGAAAAACTAATCTGCGTATACAATAAATTCAACAACCTCCAGAGAGCCTAAACCTGAAGATATCCACACCAAGCTACATCATAGCTGAACTGTCAGAAGCCAAAGAAAAGAGAGAATCTTGAAAAGGATGATATTCAAAGTGCTGAAAAGAAAGAATGTTAACTAAGAATTCTATATCCAAGAAAAGAATTCTTCAAATATGAAGAAGAGCTTCTTCCACATCTAGCAAGATGAACATGTATACTTTCTCCTATCCTCCCACTAAGTATAACTAAATCCCAAGAGTATTATATATACAAAACAAATATAAGAATACTGAGAGATAGAAAGAAGGTAGAAAAGCTACGAATCTAGGAGCTAGGGGCAAAGTACATTGAGTTCCTGGGTTTTCTTTTTGTCTTGTGTATGTCACAATTGGAGCTGAAGAAGCTGAAAAAATGGAAATGCCTGTGGCTGCAGACAGAAGTAAATCTCCAACCAAAGTCTTCTCTCTCTAGCCAAATGACCAGGAAAAGGGAGAATCTAGCAAGACAAAAACTTTAGACGATATCCACTATACTCCAAACAAACATCACAGAAAATATTGTGGCCATACACTCACCTACACCAGCAAAGTGTTAATGGGGAAACTGAACTTCCATACTCATGAGGCTATAATTAGTATCTCCAGAATCCTCACCTGGGTGCTGTCAGAGAAAGCCAAGTAGAGAGACCATTCAACTTCACCACTGATAACAAAGCCTCCACCCATCATGATTTCAGTGGAGACTACAAGAGAAGCCTGGAATTTCACTGGCACCAAGCACTAAGGGGAAATCCTACCCCTCCCCACTGTAGTGCTCTCAGAGGAGATCTTATGGAGAGTCAGCACTTTCAGATGTTACCACCACGCCATTATGTCAGTGGATGTGGAACTGCCACCTCTACCTAGATGCCCAACTCACTCAAATGACAATGGAGGTTGAATCAGGAACCTATACTTCTACCATTAATTGGAAGTTACAAAACAGAGCCTCTCTCCCCTTCCCTTGTTGGAGTAATGTAAGAGGTAGCCAGCTTAAGTTTTTAAAAAGTTTTAAAAGTTTAAACAGTATCACAACATAATATGAAAATATCCTGGTTTCAACTGAAAATCAATTATTATAATAAGATCCCAGAAACTCTCAAACTATTAGAAAAGAAATTACTAGGTGCCAACATAGACATAAGAAATAGGTTAGAATTACTTGACAAAAGATTTTAAAGCAGCCATGATAAAAATTCTTCACCAAGTAAATATGAAAACATTTAAAGCAAATGAAAAATAGTGAGTCTCAGAAAACAAATAGAAATTCTAAGCAAGGAGATATAAAGGAGAATTAAATGAACATTTTATAACTGAAAAATATATTAACAAAATTTTTTAAAAAGATCAGTGAATGGGTTCATCAGTAGATTGGAGGGGATAGAGGAAGTAATCAATTAACTGGAAAGATAAAACAATAGAAATGATCAACTGTAAACAATAGAAAAAAACTGCACTGAAAAAAAAAATCTGAGGAAGGGAGGAATAGAGCAGAATTCCTGACTTTGATAAACAGAATCCACAAAAAAATTCTACAGCTAACATTATGCCAAGTAGTGAAATACTGACAGCCTTCCCCTTGAAACCAGAAACAGGCAAAGGATCTCACTATTCTTATTCAACATTGTGCTGGAAGTTCAACCCATTGCAATAAGACAAGAAAAAGAAAAGTCATACAGATTTGAAAGGAATAAGTAAACCTATCCCTATTTGAAGATAATACTATTTCCTACAAAGAAATCTCAAGGAATCCACCACCAAAAAATTCTAGAACTATTAAGTGATACAAGCATATATTCAATGATTATAAAACTTGTGTTGATGGGTTTAAAATATATAAAGATGTAATTTGTATGACACCATAAAGGGAGAAGAAATAGAGTTATTTTAGAGAAAAGTTATTGTGTACTATTGAGATTAAGTTGGTAATAATCTGAATTGAATTGTTGATTATTGTAACCCCTTGGGAAAACACAGAGCCATAACTGAAAAATATATTGCAAAAGAAATAATAAAATTGTATACTAGAAAATACCTTTTTTAGCATGAAAGTACTAAATGATAGAGAGGTAGACCAAAAAATAAATAAGATACATAGAAAATAAATAGCAAAATGCAGATATAAATTTTACCTTATTAGTTATTAAGTGTAAATGGATTAACACTCCAAGAAATAGCAGAGATTAGCAGAAGGGTAAAAACAAAAACACGATGGAACTCTGTGCTGTCTTTGAGAGTCACAACTTAGATTTAAAGATACAAATAATTGAAAGTAAAAGGGTAAAATGTGATATGCTATCAGACAGTAACCATAAGAGAGTGACAATGACTGTATTAATATCAGAAAATAGACTCTTAAGACAACAATTTTTACTAGAGACACAGAAGGATATTTTAGTTGATAAAAAGGTCAATTCATCAAGAAGACTGAACCGTTATAAATACATACATGAAGCTAAAAGCAGAGCCACAATATCCGTGAAGTAAAAAATGGAAAGAATTGAAGGGAGAAATAGAAAATTTCATAATAGTTGGAGGCCTCATTATCCCACTTTGAATAATGGATATAACAAGTAGGTATAACATCAAAAAGGAAATAGAGGTTTTAACAATGCTATAAACCAATTAGACATCTATACAACACTCCATGATACACATATGTCAGTTAATCAGAAGTGCATTATTTTAAGAGAAAGAAGCTAGACTCAAAATGATTGCAAGTGTATGATCCATTTATATGACGTTCTGGAAAGGGTGAAACTAGAGGGGCAGAACTAATGTCAGTGGTTGACAGGGACTGGGGTGAAAGAAGTGCTTATCTACAACGGGGAAAGCTGCTTTTATTAATGTTATGCTTTTTATATTAAATTATACATGTTAGAATATGACACATATGACCTTAAGTATATTACATGCAAATCAGATTACTATATATTACATGCCTAAATGAAATTACACGCAATAAATATGTAATTTAAATGAATTGTATATATGACACATGCCATATATGTATCTTAGAAATATGTAAAACATGGACAGTCACCTAAAATCAAAGCACCTAGAGTTATTTTAATTTTAATGAATTTCCTTCAGTTTTAAGTATGCACACATATGTATGTACATGCACTTACATATATATGATTTTGATAGTCTTGTATAATTTATTTTTAGTGAAAATGTAATAATAATTAGTTCAAATGCCTCAGTCTAATCTTTGCATAATATTCCATCAAATATTAGTGCTACTAATTAGTAACAACACTAACATCAACAATAACCAGTAGCTACATTTGGTTTTCATTCTAACTCCAGAAACATAATGTTACTGTTTTAAGTTACATTTAAACTTAGTACGTTTCAGTTATTACAACCTCAAAACATAGTTTTTGTGCACTTAAAAATTTATCAAGACCAGAGGGCAGACAGCAGAAGCAAGAAGAACTACAATACTGCAGGCTGTGGAAAAAAAACCACATTCACAGAAAGATAGACAAGATGAAAAGGCAGAGGGTGATGTACCAGATGAAGGAACAAGATAAAACCCCAGAAAAACAATTAAATGAAGTGGAGATAGGCAATCTTCCAGAAAAAGAATTCAGAATAATGATAGTGAAGATGATCCAGGACCTCAGAAAAAGAATGGAGACAAAGATTGAAAAGATGCAAGAAAGGTTTAACAAAGATCTAGAAGAATTAAAGAACAAAAAAAGAGAGATGAACAGTAAAATAACTGAAATGAAAAATATACTAGAAGGAATCAATAGCAGAATAACTGAGGCAGAAGAATGGTTAAGTGACCTGAAGACAGAATGGTGGAATTCACTGCCGTGGAACAGAATAAAGAAAAAGAATGAAAAGAAATGAAGACAGCCTAAGAGACCTCTGGGGCAACATTAAAGGCTACAACATTCGCATTATAGGGGTCCCAGAAGGAGAAGAGAGAGAGAAAGGACCAGAGGAAATATTTGAAGAGATTATAGTCGAAAACTTCCCTAACATGGGAAAGGAAATAGCCACCCAAGTCCAGGAAGTGCAGACAGTCCCATGCAGGGTAAACCCAAGGAGGAACACGCTGAGACAGATAGTAATTAAATTAGCAAAAATTAAAGACAAAGAAAAATTATTGAAAGCAACAGGGAAAAACAACAAATAACATACAAGGGAACTCCCATAAGGTTAACACCTGACTTCTCAGCAGAAACTCTATAAACCAGAAGACAGTGGCATGATATACTTAAAGTGAGGAAAGGGAAGAACCTACAACCAAGTTTACTCTACCCGGCAAGGATCTCATTCAGATTCGATAGAGAAATCAAAAGTTTTACAGACAAGCAAAAGCTAAGAGAATTCATCACCACCAAACCAGCTCTACAGCAAAGGCTAAAGGAATTTCTCTAAGTGAGAAACACGAGAGAAGAAAAGGACCTACAAAAACAAACCCAAAACAATTAAGAAAATGGTAATAGGAACATACATATTGATAATTACCTTAAACGTGAATGGATTAAATGCTCCAACCAAAAGACACAGGCTTGCTGAATGGATACAAAAGCAAGACCCATATATATGCTGTCTACAAGAGACCCACTTAAGACCTAGGGACACATACAGACTGAAAGTGAGCGGTTGCAAAAAGATATTCCATGCAAATGGAAATCAAAAGAAAGCTGGCGTAGCAATACTCATATCAGATAAAATAGACTTTAAGGTAAACAATTTTACAAGAGACAAGGAAGGACACTACATAATGATCAATGGATCAATCCAAGAAGAAGATATAACAATTATAAATATATATGCACCCAACAGAGGAGCAGCTCAATATATAAGGCAACTGCTAACAGCTCTAAAAGAGGAAATCGACAGTAACACAATAATAGTAGGGGACTTTAACACCTCACTTACATCAATGGACTGATCATCCAAACACAAAATTCATAAGAAAACACCAGTTTTAAATGACACAATAGACCAGATAGATTTAATTGATATTTATAGGACATTCCATCCAAAAACAGCAGATTACACTTTCTTCTCAAGTGCGCATGGAACATTCTCCAGGATAGATCACAACTTGAGTCACAAATCAAGCCTCAGTAAATTTAAGAAAATTGGTATCATATCAATCATCTTTTCCAACCACAATGCTATGAAGGAAAGAAATCATAACAATCAAAGCAGAAATAAATGAAATAGAAACAAAGAAAACTATAGCAAAGATCAACTAAACTAAAAGCTTGTTCTTTGAGAAGATAAACAAAATTGATAACCATTAGCCAGATTCATCAAGAAAAAGAGGGAGAGGACTCAAATCAATAAAGTTAGAAATGAAAAAGGAGAAGTTACAACAGACTCCACAGAAATGCAAAGCATCCTAGGAGACTACTACAAGCAACTCTATGCTAATAAAATGGACAACCTGGAAGAAATGGACAAATTCTTAGAAAGGTATAACCTTCCAAGACTGAACCAGGAAGAAATAGAAAATATAAACAGACCAATCACAAGTAAGGAAATTGAACCTATGATTAAAAATCTTCCAACAAACCAAAGTCCAGGACTAGATGGCTTCACAGGTGGGTTCTATCGAACATTTAGAGAAGAGCTAACATCCATCCTTCTCAAACTCTTCCAAAAAATTGCAGAGGAAGGAAAACTCTCAAACTCATTCTATGAGGCCACTATCACCCTGATACCAAAACCAGACAAAGATACTACAAGAAAATAAAATTACAGACCAATATTGCTGATGAATATAGATTCAAAAATCCTCAACAAAATACTAGCAAACAGAATCCAACAACACACTAAAAGGATCATACACCATGATCCAGTGGCATTTATCCCAGTGATGCAAGGATTCTTCAATATATGGAAATCAATCAATGTGATTCACCATATTAACAAAATAAAGGAAAAAAAACCCATATGATCATCTCAATAGATGCAGAAAAGCTTTTGACAAAATTCAACACCAATTATTGATAAAAACTCTCCAGAAAGTGGGCATAGAGGGAACCTATTTCAACATACTATGGGCCATATATTACAAACCCACAGCAAACATCATTCTCAATGGTGAAAAACTGAAAACATTTCCTCTAAGATCAGGAACAAGACAAGGATGTCCACTCTCACCACTATTATTCAACATAGTTTTGGAAGTCTTAGCCATGGCAATCAGAGAAGAAAAAGAAATAAAAGGAATGCAAATTGGAAAAGAAGAAATAAAACTGTCACTGTTTGCAGATGACATGATACTATACATAGAGAATCCTTAAGATGCCACCAGAAAACTACTAGAGCTAATCAATGAATGTGGTAAAGTTGCAGGATACAAAATTAATGCACAGAAATCTCTTGTATTCCAATATACTAATGATGAAAAATCTGAACGAGAAATTAAGGAAACACTCCCATTTACCATTGCAACAAAAAGAATAAAATAACTAGGAATAAACCTACCTAGGGAGACAAAAGACCTGTATGCAGAAAACTATAAGACACTGATGAAAGAAATTAAAGATGATACCAACAGATGGAGAGATATACCATGTTCTTGGATTGGAAGAATCAATATTGTGAAAATGACTATACTACCCAAAGCAATCTACAGATTCAAGCAATCCCTATCAAGTTACCAGTGGCATTTTTCACAGAACTAGAACAAAAAAAATCTTAAAATTTGTATGGAGATACAAAAGACCATGAATAGCTAAAACAGTCTTGAGGGGAAAAAACAGAGCTGGAGGAATCAGACTCCCTGACTTCAGACTATACTACAAAGCTACAGTAATCAAGACAGTATGGTACTGGCACAAAACAGAAATATAGATTAATGGAACATGATAGAAAGCCCAGAGGTAAACCCACACACTTATGGTCAACTAATCTATGACAAAGGAGGCAAAGATATACAATGGAGAAAAGACAGTCTGTTCAATAAGTGGTGCTGGGAAAACTGGATAGCTACATTTAGAAGAATGAAATTAGAACACTCCCTAACACCATACACAAAAATAAATTCAAAATGGCTTAGAGGCCTAAATGTAAGACCAGGAACTATAAACCTCTTCAGGGAAAACATAGAGAGAACACTCTTTGAGATAAGTCACAGCAAGATATTTTTTGATCCACCTTCTAGAGTAATGGAAATTAAAACAAAAATCAACAAATGAGACCTAGTGAAACTTAAAAGCTTTTCACAGCAAAGGAAACCATAAACAAGAGAAAAATGCAACCCTCAGAGTGGGAGAAAATATTTGCAAATGAATCATCAAAGTATGAATCTCCAAAATATATAAACAGCTCATGCAGCTCAATATTAGAAAAACAAACAACACAGTCCAAAAATGAGCAGAAGACCTAAATAAACATTTCTCCAAAGAAGACATGCAGATGGCCAAGAAGTGCATGAAAAGCTGTTAAACATCACTAATTATTAGAAAAATGCAAATCAAAACTACAATGAGGTATCACCTCACACCAGTTAGAATGGGCATCCTCAGAAAACCTACAAACAGCAAATGCTAGAGAGGGTGTGGAGAAAAGGGAACCCTCTTGCACTCTTAGTGGGAATTTAAATTGATACAGCCACTATGGAGAACAGTATGGAGGTTCCTTAAAAACTAAAAATAGAATTACCATATGACTGAGCAATCCCACCACTGGGCATATACCCAGAGAAAACCAAAATTCAAAAAGACACATGCACCCCAATGTTCATTGCAGCACAATTTACAATAGCCAGGTCATGGAATCAACCTAAATGCCCATTGACAGGCGAATGGATAAAGAAGATGTGGTACATATATACAATGGAATATTAGCCATAAAATGGAATGAAATTGGGGTCATTTGTGGAGACGTGTATGCATCTAGAGACTGTCATACAGAGTGAAGTAAGTCAGAAAGAAAAAAACAAATAGCATATATTAACAGATGTATGTGGAACCTAGAATATGGTTTGCAGAGCGGAAATTGAGACACAGAAGTAGAGAAAAAAACGTATGGACACCAAGGGGGGAAGGCGGCGGGGGGTGGTGGTGGTGGTGTGATAAATTGGGAGATTTGGATTTGCATGTATACACTGATGTGTATAAAATGGATGACTAATAAGAACCTGCTGTATAAAAAAATAAATTAAATTAAATTTAGAAAAAAGGAAAGTTCACCCTACAAAATTATGTTTGAAATAAATTAGCTTCTAGACATTAAAAAAAACAATTATCAAGAGTAGATCTCATGTTGTGTTCTTATTACAAGAAAGATAAAAAAACAAAACAAAAAACATGTTTATATTCATAGTATTGGACTCCATTTATTTTTCTCTGCTCCTTCTTTTTAAGAGCTATAATTTTTAGCACTCTTTCACCTAAACTTTAAGATTGTTTTCTAAAATTATTTTGAAATATGATTAAAATATCAGACTTTTCAACAAATATGCTTTTGGTCAATAGGCAATAATTAACACATATGATACTCAAAAAAAAATGTTAGTCTGGAGTTTCATATAAAACCAAACTGACATTTAAACAAGAAGCACAAACTATAATGAACGTAAGTAACTCAGGTACTATTTTTTTTTATGAATGTTTTCTGGTTAAACTATTAAAGAAAGTATTCTCACTTGATGACTGCAAAGACGTTTACTTAAATACAGGTTGTCAGCACAGAGATATATACCTAAAACCACGCAGAAACTAAGCTTAGAAAGAGATCCTTCCCCAGTTAATCCCTGAGAGAACTATAGTTTCAGTTGACCACTTGATTGCAGCATATGAGAGACCCTGAACTAAAAGACCCAGCTAAATTATGCCTGTATTCCTGACCCAAAGAAACTGTGAGCTATTAATTATTGTTGCCATAATCCAGTAAATTCTGAGTAACATTTTGTTTATGCACCAATAGTTAACTAATTCCAATAAATATCATTTTATAATAATCCAGTCCAGCTTCATTTTTTCCAGCTTTATTTATGTATAATTGGCAAATAAAATTGTAAGATACTTAAAGTGTACAGTGTGATGATTTGATATACCTATACATTGTGAAAGGATTTTCCCACATGGAGTTAACTCATCCATCACCTTACCTATTTACCTTTGGCTTTTTGGTATTTTTTTTTGTTCGTTCTTTTGTGGTTTTTATTTGGGGGGGGGGGGCGGCTGGTGGTGAGAATATTTGTATTCTACCCTCTTAGCAAATTTCTGTTATACAGTAGTAACCTTATTATACATTAGATCCTCAGACCTTATTCATCTTGTACCTCAAAGGCTTATACCCTTTAACCCTTTTACCTCAAAAGCTTTTACCCTTATATCTTTTACCCTTTAAGGCTTACCCTTTAACCAACCTTTCCCTATTTCCGCACTGCCCTGGCCCCTGGCAACCAATTTTCTACTCTGAGTTCGACTTTTTTTTTTTTCTTTTTGAGATTCCACATATAAGTGACACAATGCAGTATTTGTCTTTCTCTGTCTGGTTTATTTCACTTAACACAAGTTCATTTTTCTTTAATTAATATATTTATTTTTAATCTATTTTTGGCTGTGTTGGGTCTTCATTGCTGCACGCAGGCTTTCTCTAGTTGCGGACAAGTGGGGGCTACTCTTCATTGCAGTGTGGGCTTCTCATTGTGGTGGCTTCTCGTTGTGGAGTATGGGCTCTAGGCATGCGGGCTTCAGTAGTTGTGGCTCTCAGGCTCTAGAGCACAGGCTCAGTAGTTGTGGTGCACAGGCCTATTTGCTCCGTGGCATGCAGGATCCTCCCAGGCCAGGGCTCGGACCCATGCCCCCTGCATTGGCAGGCAGACTCCTAACCACTGCGCCACCAGGGAAGTCCACAAGTTCATTTTTGTAAACAGATTTTTGCCACTAAGTTCAAAGTCTTGGTTTAGTACCCGACTTAGTATGTTCTCTCTAGGATAGAACTCATTTCCAGCAGTCTTCTCTGGGGACTAGAATGCTTTTGGATAGTTCTCTGTTACTGAAAGACCTCCTGAATACTTATAGTTTGGGTATCCCCTGAATTCCTTATGCTCTTCCTACTGATATAAATTTCTCACCACTTAGAATGTGTATATTTAATGCCAACTTTTGCATGATTTCCATACTGGTTCTAATTCAGACTAGAGTTCTTAGCACATGCACTTCCAAACCTATATATATATGTATGTATGTAAATGCCTGTACACAATTATACTCTGAACTACTAGACAGAGTTCTGAGCATACATACTCAGGAATATCCTGAACCACTTTTCATCCCCTAAGAGCAGAATTTTTCCACCCTGCCAAGCAAGTCTTATTATGGGTCCCTGACTCTTCCAGTACTGCGCTTTCCAAGAATACTAATAGAATGTGGTAGTGAAAAGCTTTAGTTTTGTAATTAAATTTACTAACCACGGCAGAAATTCCTACTTTATTTGTTAAAAAGTGTGAACTTAAAAGATTTTATTCTTCCTTTTAAAATCAAATGAAGTAACATACGGAAAGCACCTAGCACAGCTATTGGTCCAGATTAAATGGTAACTATTCTCTTCACCAATTTTCATATACTACATGTACCAATATAAAAACCTCCTTATATAAAAAGTTCTCCAGAATAAAGCATAAGTTAGAATTTTACATTAATTTAATATAGCTGTCAATGAAATCTACCCTGTAATTTCTCTATGTATGTGTGTATACATATAAATATATGTATTAATAATACATATAAATCACACCAAGATTATGTGCATTGCACAAGAAGGTTGAACTGCAGTTTCTCAAAAGGGCTCCATTATAAAGTGACTCAATATTGATAATACATAACAGATAATACAGGCAATTCATACAGATTATAAATGAAGCCTTGGATGTATCACCCTAATAGAGTAAGAGAAAAAGAAAGCTATACCCTTGAGTAACACCAGCCATTAAAGGAATTAAAAATATATATAATAACCATTGCTCGACCTTTTAATAGAAAGATATTCTTGTAGATATTCTTTATATAATTTTCTTATAGTACAACTTACACATAAGTATAAAGCTAAATATGCTTTATTTGAGCTGATAGTTCAGGGGTAGCTTATAGTCCATGTTTTGTTTTGGGTTTTTTTGTTTGTTTTTTAGATAGCACAAAAAATTTACAAAGTAAACACAAATCGAATAAAAAAACATAACTTTCTTAATTACAGCCTTAACTTAATGTAAAGGATCATATTATGCTAAAACTAAATTATAAAGTTTGAGTTAACTGTAAAATTACAGTTTGTAGTTTTTGTCTTTTACTTGTTATCAGTTGATTTTTCTTATTTTGAACATGTTGGGTTACTGGTGTTATTGCCTATGTAATTGTTTTATTTTGTTATCCTGTTAATGAATTTAAATACAATCATCCATTATTTTTAATGGGGCAATAAAATAGGTACCTGAAAACACAACAATAATGAGAAGAACAAAGACTCTGTCAACTGTATATCAGCAATGGGGGTTTCATATCTAGTCAGATATGAATTAGTGAAAACAGAGGTTGAGTCATTCAGCTTACCTAGTGCTTACACAAGGAGAATAAATAGTGATCCTAGGTTTGTCTTTAGGAATAACTCTTCAGTTGTGCTGTTGCTGGTGCAATAGCACTGTTGTTATGGCACTAAACAAGTTTTGATTTTAAAATCTATTTGGGTAGGAATGGTGCCTAAGGGATCTGGATATGATAAAAAAAATATATTTTTGAATAAAAAAATGTACTAAACAAAGCCCAAAGCATTGGTGTCTGCTGTAAGCTTCTAGAACCATATGAAGTCAATACTATTCACAATATTTAATATTTCTACATTTAAATTTTACAGGTCTACATAACCAAAATTATTGAGTTTTTACACTGGCTTTAAAAATTATTTTGTTTCATAATCAGCTTTCTGCTTTTTAGGAAGGAAAAACAAGCAACACTAGACATTTCTACATTAATAATCAGTGTGGAGTTTATAAAAGTAATAATACTTTTAAAAATAATACATTTAGCATGGAAAAATATAATATTATAGCTTTCTCTCCCTTCCTCCCCCCCTCTCTCCCTCTCTTTCTCCCTTCCTCCCTCCTTCCTATTCTCTTTCTCTTTCAAACAAAATTTCAGTTGAAAGTTGAAGAAAAGTTAATTTGAGTCAAGATTAGATGGATTTATTTTCTCCCATTTGTATCTCATTTTTGGTAATGATGGATGCCAGAGTTATCTCTGCATGTAATAGTAGTTTAGGTGATGGCCAATAGTTAAAATGAATAAAGCCAAATTAATATCATTTACTAATTAGCACTAGTCTAACAGGGTTATCTTTGGAAATTAGGGACAACATAGAGAAAGAGAGGAGAGAGAGGAAGAAAAAGAGATTCCATATTCATACATTATAACTGAAATAATGAAAGAACCAAACCCAGAACAAAGACAATGCAATTTCTTAAGACTTAGAGTCTAGTTTCACTGTAAAGAAATTGTAAAGACTGTAGTAACAAACTTTGGCACAACTAGATAAATGTATTATTTTTCTAAATGTTCCAGAAAAATTTTAATAGATTCTGTTAAGATTGAAAGGCTCATCTTTAAATTATCACTTGAAATTAGAAGTGCCATACCCTACTGTGTAGTTTGTTAACTAAGAGTTGTAGGGGAAAGCCAATTAAGATGATATAAAATTTCAAATGCTTTCTCTCTGACAAACAACACATATATTGAAAGAAGGAAATTTGAATTACCCACAATCCTAAAGTTCACATATTTCAAGATATGTGAACTTTAGAATGCATACCTCTCTAGTAATTCTTCAGGCTAAATTATGTTTAAGAATGCATATCTCTCTAGTAATTTTACAGGCTAAGTTATGTGCAATCATATATATTTTTAAATTTAATTTCCTCATACCAAAGAACAAAGACCTAATGCTACATCATTTTAAGATTAATGTTATAAGAGAAAATAGAAAATGCCATTTTTATTGTAATAAGAACATTTAACATGAGATTAGCCCTTTTACCAAATTAAGTGTTTAATACAATGCTGTTAATTGTAGACATGCTGTTGTACAGCAGATCCCTGAAACAATCATCTTGCATAACTAAAATTTTATACTCGTTAATTAGCAACTCTCCATTTCCCCCTGCCTCTAGCCCCTGGCAACTACATTTCTACTCTATGCTTCTACAAATTTGGCTATTTTAGGTATCTTATATAAGTGAAATCAAACAGTGTATTTCTGTGATTGATTTATTTCACTTAGCATAACACCCTCCAAATTCATCCACATTGTTGCATATTGTCAGATTTCCTTCTTTTTCAAGACTGAATAATATGCCATATATGTATATACCATATTTTCTTTATCCATTGATCCATGGATGAGCATTTATGCTGTTTCTACATATTGGCTATTGTGAAAAATGCTGCAGTGAACATGGCAGTACACATATCTCTTAGAGATCCTTATTTCTGTTTTGTAAGATAAATACCCAGAAATGAGATTGCTGGATCATATGGTAGTTCTCTTTTTACTTTTTGAGGACTTTCCATACTGTTTTCCATAATGACTGTGCCAATTTACATTTCCACCAAAAGTATGCAAGGGTTCCAATTTCTCCATATTGTTACCAACATTTACCATCTTTTTGTTTTGTCTTGTTTTGTTTTCTTCTTGATAATAGCCATCCTAACAGGTGTGAGGTAATATCTCATTGTGGTTTTGATTTTCATTTCTTTGATGATCATTGATGTTGGTTATCTTTTCATATACCTCTTGGCCATTTGTTTTCTTGTTTGGAGAAATGTCCATTCAGGTAGTTTGTCCTTTTGCTATTGAGTTGTACGAGTCCCTTATATCATTTGAAAATTCACTCTTCATCAGATATATGATAGAAACTAAGATACTAAAAAACTAGTTCTCTGACAGTGACAACAGGAGAAGATGTATGGGAAATCAGGGCTTGACTTCCTATTATTTTAACAGGAACAAAATATAAGAGAAAAATATAAGTTATCCAGTAAAGTAAAAAAAAAAGTTGGGATGCTCCCAGTATAAATTCCATCCCAAATCACCTCCAACCTGGATGATATAGATGTTTTCTATTTCTCTCTTTCCACATGCAATAAACACCAAGTATTCTGTCTTTTACAAAGGTGAGGAGGGGAACTCTTGAATATTTCTCTTCATCTTTATTTCCAATTTTACATTATTTCTACTTCACCAACATTCTCTATTAAACCAATATCTTACTTTGTCCTGCAAAGTGTCTCTTCTGACTTCTCTCCCTCTTCCACAGAAATACCAAAATTTTCTTGTTAAAAAATGGAATTCTATCATGTCATGTTTATGTTTGAGCACCTTCACTCAATTAATGTTTTTAAAGACAAAACATAAACCCTGTACTATGAGATAAATCTCTTTCATAAAATATCCTAATCTTTCTTTTCTGCGTATTGTGACTTAGTTAAATTAACACTTGTTAAGTAGATCCCAGGGGTGTTGAATGATGAACCAGAGTTCAACAAAAGACCACAAGGGAGTTGAAATAGAGTAGTTTATTCCTCACAAGTCCAGGATGAAATAAAATGCATTTCTTCAGGGGTTGTGAGGGGAGGTCAAAGCAGGGTACAGTTAGAGGGAGAGGCACAGGAACTGGTGCACATGCCTTTATTAATGTCTGTCGGTGGAGTCCTTTGGGATTCCCAGGCTAAAGCCAGATTGGTCAGTTCAAACCAAAAAAATAAGGTGGGGTTTTGGTAAGCTCTGCAATGTCTTATATAATGGGTGCACAAGCTCTGCAGTGTCTTATATAATGGGTGCACAAATCCCTTATATAATGGGAGACGAGGGAGATTGTTTATCACAAAGGCCATTGAGGAAGTCATATCAGGAACTTACATTTACTTGTGCCTCTGAGGGCTGTTATGTAGGACATGCTCTCGCATGAGGGGCTAATATCAGTTTAAGGCACCTTTGCAGGCCATTTGTCCAAACAAAATGGAGGCTGAGGTAGCAATACCATGGAGTAGCTCAGCTAAATTCTTGACACTATGACATTTACCAACATTATTTCTACTACATTCTGGTTAACCTATGTGCTGGGCATTATCATTTGTTCATATCTTTCTTTGCACCTTTTCCTCCCCATTTAATGTTCTTGGTAGTTAGGATATTTGGATTCAATGAAAACAAGCTCCTATCTTCCCTTTTGTCAGACATTCCCTCACTTTCTTAGATAGAAATAAAAGCTGTTTTTCTCTAAATCCCCAACATATTGTTAAAATCTGTAGTATAGCACTCAGCATATTGGATTATATTGCCATTATTCATTTATTCAACTGTGTTCTTCATTAAACTGTGAGTTTCTTGAAGATGAAAAAAATTTTTGTCATCATTTGTTTCCAAATCTAGCACAATTCTTTGAACACACTAGGTGTTTAAACAATATCTCTTAAATATTCAAATTTCATTAACTGTTTAGGGATTTAATCATATAGAAATATTTATTTTTCATTAGTAATTTATTAAAGATAATGATAGTTTAGTTGTTTGTCAAAATCTGAATAGAAAGAGAATATGCTTTATTTTATCTTTGAATTTCCTCCGTTAAGTATTTTTCCAGTATTAAAATGTTTCACAAGTCATTTATTACTGTGGGCTTTATCCAGTATTATTTTATATATTATTATTAAAGATTTGCTTTTGATGTAAAACCGTATGGTTTTAGTTTGTGGTAATAAACGTTACTTCATAAAAAGGAAAAAAACAAACACCTTGACATTGTAACAGCTTCCACACATGATAGTTTAGAAAATATTAATATATTACTTCAGAGAGAACAAATATATGCATTTTTTGGTCCACTTAATAATCACATTTCTAAATTTATCTATAGCCACACACCAGTTGTTACTAAAAAGAAGGCAGATTAACTTCTTGGAATAAGTTGACTTTGAATAATTTGGAATTAAATTTGAACTGAATTTGGAAAGGTACCAGATGAAGTGGGATGGCCATCTGCACCATATGGTCTTAGAGAGGTTGTTAATGCCCAAGTACTAAGGAAGAAGTCCAGAAAGTTTTGTCTCTTACTGGAAAAATTATATCAGCCACTACTGCAAAACATTCAACTGTGAAGAGTGTGAGTATCTTAAGTAATAGGACCAAAACAAGGCCCTAGCATATGTTAGAAAAATGTAATACCTAAGGATAAAGGAATGATTATCTGTTTATGGCAAATAAGAGAAAAGGACAAACTGCCATAATAACAATAAGGTACCAAGATAAGATAAGCAAAATAAACCACACATAGCATGTTGTAGACAGGGACCATACAAATGAATTAATATCAAAGTTGCTGGGATAGTTGCTATTTTTTTTAGAAAAAAAAGGAAGAAAAAAGGTAAAAACATTTTGATTCAAAGCTTGTCCCAAGTGTAATTCTGTGAAGGCTAGCAATCTGTTTTATTCATGTATAGCATAAATAGCAAATTTTCACATTCTGCTGAGAACAAAGGGCACTGTTGCTTGTGCCAGAGAGAATGTTTCTTTAACTTTATTGTGTTGGCAATTAAAATGTAAAAATTCCAATAGTTTACCTTTTTTTTTTTGCCTTTGGTGATTTTAGGTTTGTTTCTTTGTTGCTTTTATGCAATTTGGGTAACTATATAAGATATCACACAATGGTTCCTTAATTTTTTGGCAGGGATTTATTTACAGAATAGATGTTACTGGTGTTAACCTCCTCTCCTCTGTAGAGCAGAATACACAGATTTAGATATTACACAGATAAAAGAAAATAGAAATTTGTTGACAGTAGCCCAATAATTTTAGAAGTACTATGTCAGAAACTACTCTACCACAAGCAAATTACACCAGTATACAGAGCAAAAATCAAATATTATTATATATTGAACAATGTAAACTGACCCACATAGGTTCCTCTTATTCATATCCCCTCTGTGACCCCCTTCCCGCTGCACCACACAGACACATACACCTACCTGAATATCTAGGGCTTTTCATTGATGAGGGTCGTTTTTCATCATTGGAATTAAAAGATAGATCAAGCCTAAAAACCAAAACTTAATAATCTGAAATTGGTGTAATTTATATTTGAACCTTAAACCCATTCTTCTAAATTTGACTCTGTGGAGAAGTAATATGTAGCTAGGTGTTCTGATAAGAGGGAAATTAAAGTTTTAAATTTCATTTATTCACTGAAAAATGCTTTACTTTTTGATTGCCACCAACTTTTAAAAACATCTTACATGTAGAAGATTAGACACTCAGGCAGCTTCTTTGTAGTAGAACCCATTTTAGGCTCCTATAAGTAATATAAGTGTACGAAAAGTAAAATACATTGTTTTGTAAGAGTGGAAAGGTGTCACAAATTGCTGTATACACCCTTTCAAAGACAGTCTCTTCCAAAACTTTTCCATGCAGTTCATTGTGTGTAAATTAGTGGAGGAGTAAGGAGCTTCCTGGGAGAAGAGAGACTGACCAGTCCCCTTTGGGGATTCAGTATTAACAGAACATTTCAAATGGATGGAAATGATGCCTACTGAGGAATTTGGGCAGTAAGAGGCAGCAAGGGGCTATAAAATTGAGAGAACAGTTATCTAGGTACCAAATATATTTGAACCTTATATAAATAGATTAATTTACATGAAGAAATGAATTTAAATGAATTACTAAAGCTGTGCTCTTTTATATATTTATTTTTTGTTAGGGGTCAAAACTATGAAAACTGGCTGTAACTACATTCTACATTAAAGGCATATGTCATCCAAACTGGGCTTAAGGTATTAAGGATATTCACTGACATGCTCAGTATGCATAAAAATATGATATTGGACAAACACACAAATATACACACACACATAGTAACAGAATCTCCATTTAATTAAATCTGGCATAATTCCATATAATTTACCTTAATATGTTAGACTATATGAAAGTCAGATATAAAATACCCTATGTAAACAATGAACCCAAAGAGTTATATGCATAATTCAGACTGTCTATTGCTATCATTTTCTTTATATCCATTTTTTTACAAAAACATCCTCCTTATGTCTTAAAATCTCTGTTTCAACTAGGAATGAAATTATTCAATAATAAATTTGTTTATGAAAATACCTGGAATCGCTACAACATATTTCAATTTATCCTAATCAAGTCCCAGTCATTTTTCATTCTTTATAGAAGGACGTAGAAATAAATAATGCAATTGATTCTGACTTGCAACATATCCACTGAAGAATTTTACTTAGGTGACCCTTAGCTTAAAAACTTGCAGAAGGGGCCCTTCAAGATGGCGGAGGAGTAAGACGTGGAGATCAAATTCCTCCCCACAAATACATCAAAAATGCATCTGCATGTGGAACAACTCCTACAGAACACCTACTGAACGCTGGCAGAAGACCTCAGACATCCCAAAAGACACCATAGGGCAACCTACATGCAGAGGCTGGGCCAAATCCAAAGCTGAACCCCAGGAGGTGTGCGAACAAAGAAGAGAAAGGGAAATTTCTCTGTGCAGCCTCAGGAGCAGAGGATTAAATCTCCAGAAACAACTTGATGTGAGCTGCATCTCCGGAATACCTGAACAGACAAAGAATCATCCCAAAATTGAGGCAGTAGACTTTGGGAGCAACTGTAGATTTGGGGTTTGCTTTCTGCATCTAATGTGTTTCTGGTTTTATGTTTATCTTCGTTTAGTATTTAGAGCTTATTAACATTGGTAGATTTTTTTATTGATTTGGTTGCACTCTTCCTTTTTTAAATATATATATTTTTTCCTTTTTCTCTTTTTGTCAGTGTGTATGTGTATGCTTCTTTGCATGATTTTGTCTCTATAGATTTGCTTTTACCATTTGTCCTAGGCTTCTGTCTGTTTTTTTTTTTATTAATATAATTTTTAGCACTTGTTATCATTGGTAGATTTGTTTATTGGTTTGGATGCTGTCTTCTTTCTTTTATTACTTTTTAATTTCTTTTATTTTAATAATTTTTTATTTTAATAACATATTTTATTTTATTACTTTTCTTTTTCCTCCCTTTGTTCTGAGCTGTGTGGCTGACAGGGTCTTGGTGCTCCAGCTGGGTGTCAGGTCTGAACCTCTGAGGTGGGAGAGCCAAGTTCAGGATATTGGTCCACCAGAGCCTTCCTGACCACACGTAATGTCGATCAGCGAGAGGTCTCCCAGAGACCTCCGTCTCAATGCTAAGACCCAGCTCCAGTCAACGAGCAGCAAGCTCCAGTGCTGGACATCCCGTGCCAAACAACTATCAAGACAGGAACACAACCCCACCCATTAGCAGAGAGGCTGCCTAAAATCATAATAAGTTCACAGACACCCCAAAACACACCAACGGACATGGTCCTACCCACCAGAAAGACAAGATCCCACCTCATCTACCAGAACACAGACACCAGTCCCCTCCACCAGGAAGCCTACACAACTCACTGAAACAACCTTACCCACTGGGGGCAGACACCAATAAAAACGGGAACTAAGAACCTGCAGCCTGTGAAAAGGAGACCACAAAGACTGTAAGTTAAGCAAAAAGAGAAGACAGAGAAATACACAGCAGATGAAGGAACAAGGTAAAAACCTACCATACCAAACAAATGAAGAGAAAATAGGCAGTCTACCTGAAAAAGAATTCAGAGTAATGATAGTAAAAATGATCCAAAATCTTGCAAATAGAATGGAGAAAAAAAAGGTTTAACAAGACCTAGAAGAACTAAAGAGCAAACAAACAATGATGAACAACACAATAAATTAAATTAAAAAATTCTCTACAAGGAATCAATAGCAGAATAACTGAGGCAGAAGAACGGATAAGTGATGTGAAAGATAAAATAGTGGAAATAACTACCACAGAGCAGAGTATAGAAAAAAGAAAGAAAAGAATTGAGGACAGTCTCAGAGACTTCTGGGACAATATTAAACACACCAACATTCAAATTATAGGGATCCCAGCAGAAGAAGAGAAAAAAAAAGGGACTGAGAAAATATTTGAAGAGATTATAGTTGAAAACTTCCCTAACATGGGAAAAGAAATAGTCAATCATGCCCAGGAAGCACAGAGAGTCCCATATAGGAAAAATCCAAGGAGAAACATGCCAAGACATATTAATCAAACTATCAAAAATTAAATTTAAACAATATATTAAATGCAGCAAGGGAAAAGCAACAAATAACATACAAGGGAATCCCCATAAGGTTAACAGCTTATCTTTCACCAGAAACTGCAAACTTGCAGGGTGTGGAAGAACCTATTTAAAGTGATGATAGGGAAAAACCTACAACCAAGATTACTCTACCCAGCAAGGATCTCATTCAGACTCGATAGAGAAGTTAAAACCTCTACAGACAACGAAAAGCTAAGAGAATTCAGCACCACCAAACCAGCTCTACAACAAATGCTAAAGGAACTTCTCCAGACAGCAAACACAAGAGAAGGAAAAGACCTACAATAACAAACCCAAAACAATTAAGAAAATGGTAAAAGGAACATACATATTGATAATTACCTTAAATGTAAATGGATTAAATGCTGCAACCAAAAGACACAGACAGGCTGAATGGATACAAGACAAAACCAGTATATATGCTGTCAACAAGAGAACCACTTCAGACCTGATACACATAAAGACTGAAAGGGAGGAGATGGAAAAAGATATTCCATGCAAATGGAAATCAAAAGAAAGACTGGAGTATGCAAATATGGTCACTTTATCCTTGATAAAGGAGGCAAAAATATACAGTGAAGAAAAGACAGCCTCTTCAGTAAGTGGTGCTGGGAAAACTGGACAGTTACATGTAAAAGAATGAAATTAAAACAATCCCTAACACTGTACACAAAAACAAACTCAAAATGGATTAAAGACCTAAATGAAAGGCCAGACACCATCAAACTCTTAGAGGAAAACATAGGCAGAACACTCTATGACATAAATCACAGCAAGATCCTTTTTGAGCCACCTCCTAGAGAAATGGAAATAAAAACAAAAATAAACAAATGGGACCTAATGAAACTTCAAAGCTTTTGCACAGCAAAGGAAGCCATAAACAAGATGAAAAGAAAACCCTCAGAATTGGAGAAAATATTTGCAAATGAAGCAACTGACAAAGGATTAATCTCCAAAATTTACAAGCAGCTCATGCACCTCAATATCAAAAAACAAACAACCCAGTCCAAAAATGGTCAGAAAACATAAATAGACATTTCTCCAAAGAAGATATACAGATTGCCAACAAACACATGAAAGAATGCTCAACATCATTAATCAATAGAGAAATGCAAATCAAAACTACAATGAGGTATCATCTCACAACAGTCAGAATGGCCATCATCAAAAATCTACAAACAATAAATGGTGGAGAGGGTGTGGAGAAAAGGGAACCCTCTTGCACTGTTGGTGGGAATGTAAATTGATACAGCCACTATGGAAAACAGTATGCAGGTTCCTTAAAAAACTAAACATAGAACTGCCATACGACCCAGCAATCCCACTACTGGGCATATACCCTGAGAAAACCATAATTCAACAAGAGTCATGGGGTGTTCCCTGGTGGCGCAGTGGTTGAGAGTCCGTCTGCCGATGCAGGGGACACAGATTCATACCCTGGTCTGGGAGGATCCCACATGCCATGGAGTGGCTGGGCCCGTGAGCCATGGCCACTGAGCCTGCACGTCCAGAGCCTGTGCTCCACAATGGGAGAGACCACAACAGTGAGAGGCCCACGTACTGCACAACGACAACAACAAAAAAAAGATTCATGTACCAAAATGTTCCTTGCAGCTCTATTTACAATAGCCAGGACATGGAAGCAACCTAAGTGTCCATCAACAGATGAATGGATAAAGAAGATGTGGCACATATATACAATGGAATATTACTCAGCCATAAAAAGAAATGAAATTGAGTTATTTGTAGTGAAGTGGATGGACCTAGAGACTGTCATACAGAGTGAAGTAAGTCAGCAAGAGAAAAACAAATACTGTATTCTAACACATACATATGGAATCTAAGGGGAAAAAAAGGTCATGAAGAACCTAGGAGCAAGACAGGAATAAAGACACAGACCTACTAGAGAACGGACTTGAGGATATGGGGACGGGGAGGGGTAAGCTGTGACAAAGTGAGAGAGTGGCATGGACATATATACAATGTAAAATAGATAGCTAGTGGGAAGCAGCCACATAGCACAGGGAGATCAGCTCAGTGCTTTGTGACCACCTAGAGGGGTGGGATAGGGAGGGTCGGAGGGAGGGAGACGCAAGAGGGAAGAGATGTGGGGACATATGTATATGTATAACTGATTCACACTGTTATAAAGCAGAAACTAACACACCACTGTAAAGCAATGATACTCCAATAAAGATGTTAAAATAAATAAATAAATAAGTAAGTAAAATAAAAGAAAGTCTAAAATACCACCATGGGAAAATGTGGCATTTATAAAATTGTATGAAGAATTTACTGTTATTTTTCCTAAATGTTAGATTACTGATGTTCATAAGAGCGACACTGTAAACCAAATATGAATGGGGACTTTAAGTTTTTAATATACATTTTTCCCCAAATTATCAATATTTTTTAATAAAGGAAAAGGGTGAGTGTAATCTCTCACTGGACAGACTAGATTCTCTAGTGAGAATCTCTCACTAGACAGAAATCTATTAAGTGCCTTCTTTTTTTTTTTTTTTTAAAGTGCCTTCTTTTTAAAGAGTAATGTATTAAGCATATTACTTAGAATATTATATTAAATCATATGGACAGAGAAGTTATTATTTATCACTGCAACTCTAAGTTATCAAAATTTAATAACAGATAAGCAATCAAACTTTTCTGTTGAATAACTGGATGGTGGTGGTTGAGAAGATTGATTTTGTAAAAGTACTGAATTAACAGTGAATAGATTAGGTTCAAGTCTGAGTTCTACTACTGATTATTTTACAGTCTTCTACACGTCACTGTATTCCTTTGCTTCAATTTCCATTTTAAATGTACTGATTACACAAGTTGTATCTCAGGGTTTAGAAACTTTTAGATTCCTTCAGATTGAACCCTATGACATTACTGTTTTTGTCCATCTAGTACCATCAATTTCATAGGCTTCACATAATAAAAAGTAACCTATTCTTCCCAATGAAAATCTCACCAAGTTATTTTGTACGTACTGACAAATTGATCTTAAATTTTGTATAGAATGGGAAAAGGCCTAATTTAGCCAACCTAATACTGAAGAATAACAACAAACATGGAACACACATAATGTTTATTTTTAATGTATCTCCATGTATATACACACACACCTGTTTCTGTTTATCTTGTATATGTGTGTATACACACACACACACATTTATGCTTATAGTTTATAAGGTGGAACTATGCCAGGTGTTAGAGATAAAACAATGAATAAAGTATGGCCCTAAATTTGAAGAATTCAAGTTTTCTCCATTGGATGTTATAATTGTGTGAAATGTTGGAAAGATAGACAAATGTCATGATAGATTTGTTGGGACTGGTAAATATTCTTCAAGAACGAAGAGTTATCTATACACCTGCCTCCTCCCCAACACATATATTTTGCCAGTGATCGGATTAATTCTGGCCACTGAGTCAAAAGGAAAAGTGTTTTCTGTTATTTTTAGATGATATTCCCTCCAATAAAAAAGACTGATGATAAAAGGGAAGAAAAAATAAACCAAAAAAACTTTTGGCTCTATCGTCTTCCTTCCAATTTAGAACACAGACATATGAAGATGTGACATTTGAAGCTACGCAGCCATGAGCCTAACACAGTACTTAATGTATGAAAGGGCTTACTGTGAAAATGAGGCCCTCAAGAATAATATGGTGTGAGGAACAATCTGTAGAATCATGTAGTTATTTTTATATAACATAAACATTTTTTACAAGCAGTGATTAGTTTGTCAATCTTTCATTTATAATCAAACTACCTTACTCGATTCAATAAGAAAGGAATTAATTAAGTGGAGGCCTCATACCTGTCTACTTGATCTCATATCTGAATAAGCATAATTAAAGTAGAGCCTTTGATGCATATTGTTTTACATAACATCATGATATAAAATGGAAGTAGCAAATGTTGATGCACCAATTAATGAAAACGAAGTTAAACAAGACAATCTGTGAACTACTGGGACTAAATGGCCAGAATTTACAAAATGTATTTCCTAAAATGATGGGTGGGATGGTTATACTGGATTTATTTATTTGAATGCCTCCCTGTTTCTCTCTCTCTCTCTTTCTCTCTCTCTCTCTCCGCACCGCTCTCCTCCCCCGACCTACTATCCCTCACTATTAGTACAGCAGTGATCCTGAGGATCACTTCACTATACAATTTTAATGTGGCCCACTGATTTGCAAATTAACATCCTACAGAAAATTATAACATGTCTCTGAGCAACATGAATATGATTTGTCTCCTTTACTAAAAAGTATCTGTAATCAGGATTCATTCACAGCTTAATCTTTTATATATTGTCTACATGTCCACTTTAAACATACTTTTTTAAAACCAACACAATCAGACAGAAAATACTAATGTTGCCATGTTTATAATTTTATTTCTTTTGCAATGTAGGCCCCAAATGGTGATTTGCAAGTCATTTTCATATTTCAGCCTCTTAGAATAGCCATGCTCACAAATGGAGATTTACAATATCGGGCATGCTTGACAATGGAAGGTCTGGATGCCAAGTGAGGAATCTACTCCTAAACGGATGCCAAAGCATTGTGTGTTCCACATATATTCATAACTGCCAATCAGCCTTTCTAAGTGACTTTTTCTAATTCCTCTGCAGATTATGCTTCTAATTTTTAAAACAGTTAGTTAATAGGTATGGATCCCTCAAACTTGCCATTTTTCAAGCATGAAATTCATGTAAAGATTATTTTGCATAGTTCTGAGAGCATCCGCTTGTCATTCACCATATTCTGAGAACCAATGTGCTCATTTTCTAATCCTTGTTAATCTGTCACTAATGTTGAGGAAAAGAGCAGTTAACGCTGGAAAAAGTATTAAAATGATCATTTTTTTTAATACCCTCTGTCTCTTCTCAGCTTGCTAATCATGGAATAAACACTATTATTTTCAAGTATTACATACAAAAGAGAGTTTAATAATTTGTTGCTATAGATAGGCAGAATCTCTCAAGAAGCCACATAAATACTTTAAACAACAGAAAGGCACAGATTGCAACAGGAGTAGTCAGGTATACTTCATGCCCTCTAGAACACATAACAAGAAAGGGTACAAAGTTTTAGACATCTAAGTGTAAGATCTGGGGGAAAGAACTGTTGGATTGTCTAAATCTAGAATGATCCTAAAGAAGTGTATATATTTTTCAAATAAAAAACCTAAACACAAAAAGCAGATAATGTTCAATATTTTGTACAAGCAAAGGCTACTGTCTTTAGTGTTAGTATGTAAAGATTCTGTTTACCTAAAATTTATACCAATTTACATTGTGTAATCTTAATTTAGGAACATCATTATCCACTCTTTACTTTTCATTGTGTCCAATTTATCTGTTTTGTTTTGTTGTCTGTGCTGTTGGGGTCATATTTAAGAAACCACTGCTAAATCCAAGGCTGTGAATATTTGCTCCTCTGTTTTCTTCTAAGAGTTACATAGCTTTAGCTCTTAAATTTAGTTATGCGTTTCATTTTGAATTATTTTTTTTGTATATGGTATAGGGTAGGGTCCATACGTCATTCTTTTGCTTGTGTATATCCAACTTTACCATTACTATTTTTGAACACTCTTTCCTTTTCCCATTAAATAACTTAACCACTTAACTGCAGTATCAAGGTTAAAGGAAAAGAGTACTAAAACTAACTATAGCTACTATAATTTAAGGAATATATAACATAAAAATAGGTAAATTGTGACATCAATAACATAAAAGGGGAGAGTAAAAGGGTAGAGTTGTTGTGTTCTTAACTAGAGAGGGACTGTAATTATTGGTATACATTATTTTGTATATTGGTATAAAATCATTCCATATTATCTTTTATCAGAAATGTAATAACTTCTGAATAACTTGTATAAGCTTTGACCTATATTATGAATTAACCTTGAATAATTCTGCCCATCTCTAAGGTGCAGTGTTGACTAGTTTTCTCCATTGACTGAACTGCTTAAGACAATGGGCCAATGGGGATCATATCAGGCAGGGAAGACAACTGCTAGCACCTAGGAATATTAAATCAAGTAGTAAGCTTTCTCTCCTAGTTTCTCCAGTTGCATTTGCTTGAGAAACCTATACCATTTTTTAAAGTCCTTAGGGGCAATATTCGTGTCTGATTCACTTTCATTTTTTTTCATTTCTCTACCTCACATAGCACCTCTCATACAATAAGTACAAAATAAGTAATTATAAAGTACACATAAATTATTTAATTAAATGTTAAGTTTTGCAATATATCCCTCCCCTAGCACAGCAATATGATTACAGCAGATAGTGTAAATAATTGAATGTATTTAGAATTGTACCAAATAAAGAACCCTACTTTTCTTTTTTATTTGTCTTTTTTTCTTATAGTTTATAATCCATTTAAGGATCCTCAGTCAAGAAAGAACAAGTCTTCTCCAAGTATTTGGCCTCTCCCTCTCTTTTTTTATTTCAAAATTCTTTATTGACCCAAGGAAAAATCATCAGGATGGCAAAAAAAATTCTTCCACCTTTACTGGGATATATTTGACATATAAATCAAAGTTTAAGTGTAAAGCGTACATCTTGCTGATTTGATACGATTATATATTGCAAAATGATTACCTCCATGGTGTTAACTAAAACCTCCATCACGTCACATAATTACCATTTCTTTTTTTGTAGTAAGAACATTTAAGATTTATTCTCTTCGCAACTTTCACATACATAATACAGAATTGATAATAACAGTGCTGTGCATTAGATGATTAAAACATTTTTTAACTGGAATTTTGCAGCATTTGACCAACATCTTCTCATTTCTCCCACCTCTCATCCACTGCTAACCACTATTCTACTCTCTGTCTCTAAGTGTTTATGTATAAGTGATATCATACATTATTTATCATTTTCTGTCTCTTTCACTTAGCATAATGCCATCACCACCTATCCAGGTTGTTGCAGGTGGCAGGATTTTCTTCTTTCTCATGGCTGAATAATATTCCATTGTATATATATATATTTTTCCCACATCTTCTTTATCCATTCGTCCATTTACAGACAGGTTGTTTTCATATATTGGCTATTGTAACACTGCAATAAACAGGAGGGTGCAGGTATCTCTTTAATATACTATTTTCATTTCCTTTGGATATATCTCTGGAAGTGAAATTGCTGGATAATATCATAGTTGTTTTTAATTTTTTGAGGAACCTCCATATTGTTTTCCCCTATTGTTGTACCAGTTTACAGTCCCACCAACAGTGCACAAGGGTATTTTTCTCTCTTCATACTTACCAACACTTGTTATCTCTTGCCTTATTTATGATAGCCATTCTAACAGATATGAGGAGATATCTCACTATGGTTATGACTTGTATTGCCTCGATAATTAGTCACGTTGAACATCTTTTCATGTACCTGTTGGCCATGTGTATGTCTTCTTTGGAAAAAACAATCAGATTGTTTGATTTTTGTTATTGAGTTGTATGAGCTCTTTATATATTTTGGATATTGACCCCTTATAAAATACATGGTTTTCAAATTAAGAAGATGTCACAAAAAAAGAAAACTAGGGGCCAATATCACTGATGAACATAGATGCAAAAATCCTCACAAAATACTAGCAAACAGAATCCAACATCACATTAAAAGGATCATACACCATGATCAAGTGAGGTTTATCCCAGGAATGCAAGGATTCTTTAATATACGCAAATCAATGTCATCAACCATATTAACAAATTGAAGGATAAATACCATATGATCATTTCAATAGATTCAGAAAAAAGCTTTTGACAAAATTCAACACCCATTTATGATAAAAACCCTCCAGAAAGTAGGCATAGAGGGAACTTACCTCAACATAATAAAGGCCATATATAACAAACCCACAGCCAACATCATTCATAATGGTGAAAAACTGTAATCATTTCCACGAAGATAAGGAATAAGACAAGGTTGCTCACTCTTACCTCTGTTATTCAACATAGTTTTGGAAGTTTTATCCACAGCCATCAGAGAAGAAAAAGAAATAAAAGGAATCCAAATCAGAAAAGAAGAATTAAGACTGTCATTGTTTGTCAATGACATGATACTATACATAGAGAATCCTAAAGATGCTATTAGAAAACTACTAGAGCTAATCAATGAATTTGGTAAAGCAGCAGGATACAAAATTAATGCACAGAAATATCTCACATTCCTATACACTAGTGATGAAAAATCTGAAAGAGAAATTAAGGAAATACTCCCATTTACCACTGCAACAAGAAGCATAAAATAGCTAGGAATAAACCTACCTAAGGAGACAAAAGAACTGTATGCAGAAAACTATAAGACACTGATGAAAGAAATTAAAGATGATACAAATAGAGGGAGAGATATACCATGTTCTTGGATTGGAAGAATCAACATTGTAAAAATGACTCTACTACCCAAAGCAATCTATAGATTCAATGCAATCCCTATCAATCTACCAGTGGCATTCCACACAGAGCTAGAAGAAAAAATTTCACAATTTTTATGGAAACACAAAAGACCCTGAATAGCCAAAGCAATCTTGAATAAGATCATTGGAGCTGGAGGAGTCAGGTTCTCTGACTTCAGACTATATTACAAAGCTACAGTAATCAAGACAGTATGGTACTGGCACAAAAACAGAAATATAGGTCAATGGAACAGGATAGAAAGCCCAGAGATAAGCCCACACTTATATGGTCACCTTATCTTTGATAAAATAGGAAAGAATATACAATGGAGAAAAGACAGCTTCTTCAATAAGTGGTGCTGGGAAAACTGGACAGCTACATGGGAAAGTATGAAATTAGTACACTCCCTACACCATACACAAAAATAAACTCAAAATGGATTAAAGACCTTAATGTAATGCCAGACAGTATAAAACTCTTAGAGGAAAACATAGCCAGAACACTCTATGACATAAATCACAGCAAGATCCTTTTTGACCCATCTCCTAGAGAAATGGAAATAAAAACAAAAATAAACAAATGGGACCTAATGAAACTTAAAAGCTTTTGTGCAGCCAAGAAGATGAAAAGAAAACCCTCAGAATGGGAGAAAATATTTGCAAATGAAGCAACTGACAAAATATTAATCTCCAAGATATACAAGCAGGTCATGCAGCTCAATATCAAAAAAACAAACAACCGAATCCAAAAATGGCCAGTAGATCTAAATAGACATTTCTCCAAAGAAGATATACAGATTGCCAACAAACACATGAAAGGATGCTCAACATCACTAATGATTAGAGAACTGCAAATCAAAACTAAAATGAGATATCACCTCACACCGGTCAGAATGACCATCTTCCAAAAACCTACAAACAATAAATGGTGGAGAGGGTGTGGAGAAAAGGGAATCCTCTTGCACTGTTGGTGGGAATGTAAATTGATACAGCCACTATGGAGAACAGTATGGAGGTTCCTTAAAAGCTAAAAATAGAACTATTGTACGACCCAGCAGTCCCACTACCTTGGCATTTACCCTGAGAAAACCATAATTCAAATAGAGATATGTATCACAATGTTCATTGCAGCTCTATTTACAATAGCCAGGACATGGAAGCAACCTGTGTCCATTGACAGATGAGTGGATAAAGAAGATGTGGCACATAAACACAATGTAATATTACTCAGTCATAAATAGAAATGAAATTGAGTTATTTGTAGTGAGGTGGATGGACCTGGAGAATGTCATACAGAGTGAAGTAAATCAGATAGAGAAAAACAAATACCATATGCTAACACATATATATGGAATCTAAAAAAAATAAATAAATAAGAAAGTTCTGAAGAGCCTAGGGGCAGGACAGGAATAAAGATGCAGACGTAGAGAATGGACTTGAGGGCACAGGGCGGTGGAAGAGTAAGCTGGGACGAAGTGAGAGAATGGCATGGACATATATACACTACCAAATATAAAATAGATAATGGGAAGCAGCCACGTAGCACAGGGAGATCAGCTTGGTGTTTTGTGTCCACCTAGGGGGGTGGGATAGGGACGGTGTGAGGGAGACGCAAGAGGGAGGGGATATGGGGATATATGTATAGGTAAAGCTCATTCACTTTGTTATACAGCAGAAACTAACACACTATTTTAAAGCAATTATACTCCAATAAAGATGTTAAAAAAATAAGTAAAATAAAGTAAAAAAAAAACTTGCAGAGGTTTTCAAATAAATTAATTAATAAATGCTACTTGTAAGAATAATTATCTCATATCCTCTGACTGTATTGGAATAGTTGCATTAATTTAGATTTTGAGATATTTATTTGTTCTGAACTTAATCATCTTTGGAATTTATTTGTGCTAAACTTTTACTAACAAACTGTGGGAAAGATAATCACTGTTGGTAAATGCTTTGGTTGCATTTACTTTAAAAATCAGCTTGATTAGATATATAAAATATGTTCCTAAAATATTTCATAGGTTTCATAATTATTTGTGAGTTGTTATAAGTAGAAGAAAGTAAAGACTGACATTGACATTTCTGTACAATCACCCCTCCATCAGTTTTTTTCATCACACATAAAACAAATATTTTTTCGTCACTATTTTTTCTCTTAAAATTATATTCAAGTTAGAAATGTCTTATTAAATTTGTACTCAAAATTTTTTTTCCATGGAAAACTTTATAATAAGAGCAAATTTGTACATTTTAAGAATCCTAGTGATTTCCCTGGCCGTCCATTGGTTAAGATTTATCGCTCCCAGTGCAGGGGGCCCAGGTTCGATCTCTGGTCTGGGAGCTAAGATCCTGCATGCCCCATGGCATGGCCTAAAATAAACACATAAATAAATAAATAAATAATAATCCTAAAGTACTATACTCTTGATATTATGGGTCTTTAGACATAATGTACATGTAGAATGTTACTCATTTTATTTCTTCGAAGCCTTGTGACTCCAAAGCTGTCACAAAGTTCATTATGTCCCACAGGAAAATCCTTTGTATTATTGGATTTATTTGACAGTATAACAATACCCTTTGAGAAAATGTATCCAGGCCTACTGATGTTTTTTATCAAGATCCCTCAAGTCTTATTTCTACTCTTCCTACCCCACTGTCATCTTGAAACAGGTTCTCAGTTTCCACCTCATACACTAAGTTTTGCAGTGTCTTTTCTTGTCCTTAGGCGTTCTTCACTTTGACACTGCAATGATCCTCTTAAACTCTGTTGTCTCAAATTCTTTCCTTGACTGAAGTTCCTGAGTTATTCTCTACCAGGTACAGGCATGCTTTTATCAATATACTTACACTTACAGCCATATCCTTAGTTGCTAAGGCAGTGTTAAAGATAATTTGTCTTTGGTTAAAGAATATGATATATAATTTTTAAATTTCCAATCAATTGCAGACAAATGATGCCACAAAATATAATAAAAAGAGACTATTAGAAAATAGAGAAACAAAGACATAAAAATGCAAGGTCATTTTTAATTATTTTTACATTTCTCAGATAAGAATTGCTTCAACACATTTCTATAGAAGTGTATTAACACTCTTGATGTCTGCACTTACCTTGTAACAGACCAGCTAATAGTTCTCAGACTGGCTCTGATTAGTGGACTACGTTTTGAGTAGCAATTTATTGGAAGACATACAAAGCCATAGTCACATCCCTTGAATAATGAATATTAATTTTATAATTTTTTGAAAACTGTTACTAATTTGTATACTTAAAACGTATTGCCGTATATGCATATCAGCTATATTATAAAATCTTTATAGTTTTTCTCTGTGTATAATAGACCAGAAATGTTTTACTTGTATTTATTAAGGAACCTAATGTCAGATACAGTGGAGTAAGTTGTGTGTTAGGACAAAAACCAGGGTACAGCATGGTCTGTATAACCAAAAACTGGAAGACACAAGTTAAAACTGGTCAACTACAGAAGCAGGACATTTATCCAAGGTAGAGAATATAAGCAAAATCTGGGGGTTCTAAAATCATGCTGATCTGAATATGGTTCAGTTTTTACCATGCCCAGCTTCAAGTTAGTTGCCTCTTCAAAGCCAAAAGATTTCTTGGATCCACACAGCAGCATTGTGTAATGAACTGGGCCACTCTTACGATCCTGGCACATAAAACTGGCAGACAAGACAAGGCTGTCTCCCTCATTACCTGTTAAAATATCAAGAGAAGTGAATTAGGGTGTAGGTTTGAGGAAAGTGGCAGAGTTTGGCTTCAGAGATCTATGGTTAAAGGGATCATTGCAGAAATTAGCTTCTTTTAATTCATTGAGTTTAAGTACACTCTGATTTCTAAAAGCAAAAGAAGCTGTTTATGTAGGCTGAGTCTTACCTACCTCTAAGAGTACAGGGAGCCTGGAGAGTAAGGAGCCTTTCTTTATGTGTGCTAACAGGAAACCATCAACAGAGGTTCCACAGGAAGCCTGCCTCTGCATGCCAAGTTCAGAGAAATAGAGACCTCTTAGCTCTTCCCATGTGGATTCCTACTTTTTAAAAATAATTCTAACAACCACATCTAAATCTCAATTAACTGCAGTTTGAATGCAACACAATTAAGTGTTTATTATAACAACAACAATAACATCAATAACCCCACACTCTTCAGAGTCATATAGCAGTACAGAGCCTCTACAATATAATACTTGCGATGTCCAAGATACAATCCAGAATGAGCCTACATATGGAAAATAAGAAAAATGGGATTAATTATCAAAAGCAAAGACCATCTGAGGTGACACAGATGTTGGAGTTATCAGACAATAATTTCAAAGCAACAATTATAAACATGCTAAAAGATGTATACAACAGTGTCTTCTCACCTTCTTTCTACAGGTGTTATTCCAAGGAACAGTACCTATTAATAGGCATGCACACTAAAATACAAATAAAAGAAAATATGGACTTTAAAATACAAATCACTGAGGAGTATAAAAGGACATTGGGTCATGATAAAGTTCAAAATTTATAAAGAAAACACAGTAGTTATAAAATTGCATGCACCAAATAACAAATCAGTTAAATACATTTTTTAAAGTTTAGAACTACAATGAAACCTTGAAAAAATTTTCAGTCTTATTAATACACTTCTGTAAACTTCATTCCTAGATATGTTAGAAAATAATGTGTCTAGAGAAAATAAAAATATATATATGAGAATTATATGCACACATACAAATATATGTAGACTCTGTTTATTATATGTGCCAATATATCTTCAACCAGGAATATGAATTAATGATTAAATAGAAAGTTTATTATGTAAACTGGCAATCAAGGAAGATCCAGAATGATCTATAGTAATAGTGAGATGTGACTGAATGACATTTCCCCTGTAGCTCTCCACATTGAATTTGACTTTCAAAAAATGCTAGAAACCAAAATTAAGAGCAATCAATCTAACAAAAATATAGCTCATATTGATATTTATTTAAATAGAGTTTATTATCTGTTGAATGCAAATGAGTCTAAATTGACAGATTGCTAGATAGGCCCTTCTGCCTTCTACAACATCCAGTCCCAGTATCACATTTCCTTTAGTAATAACAAATTAAATGTGCTGCTTCCTCCCTCACTGCAAGAAGTTTGTTTCCTGGTGTGAGCATCATTTGGCATTAATTAAGCCTACCTACCTCATCAGAGATCTAGCAGTTCTAAAAAACCTTAGTTCAGCACTGTCCTGTGGAATAAGCTACAAGTCAAAACTGCTGCTTGCATTTAAAAATATCACTAACTTTAAACTTGTTCAGTTATAATCAGCAAATAAATAAGTCTGGTTTTATATAATGAAGATAAATAGGTGCGTTGTGAAATACTAACAATGGCTAACAGTTTCAAATGATGGATAAAATAGGGAGATGGAAAATTATGGTGATGGAAATAATCCTATTCTCAAAAAGCAAATGAAACCTTAAAAAAATCACTTCAATAGAAAAGTGAATGGATATTGTTTTTGTTTACTTTTGTTTCTAATTTTTAACCTGAGTTGAAGAACTCTGTTATCATGCTGGACTTTGGTACTATATGAGCTCTGAATGTCATTATGATATGTGGTTATTCTCTTATTTGTCTAATATGCAACCACTGTGTCTGATGTATTGTGTACTAGGAATAGAAAAAATACCAAGACATTTTTTTTCAAATTTCAAAGAGCCCACAATTTAGGTTAACCAGTTGTTTTAAACTTGGCTGCTATTGTAATCACCTGAGTGAGAGTGGAGGGGAAGTCGTCTATAAAAGTACAGATGCTCAGGTTAAAACCTAGACCAATTAAATAACACTATCTAAAGACAGGGACTTTGAATGCTATGACCTAAAATACTACAAGGTAATTCTAAAGGGAAATAAGATTTGAGAAATATATGCATGCATCCCATAAAAAGGTACATAATTCAGAAGAAAATTATCATTCAAATGTAAAATAAATTTTAATTTAAGATATTTTCTAATCAAACATTAGGCTAAATATTCGGAAATTTGTAAAATTATCTAACTTTTATCTGATGTTAATGCAATAAACTCTAAGACTACAGAATGCATCACATGTGTTTGACAGTAAAAAGACAAAACTAAAATCTTGTAATTTTGGATGGGGAGGTGTGTTAAAATGTTTTAAAATCTGGTATTGAGAAGGTTAAAATACCAATTTATTCTAGAATTTAAAAATAAGTATGCAAGGTAAGAATATTAAAGGGCCAACTAAAATAATTTTTTTTAAAGTTATATACATCCAAATTGATAGCAAGAAATAAAGTGGCATGGGAAAGGGTAACCTTACGCAGTCCATAATATGGTAATAAAAGAGAATAAAAGAAGGATAAAAAAAGAGAGAGGTGATTTGGAAGTACACAATATATACAATTACGTGCAAAACATCAGTAATAATACAATATGCAAACAAACTAAACATGCTAGATTAAAAACACAAAACTGTAATGGTCAGTCTGGATGAAAATGCAAAATCAAACTACAGGCTTTGTATGAGATAGGCACCAGAATGTTCTAACATTGAATGCCTTTAAGTCATTTAATGGATGGAAATCCCCTAAAATGTTAATCAAAATAAAGTTATGTTGATTTAACACAAAATAGATTTTAATGCAAAATCATCATGTAGAAATCACTATGTAATGATGAAGAACTCAACTACTCAGAAAGCATTAACAATTTTATACTTGTCTGCATGTAACAAGAGAGCTTTGGTAAATATATAAAACAAAAATTGATAGACGTTCAAAGAGAAGCTAAATCTTTATCTTGTGAGAGCTGGCAAGACAAATATCCCAAGTATAGATAGTTGAGTTATAATATGTTTTTAATGTACAGTTAACAAGTACACATATAAAATCCTGCACCAAACAATTACAGAATACACATTCTTCTCAATAACACTTGACACATTTGCAAAAAATCATAATATATTAGGCCGTGAAAAATATATCAACAAATTTCAAATAAATGTAACATATAGGCAGCCTTCTCTACGTACTATATAATGAAGCTAAAAGGTAAGCAAAAGCCAACTTAAAATTTCATACATTTAGAAATATAAGTATCCAAAAAATGAAAGTTTAAAACCCATTGAGAATGCAAGGAAACAAAAGTTGTTACATATAGAAACATGAGTTTCTAATGTAGTATTTTAAAGAATAGTATGTTCTTAGAAGAGAAAGAGAAGCTGATAATTAATGCTTTAATTACAGAGGTAAGTTAGAAGAAGAATAAGAGGATGAAGGCAAAGAGAATGGAAAAATAAAATTATAAGATGTAAAGAGTTAGCAAAGGCAAAGTTTACTTTTAAAAGAATAATAGCTAAAAAATAACTTTGAGACTGATAAAGAATGCACAAATAAACAAGAATTACAGTATAAAATGAAATTAAATATTAAAAACTAAAATACAGTATTTATATGAATAAATCAAAACAAATGAATTTTAAGTTTTCAATAAAATTACTTACTAACTAAATTATGAAAAAGTGATAAGTCTGAGTAATCCTATAAGCATTCAGATAAAATTTTGTATTTTTAATCTTCCTTCAATTTAAATTTCAGAAGCCAATGGACAAATTGTCTTTAATCTAAGAAGGAAAGATGTATTTAACATTAAAATGCTATAAATGTAATTCATTGCAATAACAAATAAAAGGAAAAAACATCATATATATCTCAATAGCAGAAGAAAAAGATTGGAAAAAAATTCAAAAGACATGTATCAAAACATTGCATACAAATTTGAATTGAGGAGAGAACATTGTTACATTGGTAGATTTTCCCAGATTTGCTTTTGTTTTAACAACTTAGAGATCTATTAAGCAATTTATTGATATTGTTCACATGCTGAGAGGATATTTCTACAATTTACATTAAATTTTTCTATGATTTTTATTGTGAAAAAATGCACAGGAAAGTGTATAAAACAGAAATATACAGCATAGTGAATAATTATACAACAAATTATCATAAAATTATTACCCATATCAATAAAGTTTCAATCATGGCAGAAGTCCCCATCCCCCCCAAGTTTGCCCTTCTAGATCCTCTTGACCTTTTTGGGGGTAAACACTGTTCTGACATTTATAGTAGTCACTCTCTTGCTTTTCTTTTCAGTTCGTGTATGTGTTTCATGAGATCTTTTATGTGCTATAGACAAGGAAAAAAAAAAAGGTAGCCCAGGAGCTCAAGCAGGGGACTTATGGATCTGAGACTCAGAATCACTGAAGTGTTGATGCTTATGCTTAGAGAAGGCACAAGGATCCTGGTTAATGGAGCTGTGAAGAACCTACGAACTGGAATCAGTTATTGCCTCTGGAACTATTAGTGAACTGCTGGGGTCCAGCTGAAGGGGGAAGAGGCAAAAGGGAAGGACAGTGTCATTCCTTTCTCCTTCAGCTTCCAGGCAGCCACTGGCACCTCTATTGACACAACTAATTGTAAGGTAGCAGGTTTAGAGAGTACTACCACAGATCACAAGGCATGACATAGAAGAATGGGTTTAAGCTGAGAGGAAATATCCTAATAGACACCATTTCTCCTGCATAGTCTCCTTGCTTCCATTCTTGAGCTCCTACAAACTATACTGAAGACAGCTGCCAAAAAGAGATTTTCAAAATGGAAGTGCAGTTGTATCCTGTCCTCTAATATCTCTCAAGCCCTCTCAGAATAAGAGTATTTAAAATAAAAATAAAAAGACTTTGGAGCCTGAGCAAGAGGGCAGAGTAGGAGGATGTGGAACTCACCTCCCCCTTCAAACACATCAAAAATACATCTACCCATGGAAAAATTCTCACTGAAAACTAACTGGAAACTGTCAGAAATACTTCTGTACAACCAAGGCTGTAAGAAAGAGCTACATGGAATTAAGAAAGAAGGGAAAAGAAGCAATCAGATTGGGACCTGTTCCCCTGGGAGGAGACACAGAGGAAAAAGGAGATTACAGAAGTGGAGATCCTCCCTGGAGAGTGAGTAGTTCAAGCCACATATTGGTGGCTCCAGTCCTGATGTCCACCACAGGGAAGACGAGCTCTCTTGCTGGTCGAAGGGCTGGTGGAACTAACAGGAGGGCTGTGGTAAGGCCGGACCTCACTTGTGAGGAACACATCCTTGTGAAAATGCTTACTCCCAAAGCAGGGAGGAGAGGGCAGATTGAATACTGCATGAGTGGCTGCCCAGTTTCCCACAACTGCCCCAGCACATGCCCCAGCCTAAGCCAACGGAATACTCTAACCCTGCTTACTTCACTTTGCAGCTCCAAACTGGAGTGAGGGCTGACACAACTGTGGAATTTGATCAGCCATGAGACACAGAAGCAACTAAAACCCCAAACAGTGTCTGAGTGATTTGGGAGCAGCCACTGCTACACAGACAAGGCATCAGAAGCAGTTCCAATCTCTGAGGAAAGGTGGACTGCCACAGCCCATGCTCCAACACATGCTGAGAGCCCACACAATCCCTGTCTGCCCCCTGTGGCAAGGTTCCACACCAGGGCAGGGGCAGCAGAGGTTGAGGGGAAAGATCTGTTGTGAGGAAGCAGTGCCTGAGCAGGGTGTAGGCAGCCATTACTGGTGCTTGCACAGGCAACACATCAGAAGCAGCCAAGACCTTTGTCTGTAACCAGACTGCCACAGCCTCGGCCCCAAAACAAGCCTAGAGACCTCATGGGCCTCTCTTGCTACAGTGCTGCTCCCATCTGAGGCATGGGTGCCAGTGCTGGGAGAGGGGAGAGTACGCGATTAGAGCGAACAGACCCAGCTCAGATCTGACCCTCAGGGGGCCTCCTCCAGCTACTTGAGATCTGATCCTGTCCCAGATAGGCTCAGACAGCACTGAGTATAAGGGAAGCCGCACTTCACTCCTGGTTCTGGCCTAAGCCCCTCCATCTCCAACCCCATCTCCTATCAAGGTGATAGCTGCCAGCACACCCAGAGGAAAAACATGATTGGTGTTCACATTGAATCCAGCACTCCCACCAAAGACCCTGGGGACACACAGACTCTACAGGGATTTTCCCACATAAGAACACCTCTTCAAGACTGCAATTGGTAACTGTTTCACCTAAATTCATAGACATAGAGAACAGTAAGCAAAATAAGAAGATGGAGGAACAGGTCTCAACTGAAAGATCAAGAGAAAACCCATGTAAAAATAAATAATGAAACAGAAATAAACAATTTATCAGTTAAAGAATTCAAAGCATTAGTAATAAGAATGCTAACTGAATTGGGAAAAATAGTAGATGAACACAGTGAGAATGTTAACAAGGAACTAGAAAATATAAAAAAGAAGTAGCAGTCAGAACTGAAGAATACAATAGCTGACATAAAAAACACTACAAGTACTTAACAGCAGACTAATGATACAGAAGATAGGATAATGGAAATTACCTAATCAGAACAGCAAAAAGAAAAACAACTTAAAAAATAAGAATATTTTACAAGATCTCTGGGGGAAAAAAAACCAAGCATTTACATTATAGGGGTCCCAGGAGGAGAAGAGAGAGAAGGCAGTCAAAAATGTACTTTATGAAATTATGCCTGAAAACTTTCCAAACCTTAAGAAGGAAACAGATATCCAGGTACAGGAAGCACAGAGGGTCCAAACAAGATGAACCCAAAGAGGTCCAAACTGAGACATATCAAAATTAATATGGTAAAGTTAAAGAAAGAATTCTGAAGGCAGTGAGAGAAAAGCAAAGCGTCATATACAAGGGAACCTCTATAAGGCCAACAGATGATTTTTCTGCAGAAACTTTGCAGGGCAGAGGAAGTGCCATGTTATATTCAAGGTCCTAAAAGAGAAAAACTTGCAACGTAGGATACTCTACCCCAGAAGATTATCATTTAGAATTGAAGGAGAGATAAAGAACTCAGACAAGCAAAAACCAGAAGAGTTCATCAAATCTAAATGTACTCTATAAAGAAATGTTAAAGGGTCTTCTCTAAGTGGAAAAAAAGGATGTAACAATAAGTGAGAATATATAGGGAAGAAGAAATCCAACAAGGAATGGCAAATATATAATAAGGACTGAAGACCAACCACTTAAATAAGCTAGTATGAAGATTAAAAGACAAAAACTTGTAAAAGCAACTGTAACTATAATAAATAGTTAAGTATAAACATGAAGATGTAAATTATGACATCAGAAAGAAAAAAATATAGGGGAGGGGAGTAAAATATGTAGATCTTTTATAACGTGCTTGAACTTAAATGACTACCAGTTAAAAAAGAGCAGACAGTTATAGGTCAACATATATGAACCCCATGGTAATCCCTAATCAAAACCAAACAATAGATACACAAAAGCTAGAAAGAAAGTAACACAAGCATACCACTAAAGAAAATCATCAAACCACAAAGGAAGAAACAAAAAAAGAAGAAATGAACAGGAAAGAACTACAAAAACAACAGTAAAACAAGTAATAAATGTCAATGAACGAAATATTCCAATCAAAAGACATAGGGTGGCTAATTGGAGAAAAAAAAAAAGACCCATCTATATGCTGCTTGCAAGAGACTCACTTCAGAACTAACGACACACATGGACTGAAAGTGAGAGGATGGAAAAAAATATTCCATGCAAATAAAAAGGACAAGAAAGGAGAGGTAGCAATACTTATATCAAACAAAATAAACTTTGATACAAAGTCTATTACAAATGACAAAGGACATTATATAATGATAAAGGAATCAGTACAAGAAGAGGGTGTTACCCTTGTTAACATATATGCATCTAATACAGGAGCACCTAAATATATAGAACAAATATTAACAGATATAAAGGGAGAATTTGACAATACAATAATAGGAGGGGACTTTAACACCCCAGTTAAATCAGTGTACAGATCATCCAGACAGAAAATCAATAAGGAAACAGTAGTCTTAAATAACACAATAAGCCATTTGGACATAATATATATATATGAGACATTCCATCCCAAACCAATAGAATACACATGGACCATTCTCCAGGATAGAAAACATCCTAGGTCACAAAGCAAGTCTCAGTAATTTAAGAGCCTAGACATTATATATCAAGCATTTTTTCTGACCACAATAGTATGAAACTAGAAATCAACCACAGAAAGAAAAAGGAGAAAATCAAAAACAAGTGGAGACTAAACAATAGGCTACTAAAAAACCAATAAGTCAATGAAGAAGTCAAAGAGGAAATCAGAAAATACCTTGAGACAAATGAAAATGGGAAAAGAACTTTCCAAAACCCATACGATGCAGCAAAAGCAGTTTTAAGAGGACAGTGTGTAGTGATACAGGCCTACCTCATGAAACAAGAAAAATCTCAAATAAAGGAATTAATAAAAGAGGAACAAAGCACAATATCAGTGGAAGGAAGAAAATAATAAAGATCAGAGAGGAAATAAATAAAATAGAGACTGAAAAACCAATAGAAAATATCAATACAACCAAGAGCTGGTTTTTTTAAAAGATAAACAAAATTAACAAATTTTTAGCATGGCTCATCATGAAGAAAAGAGGATGTCAGATAAACACAATAAGTAACAAAACAGGAGAAACAACAACCAATGCCACAGTGACACAAAAAAATCATGAGAATACTACATACAGTTATATGTCAATAAATAGGACAACCTAGAAGAAATGGACAAATTTATACAATCTGCTAAGACTGAATCAAGAGGAAACAGACAATTTGAACAGACTGATCACTAGTAGCTAAACTGATTATTATAATAATAATAATAATAATAATAAAAACCTCCCAGCAAACAAACATCCAGTTCCAGATGGCTCTACAGGGAAATTCTACCAAAATTATAATGTAAAGCTAATACCTATTCTTCTCAAACTATTCCAAAAAATTTATGAGAATGAAACACTCCCAAATTCATTCAACAGGGCCACAATTACCCTAATATCAAAACCAGAGAAAGAAAAATACAAGTAACTACTTTTATGATATAAATGTAAAAATGCTCAACAATATATTAGCAAACTGAATCCAACAATATATAAAAAGGATCATACACCACAAAATTGGATTTATTCCAGGCTTACAAGGATGGTTCAATATTGGCAAATCAATCACTATGATACACGAGGGTTAAAAAAAGAAGCATAAAAATCACATAATCATCTCAATAGATGCAGAAGAAGAATTTGACAAAATTCAACATCCACTTATGATAAAACCCTCATCAAAGTGGGTTTAGAGGGACCATATGTCAACATAATAAAGGCCTTTATGACAAACCCACAGCTATTATTATACTCAACAGTCAATAGAGTCTGTCATACAGAGTGAAATAAGTCAGAAAAAGAAAATCAAATACCGTGTATTAACTCATATATATGGAATCTAGAAAAATGGTACTGATGAACCTAGTGGCAGGGCAGGAATAAAGACACAGATGTAGAGAATGGACTTGAGGACACAGTAGGGGAAGGGGAGGCTGGGAAGAAGTGAAACAGTAGCACTGACATATATACACTACCATGTGTAAAATAGATAGCTAGTGGGAAGCTTCTGCATAATACAGGGATATCAGCTCAGTGCTTTGAGATGATCTAGAGGGGTAGGATGGGAAGAGAGGGAGGGAGGCTCAAGACGGAGAGGATATATGTATACATATAGTTGATTCACTTTGTTGTACAGAAGAAACTAATACAACATTGTAAAGCAATTATAATCCAATAAAGATGTAAAAAAATTAATAAAGAAAAATTTTGTATATTTATTATGACAACAAAAGGGGTATAATTTGTTCCATGGAGAACTTTAGTGGTGCAAGCTTCTAACAACAGCATACACCCACCACCTCCATGTTAGCTGTTTTTTTCTTTTCAATGTGACTTGCAGGAATAAACTATGGTCCAAAATTCCAAAAAAAAACAAAAGAAAAGAAAAGAAAAAAGCTGAAAGCCTTTTCTCTAAAATCAGGCACAAGACAAGAATTTCCACTCTCAACAGTTTTATTTAACAGTGTTGGAAGTCTGAGCAATAGCAATCAGACAAGAAAAAGAAACAAAACCCATCAAAATTGGAAGGGAAGAGGTAAAACTTACTATTTCTGATGACATGATAATAAATATATTGAAAACCCTAAAGTCTCTACCCAAAAATTATTTGAACTAATAAATGTATTTAATAAATGCAAGATACAAGGTTAAATACAGAAATCTGTTGCTTTTCTATACACTAATATAAACTATCAGAAAGAGAATGCAAAAAATTAATAATAATCTGGTTTAAAATCACAACAAATAGAATAAAATAATAGGAATAAAGTTAACCAAGGAGGTGAAAGAACTACACTCTGAAAACTATAAAACAGTGATAAAAGAAATTGAAGATTATACAAAGAAATGCAAAGATATCCCATGCTCTTGGGTTGGAAGAATTAATTTTGTGAAAATGTCCATATTACCCAAATCAATCTACAGATTTAATGAAATCCCTATCAAAATACCCATGACATTTTTCACAGAACTAGAACAAATAATCCTAAAATTTATATCGAATAACAGAAGACCCCAAATTGCCAAAGAAATATTAAGAAAAAAAGAACAAACCTGGAGGTATGACACTCCCTGACTTCAGACTATATATACTACAAAGCTACAATAATCAAAACAGAATAGTGCTGGCACAAAAACAGACACATAGATCAATAGAACAGAATAGAGTTCCCAGAAATAAACCTACACACTTATGGTCAATTAATCTACAACAAAGGAGGCAAGAATATACAGTGGATAAAAGACAGTCTGTTTAATAAGTGGTGTTGGAAAAATTGGACACCCATAGGTAAAACAATTAAATTAGAACATTTCCACATGGCATATACAAAATGGACTGAAGACCTAAATGTAAGGCCTAAAACCATAAAATTCCTAGAAGAGAACATTGGCAAAATGCTCTTAGATATGTATATTAGTAATAAGTATTTTGGATCTGTCTCCTAAGGCAAAAGAAATAAAAGCAAAAATAAACAAATGGAACCTAATTAAACTTAAAAATTTTTTTACAGCACATGTAACCATTGACATAACAAAAGGACAACCTACTTAATGGGAGAAAATATTTGCAAATAATATGACAGATAAGAGGTTAATATCTGACATATATAAACAGCTCATACAACTCAATATCAAGAAAATAAACAGCCCAATCAAAAAATGGGCCGGGGCTTCCCTGGTGGTGCAGCGGTTGAAAGTCTGCCTGCTAGTGCAGGGGACACGGGTTTGAGCCCTGGTCTGGGAGGATCCCACATGCTGCAGAGCAACTAGGTCCGTGAGCCACAACTACTGAGCCTGTGTGTCTGGAGCCTGTGCTCCACAACAAGAGAGGCCGCGATAGTGAGAGGCCTGCACACCGTGATGAAGAGTGGTCCCCACTTGCCGCAACTAGAGAAAGCCCTCACACAGAAATGAAGACCCAACACAGCAAAAATAAATAAATTAATAAACTTCTACCCCCAACATCTTCTTAAAAAAAAAAAAAAAGGTGCTGACCTATGTAACTCTGGAAATGAGTTTATAAGACAACAGTTTAAAAACCAAACGACAACAAAAAAAAAGGGCCGATAACCTGAATAGACATTTTTCCAAAGTCATACAGATGGCTAACAGTCACATGAAAAGATGCTCAGTATCACTAATCATTAGAGAAATGCAAATGGAAACAAAAATGTGATATCACCTCTGACCTGTCAGAGTGACTCTCATCAAAAAGTCTTCAAATAGGGCTTCCCTGGTGGCGCAGTGGTTGGGGGTCCGCTTGCTGATGCAGGGGGCGTGGGTTCGTGCCCTGGTCTGGGAGGATCCCGCGAGCCGTGGAGCGGCTGGGCCCGTGGGCCATGGCTGCTGGGCCTGTGCGTCTGGAGCCTGTGCTCTGCGGCGGGAGAGACCACGGCAGTGAGGGGCCCGCGTACCGCAAAAAAAAAAAAAAAAGTCTTCAAATAAATGTTGGCAAGGATGTAGAGAAATGGAACCCTTTTACACTGTTGGTGGGAATGTAAATTGGTGCAGCCACTATGGAAAACAGTATAAAGGGGCCTCAAAAAACTAAAGCTAGAACTGCAATATGATCTTGCGATTCTACTCCTGGGTACATATCTGTAAAAAATGTAAATACTAATTCAAAAGGATACTTATACCTCAATGTTCACAGCAGCATTAATTACAATAGCCAAAATATGTAAGCAACCTGAGTGTCCATGAAGAGATGAATGGATGAATAAAGAAGTGGTATATATACCACTTCTTCTTTATCCATTGGCTTATGTGTGTGTGTGTATATATATATATATATATATATATTTTGTTTTAATGGAATATTACTCAGCCATAAAAAAGAATAAAATTCTGCCATTTGTAACAATGTGGTGAACCTAGGAAATATTATGTTTAGTGTAATAATTCAAACAGAGAAAGACAAATACTGTATGTTATCATTTATATGTAGAATCTAAAAATATAAAATGAATGTGTATAACAAAATAGAAACAGACTCACAGATATAGAAAACTAGTGATTACCAGTAGGGTGAATGAAAGGGAGAGGGGCAAGATAAGTATATGGGATTAAAAGCTACAAACTACTATGCATAAATAAATAAGCATTAAGGATATATTTTATAGCACAGCAAATTATAGCCATTATCTTATAATAACTTTTAATGGATTATAATCTATAAAAATATTGAATCACTACACTGTACACCTGAAACTGATATGATATTGTAAACCAACTATACTTCAGTAGAAAAGTAAGTAAGTAAAATAAAATGACTTCCGTGGACCTTATGATCTGACCTCCCTTTAACCCTTCCTTGTCTTCTCTTTCCTAAATCCACTTTGATCTCAGTGTCATTTCTGGAATGAGTCAGGAATGCCCTCTCTTGAGACATTTCTATTTGTTGTTCAACTTTCTCAGAATTCCCTTCACTCTGATAACCCCATGGCTTACTCCATCAGCTCATCTCTATCTTTTCTCAGTGTCATTTCTGGAATGAGTCAGGAATGCCCTCTCTTGAGACATTTCTATTTGTTGTTCAACTTTCTCAGAATTCCCTTCACTCTGATAACCCCATGGCTTACTCCATCAGCTCATCTCTATCTTTTCTCAAATACTTCCTCTCAATAGGCCTTCTCTGACCATCACATTTATCTTACCTCCTCTTCCCTCCCCACTTTTCTTTGCTGCTATATTGTTCACATTTTGACTATTACCCTCCAATTCTTTCCCTTGCTTATATTTCGTACTGTCTTTCTCTATTTAGTAGAATATAAGCTCCACAAATATAAGCATTTTTATCTTTCTGAATCTGTGGTGCTTATAACAGTGACTGGTACATAATAGGAATTTGATTTGATTCCAACTTCGGTTGTAACACATAGCAATTTGATGTCTCTATCTCAATTTTCTTATCTGTACTATTTCTTACACCATAGGGTTTTATGAGAAATGCAAGAAAAACCCATACACAATAAAACATTTTTCGTATTGCCCAACACATATTAGGCACTCAGTTAATATCAGCTATAATGGTACTGTTATTTATAATAATTTATTATTATTATTTATTACAGTGTTAGCAATAATTAATAAATGTAATATTTGTGAAGGGACAATGAAGAGCAGATTTTTAAGGGAATATACATTTTTCAGATATTTTAGAAAATAACCTTGAGATACTAAAGGGCTCTTTAATGATGGCATTTTCTCTTGTTTAGTAAATATGGTAGCCTTAGTTTTGCTAAAGTAACTATTTTCTTGTAGTGTTTGTGGAAGCTTTGGCATGCGTGGTGTCTCACAAAGTGCCAGCCAAGACGACCTCATTTTCACATACCGAGACCCTTGATCCAGGAAGGCCATATTCCCTTAGGTTCAAGGAGCCTCTGTGTTCATGACAGTGAGGCAGGTCCCAGGTTATATCAAAGCTGTGTTTTATTTTCATTGACTTCCAAAATTCTGAGTTTGTTCTGCCTCCTATGAATAAAGACGATTCTATTAGGGATGTTTTCAATGACTGTTCATATGTAAGAATACCATTTTCTTGGTAAAATGCTTTCTTGTTTTTAACTGTTTGCCTCTCTGCCTGTCTTTGTCCCAAGATAATAAATCTCTCATTTCTGGCAGACTTATAACCCATTCAGATATTTTCCAGGCAGGTTACTAAGTGTCAATTAGGGAGATTCTTGTGAATCTCCTAGTAATTCAGATACTGAATTTCCAACTTTCTTGAAATTGACACGCCATATGACATGACCAAGGGGCTAGTATCCAGAATTCTTCCTTTACATCCTAAGGATGAATAAGCAATTTTTAAAAAATGAACTCTTGGATGGCTTCACTTATTTGGCCTTTTTAACTATCATAAACCTTTCTTCCAAGATTATGTAAATGATGTGAACAGTCATTGATGTGCTGATTCAGCTTCATGGAAATGATTAGAAATAGGTAGATTATCATGGCATTTCTCTTAATTAGTAGTAAAAGCTTATACATCTTGTCTCAGGGCAATAGAAGCTGTTAACTGAATAAATTAAATGAATGAATGTCTCTGCTTACGTGAATTTAGGCTCTCCCTCAAATTTGATGTTCCTTTAGGTTGTGTACTAATTATTGCTCAACAAAAACTACAATTTCTCTGCAGTTAGGGTGACCATTTATGAGATTATATTGCTTTCTTTTTTCACAGATTTCCATCCATCTTTGTAAATAGCTAAACCATGCTCCATTCCTTCCATTATTGGAAAAAGAACAATCTTAAAATTGACTAGATTTATCTGGGAATTATCCAAATTCTGAAGAATTTATTATATAACCCATAAAAAATCCAAATATATTCTTGTTTGTTTACCATTGAAAGAGTAAACTATCACGCTAGATAACATTATAAAAGGCCTCAACGCACCCATCAAAATTAACCTGTCCAGAGGCTAAACCAGGTGAGAAGATAGAACTCATTGCACTCAGTAGATTGCCAGTTATATACAAACAAACGAGTACACCTCTAAGGTAATATATAATTTTGAAATGCTTTTAAGAGAGTAGGAATTCTTGACCCCACCATAAACCCCAATGCAGAAAGATCATCAGATTAAAGAATTTTTAAGTTCTCTATTGTTCTGTAAGAAAGTGACCAGTATAATGGAGTAACATGGAGACCAAAGCACATGTCCTAGTTTATCAACTAGCTTTATATCTAAGACCAAGCCCTATCCCTATGTTACCCCAAGAGCTAATTCTGTGAAGAAGTTCCCAGGGGCTATGATGGAAGGTCAATAATTGACTCTGTAATCAGAAACTAATATTGTTGAGTATTACGTGATGATCACCTCTGATGCTATCAGGATGGCTCTCTATGTACCACCAATGTTCTCACATGGAACCCTGCAAAAATTTTCCATAAAAATCAGTCACCACACAAAGGACAACCAATGTACTCCATCAACATTGTTGGCTTAACTATACTAAGCTGGCCGAGACTCTCCTCCTTTCATGTCCTGTCTGTCACCAACATAGTCATTGTAAAACTGTAAAGACTGGGCCTAGAAAATTGACCACAGCTCAAGGCTGCTTTGAATATTTCCAAGTGCATTTTATGGAACTATACTCATGCACTGGATTTTTAATATATCCTGTTTATTATTTTCTTTTTCCCAGAATGGAATGTAGCTGTTCCTTGTTAGAAATCCCTGGCTCTGATAGTAACAACCAAAACAAAATTGTGTGATTCTGTGTTCTTCTTCTAGAGAATTCCAATCTATTTCTCTAGGGACTATCTGCCCATTTTAATGGGAGTTTCATTTAAAATCTTTGAAAACCCTTGACATTTACTCAGAAACTTCACTGTTCATATTAAAGCAATCATCTGAAAAAAATAGAACAAATGGAATTCTGAATTAAAAATAGAAAACATTCAGAAACTGTCAAACTTCCACATCTAAAAAGTAGTGTCAACAGCTCTATGAACAATGAGATCAATTCCTTCTGTTTAATTTTTTTCCTACTTTTATGAATTAGTAATGAGACACCCATGCATGTAGAAATACCACCTTTGACACTAGATTCTGCTCTGTTACAAGCAGACATGGCAAAATACTGCAAATGGCTTATGAAATTCACCAGCTGATACAGCTAGATTTTCCTCAACAACCTCTTAAAGAACTTCTCTGTCACCTAAAATCTAGAGACTGTGTCTTCTGGAAGACTGCAGAGAAAGATAGCCCTCAAGGGGTTCAAACCTCAATACAGCATATTGTTGGGTGTTATAAAAGCAAGCCCAGAAATAGAATTCTAAGGCAAGGACTTCCCTTGTGGCTCAGTGGTTAAGAATCTGCCTGCCAATGCAAGGCACACAAGTTCAAGCCCTGGTCAGGGAAGATCCCACATTCCACAGAGCAACTAAGCTCGTGTGCCACAACTACTGAGCCTGTGCTCTAGAGCCCGTGAGCCACAACTACTGAGCCTATGTGCCACAACTACTGAAGCCCGCATGCCTAGAGCCCATGCTCCACAACAAAGAGAAGCCTCTGCAATGAGAAGCCTGTGCACCACAACAAAGAGTAGCCCCCGTTTGCCGCAACTAGAGAAAGCCCACATGCAGCAGTGAAGACCCAACACAGCCAAAAATAAAATAAATTTAAAAAACAGAATGATTTGTTAAAAAAAAAAATTTAAGGCAATGATTCTCACATGCATATTTTTCAGGAATTCATGGAATATTAGAAAACTGTTCTAGCCAGAGACTTCAAACTGAAAGTATCAGATGATTTTCAGGAAGAGATAGTTTCTACAAAAGACCTTTCAGATGTAGTAATTCTACATCCAATGGATCCCAGTGTGCGAATAATTATTTCTTCCTCAGTCTGATGAAACAAAACCCAGAACCACGTATTATCAGGTTTAATCTTTATGCTCTTATTCTTTATTTTCTTGGCTGTCAAATAGTTCTGAACGTTTTAATTTGGAAACAAGATCTAGAACCTAACTTTTATTTGATCCTGGCTTAAAAGTGAACCACCAACTATGACCATAATCTTTCTATTAATTTTCATTTGTGTTGCAGTGCTCGTATATGTAATTTCCAGAGTCTCAAATGTTGTACATTTGCAGTCACATCACATTATTTGATAAATGACCATTAAAGAAAAAGTTCAAGGAAATCTGACACTTACAGAAGTTAAACCTCATCAATGTCCTACCACAACATGTGGAACGGAGAGGCAGATCTGGATGGAACATGTCTCTAAGATTATGTCCTTCGTTTAGGCTGAAAAATGACTTAAAGAGCAGACTGATAACAGAAATAAAGATTTTATACATTACTGATGTATGTGTAAATTGTTATATACACTTGGTTAAACAATTTGGCGTCATTTTCAAAGGCAGTGCTTCCCTCTACCCTATGACTCAACAACTGTACTCCTGGAATCTGAAAAATTTACTTTCGCTCATGTAGACCAAAGGATCCCAAAGCAAAAGTTAGTAGCACCTCTCTTCGTAATAGCACAAACCTGGAAACATGCAAAGACCCATTGAAAGGAAAATGAAAAAATAAATTGTGGTATATTTGGAGTCATATTTAACTGTAAAAATGAGTCAACAATAGCTTCACATAACAGACTATGAAAATTAGTGACAAAATGTCAAATGAATAAAAGCAAGTCGTAGATACATAACTTCTTCATAAAATTCATAAATAAGCAGTTTTAAAAATATGTTAATAACAGAGCAAGGCAAAGGGTATTGAGAGATCTGCAAAACTGCAATTTTAAATAGTTTGGCCAAAAAGACTTACTGGGGTAAAATGTGCATAAAACTTCAAGAATGTAAAGAAGTCAACCATTTGTCCATCTAAGAGATTAGTGCTTTAGGTAGAGAAAAATAACTGAGGTAAAAGTCCCAAGGGCATTCCCAGCTACTGTCTAATTCAAATCCTCTGTCTGAAATATTTTATTCATGCCATCACTTTCTCTACACTCTGTAGTCTTTTTCAAACTGGCTAATTTCTACTTAAAATTTAATAAGTCATCTCCTGTGGTGTATTAAAAGCCTAATTTGTAAAGCCTAATTTGAATTATTTTAACTGATGCAGATTCTCCCCCTTTTTGTTTTTTTCTAACATAACAATTAGTGTACTATTGACAGTTAAGTTTTGTTGTCTACTCTGTCTCTTCATATAGGAACCTAGTATCTTTCAAGTGTTGAGTTAATCTAAAAAACTAAGTTTCTATTACTTGGCACCATATCTAGCACATAGAAGGCACTCAGTATGTTACCAACAAAATGAATAAAAGACTAAGTGAATGATAAGAGATGAATTAAACATAACTAAGAGATAAATATTTGATTAGGCTAAGATAAATTTTGATTAAATTTCAAAGCATTTGAATTTAATATCAGAAGCAACATAATACAAAGACAATGCACACAAGCTCATAGATATCACTGCATAGTCTCTACAATTATGCAGTCTCCATGAGAGTAATAGAGGCAAATATTAAGAAATAATCACTCTAGGAGAGTAAATATGCGAGCTGTGAGGGAAAATCAGGGGATCTGATGTAGATTATGTTCAAAAGAGAGGCTTTTAGTTAAAATGAAAAACTGAGAATTGAAGAGTGACTAGGACTTAGATGATGAATAGGAGAAGATATGTCCCAAGGCATGGAAATAGCTTGTACAAAAGCCCTAAGATCAATTTCAACAAAATATAATAAGCAGAAAAACTAAAAAAGTTCAAACCTAAAAAATAATTTGAGGCAAATATTTGTTTTTACTTTTAAAAATGTAAGGTTTTGCTTAAAGTTTCATTTTGATTCTTCATATATATTTTTATTATTATTAATTTTTTTATTGTGGTAAAATTTACGTAACATAAAATTTACTGTTTTAACCATTTTTAAGTTTACAGTTTAGTGGCATTCACAACATTGTATTATCATCACCACTATCTATTTCCAGAACTTTTCACCATCCCAAGGAGAAACTCTGTACCCATTAAGCAATAACTGCCCCCCTCTCCCAGCCCCTGGTAACCTGTATTTTACTTTTTGTCTCTATGAATTTGTCTATTCTGGATACTTCATATAAATGGAATCATACCACATTTGACCTTTGTGTATGGCTTATTGCACTTAGCATAATGTTTTCAACGTTTATCTATGTTGTAGCATGTATCAGAGCTTCATTCCTCTTTACACTTAGTAACATTCCATTGTATGTATATACCACATTCTGTTTTCCATTCTTCTGTGGATAGACACTTGTTTCCACCTTTTAGCTATTGTGAATAATACTTCTTTGAACACTGGTGTATAAGTCTGTCTGAGTCTCTGTTTTCTGTTCTTTTGGGTATATACCTAGGAGTGAAATGCTGGGTCATATGGTAATTCTATGTTTAACTTTATGAGAAAGCACCAAACTGTTTTCCACAGTGACTGTGCCATTTTACACTCCCACCAGCAATGCACATGGCTTCCAGTTTCTCCATAGCCTTGTCAACACATGTTATTTTCCCTTTTTTTTTTTTAAACATCTTTATTGGAGTATAATTGCTTTACAATGGTGTGTTAGTTTCTGCTGTATAACAAAGTGAATCAGTTATACATATACATATGTTCCCATATCTCTTCCCTCTTGTGTCTCCCTCCCTCTCACCCTCCCTATCCTACCCCTCTAGGTGGTCACAAACCACCTAGCTGATCTCCCTGTGCTATGCGACTGCTTCCCACTAGCTATCTGTTTTACGTTTGGTAGTGTATATATGTCCATGCCACTCTCTCACTTTGTCACAGCTTACCCTCTTCATATATTTTAAATTTTTTATATTTTATGGTTAAATGAATGATGTTTCTAAGGTTAACCAGAGCAAATTAAACATCCCAGCTCTGGCTCAGCTCTGTATTTTAAAATTTTTCCTTCAATGAAACATTACAACTGTAATTGGAACAACTAAACTGTATTTCAACAAGGATGTGTGCTAAAATGGATCATAAGCATTCAGAATAAAAACGCTTTGGGAATGGCAACTACTATTAAGAACTTATTAGTAAAACAATAATGAACTCCACATCATTAACACTTCTCAGCATTTCTATCTCATATTCAACATTCCAAATGGAAATTGTCAGTGATGGCCATTACCTTTGTGGAAATGGAATGAAAGAAAAAGGCTGACAGCTAAGTTGAAGGAAGAGAAGACATTGTATCTTTAAATAATAACTGGCATAATAGAAATTCACAATAATGCTTTTGGAAAAGTACCTTCTCAATTGATGTAATGTCTGTCAGATATGTCAGTCATGTGAAATGTTTAACTTGCCTGGACAAGTAAAGATACTAAAAAGAAAACAATCTACCCTGAATCCCCTCATAGAAAGGATTAAAAATTACCTGGAAAAGCTATAAAATTTTCCTCCTTCTCATGCAATTTTGTAAAATGAAAAGAAGGAAGCAAATCATACACATTCTCATCTACATTTCCTTTTCTGAGTCTATGTCAAATTAGATGATGCTAACTAAGAGGATTCATTTGTTCTAATATTTAGGCAGATGTTATTAGGACATTTCCAAGAACCCACTTGGCTTTCTGCTCCTGAACTCCTCTTGAGAATATATGTAGTTTTCTGTAGCAAGTTTGTTATCATCATTGTGTCTCTGCATAAGGAAGTTACAAAGATCCTCTTCAAAGAAATTGGCTCAGGTTTAAGGTGATTGTTGCCACCAATCCTACTTACAGCTATTACTTTTCTTCTTGATGGTGGGTTTTGAGGTCTACTATCAATTTGATTAAATTCTTTCTGCTACCTGATTCCCTAGACACTTGCTTTTGCTACCTGTCAGACCCAGCATTCTCATGGTGCCTAATTTTATCCTCTGTTCTGTTCTCCTAATTATGACTTTTTCTTCTATTTAACTCAAACTTTTGGATTTACATGCCAGTAGAGCATATACAGTGATATATATTGTGTATATCATGGATATGATATGATAGTTACTTAGTGGACAATGTAGACTTCAAACCAAGCCTTATGTATTCCAAAGTCTGTTAATTTCTGGCTGTCTTCCAATGTTAGTCAAAAAATTGCAGATGATGCTTTCTGACAAATCTACAAGGATACAATGCTTTCTGGCATTACATCGTCAGCTGTCAGCCTTCCACCAAACACCACTAAGAAAAGTGCTAGTGAAAGAAAGCTAAGTTCATTAAAATAGCTGAAGTAAAGAACATAATCTTGAAAACATTTCAGTAGTGTCTGGGAAGAGAGGGTCAGGGAAGTGTATCTATAGGCTTTGGGATCTGGACTCAGGTAGCTTAAGATAAATCTTTTATGATGGGGGACAATTTATCTTATTATTGGGTATTAATTGGGCAAATTTAATAACATAATAGTGTGGAATTCATAGACGCAGTAAGGAGAGGCTATGGGCCTTGATAAAGTGTTTGATAAAGCAAGCTGTTTGCCCATGTGAGCAAACTTTTGTCTGGGTGAATTGGCTTGCAAGGTTTTCCAAAACCAAATAATGAAATTATTTGTTGTTTTACAGTTTTATCTGCCTGAGAAATAATTTTGGAATAAATAGTCAACTGATGTTGAAAAAGGTAGAGTTTCTTCTTAGTCACAATAATTAAGCTTTGTAGATATAAATATTCTCAATCTTCAACATGCATCATGGCAAATGCCCTATGCTTGCTGAACATAAAATTAAATTATGCATTTTGAGTACATGTTTGAATACATGAAGTGTACTTTGGGTTGTCTTGCTTGTGAAAGTGTTCAGACATAAAGTAAAATCCACTTAAATTCTAGAATAATCTCATGAATTTATAGGTAAGTTTTGAGGTCATAACATTAGGACTATACCTAAAGGAAACACACAAAGAACTATTACCGGTTTCAAGCTGCTTTAAGTGAGGGAGTAGGCACCTGGATTTAGGTTCAGGAAGTGGGAATTAACTTATACTATATCCTTGAAAAACTCATCTAGGACAAGACAACTTACCTCAGGCGTTTGTTTCCTCTTCCCTATATTGAATTCCATTAACAATCCCCTCAGCACGTTGTGCCCCATCCAAATGTCTCAAACTTTTCCTCACATTAGACAACATTCATTTGCATAGCTCTATTCATTTTCCTGATAAACAGAATTTTTCCTCAGGAGTCCCTATGTCATAAACCTCATCTCTGGAGAGTGAATCTGTCTTTTCCTTAGTGCTTGGGTCTGCTTGGATAATCTGTCCATTATCTCTGATGTCATATAAAGTTTTCTTTGAAACCTGTAATCAGTACACCATATTTTTGTTGTTGTTTTTAAATTAACTGATTGATATTCAGCCTAGTTCAAGGAAGATATAAGTCAAGTAACAGAGAAAAATCTACACTACTATAAAGTAAAGCAAACAAATAGATGAATGGGCTGGAGCATGAGAAAAACATTGCCGTAAAATAAGAAGAAATTGGAACAAAGACTCCATGTAATGAATTATAATTGCTAGAGATAGATTCCAAATGGGCTTTGGACTTGTTAGCAAAACAAAGAGGTAATCATAAACATTTATAAAAGTTATTCTGTTCCAAGCAAACCAGTTGCTTGGGAAAACATGGCCTTAAAGGAAGTCTATATGATATAGTAAATATTCCACTCAGTATTTTATCATTAATATGATTTTTAGTAACCTATTACTTTTCCTAACAATGACCCTTGAATGCTAGCTGATAATATATAAGGGAAATATTTTTTTAAAAATCAGAAGATAAGATATCTAGTCCAAATCCACAACTTTTACATAGCTGTTTTATCAGAATATACATTTGAATTTACTAAACATTTAAGACTAGGGGGCTTCCGTGGTGACGCAGTGGTTGAGAGTCCGCCTGCTGATGCAGGGGACACGGGTTCGTGCCCTGGTCTGGGAAGATCCCGCATGCCGCGGAGCAGCTGGGCCCGTGAGCCATGGCCGCTGAGCCTGCGCGTCCGGAGCCTGTGCTGCCATGGCCGCTGAGCCAATGGGAGAGGCCACAGCAGTGAGAGGCCCGCGTATCACACACACAAAAAAAGACTAGGAATTTTAGAAAGACTTACAGTGATATAGAAGTTACATTATCCAAAAAATAATGGTGAGTTACCTGAGGAGGGAGAGAGAATTACCTGTCTAGGAACCATAGTGAGGATGATGTTACATATTTTATATCTGAGACCAGTGGTGTTAGGACTGTTGGAGAGAATGCAGAGGAAGCTGTTAACCTGGGCAGATTTAGATTGACATTTAGATAAAGACATTTAGAGAATATAGAACAAGGGGTATCATGGGTTTATGAGTCAATTTGACTGGGCTAAGGGATACCAGGATACCTGGTAAAACATTAATTCTGGGTGTGTCTATGAGGTTGTCTCTGGAAGAGATTAGCATTTGTATCAGTAGACTGAGTAAAGATCATTCTCACCATTGAGGGCTTGAATAGAACAAAAAGGCTAAGAAAGAAGGAATTAATTCTCTGTGCTTAAGCTGAGACGTCCATCTTTTCTTGCCCTTGGACATCAGTGCTCCTGATTCTCAAGCTCTCCAACTTGGACCAGGACTTACACTCCAAGCCCCACTCCCTTCCCCTAATTTTCAGGTCTTTTGACTTGGACTGGATTATATATGCTCCCTTCCCCCAATTTTCAGGTCTTTTGACTTGGACTGGATTATACCATCAGCTTCCCTGGTTCTTCAGCTTGCGGATTTGTGGATGGCAGATCATGGGACTTCTCAACCTCTATAATGGCATTAGCCAATTCCTATAATAAATCTCCTTTTATATATGTCTGTCTATTCTGTTGCTTCTGTTTCTCTGGAGAACCCTGACTAATGCAAGAAGCTAAAGACATAAAAGAGCTTGCTTATGGTTGACCATGATTTCTAAGATGATAAGTAGGAGTTTTAGGACTTCGGGAGAGAGAGTGATATTGGAATAAAGTAAGAATATATAAACCCTTATGGGAATTTTAATGTAGAAGATGAGAGGGGGCCTGGGATTCTGGGGTTTATTTTGGTGACTGGTGTAAAGATCTCCGTGATCTCAAGGCAGATAACAGTAGTGAGGCTCTGAGTTTTGGAAAGCTAAAATGAGTATCAAACCCACTAATGACAGTGAGGAAACCTAAAGGAAGAGAGAGCTTAAGAATTATGAGCAGCATTTTTCTCAAAATTTATAGTATATTATCCTGATTTCTCGATAAATGCTAAATAATATATATACACTGTAGGTAATTATACTTACAATCTATTGCTAAATTTAAATTAATTGCATTGAAAGGAGTTAATATTCATTAAGTTTTTCTAATTCATTTTACATTTAAGAATCATGAAATCTTGGAATTAAATTTGGTAGACATCATTTATTTTACAAAGAAAGGGACAGAGTAGAATAATTTGTTCAATTTATCTATAGTTATGGAATAGAAGGCTGAGGATTAAAGCAAACATGTATTGAATCCTACCTGGGTTTCTTTTCTGATTTTCAATATTTCAGATAGTGAATGGAGGAGTATGTCTACCATTTATTTTTTAACCACATCATACATACATCAGTTAGAAATAATTTGAAGTGGTTTAAAGGAAATAGACCTTTTCTTTTAAACATTCAAAATTGTTCGAACAGGTTAGGATATATTGCTGTAATAAACAACCCCAGGCTCACTTATTGTTTGTGTGACATGTGGTTATTATAATTTAGTTACAGCTCTGCTCCATATTTTCCTCTTTCAGATACACAGCTTAATATAACCTCCACAATCTAGACATCATTGGTTGTTGACTAAGAGAAAAGAGAGCATGATAAACTATAGTTACTCTTAAAATCTTCAACCTGAAAGTGACACATATAGTTTCTATTCATTTTTTTCAAGGCAGGTGTCATGACTTCACCTAATTATAAGTGTGTACAAAACAACTATATTCCCACAGGAGAACTGGAAGTAATGTAACCACGCAAGTGACTACCATAATTTGCCTTCTAGTCACCAAACATTCAGTTTCTTTCTCCTAGACACAAACACATCCCCTTTACAAGGGAGAAATCCAAAAGTCCTGTGTAGGTCACTTTATTCATTTTCAAGAACAGAATCTCTGAGTGTTCATGGCAATCCTTGAGTTGGGGGTGCTTTGAAGTGGTCCTAAACTGGTTCTAGATTTCTAGATGTGGATTTACTTAGTCTGGAGACCTATGAATTAAGAAGAAATCGTCCATGAGAAAGGAGGAGGAATAATTAAAATAAATATCTCCTGTTGGAAAGGAAGAAAATGGGGAGACAAACATTGGTTCTTGATTCCTGCTCTGTAGGAATTTTGACATCTCTATGAGCAGGTATTTTGAGAAATTCCCTTTCTATCCTGGAAGAGATGATGTTTCATTAGGCTGCTTCCCTAATATATAGCATCCTTGTCCATTATTTCTCGTAGCTCTGGCACTGACACCTGGGAGACTTTTCCTTTTACGTTATCCTCAATTAGGTAGTGACAAATTTACACTTACTAAAACCTCAGCTTATTTCTCAGCTCATCTTTTTTGCAAATAGTTTGAGGCCCAATGGTCATTTTTAGCCTTTAAATAATTTTCAGCCAAACTGATGCTGGGTTTCCTTTTTTTTTTTGCCTTCTATATCTTTCAAAAACGGAGTGAACTTCTTATCTGATTCCAAACAGCTCCATGTGCTAATATCCACAAAGTATCCTCTGAGTTATAATTCTCATATTTACAATATTTCTTTCTTTCTTACTGCCATATATCTTTCTCTTTCAAGGTAACTATGAGTGCCTTGAGCCTATCATGTGATGGTGGAAAATAGAGATACTTAGCTTTTTATGAACCGTATTTACCATTTTCAATGGTCATGTTTCACTTGCAATACATGGTTGGTTGGATGTTTACTCTCACATGCTTTAAGTTTATTCACAGGTTTTTACAAGGGATTAATGGCCTTTGCTGATAACCTTAGTAAGTCTTTGTTACTTTCAGCCATTTTTACTTATAATTTTATTATGCCAAATTGAGAATCACTTGTCTCTTCTAAACCTAAAAGTTTCCAATATTAGAGTCTCTCTAATCCCTTTCATTCCTGCTTTCAAATTGTCCACTTATTTTCTGAGGTCATCTCTCTCCTGTGATACTCTTCCAGTGACAGTCTCCAACAAACAACACACATAACTAATATTGTGTTGTGTGACTTCTTCTCCCAGAGTACCTGTTTAACATACAAAGACAACAGTATTACCAAAAAATTTGCTACTGCCTTACATGTATGGCCATATTTCAAACCCTGGATTAGAGTTTCCTTGCTGTCAGCCACTTAACCATTAAGCCTATGCAAAATATCTTACGATTTTTGTTATGAAGACACTCAATTTCTGGTTTCAGTTTCTTGATCACTCAGGAGAGTCTAATGCTGCAGTTAAAAATAGCCTCACCGTATGAGTGGCTTAAAAAGAAGCTTTAGTTTTCACTGATGGGACAAGTCCTTCATATGTAAACTGGGGACTGTGTTTTATGTACTCCTCACTCACACATGCAGACTGCTTATAGTAGCAGGGAGAAGGAACTTCAACAGTTACTTATCTACTTTAAAAGACTTCTGCCTAGGAGCAATATATGTCATTTCCCCCCACATTTTATTAGCCAAGTAAGTCGCATGATCGCACTTAACTTCAAGGCTCCAGGAAGTGCAATCTTTCCATGTGTCAAGATAGGGGAGACCAATTCAAGCGGCACAGGTTCGACCCCTGGTCAGGGAACTAAGATCCCGCATGCCGCACAGCGTGGCCAAAAAAAAAAAAAAAAAAAAAAAGGAAAGAAACTTAGATTAAGAGAAAATGATGATACCATATTTTGTTAATCCATTGAAATTAAACATGAAGATTGTTTGATTAACTTTGATTCACCTCAGATAAACAAAATGGTCTAGTGTTTCAAATAATCAGGCAAAATTAATCACTGTTAAAATCAATGAGGATATAAGTGGCAAACTGCAATGCTACTCCTTTTTTACATTGCATCTGCTTCTGAGCTCTAAGCTAGTCCATCTGCATTATAATTACCTGAAATATTCAGATATTAAAGATATACCTGCCTTAAAATAGCTGTCCTTTAAGTAATAAAATTTAAAGACATTAAGAAACATCATCACTACACCTGTCTCTACAACTCCATAACTAATTCCTTAAGTTGGCTTAATATTCTTTGCTCACTGACACTAATACAATCATAAGAGATGTTATGTTCATAAAGAATCATATTCTTCATCTTTTAAGGGATAAAAGAACATATCACCCCATTCCTCATTTAAAGTTAAAACTGAGGCCTAGGTCTTTGCCCAAAGTTGTATGCATAACATAGGCCTTGCACATAAAATAATTTTTTAAAAATCAGTGGAAAATAGTCAGATTTTCTTTTTCTTATTTCAATGCTAGGAGAAAAAAGTTTCAGAAAAAGAAAGAAATACCTTTCTTCTCAGAGGTATGCTATCTCTACAAGTTTGTTTCAAAGCTTGGCCAAACTTGATATCTATTTTCAAAGTCCAGAATTCTTCTCTTTTATTTTATTTGAGTCATTATTTTAGGCTGGAAAATAAAATGAATTAACATTAGATGATCATTTATTGTTATATTGTGCTAAACCCCTTTATATGCTATATTTAATTTGATCTGTTATCATTATTATACACACAAAGAATCTAAATTTTTCTAAAATGTCAGAGTTTGTACTCAGTGGAGGCAGAATTAAATATCAGACCTGTGTCTCCAAGTCCACAACTCAAAAGATTTTTTCTGCCATGTTTCATGTCATCTCAAAATCCAACCTCAATATATATAATTCAAAACTCTGTGCTAGACATAGTGTAGAAGAAAAAAAAAAGTCCCAGGCTTTTCCTCCAAGTGATTTATGATATTTTAAGAACTGGAAAACAGAGAGGTAATATTGGCTTTGGAGAGTAAGGTTTTCATATCCTGAACATTGGTACTTTGCATTCCATGCTGAGAACAACATTATAAAAGTTGCAAAGGGAAGGTGTACACTCTCTCTATGTTACCAGTGCCTTTAGTGAGCAATAATTCTCGTGAGGAAGCAGGCAGTGGATCATAGAATGCCTTGAAAACAATACTAGAGAATTTGAACTTTTACCCAGAATCTTAGAGTGCATTATTCTTGCCTCCCTACAAATTCCATAGATTTTTCTAAGACACTAACTCCTCCACACATCCTTGCCTGAATATTTGCTACCAAACAGTGAACTCATCCCATGCTTTTCAACTATTGTTTAAAGATGGACCCTTGGGCTTCCCTGGTGGCGCAGTGGTTGAGAATCTGCCTGCTAATGCAGGGGACACGGGTTCGAGCCCCGGTCTGGGAGGATCCCACATGCCGCTGAGCAACTAGGCCCGTGAGCACAACTGCTGAGCCTGCGCGTCTGGAGCTTGTGCTCCACACCAAGAGAGGCCGCAATAGTGAGAGGCCCGTGCACTGCAATGAAGAGTGGCCCCCGCTTGCCACAGCTAGAGAAAGCCCACGCACAGAAATGAAGACCCAATGCAGCCAAAAATAAATAAATTAATTAATAAACTCCTACCCCCAACATGTTAAAAAAAAAAAAGATAGACCCTTAACTCTGAACCAAACTAAAAATATTCTCAGAACCTTATGAAATTGCACACCTGTTCCTAGGAATACAACATAAATTTTGGTTTGAATATTTCCTTTGGATCCTGATGTTTGTGTGTGAATTCTACTCCTATCCATTAGATCAATGTCCTCTCTAATGTCCTTGTTTACTTCAAACCCAGTATTCTGAAAAGAGAAATGGGATGATGTATTTGGTTTAAGCTGGACACTGACTGAGTGATGACATTTAAGCACATTGTGAGTTAGAACTAGTGCAGTATAAACAGCAATTTTGGCTGAGGAGTAAGGAGGATGAGCAATTATGCTTTTAGTGGGCTGTTTTTCATGTCCATAACTGGACATAAATATAGGCAATTCAGAGCAGGAAGAAATATGACTAGAACTCAGCTTGGCTGACTTAGTTGCAAACAAAAAAGGGAACCTGAAAAGGGCTGGGAGTTGGTCCATTTTAGCCTCATTTGTTTTCAAGAGGAGTCTGTTTCTGCCTCATTGATTTCTACTCCTCACTGAGTCATGCTGTATGCTGGTTAAATATCACTTCATTGCTTTCAACTTCATCCTTCTTAGTCAGCATCTCTCACGTAAGCCACTGCATAGTAACATCAAGTTTCAGCCCCCAGTCATGTGCATCTTGACGCTATTTTTCCAACTGTGTTAATTTATCACACTGATCTGAGCCAAGAAGACTGCTTTCTTCTCTCCTTGTCAACCTCTCTGTTACAGCACATCAAGGGCCTTGTACCTCCAGGAGCAGCAACATATTTGAAAGAATGGGAACAGTTGGCACCTTATGGTATTTCACTAGCACAGAAGGTAAGACAGAATACAGGAAAGAAAGAAGTTTTTTTCCTGCCCTCAATAAAGGACCTCTTTCACTCTTCTACCCTCACAGGCATATCTTTAGTAGCTTCTAGAGGGAGTAATTGTGAAGATTTCTGAAAGTTCAGGATCACAGTTTGAATTGACTGGGCTGCTTACTTTAAAGCAGGAAATTGATCAGGACTTATATCTTCATCCCTTTTATCCCTGTTCATCTCAGGCCATCAGTTATACAGAGAACACTCATTATCATACTAGTCCACTCACTTTCTCATAGACCTAATGCTTTACTCCTCTCTTCCCCCACGCTTTAGACATGGGATTTTAAAAGTCCTCTCTAACCTAAAGAACTTCTCTTGATGTTTCTTTAATCTTCTCACTTAGTGAGAACTGGAGTTCTCTTGCTTCTTGAATAATCAATTTCCCTTGTAGACTTCGCTAGTGGAAGATGTTTTATCCCTTTTATTCCTTATAACTAGGCACCAGGGGTAGTTTAAGTGTTTTACTGTATCCCACTCTAAAATGAAACCATTTATCTTAGCTACTCTTTCAAAATCAGCTTCTTTGAAACTTGTGCCATCAACTACTGAAAAAAAAAATTAGCTCCCCTAATTTGTCATTTACCAACCTTTAGTTATCTATGTCACCCTTTTCAATCACTGAAGAGTATATTTTGTATTCTACCTCACTTTTTTCTCCTCCATCTCTGTTGTCACCACCTCAACGATATCATCATCCATATTGGGATCCACAAACACTTTGGCTCCGCAGTCTCTTGAACTATTCACTTTCAATTATGATTTTCTCCATTTTATCTCTTTCTCTCATGGTCATACCTTGTAATTGATCACATCTATTTTTTTATCATTTCCTTGTTATATATATTTTCCATTTCATTACATAGAATAATAAAGTTTGATATTTAATAAAATAATAATTTTTACTCATTCATAAAGTTAATCTTAAGTTAAGCAGTCTTCTTCCTTTAAGAGCATGGTGGTGAAAATAAAATGACTACAACTACCATGATTCACTGAATGGATTCAGCACATTTATCTACCATTATTTTTGTACTAGAAGTGCAAATATCAATACAGTGAAAGATAAATGGCATCTTAATATTATTTAAAAAATAATTTTGACACTGCAAGTCCCCTAAAAGTGTCTTGGGGCTGCTCATGGGTCTATGAACTGAACTGAGAACAACTGTTGTTTGAAAGTGAAGAAAACCTCACATGAAGCATGAATTTTAAATTAGATACAGAGTCCTTGATGTTTTGAAGTTTGTATGATGCTAGAGTGGACAAAAAGTGGCATTTTAAAGTGCTTATTAGAGCAAGAAGTAGCATAAGCTATCTCTTGATTCTTAAGAATGCCTAGGAGTTTGAAAACAGAAGAAAAGGAGGTCTAAAAGACAGTTCTACACTACACTTAAGCATTGAATTATTTGGTTATTGTGTTCAAGGGAGAGTGATTTAAGGTACAGAGGACTATTAACTTGTAGTAGCTAAATGGAGTTTAGGTAGAAATATTCAGCTATGAGTTGTATTATGAAATTGGGAGACTTGGTTCTACGTTGTTTTGAGGGAAAACCAAAGACTATTGAGTAGGGACACAAGGAGACAGAATTTAACTTAAAGAAGGTAATTCTAATCATTATGCCAATCTCATAAGTGGTAAAGTTCTCACTGAAAATATTCATGTTCAAAATAAATTCTCATTTTTTCCCAGCATACTCCAGGGATAAGTGATATGTAGAAGGAAAATTGGACTAGCACTCTATGACCTCTAAAGCCCATTTCCAAACTAAGAGCTTACATTTTATAACCCAGAGTGGTGCCCAAAAGTACCATCTAAGGCCAAAAATACATTAAAGCTTAGATATTCAACCAAATTAATTTTTTTTCTTTAATACTACCCATATAGACAAACTTACCTTTATTTAGGTTATCTATTTCCCCAAGGGCTCATCTCATAGTGGAAACTTCATAACATTTTCTTGTTTCACCCACCTTGGACTGAAAAATATAAGAATTATCTAAAAGTGATTCCAACTGTGTGTGTCCAGTAAGTAGGCACTGAAGGGCATTTAAGAGATCAGCTTTCTTTTTCAGGTAAAAACAAAAACAAACAAACAAACAAAAACTACTTGGTTAAAGACCTCTGCACTGGGAAGAAAGGAGATTGTCATTGATTAAAAGCTTGAAAGCCAGAGTAGCTAATGAAAGTCTACTGCCAGAGGACATTTTTTTTTTTCTATGAACTTCATTTCACTTTTGGGATCTGTATGCAGTTATTTTGGGATTCAACAGTTTCTAGATGCATATAAGCTGCCTCTGAATTCTGGGTTGGCTTCTCATAGCCTAACTTGGCTCTTTGTTAAGCAATCATTCTGAGATGTGCTGGAAAAGTCTAGTTATTCAGATACAGAATCTAACATTTTCTGGCCAGTGGAGTTTCAGTGACATCTCCAACTACTACGTACCTATAATGTATAGAGGAACATATCTAGACCTCCTTAGCTCTTATTGTTTAGCCTCCTAGAACAATAAATTTCATACACAACAAGAGTGATGGAAGGAAAGATAGGTTCACCCCTGCATGGTGCATTCCCTAACTACCCAATATATTGATATTTAGCTTTGAATTCTCTGATTCTGAGGAATAACAACCAAAAGAGAAAAAAAACGAAGTGGTTATTTGAAGCCAAAAATTTCTAAAGTTTATATAATTTGGAAAATTGTGTTTGAATCTGATTGTTACAACAAAATAATAAAACTGTAATTTGAGTGTTAAAATTCAATCATGGATTTTCTATGCATGATTTGATTCTTATTTATATACATTTAATAATATACCTTTGCACATTTTTTAACTTAAACTGCTTATTGTAAAAGCAATATGTGAACATTTTTAATTCTAAAAAATATAAAGACCTCCTTCCCATTGACTTAAATTCCTCCTTCCAAGGTAAAATTTTTTGTATATCCTCTCTCAGAGATTCTCTGGGCACATATTAATTTTCAAATGGGATATTATACATATTTAAAAATTGCTTTCATTTTTACCATATTTTTGAGATTGTTCTATGTCAACATATACTAATTTTCACTTTTTTTAAAACAGTTTAAGAATATTCCATTGTATATATACACTATAATACACTAAAATTGACATAAGCAGTCCCAGATGAACATATTGATTCTTTCCAGTTTTGATACTTGCAAAACAAGTTATAATGAATATCATTCTCCATATATTTTTAGACATTTATAAGATTATATTTTATAACTTTTAAGTGGATTTGCTGAGGTAAAAGCAAGTAACATTTTTGTAGATATAGCCAGAGTCTTTTATTAGCTTGTTTCTATTATTCTATAATATGTTTAGCTAGTCTTACTGACATTTTTAGGAGTAAATATAAATTTTTGAAATGAGAATAAGAAGTCTGAAGTATAGAACAATAGTCAAATGAAAGAGAATAGCATCTTAGAACACTTGTCTTTATATGTTTCTACACATTTTTACAAATGGGGTTATGATGTATATATTGTTGTCTCTTAGTGACAATAAATATTCATCTATGAAAAAATTTTTTAAAAACATACCACTTTAAAATTAAAAAATAAGAAAGAGAATACCTTCTTAGTAATATAAAATAATGCTGTATGCTCCATATCTGTTAAATACAAATGAAAATTCACCTGATGTTTTATTCAGAAAGTTCAAGATGACTTAAAGAAGTTAAACTTGATATACCTTATTTTTTAAACACAACTTATAATTTATTAATTATATGAGGTATATTATTTATAAGACTGATGTGGGTGTTAATTGTCTTTTGCCCTAAAAGCTACTGTTTAAAGAAAAAACTAGTTACCCAATTATGGTGTTCTACAGCTGAGGGAGTAGAGGATTAAAATATTAAGATTTTCATACTAATAGGCCTAAGGAAAATATTATGATTATCTGCAAAAATGCTGAAAAGACTTTCATCAAACTTCAATACTCATTTCTGGTTAAAACACATACATGGAGTAATATTACATGATGCTATCTTTATTACCCTGACAAAGCATATATACTTTATTCTGGACTAACATCTTTCTTAATGGGGAAAACTGAAGAATTTCCACCGTGGACAGGAAAAGGGCAGAGTTGACCATGGACTTCTGTGCTATTTAACATTTTATTGTAATTATTAGACAATGCAATTAAACAAGAAAGAAAAAAATGAAGGGATACAAATTGGAAAAGAAGTAATAGTTTTTTTTTTCTCTTTGTGAATGATATGATTGAATAACTGGTAAATCCAAGAATGATTGATAAAATCAATGAAAAATTAATTTTAAAGTATAGCAGGATATAAATTTAATATGAACTAAATAGTCTGTATTCTCAACAAATAACCAATTATAAAATATAACAAAGCAAAATATATTTATAATAGTAAGAAAAATATAAAATAGTAATAAATTTTAAAAGTTACACAAGTAAATGTGAGGAAAGTTTAAAACACAGATGAAAGACACAAAAGTAGACTTAAACAAAAGGGAAGCTCTTACTTGTTTTTGGATAAGAGGACTCGACATTTAATGATGACAATTCCATCTAAATTAGTTTATATATTAAATGAAAACCTTGTTAAAATACTAAGATGTGTGCCTCACTGAGCTAATATTATCTATCAAGCATATGAAAAATGAATATGAAGGATTTCCATTATTATCTATGAAAAGGTTTCTAATATTGGACTCACATTCCGAAGTAAACAATAAAAAAACTGAACAAAAGATAAAAATAACAGTTATAGATATTGGACAGCAGGCAAAATGAGACTTTTTTTTCTCTTAGAGATAAGAAACAAATGAGACAATTCTATGATTGCTGTGACTTTATGCCCACATGCCCTATCTGGATCATGGCTAGAGAAGGGAGTCCATGAAATATAAGCTGGTCTTTGATCTCTCTAAGTTGTTGAGAATGAGACTAATATTTAGAAGAACCAGAACAGTGAAAATTTATGGGGCTGAGTAACAAAGAGAAGGAAACTACAGAGAAGGAGCTCCAGAAATATGCAGAGGTTTTTTGTTTTTTGTTTTTTTTTATGAATATCAGGCTAAATGTTAGGCTGTATATGTAAGTGAGGCTTTATGAAGCCAGGAATTTAAAAAACTGTAACTTATACAATTTCAAGAGCATACACCTACACACATGTATGCACAACAGCAGCAAAACAAACAAATAAACAAAAACCAAGATGTAAGCTCAACAATGGAGCTCCAACCATGCTGGGTGACATTTGAGTTTTAATCAGCCCTAGTAGGGAAAACATGGTCAATTTAGTAGAGACCACAGAAGGTCACACTTTATCAGTAGGGCTCAATTTGCTCTATAGTAAAGGATACTTTAAACCTGCCCTTACAAAATTTTCAAACAAGCCTTAAAAGGACTAAGATGATACGCAAGCAATTCAATTATTTGCAAAAACAATTGCAAACACTCATCAGTGAAGACAATAAAATCCTGACACCCTATACATGATTTTTTAATATTGTAAATCACTAATGGCATATAACCCAAGGAGAAGAAAAAGAACCACAAATAAATTATACAGTTCCCTCACAAGCATAACACAAATATAATACTAAAGTAATATAGCAATGTTACTAGTAATATTGAAGCTATTAAATGTTTATTATAGGGTAAGCAAATACATAAAACATGTCAAGTTTTGGATCCAATGTTTTTAATTAATAAACAAATAAATACAAACATAGTTCTAAAAAATTTAAGAAAATATCTGAGCTCTGTCTACTAGAAGGCCATTAGCAATGAACACCCCTAAACAGCAAATCTTGGATACTAAGCACCATTGCTCACTAATAGAATATAGGGTCAGTTAGAGAAGTATTTCTGTATATAAGGCAGGGGAATTACAAGAAAAATATGATATATCTTGTCTTATTAAAAAGCAAGGAAGATTTCAAAGACTAATTTGGGGACATGTCAAAAGACACAGATGAAAAATTGAAGGAGCTCCCTGGCCAAATTTGGAACAATTTAACCATTAAAATGCATTATGATTGATTGTAATACACTAAGTATATAAATATATGTAAGTACATATGGATGCCCATAAAAAAATAAAATGAAAGTAAATGACATACAAATCCTTACTAAAGAAATGGTAAAGACAAAGAATCAAACTTATATCTTATTTTCAAGGGCAGCATTGTAGTTTATCATAATTGATGAGATTGGCTCCATGAGATTAGCTGTAATCCTTTGTAAAGAACACCTGTTGACAAATATGGGGGCTTCCCTGGTGGCATAGTGGTTAAGAATCCGCCTGCCAATACAGGGCACATGGGTTCGAGCCCTGGTCCAGGAAGATCCCACATGCTGTGGAGCAACTAAGCCCGTGCATGACAACTACTGAGCCTGTGCTCTAGAGCCTGCTAGCCACAACTACTGAAGCCTGCGCACCTAGAGCCCATGCTCCACAACAAGAGAAGCCACCGCAATGAGAAGTCCACGCACTGCAACGAAGAGTAGCACCCGCTCGCTACAACTAGAGAAAGCACGCGTGCAGCAAGAAAGACCCAATGCAGACAAAAATAAATAAATAAAATAAATTTACAAGAAAAGAAAAAAAATGAACAAATAGGGGAATTAAAAACAAGATAAATTAAGAAAATTTCTATGATTTAAACTCAAAGCAATAATTATTCAGGTGCATGTTATTAATGAGCTAGGCATCATTCATAAATGTTACTTACTAATATCAGAGAGTTTGAAAATGTAGCTTTACAATGAGAAGATCTCATTGTCTCCAAAGAAATCAAGTGATCCAAATGAGCATGATTAGTAGTAGGACAACTTGTCAGTAAGTGGACCCTTGTGATCCTAGTTCTAGCCAGTCAACTAAGATGTATTTTTGCAAATAAAATGTGTAACCTGTATCTGATCTGTCTTTAGACATGTGTTCCAGTTCATAAAGAATACAGTGTATGAAGGAACAAATTGAACAATACCACAAATGTAAAAGCAGATAAGTCCAGACTTCAGTACAGTCTATAAAACAACTATCTTGATCTTATAAAAAAATTAATAGTGTAAAAATGTTTATATTACATTTAAATAATGTAAAGACATTTAAGAGCCAAATATAATGTGTGATTTTTGAGTGAATAATGGTTCAACATATTTGAATATGGACTACTTACTTGCAACTGTTCAATAAAGAAACAAAAAGAGCAAAGATAAATGGATAAATAAATATAGATAGATTAGATGATGATGATAGAAAGAGATACATAGATAGAGATAGATGTTAAAGCAAATGTGAAAAATATTAATTGATTAACCTATACTATCATTTTATTATTTTAAGCTGTTCTGTAATTTTGGAAACGTTCATAATAAAAATTTGCAAAATATAAATTTCAAAAGAGAGTTAATTCCTCAGATTTAATTCGGATAGAGGAAAAAAAGTGAAAAGTAGGTAAACTTTGCTTCCATTTATCAACAAATTATGTGACTAATCCAAAAACAGCTGACTGGAAGGAAAGTTCAATTAGACACAATAAATACGGTCTTGTTCATTATCACAATCCTGTTTGTTCCCAACATATAGAAGGTTCTAAATAAATAACTAAATTGAATGGAAATAACATAAACACTTTTGTAACGGGTCTTTGGCTTCAGTTTGGTCATATTTAATATGTTTGTGGGGTTTTCTTAACATGTTATATTTTTCTCAAAGCTATTAATTGGCTATTTTAGATCAAACTTTAATATTTAAGAAAACGTTAATTTCCAGTATATTGATGTGAAAATATATTTGAACAAGAGTTAACTAATACATTGATAATTGTAGAATAAGGAGGCAGAAAATAAATCTTTGTAACTCCTGTAACTCACAGCTCCTTAAACGTTAGAAATCCTTAAAATGCAATTTTATTAGTTAATCATATCTTCAAGAAAATTTTCTCAACTAGCTTGATAACGAATGGTTCACATTTTGGCTTATCTAAAACTGTAATGTATATCCAAGAAAATATTAAGTCTAATTGGCTGGCATTCTAACAGAATAGATGTAGTTTATAAATTGATCTACTTTGTCATGCCAAGTTTTCTTGGAGAAGATCCAGCTTTTGTGCTGATCTTTGTGGTTTTCAGTAATTTTATTTTATTATGCTAAGAGTCCTTGGCCTCTCTTAAAACATATTTTAATATTGCCTTAATTGAGACTCTGACTCATAATTCAAAAAGGGCTTTTATGATTTTTTTAAATTAAAAACATATTTGTCTTCTAAGTCTTTTAGTCTACATTCAGAATTTCTTTTTTTCTTGAATGATTTTTTTGTCTCAGCTTCTAATAACATATAAAAACTATAGAGCTTATTTTTTCCCCTTAATTCTTAGTAACTTTTAAGTTTTTTATTTTAGAATATGTTGATTTTCTTGTTCTTGTTTTCTTTGCAGTAATGTTTTTATTATACTGTAACTGCATAATAAAAATTTCTGCTTTGTGTTCACTGAAATTACACAAAATATGTATCCTAATGATAAAATTTAGTTGCCTGTCTTCGTTGCTCCTTCAAAACAACCTTTTTCTCTCTCCATCTCACTCTTCTGCAAACATACACAAATATATTAAATATATTACTGGAGCCTAGTTTTCTTTTTCTAACTTAGCTTCAGTTACTCTACTTCCACTGCCTAATAAAACATTTCCATCAGGTTTTTATTACCCATTGTCAGGCTAGTGAATCACATAGGAAGAACATTTCCCACATCCTAATGCATGTCTAGATTTCCAAAGCCCAGGAGAGAGGGAATAGAGTAGGAGCCAGAATACTTCAGATGTGGCATAGATTGAAGCAAATGCATCTTCTACATTCTGCAGACAAGCAAATCAGTTATCAATGTCAAACTCCAATCTTACATACAGTTCCTGTCATCACCTGCACACTATGAAATAATAATACCGTATTAAAAAGCTGGTACCTAGGGGCTTCCCTGGTGGCGCAGTGGTTGAGAGTCCGCCTGCCAATGCACGGGACACGGGTTCATGCCCCGGTGCGGGAAGATCCCACATGCCGCGGAGCGGCTGGGCCCGTGAGCCATGGCCACTGAGCCTGCGCGTCCGGAGCCTGTGCTCCACAAAGAGAGAGGCCACAACAGTGAGAGGCCCGCATACCGCAAAAAAAAAAAAAAAAAAAAAAAAAGCTGGTAGCTAAAAGGAAAAAGTTATTTTTTGTTTTCAAGTTGTCTTTCTAAGTACATAAGCAAATTAAACTCCTCTGCTACAGGACTCTCCAACATAACTTAGGTATTAGACAAGCCTTGAACCTTGTCAAGAAGAGGTTTTACATCTGGACTTGGAGACAGGCTTTGCATCTGCCCATGGCTGTTTAGTGACCTGATATTCAATAATAACCTGGTTAGAAATTTCCATCATAATCTGACTGTACAAATAAGCCATCACCTGTAGCTGTATTAAACCTCCATACATCAACTTTTAATTCACTCTCTCCAAAATATAAATCAGATTTTCATTAATTTTTGAATCTATATCTGTTTTCATTTATAAATGATTGTTTAGATATATGTTGATGGAATTCCAATCTCCCTGAAATCATAACATTTATAGGATCTGGATATTTTTATCTAGTCTTTAAAGTAGTGACTCATTAAATTATCACTTCTTTGCTCTTTTAATTCATTTGAGTAATATTTATTGAACCTTTTCAATAACAATATTTTATCCTGGTTCTTTTCCTTCCTTTTAAACAACTCTTTCCTAGTGTAAAGATATATTATAAACAGCAGAAGCCTGAGAGTCTTTTTTTTTTTAACATCTTTATTGCAGCATAATTGCTTTACAAGGGTCTGTTAGTTTCTGCTTTATAACGAAGTGAATCAGCTATACATATACATATATCCCCATATCTTCTCCCTCTTGTGTCTCCCTCCCACCCTCCCTATCCCACCCCTCTAGGTGTTCACAAAGCACTGAGCTGATCTCCCTGTGCTAAGCCTGAGAGTCTTAAACGTTGATTTGCTCTTCCCATCTGCATGAACTTGAGGTACAGAGTTCACTGCCTTAGTTTTCTATAAAATAGGTTGGGGGGGGGGGTGTTGCTCCTACTTCACAATGCAAATTTGGAAAAAAGAAATATAAGAAAAGGCAATAACTAAAATTTATCCTTTTGAAACTTTTGCTCAATTTTTTCCTCATTACTACATTGCCTTCAGACATTAACTCTGATTTCTCTGAAATCTGTTTCTCTGATCCTGATGCCAATTCCACACTTTGTATCTAAATTTTCATTTCCTTGTATTAATCATAGTCAATTTCTGTCAGGAAAAACTGCTTTTATACAGTTTTACCTAACTCAGATAATGTTCACACTATCCTTCTAATTATCTAGTAGAGAAACCTGTAAGTTTTATTCTTCCATTTTTCTTTCCAACACTCAATTTGGTAACAACATAAATTTCATTTATGTATCCTAAAATGCTCCTCCTTTCTTGTTATTATGTATTCATTTACCTTATTTGCAGAGACATATTATGATTTTTTAAGAAAAATTTAAAAAGGATTTTAAAGGCTTACGTTTACTTATATTTAGGAAAAGTGAGACTATTACTTGAAAGTAATTTAGAATGGACAGCATCACTTTATTTTTCTTCTTAAGTTAGTTATTTTTAAGACAGACATTGCTCTTGAAGTGGCCACAAGTTTTATTTTGAGCTATTTGCTTCTTTTCCTTGTTAATCTAAAAAGTCACCATTGAACATATCTATTGCACCTCACCACCTTAATCAGTATCTATGACCTATGTGGAAATTACCATGGAGATATGCTAATTTTCTCCTATTATTAGGTCTAGTGTGTCCAAAAAACCATTTTGATCTCTTTAGAAAATAATGCTTCATAATACACAGCTTATTATTATTAAGTTATGAAATTGACCAATTCACCTCCTTCTATCAAAATATTCTTTTGGGACAACGTGACCATTAATCTTGAAGATGTTATATCTACGGTATTTTTGAAATGTTTCCTTCTTCAGGTTAGCTAAGTTTTCATCAATAATTTTGTCAAACATATTTTCTGTCCCTTTCTCTCTCTCTTCTCCTTCTGGGACCCCTATAATGTGAATGTTAGTATGCTTGATGTTGTCCTAGATGTCCCGTATCCCTCATTTTTTTTTTTTTTTTTTTTTTTGCTCATCTGACTTGGTGATTTCCCTCTTCTCTCTTCCAGTTTGCTTATGCATTCTTTATCACCTAATCTGCTGTTAATTCCTTCTAGTGTATTTTTCATTTAAGTTATTGTATTCCTTAGTTCTGATTGATTCATTTTTATATTTTCTAGTTCTTTGTTGAAGCTTTTCTGAGTTTAGTGAACATTTTTATTACTATTGCTTTGAACTCTTTATCAGGTAAATTATTTATTTCATTAGGATTTTTTTTTTCCCTCAGGTTTTGTCTTTTTCTTTCATCTGAAACATAATCCTCTTCTCATTTTGTTTAACTTTCTCAGTTTTTCTCTATGAAATTAGGTGAAAGGGTAACCTATCCTGGTCTTGAAGGCATGTCCTTGTGTGGGGGCATGCCTCTGCAGTTTGCATGTGCCTGGTGGCTTTGGTGAGAGAGCTGGATCTGTAGTGAGCAGAGTCCACGTCTTCTGCCATGATATATGGGCAGCCACTGCATTGATGGGAGGAAGGGCTGGAGTCAGAGGGGCTACAGCTGGAGCCAAGTGTGAGTCAGGGTTTATCCCATGCTCAGTGGCATTTGCTGCCCTATCTTGGGTGAGGCTAAACTAAGCCCAAGGGGATGGAAAAGGAGTCCTGAGATAGTTGGACTTTGCCCCAGCATAAAGCAAATTCTTTATTGGGCTGGATTTCAGTGTGTAAATTTTGAATATCACAGCTAGTCAAAATGAAATAAGTTTTGTGTTACTTATTTGAATTTTTATAACCAGTATATAGAAACATAGGGTATTTATGATGTGTTAATGGCATTATCGTCTGTTTATATTAAATTAGTGGCTGCCTATATCCTGAAGTAGAACCAACCTGAAAGTCATTTTGTATTCATAAAACATCAGTGAATATTATAGAAATTGCCATTAATTATCCATTAATAATGTCAAACATTATAAATTGTTAATATTTGAAATTTTGATGTGAATTATAGAAATGGTACTTCATCAATCCTTAATAAAGTATGAAATGACAGTATGATACATTATGGAAAATAATTACCACATTATCAGCCTTGATACACCCACCTTGGTTTGTTTGTTTATCTATCTATCTGATTTTTATGGTTCTTCCTTTTTAAATTAAAAATATTATTTTATTGTAGTATAAGATATTTCAAATATTATATTTGTGTCAGGTGTACAGAATAATGATTCATTCTTTTATAGATTATACTCCATTAAAAGTTATTACAAGATAATGGCTATAATTCTCTGTGCAATACAATTTATCATTGTTGCTTATCTACATTGTACATAGTAGTTTGTATCTCTTAATCCCATATTCCTACCATCCCCCTCTCTGCTTCCCTTTCTCCACTGGAAACCACTAGTTTGTTTTCTATATCTGTGATTCTGCTTCTCTTTTGCTATATACATTTGTTTGTATTATTTTTTAGATTTCCACATACAAGTGGTATCATATAGTATTTGTCTTTCTCTGTCTGACTTACTTCACCAAGCATAATATTCACTAGATTCATCCACACTGCTGCAAATGGCAGAATTTCATTCTTTTACATGGCTGAGTAATATTCCTTTGTAAATATATATACCACACTTCTTTATCCATTGGTTTCTTAATGGATACTTGGGTTGATTCCATATCTTGGTTATGGTAAATAGTGCTGCTATGAACATTAGAATGCATGTATATTTTCAAATTAATATTTTCATTTTTTTCTGGATATATATCCAGATATATATGATTGCTGGATCATATATTACGTCTACTTTTAGTTTTTTTGAGAAACCTCCATACTGTTTTCCACAGTGGCTGCACCAATTTATATTTCCACCAACAGTGTATGAAGGTTCCCTTTTCTCCATATCCTCATCAACATTTATTATTTATGATCTTTTTGATGATAGCCATTCTGACAGCTATGTGGTGATATCTCATTGTGGTTTTGATTTGCATTTCTCTGATGTTTAATGATGTTGAGCAACTTTTCAAGTGCCCGTTGGCCATTTGCATTTCCTCTTTGGAAAAATGTCTTTTCAGTTCTCCTGCCCATTTTTTAATTGAGCTATTGGTTTTTTGATACTGAGTTGTATGAGCTATTAATGTATGTTGGATATTAATCCCTTATGAGTCATATTATTTGCAAATACTTTCTCCCATTCAACCTGTTGTATTTTCATTTTGTTGATGGTTTCCTTTGCTATACAAAAGCTTTTTTAAGTTTAATTATGTCCCATTTGTTTATTTTTGCTTTTATTTCCTTTGCATTTGAGACAGATCCAAGAAAATATTGCTATGATTTATGTCAAAGAGTATTCTGCCTGTGTTTTCTTCTATGAGTTTTATAGTATCCAGTCTTACATTTAGATCTCTAGTCCATTTTGAGTTTATTGTTGTATATGATGTTATAGAATGTCCTAATTTTATTATTTTAAATGTAGCCGTCCAGTTTTGCTGGCACCACTTATTGAAAAGACTGTCTTTTCTCCACTGCATATTATTGCTTCCATTGTCATAGATTAATTGACCATAAGTGTGCAGGTTTATTTCTGGGCCCTCTATCCTGTTCCATTAATCTATGTGTCTGTTTTTGTGCCAGTCCCATACTGTTTTGATTATTGTTTCTTTGCAGTATAGTCTGAAATCAGGGAGCATGATTCCTTCAGCTGTGCTCTTTCTCAAGGTTGTTTTGGCTATTCAAGGTCTTTTGTGTTTCTATACAAATTTTAAAATTATTTATTATTTGTTTCTGTTCTGTGAAAAATGCCATTGGTAATTTGATAGGAATTGCATCGAATCTATCGATTGCCTTGGGTATATTGGTCATTTTAACAATATTAATTCTTCCAATCCATAAGCATTGTATATCTTTCCATTTGTATGTGTCATCTTCACTTTCTTTCATCAGTGTCTTATAGTATTCTGAGTACAGGTCTTTTACCTCTTTAGGTAGGTTTATTTCTAGGTATTTTATTCTTTTCAATGGGATGGTACATGGAATTGTTTCCTTAATTTCTCTTTCTGATAGTTTGCTGTTAGGGTATGGAAATGCAACAGATTTCTGTATATTAATTATGTATCCTGAAACTTTACCAAATTCATCCATGAGATCTATGAGTTTTCTGGTGGTGTCTTTAGGATTTTCTATGTATAGTACCATGTCATCTGCAAATAGTGATAGCTTTATTTCTTCCTTTCCAATTTGGATTCTTTTATTTCTTTTTCTATTCTGATAACCATGGCTACGACTTCCAAAACTAAGTTGAATAAAAGTGGTGAGAGTAGACATCCTTGTCTTATTCCTGATCTTAGAGGAAATGATTTCTGCTTTTCACGTTTGAGTATGATGTTAGATCTGGGTTTGTCATATATGGCTTTTATTATGTTGAAGTATGTTCCCTCTATGGCCATTTTCTGAAGAATTTTTTATCATAAATGGATGTAGAATTTTGTCAAAAGCTTTTCTGCATCTGTTGAGATGACCATATGGTTTTTATCCTTCATACTGTATCACATTGATGGATTTGTGGGTATTGGAAAATCCCGGCATCCCTGGGATAAATCCCACTTGATTGTGGTGTAGGGACCTTTTAGTGTATTGTTGGATTCATTTAGCTGTTATTTTGTCGAGGATTTTTGAATCTATGTTCATCAGTGATACTGGCTTGAAAATGTCTTGTTTTTTTTGTGATACCTTTCTCTGGTTTTGGTATTAGGATGATGCAGGCCTCATAGAGTGAGTTTGGAAGTGTTCCTTTCTCTGCTATATTTTGAAATAGTTTGAGAAGGATAGTGTTAACTCTTCACTAAATGTTTGTTATAATTCACTTGTGAAGCCATCTGGTTCAGAACTTTTGTTTGGAGTTTTTAATTACTGATTCAATTTCATTACTGGTTATTGATCAGTTCATATTTTCTATTTCTTCCTGATTCAGTCTTGGGAGATTGTAGCTTTCTAAGAATTTGTACATTTTTTTTTGGTTTTCCATTTTATTGGCCTATAGTTGTTCCTAGTAGTCTCTTATTATCCTTTGTATTTCTGTGGTGCTTGTTGTAACTTCTTCCATTTCATTTCAGATTTTATTGATTTGGGCCCTCTCTTTCTTGATTGGTCTGGTTAACGGTTTGTCAGTTTTGTTTATTTCTTCAAAAAAAATGGCTCTTTGTTTCATTTATCTTTTCTATTTTTTTTTTTTGATCTCATTTATTTTCTCTGATCTTTATTATTTCTGTCCTTCTGCTGACTTTGGGCTTTATGTATTCTTTTGCTAATTCTTTCAGGTGGCAGATAATGTTGTTTATTTGGGATTTTTCTTGTTTGTTGAGGAGGGCCTGTATTCCTATAAGCTTCCCTCTTAAAACTGCTTTTGCTGCATCCTGTAGATTTTGGAGTGTTGTGTTTCCATTTGCATTTGTCTTGAGGTATTTTCTGATTTCCTCTTTGATTTCTTCATTGACCCATTTGTTTCTTAGTATCATGTTGTTTAGTGTTCATGTGTTTGTTCTTTTTCCATTTTTCTTTCTGTAATTGGTTTCTAGTTTCATCCTGTTGTGGTTGGAAAAAATGCTTTATATAATTTCTATGTTCTTAAATTTGTTGAGACTTCTTTTGTGGCCTTGTATGTGATCTACCCTGGAGAACATTTCTTGTGCCCTTGGAAAGAATGTGTACTCTGCTGTTTCTAGAATGAATGTCCTGTAGATAGCAATTAAGTCTTAATGTCCAATTGTGTCATTTAAGACAACTGTTATCTTATTAATTTTCTGTCTGGATGATCTGTCCATTGATGTAAGTGGGGTGTCAAATTCCCCTACTGTTGTATTATTGTTAATTTCTCCCTTTATATCTAATACTATCTGTTTTTTCTATTTAGTGCTCCAGTATTGGGTACATATAAGTTAATGAATATAATATCCTCTTTTTGTACTGATCCATTTATCATTATATAAGGCCCATTTTTGTCTTTAGTTATAGCCTTTGGTTTAGAGTCTGTTTTGTCTGATAAGAGTATTTCTACCCCCACTGTCTTGTCATTTTCATTTGCATGAAATTTCTTTCTTCATCCCATCATTTCCAGTCTGTTTGTGTCTTTAGCCCTGAACTGAGTCTCTTGTAGGTAGCATATTGAAGGGTCTTTTTTTTTTTCTATCAGTCACCCTATACCTTTTGATTGGCATTTAATCCATTGACATTTAAAGTAATTATTGATAGGCATGTACTTACTGCCATTTTATTACTTGTTTTCTGGTTTTTGTTGTTCTTCACTATTCATTTCTTCTTTTTGTTTCTTCCCTTGTGGTTTGATGATTTTCTTTATTAGTATGCTTGTGTTCCTTTCTTTTTAGTTTTTGTGTCTCTATTGTATTTTTTTAAAATTTATTTATTTATTTTTGGCTGCGTTGGGTCTTTGTTGCTGCGCACGGGCTTTCTCTAGTTGTGGCGAGCAGGGGCTACTCTTTGTTGCGGTACGCAGGCTTCTCATTGTGGTGGCTTCTCTTGCTATAGAGCACAGGCTCTAGGTGCGCGGGCTTCAGTAGTTGTGGCATACGGTCTCTAGAGTGCAGGCTCAGTAGTTGTGGCGCATGGGCTTAGTTGCTCCATGGCATGTGGGATCTTCCTGGACCAGGGCTTGAAACCGTGTCCCCTGCACTGGCAGGCGGATTCTCAACCACTGTGCCACCAGGCAAGTCCCTCTATTGTATGTTTTTGATTTGAGCTTACCATGGGGTTCATATATGTTGACCTATAATTATATCTACTTGTTTTAAACTGGTAGTCATTTAGTTCAAATACATTCTAAAATATCTACATTTTTTATTCTTCTCCACATTTCATGTTTTTTATGTCATATTTTACATCTCCATGCTTATCCCTTATCCGTTTATTGTAGTTATAATTGCTTTTACATTTTTTGTCTTTTAATTTTTGTACTGGCTCATTTAAGTGGTTGATTCTCAGTCCTTACTATATATTTGCCTTTCCTAGTGGGATTTTCCTTTTCCTGTAGAATCCACTTAGATTTTCCTATATAAATCCTATAGATTTTCCACTTAGAGAAGACCCTCTAGTATTTCTTTTAGGGTAGGCTAAGTATTAATGAACTCATTTAGTTTTTTCTTGTCTTAGAAGTTCTTTATTTCTCCTTCTAGTCTAAGTGATGATCTTGCTGTGTAAAGTGTCCTAGGATGCAGGTTTTCCCCTTTCAAGACTTTGAATATATCATGCCACTCCCTCTGGCCTTCAAAGTTTCTGCAGATAAATCAGCTGATAACCTTATGGGGATTCCCTTGTATATGACTGTTTGCTTTTCTCTTGCTGACTTTAGAATTCTCTCTTTATCTTTAACTATTGCCATTTTAATTATGTTATGTCTTAGTGTGGGTCTCTTTGGTTTCATCTTGTTTGGAACTTTCTGTGCTTCCTGTATCTGGAAATCTGTTTCCTTCTCCAGGTTTGGGAAGCTTTCAACCATAATTTTCTCAACTACATTCTCCATTCCATTCTCTCTCTGTTCTCATTCTGGGACCCCCTATAATGAGTATATTGGAACACTTAATATTATGCCAGAGATCTCTTAAACTGTTCTCATTGTTAAAATTTGTTTTTCTTTCTTCTATTCTGATTAGGTTATTTCCATTTTTCTATCTTTCATTTCACTTATGTGTTCTTTTGTATCTCAATCTGGTGTTCATTTCTTCTAGTGTGTTTTTAAAAAAACTTCATCCATTGAGTTAGTCATTTCTGATTGGTTCATTTTTATATTTTCTATTTCCTTTTTAAAGTATTCACTGTTTACATCAATTCCTTTCCCTAATTCACGTAACATTTTTATTACCAAGTACTAATGTTTTGAATTATTTATCTGATTAATTTTTTGTTTCTGTTTTATTAATTTTCTTCTGGGATATTCCATTGCTCTTTAATTTGAGAGTAATTTCTCTGCCTTTTCATTTTGCTTAACTTTCTCTGCCTTTATGAATTTAAGTGAAACCATTACATATTATGGTCTTGAAAGGGTATTCTTATGAGGGACATCCCTATACCCATTGCCTGTGTCCAGTGCCTTTTGGTGGGAAAGATGGATTTGACATGGATGAAAGTCATGTCTTTCCTCAAGAAGTGCTGGCAGTTAACATCTTGGTAGGGGGGTGGGGCTGTAAACGAAGGAGCTAGAGCTGGTGCCAGGTGTGAGGCAGTACTTCCTCTTGATTTAGTGGCCATCACTGCCCTACCAGGGATTGGGTTTGATCCCAAATTGTGGAAGCAGAAGCTCTGAGGGTCAGGCCCAAGCTGGTTCTGCTCCTTTCATGTGTGTGTTTTTCTCTTTCCCCTCACCAGGAACTTTGTCCCAGAAGAGGGGAGTGCTGAGGCAAGTGGGGCCTGTGCATAGACAGAGGTCCAATTGGCTGTCTGTGTAGGTGCCCATACCTCCGCTCAGAGCCAGCCTGGAGTGCAACTCTCCGTTTTCTCTCATAACTGATAACTACCCCCAACCTCCACTGCCCCAACCCTGTTGTGGAATCACTCAGCAGGGCTGGGCCTGTGTGGACTCTCAGAGTGTATCAGGAGGTGAGATGTGATGGAGAGGCTTCTGAGATGTCCATTGAGTAAGCACCAACAATGGTCACTACTACTCCCTCAGGCTCTACCCTGTCACTTGGTTACCTCTGTGTCCCATGGTTGAGTCTTTTCCTTGGTTGAGGGTGCCCCAGATGCAGTGCTGCACTGTGATGTGGAGTAAGCAGGTCCAGAGTTTTCATTCAGGTCAGGCTGGGGTGCGCAGCAAGGCTTTCATAGGAAATCCAGCCACCACTAAAGCAGACCTCTCTCTGCCCTGCCTGGGGACTAGCCAGCAAATGCTTGCTCCTCATCAGCAGAGTCCAGGCTTCCCACAGCCATTCTGTCTGTTCCAGCATTCCTCCAACCAGCTAAGGGGGCTTATCTCTCCTATGTAGGACCCCAGGACATGAGCATCCAGCCTGTGGCCAGAACTGCTCACTCCTCAGGGTGGATTTCCCTCCATGCAACCTCCTTTTTCTTCTAAGTTCCCCTTCCAGGGGTATAGATTCTGACACAATCACTCTTCTTCCCTTCCTACCAAACTACACATCTATCTTTCTTAGAGCCTTAGTTGTACAAGAGTCCTTCTGCCAATTTCCAATTATTTAACAGTGAGAATTGTTCCACATGTAAATTAATTTTCAGTGTGCTCATGGGGGAGGTTAGCTCCATGTCCTCTTACTCCTCCATCTTGATCTCTCCACTCACCTTGGCTTATATGGTTGATTCTTACTGAGGAAGTATCATTGTCATTCATTTATATCTTGCTTTACTGCTTGAAGGGCATGGTGTCTATTGACTGATTGTGGTATAGAAGACAATTTGGGTAATTCTATACTTGAGTTGTTATTTAAATATATATGTTATTCTCCACCTTCACTATCATTGTCCTTATAAGGGATAAAGTAAACTGGGAAAATTGTACATTTAAATAAAAATAATGTGTGGAATACTTGATCTTTAAAAAATTATATCATAATTTAGTATTCTATCCTGGAGAAATTACATAAACTTAGACACATTTCCCAATTTTAACATTTTTTTACAGTCGGTTCTCAGGGACTTTTAAATCATATTGAATTTTGTGAAGTTACATTTACCTTCTCTAAGAAAATATATATGTTTCTCTTTCCGGAATTGAAAAATAATTTAAAAACCCCAATCTCTTTGACCTATTCAAAGAGACTGGTTTTATTTGTTTTATTTAACACAACCTCCCTTCTTCCAAAAATACTTTGAAACTTGGTAGTACTATCTGAACTTGAACTACATGAACTGACGATCATGACAGAATGCCTGAACCTCCCAGTACAGATTAAGAGATTCCTAGCTTTACTTGTGGCAAACAAAACTAAACATTTAATCCTAAAGAATATTGTTTGGGACTTCCTTGGCAGTCCAGTGGTTAGGACTCCACGCTTCCAATGCAGGAGGTGTGGGTTGAATCCCTGGTCAGGGAACGAAGATCCCACATGCAGCGCAGCCAAAAAAAAAAAAGAGGAATATTGTTGTTTTAGATGTAAATACTGAATTGAAAACTTGGCAAATATTCAAACAATTCTAAAAATATGCTTGGCTAATTTCTTTGATAGTTTGTCAGTGGACCATTGTTTTTACCTTTGTTTCTTTTTAGGGGCAATGTACTGAATGCTATCTTTTTGCAGAATATGTTACTACTCCTTAATATGGGATGTCAAAGGTTGTTGTCTCAGTTAGTTAATGTGAGACAATTGTTGAAGACATTTGTATATGATTTAACAGGAACTTTGGCAGTGAGTGAATTTGATATGGCTTTGATGTCAATAAATAGTTCCTTACTGCCTCCTTTGTATGACACTGAAACATCTTATATAGTTTTTACTGTATATTTTGAGTGTATACATATGTATGGTTTGAGTGGATTGGATGAGGTAATGAATCAATGCATTCAGCAGAGAACTGATCACAGAGATGATAATTGGCAAATATTAGCTAATATCCATCTCATTAGTCACATTAGAACATGTTGATCTTTCACTAAAAAAAATTTCTAATTAGATTAATTATGGTTTCATGTATATAGCTTTGCTAAATATTTAGGGGCATTGTGTCTACATGCTTTTTTAATCCTGCTGTTTCTTAGTTATCCATTAGTCTTTCTCTTTTATTTGCACTAAAATTTTCAGAGTCAATTTTTAGTGTTTTACCTTCTTGGCTACTAGTCTCATTGAAACTTTATATTTAATTTAATCAAAGATATCTAAAAATGTAATGTAATTTGACTTTTATATCCTAAGATTTTCTTTTAATTTTGAAATAATACAGTCTGGTTCACTGTCGAAAATCAATATCTCAAAACCAGGACAGTAGCCTTCCTAATTTGAGCCCTTGTTCCATGTGGCAATTAGAATGTTATACTTCTTAAAGTAAGATGTTACATACTGGCTAATTTGTGTTACTTGAAGCTGTTGTCAGGTACAAGACAGTAAACTGTTAGGCTACCAACGTAATTAGCCACTGTATTAGGCTTTGCTAGGCTATGGTGCATAGAAGATTAAAAAGCATTTGTGAGCAGAATTGAGTCTGCAGCTGCTCTGTAACATTCCATACAAAATTCACTCACTATCTTGAAAGATTAGGAAGGGTACATTTTTCTGGGGTGAATGCTTTTGAAAAATAATTCACATTCACAGTCCTCCCAAAATTCAGCGAGCCTGATTTCTCACAATGATCTTTTGAGTGGCAGTACTTGAACTTCCCATTCCAATACTAATAATTAATGTATAAGAGTTGTGCAGTTTAATATCACTTTTTTTTCTCCCTGAAGCTTCTTGGATCCTGATTTCAGTAACTGATTTAACATATAAATTGGCCCAAACTTGGCAAAAATCAAGAATATTTAACAGGGCACAGATGGTGCAGCAGAAGGCAATATCCAGAGATTTGGTGACTCGAGTGCTCTCTAACCCTCCACCAGCTGCTTTAGCTCAAGTGTGAATAAAGACCTTTTAAGACTCAATGAAATTGTCTTATGTTGTGCCTAAGTATTGCCCACCCAACCAAATTGACACCGAAAACAGAAACAACCATATGGTTTTAAGTGTATTAGAGAAAAGTAGGCTGCAGCTTGATACTTAAAATTATGTTAAAGTATTACTGCTGATTTCTTGTGCGTTGCATACTTCTAAGAAGCATCTTATATGAAAAAATATACTCAGTTCTGCCACACTTTGCTGTCTCTTAGTTTTCTGCTTTAAATGTACAAGAAAGAAAAACAGACAACCATTGCCCAAGGCCAGAAGACATCCCTCAGATTCCTTTAGGAATTGAAACAAAATCACAACAAACATATTTTTAATATGTTTGATTCCTGATACAACATGAACTGAAGTGAACAATTACGTTTTTTCAATGGCTAGAGGTACTCAGTATGGCTCCTTCAACTTGCAGAAAATGACGACTGACTGTACATACTGATTACCCTTAACATGTGAACTTTGATCCATTTCAGGTAGCTGAAGACCTCCAGGAACAGTTTTCATTTCCAGCAGATAATATAAAATAAATGGATCATATTTCTATAAGTATGCATTAAAACTCAAGTGGTCTTGCTTAATATAGAAAGCGTTTCTAGCCTAGAATATAAAAAATATTCAATTTAAACAGGATTTTATACTTTTCTATGACTTTTTATTAATCATAAGGAGTGAACATATGAAAAGAACTTGCTAAAGTAGTAGGAAATAAAAGAAACATTATTAAAATGAGACCAAGAATATGAATTGATGTGAATGTAATATGTACAGAGAATTATTTAAATGTCTATACTACCTATTAGTATAGATGCTAAAAAGATAAATTTACCTAAAAATTAAGTGTTTTAAATTGTCTACTTGCCATTATAATTGTATATTTTTGGTGATTTATCATAACTGTATTTTTAAATGACTTATCATTTGGATATATTTAAGAAAAAATCATTTCATCAAAATTCTCCCAGTTCTGAATTAGATTATTCTACATGTCACCTATAAGAGTAAAATATGACCATACTTTAAATGACTATTTGACGTTCCAAATGAAATTTTATATATTTTTAGTTGAATGCTCTATTTGAATATAACTGTAAAGCTGTAGTATGAGCCTTATATCTTCAAGCAGAATAGCGTAAGATTTAGGTTAAGATAAAACTGCAGAGAACTGGAAGCAAGTAAAAGGTGCCAATGACAAACTGTGTGTTTATTTGGGGCCTTTAACTGAATTCTTTTATAAGTACCTAAAAAGATTATGTAATGAAATATTTTGGGCTAGAGTAGGTGAGAAAATAGAAGAGATAAAAAGAGTTCAATTTTAAATGTTTATTGGAAATTAGCCAAGTAAATCAAGGGTTATTTAGGAGGACAAAGAGCAAGATAATAGCCATAGGAGCTAAAGGCAAAATAGGCTGTCATCTAGGATGTTACTTCATTTGTGTGACTAAAAAAGTTTAAGATAGAGGTGGTGAAAAGAAAGCTGAGTCAGCTGCTTCAAGGATATCATTGCAATTTTCATTCACTTTTTAGATCCAATTCTATTATCAGACCCGAAGCACACTGATTAAGGTGGACGTTGTGTTCCTTGAGGAAGACATTGTTGCAACACCTTTTAATCCTTCCTTGAAGCAGACCTTTGGAGAAAGAGGAATACCAGGTATTTTAAGTCTGTTATATGTAGTCTCACTAGCACTGATCCTGAATTACTGTTATGGCCAACTTGTTAGAGGGAGCCTTTTGGGATGAGATAATACATGACATTCTGGCACAAACATCTCACATTTGATACAATAGGTACACAGACCCCATTTGTGTTTATTTACTTGGTACTTTAGTGCATAATTAGAATGGACACACACTGGTAGAATAGTCCTCACAGTGGCTTCCTGACTTGATATATAGAAAGATGATCTTAGAAAAGGCCAACTTGAAGCCCTCCAGGCTGCTTCCCATCCCTTCTTGCCAACTTAATAAATCATAAGTTATATTGATACTTTGTCGTGGGATAAATTGTTGAAATTTTCAGTGCAATCCATGACTTTAAAGGTTGCAGAGGTTTGTAGTCCCTATTACATTCTCTTCATCTCACCTGTTTGTCATCCCTCCCTTAAAGGAAGACCCAAAAAATGGAACTCAGTAAACTTATTCAAGTTGATATTTTCAGCAACTTTGTTATATATGGTATCTTTACTGGAAATGATTTGCACAGATCCTCCAGTTGTACCATTCTTTCAGATGATCAGAGTTACTTGGCTTCAGTTTAATTCAGTTATATCCCTTCCACCTTGGAAAATGTATTAATTTTTTCTCACAAGAATTGAGAACTAATACAACTATGGATTTTTGCCAACAGCAGTGGCAAGCCTTGTAGAAAATTACATTTACTGACATAGAAGGTAACATAATATTGTCTCAGATCAAGATATTCAATAAAGGCAAAGGAAGTACCATAATTAACACACTATTCCTACCATATAACACATTATGAGAAGTCAACAGGCTAAAAGAATGACAGGGTGGCCTACTGAAAGCTTAGATAAGTTGCCACCTCAGGGAAAACATTTTGAGAGATGGCCTCAGAATTGTAATAAATGCACTTGGTCAAGTGCAGATATATAATGTTTTAACTCGAATGGGTATGTTTGGAGGTAAAATGGAAGTAGGATTGGCCTCACTGTCACTCACATTGACTTGGTACTCTAAATTCTGATGGTTAAGATGTCTTTCTTTCTAGGCAGAACCCTTCCTCCAAAGAATACAATAAGATTACAGTAAATCTAAAGTAATGACTTCTTTTCTGGTCATTTTAAGCATTGTAAGCTGGTATATTAGAAAGAAGAGAAATGAGTTATACTACTGGCATGGATAATAAATTCATATTATTATGAGCCAGGTATGGTGTTATACAAAAGGACCTATAAGCATGTCTAGAGCTCAGGTGTCCCTGGGAAATCTCTTAGTGTTTTCATGCTCCACGATACTCCTAAGTGTGTATCTGATGGAGCCATTACCTGACAAAGATCAAGAAAAACAAATTCTCAGACTTTTCTGTGATAGAAGTCTAGATTACTGTCAGGTACACACCAAACTAGATAAAGAGTTGACTGAAAATGAGAAGAAGCTAGAAACTGTTGTGAAGTAGAGAGATAATGAAAATCAATCAATGAAATCAGTTATGGACTCAGGACTCGTTGTAGTATCACACTGAAAACTCAGTCACAGAGTAGACTTATAATGGGGCACACATTGTCTCGACAGTAAGGGATTCCTTGTTTCAGAGTTTGTTCTGTCATATCATCTCTGCTTTAACACTGGTTTTTGCTGCATCTGGTGTGGAGGGTTCCACGTAGCACAGCACAAAAATAAAAATAAATAAATAAAATAGAGACCAAATTTACTATGAGTAGTGATGCAGATATCATATGTAAATTATTTGAGAACTATTATAAAAATAATTCTGCATTATCATTTGGAATTAATTCAAGTAATGTAAGGTTAGAAAAATACTAGATAGTACCAAGTAAAAATATGGAGTTGTAAAATTCGTAGGAAACAAATAGATACATTCCTTAATCTCTCAAAAATAATTAAAAAGAGGAAAAAGAGGGTAAAAAGAAATTAACTGACAGTTCACAGAAAAATACATTTAAAAAGATGATTTACATATGAAAATATTTTGGGCTTCACACATATTTAAGGGTACTAATAATAACTAGATTATTTTTATTACCAACTAAATTAACAAACATTAAAGTGATTAATAAGTTTATCAAGTTAATAGGAAAATAATACTAATGATATTTTTTGTAAAGTGTTACAATTTTTAAAGTCTATTTAAAAATTTAAAAAATTGATTAAGCAGTTCCATTTGTAGGAATTTATTTTGTATAATCACAGGTTGTAGAAAACACAATCAGAAGTATAAAGGAATGCTGTGCAAAATGGCTTATAATTTATACAAATTAGAACATAAATGTTCACCAGTAGAATACAGCTTCAATATAAAATGTCACATTTGTGTGGTAAGATTATATATATCTGTTAAAATATGAGATAAGTAATATGTCCTAACAGAAGAAAAACTTTTATATATATATATATATTTTATATATATATATATATATATATACTGTTAAGTGAAAGAAGGTATTTTATGATAGTATGACAATACTTACACCTATGTGTAGAACATTTTTAGTAAAACATGTTAGATGCAATTAATAGAGATTATTTCTGGGACTGTGGAAGAAGTTAGGATGGCAAGAGGGGTCTGTATTCACTTTATATAACCTGATCCATTAAAATTTTGTATTTTAACTCATATTACTTTTATTGTAAAATTAGTTTTAGTATGTATATGACCCAAAAAATCATAAAAATATCATTAGAAAGGATCTCAAAGAATAATTAAACCCTGTTGTTTCCAGAGCAACATATGACTGTATAGAAATAAGCACCTGGGGTTCTCAGAGTACACTATTAATATATGTGTAACAATCTGACCTGAGATACAGGTCCAGGGGCTTGCAAAGAGGATAAGAGCTAAAGTAATGAAGAAACACTGACCTTGAGCAAGTAAAATAGCAGAAATCACATGCCAGGGAGGGAGATTTTTCTGTCATCCTAGAGGTTGAATTAGAGCTCATAGGAAACAGAAAGAGTTGTGAAAATAATTTGGCCAATACTACTGAGCAGCAGCTTTTTCATTTGGGAAGGCAGTTGGATACCATTATACGTTAGTTGCTAACACTGACAGATACATTGTGCTCAATATTATCCCTGTAACTTATAAATTTTAGCTTTACATTAAAAGAAAAGCCCTTTTACTCCATTTAAAGTTATAAAATTTTGGTTATCTTCCCTGTGCTGTATGAATATATTATTGTAGCATATTTATTTTATGCATAGTAGTTTGCACCTTTTAATCCCCTGCACCTATCTTGTCCTCCTCCCTTACCTCTCCCACTGCTAACAACTATTTGTTCTTTATATATGAGTCTGCTTCTGTTTTGTTATATTCACTCGTTTTATTTTTTGATTCTGCATATAAGTGATAACATAGAGTATTTGTCTTTCTCTTTCACTAAGCATAATACCCTCCAGGTCCATCCACATTGTTATAAATGGCAAAATTTATTCTTTTTTACTGCTAAGTAATATTCTGTTGCAAATATATATCACATCCTCTTTATACATTCATTTCTTTTTTTTTTTTTTTTTTTATCTGTGATGCTTCTTTTTTTTTTTTTTTTTTTTTTTTTAACATCTTTATTGGGGTATAATTGCTTTACAATGGTGTGTTAGTTTCTGCTTTATAACAAAGTGAATCAGTCATACATAAACATATGTTCCCATATGTCTTCCCTGTTGCGTCTCCCTCCCTCCCACCCTCCCCATCCCACCCCTCCAGGCTGTCACAAAGCACCGAGCCAATATCCCTGTGCCATGCGGCTGCTTCCCACTAGCTATCTACCTTACTGCGTTTGTTACTATGTATATGCCCATGACTCTCTCTCGCCCTGTCACAGCTCACCCTTCCCCCTCCCCATAACCTCAAGTCCGTTCTCTAAGAGGTCTGCGTCTTTATTCCTGCTTTACCCCTAGGTTCTTCATGACATTTTTTTCTTAAATTCCATATATATGTGTTAGCATACGGTATTTGTCTTTTTCTTTCTGACTTACTTCACTCTGTATGACAGACTCTAGGTCTATCCACCTCATTACAAATAGCTCAATTTCGTTTCTTTTTATGGCTGAGTAATATTCCATTGTATATATGTGCCACATCTTCTTTATCCATTCATCCGATGACGGGCACTTAGGTTGTTTCCATCTCCGGGCTATTGTAAATAGAGCTGCAATGAACATTTTGGTACATGACTCTTTTTGAATTTTGGTTTTCTCAGGGTATATGCCCAGTAGTGGGATTGCTGGGTCATATGGTAGTTCTATTTGTACTTTTTTAAGGAACCTCCATACTGTTCTCCATAGTGGCTGAACCAATTCACATTCCCACCAGCAGTGCAAGAGTGTTCCCTTTTCTCCACACCCTCTCCAGCATTTATTGTTTCTAGATTTTTTGATGATGGCCATTCTGACTGGTGTGAGATGATATCTCATTGTAGTTTTGATTTGCATTTCTCTAATGATTAATGATGTTGAGCATTCTTTCATGTGTTTGTTGGCAGTCTGTATATCTTCTTTGGAGAAATGTCTATTTAGGTCTTCTGCCCATTTTTGGATTGGGTTGTTTGTTTTCTTGTTATTGAGCTGCATGAGCTGCTTGTAAATTTTGGAGATTAATCCTTTGTCGGTTGCTTCATTTGCAAATATTTTCTCCCATTCTGAGGGTTGTCTTTTGGTCTTGTTTATGGTTTCCTTTGCTGTGCAAAAGCTTTGAAGTTTCATTAGGTCCCATTTGTTTATTTTTGTTTTTATTTCCATTACTCTAGGAGGTGGGTCAGAAAGGATCTTGCTTTGATTTATGTCATAGAGTGTTCTGCCTATGTTTTCCTCTAAGAGTTTGATAGTTTCTGGCCTTACATTTAGGTCTTTAATCCATTTTGAGCTTATTTTTGTGTATGGTGTTAGGGAGTGATCTAATCTCATACTTTTACATGTACCTGTCCAGTTTTCCCAGCACCACTTATTGAAGAGGCTGTCCTTTCTCCATTGTACATTACTGCCACCTTTATCAAAGATAAGGTGTCCATATGTGCATGGGTTTACCTCTGGGCTTTCTATCCTGTTCCATTGATCTATCTTTCTGTTTTTGTGCCAGTACCATACCGTCTTGATGACTGTAGCTTTGTAGTATAGTCTGAAGTCAGGGAGCCTGATTCCTCCAGTTCCTTCTTTCATTCTCAAGATTGCTTTGGCTATTCGGGGTCTTTTGTGTTTCCATACAAATTGTGAAATTTTTTGTTCTAGTTCTGTGAAAAATGCCAGTGGTAGTTTGATAGGGATTGCATTGAATCTATAGATTGCTTTGGGTAGTAGAGTCATTTTCACAATGTTGATTCTTCCAATCCAAGAACATGGTATATCTCTCCATCGATTTATATCATCTTTAATTTCTTTCATCAGTGTCTTATAATTTTCTGCATACAGGTCTTTTGTCTCCTTAGGTAGGTTTATTCCTAGATATTTTATTCTTTTTGTTGCAATGGTAAATGGGAGTGTTTTCTTGATTTCACTTTCAGATTTTTCATCATTAGTATATAGGAATGCCAGAGATTTCTGTGCATTAATTTTGTATCCTGCCACTTTACCAAATTCATTGATTAGCTCTAGTAGTTTTCTGGTAGCATCTTTAGAGTTCTCTATGTATAGGATCATGTCATCTGCAAACAGTGACAGCTTTACTTCTTCTTTTCCAATTTGGATTCCTTTTATTTCCTTTTCTTCTCTGATTGCTGTGGCTAAAACTTCCAAAACAATGTTGAATAATAGTGGTGAGAGTGGGCAACCTTGTCTTGTTCCTGATCTTAGTGGAAATGCTTTCAGTTTTTCACCATTGAGGATGATGTTTGCTGTGGGCTTGTCATATATGGCCTTTATTATGTTGAGGAAAGTTCCCTCTATGCCTACTTTCTGCAGGGTTTTTATCATAAATGGGTGTTGAATTTTGTCAAAAGCTTTCTCTGCATCTATTGAGATGATCATATGGTTTTTCTCCTTCAATTTGTTAATATGGTTTATCACATTGATAGATTTGCGTATATTGAAGAATCCTTGCATTCCTGGAATAAACCCCACTTGATCATGGTGTATGATCCTTTTAATGTGCTGTTGGATTCTGTTTGCTAGTATTTTGTTGAGGATTTTTGCATCTATGTTCATCAGTGATATTGGCCTGTAGTTTTCTTTCTTTGTGACATCCTTGTCTGGTTTTGGTATCAAGGTGATGGTGGCCTCGTAGAAGGAGTTAGGGAGTGGTCCTCCCTCTGCTATATTTTGGAAGAGTTTGAGAAGGATAGGTGTTAGCTCTTCTCTAAATGTTTGATAGAATTCGCCTGTGAAGCCATCTGGTCCTGGGCTTTTCTTTGTTGGAAGATTTTTAATCACAGTTTCAATTTCAGTGCTTGTGATTGGTCTGTTCATATTTTCTATTTCTTCCTGATTCAGTCTTGGCAGGTTGTGCATTTCTAAGAATTTGTCCATTTCTTCCAGATTGTCCATTTTATTGGCATAGAGTTGTTTGTAGTAATCTCTCATGATCTCTTTTATCTCTGCAGTGTCAGTTGTTACCTCTCCTTTTTCATTTCTAATTCTATTGATTTGAGTCTTCTCCCTTTTTTTCTTGATGAGTCTGGCTAGTGGTTTATCTATTTTGTTTATCTTCTCAAAGAACCAGCTTTTAGTTTTATTGATCTTTGCTATTGTTTCCTTCATTTCTTTTTCATTTATTTCTGATCTGATTTTTATGATTTCTTTCCTTCTGCTAGCTTTGGGGTTTTTTTGTTCTTCTTTCTCTAATTGCTTGAGGTGCAAGGTTAGGTTGTTTATTCGAGATGTTTCCTGCTTCTTAAGGTGGGCTTGTATTGCTATAAACTTCCCCCTTAGAACTGCTTTTGCTGCATCCCACAGGTTTTGGGTCGTTGTGTCTCCATTGTCATTTGTTTCTAGGTATTTTTTGATTTCCTCTTTGATTTCTTCAGTGATCTCTTCATTATTAAGTAGTGTATTGTTTAGCCTCCATGTGTTTGTATTTTTTACAGATCTTTTCCTGTAATTGATATCTAGTCTCATGGCGTTGTGGTCAGAAAAGATACTTGATACAATTTCAATTTTCTTAAATTTACCAAGGCTTGATTTGTGACCTAAGATATGATCTATCCTGGAGAATGTTCCATGAGCACTTGAGAAAAATGTGTATTCTGTTGTTTTTGGATGGAGTGTCCTATAAATATCAATTAAGTCCATCTTGTTTAATGTATCATTTAAAGCTTGTGTTTCCTTATTTATTTTCATTTTGGATGATCTGTCCATGGGTGAAAGTGGGGTGTTTAAGTCCCCTACTATGAATGTGTTACTGTCGATTTCCCCTTTTATGGCTGTTAGTATTTGCCTTATGTATTGAGGTGCTCCTATGTTGGGTGCATAAATATTTACAATTGTTATATCTTCTTCTTGGATCGATCCCTTGATCATTATGTAGTGTCCTTCTTTGTCTCTTTTAATAGTCCTTATTTTAAAGTCTATTTTGTCTGATATGAGAATTGCTACTCCAGCTTTCTTTTGGCTTCCATTTGCATGGAATATCTTTTTCCATCCCCTTACTTTCAGTCTGTATGTGTCTCTAGGTCTGAAGTGGGTCTCTTGTAGACAGCATATATAAGGGTCTTGTTTTTGTATCCATTCAGCTAATCTGTGTCTTTTGGTGGGAGCATTTAGTCCATTTACATTTAAGGTAATTATCGATATGTATGTTCCTATTCCCATTTTCTAAATTGTTTTGGGTTCGTTATTATAGGTCTTTTCCTTCTCTTGTGTTTCTTGCCTAGAGAAGATCCTTTAGCATTTGTTGTAAAGCTGGTTTGGTGGTGCTGAACTCTCTCAGCTTTTGCTTGTCTGTAAAGGTTTTAATTTCTCCATCAAATCTGAATGAGATCCTTGCTGGGTAGAGTAGTCTTGGCTGCATGTTTTTCTCCTTCATCACTTTCAGTATGTCCTGCCACTCCCTTCTGGCTTGTAGGGTTTCTGCTGAGAGATCAGCTGTTAACCTTATGGGGATTCCCTTATGTGTTATTTGTTGTTTTTCCCTTGCTGCTTTTAATATGCTTTCTTTGTATTTAATTTTTGACAGTTTGATTAATATGTGTCTTGGCGTATTTCTCCTTGTATTTATCTTGTATGGGACTCTCTGTGCTTCCTGGACTTGATTAACTATTTCCTTTCCCATATTAGGGAAGTTTTCAACTATAATCTCTTCAAATATTTTCTCAGTCCCTTTCTTTTTCTCTTCTTCTTCTGGAACCCCTATAATTCGAATGTTGGTGCGTTTAATGTTGTCCCAGAGGTCTCTGAGACTGTCCTCAGTTCTTTTCATTCTTTTTTCTTTATTCTGCTCTGCAGTAGTTATTTCCACTATTTTATCTTCCAGGTCACTTATCCGTTCTTCTGCCTCAGTTATTCTGCTATTGATCCCATCTAGAGTACTTTTAATTTCATTTATTGTGTTGTTCATCGTTGCTTGTTTCATCTTTAGTTCTTCTAGGTCCTTGTTAACTGATTCTTGCATTTTGTCCAATCTATTGTCCATTCTATCTCCAAGATTTCGGATCAACCTTACTATCATTATTCTGAATTCTCTTTCAGGTAGACTGCCTATTTCCTCTTCATTTGTTAGGTCTGGTGGGTTTTTATCTTGCTCCTTCATCTGCTGTGTGTTTTTCTGTCTTCTCATTTTGCTTATCTTACTGTGTTTGGGGTCTCGTTTTTGCAGGCTGCAGGTTTGTAGTTCCTCCTGTTTTTGATGTCTGTCTCCAGTGGCTAAGGTTGGTTCAGTGGGTTGTGTAGGCTTCCTGGTGGAGGGGGCTAGTGCCTGTGTTGTGGTGGATGAGGCTGGATCTTGTCTCTCTAGTAGGCAGGTTCACGTCTGGTGGTGTGTTTGGGGGTGTCTGTGGCCTTATTATGATTTTAGGCAGCCTCTCTGCTAATGGGTGGGGTTGTGTTCCTGTTTTGCTAGTTGTTTGGCATAGGTTTTCCAGCACTGTGGCTTGCTGGTCGTTGAGTGAAGCTGGGTGCTGGTGTTAAGATGGAGGTCTCTGGGAGATTTTCGCCGTTTGATATTATGTGGAGCTGGGAGGTCTCTTGTTGATCAGTGTCCTGAAGTTGGCTGTCCTACCTCAGAGGCAGAGCCCTGCCTTCTGGCTGGAGCACCAAAAGCTTTTCATCCACAGGCTCAGGATAAAAGGGAGAAAAAGTAGAGGGAATTAGTAGAAGTATGAGGAAAGAAAGAAGGAAAGGAGGGTAGGAAGGAAGGAAGAAAGAAAGAAAGAAGCAAAGAAGGAAAGAAGGCAAGAAGGAAAGAAAGGAGGGAGGGAGGGAGGGAGGAAGGAAGGAGGGAAAGAAGGAAAAAAGACAGAAAGAAAGAAGATACAGTAAAAATAAAATAAAGTATAATAAAGTTATTGAATTAAAAACTTCTTATTTAGAAAAAAAAAAAAAAAGGGACGGAAAGAACCTTAGGACAAATGTTGGAAGCAAAGCTATACAGACAAAATCTTACACAGAAGCATACACATACACCCTCACTAAAAGAGGTAAATGGGGAAAAATCCTAAATCTTGCTGTCAGAGACCACCTCCTCAATTTGGGATGATTCGTTGTCTAAAGTAGGGAAGGAAGGACGGAAAGAAAGAAAGAAAGAACGAAGGTAAAGTGTAATAAGGTTATTAAAATTAATTATTAAGAAAAAAATTAAAAAAAAAACATGGACGGATAGAACCCTAGGACAAATGGTGGAAGCAAGACTATACAGACAAGATCTCACACAGAAGCATACACATACACATTCACAAAAAGAGGAAAGGGGGAAAAATCATAGATCTTGCTCCTAAAGTCCACTTCCTTAATTTGGGATGATTGGTTGTCTATTCAGGTATTCCACAGATGCAGGTACATCAAGTTGATTGTGGAGCTTTAATCCGCTGCTTCTGAGGCTGCTGGGAGAGATTTCCCTTTCTCTTCTTTGTTCTCACAGCTCCCAGGGCTAAGCTTTGGATTTGGCCCTGCCACTGCGTGTAGATCGCTGGAGGGCGTCTGTTTTTTGCTCAGACAGGATGGGGTTAAAAGAGCCGCTGATTGGGGGCTCTGGCGCACTCAGGCCGGCGGGGACGAAGGGGCACAGAGTGCGGGGCGGGCCTGCGGTGGCAAAGGCCGGCGTGACTTTGCACCAGCCTGAGGCGCGCTGTGCGCTCTCCCGGGGATGTTGTCCCTGGATCCCGGGAACCCGGCAGTGGCGGGCTGCACAGGCTCCGCGGAGGAGGGGTGTGGAGAGTGACCTGTGCTCGCACACAGGCCCCTCGGTGGCGGCAGCAGCAGCCTTAACGTCTCCCGCCCGCCTCTGGGGTCCGCGCTTTTAGCCGCGGCTTGCGCCCGTCTCTGGATTCCGCGCTTTCAGCCGCGGCTCGCGCCCGTCTCTGGATTCCGCGCTTTCAGCCGCGGCTCGCGCCCGTCTCTGGGGTCCGCGCTTTCAGCCGCGGCTCGCGCCCGTCTCTGGGGTTCGCGCTTTTAGCCGCGGCTCGCGCCCGTCTCTGGAGTTCCTTTAAGCAGCGTTCTTAAACCCCTCTCCTCACGCCCCAGAAAACAAAGAGGGAAGGAAAAGTCTCCTGCCTCTTCTGCAGGTGCAGGCTTTTCCCCGGACTCCCTCCCGGCTAGCTGTGGTGCACTAACCCCTTCAGGCTATGTTCAAGCCGCCAACCCCAGTCCTCTCCCTGCGCTCCGGCCTCAGCTCGCAGCCCCGCCCGCCCCGGCGGGTGAGCAGACAAGCCTCTCGGGCTGGTGAGTGCCGGTCGGCACCGATCCTCTGTGCGGGAATCTCCCCGCTTTGCCCTCCGCACCCGTTGCTGTGTACTCCTCCGCAGCTTCGAAGCTCCCCCCTCCGCCTCCCGCAGTCTCCGCCCGCAAAGGGGCTTCCTAGAGTGTGGAAACTTTTCCTCCTTCACAGCTCCCTCCCACTGGTGCAGGTGCCGTCCCTATTCTTTTGTCTCTGTTTTTTCTTTTGCCCTACCCAGGTACGTGGGGAGTTTCTTGCCTTTTGGGAGGTCTGAGGTCTTCTGCCAGCCTTCAGTAGGTGTTCTGTAGGAGTTGTTCCACGTGTAGTTGTATTTCTGGTGTATCTGTGGGGAGGAAGGTGATCTCCGCGTCTTACTCTTCCGCCATCTTCCGCCTTCCATACATTCATTTCTTGATGGATACTTAGCTTGCTTCCATTTCTTGGCAATTGTAAATAGTAATGCTATTTACAGTTGTAAATTAGTGTATGTATCTTTTCAAATTAATGTTTTCATTTTCTTTGGATATATACCCAGGAGTGGAATTGCTGGATCATGTAATAGTTCTATATTTTATTTTTTGAGGAAACTCCATGGACCTAGGGGGTTCTGGGGCTGGTTTCCGCTTACTGATGGGCAGAGCTACTACCTAAGATATCTGTCTGCAGGGCCCTCAGGGTCCTTGGCACTGGTCCTGTGCACTGGTGTGTGGGGTCAGGTCCTGGACCCTCTGGTGTGCAGGGCTGTGTTCCACAGCAGCTGTGGGCTCAGGGGGTCTTAAAGCAGCTTGCCTGCTGGTGGGTGGGGCTCTGTCCTTGCCTGGCTACTTGCTTGGCTGGGCCTGATGCATCCCAGTACTGGTGCAGGCAGGCTGCTGGGCAGGTCTGTTCCAGTCCTGGTGCTAATCAGCTAGAGGGAGGAGTTTAAGCTCTTTAAAACATGTTTACAGGCCAAAGGCAAAAATGACCTATAAAACTAAGAAATGTATTTAAAGGTAATTAAACTATTAGGGGTGAAAGAGGATACATTTGGGATAAATGGTCCCAGTCCCACATTTGTCATTGACATTTGTACAGACATTCATATGCACAGTAACAGTTTTATAAGATTAGGGCAGGTTTCTGCACTCAAGGAATACTTCCACACTATTTGGCATAAGGCTGAGCTTCTAGGAAGATGAGATAGACAGGATAACCTCCAGATTTCCATTCTGCCCTCTGTTTCTAAAATTGTCTAGTTTCCTAGAAACTTACGTTTCATTGATCAGTAATTCACATATAAAATTGCCTCAGGAACAGTTAAATATATTTCCCTGAAGAAAGGCTAATTTTGTTAACTGCATTTCTCAATTATATTTCCTTTTTGAAATTCAGTTAGGAAGTCAATCCACAGGCTGGAGTAAAGGGGGTACTTCCAAAATCAATAATAATGTATATTGTACATGTTGAATTGTCTTATTAGGGTTTCCTTACAATAAAGTTGAGCCATCTGTAGCTATATTTTTTCTTTCCCATTAAAATTTTTTTTAATTGAAGTATAGTTTATTTACAATGTTTTGTTAGTTTCAGGTGTATGGCAGAGTGATTCCGTTTTATATATATATATATGTTCTTTTTCAGGTTATTTCCCATCATAATTACAAGATATTGAATATAGTTGCCTGTGTTTTACAGTAGGTCCTTGTTTCTTCCCCATTTTAATCCCCAAAAATCATTTCTGTTCAGACCTTGAAAGTCAATAGCACCAATTTATTCACCCTGACGTTAGAAATGTGAATGTAATGGTTATTAATTTTCAACTGAAAATCTATAATCCGCTACTCAAATCAACATTTTAGATAAAACTTTTTCCCCAAATAGAAACTTCAATATTCTTGGATTGGCCAAAAAGTCCATTTGGTTAGTGAATACGTTGTTCAATAAAGTTCTTCATGAAAATGAAAAATGTGTCTTTTATTTTTACTTAAAACTGAACAAACTTTTGGGCTAACCCAGTACATTCTACTTAGGTTAATGGACAGCAGCTCACGTATTATTTAACCAGAGAGTAAACTCAAAGGATAACAGTAGTATTGGGGATTAAAAGCAAATTCAGTATAGGTCTGAACAAGACCTGAAAAATATCTTTGTATTCATTTTTAGGAAAAAATGAAACAAATGCAATCAATGTTAATTACATTATACTAATCAAGTATTAATTAAATTAATCTTTGCTCAGAAATTTCTGATTTAGCTTGCTCTCATTCTTCTTTTGTTTTCTGAATATTGGGCCAACACACATTTTGGTCAATTTGTAGAGCTATACAATGCCTGTATTTACATACATCATATATGAATTATTAGGGGGAATTATTATTATTCCCCCTCAGTTATACCCCTACTTCACCTTCCTGGAAGACCTTTGTATCTCATTTTTGAAACTAAAGTGTTCTAATGTAGTGATAACTTTCAGACAATACAAAATAAACAAGTAATTAAAAGTAACAAAAATATACAAATGAGGGGGCTAAGAAGAATTCCATCAACATTAGATGATTCTCTTTTCCATTCATGACATTAGCAAAAGTCAGGTATTTTTCAGGACACACACTTTCTTGACTAACATTGTGTACCAGGAGAGCACCATAAACCATTAGACTGGTAGATCCTAAGACATCCATTTGAATTATAATATCTTGTCCATATGGACTCACACAAGTAATAATCGTGAATTTTTCCTTTTTAAAACCCAAAGTGAATATTTCAAAATAATCCTTCCACCACACCTAGAAATGTGTTAAATCCACCAGTGTTTGAAGTAGGAAAGTACACTGATCAAATTTTATATACATATTGTGGTAAGATACTTAATATGAAATCTACCCTTGTAAAAAATTTGTAGGTGTATAAGACTGTATTGTTAACTACAAACAATATGCTGTACAAAAGATCCCTAGAACTTAATCTTGTGTTACTGAAACCTTACACATGTTGAGTAGCAACTCACCATCCCTCCCTTTGCCTCTGTAGCCCATGGCAATTACCATACCATGCTCTGCTTCCATGTGTTTGACTATTTTATAAATCTCATGTAGGTGATATTACGTTGTATTTTTTCCTTCTGTGACTTCTTATTTCACTTAATATATTGTCCATCCATGTTGTCACACATGGGAGGATTTCCCTTTTTTTTTTTTAAGCTGAATAATATTCCATTCTATGTATATATCACATTTTCTCTATCCGTTCATTCGTTGATGGACACTGCATCTTGGCTATTGTGAATAATGCTGCAATGAACATGAAGATGCAAATATCTCTCGAGGATATTCAATTCTGATGTCAATTCTTTTGGATAAAAACACAGAAGTCAGATTGCTGAATCATGTAGTAGTTCGTTTTAAAAAAATTGAGGAAATTTCATACTGTTTTTCATAGACGCTGCAGAGTTTTGCATTCCTGTGAACAGTGTACAAGGGTTCCAATTTTTCCACATCCTCACCAACACTCATCATTTAAAAAAATAATAGTCATAGTAACAATGGTGAAGTAATATTTCATTGTGGTTTTGATTTTCATTTTTGTGATTATTAGTGATGTTGAGCATCTTTTCATATTTTTTTGGCCATTTGTATGTCTTCTTTGGAGAAATTCTATTCAGGACCTTTGCCTATCTTTATTGGGTTATTACTATTATTATTATTATTGCTATAAAGTTAAAGGAGCTCCCGATATATTTTAGATATTAACCTCTTATCAGATACATGATATGTAAATATTTTCTCTCACTACATAGGTTACCTTTTTACTCTGTTGTTTCCTTTGCTATGCAGAAGCTTTTTAGTTTGATGTAATGCCACTTGTTTGTTTTTGCTTTTGTTGCCTGTGCTTTTGGTGTGATATCCATGAAATCATTGCCAAGACAAATGTCATGAACCTTTTCTCCTATGTTTTGTCCTAGGAATGTTATAATATCAGGTATTATGTTCAAGTCTCTAATCCATTTTCAGTTGATCTGTTGGTATAGTGTAAGATAATGGTCCGATTTCATGTAGATATCCAGTTTTCCATAAACCATGTGTTGAAGGGACTATTCTTTCCTCATTGTGCATTCTATGTATCCTTGTCAAAGAACAGTTGATCATATATGCATGAGATTTTTTGGGCCCTCTTTTCTGGTCCATTGATCTAAATGTCTGTCTTTATTCTAGCACATACTGTTTTATAATGTGGCATAGTAATATGTCCTGAAACCAGGAAATGTGATGCCTGTAGCTTTGTTCTTCTCTCTCAAGATTATTTGACTACTTGGGATCTTTTTGTTCCATGTGAGTTTTAGGATTTTTTTTTTCTATTTCTATAAAAAAAATGTCGTTGGGATTTTGATAAAAATTACATTGAATCCATGATTGATTTGGGTAGTATGGACATTTTAGCAATATTAAGTATTCCAATTTATGAATGCAGAGTGGCTTTCCATTTATTTGACTCTAATTTTATTAATCAATGTTTTGTAGTATTCAGTGTACAAATGCTTCACCTTAATTAAGTTTATTCCTTTGTATATTATTTTTGATGTTATTGTAAATTACATTGTTTTCTTAATTTCTTTTTCAGAAAGCTCACTGTTAATTTATAGAAATGAAACTAATTTTTGTATTATTTTTACTTAATGCAACTTTAATGAATTTCTTTATTAGTTCTGAGAATTTTTTCTAGTGTCTTCAGGGTTTTCTATATCATGCCATTGCAAACAGAGACAACTTCACTTTTTCCTGTCCAACCTGAATGCCTTTTATTACTTTTTCTTGCCTAATTTCTTTGATTAGGAATTCTAGTTGAATAAAAGTGCTGAGAGTGGACATCTTTGCCTTGTTCTTGAGCTTTTCCTGAAAAGCTTTTAGTTTTGCACCATTGAGTATGTTATTAGCTGTGGGCTTTTAATATACATGTCCTTTATTATGTTGGCGTAAAATCCTTCTATAAAAAGTTTCTTCTTTCTGTTAACATGGTTTATCATTTTAATTGATTTTTGTATGTTTAAATCATCTTCAACTCCCAGGGATAAATCCCTCTAGGTCATAGTATATGATCCTTTTATTTATTTATTTATTTTTATTTATTTATTTTTGTACGTATTTAACTTTAGGAGATTTTATTTAACTAATTTACATATTTCATGGTTTATAGTAGAAACAGAAGTGGTCAGTTTGTATAGGAACTTAAATAAACAGTTACATTTCTAAGTGGGTAAACAGAACTCTACTTGATTCAATTATTCAGGCAGGAAGTTGGTCTAACAAATGTGTCAAATACCTAACAGCCAAGGTCAGACTTTCAAAGAAGTGACATTTAAAGTAAATGTTTACATAATAGTTACACCCTAAGACCTTGAGTAAGGACAACTTTTTCTGTTTGCTTGGCACAAATTCTAGAATATTGAATATGTCCCTCTCTAAATTCTTTCAGCTAATTGATACCATCATTTAGAGATTTGTTCTTTTCATTTCAGACTTTATTCTCTGTTTAGATGAAAATATCTTGGAAAGTATATCAGATTTTATTTGTCATTTAAATCTCAATGAGAGAAGCTCATAAGCTTCTGAAACAGCTGAAAACTTTCTTATAGAGAGAAAAATAGCAACATCAAGAAGATTCTGGGAGGACAATAAATATCATGCTATCTATAAAATTAAAAATGCATTTTATCCTTTGACTCAGCAATCCCTCTTTTGGAACATTATTAAGGGAGAAAAGCAAGGTGCATAGCAATGCATTTATTTATTTATTTATTAAAAAATATATTTTATTTTATTTTTTTAACATCTTTATTGGAGTATAATTGCTTTACATTGTTGTGTTAGTTGCTGCTGTATAACAAAGTGAATCAGCTATACGTATACATATATCCCCATATCCCCTCCCTCTTGCATCTCCCTCCCACCCTCCTTATCCCACCTCTCCAGGTGGTCACAAAGCACCAAGCTCATCTCCCTGTGCTATGCGGTTGCTTCCCACTAGCTATCTATTTTACATTTGGTAGTATATATAAGTCCATGCCACTCTTTCACTTTGTCCCAGCTTACCCTTCCCCATCCCTGTGTCCTCAAGTACATTCTCTATGTCTGCGTCTTTATTCCTGTCCTTCCCCTAGGTTCTTCAGAACCTTTTTGTTTTTTTTTTTAGATTCCATATATATGTGTTAGCATATGGTATTTGTTTTTCTCTTTCTGACTTAGTTCACTCTGTATTACAGACTCTAGGTCCATCCACCTCACTACAAATAACTCAATTTCATTTCTTTTTATGGCTGAGTAATATTCCATTGTATATATGTGCCACATCTTCTTTATCCATTCATCTATCAATGGACACATAGGTTTCTTCCATGTCCTGGCTATTGTAAATAGTGCTGCAATGAACATTGTGGTACATGACTCTTTTTGAATTATGCTTTTCTCAGGATATATGCCCAGTAGTGGGATTGCTGGGTTGTATAGTAATTCTATTTTTAGTTTTTCAAGGAATCTCCATACTGTTACTTTTGTTGCCTGTGCTTTTTTTTTTCCTCCATGGGAGAAGCTGGGGGCTGGGTTTCTTCTTGCCTGTTTGCTTTGTGCTGAGCTGGGGTGTGTAGTATGGCATGTGTTAGTTTGCCAGTTCAAACAACAGTTTTTGTTCTCAATAGTCCCCAATATTTAGAGTATCCCAAGTCTCATCAGAGCTTCAAAACAGGTGAGACAGAAGTCAGTGGCTCAGGAAGCCCCCAGCATAATCATAATGTTGAATCTATGGTCTAGCCCTTTCCTTCACTCCCTGGGAAGAATTTGGAAACTGGGAGTTTCCTTTCAATAGCATGGTGCTGTACTCTGGTACAGGACTCATGATGAAATATTCCTACCAGCTTTGATGTGGCTGGTTCTGTGCTCACCCAGCATTCAGGAGCCTCTCAGTCAGTTTCTGGATTTCTCCCAAGGGGAACTGTTCTGTGCATTGTCACTAAATAGGTGTGTCCATAAGGGGAAGGAGATTTCAGGTTTCCTATTTGCCATCTTGCTGATGTCCCAAATTATATTTTATGTCTTAGATATTTTAAAGATCCAAGCATCATATAGACACACACAAATTAAGATAATTAAGATAATTGAAGAAGAGTTTAATAAACTGTTTTATTTACAAAAGCATAGGTGAGTGAAAGTGTGAGGAATGGTGCTAAACCACAGGGTTACAAAGAAGGAGCTGTAGCTCCCTATAGAGCAGAAGGAATGAAGGGAAGACATGGTTATCAGAACCTGAAAAAAGAGCAGAGTAGAGAAGGATAGAGAGTGCAGTAGGCTAAGTAATGACCTCCCACCAGAAGATATCCACCTCCTAAATACTGGAACCTGTGGATGTTACCTTGCATGACAAACAAACAAACCAAACAACCCCCTCAAACCGCCCCCCCCAAAAAAAAACCAATTTTACATATGTGATTAAGTTAAAGGCCTTGAAACAGGGAGAATATCCTGGATGATAACATGGGACCTAAGTGTTATTACCTGTATTATTATAAGAGGGAGGCAAAGGGAGATTTGACCCAGACAGAAGAGGATAAAGTGATGTGATTACAAAAGCAGCAATTAGAGTTATACAATGACAAGCCAAAGAAGGCTGGCTTCACTTTTTCCTGTCCAACCTGAATGCCTTTTATTACTTTTTCTTGCCTAATTTCTTTGATTAGGAATTCTAGTTGAATAAAAGTGCTGAGAGTGGACATCTGGAAGAGGTTAAAAATGGATTCTCCAATAGAGCTTCTGGAGGAAGTGTGGCTCTGTCAACCCTTTAATTTTAGCCCAGTGATGCTGATTTCAGACTTCTGACCTCTAAAACTGTGAGGGAATATGTTTCTGTAATTTTAAGCTCCCAAATTTATGGTAATTTGTTATGTCAGCTACAGGAAACTAATAGAGTAAGAAGGGAAAATAGAGGATAAAAAGCATAAAGCCGTCAATAGGGTGGAAACATAATTGACTTTGGAACCAGAAAGATTTGCTTTGAATTTCAGATTCCAAACATATTATTTCTGTAACTTAGTTGTTAGCAAGATAGTGATAATTTTCAGTTAAGCAGTGTTTCTTACAGTCTACAATATGCTGTGTACCTTGTTTCAAGGTATTTCTGGCACTTTGGTTATTACTAAATAGTAGCCTCTATCATGCAAGATAATTAATCAAAGGCAAAGTAGAAGAGGGGCATAACAATTATGGAAAGGAGAATTGAAATTATGCCATGTGAAGAAGAATTGAAAGAACTCAGACCATGTGTTACTAGAAGCAGTGAGTAGAAGCAACAAAAACATAGCAGAAACAATATATCCAAAGTGATTATGACAAATAAGAGGGAATATTCTATGAAAGTATTCATGGCATTCAGGAATATATTCAGAAAGTATGCAGGCATTCCGAATGTAAAAACTAACGGAAACAGAAATAAGTCCACCTGAATGTTGAAACATAGGGGTTTAAAAGATTTTAAAATCCCCTAATGTAGGTGAGAATTAGTTCCTGATCGTATTGTAAGACTGTGGTTAAAATGTGTGTGATTGCAAAGGGCAAGAAACTGGAGGTGAACTGCTGTGCAGCTTTGGTGGCTTTATCAGTCTGGAAAGTAAGTGTGAGGGGGTTGCATTATTACATATATTATATACCTATCTCAATATTCTTCTTGACACCATAGGTATTCTTTATTTAATGTATAGACTCTTCCCCCAACTCCTACCAGCCTACTGTGGTTTTAAACTTTAGTCCATTTCACAATCATTTCTGTTTCTTTTTTTCTGAAAACTATAGGCAAAATCACAAAAACCTTGCATTTAAATAATGGATATGTTTTACTTTAAACTAAAATAAAGAAATTATATATCTGATGGAGAGAAGATCTTAGCCTTAGTCTCAGTGGATTCCCTGTTCTCTTACTGCTACTCAATCCTTTGGAGCAATGATCAGACATGGAGGATGTGCCAATAGAAGGGAAAAGCCTGACTGATTTCCAGCTGATAGGGCTCATTGCTTTGTTAAATTTTATAACCTTTATAGAAACAGAAGATTCCAACAAAAATAACCGAGGCCATCGACTAACTAACCATGCTACAACCGATTCCCTGAAATTTACAAAGTGACAAGGGGTGACAAAATAAGCTGTTGATTGAACTTCAGGGAGCAAGATATGTCTAGGCCAAAATGCTGTAACCTCAGCCTTGACTGAAATCATCAGCAGCCTAGAGAGTTACGATTAAAATTATTTAAGAGCCGAATATCTAAGAGACCAATAACCTCATTCTTACAGAAATATCTTCTTAAATTCTTTGGTTGAAAATCTAGGGTTATTCTTATGGTCACCAAAACATACTTACAAGACAGTAAAGAAAGAGGACGGAGAGAACAGAATGAGTGGACCATAATAAGAATTCAAAATTATCTTTCCAAATTTTTATAGTATATGTGTATGACTTGATTATTTAAAACCCACTGTGTAAACTACTATGGTCTTCCTATATAGCTTTCTCCTTTTAATCCCAGAATCTAGAAGAGTGCTACTAAACTGTATCATTAATTATATTTAATACATTTTATAAATTTATTTCATATTTATACTTTTATTATATCAATGTTTTAATTATATTTTAGATTTAATTTACAGTATAAAAGGAGAATACTTATTACAAATGAAAGAATGAAAATAATCTAAATAAAATATATTTCACTGATTATAAAATATTTTGATATGTCTCTTCCCATGAAGATTACCTATGATTCATTTATTCATTCAATAAGTTAATACCTCTCAATAGAAATCAATCAAAGCTCTTTATATAGTTCCTTTAATATGTCCTTCAGTTTCCTCCCTTCAGTTATCTCCTCCTAGACATTCACATATCTCCATTCTCTTACCTCCTACAAGTTTCTTAAATATCACCTTTTCTGTGAGACATTTTCTTTACTTTCTCCAAAAGTTCAGTTCTTCCATCTTGACAATCCCTATTCCAAATCCCTGGTTTCTTTTTACTCCTTGATGCTTGTCACTTTGTAATATACTATATATTTTATTTAATTTTTGTGTGTATTAGCCATTTCCAAAGCTAAAATGTAACTTTATGCGATCACAAATTTTTGTATGCATTTTTCAGTCTCTGGCACCTGAATGAGTGTTAGGCAAAGAATAAGTAGTTAAGTAAATGTTTGTGAACATGTGAAAGTATTAGACGGCCTAAGAAGATAATATAGCTAGAAATATAATAAAGTGTGACTTTGAAGAAAAACAAAGATGTAAGGATTGTGTAAAAAAGAATAAAAAGAGACACAGATGCTAGAGATGTGGGTTGAAAACTCAGAGGACTTTTTTGCTAAGGAAGCCAAAAGAAGAGATTATTTTAAGAAGATAGTGGTCAATATTGTCAAGAGGTAAAGGTGGTCAAGAAACAGAATTAATGAAATGCTGTGTGTAGCTTTGTAGCACATGGATAGCACTGATAAATTCAATGAGAGCTACTGCAAAAGTGGGTGTAAAACCTAATTGAATTAGGCTTGTGAATAAATGAGAGCCAAAGAAATAGACACTGTGATTCAACCACCCTTTCAAGAATGTTTGAATGCAAATGGAGGAAAGAAATGTAGCTTCAGAAGACATGCAGCTTGAGTGTGGGATTTATTTTATATAAATGAGACAGATGTGAAAATACTTAAAAGACAAAGGGAAGACTTAATTTGGTAGCTGAGGTATATCTAAGAGAGAAAAAATATCAGTAGTACAAACTCTGAGATGTGAAAGTTGATGGTCTCACAGATTCTGCTGATTGCTTATCCCGTATGGACTCTCTACACAGCAAGAATCTCAATTTTTTCAGAATGATGATGTTACCAGTTAAAAATCCTCATCTTCTTTGATTTCATTACTGTTAGGTATGATCTTGTGATCCATTTAACTGAAGACGTGTAGAGGGAAGTCGTCATTTAAGATTTTAGTAATCCTTACTAAAAGATCAAGGCATGTCTTCCCCCTGGAAAAGATCCTTTGGAATAAGGAGATTAATAATCCAATAGGCGGAATAAGTGATAATCACCCATGTGGACATTGAATGCATCCAAGATAAAAACGTAGCTTGAGTTGATAGGTGAAAAGTTGGGTTGAAAAAGGAAAAGTCAGATGTGAAGGTTTTGATAAATGAGAGTAATCAAGACATTGACAAATAATTGCTAGGAGAGGGAATTTTGGTATAGCCAGATGGGCATCAAAGGAATGGGCAGGGGCATCAAAGGAATAGAAATTATTTTCAACAAAAGAGTGGAAAATAATGAATTATAAAAGCAATGGGGAGCAAGGGCACCTCTCAAGTATATAAAATATTGGATAATAAATGCTGCCATTTAAGAGAAAAACATTGGAGATGGGAGGTTCAGAAAAGACCTAGTTTCCTCTTAAGGTGTGGAAATGGTCATACTGAATGATATTTCTTCTCGTTTATGCTCTTATCTTTCTCTTATATTAGACAGTCTTTACTATAGACTTAGAATAAAAGAACAAAACCAGAGTATTGTATCTTTGTAATTTTGACTTACTTCATTTTCATTTAAATTACACTAAAACAATGTAACATTCATTTTGTGATTTTTAACTTACATTCTCTCTATTGCTTGTGGTATCATTTCATCTTACCTTTTCTACCTATAGCCTTAATGGTTTCGTTTATCAATATAATTATTCTGCCTCTCACTTGTAATCTTCCACTGTGACTTTCCCTCCACTGCTTTTTATTCCTACCTATTTCTACCGATAATTTCACTGTTTCTTTTTGATCCAAATGGAAACATTTTCTTTTTCTTTCTTGGGGCTCTTAGGGACTCACTTTGTCAGAAAAAAATTGACTCACCTCAGTTCCCCAAGCTGTTAATGTTAACGAGAATCCACTGTAGAAACATAATTTTAGCTGGCACTTCCGTATTCCTGTTTAGTTTCTTTTCTTTATAAATTTAAAGATTCAATTTTATTTGTTATATTAAAAAAAATGAATTTTTTGTTTGTTTGTTTGTTTTGTTTTGTTTTGCGGTACACGGGCCTCTCACTGTTGTGGCCTCTCCCATTGCGGAGCACAGGCTCCGGACGCTCAGGCTCAGCGGCCATGACTCGGGCCCAGCCGCTCCGCAGCGTGTCGGATTGTCCCAGACTGGGGCACGAACCCATGTCCCCTGCATCGGCAGGCGGACTCTCGACCACTGCGCCACCAGGGAAGCCCCCTAAGCATGAATTTTTAATTTAGTGAGTCTATCTTGCCAGGAACTACTATGTATAGTCAGTGGGTGTATTTCAGCAAGTATTTATTAAGAACTAAACATGTGAAAGTTTTTGGGCTTGGTACTAAAGAAAAAATGTGAATGAAACATAGTAAATCTCTTTTAAACCTACATTATCTTGGATAAAAAGCACATGTGTATGTAATAAATCATAGCCTAAGAGAGACAGTGATTGATGGCATAAGAAAAATAAAAATAGACCCTTAAATTTGCACAGAGAGGTATAGAATTATTTGTGATGAGATGGTCTGTTAGGTAATGAATTGGGTATGCAAAAAAGATAAATTTGGTGTGATAAAGGAGGAGGAGAAGGATGAAGAGGAGAAGGAGAGAAAGAAGGAGGAAGAGCAGTAGAAAGATGGCATGGGAAAGGAAGAGGGGGTAAGAACTCAAAATAGAGAAAGGAGAGATATGGCTATACTAGAACGAGTGAAGAAAATCAGCAAATTTATAGTCATGAGAGAATGACACTTTCAAGCAATAGGAAGTAGCTGTGGCTGGACCACAAGGTGTATAGAATAAAAACAATTTTGGAGATCAACTGAGAAATATATTAAATGTCCTGTTATGGCATTTGACAGATTTCAGTATGGTTGTCTTAGGTTTGCCAAAATCTAGCAAGCTACTGTTAAAAACACAATATATAAAGAAAATTCTAGATATAGCTTGCTACCCTTTAGGCTTAGTTTCTGCATCTCTATTTAATCATTGGATAGTGGTTTTTTTGTTTTTGTTTTTTTGCGGTACGCGGGCCTCTCACTGCTGCGGCCTCTCTGGTTGCAGAGCACAGGCTCCGGATGCGCAGGCTCAGTGGCCATGGCCCATGGGCCCAGCCGCTCCGTGGCATGTGGGATCTTCCCGGGCCGGGGCATGAACCCGTGTCCCCCGAATCGGCAGGCAGACTCTCAACCACTGTGCCACCAGGGAAGCCCTGGACAGTGGTTTTATTTTTGAAATACATTCAAGTATTGTGATTTGAGAGAACATCACTCTAGCATGCAAATTAGAAATAAATAGCAAATAGTATGATTCATATCTATTTCTCTCATTCTCTAAAAAAGCAAATAATTATAGACATGGTTATTCCATTTAATGTTTAAAAGGTTATTGCTTTTATTACTAGATGAACAGAGATGAATTTAATGCATTCAGTTAGAAAACACTCATTATTCAACCAGTTAGTGCTGTTGCTATCATATTAGGTATGTTAATTTATACAATTAACCTTATGTAATTGGTTTAAAGACCTTGTCTAACAGGGCAGTACATTAGTTCACTGATAGAATAACTGAAGAATTCTCAAACTGAAGTAATTTTGTATAAAGCTCATTATTATTACAGTAAATACTTTCCTTTTGGTTTTCTTTTTTATCTTTACCAACATTTAAAGTTATTACTTAAAGGAAATAAATCCTAAAAACGTAATACAAAAGTATTTCTCAGAATTTCCAAAAGAAATTTAATTCCTGTCTAGTTAGGTATATAGTTCATATTATTCAAGAAGAGCAAATAATAGAAAATCATTATTCAAGGTAAAAACTCGTTTATTTCAGTCTTCTCAATTAGAGTCAAAAATTCAATCAATAAGCTTTCAGGAAAAGAAAGACCATAAGTACAACAGTAAAGCAGTATATATTTGCATATTAAAATTAAGGCACCATATGCAATTTTTGTGCTTCATTGCCCAACGCATGCTGATGGAGAGAAAAGGAGGTAGTGAAAGGCATTAACTGGGTAATAAGTTATGGAAATACTGGCCTGGTGACAGACTACTAGATCAATCAACTCAGCACAATAAGAGCATTGTGTTCTAAAATAAGCCAAGGTGATAAACATAGGCAAACCAAAATATAATTTATGATTTCGTTAACAAATTTCTATCAGATCATCCCATAAGTATTTGAGACTCTATACATACGCAGAATGGAAAACATTATCTCCTTTTCAAAAAAAACCTCAGTCGTTTCTACTGTACCACTTCCTTTCATAAGAGCTGCTGTTCAGGGAGAATTTTAGCTTGGAAACTTTGGAGACATAGTCAGATTTTCACTCTGGCTCATTCCTTATATTTGACTTGTTATCAATTTGCATGTTATGTTATATTATGCTGTGTTATGTTATGTTACGATGTTTGTTCTATTCTGTCCTGTCCTATCCCATTCTATCTTACTTTATTCTATTTCAAGTGTATGCTTTAAACTGTCATCTCTTCTTTCTCACTTCCTTGGCTCTATTTCTAATGTGCTTTAAAATTTAACTGCAAATTATAATATGGCTTAAAACTATATTTGTGTCCAGCCTACCCTTATATCTGCTTTCTGAAATATTTCTTAATACAAACTTAATTATTTTACTCTTTTGCTCAAAATGAGTAAAAGTTTTTACTCTTCTTAGAAAAAAATAATTATTTGTAGGGCTTTCAAACCTTCTGCCAAGACACCAAGCTACCTTCCTGGATTCACCTTTTTCAATAAGCTCATTCAGACCCCTCCAACCATAATGTATCATTACACTGAAACCATGTATATCATTTCCTACCTCTTGAAAATGCCAACTTCTGTCTTAACCTCATTTTTTGCTTTTGTGTTTTATTTGTCTAAGTTGTTTCATTATTCTTTCTTTATGAATATCCAATGTCTTTGATGAAGAATTGGTTTCTGTAGCAGATGTTGCTCATGTCTCCCAAAATACATGCATGCTTTCTGAGTTTTTTTGCACATATAGCTTACTTGCTAGAAACTACCTTTCCCAGCTTCCTTTGAAGATTTGTGTTGCCACGTGACTAAGTTCTAGCTAAGAGGATGTGTGAATAGAAAGTACACAGTTTTCTAGCTAAGAGGATGTGAATAGAAAGTACACAGTTTATGTCACGTCTTTAAAAGAAAACTCTTTGCTCTCTATATCCTCTTCCCACTTCCAATAGTGAAAAATCTAGATGTTATGGTGATAAGCCAGTTTTAACCATGTTGATTAAGTCAACTTTCTTGGTGATGGCAGAAGAGCAAGATAGATGGTACCTGAGTCCTATTGTTACTGCTTGTACTGACTTGAGTTTCATTTCGGGGCAATTTGGCTATCATTACAAAGTTATGTGAAAGGAAGAAAATCTATCTTATTTAGGCACTATATATATATATATATATATATATACACACATATATATATATTTTTTTAATCATGAAAAAGTCATTTATTTGACTTTATCTCACATTACAATTCTGCAGAAGAATGCCAGATACTTTGTATTTCCTTCATGCCAGGATTGAATCCTTTAATCATTTCTTAGGCTATGTCTTTCCTAGGCAAGTGTATTTGACACCTATGCGTGGTTTCCTATTAATATGTCTCTGTTCAATTTAAAATGCATTCTTGGCTTGTAAGAAATTCCAAGGATAAGCACACAGCTTATGTGGAAGTTCTAAAAAATGATAAAATGGAGTAGAATGAATCTTGTAGCAAGCAGCTGTACGTATGTCAATACTACCAATTCTTAGTTGCACAGGCTAGCTGAAAAGACCCCTCTAGGACTTCTGTATTTATCTGCACAGGCTTGAACCCTCTGGGCTCGCTCCAAGACCAAAAAGACTTCCCTTGGGCAGTGTCGGGTACATGTGAAGGGAATATTTTTTCTTTTTTGTTTTAAAAGTTATTTTTATTGAGATATAATTGATGTATAACATTGTGTAAGTTTAAGGTGTACAATATGTTGGTTTGATACACGTATATATTACAGTATGATTACCATGATAGCATTAGCTGGCAGCTCTATCAAACTGCATAATTATCAGTTCTTTTTTGTGGTGGAAATTCTTAAGGTCTAGTCTCTCAGCAACTTTGACTTTTTTTTTTCCTCATATTCATTTTATTTTTTTTATTTTTATAATTTTTCACATTTTATTTTATTTTTTAACATCTTTATTGGAGTATAATTGCTGCAATTGTGTGTTAATTTCTGCTTTATAACAAAGTGAATCAACTACACATATACACATATCCCCATATCTCTTCCCTCTTTCGTCTCCCTCCCTCCCACCCTCCCTATACCACCCCTCTAAGGGGTCACAAAGCACCGAGCTGATCTCCGTGTGCTCTGCGGCTGCTTCCCACTAGCTATCGGTTTTACATGTGGTAGTGTATATATGTCCATGCCACTCTCTCACTTTGTTCCAGCTTACCCTTCCCCCTCCCCATGTCCTCAAGTCCATTCTCTAGTAGGTCTGTGTCTTTATTCCCATCCTGCCCCTAGGTTCTTCATGACATTTTTTTTCTTTTTAGATTCTATATATATGTGTTAGCATACGGTATTTATTTGTTTTTCTCTTTCTGACTTACTTCACTCTGAATGACAGACTCTAGGTCCGTCCACCTCACTACAAATAACTCAATTTCATTTCTTTTTATGGCTGAGTAATATTCCATTGTGTATATATGCCACATCTTCTTTATCCATTCATCTGTTGATGGACAATTAGGTTGTTTCCATCTCCGGGCTATTGTAAATAGAGCTGCAATGAACATTGTGGTACATGACTCATTTTGAATTATGGTTTTCTCAGGGTATATGCCAAGTAGTGGGATTGCTGGGTCCTATGGTAGTTCTATTTTTAGTTTTTTAAGGAAACTCCATACTGTTCTCCATAGTGGCTGTATCAGTTTACATTCCCACCAACAGTGCAAGAGGGTTCCCTTTTCTCCACACCCTCTCCAGCATTTATTGTTTGTAGATTTTTTGATGATGGCCATTCTGACTGGTGTGAGATGATATCTCACTGTAGTTTTGATTTACATTTCTCTAATGATTAATGATGTTGAGCATTCTTTCATGTGTTTGTTGGCAATCTGTATATCTTCTTTGGAGAAATGTCTATTTAGGTCTTCTGCCCATTTTTCGATTGGGTTTTTTGTGTTTTTGATATTGAGCTGCATGAGCTGCTTGTAAACTTTGGAGATTAATCATTTGTCAGTTGTTTCATTTGCAAATATTTTCTCCCATTCTGAGGGTTATCTTTTTGTCTTGTTTATGGTTTCCTTTGCTGTGCAGAAGATTTGACCTCTTTGTTATATCATATGAGTGATTCTCAGAGTATTTTTTCTTGCCTTTTTTTTTTTTTGGTGGGTGTATAATGCTGGAACATTCAAGATGCATTATTAAATTTTAAGGGCATGAAATAGAAAACTTTTGCCTTCTTCATCATTGATTTTTGTCACATTTTAATTTTTTCTAATGGAGGTTCTAGGTCTTAGTGTGCAATATTATTCTAGCAGTTATTTATTGTTATTTTGGACAACATATTTTCCAAAAATAAGAATTTTATAGCAACACATTTATTATTTTATAATACCTGTGGGGCAGGAATCTGTATGTGGTTTTCTGGGTTCTGAGACTTAGGAACTCTCACAAGCCTGCAATCAAAGTGTCATCCAAGATGTAGTCATATCAATATTTGACATTGATATGACCTAGGATCCTCTTAATATTTGATATTAATAGGATCCAAGATCCACTCACACTCACTTGGTGGTTGTTGGCAGCATTCAATTCCTTGTAGGCTGATGGATTGGAGGCTTCAGTTACCTGCTGGCTATTTGCCAAGGCTGTCCTCAATTCTTTATAATATGGGCTTCTCCATACCTTACAACATGGTAGCTGCCTTCATCAATTTGAGCAGGTAGGATTGAACAATGGAGGTAAAATAAATGTGAGCAAGGATTTATAACCTAATCTTGGAAAGAGACTCCATCACATTGGAGCATTCTGTTTGTTAGCAGCAAATCATTACATCCAGCCCACACTTGAAGGGAAATGATTATACAAAGGTTGAACTACAAGGAGGTGGACTCACTGAGGGGCATTTCGGAGTCTGCCTAACACAATGATCTTCTGGAGTGTTTCTTGAATCTGAAGATTCCTTTGCCTCATTCCCATGGATTTTGTTTTCTTATATCTTGGGGAAAGTGTAATGGCCACTCCAAGTAATTATGATGAAAAAAGATTCATGTAACTTTGAACATTCTAATTTTAAAATGTTCAAAGTTATTAATTAAATTGTTTAGTAAAAATACAATTAACATACATGAATTTATTTTGATTACATATCACAATTAAGCAGCAGTTATATCCCTATAAAAAATCAGGAGCTATATTTCTCCAGCCCACTTTGGGGGAGTAGATGCCTCAATATCATATTATTACTGGCTACATTTAGTTTTCTGCTCTCCATAAAAATTAAAGACATAGTTTTCAAACAATGCTCTGTTTATCAATCTTAAATTAATCTGTTAATTATTTTTATACATTTTGGATACTGAAAATCCATATTTAAGAAAAACACAAAATCAAATTTTAAAAATGGCACACAGCAAAAAATATACTTTCATAATTTTGTAAATGTATTTTAGATCTTGTTTATCAAACGCAGCTGTGTAAAGACAAAGAAGTTTTCCTATTTTCCTATATTTATAAGTTCCAGAATACAGATATTTAGACAGATAGAAAAAAATACATATATTGATATAGATATAGGTATAGATATACCTATATAGAATATAGATAATGACAACTGGAAAGTTACAAGAATATGTCTATTCATAAACAAAAGCATTCTATTACTTAACCAACCCTAAGATATTTCTGGAGGCCCCCTATTCCTCTCCTGATTTCTTTCTCTTCCCTTCCCTTCCTTTCCCTTTTTTACTCTGCACAGTATTTGGTAATATTATTCACTCCCATTATTGCTACCACTATCTATATATTCATGATTTAAAACTCTATCTATTCAATTCAAAATGTATTCATAAAACAAAACCGTCTATTCAGCTCCCTGAATCTCTATCCAGGTTTGACTGAAGCTTCTGCTTCAACTTTTCCTATCTATTGCTTGTATGAATTTCTTATATATCATGTCCTGAAGGAAAAGTTGCACCTATATGTTCTTGTCTCATCAACATTTAAACATACAGATGTCATCATATCTTGAAAACAAAAAATTAAAAAAGAAACCTTAAATTCTCTATTGATCTTACTACTCCTTGCAATTATCACTTTATTTCTTCCATTTTCTTTATAAACAAACTTCTGGAACAAGCAGTCCCAATACTTTATGTACACGTTCTCAACTTCTACTTACTCTTTAATCTTTCTAATCTAGTTCTCATTCACATCACAGCACTGAAAATTCTCTCCCACAGATTACCAACAGCCTCTGTCTTATTAATTTTCCAAGAGTGTAGGTATTGTTTCTGATCTTTCTTTGCTCTTCCATTAGGACTTAATACTGTTAACCACTGGTTTCTTTTGCATTACTGTTCCCTGCACTTGCTTATTTTTCCTCCGAATTTCTCTTCATGTGCCACACACATCCTCATCCTTCTCTGTTCTGACCTAAGATATTGAAGCTATCATTTCTGCTCATATTTCACTGGTGAGAGCACGATGGTTAGTCACATAACTTCAAAGGAAGTGAGGAAGAGCAAACTCACAATGTGCTCAGGAGAGGAGTCCCTGCAACACTACTCTGCTAATAGAGTCCACTGGACTCTCCCAATGTACTATCAAGTCTAAATCAATTGTAATCTTAAGGTGTTTTTAAGAATCTTCATCTTTCTCTCTACTTATCAACCTCAACTCACCTGGAGACTGACTGACAAAAAGAACTTACTAGTAACAACTTACTAGACTACTGAACGTCAACATGACTGGTCCCCTTCCTTTTCCACGTACCAAATACCTGAAAAACTCACTATGAACAAACAAGCTTCCCATGAATATAGTCCCCTATTTCTAAGCACCAGTTTTGTCCAAAATCTTTTGGCTCCATAAGAGAGACTGCAGTGATTTCCCCTGTCTTGGATGAGCCAAGAGGTGAATCATCAGGAGAGCAGATTCTGTCTGAGTTTATTACAGGAGCATGTTTTCAATTCTCTCAGACACAATACTTCTAAATCTAGGTATTTTCACTAAGGATATATTCCAAACAAAAAATAGATATAAATATGTATGCAAACATATTCATTGTGGCCTGGTGTAGAGTAGACAATCTGCAACCAAACTGAATGTCCAGAAGCTGGAGTATGGCTACATAAATATTCACCTATCAAATTAATAAAATATTTCTAGCTATATAAATGGTCATTGTAAAGACATATGAACATAGATAATTATGTGTGAATTAAAAGAGCTTAAAGAAATAAAGCACTACACTAATTAAAATAGGAAGGTGTACAGTAATTATTTAACTATGGGTACAGTTAATATCTTACAGTTCTGTGTATTTTTATATTAAATCACTATTGTAATTGTTATATTGTATATGATGAGTAAAAATAGAAAGAAAATAAATATTGGATATTAGAAAGATGGATATTGGAGGGACTTTCCTGGTGGTCCAATGGTTAAGACTCTGCACTTCCAATGCAGGGGCAGGGGTTTGATCCCTGGTAGGGGAAATAAGATCCTGCATGTCGTGTGGCATGGCCAAAATAAATAAGTAAATAAATAAAATAAATAAATTACACTTAAAAAGAAAAATGGAGATGAAGCTAAAGTTTTTCCATTGGGAGCTCCTTTCTTGGGATTTTGTATTTGCTTATTAAGACCTCAAAAAGGGCATAAATGATCAAGGAATGGTTTATAAAGGAGCTACCAAAACAAAGATGAGATTTTGCAGTCAGGAAAAATTAGAGGTCATGGTATTAATATTCTCTGATGGAGTCTTCAGATATGGAGCTAAAAAAGGCAAGATGGGATCATAGCAATAATTATTTCCTTCATAGGCCTGATTATTGATTTTATGAATTTGGTGACTCATAACTAGTTAGTAATGAACTGTAAAAGAACATGAGACCACAAGGAGAAAAACACATATTGTGCGGAATATGTACCAATGTTACCCTGCAGAAGGTGCTTGTACAATTTGGTTATTTAAGAAGATAACTTAATGTAAATAATTCTTAATTACATTTGACGGTGTCAAATTCGTAATGGGAAAGGCACAGAGAAAACCCTAAGGTATCATGGAGGTAACTTTTGCATGAAACACCTGCCACTCTTAGGGCTGGTGGGAAAAAGGAAGTGGATTGTGTCATTAAAATTTAAGAGCTTGGAGAAAGGGGCCTGCACAGCTGAAACTCTGAGCTCTGAGGAGTGGGTCTTGGCCAGCTGACACAGGTATTTCTGAGCTTGAAGGGAACCAGAACTTTGAAGATGAGGTGCCCGCCCAAGGTGCTGGTATCTCTGAGGAGGAACAATGATGCTGTGTTTGTGACTTTTGTAAAAAGCTGCAAACTAGATTCAGTCACTGCCATTGTATGTAACTGCTGCTGCTCTGGTGAAGAAACAAGGTTGCTAAAGGAACAGGAGGCAAGCAGAAAACAAGACCTACCTCCTTCTCCCAGCTTCTCAGTCTCTCTCAAGTGTCCATTATTGGCAGATCCTGAAAGGGAACAAAACGGCAGAACAAAAATGTGGTGTGGAAAGTTCTACCTCCAAAATTGTAAAACAAATCACTGAGAGACAGAAGCTTATCAACTGGTATCAACTGGTGACTGCTTATCAAAGGAGTCACCAGAAATCATTGGCCAGAGTATGATACATTGAGTCATTTATGGATTCATTTGTGCATTCAGGTGCCATGAACATTAATACACATTGATTACATGAAAAGCAAATTGCTTGAGTCCTCATACATAATTAGTATAACATATGGTCCCCAGATTCAACTTGATTATTATTTAGTGTTGAGTTTGGTCCTGGGTTCTAAGTTATCGTTTGGATTTATATGAGTTAGCCTGGCATTATTACTAACAGCATCACATTTTACTTTCAGAAGTGTTCCAGTTTGGACAATAAATTACATAGTTACTGAACACATAACTTACACATAAATATACATGTCCAATAGACATTAATTTGTGTTTTACTAGCAACATACATAAGAAATAGTAATCGTAAAATCAAGGGAACACACAACTATGTTGGTATAGATAGTACGAATGATGTGAAAGGAAACGTTCTTAAAGAAGGAAATGTTTGAGCTGGGTGTTAGAAGATTAGTGGAAGTTTACGATGGTCATGAGGCAAATAAGGACACTTGACATAGCAGAGACAGCATGGAACACGTGGGAAATGCATAAAGTTCTAACCAAGACATGGAATGAATTAGCAAGTTTATATGTAGACATAAACAACTAATTAAACGTGTCAATTGCCAACTCTGAATCTACACAAACACTTCAGTTAAGACTAGTACAATGTTGATGATGCTAAGGACATTGCAGATATTATCTCATTTAAAATTGAGAGAAATAAAATCAGGGATGTTTCCAGTTTTTTACTATTACAAATATAGCTTCTGTTAACATTTGTGTACAGATTCTTGCTTGAACATAGATCTTCATTTCTCTGGGAAAAATGCCCAGCAGTATAATTGCTGGGTTGAAGATACATTATTTTTAGTGGAGTATTTTAGCTGTTATGCTTATATGTCTTTATCTTCTTTTTTCAACACTTGAATAACTGCCATAATCTTGGTTTTGCACTTTGCAGGGTATGAAATTGACCAGTGTGCATATGTGCATGCACAAGTGTGTGTGTGTGTGTGTGTGCGTGTGTTTGTGTGTCTGTGTAGTAATGTCACTCAGAGGAAGTGGATAGCTAAAGAAATTACAGTTACAAAAGGAAAGAAAGGGATAAACTTTCCAAAACATGTTTTGGGAATCTTTCCAGATCTAAACACTGGGTGAGTAGATATTAATAGGAAATTTGCTATTGAATAAAATATGTGGAAGGAAAGCACTATACTTTTCTTCAGTAGATTTGAGATATTGCCTATCTTCCCTTGTTTAGGGACATGTTTACTTCTTTTATACCAGTATAAATGAGTACAATGTTTTTTAGACATATTGGAGATACCTGTCTGGGTATGTTTCCAGGGAGAAATACACCTGGGAAGTGAACAATGCTACACATCACTGAGCAGTAACATCTAATTATTACTGGTGGGGAAAGCCATACTGAACGGGTCAGCTTTTAGATAATGCTGCTGTTTCTCGTCAAGCTATCTACTTGTCATTTACGTAGCTACAGATGGATGCCTCTGTTTATCAGGCATTTTCTGAAAGCGTTATTCCTTTGGAGGACAGGGATTAGTATAGGGGTTTGAAAATACATTATCTGAAGAAATGGGCCAGAGGAGTGCTCTAACTTATGACTCTTTTGTAGGAAGCAAAATATGTGATAAACTGAGTCCTGTGTAACAATCTCTTGGAGACCAATAAAAGAAGACATACATAATAACTGAAACTGGCTTCAATCTCAACAACACTTAAACAAACAAAAACATTAAAAGCTCTCATCTGAAGTATGAGAATTTATTCTGTTTATCTGACATTTTATTCCAGTTTTATTCTTTTTAAGAAATTCTTTCATGTAATCTTTCAGTTGAAAGTTGTATTTTAATCTTCCTAGATAAAAGCTGTGCATGATATTAATTAAATATCTGTCAGTCACTCAGGACATCAAAATTATCATTTTTAAGAAAGACAAAACAGTCACTTTCTTAAATTTTTGCTGAGGTTTAATATAAGCATATATAATATATTCCTTTAATGGGTAGATTAAACGAATACAATGATGAAACATTGTGGGAGAATTTATCAGATTACTTGGTAAATAGAAATAATTGTTCTTTACCCTAAAAACTCTTGGTCTAAATAAAACTCATGTACTCATATACTCTTTGTTATAAGAATACTATTTACTTTAGAAGTATACTTCTGGACATGGTGTCACTGGCATATTTAGATATTTTGAAAACTATTTTACCTAGCAATTGCAACTTCAACATAAAATTTTTCTAAAAAGTTGGTATTTTAAAAATCCACTACATTTTTAAGAAATGGTTCAATACAAGTTAAAAACACATCTTAGAAAGAATGTGCTCGACATTTAGTCTTAAAAGAGTTTTTATTCAACTCTCCCTTCCCTGACAATTCTTTTTTTTTTGCGGTACGCGGGCCTCTCACTGTTGTGGCCTCTCCCGTTGCGGAGCACAGGCTCTGGACGCGCAGGCTCAGCGGCCATGGCTCACGGGCCTAGCCGCTCTGTGGCACGTGGGTTCTTCCCGGACCAGTGCACGAACCCGTGTCCCCTGCATCGGCAGGTGGACTCTCAACCACTGCACCACCAGGGAAGCCCAAGGAAGCCCTCCCTGACAATTCTTTAAAGGAGTAGGTTACATATGTCTCCCAATACAATGTCTATTACTCAGAGCAGCCTCATGACCACATACTCATGATACACACTCATATCACATCTCATGATACTCTAATGGCCACATACTGTGTTGTGCATAATTCTCTCCCTGACAGTTATGACTTTAATATTTTACATTCAAGAGAGTATGTAGTGATTTTGACTACGGATAACAAGGCAATTATTAGCAAAAGCACAATATTGAATTTTAGTGTTAAAATTATCATTAATAATAAATAGTTTATAACACATTGCAGAGTTGATCATGACTTGCTTGTATCATAACACAGCAGATGAAACATACTATTTAAAAAAAATATTGACACATATACACATATAGATAATTGTGGTGAATATGAAAGAGCTTGCCTTAGATCTAAATATGCACTGGGCAAAATTTGTTACAAGCTCCTTGCCAAAATTTTAAGTTACGTATTTATGTTTCCACAATTGTATTTTTAAATTATAAGTTAAGAGGGATTACCCATAAAATAGGTGTATTTTTTCAGTGTTAACATTATGATTAGAGAGGATAATTGGGGAAGAAATGTTTCATTGCATTGAGAAGTTTACTTTATAAAGTAAAATATATACTTCCTTTATCAGGCACAGAAATTCAAAAATTTAAAAAAGATGGATTTACGAACAGAAGTATTCAAAATTGGATACAATGCCTATAGTTGTACTTTACACTAGATACCCCGATACTCTACATAGTACAAATTCTCCCTCCTCTGTGAAGCTTCTCTCTTCCCATCTTCTATGACCATTTCCTCCTTTGAGCTCCTACACATCTTAATGCCTGTGTCATGCATTAGGTAATTAATCTTCTACTGATTTATAATATCTCATATTGTTATTATCAACTATTATATATTCTTTCTTTTCTTTTTTGTTTACTAAATCTCATTTCCCTTAGGTGGTCCATAAACCCCTTCAAATCAGAGGACATTTGTTATACTTCTTTGCCCATCAGTATATAATGCTAAACTATCTTGGTGTTTAATAGTTTTAAATTAGAGACAGGTGTGGCCTCATAGCAATACCATGCTTTTTTTTTTTCTTTTTTTTAAGGATTTCAACCTCTTGATAGCTGCATGGTGTACAAGTAAAAGACATTGCTTCAATGGTCTTTCAGTAATTTGGTGGTGAGGTGTTGACGGAAGGGAAATGCTCTATAGTTCTATGATTAGGTCTCAGTCTTTTAGTGAGGGTATGTCTCTGGACTTTAAATTTCACAGAAGTTTCTCAGGTTTTTTTTTCTCTCCCATTATGTGGGACAGGACCGATAGAGTGTGTTGGAGATAGGTATTTCCCTTGTCCCACATAGAAGGCTAGAGCCAGCTTCAGTTAATTATTTCCCTTCTTTGCTTCAGTTAGGCTCTGATAATACCCAGGTGATTATGTTTCAGTTAACTAGTTTCTTCTGTAGGCAGGTTTGTTAAGAAGACTAGATCACCCTGAGGTATTTCAAAATGGTTCCTATTCTCCTCCTGCTGCCAGAGGCAGGAGGGGATTTTTCTCTGGTATTTACTGTGAGAAATTGGTCAAGTTCCTGGGGGCAAATCTCATAATATTGTAGGGCCCCCTATGACTGAGTTCCCCTGGAGTTTTAGCTCTCAAAGTTGTCCACACTGAGCCTCCAGCAACTCATCAATTTCAGTTCAAGATTTCCTTCCCCAGCACTGGTTTCCTGGGCAGTTTCTACTTGTGAATCTGTGCTCAGGTAAGTTAAGATTCTTATTTGCTCATTTCTCCAATCTTGGAAGCAGTAATTTCTCCTGAGTTCTCCCCTTTCTCATGGATATAAGAAGAGTTACTGGTTTTTCAGTATGTTCAGCTTTTTACTAACAAGAATGCAGTGGCATTTCTGCTTGTATGCAGAAATGGAAATCAGAAGTCTAGGGTTTCTTTTTGAGGTGATGAAAATGGTCTAAAATTGACTGTAATAATGGCGTACATATCTGTGAATATAGTAAAAACTGTTGAATTTAATCACATTACATGGGTTAATTTTATGGCATGTTAACTATACCTCAAGAATGATATTTTTAAGTGGACAGTATAAATGTATCTTTGTTTGAAACTCCTTTTTTTACCCTATGGGACTTGAAAAGCACTGTAAGAAGCAATAATAATAAATCTTTTGATGGAATCACAATGCATAAAAATATAAGTTGTGACATAACAGTAGAGGAGGATGGAACAGAAGTATATAAAATGAAAGTTTTGTATAGTACTGAAATTTAGTTGTTATTAACATGAACTAGAATATTGTCAATTAAGATATCAATCCTCAGTGAAGCCACTTAAAAAGTAACTCAAAATATATATTAAAACAAACAAGACACTTAATATGGCACATTATAAGATATCTATTTAACACAAAAGGCAGTAATGGAGGGACTGTGGAACAAAAAAGACATAAGCTATGTGGCAAAGACAAATTATATAAAGTAATAAAACAATTCATTGTTGCATTTGTAACATATATAAATTATGTATAACGATAATAGCACAGAAAAGGGAGGCAAGAGGGAACAGAGCTATAAAAGAATGACAATTATACATTTCACTGTAATTAAATTAGCATAAACCAGAAGTAGATTTTGGCAAAATAAATTATATATTGTGAGCCCTGGAACAAACGCTAAGATATTAAGTAAAATATGTATAATGAAAAACAACCTTAAAGGAATGATTGTTGCCCTAGATATATTCACTTAAGGCAAAATAATATATTAAAGGAGAAAAAGAAAAAAAATGAGACATGTAATAAAACAAAATGTAACATGGCAGATATGTGTAGGTGTATCAAAATTGTTGTCGCAGTTGGAAAACAACTTTACCAACTAATGTACAGTGTTTATGTACAGTTTCTTTTGCCTTTAACTTACATACCTCATAGATTTCCAAAGTTACTTATGTCTGCATTTTCCTGAAATCCCTTAGAGAAACTGATATTTTTTTCTGCATTCCATCCTGCACTCATTAAAAGCCGCTGTTTGTATTTTCAAGTTCCATGAATTTTGAAAAATTCAAAATAGTGTGTATCCATCATTATGGTATTATACAGAATAATTTTATTGCCCTAAAAATCCCCTGTGCTTCATCTATTCCATCTTCTCTCTCTCCCGCTCTGGTACCTCTGGCAGCTACTTATCCTTTCGCTACCTTATAGTTTTACCTTTTCTAGAATGTCATATAATTGGAATAATATATTATTCAGCATTTTCTTACAGTCTTATTTCACTGAGAAATATGAATTTAAGCTTTCTCTATATAATTTTTGTACATTTATTGCTCATATGTTTATTTTTTATCACAGAATAATATTGTTACATGGATTAATACAGCTTGTTTATCCATTCACCCACTGAAGAGCACCTGGGTTTCTTCCAGCTCTTGGTGATTATGAAAAAAGTTGCTATAAGCATTTACATGCGGTCTTTCTTTGAACATAGATTTCAAATCAGTTGAATAAATACCTAAGAGTATGATTAGTAGGTTGTACAGTAAGAATTGGCTTCAAAAACTGCCCGTCTTCCAAAATTGTTGTGCCATTTTACAAATGAATGAGAGTTCTTTTTGCTTTGCATTCTTGCCAGCAGTTGATATTGTCAATATTTGGAATTTAGCCATTCTAATAGATATATAGTGGTATCTTATTTTTATTTTGTATTTTCCTAATGACAAATAACGTTGAACATATTTTCATATACTTATTTTACATACGTATATTTTCTTTGGTGATGTGACTTTTCAGATCTTTTGCTCATTTAAAACTGGATTTTTGGTTGAGTTTTAAGAGTTACTTGTATATTTTGGATATGAGTTCTTTATCAGACATGTCTTTGTTTTTGTTTGCAGATATTTTCCTTCAGTCTTGTCTTTTAATTTATCTTAATATTTTGTGGAGCAGAAGCTTTTCATAAAGTCCAACTTATTTTTTTTTCATGGATCATGCTTTTGGTTTTGAATGTTTAAAAAATCATTGCCAAACCTAAGATAATAAAGATATTTTCCTGTATTTTCTTCTAGAGATTAAAAAAAGGTGTTTTGCATTTAGGCCTATGGTCAGTAATTTTGAGTTACTATTGTGAAAATTGTAGATATAGGTCTACATTCTTTTTCTTTTTTTGCATATAATAGTACAATGTTTCCAGCACCTTTTGTTGAAAAGAATATCCTGTTTCCATTAAATTGCCTTTGCTTCTTTGACAAATATTAGTTGACTGTACTGGGGTTGGTATATCTCTAGATCTTCATTCTGTTTCATTTAACTATGTGTCCATTCTCTTGCCAATACCATTCTGTGTTATTTTTGTAGCTTTATAGTAACTTTTGAAGTTGAGTTGACACCTCTGACTTTCCTTGTCTACTTTAGTTTTTGTTTTCTTTTGCCTTTTGTAAAAACTTGATAATCAGTTTATAGATATTTACAAAACAGCATGCTGGGATTTTAATTGAGATTGCCTTTGAATACATATGTTAAAATGGAAATATTTTACTTCTTACAGGAACTGTTTTCCAGTACATGTGTACAGAATATTCCTCGATTTATTTATATCTTATTTTGTTTCTTTTATCACTTTAGTATTTTTCTAAAAATAGATGCACATATCTTATTATTTTTATGCTTGAGTATTTCATTTTAGGTGCAATGTTGTGTCTTTATTTTCAAATTCCAATTGTTTATTACTGATGTATAGGAAAGTAACCTTGTATATTGCAAATTTGTTACAATCACTTAGTTTCAGGAGTATTTTGTTGTTGTTGATACTTTAGGATTTATCTATATACAATCACATAATCTGTGAACAGACAGTTTTATTTCAAATCTGTTTATCTTTTCTTTTCTTGTCTAAGTTGCATAGCCTAACACTTATAGTATGGCTTAGAAAAAGAGTGGTAAGAGGAGACATACTTGCCTGTTCTTGATCTTAATTGTAAAGCAATTAAGTATAGTGTTAGCTATGCCTTTTTTGTAGGTGTTTTCTGTCAGTTTGAGGAAGTTTCCCTTGTTGGCTGAGAGTTTTTATCATGAATGGGTATTGGAATTTGTCAAATATTTTTTAAACGATCTATTGACAAGATTGGGTGATTTTTCTTCTTTAGCCTACTGATGTGATAGATTAATTTATTTTCAAATGTTGAACAAGCCTTGTACATGTGAAATAAATCCTACTTGGTAATGGTATATAATTTTTAAATATATTTTTGGATTTGATTTATTAATATTTTGTCAAGGATTTTTGCATATGTTCATAAGAGATACAGGCAGTAGTACTTCACTCTTATAATATCTTTATCTGGTGTTGGTATTAGGGTATTGCTGGCCTCACAGAATGCGTTTCCAAATATTCCTTCCAATTCTACTCTCTGGAAGAGATTTTAAGAATTGGTTACCTATTTTCCTTAAACATTTGTGAGAATACACCAGTGAAACTATCTGGAACTAATGGTTTCTTTTTGGCAGGGCATTAATTATTTGTGTTTGTTTTTATTATTATAAGAAAACTTGACATGAGATCTACACTTATAAGAAATTTTATGTGTACAATACAGTATTGTTGAGTATAGGCATGGTAATGCAGTAGATCTCTAAAACTTAATCATTTTCATAACTGAAACTTTCTACCCATTGAATAACAACTCCCTATTTCTTTCTCCAACCCTGGGTAACCATCATTCTACTCTCTGCTCCAGTGTGTTTGACTATTTTATATACCTCATATAAGTGAAATCATGGAGCATTTGTCCTTTTGTGAGTAGCTTGTTTCACTTAATATAATATCCTCCACGTTTATCTATGTTGTCATATATGGTAGTATTTCTTTTTTCTACAGCTGAATAATAGTCCCTTGTAGGTGTAAGCCACATTTTCTTTATCCAGTCATCCATTGATAGGCATTTAGGCTGTTTCTACATCTTGGCTCTTGTGAACAGTGCTGCATTGAACATGGGAGAGAAGATATCTCTTAAGATTCAGATTTCAATTCTTTTAGATAAATAACCAATGTGGAAATGCTGGATCATATGGCAGTTATATTTTTCATATTTTGAGGAGCCTCCATAGTGTTTTCCATAACAACTGCAAAATTTTACATTCCTGCCAATAATGTTCAAGGGATCCAACTTCTCCACATTCCCAACATTTGTCATCTTTTATTTTTTAATAATAGCCACCTAAGAGATGTGAGGTGAAACCTCAATGTGGTTTTGATTTTCATTTCCCTGATGATTAGTGATATGTAGCATCTTTTCATATATCTATTGCCCATTTATATGTCTTCTTTGGAGAAATGTCTATTCAAGACCTTTGCCCATTTTTTTAAATTGGGTTATTGTTTTTTCTTTGCTTTTTTTTTTTTTTTTTTTTACTATAGACTTGGAATTCCCTGTATATTTTGGATATTAACCCCTTATCAGACACATGGTTTGCTAATGTTTTCTCCCATTACATAGGTTGCCTTTTTACTCTGTTGTTTCCTTTGCTGTGCAGAAGCTTTTCAGTTTGATGTAATGCCACTTGTTTATTTTTGCTATTGTTTCCTGTGCTGTTGGTGTGCTATTCATGAAATCACCTCCAAGACAAATGCCGTTAAGTTTTCTCCTATGTTTTGCTCAAGAATTTCACAATTTCAGGGTATTACATTCAAGTTGTTTAATCCACTTTTGAGCTGATTTTTGCATATGTATAAGACAGTGCTCCAATTTCTTTCTACTGCATGTGGATATCCAGTTTTCACAACACCATTTCTTGAAGGGACTATCCTTTCTCCATAATGTAAGCACCCTTGTTGAAGATCAATTGACTGTATATGCATGGAGTTATTTTAAGGCTCTTTATTTGTTTCACTGATCTAAATGTCTCTCTTTATGCCAGTACCATACTGTTTCAATTATGTGGCTTTGTAATATATTCTGAAAGTAAGAAGCATCATGCCTGTAGCTTTGTTCTAATTTCTCAAGATTATTTTGCATATTCAGGGTCTTTTTGGTTCTATATGAATTTTAGTACTTTTAAAAAATATTCCTGTGAAATATGCCATTGGGATTTTGATAGGGATTGCATTGAAACTGTAGATAAATTTGGGTAGAATGGGCATTTTAATATGTTTTCCAATACATGAGCACAGGATTCCTTTCAAAATTTGTCTGTCTTCAATTTCTTTCATCAATGTTATGAGTTTTCAACATACAAATCTTTCACTTCTTAAATTATTCCTACATATTATTTTAATGCTATTGTTAATGGGATTGTTTTCTTAATTTCCTTTTCATTTTGTTTGTTTTAGTATATAGCAATGCAAACCATTTTTAAATGTTGGTTTTGTATCCTGCAACTACACTGAATTCTTTTATTAGTCCTAACAATTTTTGTGTGTGGAATATTTAGGGTTTTATAGATATAAGATCATGTCATCTGTAAACAAATAATTTTACTCTTTCCTCTGATTTAGATGCCTTTCACTTTTTATTTGAAGGATTGCTTTGTGGGCATTGAGTTGTCCAAAGTATTCTGAATTTTAAAAAATGTGATGAGTAGTGGAGCTTCCTCTTTCATATCTGATATTATCAATTTGTGTCTTCTTTCATTTTATCTTAGTTAGCCTGGCTGGAGTTTTATCAATTTTGTGGTTCTTTTCCAAAACCCAGCTTTTGGATTTGATTATTTTCTCTCTCTCTCCCTCCCTCCCCCTTTCCTGTTTTCAATTTCATTGACTACTGCTATAATAGTATTTCTTTTCTTCTTGCTTTCCAATTAAATTGTTCTTTTTCAAGTTTCCTAAATTGGAAACTTACAGTATTAATTTTAATCTCTCTTCTCTTCTAAAATATTAATTTAGTGTTAAAAATATCCCTGTAGCTCTTGCTCCCACTTCTCCTCACAAATTTTGATGTGTTGTAATTTCATTTTTATTATTTCCTACATAATTTAAAGATTTCTCTTGATACTTCTTGATACTTATTTAGGAATGTGTTATTTAATCTCAAAAAGTTTTTGGATTTTCTGTCTACCTTTTTGCCAATGATTTTTAGTTTAATTCCATTGTTATCTGGGAACATAATTGTTAAAGTTCTATTTTTTTTTTTTTGACTATGGTGCATTGTAGTGCTCAGAATGTGGTCTATCTTGGTATATGTTACATGTAAGTGTGAAAAGAATGTATATTCTACTGAAGGTGGGTGTAGTATTTATACATGTTTATTAGAACAAGAAGACTGATTGTGCTATTCTGATCAATTATATCCTTTCTGATTTCTCTACTCCCTGATCTATCAGTGAGGATGTTGAGGTCTCCAGATACAATAGTGGGTTAGTCTATTTCTCCTGCAGTCTATCACTTTTTTGCCTCTCATATTTTGACAATGTGTTGTTAGTCACATACACATTAATAATTATTAAGTCTTCTTGAAAAATTGATCCCTTTATCATAAAGTAATGGCTCTCTTTACACCTGATAGTTGCCCTTACTCTGATGTCTGCTTTGCCTGATATTCATGTAGCTATTTTAGCTTTCTTATTTTTAGCATAGTATATTTGTTTTACACTCCTTTACTTTTAACTATGTTTTTATATTTAAAATATTTTGTTAGGCAATATATAGTTGGGTCATTTTTAAAAATCCACTGTGATAATCTCTATTTTTCAATTGGAATATTTAGACCATTCACATTTAGGGTAATTATTGATATAGTTGAATTAACATCTACTATGTTTGTAACTATTTTCTATTTGTTGAGCTTTTTCCTTGATTTTTTTCTTCCCCTTATCTTCTGTCTTCTTTTATTTTAATGGAGCATTTTACTTAATCCCACTTTCTTTCTTCTCTTAGCATATCACTTCTTAAAAACTAGCTGTTGGCCCTGTGCTTCCAGTATCTATTTACAGCTAATCTAAATCTATTTTCAGTAAACACTATAACATTTCATTGATAGTGGAGTTACTTTATAACAGAATATTCCCAGTTACTCCCACCTATCCTTTATAAAATTGCTGTTATTCATTTCACTTATCCTTATTTCACTTATTCTATAACCACAGGTACATTGTTAGTATTCTGAATAGTTTTCTAGTAAATTAATAATAATATAAAAATGAAATATTTTATTTCATTTTTTTCCTTTTATGGTATCTTCCTTTTTAAATGTAGATCCAGATTTCTGCTCTATAACATTGACTCTCTGCCTGAGGAAATTCTCTCAACATTTCTTGCAGGGAAAGTCTGCTAGTAATTAACTTATTGTATTTGTTTTCTTATAAAGTTTTTTTTTCTACTTCACTTTTGAAGGATAATATTGCTCAATAAATATTTCTAGGGTGATTTTTTTTTCTCTCAACAGTTTATTGAGAGTTTCTAATGTGAAGCCCATTGTAATATTTATACCTGTGCTTCTGTGGCTAAAGTTTTTTTTTCCTCCCCACTGACATTTTTCTTTGTCTCTTTCTTTTTTTCTTTGTCTTCAGTTATTTGCAGTTTGAATAGATATGTCTATTTGTTGATATTTTTGTATTTATCCTGATTAATACTTTTGAGCTTACTGGATCTGTGTCCTGTTTATAATTAATTTTGGAAATTCTTGACCATTATTACTTCAAATATTTTTTCTGCTGCATTCTCTTTCTTTTCCTTCTGGCATTCCTATTAATATATGTTAGAACCTTTGAAGTTGTCTACATTTCTTGGATATTCTATTCTGTATTTCATTCTTTTTATTTTTCCCCTTTTCATTTCAGTTTGGAAAACTTCTATTGGCATATATTCAAACACACTCTTTGCCTTGTTGTGTTCAGGCTACTGATGAACCTATGAAAGGCATTCTTCATTTCTGTCTATAATATTTCTTTATTTCTAGCATTTCTCCTAGAGTTTCCATCTCTCTGCTTAGATCACCCATCTTTTATTGTATGTTGTCTATTTTCTCCACTAAAGTTTGTAATATTTCAATCAGTTACTTAAATTTCTTGTCTAAAAACTCTAAAATGTATATCATATGTGAGTTCGGTTCTGATACTTTGTCTCTTCAGACTGTGTGTGTGTGTGTGTGTGTGTGTGTGTGTGTGTGTGTCTGCCTTTTAGCACATTTTGTAATTCTTTTGTTGAACATAGGACATTACATATCAGGTAATAGGAACAAAAGTACACAAGACTTTAAGTGTAAATTTTTTTGGCATCTGCCTGGGAATTGGGCTGTGCTTAGAGTTTTCTGTATCTCTAGTTAATATGCCACCCCACTGTCTTCTGACCTCCATGGTTTCTGATGAAAAATTACCTGTTAATCTTATTGAAGATCTCTTTTACATGATGAATATTTTTCTTTGTTTTCAAAATTTTCTTTTTGTCTTTGATTTCAATAATTTGGTTATGGTATAATCAGGGGTGCACATTTTTGAGTTTTTCCTAGTTTGAGATTGAGATTCTTGAATGTGTAGATTAATATTTTCATCAAATTTGGGAAATTATCATCATTATTTATTCAAGTATGTTTTTATGCTCCTTTCTCTCTTCTTTTTAACTTGATTTCCCACTATTGAATTTTGGTGTCTGACAGATCTCTGAGGCTCTGTTTGTTGGACTTTTTCATTTTTTACTTTTTCTGTTCTTCCAACTAGATAATCTCAAATGACCTGTCTTCAAGTTTATTCTTTCTTTTTTATGTTTTCAAATTTGATGTTGAATCCCTCTACTACATTTTTCACTTAATTTATTGTACTTCTAAACTCTAGAATTTTATTATATTTTATAATTCCAATCTGTTAGTTAATATTCTCTATTTGATCAGACATTGTCATCATACCTTCCTGTACTTCTTCAAGCATGATTTCCTTTAGTTCTTTGAATATTTTTATAATGACTGTTTTGAAATCTTTGTCTGTTCAGTCTAACATCTGGTACCTCTCAAAGGCAATGTTTTGCCTCCTTTTTTCCCTGGGGAAAAAAAAGGAGAAAAATCTGGGTCAGATTTTTCTGATTATTTTCATATCTTACCAGTTTTTGTGAATTTCAGTATTTTGGTAATATAGCTGCTCCGTGTACTAAATCTCATTCCCTCTGTTCTGGTCTCATTACTATTGTTGCATCCTTGTTATTTGTTTATTATTTTGATGGGTCATTTTAGTGAAATCTATTTCCCCAGCAATAGGCACTGTCTGACATTGCTCCATAGAGAACACAGATTATCAGCATCTGTACAATCACTGTAAGATACCAGAAATTTTTAGCAGGGATGTCTTTGTCCCTTTTCCTGATATCTTCATTAAGCTACCTTATACTTTTGTTATCACACCCAGCTGCTAGGCTCTACTAATTGCCAGATGATTGCTCCATTTTTTTTTTTTACACTGCCATAGGGTATATGTTGGAATAAACAGGGTATAAAATCCTTGATTGTTTGGTTTAATTATATTTGGGTAGGGATAGTTTTGTGGTCATGCTTAGTGGTTTATTTTGACCCCAGGAGAGCCCTTCTTAGCTATTTCTTGGTTCTCTGCTAAACTAGCTGGTCTACAGTTTAACTTGTTTTTCTCACAGAACTATCAAACTCTTCATAATTACTCACAGCCAAAATTTCCTTTGTTTTAGAGAATGCCTTTAAACTGAGATTTTCCAACATCATGTTTCAAATAGAATCTGTTCCTTTGGGTATATATTCAGAGCTCTCTGTGCAAAATCTCCAAGCCACTGTTCCAGGTATTAGAAAGGGGCCATAAACTCTGGTCATCTCAGCTCACCATTCTGGGGATGGAATCTCTGCTCTGTTAGCAAACTCGGTTTTGGGCAATATGGATCCTGCTATTCTCAACCTGCCACACTATGAGTGGTGGCTGTGTGGAGAAAGAGAGCCCTGACCTCTTGGCCAAACTCACCATGAATTTTGCCTTAGAACTTACAGGTGTAGTGGATGAGAAGCCCTGGAAGACACTGGTGGTCTGCCTCTCCCAGTGAGGCCCAGCATTCCTTGATTAAGAGCTGAAGGGATTAGGGAGGCCTGTCTTCCAAGCCACATGTTTCTAGAATGGAGATTCCCTCATGATGAGCTTGGGAAGACAACAGAAATGATCATGGCTGACGTGCCACAGATTTCACTCTTCTTATCTAGATTTAGTATATATTTTTGAGCAAATATTTCTCCCTTTGCTGTATACCATTGGTATAATTTCCTGAGATTATTGATGATTGTGTTTTAAGATAATTTCACCAATTATTGTTGTTTCACTGAGGAGTGGGTCTGTGGGTCTCCTCACACTGCTATTCTGGAAGTGCTGCCTTTCAGAATTTCCTTAATATTGAATTAAATTTCCTTAATAGTTAAAGGGGCTATTCATATTATCTATTTCCTATTTTATGAGATGATGTAGTTTGTAAATTTTGAGGAATAGGTCCATTTCATCTAAGTTTTCAAATATATGTGTGTGGAGTTGTTTTTAGTATACACTTATTATACTTTTGATATACCTGTGGTCCTATCCCCTCTTCAATCTTGATACTGGTAATTCATATATCTTTCTTTTTTCTCAGCCTTGCTAGAGGATTGGCAATTTTATTGATCTTTTTAAACAAATAAGTTTTTATTTATATTTTCTATTGTCTCAGAATTTTAAATTTCATTGATCTCTTTTATCTTTATTATTTTCTTCCTCCCTCTTGATTTGTGTTTATTTTTTGTTCTTTTTCTAGGTTATGGAGTGGGAATTTATTGATTATTTTCTCTTTTCTAATGTATATTTTATTGCTACAGTTTCTTTGCTCAGTACTGCTTTAGGTTTGTCCCTTGAATTTTCATATATTGTATTTTCATTTTTATTGAGTTAAATGTATTTCTCTATTTTCTTTGAAACTTCCAGTGCCCCACAGATTGTTTAGAAGATTGTTGTTTAATATTCACTCGTGTGGAGATTTTTCTGTTATCTTCCTGTTACTGATTTCAAGTTTGATTCTATTCTGGTCAGCAAACACACTCTGTTTGATTTCAATTCTTACCAATTTCTTTAGGATCATTTTATGCCAACTATATTGTTAATTTTGGTTTATGTTCTATGGGCACTGGAAAAGAATATACATTCGGCTGGCTTGGGTTGAAGTGTTCTATACATGTCAACTAAATCCTATTGTTTGATGGTGTTGTTGATTTCTTCTACATCCTTGCTGACTTTATGTGTAATTGGTCTATCAGTTGTTGAGAGAGGAGTGATAAATCTCCAAAAATAACTGTGGGTTTCTCTCTTTATCCATTCAGTTCTGTTGGTTTGGTTTCACACAATTTACACTGTGTTGTTTATTGCTTATATATTTAGAATTCCTATGTCTTCTTGGTAGATTGATGCTTTCAGTATTATATAATGCACCTCTCTCTCTGGTAATTTTTTCTCTGAAGTTTATTTGTTATTAATATAGCCAGTCCAATTTTCTTTGATTAATATTTGAATGATATATCTTTCTCCATCCTTTTCCTTTTAACCTGCTTATGTTGCTTTATGTGAATTGCATTTTTTGTAAACAGCATATAGTTGGGTTATATGTTTTAATCCTCTTTGCTAATCACAGGGCTTTAATTGATGTATTTATACCATTTACACTTAATGTAATCATTGATATATTAGGGTTTACGTCTGCATTTTACTTTTTGTTTTCTGTTTTCTCTGTTTGATTTGTGTTTTCTATTCCCTGCCTTTCTGTGGGTTATTGGACATCTTATAGAATTTCATTTAATTCATCTGTAGTGTTTTTAGTGTATGCTTTGGTGTATCTCTTTAGTGGTTGCTCTAAGTATTTTATTATATGTACATAACTTATCACTCTTTACTGGTGTCCAAACTTTACCTCTGTTAACCCCTCTTTGTTCTCCCCCAAGTATAATACAGTCACATTAGATATTTCCTTTATAGGCATTTAGAACTGCATCAGACAGTGCTGTAAGTTTTCCTTCACTTGTCAAACATAATTTAGAAAACTCAAGAGGAGGATAGACTAACATATTTCCCTATAACTTTGTGCATTATGTTCTTTTTTCCTTTTTGATATTCCAAGCTCCCTTCTTTAATCATTTTCTTTTTGTATAGAGAACTATCTTTAGCAATTCTATTTGGGTATATCTTCTGGGCACAAATTCTTAGTTTTCCTTCATCTGGGAATATCTTGATTTTTTGTAAAGTCCTTAAAGATATTTTTGCTGGACATAGGAATCCTGGTAAATAGTCATCTTTCAGCATTTTAAAAATGCTATTCCATTTCCTTCTGGTCTCTATGATTAATATGAGAAATCCACCATAATTAATGTGGTATTTTTCCCCCATAGGTAAAGTGTCTTTTTTTCTTCCTTGGTCTCCTGGTTTATTGCTTTTAATTTACTTTGCAGAAATTTGACCAAGATGTGTCTTGGTGTGGAATTATTTGGGCTTATTTTGTTTGGAGTAATCTTAGTTTCTTGGGTCAGTAGGTTAATTTCTTTTGCCAAATTTTTGGAAGTTTTCAGCAATTATCAGGTACTTTTTCTCTCTCTCTTTTTTCTTTTCCCTTATTGAAACTCCAATGATGTGAATGTCAGATATTTTTTTATAGTCTCTCAGGGGTTCTTGAAGCCCTGGTCTTTTTTTTTTTTCTTTTTCAGTCCATTTTCTCTCCATTGTTCACATTGGATAATTTCCTTTGTTCTGTTTTAAAATTTATTCTTTCCTCTGTCTCCTGCATTCTGCTGTTGAACTCATCATTTGTCTTTGTTGTTAAGCTTATTCCTTGTTTTTCTGGAGGGAGCCTTTTTAATTTTTTCCATTTTAAAATTTACCTTTGGTTCTTATTTTTATCTTCTATTTCTTGACTGAGACTTTTTCTTATTTGAGATTTTATATTTTTTAATATTTTTAACTGAGGTGAAATTCCTTGTTGAAGCAATTTTATGATAGCTACTTTAAAATCTTTGTCAGATAATTCTAACATCACTGGCATCTCAGTGTTGGTGCCTGTTGATTATCTTTTTCCTGAAATTTAAGATTATTTTGGATCTTGATATTACGTGTGATTTTTAATTAAAACTTGAACATTTCAAGTATTATATTATGAGACTCTCAGTCTTATTTAAACCTTCTCTCTTATCTGTCTTCTGACATTGCTCTAGTAGGGAGTTGGTCATTGCCTCATTACTACTGGGATGTAGTAGAAGTTTAGGTTCCACATTTGGCTTCCATTGACACCAAAGAGTGTCTCCTTATTACTGCTGGGTGGAGACTGGAGTTCTGGCTCTCCATTAGTCCTCCACTGTTAGTTCTCTGACTTGGAGGAGTAGCAGAGTCTCATTACCTCCTCACATGTTCTCTACTCAATACTCATAGAGGGGAGAAAATATTTGCCTTCATTATTTCTGGGCAAAAGTGAAAGTCCTGACTCCCCACTAGGCCTCCTGTAATATCACTCTAATGGAGAGAGGTAAAATAACTCATTAGTACTGGCAAGGGTGGAAGTCCCAGATATCCAACTGAACTTTGCTGGTTTGTAGTTGGGGTAAGTGTGTGTGTGTGCATGCAGGGGGTGGGATGGGATGGGGTAGGATAAGGTGGGTGTTTGCTGGAGTAGAGCAGTTATTGTCTAAAACATTTGTTTCTAGGCTCCTGTTTTTCTAGTCCTCTGGCTATGGAGAGGAGGCTTTTATGGGGCATTTTTTTTCCTGTGCTTATTGGCATACCCAATTTACAGCTTCTTTAGGTCTCAATCTAGAATATGAGAAGCAAAAAGAAAAATCAAGGAAACCACTACTGTCTTTCCTTGGGTCCCATGTTTCTAGCCAATCTATCTTTTCTGTCTATCTTTCAGAAGTTGTCTTATGTGTGTTTTATATATAATGTTTTGGTTTATAGAGTTAATTCATGGAAAGAATAGAGGAAAAGATATCTATTCCATCTTCTCTGAAGTAGAAGACTGGCAATACATTTTAAAAAAAAACAGGATTTCATATGTTTGGGGCACTATGGAATTAGATTTAATATGAGACCTTCCATACAACAAAAAGTGGAATAAAAGCAGAAAAGATCATTTAATAATTGCAACTGACCACAAGACAAAATATAAGACCAACTCTTTGAATAAATTCAGTCTATTTATTTTTTTTTTTACTATTTTGGTTTTGAACTATTAAACCTGTGCAAAGACCATACAGTAGACACTACTCTGTGTATGTGCATATGTGTGTGTGTGTGTACATATTGGAATTATTAAAATTGAACTGTATCTGCTTATGTGCTTGACAAAGAAAGAAGAAAAAATTAAAAACCTTTAATAATATATTTCGAATGGTTCAAGTGATTATATCCAAAACTGTTTGTTACTTTTTTCACACTGAGTATTATTCTACCACAAAAGTACTTTTTTATTTCCCCAAGTTGCATACAAATTACCTCATCTGATCCTTAACTAAAGAAACAACAATTGACTGCAGCACTAATGGAAAAAATGGTTTGAGATAGACTTGTAAGAGCAAGAATGCCAGTCTCCATTGTGATTCATTCTTAAGCAAATTTCAGGGTTAATTTTGATTATAAATTATTTTTACTTGGTTTCCTCATTTTGAAATCTAGCTAATGCTTATCTGAATCATGATTTTAATAGTTCTATAATTGTTTAATATTTTTGTCTTACACTATGCTCTTCGTATTTATGGAAAATGAATTACAGCTATACATGCAACCAGGAACTGGAAAGTACTATTGTATTTTAAGAGTTCCCATGCTCCTGTAGCTTTCCAAAGTACTTTTATTTTATTTTCACATTCATAAAGAAACTTACCTTAGAGGGCCACTCAGTAATTGTATTATATATACATAGATAGACGTATGCATGTACACACACACACACCAAGAAATAGCATAGCTGATAATAGAAGGAGAAACAGAATAGTAGAAATTACATTGGTAAAATATCGTTTATCCTAGAGTCAAATAATTTTTAAGGTCTCAATGCTCCTTCAGGGTGTCACTATACAAAAGCATAGTAATATTGTTAATGTCAATGATGTAACCTTCAGTCACTGAGAGATATTTAAACAAGTTCAGCATACTTTTAAAGAAATGAAAGTAATATAAATACAGTTAATTCTATGCCAAATAGTTATTTTGTATTTTTTTGTACTCCATCTTATTTAAAAAACGATTGTAAGTAACTGATAACGGTACATAAAGTTTAAGACACCATAAGTTAAAGTAAGAAAAAATTACTTTGAAAAGTATAGCTGGTAATAAACTAAATTTAAAAACTAACTTTATGTGCCAAGTATAATGACTGCCACTCTTTATTTATTTATCTATCTATTCATCTGTCCACCTATCTATTTATTTATTTACATATTTATTTATATTCTTACTTGTTTAGTAATTTTTTTATTTTGGATTTTAAAAGGATAAATTTTAAGGTCAAGTGAAGTTATTTGGTACATTTTTAAGATAATAAATTGTTAGTTACTTGATTATACTAGATGAAACATTTATTAGTGCACTTAGATTTGAGGCTTCAGTAGAGCATAGAAAATAATTAAACATCTATATGTATATTGCTCAACAATGTGCATATATGTGGAATTACTGGAATTTCATGTATACTTACTAATGCAAAACTATTAATTTCAAAGAGACAGTCCTCTTAATATATCTTACTTTTGAAATAAAATAGAATTTTCTCTCTGTCTTACAAATGTACCCCAATTACTATAATGCAAGAAAGTTTATAAGTGAATGGATAGTACAATTTATTTTAAACTGAATCTAAAATTTCCCTATCACATAATGATACTTAAGTTCTCTTATCTACTTTAAAATGATTATATTTCTTTTTTACACTATTAATGAATCTTTATTCCTTCAAATTCTCTGTATAATTATGCTATACTCATACATAAAATAAAAATAATATATACACTTAATTTATAATCTATGCTGATCTTTGAAAAATGTGGTTTAATACTTAAAGCTTTGCTGAATCAGGAAGAATATGTTGAGGGGAAGGCTAGTCTATGATATTTCTTGTTAGTCTTCTAAAAGATGAGCTAAGTAGCTAAAAAGTATAGAACACTCCTAAGAGTTTAAAGAACCCTTAATTCATCTCTGTAGTGTACAATGAATCTCTTCTTTGAGCAGGTTTATTTCTTTTATCAAACAGGAACTCATGTAATGAATAGCTCTGGTATAACACAGTGACCATGTTGTGACAGATGTTTCTGGGTACAGGAGTCATCTCAGTGATGAGGAATGGAGAGACCCAGCATAATACAAGTGCACAAGACAGGCAGACTTTAAAGAGATAATTTCCATTCAACTTTGAGAATGATTTGGGCCTTTATAAAAGTACAATATCCCTCAGTGATATAAGCTTGAAAAAGGTTGAATAGGTGTTAAGAAATTTTTCTTAAATACATCATCACAAGCCCTGCGTCAAGACTTCCAATCCTTCTTTTCCAGGTCTGTGAACATTTTTTCCCTGTAAATAGTTGCCTTTCTTAGCTTGTGTGCATGTGGATATTATGATATGAGGAGAAAAAAGGGGAAAAAAAAGAAAACTCGGATAAGGATACATTTAGCCTAATTTTGTGACATGACGTCACTTTGTCTTTGATTTCTGACTCTGCGTTGGCCTTAAGCTTCATTTACAGTAGCTATAGTTAAGCCTCTGAACTTTTAAAAGTTCAATTCTTAAAAAAAGAAAAAAGAAAAAAAAGTCAGTGCTGACCTTCAGTGATTGGGGTAATGAATTCTCAGGCTTTAAAATCTCATAGACTCTCTCACAAGAGATCAGTTTCTGATGCTTTGGTCAGGTCAGTATTACCAGAAAAAAAGATCTTTCTAATGATAAATTTAGTTCAAGATATCTGCTCCCAGTACAAGCTCAAATGTGAGAGGAAAGGGCACTGTGCCTCTTCCTATTGACTCATTGACTTCTCCGGAGTCACGTACTTTCTAAAGCAGGAGAAACGCATCAACATGATCCATGGTCATACTTGGCTCACTTCTAAGGTACTATTAGAAACAAGAAAATTACTCTTAGTTCAGACAGGAACCAACAAGAATCTGAATCAAGCCCGCAAAGTATTGAAAGGCAACTAAGGTTTAGGTCTGCAATTTTAGAGAAAAATGATCATTTCTGTGGCTGCCAACTTGGACAACTTGTGGCCTTTTTTAGCAGGCATGCAAAATAATACACAGAATGTATCAGTCTTTTCAACAAAAAAAGGAAAAGAAGAAGAAAAACTGAGACTCATGGCTATAAAACCTTTCCTATTAGAAGTACCATTTAGTTTTATTGACTAAGTAGTACAGGAAAATCCTTTTAGGTATGTTTGCTCCAAAAAGGAAGGAAATATTTTTACAGTTGCTTACTTTCTAAAGGTCATTTAAATTGTTCAGATTATGGTAAAAATTATTTTGAAGACATTAGTTAAGTTAAATATATGCAACTTATATATTTGAGTGAAATACTTTTTAAGATGAAGCAATGATTGCAGGTGTGAAATTTGTTGCTTAATGCACTTGTCTGAAGGACTTAAAACCTAAAATAATTGAGTGGTGTGGATGTACTTAAAATATGACAAAAGAATTGGTGTTCTCAGTAAATCAAGATGAGGAAATTATCTTTAAATGATAAAGCAACTGATAATGTCCCACAGTTCTCAGAAAAGAAATTGCCCTACCTCAGGATCAGAGCAGGGAGTCAAATCTCCAGAAACTTGCATTCTGAACACAAAGGTCTACATTAATCAATAGCTTTGGTGGGACCAAAAGCTCCCATGTGAGAATCCACCAAAAGCAGAATCAAATTGCTACTTATACCTGTGGGGTGTTAAATTGTGATTTATCATGTATTGTGCTAAAAGCCTTTACATCTGCCAGAGAGTCTCAGAGTCATGGCTGGAGGGAGCCCCTGAATGTGTATACTCTAGAGTGTAACTTTTTCTCCCATTATGCTTTACTTTTTTGGATTTGGCAAGAGAAGTATGAACTTGGAAGTTAAAGTAGAGAATAATAGTGTCTCAACAATTCCCTTTGGAATAAATTATAACAGTCTGTGTCTGCATCCCATTGAAATGCTATTTGGAAATAGTGGCTCTCTTTTCTTTTTGGCAATAGTGTTATCAAACCCCTATACTCTAAGAGAATGAGAAAGAGGCACTAGCACACATAAGCAATCAAAAATTTCTTGAGGTGCCTGAAAAATAAATTCACTTCACAAATACTTGTTTGTAAGTTAAGTGCAATAAAATATGCTAAATCCAGTTTTTCTAAAGATGGAATAAATTGAAAATGTTTCAGATGTCAATGCAATGGAGAAAATGATGAAATGCATGCATAAATTATCCTTTTGATAGGAATATGGCAATCCATTTTGAATAATGTTTAATCAAAGAGAAAGTAAGAGGAGTGACATCAGCATCATGGCAACACAAGACCTCCTTTATTTTTGCCCCACTACCAACAACAAAATTTCAGCATCAATTCACAGGCCAAAGTGCTTTTGAGGGATCTGTGGGATCCAGCACCATATACCAAAGGAGCCACGGGAGTCTTACCCACCCACTCGTCAGAAAACAGACAGACAAATCTTGGTTTGGGCTGTGAATGCTTCAGTGGCCCATGAACCACTCTAGCCTCCTTGTCATGATATAGGAGGCCCTGGAGGACACTGACTTAGACAATCACTCAAAGATGAGAGAGCTTTTGTGGAAGTCCCAGGTTTCCAAAGAAGTTACAGCATTCTGTGAGACCAAAAAATATGATTTCGGATGCATCGGAGTGGGTAGGAGGAACAGTTTGACTTTTTGCATGTCACCCATCCCCCAAGGAAGCACAGCGTAGAGCCAAAAAAGAATTTCACTTGCCTGTAATTTATCCCACAAGGAAAAAGGGAGAGTGTGTGAGTGAACACCTGGTTTCACCAATTGTGTGGGACACTGCTAAAGGTGTTCATTTTGCTCTCACCCCATCCAGAGTACTAGATCAGAAGTTTTGTTACTGGGAGGGGGCAGTAAGAGTCTGGGAGAGTGGCAGATAGGAATCTTGAAGGATATTAAAAGGATGTGGATCCTAACTGCATGGCAGATTTCATTAAGAAACTCACCCATGAGCTCCTGGGAATGTCCCACCAATGGATCCCCTCAAATGGCCCAGAGACACCCTCAATGCTCACCACACACCACACCTCTCACTCCTCTCTGGGCAGATCCATGTGCACACTCTCAATGGTGGCACAAGCAGGCTTTGGCAGATGGCTGGTGAGCCTGGGCAGAAAGTTGGAAGAATCTGTTGTGTTTCAGGATCCAGAGAAGGCTTACAATCTTAAAGATTCTGCCACAAGAATAAGGAAGAAGTGTGGAACAGATGCATCTGTAGATGGTCTGAGAAAGTTGCAGAATTTCTAGCAAGGCAGACAGAAGTATTTCTCTCCCCAAAGCAGTAAAGCCTAGAGGAGGAGACTGCTACTTCAGACATGAAGACAGCAAAACAAAACTACAAGAAATATGAAAAATGAAGGAAACATGACTTCACCAAGTATCACAATAATCCAGTAACTGATCTCAAAGACATGGATATCTCCAATTAACCTTTTTAGATAAAAAGTTCATAATATCTATTTTAAATAAACTCCATGAGCTAAAGAAAAACCCACAGAAAGACAATTCAGTGAAATCAGGAAAAAGAAACCCAAAATGATAAGTTTAACAAAGAGATAGAAATCATATAGAAGAACCAAACAAATTCTGGAGTGGAAGAATATAATGAATGAAATGAAAAAATAGAATAGAGGCATCAACAGCAGACTTGATCAAGCAGAAAAAAGAATCAGTGAGATTGAAGACAGGAACTTTAAAATTACCCAGTAAAAAGAGAAGAAAAGGGAAGGGTGAAAAAAAGTAAAGAAAACCTACACGAGCTATGGGATATCATGAAAAGGACCAATTTATGAATCATTGGAGAGCCACAAGGAGAAGAAAGCGGTGGGGGAAAGAAAGCTTATTGAAAGAAATAATGGCTAAGAATTTCCAAATTCGGGGAAAGATTTGGATATCCAAGTTCATGAAGTTCACAGGTTACCAAACAAAATCAAATTAAAGAGATACTTTTAAAGGCACATTATAATAAAACTCAAAAGTCAAAGAGAAAGACTCTTAAATGTAGCAAGAGAATAAAACCTTATAACTTACAGGGAACCCTCATGAGGCTATCAGTAGATTTTTTAGCAGAAATATTACAAGTCAAGAGAGAGTTGGATGATATATTCAAAGTGTTGAAAGGAAAAAAAAAACTGCCAAACAAGAATATTATATTAAGAAAAGTTATCCTTCAAAAATGAAGGGGAGATAAAGACTTTCCCAGACAAACAGAACTTGAGGGAATTCGTCACCACTAGACTTACCTTATAAGACATGCTGAAAAGGGTTTTTCAAGCGGAAATGAAAGAATGCTTATTAGTAACATGAAACATATGGAAATATACTACTACTTAATGATAAGTATATACTCAAATTCAGAGTATTCTAATGCTGTAATTTTTTGGGTCACTAATCAATTAACCCTAGTATAAAGGTTAAAGGACAATAGTATTAAAAGTGACTATAGCTACAATAATTTGTTAATGAACATACAATATAAAAAGAGGTAAATTTTGACATGAAAAATATAAAACGGGAATGAAAGGGTAAAGTTTTTGTATGCAACTGCAAGTTATCAGCCTAAGATAGACTTCTATATGTGTAAGTTATGTTATGTAATCCTCTTGGTAACCACAAATCAAAAAACCTATAATAGATTTATAAAAGACAAAGAAAAGGGGATCAAAGCACATTCTTAGAGAAAATCATAAATTCACACAGAAAGGCAGTAAGAGAGGAAAATATGAACAAGGAAAGCATAACAAAGCCAGAAAACAGATAATCATATGGTATTATTTAGTCCTTACTTATGAATAATTACTTGAAATGTAATTGCTTTTATTCTCCAATCAAAAAACATAGAGTCAATAGTTGAATAAAAAAAATGATATCCAACTATGTGCCATCTACAAGACACTCATTCCAGCTTTAAGGACATACATAAGCTGAAAGTGAAGGGATGTAGAAAGATATCCTATGCGATTAGAAACCAAAAGAGAACAAGGATAGCTATATTTAGGTAAAACAGACTTTAAGCCAAACACAATAACAAGATACAAAGAAGGTTTTTATATAATGATAAATTCATCAAGATATAATTATCTGATATTGCTTGCAATTCAGAGCACATAAAGATATTAATCAAATACTAACAGATCTGAAGGGAGATATTGACAATAATACAAAATAATAGGGGACTTCATTACCCCAGTTTCAACAATGGATAGATCATTTAGACAGAAAATTAAAACTAAAAATTTGGACTTCAACCATACTTTAGACCAAATGGATCTAACAGACATCCATAGAACATTCTATTCAACAGCAGCAGGATACAGATTCTTCTCAAGGGCACGTGGAACATTCTACAGAAAAGATCATAGGTTGGGCCCATAAAACAAGGCTTAGTCGATGTAAGAAGACTGAGATTATACCAAGTATCTTTTCCAATTACAATGGTATGAAAATAGAAATCACTAACATGTGGAAATCTGGAAAATTCACAAATATGTGGAAATTAAACAATATACTCCTGAACAAGCAATGGGTTAAAGAGGAAATCAAAAGAGAAACTTTAAAAAGTCTTAAAACAAATGAAAATGAAAACACAACGTACCAAAACAAAGTCAGTCTAAGTGGGAAGTGTATAGGGATAAATGCCTGCATTAACAAGAAAGAAGATCTCCAAAAAAAAAATAATAATAATTTTACACTGCAAAGAACTAGAAAAAAAGAACAAACTAAGCCCAAAATTAGCAGAAGGTGATCCAGCAATTCCAGTTCCATAGGAACTTGAAGTAACAGCTTCCCTCCCATGTCCATTGCCGCATTCTTTACAGTAGCCAAGAAAGGGAAAGAACATAGTATCCGTCGTGTGTGCATGTGCGTGTGTGCGTGTAAGGGAATGTTATTCATCTCTAAGAAGGGATTCCTGCCATTTGCAGCAACGTGGTTGGACCTTGAGAGCATTATTCTAAATGAAATAAGTCAGACGGAGAAAGACAATTATTGTATAGTCTCATTCGGATGTGGAATCTAAAAAAATCTAACTTGTAGAGACAGAGTAGAATGGTGTGTGCTAAGGGCTGGTGTGTGGATAAAATCTGTAGATGTTGATCAAAGGGTACAAACTTCCAGTTATAAGACAAATGAGTTCTGAGGATCTAAGTACAACATGGTGATTATAGTTAATAATATAGTGTTATATACTGGAACTTGCTAAGAGAGTAGATCTTCAATGTTCCCACCATAAAAAAGAAATGGTAATTATGTGATGTGAGGGAGGTGTTAGCTAATGCTCTGGTGGTAATCATTTTGCAGTATATGTGCTGCAGATCAACACTTTGTATACCTTAAACTTACAGTATGTTATATATCAATTATATCTAAATAAATCCGGAAAAGTTTTAAAATAGAAAGTAAGAAAAATAAATACGTTTCTAAAATGAAAAAAGTAGCACATCTCCCTTTCTCTTCCCTTAATCTGTTATATCTTTGCTAATAGCAAAACTTAATACACACATATTTGTACTTATGTGTATATATGTATACAATACGTATGTATATATTTATTTCTACATTCAAATAAAAGCATAACATATCTTTTATGTAGTCCCTAAATAATCAAATGCACAATCTACTTCCTACTCTCCCCTCAAGCAATAGAGAAAGGGTTAACATTTTAAAACTCCAAGCCAAATTTTAAAGTTAATGAGAAAAGTATATCTTCAAAATCAATGAAAAATAACCTATTGATATCCTTTCTAAGATAACAAGGTTAATATAGATTTACAATTTCTCTTTTTCACTAGATGTTTAAAAAAGATTATAGAATTGCCAGCTGGAAATTAGTCAAGTAAACTGGCTTTTTGTTTCTCACCATATCAGGTTCATGAGAAAGTTGAAAGGGAATACTTTGATACTTTATCCTCAGGCATTTAGGACCACATATTCAGGATAAAAATGTAAATATCAGGTTTCAATCCATCTTAATACTATTTCTTATTATTTTCCTCAGCTATTCCTGGTTCATGTGTTTTGTTGGGCTGTGTTGAAAGGAGAGAAAATAATTATTACTAAGATTTCTTCAGAGGTACCCAAAGATTAAGAAATTCACAACATGTATTTTTTAACCTACCACTGATCACTAATTTTGTAAAGTATGCTAAAAATTCAACTTAATCTTTTTCATGTTAGTGAATGCAATAAGTATAATTGTGAAATGAAGGTAGAGAATATTTTGATGTATCTACACAAACATGAAATATAATCATATTCAGTTGGATGAAATATGGTTAACTAATAGTAAATAACATTGAAAATGAAATTAAATTGAATTTCATTGGATAACTATAAAACACTGTTTCATTTATCAGAATAAATATGTTGTCTACCATGTTCTTAGCGCTATGCTAGCCATGTGGTACATAGCCATGAAAAAAATTTTCTGTCCCAGGCCTCACAGAATATACATTTTAATAGACGATATGGATAGTAAACAAATAAATATATAGATTAAGTTGTGTCCATTTGGTAAAGAGCAGAACAGTGTGCTTTGAGAAAGTATAAAGAATTGTTCAATATGGAAGTTAGGAGAGGATCCCTGAGGAGTGGCATTGAAATAAGGTTTGAAAGTTGAAGAGAAGGAAACCAAGCTAACAGTGAGTAGAGAAGCAGCAAGGTTAGTGTGAGAGAAGCTTGAGTCACTAGAATATTTTCTTTTCTTATTTTTTTCTGCCTATTGGAAATAATAGGTATATTTATTTACTTATTTATTTATTTTATTTTTTTTACATCTTTATTGGAGTATAATTGCTTTACAATGGTGTGTTAGTTTCTGCTTTATAACAAAGTGAATCAGTTATACATATACATATGTTCTCATATCTCCTCCCTCCTGCATCTCCCTCCCTCCCACCCTCCCTATCCCACCCCTCCAGGTGGTCACAAAGCACCGAGCTCATCTCCCTGTGCTATGCAGCTGCTTCCCACTAGCTATCTATCTTACGCTTGGTAGTGTATATATGTCCATGCCACTCTCTCGCCTCATCATAGCTTACCCTTCCCCCTCCCCATATCCTCAAGTCCATTTTCTAGTAGGTCTGTGTCTTTATTCCTGTCTTACTCCTAGGTTCTTCATGATATTTTTTTTCTTAAATTCCATATATATGTGTTAGCATACGGTACCTGTCTCTCTCTTTCTGACTTACTTCACTCTGTATGACAGACTCCAGGTCCATCCACCTCATTACAAATAGCTCAATTTCGTTTCTTTTTATGGCTGAGTAATATTCCATTGTATATATGTGCCACATCTTCTTTATCCATTCATCCGATGATGGACACTTAGGTTGTTTCCATCTCCAGGCTATTGTAAATAGAGCTGCAATGAACATTTTGGTACATGACTCTTTTTGAATTATGGTTTTCTCAGGGTATGTGCCCAGTAGTGGGATTGCTGGGTCATATGGTAGTTCTATTTGTAGTTTTTTAAGGAACCTGCATACTGTTCTCCATAGTGGCTGTATCAGTTTACATTCCAACCAACAGTGCAAGAGGGTTCCCTTTTCTCCACACCCTCTCCAGCATTTATTGTTTCTAGATTTTTTTATGATGGCCATTCTGACTGGTGTGAGATGCTATCTCATTGTAGTTTTGATTTGCATTTCTCTAATGATTAGTGATGTTGAGCATTCTTTCATGTGTTTGTTGGCAGTCTGTATATCTTCTTTGGAGAAATGTCTATTTAGGTCTTCTGTCCATTTTTGGATTGGGTTGTTTGTTTTTTTGTTATTAAGCTGCATGAGCTGCTTATAAATTTTGGAGATTAATCCTTTGTCAGTTGCCTCATTTGCAAAGATTTTCTCCCCTTCTGAGGGTTGTCTTTTCATCTTATTTATGGTTTCCTTTGCTGTGCAAAAGCTTTTAAGTTTCATTAGGTCCCATTTATTTATTTTTGTTTTTATTTCCATTTCTGTAGGAGGTGGGTCAAAAAGGATCTTGCTGTGATTTATGTCATAGAGTGTTCTGCCTATGTTTTCCTCTAAAAGTTTGATAGTTTCTGGCCTTACATTTAGGTCTTTAATCCATTTTGAGCATATTTTTGTGTATGGTGTTAAAGAGTGATCTAATCTCATACTTTTACATGTACCTGTCCACTATTCCCAGCAACACTGATTGAAGAGGCTGTCCTTTCCTCACTGTACATTCCTGCCTCCTTTATCAAAGATAAGGTGACCATATGTGCATGGGTTTATCTCTGGGCTTTCTATCCTGTTCCATTGATCTATATTTCTGTTTTTGTGCCAGTACCATACTGTCTTGATTACTGTAGCTTTGTAGTATAGTCTGAAGACAGGGAGCCTGATTCCTCCAGCTCCATTTTTCCTTCTCAAGATTGCTTTGGCTATTCGGGCTCTTTTGTGTTTCCATAAAAATTGTGAAATTTTCTGTTCTAGTTCTGTGAAAAATGCAAATGGTAGTTTAACAGGGATTGCAATGAATCTGTAGATTGATTTGGGTAGTAGAGTCATTTTCACAATGTTGATTCTTCCAATATAAGAACATGGTATATCTCTCCATCTATTTGTATCATCTTTAATTTCTTTCATCAGTGTCTTATAATTTTCTGCATACAGGTCTTTTGTCTCCTTAGGTAGGTTTATTCCTAGATATTTTATTCTTTTTGTTGCAGTTGTAAATGGGAGTGTTTTCTTGATTTCACTTTCAGATTTTTCATCATTGGTGTATAGGAATGCCAGAGATTTCTGTGCATTAATTTTGTATCCTGATACTTTACCAAATTCATTGATTAGCTCTAGTAGTTTTCTGGTAGCATCTTTAGGATTCTCTATGTATAGTATCATGTCATCTGCAAGCAGTGACAGCTTTACTTCTTCGTTTCCAATTTGGATTCCTTTTATTTTCTTTTCTTCTCTGATTGCTGTGGCTAAAACTTCCAAAACTATGTTGAATAAGAGTGGTGAGAGTGGGCAACCTTGTCTTGTTCCTGATCTTAGTGGAAATGCTTTCAGTTTTTCACCATTGAGGATGATGTTTGCTGTGGGCTTGTCATATATGGCCTTTATTATGTTGAGGAAATTTCCCTCTATGCCTACTTTCCACAGGGTTTTTATCATAAATGGGTGTTGAATTTTGTCAAAAGCTTTCTCTGCATCTATTGAGATGATCATATGGTTTTTCTCCTTCAATTTGTTAATATGGTTTATCACATTGATAGATTTGCGTATATTGAAGAAACCTTGCATTCCTGGAATAAACCCCACTTGATCATGGTGTATGATCCTTTTAATGTGCTGTTGGATTCCGTTTGCTAGTATTTTGTTGAGGATTTTTGCATCTATGTTTATCAGTGATATTGGCCTGTAGTTTTCTTTCTTTGTGACATCCTTGTCTGGTTTTGGTATCAGGGTGATGTTGGCCCCATAGAATGAGTTTGGGAGTGTTCCTTCCTCTGCTGTATTTTGGAAGAGTTTGAGAAGGATAGGTGTTAGCTGTTCTCTAAATGTTTGCTGGAATTCGCCTGTGAAGCCATCTGGTCCTGGGCTTTTGTGTGTTGGAAGATTTTTAATCACAGTTTCAATTTCAATGCTTGTGATTGGTCTGTTCATATTTTCTATTTCTTCCTGGTTCAGTCTTGGCAGGTTGTACGTTTCTAAGAATTTGTTCATTTCTTCCAGGTTGTCCATTTTATTGGCATAGAGTTGCTTGTAGTAATCTCTCATGATCTTTTGTATTTCTGCAGTGTCAGTTGTTACTTCTCCTTTTTCATTAATAATTCTATTGATTTGAGTCTTCTCCCTTTATTTCTTGATGAGTCTGGCTAATGGTTTATCAATTTTGTTTATGATCTCAAAGAACCAGCTTTTAGTTTTATTGATCTTTGCTATCGTTTCCTCATTTCTTATTCATTTATTTCTGATCTGATTTTTATGATTTCTTTCCTTCTGCTATCTTTGGGGTTTTTTTGTTCTTCTTTCTCTAATTGCTTTAGGTGCAAGGTTAGGTTGTTTATTTGAGATGTTTCCTGTTACTTAAGGTAGGATTGTATTGCTATACACTTCCGTCTTATAACTGCTTTTGCTGCATCCCATAGGTTTTGGGTCGTCATGTCTCCATTGTCATTTTTTTTTTTTTGCGGTACACGGGCCTCTCACTGCTGTGGCCTCTCCCGCTGCAGAGCATAGGCTCCGGATGAACAGGCTCAGCGGCCATGGCTCACGGGCCCAGCCGCTCCACGGCATGTGGGATCCTCCCAGCCTGGGTCATGAACCTGCGTCCCCTGCATCGGCAGGCAGACCCTCAACCACTGCGCCACCAGGGAAGCCCCTCAATTGTCATTTGTTTCTAGGTATATTTTTAATTTCCTCTTTGATTTCTTCAGTGATCACTTCGTCATTAAGTAGTGTATTGTTTAGCCTGAATGTGTTTGTATTTTTTACAGATCTTTTCCTGTAATTGATATCTAGTCTCATGGCGTTGTGGTCAGAAGAGATACTTGATAAAATTTCCATTTTCTTAAATTTACCAAGGCTTGATTTGTGACCCAAGATATGATCTATCCTGGAGAATGTTCCATGAGCACTTGAGAAAAATGTGTATTCTGTTGTTTTTGGATGGAATGTCCTATAATTATCAATTAAGTCCATCTTGTTTAATGTATCTTTTAAAGCTTGTGTTTCCTTATTTATTTTCATTTTCGATGATCTGTCCATTGGTGCAATTGGGGTGTTAAAGTCCCCTACTATGAATGTGTTACTGTCAATTTCCCCTTTTATGGCTGTTAGTATTTGCCTTATGTATTGAGATGCTCCTATGTTGGGTGCGTAAATATTTACAATTTTTATATCTTCTTCTTGGATCGATCCCTTGATCATTATATAGTGTCCTTCTTTGTCTCTTCTAATAGTCTTTATTTTAAGGTCTATTTTGTCTGATATGAGAATTGCTACTCCAGCTTTCTTTTGGTTTCCATTTGCATGGAATATCTTTTTCCCTCCCCTTACTTTCACTCTGTATGTGTCTCTAGGTCTGAAGTGGGTCTCTTGTAGACAGCATACATATGGGTCTTGTTTTTGTATCCATTCAGCCAATCTGTGTCTTTTTGGTGGGAGCACTTAGTCCATTTACATTTAAGGTAATTATTGATATGTATATTCCTATTCCCATTTTCTTAATTGTTTTGGGTTCGCTATTGTAGGTCTTTTCCTTCTCTTGTGTTTCTTGCCTGAAGAAGTTCCTTTAGCATTTGTTTTAAAGCTGGTTTTGTGGTGCTGAACTCTCTCAGCTTTTGCTTGTCTGTAAAGGTTTTAATTTCTCCATCAAATCTCAATGAGATCCTTGCTGGTAGAGTAATCTTGGTTGCAGGCTTTTCTCCTTCATCACTTTAAATATGTCCTGCTAGTTCTTTCTGGCTTGCAGAGTTTCTGCTGAAAGATCAGCTGTTAACTTTATGGGGATTCCCTTGTGTGTTATTTGTTGTTTTTCCCTTGCTGCTTTTAATATGTATTCTTTGTATTTACTTTTTGACAGTTTGATTAATATGTGTCTTGGTGTATTTCTCCTTGGATTTATCCTGTATGGGACTCTCTGTGCTTCCTGGACTTGATTAACTATTTCCTTTCCCATATTAGGGAAGTTTTGAACTATAATCTCTTCTAATATTTTCTCAGTCCCTTTCTTTTTCTCTTCTTCTTCTGGAACCCCTATAATTCGAATGTTGGTGTGTTTAATGTTGTCTCAGAGGTTTCTGAGACTGTCCTCAGTTCTTTTCATTGTTTTTTCTTCATTCTGCTCTGCAGTAGTTATTTCCACTATTTTATCTTCCAGGTCACATACCCGTTCTTCTGCCTCAGTTATTCTGCTATTGATCCCATCTAGAGTATTTTTCATTTCATTTATTGTGTGGTTCATCATTGCTTGTTTCATCTTTAGTTCTTCTAGGTCCTTTTTAAATGTTTCTTGCATTTTGTCTATTCTATTTCCAAGATTTTGGATCATCTTTACTATCATTCTTCTGAATTCTTTTTTCAGGTAGACTGCCTATTTCCTCTTCATTTGTTAGGTCTGGTGGGTTTTTATCTTGCTCCTTCATCTCCTATGTGTTGTTCTGTCTTCTCATTTTGCTTTTCTTACTGTGTTTGGGGTCTCCTTTTTGCAGGCTGCAGGTTCGTAGTTCCCGTTGTTTTTGTTGTCTGTCCACAGTGGCTAAAGTTGGTTCAGTGGGTTGTGTAGGCTTCCTGGTGTAGGGGACTAGTGCCTGTGTTCTGGTGGATGAGGCTGGATCTTGTGTTTCTGGTGGGCAGGTCCACGTCTGGTGGTGTGTTTTGGGGTGTCTGTGGACTTATTATGATTTTAGGCAGCCTCTTTGCTAATGGGTGGGGTTGTGTTCCTGTCTTGCTAGTTGTTTGGCATAGGGTGTCCAGCACTGTAGCTTGCTGGTTGTTGAGTGAAGCTGGGTGCTGGTGTTGTGATGGAGATCTCTGGGAGATTTTCACCGTTTGATATTATGTGGAGCTGGGAGGTCTCTTGTGGACCAGTGTCCTGAAGTTGGCTCTCCCACCTCAGAGGCACAGCACTGAGTCCTGCCTGGAGCACCAAGAGCCTTTCATCCACATGGCTCAGAATAAAAGGGAGAAAAAGAAGAAAGAAAGAAAAGAAAGAAAGAAAGAAAGAAAGAAAGAAAGAAAGAAAGAAAGAAAGAAAGAGAGAAAGGAGGGAGGGAGGGAGGAATGAGGGAAGGAAGGAAGAAAGAAGATAAAATAAAATAAAATAAAGATAAAATATAATAAAGTTATAATTTTATATAAATAATATATATATATAATAATATATAAAATAATTATTAAGAAAAAAAAATTTTTTTAAAGAAAAAAAACCAACAAAAAAAGGATGGATAGAACCCTCGGACAAATGGTGGAAGCAAAGCTATACAGACAATCTCATATAGAAGTATACACATACACACAAAAAGAGGAAAAGGGGAAAAAAATCATAAATCTTGCTCTCAAAGTCCACCTCCTTAATCTGGGATGATTCGTTGTCTATTCATGTATTCCACAGATGCAGGGTACATCAAGTTGATTGTGGAGCTTTAATCCGCTGCTTCTGAGGCTGCTGGGAGAGATTTCCCTTTCTCTTCTTTGTTCTCACAGCACCTGGGGCTTAGCTTTGGATTTGGCCCACCTCTGCGTGTAGGTTGCCTGAGGGCTTCTGTTCTCTGCTCAGACAGGACGGCGTTAAAGGAGCAGCTGCTTCGTGGACTCTGGCTCACTCAGGCTGGGGCTTCCCCGGCGGGTACAGAGTGCGGGGCGACCCTGCGGTGGCGCAGGCCGCTGTGACGTTGCACCAGCCTGAGGCGCGCCGTGCGTTCTTCCGGGGAAGTTGTCTCTCGATCCCGGGACCCTGGCAGTGGCGGGCTGCACAGGCTCCCCGGAAGGGGGGTGTGGATAGTGACCTGTGCTTGCACACAGGCTTCTTGGTGGCGGCAGCAGCAGCCTTAGCGTCTCATGCTCGTCTCTGGGGTCCATGCTTTTAGCCGCGGCTCGCGCCCGTCTCTGGAGCTCCTTTAAGCAGTGCTCTTAATCCCCTCTCCTCGAGCACCAGGAAACAAAGAGGTAAGAAAAAGTCTCTTGCCTCTTCGGCAGGTCCAGACTTTTCCCCGGACTCCCTCCCGACTAGCCGTGGCGCACTAACCCCCTGCAGGCTGTGTTCACGCCGCCAACCCCAGTCCTCTCCCTGCGCTCTGACTGAAGCCCGAGCCTCAGCTCCCAGCCCCGCCCGCCCCGGCGGGTGAGCAGAGAAGCCTCTCGGGCTGGTGAGTGCCGGTCGTCGGCACCGATCCTCTGTGTGGGAATCTCTCCGCTTTGCCTTCCGCACCCCTGTTGCTGTGCTCTCCTCCGCGGCCCCGAAGCTTTTCCCTTCCGCCACCCGCAGTCTCCGCCTGCGAAGGGGCTTCCTAGTGTGTGGAAACCATTCCTCCTTCACAGCTCCCTCCCGCTGGTGCAGGTACCATCCCTGTCCTTTTGTCTCTGTTTATTCTTTTTTCTTTTGCCCTACCCAGGTACGTGGGGAGTTTCTTGCCTTTTGGGAGGTCTGAGGTCTTCTGCGTGTTCAGTAGGTGTTCTGTAGGAGTTGTTCCACGTGTAGATGTATTTCTGGTGTATCTGTGGGGAGGAAGATGATCTCCGCGTCTTACTCTTCCGCCATCTTCCCCTCGTCCTCGAATATTTTCTTGTATTCCTGTGGTGATGAAAGACAGAAATGTCAAAGAAGAATGAAAAAAATAAGATTGCAGATCTAAGAAAGAGACGTTTTCAAAGATTTTATTCCATAGGAAGGAGTTTAGACTAGAAACTCAGGGGAATATGTAATAAAGCACAACAGATTTTTTCAAAGTGCATAGCTGTCTCACAAAGAGGGAATAAAGGCTAAAAGGAAGTAATAAGATAAAGAAGGAATAAATAAAGGAAATAACGAAGTAAGGAATGAAAGAAGGGAAGGAAGGTAGGAAAAAAGGTATGGAAATAGAGGTACAGCTTTGGAGTTTATGCACACAATTCCACTTTCATTTTATTTGCTAAAATCCATTCACAGTATCCTGTATAAACTTCAAAAAAGGGCAAGAAGAACTGGAGGATGAGGAAGTGAGCTTGATTATCAGCCGGAATATTCTGCCACAATTACCTGTTGCATCCTAGTTTTAAGTATTCATATGTTCTCAGAGAGAGACTTCTCTAACAGCCCTTTCTCTCTAATTTTTTTGCCGTTAAGGCCAATCCCATTTCTTCATATATATTTGGTTGACTAAGGTTTTTTTTATGGTTTTTCATCACTTTCTATATACAGATATATACATATTTATATGTATATTATCTGTTTTGTATGTACATCTTATATATAATACGTATGTAAACATAAATAAATGATTTCTCTTTATGTATTTTTTATATAAAACACCCCCAAAACTTAGTGGGTTAAAGCAAATAATGTATTATCATCATTCATGGCCTTGTATGTTAAACAGAGCTCAGATGCAAGATCTTCATTGGTGTCTCCTACGCCTATTTCAGTCAATAGTTGCTGGGCTTGGAATCATCTTAAGGCTCACTTGTGCTGGGTACCTTTACTCACATATCTGGTTCGTCAGCTGAGATGGCTAGAAAGCTAACCAAATGCTGGTTAGCTTTATCTCTTTTCATAAGACCTCTCCACGGGGCTATTTTGGGCTTATCCAAAATGTTGCTATCTTGTGTTGGGCTTCCTACCTAGTATCTGCCTTTTCTCAGAGACCTAAGGAGAAGCTGGAAGCTGTCTCATGACCTAGACTCAGAAGTCTCAGAATGTGAATTCTTCCACATTCTTTTGGTCGAGAAAGTAACTAAATCCAGACTAGATTCAAAGGAAGGGCAAACACAATTCACCTCTGTTTGTAAGAAGCAGCATTTTGATACAGGAAAGGAAGAAATCCATGGTAGTCCTCTTTGGAGACAGTTTTTGCAGCATACAGAACTCGAAATTTGCATGTATGTTATGTTTATTTATAGTCTTCCTCTATAGTGTAAGCTTTGAGAACAGGGGTGTGTTTTCCTGGTGACTGGCTCAGTGTTTCATGTTGAATGACTTCTTTAAAATACCTGTTTAGTGAGTGCTTATCAGTATAGCAATGAAACTTCAGTAAATATCAATGAACACTTTTCACAAAAATGTCAAGAGAATTACAAAGGAAAAGTGGTTAAAGAGATGAGACGAGGAGAAAATTATATTTCCAAGGTGTTAAATGTCTTTCTTCATTTCATGAACAATTTAGAGAAATTTTCAGACTTACTCTTACAGTATGAATGCTTTTTTCAATATCTTTGTACTAAGGAGCAGTGATAAGCCATTCAACTACCTGTAATAATCTGGCTATAAACATATCTTTACTCAAGTTCCAAAAAAAAAAGAAAAATTAATGTCATCACAGCAAACTAAGTCAGTTATTCATAGTAATCAAATGGAGGAAAAAAATAGGCTTTTGGACTAAGAAAGATATCAAAAGTTGTTAGAAAGTTATGAAGGAATAATCAGAAAGAAATGATAGCCACATCTCTTAAAACATGAGAAACTATGAATTTGTAAATATGTATCAATATCTCCTAAAAATTTGCATGCAATGATAAGGTCTATAAAGATAGTTTAAAAATATCTTAACTGTGACAGTATACTATGTCAAATAATCACTTTAAAGCCCAAGTATAGTTAATATAATGTAGAGATTTTAGAAAATTTGGCACAAAATATGCTGTGTAATTAAATAATATAAAATATAATGTCATGTTACATTCTATGAAATTTTGTTATAGATTTTAACACATATTTATATAATTGGTTTTATTTATAGGGAAAGAGATGATATTACAGACAAATATATTTCTCTCTAAATTGTAAGAGTATGAAATTGACCAAGCAGTATACATCCTAGTACTTGTACTGTGAAAAATTTTGAAGTTCTTTTGTACTTCACAAATACAGTGTTATACAAATATTCATTTTAATTATATCCAACAGGCTTGTCAGATATTGGATATTATAAACATTTTATTTTACCAGAACCTGGTATGTCAAAGAATTTTGCAGATAAAAAAGAATTGTAGAATCATAAGACGAAATATAACACATTAAATTTAAAAGACTCAAGTGTGAGTAAAGATAAATTTGCATATTGTATCTTTATTTCAAAAGCATCAACTTATTCACTAATCTTAAGAGATTTTATTAAAACCATAGATAGCTCCATTAAGTAAAGTGACTAATCTGAGTAACACTAGAGAAAGGCTCTATTTCTCTGGAGTATTTAATTTTAGCTAATAACATAAAAATAGTTAATATGTGTCAATCAGTTTGTAAATATTTAAACATTTTGAAATACGTACAGTTAAAACATTTCCAAATCTTACTACACATAGCTAAATATTGCATATAAATCTGCCTCCAGTATGCAAAATGTGTGTAGAACATGGTTTATAAAAACCAATTTTTATTTTACTAGTGTTTTTCATAGCAGTACAATTTATGAATATACCCATTCATATTAGTCAGTCAAGAGGAATATTTAACACACACATACACTCAATTACAAAGTTCAAATTTGCAACCAGACATTAGATAGGTGTAAAAGGCGGTCCTCTCATGAGAACTGTGTTATATAATATTTGCCTTAGTTAATTTATCTATTTGAAGGCATAGTTACTATCTGACTTTTAATGATTTGCTGTACTTATGTCCATATAGTAAAGTCTTTCTCAAATAAGAAAAGTAAAATTTAAGGACTATTGAAGTAAATTGTACATATTATTACAATATTTAAAATGCTATTAATTTTTCTTTCTGTTTGTATCTTATTTAAGTAGCCTGATTCACCTTTTGCCTTTTGTGTTAGAAAACTCTTTCTGCACCTAGGCGCTTGTTCTTTTCTGTGTGTGGTTGTACTTAAACATAGTAATTACATATCTGACCCAGAGTAAAGATTATATCACTCTCATCTCATATATATGAGGTTGGCAAAGCAGCGGCATAATATTAGGAGTTATTTCTAGAATAGTTTTGCTCTGAATATTCCTACCACACAAAGTTTCAAAGACTTCTGTAGGATTTCATAACATAAAGTTGGAGAATGACTGTATATGAATGCCAAAACTAGTAATATCCAGAGACATGTATAAGTACACACATGGTATATAAATTACTACTGTGTTCAGTAAAAGGACTTATAAAGTGACTTTAATAATCCTGCAAATATAAGTGTTTGGAAAGTGTTAAGTTATCCTGCTTACCAAGACAAAAGGAACAACTTGCTTTTATGTAGTAGGGTTGGTAGAAAGAAATAAGAAGCCAAGGGAATAATTACATATGCCTAGTTGTGGCCTCTGAAATAAAGGTTATATCTGAAACCCAGCTAAGCAGGCTAGAGATATTGACCGAGAAGGGACTGTAAAACACTGCTCCTGATTTCCATGGTTTTTATGGTGCCCACTCTTTCTATTAATTTAATGATGATGAGGAAGGTCATGTCAAAATAAAATAAATCATCCTCAGAGACTTAGTAATCACATAGCCTTGGTAAGCTCTACCTGTAGGAACGATGGGGAAGAAGTTTGGGAGGCATTTTTGAAGAGGACAAAATGTAAGATAAGAGATCAGAAGAGAATGATTGGGTTCTGAAACAAAATGCACTCAACTTGTGTACTCTTTGCTCTGTCGCTCACATGGTCAGAGTCAGTACAAAATGTCAGTGCTTTGTAGAAAAACACTGTCTCATTCAGTATGCCTGCTACATCAGAGATGCATTCTCCTTGTCTCATGAATGAATTGTCTGGAGATGTAATCTATTGTAGAAGTTTGCCATTCAGATTGCTCACTACCCCCCAACTACTGCAAGGGAGGGTCAAGTCCATTCTAAGTTCTTATGAGTAAGACTAGAAAACCAAAACCTTGGACAAAGAGAGGCCATGAAGAAGTTATGTGTATATTCATGCTACTCCTGGGAAACAAATTTAGGCAAAATTGCAACATGTTCTTTCAATAACTTTTTCATATCATACCCAAGATGGAATTGTAACAATTAAGCAAATCTTTTATTAATATTGTATTTTTTCTTTTTCTATTGCAACACTAAGTAAAGCACTTACTGAAATCCTTTCATTCATCAGGGGCAGCTGATGCAATCAGCTTTGCAATCTTTTCTAACTCCAAATGCATATTAACTGTTATTTCCTCTATATACCCATGATACTTACTAGCCCCTTGTTATCAAAGTCTGAGAAATATAGAACCTCAGGGACCAACCTAGGCCCAAAGAATTAAAATTACATTTCAGCAAGATTTTTAGTTTCACTGTATAGTTTAAGAAACACTGATTAGATATTGCAGAATAATGTAATTTTCTTTAGATGATAGGTAAAATTTCATCTCTGTATTATCCATTATATTATAAGTTCCTTGGTAAAAGGTCCTGTGTCTTATTTTTTGTCTCAGTATCAAGCCCTATCAAATTTTCTTGTTCCATAAATACCTATAGTATTGAATTCAATTTCTTATACTGATTGTATTATATAATTTTGTCCATTTTGGTTGTCCTGTTATAATACTATCCAAATATATACTTTGATCAAAGTTGGATAAATGGATTGATCAATATAAATAGTGTAATTTCAATTGGAACAAATATGCTAATTTTAAATTAATTCAAAAATATTTTTTCGAGGAATATGTTGGATGATAAATTTAATCAACCTTTATTCAAGATGACAACATATTCATGGGGTCACTGCTCATAATGTAGTATCTAGTAAATTTTATGCTTCTGAACTTCTGCCCTGCACCAGAGGAGCCCACTTGATTTTTAATTATATTTTCTACTAATAGCTGACCTTCAAAATAGACATAAACCTTAATTATTCTGACAGTCACTAGAGATCTAACCCAAATGAGGAAAAAATAACAAAAACAAAACCAAAGTATGGAGGATAAACCATCTTGTAGGACACATGAGTTCTTTTCATTTGGCACTTAGATCATGTTTTTGCAATGTAGATTAGACATTATTGCCTGCAACAACAACTGAATTAGGTAAAACAAGAACTTAAAAGTTTAGCTTTAGTTTAAATATTTATTATTTATTTTCCACTTGTTATTATCTTTGCCTGGAAAGAGTAAAATGTTAAGAGTAAAATTGACTGTAGAAAAAGAAAGCTTTATTGTGTTGAAAGTTATGAATAGTTACACATAAATATACATATATATACACATGCATATATGTACATATCTTTGTGTATTGTAGCATCCTAGAACAGTGGCAAACCAGTAGCAATAAGCATATCTGGTACCTGGATGTTGCTTTAAATACTATTTTTCCAAAAGAATAAACAAAAACTCTTTGAAAAAATGTTGATACCAGAGAAAGACGTGCCTAGAATATTTAGTGGTGCCAGAAAGTAAGGCCCTACATCTTCAAAAAATGATTCTGGCATGTCTAAAGACAGAAAACAACTTGAAAAATATCCCACTGGCCAAATCTAGAACAATTTTTGCAATAAAAATGAATTATTAATCACAGAACAAAATAAACACACAATTCCATGACAATATAAAAAACAGTTGATTAAATGAATACATCGGGTAGAAGAGACTGCTTTTTCTTACAGAAGATTCCAGTACAGAAATGTAGAAAATACAGTAAATAGAAAATCATCTTAGACAGTCACTACAGTAATAACTTTCCTGTGCAAGAATCACAATAAATGCTAACATTAATGGGGCAAAGTATGAGAACATATGAGATATTTGCAGAATCTTGAAGTACCTTCCCACAAAATATTTACTAAATATTTAGGAATCTTTATTACTAAATAAAAGTTTACTACAGATGACTAAATCCTTAGTAATATTTAGCGATAATCTTACCAAAAGAGTATCACTTGAATCTAATCATGTCAAAATATCAGACAAATCTAAATTAGGATAAATTCCAGAAAATACTTGGCCAGTACTTTTAAAATATATCAAAGTCATAAAAAAACTGAACAACTTTCCCAGACAGGAGAGTATTGAAGAAACATGACAGTTCAATGTGAGGTGTGATCCTGGATTGGATCTGAGAACAGAGGAAAGACATCAGTGGGACAATTAATTAAATTTGAATAAGGTCTATGATTTAGTTAATAGTATTATAGCAAAATTAATTTCCTGTTTTTTGCTAATTGTATTATGATTATGTAAGATGTTAACATTTGAAGAATTTGGGAGAAAGGTGTACAAGAAGTCTTTGTGTTGTTTTGGTAAATTTTGTAAGTCTTAAATTATTTCAATTTTTAAAGTTAAGGAAAAAAATGTTAAAAAATTATTGTATAGGCCCTAAGTGATAAGAATACTGAATAACATAAACAAACTGAAAAAGAAAGAAATAGGGTAAAAGGAATCAAATATGTAGGAACAATATATTATAAATCCTTACTTTTGCTAGGCATTTTATTCCTTTATCTCATATATATTACATTCCCATAAAATCTTTTAAGAAAACTAGTATTCTAATCTTTCAGATGAGAATATATTAGTTTATAAGTCTGTTGGATAATATCAGGTTAATTTACATTAAGCAAAAAATAGGGATTATCAAAAATTTCAGACTACAATTGTGTCAACAGAACTCAAATGTAGTCAGGGATTTGTGATCCATAAAGGAAGCTAAGAAAAAATTGAAGAGCCATCATTATTCTCTGGATCTCATCTGTATGATCCTATTTACATACTATTCAATGTTTATTTCTCCATCTTTTTAATCCTACTCTCTCTACTTATTCCACATAGTAGAATACTGCAGTCTCAACCCCCCACAATTATGTTTTATAGTTATATCGAGATTAAGTGGGCAAGCCCAAATTGCAATTTGAAGCTTCACAATAGTATAGATACACTTGCTTTTGTTAAAGTGTGTGTGTGTGTGTGTGTGTCTGTGTGTCTAAGGAGGGAGAGAGAGGGAGGGAGGAAAGGAGGGAGGTGCGAGGTAGAGGTTAGAAGGGAGCAGTGATGTTTCTGGAACTGACGAAATATGGGTACTACATCGAGCTTTTCTTCTCTCTGGTTCTGTTTGTCTATCAGTCTTACTTTCTCTGTACAGACTAGCTCTCTGTAATTTTGCATTTACATCGTGAATCCTTTTCTCCACCATAGACACCACTTACACACACACACATATACACACACATATACGTGAGCCTCCAATCAGTTTGTGGTAGACATTCACACAGATTTAATCAATTGTGACCTTGGGAGGCTACATTTATAAAGTACAATTATAGCTGCTGAAGGATACATATATGGTTAAGCCTGGAAAATTCTGGAAGAAAAGAGGGAGGGAGGGACTGGTAGGAAGGGCTGAGACTCAAAAACAGCCAGACTGATGGTTTGAATTCCAGCTCCATTAATTTTACGCAAATGACATTGAGAAGGTTGTTAAACCCCTCAGTAGCTGTTTTCTCATTTGTTTATATATATATGTATATCTTCTAGATTTACTTTTAGGATTAATGAGTGATACATATAAAATAACTTAAGAAATTTCCCAATTTGTATCAAGTACTCAGTAAATATTATCTATTTTTATCAGGAGAAAGTAGGCATGCCTGGTAAAAGTGGAAGAGATGATGAAAAAAGTAATGCAAGAAATACCAGTGAGAATACAAGTTGGAATACAAAAAACAAAACAAACCAAAAAAAACCCTCTGTTTGATTAAGGGAGCAAAGGGAAATAGAGTATGGCCAAAATACAGGAGTGGAAGATTACAAAGATTCTGGAAAATGTTTTAGATAGAAGCCCTCTCATCTCACCTTTAGCCTCAAATATCACTTTGGATATAAAATACATGAACAAGCCTCAGTAAAAATGCTGTTCCAAAGTAATCTGTATAAAGAGTCTATATATTTGCAGAGAATTATTGGTTGCAAAAGGAAAGTGAGTGTCAGCTTCAGCCTTTTGGAAGAAGAGACCTATTTGTTTTTTTTTTATTGGTATTATAGCTACTAGATCATCATGTTATTTGTCTTATCTGCAGTGTCCTTTCTGGCCTTGTAATTCGGGCAAATGTAAATCAAAAGCCTTTAGAGTTATGGATCCTGATGATTCACAAGGTAATCTTGCAAACACAGCAGGGAAATATACGATTTGCAAATTGCTTAACTGACATCTCTGCTATTATCCTAAAATATTGTGGCAGTAGAATTCATTTTATAATATTTCAGCTTGATTATATTTTAAAACTTTACCTTTCTCAAGATAAATATATTGCCTCCCATTTGCATACTTTTATTTTGTTAAATGGTAAGTGTATTGAAGGGCAGGATGCTTTATTTCAGGATGACCGAAAAGTTCTCCTTTTCATGTGGGTTATTCTTAAGTCAGTTAAACTTCTCCTATCGAATTCTTTTTTAATTTCTTTGCACTGGACTTTCTTACAATCACAAATTATGATTGAATTTGCCTATAAATTAACATTACAACATTGCTAAAGATTTTCAATTTTGAATTATGCCTATTGAATGTAGAATTCATCTTTAGCACTTTCAAATGATGATAATATCTTTAACAAGAGCATTTTTCATCAGTCTAATATACTTCCCCTACAATAAGCCTTAAAATATACTTACCAATATTATACAAGGCTCTTTTCATTCAGGTACCTCATTCTGCAAAAATGTAATGGTAGGGCTATATTCTCATAGACTTTTATTAATTAAACCTAGAATTCATAGTGATGGTCATTGTAACTTCAATGCAGACATATACCTGTTTTAATACATGTTTAAAGAATAAAGTTAAAATTATTTTCATATATTAGAAAATATTCCATCCATCCACATCTTGTCAAGTAGATGTTACAAGGTTTAAGGGGATAGGTGCTGTTCAGAGCAGAGTACTAGACTAGAAAGAAGATGGTTCAATGGCAAATCATGTAATCTCTTTTAGATAAGAAAAAGGGGGATTAATGCAATCATCTCTAAGAATGCTACTAGTTTTAATCATTTAATGATGATATTTTAAACCTCAATTATGGATGAATAAGCAAGATTTCATATATAATTAAAATGTAAATATTTTGAATCCGTAAGTATGTGTTTTAAATCCTATAGAATAAAAACTAAATGAGGAAAATAAGAATGTAAATGGTGAGGAGAAAAATGTTCCCTTGATGTAGAGAAATATTTTTTCTTTGAAGGAAAAGATTAATTTAAAATATGAAATTCTCCTTCTCTGCAGACATTCAACACAATTTAATTCAGATTTTGTCAGTGCAAGTAAAGAAACCCACCTTGATACACTCATCATTTAGAAGTGACATTAATGTGAATAAGTATTTGGAAAAAATGGGGGACAAAGAACTTAAATCATATATTCAGAATAAACCAGAGTTATATATCTTAGCATCAATCTAGGACTTTTATAGGGAAATATATAGGAAGGGAAACCATGTTAGAAAACATATAGCAATGTGGCAGAAATGGGTTTTCTTGATCACCTAACGTATGAAGTCATTTATCAACCTGAAGCAAACAGAGATATTTCTTTGGAAGAGAGAGAGAGAGCAGAGACAGGGAGACAAGCAGAGAGAGAGAGAGAGAGAGAGAGAGAGAGAGAAAGAAAATGTGGGATGAGTGTTCACTCTCTCTGGCTAGTCTTTTAACAATAACGTGTCATGTTGATCACAAATTGAAAGGTAAACAATTTACCTTTACCAATACCTTTTGAAGGGTATTGTCTTAGAAAGGATATCTGTATGGAAAGGATTCCATCGAAGTTTTATGTATTTGACAATATTTCCTATATTTATGGTGTTTTGAATTCTAAGATGCATCCTCCCTCTCTGCTTGGCTTTATATTATTAATATTTAATCTTTATCTAATACATAAACAAATTCCTTTGTTCTCTTTTTCTCAAATTTTCCAATCCTTGGCAATACAGCACATCAAAATGGAAATTTATTCTAAAGAAGTTGAAACAAATGTAATTTATATTTTTACCTCAGGGAAGAGTTTTCAAACATAGAAAATTTGAAGATCCTTTTTATTTTCAAATATTATGTATTACATGTAATTTTTATGAAACTGTGCTCTTATATATATACATTTTAGCATAGTTTTTACAAATAACATATGAGTACATTCCTTCATCTATATAAAAATAAGGACAGAAATGACCATAATACAACATTTTAGGGAGAATGAAACTACTTTTTATGTCAAACAGTAGAGAAAATGTGGCATTTGTGATGATAAATAGCATATAAGACCTTTAATTACAGAGGTAAATATAATGAAACATGTCAATAGGCAAAATTTAGGTACAGATGTTTACAATATCCAGGTAAGATCTGAGATCAGGGAACCTAAGTACTTTCCCTAAATAGTGTGGAATCATAACTATGATGTGGTCTACAGTTCTTCAAAATATACATTATCTTCATAATTAAGGAGGCTCTCAGTTGCTCATAAATACGTATGAGCATACATAAGTATGAGAAGTGAGTTGCAAGAATTTGGCTTTCTGCAGTTTCGTAATTCTTTCTGAAGCTTCTTGTTAGCAATGAAGTGTAAATGGATAGAAATAAAGCTTTATTTCTCCACCTAAGAAGTCCAAAAATAGGGTACAATATTAAAAGGAAAGGATATTTAATAACAGAAAAGTAATATGTTGTTCCTTCTATTAATCCATAAGTAAAGAGGACTCTGAAGTGAGAAGAGGGGACAAGAAAGAAGACTAAGGGAGGGCACGCAAGTTCTTTCTGGAAAAGAAAATTCTTTGCAGTTTTAGGTGATTCTTGCTCTGTTAACTTTGCCTTTTGTTACTTTTGTGTAGTAAATGCAAACCTTGGCGTAGTGAAACGTTAATACCCCAGTGGCACCATTCATCAATGCCCTTGATTGGAGCCCTATGGGAAGCCTATAAGGAATACAGTGAGGAAGCAGAATGAGAAAACTATGGAAGAGAAAAACTAAAAGAGGCAAACATTAGGTTTACTGAAAATAGGCAGGACTTCGTGAATAGAAGCATAAACAATGGGACATATGGACAAGAGTTCAAATTTATGTCCACATAGACTATGGGTTTGCAGCATTATATATTAATAATTGAGCACAACTTGAAACAGGAGTTGATTTCTTCTGTGCATGCCCAATGTAAAAAAAAACAATGTCTCAGTAGATACATGAGAATACATATTTTAAATATAATTCTGGGTTATTGAAATGAATATCTGGTGTTTTGTTAATAATTTTATTAGCATTTTAAATAATGCCTAATGCATCTCTGAGGAAATTGAATTGTCGATTAATGTAATTTATAAGAATTTTTATGAATGAATTTTCCGTTTAGGAGATTGCAATAGGTGACGTTTCTAGTTCTCATGTCCACTAGCCAATTATAGAAGAGACACAGCCAAAATTATATCATCATCATAAAGGGGATTTATACGTACCTACTTTCTTTTCTTAGTGCAGGCTGATAAATCAGAAGTAGTGAAGGTATTAATATTGATAAGGTTATGTCCATATATTAAAGGAGAGATAATCAAACAGATAGGCAAACATAAGACCCCTCCCCCCCACACCCACCATGCACACACTCATGCAAGCAGGCAGGCAGAAAGGCAAACTGACAAGCAGCTAGCTAGCTACATGGTAGATATTTTCCCAAATGACGTATGTAGTCCTTTTGATAAGATTTGGATCCATATTTTCATGGTCTGGAAATACAGTATCAACTAAAAAAGGATCTACCTATTCACTCCCAATATTGAATGTTAGAATACGTCTTTGATAAACACTGTGCTCTCTAAGAAGTTCTGTTTGTTATCTTTCTTCCTCATGTTTGAAGAGGTTGTTTAAGTGATCTTTACTTAGAGAATACATGGTTTTCATAGCCTTTGCTTTGCCTAAAGTGTGTTTTAAGGCTTGCTGAATAATCACATACTTTTTAGTCTGGGTTTGTGGTTTTGCAAGCAGTCATTTTTTGGAAAATGTTCTGTTCTTGTCTGTTTGTTTCACTTCCCTGTGACATCAACTTCATCTGAAGTTCTTTACTAGATATTTTTCAAAATTACACAGTTTCTTTGGCTTCTGGCTCCCTTGCCTCTCTGTTTAATGACTATGTGGAAGAATATTTAAGGGCTGAGGCCAGATGGAAAGGCCATATCTTTGATCTGTTCTATGCCAGAAAGCTGAATCACTTTGATCAGCTGAAAAGTTTCACCAGGACTGTTTACCTGAAAACCTTTTTTGTCTTCCTTCTCCCAGGGATCTAGAAATATTTGGTTTGTCCAATATTTGGATATTGCAATATTCTAGACCTCCTTTTTGGCTTCATTTCTACTTGCAGCCCTTTTTAGACCCACTTCTTTCTAGAGCTTATCGCTCTCTGGTTTTACCTTATTAAATCAGTAAAACCCAGAACACACTAATAAACCTCTGTTTTCTAAAATTTTCCCTTAGAAATACAATCCCAGCAGTCATGTGATATAATTTCCAAGTTACCACAGGTGATTATTTTTCCAAATTCTTTGGCAATGTGTAGGTGGACTTCCAGCATTGCAGCCTTTTAAGCACTGCCTTCCGCAAAGATCCTATGCCAGTGTTACATCTTTTGGACTTAGGCTTTGTCACTCTAAGCTAACTGTTCTAATGAACAATTCCAAAATCACTGGATTTCTTGATCATGTCACAGTCCAAAGCAGTTCAATTTCTCCTTTCCAAGGGGTGACTAAGGGAACAAGTTTCCTTCCATGGCATGATTCCATCATATTAAACTTTTGGATCAAAGGATGCACTAATGTCTTTCAGTCAACAGACAAAGAAGATGAGAAAAAGAGAGAGAGACCTGGAAGGTTTTTACCATTTCAGCTCATCTTTAAAGTTAAAAAGTAGTTTTATGACACTGTCAAGAAGCAAGAAGCAAAGAGAACTTGGAAATACAGTTTAGTTTTTTTTCTTAGGAATAGAAAAATGGTTAATGAGCGCATACTATGTATGTAATTTGTGTCTTATCCACCAAATACCCATTTCTTACTTTATCTCACCCATAAAATACACTTACTTTCCCAACCCAGACTAAGACAAAATCCTACTGAGTCACTCTGTCCAACCTAAATACAGAATCTCCAAATGTTCTGAAAATCTTGCCATATGGTATCTGGTTCAGAAGTGATTCCTCTGGATATAATTATAACCTATAAATTAAAAAGAAAAGTTATCTACCCACCCATCCCTACACACACATAATTTTTTAAAAAAAATTTATAAAAGAAAAGAATATCATACACAGAGCAAAATGGTTCATGGCAATGTAAAATTATCTACATCAGGCACTGTGAAGTTTCCCTACACTTGTAGAGGGGAAAAAGTTCAGTAATTCATGTTTATAGAAAGCTGAGGACTCCCAACTCTTTAGGCTAAGTTGGTAGTTTCCTTTGGCAACATAATTCTCTCAAAAACAACTTACTAAGCTTCTGATCTGTTTGCTACCACTTAGTCCCACATGGTAGTTACCACCATGGTGGTTAGGTCTATCAAACATAGTCCTCAGATTTCTTTTATTCTTTTGATTTTTTTCTTCTTCCCATTCTTCAAGTTAATGGTGGCTATTTTGAAATTACCAGGTTTAAAATGGAAGGTTTATTACTAACTTCCCCCAAGGCTGGTTCATAACGCACTCTTTGGTTTAAAGGATTTCTCCATCCCCACCTCCCACTTACCATTTGGGATCTAAAAGAGATTGACTTCTCTATCCTTTCAAGGTGGTAATTTCTGGAAGTTGTCTGTTCCCTTGCATCTAGCTACTTCTCCCTTCAACACATCTCTTTCTTGAACTCTTTACAAAATATTGTTAATGGTAGCTACGAGCTAACATTTTAATTTTTTCCTACCACTTCCCCTAGCTAGAGCTGCTAACTATTTAGTAGGCATGTGGTCTACCTTCAACATGTCACAAGAGGCAGTATTAACAAACATGTTTCTACTATATTATATTCCTGCCTCCAGTGCAAATTACCTTGCCATCCAACTGCTAGGTAAATGGTATTTGCAGTCTTTCCTTATGCTTGCATTGATACCAATTGCTTGCATTGATGCAATGTTTGCATTGATACCATTGGTACCAATGCTTGCATAGGTCAGGGTTATTAATTCTACGTGTGGTTTCAGATAGCACAAAAATCTCACTGGTTTAACAAAATAAATATTGCTTTCCTGCACAACAGAATCAAATGTAGGTAACTGGGGTTGGGTTAGTAGATGCTCTCTGTTCCATGCAGTCATTCAAAGACCTAGAATCATTAAAAGGAACTCTACCACCGCCTAGGTCTTTCAAATTATCTACTAGATCTTCTCATGTATCTGGTTGACAGGGGCAAAGACAGATTGTGAGAATCATGGGAGAGGTTTTAGGAGCTGGCCTTGAAGTAGAAAACATTGCTTTCAGCACCATTTCATTGGACAGTCTTGGTCACATAACTCCTGCTTGACTTAAAAATAAAAACTTTCTGTATGCTGAGGAGGAAATTGAAATATTTAGATGAAGTCATAGCATTATCTCTATCTCATGAGGGGATCTAGAAGTAGATATGTGGGGTGTCTTTAAAATCTAAGACACTATAACTCAGGATATGAGATAAATCTAAATTTTAAGCCAGTCACTGACATTCAGTGAATAATAGGAAGCCAGAGATTTTTTCTTTATTGTTTCTGTATTTTCAACAACTAGCATAATGCCTGATGACTCTCTAATTCTATACCAGTTAAATTACATGTGCCAGCAATAAACAACTATAATATATAATAAAATATTTTAATTAAAATATATACTATATAATTGATTCAAGAACAAGATTGACAGAAGAAAACACAAATAAGAAATAACATTCTTGGAAAATAATAAATATATAAATTATGATGGAAATAAACATTTCCTTTTCACTTTCATAACACTATTAATCAAGAAAGATAGTAAATTAGGAATCAATGGGTTTATTAATAAGTTGTTAACAACATAAATTAGTAGACATTTTAAATTTTGGTGGCAAAATTTGCCACAAAAAATTTAGCATATTTCTCTTCCCTTATTTTTTTTCAAAGCTTTCTGCTAACTTCTACCACTGTTGCTGTTAACAAGACAAAGAAAGCAATAATGATGCATAGACAAAAGGTAAAGTATTGTGAAAACCAAACTATAAAGTATATGTACGTGATGTAAGGTGGCCTGTCAGTAAATGCTGAATACGTGAAGATGGTTATTGTGAGGGATAGAGAAACAGTTATATGCTAAATGAATGATAGCAAGAAGGTTCAACTTTAGAAGAATACTATAAAACATGGAAAGAATATACATATGGTACATGTAAACTAAGATCCTTAAGTAGAAAAATTTTAGGAAAGAAAGAATGGCAAGGAGCCCTAAATATAAAAAAGGCAAGAAAAAGAAGTCAAAGGGCAAGGAAATGAAGAAGCAAAAAGGAAGTCTCAAATAAATATATAAAGTTGCATAGATGTAGGAAAAGCATATATTGATGTAGAAAAAAAATGTCAAAATGCATAAAATTTCTTTTTAAATAGAATGTTTGGAAAAAGAAAGCATAAATTTCGATTAAAGAAATAGGACGTTAGATAAAGAAGATAGTATAAAATACTATTTTACCTTCTCCCCTACTCCAAATCCATGATATTAAAAATAAATAAATACATGTTTTTAAAGGAAAGGAAAAGAGAAAGAGAATCAGACATGTAAGAGGAAAGTGAATAAGGAGATAATTTGTAATCATGTTAGACAAAAGGATTTGTACTTTCACTAAAAAAGACATTTTAAGGAGTTCTTATTAGATAGTGCATTTAGCCAGGGTTGTCCAAAGAAACGGAACTGACAGGATGAAAAATGTATATATATGAATGAGAATTGGCTCATGAGATTATGGAGGCTGACAAGTCCTAAGATCTGCAGTTGGCTAACTGGAAATCCAGGAGAGCTAGCAGTGTGGTTTCAGTCTGAAGGCCTGAATATTTGAGATCCAGGAAGAGCTGATTCTTCAATTCATTCTGAAGGGAGAATAAAAACTGATGTCCCAGCTGGAAGGCAGTCAGGCAGGAAAAGTTTTTTCTTACTTGGGCGAAGATCAGCCTTTTGTTCTATTCAGGCCTTCAACTGATTAGATGGAGCCCACCCCCATCTGGGAGGGAAATCTGCTTACTCAGTCTATTGATTTTAGTGTTAAACTCATCCAAAAGCAGCCTCACAGAAATACCCAGAGTAAAGTTTGACCAAATTTCTGGGAACCCTATAGTCAAGTTGATATGTAAAATTAACTACCACAGATAGAAAAGTAGTCAAACTAGATGACTTATAAAACACATCCTGAGAAAACCATAACCAAAAACACATTCAAAAGAAGACTACTAAGAAGATGGAAGCAGTCTGGATGCCTTAGGACCCAGAGTCATGTACCAAGGTTGTAATAGAGGAGCAGGCAGTGGTTTTCTATAGGCACCAGTGGCTTTTGCTAGAGGCTAAATCAGAAAATGTTAATGTCTGAAGCAGAGGTCAGGGTATTACCAGACCTCAGGTTACTGAGGTAGAGCAGATATCCCCACACCTAGTAGGCACCCTGCTGGATGGTATATCTCTATCTTGTTGGGGATCATGGGTGCCAGGCAACAAAGATCCTGGTGAATGAGCTTTCTTACATATGAAGCTCCCATCTAAAAATCACCAAATTTGTGAGGAAAAATCCCACAGTGAGAAATATGTTCTAAAGTTAAAAATACATGTAAAATTAACCACAAAGTAAGTAATACAATATTTAGGATAATTATAATTAATATATATATAAGGTATGAGTAAAAAGGTAAGACACATGAAAAATATATCAGGAAGATTCAACATTATAGAACATGAATTCTAGAATGAACAGCAGACATAGTAAAGAAGGAAAATACATTGTGTAGAAGCAAAATTTATAGAGATGAAAAAACTTTTCGGGTTGAAAAGACTTTCAGAGCTATAAGCTAAATGAATAATAAGAAATCCAGTTCTAAAAGTTTTATAATAAAAATTTCTGAACATCATGGATGAAGAATTCATTTAAACTTTCAGAAAGAAAATTTAAATAATCACCCCCAAAGTTAAAAATTACATTGTCATTGAACTTTTCATTAGTAACACTAGATGGTAGAAGACTGAAATAAAGGGAAGAGACACTGGTGGACCATTAGCATATGTAACCAGGAGAATTTATCATCATGTTTCCCAGAGCACTCTCCCTTCCCCTCCTACTCTCCCTCCGTTTCCCTTTTTTAACTTTGTCTCTTTCTTTGACTTTGCATATATATGTTAAGCAGTCTGTCCCCAAGGAAGAGCTCAATGGTTTGTCCAAATATACCAGTAACTAGATGGCTAAGAATGTTTATTTCAAGGCTGAAGTCTTAGAGATTGTACTTGGCTGGAAACCACATCCTCGAAACAGCTTTATCAGTAAGATATGGGCTGTTTTGATCTCTGTTTGCCTGATTACTTTGTCTAACCAACTGTCAAAAGATTGAGAAGAGCGAGGATTAATTAAATGATATTCAAATATTTCCGTATATGGTAAATTATTGGGGAGTCTTGAAAGATAAATAAGAATCGGTAAGTAAAAAGTAAAGCTTTTGGTGTTGATCTGAAGGTCATTTTGAGTTTTGATCTTGGTCACTGTACCATATGGTGGCTTTATCTACATGTGGGTGTCATTTTAGATCACTTTAGCAAATGCAGTCATTTGAACGTTAAATGCTATAGCTTGGCCAAGTATTGCATGGGAGGCTGAAGCAAACATCCTATTGTTTTAGGGGAAAGATAATTTTTTTGTGTGTTTTGCTGTGTTTTTAAGCCAGACTTGCAGTCAATAGCATTGAGCCTGGTTTTTATCTGTTCTACAAATGCTAGTGAAGTTGTAGCTTTAAATTATGTTCAGACCTAGGGAGTCCATACTAAACTGGCTGCCAATATTTCATTCTCCTTGATGATGTTTTGAACTGTATTCAGGGCAAAAGGAAGTAACTACAGAGTAGCTAACTTCTTGAACTTATGAAGCTTATTATAAAAGAAAATGGATTCCTGTGCTATGTGGCTGCTTCCCACTAGCTATCCATTTTGGTAGTGTATATATGTCCATACCACTCTCTCACTTCGTCCCAGCTTACTCTTCCCCCTAAATTACAGAAGTCATGGAAATAACTATATTTCAGAGGTTTTATAACTCCAAGCATTAGCACTTGATTATGTAAATAAACAAATTAAAAAAATCAATGCCCGTATAAACAGATATTTAGATAAACAGTGAATTTTCTAAGAAGACAATTTTGACAATCTGTGCTTGGAACACTCTGTGTCTAGTAATGGTTTCCTCAGAATTTCAAGGATAAACTGGAATGGTTGGAATATATGATTCAATATTATTGTCAAAATGAGAGTATTGGGAGAATAATAACAAAATTCATAAAAGCTGATTGCTTAAACTGAAGGAATAGAATGATTATTTTAAGAGAATTATGGCTATCACCAGAATTTACTGGAAAGATATGAAAGGATCACTTTATATTTTAAATCTCAGGAAGACATATATAAAAATACAAGGATTGTCTCCCAGATCTGACTGCTCTTAAAGAGGTACTAGAAAAGGGAAGCAGTATTTTTATTGTTAGAATGTGAGCAAGGGTGTGTGTGATCCATAACAATGTAAAAAGGAAGGAACCGTAAAGTATAAGAATGCGCACTGGAATAACTTCTGCATAAGGAACCAGAACCAAGGAAAATGCTACAATGTCTCTTACAAAGCTTCAAATAGAGTCCATTAAAAGAGCAGGTAGAAAAATAGCCCTTGTAGGTTTGGAACTTCCACCAACCTATTATTGAAAATCTGTGCAGCCTTGCAAAATGGAAGACAAGGTGATAAATCTAAAACTTTAATATACATATATTAAATTAATATTAACTATGTAAATATATTTAAATATTATATATGCCAAGATAGAAGAAGAATTACCTGTGGCCTATGGATTATGCTTGAAAATTTATGGAATGTGGACTCCATAGGAAAGCAGAAGAATCATGAGATAATTAATGGAAAGCCAGGCAGGACAGTGATGGAGTTCAGAATGAGAGAATCTGTAGGTCTCTTTGGAGAATTCTTACTGGTTAGATCATCAAATTCAGGAAAGAGAGTACAAAAAAATTTGCTTCACTCTGTATGACAGACAGAGAAAAACGAATACCATATGCTAACACATATATATGGAATCTATAAAAAAATGTTTCTGTTGGACCTAGGGGCAGGACAGGAATAAAGATGCAGACATAGAGAATGGACTTGAGGACACAGGGAAGGGGAAGGGTAAACTGGAACTAAGTGAGAGTGGCATGGACTTATATATACTACCAAATGTAAAATAGCTAGCTAGTGGGAAGCAGCCGCACAGCCCAGGGAGATCAGCTCAGTGCTTTGCGACCACCTAGAAGGATGGGATAGAGAGGGTGGGAGGGAGGCGCAGGAGGGAGGGGATATGGGGATATATGTATACGTATAGCTGATTCACTTTGTTATATAGCAGAAACTAACACAACATTGTAAAGCTATTATACTCCCGTAAAGATGTTAAAAAATTTGCTTGAACATTGAATATTTTTGGCACACATGTGATTCCATTAAAATTATAGAAACCCAAGCTGAATCTACCAACATATATATAAAATATATACCACGATCTAGTGGTATTTATCTAAGGAATGCAAGATTGATTTAATTTGTGAAAATAAATCTTTGAAGTGCATCATATTAATAGAATAGAGACAAAAAATGTGGTAATGTCAATAGATAAATAAAAGGCACTTGATGAAATCTAATACTTTTCATGGTAAAAACATCTCAACAATTAAGATTGGCATAGAAGTTCCTCAGCTTAATGAAGGACATCTGTGTAAAGCCCATAGCTAGCATCATACATCATGGCAAAAAACTGAATGCTATTCCCCTAATATCAGGAAAAAGACAAGGATGCCTAGTCTCACAACTTCCATTTAACATTGTGCAAGATACTCTTGCCAGTACAACAAGTCAAGAAACAAATTAAAGGGCCCCAGATTGTAAAAGAACTAAAATTTTCTATATTCACAGATGTTTTGGTATTGTATGAAAAAAAAGTCCTGAGGAATCCACAAAAACACTCAACTACTGTGCCATTGTAGTAAGTTTTAAAACAGTCTTAGTAATAAATAATTTCAGCAAGGTTGTAGAATGCAAGATGAATATATCAGTTTCATTCTTATACATTAATGAAGAGTCTAAAGTGAAATCAAGAAAAATTCATTTACAGTAGCATAAATAAAATACTTAGGAATAAATTTATCAAAAGAAGTACAAGACTTGTGCACTAAAATTACAAATTTGCCAGTAGCATTCTCTTTAGTGCTGGATAGGAAAGACTCAGTAGTCTGCACTTAACCTCTCTGGACTTTGCTTAATATATGTATTTTTCTTTTGCTTTTACTCAATAACCTTTGCTATAATGAAATTTAGCCATGAGTTTTACCTGCTATTGAGTCCTGTGGGCCCACTGGTGAATCACTGGACTTGAGGGTAGTCATGGAAACCCCTAATCACTGGTAATTTTAGACATTGATTTCTAACAAAGTTTTTTCTCTAGAAAGTTCCAGTGAATACCCTGAAAACTCAGGACTTAACCATAGAGTTCAGTAAGGAGGATGAATACAAAATAAAGAAACAGGCCATAATATTGTTCTTATAACAATAAGATTTGCCTGGAAATAAACACATTTTCACAGAATTCATCTGAAAACTAAAAGATTCTATAACAGCTAACATTCTGGAAAAAATGTGGTCTGCTTAAATATTTCCTACATTTTAATTGATTATAAATTAGTTGCTAAAATATTATTTGTTAATTGCAACTAATGCTGCTATTTCGTCATTCTTAAAATTCTTTATAACTTCTTTTAGGAATTAGAAACTTGTACAGAGAATGCATAAAATATAGCCTGATGCTGTGGTATCCAAAAATGAAGAAGTGACTTAACATTAGAAATTGACTATCAAAGACAAAGCAGCATGATCAAGTAGTGACAGGTGGGTCAGAGGGATGATCCTAAATTTGACAGAGGACAGATGCTGAGCTTTTCAAAAGATTTTGCAATTGTCTGAACAAATTTCAAGCCATATTTTCTATAAATGAAAAATGAAATTACCAACTGGGAAAACAGAACAAAGATAATTTTAAAGAATAGAGAAAAAATATTAAAGGTCAAAAATACTAACTTTATTAAATACTTAATAATGGATTAATAGACTAGTTTTTCTCCAAATTGCAGCAGTAGTAAAGAACATGTTAGAGCACTTAAAAAAATAGGAATATCTCTAAGACGATTATTTGCAAAACTGTTAAAGAAAGGTTTTCAGTTGGACCTGAAACTATGAAAAAAGAAAAACTTGAGCAGTCAGATCATTCTTATAAAATAGCTGGTGGCAACAAAATGACATAATATCACACTTCCCTTGGTTTTTTACAACAACATAATTTACTACCTAGTCTGCATGTCACATCAGTTTCAGAATTGTTTAGACTTGGATAGGTTAATTCAACCTGCCTATATTCACAAAATTCAAAAGATCCTGATTCACATAGTTAATGTAAAAATTTGCAAATAGAGATATATGTTCATATTGGCTGTATGTTATTCTAGCATACCCCCATAGAAAACACAAAGGAATGCAGATTATAAGAATGAAGCAGAGTAAACTTGCAGTCACGATGGGAGAAATTAGTGGTATCAAGCTCTGAACATCTAGTTCTTCCGTCTCAACAACTGGCATAGGTTTGTCAACAGAATCTCCTCTTTGAGTTTAAGTACCCCCTGCTTTGATAGCCTGCACAAGTTCGTGTCATTAACTCTATTTCTTTATTTTGCTTCTCCAAGCAGCATCTCTTCCAAAACATATCCCTTTTTTTCCACACATGCTAGGAATTTCAGTCTAGGCCTGGGCTGTGCAATATTGTATCCACTAGACACATGTGGCAAGGGAGCATTTATAATGGGACTAGTGCATGTGAGGAATTGGGTTTTTAATATATTTTTTAATTTTTTAAAAGAATTTGTTTTATTTTATTTATTTTTGGCTGCACTGCATCTTTGTTGCTATGCACGGGTTTTTCTCTAGTTGCGGCGAGCGGGGGCTACTCTTCATTGTGGTGCACGGGCCTCTCATTGCGGTGGCTTCTCTTGCTGCGGAGCACAGGCTCTAGGCACGTGGGCTTCAGTAGTTTTGGCTTGTGGGCTCAGTAGTTGTGGCTTGTGGGTTCTAGAGTGCAGGCTCAGTAGTTGTGGTGCATGGACTTAGTTGCTCTGTGGCATGTGGGGTTTTCCAGTACCAGGGCTCGAACCCATTTCCCCTGCACTGGCAGGCAGATTCTTAACCACTGCACCACCAGGGAAGCCCAATATTATTTAACTTTAATCAATTTAGACTTAAAAGCTGAAGCATTTAAAGTATTTCTTATTGACATAAAACTTTGTTTTTGTAATACTACCTTTTACTTTGTTGTATCATGTAAGATATTGTTTTACTGTAGTTTGCTATGGGGTGAATATATCGTTTCTAGCATTACGTATAAACAGATAAACCTTTCATCTAGTCTGTGCCATTGGATTGATTTAATTTGAATGATTTTTCTAGACATAAACGTGCCATTATAATGTGTCTGTTTGCGTTATGCAGATAAAACAATACACAGTGATATCTGTTTAAGTCATAATTGGTAATTAACTTAAAATAATTATAGTTTTAACATAAATTAGGTTAAAATTAAGTATGGGCAATTTTTAAATTTTAAAATGAAGGCATATTTTTGATGCAGTATCTATTGGAGATGCAAAAACTAGTGTTATGATTGGAACAGTAAAGATAAAAGTTTACTACAACAAGATATGAATTACATGTTAGTACGAACGGTAATTGCATTTTTTGCAGCAGAGCAAAACAAAATGCTGTTTGGTACCTGTGCAAGAAAAAGTTTTAAGGATAATAAAGTGGGGAATGTAAAGAGACCTTGTCCGTAAATACATAGTACATTTGATAAGATGTTTCGTCTAAATAGTCAAAATATGATATCTGAGATTAATCACTTGATATTAGAATTAAAATAGCCACCAAAATATTTTAAACTTTTTTAAACAAAATCTGAACTTGTAGGTTTGGCAAGCTTTAAAGGAGCTTGGATTCTTGAAAAAATAATGAAAAAGAAAGTACAAATAATGATTAGTTCAGTTATGGAAATATTGTTAGAAACTAGTAAAATAAAAAACTAATAAAGATATTTTACAATAAAGCCATCAAAGAGTTAGTTATAGAATATATGACCTTTTAAAAATATGTAAATTCCTATAACTTTCTAAGCACATCAAAGATCAATTTATTCAAATTTTGAAAAATGTTAAGTAGTTTCTTTAGGTTTAAGTGAGTGCTGCAATGTAAGAGATAATGTAAAATTACTACATTTGGTTTGTTTTGTGTCAAAGGACTTTTAAATTTATTAATAAACATTTTATTGAATTCAGTAACAACAATAATATTGAACTCTTGCACAGACACTTTTTATTTATTTACATTTATCACAGAAGAATATCAGTTACATGTGAAAAACTTAATTGCTATTTCAATGGACTGTACTCTAGCCTTGTGAGATATTAATCTGGATTCATTAGAATCTTAAAACAAAGGACTGATTTTTCCCTTATTGATTTGCTCCACTCTACTAAATATTGAAAATATTTGCATTCAGTTTTCTGGAGCAGACTCTGTGGAAAATGTCATGGATAGAGTTGTTAAAACCATTCAGTATTGAACAGTGTATGTGAGTGATGAAAGAATAAAAAGAGTGAATTCAATAACTTAGTTCTTTGCCAATGCTCACTGGTTGTGTAGTATAAGCGTTTCACACAGATTTACTCTACAATTAGCTGAAATTCAAGATTACCTAAGGGCTTCCCTGGTGGCACAGTGCTTGAGAGTCCGCCTGCCGATGCAGGGCACACGGGTTCCTGCCCTGGTCCGGGAAGATCCCACATGCCGCGGAGCGGCTGGGCCCGTGGGCCATGGCCACTGAGCCTGCGTGTCCAGAGCCTGTGCTCCGCAACGGGAGAGGTCACAACAGTGAGAGGCCTGCGTACCGCAAACAAAACAAAACAAAAAGATTACCTAAGTATTAAAAAATGCTTGATAGGGCTTCCCTGGTGGCACAATGGTAAGAATCCTCGAACACTGGTTCGAGCCCTGGTCTGGGAAGATCCCACATGCTGCCGAGCAACTAAGCCTGTGTGCCACAACTACTGAGCCTGTGCTGTAGAGCCCGCGAGCCACAATTGCTGAAGACTGCATGCCTAGACCCCGTGCTCTGCAACAAGAGAAGCCACCACAATGAGAAGACTGAGTGCCACAACGAAGAGTAGCCCCCGCTCACGGCAACTAGAGAAAGCCCGCACAGAGCAACGAAGACCCAATGCAGCCAAAATAAATAAATAAAATTTAAAAAATTATTTAAAAATGCTTCATAAAAAAATCAAAGACAGTAAATGGCCACATGGTTTATATTCTCTCACAGATATTGCACTGAAAATGATCGAGTTCGATTTAGAGCTATAAGGAAAAAAAGAGCTTATCTGTGACCTAGGTACACAGGTAAAAGGATTTGTGTTAAAAATTAATGTTAACTCGATACACATCAATAAAGGTGATTTTAGACATTGTCTTACATGTCTAAATAGAGAAGATTTTAATTCTTATCAACAGTATTATGTGAATTGGCTGCAAAAACGAAGAGAAAGATTTAAGAGAACATTTTGTTTGTTTGTTTGTTTTTTGCGGTACGTGGGCCTCTCACTGTTGTGGCCTCTCCTGTTGCTGAGCACAGGCTTCGGACGCACAGGCTCAGCGGCCATGGCTCACGGGCCCAGCCGCTCCGCGGCATGTGGGATCTTCCCGGACAGGGGCACGAACCCGTGTCCCCTGCATCGGCAGGCGGACTCTCAACCACTGCGCCACCAGGGAAGCCCCCAAGAGAACATTTTTGATATTGATAAATTTAAAGCTGCTTTTCAATTTATGCATCACACTTGAATTTGGCATTAATAGTACTGAATTTACCCAAAGGTTAGGTAATTTACCTATTTACAGATGTAATTTTGAAATTGATTTGTTTTTAAAAATGAAATAATTTATTCTCAAGTAGACAAACTCGTGTATCAATGTTGGATCAAATATTAAATTAAAACAATCTTTTGGTTCTCAGTCCAGTTATTGGAAATTTTAGATTTGTCTGGAAAACCTTGGTATGTGTGTCTCTATTTTCTACTATAACTTTTATGAAAGCAAAGACAAGATAAATTATTTTAGAATAAAACCTAGCATCTTAGTGACATGAACTGTAAGTGTAAAATATCCACTTATCTAGGAGATTAGTATGAGAAAAAGCTTGTAAATATCTCATTAATACTTTCGATTGGTTACATATTAAAATAGTATTTTGATATATTTTAAAATATATTATCAAAATGAATTATACTTGTTTTAAAATTTTTTGATATGACTACTATACATTTTAAATTAAATATGCATCTCACATTACATTTCTATTAGAAAATACTTATCTATCAGAAAACAAGAAAATCTGCCTTGTTTCAAATATACCGTCTCAAAAGATGACTTACATCCTTTAAGTTTTTCATTCGTGCCTTGTGTAGTCTAAAATGTCTAAAGATGTACTGTCTAAATATTCTCAATTCATGCAGAAGCTCATTAAATATATGTACCCAATATTTATTATTATTTATTTATTAAAAAATCTTTTTAACATCTTTATTGGAGTATAATTGCTTTACAATGGTGTGTTGGTATCTTTTGTATAACAAAGTGAATCAGCTGTACATATACATATATCCCCATATCCCCTCCCTCTTGCATCTCCCTGCTACCCTCCCTATCCCACCCCTCTAGGTGGTCACAAAGCACAGAGCTCATCTCCGTGTGCTATGCAGCTGCTTCCCACTAGCTATCTATTTTACATTTGGTAGTATATATAAGTCCATGCCACTCTCACTTCATTCCAGCTTACCCTTCCCCCTCCCCATGTCCTCAAGTCCATTCTCTATGTCTGCATCTTTATTCCTGTCCTGCCCCTAGGTTCTTCAGAATCGTTTTTTTTTTTTTTTTTTAATATTACAAATATAAGTGTTAGCATATGGTATTTATTTTTCTCTTTCTGACTTACTTCACTCTTTATGACAGTCTCTATGTCCATCTACCTCATTACAAATAACTCAATTTCGTTTCTTTTTATGGCTGAGTAATATTCCATTGTATATATTTTATCTAAACTTTTATGTAAAAGTATACTGATTTGAATTACATCTCTGTGTGTAGTTTCTCTCTGTATACTTACTATCTACTTTGCAAAGTATTTTATACATATAAATATATCACTTTCAAATTTTAGGGAAACTGCTGCTTTTGTATTATATTAGCATATAGTGAGCAAAAAATTCTATTGTTCTAATTAAATATGCCTTTTATGATTTTATAGTCCGTAATTTTACCCCTCATTCTTCATGTTTGGACTAATAGTCACCAAACAATTTAAATGTTTAGTGTACTGAAAATATTGTGTTATCCTTTTGCTAAATCAAAATACCTCTAAGGAAACAACCAGTTCCCAAGATGAAAATATAACTAAATTACAAAACACAAAACTGTGATGATTAAAATGCTCTACCTAACATTATAGGATGTTAGTGTCTAAAACTATATGCATTCTGCTATTGATCTTAGTTTTCCTAAGAAAGCAGATCTCAAAAAAGAGTGCATGGATATTTCCATAATTTCTACTTCTCTGAGGAGAAAACACCTGCAATGGTAAGGAGCACTCATGTAAACAAAGTGTGAACTGCACACATGACTTTAATGCGCCTCCTTTTTGTTGAACTGAGTTCAGCTATAATGGACTAAATTTTTCCTTTCACTAAAACTGCTGCCAGGGACTTAAGGATCGGTTCAGTTGCTCTAAATGGTTCCAGTGACATAAGGAGAGAGAAAATAAATATCCCAAGTGCAAAATTAATACTTTAAGCTATTATGGCTAACGCCTAGAAGTCAGATGCCAAGTGAATAATTACAGCAAGATCATTGTGTTTGACAGTAACATTGGTCATCAGCTACAGTCTGAGAGTCAGATGATGATAGAATATCATAGTCCCTTCATCGAGAAACTTGAAAGCTAAAGCTTGCTGGATGCAGCTGGTTGGTTTCAGTTTCTGACAGGGAAATCTTTATCTCCTAATTGAATTCAAATTGACTTTTCAGTAAATGATATTTCTGAGTTGATGATTAAGATTCTGGAAGGTTCCCAAAAAGTAAAGAGCACACATAATAAACAACTTACTATTATATCTTAATACAGTAGTTTTCTCCTGATTGCCTTTTCACTGCAAATTGCCTGATCACTTCGATCATTTAATAGCTAGTAGTTATTACTAGCCCATCTGTAGTCCACAACGGAAAAATTATTTTCACTTGTCACTTGTCTGCTCCCACTCCCACTCTCTTACCCCAAGCCTCACTTTCAAACAAGTACTGTGTAGAAAGCTGACAGAGCCCAAAGATAATTCATTCTGTAGCTGTCTTAGAGCTTGGGAATTTCCTAAAAAGCTGGGTTAACATTTGCAAGTGTAGGCTATAGTTACAACAGTAAGCTACAAAAATAGAGTTAGGATATCCATCAATCAATCATTCGATTCTCTAGGCGCTGTCAAATTTTACTAACAAACATTTTGGGAAATTAATAAAGCAAAACTGAATAAAATCAAATTGGACCTATTTAAAACAGATACAATAAAACCTGTGATGTATTCACAAGTTTTGTTTAAATCAAGCCTCCTGAGTGTAGAGAACAGAATTCACTCTATGTGGTCAGAATGAATAAAGCCAAGTCCAAAATAGGTACGGTGATTTTAGAGTTTGAATGGTAATCTGGAGGCAGACTCGATGGGGAGGAAGAAATCGTCTGCTATCACTGTTGGGGTTGGGAATTCGTTGTGATTTTCCCGACCAATTTAAACTTGGCCTAAGATATACCAATAATATGCAAGACTGAGGGATGCAAGGTTCTAAAAATAAAGTGACATTAAGATATCAGCTGATCTCTTAGATAAAAATAAAAGTAGCCATCTGTTGCTTCTGTAGATTCTGTTAGCATAGTAATGTCTTGATCAATGATACAAATATAGTGAACACATGGAGTTCCCAATTCACATAAGGAATGAGAGTCTCAAAGTTTTGCCGTCAGCTTGGTGTACAAATTTGGACTAGGTATTTTCCCCTTAGTTTCTTCTGTGAAAATCTTGAATTAGTGTTGCATAAAATAGCAAGTTCCTGCTGTAAATACATGTCAAGGCACTGTTTGCTTTGATAATCAATAAGGAAGATAAAAAAGTAGAGGCTTTGTAAGACTAACAGTTGGGACATTTACATGTAAGGGATAGCACAATTGATGCTTATTGTAGCTGATTGTGATTTCTGATATATTCAGGAAAGCAACTGTTGTCTTCTCACTCCTTCTTACACCCAAAAATCCAACCAAACAACAAAACTAAAAAACCTAAAACACTATCACTTTACCCTAACTAACAATTCTTGGAAAAGACAAAGACAGAGGGGGACAGGGACAAACATACCTGGAATCTCATTACTCCTCTGTCAGATCTTCTATTTTTTCTTATTATAATGCAGTACAAAAAGGAGAAACCATGTCCTCCTACACGGTATTGTAGAGTTCAAATCAGTATGCATTCAAAACCAATTTGTCTATAAATGTGAAAAATAAGATCAGCCAATTTAATAGAATACTTTGCAGTATATTTTTGGGAAAATCCATTCATTCAACAATGTTTAATTGAGCACTTACTATCCGTTGGGCACTTTTTAGCTGCTTGTGATATATCAATGAATATAGTAGATAAAGCCTGCTGACCTTGTAAAGCCCACATATTGGTAGGAGGTAAGAAGACTATAAAATATAATAAATTAATTTTAAGTGGTGAGCTTTGGCAAGAAGGCAAGAGTTAGGAAAGTGAGTTCAGAGAGAAGAAAATTCAAGACAAGGGGAATAGAGTTGCGCTCAACAATATGGTAGCCATTAACCACATGTGGCAATAGAGCACTTGAAATATGTCTAGTAGAGTTGAATATCTAAATTTTTAATTTAATTTATTTGTAAATCTAGCTAAACTATAAAACCTGTTACTTGATTTGCTTATTCACAAAACTTTAATTATATTTGGAACAATTTGGTTTTGTAAATCTACTTTTTCAACTGTAAATTTTATAAAATACATAGAAATCCAGTATTACCAACAAAATTTTAGCATATAAATTGTGATGTGCTGTAAAGTACATACCAGATTTCAAATTTAGTATAAAAATAATGTACAATGTTGCATTAATAATTTTATATTGATTACAGGTGGAAATGATAATATTTTATTCTATTTTTAATTGTAGTATAATTGATTTTAAATGATAATATTTTAAATATATTAGGTTACCTAATATATTATTAAAATTAATTTTACGTATTTTATATGGATTTTGTGACATGGATTGGATGTAAGGAAGACTTGAGAAAATTATACTTTAGAGTAAAATAGTTGTTCGTATGTGAGCAGGGTGTTGACAGCTTCTGCACATGAAGATGGGCTTACACTATAGGTATGGACAGGTGGAAATTTAGTGAAGAGATGGAGAGAACAGACAGCTTGGGAGAACACTTAAGGTTGGTGGGGTGAATCAGAATCTATAAGAGCACTAATACAAGGACAGATAGTTTAATCAAGCAATTCCTCATCCTAATATTCTCTCTCATAGTTTTGCAAGAAAGCAACAGGGAATTAGGGGTTGATGACATATATAAATCATATATTTTTGTACACTCTCACAGTAATTGGATACTAGGACTCTACTGGAGTAGAATCCAAAAGTGAACCTAAACTACTTGAGATTGATGCCACCTTTCTTCCAATCTGAGTAATGAGGGAAAAACATATGGTTTGGGATGTTGGGCATTGGAGTAATCAAAGATAAATTCAGTACAATTAACATGATGACCTATCTCTAGCTTAACTTGAATCTAATTTGAAACTATATGATAACCTCCTCAACCTTTCCACCACATACTGAAAAGGCTTTGCCATCTCTGGAAATAAACATTTCTATAACAAAATATTATGCTCCAGGCTTCCCAGTTCATTCGTACACAGTGTCTGGAATGCAATTTAAAAATATTAAAAAACATGAAGAACCAGGAGAGTGTGTCCAAAACTCAAGAGAAAACACATTCTCTTATACATATAGATGATTCAGGTATTTAAATTACTAGACAAGTTCTTAAAAACAAGTTTTAGAGTTTAAATAATGTTTAGGAATAATTTTCCTATCACCGTCCTTATTCAAACCAAATAAAATATCCATCTTAACATTTTTCACTCCAAGAAGGCACACATAGCTCACTAAACTATTAGAGTATTAAGGATTGAGAAGGAAATAATGCACAGAAACTAAAAAGATCACTGACAATAACAAGCAAAAATAAAACTCACAACCTTCAAGTAACTCTAATTTTTCAGAAAATTGTGTTTAGAAACTTTTGCAAGCAAAAGATAATTAAAATAGAATTCCTATATGTATTTATGTAGTATTTCTCAAAGAATTTTAAAGAGGAAATAGTCCATACACCTACAGCAACCTCCCTCCCTCCCTCCCTCCCTGCCTCCCTCCCTCCCTTCCTTCCTTCCTTCCTTTTCTCTAAATCCCTCTTAATCCCCTGCAGCTGCTCCAGAAAATCTTTACTATAGACAAATTTCAAACATTCCAATTTACAGCCTGCCAGGTTTTCTAGGACTTCAGTTTACCAGCTTTTTTTTTTGTTGTTTTTCACTTGTTTGTTTTGTTTTGTTTTTAATTTGGACATAATGATTCTGACTTAGAAATTTTTATTTTATTATCTATATCCCAAATTCCTTGAAAGAAATAATCATGGAATTTACCTAACAAAGACTCTTTTCCCTATTTCAAGGACTAGGCTCTTTTCTTGGAGGCAGTTGTTCCAGTGTCTAGACTTCCACATTATCCCAGTACCAGTGAGACATTTTGTTTACCATCCATGTTGGAAATCAAATTTCTAGGCTTACATTGTCCATCCACTGAATTCATACACTTGTCATATTTGACTTTTGAAATCTTGCCCAATTAATGTTTTGAACAACCTTGTATACAGTATGATACATATTGTATGTGATATATTGCTATGTATACAGCGTTTGCTTGGCCAATAAGAAATAATATTTATCAAGATTTTATATGTTCCATACCCTGTTCTATAAAAGATTTTTATATGCATCAAATCATTTAATCTTTATTATAGTCCTATAAAGTATAGCTTATTGATACTCTTTTAACACATGAGGAAACTGAGACAGAGAGACCAAATTTCATGTAATATTTATGTGAGAGAGCCAGAAAAGAAATCAAGGATTCTGGTAACTGCTTAGTCTAGTCTGTAAGAAACTCAGCCCTAAGTATGAGTCTTGGATTTCAATTTTTTTCACACATGATAATGTTTACTTTATCATGAAAAGCAAATATTACTAAGCGCTTCTTGTGGGGAATGAGCAGCTAAGATGTCCTGGAAAAGATTAATTGTGAATGATAAAAATGAGCTAAAGTAAGGGAATATAGGTAGTATTTTTAAAAAAGAATATAAAATGAATTAGGAAGAATTAATAATAATTCTATAATAACTATTTTAATCTATAGTAAGAAAATTTTGCCTATTTTATTTGCATCTCCCACCTTCAATTATTTTCTATATTTACTTGGGAAAAGCATTTGCTTGCTGTATTCAGGTGTTAAATTGAAGCATTAATTTTTACATTTTCCACATAAATCTCAGGGAAGTTTTATCTAAACTTGTTGGCCTTCCTTTCTCTTGTCATAATCATTTTGTATTTCTTTCCACCTATTTCACTTAGTAAGGAACTGCAAATATAAATTGCCTTCCTAGTTAATGAAAATTAAGTTGGAGCTGTCTTTACAGCTAGGAGTTCAACAAGCAATGTTTTCCCTCCCTTTATCATGAGCAGTTGCTCTGAAATGACAGTTGTTCTGAAATTACTTTTCCAAGGATATATATGATGGTAGTTTAAAAATTGACTTGAGGATTAAAGAAATCCATTGTAAAACACAGCTCAGACACTTTCTGCCCAAGTAAGAACCTCATTTTCTATTTGTAGCCCTTAAAAAATTGAAATATATTAAACATTAATTATATAAGGATTATAAACAAATGCACATACATATACACATTCATCAATATTATGTACCTATGAAGCATGCATTCAGTTTAAATGAAGTAGATAAAAGTGAATATCCACACATTAAGAAATAAAAGTTGGCCTGTATATTTGAAGAACTCTGTGTGCCTATTTTCTATGGCTTCTTCTTCCCTTTCCTCCTCCTCCAGGATAATTACTAAGTTTTTGTTAACTGTTTAATTTTTTTTGAAGTTTACCACATTCATATGAATCCTTAAGATATAGTTTTGTTTTTTATATAAACAGAAGAACATTAGATATATTTTCTACAATTAATATTTCTCCTCTGCTTTGTGTTTTTAAGTTTCATCTTTGTGGATACATGTGCATATATTTCATTTATTTTCATTGTTGTATAGAATTCCTTTGTATTACTACAGCAAATGGTAGATCCCATTGTTCATGGAAACTTTGAGTTACTTTCAGTGTTTTGCTATGTTGAAGAGTGCTGCAATAATCTTTCTCATTATATGACTTTACCATGATTTGATTATCCGTTCTCTGTTGATGTACACTGGTATTGTTTCAGCTAGAGGATATTACAAATCATGGTGCTGTGAACACTCATGTAGGAGTGTTTTGGGGCTCATATATATTCTTCTTGGGTAATACCTAAGAGTGGATGTTTTGGTCAAATGTTAAGTGTTTTGGGGCTCATATATATTCTTCTTGGGTAAATACCTAAGAGTGGATGTTTTGGTCAAATGTTAAGTGCGTGTTTATAAGAAATGGCCAAATTGTTTTCCAAGGAAACTACAATGTTTGCATTCCCACCAGCACTATGTCAGAGTTCCAACTGCTCTATATCCTGGCTAGTATTTGGTACTAAATCATTGTTATTGTAACCTTCCCACTGTGTGCACAGTGGAATCATTATATGGATATAAGTAGCATTTTCCAAGCGACTAATGTTGTTGGTCATCTTTTCATGTTCTATTTATTGCTCATTGTTAGGCATTCTTCATGAAGTGTCTAAATATTTTGCATATTTTGTGGAGCTTTCTGCCTTAACGTTGAGCTTTAATTGTTATTTATATATTCTGAGTACAAGTTTTTATCTGACATGTTTGGCAATATTTACTTCCATTTGTGACTTGGGTATTGATTGGGATTGCATTGAACACTTAGATCAATTTAGGTATAATTAACATGGAATTTGACTAGGCATCCTACTTATCATATATTGTACTATCTTGAAGCCGCTTTCCTAAAAGAGTGCTAGAATGGCCTGATGAAGGTAAAGCTGATGGTTCAGCTTTGAAGGATTCTGCAGCACTGAGGTGCCATCCTCCAGGGCACAGTATATGCACTGAATCACATGCTGATACTTTGTCTACAATAGAAAAGCTGTATGGGTCCAGAAAACTGGAGTGGCCTCACTTACCATCACTTTCAGTGACTCACGGGAGAAATTGTGCTTAATTGGTAATATTACCTGCTTTAGAGCTCTTTTCAAACCAGACATGACTATAGGAAATCTTGGAATTGCCTAAATTCTTGACTGAATTTGTGAGCAAAATCCTCCCACCAACCCACAGGGGAGATATAAATTTAGGGAGAAATAAACCTTAGTTTTATTCAGCCACCGAAAGTTTCGAATAATTTGTTACCGCAGTATAACGTGTTATACAGCCTGATAATACCTGCACTTGGTAGGTGCTTACAAATAAATGAATGAATGAAGATATATGAATGAGTGAATAATGATTGAAATAGAGTGGAATGTCTCCTTTCTGAAGGCTTTATATACTATATTCATATGTGTCTATGGTAAGTTTATCATACCCTACACACCAATTCTAGTCACTTTTGTTTTTTAATTTTCATATTTTTTCTCTCATTCAATATTACTAGGTTAAAATCTAAAAAAGTCTGCACTAAGGAGATATTTTTTCAAGAATATAAGTCCTCATCCTTTTCCTATATAAATTACTTCATACTTATGAATGTATTAATAGTATGATATTTTATTTAAGCAAGCTATTCAGCCTCAAGATCTAGATTTATTTTGATAAATTCTGTTAATACATTTATTATAACAAGTAATAGAAAGCCACAAAGTATTCAACTTGTTTATTTTTGAAATATCTTAAAATTTTTCCCCCTATACACAATGTGTTTAGGTCATTATTGGTATGGTTTACTAAGTAGCACTTGCTTGGATATAGTTTTAACGCACTGTTTTCTCACAGACTTCCCTATGTATCATCTGAAAAATATTTTAACATAAATAAATGACTTTCTTGTCTTGCTGAGTTACATCTATAGGGAATATCGCTAATTAGGTCCCTACTACAATTTTACTAGATGTGTACAGCTAGAGCTACTGCTTGACCTGTAACCAAAGAAATTTAAAAGCATCTTGTGTATTCCATTCATTACTCATATTAATATCTTCTTTTTAAAGTAAATATATCCATTTAACACTGTACATTGGTTGAAGAGTTTCCTTTTCAATCAACAATTATATCAACATTGAAATAAAACCTCTGGGTATATTTGCATAATCGAGAACAAAACCATCAATTCCGTATTTGAAAGATCAGCTGATGAAACATACAAGGCATTAAAATGCGAAAATTCCAAGTAAATTTAGTATATTTGTGTATAATAACCATCAAGTATTGTATTTTTCATTTTAAATACATTTCATCTGCCATGACAGGAAGAAAAGGAGAGAAATTTTAATCCTATAAATTAAATAAATAGGAATTGATGTATTTGACCAAGACAGAAAAAGAGACTTTATGTTATTATGCAGACACCGGGTGAATTAGTAGTGGAAAATAATCAGTTAGATAATTACAAAATATTGGGTTGGCAAAAAAGTTCATTCAGGTTTTTCTGTAACATTTTATGAAAAAACCTGAATGACCTTTTTGGCCAACCCAATATTACTACTATAGGAGAATATTGGAGCTGAGTGCCTCCATTGATATCAAACCATATATCAAATCATTTAAGTTTAACCAGCTTAGCAAATATGTTCAAGTTTAGATACAAAACCTCAGTGTACAGTTTCCAGTTGCACCTCAGCTATCCTGTCCTAATTTATCCAATGCTCACTGGTATCTGAATGTTGAATTGTCCACATCTAATTCATATCCTCAGGAAAATATTTCCCCATTCTACAATGTGAAGAACATTATACAACTTGCCTCAAAGCAGATAGCTGCCATTTACTGGGTTATTTTCACACTCAGAATTATCTAACATAAAGATGCATTATTTTTATAGCATGTCACAAAGAGGACATATATGATGAGATCAGAATCTAGTGGGTAACATGTATACAAGACATAGAAGACAGAAAAAGACATAATCTTTTAATCAGTCGTTCCTTTAGGAAAGTAACATGGAATGAAAGCTTAGGTATGAGATGAAAACTAAAACAGAGGAGCATTAGCACTAACATGGGTAGGCAGCTTTCTCTCTTCTGTCCTGAGTTTTCTCATCTTTAAAATGGAGTGGGTAGATATAATAACTTATTTTTATGAACAAAAGAGAAAGGCCAAAGGAAATGGTGACATAGAATATAACCAAAGAACATCAGCTAGAAAATAGCAATTTGGTTAGAAGTAATCAGCGATAAAGTAAATGAAGTGATGGATCAAAATACAACTCATGCAATCAAATACTTTCAAAGTCAGGAGAATTTTTGAAGGTTTATTGGTTAAGCAGCCTTTTGACATGGTTCTCTATAGACATCCTCATGTATTGTGATGAATGAACAAGATAGCGAGGCACAAATAGCCACACAATAAAAACTGACTGGAAAATAACAGATCCTAAGATTAGTCTAGGTTTATTAATGCAACTAGAAAGGCCTCTAGTTAAGAATACTGCCATAATTCCTTAAAAAACTAAAAATAGAACTGCCATATGACCCAGAAATCCCACTACTGGGCATATACCCTGAGATAACCATAATTCAAAAAGAGTCATGTACCACAATGTTCACTGCAGCACTATTTACAATAGCCAGGACATGGAAGGAAAGCAACCTAAGTGTCCATTGACAGATGAATGGATAAAGAAGATGTGGCACATATATACAATGGAATATTACTCAGCCATAAAAAGAAATGAAATTGAGTTATTTGTAGTGAGGTGGATGGACCTAGAGTCTGTCATAGAGAGTGAAGTAAGTCAGAAAGAGGAAAACAAATATCATATGCTAACACATATGTATAGAATCTAAAAAAAAAAAAAAGGTTCTGAATAACCTAGGGGCAGGATAGGAATAAAGACACAGACGTAGAGAATGGACTTGAGGACACGGGGAGGGGGAAGGGTAAGCTGCGATGAAATGAGAGAGTGTCATGGACATACATACACTACCAAATGTAACTGTGACCACCTAGAGGGGTGGGATAGGGAAGATGGGAGGGAGATGCAAGAAGGAGGAGATATGGGGATATTTGTATATGTATAGCTGATTCATTTTGTTATACAGCAAAAACTAACACACCATTGTAAAGCAATTATACTCCAATAAAGTTAAAAAAAAAAAAGTTAGGTGCCCTGGAAAGAGTCTTAGAATTGAGAGGCTTAGAATGAATCTTTGAGATGGAGTTTGGCTGCAGCACATTTATTAAGAAGTTCCCTGGGTATCAATACCTGTTTCAGGAAGGGGAAGGAAGTATGATTGGGCAGTGGAATGAGTTGAAGAAGAATTCAAGGAGTGCTCAGCATCTCCAGCTGGTCTCGGGGTACAGCTGATTCTCATTGCTTTCAACCGTTATTGGATATTTTAGGTTCCGCTCAGGCTCATCTAGCACACCTCCTGGCCTTGGTCACTTGACCCATGGCTTCTAAACCTACTCTTCATGTTCTTCTCTGGCCAGAGATCCTATTCTTGTCTTAGTTGTCACAATTGGGCCAGTCATTTTCAATAAGTGCCCCCAGATCAATAGGCCCTAAAATATATCTCATTGTTTCACTAGGTAACAGCAGCATAATCAATTACCTACGCCACTAAACTGACTCCTCTTTTTGCCTATTGGTCCCTTGGCACGGGAGCCTCAACTATCTAAAGGAACAGTTAAAGATTATAATCTAATGAGACCTGCTGTGGACCCTCTCAAAAGCGTTCCCCCTTTGGGAACAAAGATCTTCAGGAGGGCACATATTGCCTTACAGGGATGACATTTCTGCATCATATCCAAGCAAGAGGGTATGGTTCTAGCAGTAATAAAGAAGGAGGAATCAATTCTTTTTTTTTTTTTTTTTTTTTTTTGTGGTAGGCGGGCCCCTCACTGCTGTGGCCTCTCCCGTTGCGGAGCACAGGCTCCGGACGCGCAGGCTCAGCGGCCATGGCTCATGGGCCTAGCCGCTCCGCGGCATGTGGGATCTTCCCAGGCTGGGGCACGAACCCGTGTCCTCTGCATTGGCAGGAGGACTCTCAACCACTGCGCCAGCAGGAAAGCCCAGGTTGAATCAATTCTGAAGGCTAAGATGGTTCAGAAAAATCTTTACTACACATTTTGGGGATTCATTATAAATTGCTTTATCCCACAAGGAATGGCTCTATTCTCTTGCAGCGAATGGACCGAACTTTCCGTAGCAGACATGATTTGGTTGGGTGTTTATTGTCCTTTGGGTTTTAGAAACTGACCATTAAGTCCTGGGTCTGATTGTCAGCTTTCTCTACCCTCCCACTGCAGGGAGTATGAGCTTCTTTCTAAGGTACCAAGGAGACCTTCTGGTTTTTGCACTCGTTTTTGACAATAATTAGAAATTAATCGCTCAGATATCTTTTAATCTTTTTTCAAACTTTCCTGAACTTAGTAATAGACAACCAATCCGTTGCCTTTATCATTACTATTTTTCTCACAATTTTTAAATGCCTGTTAAATGCATCAGCTAATGCTCTCCCTTTCAACTGTAAGTTAGTCTAATTCAACATAACTGACAGTTTTAACGACTGGTTTGCCACCTTATGCCAGGTAGTATGTGTGCTGACCTACCACCAGTGGTGGGGTCTTCAGTGACAGTCCAGAGCTGAGTGATCTAGTTCCAAAATACCATCATAGTGCCTGCTTTATCAAACAAGTGTTATAGGCTAATTTCCCCAGGAAGATGACCCTAAAACGGAATCAGACATGCAGGTGGTTTGTTAACGAGCACATTTGGGATCAACACCTAAAGAAGGGAGAGGAAGGAGACAGAATTGGGTAGAAGTTTAGTGTGTTACAAGCTCAGTAGCTGTCTTGCTAATCTTTCTGGGATCCTTGGAATAAGAATAGCTCTTCAGAGTTGTCCTGAATTTGGTTCTTTATGATCAGGACTTTATACTTCCCATTCATGTGGTTAATAGAGGTGGACCAGCTCAGGAAGCAGTGTGACTTTGAGCCAGGGTGAGGCAATCTCCCCAAATCCCTGAGATCGAAGTTTTCCTGCCATCAGTACTCTCTCAACAGCTGTGCCCACAAGGCCTTCATTGAAAGAATATCTGTGTGGTGCATTGCAGAATCTACTACATTTATCATCAATAAAAATATTATTGTATTCAGACATATGGAGAGCTATTTATTTACATTAAAAATTTACATCTATGGTTTGTACTTTAAGAAGTTGCAAGTGATTTTTATACGCCAATTTTAGACAATATAAACTTTTAAAGTTTGAAAACTTCCATTATTAGGAAGCTCAAGAAAAGAAATTTAAATTGCCCTAATCATATATAGGTGAGACTTAATAGGTACTATTTTCTGTTAGTTTGAATATTGGTAGATTAATAAGATGATTAACTAGTTAATACAGGTAATAGGTTTTTATTTCCTACTATGGGTCAAACACTATCCTAGGCTGTAGCAATGAATAAAACAGACAGAAATATCTGTCTTCATGGAACTTGCTCAGTGAGGAGGCAGTTTAAAAATGTACAATTAAATGCATGGGATGTGATTGTAAGTTCTATGGAGGAAAAGTGAACAGAGAAGAAAAATAGAAGGAATGGATATTTGATGAACATCTGATAAACATTTTCAAAATTTATATAATAATGTAGGTGTTATAGTAGTTTTCATTTTATTAATGAGAAAATGAGTCAAAATAATTAAATAAATTGCTTAAGTTCACACAGATAAGTGGTAAAGATAATATTCAAACCCAGATAATTTTGGCTTTAACATCCTAGCTCTTAACTTTATACAACTGCTATAAACATTGGACAGAATGGATTTGGAATAATCACAAAGGTTATAAATGTTATTTCAGAGAAAGTGGACAATAACCTTTGAGTTTTTGGTGCTACTGAGGTTAATGGCTGTAGGTACATATAATAAAGCAACAATTCTGTTACTGCTTTATATGAAAAAGATGTCTATTTTTTCTGTTACAGGGTAAGATATATAAAATATACATATTTGTAATATATTGGATGCAAACATTAAGATATGTGTTTATGTGTAGCATACATATATGTGTATATGTGATGTCTGTATCTGTGTGTTTCTGTGCATATATGACAGGTGGGAGAAGAGAGAAATATGAGATCCTGGAATACAGAGTATAGGAAGTACCACAATCGTTATATTGGCACAAAAAAAAGGAATCATGGATTACTTCCTAAAAGTAAAGTATTAGAGATAAAGATGTGGACTGTTTATGATTACTGGCAATTCTTCATACTGTAGCAATTATTTCAAATAATCTAATGAGACTACTTTCTTAATTATCATTTCTATTTATAAGGAATCAGTTTATAACTCTGTTAGGTTTAGCTCTTTTGTGTGGGATAAGAACAAGCAAAAGTGGAATTATTCACAAAAGAAGGTCTCATGAGGAGTTTTTTAAATGATAGAATTTACAAAATATTTCCTTATAGTCATAAAGTATTGATGAAAGAAAAAGCTATTACTAAACAACACCTCCACCCCCTCCCACCTTATTTAGATTCATATACAAATTCACTGAATAAGTGAATGGTTTTAACCAAAATGTGTCCAAATTACAGTGAAGACCACCATCCAGCCAAACAGGGCACTCAGGAAAAGATATAGTTTCTACCATACTGCATAAAAATTCAACTTGCATATGTGTTATTCTGAACATATACTAGTTGACTGATTATCTGTTTTAGATAGTTTTCTAGTTAATAGATTTAAATCAATAATTTAACTTCTATAGTTCTATATATTCTATCCATTTGTTACTGCATAAAATAGAAAAATATTTTTTCAATGCTCTTTCTTTAAATGAAGTCTAATTTTGATTTGAAATAGAATGAACGAAACCTTATAGCCTGTGCCAGGTTTTTAATTGCATACTACATAATTTGGCCAACATATTTTTATTATACATTGTGTTTTTTCCCAGTTTTATTGACATATAATTAACATTTAACATTATGTACGTTTAAGGTAGAAAATGTGTTGATTTGATACAGTTAAATATTAGAAAATTATCACTAACTTACATTTAGCTAACACCTCCATTGTGTCACATAATTACCATTTCTTTTTTTATGATGGAAACATTTAAGAACTACTCTCTTAGCAACTTTCAAGAATATAATACAGTATTGTTATCAATAATCACAGTGCTGTACAGTAGATCCACAGAACTTACTCATCTTCCAACTGGAAGTTTGTACCCTTTGCCTTACATCTCCCCATTTCTCCCAAATGCAAGCCCAGGGGAACCACCATTCTACTCTCCGTTTCTCTGGGTTCAGCTTTTTTAGATTCCACACATAAGTATTCACATGCAGTATTTCTCTTTCTGTATCTGACTTATTGAACTCAGCATAATGCCCTCAAGGTCCATTCATGTTGTCACAAAGGGTAGGATTTTCTTCTTTCTTATGACTGAATAATATTCTGTTGTGTGTATGTATATATATATATGCATCACATCTTCTTTATTCATCTGTTGGAGGACCCTTAGGTTGTGTTCATATCTTTGCTATTGATAATAATGCTGCCATCATCATGAGAGTTCAGGTATTATTGTGATATCCTATTTTCATTTCATACAGGAATTTTTAATTTTTTGAGGAACTTCCATAATCTTTTACATAGTGGCTGTACCAATTTATGTTCCCATCAACAGTGCATAGGGTTCCCTTTTCTCCACATCTTCATTAACATTTACGTTTTCTTTTTTTCGATCATAGCCATCTTAATAGGTGTGAGGTGATATTTCATTGTGTTTGTGATTTACATTTCCTTGATGATTAGTGATATAGGACATGTCTTCATGTACCTGTTGGCCACTTATGTCTCGTTTGGGAAAAATGCCTATTCGGTCCCTCTGCCCTTTTTTTATTTATATATTTTTTCTTTTTGGTATTCAGTTGTATGAGTTCTTTATATATTTTTTGATATTAACTTCTTATCAGATAGATGGTTTGCAAATATTTTCTGCCGTTGTGTAAGTTTCATTTTGTTTGCCTTTTATTTTGTTGATTGTTGATTTTTTTGTTGTTGTTGCTATTCTCTGTTTCTTTTATGCTGTGCTTTTCAGTTTGATGTAGTCTGACTTACTGATTTTTGCTTTTGTTGCTTGTGCTTTAGGTGTCATATCCAAAAAATTGTTGCCCAGACAAATCTCAAGGAGCTTTTCCCCTATGTTTTCTTCTAGAAGTTTTATAGCTTCAAGTCTTACGTGTAAGTCTTTATTCCATTTTGAGTTAGTTTTTGTGAGTGGTGTGTGATAGGGGTCCAATTTTATTTTCTTCCTGTGGTTATCCAGTTTTCCTATCACCATTATTGAAGAGACTGTACTTTCCACATTGAGTATTATTGGCTGCCTTTTAAAATATTAGTTGACAGTGTATGTGGGGATTTATTTCTGGGCTCTCTATTCTGTTCCACTGGTTTGTGTGTTTATAAACCAATGGTTTATAAACCATTGTGTTTATGGTTTTGATTACTATAGCTTTGTAATTAGGTTGGAAATCAGGAAGTGTGACACCTTCAGCTTTAACTTCTTTCTCAGGGTTGCTTTTGCTATTTGGGGGTCTTCTGTGGACCCATATAAATTTTAGGATTGCTTTTTATTTCTGTGAAAAATGCCATTGGAATTTTGGTATTGTAGAATTATTGAATCTATAAATGGCTTTGAGTAGTATGGGAAGTTCAACAATATTCATTCTTCTGATCCAGAAACACATCTTTGAATTTGTTTGTGTCCTCTTCATTTTCTTTTATCAGAGTCTTGTAGTTTCCATGGTACAGATATTTCACTTCCTTGGTCAAATTTATTCCTAAGTATGTTACTGCTTTTATGCTATTTTGAATGAAATTGTTGCTCTTTTTTATGATGTTTAATTGTGGAGGTATAGAAACAGCACCAATTTCTGTATATTGATTTTATATCCTGCAACATTACTGAATTTGTTGATTATTTGCAACATTTCTTTTGGTTGGATCTTTAGCATTTTCTATATATAAGATCATATAATCTGCAAACAGTTTTAAGTTTTCCTTTCCAATTTAGATATCTTTTATTTCTCCTTTTTTTTTTTTTTTTGCCGTATGCGGGCCTCTCACCACTGTGGCCTCTCCCATTGCAGAGCACAGGCTCCGGATGCGCAGGCTCAGCGGCCATGGCTCATGGGCCCAGCCGCTCCGTGGCATGTGGGATCTTCCCAGACTGGGGCACAAACCCGTGTACCCGGCATCGGCAGGCGGACTCCCAACCACTGTGCCACCAGGGAAGCCAAATATCTTTTATTTCTTTATCTTGCTTTTTTGCTCTAGCTAAGACATAGTACATAAATACTGTGTTGAATAAGAGTAGTAATAGTGGACACCTTTGTCCTCTTCCTGATCTAAGAGGAAAACCTTTTAACCTTTTACCATTGAGTATTGTTATCTGTGTGTTCGTCATATATTACATTTATTAAGTTGAGGTATGTTCCTTCTATACCTGAGTTGTTGTATTTTGTCAAATGGTTTATATGCATCTATTGAGATAATCATGATTTTTATCTTTCATTCTGTTAATGAGATGTATCACATTTATTGATTTGCATATGTTTAACCATCCTTGCACCCTAGGGATAAATCCCACTTGAATATGGTGTATGATCCTTTTAATGTGCTGTGGATTTTTGTTTTGCTTCTTTCAAGATCTTCTCTTGGTCTTGTTTCCAACAATTTTACTATTAATCTGTAACTTGTTTTTCTTTTGTAAAGTTTAAAAAGTTTAGTCAAGATATCTATGAACATTGCTTTTTTTTCTACTTCCTCTTCCTATCTCTTTGTAGAGATATTATGCATGTTAGAATTTGTCTAATGTTCTATGTAGCTCTCATGGCTTTTACAGGATTTACCATTAAAAAAATAAAAAGATTTGTCCCTACATCTAAAATATAATGCTGCTGCCAGGACAAAATAGACATCTTTAAAAAATTGTACAATTATGCCTTCAAAATGATTCCCAATATTTTCTACTATATCTGCTTGCTTAGTGATGGATAACTTTATTTTATTTTCAAAATTAAAATCCAGATAATATTTTGAAAATTTGACACTTTGAAGGAACATGTAATGTTATCAATCAAAACGTTTGAAGACTTTCCTGAAGAGATGAAATCTGGCCTGGATGTCAAATAATAGATATATTTTTGCAAAAAGGATTAATAATGAGTAATATATATATGTGTGTGTATATATATATATATATATATATAAACAATCTCAGATATTAGACTACATTAATATTTTCGAAAGTAGAAAGTAACAATCAGTGAGAGAGAGAATGGGGAATGTTACTGAAAATTTAGTATATGGATGAATTTCTAGTGGCTTTATAATATATATATAATTTTGCAATTTACTCCATATTTAGCAGGGACTCATCAAATAATTTTGAAGGAAAATTGGGCATGCCCCTTTATTTTTCTATAAACAATGGGTTAGGTATTTATTACTGTAGTTCATAAGTCAAGTAATGAAGAATTTAGCTAGAGAGGTGAAAACAGTAAGGCCTCATAATCTAATACACTGATGACTAGTTAGTTATAAGAAGAAGAGGTAGACCAATGGAGTAGTCTATTGTGATTCAGTGTTTTATGTCTAAGTTATTGGTAAGATAGTCATACCATTAATTAAATAAAAAGCAAAGAAGAAAAAACTTGAAAGGAGAAGAAATTGAATTTTAATTTGAACATGTAGAGTTTTGTGTTAGTCATTGGTGTAAGTGGTGATTTCAAGCAGGTTTTTGGAAAATCAGGCCTGAAGAGGTTAGAAAAGGAAACTTTTCCATAATGATCAACTCAGCACTAAAGCTATGCATGGCAAGATAGAGTTACTGTGGGTAGAAAAATTAGACTGACATTATTTAGAACATTGGAAAAAATATCAGAAGAGATGAAACCCTATAAAGAAGATGCTGTCTTATCAATCATTTTGGCACATGTAATTAGTAATAATTTGCAAAAAAACTGTGAAACTAATTATCATAAAAACAGTTAATAAATACATCATTCTAACAAAAAACATTAAAGAGCTCCTTAAAAAATAAAACCAGTAATGATTAGATTAAAATAATATTTCGATAGCTTAGTAATTCCACTCTTTTGATCATAACGTTATTGCCTATTAAGAAAAACTGTTATTAAAAAACACACCAAGGGATGACTTAGCTGCTGTGTACACTGTTTTAACTTGCCTATTTTGTCCTTTCCATATGTAGATATATCTGCTTTGTGAACTGCAATTATGATATGATATGATACATAATTTTTCTAACAAATCAGTCTTTTAGTAACATCTTCCTTATATTGTCAAATTTCCAATTATTTTTATGTTATTTAAAACATTTTCTTTATAGTTTTATTTAAGTTTAGGCTTTTGAGGTGGTGGTGTCAAAAGTTTATGCCACAATTTCTACAAAATTCAGTACTTATTGAACTTGGAATTTTTTAATTTGTGAATGCTGTATTGTAACCTGTATGTTTGATGTTACTAACTTTTAACAATTCCATAAGATACATAATATTATCTGTCATTTTTTTCCAAAATAGAATTCAAAGAAGTTTGCATTTATCACTCAGATCCTCTTGTTCCATAGGCTGGATTAAAGATGAAATATCACTGGCCAAAATGTTGCATTCTTTAAACTTCCAATAATTTGGATTTGAAAGTATGATTCTATTTCCTTCAAATATAAGAAAGGAAGTTCTTGTTTATGAACTATCTGGAATGTTTAAAAGCCTGTACATCCTAATTTTTGTGTGTCATATTAAGCAGGTAATATATTACAGTAAGCCCCCTACATAAGAACAAGTTCTGTTCCCAGAGTGCGTTTGTAAGTCCAGTTCATTCGTTAAGTCCAACAAAGTTAGCCTAGTTACCCAGCTAAGACAGTCGGCTCTAAAGTACTGTACTGTAATAGGGTTATAATACTTTTCACACAAATAATACATAAAAAACAAACACAAAAAATAAAGAAAACATTTTTAATCTTACAGTACAGTACCTTGAAAAGTACAGTACAACAGCTGGCATACAGGGGCAGGCATTGAGTGAACAGGCAAGAAGAGTTACTGACTGGAGGAGGGAGAGGAGGTGGGAGATGGTAGAGCTAGCTGAAGGATCATCAGCAATAGGAGATGGAGGGCAAGCTGCAATTTCACTCACACCTGATGTTGATGGAACGCACTTTTGCATCTTTGAAAGTTCGCAACTTGAAGGTTCGTATGTAGGGGACTTACTGTACTTGCATTGTTTAGTTTTAAGTATGTGATTTTCTTATAACGAAACCCTGGAAACTTAAAAGTTCCACCCGACTTGTTGCAGGTAGTTACAATGACTCTTTCTTTGGCCTCTTTATATATTTTGTGGTGCATATAATGTTTTCTGTGTTACTTTTTGGTAGGTAATATGGAAACTAATTCTGTATTATGCAGCTATTTCTTAATATAACTTTATCAACAAGTGACTTTAACACTTTTTAAAAAACTGTTGAGCCATATTGCTGAAGAAAAAATTATTTTCTCTTGTGTTCATTAAGTTGGTGGTTTTCCTCACAATATCAAAAATACTAAGCCATTCAATAATTGCTCTAAAATAATTATCTTTTAATATACATATTTTACTGATATACATGAGGTTTAATTAAATTATATAATTAAGTAATAAAACATTTCATCTAAATTAAACAGGTTTGTGTGCAAACCCAATAAAACCTTGGTAATCAACAATTGGTGCAGATGTAATAAAGAGTAGCCTACTAGCCTATGCATTAGTCAGTATGTTTTACAAGTAGAGTTGAGGCCATTAATTAATCTCTAAAATCAGTTTGATGGAAGTTACTTATGAGAGCTTGCATATAATTTCTGGTTTTATTAATGGTTCATTAAAATTGGTAGCTTCAAGCTCCTTCAGTTAAATAAGAGAAAACCATGTAGGTAACATACAATATGTTAGTAAAACAACAGGGTGAAGCAATGAATTACTGGTGTCATAGATATCCCTAGTGGCAGCACCCAAATTATTGACCCTTAACATCCCAAGGTTGAGGATCCCAGTTTCCTATGGAGTGATAAGTATAGGCTGTAGTGAACAGAAAAAAAAAAAAAAAAAAAAGGAGATAGTAATGAGGGGGCAACTGCTTCCTTAACAATTTGGCTCAGACAGTACTTAGTGCCTCCTCACTAGGGAAATAAACCATCGCTTGAATGATAAAATCTGCATGTATGTTTGGAGGTGGCAGGTGTGTCACTGTTCAGCATTTCCACTTGCTACACCAATGAATACTTGAGGAGTGTATTAGTAAACGCATTTAATTTTTGCATTGTTAATGACACTTGTGGGTACATAGAAAACCAAGTTCATTATTTCTTGTATGCCAGCTATAAAGAAAAGAAAAATTTTCTAAATACCTTTAATCCTTTTTGTTTGTTTGTTGTGATATGCCAATGACTAGTTGGATAATATGCACTCCTAAAATAGCACCTTATAGTTCATCTTGTGATAAATGCTTTCTGTAAATTTTCTTGGTTTAAATGAATACAACTGCCTTCCTGTTGCTCTCATTCTCAGTGAATTGACTGTTTATGTCACTCTCAGCAGAGGTATAATGTAACATTTTAAATAATGGAACCTCCCCTACTGTCAGAGAATAGAAATAGTCACCTACTCTTTCAGGGAAAACAACTACTTTCCTTTAAAAAGTGTATTTTAATCTCTTTTCAATGCAATTTTAATATAACTGTGTGATATTCCCAAGTAAAAATAGTTAATTTTTTGTTTCAGAAAAGAGGTTAGTTTTGTCACATTGAAGAGGTAAAAATCAAATTGTTTCCCTTCTTTGTTTTTTACCATTAAAAAAAATATGCATAGGTACAAATCATCACCTAAAGAGACAGCTTCAAATTCTTAAGTCTATTTTTCCATGTATATCTAATGAGTAAACCACTGAAAATCAGGGTGTGAATATATATTTGAAAACAAATATAAATAAATATTTAAAATTCATATATCATACAGATTATTATGTATCAGAAAAAAAAGAACTTTCACAGTGATATTCTAGGTAAGAGGCATACAGATGCAAGAAAGCAGTTGATCTTGTCTGAATTATGTTTCAACTATATTCAATTGGATAGTAAACAGCATTAATTTAAATATTGATCATGGCTAAGACCCCATCAGACTGAAACAAAACCATGGGATTGTTAAGGATTCTAGAATTTACAGAGATTAATACACTACAGTTGAGTCCCTTCCAGGACTTCCAAGAATCCTCATTTGGTGAATGTCTACTTGTGAGACTGATTACAAAGTCTAGGCTGAGAGCCAGAATATTTTGTGGTAATGGCTAGACCCAATAACAACTAGAGATTTCAAGTAGTCTGTATCTATATTGATTCATTTGCTGATAAATACAATATAGCAGCAAGAGGTCAAGAGACAGTAATTCAGGCAAAGGGGGAGTATGAATAGAAGCAGAAAATTGTCCTCACAAAAAGTAGTGATGGGGGCTTTAATGTCTCTGGGGAGATAGGAGGCAACTTTGGGTCCTGACTCTCTGGGATCGCAGGCAGATGGAAGATTAAAGGAAAGGAGTGGGAAGAATTCCCTTTTCCTTTCACATTTACTCTTCTTGTATTCAAGGTTTTCAAGACCTCACTGCCTCTTTAAAGGGGAGATATCCAGGCAAGTTAGGTCACATGAGACAAATGTCTTTATGTTGCTCTTAGTGGGCTATTGACCAGCAGCATTTGGCTCTTGCAGCTGAGAGACCCTCACTACTTGACCATAAAATGGATAGATAATACTGCAGTCAACACAAGCAAGATACCTCCTTGTTTCTAATAACCACTAATGAGAACTTGGCTCCCACCTCAGTTACTTGGAGCCAAGAAAGGAAAGTGCTCATTCTTCTTGGGACCATAATGTAGACTCTATGTTTTTGCTCATGAGTCCCTCCAGACCCAGTTCTTTTATCTTAGCTAACCCTCCCTCTATACCCTGGGTTGTTTTCTTTCTTCCCTCCCTACCACAGCCCTAGCAGTTTTAATCTATCCTTCTAAGGGGAGAACAATCTGGATCTTTCCTCTATTCCACTGGAAATTTATTGTTCATGGTATAAATCTTAGCTTTAGATTTTCATGCTCTACTGATTCCCAAAGGCTTTTCTTTCAAATGTATGGTGTTTAGGTCTGAAAACTGAGAATTTAACCACAATTCAAAACCAAGCTGTACTTTTTTCTTCTTCCACATCTTTCTGTAATAACAAACTTACACTGGTGGCAATGCTTATAGAAAGTCCTTGTTGCTTCTTAAGTGAAGAGAGAGGGGCAGAAGATAGGAAGAATAAAAACAGGACAAATTGTGTTGGGAAGCACCACAAACAATTTAATGTGAAAATATTTCCTTGATATACTTTAAATAATAATGAGTCAAATAGTTTGACTCTCTTGTTGAGTACATGTAGAGATAGTAACAGCTGAACCTGGAATTGAAGCTATGAAGTAGAAATCCTCATTAAAAACGAATCTCCCCCTGTCTAATAGATAATAGGGAACTGTTAAAACTTTTACAAAGTGATCAAGATCCAGTCAGTTTCTACTAAACACAGATCAGTTTAAAAAAGAAAGTAGACTGGATTGACAGGGGAGGAAAGGTAGAAGTGGTGTTACTACACATTCTCACTGAACTGTGACAGTCCCGTTTGGTGCCAGTTATCCCAGCATACATATTTACTTTTTTTTTTTAACATCTTTATTGGAGTATAATTGCTTTACAATGGTGTGTTAGTTTCTGCTTTATAACATAGTGACTCAGTTATACATATACATATGTTCCCATTTTTACATTCACTTTAAAAAAGCAAATCAGTATAAATGATATTTTTTGGCCATCCTATTTAAGGCACTATTAAAATGGTTGACATCATGTTATAGAGAGCTAGGATTGAGAATGTGATGTTAAGAACAAATTTAAAGAAATTTGGTTATCATAACAGCACTGTGAGACTTTTCTTATGGATATGGATGTCGCCCTTTCCAGTTTATGGGGTACAGAGTGGTAGGACACATTCCAGGTGTGTGTGTGTGTATTTTCAAATAACTCGCATTTCACTTACTGACACAGCAGTACAATGCATTAAAATCAAATTTCTGTTCTACCATACTTTCCTCACAGTTGTTCCTTCTAATTGTAATAACTATTCCTTCCGTGCCACAAAATGAAGCAATTATTTCTTGAAAAACAAATTAGAAAGAATTTCTTCAGGGAAGACATCCCTGACCTCTCTCAAAATAGAATAGACAGCTCCTTCATCTTGTGATCTCTGTACCTAATACATCCTTTGATCATTAAGCTTCTGGCATTGTTCTTTAATTTGTTTCTTTCTGTATCTCTATACCCTAATACATATTAGATTTCTTGATAGAACAGACTGCTTTTGTATTCAATCCCAGTATTCCAAGTGCCTGGCAATATATCTGACCCACACATTTATTGAAATGAATTCAAGCTAATGGAATGGATTTGTGATTTTCATATTGAGTAGTCAACTGATTGGAAAATAAAACCTGATTAATTCGGAATCCATGAAGTTGATATTCTCTATTGTTTCCAGTAAGGCACTCTTTTGAAGTTATAGGTTAAATTATCCATCACGGTATATAGACTATTATAATAATAGCCCCAGATATTTTTAACTATTAAGAAAAGCATTGTTTTATGATTGACTTTAAGCATTCTTAAATAATTCAATTATTATAATCAATTTACTTGCAAATATTGCCATATCTACGTAATTCTTGTTTAACCAAACAAGAAACCAAGGCATATATTTTCACTGCAATTTGCCTAATTCTAGGTTCAGCATATGCTTCCATAGATTTAAACTAATTTTAACATACAGACTTTTAAAAGGCAGTTTTTTAAAATAAATACTATTCTCAGCAATCTGATTTATAAGAGGCTTTGTCATGCATGAATCTGGACAAGGCAGAAATTGAAAGGAAGGACTTTTTTTTAGATTTGTTAAACCCATAAACTATTGCATATTATTGTGTTATAGAAGCATCCAAATTATGAAATGGATCTCCTCCTTTTCAATTATCTCAGTACAATTTGTTTTAAAAATTCCCTAAAGTTACCCTCACATTCATTCGGCTCTTGTAATCTTGCATTTCTCCCCAAATTAATTTCTTAGTGTGCTTTTATAGCTGCCTACAGTTTTAGAGACATATTTGACCAATCTATTTTATAAGGTTTTTAGTGAAATTCTGAGGAAAAAAAATGTATGTAAGAAGCATATGCTTCATCGTTATTCTGAAAATATGAATTAATATCTCCTTCCTCTTTCATTTGTAATATTTTATTTATAGGTGTTTTATTTTCTAACTCTGACCTTTAACTTACTTTTTAATTTTTTCCACCTACACATCTCTGAGGATACCTTATATAGAATAGAATAGGTGCTCAATATAGCTTCTCATTTTTTGGAAGAACAAATGTTAAATTAATGTGCACTCAGGCTGATTTGTTATTCAACTACAAATAACGTCAAGGAACAGAATGTGGCTCAATGTATGAACTATATCTTTTGAAATTAACATTAATAAATATTTATTGATTAATTTAGAGAAAGGTTTATAATAGTTTGTCCAAAGAGGAAAGAAGTTTATAAAATTTATATATTTTTTCTAAACCTAAACCAAAGAAATATAGAAGTTTCAATTAATTTCTTCTAAGTTCACTACATTGCTACTTGGTTTCTATAATATAGCACTGGATATATAAATCATCAATGTAGAGAAATGGTTACTCTTACTTTAAAGGCATCATCTCCCAATTAGCATAGTAGGAAGCCTCATCTTTTGTTAAGTTTATATACTGTTGCTCTTAACCTTCTTGGTTATTTCACCACTGAGTTCAATGGCTAACTAAGTTTCATTTTTATTTATGTAGCACAGGATTAGCTAATATCTTCTGCTGATGGCTCAGAGCCAGAGTCTACAGGTTTAGATTGGGTTTTTCATCACTTATTGTAACAAATTTCCATTAATGGGGTAGAACAAATTGCAGTTAAACTAATACAGTGACATAAAGCATATGTATTACAACATTAAATGGAAGGCAAAGAAATGATTGTGGGAAGGCAATCTCTTTGTATATATTTTGCTATTACAAATAGATATAGGTGACAGATTTAATATAAAACCAATGTTCTTACTGAGCATTTATTACCACTTCATGGGCCAGTCATTTCAAATTATTGACAGTAAGTTTTCAAAACCAGGTTGGTGCCCGGTTTTAGTAAAAGCTGTGATATAATGATACATTGGGAGTATCTTGAGTTCCAGTCTTTCCTTAGACACTTTCTGCCTTTCCCTAGATATAGGGTGCTATATATTGTCACAATGTGAAAGCCAAGGGTCCAGTGATATGTGTTAATTTATATCCTTGAACCGTGATGCCACCGTCAAGAGAAAGGTACATTAGAGAGAAGGAAAGAAAATATATGTCACCCAGTGAATTTCTAAGAAACGGTGTTCTTAAAATTCTTCTAAGACTGATATACTAATTGTCAGACTACACTTGCCAGGACTTCACAGAGCAGTGTGTGTGGTGGTAGATAGGGCTTGGGATTAGGCCAGATACTTTAGTTCTCTTGATGTAAAGCAAACAACCCCAATTTAGTGGCATAAAACAACAGTCAATTTATTATACTCAGATTCTGTGATTCAGGAATTCAGGCAGAGCGAAATGGAATGGCTTGTCCCTGCCATACATATTTGAGGCCTCAGCTGTGAGAATTCAGTTAGTTGCAGATGATGTGAACACTTGGGAGCTGAAATTATCTGAACAATATTTCACCCATATGTCTTTTAAATAGGTTGTGATAACATGAAGGATGGTCTCACCTGAGTCTGTCAACCAGCATGCCTACACATGGCCTATCCGTGAGGCTTGGGTGTTTCACTTTATGGCAGCTGGTTTCTGAAAGGGAGCATTCTAAGCACAAATGTTCCAGGAGAATCAGGCAGACTGCAGAGCATTGTTTGACCTGTTCTCAGAAGTCATATAGTGCCAGGCATGCTGTATTAAACTGGTCCAAGCAGGCATTAGACTTCCTAGATCAAGGGAGAAGATATAAATCTCACCTCCCTTTAGGAGAAGTGTTTGATGTATGACTTATTTTTCTTAATTGACATGGAGGGATGAGGGTCAGCTGAGAAAGAAAAGATTAGGTAAAATCCAGTGAACTGATTAAGAGAGTCATGGAAAGGCACAGTGCTAAACACATAAAAGATAATTGTCAGTGTATAGGAAAAACCTTGGCTGGTTGAGTAGATTCATAAAAATTTTTTATTATAAAATAAGATAAAAAATCAGAAATCGGAGTGGGTTAAAAGCAGGATATGTAAATTCAAATTTAAAAGTAAAGCATATGAATAATGAATGAATAAACAAAATGGGTAGAGAGAAATGTATAGATGGTCAATACAGGAACATTTAGGAATCAAGATCCAGATAAATTTTTCCACGAGTGAATATATGCCTGTCTTATGTATACAAACTTAATGTTCTTATCCTTATACCTTAAAGAGAATTGTGCAAATAGTGATATTAGTAACACACCTGGGGAATGTTAGGAGTATGCTATTCTAACATTAAATAACAAAGGTAAATATGAATGTGAACGTTAATTATCTATTCACATATGGAAAAATATTAGCAGAGCCACTAGATATTGGATAATGACTGGCAATTCTATTTTATTCAGAAATAATATTGAGTGCTTGTTAATTACAAGGCACTAAGAAAAGACCTAGCAGGTATAATAAGACAGTTAAATACAGCCACATACAATCATACACACTCATCTTACACACATACAGTTTGCAATTTAGTAGACTTAACAAAAAATGTACATACACACTTAAAATCTTCAGTAGATAGCTAATAATTACTATTAGGCTGTATGCTGTTTTTAAACACACATACAGAGGTAGGTAGATAGACAAATTTAAATATCGTATAGCCTAAGCATTATGGCGCATTAGGTATTGATAGGAGAGTCATGGCATATAGAGATAAAAATGGGACCAAAGTATTGTCTCCTTAAAAACTGAAGTTTTTATACAAATGTTAACACTATTTGAGATTCAACAGTTCTCTATTTTTGAGTGGTAACCTGTCACTAGAAAATAACAATATAATTTAGCATAATAATCATGTAGCAAATTATTCAATACATGTCTTTCTTTGCCTTACACATTCATTTGGCTAACATACAGGTGGAGAGGTATTTATATATTCTTTTCATAAAAATCAGAGCGAGGGGGGAAAGAATGTCCAGAATGGTGGATTAAAAAAACAAGCAACAACAACAACAAAAACTCTATAAGTATCTTGTCTTCAATAAAGGTAACAAGAACACTGGCAAAAATGTCAAAAACAACCTCTTCAAATTGGAAATTAGTCAATGATCACAACAATTGAGGAGTGTTTATTTAGCAAAACAGCTAAATCACAGTAAGAATAGTAAACTCTGTGCCATTTTATCTTGTTCTATCCCCATAAATCTCTTATCAGACTCTCTTTTTCCAGTCCTGCAATAGATATAAAAATCAGCAGCCTTAAAACCTCCATAGCTATGAAAATCAGAAGACTAGCAGACATTGGAGGAGGATAGAATCAATTTCTAGCTCACCATAAATAATCCATTCTCAAGAATTGTCACTATTTCACATGCCTGAAGACTCTATGGACAAGTCTGATTCACAGGGTTTGTATATATTTTATCTGAACCCAAACTTCTTCAGTAAGAAAAAGGCCTATTTTCAGGGTGTTTGTAGAAAAGTCAGTGACAATTGTTTGACATCACAGCCGCCTGAGGTGGCAGTACCCATGGGGGCAAACAAGAGTCTGGCCAAAAAGCATGAAAGAAAAATATGATCGAAATGTATATAAATAGGGTTTTTGAAAATCTTTAATATTCAAAGGAATATTCCTGGAAATCTAAAAAACCATACACATGTATAGAGCTTTGTGAATGCACAGGAAAGATGTAAAGAGACCTTAAGCTTTCAACTCTGTCTGACCTTGAGACATTGTGTAATGAGGACGTAAAGCCGGAGGCAGAGTTATAAATTGGATGAATACTACAGCTGTTCCCTAACACACATAAAAAGCCCTTTAGCAAAGTGTGGAAGATGTATTGGTTGAAGGCATTTAAGAAAATCCCTATCCAAGCACTATCTGACCACTAAGTTAATCAATTATACTAGCCATTCACAACCAAGAAAATATATTTTAGGGAATTAGTTCAGGGAAGTCACTTAACAGAGAAAGAGAGCCAAGACAAGCTGCAACAATAAAGAGCAACAACAACAAACACTAAGAGGAGAGAGCTCTGATTCCCAGATTTGCCTCATTTTAATAATTAAAATGGGAAAAGAATTTGAAAAAGAATAGATACATGTATAACTGAATCACTTTGGTGTACATCTGAAATTAACACAACATTGTTAATCAACTATACTCCAATATAAAATAAAAGTTAAAAAATATTTTAAATGTCCCATATACAATAAAAAATATGAGACATGCAAAAAAGAAGAGAAAGTATTGCCCTGTATGTGTGGAGGAGACAAACAGGCAATAACAACTCTCCCTTAGGTGACCTAGATATGGGACTTGAAAGGTGATTTAAAATCAGTCATTATAAATATGTTCAACAACTAAAGAAAAACATTTCTAAAGATCTAAAAAAAAAAGCTTATAAAATAAAGCATATCAATAAAGGTAAAGAAACTATTAAAAAATAAATAGAAATTCTTGAGTTGAAAATTACAAGTGAAATAAAAAAATTCAGAAGCAAATTAGAAATGATAGAAGAAAAAATTTAGCAAACTTGAGGAAAGGTCAATTGAAATTATCCTGTCTCTAGTAGAGACACAGATGTAGAGAACAAATGTATGGACCGCAAGGGGGGAAAGTGGCGGGGGCTGTGGTGGTGGGGGGATGAATTGGGAGACTGGGATTGACATGTATACACTAATATGTGTAAAATAGATAACTAATAAGAACCTGCTGTATAAAAAGTAAATAAAACAAAATTCAAAAAAAAAAAAAAGGAAATTTTCCTGTCTGAAGAAAAGAAAAGAGAAAAAGAGAATTAAGAAAAAGAACATAACCTTAAAGACATATGATGCACTATCAAGTACACCTATCAGAAACCAGAGTGAAAAAAAAGATGCAAATGAATAGTTGAAAAAATAATGCCCAAAACTTATCAAATTTGAAGGGAAGTGTTAATTTACACATTTAAAACCCTTAACAAACTCCAGGTACAATAAGCTCAGAGATACAATCATAAACATATTATCATAGACAAACGGTCAAATACCAAAACCAAAGAGTGAATCTTGAAAGAAGGGAAAACATCATCAACAAGGAAATCTCAACATAATTAACAGTTGACTCCTTATCAGTGGCCATGGAGGCCAAAAGGCAATAGGGTAACATATTCAAAGTGCTGAAAAAATAAAGATTATCAACCAAGAATTCTATATCCAGCAAGCCTCCCTTAAATAGGAAGGAGGTTTGCAGATACAAGATCATGTGTATTTCTGTACAACCTGAACAATCTGAAAACAGCTCCATTTACAATATAATTTTTTTTAACTTAGAAACTCATTTAGCAAAAGAAATGCAAGACCTGTACAGCAAAAATTGAAAGGAATTTAAAATGATGTGAATAAGTGGAGTGGTATCCCATTTTCATGGATTGGAAGAAATAAATGTTAAGATGACAGTATTATCTAAATAGATGTACAGATTCAATGCAACCCCGTTCAAAACTCTGGTTAACTTATTTGCAGAAATTGATACATTGATCATAAAAGAGATCACGAGAAGGGCAACAAAAATAAACAATAGGTGAAAACATAGAACACTCTGTCTAAATAGGATGTCTCCTTTAACTTTCATGTCTTCATCAAAAGTTTTACAGAGTTTCATTCTAAAACAGATAATAGTGGAAAATTAATCAAAAATTATATTAATATGTCAAGGATGGGGATAAACATATGTATGCATAGAATTTTCCATTAAATAAATTTTAAGGGTAGTATCGAGTCTAAAAAAGTATCTCTAGGCAACTGTATTGCCTGTATTACTGTGGATTTTGACAATTTAAAATATTGAAATTTTTATATGAAAACTTTATGTAATGAAAATTTTACTATTTTCACCTTAGTCTTATAGTACACGTACATACATAGGAAAAAGAAAATACATTGCAGGGTCGAATGCATTAGAGGAAGAGTAACACCATTGGTAATTAATATATTTTTCAAATGACTGCATGGTATTTATAATTCAATAATATAGTATTAAGTAGGTTTATTGTAGTGCATAGGAAATAGATTGATGAATTTTTCACATATTTTAAATATATTTACATTAAATAGTTACTTTTTTTTTTGGAATCATAACCTTGTATAAGTCTCCCCAAAAACCAACACAGTGTTGAAAAAAATTCACTGGAGTCCATTTAGAATTGAATCATTCCACATCTTTATAAAAAGTACTATTGGAAAAAAAAAAACTTCAATATGATTTAAAAACATAAGCTTTCTCAAAATATCTTTCTGGCTAATATGATGTTTTTTACCTTTAGAAGTTATCAAATTACTAATGAGAAATGTATAATCTAGACTTAAGCATGTTCAAATGACTTACTTTAAAGGGACTGAGTTTCCTGATTCATTATGAAAGGAGCTATAGATGAGCTGTACTCTCCCTTTCGAGATTGAAGACTTCTTTTATCTTAATGTTTTTAGTTATGTCTGCCTGTTTAAAAGTCCTAAAGGGATGTAATATTTTCTATAATACAAATCTGGCTCTAGTGCTGAATAAAATAAAACTGTGGCTCAAGTGGTGAAAAGGAGTTTGCACACAAATAAAACCTGGCTTAGAAAGAAACTTGTTCAAGTTGGTGGAAGTTGTTTTAATGATTAAAAATAAATTGACATGACTAAACAAGTGCCAGTACTATTAACATGATATTAGGGTTTTAAATTTTGCAAATATAATGACCCTAACTGCAATTATCATTGACCCAAAAGTGCTAGTCAGAGGAGTATTTCAATAAGCTTGGCATCAGGAATTTGAGATTCCTCTCTCTCTCTCTCTCTCTCTCTCTCTCTGTCTTTCCCTTTATAGACTAGGGCTAGAAGACTGTTCTCTCTATGGTTACCAGATGAACAGAATATAGAGCCAAAGCTGTTAGTTCTACTCAGTTTCCTGAATGCAACAGCATTAATTTAGATGGTTCTGTCAGGGAATACTCTGATAATATTGCACTGTGACAAGAATAAAAATTTTTTCTTTACATTTATATATAGATGAAAGGGAAAAACTACATTTTCATAGAATTTCTTATTCATAAATCTCAAATTCCTCAGGTAAAATATTTAACTTTGCACATGGGGCATGTTCTTGTGCTTTTCAAAGAATAATTTTCAGCAACACTTGAAATGAAGGAAAAACATACTATACAAACCAAATTAGTTGCAGAATTCTGACATGCAGAACAAGTGAGAAACTAAATGGGTTTTAATATTTTTGTCTTGCTAAATTACATATCTGAAATCACTTCCTACATACTCCAAAATGGTGCATAGAAGGTAAGGTTGTACTGGGTAAACAACTAGGATATAAACCTGAGATATGAAGGTTGTTTATTTGTTTAAATAAGCATAGAGGCATCCACAAACCTCCTTAAGTCTGTGATATTAACTGTTTACTATAATAAAAGCATAGCACACTGGTGGTGTGCTACACTTTCATAATTTGACCTCTTTCAAGCAATCCAGCCTCATCTCTTGCTATGCTACCTCCCATCTGTGCCATCCTAGATCCAATCTCAAGGAATCACTTGGCATTCTCAAGGTATTCTATGGTGCATTATGCTACTATGAATTTATTGATGTTATTATTTCCTCTGCCTCAGAAGATGCTCTCGACCCCATCTCACTGGAGAAGGTCTAGTCTTCAAAACTGTGCAATTTTACCAATTTATGTAGTATTTCCACTCCTAAAGGCAGAACAAAGTATTTCTTTTAATCATTCCAGAGCACCTTGTACAGACCTCAACTAAAGCAGTTAGCACAGTATATGATACTTTTTTAAATGCTTACACTTCATTTTAGAGCCTTTTGAAAACAGGGAACACATTATACTTATTTTTTAATGTTCTGAACAATTTTTATTACATAAGAGGTTCCCAATAAAGTTTGTAGAATTAAAATAATACTACATAAGCATGCATTAAAAAACAAAACAAAACACGTGTAACTCCATAGTCAAAGGTGGCTATCCAGGAGTTATAGGGCAAGAATGACAAAACTTCAGTTTCCCAGTGTGCAGACATAAGGAAGTGAGGAGAACTGATGTAAAGCAAGAAAGAAATGCTTCATTTTTTGGAGAAATTAAATCTTCTCCATTTTTTCATGATTGCTTATGCTCTTGTTTTCCTTTCTCATTCTTTTGTACCTTTTTCCACTCTTCCTCCTTAGCACACTCTGATATCACCCCCACTCGTACCTGCACACACATGCATGCATTACTCCATGGGAAATATTGGCAGTAAGAAAAGTGTAATCAATTCAGGTTTTCCTTTGCCACTTTAACTTAAATTGCTTGAAATGTTTCCTTTCTTTCTTTTTCATTTGTCCCTTTCATGTGATCTCAATACCTTTAAAATAACCTAGACAGAACAAGGCTAAGTTCTGGAATTTTTAACTCACTATCTTAAGTAAAAAATATAGTCAGAATTATTGAAATATGTGTGCATGAAATAGGAGAAGGTAAAGAATGGCTAGAGAAGGTGTTGGGGAAAATTCTATATAGAAATAAAATGCAATGTACTGATTATTTTGCTACAATGTATTAATAAAATAAAAGAAATATATTTTTAGATTTTAGGTACAGGAATATAAAAATTTTGTGTAGGAGAAAATAAAAATTCTGTGTATTTTCTTTACACAATGTCTGTGTAGAATTGTTTCTTTCCTGTGGTATCTATTCCTATAAGGTTATTAAAAACATTTCGTAAAGTGCTTACTGTGTGCCATGTGCTGTGATATATGATTTGTTAGTTTGGATTTGCAGAAGAGCAGATCAAGGCATGATTAAGAAGGTTAATAGATTCACTGTGGGACGTGTATCAAAAGCGTAATGGGTTAGGGTGAGGAGGATAGGTTTTGTTTTTTTTTTTTCAGACTGCAGGACAGAGTGATCACTATGAAGGAGAGAGGAAAGGAGGAAGCTTGGGTATGAAGGATCTTATGCTGCAGCACAGTTTGAAGATGGTTTGGCCATTCGCATGGGAATCTCCTGGCCAAAGTCTCCACTGAAGGAGTCTTGCTTCCCGTAGGAGTGAGCTAACCTTATCTTGAATACTTTCTGTTCTTAAGCCCCCAGGAGCAGCCCCCAGGAAGCATGGCCTCACACAAGTGCCATGTGCATTCAGAGGGCAGCAGCTGGGGGCCTTTGGTCAGATATCCTCTGTGCAGAGCAGAGCTGAGCATGCAGTTAGTCTTTTATTTCCTCTAATAACAGCTTTCTGATGTTGAAAGCATTATAATCCTCACTTTACAGTAAAGGAAATGGAGGTTCAGAGAGACTGAGTAGTTTTCCTTCAGTCTCACAGATAAGTATGTAGTGGTGATGGAATTAAAACACAGATTTCTCTGACCTTTGAGTTGTAGCTCTTTACATTTCTTTTCAGATTGTTAGGAAAGCAGTCACAGAAAAGACATAGTATCATTATATTTAACCCAGAATTGTGGTACTAAATTGTACTCATAAAATTATATTTATTTGAATAGTTTACATAGTTTGGCTCTATCATATTCAGTGTATCTCAGAATATCAAAATAATAGAAATCTCAAAAGAAAGTTGTGATATTTACTAGCCAAGAATACAGTGTATTTTCCAAACAAACATATGCAGGTGTAGGGTTTATACATAATATTTATGCTTGAATAATTAAAAAATAAAGACTTCTTGCTATATTCTCTGCTCACCCCTCTCCTTTCTAAACTTTACGAGGACTATGGTATAGTCCATGTGCAGGAGGACTTCAGTAACATGTGGTGACTAAGAAGATAGTAGAAGAGAACCATTGTTCCTACCGTTATTGAAAAAGGATTGTGGTAGCATTAGGAGTACCTTTTTGCATAGTATGTTGTCCAATACTCTTTGACTTGCTTCCTTATCTCTCCTTAGTTCAGCCAATTACCAATTACACTGAGAAAATAAAGACAGCTGACCAAAATATTTAGAAGGTTATTAATGATTATGTGTGAATTTGGTTGTATATGTGTATATAGGTAGTACATATATCATACATTCAAGTAGACTTTGTGTGGTAGTTATGAGAGAGGTAGCGAATATACCGTCTAAGGTATAAGTGGTGTGATATGTTGTAGAAGATAGAATACCAGTAATAATGGTTAATGTATAATAGTTTTACAATGTGTAATAGTGTTCTAAATCATTGCAACCATTAGCTCATTCAATCCTAACTACCATCCTATGACACATATCGTATTTTTATTCCCATTTTACAGACAGGGAACTCAAGAGGCTCGGAATTCATGTTCTACTCCCAAGATCATAGGTTGTATCAGAGTCAGTATTTGAACCCAGGCAGACAACCATACAAGAAAGGATTTTTTGAATAATGGGAAGATACTCCCAAACAATACTCATCTCAACATAGTGATTCTCAACGTGTTTAACTATAATTCCTTAAAACTATCTCATATGGTAAAGACAGAACAAAGGAAATTCAATTTTTCTGCAAAGACTATAGGAAGTGACCTTATAAAGTAGCACCTTCTGCAGTTTCTACTGCCTAGATTTTTTTTTTCTGTTAGCAATTAGGAACAGAAATAACAAGGGCAGTGGAAACATATTTGCTGAACTCAGGGGAGTTGAGCCAGGAAGCGTTTTCTTAAATCACTGAAGTTTAACAAGCTGTAGACAAAGAAAATGACAGCTCCGTCAGTGAGAACACTAGTGCTGATCCAGGGAGAGGCCTGTCCAGCATGTTTATTGTGAAAGGCAGAGATGAGAGATGAAAGATTGACAGAAGAAAAGCAAGGGCAAAAGAAGAAAAAGGGATCCAGCAAATTGTTGGAGCGGCTATCTACATGTTCCTTCAGGGGATGGGCCATTAAAACAATGAGAAACAAATCAACATACATGCACAGTGATTGTGCAAAATCAAATAGAAAAATATCTCACCTATATAAATAATACAGTGCAATATTTAAAACTTCAATTTAATGAACATTGTTTAGCACTTAGTAGGTTCTGACTATTTGGGATTTACAACTGTATCTGATTATCTTAACAAAGTCATTTGATAGATAATACTTTTTCCATTATCTGTCATCTTATTCATAGATAAGGAAAATAAAGCTTAGGGAATTTATTTTATTTGCTCAAGATTTAATATCTACTTACTAATGGAATTGGAATTAGAATCTTTATCCTCCAACTCAATCCTATGGAAACTCAAGTTTCCACTAGTCTAAATTTTCTCAGAAAACTAAATCCACTGAAGTTTCCAGAAGATAAGAACTAGTTCACTATTCTCTATATTATTACATAGATACTGATTCCATGGAACCTTATCTAATTTATGCCTTGAGTTTGTGAGGCCAGTTGCAGTTCTCAGATGAAGAATTTTCATCACCAAAGCTCACTTACATGTATAACTTTCCATGGAAACTTTAGCTCTGAGTTTGGAGAGTGATGCCTCTTGAAATATGCCTGTACAAATTGTTTGCAGCTTGTTGCCTTGGGCTGTCAGAATAACTTACAACACATTTGACACCTGTGCTCTTTATTCTATTGAAAATTTTTAATAATTTATCTTAGTGTCATTCCAAAAACTTGTGTAGCTTCTAAAGAAAAAAGGAACAAACGTTTCTTTTATTTGGGGCTTAGATGATCAACTTGATCTAGAGCAAAAGGGATCGAGTAAATCTACTTTAAGCCACAGAGAATATAAACTCAGGGATAAAATCAAAGTTAATTTTGAAATGATATCATGCATAAACTCTTACTATGTGATGATGGGAAAACACTTGTCCTTGGGAGTCTTATGTATTAACAGTTGTCTCTCCAGTGCTGCAATACATATTTAGGCAATTAGTACAATCATGTTGTTGCCTCCTGGCTTTGCTATTTTCAGTGTCACTCCATCATGCATTTTTCCAGCACTTTTGGTCAGAGTCTCATGTCTGACAGATTTTCAGCTGGTTCAGGACAAAGAGCTCTCAGCTAGTGTGGCAGAGATGAAATGATCTTTCTTGACTTGTCTAAACCACCAAACCCAGCATTTTTCTAGGTCAAATTAGTGACGTAGTAGGCTATTCCTAAAACTAATTTATACCTCATTTTTATAGAGCGACTTACCATTTTCAAAATACATTGATATTTTTCATTCTCACAGCAACTTTATAGGATTTGGGAATGCAGGTATTATTCTCAGTATTTTTGCAGAGAAGGAAAAAGAAGTGCTGCAAAGGTAATTCATAGAAAACCATACAGTTCGTAAGTGGCAGTGGCAGAGCTTGAACCAGATGTTTTTCTTGCTTCTATACCATAATTTCTTATAATAATTTTTGAATGATTCATGTATCTTCTGCCCTACCTCCAGCAGGCTTCAATGAACATGTAGATACTTGGTGTGTTGATTCATTGAACTTTTCTCTGATAACAACTCCTAAAGCCCGTGCTACATCAATGGTCTACCAGATGTAGTTTTAATCTCATGACTTGTACTAATATTTGCTCATTTTTCCCTGGATTATTTTAAATTATTAACCAAACATCCTGGCTTGGCTGGTATTTTATATATTCCCTGACTCTCTCTCAAGTTTTAAAATCAAAATTTTTAAAATTTCTACATACTTCCAGAAATGCAAATATACATTCATTGGATAATCAATGTTAACCAAGGCAGAAATTCTTAATTAAAAAAGCAATTAATTCTGAGAATAGAAACGATAACCTAGATCATAGTTTCTCCTTTTTGTAATATACCAGAAAGAACAAAGCTTTTAGTCATAAATAAAGAAAACTCATTAATCTGGTTACCAATCTGGATTAGTTTCCCTTAGTGAAAGGTCTAAATTGTAGTTTTCTTTTAATGAAATGCATTTTTTTCCAAAATGCATTTTCAATACTCTCTGTTACGTTCTATAATTGGAATTAGACAAACAAAGCACTAGAGTTCCGACACTGACTAGCTTCAATGAATAGATAAGAATGAGTTGAAATTAGCTCATCAATTGCTTGTATGTAAATGATTTCTAGAGTGCTTGGACACCTGAAAATGGTCCTTCCATTCTTTTCAGTCATTTCAATATTCTCTGGGCAAGTATTAATTTTCCTACCAACCCCTTCATTATAGATAAGTCAAAGCTCAGGCCATTTTATTACAGTTTAGTAAATGCCCTAAATGAATTACTGTGAAGTGTGAATTGGTGAAATTCAAATTAGTGAGGGTGGGCAATCATACCTAAAGATAAATATTAGTCTAGCTTTACCACCCTCATCAGAAGTTATAGCATCAGATTTTAGGACTTCATGGCTTTATTACTATACCTTTGCAGACACGATACAAATTTTGAAAATATTATACTGCTTCAACCCTTACAACTATGCAAGCATTATACCATGATTTCCAGAGGCATTTATAAAATTTAGAAAATTATTCATAACAATATGATTGTAGAGAGGTAATGTGATACAGTGGGCCAAGCACAGGCTTAAAATTCAAAGGATCTAAGTTTAAGCCCCAAGTTGTCTTTTGGACAAGTCACTGAATCCTTTCAAATGTAAGTGCCTTCATCTGGAAAACTTTAGTATTAATATTTGCAAAAACAAAGCAGTATTAATACCAATATTTAGAGTTTGAGCACTGGCTGAAAATACAAATGTAAAACACTCTGAAAGTGTAAATTGCCATACAAAAAATGATTCTAATGGGGGATTTCAGCTTGCCTGTGCACCTTAGGCATCATGAAACTTGCTTAAATAGACTACCTCCATTTGAAGTCAGCACCACTGATCCAATGCAATAAAATGGATCTGAAAGACAGAAACCCTGAATTCCTAGTCCAGATTGCAAATCCTTCTCTCCCTGCTCAAGGTAATCACTGATCTGACATTTCTTCTTCACTTCTTCATGAAGTGATTGCTTGCTTTCCTTTGTTACAATTTTATTATGTAAGTATAAACCCCTAAGCACCATGGTTTTGGTGTGACAGTTTTGAATTGAATATGAATGGAATAATACAGCATGTTTTCAATGTGTTTGATTCCTTTTTCTCAACATTATGTGTATAGGATTAATAATGTAACCAGTGATGTATTTGATTTTAAATTTACCAGCTTACAGTGTGCTTTTTATTTGTCCTGGCTGTTTTATGAGTCTTGACTTGATTATTTTTATTATTAATTTTTTATCTTTCGTTTGGATACTATACACTCTTTTCCTATTAATTGGTCATTAGGCTAATGACTTTTCCATGCAAGCTAGACTTATCAAAGTTGATATTACTTGGATATTTTACTCCCTTCCATGTATTTATAAACAATTTAGAAGAGTTTAATCCAAACTGAAAACTACCTTAGATAGGTCTTTAAGAAACAGAAACAGATCCTCAGTTTAGGTATTATCTGTTGGTGATGTATTGGAGAATCACTTCCAGGAGAAACAGAAAAGAATTATAGGAAATAGGAAGGAAAAGGAAGGGAGAAAGCCTCACATGATACCTCTGGAGTTTAAGCAATGCCTCAGTTTTGTCCTGACCCATGGCAAAGGAAATAGGTTTTTTGCTCCAGTGACAAAAAGGTTTTAGCTAAGGATTTCAGGGAGCTGAGAAGGGAGGCTAACAGAAACAGGGGCAGGTGGAAAGGATCTGGGAAAATGAATGTTGTACAAACATTGTTGGCTTTATGCCTCCCCTCAATTTAAATGCTATTTTCCTATTTTTTTCTAGTCTGTTTTGAACCCTATAATACATTACTGTTATAGTTGTGTAGCCAATGTTAATTTAGATTTATATAATAAAATATACTTTAAAAAATTGACTATTTTTTTAGAGTAGTTTAATGTTCACATCAAAATCAAGGGGAAGGCACAGAGTCTTCTCATACACCCACTGCCCTAATACATGCATAGTCTTCCCAGTTATAAACATCCCTCACCAGAATGGTACCTTTTTTAAGATTGATGAACTTATGTTAACAAATCATAGTTACCCAAAGTCCATACTTTACATTATAACACTGTGGTTAACTCCTGGTGTTACACATTCTGTGGGTTTGGACAAATGTATAATGACATGTATCATACATTGCGGTATCATACAAATCATTGTCACTGATCTAAAAAACCTCTGTGCGACATATATTCATCATTTATGGGAGGCTATTTCTGGGCTCTCTAATCTGTTCCATTGATCTACTTGTGTGTTCTTTTGCTAATACCACACTATCTTGATTACTGTAGTATAGGAAAAATGTCAGGTAGTATCTGTCCTCCAACTTTGTTTTTCTTCAAAATTGTGTTAGATATTCTGGATCTTTTGCCTCTCCGTATAAACTTTAGAATGAGTTGGTTGGTATCCACAGAATAACTTGCTGGGATTTTGAATGGAAATGCATTGAATCTATAGATTAATTTGGGAAGAACTGACATCTTGACAATTTGGAGTCTTCATATCCATGAACATGGAATCTCTCTCCATTTATTTAGTTCTTTGATTGTATTCACCAGAGTTTTGTAGTTTTCCTCATATAGGTCTTGAATATATTTTGTTAGATTTGTACCTAAGTATTTCATTTTTGGGGGGTGCTAAAGTAAATGGTATTTTGTCTTTAATTTCAAATTCCACTTGTTTATTACTGATATAGAGAAAGTGATTGTTTTTATATATTAAACTTGTATCCGGCAACCTTGTTACAATCACTTTTTAGTTCCAGGAGTTTTTTTGTGGATTCTTTTGGATTTTCTACATATGGTCATGTCATCTACAAACAGAAATAGTTTTATTCCCAATCTGTGCACCTTTTATTTCATTTTCTTGCCTTATTGCAAGACGTCTGTTATGATGCTGAAGAACAGTCGTGACAGGAGACATTCTTGCTATGTTCCTGATCTTAGTGGGAAAGCTTCAGGTTTCTCACCATTAAGTACAATGCTAGGTATACGTTTTTAGATATTCTTTGTCAATTCAAGGAAGTTCCCCTCTATTCCTAGTTTACTGAGAGAGTGATTATCATGAATGGGTGTTTGATTTTGTCAAATGCCTTTTCTGCATCTATTGATATGATTATTTGATTTTCCTTTTTCAGCCTGTTGATGTAATGGATTACATTAATTGATTTTCAAATGTTGAATCAGCCTTGTGTACCTGGTATAAATCCCACTTGGTCATGGTGTATAATTCTTTATATGCATTGTTGGATTCAACTCACTAATATTGTCTTTAGGATTTTTGCATTTATGTTCATGAGAAATATTGGTCTGAAGTTTTCTTTTCTTGTAATATCTTTGTCTGGTTTTGGTATTATGGTAATGCTGGCCTCACAGAATGAGCTAAGAAGTATTTCTTCTGCTTCTATCCTCTTGAAGAGATCATAGAAAATTGGTATAATTTTCCCCTCAATCTTTGATAAAATTCACCAGTGAACCCTTCTGGGCCTGGGGCTTTCTGTTTGGAATGTTATTAATTATTGATTCAATATCCTTAAGATATAGGCCTATTCCAACTCTCTCTTTCTTTATGTATGAGTTTTGGCAGATTGTACCTTTCAAGGAATTGGTCCATTACTTATAGGTTATCAAATTTGTGGGACAATTTTATTGTCCATGGGATCTGTTTTAATGTCCTCTCTTTTATTTCTGATCTGAGCAATTTGTGCCCTCTCCTCTCTTAGCCTGGTTGGAGGCTTGCCAAGTTCACGGATCTTTTCAAAGAACCAAGTATTGGTTGTGTTGGTTTTCTCTATTGATTTCCTGTTTTCAATTTCATTGATTGCTGCTCTTATTATGTATTTTTTCTGCTTGCTTTGGTTTTAGTTTGCTTCTCTTTTTCTAGTTTCCTAGGATGGGAACTTAGATTATTGATTTTAGACTTTTTTTCGACTATATGCTTTCAATGTTACAAATTTTCCTCCAAGCACTGTTTTCACTGCATCCCACAAATATTGATAATTGTGCTTTTATTTTCATTCTATTCAAAATATTTTAAAATTTCTCTTGTGATTGCTTCTTTGTCCCATGTGTTATTTAGTAGCATGTTGTTTAATCTCTACATATTTTGGGATTTTCCAGTAATTTTCCTGTTATTTATTTCTGATTAAATTCCACTGTAGTCTGAGAGCAGATATTGTATGATTTCCATTCTTTTAAATTTGTTGAGGTGTGTTTTATGGGCCAGAATTTGGTCTATCTTGGTGAATGTGTACTTTTTTATTTCTGCTGCTCTTCATTCCTTCTTGCATCTCCAAACTAAAAGCTGAGATTGTTTTCTTTCCTCCTGAAGAAAGCTCTAAGTATTCATTTTATGACAGGTTTGCTAATGGTGGATCTTATCAGGACTTGTTTGTCTAGGAATGCCTTTTTTTCACATTCATTCTTATATAGTATTTTTTCTTGTATTTAGATTTGAGGTTTGAAATTATTTTCTATACATATATTAAAATATTCTCCACTATCTTGGTTCTATTTTGCTGGTAGAAATCATTTATGAGCCAAATAGCTGCAAACTGTAGCTAACTTAAATGTAATCTGTTTTAAGATTTATTTTTATGTTTGATTTTCTTTGGGTTCAAATGATGTCTTTGGCTATGAATTTCATTTTATTGACCTTTTTGATATTCATTTGTCTTCTTGAATCTACAGATGCTTTTTTTTAATCAATTAGAGGAAATCCTCATGAATTAAAAAAGTATGTAATTTCTACCACATCTTTTCTAATTTCCATTTACTTCAATTAACTTTGTTATATATTCTCACTACATTTGTCATGTCTCTTCCCTCTTCACAATTTTACAAACTTTTGTCTCTATGTGCTTCAATCTGGAAGCTGTATTTTAATTCTAATACTGCCATTAATCCCACCTGTTGAGTTTTTAATCTTGGTTATTAAATGGTATTCCATTTTTAGAATTTCTATTTGGTCCTTTTGCACATCTGCCATATCCTGCTTATGTTTTTCTGTTCCTTGATGACATTTCAAAAGTTTAACTCTTCTCCCCAATAGAAAGGATGTCCTTCACTACAGTGGGCTTTTATCTGTTGTCAATTATTTCTACTGGTTCTCATTCACAGTGATTTGCCTTTTCCTGTGATTAGAATATCTTAGATGTGAAATAAGTATTTTAGAAAAATTTGTGACATAATTTGAGAACTAGAAGAATATTACATTAGCTCAGAGAGAATTTTCTTCTGCTTCTAAAGCCATGTGAAGGAACTACCAGTCTAAAATCACTGTAAACCAATTTCACAAGTTGAAATTCTCTGGACCACAGAAATGACTTGAAGCCAGGATTCCATGTCTGCAAAACCTAGTTTAATTTTTATTCAAGTTTACTCCTAGGGTACAGCTGTGCAGTGTAGGGAACATACATAATTAAGTATAAGCAGAGGATTGTTTACCAGATTCCCAGTGTTTCAGTGAACCTGGATTTTAACTTTGCTTTTCATCTCAAGGCTTTCAAAATTGCTTCTCAGCTTCTCAGCCCAGAGTGAAAGCAACTTTAAAAGCTAGCCTCACCTCTTGATTTTTGTCTTCTCCTGGACCTTGATATATGCGTATAAAGTTTTATGTATGTGTATCTATAAGTTTCATATGCATAATTTTTATATTTAAAAGTATATATATATATTTACATTCACAATTTTAATAGCATTTGTCATTTTTACAGGAGGAGAATTGTTCCAAATTGCTGTGTATTCATTATTGACTGCCTTGCATTTTATACTTAAGTTCACTTTTTAATAATTCTCAGAGGTTTGGCGTAAACCTTTGCAAGGCACCATAAACAGTGTTCTAGAACATTTTTTTCACAAAAACAACTCAAAATTTTGCTGCAATTTGCCTATATAAAAGAGTTATGGTTATAATCATGGTCATCATTAAATGGAACTTACATTTTTGGGAGTAAATACTACATAGACCTAAGAGTGTCACTTTAACAGTTTTTAGGGTATTAAAATAATGCATAAATTATTCAATGCATAAGTGGCTAACAACATTACCTCTGGCGTGAGAACATGACTTGACTGACTGAAGGGTCCTTGAGCCTTTGGATTCTGACTTTTTCCAATGGAAAAAATTAAAAAATGGAAATAAAGTATTTTGAAAACAGAACACAGTTTTAAACAAAGTGAATTCAAATTGAAGTGTTGTTGAAAGCTCTTCTTTGTACTTTGCCCTTCTGGCAGGCATCTGGTGTATCAAGAAAGTCATGGATAAACAAATTGCAAGTTCAGAGAATATAGGATTTTACAGTGTTCTTAAGGTCATAAGGTCAAGTCTGAAATAATTATCACAGAATTGGGAGAAAAATATTACATGTTAATAAAATCAAAATGTTTCTTGCTAATTTACCAAGAAATATAAATTATATGCCTCTTAACATGTAATAAATGTATTTCTTGTGATGAGCAAAGAAAAATAAACATCACTATTAGGATCTATGACACTAAGCATGCACTGAAGGGACGTTGTTCAAAGGTTATTTTAAGGCAGTACATGATATATTAACGCAAAGTGATAAACTTTACTTAATGTTTATAAATCTGTAATTATATAATTCAGCGTTCTGGTCCTGCTTTTCACCTTCCTTTGAACACTATTTAAATCTACTTTGTATTTTCCCTTGAGGTTTAAGGCATTTAAATGAGGAAATAATGATATAAAAAGTGCAAATCATGTTATAATCAACAGTCTAAAATAACTCTTTACATTTTAAAATCAATGAATATATGCATCCATTCTTCCCATCAGTACCCTATTTCATTCCCAAACACCTTCCTCTGAAGTTGCTTGAGCTTGCATCGCATCATTTCATCAATTATGCTTTTAAATTATATTTTAACATATATGCATGAATCCATGAACAATATATGTTTATAGTCTTCTATGTTTTTAAAAATAAGTTGGCACAAGTTATATTTCAACTTTATTTTTTCACCCATGTCAGTTATTTTTGAGATCTAATCATGTTAATGTATACTCTATTCATTCCCCTATTTTATTTTTCTAGAATAAATATTTATTTAGTTTTTCTAGTACTTAATAGTTCAAACAATTGGGTTATAAACTTTTTTGATTATAAATCTTCTCATGTACATGTGTAAAAGAGTATGGACCCAGAGGTAGACTTGCTGATGTATGATATGCAACTTATCAGTTTTATTAGAAACTGCAAAATAGTACTTCAAATTGTTGTGCAGACTTTTTCCACAGCTATTTAAGTGAGCTAACACAATGTATTGCCTTTCCTGAAGTTTCTACTTTCCTGAGAGGAGGAGATCACATGGCTTTGAATAGTCTGCTTCCAGCAAACTAGATAGCCTTACCAACACTGTCAGTGAAAACAACCAGGAATGATGGATAGAAATAACAACAACATTTTCAATGTATATATCCTGGCACAATAGTCAGAAATCCTGACTCCAAAAAATATAATAAAGCAAGAATACAGGTATTTAATCTGAGCACCAAAACCATTTTTCATCTTTACCGTATTTGCCTAATTGTGTTATATTTGTATGGGTTTTGGAAATTGGGAGAATTACAGATAGTAGATATAAATCCACTTTGGAAAATATATCTGGATCTGAATTTCAGGCAGTCTGTGGAGTGAAGGAGATTCTAGGGGTGGAAGAGCTAGGAGCAGAGTGGAAACCAGGTAATTATTTTCCATGGGTGGATAGGAAGTGCTTTCCATTCCCTGGGGTAAGATAGAGAAGAGGTAATAGGACCACAAGACAAGATGGAAATGACCTCACTGCTTTAGAATGAGACAGCCACACAGAGCAGACACAGTGGCACTGAGATTGGTGAGAAGTAACCCTATTTTCTGAGTCTTTCAGTGATTAGAAACACACACACACACACACACACACACACACACACACACACACAAACCAATCCACAAATAAAAAACAAACCAGCAATGATAATTAGAAGAGATGTGTGTACAGTTGGCTTGCAGGTCATTTCCCGAAGCAGCAAACAAACAAAAAGTAGTCATAAGGTCAGAGGTCTCTATAGTGTTTTTTTAAGGGAATATGTAAGCTACCTCAATTGAGGAAATCAGAATATAAGGGCTGAGGGAAGCATCACATGATTTTACTAAGGAAGGTACAGTATTAGATAAGAGAAATATGATGCTAGTGATGCTAGCAATCTGATTTGCCAGTTGATAAAGCTTTACATAATTTTCTCAATCCTATAAAAAAACTATAAGATAGTTATAAATATTATTCCCTTAAAGATAAGGAAATTGAGGTAAAAGTTAAATTGTTCAAGGTCATGCAGTCATACCAGTTGAAGATGAAATTTGGAACTATGTTGCACGGCTGTAGAGGTTGAACTTTTAAGCATAATACAATATAAACTATTATTAAATAAGGATCTATTCTCTCACTTTTTTCATGAAGTTGGGGCCAGGGAGACATGAGATATAATGATACAATGGGTATGAATGGTAGGACACCTAAAACATTATTTTATTAGTTTAACAAGCAATATGCATCTACTATCTAAATACATGTGGATAGAAGTATCTGAAGTATGCAGTAGATGTTGAATAAATATTATCAAGATATATAATTATCCACATAATTTTTTCAACATAGATGTTAACACCTTAATTCAATTTTTTATTTGATAAAAGCATGAACTTCTATGTGTTTTCTGCATTTCATACTCTGAATCCCAACAACTTCCATCTGCATGTAGCACAGTTCTCTGGACAGCGAATGTAAGAAAGTTTGTATGTGGGGGTGTGTTGGAAGGGAGGGAGCTTTTTTATAGATGTTTAAATTGTTCTGACCTTTTAAATGAACCTTCACCTTTTTAAAAAGAACTAGAGAAATTGGATCAGAAGGATTCTCAAAATCTTTTCAATGAAGCAATTAGTTTTGCATCATTGCACTCCAAAGTATATTATTAGCAGTCATTACCCACAAACACACTGTCACTATGAATGAAAGAGAGTTGTGGGTTTTTTTAACATCTTTATTGGAGTATTGCTTTACAATGCTTTACATTGTAAAATTGCTTTACAATGCTTTACATTGTAAAATTGCTTTACAATGTTGTGTTTGTTTCTGCTTTATAACAAAGTGAATCAGTTACACATATACATATGTTCCCATATCTCTTCCCTCTTGCGTCTCCCTCCAAACCTCCCTATCCCACCCCTCTAGGTGGTCACAAAGCACCAAGCTGATCTCCCTGTGCTATGCAGCTGCTACCCATTAGCTATCTGTTTTACATTTGGTAGTGTATATATGTCAGTGCCACTCTCTCACTTCTTCAGAGCTTACCCTTCCCCCTCCCTGTGTCTCCCATTCTCTATCTCTACGTCTCTTTCTTTATTCCTGTCCTGTCCCTACGTTCTTCAGAACCTTTTTTTTTTAAGATTCCATGTATATGTGTTAACATATGGTATTTGTTTTTCTCTTTCTGACTTACTTCACTCTGTATGACAGACTGTTTGTCCATCCACCTCACTACAAATAACTCAGATTCGTTCCTTTTTGCCACATCTTCTTTATCCATTCATCTGTCAAAGGACACATAAGTTGCTTCCATGTCCTGGCTATTGTAAATAGTGCTGCAGTGAACACTGTGGTACATAACTCTTTTTGAGTTATGGTTTTCTCAGGGTATATGCCCGATAGTGGGATTGCTGGGTCGTATGGTAGATCTATTTTTAGTTTTTTAAGGAACCTCCATACTGTTCTCCATAGTGACTGTATCAATTTACATTCTCACCAACAGTGCAAAAGGGTTCCCTTTTCTCCACACCCTCTCCAGCATTTACTGTTTGTATATTTTTTAGTGTTGGCCATTCTGACTGGTGTGAGGTAATACCTCATTGTAGTTTTGATTTGCATTTCTCTAATGATTAGTGGTGTTGAGCATCCTTTCATGTGTTTGTTGGCAATCTGTATATCTTCTTTGGAGAAATGTCTATTTAGGTCTTCCACCCATTTTTGGATTGGGTTGTTTGTTTTTTTGATATTGAGCTGCATGAACTGCTTGTATATTTTGGAGATTAATCCTTTGTCAGTTGGTTCATTTGCAAATATTTTCTCCCATTCTGAGGGTTTTCTTGTTTATGTTTTTTTTTTGTTGTTGTTGTTCTTATTTATGGCTTCCTTTGCTGAGCAAAAGCTTTTAAGTTTCATTAGGTCCCATTTGTTTATTTTTGTTTTTATTTCCATTTCTCTAGGAAGTGGGTTAAAAAGGATCTGACTGTGACTTATGTCATAGAGTGTTCTGCCTGTGTTTTCCTCTAAGAGTTTAATAGTGTCTGGCCTTACATTTAAGTCTTTAATCCATTTTGAGTTTATTTTTGTGTCTGGGGTTAGGGAGTGTTCTAATTTCATTCTTTTACATGTAGCTGTCCAGTTTTCCCAGCACCACTTATTGAAGAGGCTGTCTTTTCTCCATTGTATACTCTTGCCTCCTTCATCAAAGATAAGCTGACCATATGTGTGTAGGTTTATCTCTGGGCATTCTATGCTGTTCCATTGATCTATATTTTTGTTTTTGTGCCAGTACCATACTCTCTTGATTACTGTAGCTCTGTAGTATAGTCTGAGGACAGGGAGTCTGATTCCTCCAGCTCCATTTTTCTTTCTCAAGGTTGCTTTGGCTATTCAGGGTCTTTTGTATTTTCATAAGAATTGTGAAATTTTTGTTCTAGTTCTATGAAAAATGCTATTAGTATTTTGATAGGGATTGCATTGAATCTGTAGATTGCTTTGGGTACTGTAGTCATTTTCAAAATGTCAATTCTTCCAATCCAGCAACATGGTATATCTCCCCATCTTTTTATATCATCTTTAATTTCCTTCATCAGTGTCTTTTAGTTTTCTGCATACAGGTCTTTTGTCTCCTTAGGTAGGTTTATTCCTAGTTGTTTTATTTTTTTTGCTGCAGTGGTAAAAGGGAGTGTTTCCTTAATTTCTCTTTCAGATTTTTCATCATTAGTGTATAGGAATGGAAGAGATTTCTGTGCATTAATTTTGTATCCTGCTACTTTACCAAATTCACTGATTAGCTCTAATAGTCTTCTGGTAGCATCTTTACGATTCTCTATGTATAATATGTCATCTGCAAACAATGACTGTTTTACCTCTTCTTTTCTAATTTGGATTCCTGTTATTTCTTTTTCTTCTCTGATTGATGTGGCTAAAACTTCCAAAACTATGTTGAATAATAGTGGTGAGAGTGGACAATCTTGTCTTTTTACTGATCTTAGTGGAAATGGTTTCAGTTTTTCACTATTGAGAATGATGTTGGCTGTGGGTTTGTCATATGTAGCCCTCATTATGTTGAGGTAAGTTCCCTCTATGCCTACTTTCTGGAGAGTTTTTATCAAAAATGGTGTTGAATTTTGTTGAAAGCTTTTCCTGCATCTATTGTGATTATTATATGGTTTTTACCCTTTCAGTGCTTGTGATTGGTCTGTTTATATTTTCTATTTCTTCCTGGTTCAGTCTTGGAAGTTTGTGCTTTTCTAATAATTTGTCCATTTCTTCCAGGTTGTCCACTTTATTGGCATATAGTTGCTTGTAGTAAGCTCTCATGGTCCTTTGTATTAATGCAGTGTCAGTTGTTACTTCTCCTTTTTCATTTCTAAATCTGTTGATTTGAGTCTTCTCCCTTTTTTTCTTGATGAGTCTGGCTAATGGTTATCAACTTTGTTTATCTTCTCAAAGAAGCAGCTTTTAGTTTTATTGATCTTTGCTATCGTTTCCTTAATTTCTTTTTCATTTATAACTGATGTGATCTTTAAGATTTCTCTCCTTCTGCTAACTTTGGGTTTCTTTTTTCTTCTTTCTCTAATTGCTTTAGGTGTAAGGTTAGGTTGTTTATTTGAGATGTCTCTTGTTTCTTGAGGTAGGATTGTATTGCTACAAACTCCCCTCTTAGAATTGCTTTTGCTGTATCCCATAGGTTTTGGGTCATTGTGTTTTCATTGTCATTTGTTTCTAGGTATTTTTTGATTTCCTCTTTGATTTCTTCAGTGATCTCTTGGTTATTTAGTAGTGTATTGTTTAGCCTCCATGTGTTTGTATTTTTTACATTTTTTTTTCCTGTAATTGATATCTAGTCTCATAGCATTGTGGTCCGAAAAGATACTTGATATAATTTCAATTTTATTAAATTTACAGTTTTTGGGGGGCTTTTTTGCGGTACGCAGGCCTCTCTCTATTGTGGCCTCTCCCATTGCGGAGCACAGGCTCCAGACGCGCAGGCTCAGCGGCCATGGCTCACGGGCCTAGGCGCTCCATGGCATGTGGGATCTTCCCAGACCGGGGCACGAACCCGTGTCCCCTGCATCGGCAGGCGGACTCTCAACCACTTCGCCACCAGGGAAGCCCTAAATTTACAGTTTTGTGACCCAAGATATCATCTATCCTGGACAATGCTCCATGGGCACTTGAGAAGAAAGTGTATTCTGTTGTTTTTGGATGGAATGTCCTATAAATATCGATTAAGTCCCTGTTGTTTAATGTGTCATTTAAAGTTTGTGTTTCCTTATTTATTTTCATTTTGGATGATCTGTCCATTGGTGAAAATGGGGTGTTAGCGTCCCATACTATGATTGTGTTGCTATCGATTTCCCCCTTTATGGCTGTTAGCATTTGCCTTATGTATTGAGATGCTCCTCTCTTGGGTGCATACATATTTACAATTGTTATACCTTCTTCTTGGACTGATCCCTTGATCATTATGTAGTGTCCTTCTTTGCCTCCTGTAATAGTCTTTATTTTATAGTCAATTTTGTCTGATATGAGAATTGCTACTCCAGCTTTCTTTTGATTTCCATTTGTATGGCATATCTTTTTCCATCCCCTCACTTTCAGTCTGTACATGTTCATAGGTCTGAAGTGAGTCTCTTGTAAACAGCATATATACAGGTCTTGTCATACAGGTCATTCAGCCAGTCTATGTCTTTTGGTGGGAGCATTTAATCCATTTATATTTAAGGTAATTATCGATATGTATGTTCCTATTACCATTTACTTAATTGTTTTGGGTTTATTATTGTAGCTCTTTTCCTTCTGTTGTGTTTCCTGCCTAGAGAAGCTCCTTTCACATTTGTTGTAAAGCTGGTTTGGTGGTGTTGAATTCTCTTAGCTTTTGCTTGTCTGTAAAGGTTTTAATTTCTCCATCAAATCTGAATGAGATCCTTGCTGGGTAAAGTAATCTTGGTTGTAGGCTTTTCCCTTTCATCACTTTAAATATGTCCTGTCACTCCATTCTGTCTTGCAGAGTGTCTGCTGAATGATCAGCTGTTAACCTTATGGGCATTCCCTTGTATGTTATTTGTTGCTTTTCCCTTGCTGCTTTTAATACTTTTTCTTTGTATTTAATTTTTGATAGTTTGATTAATATGTGTCTTAGCGTGTTTCTTCTTGGATTTATCCTTTATGGGACTCTCTGCACTTCCTGGACTTGACTGACTATATCCTTTCCCATGTTAGGGAAGTTTTCAACTTTAATCTCTTCAAATATTTTCTCAGACCCTTTCTTTTTCTCTTCTTCTTCTGGGACCCCAATACTTTGAATGTTGGTGTGTTTATTGTTGTCCCAGAGGTCTCTGAGACTGTCCTCAATTCTTTTCATTCTTTTTTCTTTATTTTGCTCTGCTGTAGTTATTTCCACTATTTTATCTTCCAGGTCACTTATCCGTTCTTCTGCCTCAGTTATTCTGCTATTGACTCCTAGATAATTTTTAATTTCATTTACTGTGTTATTCATCATTGTTTGCTTGTACTTTAGTTCTTCTAGGTCCTTGTTAAATGTTTCTTGTATTTTCTCCATTCTATTTCCAAGATTTTGAATCATCTTTACTATCATTACTCTGAATTCTTTTTCAAGTAGACTGCCTATTTCCTCTTCATTTGTTTGGTCTGGTGGGTTTTTAAGTTGCTCATTCATCTGCTGTGTATTTGTCTGTCTTCTCATTTTTCTTAATTTACTGTGTTTGGGGTCTCCTTTTTGCAGGCTGCAGGTTCATAGTTCCCATTGTTTTTGGTGTCTGCCCCCAGTGGGTAAGGTTGTTTCAGTGGGTTGTGTAGGCCTCCTGTTGGAGGGAACTGGTGACTCCATTCTGGTGTGTGTGGCTATATCTTGTCCTTCTGGTGGGCAGTGCCATATCCAGTGTTGTGTTTTGGAGTGTCTGTGTACTTAGTATGACTTTAGGCCACCTCTCTGCTAATGAGTTGAGTTGTGTTCCTGTTTTGCTAGTTGTTTGTCATGGAGTGTCCAGCACTGGAGCTTTCTGGTCATTGAGTGGAGCTGGGTCTTAGCACTGAGATGGTGCTCTCTGGGAGAACTCTCACCCATTGATATTACATGGGACCAGGAAGTCTATGGTGGTCCAGTGTCCTGAACTTGTCTCTGTCACCTCCGAGGCTCAGGCCTGACACCCAGCTGGAGCACCAAGACCCTGTCAGCCATATGGCTCAGAAGAAAGGGAGAAAAAGAAAGAAAGAAAAAAAGAAAATAAAAAAGTTATTAAAATAAAAAAATAATTAAGAAAAGAAAAAAAAAGATGTGAGCAACCAAACCAATAACAAATCCACCAATGATAGCAAGTGCTAAAAACTAAACTAAAATAAACATATAAATCAGAAACTAGTCAGTTTCATACAGCAAACCCCAAGTCTACAGTTGCTCCCAAAGTCCACTGCCTCAGTTTTGGGATGATTCGTTGTCTATTCAGGTATTCCACAGATGCAGGGTACCTCAAGTTGATTGTGGAGATTTAATCCACTGCTTCTGAGGCTGCTGGGAGAGATTTCCCTTTCTCTTCTTTGTTTGCACAGCTCCCAGGGTTCAGCTTTGGATTTGGCCCCGCCTCTGCATGTAGGTCACCTGAGGGTGTCTGTTCCCCGCCCAGACAGGACAGGGTTAAAGTAGCAGCTGATTAAGGGGCTCTGGCTCACTCAGGCCAGTGGGAGGGAGGGGTACAGAATGCAGCGCAAACCTGTGGTGTCAAGAGGCTGGCGTGATGTTGCAACAGCCTTAGGCATGATGTGTGTTCTTCCAGGGAGGTTGTCCCTGGATCACGGGACCTGGCAGTGGCGGGCTGCGCAGGCTCCTGGGCAGGGAGGTGTGGATAGTGACCTTTGCCTGCACACAGGCTTCTTGGTGGCTCCAGAAGCAGTGTTAGTGTTTCATGCCTGTCTCTGGTGTCCGTGCTGATAGCCACGTCTTGTGCCCGTCTCTGGAGCTCGTTTAAGGCAGTGCTCTGAATCTCCACTCCTTGCGCACCCTGAGACAATGGTCTCTTGCCTCTTAGGCAGGACCAGACTTTTCCCCAGACTCCCTACTGGCTAGCTGCGCACACTAGTCCCTTTCAGGCTGTGTTCACACAGCCAACCCCAGTCCTCTCCCTGGGTTCTGACCTCTGAAGCCCGAGCCTCAGCTCCCAGCCCCCAGCCACCCCGGCAGGTGAGCAGACAATCCTCTCGGGCTGGTGAGTGCTTGTCGGCACCAATCCTCTGTGCGGGAATCTCTCCACTTTGCCCTCCGCACCCCTGTTGTTGCGCTCTCCTCCATGGCTCCGAAGCTTCTCCCCCCCGCCCCCGCGCCCATAGCCCATACCTGCCAGTAATGGGCCTTCCTAGTGTGTGGAAACTTTTCCTCCTTTACAGCTCCCTCCCAAAGGCGGGTCTCGTCCCTTTTCTTTTGTCTCTGTTTTTTCTTTTGTTCTACCCAGGTACGTGGGGGAGTTCCTTGTTTTGGGAGGTCTGGGTTCTTCTGCCAGCATTCAGTAGGTGTTCTGTAGGAGCTGTTCCACATGTAGATGCATTTTTGATGTATTTGTGGGGAGGAAGGTGATCTCCACGTCTTACTCCTCTGCCATCTTGAAGGTCCTCCTTGAAGGAGAGTTTTGCTATAAGTCTCCATTCTCTCTATCCAATACATTTCTGACTCACTCAGCAGAATAGAAATGAATTTACTTGTAGATGTTCTTGAATAGGGAGTAGTCTGTCCATAAAAAGTCAGTATATTGAGTTTCTGTGACATTGCTGATCACTACTTTTCAACTGCTAGAATGTTCATTTCAACCTTGTTTATCTTTAAGAAAATCTAGTAATAGAGATGAAAATCATATAGCTTGTTATTTCACTACAGAATCCCTTAAAAGATAATCTCTCTGTGCAAGATCAATTACAAGTTGTTATATAAACTTTTTTGAAATTCTAACTTGGTAGCATAAAGAAAACATTTAAGTTTACTTTTACTTCCTTACCTCCAAGGGAAGCTTGATTTCTTTTTGCTAGAAGATTGAGCTCTTGTTCAAAACATTTTAAGTGTAAGAAGGGTTGCTAATCAATTTTCAACATCTTCCTGTAAAGATGAGGGTCAAAAAAATCCATATGCAAATTTTTCTCACTTTAGGAGCAGTTGCTCCTATTGCTAGCATGTCCACGGTAGTTGATACTACTTAGTCAAAATGAATTGAGCATAGCGAGTTTTAAAGAAGGTACAAACTGTCAGGTGCTTTTCCAGAGTATCTGAGATTCCCAGTCTGGGATTCTTCCAATTCTCTGTGTGAGAACAAGAAGAGAAGGGAGGAGTTGTAGAAGAATGATTTGGAGAGAGGAGAAATTCAGGTAGGAAATAACAATCTAACTTAGATTTCCTGGAAAGTCTAGGAGGAAAAAAATCTTGATAAACACATTGTGTTCCTAGGGATTTCTCATTCCCCCCTTGTAGAAGTTTACAGTTCTGTGTTTAAAAAAAAAATCTATTGAAGACATTTTGAAAATGTCAATTACAATTTTGTATCATCTTTTCTTTCCAGGGACAGACTAGATCAATTATTTATTCATGATGATCTACTTTTCACTTTCTATAATCTGAAGGGCATGTTTACTGGTGGTTGAGAGAAAGAATTTTTAGAAGCTTTAAAGGAGAGCTTATTCTTAAATGTAGTATACACTTCAGCACCTATCTGTAATCTTGAAACAAAATGATAATTTTTTGTAACAGACAAATCTTACATCTAACAGAAAGATATGAGCAGGTAAAGGACTTCAATTATTAGAGTTTCAAGATGAATGAGAACTGTGACTGCTCTTGAGTGGCCTGGAGGCGGATGATAGTACTTCAATCACAAGGTTATCAGTGAAAAAGAGAAGGAAAGATGGAAGCCATTAAAAGACTGCTTGAGGAAGCATATATTGCTTACAATGGAAATGAAAGATGAAAAAATATAACAGAGAACTCTAGGCCAGTGAATTGTCACAGAAAACAAGTAGAAAAGACATAGTAACTTTCTAGCAGTTATAGTAGAAAAAAAGAGTGAGGAAAACAGACATTTTCAAAAGGGAATAAGAGCTGTTATATATTTGACAGATCTTACAGGAAAAAGAGATCAGGGTCATAGTATTAAAACTTTGAGGATGGATTAATATTCATGAATCAAACATTTCCTATAACTAGAATCCATAGAGTTTTATAACTTTCAAATGAATTTTAAAATATAGCTCTTATTAAAAAAAAAGTTCTCAGGCATCATATTTATGGCTTAAAATGAGGACTGTATGTATTTACATTTCCTCTCTTCCAAGCTTATCTCACTGAAATAGTGTTAATTATGTACAAAGGGAAATAAATGTATTACAAAACTGATAACTGAAAGGGAGTTGGGTTATTAGTGACCAACAGCAGATATATTTCTTAAGAACAGAGTAATAGAGATAGAAAAGGAAAGGGGGTAGGTCAAAATAGAGAACACTGCAGCTAAAATATACATTGAATAAGGCAGCCTCAAAAGTAGGTATTTTCATATTGGCAGGTCCCTGAGAATGATTAGGCCCTCAACCATAGCCAGCAGGAGGAGGCTGTGACTCCTGCATCATTTAAATAATGAGTTTAGAGTACTTGTGAACTATGTATGGAAGAGAGGTCCAGATAGTCTCCCATTCCTGTGCTCACAGAGACAGTGTATTACATAGGAAATCAGGCTCAAGAATAATATCTGTTTTCTAAGAAATTGAGTCATCTTTCAATGGAATGCAAAAGATAGCTTAAAATTTTAAAAATACATATTTTTCAGGAATAGAATCAAAATAATGCCTGGCACATAAATTTGAAATAAATTTCTAGAGTGTAGAGAAAAGAAAAAAATGAAGAGATGAGGATATCAGAAAAGTTAACAAACACAGGGAATCAGTCCAGCATAACCTATATCCAAATAACACACATTCTATAAAAAGAAAATAGAAAAAATAATGACACAATGGGGAGACAAAGGGAGAAACTAAACATAAAAATAATAGTACAAACTTTTGAGAAATGAATAATCTATAGAGATATGTGCCTAATGAGTGTGAAGCAGAATGTCCACATCTAGATATATTCCTGTGGAATTTCCTTACATCAAAAGTAATTGGGAGATTAGATTTGACATAAATACACTACCATGTGTAAAATAGGTAGCTAGTGGGAACCTGCGGTATAGCACAGGGAACTCAGCTCGGTGTTCTTTGATGACCTAGGTGGGTGGGTGGGTGGGAGATCAAAGAGGGAAGGAATATATGTATACATATAGCTGATTCACTTCGTTGTACAGCAGAAACTAACACAACATTGTAAAGCAATTATACCCCAATAAAAAAAATGTATAGATACAACTTATACAATTTTGAGAAATAAAGATTCATTTACCTAAAAAGAAATATAAATTGAACTGGCATCACATTTTATCAGTAACCCTGGATGCTAAAGAGGGTGTAGAATAGCCATCTACAACCCACTGGTTGTATGTCCTTGGACAAGTTACTTAACCTCTCTCTGCTTTAAGAGAGAAGAATCCATTTGGCCTTGAACTTTGGAATGGCAAAGCTTGCCCTTTGAATGGCAAAGTTTTAGTGAAAATTATTATATTTCCCTCCCTAAATCGAATTATACTATTTTTTACTGAAATTAGTAATCGATGAGGAGTATTTTTAAGTTAATTATCAGTGTTTTACAAATACTTGAGCAAAAAGTTAAATGTAATTTAAGGGAAACAGATTTCTGAAAGGAAGCAAAACCAATTGTACAGAAATGATTTTAAAAAAAATTAAAATAACTATGTTAACCACCAGAAAAATACAATGGAAAAGAAGCAGAATGTTCTCCTTATTAAGATGAGATAATTTTTAAAAAGGAGAACTAAGTGCTGATTATGGTTCTGTGTTGTATTGGAGGCATTATAGTAAATCTTTGGAAAGAGTTGGGTAGGAGCCAAGGTGGGTGAGTGAGGGATCAGAGAGCAAACTTTGGGTTTTGTGTAAATCTATTAATTTAAGCTAGCATGTTTGAAAATTTCCCAAATACAGCAAATCTGCACCACAATTGTGATAAGCCCATAGAATGAATAAATTACCTATATGCCTAATTTGTTTCATTTTGATTAAAATCCTTCCTGGACAAAATCACCGTCTGACATAAAGTGATATAAAGAGCTACTTTCCAGGTACCATGGGTAAGTTGGTCATTAAGGGAAGTGGTATAGTCTGTTAAAATGATTTTCCTCCCTCTATAATAGCCCAGGGAGATTATGCATAACCCAAAGTAGGAGTTGAAAAAGTAGTCAACAATTAAATTAACATAATAGCTATCTTATGAGCAAAATTTTTAATTTTGTATTTTCAGAGTCATTTTAAGTACCAACAACAGTTGGCTCAATTGCATTTATAAAACCTAAAGTCAATATTTCATACCTTGACATTATAAATGTAACAATATAGCAAGTAGAGGTTAAATAGTGGTAGAGATAAGATAGTATCTACTAAAGGAGCATAAATTTCCTAGTCTTACATAAACAAAAGAGTTATGGCCTATATCTGATCCTAAAGAAATAGAAATTTAAATATGTTTATATAAATGAAAATAGCAAACAGAATAACTAAAAAGGAACATCTAATTAAGAAAACTTGGAGAGCAATAGAGAAGGATAATTTTGGATGCCATATGAGAGAGAGTTAAGTACAATTTCTTTAGATGTAGAACTAAAATATATTCTGCCTAAATTTGATAATTAAGAGATGACAAATAATATTTTTTAAAAAACTAATACAAAGTTGCAATTTAGATGATCGAACAACAAGGACTTTATAAGTGTTCATTTTGGGGCAGGCCTAGATTTAACTATTGAAGAGCCCAGGGTAAGAAGACACGTAACATGCATTTAAGTATTTTAAATTTATTAAGTTAATATAAACTGTTAAATAAAATATAATCTATTTTTGTAGACTAATGTACCTTCACAACCAAAAAAAGAAAAACTTATGGGTAAAAGTCTTTTTTCTATATGGCTGAAATTTAGCAATTAACCATGGCAATGAACTCATTCATTGTATATGTCTCATTGTTGGGTTGGTGATATTTAATGAGCAGTAAATAGAGACACACATACTTCACAAATTATTATATATTTATTTCCTAAAATTTATCTGATTATTTGAGGAAGATACTAATTTTGTTACTTTAATCAAGAGTTTAATATAACTAGAGTTCTATTGTAATGCCAAATTAAACAACCTTTTTTGAGTTTTTGTGGTTGTCACATAGTATTTTTAAATAATTAGTTTAATTAGGAGAAATTTCATTCAGCTGAGGTAGCAGCATCTGATATTAATTACGTTTAAAGTGATACTTAGAAGCTAAAATGAAATTTACAGTTATGTTAAAACATTGCAACAGAGTCTGCCGTAGATACTGTTGGTGTCAAGCTAGATCCTCTTTTCTGCTCTTTATACCTATTTCGTCACAGTTTACACATGCCCCCTCCTCTGGTGAATTGTCTTTGACCAAATGATAGCTAACTTGCCTGGGTGGACACACTCCTTCCCCCACCTCCACCCCCAGCAAACTAGGGTTGTACAGAAGGCCAGTCCCTTGTCATAAGTTGGAGCTAAATATGTGGTGCTATTTGTGCTGCTGAGACCATGTTCTTGTTAACTTTTTACCTCCTGCCTAATCCAGTTTCCCTCATTCCCCTCCTCTGCAAAAATAGAACTCAATGTATCACTTGAACAAGAATCCCCATTTGAGTCTGCTTCTACGAGATGCAATTTAAGACAGGGTCCAATATAATAGATTACCACAAATAAATTTAAGATATTTTATTTTAAGATATTTTAATTTTATGTAAAACACCATTTTCACATCATATATCATAATTTTCACCATTTCTTAAAGCTGTGTCTAGATGCATGAAGGAAGGTAAAGAATAATCATTTTTACTTTTCACACCTGTCACATCTGGACCTAAGCGTTACAAATGCAAGAGTCCTATAAACTCTTTAAGATTGCAGTTGACGATTATAAGCAATGGTTGATAATAGTGTTCTAAATGGTGAGTACCTCTGAAACAACTAAAGGAGACATGAAAGACATAAAAAATAATGCCCCGTGTAAGACCTGGAATCGTGCTTATAGTTGAGTTCATTAAACACAGTGCCACTTAAGATATTTTTCCCAGTGAATAGGTGATAATTTTAGAATTCTGATATAATAACTGAGATTATAAGGAATAGGTAGAAAAAAGAAAAATGCCATGGAATCTTAGAATGCACATAGAATACTGTGATGCTTTACTACGTTAATTTAAGACAAAAAAGGACTAGATTCAATGGGCATGTCTGAGGTTTGAAAAGTAAATTTGGCTGTTTTTCACATGCTTTTGAGTTACACTGTATTTTCAAAAGATTGTGGTTAAAGAAAAGAGTAGTAGATTGGGACTTTGGAAGCCTAGTATCTTGTCCCAATTTTGTAATCTACTTTTATGATTTCAGGCAAATCAACTCAATGTGTATAAAAGACAACTAGTACGTATCTGCTTCCCTATTACCTCCAGCCCCATCCTGCTACTTCCCTGTGTGTGAGTGGGTGGGTGATTTTATTAGTTGGAAATGTATCAGAGTTGACAAAAGTACATCAAATCGGCTATAATATTTGTGTTACAAAAGTCATGAGTCATGACTCTGTTCTGCATCAGGAAAAATAGTACATTTGTTATTTAAGACACAAATGAAAATGGCAATAATTTTTTAAAACCTGTAATCTACCCCCACTGGTTCACACATTTTCCCAGCCACCATGGCCTCAATCACATGAAGTTCTTAGACTTTAGGACAACTGTCAACTCTGTGTTTCCACAAAAGTATAGTATATTCAAAGATCTGCCAACTCTCAAGAAATATGCTTTCATAAATTATCTCTTAAATCTGTTATATGAAACTACTTTTTACTTATTCTCAATTTTTTCCAAAACAGGTTAGAAACATATTCTTTTTCCATGTACTATCTTTAATCTATCTCTGCTGTACTCTCTTGGTTATGATATCCTTCAAATTAGCTAACAAAAGTATGGAAAATGTCCTTTACAAAGAGGTTTGAGTGTAGTGTAGTAAATTAAATATTGAAATACTTCAACCCTTAGAGAATGTTTAAGATAATCAAATATGTCTCAGAAGTGAGATTTGAATGAATAAATCTTAGAATAGATTTGATTCAAGAAAGAGTAGGCATGTACTTTTGCAAGTCTTTCATTAGGCCTAAAATTCAGTACCTTTCCACAAGAGATTGTCTGTTCTAAGTGTGTTTCATTGAGATTAGTACATAAGTGGAAAAAAATGGCTTGGATCACAAATGTTCAAAACAAAAGGGAATTTTTGCCTATTGAAACCATTCAAGTTTACAGGGAGTTATTCTCATTTTTATTGGTTTGATGACAATAAAATGGTGATGTTTTTTACTCTTAAGTCCAATATGCCCAGTGTTATTTTAAATTGTTCTCTAACACTGAGATTATTGCCTTAAGAGACACATTATTTCTGTCAAGGTACTTTCAAATAAATCAGTACAATATGCATTTTTCTGCAAAAACAGTAATATTTTCTAAGGGCCTTAACTCCTATGAAACTGTAATTTACCTACTAAAAGAAAACTTTCATTATTGCATCTAAAAGAATATTGTTTATTATGAATTTAAATATCCTGGGATATATGATGATGAAGTCATTCTTGACTATTGTTGTAAATTCTAGAATTTAGTTCATGTGCTCTTGGAACTTTTGTATTGTCAATTTTAAAACAACTCAATTTTGTGGTCCACATTATTTTAGAATGTATTTCGTGTTTTTCCACATGATGGTCATGCCAACCACATACAGCATCCTTGATTTTAGCCATTCAGATTGAAGACTGCTTTTATTGTGAGAAGCACTACGCATTCTAAAGGCCACCAAAATTAATATTGATTATGCCATATAAAATATACCTTCAGGGCTTCCCTGGTGGCACAGTGGTTGAGAGTCCGCCTGCCGATGCAGGGGACACGGGTTCGTGCCCCAGTCCGGGAAGATCCCACATTCCGTGGAGCGGCTAGGCCCGTGAGCCATGGCCACTGAGCCTGCGCGTCCGGAGCCTGTGCTCTGCAATGGGAGAGGCCACAGCAGTGAGAGGCCCGCATACCGCAAAAAACAAAAACAAAAACAAACAAACAAACAAAAATATATATATACCTTCAATTGGACCATTCTCATTTGTACACTATCACAGTGGAAATCCATCCAGCTGCTTTTGCGTAACACAGTAAACATTGGATTTTGTGAGGAAAGTACTCTGGCACTTTCTGTTGGTTAAGTACTTTACCAACATTTAAGCCTTAACCACAAACCGTAAGGTATTACTCTCCATATCTTGTATGGGAGGAGAGAGTATCTCAGAGAAGTTAAGCTTTAATTATCTTACCAAAGTTTATATATCTAAAAAATTGCATAAAATGCATACAAATTAAAATTTTGTACTTCTCCCATTATACCACACTACATTATGTTCCTTGTATTAATCAAAGTGTGAAATCGGAAACACTTTACCTAATATACCATGAGTTCTTTACTGGAACAAGTGTATTTTATTCCCCCACGAATAATTATTGTTTGCTGCCTTCCTTAGTGTATACAAGCAAATAAAAACTTCTGGAATGTTTTACTTGCAATGATCATTGCTTAGGGGTGTTTTGTAACTTAAAGTTCAGATTGTCTCTTTCTTTAATGGAATGGAATTTTCCCACATATGGTCTAGATAAAATATATCAGATTATGGAGTACTATTCTTCATTTGAATGTGACTACTAGACACGTCCAAATAGATATCCCATGAGCAACTTAGAACCTAGATAGTCATGAACACTTACCACATTTTCTTCCCTTTCAGTCATCCCCCTCCCTCTATTAAATACAGACCTGGCACCTAACAATATAGCCCCCAAACCAGTGCCCATTCCATATATTCAGGACTCATGTCATAGTAGTTATGAAATAGTTTGAATATCACCTTTAAGAATATTCTATTAATGAAAGCACTACAAAATTCAAAACACACATTTCAAAAATTTTGTTTTCTTTTATCCATTTCAAATGAGTTTCCATTTCTTCTAATACTCCATGTCAGTAAATCAGGATTCTGACCTTTTCTCTTCAATTGTATTGTGTTTTTTTTCCAGGATTCACTATTTAATAGTTGGATGACAATAGATCCCTAATTAGTGTCCTTATTTCTCTTTTTTTTTTTTTTTTTTTTTTTTTTTTTTTGCGGTACGTGGGCCTCTCACTGTTGTGGCCTCTCCCGTTGCGGAGCACAGGCTCCGGACGCGCAGGCTCAGCGGCCATGGCTCACGGGCCCAGCCGCTCCGCGGCATGTGGGATCTTCCCGGACCGGGGCACAAACCCGTGTCCCCTGCATCGGCAGGCGGACTCTCAACCACTGCGCCACCAGGGAAGCCCCTTATTTCTCTTTTATTGTTCCTTGGTCTTTCTTATATACTTCTTCAAAGTTAATTTTGTGAAGCACAGTCCTTTGGTGAGAAATCTTTTAGGATTTTTCATGATTATTCAAAATATATCATCCAATATTTTTATCTTGGCCATTTGTGTTTTTCTTTTTTTTTTTTGAATTTTAGAATTTTATTTATTTATTTATTTATACAGCAGGTGTCATTTGTGTTTTCTGTTGTAACCCCTAAATGTATTTCCATTATTAATCTTCATTAGTACCCTTCCATATCTCTGCATCAATTAAATGAACCATCCTCTTTACTATAAACTTCTCTTACTCTTCTACTCATCAACATGTATCATTGTTCATGTTACCACCACTTGCTGTGTTTTTATCCTAAATATCCACATATTCAAATTCTACCTAACCTTGAACAAACAGCTAAAATATGTTGAATTACTGACATCCTTCTTTGTTTCCTTTGCTCAGAATAGTCTCATTCTCCTCTGAATTTCTATGATCCCTGTATATAGTATCTCCTTTGTGGCATTTATTACCTTTGCAATTATAGTGCAATTTTGATTATCTGTGCTATAGTTCATATCTATTGTATAATAAATGAGATCCTCCATTAGAGTCTTTAAGCACAAGGTCCTAATCCAGGTCATTTTGTATCATTCCTAATGCCTAACACAGTGCCTGCCACAGAGTAAGCAATCAAATAATATTGGCTAAATTGATAACTGTCACCCTATATATGTATCATTAATCAGTAGTTTAAAAATAAATGGTGGAACAATGTAGTTATTTTATTAATTTCTTTTAACTAAAAATACCTATAAATATTAAAACTGTATTATAAGAAAAAATATAAGTAGTAACGTGATATCCTATTGGTTATGTTTAATAGTCTCATCACTCTTTTAGATGCTTTTATGTTTTCAATTTGCTTTTCTTGTGTCATATATCAACTCCACTCATGATCTGTATACCAATAAATGTCTTTTAAAAAAACAGCTTTAATAAAATATAATTGATATGCTCAAAAATTACACATATTTAATGTATACAAGTTGATGTGTTTGAACATATGTGTACTTCCATGAAGGCATCACCACAGTCAAACCTCCAAAAGTTCCTTCTTTACATTTTTTAATTTTTTTTTAGTGAGAACACAACATGAGACTTACCCTCTTAAATTTTTAAGTGCACAATATAGTATTGTTGACTACAGGCACTATGCTGTACCACAGATATCTAGAACTAATTCTTCCTGCATATCTGAAACTTTATACCAGGTGAAAAACAACTCCACATTTCCCATATCCACTGGCACTGGTAGCCACCATTCTACTTTCTGTTTCTATGAGTATGACCATTCTATGTATCTCATATAAGTGAAGACATGCAGTATTTGTCTTTTTATGACTGGTTTATTTCACTTAGCATAATGCCCTCCAGGTTTATCCATGCTGCCACAAACAGCAGAATTCCCTTGTTTTTAAAGGCTGAAAAATATTCTATGATATGTATAAGTATATATATCACATTTTCTTTATTCATTCATCCATCAAGGGACATTTGAGTTGTTTTCATAACTTGGCTATTGTAAGTAGTGTTGCAATTAACATGAGAGTGCAAATATCTCTTCAGGTTTCTGACTTCAATTCTTTCAGATAAATATCTAGAAGGGGGATTGCTGGATCATGTTATAATTCTGTTTAATTTTTTGAGAAACCTCCATGTTGTTTTCCATTGAAGCTGCATAATTTTACATTCCCACCAACATTAAAAAGGGTTGCAATTTTTCTACACCCTCGCTAGCACTTATCTTTTTTTTCATAATAGCCATCGTAACTAACAGGTATGAGGTGATATCTCATTTTGGTTTTGATATGCAGTTCCCTAATGATTAGTGATGTTGAACATCTTTTCATGTACCCATTGGCAATCTATATCTTCTTTGGAGAAATGCCTATTCAAGTACTTGGCCCAGGTAAAATCAGGTTACTTTTGTTTTGTTTTGTTTTGTTTTTGGCACCGCATTTTAGGACTTCTTTCTCCTATATCTTGGAAATTAACCCTATATCAGATATATGGCTTCCAAATGTTTTCTCCCACTCCATAAGTTGCCTTTCTATTTTGTTGATTGTCTCCTTTACTGTGCAGAAGCTTTTTAGTTTTAATGTAGTCCCACTTGTCTAATTTTGCTTTTGTTGCTTGTGCTTTGGTGTCATGTCTAAGAAATCATTGCCAAATCAACATCAAGAAGCATTTCTCCTAAGTTTTGTTCTAGAAGTTTTACAATTTCAGGTCTTATGTTTAAGTCTTTAATCCATTTTGACTTTATTTTTGTACATGGGGTATGGTAAAGTCAACATTCTTTCTTTTGCATGTGGATATCTAGTCTTCCCAACACCATTTATTGAAGAGTCTGTCTTTTCTCCATTGCGTATTCTTGGTACCCTGTGGAAGATCAGTTAACCATATATGTGTGGGTTTAATTCTGGGTTGAAGTACATGATTATTTGGAAGATGAGTGCCACTCTTATACATATGAATGCATTTTTATGTAGCAAAATTCCACAACTCAGTCATTAAGTCAACAAGTAGCTATGAGTACAATATTTAATTTCAGGAATATAAAAATAAAATTTAGTTCATCGCATTCAATTATATACAGTAAGCTAGATGAAGACTGGCAGAGTATTGTCTAGTAATGATTTGACCTAATGCATAGAATACTATAATTTTTTATGAGTAAATTAATGCACCAGGCTCTTTATGTATAGCCTTGCAATGCTGCAATAAACATTTTCTTTATTTGTGAATTGTTATTCTAAAGAGTCTGAAAAGAAGTCAGTGTCACAATTTTCTCATTCCACTTGATAACAGTAAATTGTTTCTCATTTTTTCTCATGTTTTTTCTCATGTTTTCTCATTCCACTTGATAACAGTAAATTGTTTCAACAAATAGTCTCCCTGACCAATAACTAGAATTTCTAAATTAAAGATGTTTTAATCTGGTTTTAAAAACCATTTGGTATTTTCAGCTCTGTTAATAATCAGTTTTGCTTCTCCTCATTACTATGAATAAAAAAAAAAAGCTGTTTAATTTTTTTGGAAATGAATAAGCATTGTGGGCCCTTTCCAAAGAAACAGTTTTTAAATGTTTTAACCTCACAATTTACATCAACCCAATATTTAATAAGACCCACATTGTAAAGCATCTTACAGATCTGACCACTAGACCATCCTACTTTCCCTAAAAAATATACAAGTCTAGTTTTATTGGTGGTGTCTTTTTCTTTTTTATTTCTTTTTTGTTTTTGATAGAGTATCTGTGTTTGTATGTGTGTGTGTGTGTGAATGCATATGCGTAGCGGTGTTTCCCTCATGATCCTTAGTTTTGTCTTAATTTTTCCATTGGAGAAAATTGACACCCATTACCTCAGTTCTTTCCTGTCACTATTAGAAAAAAACAAATAAAAACATGTCTTTTTGTCATTATCATTTCCTCAATATTTGGTAGAGATGGGGAAGGAGATCAAAAGGAAACATTTTAAGTTTGACTAAAGCCAAATTAAGTTATCTTTATAAGGGATGAATTTATAGACATATTTACAGTTTTCAGTGAAATGTACACTTCAAAGCCAACTAGTCAAATATTTTACATTAGATTTATTTTTCTCTAAATTATATTTGCCCTTTGGTTTTTTATGCACCTACCCCCTACCAGCACCAATGAGGTTCCCAAAATACAGAATTAATAAACAAATAAAAATGGATTATGAAAGAAACAATGACATTCGCAGTGTTCATTGTGATTATTTTTATATTTATTGCAATTTAACAACACTAAAAATGTCACTACGCCACTATGTCCCTGTCTTAGGCACTCACATAAACGGATTGCACACAAATCTGCAATGTGGGCTCATTGTAATGCTGAGGAACTTACCACATGAAATTTACTAAAAGGCAGATACTCAGACTCTTCTCCATTGCACAGACATGCTTTGTGTTAATAAAGAAGAGTGTGTAACACTCATCATTACTCAATATGACCAAAATTCCAGTGGTAACCCTGTATTGAAAAGGCCTAACCCCGTCACAGTTTATATGTATACTAAAATATGACAGAAGATATATCTCATTCCAGTTCCATGAGAGTATAAAAAAAATCAGCAAGGCCACAATCGTTTTTATGAAGGCTACGCTTTTCACAGTATTCTATGAAAGAAAACAAAATAAGTTATATTGGGGGTATTGCAATAGTCCCAACATAATATTATAAGAGCATGAGAAATTATACCTTTTAGAAGGAGAAAGAAGGAAATATAGAGAAGAAATAAATTAGGTGATCAAGAAACCCATAATTTTCTGTATTGAAGACCAAATATTACCAAAGGTAGTATTCAAAAGATAATAATTATACCACATACAGGGAGGGGGTTGATACGTTACTCATTAACATAGGCATTCTGAATACGCATTGCATTAGATTTTTTGCATCTGTCTTTATTCAAACAATAAACTACTCTTTATTTTTTTTATAGAGCCTAGACTTTTCACGCATAATATTGTACTTTGATCCCTCAAATAACCTATATATGACAGATTCAGTTGTTAATGTATCAACTGAACAACGATGACAATTGTTTAGCCACGCTACTAGGGAAAACATCAACTCTCACCTAAGTTGTTTCCATTTCTTGTGGAAGGCTCTTCCCTGGCCTGTGGCTCATAAGAGTTTTTGCACTGGCCTCAGTCTAAAGCCATTTCAGTCACATAGACTTCCTCTTACTTGGACAGTCTTTCCAAGTAAATTGACAGTAGAGTGATTGTATGATAATGAAATGTTCTAATATATCGCACATAGTTGAGACCTTATAAAGCTCCAATTTTTCCTATGAATGCACTCTATTTAGAGATGAAAAAGCAATATGGTGGCCCTCTGTTATCTGTCTAGGTTTGTACAGAAAGGTGAGGAAACGATGCCAGTCTCCAGGGTAACAGGATGTGACTGACAGATCTTGTCATGGAAGGAAAGTGGTTTATTAGGAGATGTATGAAAGTTTTCACACCCATACCAGGTTGCTTTGGACCTAGCCCTAGGAAAGAAGCACACCTACAGAAAGGACAATTCAGTATTTTATCATTCATTTTTTGGCTCCGTGGGAAGAGAAGCATCATTATAAATAAAAATCTGTTACTAAATGTTTAACAAAAATTTTCAATACATTCTCAGGAATGTATATTTAAGATTGGTGTACATTTAAGACAGGGATCAAAGTGAGTTTACTATGAAGTCTCTTTCTCTCTATTTCTATATCTATTTGTCTATTTTTATGTGGTAAGAATTTAAACAACTTTTGACAACATTTAAACAACTTTTAAATATAACCCCACTGTTCATAAATCCATTTCGGTTGTATCACACTGCAGCTGCAAAGGCCAATTCAACTTATTTCTTATTCTCCTCTCTAGGTATTAGTCAGAGACTATCATAAGATAATTCAAGAAAATCATCACACACTAGCATCTGCCTTTTTAGCAAGTCAAGAAATTTATAGGTTTTCTTACATTTTGCACTCTCATTAGTTTGTAACTTTAACTTACAAATTCTGACAATTACCAAGTATTCTTAATGCTTATGTATTTTATAACTGCCTTTAGAATCACTCCAATTACATCACTCTTCCTTTATTTAGATTATTCTGTCTAAATTCAGAGCAAACCTTTTATTCTGCCAAGGAACCTAAAAATCTCAGACTCAGAAGAAACTCTAAACCATCTGCTAGAATTTCAATCCTGTTAGTTCTCTGAATTGATAATTTAAGAACTGTAAGTGGAAGGAAAGTGGTTGATTAGAGATGCCAAAATAACACTAAATAGAGGAAAAATCTTTTAGGTATAAAAAATTAAATCACAACTTTTTGTTGTAGATTTTAAAAAGTAGTGAGACATTTTTTATATAGTAAGTTGTCACAATTTTGGAGATGCTTAAAGGCAATCAATGCCTGTGATAGCATTGAATAGAGGGAATAGACTCTTCCACAGTATAACAACTCAACACACATTTACTAAATACTCAGTCCAGTGTGCTCAATTCTCCATAAAATGATCAATTATTATTTTATAGATGAAATAACTGTAGCTCCAGAAGAGAAAAGGATGTTTCCAAGGTCTCAAAAGCAGTATTTGGAAGAAAAATATAAATAAAACCTTGATATTTAAAAAAACAACAATCTACAACCTTTGGGTTTTTTCAAGATTTCCTTTCACATTGGGAAAAGTGAGAAGACCGGATATCATGAGAGCTTTGGAACTCTCATATAAATGAGCTGGTTGATTATAGTGCCTCCTCAGCTATCATTTGAATTGTGCTACAAAATTATATCTATGGTGAAGTGTTATTAGTATGAAAATAGCAATTATCTTAAGTTACAGAAAATAATCTAAAGTCTAAAATTTAGATCACTATTAATACTGTAATATGTGTGTAACAAGCCTCACATTAAGCCCCCCATTAAGTCTGTCTCTTAAATAACTTTGCTTATATACAGCATAGTCTTAGAATGCTTGTATTCTCTTGTTTCATACATTAATGAACTGTCTAGAAATCCTCCCTCTGTGTGTATGTGTTTGTATTTCATCCGAATGTATTTCTCTTTTTCTCTGTTTGCTTCTTTTCTTTTAGCCTCTAACTGTGTGTATCTGAATGGCAGATAAAGGCTTGAAAGTTATTGTTTCCTCCTGATACTATTCAAATTTCATTTTAAGTATTTTTATGCTGATAACCCTGCCATAAAACCATATCTTTTCAAGATAACTCACAGACTCAGACAACAAACAGCTACTTTAAACTTGACATTTTATTAACTATTTGGATATAGATATACATATTTGTCCACAAGTACCCAAGAATAAGTTGAAAAATGGGACAGTCTTAAAAATAAGATAAAAGGAAAATTTACACTTCCACAGTAATATATAAAACATAGGCCCATGTAAACAAAACAGAAGCAACATAATCAAATTATAACTCATAAGGATGTGACACAGAAGGTGTCAATTTCACCCATACATACTTTCATATAATTTCCTTCACACTTTCATATAATTTCCCTCACACTTGGCTAATTACAAAGTAAGGTGACTTGTAGTAAAGAATTGAATCTTCCTATAGTCAACTCTCAGAGGTCACTTGTTATTTACACACATGTTGCAAAGTGATATTAGAAAAAATATTTCTAATGTCTGGGATTTTATTCTGTTTTATTTGTACATAAACGTTGTTATTATAGGACCTACAAAGATTTAGGTCCTATAATAGGACCTACAAAGGACCTACAAAGATTTAGGTCCCAGATAAGAGATTTATTCCTTGAAATGTCATCCACTTGTAGACTCACTGTTCTTATAACACTCCTTTGTCCTCAGCTTTGTGAACAGCTACATTAACTGCAAAATGAATGATTGTCTAGTACCAATTTGCAAAACAATTCCTTTTTAAATTACTATATTTTGTTTAGAAAGCTAAGACCACCAGTATATCATATTATGATATTTAAAAAGCAGTAAAGATAAATAGGAAAGAGAGAAGCAAAATCAGACAAGAATATAGAAGATTTTCACACACACACACACAAATTAAGAAACAAAAAATCCAGTGTGTTAAAACAGCAACTTTCTTCATTATTTTATGTTACTGGAGTGCCCTCTATCTTTAATGTTATGATGTGCATCTAATTAGGCCCTAGGGATTTATGACTTTTGTTCTTCAATAAAGGACACAACCCTATTTTACTATTAAAAGTAGATTTTTAAATTTAAAGCAGTTTTACTTTCTGTATTATTTCAAATAATAGATTTTTAAAAACTAATTGAATAGAGCAGTAATCATTAGTGCAATGCTATATATTTTCCTCAGTAGAGATAAGATGGCTGATATCTTATTTTTTTTTTATAAATTTATTTATTTATTTTTGGCTGTGTTGGGTCTTCGTTTCTGTGCGAGGGCTTTCTCCAGTTGCGGCAAGCGGGGGCCAGATGGCTGATATCTTAAATGTGTTCCAAGAATGTAATCAAAGCTTAGTAATATATTCAATAATCAGTTTGAAGATAATCCACTATAGTATTCAATGTGTGATGCTACCAATTAGCACTTAATAATTAATGGCAGTGTACCAACATGTCCAGAGTTCTCCTTTGTTTCATATACTCCAAGAAAATGACCTATAGTTATGCATCCATTAGAAAATGACGGTGTTATGGATTTTTTGTCTCCCAATTTGTGTTCAAGGAACAACTGATCTGAAACTTTGGTATTATCTAATATGTATGTTATAGTTCTGTTCATCATGATCTGGGATCCAATTCTCATATGGCCCTAAGTGATTCTTATGCATATTAAAATATGAAAAAGCCTGTCTATATTAGCTCTGAGGATCCTTCAGTCTCTGACATTATATGATTCTAAATTTTAATGAAATAAGTACATATGCCAGGTTTCAAATAAAATCAGATCTGGTCTTAGGTAAGGAGAGATTTTATTGGAAAGGATTACTGCAATAAGGAGTGGAGGATAACTGTAACAGCTAGAAGGAGACTCTTGTAATAGAGAGATTTGCAAGCATCTCAAAGGTTAAGTAGACAAACACTTTCCTAAGGAGACAGAATGAGGTGTGAGGTTTGGGATGAGAGGGTGACATGATCAAACAGTTGGTCAGGGAATGTCTTTCCTTGAGGTCAGCTGATTCCTAGGAGGGTTCCTTAGGGAAGGATTGTATACTGGTCCAGGGTGATAATGGGTCAAAATTCAAGAGTCTAGGGAGGGGAGAAACCTAACTTGGTCAATCCCTTAACAAGCCTTTGTTTCAGTTGATCTGCCGGGAAAAACAGTTCAGCTGATCTTTATGAAGCAAAGAATAGGAACTTGAACAGTCTATGTCTAGCCTTGTCACAGGTAAACCAGGAAGGAATCTATGAGTCATATGGGGAAAGGGAGTTCCTTGCACTAAGTCATTTCGTGAACAGAGAATTTTGGCGGGGGGCGGGGGGAGCAGTTTATTAATATTGCTGTTTTCCAGGGCTTGGGTACAATTCAACATTGTCAAAAGCAACTTCTGAATTAGAAAAATAAACCCTCTGAAACTATTACAAAAACAAGCAATCAGTTTCAAAAGTCCACAAAGGCATTGTTAAATTGAGGTTGCACTTCTCCAGCAAAAACATAAAGGATTTGAGTTTTCACAAAAGTAGAATACAGGCCTCAGTTTAGTCCAGCACTTCATTCTTACAGAGTGCTCTTTTGTGAAAGCATCCTGCTGCATTTTTATTTCATGAAGGTGAACCACTACCGTGGATAACATACTTGGCCTTTTTTAGATAGGGAATATACACACACACACACACACACACACACACACACACGCACGCACGCACGCACACACACACACACACACACACACACACATATATATAAAGTTCCATGTCAGCTTAATGTCCTCAGCATGGGAAGACTTGGCGAGCTACAGATTTAGAACAAAGGCAGTGAATCTGGGGCACCCTGCTCCCAGACTGCTCCAAGCAGAGTCTAAAGTACCTTGTATAGCAATGAAAAGCATTATACATGTATACACAGCTGCTTGTTATGAAAATTGCTTATCTGGTAGTTTTTAATAAAAACGTATTTGATTTCCTGGAGTGCATTGTCACTACTTAGCAGGAAAAAAAAATATCATTTTCTTTAGCTATTCCTCCCCTTTATTCTAACCTGCCTTCCCTGTCCTCCAACACACACACACGCACGTACAGGCATGCATACACACAGACACATGCACATGCTTTGATAATGAACCACTCAAAGACAAAGATGTGGAGCAGTTTGAAGATAGAGAATTTGTGCCATGCTCTCATAGAAACTAAGCATTATTTATGCGTATGGATTGACAATTCATGTAGTATATGCTTTGTTTATGGGAAGGGTTTGGTTGGTATAGTCAGTAAATAATTTCTTCATAGATGCATCTGTGTTGTTGTTGCCTGCAGACTGTGTCTATGTTTTGATCTCTAAAACAGTTTTCTTTCTTCAGGAGCACCTGAGACAATAAGAAATCATTCTCAGACTTGAAGCTCATTAACTGCTTATATAATGCTCAATTTTACAGATGGGGTGTGATGTAGGTGGAGAATCTGTCCATACTGAGGATGAAGCTTAATTTTTTTTAATACTCTTTAAAGTATACTGACATATCAAATCACCTAACTCCTGACCTTGACTTAGTTCAGAAATGATTATCTTAGAGTAATTCCTTGATATTTATTGGCAAGAAAGATCTTGGAAATACTGTATATTAACTGGATGTAATATATTATTACAATATATTAATAATATTAATTAATATTAACTCAAATGTATTAATAATAATGATACCTACAAAGTTTATTTTGCTTGATCAGCACTTTACAGTGTTGAATTCTTTTTTTTAATTTTTACTTTTTTTAACATCTTTATTGGGGTATAATTGCTTTACAATGGTGTGTTAGTTTCTGCTTTATAACAAAGTGAATCAGTTATACATATACATATGTTCCCATATCTCTTCCCTCTTGCGTCTCCCTCCCACCCTCCCTACCCCACCCCTCCAGGTGGCCACAAACCACCGAGCTGGTGTCCCTGTGCTATGCTTCTGCTTCCCACTAGCTATATACTTTATGTTTGGTAGTGTATATATGTCCATGCCTCTCACTCGCTTTGTCACAGCTCATCCTTCCCCCACCCCATATCCTCAAGTCCGTTCTCTAGTAGGTCTGTGTCTTTATTACTGTCTTACCCCTAGGTTCTTCATGACATTTTTTTTTTCTTAAATTCAATATATATGTGTTAGCATATGGTATTTGTCTTTCTCTTTCTGACTTACTTCACTCTGTATGACAGACTCTAGGTCTATCCACCTCATTACAAATAGCTCAATTTCGTTTCTTTTTATGGCTGAGTAATATTCCATTGTATATATGTGCTACATCTTCTTTATCCATTCATCCGATGATGGACACTTAGGTTGTTTCCATCTCCGGGCTATTGTAAATAGAGCTGCAATGAACATTTTGGTACATGACAGTTTTTGAATTATGGTTTTCTCAGGGTATATGCCCAGTAGTGGGATTGCTGGCTCATATGGTAGTTCTATTTGTAGTGTTTTAAGGAACTTCCATACTGTTCTCCATAGTGGCTGTACCAATTCACATTCCCACCAGCAGTGCAAGAGTGTTCCCTTTTCTCCACACCCTCTCCAACATTTATTGTTTGTGGAATTTTTGATGATGGCCATTCTGACTGGTGGGAGATGATATCTCATTGTAGTTTTGATTTGCATTTCTCTAATGATTAATGATGTTGAGCATTCTTTCATGTGTTTGTTGGCAGTCTGTATATCTTCTTTGGAGAAATGTCTATTTAGGTCTTCCTCCCATTTTTTGATTGGGTTGTTTGTTTTTTTGTTATTGAGCTGCATGTGCTGCTTGTATATTTTGGAAATTAATCCTTTGTAACTTGCTTCATCTGCAAATATTTTCTCCCATTCTGAGGGTTGTCTTTTCATCTTGTTTATAGATTCCTTTGCTGTGCAAAAGTTTTTAAGTTTCATTAGGTCCCATTTGTTTATTTTTGTTTCCATTTCCATTCCTCTAGGAGGTGGGTCAAAAAGCACCTTGCTGTGATTTATGTCCTAGAGTGTTCTGCCTATGTTTTCCTCTAAGAGTTTTGTAGTGTCAGGCCTTACATTTAGGTCTTTAATCCATTTTGAGCTTATTTTTGTGTATGGTGTTAGGGAGTGTTCTAATCTCATACTTTTACATGTACCTGTCCAGTTTTCCCAGCACCACTTATTGAAGAGGCTGTCTTTTCTCCTTGTATATGCTTGCCTCCTTTATCAAAGATAAGGTGACCATATGTGCATGGGTTTATCTGTAGGCTTTCTATCCTGTTCCATTGTTCTATAATTCTGTTTTTGTTCCAGTACCATACTCTCTTGATTATTTTAGCTTTATAGTATAGTCTGAGTTCAGGGAGACTGATTCCTCCAACTGCATTTTTCTTTCTTAAGATTGCTTTGGCTATTCAGGGTCTTTTGTGTTTCCATACAAATTGTAAAATTTTTTGTTCTAGTTCTGTGAAAAATGCCATTTGTAGTTTGATAGGGATTGCACTAAATCTGTAGATTGCTTTGGGTAGTATAGTCATTTTCATAATGTTGATTCTTCCAATCTAAGAACATGGTATATCTCTCCATCTGTTTGTATCATCTTTAATTTCCTTCATCAGTGTCTTATGGTTTTCTGCATACATGTCTTTTGTCTCCTGAGGAAGGTTTATTCCTAAGTATTTTATTCTTTTTGTTGCAGTGGTAAATGGCAGTGTTTCCTTAATTTCTCTGCTTGATTTTTCATCGTTAGTGTAGGAATGCAAGAGATTTCTATGCATTAATTTTGTATCCTGCTACTTTACCAAATTCATTGATTGGCTCTAGTAGTTTTCTGGTAGCATCTTTAGGATTCTCTACATATAGTATCATGTCATCCGCAAACAGTGACAGTTTTACTTCTTCTATTCCAATATGGATTCCTTTTATTTCTTTTTCTTCTCTGATTCCTATGGCTAAAACTTCCAAAACTATATTGAGTAATAATGGTGAGAGTGGGCAACCTTGTCTTGTTCCTGATTTTAGTGGAAATGGGTTCAGTTTTCACCATTGAGAACCATGTTGGCTGTGGGTTTGTCATTTATGGCCTTTATTATGTTGCAGTAAGTTCTCTCTATGCAAACTTTCTGGAGAGTTTTTATCATAAATGGGTATTGAATTCTGTTGAAAGCTATTTCTGCATCTGTTGTGATGATCATATGGTTTTTATTCTCCAATTTGTTAATATGATGTATCACATTGATTTATTTGCATATGTTAAAGAATCCTTGCATTCCTGCGGTAAACCCCACTTGATCATGGTGCATAATCATTTTAATGTGCTGCTGGATTCTGTTTGCTAGTATTTTGCTGAGGATTTTTGCATCTATGTTCATCAGTGATATTGGCCTGTAGTTTTCTTTTTGTGACATCTTTGTCTGGTTTTGGTATAAGGGTGATGGTGGCCTTTTGGAATGAGTTAGGGAGTGTTTGTCCCTCTGTAATTATTTGGAAGAGTTTGAGGAGGATAGGTGTTAGCTCTTCTCTAAATGTTTGATAGAATTCACTGGTGAAGCCATCTGGTCCTGGGATTTTGTTTGTTGGAAAATTTTAAGTCACAGTCTCAATTTCAGTGCTTGTGATTTGTCTGTTTATACTTTCTATGTCTTCCTGGTTCAGTTTCAGAAGGTTGTGAGGTTGTGCTTTTCTAAGAATGTGTCCATTTCTTCCAGGTTATTCATTTTATTGATATATATTTGCTTGTAATAATCTCTCATGGCCTTTGCATTTCTGAAGTGTCAGTTGTTACTTCTCCTTTTTCATTTCTAATTCTCTTGATCTGATTCCTATCCCTTTTTTTCTTGATGTATCTGCCTAATGGTTTATCAATTTTGTCTGTCTTCTCAAATAACCAGCTTTTAGTTTTATGGATATTTGCTACTGTTTCTTCATTTCTTTTTCATTTATTTCTGATCTGATCTTTATGATTTCTTTCCTTCTGCTAACTTTGTTTTTTTTTTTTTTACTTCTTTCTCTAATTGCTTTAGGTGTAAGGTTAAGTTTTTTATTTGAGATTTTTCTTGCTTCTTGAGATAGGTTTGTATTACTATAAACTTCTCTCTTAGAACTGCTTTTGCTGTATCCCATAGGTTTTTTGTCATTGTGTTTTCACTGTCGTTTGTTTCTAGGCTTTTTTTTTTTTTTTGCAGTACACGGGCCTCTCAGTGTTGTGGCCTCTCCCGTTGTGGAGCACAGGCTCTGGACGCACAGGCTGAGTGGCCATGGATCATGGGCCTAGCCGCTCCGTGGCATATGGGATCTTCCCAGACCAGGGCACAAACCCATGTCCCCTGCATCAGCAGGCAGACTCTCAGTGACTGCGCCACCACGGAAGCCCTGTTTCTAGGTAGTTTTTGAATTCCTCTTAGCTTTCTTCAGTGATCTCTTGGTTATTTAGTAGTGTATTACTTAGCCTCTATGTATTTGTATTTTTACAGTTTTTTTCCTGTAATTGATATCTAGTCTCATAGCGCTGTGGTCAGAAAAGATGCTTGATACGATTTCAATTTTCTTAAATTTACCAAGACTTCATTTGTGACCCTAGATATGATCTATCCTGGAGAATGTTCCATGAGCACTTGAGAAGAAAGTGTATTCTGTTGTTTTTGGATGGAATGTCCTATAAATATCATTTAAGTCCATCTGGTCTAATGTGTCTTTTAAAGCTTGTGTTTCCTTATTTACTTTCATTTTGGTTGATCTGTCCATTGGTGAAAGTGGGGGTATTAAAGTCCCCTACTATGATTGTGTTGCTGTCGATTTCCCCTTTTATGGCTATTAGCATTTGCCTTATGTATTGATATGCTCCTATGTTTGGTGCATAAATACTTACCATTGTTATATCTTCTTCTTGGATTGATCCCTTGATCATTATGTAGTGTTCTCCTTTGTCTCTTGTAATAGTCTTTATTTTAAAGTCTATTTTGTTTGATATGAGAATTGCTACTTCAGCTTTCTTTTGATTTCCATTTGTATGGAATATCTTTTCTGTCCCCTCACTTTCAGTCTGGATGTGTCCCTAGGTCTGAAGTGGGTCTCTTGTAGACAGCATATATATGGGTCTTGTTTATGTAACCATTCAGCCAGTCTATGTCTTTTGGTTGGAGCATTTAATCCATTCACCCTTAAGGTAATTATCATTATGTATGTTCCTATTACCATTTTCTTAATTGCTTTGGGTTTGTTTTTGTACGTCTTTTCCTTCTCTTGTGTTTCCTGCCTAGAGAAGTTCCTTTAGCATTTGTTGTAAAGTTGGTTTGGTGGTGCTGAATTCTCTTAGCTTTTGCTTGTCTACAAAGTTTTCGTTTTCTCCTTCAAATATGAATGAGATCCTTACTGGGTTAAGTAATCTTGGTTGTAGGGTTTTCCCTTTCATCACTTTAAATATGTCCTGCCACTCCCTTCTGGCTTGCAGAGTTTCTGCTGAAAGATCAGCTGTTAACTTTATGGGCATTTCCTTGTATGTTATTTGTTGCTTTTCCCTTGCTGCTTTTGATATTTTTCATTTGTATTTAATTTTGATAATTTGATTAATATGTGCTTTGGCATGCTTCTCCTTGGACTTCTCCTGTATGGGACTCTCTTTGCTTCCTGGACTTGATTGACTGTTTCCTTTCCCATGTTAGGCATGTTTTCAACTATAATCTCTTCAAATATTTTCTCAGTCCCTTTCTTTTTCTCTTCTTCTTCTGAGACCCCAATACTTTGAATGTTGGTGCATTTAATGTTGTCCCTGAGGTCTCTGAGACTGTCCTCAATTCTTTTCATTCCTTCTTCTTTTTTCTGCTCTGCAGTAGTTACTTTCACTATTTTATCTTCCAGGTCACGTATCCATTCTTCTGTCTCAGTTATTGTGCTTTTGATTCCTTCTAGAATATTTTTAATTTCATTTATTGTGTTTTTCATCATTGTTTGTTTGCTCTTTAGTTCTTCTAGGTCGTTTTTAAACATTTCTTGTATTTTCTCCATTCTAGTTCCAAGATTTTGGATCATCTTTACTGTCATTACTCTGAATTCTTTTTCAGGAAGACTGCCTATTTCCTCTTCGTTTGTTTGGTCTGGTGGATTTTGACCTTGCTCCTTCATCTGCTACATATTTCTCTGTCTTCTAATTTTGTTTAACTTACTGTGTTTGGGGTCTCCTTTTTGCAGGCTGCAGGTTCATTGTTCCCGTTATTTTTGGTGTCTGTCCCCAGTGGGTAACATTGGTTCAGTGGCTTGTTTAGGCTTCCAGTTGGAGGGAACTGGTGACTCTGTTCTGGTGGGCGGGGCTGTATCTTGTCCTTCTGGGGGCAGGGCCATGTCCAGTTATGTATTTTGGAATGTCTATGAATTTAGTATGACTTTAGACAGCCTCTGTGCTAATGGGTGGGGTTGTGTTCCTGTTTGGCTAGTTGTTTGTCATGGGGTGTCCAGCACTGGAGTTTGCTGGCCGTTGGGTGTAGCTGGGTCTTACTGTTGAGACACAGATCTCTGGCAGAGTTCTCACTGAGTGATATTACATGGGGCCAGGAAGTTTCTTGTGGTCCAGTGTCCTGGTTTTGGCCCTCCCACCTTGGAGGCTCAAGTTGGACACCTGGCCTGAGCACCAAGACCCTGCCAGCCACACAGCTCGGAAGGGAAGGGAAGGGAAGGGAAGGAAGGGAAGGAAGGAAGGAAGGAAGGAAGGAAGGAAGGAAGGAAGGAAGGAAGAAAGGAAAACGAACAGACAGAACCCCAGGACAAATGGTAAAAGCAAAACTAAACAGAGAAAAATCATACAAGGAAGCATACACATACACACTCACAAATAGAGAAAAAGGAAAAAAAGAATTCTTTTAAATTTAAAACATATAAAAATTAAAAAGAAATTAAAAATTTAAAAAATTAAAAGTAAAATAAAAAAAGAGGAAAGCAACCAAAGCAGTAAACAAATCCACCAATGATAATAAGCACTAAAAACTAAACTAAATAAATGTAAAATCAGAAACAAATCAGATGCAGAAAGCAAACCCCATTCTACTTTTCCTCCCACAGTCCACTGCCTCAATTTTGGCAACATTCGTTGTCTATTCAGATATTCTTCAGATGCAGAGTTTATCATATTGATTGTGGGGATTTAATCTGCTGCTCCTGGGGCTTCATGGAGGAATTTCCCTTTCTCTTCTTTTTTACACAGCCTGGGGTTCAGCTTTGGTTTTGGCCCTGCCTCTGCATGTAGGTCATCCTCAAGAGTCTGTTCCCCTCCCAGACAGGAGGGGTTTAAAGCAGCAGCTGATTAGGGCTCTCTTGCTCACTCAGGCTGGGGAGAGCAAGGGGTACGGTAGTCATACTTGGAATGCTGTGTGAAACTGCAACAGCAGAAGCCAGTGTGACATTGCAACAGCCTGAGGTGCACTGTATGTTCCCCCAGGGAATTTATCCCTAGATCACGGGACCCTGGCAGTGCCTTGCTGCACAGGATCCCAGGGGGTGGGGGTGGGTAGTGACCTGCGCTTGCACACAGGATTCTTGCTGTCAGCAGCAGCAGCGTTAGCGGTTCATGCCCATCTCTGGGGTCTGAGCTGATAGTCACGGCTTGTGCCCATTTCTGGAGCTTGCTTAGGTGGTGCCCTGCCTTCTGTGGGCACACAGGGAGGGAAACCCCTCTCCTTGTGCACCCCAAAACAATGGTCTCTTGCCTCTTTGGCAGGTCCAGACTTTTTCCCTGATTCCCTCCCAGCTAGCTGTGGCACACTAGCCCCCTTCAGGATGTCTTTATGCAGCCAACCCCAGTCCTCTCTCCCTGGGGTCTGATCTCCAAAGCCCGCGCCTCAGCTTTCAGCCACCACCGGCCCTGATAGGTGAGCAGACAAGCATCTCAGGTTGGTGAGTGCTGGTCAGCACCGATCCTTTGTGTGGGAATCTTTCCACTTTGCCCTCTGCACCCCTGTTGCTGCACTCTCCTACGTGGCTCCAAAGCTTCCCCTTGCCCAACCCCTGTCTCTGCCAGTGAAGTGGCTTCCTAGTGTGTGGAAACTTTTCCTCCTTCACAGCTCCTTCCCAGAGGTGCAGGTCCTGTCCCTATTCTTTTGTCTCTGTTTTTTTCTTTTTTCTTTTGCCCTACCCAGGTATGTGGGGAGTTTCTTGCCTTTTGGGAAGTCTGAGGTTTTCTGCCAGGATTCAGTAGGTGCTCTATAGGAGTTGTTCTACATGTAGATGTATTTTTTTTTTTTTTTTTTGCGGTATGCGGGCCTCTCACTGTTGTGGCCTCTCCCGTTGTGGACCACAGGCTCCGGACGCGCAGGCTCAGTGGCCATGGCTCACAGGCCCAGCCGCTCCACGGCATGTGGGATCTTCCCGGACCGGGGCACGAACCCGTGTCCCCTGCATCCGCAGGCGGACTCTCAACCACTGCGCCACCAGGGAAGCCCTGTAGATGTATTTTTGATGTATTTGTGGGGAGGAAGGTGATCTCCATGTCTTACTCCTCTGCCATCCTGAAGGTCCCTCCTCTAGATGCTTTTTTTTAAAAATGACTTTTTATGCTATAAAATGGGCTGCGTTTGGAAAATATAGATTTCAGGCGATCCTTGTTGAGAGATTTCCAGAAAATTATTCTATAATCAGAAACTCTTTTGAGCAGGGCATTCCAAAAAGTTTTGCTCAGTATTCCTTATCTCTTCTGTGAAATAATCTCAAGGCAATAAGGAAATCCTAGTCAATAAAGTTCAGTTCCTCAGTAGGACATTAAGATTGGTTGTGCATGGGAAGCAGTCAATTAATACACTTCTTGTTTGCTTTCTGCTTCTTTTGGACAGAAAAACATCACCAGTGAGAAATGAAATCATTCACTTTCCTTAGTTTTGACATTCTGGAGTTAGATAAGAAGCAGAAGAGCTTTAAGGAAGTTTTACCTCTGGACAGGTACCTGAGGGCAAGCTAAAAATAAATGCATTTAAAAATTGTGAAATGTAGCATACGTACAAAATAGCACACACTTCATATTTGTAAGACTTAATGAAAAGTTACAAAGTTGAACATTCCTGAACCACATCTAAAGGAAGCCATGCTGACAATCTCAGGGAGCTCCAACTTGCTTTTTTACCTCTCAGGAGATTGTGAGGCTCATAAGAGAATTTAAACTCTCTGGTCTTAATCTGAATGAACATTTCTGCCTGTATTTTTCTGAAGCTTTCCTTCTCATTACTTCAACTATTCTATGAAAACTAAAATCCAGAATTCTCCTCCACTGGTTATTTCTGTATTTGGAAAGCCTGGGGACTATCCTTGACGGTTCTGTTACAATCAATATTCTTTTCCCTCTATCAGCAGAATCAAGTTGTTATTTTGAAATTAATTTATGTCACTTTTCTTTGCACTATTCACTGAGATGCATCTTGTCACCCGCATTTCAAAATGTAACATCTTGTCAAAGCTGTTTTGCTGCAGGCCTTTTGAAACCAATTTCACAAGTCAAATGACTGGTCTGTATACTAAGATAAAATTTTCTCCAGTCAGCTAAAATGTTGATGTTGTCATTGTTAATGAAGTTGTCCTATAAGAGCAAAACACCCAACTCTGGCAGACTCACATATACATGTACAGGTATAAGACAGGTTTAAATGAATGCATCTTTAAATAAAAATTGGAACTGATTGCATATTTAGATAAGCTAATTTAATAAACCAAAAAAACCCACCACTTTTTGTGATAGAAATTATATCCCTGTAATTGTTTGCTGTTGTCATGTCTGCCACTTGATAGAATTAGGAGAAAGGCTGCCAGTGGAATGTTAACAGAAAATCAGCGAGTTGTCATCCTAGACAAGAATGGAAATGCAACACTCTCTCCATTCCCATCAATCAGAAGGATAATTCAGTTCCCTTGCATCAGAATCTTTTTGCTACCAGATTATATGGAATCTTTTTAATTGTCAAATTTCTCAAATTAAAGGACAGCTGTTTACTCTCCAGAGAGTAATTATATTCTGATATTCTAATGTATTCTTGAAGATGTAAACCATAGAAAGAAACAAAAAAATCACTGGGTGGTTGGCCTGAGTGGAGAAAAATGTAAATGAAATTTCTTAAGGACTCTTTCATCAAATGAGCTCAATTGAGGCTATTTGCTTCACTCAGTGCAAAGGAAAATTAGGCATTTTAAGTGGTTCATTTGAGGCTTTATTTTTGGACACAAACACAACTGTGTTACATATTTGCCCAGGGATTTAACATTTTACTATATTTTTAGGTAGTGCTTTACTATTTTCAAAGTCCCCAAAGATTATAATCACTGTGTAAAAAAATGAAAAACACTGAATATCATGTGTGACAAAATCAGAAATTCTGTTTCTGGAATTGTGGCAGGTAAAAATCAGCATAATAAACTGAAGTTTGATCTTCTACAGAGCTAATTCTCAATTATAGATGGTTTGGTACCGAGCTATGAAAATATGATATTTTTCAGTCTTATTTTAATCAGGTAAGGTTATCTACAATGTTCAATAAGGAATTATAATGAAAGATTATTGCTATAAGTTAGAATATGATAGAGTTATTTAAAATAAGTACTATCAGATCAACAATGTGCGATCTGTATGGGATTGAGAAAAAATAATTATAGAAAGTAAGATTTTATGTACAATGTCTGTGTCAGAGTAGCGTGGCTAACAGGATCTTAATTCCCCAACCAGAGCTCGAACCCAGTCCCACAGCAGTGAAAGTGCCAAGTCCTAACCACTCACCCACCAGGGAATTCCTGAAAGTATTTTTTAAATGAAGTTCAGCTTACAAATGATTTATTTCATGGATTATGCCTTTGGTATTATATCGAAAAAGACAACACTATACCCCAGGCAATTTAGATTTTCTCATATGAGTTATCACCTATGTTATCTTCCAGGAGTTTTATAGTTGTGTATTTTACATTTAGGTCTGTGAGCCATTTAGAGTCAATTTTTATGAACAGTGTAAGGTCTGCATCTAAGTTCATTTTTTGGAAGTTTTCCATTTAGTCTACCACTATTTGTTGAAGAGACCATCTCTGTTTGCTCTGTTGTCAAAATAAGTTGACTCTGTTTGTAGGAGTCTATTTCTGGGCTCTATAATTTGTTCCATTGATCTTTCACAAATGCCACACCATCTTAATTACTGTCACTTTATAGTAAATCTTGAATTCAGGTAGTGTCAGTCCACCAAATTTCTTTTTCTCCTTCAATGTTTTGTTGCCTATTCTGGATCGTTTACCTCTCTATATAAACTTTAGAATCGCTTTATCATATTCACTTAAAAAAACTTGCTGGAATTTTGATTGAGATTGCATTGAATCTACAGATCAAGTTGGGAATAAATGACATCTTGAAAATATTGTCTTACTATGAACATGGAATATTTCTTCATTTATTTAGTTCTTTGTTTTTGTTCATCAGATGTTTATAGTTTTCATCTCTATTTTATTTATTTCCTCTCTAATCTTTATTATTTCATTCCTTGCTCTGACTTCAGGCTGTGTTTGTTCTTCTTTTTCTAATTCTTTTAGATGGTAGGTTAGTTTGCTTGATATTTTTCTTGTTTCTTGAGGAGGCCTGTGTTGCTATGAACTTCCCTCTTAAAACCACTTATGCTACATCCCGGAGATTTTGGAGTGTTGCGTTTCCATTTTCATTTGTCTCTAGGTATTTTCTGATTTCCTCTTTGATTTCATGGTTGGCCCATTGGTTTAGTAGCATGTTGTTTAGTCACCACATGTTTGTGTTTTTCTCATTTTTTCTTTTTGTAATAGATTTCTAGTTTCATACTGTTTTGGTCGAAAAAAATGCTTGTTATAATTTCCATTCTCTTAAATTTGTTGAGACTTGTTTTGTGACCTAGTATGTGATCAAGCCTGTAGAACACTGAAATGAATGTACATTTGAAATGAATGTGTGCTCTACTTTTTTTTGGATATAATGTCCTGTACATATCACTGAAGTCCAACTGGTCTGTTGTGTCATTTAAGACCATTGTTGCTTAATGACTGTCTTTCAAGATGATCTGTTGATTGATATCATTGTGCTGTTAAAGTCCCCTACTACTGTTCTATTATTTTCAATTTATGCCCTTATGTCTGTTACTATTTGCTTTATATATTTAGGTACTCCTGTATTGGGTGCTTTTATGTTAACAAGTGTAATATCCTCTTCTTGTATTGATCTTTTTATCATTATATAATGCCCTTCTTTGTCTTTTGTTATAGACTTTGTTTTAAAGGATCATTTCACAGGGCACAGAATTCTAGATTGGCGGGTTATTTCTCTCAATATTTCGAATATTTTACTCACCTCTTTTCTTTCTTGCATGCTTTCTGAGGAGAAGTCAGATATAATTCTTATATTTGCTGGTCTATAGGTAAGGTGCTTTTTTTACCCCCATCTGGCATCTTGCAGGATTGTTTATCTTTGTTTTTCTGTAGTTTGAAGATGATATACCTTGTTGTAGTTTGTGGGCATTTTCCTACTTTGTGTTCTCTGAACTTCTTGGATCTTTTGTTTGGTATGTGACATTAATTTGGGAGAGATTCTCAGTGATTATTGATTTAAATATTACTTCTTTTCTCTCTTTCTTGTCCTTCTGGTATTCCCATTACATGTACAGTACAACTTTTGTAGTTGTCCCAAGGTCTTTAAATACTATGTTTATTTTTTTTTCAGTCTTTGTTCTCTTTGGCCTTTGGTTTATGAGGATTCTATTCATGTGTGATCTAGTGAAGAAATTTTATATCTCATCTGTGTCCAGTCTAATGAACACTTCAAGGGCGTTCTTCATTTCTTTTAGAGGTTTTTATTTTTAAAAAAATCCCTAGCATTTATTTTTTATTCTTTCTTAAGATGTTCATCTCTCTACTTACATTGTTTATCTTTTCTTACATGCTGTCTGCTTTATCCATTAGAGTCCTTAGCATATCAATTATAATTGTGTTAAATTCCTGGTCTGATCATCCAACACCGCTGACATGTCTGGTTCTGGTGCTTGTTCCATCTATTCAAATTGCATTTTTGCCTTCTGTTATGCCTTGTAATTTTTTCTTGGTAGATGGAAATGAAGTACCAGGTTAAAGGAATTGCTGTAAAGAAGCTTAGTTATGTGGCATTGAAGTCTGAGGGGAAAGGAAACTTTCTATAGTTAGTTCTGTGATTAAATCTCAGTCTTTTAGTGAGACTATGCCCTTGGAATATGAACTTTAGAAGTGTTTCTCATTTTTTCTCTCCCTTATAGATTGGATAGGATGGCTAGCATGAGATGGAATTTGGTAATTCCCTTCCCCAGGTCACTCAGGCTCTGGCAGTTTAGGCTTTGCTTAATTACTTTTCCTGGAAGGCAGGCCTTGTTAAGAACAGAATGGTTTCTTGCTCCTCCACTGGCTGGAAGACCAGGGGATTTTTCTCTGATATTTACTGTGGGACCCTGGTAAAGCTCCTGGAGGTAAGTTTCACAGTATGGTGGGGTTCCCTAATAACTGGGTCCCCCTGGAGTTTTTAATTTTCAGATTTGTCTGCCCTGAGCCTCCAGCAATTCTTGAATTACAGTTCATGTTTTCCTAGCTAGGCACAGTCCTTGTGGGGGTTTCTGCTTATGAGTCTGCTCTGGTGAAACTTGATTCCCTTTATTTGCCTATCTCTCCAATCTTGAGAGCAGGACTTTGCCCTGTGTCTATGTCTTTCTTATGGATCCCAAAAGATTTATTGATTTTTCAGTTTGTTCACTTTTTTACTTGTTAGGATGTGGCAAAAAAGAAAAAAATCCTACAATACAATAAAATTGGACACAAATATGAAAATATCTGATGAAAAATACGTATATCCCTTTGCCAAGAAGAATTGTCTTCCAAACTTTACTAGAATGCTATGTATTATGTTTTATAAAATAGTTTTGTAAGTGACCATTTTCTAAGGCCTTATAATTAGAAACCTGGCACAAAATGATTACAGAATGGCAAAGAAAGAATACATTATAAGACTAGATTGGGTTGGATTGGGCCTATTCTGCTCATTCATGGCACTAAGAAAAGGAGGCCACTTATTAGTGATTATATTGTCATGTATTTTGCGTTAATATTATATCTTATTTATTTTACAAAAGAAAAAAGATTCTATACTTCTACACAATTTGCTGAGTCTGTGCCACGGAACTGAATACTCAGTCTAAACTAAAGAGAAAAATGACTTAGGGAGAAAATGTAAGATAATAGGAAAGGTTAATTCATGACTAATTCCTGAACTTTTACTAAATCCCTCTATGTCTCAATCACTATGTAGGTATTATGGATACAAATGGAAGAATTAGACTTTGTGATTCTCTCTTGTCTTCTAGATGTTATCCAAAACTACCCCAGTGATGAATTATTTTCAGTTTGTGCAACTAACATGCTGTATGATGCATCTCTCTTGTATTACAAATCTCTTCAGCCTTCTAGGATTAACTTCTTATACCATCCTGGGTGTAAATGTTTTATCCATTAGCCATGGCAGAGTCTTTTTGTCTGTTTCAGAAGAACCCTATTATACCACCAGCTGGAAATCTTCACATTTGCCTATTTTTCAACCAGTTGTGCATAATTCTAATCTCCCAGCATCTACCCTATAACCTTGAAGCCGAGTTGGTGATATTTCATAAGGAACCATGTAGAGAGATTTAATACGAAAGTGACCATGAAAAATGATGCATGTACTACCAATTTAAATGCTGCACTTTATGAGTACAGTTTGAAGGGGAAAATTATACATAGTTACAATGAACTCTGAAGCTTCTTGGAAGAAGAAATTATATTGTAAAAATAACAGTCGGTTATTTAAAAGATCATAAAAGGCAGTACATTTATCTGCATTAATGATTGGCTAAACACTGTGTAAAAACTGACTATGTTGTAGAATTGTATTTAATTTTATCCAGTGTGAATTTGGGTACTACATTATACTATACGTAATTTCAAGTACTTTATAATAAAGAGAAAAATGTTTGTTTTTTGCTGTAAGATTGTCAATGAAGAAGAAGAACTGCATATATTGATATAAAAAAGCAACGTATTCATTTATTCATTCGTGAATTTATCCAATATTATTAAGCAGCACCTCTCCCTCTGAGGAACCCTGCAAATTTTTGTGATTCAAAGATGACTAACACAGGCTTATTTGCTCAATACTTGCTTTCAAAGGGGTTTCATAGAATTGCTATTTCTTTGAAAATAAATAATTTCCACTTTTCTTAGAGTTGAAGAGAGCTAAAAAATGGTAATTTTATATTAGTACCACTTATGTCATTTTCTATCTTGATGATTGAGCAAGTCAGGTAACCTTTCCATTACTGGGTCTCCTCATTTGTTTATTCTTTATCAATCCATTTTAGATATCTGAAATATGCCAGGCCCTGTGTTCAGCACAATTTGTATGAATTACTGCATGAAATATTCTTATCAACAAAGAAAATAAATATTTCTTTCTCATTTTCAATTAAAGAAATTATAAAACAGAAATTAAATTCATTGTGTAAAATTATTCAGGCTAAGAAACATTAGAGCTAGGGTTTAGGCCATGGTGATCTGACTAAGGTAAAGCTCAAATTCTTCATTTTAGACAACACTGCTTTCTCTGGTGATATTGGGACTTCTACTTGAGTGTGGCGAGGATTCTTCAGCGACTGAAAAAATGTCTCTAAATTCTCTTGAATTTACAGATGTCTACAAATGTAAAGCATATATTTATAATCTACTTAAGTTTACTGTTTCTCCCCAAAACATTATAACTTGAATATAAGTTTGTATTCCTTATAAAATTTTTTCTTTGATTTGCTTTGAGATAATTTCATGTGTATGGCTCTATGAATCAGTTACACAAATAATGAAAAAATATAAATATACATAAATGCAAATTTGGCAAATGAAATCATATGATACTCAAAGAAAAATGTTTTAATTTTCCCTTCTTATTTAAAATGATAAGAAAAGAGAGGAAAAGGAAGTAACAGATATTTTAAAACATTAAAAACTGCAGGACTTCCCTGGTGGTGCAGTGGTTAAGAATCTGCCTGCCAATGCAGGGGAACCGGTTCAAGCCCTGGTCCGGGAAGATCCCACATGCTGCAGAGCAGCTAAGCCCATGTGCCACAACTACTGAAGCCTGCGCGCCTAGAGCCCATGCTCCACAACAAGAAAAGCCACTGCAATGAGAAGCCCACGCACTGCAATGAAGAGTAGCCCCCGCTTGCTGCAGCTAGAGAAAGCCCACACGCAGCAATGAAGACCCAACACAGCCAAAAATAAATAAATAAAAATTTAAAACTGCAGTATTTGTTTTATTTCAGTTCCAAATCATTGATTACACACAATGTCAAAATAAATTTGTCGAGTCAGTATTAACTTTCTTTTATTTGAGATTGTCCATTTCCCTTTCATGTTTTGTGAGCTGTAGAATTCACTATTGGTAATTATCTTCTTTCAGCACTTTCTTCTGGCCTCCATGGTTTCAAATGGGAAATCATTGGTTATTTGAATTGGTATTCCTATTAAAGGGAACAAATAACTTCTCTCTGACTGCTTCCAATTTATTTTTTTCTTTTAAAAGTTGACTTTTGATGTATCCTGAAGCGGACTTCTTCGGGATTATACTGTTTGGGTTCACTCAGCTGCTTGGATCTATAGGTTTGTGTCTTTTCCCAAATTTGGGAAGTTTCAGACATTATCTCTTCAAATACTCTTTCAGCCCCACTCCCTTTTTCCTATTGTCTGAGACTCCAGTGATACAAATGTCAGACATTCTGTAATGATCCATGATATCTAAGGCTTTTGTTCTTTTATCTTTTACTCTATTTTCTGTCTGTTTAGATTTGCTGAATTTTGTTCTTCCCTTAAGTTCACTAATCCTCTCTTCTGATATTTGCACTCTAGCCCATCCAACATGTGTTGCTTTTTCTGTTATTGTATTTTTCACTTCTATAATTATCATTTGTGTCCTTTTTATGACACATTGCTAAGATTTTCCATCATTCTCATTTGTTTCAAGAAAATATGTACTTGATTGCTGGAGTATTCTTATAATAGCTGCTTTAAATTCTTTGTCAGATAATTCTACCTTCAGATATATCTCAATATTGGCATCAGTTGAATGTCTTTTCTGATTTAAGCTGTGCTGTTTTCATTCTTGGTATGACAGGTGATTGTAACCCGAACATTTTGTCTATTATGTTAGGAGATTCTGGGTCCTATTTAAATATATATATATGTGTGTGTATATATATATACATATATATATATATATTTTAAGCATTCAGTTACCCTGCTGAGGTTCAGCACTTGGGTCTTCGCTTACTTTTCTGGGCTGTGGTTCCAATGATAGTTTAATTTTTGGAGACTTTGTGGTGTTATTCTAGTCTTATTAGTTTATCTTGTACCTCTGGGGCTCCCAGGTGTGGCCTGAGGGGATAGAAAATGTTTCTCCAGGCCAGGGGCTGTCTGATGTTTCTGTGTGTAGTGTGTGTTGAGATCTCTCTTATCAGTGCCCTACATCCTGCCAGATGTCTCTGAGCAATCAGGAGAGTCTTGTCCTGCAGGAATAAAACGGCTTCCCACACTAAGACTGTAACTGGATTCTGCCTGCTTGCCTGCTGAAAAAGGAAGGACATTGAGATGATAGAAAACAGGTTTCCTGGACCAGTTTGCTTAGTATAGTTTGGTCTCTCCTGCCAGCTCTGCCTGCTATGGTCCATACCTCTCAGTGTCTCTTACATTTTTACCAGGTTTATAGTATTTCTTAGTGAGGAGAAAGAAGGAGATATAGGCCTACACCATCTTGTTTGAAATGGAATCCAATATTAATTTTCCTACTCATCAGAGATATAAATTCAGGAACACATATCATGTAACAATTATTAAACTTCTTTCTATGTATTTTAAGAGTATTTTTATTGTTGTCATTTTACTGAGGATAAATGTTCATACAAAATAAATACAACATCTACACATTTCTTGATGTTGTACCAATTCTCTTTCTGCAATGTATTATTTTTAGCCTTGCTCAATTTAGGAAACTCTAGTCCCGACTTTGAATAAATTACATAATAAAACAGAATAGTTGTGAGGATTAAATGAGTTAACCTATGTTAAAAACCTGGAACCTTACCTAACAGAGACTCTGTCTGTCTGTCTGTCTATCTATCTATCCATCTATCCATCTAAGTATTAAAAAACACTTTATTGAGATATGATTGACAACAAAAAAGCTGTACATTTTGAATGTATACAATTTGATGTTTAAAGTATACACACACAAAACCATCACCACAATCAGTGCCATAAGCATATCTAGTGTTTCCAAAAGTTTCCTGTATTTATTTACTTGGTGAGAATGTTTAACCTAATATCTACTAATATCTATTAGTAGGCAAATATCTAATATCTATTCTAGGCAAATTTTTAAGTACTAAATCCAATGTTATTAACTATAGGTTGTATGATATACAGTAGATTTCTAGGACTAATTCATCTTTCTTAACTCATACATTATACCCTTTGACTAACACCTCCCATTTCCCCTTCTCCTCAAATCCTTGTAACCACCATTTTACTCTGCTTCTATGAGTTTTACTATTTTAGAATTCTCATATAAGTGAGATTCTCTAGTATTTGTCCTTCAGTGTCTGGCTTATTTCAGTTGGCATAATGTCCTCCAAGTTCACCCCTGTTGTTGCAAATGGTGGGATTTACTTCATTTTAAAAGCTCAATAATATTCCATTGCAAGTAAGTACAATATTTTCTTTGTTCACTTATCTGTCATTGGGCATTTCAGTTGCTTCCATATCTTGGCTAATGTGAATAGTGTTGCAGCAAACATGGGAATGCAGATACCTCTTCGAGGTTTGGATTTTGTTTCCTTTGGATATATACCCAAAAGTGTGATTACTAGATCATAATTCTTTGTTTAATTTTATATTGCCCCAAATAAGATGGTCTTAGAATGGAGAGTGGGTAAACATCTATTGCCTGAGGGGAAATTTACTGGGAGAAAAGAAAGAAACTCAGTTTTTATCTCCTTTGATCTATCAGCAACATTTGAAATTTTTGAGCACCGTTTTTGCCTTGAAATGCTTTCTACACTTGGCTACCAGCATACCACACTCCCTTTGTCGTATTTTCTTTACCATCGTCCACTCGTCAGGATCCTTTGCTGGTTCCTTCTAATTTCCCTCATTTGACTATTCCTATGACTTCTCCCTGCCTTCCTTTTAAACTCCATTTCACTTTGTTGGTAATTTCATTCAAAATCCAGGCTTTAAATAGTGTGTATTTCTACATGTCTGAAAATTATACCTTTACTCCAGAGCTCTTCTTTGTATTCCTCACTTGCATTTCTTATTGAATACCAAACATCTCCTTTTAAATGTCATATTCGTAACTCATAAAATACTGAGTTTATGAACTTTTTCCAAAATTTGTTCTTTCCAAAATCATTTCTGTCTAATTTAGTGGAAACTCAAATATTCTTTTTTTTTTAACATCTTTATTGGAGTATAATTGCTTTACAATGGTCTGTTAGTTTCTGCTTTATAACAAAGTGAATCAGTTATACATATACATATGTTCCCATATCTCTTCCCTCTTGCGTCTCCCTCCCTCCCACCCTCCCTATCCCACCCCTCTAGGTGGTCACAAAGCACCGAGCTGATCTCCCTGTGCTATGTGGCTGCTTCCCACTAGCTATCGATTTAACATTTGGTAGTGTATATATGTCCATGCCACTCTCTCACTTTGTCCCAGCTTACCCTTCCCCCTCCCCATGTCCTCAAGTCCATTCTCTAGTAGGTCTGCATCCTTATTCCCATCCTGCCCCTAGGTTCTTCATAACATTTTTTTTAAGATCCATACATATGTGTTAACATACGGTATTTGTTTTCCTCTTTTTGACTGACTTCACTCTGAATGACAGACTCTAGGTCCATCCACCTGACTACAAATAACTCAATTTCGTTTCTTTTCATGGCTGAGTAATATTCCACTGTATATATATATGTGCCACATCTTCTTTATCCATTCATCTGTCAGTGGACACTTAGGTTGCTTCCATTTCCTGGCTATTGTAAATAGAGCTGCAATGAACATTTTGGTACATGACTCTATTTGAATTATGGTTTTCTCAGGGTATATGCCCAGTAGTGGGATTGCTGGGTTATATGGTAGTTCTATTTGTAATTTTTTAAGGAACCTCCATACTATTCTCCACAGTGGCTGTATCAATTTTTTTTCCCACCAGCAGTGCAAGAGTGTTCCCTTTTCTGCACACCCTCTCTAGCATTTATTGTTTCTAGAGTTTTTGATGATGGCCATTCTGACTGGTGTGAGATGGTATCTCATTGTAGTTTTGATTTGAATTTCTCTAATGATTAATGATGTTGAGCATTCCTTTATGTGTTTGTTGGCAATCTGTATATGTTCTTTGGAGAAATGTCTATTTAGGTCTTCTGCCCATTTTTGGATTGGGTTGTTTGTTTTTTTGTTATTCAGCTGCCTGAGCTGCTTGTAAATTTTGGAGATTAATCCTTTGTCAGTTGGTTCATTTGCAAATATTTTCTCCCATTCTGAGGGTTGTCTTTTCATCTTATTTATGGTTTCCTTTGCTGTACAAAAGCTTTGAAGTTTCATTAGATCACATTTGTTTATTTTTGTTTTTATTTCCATTTCTGTAGGAGGTGGGTCAAAAAGGAACTTGCTGTGATTTATGTCATAGAGTGTTCTGCCTATGTTTTCCTCTAAGAGTTTTGTAGTGTCAGGCCTTACATTTAGGTCTTTAATCCATTTTGAGCTTATTTTTGTGTATGGTGTTAGGGAGTGTTCTAATCTCATATTTTTACATGTACCTGCCCAGTTTTCCCAGCACCACTTATTGAAGAGGCTGTCTTTTCTCCACTGTATATTCTTGCATCCTTTATCAGACATAAGGTGACCATATGTGCATGGGTTTATCTCTGGGCTTTCTATCCTGTTCCATTATTCTATAGTTGTGTTTTTGTGCCACTACCATACTGTCTTGATTACTGTAGCTTTGTAGTATAGTCTGAAGTCAGAGAGCCTGATTCCTCCAGCTCCATTTTTTGTTCTCAAGACTCCTTTGGCTATTTGGTGTCTTTTGTATTTCCATACAAACTGTGAAATTTTTTGTTCTAGTTCTGTGAAAAATGCCAGTGGTAGTTTGATAGGGATTGCATTGAATCTGTAGACTGCTCTGGGTAGTAGAATCATTTTCACAATGTTGATGCCTCCAATCCAAGAACATGGTATATCTCTCCATCTCTTTGTATCATTGTTAATTTCATTCATCAGTGTCTTATAATTTTCTGCATACAGGTCTTTTGTCCCCTTAGGTAGGTTTATTCCTAGATATTTTATTCTTTTTTTTGCAATGGTAAATGGAAGTGTTTTCTTAATTTCATTTTCAGATTTTTCATCATTAGTGTATAGGAATGCCAGAGATTTCTGTGCATAATTTTTTATCCTGATACTTTACCAAATTCATTGATTAGCTCTAGTAGTTTTCTGGTAGCATTGTGGGATTCTCTATGTATAGTATCATGTCATCTGCAAACAGTGACAGCTTTATTTCTTCTTTTCCAATTTGGATTCCTTTTATTTCTTTTTCTGCTCTAATTGCTATGGTGAAAACTTACAAAACTATGTTGAATAAGCGTGGTGAGAGTGGGAAACCTTGTCTTGTTCCTGATCTTAGTAGAAATGCTTTCCGTTTTTCACCATTGAGGACGTTGTTGGCTGTGGGTTTGTCATATATTGCCTTTATTATGTTGAGGAAAGTTCCCTCTGTGCCCACTTTTTGCAGGGTTTTTATCATAAATGGGTGTTGAATTTTGTGGAAAGCTTTCTCTGCATCTATTGAGATGATCATATGGTTTTTCTCCTTCAATTTATTAATATGGTGTATCACATTGATTGATTTGCATATATTGAAGAATCCTTGCAATCCTGGGATAAACCCCACTTGATCATGGTGTATGATCCTTTTAATGTGCTGTTGGATTCTGTTTGCTAGTATTTTGTTGAGGATATTTGCATCTATGTTCATCAGTGATATTGGCCTGTAGTTTTCTTTCTTTGTGACATCTTTGTCTGGTTTTGGTATCAGGATGATGATGGCCGCATAGAATGAGTTTGGGAGTGTTCCTCCCTCTGCTATATTTTTGAAGAGTTTGAGAAGGTTAGGTGTTATCTCTTCTCTAAATGTTTGATAGAATTTGCCTGTGAAGCTGTCTGGTCCTAGGCTTTTGATTGTTGGAAGATTTTTAATCACAGTCTCAATTTCAGTGCTTGTGATTGGTGTGTTCATATTTTCTATTTCTTCCTGGTTCACCCTTGGCAGCTTGTGCATTTCTAAGAATTTGTCCATTTCTTCAAGGTTGCCCATTTTATTGGCATAGAGTTGCTTGTAATAATCTCTCATGATCTTTCGTATCTCTGCAGTGTCAGTGTTACTTCTCCTTTTTCATTTCTAACTCTATTGATTTGAGTCTTCTCCCTTTTTTTATTGATTAGTCTGGCTAATGGTTTATCAATTTTGTTTATCTTCTCAAAGAACCAGCTTTTAGTTTTATTGATCTTTGCTATCGTTTCCTTCATTTCTTTTTCATTTATTTCTGATCAGATCTTTATGATTTCTTTCCTTCTGCTAACTTTGGGGGTTTTTTTGTTCTTTTTTCTCTAATTGCTTTAGGTGCAAAGTTAGGTTGTTTATTTGGGATGTATATTGTTTCTTAAGGTAGGATTGTATTTCTATAAACTTCCCTCTTAGAACTGCTTTTACGGCATCCCATAGGTTTTGGGTCATGGTATCTCCATTGTCATTTGTTTCTAGGTATTTTTTGATTTCCTCTTTGATTTCTTCAGTGATCACTTCGTTATTAAGTAGTGTATTGTTTAGCCTCCATGTGTTTGTTTTTGTTTGTTTGTTTGTTTGTTTTTTGCAGTACACAGGCCTCTCACTGTTGTGGCCTCTCCCGTCGCAGAGCACAGGCTCCGGACGCGCAGGCCCAGCGGCCACGGCTCACGGGCCCAGCCACTCCACAGCACGTGGGATCCACCCGGAGTGGGGCATGAACCCACATCCCCCGCATTGGCAGGCAGACTCTCAACCACTGCTCCACCAGGGAAGCCCCCATGTGTTTGTATTTTTTACAGATCTTTTCCTGTAATTGATATCTAGTCTCATAGCATTGTGGTCGGAAAAGATACTTGATACAATTTCATTATTCTTAAATTTACCAAGGCTTGATTTGTGGCCCAAGATATGATCTATCCTGGAGAATGTTACATGAGCACTTGAGAAAAATGTGATTCTGTTGTTTTTGGATGGAATGTCCTATACATATCAATTAAGTCCATCTTGTTTAATGTATCAGTTAAAGCTTGTGTTTCCTTATTTATTTTCATTTTGGATGATCTTTCCATTGGTGAAAGTGGGGTGTTAAAGTCCCCTAAAATGAGTGTGTTACGGTCGATTTCCCCTTTTATGGCTGTTAGTATTTGCCTTATGTATTGAGGTGCCTCTATGTTGGGCGCATAAATATTTACAATTGTTTTATCTTCTTCTTGGATTGATCCCTTGATCATTATTAGTGTCCTTCTTTGTCTCTTGTAATAGTCTTTATTTTAAAGTCTATTTTGTCTGATATGAGAATTGCTACTCCAGCTTTCTTTTGATTTCCATTTGCATGGAATATCTTTTCCATCCCCTCACTTTCAGTCTGTATGTGTCCCTAGGTCTGAAGTGGGTCTCTTGTAGACAGCATATATATGGGTCTTCTTTTTGTATCCATTCAGCCAGTGTGTGTCTTTTGATGGGAGCATTTAATCCATTTACATTTAAGGTAATTATCAATATGTATGTTCCTATTCCCATTTTCTTAATTGTTTTTGTTTGTTATTGTAGGTCTTTTCCTTCTCTTGTGTTTCTTGCCTATAGAAGTTCCTTTAGCATTTGTTGTAAAGCTGGTTTGGTGGTGCTGAACTCTCTCAGCTTTTGCTTGTCTGTAAAAGTTTTAATTTCTCCATAAAATGTGAATGAGATCCTTGCTGGATAGAGTAATCTTGGTTGTAGGTTTTTCTCCTTCATCAGTTTAAATATGTCCTGCCACTCCCTGCTGGCTTGCAGAGTTTTGGCTGAAAGATCAGCTGTTAACCTTATAGGGATTCCCTTGTGTGTTATTTGTTGTTTTTCCCTTGCTGCTTTTAATATGTTTTCTTTGTATTTAATTTTTGAGAGTTTGATTAATATGTGTCTTGGCGTGTTTCTCCTTGGATTTATCCTGTATAGGACTCTCTGTGTTTCCTGGATTCGATTAACTATTTCCCTTTCCATATTAGGGAAGTTTTTAACTATAGTCTCTTCAAATATTTTCTCAGTCCCTTTCTTTTTCTCTTCTTCTTCTGGGACCCCTATAATTCAAATGTTGTTGGGTTAAATGTTGTCCCAGAGGTCTCTGAGACTGTCCTCAGTTCTTTTCATTGTTTTTCTTTATTCTGCTCTGCAGTAGTTATTTCCACTATTTTATCTTTCAGGTCACTTACCCGTTCTTCTGCCTCAGTTATTCTGCTATTGATCCCATCTAGAGTATTTTTATTTTCATTTATTGTGTTGTTCGTCATTGCTTGTTTCCTGTTTAGTTCTTCTAGGTCCTTGTTAAATGTTTCTTGCATTTTGTCTATTCTATTTCCAAGATTTTGGATCATTTTTACTATCATTATTCTGAATTCTTTTTCAGGTAGACTGCCTATTTCCTCTTCATTTGTTAGGTCTGGTGGGTGTTTATATTGCTCCTTCATCTGCTGTGTTTTTCTGTCTTCTCATTTTGCTTATCTTACTGTGTTTGGGGTCTCCTTTTTGCAGGCTGCAGGTTTGTAGTTCCCATTGTTTTTGGTGTCTGTCCCCAGTGGCTAATGTTGGTTCAGTGGGTTGTGTAGGCTTCATGGTGGAGGGGACTCGTTCCTGTGTTCTGGTGGATAAGGCTGGATCTTGTCTTTCTGGTGGGCAGGTCCACATCTGGTGGTGTGTCTTGGGGGTCTGTGGCCTTATTATGATTTTAGGCAGTCTCTCTGCTAATGGGTGGGGTTGTGTTCCTGTCTTGCTAGTTGTTTGGCATAGGGTGTCCAGCACTGTAGCTTGCTGGTTGTTGAGTGAAGCTGGGTGTTGGTGTTGAGATGGAGATCTCTGGGAGATATTCACCATTTGATTTTACGTGGAGCTGGGAGGTCTCTTGAGGACCAGTGTCCTGAAGTTGGCTCTCCCACCTCCGAGGCACAGCACTGACTCCTGGCTGGAGCACCAAGAGCCTTTCGTCCACACAGCTCAGAATAAAAGGGAGAAAATGTAGAAAGAAAGAAAGAGGATAAAATAAAGTTATTAAAATAAAAAATAATTATTAAGAAAAAAAATTCTTAAGTAAAAACAAAAAAAAAAGAAACAAAAAACAACAACAACAAAAACATGGACGGACAGAACCCTAGGACAAATGGTGAAGGCAAAGCTATATAGACAAAATCTCACACAGAAGCATACATATACACACTCACAAAAAGAGGAAAAGGGGAAAAAATAATATATTTTGCCCTCAAAGTCCACCTCCTCAATTTGGGATGATTTGTTGTCTATTCAGGTATTCCACCGATGCAGGGTACATCAAATTGATTGTGAAGATTTAATCTGCTGCTCCTGAGGCTGCTGGGAGAGATTTCCCTTTCTCTTCTTTGTTCGCACAGCTCCCGGGGTTCAGCTTTGGATTTGGCCTTGCCTCTGTGTGTCGGTTGCTTGAGGGCGTCTGTTCTTCGCTCAGACAGGACAGGGTTAAAGGAGCAGCTGCTTCGGGGGCTCTGGCTCACTCAGGCCGGGGGGAGGGAGGGGTACGGATGCGGGGCGAGCCTGCGGCGGCAGAGGCCGGCATGAAGTTGCACCAGCCTGAGGCGCGCCGTGCGTTCTCCCGGGGAAGTTGTCCCTGCATCACGGGACCCTGGCAGTGGCGGGCTGCACAGGCTCCTGGGAGGGGAGGTGTGGAGAGTGACCTGTGCTCGCACACAGGCTTCTTGGTGGCGGCAGCAGTGGCCTTAGCGTCTCATGCCCATTTCTGGGGTCTGTGCTGTTAGCCACGGCTCGCGCCTGTCTCTGGAGCTGCTTTAAGCAGCGCTTTTAATCCCCTCTCCTCGTGCACCAGGAAATAAAGAGGGAAGAAAAAGTCTCTTGCCTCTTCGGCAGGTCCAGACTTTTTCCCGGACTCCCTCCCTGCTAGCCATGGTGCACTAACCCCTTCAGGCTGTGTTCATGCCGCCACCCCAGTCCTCTCCCTGGGATCCGACCTCCAAAGCCCGAGCCTCAGTTCCCAGCCCCGCCCGCCCCGGCAGGTGAGCAGACAAGCCTCTTGGGCTGTTGAGTGCTGGTTGGCACCGATCCTCTGTGCAGGAATCTCTCCGCTTTGTCTGCCACACCCCTGTGGCTGCGTTCTCCTCTGTGGCTCCAAAGCTTCCCCCCTCCGCCACCCGCAGTCTCCGCCAGTAAAGGGGCTTTCTAGTGTGTGGAAACCTTTTCTCCTTCACAGCTCCCTCCCGCTTGTGCAGGTCCTGTCCCTATTCTTTTGTCTCTGTTTTTTTCTTTTTTTCTTTTGCCCTACCCAGGTACGTGGGGGGTTTCTTGCCTTTTGGGAGGTTTGGGGTCATCTGCCAGCGTTCAGTGGGTGTACTGTAGGAGTTGTTCCACGTGTAGATGTATTTCTGATGTATCTGTGGGGAGGAAGGTGATCTCTGCGTCTCACTCTTCCTCCATCTTCCCCCTCTCCGTCATATATTCTTAATACTCAGGAGATCAAATGGGCAAAAAATAAATAAATAAAATCTGCATCACTTCCTTTCTCTCTCTCACTCTCCTCACTTATTAGTCTCCAAATTCTAGAAGATTTAATCTATATTCAGAGTCCTCATCACTAACACTGCCACTGTCATGGTCCAATCCACTATCTATCTCCTGGATTGTTATGGTAGACTAACCTCCAGTTCTTTCCACAGCACAACAATTTTCAACGTAATAGATAAATCACTTCTATGCTCTAAACTAACAGCTTTCATCACACTAAGCATACACCAAAGTCATTACAATGGCTCCAACTCTTTTTATGGTGTTTGCCACCCCACCATTTCACCTCTTCTCACTCTCCCTGTCAGTTACTCTGATTTTTTCAAAATGATCTCTATGTTCTCCTTCAAGCTCAGCAGGCCAACCCCCCAACACGATGTAACTGGTACTTACTCTTCACGGGATGCTACTTGCTCTGACATTTCAGTGCTCTCTCCTTCACCTCCTCTTTGCTCTATTGTCTTGCTAGACCTTTGCTAAGTGTCCTATTTAGAGTCCTAATTGTTCTGCATGCATGTTCTCTTCTTTATGATTCTCTGTGCCACTTTTTACTATAACAAAAGAGCATATATTTAATTTGTTTATGGGCTTATTAACTGTCTTCTGATATGAACATCCAAGTTCCACAAAGGTGATCATGTTTGTCTTTTTCTTCATTCCCTAGTACTTAGACTATGTGTAGCAAATACTCAATAAATATCTGTTGAATGTATGAAATGTTTAGAGCCTTCCAGTATATAAATAATATTATATGTTTTCATACTCTAATAAAATATCTGATTACTCTTTATTTCTTTAATATTTTTCCATGGTTACCTGTAGCTTTTGGGTTCAGGTCAAATTTCAGAACTCTCAAGACCATTCATTTCTGATTCCTACCTAGTCACTTGACTCCACTTACTATCTCCTCTACACATACAGAGAATTACTTGCAATTTTCTCCAACTAGATCCTGTTATTTCACTCTTTCTTGGCATTATTACATATACTATACATATACATTACATATATTTCCACCCCTTTGGGGAAGATAGCTAATCCCTCTTATGTTTTTAATAATAATTATAAAATATTTAATATATAAAATAATAATTAGGATATATGACATGTTTAAAGGAGATTAATAAAATGAATTTCCAGTTATACACCACTCAGGTTAAGAAATAGACTATTTCCCTTAGCTTGCAAGCCCTTCTTGGTCCCTCTCAGATCACATCCATTCTATTCCCTGCTTCACCCCTTCTCAGTGATAAAATAATCCTTAATTCTTTGTTAAGCACTCTCTTGCTGTATATTTAAATAGTTTTTCCAAATAGGTATTTAGGCTTAAGTAATTTATATTTTAGATTTTCTTGTTTTAAAACTTTTAAAATATGGAACTGCATGATCTACCTGGGAGCTCTTTGAATGTGAGGGAGAAATGGATATAGATCAAGAGAAAGGAAAAACAAGGAGTGTGCTAAAAGTGGTATGATAAGATAGGATGAGCCTAAAGGAATATGGTCATTTACAAAGGAAAGGAAACAGAATAATCTGAAAATGCTAATGGGGAATGGTCAAGACAACTCTGAGCCAGTAACCATCCCCTTCTTACAACAGGTTTTGCAGCTGACTTCTCTTTTCCTTCTAGTCATTTAGTCAAGATAATCTTTCTGAGCTTGGATTTAGCTTCATTCTGTCTTCCCTGTTTCCTGTTTCTGACCTTTGACTCTAGATTCCATTCTTGTCCTCTTTCTCTTTGTACGTAATAGTTTGGATGTTCCATTGTTTTTCATGCTTACCCTGGAGCATGGGCAGCTGTCACACTTTCTCCGTGCTCAAGTTTATTGTGTTAATCTCACCCACTTCTAACCAAACTATCCAAAACCTTCAGTCTGTGCCAGAATCCCAAACATTTCCAATTACCCCTAAAAGAGGGTTAGCTACACTATGCAAACATACATCCTCAGTCTTCTCAAACTGAGTTACAGTAAGAAATGATTATAATTTTGACTGACATATTTATCTTTGTTTCAAGATTGCAAACTAACAACCTCCTCCCACCACTACCCGACCACAACCACCAATACTGGTTCATTGTTTGGCTCATAGTTACTTCTCAATAAATGCTTACTACATGAATAAAGGAATAAATGAATGAATGCCAGTTGCAAAATATTACAACTCAAACAGATGTAGAGTAACTGTTCAGAGTTGAAGTTGCATTCCTAGATTCACATCACAGATCCTTTGGTTTCTGGCTCCGTGACCTTGGACAAGTTACTTATTGTTACTGAATCCACTCATCTGTAAAATGAGAGATAATAACAGACCTACCTCATTGAATTGTTATGAAAATTGAATGAGTACAGTGCCTGGCACAAAGTTAGTAAAAAAATATATATGTGTCTGTGTTTTCTTTATTTATGTATCTATTTTTTAAATTATTTATTTATTATAAGAAGCTATTACATGGAATGGAATACAAGGAAATCTGCCGGGGGATCTATTTTTAAATGTCACCTTTTAAAAACTAATTTGCTTGTATTCATTTCTTTTCCTTGAGTGCAAAGAAATGTTTCATCTATCTGGATTCTTAACATACCTCTGCCAAATTAATTAGAAGAGATGTACCCTTCACTACATTAATAATAGCAAGTCACACTATAGAAATTTGAACGACCTTATTATTGCCTTACCTTTTTTCCTTGAAATAGGCAGCAGAGTGTCTATTATACACAGAAAGAGTTTCCTTTGAAACATAACTGTGGAAGAATTTTCCTATTTTGTATTTGCAAGAGATGTCTATTTCCTTCCTGAACACCACTTTTTCATCTGGCAGCCAGAAAAAGCTTACTGCAGTACTATATTTAAGCTTTTGGTCTGGTTCTGCATAATCTAATTTTTATATACTCTGCATAAATTGTAGCCACTTCATCAATGTCTTATTATTTTTTCTCTTAACAATGCAATGACAGTGATTAATTTCTAAAGACTGGTAAACAAAAACCTTACCTTGGAAGTGATTAAAACTGAGCTGCATACTGTGTGAGGGCTAACAAATTTATACACATGCTAATACACCACACACACTCTATGAATAGAGTAATATATATGACTAAATATTCCTATAAAAAGAAAACAAGATAATATACTCCACTACATTTTGATAAATATATTCCCTGCACCTGGTTACATTTTAACTGTTATAGATGTTAGTGGCCATATATGAGAATGTTAAAGAATTCTAAAGTAAGGATTTCAATATAAAATGAAGTAGAAAGAATTTACTCTTTAGAGTTTTATTATAAAATGCTTATTTATTTTCCATTCCATGTTTTACTAAATCTATCTCTGTAATAAAATCAGAGTTGGACTATTTTGTCACAGGCAAATCAAGTCATGAACAATATTGACAATTTCTTTACCTTGTCAAAAGATATTTTTCTTAGTTATTTTTATGTTTTATAAATAGCTCTTAATTAGACCTTTGAAATCAACAGTGAAAACCAAACAGCATTTTTTTCCCTATCTGATGGGTTTTGTATATGAATCTAACTCATCATATATTAAATAACAAAACAAGAGCATTCTGAGATTCCTTTATAGCCAGGAGATGTGTACTGATAAAACTAAGAGAACAGAGGTGCTGTGCAGACGGGGATTCATTTTCAGTTTAAACTCTATGCAATGAGGAATAAAGAGGAGAGAGAGAGAGAGGGAAAGAGAGAAGCTGCTCTACTGAAGACCAAGAACTTTATAAATGACAAGTTATAGCCAAAGTGAATTTTATATACAGACACTGAAAATAATCCCAAATCTTCTCCAGGATGTCAAATTAAAACTAGGTAGTAAATCTAAATTTTGAACAAAATATTGCAAAATACTTAAGAAGTTGGAAAATGGAATTTTAGGGCCAATGATAAATATATTAAATCCTACCTAACAGTAATAACATTAATGTAAATGGATTAAACACTCCAATTAAAACACAGAGATAATCAAAATGGATTAAATTACATGATCTGAGTATGCGCAGTCCACAAGAAACATATTTGGACTAAAAAACACAATAGCTTGGAAAAAATGAATATAAAAAGATAAACGTTGGAAAGAGTGCTTCTACATATATCATGTAAAATAGACTATAAAACATAAAAATGTTACAAGAGATGAAGGAGAACATTTAGTAATAGTAAAAGAGTCAATTTATCAAAAAATAATTTTAAACATATGTGCACTGATAAACAGCTGTCAAATAAAGTAAAAGCTGTTGGAATTGAAGAGAGAAAGATACTAGTCAACAATAATAGTTGGAAAAGTCAGTATTCTAATTTCAATAATGGTTAGAACAAGTAAACAGAAGATCAACAAGGAAATAGAAGACTTGAACAACATTGCAAACTAAGTAAACATAACTAACATATGTAGAACACGCCACCCACCCAACAAGAGCAGAAGGCACATTCTTCTCAAGTGTGCATGGAACACAGACCAAGATAGACCATATGTTAGTTCACAAAGATACATGTCAATAAATGTAAAAAGACTGAAATTATACGAAGTATGTTCTTCAACCACAATAAAATGAAACTAAAACTCAATAACAAAAGGAAATGTGTAAATTTACAGATATTTGAAAATTAAACAACACCATCCAAAATAAGAAATGGATCAAAGAAGAAATCATAATGGACATTGGAAAGATAATTTAACATGAGTGAAAACTATAAAAAAAAAATACCAAAATTTATGAGTTGTAGCGAAAGAAGTCCTTGGAGGGAAACCCATAGCTGTAAATGACAATTGTTAAAAAAAGGTCTCTAATAAATTAATAACCTAAACTTTTACCTTAAGAAAATAAAAAATAAAGCAATAATGAAACATTTCTAGAAAATCCATAATGCATTTGAAAAGAATCTCCAATACAACAATAATAAAACAACCAATAAATTGAATTACCTAGAATCAGAATTTAATACCTAGCTGTAATAGTTAAAATTTTTTCCCCAGGATCTAGTTTATAAACTTGGGTAGGTATAAAATGACTCAGATTCTTACACAAAAAGGAAACTATTTTAAATAGAAACATGGTAAAACAAATTACTATTTCAGTTATGGAAATTTGTTAGATATTAAGAGGAAAAGGCTAAAGAAATTTTGCAAAAAATTAAAGGTCTTTTATTAAGCCAACAAACGATGATAAAATATCTTCATAACAATAACTAATATTAATTATGTGAGATGAGACATTGCTCAATTAATACTTCAGATAACTCTTATCTCCAAAGGCCTTCAAATTTACAACAATAAATTGTCATTCTACAGCCTAAAAAATTCAAATTTGTGGGGTTTTTATTATTTGTCAAGAAGAATCTTATTTAAATATATAAATATTTTTTCTATCACAATTTACATTTCTCCAAAAATTTCAGGTTAAAGTCTGAAATTAGGAATATTTTAAGAGAAGAACTTAATGTTTCTTTTAATTAATCATATAACTGTATGATACAGATTAAAAATACTCATGTGTTGTTTTCTTAAGCAGATTCTATGGAAAATATTATGGATACTGTTGTTAGTATCATTCAGTATTTATGTACAAAGACTATGGATCATTGCGAGCTTATGGAACTGCTTAAAGAAATAGAAGACAATTAATTTAACAATTTAGTGTTCTTTGCCATATGCATCATTTATGTTCTAGAAATGTATTACTGTACTCTTAATGTCTGTTTAAGTTTACCTTGAAAGAAAAGGAATGCATGTAAGGGAATATTCAGTAATCAAAGGAAAAAAAATTGGCAGTGTAACTTACTTTTGCTCCATGTCTACATTGTTTATGAATGAGCTAAATATAAAACTATAGCAATGGAAAAGGCTTACGTGATGTAACTTTAAAAATTTAAGTTGAAATTAAAGATTTTATAAGGAAAAATATAAAAATTACACATTTATAGTGAATCAGTATCAACAGTATTATTTAAGTTGGCTTCAAAAACTAAAAGAAAAATTTGAAGAACATATTGATATTTAAAGTTGCTTTTCAATTTATTGAAGACTTTTGAATTTGATGTTAATAAAAATAGTTGACAAACATGATGGTAAATTTTATTATCTTGGACAAATATAACTCTGAAAATTTGAAATTCAAATGTAGATGTAATTATTTAAAAAATAACTTTAGTATTCAATTCAATTATTAAATAGCCATTGAAAATTTTGTGTAAAAAGTGTGATGTGCTGTAAATGTAAAATGCATGTCAGGTTTCAAAAATGTATCCCTATAAAAATATTAAAAAATCATTATTTTATACATGTAGAAATGATATTATTTTGGACTATTGGATTGAATAAAACATGTTAATATTAATTTAATATTTTTCTTTTCAGTTTTTTTAATATAGCAACTAGAGAATTTAATATTTCAAATGTGCCCTGCAATATATTGGACAGCACTGGTGTATGAGATGCATTTTCTTTCTTTTCTAAAAATTATTTATGCATTATTGATTTTTATCTTAGGTATCACTCATGTTCTCAATTATTTCTTAAAGATTATCAATGATATTTTGGTAAATTTCTCTATACATTGTCCCACCTGGACCTGAAGGACAGAAATTACCTAGAAAAGTTGAATTACATTATAGGATCATTTCAAGGGTTCTCAACTTTGATTTTCTCAAAAAGATGTTAATTCTATCATTTTAAATATCCTTGGTTATTCTCCTTGAAAAATAAATCCTCAAAATGGGGGGAGGCAATTTACAGTCGTTTATCTGTTATAAAACTCCAATGAGCTTTTCTGTTTTCCTTCTTACTCTGAACAGAACATTAAAAGCATTTGTTGTTTTTATTATTAGGTTTCTCCACAAGCCTCTTCCTTTAGGCTTCTTGATGCAATTTAGATAAGCCTATAACATTGATATTGGTACTTTGTCAATGATACTCCTTCAATTTGGGGATATGTAATTGTTTTGTTTACTTCTGGGTTTTTCACACCTGGTTTATAAAACACTGCTTACAGTTTTAGAGCTCTCAAATAGTACTCAGAAGGGTATATGAGCTTAACGGAAAACTCCTGGGTCAGCTAGGGACAGACTTTCCAGTAAGCTGCAAGCAATGCTGTTAGCTGATAGCCTCTAGCTATTATTATCTTCAATATCTTCATACATTTCTACCCTGTGATGGTTAGTTTTTGTCATCTTCTCTAGGCCATAGTATCAAATATCAACCTAGGTGTTGCTGTGAAGGTATCTGTAGCTGTGCTTAACATCTGCAATCCGGTTACTTTATGTAAAGGACATGACACTCCATAATGACCTTAGGCATTATCCAATCAGTTGAAAGCCTCAAAGGGTACTAACAAGTTTTACCAGAGAAGAAGTTCTTTTTCAAGATTCCAGCATCATTTGCTGGGTTTCCAGTTGGATGGCCTGTCCTATAGATTTTGAACATGACAGACTCCAAAACCGTATAAACTGGTATCTTAGTATAAATAAATAATTCATGTACATATAATATATATTATAGTAATATATATTCTAAAATATGTTCATATTATATCCTATTTGTTCTTTTTCTCCGAAGAATCCTGAATGAACTATGCCCCCTTAGAAATAAAGGTATTTAATTTGTTCTCATTTTGGTAAGAGAAGATGCAAATTAGAAATGTGGATTGTCATATAATATTACAGTTATTTGTGGTTTGAAACATTTTTTGGTTCTTAAAATGATTTTGTTATTTCAAAGCCTTGAAATAATGTCTGTATAAGATTTCTTAAGAGCAGTACTTGGGAAATACGAGATTATAGATAAAAAATATTTGCTTTACAAAAACTATGCTAAAACCTTTCTATATAACAGAACGTTTTTGGAATGAGGTAAACTTGGTGTCATAATATGTTATTCTTTCTTTTATGATAGAATTTATTCTTTCATTTTCGGCATTGAAATATGCAAAATCCCACACTTGATTGTCTTAAGTTTTCAAATTAGAAATTGCTGTTGTCTCAGTCAAGAATCTGGTGAAGCACAGCCATCATGTCAGGATTCGACATGCTAAAATTTTGAACTGCAATTCAGACTCTCCACCGAATCATAGGTTTCTCTCTAGATGTCTAACATGGTGTGTGGAGCACAGAGTAGTGGGATATTTGCATCTGCATGTTTGTGTTCTGAACAAGGCTGGCAACAATGTTCTACCAGCAGAAAATGACAACTAAATTGATTTTCAAAGAGTAAATGAAGAATAAGTACCTAAATCAACACATGATAAAGAAAATATGGGACAGGTTTATTCCAGTGTCAAAAATCTTTGAAGTAAAACATAAAATTGTAAGTGAAATCTGACTAACTACTAGGATTGAGGCTCATAAAATGAGAAAACTGAAGCAAAGGGAGTCTCTGGAAGATTGGCATGAATAGGCTGAAATGGAGTGAAATCTAGCTTGGAGTTGATACTGATCTGTTCAGTTTCATGGGGATAATGTACTATGTCTGCTGTAGAGTGCAAAAAAATGTAACAGTGGCAAGACAGCTTTGAGTTTAAGTGAGAGATGAGTGAGTGTCATCTCCAGGTTAATTTTCTGGGTAAGACACTGAGATTGCCTGTGTAGTAAGAGTTAACTCACCACTCTTGGGGTGCTCAAGCCCTGTATTTCAAACAAAGCGCTAGCCTTCAACCAGCTCCTGTGAGATTAACTCTGAACTCTTGGGAAAGGGTCTGGTCAGACAAGAGTGTCTTTGTATACCTGAGACATTAGATTGCATCAGATAGTTTATGCTGAATAATGTTACTTAGAGTGAACATCTGTTTTTGCTCACCTGGGGCCCTCGTACACTGTATCAGGTTGACCTTTGCAGGGTAGAGGGTTGAAGGCTAAGTAGCTAAGGTCAGTCGCATGGGCACTCCAAGACTTCATGAATAACCTCCAACAACTATCCTGGACACAAAGGCTTGAGTGAGCTTCCCTGGTTGGAAACACTTTCTAAATGTTGACTCAATCATTTCTGAGAGAAGGAAGCACTGTCCACTGGAAGAAGACAACTGGAAGCCCATGCCATGTTTCTCCTGGACTCCACCCTATGAAATCTATTTTTGTCTGTGTGCTGCTTTTAATCTGTATCCCTTTTGATGTGATAAACCATAACTGTGATAATAACATATCTTCTTTTCCAAGTTTCTGAGTTTTTCTGGCAAATCATGGGACCTGAGGATAGTCCTGAGGATCCCTCACATACTGCCTCAGTGGCACTATGATACCATAATATGGGGAAAAGAAAAAGAAAAGAGAAATAATGAAGCATTCCACCTTGGTAGGGATAATCTGTTATCCGTGGATTATTGGACCAGGAACTGTGCCAGTTGCACTCAGAAAAGTTAGGATATTCTAGATAACACTACAAAGTGGTGTAGGCCACCAAGAACTAGGGTTTACTATTTAGCTATTTTTGAATACATAAATAAATTTCAGGTCCAGAAGGCTCCTCCTTGATTCTATTGGATACCTTAATTACAAGCACCATTTATCAATTGCCTATTATGGACCAAAGATTAGTTACCTATATTGTAATTACTTTGGTCCATTGACTTTTTCCCATTGCATTTTACCTCCTTTTGAGTTTCTCAGACTTTGATTCTTTAGCTGTCATCACCCTACCCCAATTTATAATGTAGTAAATAGGGGTTTTGTCTCTATATTCTAGATATAGAAGCTGAAGGACAAAAATGAAATGACTTCCCTAAATTACTCATATAGGTGGTATGTGACAGAGCAAGGGTTTGAAATCGTGTTGTGCAAGTATGATTCTTGAAATTGTTTTCATGTTACACAACATGTACACGGCATGAAAATTTAAAAAATTATTTTTTTCTTTTTTGTTCCCTTTTTCTTTTTGTGTTTTATAAGTTCCTTGTTGAAATGGTAGAACCTCAGTTGTAATTACAGTATCTTGATGTTTTAAGCTGTGACAGAGCTTGCTAAACTGTTTTAACATTGGAAAATCACATTTCTGGGCACTAGGTGTAGTGGTGCTTTTTAAAATAAACTCTCTATGCTTACTCTTTATTATCTATTTTACTTGATTAATACTATGAAGTTATTCTTTCTATGGTCAGTATTCTTTTGGATCTTCGTAAATGGTTAAATCCTTTTTATGTAAACTATGGCTCCTTGCATGCCAGTTCTTTCTTCTGTATTAATTTCTTCTTGAGAAACTACATGGGTCAATAATTCTTCCAAAGATTCTAATTAGAAACACCCTCAATATGTCTTTCACAACATATAACTGGATATAATTTTAGATTAACTCTTATTTTATAGTTTAAAGTATTTTTTGATTGTCTTCTTACATCTGTTATTACTGATGAGAAGACTACTGACTTGAATAGCCCTTCCTTGTTTTTTTTTTTAAACATCTTTATTGGAGTATAATTGTTTTACAATGGTGTGCTAGTTTCTGCTTTATAAGAAAATGAATCAGCTATACATATACATATATCGCCATATCTCCTCCCTCTTGCTTCTCCCTCCCACCCTCTCTATCCCATCCCCTAGGTGGTCACAAAGCACTGAGCTGATCTCCTTGTGCTATGCGGCTGCTTCCCACTAGCTATCTATTTTATATTTGGTAGTGTATATATGTCCATGCCACTCTCTCACTTTGTCCCAGCTTACCTTTCCCCCTCCCCATGTCCTCAGGTCCATTTTCTAGTAGATCTGCATTCTTATTCCCATCCTGCCTCTAGGTTCTTCATAACATTTTTTTTTAAGATCCATATATATGTGTTAACATATGGTATTTGTTTTTCTCTTTTTGACTGACTTCACTCTGAATGACAGACTCTAGGTCCATCCACCTGACTACAAATAACTCAATTTCGTTTCTTTTTATGGCTGAGTAATATTCCATTGTATATATATATGCCATATCTTCTTTATCCATTCATCTGTCAGTGGACACTTAGGTTGCTTCCATGTCCTGGCTATTGTAAATAGAGCTGCAATGAACATTGTGGTACATGACTCATTTTGAATTATGGTTTTCTCAGGGTATATGCCCAGTAGTGGGATTGCTGGGTCGTATGGTAGTTCTACTTTTAGGTTTTTAAGGAACCTCCATACTGTTCTCCATAGTGGCTGTATCAACATACATTCCCACCAACAGTGCCAGAGGGTTCCCTTTTCTCCACACCCTCTCCAACATTTATTGTTTGTAGATTTTTTGATGATGGCCATTCTGACTGATGTGAGGTGATACCTCATTGTAGTTTTGATTTGCATTTCTCTAATGATTAGTGATGTTGAGTATCCTTTCATGTGTTTGTTGGCAATCTGTATATCTTCTTTGGAGAAATGTCTATTTAGGTCTTCTGCCCATTTTTGGATTGGGTTGTTTGTTTGTTTGATATTGAGCTGCCTGAGCTGCTTGTAAATTTTGGAGCTTAATCCTTTGTCAGTTGCTTCATTTGCAAATATTTTCTCTTATTCTGAGGGTTGTCTTTCACATATGGTCACCTTATCTTTGATAAAGGAGGCAAGAATATACAATGAGAAAAGACAGCCTCTTCAATAAGTGGTGCTGGGAAAACTGGACAGCTACATGTAGAAGAATGAAATTAGAACACTTCCTAACACCATAAACAAAAATAAACTCAAAATGGATTAAATACCTAAATGTAAGGCCAGACACTATAAAACTCTTAGAGGAAAACATAGGCAGAACACTCTATGACATAAATCATAGCAAGATCCTTTTTGACCCACCTCCTAGAGAAATGGTAATAAAAACAAAAATAAACAAATGGGACCTAATGAAACTTAAAAGCTGTTGCACAGCAAAGGAATCCTTGTTATTTTAAAAAATATCTTCATTTCTATTTTAACTTTAATAAGTCTCAATGAAGATTAATGTTGTTTGTGCTTTGTAGAACTAATTGTCTTCTATATTAAGATCTCATGTCCTTCTTCAGTCTTGGAACTGTCTTATATTATTTCTCTCCCACTTTTTGTTTTCTTCTTTCAGAATTCTTGGTGATGTGTTTTGGGAGTTCTTCTGTCCCATCTATTTGAAATTTTCTATGTCTTTTACTTTCAGTGCTACATTGTAGGTAACTTCCTCAGACATATAATTCACTTTCAATTATTCCAAAATAATTAAAATAATTCCTAAATGATCCTAAATATTCCTAGTATTTTTTCTAAGTATTAATGGAAATGTGGGTGTTTATGTTTTAATTTCATTGAGTATATTTTATTTGATTATTAAATCTACTTTTTAAGAATATTTAATATCTTAGTTTTCTAGTTTTTTATCTCTTTGTTATTTTAAATCTTTTAAATGTGACTATTAAGCATATTAAACTTACTATTTATATAGTCTGTAATATCCAGTTCTTCTTTGTGTGTGTGAGTGTGTTTGTGTGTGTGTGTGTGTGTGTGTGTGTGTGTGTGTGTGAATGTGTGCATGCTAACTCATCTTCATGATGTATTGTTTCCCCAAATACTTCCTTGTTTAAAAGTTATATCCTCCTCAGTGAGGTTGTTTTCTATGATAATGTAAAATATCATGGGTGGTGGAACTATCCCTTTAAAATATATTAATGTTTGTCACTGCTAAGGCCGTAAGAGTTTTTCTAGTCAGAAGTCATTTTGAGGTAGGTTCCTCAATTTATGTGCCTGTGTACCCCATTAGTGGTATTAATTGACTTTATACAAAAGCATGGTGGAGTACTCAGTTTCCAGATTGTCACTAGAGACTCCTGTTTTATTCAAGGGCCCACAAGCATCACAGGCATCCTTTACACTTTCCCTTGACAACTAGCAGATATTTTCACTTACAGATCAGTGCTTTATGACTTTCAGCTATCTACAGTTATCTTAGTTTTTACTTTTTTTATAAGTGTTAGAATCCAGACTTTCTCCCCTCCATACTTCTGGGGTGTAAGTTCTCAAAGTGTGGTCTGGCATCTCTGATCTCTCGGTGTCCTTAGACCCATTCAGAAGGACTATGGAATCAAAAAATATTCATTTATTCTCCTAGGAGTGTCAAGTAAGTTTTTTCATGGTGTGTGATACTGAAACAGATTGAATGAAAAAGACAGATATGGGAATATGTCTGTAGTCTATTAATCATTATTGTTTTGAAAAATATAGTTATTAGTTGTAAAATTTTATTTATGTTAACTTATTATGAATTAATTACTGCTATTTAAATTAGTAAATAAATTTTAAATTCTGTTTTCATTTCTAATAAATATCAATCTAATCTAATAGAGTAAATAGTAATATTTACTCTAATAAAGTAAATATTAATCTAATATAATAAGTAAACAATAGCTTTTGGGGATCTTTATTAATTTTTAAGAGTATATGGTTTTAAGACAAAAGTGTAGGAGAACCCCTGGTCTGGGGCATTAAACCCTAGCCATTAAAGATCCTATCTGGTTCTAATTATGGTATAAGCACCTGGATTTTAGTTCCCTCACATTTCTGACTTTGAGTTTCTTTTTTATCCCTTTCACTGGAGAGTTATCTTTCCTGATTTTGAGTTCCATAATTTATTAATTGTTTCTCTTCCAGCATTATTTTATATAAGAAATAGGAGAGAGAAATCCATTTACCAGTTCAATCTGCCAAATTAACTGAAAGTGGCCACAGTCATTTATCTTAGTTTTACCCACCCAATCCATTTCTATCTTCATTTTCTCCAATATTGTCAGTTTTATGCATAAATACCATCTAACTATAAACAAATCTTAATGCAGAGTTATAGTTTTACAGGTGATTTCATTGTGTAAATTTTTTTCAGAATATTAAAATATTTTACTCAAAGTTTTATAACTTTATTCCATCATATGAATATACTCACTTTATCATGTTTTATGACTGGATTAAGAAGACCAAAATTGGCTTCAGAGATGAAAGAAATAAAACACATGGACACTACCAGCTCTCTTTCTCGTTCCTTTGAAAAACAGTAGGCATTATCACCATGCTTGACAGTACATAAATTTGAAGTGATTGGTATGTATAAGTTTCACTTACATGGATTTATGGCTGGATAGATGATAAAAGCCTGTCAGCCCTTTGTTTGACACATATGAACTTGGAACTCTCTCTACTATTTGGAACATCAAAAGTGAGACACAGATGATAAACCTGAGACATAATGGCTTCCCCAAATCTCTCTTCTGTTTTCAGTGGATCTTAGTTGAAGGTAATGGTCAATATTTCTGTGACTTAAGGAATCAAGAATAAGGTCACAAACCAAGTTTGACCAAGTCAGTTAAGTTTTAGCATTGACAATTTCAAGTCTGGGGGAAACTCCATTGCCCTGCCATGCAAGTATGATTGGTGACCCCAACCAGACCATAATCAGTAGCTACCATGTAAGATAACAAACACGTTGTTCAGCAAGCTGGGCTATTCAAAACTGATGTCATGATTCTGACCCTGAAATTAATTTGATCCCTGTGTGGAAGGCTGACTTCTAAGATGTCTCCTAAGGTTTTGCCTTCCAGAGTACACACCCTAGGTAATCCCTTTTGTTTTAGTGTGGGTAGGGCCAGTGAATGAATAGGATAGACTATCATTCCCATGATTATGGTATTATATATGGCAAAATGAAACTTTTTCATATGTAATTAAGGTCTCTAATCAGCTGCTTTGAGTCTGACCTAATCCACTGAACCTTTAAAAGACCCAGGAAGCAACAGTAGAAATTCTTCTGCTGGCCTTCAAGGAAGTAAACATGCACACTTTGCACTTCCTCTGGGGGTCCTGTTATAAAGAACTGCAGGTGGCCTCTAGGAGGTGACAGTGTTCCATGAGTGAGCAGCCAACAAAAAGTGTGAAACTCAGTCGTATGGCAAGGAAATGAATCCTTCCAACAACCTGGAAGCTTGGAAGAGAATCCCAAGAGTTGGATAAGTATTGTAGCCCAGCTGACCATGCTTTTACCCTGGTGAGACGCTGAGCAGAAAACCCAGTTACCTTTTACCTGTACTCTTGACCCATGGAAACTGAGATATTAAATTTGTTTTGTTTTATGCTGCTAAATGAATAATAACTTGTTATACAGCAATAGAAAAATTAAACATCCTGTGTGTGTATGTATGTTTATGTGTGGGCGTGGGTTTGTGTATTTAAGCCTCTGTGCTACTGATTATGTACCCTGCCTTGATTTCATTGTACTAGGAATTGTTTATATATATCATTTTAAGAACTTGCTGTGGAGAGTTATTGCATGGTTTACCAGGAATTAATGCTAATTTCTTTTTTTTTTTTTTTTTTTTTTTTTTGCGGTACGCGGGCCTCTCACTGTTGTGGCCTCTCCTGTTGCAGAGCACAGGCTCCAGACGCGCAGGCTCAGCGGCCATGGCTCATGGGCCTAGCCACTCCGCAGACATGTGGGATCTTCCCGGACCGGGGCACGAACCCGTGTTCCCTGCATTGGCAGGTGGACTCTCAACCACTGTGCCACCAGGGAAGCCCAATTAATGCTAATTTCTGAATAGGTTTAGTAAGTTAGAGGGGTTGTAATATATATCAAACACCTTAAGTAGAAAGAGGGAAGTTAAGCTAAAACCATCCATTACAATTTAAAAAATGTATTGAGGAAGAGTTATTGTTGAAATTTGTGGGAGCTATAGAGATGACAATGACAGTTGCTGACCATTAAGTGTGTGTCATCTAGAAGGAAATAATGCTCATTCTTAGAACAAGACATGATAAGAAAAAATGTACTCAAAAGATAAGATGTTTAAAACTTAAGAGGAATGAAATTAATTTTATGTATATTTTGGAAGAGAGATTTTATTGAGTTGTCGAGGAATAGACAGAGCTGAAATATACAGTTGAGTACATGAAGTAATTTTCAGTGGCTGTGGGTTCAGGGAGGGACATTTGAATCTATGATAACAGCTTGTACAAGAGAAGTGGTGGCATATGAGGCATTTTTGAATGGCTGTGACCAGAACACCAGATTTTTAATCTGTTCACTTCATTCCATTTTCTGTCACACACTTTTTAGTAGTATGTGTTTTAAGATTTGCATATTACCTTTATCCATTGATACCATGACACAAAGTAATTGCAGGAACAAAATCACCAAAATGAAGATTGGTCTATATACTACATTAGGGTAGTATTGTTGTATGATTTTTTCTGCTAGGGTCTATATTGATTTGCACCTTCAATTTATTAATTGAAGGGATGTGAATGACACTTGTCCTTGTGAAACGTTCAGTTAAAAATCAACATAACAGGGCTTTCCTGGTGGCGCAGTGGTTGGGAATCCGCCTGCCAATGCAGGGGACGCGGGTTCATGCCCCTGTCCGGGAAGATCCCACATGCCGCGGAGCGGCTGGGCCCGTGAGCCATGGCTGCTGAGCCTGCGTGTCCAGAGCCTGTGCTCTGCAACGGGAGAGGCCACAACAGTGAGAGGCCCACGTACCGGGAAAAAAAAAAAAAAAAAAAAATCAACATAACAGTTTGTAAATAAGAATTCAAATGCTAATATTATTTTAACTTTGAAAACTCATTTTAAGTATCTCATTATTTATACGTTTTGTAAAGTTTATTTGTACTTAAGAGAACTTTGACTATGTAGCTAATTAAGTTTCACTAAATATTATGAAATACATTTATAAATGTTCTTTTTCTGAAATTCAGCTGCCAAACAACAAATGCTCTTTTAAGTATTTTAAAAATCAATTTGTTTCCCTAAATGTTGTAAAGTGCATATGTGTGTTTTATTTTAAGCAGTCTCTCTAGCAAACATATTGTAGTCAAACACTTACATAGTCCTAATAAATCCCACAAATTAAATTTATAAATGCAGTTATTTATGTTTTCCTGAATATTCTGTTTGCAAAGTTAGCTAAATTTTTATCTTAAAATCACTAGTCTAAAATAAATTAACAAGTATTATTATTTGGAATAAAGATATCTGTACCTATTTAATATCAGATTATTTTAAACATATTTTAAATACCAAATATTCTCACTTGTTGCTAAATTTGTAAAAATACTAAAGATATAGATTTGATTTACTACACTTATGTACTTTCTCAGGGTGTTAAATTCTTACATGTTATACAATAGCAAGTGAATTTAGGGTTAGAATTACAGATCAGAATGGTTTGGTTTGAGTTTTCTAGTGTACTTAGATTGACTAGAAATCAGATTTTTGGTCAGACCATTGACTGTAGAACTACAGGTATCTAGCATGTTTTCCCTGTGATCACAAGAAACAGGTTGAGCCTGGCTATAATCTCTTTGCCAGTGTGGAGCTAAATATAGTATGGAAAACCAGGATTCCTTTCACAGCCTAAGTCCTTTGACTTCAGGTGTAATCCTTTTTTTTTAAACTGCTTTGGACTTTATCTCCTAATTAATACAGATGAACCACAGTAACTCTAGTCCAGGATGCTTTACCACTTTATTAGATTTAAGTAACTTTTTTAACATTGATTCAATTTTTAAATTATTTGAATCATATCTGTTCTTAACAAATGTATTCTGTAACCTATATTGGCAAGAATCTCACTTGTACAAAAGTATAGTTTTTGTCTTCTTATATCTTAGTTATTAATCTGGCCACTTTCACATGTTAAAAAGTTTAAAAAATATTTAACATTATAAAAAGTTAAAGGAATAATGGTTTCATGGATAACACTATGACTCTATCATGACTATTGGTAACTAATTATTAAAATGTGTATGTATGCCTCAGTGTTTTCAAGTCTTCCCCTCCTCACAAACACAAACACCTTCTTTCCCGCTGAAACTGATTTTTAAAAATAACTAATACTTACAAAATATCCTAGCAAGTTTTTAGCCGTTAAACAGTGCATAGGCTCTCTGGATACTAGCCCCATTCTTTTTCTTTCTTTTTTTTTTTTTTTTGAAGTACGCGGGCCTCCGGACGCTCAGGCTCAGCGGCCATGGCTTACGGGCCCAGCCGCTCCACAGCATGTGGTGTCTTGCCGGACCAGGGCAGGAACCCTTGTGCCCTGCATCGGCAGGCGGACTCTCAACCACTGCGCCACCAGGGAAGCCCAGCAGCCCCATTCATGAAAGGTTTGTTTCCCGTGATTCCACCCTTTTCTTTCTGAAAACTTCAGGTTATTTTCCCCAATCTCTTCAACTATACCTTCTCTTAAAAATGTATTAAGTGCTAGTATTCCTGAAAATTCTGGTTTGGCACTCCTTCAATCCCAATAGCCATCTACCTAGTTGAGATACATATTGAGAAAGACAAACCAGTGCCTGATATGCAGGAGCTTGGCTGGCGCTGTCATTCAGACCCTGGTATTACTATGGTTTGGCACTCACAGTTAGGTCCTGTATTCTCTTGCTGAGCAGAAACAATTTCATAGAACAGCAAGATCAGATAAAGCTACTCTGTGACCATAATGAATCAAGACAAAAGTAAAAACATTCACAGTGATGCCTGAACACAGATAAAACTGGAACATTTTCCATGCCACAAAATGCCAGCTATACCTCTACCATAGCTAAAATGGGTGACTGGCTGTTCCTTTACCAATTACAACTTTAGTTATGCTCTAATCTCCCTTCCCTATAGATAAGATTTTTTAAGATACCTAATCATAGCTTTCCCTTATTGCCCAACAGCATCTCATACAGAGAAAAGCACTGCTGTCATTAATCTTCCCCATACTCACGTAACACAAGTCCGGATCCTTTAATAAGTCTTTTTAACATCCACTTACTGAGGTGGTCCATGGTTCCCCATGGTGTGTGTAATCCTTTGCTGCAAAGAGTAATCAATGCAACTTGTTCAGTAAGAGGTGTGTTTGGAAGTGATTGACAATATCTGTAAAACTCCATGCTTTTACATGTATGCTTTTACACCTGTATGTTTAGGACTCCAAAAAAATATAGCCCAAGCAAAAACTCTTATCTAAAGGTAAAAATTCACTTAATTGTCATTTGCTAGACTTTTTTTTTTTACCTACATGTTTCTCAGACATACCAATTTCAACATCCCCAAATTAAACAAATTATCTCCTCCAGAGAAGCCCTTTCTCTAATTTTCCTATCCTATTGAAGAGACCTCTTCTTTAGCCAGAAACCCAAAAAGTAGCTTTGACAGCTACCTAACTCACTACATGCAACTTTCATTCTTTTGGACTTCTAAATATCTACCTTTATTTTACATTGCCACTGGTGCTTCTCAAATTCAGGTCCTCACTTTTCTTATCACAGTAGCCAACTGACAATACTAATTCATGTACAGTATCATTTTGTTCCTATCATGTCAGATGCCCAAGTGATCTTTCTAAGAGTCTAAACCCATCAGGTCACTTCTTTACATAAAATCCTTCAATTTCTTCTCAAACGTACAATATTAAATTCGAATCTCTTAGGAGAATTTGCAAGCAAAATCATTATCAGGTCTTTGCCTACTTCATTAGCTTTATCTCAAGCAATTTACAAAAGAACATTTCAGACCAGTTGTTATCCTTATGAATCTGTTTTCTAATTACATTTTACTGAAATATAATTAACATAAAACAAAAGTCAAAGATCCTAAGTGTTCAGTTTGATGAGTTTTGATGTTCCTCTATACCCTTGTACCACCACATAAAATAAGAAAATTTTGTCATGCCCCTTTTTAGCTTATTTTACTTTGACTCAGCAACTGCTTTCTAATTTTTGTCTCATTAAATAGTTTTGATTGTTCTTGGACTTCATATAAATACAGTATGGACTCTTTTAGTTGAGCTTCTTACATTTAATAAATTATATAAGGGATTCATTACTTAGTGACTTCATTGGAAAGCAATTCAGTGTTTTTGTATGGATCTATTTTTGGACACTGTATGCAATTCCAAAACTTTATTTTTTTTTTTTTGTGATACTACACCGTCTTAATGAAACTTTGTACCAAGGCTTGAAATTAAGTGATTTAAACTCTCTAATTTTATTTTAAATTATATAATGTTAAAGATATTTTAGGTCCTTTGCATTTCCTTATCAAACTTAAAATGAACGTGTCAGTTTTTTTTTAAAAAGTCTGTTAGAATTTAATTATGAGTGCACTGAATCTATAAAACAATATTGAAGAATAGATATCATAATAATGTTGAATCCTCCAATCCATGAGTATAGTATATCTCTTCATATAGTTAGGCTTCTGTAGATTTTTGTCAACAATATTTTATAGATTTCAAGACAAAGAGTTTAAATTTTGAAAAATTAATTGCCAATTATTTGATTTTTTGAAGCTATTTTAAATAATTGTTTAATTTTATATTTCAGTTGTTTGTGACTAATATATCGATCATGTATTTTTTTCTTTTTATGGCTCAATCTTGTATGTTTTTCTTGTATGTCTTGATTCTGATAAATTGATTTATTTTAGATTGCTGTTGATTCTACAGTGTTGTCTATATATGCAATGATGCTGTTGCTAAATAATTAGAGTTTTGGTTCTTCTTTTCTCATCTTTATTACTTTTATTTATGTGTTTTTGCCTATTTGAACTTCCTAGATTCCCCAGTACAAGTTTGAACATAAGTAATGATAAGGCTTCCTTTCCTTGGTCCCAGTATGAAAGGCAACATACTCAGTCTCTCCTCAAGATGTTAGCTGTAGGTTTTACAAATACTCTCTTTATTTAATTAACAATGCTTCCTTCTATTTGTATTTGCTAAAGGTTTTTTATCATGAATGGGTGTGAATATTGCCAAATGCTTTTTTTTTCTTTAGCTTACTTCTTGTAACTCCCCCATATCAGGCTTAGGGCTCTTTCTATAGGAATGGCTCAGTTCAGTATTTCAGACTTCTAGACCAAGGGTGCCTCTCAATGATTATGGCAAAAAAGTGAAACAAGGGGCCAGAATCACATAAAGACTCTTGTATTTTTTTTATCCTACATACCACTTATATTTTGCCTTCTGAAATATGAAAATAGAATTTTTACAAACCTCAGTTGAAGGCTAATACTTAAAAAAATTTTTTTTAATTATTGTAAATTAATGTATCTGCCAATTCGGTTCCTGTGGCAACATGGATGAAAAACTCCAAATTGAGCTAAATCACTTCTGTCTACTATTAATACATTAAGTTGGAAGTATGCAGTTGATAAAGGCCTAGTGGTACTTGCCTCAAACATTAGAGCAAACTAGATGCTAGAAAAGATACATTTTCATTTCTCTCAAATGACAAATCTAGTACCTTTATTCTGCAACTACCAATCTCCTTGTTTTCTGTGATTAATGACATCCACTGTCTCTGTCAGTGGATGTCTATATAGTTCGTCACCTCAACACTTCCTCCCCCTGCCCAAAAATACATTTATAAACTGTGATACTACTCTAGGGATTTTCTTTTGTAGCAGATAAGCAGATAGTCTTTCATACATTTACCTGATATTTAAATATAAATACACAGAGAGAGATAGATTGTGGTATCTTAAATACTGATCTGCCTTCCACTAAAGTGCCTATATTGTATGTCTAATTTCCCTACCATTTTTTTAACCCTCTACTTGTTCTGGTGTGTTCAAATCTAACTACATCTCCTTTATTATGTTGCTGAAACTCCGAATGCCTTTTCCTCTAGTAAAATGTAATTTTTCAAATACATTTTCTCATTATTAAGCCTATGTTGAATGTCATTTATCATTTATGTAGAGTTGTTATATGAAAATAGGATATAAAGTGAATTTTCGTTTATCATGTATTGATATCTTTACACATAGTATTTTATTTTAAACACTCAAGAGTTTTGAAGAAGTCCCTCTGCACTATATCAAGGAAGAGCTAGAAAAGTTGTTAATGAAAATACTTAACTTTATTAGTTTAAAAATTTAATGGAATACAAGTAGTATATATCTTTTTTTCTATTTTTTCAAGGTATCTGTTCTTTTTACATTTTGCAAGCTCAAGTCAAGATTTGCCTCATTTCACTGAATGAGAGCTATGGATTTTATATGGTGTTAACTCTTTGAGCTCTATTTTGTTGAGTGTCACATGCCCATTAAAATTAATCAATCAAAATAAATGTTTAGTTTTACTGATAGCCACTGTTTTCACACATTATTATTTATTTTGCTTTAAATGGTGTGATCTTGTTTTCAGTCTAATATGGTAATTCGAAATGAGATCAGTGATTAGGCATGCTGTGTAATTCTTTAAAGTAGGTTTAGGTTAATTTAATCTAATCTAAATCTAGAAATATACAGCCATATTTTAGTTATGTAATTATAGTTTAGGTACTAATTGACTCTTTTCAGAGGATTGAAGTTCTGCAAAATCTTTTTCACACTTCAGCAGATGATCACAGTGCCAGATTTAACCAGTTATTTCCATCTTCCTGTTGAACAATAAGCATTTTTTAGAATGGTTGACTTCACAATTAGGCAAGAAATTCCCAAATTCTGTTACACTAGGTTGACATTTCCAAAGGGTTTTGGACAGTGTAAATCTAAGCTAGAAAATCTCTTTGAAGAAAATTTAATTCTTCTAAAGTAGAAATACTTTGAAGAAAATAAAATATTTAAACCTGGATTATTGATAACAAACCAAAGATAGAAGTATATACAGTTGAACAACATGGGTTTGAACTGCACGGGTCCACTTCTATGTGAATTTTTTCAGTAATAAATACTATAGTACTACATAATTCATGCTGGTTTAATCCATGGTTGTTTAAATTTATGTCTGTGGAACTACAGTTACGGAAGGCCAAATGTAAGTTATACATGACTGCACTGAAGGGTCAATGCCTGCAACCCATGAGTTGTTCAAGGATATTCTGTACTTGGTATTACAGCTGTTCATGTTTGACCTTGAGAGAAGGAAAACACATGGGAAAAAGAAAGGAAGCCTAGGAATAAAATTTGTCATATGTCCTTAAAGTAGGAATATTAGGAAAGAAAGAAGATATCCTAGGATACAAAGAGTTAGTACAGTAATAACAGGGAAAACAACAGAGATGATAATATAGAAAATATTTACCCTGTGTCAATCCCTGCCGCAGGGACTTTTTTTTTTTTTTTTTGCGGTACACGGGCCTCTCACTGTTGTGGCCTCTCCCGTTGCGGAGCACAGGCTCAGGACACGCAGGCTCAGCGGCCATGGCTCACGGGCCTAGTTGCTCTGCGGCATGTGGGATCTTCCTGGACCAGGGCACAAACCCGTGTCCCCTGCATCGGCAGGTGGACTCTCACCCACTGCGCCACCAGGGAAGCCCTCCAGGGACTTTTTATACATTTAATTATGTAGTCATGACAAAAACCCCATGTGAGAAATATTTTTATTTCCATTTTATAAATATTTTAAAAGAGACTGTATGAGTTTAAACTAAAGTAAATGTAGATATTTTGTATTAAGTGTAGCTGAATTGGGGCTCTAGAAATATCTCTAACTCACTCTGTTGAACAGCTTTGATAGTACTACCTGAAATTACACAGGGACATATTTTAATAGATGAAGTGAGGGACCTCACATAATGTAGAATTATCAAGAAAAAATGATAGTTCATTGGTCACTTTCACAAGCAAATTTATTAGATCAATAGGCAAAGCAATCTAATTATTGGGATTAAGTATACAGCAGATGATGGAGAAAGACAGTTACACTGTAAAGACCTTTCAGTGAAGTTTTAGAGTTAAGACAATATGGTTGTCAACAATGTAGGTTTTTAAAAAAGTATTTAAGATGTGAAATATATTAAATAGAGAAGAAAATAAAGAGGGTACAAATATAGTTTAACCGTTTCATAGCAAGTAACATAAAACCTAATTCTAAGGACCATTCTTTTTTGAGATTAAAAACATACAGTTTTGTAAAGGACACATGTTGAATGATATTTTAAGAGGATAACGGTTTGAATTCCAAATGTCTCAATTCAATGGTCATATTTAAGACAATCTTTTTCCATTTCCACTTACAGGAAGTGGTTTAATATGTTCATGAAAGGGTACAAGCACCAATACCTTAAATTAATATTTGCTTTCACAAGTGTTTATAAACATTAATATAAACAAAATAGATGTTACTTATTTTATCATCTCTATACTAAATTTGTAATAAACATTTATCAAAAATTTAAATGATTCCAATGTTTAAATATCTATGGATATTTACATTGATATTTTTATGGAATACTGAATCCCAGGAATATGAGTTTTATTAGCACTTGAGTTAAACACATTTTTTTAGATAAAGGAAATATATCTGTCAGTATGCTTTCACAGCTCTTTGATCTCCCTGTAGAACATACTCTATAGTTAATATGTCTTACTGCAAATTTCTCTTTATAATATTTCACAGGTTATTTTAAGACAAAGAATAATGTGTTTTCTATTAGTTAAGAAGTTTTGTCACATCTTATGCATATCTTCATGTGTTGAAAGGCATCAACCCCAAGGATATTTTGGCTTATAAACCTCTTTAAATGTGACCTTTTTCCTCTGTTTTGAGGCTTTATATTTACTTGCCACCTCATAAAAAAGATATTAAAATGAAAATACATTTAATGTGCTCATTCAGAAATGTGTTACTTTATGAAATTCAAAACATAAACTGAAATACAAAGAATAATTTAAAACATTAAAAGTAGTACCACACAGATATAATACCATGCACAAATTCTCTAGCCCATCAGCATTGCTCATGAGAGACAGTTACCATCATTAGGTATATAAACCAGTTGCTAATATTCAAGGAGGACTCTCACAAAATGGTCATGTGCAAAGTGGCTGTCTTGCAAATCAATGCCTGAATTTTAGACCAACTAGCCTAGTGATTTTCACCTTGGAGCTCAGAATTGGAAGTACTGGCTAGGTTTCCAATATATGTAATTTTAATTTATAAGGCATTCATCTCTAAATGAGCATTCAAACAAACTTGTGCTCACTTTCAGTTGTTTGGAGAATGACTGCCTACCTCTTTGAAGCAACCTTCCTGACACAAGCTAAGATCCCTGGATGAGACCTTCATTCATAGGCAAAATGGCTTATGAAAGTTGAACCATCAGAAGCGTGCACTTCTTTGAATGTTTAGTGCAATTCACCTGTGATGCCGTCTGGTCCTAGAGTTTTGTTTATTGGGAGGTTTTTGATTGTTTCAATTTTATATTTCTTCCCCGGTCAGTCTTGGAAGACTGTATGTTTCTAGGAATGTATACATTTCCCCTAGGTTATCCAGTTTGTTGGTGCATAAATGCTTGTAGTAATTTCTTGTAATCCTTTTTATTTCTGTGATCTCAGTTATAATTTCTCCACTTTAATTTCTAGTTTCGTTTTTTTGAATTCTCTTTGTTTCTTGGTTAGTCTAGCTAAAGAATTGTCAATTTTGTGTATCTTTTCAAAGAACCAGCTCTTAGTTTCATTGATTTTTTCTGTTGTTTTTTAGTCTCTATTTCACTTATTTCCAATTGAATCTTTATTAGTTTCTTCCTACTACTAACATTGGGCTTCATTTGCTCTTCTTTTTCTAGTTTCTTTAGGTATAAAGTTGGTTTATTTGAGATTTTTCTTATTTCTTGAGGTAGGCCTATATTGCTATATACTTCCCTCTTGGGACCACTTGAGCTGAATCCCATAGATTTTGGTATGTTGTAGTTCTGTTTTCTTTTGTCTTTAGATATATTTTGATTTCTCCTTTGATTTCTTTGATAATCCATTTGTTGTTCAATAGCATGTTGCTTAATTGCCACATTTTTGTTGTTTCTCTCATTTTCTTCTTTTAATTGATTTCTGTTTCATTCCATTTGGGTCAGAAAGGATGATGGATATGATTTAAATCTTTTTGAATTTATTAAGACTTGTTTTGTGGCCTAATATAAATCGATCCTGGAGAATATTCCATGTGCTCTTGAGAAGAATGTGTATTCTTGTATTCTGCTTTTGGATGGAATTTTCTGTATATATCTATTAAGTATCTTGTCCAATATTTTTTTTGACCACTATTACCTTATGAATCTTCTGTCTTGATGATCTATCCATTGATGTAAGTGGGACATTAAAAAATCCCTTAGTATTATTGTATTGCTGTCAGTCTCTCCCTTTAAGCCTGTTAATATTTGTTTTCTGTATTTTGGTGCCCCTATGTTGGGTGCATAAATAGTTATGAATGTTATATCCTCTTCTTAGATTGACCCCCTTATCATATGCAATACCATTCTTTTTCTTTTGTTACAGTCTCTGTTCTAAAGTCTATTTTGTCGATATGAGTATAGTTATCCCAGATTTCTTTTCATTTCCATTTGCATGGAGTATTTTTCACATCCCCTTCACTTACAGTCTGTGTAAGTCCTTACTTCTGAAGTGAGTCTCTTGTAGGAAGCACATAGATGGATCTTATTTTTTTTCCATTCAGCCACTTGATGCCTTTGATTGGAGAATTTAGTCCATTTACATTCAGAGTAGTTATTTATAGATATGCACTTATTGCCATTTTGTTTCTTGTTTTTTGGCTATTTTCATAGTTCTTTCTGGTCCCTTCTTCTCTTTCTCTCTTCCCTTGTGGTTTAATGGCTTTCTTTAATATTATATTTAGATTTCTTCCTCATTTTCTTTTGTGTATTTACTGTAAGTTTTTGCTTTATGGTTACCATGAGGTTCACATGTAACATCCTTTGTATATAACGATTTGTTTAGAGTTGAAAGCAACTTAAATTTGAACACATTCCAAACTTTATGTTTTTACTCCCCCAACCCCACATTTTATATTTTTGATGTCACATTTTACATCTTTTTATTTTATTTATTTCTTAACTAATTATTGTACTTTTAAAGTTAACTTTTTGTTTCTTTTAAACTTCTTACTTGCTTTGTAAGTGATTGATCCATTATCTTTACTATATATTTACCTTTTCCAGTGATATTGGATGTTTTCTTATTTTAATTAGTGCCCCCCCCATTTTTAGCTTAAAGAAGTCCTTTTTTTTTAACATCTTTATTGGAGTATAATTACTTCACAATGGTGTGCTAGTTTCTGCTTTATAACAAAGTGAATCAGTTATACATATACACACGTTCCCATATCTCTTCCCTCTTGCACCTCCCTCCCTCGCACCCTCCCCATCCCACCCCTCCAGGTGGCCACAAACCACTGAGCTGGTGTCCCTGTGCTATGCATCTGCTTCCCACTAGCTATCTATTTTACGTTTGGTAGTGTATATATGTCCATGCCACCCTCTTACTTTGTCACAGCTTACCCGTCCCACTCCCCATATCCTCAAGTCCATTCTCTAGTAGGTCTGTGTCTTTATTCCCGTCTTGCCCCTAGGTTCCTCATGATCTTTTTTTTTTTCTTAGATTCCATATTTATGTGTTAGCACACGGTATTTGTTTTTCTCCTTTGACTTACTTCACTCCGTACGACACACTCTAGGTCCATACAACTCACTACAAATCACTCAATTTCGTTTCTTTTTATGGCTGAGTAATATTCCATTGTATATATGTGCCACATCTTATTTACCCATGCATCTGTTGATGGACACTTAGGTTGCTTCCATGTCCTGGCTATTGTAAATACAGCTGCAATGAACATTTTGGTACATGACTCTTTTTTTTTTTTTTTTGCAGTACGCGGGCCTCTCACTGTTGTGACCTCTCCCGTTGTGGAGCACAGGCTCCGGATGAGCAGGCTCAGTGGCCATGGCTCATGGGCCTAGCCGCTCTGTGGTGTGTGGGATCTTCCCGGACCGGGGCACAAACCCATGTCCCCTGCATCGGCAGGTGGACTCTCAATCACTGTGCCACCAGTGAAGCCCCATGACTCTTTTTGAATTATGGTTTTCTCAGGGTATATGCCCAGTAGTGGGATTGCTGGGTTGTATGGTAGTTCTATTTTTAGTTTTTTAAGGAACCTCTGTACTGTTCTACATAGTGGCTGTATCAATTTACATTCCCACAAACAGTGCAAGAGGGTTCCCTTTTCTCCACACCCTCTCCAGCATTTATTTTTTCTAGATTTTTTGATGATGGCCATTCTGACTGGTGTGAGATGATATCTCATTGTAGTTTTGATTTGCATTTCTCTAATGATTAATGATGTTGAGCATTCTTTCATGTGTTTGTTTAAAATCTGTATATGATCTTTGGAGAAATGTTTATTAGGTCTTCTGCCCATTTTTGGATTGGGTTGCTTGTTTTTTGTTATTGAGCTGCCTGAGCTGCTTGTAAATTTTGGAGCTTAATCCTTTGTCAGTTGCTCCATTTACAAATATTTTGTCCCATTCTGAGGGTTGTCTTTTGATCTTGTTTATGGTTTCCTTTGCTGTGCAAAAGCTTTGAAGTTTCATTAGGTCCCATTTGTTTATTTTTGTTTCCATTTCCATTCCTCTAGGAGGTGGGTCAAAAAGGAACTTGCTGTGATTTATGTCATAGAGTGTTCTGCCTATGTTTTCCTCTAAGAGTTTGATAGTGTCTGGTCTTAAGTTTAGGTCTTTAATCCATTTTGAGTTTATTTTGGTGTATGGAGTCAGGGAGTGCTCTAATTTCATTCTTTTACATGTAGCTGTCCAGTTTTCCCAGCGCCAATTATTGAGGAGGCTGTCCTTTCTCCACTGTACATTCCTGCCTCCTTTATCAAAGATAAGGTGACCATATGTGCGTGGCTTTATCTCTGGGCTTTCTATCCTGGTCCATTGATCTATATTTCTGTTTTTGTGCCAGTACCATACTGTCTTGATTACTGTAGCTTTGTAGTATAGTCTGAAGTCAGGGAGCCTGATTCCTCCAGCTCCATTTTTCGTTCTCAAGATTGCTTTGGCTATTCAGGGTCTTTTCTGTTTCCATACAAATTGTGAAATTTTTTGTTCTAGTTCTGTGAAAAATGCCAATGGTAGATTGATAGGGATTGCATTGGATCTGTAGATTGCTTTGCGTAGTAGAGTCATTTTCACAATGTTGATTCTTCCAATCCAAGAACATGGTCTATCTCTCCATCTATTTGTATCATCCTTAATTTCTTTCATCAGTGTCTTACAATTTTCTGCATACAGGTCTTTTGTCTTCTTAGGTAGATTTATTCCTAGATTTTTTTTTTTTTTTTTTGCAGTGGTAAATGGGAGTGTTTCCTTAATTTCATTTTCAGATTTTTCATCATTAGTGTATAGGAATACCAGAGACTTCTGTGCATTAATTTTGTATCCTGCTACTTTACAAAATTCATTGATTAGCTCTAGTAGTTTTCTGGTAGCATCTTTAGGATTCTCTATGTATAGGATCATGTCATCTGCAAGCAGTGACAGCTTTACTTCTTCATTTCTCATTTGGATTCCTTTTATTTACTTTTCTTCTCTGATTGCTGTGGCTAAAACTTCCAAATCTATGTTGAATAATAGTGGTGAGAGTGGGCAACCTTGTCATGTTCCTGATCTTAGTGGAAATGCTTTCAGTTTTTCACCATTGAGGATGATGTTGGCTTGGGTTTGTCATATATGGCCTTTATTATGTTGAGGAAAGTTCCCTCTATGCCTACTTTCTGCAGGGTTTTTATCATAAATGGGTGTTGAATTTTGTCAAAAGCTTTCTCTGCATCTATTGAAATGATCATATGGTTTTTCTCCTTCAATTTGTTAATATAGTATATCACATTGATTTGCATATATTGAAGAATCCTTGCATTCCTGGAATAAACCCCACTTGATCATGGTGTATGATCCTTTTAATGTGCTGTTGGATTCTGTTTGCTAGTATTTTGTTGAGGATTTTTGCATCTATGTTCATCAGTGATATTGGCCTGTAGTTTTCTTTCTTTGTGACATCTTTGTCTGCTTTTGGTATCAGGGTGATGGTGGCCTCGTAGAATGAATTTCGGAGTGTTCCTCCCTCTGCTGAATTTTGGAAGAGTTTGAGAAGGATAGGGGTTAGCTCTTCTATAAAAGTTTGATAGAAGTTGCCTGTGAAGCCATCTGGTCCTGGGCTTTTGTTTGTTGGAAGATTTTTTTTTTTTTTTTTTTTTTTGCGGTACGCAGGCCTCTCACTGTTGTGGCCTTGCACAGGCTCCGGGCGCGCAGGCTCAGTGGCCATGGCTCAGGGGCCCACCCTCTCCACGGCATGTGGGATCTTCCCACCCAGGGCATGAACCCGTATCCCCTGCATCTGCAGGCGGACTCTCAACCACTGCACCACCAGGGAAGCCCTGTTGGAAGATTTTTAATCAGTTTCAATTTCAGTGCTTGTAATTGGTCTATTCATATTTTCTATTTCTTCCTGGTTCAGTCTCGGCAGGTTGTGCATTTCTAAGAATTTGTCCATTTCTTCCAGGTTGTCCATTTTATTGGCATAGAGTTGCTTGTAGTAATCTCTCATGATTCTCTGTATTTCTGCAGTGTCAGTTGTTACGTCTCCTTTTTCATTTCTAATTCTATTGATTTGAGTCTTCTCCCTTTTTTTCTTGATGCGTCTGGCTAATGGTTTATCAATTTTGTTTATCTTCTCAAAGAACCAACTTTTAGTTTTATTGACCTTTGCTATCGTTTCCTTCATTTCTTTTTCATTTATTTCTGATCAGATCTTTATGAATTCTTTCCTTCTGCTAACTTTGTGTTTTTTTGTTCTTCTTTCTCTAATTGCTTTAGGTGCAAGGTTAGGTTGTTTATTTGAGATGTTTCCTGTTTCTTAAGGTAGGATTGTATTTCTATAAACTTCCCTCTTAGAACTGCATTTGCTGCATCCCATAGGTTTTGGGTCATCGTGTCTCCATTGTCATTTGTTTCTAGATATTTTTTTATTTCCTCTTTAATTTCTTTAGTGATCACTTGGTAATTAAGTAGTGTATTGTTTAGCCTCCATGTATTTGTATTTTTTACAGATATTTTCCTGTAATTGATATCTAGTCTCATAGCGTTGTGGTTGAAAAAGATACTTGGTATGATTTCAATTTTCTTAAATTTACCAAGGCTTCATTTGTGATGCAAGATATGATCTATCCTGGAGAATGTTCTATGAATACTTTAGAGAAATGTGTTTTCTGTTTTTTTTAGATGGAATGTCCTATAAATATCAATTAAGTCCATCTTGTTTAATGAATCATTTAAAGCTTTTGTTTCCTTATTTATTTTCATTTTGGATGATCTGTCCATTGGTGAAAGTGGGGTGTTAAAATCCGTTACTATGATTGTGTCACTGTTGATATCCCTTTTTATGGCTGTTAGTATTTGCCTTATGTATTGAGGTGCTCCTATGTTGGGTGCATAAATATTTAAATTGTTGTATCTTCTTCTTGGATTGATCCCTTGATCATTAGGTAGTGTCCTTCTTTTTCTCTTCTAATAGTCTTTATTTTAAAGTCTCTTTTGTCTGATAAGAGAATTGCTATTCCAGCTTTCTTTTGATTTCTATTTGCATGGAATATCTTTTTCCATCCCCTCACTTTCAGTCTGTATGTGTCCCTAGGTCTGAAGTGGGTGTCTTGTAGACAGCATATATATGGGTCTTGTTTTTGTATCCATTCAGCCCGTCTGTGTCTTTTGGTGGGAGCATTTAATCCATTTACATTTAAGGTAATTATTGATATGTATGTCCTAGTCCGATTTTCTTAATTGTTTTGGATTTGTTATTGTATGTCTTTTCCTTCTCTTGTGTTTCTTGCCTAGAGAAGTTCCTTTAGCATTTCTTGTAAAGATGGTTTGGCAGTGCTGAACTCTCTCAGCTTTTGCTTGTCTGTAAATGTTTTAATTTCTCCATCAAATCTGAATGAGATCCTTGCTGGGTAAAGTAATCTTGGTTGTAGATTTTTCTCATTCTCGCTTTAAATATGTCCTGCCAGTCCCTTCTGGCTTGCAGAGTTTCTGCTGAAAGATCAGCTGTTAACCTTATGGGGATTCCCTTGTGTGTTATTTGTTGTTTTTTCCTTGCTGCTTTTAATATGTTTTCTTTGTATTTAATTTTTGATAGTTTGATTAATATGTGTCATGGCATGTTTCTCCTTCAATTTATCCTGTATAGGACTCTCTCTTCTTCCTGGACTTGATTAACTATTTCCTTTCCCATATTAGGGAAGTTTTCAACTATAATCTCTTCAAATATTTTCTCAGTCCCTTTCTTTTTCTCTTCTTTTCTGCGACCCCTATAATTCGAATGTTGGTGTGTTTAATGTTGTCCCAGAGTTCTCTGGGACTGTCCTCAGTTCTTTTCATTGTTTTTTCTTTATTCTGCTCTGCAGTAGTTATTTCCACTATTTTATCTTCCAGGTCACTTATCCGTTCTTCTGCCTCAGTTATTCTGCTATTGATCCCTTCTAGAGTGTTTTTAATTTCATTTATTGTGTTGTTCATCATTGCTTGTTTCCTCTTTAGTTCTTCTAAGTCCTTAAATGTTTCTGTATTTTCTGTATTCTACTTCCAAGATTTGGGATCATCTTTACTATCATTATTCTGAATTCTTTTTTCAGGTAGACTGCCTATTTCCTCTTCATTTGTTAGGTCTGGTGGGTTTTTACCTTGCTCCTTCATCTGCTGTGTGTTTTTCTGCCTTCTCATTTTGTTTATCTTACTGTGTTTGGGGTCTCCTTTTCGCAGGCTGCAGGTTCACAGTTTCTATTGTTTTTGGTGTCTGTCCCCAGTGGCTCTGGTTGGTTTAGTGGGTTGTGTAGGCTTCCTGGTGGAGGGGGCTAGTGCCTGTGTTCTGGTGGATGAGGCTGGATCTTGTCTTTCTGGTGGGCAGCTCCACGTCTGGTGGTGTGTTTTGAGGTGTCTGTGGCCTTATTATGATTTTAGGCAGCCTCTCTGCTAATGAATGGGACTGTGTTCCTGTCTTGCTAGTTTTTTGGCATACGGTGTCCAGCACTGTAGCTTACTGGTTGTTGAGTGAAGCTGGGTGTTGGTGATGAGATGGAGATCTCTGGGAGATTTTCGCCATTTGATATTATGTGGAGCTGGGATGTCTCTTGTGGATAGGGTTCTGAAGTTGGCTCTCCCATCTCAGAGGCACAGCACTGACTCCTGGCTGCAGCACCAAGAGCTTTTCATTGACACGGCTCAGAATAAAAGGGAGAAAAAATAGAAAGAGAGAAAGGAAGAGGATAAAATAAAATAAAGTTATTAAAATAAAAAATAATTATTAAGAAAAAAATTTTTTAAGTAAGAAAACAAAAAATGGATGGACAGAACCCTAGGACAAATGGTGAAAGCAAATCTATACAGACAAAATCACACACAGAAGTAATCACATACACACTCACAAAAAGAGAAAAAGGGAAAATATATACATATATATCATTAATCCCAAAGTCCACCTTCTCAGTTTGGGATGATTCGTTGTCTATTCAGGTATTCCACAGATGCAGGGTACCTCAAGTTGATTGTGGAGATTTAATCCACTGCTCCTGAGACTGCTGGGAGAGATTTCCCTTTCTCTTGTTTGTTCCCACTGCTCCCGGGTTTCAGCTTTGGATTTGGCCCCGCGTCTCCGTGTAGGTTGCCTGAGGGCGTCTGTTCTTCGCTCAGACAAGACGGGGTTAAAGGAGCAGCTGAGTTGGGGGCTCTGGCTCACTCAGGCCGCGGGGAGGGTGGGGTATGGATGCGGGGTGAGCCTGCGGCGGTAGAGCCTGGCATGATATTGCACTAGCCTGAGGTGCATCATGTGTTATCTCGGGGAAGTTGTCCCTGGATCTCGGGACCCTGGCAGTGGCGGGCTGCACAGGATCCCTGGAGGGGAGGTGTGGATAGTGTCCTGTGCTTGCACAGAGGCTTCTTGGTGGCGGCAGCAACAGCTTTAGTGTCTCATGTCCGTCCCTGGTGTCCGTGCTGGTAGCCGCGGCTCGCGCCCGTCCCTGGAGCTCCTTTAAGTGGCACTCTTAAACTCCTCTCCTCACGCACCAGGAAACAAACAGGGAAGAAAAAGTCTCTTGCCTCTTCAGTATGTCCAGAATTTTTCCCGGACTCACTCCCTGCTAGTTGTGGGGCACTAGCCCCCTTCAGGCTGTGTTCACGCAGTCCTCTCCCTGCAATCCGACCGAAGCCTGAGCTTCAGCACCCAGCCCCCACCCGCCCGGCGGTTGAGCAGACAAGCCTCTCGGGCTGGTGAGTGCTGGTCTGCACTGATCCTCTGTGCGGGAATCTCCACTTTGCGTGCCGCACCCCTGTGGCTGTACTCTCCTCCATGGCTCTGAAGCTTCCCCCCTCCGCCACCTGCAGTCTCTGCCCGCGAAGGGGCTTCCTAGTGTGTGGAACCCTTTCCTCCTTCACAGCTCCCTTGCACTGGTGCAGGTCCCGTCCCTATTCTTCTGTGTCTGTTTATTCTTTTTTCTTTTGCCCTACCAGGTACGTGGGGGAGTTTCTTGCCTTTTGGGAGGTCTGAGGTCTTCTGCCAGCATTTAATGGGTGTTCTATAGGAGCAGTTCCACGTGTAGATGTATTTCTGATGTATCTGTGGGGAGGAAGGTGATCTCCGTGTCTTACTCTTCTGCCATCTTCTCAAATCCCTCTAAGAAGTCCTTTTAACATTACTTGTAAGGTTGGTTTTGTGGTGATGAACTCCTTTAGTGCTTATGTGAAAAACTCTTAATCTCTCCTTTAATTCTGAATGATAACCTTGCAGAGTAGAGAATTCTTGGTTGGAAGGTTTTTCCTCTTAGTACTTTGAATATGCCATACCACTCTCTTCTGATCTGCAAACTTTCTGCTGAAAACTCTGCTCATTGCCTTATGGGGTTCCCCTTTTATATAACTAGTTGTTTTTGTCTTGCTGCTTTTAAGATTGTTTTTTTATCTTTAACTTTTACCATTTTAATTATGTCGTGTCTTGATGTGGATCTCTTTGGGTTTGTCTTCTTTGTAACTCTCTGGGATTCCTGGACCTGGATGTCTGGTTCCTTCTCCAAATTATGAAATTTTTTAAGCCATTATATATTCAAATAAGTTTTCTGGCCCTTTCTCTCTCTCTTATCCTTTTGGAACCCCTATAATGCAAATGTTACTCCACTTGATGTTCTACCATAGATCCTTAAGTTATCTTCACTTTTAAAAATTATTTATTTTCTTTTTGGGCTGTCTGGGTGAAGTCTATTGCTTTGTCTTCCAGCTTGCTTATCCAGTCGTTTGCTTCATCCAGTATCCTGTTGAACCCTTCTAGTATATCTTTTGGTTCAGTTATTGCATTCCTCAGCCTGTAACTTCTCTTTGGAACATTCTTATATTTTCTGTCTCTTTGTTCAATATCTCACCATGTTCATCCATTTTTCTCCCAAGTTTGGTGAGCATCTTTATCACCATTATTTTGAACTCTTTAATGGGTAGATTGCTTATCTCCTTTTCATTAGAGCCTTTTTCTGAGTTTTAGTCTTGTTCTTTCATTTGGAATACATTCCTCTGTCTCCTTATTTGTCTGACCCTCAGTGTTTGTTTCTTTGTATTATGTGAATCAATTACCTCTCTCAGAATTGATGGAGAAGACTTGTGTGAGAGTTGTCCAGTGGGGCCATGATACATGATCCTCCATGGCCACCAGAGATAGGTACTCAAGGGCATCTCCTGTGTGGGCAGCACATGGCTACCTGCTTACGTGGAGCTGCAGCTGCCATGTGGGGTGGGTGAAGTTCTCAGCTGGCCTGGCTATAGCACACAGCTAATGTGCAATTGGCGGGGGGGCTTCCAGCAGGGCATTCCCTCCAGCTCTATCAGTTTAGAGAAAGAGTTCCAAGATGGCACTCACTAGTGCTGGTATTAACAATGTAGAATGAGATTGCAAAGATTGATTTTTCCAGTGTCTTTGTCCCTGGAAAGAGTTCAAACACATGTCTCCAGCATACGCTTTAATGTTAGTAAGTGGGTCTCCTCCTCATATAGAATAGGCGCTTTTCAATCTAGTGTTTTTGCATTGAGTTCTGGGATCAGTAAGTCAGTACACAAGCCCTTTAAAAGCAGGTTTTCCATTCTGTACATTCTATGATTTTTCTGGTTGTAATGCCTGTTGGTTTTCAAAGCCATAGATTTTGGGGCTGGCCACTCCTTTACCGGATCTAAGGGTTGAGGTGCTTGATTGGGAGAACAAACCCCTAACTCCTCTGGGAAATGTTTTGTATCTCTGAATTCCTTACCACTTGTGGATCACTGTGCCTGGGCTGGGTTTCTTTCTTTGGCAAGACTACATCTCTGCCTCTCCTACTGTCTCAGTGGCACCGTTTTATCCTTAGTTGTAGAGGCTCTGTTCATCCAGCTTTCAGTTTTTATCAGAGGAAATTATTCCATATGTAATTTTACATTTGTTGTGTCCATTGGAGGAGGTATTCTCAGGATACTCCCACACAGCTTTCTTGACTAGACCTCCCCTAAATATAATCTTATATATACATTAAATATGGATGTGTCAATATATAAAATTATTTTTATGAATTTATATATCTCTCTACAGGAATAAATAAATGTATTAGTATGATTATTTTCTTATGTTGTTGTATAATTTGTTTTACTTCTGGTTTTGTAATGAGGCCAACATTTTAAGAATGTCATCACTGGAGAAATAAGAAACCAGAATTTGGGTTATTGTTTTGGTTTTTGTTGGTTGGTTTGGCAGTGGTTTGGGTGAGCCTAGCTTCATGATCCTGGAACAAGTTAATGACAGATAATGGCTTCTCTCTGTCAGGACTTAGCAGAGTATAGCCTAGCAATAGTCACTGAGCTTCTTCAACCTGATCCATCTGCTACTTGTTGGCCTCGATGCTCATTACAAACCCCAGGTAATTACTGTGTATTTTCATAGCTAAAACCCAAACCGAGGAGATTTGGATGATGACTAGTGGTAAGTTATACCTCAACTGGATATTTTTTGAGATTCCAGGTCTACCCAAGTCAAAGTGTCTCAGTGGCGTTTCCTGAGGTAATCTTTTTGTGCCTATGAGGGTCGCCATTCACCACAGGCTTGTTGTCCTTTGAAGCTTTTTTAGTGGATTTAAATTTTGGAATAGCAGATGCTTATATTCTCTGTCTTCCATCCCCATCTTTGTAAAAAAGGCAACAATTTCATTTTAATCTCATAAAAGTATACTGGCTATTTTGCTTTACAAATGCTGTTGATTCTGGGCGTGAGAGAAAAATTTTCACAAATGAGTCTACTAACGCTTGCCTTCATATCATGTCTTGCTTGCCACATTTTTCAAGATGCAGATATTTCACATTAAAGTGCTCCAGACAGATTGGAATTTCAGTAAGAAACTTATCAATATGTAGTGTTTCTAGTAGATAATATTTTATTTTTTAGCTAAAAATATATGTGTTATTTATTTTACACCTTTATCGCTATATATTAATGATCTTAGTTTTAAAAAGTGTCTTATACATTGGTTTTTAAAGGTAAATATTATCAGTAATCACTTTAAATGTCAGTGGTCTATATGCACCAATGAAAGAGATTGTTAAAATGGATGAAAAAACAATACTAAATTAATATTGTCTACAAGAAACCCACTTTAAATATGAAGATGCTTATATATTGAAAGCAAAACAATGGGGAAAGATAAATCATATTAACAAAATCAAAGAAAGCTGGAGTAGCTATATTAATTTTAGACAGAGCAGAATTCAGAACAAGAAAACTCATCAGAAATAAAGAGGAATGTTACATAATGATAAAGGGGTCAATTCTCTAAAAATGTATAACAATTCTTAATGTGTATGCACCTAATAAAATATGTGAGTTTTTTTTAAAAAAATGGATAAAACTGAGAGGAAAAATAGATTAATCCCCTATTATAGCTGTAGATATCAACAGTACTCTATCAGCAATGGACAGATCTTATAGGCAGAAAATCAGTAAGGACATAAGTTGAACTCAAAGCAACAACAATCAATTGGATCTAATTGACATTTATAGACTAATTCATCCAACAACATCAAAATAAACATTTTTCTCAAGCTCACACAGTATGTTCACCAAGGTAGAACACATCCTGGGCCATAAAATACACCTTTACAAATGTAGAAGAATAGAAATTGTACAGTTTACACTCTCAGACCACAATGGAATTAAACTAGTATTTAAGGGAAAAAGTATGTGGAGAATCCCAAAATATGTGGTTATTAAACAACACACTTAAAAATAACACATGGATCAAAGAATAAATCTGGATAAAGAGAATTTTAAAATATTTGAACTACATGAAAATGAAAACAAAACATCAAAATTTGATGGGTGCTGCAAAAACATTACCTAGAGGGAAATATATAGGAGTGGCTGCATAATTAGAAGTGATATCTAAAATCAGTAATCTAAGTATCTACCTTAGAAAACTAGAAAAAGAAAAGCAAATTAAATCTAAAGTAAGCATAAAAAAGAAATAATAAAAAGAACAGAAATAAATAAAATTGAAAATAAGAAATCAATAGAGAAAATAAACAAACCCAAAAGCTGGTTCTTTGGAAAGATCAATATGCCTCTAGTCAGGTAACTAAGAAAAAAAGAAAGATGGCACAAATTACTAAGATCAGAAATGAAAAAGAGGACATCACTACAGATCCCATAGATATTTATAGAAGGATACTGGGAAACTATGAACAAGTCATGTCCACAAAATTTTAAACCTAAATGAAATGGACCAATTCCTTGAAAGACACAAACTGTCACAATTTACAAGCAGAAATTGACAATCTTAGTAGCCCTTTATCTATTTTTAAAATTGAATCAATAATTAACCTTCCAAAGCAGAAAGCACCAGGCCAGATGGGTTCACTGGTGAATTGTACCATGCATTTAAGGAAGAAATTAAACCAATACTCTATACTGTCTTCCAGAAGATAGAAGAAGGAGTACTTTCTAACTCATTCTATGAGACCAGCACTACTCTAATACAAAAACTGGACAAAGAAATTGCAAAAAGAGAAAATTACAGACCAATGCCTCTCAAGAACATAGATGCAAAAATCCTCAAGAAAATACGAGCAAATCTAATTCATCAATACATAAAAAGAATGTTCATTGCAGCTCTATTTACAATAGCCCGGAGATGGAAGCAACCTAAGTGTCCATCATTGGATGAATGGATAAAGAAGATGTGGCACATGTATACAATGGAATATTACTCAGCCATAAAAAGAAATGAAATTGAGCTATTTGTAGTGAGGTGGATGGACCTAGAGTCTGTCATACAGAGTGAAGTAAGTCAAAGGAGAAAAACAAATACCGTATGCTAACACATATATATGGAATTTAAGAAAAAAAAAGTCATGAAGAACCTAGGGATAAGACAGGAATAAAGACACAGACCTACTAGAGAATGGACTTGAGGATATGGGGAGGGGGAAGGGTAAACTGTGACAAAGCGAGAGAGTGGCATGGACATATATACACTACCAAACGTAAGGTAGATAGCTAGTGGGAAGCAGCCGCATAGCACATGGATATCAGCTCGGTGCTTTGTGACCATCTAGAGGGGTGGAATAGGGAGGGTGGGAGGGAGGGAGACGCAAGAGGGAAGAGATATGGGAACATATGTATATGTATAACTGATTCACTTTGTTATAAAGCAGAAACTAACCATTGTAAAGCAATTATACTCCAATAAAGATGTAAAAAAAAAAAAAGACTCATACCTCATGGCAAGGTGGGATTTATTCCAAGCATGCTAGATTGGTTTGAAACCAACAGCCAATATCTAATTTATTTGGCTGTTAGGCAATTCTCAGCTTCGACTTATTTTATCTAAAAAGGTGAGAGAAACAGTTATTATGTAGAATTTCAAAAAATAAAACTTATCAGAGCCATTTAATCTTCCATTTTTTTAAAGTATGAGAATAAAATATGAGAAACTATTTGGAAAGAATTTACCATTTGCTTGTTTGGTATAATAATTGGATTTAACATAGCATTACTGCTAGTAATTCTTTGTATGGAAAGTTCCTTTCTGTCTTTACCCTAGAGATCGCAATCACACAGTGATGACCAAGTTTTTCTTTCAAGGAAGTAATTTCAGAATATTTGATTGCTCGACATTGTAAACATGTCAGTTAAAACCAGATAACTTTGTAGGTCATCTTTCTTCAAGTAAATTAATATTGTCTAAATTGCAAGTTTACCAAACTGAAGAGATATAAGTGAAATTAAATTATTCTCTATATATTTTCACTATTTCATTTTTCCTCTCAAAACCAAAAGAAGGGTCAGGTAATATGTTCAATGGCAATAATTTTTAAAATATTACCAAGTTTTGACTGGTAGATTATTAAGTAATTAGAGTTTTTATTTTCATAATTGGAACATTATTTATTTTAATGTTTTGTGTTTAACAAGTGCCAACTTCACAAAGCTGGAGTAAGTTTCATACTAGCACTTGTTATACTTTTTCTGAAATTTGTGTAAATTTCTTATACTTCTAGTGAAGGTGTTGAGGCAGTAAATAAATAAATAAATAAATTGAGGAAGGGCCAGAAGACTCCTTCACCCTTTAATATCTGCTTGCCTTACTGTCCATATGCTTGTTCAGAAAGTATAATGGTCTTTTAATCCACTAGCTTCTTAAAAAAAAAATCATCCTAGGCTAGAGTGTTTGGTAAAATTGTATGCATCTCAGAAAGGCATCCTAAAAAAACAAAAAAGGCATAAAATTATATCAAAGGGTAAAATTATATCAAGGCATAAATTAGTTTAGGTACAATTATAGGCCTTAGAGTTTAATTGTAAAGTAGAGACCATGTCCTAGGTTCAGCTATCTAAGCCTACCCCATAAGATGCTCAGTTTAGTCTGGGACAATCTTCTTTGGTTTGGGACCTGTGATTTATTTTTTAAACTTGTTTATTGAACATTTACTTGATGATCATCCTGGGAATGAAAATAGAGTGCCATAATTTTGAGGACTTGTACGTATTGAATGTTTCTTCATTCTTTTCCATATCCTAACCTGATATTTGTTAATATGTTGTATAGAATTGTTTTATTTGTCTCAGTTCATTATATGCTATTATTTTCATTCTGTTTAAAGCCCCTGGTTAGCTACTTAATGCATTTCTACTTCTTTATACCATTTTATCTTCTTCCTTTCCAAAAGCTATTTCGATCATAGCATGAGTTTTTACCCTTCAGTGTATTTATCTATAAATTTAATATGCTAATTTGCATACATATGTGTAAATAAGATATGGCATTGATTTACATGTGTTCATTTAAAATTTTGTTTTTACTTCTGATGTACCTCATTCTGTTTCTTACTTTCTTACATGTAATATGTTTTGAGGACTCACCCATGTTGCTATAAGTAAATCTTGTTAATTTTTTCCTTACATCTGTACAATATTCCATCTTAGGTATCTACCACATGTTATTAATTATTTTCCCTAAAATGACTATGAGGTTGCCTTCCAATATTGGTGATAAATGTTCTTTATGTTTCTTTGTGCTCCCATGTGAGAATTTCTTTGAAGTATAAACACCCAGGAGTGGAATTTTAGGGTTCTAGGAAATACACATTCTTAGTTTCACTAAGTACTGCCATGTACTTTCCAAATTACTATACCAATTACATTCACATCAACTCTGGTAATATTAGTAATTTTTATGGCAACATTGCAGTTTCACATTATTTTAATTATTTCAATGGAAAGACATTAATTTTAATATCAAAGCTCTAGAAAATTTTAATGTGAACCTGAGTAAGAAAGTAATTCTTGGTTTTTCTTTTTTTTAATTTTTAAATTTAATTTAATTAATTTATTTTTTATATAGCAGTTTCTTATTAGTTATCTATTTTATACATATTAGTGTATATATGTCAATCCCAATCTCCCAATTCATCCCACCACCACCAGCACCGGCTCCCCACTTTCCCCCCTTGGTGTCCATACATTTGTTCTCTACCTTGGTTTTTATTTTACTCATTCACTATCTACAGACCAGACTTTCATTTTTGCTGAACTCAATCTGTAATACTTAAGTTCAAACTCCTATTAATTTCTAATTTTCAAGTTTATGAATTGTGCTTCTCATTTATTTATTTACATTTAATTACTTTATTTTTATGAGGTCTAGTTGATGTACAATATTATATAATGTACAACTTATTTCACTTAGCACAATACCCTCCAGTTCCATCCATGTGAGAAATGGCAAAATTTCATTCTTTTTTATGGTTGAATAGTATTCCATTGTATATACATACCACATCTTCTTTATCCATTCATCTGCTGATGGACATTAAGGTTGCTTCTATACCTTGGCAATTGTAAATAATACTGCTATGAACATTGGGGTCCATATATCTTTTCAAATTAGTGTTTTTGGTTTTCTTGGATATATATCCAGGAGAGAAATTGCTGAGTCATATGGTAGTTCTGTTTTTAGTTTTCTGAGAAACATCCATATTGTTTTCCACAGTGGCTGCACCAATTTACATTCCCACCAAGTGTACAAGTGTTTCCTTTTTTCCACATCCTTGCCAACATTTGTTACTTGTGTTCCGTTTGGTGATAGCCATTGTGACAGGTTTGCGAGGTGATATCTCATTGTGATTTTGATTTGCATTTCTCTGGTGAGTGACGTTGAGCATCTTTTCATGTGCCTATTTGCCATCTGTATGTCTTCTTCGGAAAAATGTCTTGCCTTCTGCCCATTCTCTCATTCAGTAGGTTGTCTTTTCATTTTGCCAATGGTTTCCTTTGCTGTGCAAAAGCTTTTAAGTTTAATGAGGGACCTGAGATTTATACTTTAAAACCACACAACACAGTGTGACCAATAAAATAAACTAAATAACCTTACATAGTCCATGTGGAATCTAGAGAGATTTCCCCAGAATATTTCATATCAGCTACTCAGGGACAAACAGAGCGATTTGGCCTATATTTATTTTGAAATGTATGGGAAAAATTAATCATATGTATAATAGAGCCTGGAACAGATAAAAGCTCTAAGGAATTGGGCAATTATCTTGGAAACCAGTTTGATCTTGGAATTGACAGAGTCTGAAATACCTTCATTCTGCTTGTAAAGTGCCATGAACTTTGCTTAAATGTAGAGTACTTAAAAACACAGGAACCCAGGGTCACAAAAAACCTGACTTGAATCCTGGTTCCACTTTCACAAGCCACGGGAAAATAATTTAATTTGAGTCTCCTAGAATTTTTTTGTTTCTAAGTCTCACTTTCTTCATTTATAAAATGAATATAATAATATTACCTAAGGATCTTATAAGGTCCTAGTGAATATTGTAAATCTCGAACAAGGTATTCCTTGTGACCTATCTAGCATAATGACTGGTAAGTAGTAAGTGCTTAGTAGATATTTACTTATTTGTAATACAATTCCTTACTTAAAATGCATTGAAAGAAATTATTTAGAAGAGGTATATATAAAACAAAATATGATAGGATGAGACTTGAGTGATCATGAGGGAACAGAAACCAAAATAAGATTTTCTATCATTCACCTACTTCCTTGAGATTTCTAGTCTGAGACAAACTCTATACTCAAAACAAATTTCAAACAGAGCTTCCAATGAGACTAGATCTACCAGTCTTATACCACTTTGTGTCTATAATATTAGATACAAAAATAAATAGTATTTTTTAAAAAAACTTTAGCAGTTTATAAACATTTCAAGTTTACTAGCCAATGTAAGTTCCAACTTCTTTTTATCATTTACAATAGAAAATTAACATGTTAAATCATAGATGTTGCTATTAAATGTTAGCTACAGTAACATTTGTCCTTGTATCAGTGACAAAAGGAATAAAAAAATTTTCTTGTTTTATTCTCAACACTATTGAGCTCTGCTGATTCACCTTTTATAGTCTCTTATATTATTATTTTAAGATGGCATTTGGAACAGGTATTAACTTTTATTTTTCTAAAAGACTCATGGTATAATAAAATGCAATAGTGTAAATAAAGACAGAATTCCTTTTTTTTTTTTTTCGGTACACGCCCTCTCACTGTTGTGGCCTCTCCCGTTGCGGAGCACAGGCTCTGGATGCGCAGGCTAAGCAGCCATGGCTCACGGGACCTGCCGCTCCATGGCATGTGGGATCTTCCCGGACCGGGGCACGAACCCGTGTGCCCTGTATCGGCAGGCGGACTCTCAACCACTGTGCCACCAGGGAAACCCAACACAACTCTTATGTAAAACAAAAACAGTGTGGTATTGGTGCAAAGATAGATGTGTAGCTGGATGGAACAGATTGTGAGACTATAAACAAATCCTTACATTTGTAATCAATTGATTTTTTATTATGGTAAAATATATATAACATAAAATTTACCATTTTCCCATTTTTAAGTCTGTATTCAGTGGCATGAAGTACATTAACAATGTTGTGCAACCAGCATCACTGTCTAGTTTTCAAAACATTTCTTTACACAAAAGAATAGAAAAAAATTTTTTTTCTCCAAATATTTTTCAGATACCGTTGTACAGTTTCTCCTAAAGTAGATTTCCCTCTTTTTTTTGCGGTACGCGGGCCTTTCACTTTCGTGGCCTCTCCCGTTGCGGAGCACAGGCTTCGGACGCGCAGGCTCAGCGGCCATGGCTCAAGGGCCCAGCCGCTCCATGGCATGTGGGATCTTCCCGGACCGGGGCACAAACCCATATCCCCTGCATCGGCAGGCGGACTCTCAACCACTGCGCCACCAGGGAAGCCCCCTCATTTGTTTTTATACGGCTAAATCCCTTTAACTGGCCCTTAACTAAAGCAAGAGCTCCTCTTAGCTCTGAAGCTTCATTTTCTAAAGTGATATGGACCAGATCAGCAATTTGGTTGTTAAATTCCAAGGCATTAAGTCTTACTGTAAAGCAATCTTTAATCTTGTTACTTTAAGAAGTGCTTAATTATCTAACACTATTTTTTTTTTGCCAAGAAATTACTCCATGGCTTTTTCCTATGAATTGCCCTTTAATTCAAAAGTTATGAGGCTTTTGGGTTCAGTCCATTTCCACACAGGCGCTGCATATCATGTTGAGAGATGGTGAGATATTAAAGGACTGGATCTTTTCATCTCTTTATTCATCAAAGCTTTTTTTAAAATGACATGGAATATTAAAGGATTTTTAAGGTAAAATCATAACCATCTTGCAAATGTAAAGTGAACACAAAGATTTTTATTAAACTCATCAATTAATGGAAGAAGCAGCAAGATATTAAAAACCATTTCAAGTGAGAATCCTAAGAGCAGACAAAAATGTTCAAATGAATTTAGTAAAAAATAGCTTCTTATGGATGAGATGATTTACATTTCCATCTGACAAAATTTATTTGCATCACAATAGAAAATCATTTCATTGGTATAACTAGTAGTTTTCTACAATTTGAAGAGTTGCAAAATAGCTCCAAGACAACAAAAAGTGTGGAGCTTTATAGAATCAACTAATAAGGAAGTGTGTGCTAGGTGACACCTAACATTCAATTTCAAAGTCTTTCATACTTTTTCCTTAAATAATTTAGAAGCAGGGATAATGTAGAAAAGTTAAAGGACATTACATTGACTATATTGAATTGTCACCATTATTCACATGATATACAGAGGCAAAAATGGGGAAAAACAAATAACATTGTGTGTCCACAATGTATAGGTCTTTGCTAATCTGTTTGAATATAATATTGTATTTAATTTCCCTGAAACCTTTTTGAGTTAGGTATTTTTTGTGGGGTGACTGTGACTCCCCCCCAAAAAACCCACATTTTTAAAAAAACAAATCAAAAGTTATGTTGAAGTTCTTACTCCTGCTAACTGTGAATGCGATCTTATTTGGAAATAGGGTCTTTGCAGATGTAATTAAGGTGTAACTTAATATGAGGGCCTATGGAGTAGGGTGGGCCCTTAATCCAGTATGACTTGTGTCCTTATAAGAAAAGAAGAGACGAGATGGACACATCATATGATGACGGAGATAGATGTAGGAATGTACTACAAGGAACTCTGAGGATGGCCTGTAATGTTAGAAGCTAAGAGAAAGGCATGGAACTGATTGTCCCCTAGAGCTTTCTCCTATTATTTCAGAAAGAGCATGGCCCTGCCTACACCTTGATTTCAGACTTCTAGTCTTCAGAACTGTGAGAGAATAAATTTCTGTTGATTTATGCCACCCAACATGTGGTAATTTGTTACAGCAGCCTGAGGAAACAAATACAGAATTTTCATAACTGCTTTATAATTTAAGATAATGGTATAGAAAATGTTGAAGGAATTTGACAAATACTGCACAGATTCTAAGTGTCAGAGTAGAAATTTGCCCCAGGTACCTTTGATCCAAATTGTACTTTTTTGTTCACTATGCTCTAATACATTTTTGGTTGAGAAAAGTTTTGATGGTATCAGTTATTTTAATGTTTATTAAATATTAAAATAATCAGTTTCTTATTACTAAATCATGATCATTAATAAAACATCCTCAAACTGATGCCATTTCTGATACCTTGAATTAAAAAAAATACCAAGTGATGATTGTATTTTATTTTATTTTAGCAAATATATTACTGGGTTTTCTTTTCTTTCTTTGTATAATATAATTTGAAAAAAATGAAACATATTAGAAAACAAAACAAAACAAAAACTTAGGAATTATGACAGGCATATCTTTTATTTACTTTTTGCTATATTTTATGATGTAATACAAATTCATCAAAGAAGCCAAAATAGTTATACATTACTGACAAGAAAATGGGACATAAAATTAGGTATTAAGTCTAACTGATTTTTAGTGTTTTAGGTATTTGCTATGGTGCCAAGTTTTCAAAGTTAGTTTTGTGAGCTTTGGTTGTATAGTCCAGATAGGAAAATGGATCCAAATATAAATTTTGGTTTCTGATTTATGGAAAATATAGTTATAAAAATGATGACGGAGCACAAATAAATCAAAACCATGAATAATTTAACCAAACATTTTGGTAGATTTGGCATATTGTGACACATAAAATTCTGGTATATTTCTTTATATGGTTGACATCACTATACACATACACATGCACACACATACATTTTTGTGCTCTGTTCTTTTCATATACCATTATGTAATTTAAATTCTATGATTGGAAATACCCAATGTTGGCTTTGAAAGCACATTATTTCAGTTTGGTGTCTATTGGTTTAATGGTAAAGTAAATTTTATTTTAGTGAGAGATCTTATAATAACTTCTGCTATATATCTATATCATAGCATGCTTATTTATTAGGTGATACAATTGTATAAATATTTTTCTAAGAGTAATGAAAATGAAAGTTTCAATGAAAATGAGCAGTTACATTTATTCTGTATTTTTTTAAAGACTGCAAAACAAAAATGCTATCTCTGTCTTGGTCTTAGGTGGTTATCTCAGTAGATATGCAGCAGTAATGAAGCCACAATTTTATTATATATGCTATAACTAAAAAGTAATTTTTTCCCTTTGAACTATTATCGATTTTGTTCTTGCTGATGCTAGTGACTGAGTCTATATGAGTAGAGTCTGTTTGCTTCACAGATAGTTTCTGATTTGTCACAAGGCATTATTTTTGGATTTATCTAGCCTCTATTACTGCCATGCAAACACTATAGGATAAGTTAATTTTTTAAACTGTCAGAAAGATGTTCAAATATACACATTTCCCCTTGATCTTAAAGCACACTTTTTATTCGTGCCTATAAAACCAGGCAAGAAAATGTGGATGTTTCAGCATATTACAATATGCTATTATATACTATTCTTATAGAAAGAACTTAAAACATATCTAGCTGACGGTGAATTCAGAGAATTACAAAAATCTTTATTAATAAGACAACTGAATATAAACACACCAGATTTATTCAGCAATTTTAATGTCTGTTGACTCATTTAGAAGAGAGATAAAGAGAGAGCAAAATGTTCCTCTTTCCTCAAACCCATCCATCCCCCTTAAATTTCCTGTGAATATCAAAGAAACTAGGACATACACATGTGTAGGAGCCCCCCAGAATTTTCAAGACACAAAATCACTATCATACTCCCTGTGGGAATTTTCATATATCCATTAATATATTTTACTATGGAACTTAAGCTCTGATATGCAGTAAATTCCCGTAGTAAAATCCAAGTATTATATTAGGGCTGGGTTCAAAAGCTATATGTTAAAATTCCATATCAGTTAGACACAGTGAATCAGTAAATTTCACATAAAAGTTAGTATTTCCAAGTTCTCTTATAAATTAACTTTTACATTCTAAAAAGGATAAAAGAAATGAGACAAGATATGTAGGGACAAGAGGGTTTTTATCATTTTTAAAAACTTTTAAAATTAATTTTTATTGGAGTATAGTTGATTTACAATGTTGTGTTAGTTTCTGCTGTACAGCAAAGTGAATCAGTTCTACATATACATATATCCAGTCTTTTTTAGATTCTTTTCCCATATAGGCAATTATAGAGTATTGAGTAGAGTTCCCTGTGCTATACAGTAGGTTCTTATTAGTTATCTATTCTATATATAGTAGTGCATATATTGTCAACCCAGTCTCCCAATTTATCCCTCTCCCCCTTATCCCCTGGTAAGCATAAGTTTGTTTTCTACATCTGTGACTCTACTTCTGTTTTATAAATAAGTTCATTTGTACCCTTTTTTTTTTTTAGATTCCACACATAAGCGATATCATATGATATTTGTCTTTCTCTGTCTGACTTACTTCACTCAGTATGACAATCTCTAGGTCCATCCATGTTGCTACAAATGGCATTGTTTTGTTCTTTTGTAAGGTTGAGTAATATTCCATTGCATATATGTATCACACATGCTTTAATCCATTCCTCTGCTGATGGACATTTAGGTTGCTTCCATGTCCTAGCTATTGTAAATTGTGCTGCAGTGAACATTGGGGTGCATGTATCTTTTCGAATTATGGCTTTCTCCAGATATATGCTCAGGATGGGGATTGCTGGGTCATACAGTATTTCTATTTTTAGTCTTTTAAGGAACCTCCATGCTGTTCTCCATAGTGGCTATACCAATTTACATTCCCACCAACAGTGTAGGAGGGTACCTGTTTCTCCACACCCTCTCCAGCATTTATTGTTTGTAGATTTTTTGATGATGTGTGAGGTGATACCTCTTTGTAGTTTTGATTTGCATTTCTCTAATAATTTTGATTTGCATTTCTGTAATGATGTTGAGCACCTTTTCATGTGCTTTTTAGCCATCTGTATGTCTTCTTTGGAGAAATGTCTATTTAGATCTTCTTCAGTCATTTTCTGATTGTGTTGTTTGGTTTTTCGATATTGAGCTGCATGAGCTGTTTGTATACTTTGGAGATTAATCCCTTGTCAGTTGCTTCATTGGCAAATATTTTCTCCCACTCTGAGGGTTGTCTTTTCAATTTGTCTAAGGTTTCCTTTGCTGTGCAAAGGCTTTTAAATTTCATTAGGTTCCATTTGTTTATTTTTGGTTTTATTTCCATTTCTCTAGGAGGTGGGTCAAAAAGGATCTTGCTGTGATTTATGTCATAGAGTGTTCTGCCTAGGTTTTCCTCTAAAAGTTTTATAGTGTCCAGTCTTACATTTAGGTCTCTAATCCATTTTGAGTTTATTTTTGTGTATGGTGTTAGAGTGTTCTAATTTTATTCATTTACATGTAGCTGTGAAGTTTTCCTAGCACCACTTATTGAAGAGACTGTCTTTTCTCCATTGTATATTCTTGCTTCCTTTGTCATAGATTAGGTGAATTTTTTTGAAGAGAGGAAACAGAGTAGTATTGTGGTATGTTTATGGAAATGATCCATTAGAAAAGAAAATAATGATGATGTATGGAAAAGAAGATAGAATAGTAAGTAGAAGAGAGTGTATCTCTTCTCTTGACTAATAGAGAAGGGTTCATTTTAGGTTTGGGGTTTGAAAAACTGTCAGAGTGACTGTAAAATTAAAAAAGAAAGTCCAAGCCAAGTTCTTTACTTTCCATCTGATAAATCTCACACCTTCCCTAGGTCTTATGTGATCTATAAGTTCAATCATATAGTCAATTGTATTGGAGAGAGGAAACTAGAAAAATCCCCTTCTCTTCAGAGAAGTGTGATCCCCTTTAGAAAAAAAAATTTTTAATTGCTATCATGTAATTTTTAGGTCATAGACAATTAAACCATCAGAGTGTGAACTTTAATTCCTTGCTATTCCTTGCTTTTATTCTTAGCAATAACAGTGTCTCTGGGCATTTGGGGGAGAAGAATCTCACCTGCAGTTTTATATTTAAGTACTATAGACCTGTAGAGTCAAAGGTGTTTGGCCTATATGTTACGTAGCTACACAATATACATGTTGTGTTGAGGACTAACCTACAACATCCAACACATACACACACAGCTATGCTCTGCAGGGTATATCTGCAATGCTAGAATATTAGGGTACAGTTACTAGATGAGCCTAGAGCCAGCCCTTATCCATTATATCTGTGATTCAGTCCTCAAAAGCTAAAAAAGTAATCCATCTCTAAATACCGGCCTATTCAGAAATACCAGGATACTTGGTCTTTCTTTACAGAGTATGTCCCTACCATGTTATGTACAATCTCCCTTTCTTTACTCATTCTAAACTCTTAAATCTGTCAACTTGTTTTCAGTCAAGAAAAGGTATTGGCTAATTGATAACCTTATGTTAAAAACTACAACTTACCAATACTCTGAAAAGGGCTTGAAATCTTTCCTTTAATTTGTGATTATAGACCATGCTCCCACACCCGCCTCCTTCCCTACAAAAAAGACAAAACAAAACAAAACAAAACCCAAAACAAACAAACAAAAAAAGGGGATTCCAATATTCCAAAGTAATCTAAGGTAGTTTTATTGTAACGACTCAAATCCCCATCTACCTTTGTGACAAGCTTTTCCCAATTCCTGGAATTCTTTCAAAAGTAGATCTACAAGTCACTGAGCAACTCCTCATCTACCCTAAAGTCATCCTTTCCATTACTACATGTCATGAAATATATTTACCTTGTCCTGATCTGTATCCCTGTATGTTGTCCACTGTAAGGCTGAAGTATCATCTCTAAGGCCCCTGAAGCCTGGGCCATACGTTACTTCTGAGAAGCCTATGTGAAGTTTGTGAAGGGACTTCCTGGAACTGTCATGCTATTCCCAGAGTCATTGTTGATTCTCTGTCAATGCTCATCTTCTGATTTTGCTTTGATTTTTCAAAGCCTCATAGCTTCTATTTTGGAATAGAGGATTTCAATAGCTCGTTTTATTCCTGGTTCTATACTCTGCTTCTCTCACATACGATCTAATTTATAAATTGGCTTTTTGTTTTGTTTTGCTTTTTGCTGTACGTGGGCCTCTCACCGTTGTAGCCTCTCCCGTTGCGGAGCACAGGCTCCCGACGCGCAGGCTCAGCGGCCATGGCTCACGGGCCCAGCCGCTCCGTGGCATGTGGGATCTTCCCGGACCGGGGCACGAACCCGTGTCCCCTGCATCAGCAGGCGGACTGCACCACCAGGGAAGCCCTATAAATTGGCTTTGAATAGCTTGTATTCACATTTTCAATGCCATTTTCTCTCTTTGTATCTCAAGCATAAGTCTGCAGATCTGAATCAGAGGACTATCTGAGAGAAAGTTTTTAAATTTTACTCAGAATAATCTTTACTTCCACAAACTGAAGCATTGTCCTATGTTACTGTGTGTATATCTTAAAGTTTACTTTGAGATACATCTTTTCCAGACATTTCCACAGTCCAAATAATAAAAGACACCTGATGGTAGCATCCAACAGGCTCTCTAGACATATTCACATATGTTTTATTCCTCTGACAAATGCAGCTCAGAATTGCCAAAACAGGAGAAATACTCATCTATCATTATTATGTGAATTTTGACTTGTAAACTATACAGAGTTGGGAGATGGAATAGATAACAGAAAAGTCCCTGATCCTCAAGGGAATGTAGGATTGACTGAAACCTCTAATTCATGTCAAAGTCCCACAACTCCAAACTGCCTTTCAATTCCTAGCAAGCTTAAATACGCATAATTTCATTTCTTACTCCACTTCCTACTTCCTTTTATGTGACTTTTAAATGCACCACATCACTTAAATAAGAAACACATACTTTTCATTATTTCTTATAAACATAACAACCCAAGACAAAACAAAACAGTCTTGTAAATATTTAGTTAGTATATATGCTTTTACTAAAGAGTTAGTGGTGGAGGTTGTATTTAGTCCAGTAAAATACATTTTAAAAGTGTTTTTAAAATAGTATTTAGCGGGGGCTTCCCTGGTGGCGCAGTGGTTGAGAGTCCGCCTGCCAATGCAGGGGACACGGGTTCATGTCCCAGTCTGGGAAGATCCCACATGCAGCGGAGCGGCTAGGCCCGTGAGCCATGGCCGCTGAGCCTGTGTGTCCGGAGCCTGTGCTCCTCAATGGGGGAGGCCACAACAGTGAGAGTCCCGTGTACTGCAAAAAACAAAAACAAAAAAAATTAATGAATCCTTTCATAACCATTAAAAAATGGTTGCCATGGTGTCCTTTTCTCCCAAAAGAAATGAAACGAAATAAAAAATACTGGAGTATTTGGAACAGCCACTTTTTAATTGTGCACAGGCACAGTTTTCCCTTTCTTTTAAAAACATTTTTAAAGGACTTATTTTATTATTTGCCAAGAGTTTTCTGCAGTAAAATTTCTAATTCTTAATGACAAGTAGTTAATATTTGAACTTTTCTTTGTAAGAATATTGACCCAACTTTATTTACACAAGACTCTTTTCAGGGAAGTTTTCACTTTTCCTAGCTGGGGCAGTCAGTTGTTAACAGAATTTCATATGCATTTTTCTAAAAAAAAAAAGTTTTATTTCAAACGTTCAAAAATAGATAGAATGTGAATCTTTTGGTGGTCTGAGCTGTGCAGTTAGCTGAAAAATCGGAACAAAACCAAAAAACCTTCCTGGTGACAGAAGTATGAGTGAGAGGGGATCAAAATAATAGTCTCATGGTTTCTTAGGTATAAATATATCTGAGAAGCCAGGCTCATATGGGAAATAGCATTCAACTTTTATATAACACATCTTAGTCAGCATTGAATCCTATATGAGCAGGGTTCATAGAAATTTTAAAAATCAGTAATGTTGAGAAAATACCATTTGGATTCAAATTCATTTTTTAAAGGATAAATCTTCCAGAAAAATTATAAAACATAAATAAACTTGACTCCATGTACAACGGTCAAAATGGAACAAAGTTTAAAGGCATCTCCTTTCCCCTCATACTACAGTTCTTACAGATACACGGGGGCCATGATACATCTCTGTCTTCGCACTTGTAGTAAAGCAAGTCCATTGTGAAATAACAAAGAGCAAAATCTTTGTAGTAGGAGAAGGCCTGTTTCCACTGGTCACGCTGAATATGCAGATTCACTAATAGACCCTTGTATCCCCAGGTATTGTTCAGCAAATATTTGATTGCAAGAAAGAGAACCCACCTGAGCTAAGGCAGATAAAATAAGACAGTGTGTTTGAAAACTATAAGAAGACTATCACACTTCTGTATGTTCATCAAGTTCTTAGGAGAAACTGAAACCAACTGCAGCTCGTTTTCTGTTGAACTTGAACAAAGACCCAGTATGGCCATTTCAGTCTCATATTTAAAGTAATTCTCATGTTTTATTAGTAAGAAACAAATGGAATTTTCTGGATCCCAAATTCAAATTTCTAAGACAGATAATCTGATTGGCTCAGGTTGGATCAGAGGTCAATCCTTGGCCCAATCAGCTATGGGCTAAGCCATAATTCAGAAAGAGGCAATAGGAGGAAGCTTTCTGAGAAGTAAGCAGAAGACAGAGTAGGTGAGATAAGCATTTGTCAGAGAAGTTAGTATAAAATAATGGAATTCCCTACTAAGGTATAGAAGAAAATCTATTTTCTTGTTGGTAAGTGCAACTGAGGTGGGAGATAGGGAGCCTGTGATGATTTGGGAAAGACTCCTGACTCAGAAGAACTCTGTCTATTCAGCTAAGAGCACAGGGGTCCCTTTAAGGACAAAGGCACAGAGGATGTGTTAGTGCCTGTTTCCTAAGTTAAGACAAGGACCTCATTGTACCCCAGTAGTCTGGCTCTTAGAAGTTAACATCTTTCACATATTTCATTTAACAAACCATGTGTCTATACTAGCATACAAAAATACAGAAAAACACCTTGCTGCTTTCACATCTTTCAAAATACCATAGGCTTCCCTTGCAGCACTGACAGCTCCAGCTACAACAGAGAAGCTAGTTAGGGACTCAAACCTTGGCAACATCAGTGCATTGTGATGACATTTGACCTTGTTCTCATCACCTGGAGATTGTTTAAAGGAATTCCACAACCATTTGTCTTATATACACAATAGTGTTGTTAGAATGGTATTCATGGACTTTGAAGATGATAACTAAATCTAGGTTCCATGCCAAATATAGCCTGACACCAGCTGGTTATAAATCTGTTCTCTCTGAGGAAGTTCTTTTTAAAATTCATGACTTAAAATAATTCTTTGTACACTGTGCATGTATGTGTATTCATATACAGTTGTACTTAAAAAAAAAAGCCTACAGTGTTTATTCTTCTAATCTAAATTATATTCTTTTAAAAAGAAAAATGTTAGCATGATGATATATATGCTGCAGAGGATATCTCTAGCTTTCATTCCTGACCTGTCATTGCATTGCTTGAACTCAGACCCAGTTCCCAGAAGGATTGGACAGGTGGTATATAGAATAATATATGTCATGCTTTTTTCAGAATTATTCCTCTGCTTTGAGCCTAAGATAAATGGCCTAAGCTTATTTGAACAATCTTCTTTTAGCTGAATTTTCTCCTAAGAGATTTATTGCATTATAAACAAAATATGAAGAAAGTATCATACTAAAATAAAATTTCTGTAGATATTGAGACATAAGCAGTGCTACTTTGAAAAATCCCGAAAAGAATGTAACCCACAAGGGGATAGACATTCTTGCATCCCTCACATCAGGACACCAGGAGTGTGTCTTCCTTTTCTTTTCCATGAAAAATGACAATGTATGATTGCAGAGCATCAGTGATGATACATGCCCTGAGAATGAGTGGTACCCAGTTGTAGGAGCAACAATTCAAAGAGTGGTAGCACACTTACTAAGGAGCTAAGAATAAGGGGCAGCTGTGCCTAGAAAAGAGCTGCCAAACTGGAAAGAGGAATACAAATCATAGACCCCCAACACACTGTAACTGAGTTCTTTGTGAAACTAAAATACACTGAGTAGAAAAAAGAACATTGAAATGTCTTGGGGTCCTGATGCAATTCGTACAAAAATAGGTAATAGAAAAATAAATTATTTCCAAAATTAATTTAAAAGCCCAATTTATTAAAATGACATAATATGAAAGAAAAACAGAACCATTTGTAATCAACAGAAACAAAGATTAAGAATTTGATCCAGTTAAGAGTGATCTTGTTATAGAAGTCACTATATCAATTTATATTACACTTTTAATATTTTGAAAATGTTAGAATTCTTAATTTAGAATTCTATAGATTTCTAACAGAAATTAATATCCTCTTATTATAACAAATTTTAACAATTTGGCCAATTCTGAAATATTAGATGGTTTACAGTTTCTTATCCTAACTATACCCCTTCTATAGTATGTGACCTGAAACAAATTTCATATTTATAAGATTTACAGAATTGAGTTCCCTTGTCTGTAAAGTTAGTGGGGGAGGTAGAATATTTAGTTCTGGACTTTAAAAACTATCTCACAAGATCTAATTCTCAACCAACAAATGATTTGTTTGAAATTCAATCCATGTGATTCCCATGGTCAGTCAGTCACTGGGTAAAATGGCATTAATAAAGACTGGAACTTTTGATAAGTTATGATAATATATGTAAAAGTTTGGAGGTATATTTTGTAGACCAATAGACAAATTATTAGATTTAAATACTCTATTAGGGTTATAAGACTGGATAATATATTTCAACTGGTATTTTTATCACCAGTCTATTTTAAAACACTAACACCACTTACTAAATTAATTCTGATCATAGTGGCTATATTTATACTGATTGTAAGATGGATTTAAATCTATAACCATTAAGAGCATTACCATCCCCCCGACCCATGTAAGACAGGTGATTTTAAGCATGAAGAATAATAAGCTCCTTTCAACCTGTATATGATCCATGAAAGTTTTCCAATGCAAATAAAAGATCCTACGTTCTCAAGATACTAGGAGTAGATAGATTTACAAGAATAATTCTTTCTTCTTTTCTTTATACTAAAGAGTGATGGATTCTCTCTCATTTATTCTGCAGAGGTTCAAAGAGAGTATTTTTTGTCAAACATGGTTTATTGATAATAATAATTACCATTAATGAGGCTCTGTTTTGTCAGAATTGTTCTACATATACTCTTAAAGCCTGCAAGGGAGGTGTCTAATACTCTTATTTTGTAATATAATATAATCAAGAGACTCAAAGAGTTTAACATAACACATAACAATTAATATAACACAGTTAATAAATAGCAGAATTAAGCTTCAGAATATGTTCTACTGACTCCATAAACCATCCAACAATCAACATACTTCAACAACTCTTCATGAAACACTTTTTTTCTGGAAAGAATAGGAAGAACATTTATTTGGTCACAGAAGTTGGTTTAAGTTTAAGCTCTAATATTTACTTGTGAGTAACCTCAGGCAAGTCTCTAAGCTCTGTTTTAGTTTCCCAATTTTTCTGTTCATTTCCCAACAGTTATGAAAGTAATATAACACTGATACATTTCCTACATATTAAATACTAATATTATAAATATAAATAGTAATGGATGAAATCCAGAAAAAGGATGTCAAATAGGAAGAATGGGCACCAGCATAGCCCCTAGTTTGGGAACTCTTTGTCAGTCATGCATATCCCTTTTCATCAGCTTTGATGCTGAGGACATTTGACCTATCACAAACAAGTCTGAGTCTACATGTGGTGCTGTGATACTGTGCTGCAGCCCCTAAAACATCTCTAACCAAAAAAGAATTCTTATATAATCAAGTTAGGAAGGAAGACATGCTTATTTTTTTTCCAGAATACACTTAATAACAAACTTACTGTAAACAGGAGCCTAAACACATATCATTACAGTTAAAAGCACAGGTTTTGCAATAAAGAGGCAACATTCAAATCCTAGCTACACCTCTCAATGATGGCATGGTGTTTGAGAAAGTACTTAGTCTGCATTTTATGTGTGAACTGGAGATAATAACTTCTGTAACAATTAAATTAGCCAGAATATATAAATCAATTAGTACAGTACTTGGTTACTGTGTGGCAAAGACTTAATAAGTCGTAACTAAAAGTGCATTTGCCATTACTATCATTATTGTGAATTTCCATATAATTAGAATAATATTTAACTGTAGTAGCAAGCAAAAGCCTTGGTAACTGAGAAAAATAAACATTCATCAATCCTTATCTAGGCTACCATTTTTAAAAGGCTTTTAAAAACTTCAGACTGGGGTCGGGGGCCCTTCAAGATGGCAGAGGAGTAAGACGTGGAGATCACCTTCCTCCCCACAAATACATCAAAAATACATCTACATGTGGAACAACTCCTACAGAACACCTACTGAACGCTGGCAGAAGACCTCAGACCTCCCAAAAGGCAAGAAAATCACCATGTACCTGGGTAGGGCAAAAGAAAAAGTAAAAACAGAGACAAAAGAATAGGGACGGGACCTGCACCTCTGGGAGGGAGCTGTGAAGGAGGAAAAGTTTCCACACACTAGGAAGCCCCTTCACTGGCGGAGATGGGCAGGAGGGAAGCTTCTGAGCCATGGAGAAGAGCTCAACAATTGGGGTGTACAGGGCAAAGCAGAGAGATTCCCACAGGAAGGATCGGTGCCGACCAGCACTCACCAGCCTGAGAGGCTTGTCTGCTCACTTGCCGGAGCGGGTGGGGGCTGGGAGCTGAGCTCAGGCTCTGGAGGTCTGATCCCAGGGAGAGGACTGGGGTTGGCTGCATGAACACAACCTGAAGGGGGCTAGTGTGCCACAGCTAGCCGAGAGGGAGTCCAGGAAAAACTCTGGACTTGTCTAAGAGGCAAGAGACCATTGTTTTGGGGTGTGCGAGAAGAGGGGGTTCCTTCCCTGTCTACCCACAGAAGGCAGAGCACCGCCTAAATGAGCTCCAGAGATGGTCACAAGCCGTGGCTATCAGCTCAGACACAGAGACGGGCATGAAACGCTATTGCTGCTGCTGCAGCCACCAAGAAGCCTGTGTACAAGTGCAGGTCACTATCCACACACCCTCCCCAGAGGGCTGTGCAGCCTGGCACTGCCAGGGTCCCGTGATCCAGGGACAACTTCCCTGGGAGAACACATGGCGCACCTCAAGCTTTTGCAACATCATGCTGGCCTCTGCCGTGGCAAGCTTGCCCTGCATTCCAATTATAACTACTGTACCCCTCCCTCCCCCTGGCATGAGTGAGCCAGAGCCCCCTAATCACGCACTGCTTTAACCCCATCCTGTCTGGGCGGGAACAGAAGACTGAGGGCAACCTACATGCAGAGGTGGGGCCAAAACCAAAGCTGAACCCCAGGAGCTCTGCAAACAAGGAAGAGAAAGGGAAATTTCTCCCAGCAGCCGCAGGAGCAGCAGATTAAATCCCCACAATCAACTGGAGGTACCCTGCATCTGTGGAATACCTGAATAGAAAATGAATCAACACAAAATTGAGTGGGGGATTTTGGGAGCAAATGTAGACTTGGGATTTGCTGTCTGTAATGGACTTGTTTCTGATTTTAATGTTTCTTAGTATAGATTTTAGTGTTTGTTATCATTGATGGATTTGTTTATTGGTTTGGTTGCTCTCTTCTTTTTTATTTTAATAATTAAAAAAATTATTTTATTTTATTTATTTATTTATTTTTCTTTTTTTGTCCTCCCTTTTCTTCTGAACCATGTGACTGACAGGGTCTTGGTGCTCTGGCCTGGTGTCAGGCCTAAGCCTCTGACGTGAGAGAGCCGAGTTCAGGACATGGGACCACCAGAGACCTCCCGGCCCCACGTAATATCAATTGGACAGAGGTCTCCCAGAGATCTCTGTCTCAACACTAAGACCCAGCTCCACCCAATGGCCAGCAAGCTCCAGTGCTGGACACCCCATGCCAAAAAACTAGCAAGACAGGAACACAACCCCACCCATTAGCAGAGAGGCTGCCTAAAATCATAATAAGTTCACAGACACTCCAAAACACACCACCAGACACAGTTCTGCCCAAGAGAAAGACAAGATCCAGTCCCACCCACCAGAACACAAGCACCAGTCCCCTCCACCAGGAAGCCTACACAAGCCACTGAACCAACCTTACCCACTGGGGCAGACACCAAAAACAACGGGAACTACGAATGTGCTGCCTGTGAAAAGGAGACCCCAAACACAGTAAGTTAAACAAAAGGAGAAGACAGTGAAATATGCAGCAGATGAAGGAGCAAGGTAAAAACCCACCAGACCAAACAAATGAAGAGGAAATAGGCAGTCTACCTGAAAAAGAATTCAGAGTAATGCTAGTAAAGATGATCCAAAATCTTGGAACTAGAATGGAGAAAATACAAGAAACATTTAACAAGGACCTAGAAGAACTAAAGCACAAACAAACAACGATGAACAACACAATAAATAAATTAAAAATACTCTAGAAGGAATCAATAGCACAATAACTGAGGCAGAAGAATGGATAAGTGACCTGGAAGATAAAATAGTGGAAATAACTACCACAGAGCAGAATAAAGATAAAAGAATGAGAAGAATTGAGGACGATCTCAGAGACTTCTGGGACAGCATTAAATGCATCAACATTCAAATTATAAGGGTCTGAGAAGAAGAAGAGAAAAAGAAAGGGACTGAGAAAATATTTGAAGAGATTATAGTTGAAAACTTCCCTTACATGGGAAAGGAAATAGTCAATCAAGTCCAGGAAGCGCAAAGACTCCTATACAGGAAAATCCAAGGAGAAAAATGCCAAGACACATAATAATCAAGCTACCAAAAATTAACTACAAAGAAAAAATATTAAAAGCAGCAAGGGAAAAGCAACAAATAACATAAAAGGGAATCCCCATAAGGTTAACAGCTGATCTTTCAGCAGAAACTCTGCAAGCCAGCAGGGAGTGGCAGGACATATTTAAAGTGATGAAGGAGAAAAACCTACAACCAAGATTACTATACCCAGCAAGGATCTCATTCATATTCAACTGAGAAATTAAAATCTTTACAGGCAAGCAAAAGTTAAGAGAATTCAGCACCACCAAACCAGCATTACAACAAATGCTAAAGGAACTTATCTAAGTGGAAAACATAAGAGAAGGAAAAGACCTACAATAACAAACCCAAAACAATTAAGAAAATGGTAATAGGAACATACATATCGATAATTACCTTAAATGTGAATGGATTAAATGCTCCAACCAAAAGACATAGACTGGCTGAATGGATAAAACAAGACCTGTATATATGCTGTCTACAAGAGACCCACTTCAGATTTTGGGACGCATACACACTGAAAGTGAGGGGGTGGAAAAAGATACTCCATGCAAATGGAAATCACAAGAAAGCTGGAGTAGCAATTCTCTTATCAGACAAAATCGACTTTAAAATAAAGACTATTGCAAGAGACAAAGAAGGACACTACATAATGATCAAGGGATCAATCCAAGAAGAAGATATAACAATGTAAATATTTATGCACCAAACATAGGAGCACCTCAGTACGTAAGGCAAATGCTAAAGCCATAAAAGAGGAAATCGACAGTAACACAGTAATAGTAGGGGACTTTAACACCCCACTTTCACCAATGGACAGATCATCCAAAATGAAAATAAATAAGGAAATACAAGCTTTAAATGAAACATTAAACAAGGTGGACTTAATTAATATTCATAGGACATTCCATCCAAAAACAACAGAATATACTTTCTTCTCAAGTGCTCATGGAACATTCTCCAAGATAGATAATATCTTGGGTCACACGTCAAGCCTTGGTAAATTTAAGAAAATTGAAATTGTATCAGATATCTTTTCTGACCACAATGCTATGTGACTAGGTATCAATTACAGGAAAAAAATATGTAAAAAATACAAACATATGGAGGCTAAACAATACACTACTAAATAACCAAGAAGTCACTGAAATCAAAGAGGAAATAAAAAAAATACCTAGAAACAAATGACAAAGAAAACACGATGACCAAAAACAAAGAAACAAACCTAAGACCGAACTCTCAAAGGGGTGAAAAGAGGGATATCATTCTTTATCAAAGATCTTGTTACTAACAATACTCTGCATAAAATGTCTATTTCTCTTTTAGAATGAACTTTAGAATCATTTTTAACATCCAGTGCAGAACCTGATGCTGTTGGAACGTTCTGCAATGTCTTCCAGTGGAAAATGCTTCAGTGTCTTCCAATATAGTAAGTGAACCAGTAGCAAAATAAGACTGATTAATATCAATAGTACTGTTTTGCTTATTTCTTGGATTGTCTACTTACTAATTGAATTTATTTGCTTTGTTGAGGAAAATGGCTTAAATCAAGAAAACTTATTTGCTTAAAGCAATGAACTTTATTTCTTATAATCCTGCAATTTATGGATATTTCTTATTCCTCAATTGGTATGTGGTTGATGATTCAAATGGTCTCACTAATACATAACTGCAGACAGGCTGCTTGGTCTAGAAGAGTTCAGAAGGGAGAGCGTGTGTCTGCTCTGTGTGGTTTCTGATTCTCCAATAGGCAATCCTAGACTTTTCTTTACATGAGCAATCTCAGGATTCCAAATAGTCGTAGGAAAGCAAGACCCAATGCACAAACGCCTCCTAACCTCTACTTGGGTCACATTTGCTAATGTCCATTGGATTAAACAAGGCAAATGGTGAAGGCCAGACACAAAGCATGAAGTATTAGACTTTACTTCTTGATGGGAGGGGTGGGAAAGTGATATTAGAGTTGTGCATAAAAGGATGAAAGGAATTTTTGGTAATTTCTGTACTCTCCCATACTAACCGAACTTGTTCAAATAATGTATGTGAGTTATGCTGCATATATTATCAATTATGATAAGGCTTAAGGGAAAATACATACTTATACAAACTTGTTTACAGACTAAAAGGCATATCATAGACAGTAATCAAGGAACAGAGAAAAGTGAAGCATATACTGATTGACAGTACATATTGCAAAAGGAAAAAATTATTAAAATAAGTGGTTTCTTAGTCACTTTTACCTTACATGTTACCTGTCCCCATATATACTGATTTCTTCCTTCACATTTTTTTCAAAGGACACATGCTTTTGAATAGAGAATTCTGAGTATATCTAGTGCAATGTGGTAAATATCACTCTTATTCTGTCAAAATTAATTATGCATTAAACCATTCTTTCAAATGACCTTTGTGAATTATGTCCTTGTAACTATATAAAAAGGAAAACATGGCTCCTTGACTTGGGGAGTTCGCAGTCATGGGAAAAATAGATATGGAAACAAGTAATTATAGTAAAGCCTGACACACTTAACTTATTCATCTAAATAGAATGGTCAAGCATAGGAACTCAGTCCATGTCTGTAGAATTAATCGATGTCGTATTGATGGAAAGGGTCATTCATTTCAGAGAAAATGAGTAGACAATTGCATAGCTACTCCTATGAGAGCAGAAAGGTTAAGGCAACCTGGGAGAGCATCCAGGGGCACATGTGCTGAGTTCTTGAAACAGGTCATTTCAAATCATCATTAAGGATTTAATCAAAGAAGAACTTCACTTCCAACAACAATGATTCATGCATCTCCAGGAAAAAATAAAATACATTTATTATAAAGGAAAAGTTGTAAAGGTAAATATAAACCTGGAATGGAGTGGCATTAATGAAATTTTTAAAAATGTATAGATGAACAGATGATCAAACCTGGATTTGGGCGGGAGGGACAATGATATAACAAAGAAAAGAATTCCATAAGTAAAGTCGTAGAAAATAGTCATGGAGTCCAGAATAAGGAATATAAAAATAAGGAATGATGATTAAGCACTAGTTAATATTTCAATATTTGCAATTGTAAACCACAAATGAGACTGGAGATTTAACTAAACTATAAAATATTTAGGTAGAACTCATAATTTCTTTAAATTACTGTTAAAATGTGTTGTCCATCTAAATTTAGTACATGTGCTGGATTACATGGATTAGGGTTGTAAGGAATGACATTAAGCAGAAGAAGGAACAGTATTATAAATTCAAAAGGAGAAATGTCCCCACCTGCCATCTACAGTAGTTGCCCTGAGAATTTAATTTAAAAGAGAACAAGGATACAGGAAATCCAGTAGTTTGTGGGGTACCTCTCTTGGTACTTTTCTGATTTGAAACAATGTAGAGATGCTTTTGGTTTCAAAGGTTTATATAGACTATACTACACTGTAAAGGGAATGCACTCCTTTAAAAGGAGATTAAAAATAGGCATAGTCTTCATCAAAACCAAAAAATGTTATTCTGATAATTTTGATGTATCTGAAATCCTTAAATGTTTCCCTGATATGAGAGTAATGCTTTTCTTTTTCTCTACAAAATATTGTGCAAGGTAGCAGATTTCTGTGATGTACAATTTCGTTCTTAGATGTATTTACTCCTTAACTTAGAAAAGTATGCTGATATTTGTATTCTGTTTACTGCTTTAGAGACACTGAAAAAAATTGTTTCCTTTGGAGTAATCCTGTTTTATTGGTGCATAGATAGCTAGTGGGAAGCAGCCGCATAGCACAGGGAGATCAGCTCGGTGCTTTGTGACCACCGAGGGGTGAGTTAGGGAGGGTGGGAGGGAGGGAGACGCAAGAGGGAAGAGATATGGGAACATATGTATATGTATAACTGATTCACTTTGTTATAAAGTAGAAACTAACACACCATTGTAAAGGAATTATACTCCAATAAAGATGTAAAAAAAAAATGTGGTGCAGGCTAATGTGGAAAATTTAGTCTGTCACTTTAAATCAATAGTGATCTACAGAACTATGCAAGGTCAAGCATTTGTTCAGGCTACCTTTGCGACAAATCATAATGCCACAATAAGTACCCACAGGATGTTATTAAGCAAAGAAAACCTTCTGGGGAAAGGAGATCTGTTGAAGACAGTGGAAGGAAAGCTCCGTAGGCAAATATTAAAAAGCATTGTTTCAGGGGGACTTCCCTGGTGGTCCAGTGGGTAAGACTCCATGCTCCTAATGCAGGAGGCCCGGGTTTGATCCCTGGTCGGGCAACTAGATCTCACATTCACACCACAACTAAAAAGATCCCATATACCGCAACTAAAAGATCCCAATAAATAAACAAACAAACAAATAAATAAATTTTCAAAATATAAAATAAAACAATAAAAAACATTGTCTCAGAATTTAGAGCTAGTGCAGCAGGAGATGGAAAACTGGAATGATAAGCAATACAAGGTACTAATAGGTGTTTTAATAATGTGCGCATTTCTTTAGAAAGACTTTCAATTTTATAAAGAAAGAGGGGAAAAAATCAGCTCTTTCACCAGAAAAGTTTTCTAGTCTGAATAAGTAAATGTGTCCGATGTTCCCTAGCCACCTATCAGAAATACTTCTATCATTTCAGATTGTAAAAATGAAAAGAACATAAGGTGGGTAATTATGTTTGCGCGTGTGTGTCTGGTATGGGACTTCTAAAGGATATTCCTGGATGTGAGGAAGCAGAAGTACCCATTATGATGGAAACACAAAGGTCAGATGAAGTAATGAAATAATGAGTGGCTTCTTTAAGATTTTTTTGATGCGGACCATTTTTAAAGTCTTTATTAAATTTGTTACAGTATTGCTCTGTTTTATGTTTTGGTTTTTTGGCCATGAGGCATGTGGGATCTTAGCTCCCCGACCAGGGATTGAACCCACACCCCCTGCATTGGAAGGCATAGTCTTAACCACTGGACCGCCAGGAAAGTCCCTGGGTGTCTCCTTGGATAAGAGGATTCAATAAAAGCAGCTGTGTTGTGCTACAGACGGTCATGTGGCTCCGCTGTCTTGGTTGTACTTCGGAAGTTGATATCCTCTCCTCTTCTCTTTAGTGGATCTGCTTCTGTCTCTCTTTGCTCCACCAATTTTCCAGCCTTGCTTCTTATTCTGCTGACTCCTGTCTCTGTATCATATTTTTAATTCTACAAAAGAGAGACTTAGGTTAGTTATGTACCAACTGTATCAATCAGGATTTTTATTTATGAGCAACAGTATCCACTGTAAATATTTTAACTTAAAAATTATTGGTCAGCTCACAGAAAATACAGGAGGGAGCAGAGACACAGGAATAGAGTAATGAAGACAAAAACAATGTTCAAGTTACCTGCACAGGACACATTTGGCAGAGGGCATGAACACCTCAGGAGTCACCATGCAATCTGAACACTGGGTGTTCTTACACAGCTAACCTTTGGAGGTGGATATATCTGCCAGTTCCCTCATCAGAGTGGATTCTCTACCACACATGCTTCTTCACAAAATTCTGTAAGTTTAAGAAGAGTATTCAGATATGGTCAGAGACCAAAAATCCATTATTACATCCACTGCATTTTTCTAAATGGAAGACTACAACTTGACTGAGTTTTGGTGCAGACAAATTACAGGTCCCTTGACTCCATAAAAATCTATTGATTTTGTTGTTGTTTTGGCACCATTACTTCATCAAAGTGTTGGAGATTAAGGTGGTAGAGTCAAATGACACAAAAAAATTGGCATAAATTCATCTGTAACTATTTCTGTAGAAAAAAGTAGCTATAGATGGTTAGAGCTTCTTAGATTTGGCTTCAATAACAATTTGGAGCTTAATAATTTCTCATCTTACACTACATTTATGGAACAACAAGTATAATGTATTTTTTAAAAGTATATTCTATTGTGTTCCCTAAAACATGTATTGCAAATTGTGAAAAATACATTCCATGAAATGATAGAAAGAAAAAGATGAAAGGAAAATATAAGTTGTGAAAATAAAATGAGCCCCAAAATAAATTAAGGTAGAAAATAGTTGTCTTTATATTTTGCATACATGCTATCTGTGATCCCTAAATTCTCAAAATTACATTCTGAACATTCTAGAATATATTGCAAAGAAGGAAGCCTGACAAGTTTCATTATCTATAATATTCATAAAACAAAACAAAATAATATAGATTATTCAATATAAGTACAACAGTTACTTTTAAAACTGTAAAATTTTAAAAACTTTTTTCAATAAAAGAAATAGTTCCCTGTGATACTTCATGAAAGAATTACTATAAAACAAACAATAGTGGCAATAAAAACTTCTTTAATGAGTGTATGGTTTTCCTACAAGCAATCCTTATGCTATCTCGTACTATAAGTTCTAGGATGTGCCAAAGCATAGTTCTGTTAAAAAAAAATTACCAGGGATCAATGCACACACCCTATATGGACAATTATCTAATGGTCTGCCCTAAGAAAAGAGATTTTAAATATTATATAGCTATGATGTTCATCTTGAAGAAGGTACACCTCCAAAGGCTGTTTATCATAACCTCCAGGGGATGCAATATGTTTTAAAAACACATATTCAATACTCATTATTGTAAAAATAAAAACTATACAAAGCAATGATTGACAAATCTTCTGTAGATCTATACAGATTAGAGAGTGAATAAGCATTGAAGAGAGTCGAAAAGACACTGCTGTAGAGGAAGTGATGGACTGTATACTTCCAGATCAGAGTCTGTAACCATGAATCTTTTCAACCATTTGGCAGATATTAATCAGAAGTAATTTTGGATTATACCCATCACCAATTATTTGTAGCATGTGTTTTTTTATGTTGCTAAATGGTCTGTCAACCTGAGCTGACTTGCCAGCCTAAGTAAGATAAGAAATCTGAAAGTGATTTTCACATTTAATACAGCACAATAAAGAAGCTCTTACTACCCACACTCTATTTCTAATCCTTATGTTATCTAACTCTGTGTTAGGAGGCAGCTCCTCCTATCACAATTAGAAGTTGATGAGTAAAGACAATAGAGTTATATTCTGAACATTCACCATGAAGATATTTCAAAATAGGTGACTTTAAAAAAGTTAGTAGGTTCTTAAGCCAACAATGTGGAGGGTATAAATTGGTCAGGAGAGTGAATACATGAAGGAGAAAGCACAGATAACTACCAAGGGATCAGGAATAGTTTACTTGTCCTTACCTTGGCCTTGGAAATGGAACTTAAACAGAAGCATTGCAGTTATGGGAGGAAAAAGGAATTTGTGTATCCAGCCTAAAAAAAACAAATATTGTTATATAGGTAAGCCAACCACAGATAGACCTGCCAAAAGGTATTCTTAGAATAAAGGATATATTGATGATTCTTATGAGGCATATATGGCTAAGAATGAGGAGAGCTCACTGAAGTGGCAGTCTTTCATCCTACAGAAGAGGGCCACCTAGAGCAATAAAACAGGATTGAAAGAGAAATAATGGTATCTCTGGATTCCTGCATTCAGCAGAAGGAGTAACGAACCAGTCAGTGGGAGCAGGGTGGGGGGGGGATGAACACAGTCATCAACTGTGTAAAAACCCCTAGTTATAGGGGGTATAATTCAAAAACAAAACAAAACAAAAAGAACAGAAGAAACCTCAAAAGTAAGTATTGAGAGAATGAGTCCATTTTCAGGTATGTGCCAGGCCAGAGATGACAAAGCCAGCGAAGTCAGAGTGATTTTGATCAGATTAAATTCTTGTCCCACTCCTATCCTTAACAGAGATGGAAAAAGAGATATGGTGTTAAAGAAGAAAAAGCCAATAAAATTCTTTTTCATGCTGCAGAGTGTCTTGCTTCCTGACTACAGAAGGTCTTTAAAAGAAGAGGGGAGAAAAGTTTTATCTTTGAATAAAAAATGAAACATTGATTATTTTATGGATCTGGACATTTATAATTTTTTTAAATGTTAGACTGTGTTCTCTGACTTAAAGGAGTACAGGGCTTTTAATGAGCATAAAAATCATGAGGACTATAAGAATTTTCATCTAGGGTCAAGGGAAAGAAGAAACCCGCCGAAAAAATGTTAAGGGGTAGCTAGAATTAAAAATATGGTTTATTTTTACTACATCCTATAAAACATGCTTGTTTATATATCTGAAATGTGTGTGTGTGTATGTATATGTCTGTGTCAGTAGAGAACATTTTTAAAAAAATTTCTGGAATCAAAAATTATCTATACATCAAGGTCATTTAAATGTTGAAATTATCTCCCCATGAATTGGTGAAGAAACCCCAGTTTCATTCATTGTTAAAATAAATTAGCAAATCACTAATGAAAGTGATTTCTGGCAAAGCATTTACATCATGACCCAATGAACATTTAGCATCCGTAATACTTATGAATAAGAAAGAAAGGAGGCTGCACTCATATTTGTTTACAACATTACAAAATAATAGCAGTTTACTCTTATGGAATCCCAGACATCTGTACTTGTTCAAGAATATCATCCCTGCAACACACAGATAAGTGCACTTCTATTTTTTTTAAAGCATCATTCAACTATCAGTGTCACACCTGAGGTCAGGGAAAGTGTTTAAAAGATTGAATTCAGAATGACTGAATAATAAGTAAAAAAATGAAAACATGTTTTGCTTCTAATATGTGTTCCCACACAGGTCTCTTCACACCTGAATCCAACAAAGCATTCATAAATATCTACCTCAGTCAAACAGGGCACAATTTACAAACAAAATGAAGTTTGTTTTTTCATTCTGTGTCTACATCACTAATTTTCTTTTATCATTTCCAGTGCATATAGCACCAACGAAACAACCTCAGCAATGAAGCTTGTTATAAAAGTGGGCTTTAGGGTACATTAAAAAATGATTGTGTATAGATAACAGCACATTAAAAAGAGTTTTCTTAGGAACAGATGCCAGCTGGCAGGGAATAAAGCACTTTATTGAGTTTTGTAACCAAGTCATTTTATGTGTATACTACAAATACAGTATTACATATAGGACAATTTATTGTCAGTATTGTTATGGAAACAATTCAAAACTTCTTGTGTAGATACATTCTTCTTTTTGCATTTCTGTTTTGTATATAGTAAAGAGAGTCTGTTTCAGGGGTCCTAAAGCAAAATAACAATCATTAGTAGAACCAAAAGTAGACTTGTTTATGTTGAAAAAGAAAAAAAAAATCCCAAACCAAAAACATCGGACAAAATATTTATACAGTATACTCAGAGGTGAATGACTTATAAGTGAAAGCTAATTTTAAGTAATGTTTATCAAGTGTAATACATTCTCTCTATGCTTTACAAAATTTCTGTATTATTACATGTTATAAAAAATGTTGTATGTTAGAAATTATGGTTCTATTAATGGTACAGATGGCATGCCGTTTAGAAAAGATGTGGAAACACAGAAGCAGGGCAAGTATCTCTTTTTTAAAATCACCATTTCAAAAGTTTGAGATAAACTTCATGTCCCCTTGGAGTTTACTCTTCCATATTGCCAACTATACCTAATGTCCTTAAGAATGTCTAATCTTAACGTTGTAATTGCAGCACCATACAATTTTGGCAATGATCTTAGGATAGAGTTTGATGAGTGTATTATAGAATACTTGGCCCTTCCCACTCTTCTTGCTCTGTAAAATTATTAATTGTATTAGCAGATATGAATTCTCTCAATAGGTTGAACTAAATATCCTGAAAAACCTTTTCAATTAGAAAGAGAGAAAAACAAAACAAAAGAAAATCTACCACTTGAAAACACTGAATATAATATTTTGAAAAGTCTTTAAAAATGTATATGGAGATTTGCAGGGAAGTGAAGTCCATAGGGGCCACAATTAAGCAGCAGCAGGATTACACAATGGAAAGCTCTTGTTAAATTGTGGGTACCCTCAGGTACTGGTCAATCTTTGTAACCCTCAGTCTTGAGGATTGATGGCTGCAGTGATTGTATGGTAAGAAGGATAAGGTTTTTCCAACTCAGTGTCCTTGGAAAAGCAAGCATGGGTATTCCATGCTTTCTTGTCAGACACCGCATACTCTGTAATTACACCTGATACTCCCAGGAATTGGAGTCTCACTTGCCTCATGGATTAAAAATCACAAGTAGGTGCTTAATCAACCGTAAATTGATTGATTCCACAAACACAGATTGTGTGCCAATTTTGTAAGACTTAAAGATTCTTTTGATGGTAAGACAGGACAATGGCACTTGATTAGATGAAAGGCAGGACTTTTTGAATCTTACAGCTTCAAAGTAGAGAAGGCTGCCAAGCACGGCCACATAGCGGATTACACCCAGGGACAGGGTAACAGCAGATTGTAGCTGTACAGGGCGGTTTGTGTATGACAAGTAGCCTGGGGTTAGCTGGGTTATGTGGGCTTCCTGTGGATGGACTAATATGAATAATTTCTGGACGAGGCAGACAGCAGTGAGCCTTCAGTTGCCTGATACATGGCTCTGGGGCAATTAGGGCTGGTGCATATTGGCCTGGAGTATGAAAGCCCCCATAACCAAAGTGGTTGGAATGTGGATTTATTCAGCTGCTCAAGAAAGGGAACTAACCCGTCTAACCAGTGTCTCAATACTGGGTCAAGACAGCATTTTAAAAAACAAAACAAACGAAAATCTCTATTACAGTACTTACCATATTCTAAACACTTCCAGATCCAAAGGGAGAAAATTTACAGAGCATTATGATAAAATATGAAATCAGGATTAAAATTATTTTTTAATCTTGGAAATAAATTTGTAGAGGAGGAATGCTGATCTATTAAAAAGCTATGTCAGGAGCTCTATAATATGATGACATGGTATTCTTACTTCCACTAATTTAAGACCAGTGGAACTCACAGGGTCTAGTCATAGACCTTTAAAGTAGAACATTTTGCAATGATATAGCTGAACTTGCAATTTTGTCTTCCTGTCACCTTGCTAGTACCTGATGTTTAATTCTCCTTTGACTTTACTTCTCATTATTTCTCATGATCAGTTCCAGAACTTTGGCCTTAATTCTGCTCTATGTCTAGCTGTATCAGCTTTGCCCCCTGTAAATTATCCCAGAACGGATCTTCAAAGTCTATAATCCTAAGTCTATATAAATGTTTTGAAGAGATCCCTTTGTTTACTCAGTAAAAGTATTGGCATATAGTGTTAAATCATGACAATGTTCATGGTTTGTAATATGAACACTTTCATATTATTTTTATACCACTAATTAGTAGTGTAGTATTAGTAGCCACAATTTACTTATTGGCTATATAGTTAGTAATATTTGTTTTTCAGTGCTCAGTATCTTTATTTAGTGCACATTATATGAAATTTAAATTTTTAAAATAAAATGTTTTCTTTCTAGAATAAAATAGTGACAAATATTTCAGTGTATAAGGGAGTTCATAGACACTAGTTTTCTTATTTTTGTTTGTTGATAAATCTTTTCGTTTGCTCAATAAATCTGCTTTCATTGGTGTAATCTTTGTAATATAATAAAATAAGTTTTCTAGGGGGGTTGAATTTGCTAGTCTAAAAATATGCATAGTTCTGATAGAAAAGATAAATAAACAAGAAAAACAAGTCTACTGTAAAGTTTCAAAGAGATACAGACAGTTCTAAGGCACATAGCGATTTCAAGCTGTGTTGAACAGCATGATAATCTATGTTTCTGCATGGTGATAAACATAAAATCTGAAATGGGTATTAAACATTGGTCCAGTGTTATATAAGCAAATGTGATACTCACGTTTGGGGTGAATTTGGCCCCATTTGTCCAAGAGACTGATGGATATCTCATACCGCTAGCTTTCCGTGGAACACACCAAACTCAGCTTCATAGAAAGATAGCCTTACCTGGTGTTGGAAATCCTTTAACAACTGTATCATCATGTCTTTTTTTGCATTGCTCTTTGCCTGCCCACATCTCCCTCAACTCTATTTAGCTTATACAAACTTCTCTCTCCAGTGTGTACCAAGTCAACATCGTTCCTTACCACACACTTATTAATGTCTTTTGAGCTTTAATAATCTTCTTCAAGAATGAATGACTTCATCATGTAGTTTGGCCTTGATTTTTACTAGTCTGTATCCCCGTCAAACTTCCCAATCCCTTCTTTTGTCTTGATATATATAGTCTTATTCTCGTATACTAGCGTATGATATTGAGATCTATTACACATATAATGGTGGGTTGAAAAGCAGTCATGGTCTGGAATGATGCATGGTATAATAGAAAAGAAATGAGTTAAGCAGACTTTTTAATTTGTATTTGAAAAATTTCTGTGGGTATTAACTTATCCCATCAAGTTATGCGATAGAAATCACTTCTTCCACCTGTGCTGGAGAGTGCTAAATGAGCCCCGTAGTCTTAATTGCTGATCCATTCTCAAGGACAGACCTACATTCTCTTCCTAAAAAGAGAATTGAATTCAGTGCTATAAAGAAATGAGCTGTCAAGCTATGAAAAGACATGGAAGAAACTTAAATGCACATTATTAACCGAAAGAAGCCAATCTGAAAATGTTACATCCTGTGTGATTCCAACTATATGACATTCTGGAAAAGGCAAAACTACAGAGACAGTAAAAGATCCGGTGGCCAGGGGTTGGATGAATAAGCTGAACAGAGTATATCGAAGGCAGTGAAAATACTCTGTATGATACTATAATGACGGATACATATCATTATACATTTGTCCAAACCCATAGAATTTACAACACTAGGGGTGAATTGTAGTGTAAACTATGAACTTTGGGTGTTTATAATGTGTCAGTGTAGGTTCATCAGTTGTCACAAATGTACCACTTTAGTGGGTGATGTTGATAATGGGGGAGGCATTGCATATCCAGGGGCAGGGAATACTTTCCTCTCAATTTTACTGTGAACCTAAAACTCCTCTAGAAAAATAAAATATTTTAAAGAGAGAAAAAAAAAGAATTGATGACATGCATTTTCTCCTTCTCAGAGAAACTTTATTGTTCTACCATTTTTTCACCCTTCTCAATCTTTCTTGGGTGAACTGGTTGAAATCTCTTTGCCTTTGATCCAGTTTTTCCCCTCTGCTTGGCTCTTTTGGATTGGATATGTCCTCTGAACTATCACATGGTCACTGTGTTTGCCCATGCCCGGGGGCTTATTACCATTTCTTCTTTCTTCCAGTGCCTGTTAAACAAGGGTCAACCTAAACCTCATTCCCATGCCTAATTCTGGCTTCTAAAATTCCAACCAGAGTTTAGATTCGTGCCTCCTCCTGTAATGTAAAAGAGCAGTTTGCGTACTATTAAAACTGTCTCTGAATTTCAAAGCAATGTTTTTTTTAAAGGACATTGAGCAGCATAATTGAATGGTTTTCTATGATCATTTATGCCTATATTCCATCCATTCTGTTAGGAAGTGGAGAGTAGTAAACAAGATAAACAAAGTCCCTGAGCTCATGTTTTAGAGAGAAATGCATAAAACAAGTAACATATCGGCTAGATAATTTCTTAAACTGTGATAAATCAAAGAAAATAAAGATGGTAATCTAATGAAGATGAACTGAGGTGGAAAGTAATTTGTGAGAAGGTAAAATATTGTGTGATATCTGAAGAAAAAGAAGATACCATTGATATAAATGACCTAGGGATGGACGTGAGAGAGGGCTCTTTTGGGAAAGATATTTGTCTAACTTGAGGAAAGGAAATAATGTTCATGTGATTTGGGGAGGCAAGAGGAAGTTGGGCAAAATGATGTTAGACATGTGATGTTGTGATTATGGTAAAGTGAAAAGTTTGTAAACTGGGTCTGGCAGATTCTCACTGATGATTTTAATCTATTACTCTTGTTGCTGAATGGAAAATGGGTTATAGAGATGAAAGAATGAAAGAGAAGAAAATATAAGGTATTGTAGCAGTTGATGCAAGAAGAGATGTAAATTTAGAACTGGGTAGTGGTACATGAGAAGTAGAGAAGAAAAAGTATTTGCTAAATATTTTGGATAACCTATATATGAAATAAGCTCTTATTTATGAGTAAAACAATTCTTTTCATAGGTTGTTGTAAACTGAAGGCACTTATAGAATTGGAAAGACCTGGGAAGAACAGGTTCGTGGGATGGAGCAGGATGAGGATCAAAAGTTCTATTTTTATATACACTCAGATTTTAATGTATATGATTAATTTTTGAAGCATTATCAGAGAGACAGTTTAATATATGTCTTTGAAATTCAGAAGCAATGTTTTGAATTGATGGTATACAGTTAAAGGCATAATATAAGAGGTATTTAAGGCCATCAGATTGCATTATTGTCTATGGTGATGATAAAAATAAAACCAGGGAAGCAGACCCATGAACAAGCCCTGAAAAAAATCTAATCTTTAATGGTTAAGTAAAAAGGGAAAATTTAGCAATGGAACCTTAAGAATATGCAGTTTAAAAAGCGGAAAGAAAATTGTAATGCCATGGAAGACAAAAGAGAAGAATGTTTCAAGAAGGAGGAAGTGAACAACTATTAACTGCTCTTGATGGTTTAGACAGATGAGAGCAAGAAGGGGCTACTATATTTGGCAACATGGGCGTTGTTATGACCATGAGTAATATCAGAGTAAAGGGGACTGAAGTCATACTGGGTATGATTAAAGAGAGAATAGAGAGATACAGGTGAGTGGTGGCCAACTTCCCTCCACTTATAACACCAGCTCCAACTCCAACACCATGCCATCTAATTGTACCAAGACTTCAGGTACACATAGACTAGGGGTAATCATAAAAGAGCCTCAGGGCAGTGACAAGAAAGCAGCAGATCCTAGGAAGTGTCTTGATCCTGATATATTATCTGAGAGTATATAATATTATGGGATGAAAATGGTGACTTAAAAGAGAATAGACATTCTGAAACTAAAATTATTAAACTATCTTGAGAAAACATAGACTTTGGTTCATGAGGGAGAGATAAAAACATCACCATCATCATCATCATCATAATAAACCTCTTTGTAATAGTTAAAAACACAGATTCTAATATCAAGGTGTCTGAATTTCAATCTAGGTTTTACCAATTGTTGGTGGTGAAATTAAAATAAATCATATAACCTCTCTGTTCTACCATGCTTCCCATGTGTAAAATTGTAGAAGCATTTATTAAACAAATATTTCTTGAATGCTTGCTATATGCCAGTCACCATTCTAGTGCTTGGGATGCATTTGTGAATAAAACAGCAGAAATATATTGCTTTCATGGAGTTTTCAGTTTAGTGTGGCTCGTGATAGTCACTCTCATAGGCTTTCGCTGATGATTAAATGTGTTAGTATGTGTAAAGTACAAAGAGCAGTGCTTGGCCTACACTAAACATTCTGTAATATTAGCTATCATCATTTCCTGGAGTTAGAGTAGAAGGTATTGGAGATGTGCAACTGTTCAAAAGTCTTGATTTACTTGGCGAGTGGAAACAGTGAGGGAACATTGTTTTGTTCTCATGTAATAGAAGAGAAGTATGTTTTGTTTGTTTATATGCACCAGGGGTGCACAATTAATGTTAATCATTGATGAAATTAAAAAAGTAGAAAATCTTCTAGGGAAGGAGAAAAAAGGAATATAAATAAACCCACTTAAATCAGCACAAATAATTACAAGGTAATAAAGAAAAAATAAAATGATAAAATAAAAACAATAAAATTTTGTTCATCATTTGGTATATTAAACATAGGTAATTAAATTAAGCCATTATAGAGTGTTAAATTTCTATGAAATATATTTAAAAGAATAAAGAAAATTTAAAAATAAAGGGTTAATTAAATATCTTCCAGACAAATATAAACATAAAAAAGTAGGCATAGAAATAGTTGTATCAAACAAAAGACTATTTAAAGTTAAAAACTCTCAATAAGATGAAAAGATATTTTGTAAAATAAAAGATACACTTTTAGAAAAATACAAGTGCCATAATTGTATATACATAGATAGCAAGCTGTAAAAAGTTAATAAATGGAACCTGATTTAAATAGAGTTGGAAGACAGAAGGTGGGTGTCTCATGTCCTACAATGAGAGCAGAGTCCAACAGGAAGAAGAAAGTATCCCTATTCTTGCCTGACAAGAGCTCAGAAAATGAGAGACAGTCACAACTCAGTCAATGAAAATCCACAGACTCTTTGTTTACAAAAGCCTTCCCAACTACCGTTTCCCATCTATTAAAGATTTCTCTCCATTTTTGCTGAGGACTTGCACATGGCTGGCCATAGTTGCAGACCCTGAATTGCAATTCTTTGTTGATCAAGAACAAACCCATTTTTGCTGACGGTCTGTTTTAGGTCAACAATGCCAACACATTATATATTGCAAAACTTATCAGATGTCAATCTAAGTGAGATAAAATGCAATTATGTTTGGAATTTTCCATGTATTATTTAGAGACAAAGAGACTTGGTAACTGTGAAAATGAAAGTATAAAATACTCTAATCAACAGATTTAATGAAATAGATAAATATATAAACTTGTATTCCTCATGAACAATTTATTTATTTGTTTGTTTATTTATTTACTTTTCTGTCTAGTTACCACACCAAATAGAAAAACTGAAGAAAATTTCAAATATAGAAAATTTGAAAAGCATATATTCTAATCATAATACAGTAAAAATTAATACTTATATTTTAAAACCACAAAACATTTTGAACCATATTCTTAGATAAGCACTGTATCAAAAAAGGATATAAAAATTGAAATAATATATTAGCTAGAAAAAATATATCATAGCCTATGGGATATAGCAAATACAAGAAGAAAATTTAGTCTAGTCAGCACAGCTTTTTATATGTTCATTACAAAAGAGAAACTTTAAAAATTACCTACTTCTGGGCTTCCCTGGTGGTGCAGTGGTTAAGAATCCGCCTGCCAATTCAGAGGACATGGGTTCGAGCCCTGGTCCAGGAAGATCCCACATGCCACGGAGCAACTAAACCTGTGTGCCACAACTACTGAGCCTGCACTCTACAGCCCATGAGCCACAACTTCTGAAGCCCACATGCCTAGAGCCCATGCTCCTCAACAAGAGAAGCCACCGCAGTGAGAAGCCTGCGTGTAGCAACAAAGACCCAACACAGCCAAAAATAAATAAATTAATTAATTAATTTTAAAAAAATTACCTACTTCTCATATTTTCAAAATAAGGAAAGAACATTTTAAAAATGAAATGAGGAAATATAAATTAATAAAAATAAAGGTAGAAGTTAGTGTAATTAAAAATAATCTAAAGTTGGATTTATTGTTAAGGCAAAATATTTTAAGTGAACAAAAAGCATCACTAATATGATTAATAAACAAAAAAGAGGGCATAATAGGTAAAATTAGGAATGAGAAGTGGGCTGTAACCTCTTCGATTTTAGAAAAGATATTAAAAATAATCACAAGAGAATACCACATACAATTCCGTGGGAAAATGTTTAACATATGAGAGGAAACAGATGATTTCTTGCTAAAAAATAAAATACAAAAACTAATCCAGAAAGAAGAAAACTTGATTAGACTTATTATTATGGAAAATATTGGAAAAGTGAGTAAAGATCTGTCAAAAGTACACCAAAATCCATATCACATCTTTGTTATTTGTTAGCAACTAAGATACTTCTAATCTCCTTGTAACTATTCATGACCAAGAAAGTAGATAGCTTTCCCTCTATAAAGACTTGATAAAGATGATGTGAAAACAGAAAAATACATAAACATTTTTATATAAGTGAAAACATTTTAAATAAAATATTTTCACATAGAACCTACCAAAATATCAAAGTGAGATCTGATTAATTAGAACTTATTCCAGGAATGAATGGACGATTCAATATTAGGAACTCCATAAAATTAACTAAATCAATAAATTAAATGGAAAATATATAGTTGATATGTTTGCCAGAAAGAGTCAAAGAGTGGGCCCTGCTCCTTAGTTGGCTCATTCATATTTTGCCTGGAGACCTCCGTCAGCAGAAGGCAAGAGGGAGACCTAGATACTGCATGACAATCTGCCTCGGGGCCATTAGGAACAATTTCTCTCTCCTTATAAGACATCACAGAGAAGCCCAGTTCTCTCAGGTTATTCCTCATCCACTACTCAACCCCGCAAACCCCACCATATGCCCATGGACTCTAAACGTACATTGTTCCCCATTTGGTCTATACACATCCTATTCTAACATCTTTCCCTATCCCTTTGCATATCAGAAACTTCCCCATATCTTCAAGCCTTTTTGTGATTTTTCTTTCCCATTTATGTTCTAACAGAAATCTACCACTTTTCTGAGAACACTACTTACTTTATAGCCTCCTTCCTCCTAGTGGTGACTTTGGCATTTTATATCCCTTGGACCTCTGGCTTGATGTTGAGCTTGGCACCCTTTTATTTCTCATTGCTACATCCAAACTCTGCACCCTTCCACTTACACTTAAAAGCACAGAGCTTTGTATATTAGACTGGACCACACGTTATTGCTCTTTGTTTTAATAATATACAGAATTCCAGGTCCCTTTTTGTTGAATATTTTAGCTCCTAGCTCTGTTTAACTCTGTAACCTTGCTGTTTTTTATGATGATTTCAATTTCCACATATATGAACTTTCAATAAGCTGATGTGGCAAATAGTGATAGTTATTCATCAAAAATATTCATCTTTCCTTTTGACAGATAGCCAGACAATATTTATAAGTCTCTTCCATGTGGCCATATGGTTGAATTACAGCTAATGGACTATTTGGCAAAGACAAGAGTGTTTAACACTATGTTTCAAAACATAGATATTATTTTGTAACTTGGAAAACATCAAATAAAATATTCTTTTCAAGGGATGAATGAAAGGTGAGAATTTTGAGACAATGCTGATAAATTGTTTCAGGAGTTACAAAGGACTAGGATACTGGAAGCAGATATGAAGTCAAGGTAGAGCTGCTTTGTTGATGTTTCTTTGTTTCTCTTTCTGATTTTATTTTATTTCCTTTCTGGTTTAGAAAGTATGTTTTAGAGCAGGCTTTTATGTGAATGGGAATGGTCTTGTGAAGACAAAGAAATTGAAAGTCAGATGACACAAAATAGGTCAAAGTCACAGATAGAAATACTGATACAGGGCTACTGATACAAGTTGGTGTGTTGTTTGGTAATGGGAAAAGGAGTATATTTTCTCAGATGGATTCCACATCACTAGTGAATTATGAGGCTAGGCCATCAGTTGAGAATATGGTTAGAAGAGAGGTTGAAGAGAAAAAAAATGGACAGGTTGAAATGAAAAGAGAAGAGTAAATTAATACAGTAGACACCTCAGAGGGTGGGAATGTAAACTTATGAGAAAATTGGTCTTGGACTACTGACAAGTTTTCAATATCTATTTGAGTGTTCAATATTTATTCTTTTGATCATGAAGTTAAAGTATAGTAATTAAATCATTTTTATTATTTTCTTTAGCAATACTTAACTATTCATGGGTAATCCCAGTGAAATGAGTAGTTGATTTCAACCATCCTTAGGAATTTTGTTCAGACCAGAAAGACAGACAAGAGAGAGGGACATAAGTATTGAGTATGCCTTCATGACCAATGAGTCAAAGGTAGGTAATAAAGAAAAGTAGGAGAAACAATAAAAAGAGGAATACCACACAGTGAATGTGCCTATAAGGCTAAAACTTGTGCTCGGGTGTTTCTAAAGTAAATGAGTTGGAAGGAGAGGTGATGATTGCAGACGGTGGAATTTTTGAAGCAGATTTTGGAGATGATGTATTTACTAGTAAGGATAAAGTTCATAACATAAATATGGGAATTGCTGGCTAAATATAATAAAGGGGAAATTTTTGAAACTGAGAGACCAAATAACTAGAAGGACAGGTTTTGCATGGTCCGTTCAAATGAGTTTTAGAAATTGTCCAGAAATGCTCTGTAATAAAAGTTGAGGAGACAATATTCATTAAACTCCAGGCAACATGTGTCTGCAACATTTTTTCCTATGCTATAGGCTACAAAGTAAGGATTTTCTAATATGAGCACACTGAAGGAAATCAATTTATGTCTTTTTAGGGATAGGGGAATTGTATGTAAACACTTGTTACTTAGATTTGCATTGGGGGATCTCACATAAGGTTGAGCTCTGTTAATATGTAATTTGGGTTTCTTCCCTAGATGTTAGGCTTACGGAAGATATACAGAGTTTCAAAAGTCCAAAGGACCAAGTGATGCTTCAGCCATATTATAAAATATAATAGTGTTTAGAATTACGATAGGACATATATCTGTGTGATCTTGTTATACTTTGGAATATGTTCTCAAAAACACATGTTGAAGTCCTAATCCCCAGTACCTCTAAATGTGACCTTATTTGGAAGTGAAGTTTTTTGTAGATGTAATTAGTTAAATTAAAACGAGGTCATAATGGAATAGGATGGCACCTTAATCCAGTATGACTGGTGCCTTTATGAGGAGATAGCCGTGTGAACACACAGAAACACACATGAAGATGCTATGTGAAGACAGAGGAAGATGATAGAAGATTGAAATGATGCATCTACAAGCCAAAGAACACCTGGGGCTACCAGAAGCTGAAAAAGACAAGGAAGAATCTTCCCCTAGAGCCTTCAGAGGAAGTGTCAACTCTGAAAAATGTTTAAGAGTTGTATGTTTCAGTTTTATTTAGGAAACTTACTGAGGGCTATAGCCCAGGAAACAGCCTCTCATTAGCTCTGAGGGGACTGCTCCAAAGAGGTAAGGGGAGAAACCTTGTAAATTTGATTTTTGGCTAGGGAATACATGCAGTGAATCACACAACTCAGTAAGAGATTAACATTAGTCCCAAGGAACAAATATCTTAGTTAATGATTTAATGCTTTTCTATGTATGGGAAGATGCAAGAATCTGGTTCATTAAAATTTCTCCTGAGATATACACCTAACTACCTAAGGGGCTTGTTTTTTCCAAAGCACAGAATGTCTCATCTTGTTTTTCATCCTGAACTCCTTCCTGGGAGCACTGTTGGTCAGTGATTGCAGTGGCTAATGATTTAATCATTGTAGAACTGGAGAGTGGGCAACATTCTTTGTTTTACAATACCATGGCCTTCCTAACACCAGGATTTCAAACTTCCAGTCTCCAGAAATGTAAGAGAATACAATTCTGTTGTTTTAAGCTAGCCAGTGTGTGATATTTTGTTGCAGAAGCCCTATGAAACTAGTATAGATGGTTATACATATTTAGGGATGTTTGGAAAGTGATGGTTACCCTCACTTCAGTTGTATAGACTTCATGCAGTTCCTTTCAATCCAAAACCAGTTCCAGTATGGGAGCCGGACTACAAATTTCCAAATGACGGGACAGGCAGCATTTGGCCAAGAAGGTTCATGTATGGGAAAAGTAAAGCAACACTTTCTAGAGGACAAAGCCTAGAGCCTGTCTCCTTTTGAGGTAAATTTCTAGAAGACAACTCATTTATTTAGAGAAGAGATTTTCTGAAACCCTTTCTACTACACAGATAGAAAACTATTTGGAAACCGATTTCTCTGAAATCTACTTTATCATGTTTTACTGGTCTATCATTTCTACCAGAAATCTAGTACATATTATTAAAAATGTATGTACTTCTGAAAGACTTTTCACTGTTCAGAACACAGTGAATATTCTGAAAATCATTCATTGAAAGTGACTGAATGAACACTAGTATAAAATAATGCTTTGCTCTGATTGCATCACTAGCCTGTATGTCAAGAAAAGGAAACTTCATGGAGGAAGTTGGTATAATCTCAGTGGCTGTGGAGTACTAGTTAATTTGTTTCTGAAAAAATCAGATGCCTGAAGTTTAAAAGAGATTTAAAGAGAGTTAAAGGTAGCTAAATGTTTGTGAGCACTGGCTAAATGTCTTGAGTTCAAACATCACACCATTTCTGCTGACAACAGTGAAGTAACTTAGGCATTTATTTTTTATGTCATTATCATATCAAAGGTCAGAAAAATAGGCCAAAAATGGTTAAATAATTCTTACAATGTCATATATCTAGTTGGAGGCAGAGGTGGGATTTGACCCTACGCAGTCTCATTCCAAAGCATAGCCCTTAATTCCCATGCATAGACCCTCTCATTTTTATACATCATATTTCATATATCATATATCTCATATCATATATGAGATATATCATATCTCATATCTCATATTTTATCAAATTACAGGATGTTCTATTTTTGCCAAATACATTATTTCACAATGCCTTTCTCCCATATTGATTGTAGAAGGCACCTTGATTTCAGAGATGTTAAAATATGAAGGAATTAAATTATGTGACTTAGAACGAATAAAATATGGTAATTGGATCCAAATACTATAAACTAAGTAATATTAATTTTATGGATTAGAGAACCAGGTACAAAAGGGATTTAATTACCTTGATTTGGTGCCATAGTGAAATAACAGTTAAAAATATATTTTCTCAACATCAAATCCTGTACACTGAAACACTAAGATATTCTTTAATTCAAAAATGATACACTTGAAACGATTATTTTTATATTTCTGTTTGGGAATAATTCCATTTAAAAAATCTTATATCAATTTTCATTGTATTTAAATTTTAAATCCTTAAAACTAAAGATTATCTTTTTTTTTTTTTTTTTTTTTTGCGGTATGCGGGCCTCTCACTGTAGCGGCCTCTCCCGCTGTGGAGCACAGGCTCCGGACGCGCAGGCTCAGCGGCCATGGCTCACAGGCCCAGCCGTTCTGCGTCATGTGGGACCTTCCTGTACCGGGTCACGAACCCGTGTCCCCTGCATCGGCAGGCGGACTCTCAACCACTGCACCACCAGGGAAGCCCAAGATTATCTTTTATATAACAGAGTGTCTTACTGAAAAATCAACATATACTTGTTACCCCCTCTTCCTTAAGGCAACTGCTTTTGTGGAGCTATTATTATAGAAATTAAGAATACCTATATTTACAAAGAGATTTCAGAGTTTAGGATTTCCAACATTAAACTTATTGTTTAGGATAAGCAATGGAATTAACTATTTGTGTTTCAAGAGTTAAAAGTAAGACCTCTTGATTCTTAGTTTAATATTGAGGAGAAGGATCCTAACTCCACTTAGGCTGGATGCCACAGTGGAATCTCAGAGCAAGAAATACTTGAGCAGCTTTCTATGATGTCATAGTGTGGCAACACCGAGCAAAGTGGACACTGGCCCAAGAGAATGACATGAATCAGGGCTGTTGCAAGTTGGGATTAGAAGTCAGGTGCAAGACCTTTGTGCACTGTGTAAGTCTCTAGATTTTGATGGACTTTGTTTTAGTTTTTCATGTATTTGGTTGCTTGTTTAAAATATATATTTTTTTATAGATTGCAACTTTCTTTTTAAACCTTCCATGACCAGCTACATTTTTTTTAAGGACTCACGTTTATTTATTTATTTATTTATTTATTTATTTATTATTTTTGGCTGTGTTGAGTCTTCATTGCTGTGCGCTGGCTTTCTCTAGTTGCAGCGAGTGGGGGCTACTCTTCATTATGGTACGGGGGCTTCTCATTGTGGTGGCTTCTCTTGTTGCAGAGCACGGGCTCTAGGCACATGGGCTTCAGTAGTTGCAGAACATGGGCTCAGTAGTTGTGGCTCACGGGCTCTAGAGCACAGGCTCAGTAGTTGTGGCGCATGATCTTCGTTACTCTGCGGCATGTGGGATCTTCCTGGACCAGGGATCAAACCCGTGTCCCCTGCATTGGCAGGCGGATTCTTAATCACTGCGTCACCAGGGAAGTCCCTGAAATATTTAGGGTAGAATGTGATCTAGGGGGATGTGATATTAAACCTCTTACCTATCTGAAATTTAATTATTCCATGTGATTTTAATTTAATTTGGAAAAAGAAGGGAGATATGATCTTGATATCACTGGGAGTATAGAAGAATGACATTCTAGTTACATTTGTTTTGTTGGCAGAAAGAAACAAACAAAAAGAGAGACAGAAAGAAAGATTCCTATATCACAGTTGGTCCTGGCAGAGGGGCATGCCAATGTATAGAGTTGACAGTGACAGTAATAAAGAGGAAAGGAAGGAGAGTGAGTCCCAGGGGGCTTGGAATAAGACAGAAAGAGGAACACAGAAGTAAACCAGGGTCAAAGAAGCTGATGCTAGTACTTGATAATAGAAGGATCAACTTGGGATCCTCAAAAGAGGAGCTCAAGAAACTATTTGTTTGATTAAGGTTTAGAGTAAATGTCTAAAGCTCAAAATAAACACAGAAGCAGTCATAGTGTCCATACATTTGATTTCAGGTTTTGGCTTTATTTACTTATTTCTTGATAAAACAGAGCATAGTTGCCAGTGGTGACTTTTTACTGTTTAAAGGGCTGTTTACATTACAAACCATACTATGCTTTGAGTTTATAGAGAAATTCTGCTATACTATGTGTATATAAATATATATGACTGAAATGAACTAGTGGTCAAAACAGAAGGAAGACATCATTCAATACTTTGTTGAAATGTTAAACTAAGCAATGTAAAAGTTGCATACTAAGTTAAAATATTTATTTACTTATTTATTGAGGAATTAAACCCTAAGTTCAAAACCAATTGAAAATGCTAACGTTGAGTATAAAGTGTGAAAATATAATGCTCCTGCATCTAGCACATTTGTAGGGCATATAGTAAGCACTCAATTAAAGCTTTTTGAATTTGTGTTTATCTTCAAGAGGTTAATATGGTCCCAGAAATTAATTTTTTTCCACTTGATGATAATTATATAAAAATATCTGGGTACATTCAGAATCAGCAGTTTCTGAAATCAAAATAAAATCTATGCTAACACACAGATGAGGAAATAAGCTATATGAATTTTAAAAATTCATGGCCCTAAAACATCCACTAGATTCAATTCACAATTGTTTAAAATGGCTGGAAGAAATGTAAAAAAATGAAAAATTAATGATCTGTAATATTTGTTTGAAGACTTGGGTAAGGAGTGTATTTTGCAGGTTTGCTAAAATAAAATGTTAAGTAAACCAGTAAAAACCTTATATAAAGCAGTGTCTGCTTACAAGTAAATGAATATCTTAATGTACCCATTGTTTGTTAAGGCATTCTATTGGGAATGGAAAAAAATATATCACTTTTAAACAATCTTGGGACTTACCTAAACTTTTTTTTTTCCCAGCTAGACCAGTTAAATAAATGATCCAATGTATTTTATAAAGTAGATTGCATTGTTCCTGAAATTTTCATATATTTTTTAAAAAGACACCATTTCCAAGTCATATCTTGCCAAGTTTGTATTGGTTTTTATGTTTATCTGAAAATAGTCACAAATCCATGCTTGCAATATTGTTAATGACACTAATGCGGATGATGATGGTGATACAAAAGTGACAGTGATGATCATGAGGTTAGCTAATGTTTATGGCATGTATACTTTATCCCACAGCAAGCCATAACATAGATGCTAGAATTTCCTCACTTCTCATAAGAAGAGAGGAAGCTAAGACAAAATAAATAAGTTGCTCAATTACACATGAAGTTGTTGAGCAGAGCTGGAATTTGTACCAATGCTTGTGTAACTCCCAAGCCCTTGGGCTGCCCTAAAACCAATTACAATTTCTGTAATAACAATTATATCTCTTTGTTCTCTGGTGATCCGTGAGGAGGATTTCTTTGCCAGTTTGGTTATCAACATTAATTCAATAGCGTTGGAATGCCATGAAGTTAAGATATACACTAAATTACATATCAAATGAAAGACTAATAGTGACTGTACATAAAGCTTTTAAATTTTGTTTTCAGATTAATTATGAACTAGTTAAGCTATTGAACTAAATTTGCTTTATATAAATATTAGTTAAATCTTGTTTATTTTCTAATCATAGTATTTAATTATAGTTCTTTACAATTTGACATAGGTAATGTAGTCATTACTACTAATTAAGCTATTATTTACTATGTATGCATACGACCTGGCATTCTATTAGAAGCTCAAAAAACATTATCACTAAAACTGAGTACAGAATAGAGAACCATATTGATATTTGCTAGCACTGTTAAAGAGGAGATTTTGTTTCCACACACAGAAATCACTTGCTGTCTAGAATGAAAACATTTTTCTCAATCTGATGCCAAGTATTCGGCCTCTGTGCACCGGTGCCAAATCAAATCTTGGAGACAGAGTTTTGGGTGAAGTAGAAAAGAATAGCATTATTGCTTTGCCAGGCAAAGAGGGACACAGCAGGCTCATGCCCTCAAAAACTGTGTGTCCCTACCCAGGGGGATTTGGTGAGGAGTTTTATAGCAATGGTTCAAGGGTGGAGTTGCTGATAAGGATCAGGGTGTGTGCAGGGCCTGCGCTCCTTAGTCTGGCCTCAGGTGGTCTCCTGATGAGCTCCTCTGGGTTACCAAACTGTGATCTTCTCTGGAATGAAGAATGCTGACATCTTCCATTTGTTGGGGGCTTTAGTTCTATCAAAGAGCTCAAAGATATTGTTATGTGTATCCCTTGAGGGGGAACCAGGACCCTGCCTCAAGTCTGCAATATTGTTTCTTGACTATTCCTCCCTTGTCTCTGCATCCCCTCCCTTCCTTGATTAGCAACTGTTTGAAAGGCTTCCATGCCCAGGAGTCCCACAGTGTCCTGCTTGGTTTCAAACCCAGTAAAAGGCTACCCTAACCTGTCATATCCTTAGGCTATTTGTTAGACTGCTGTCTACATATTGGGAGCTGCTTATAATGTTATTATGTTAAGAAGACAGATAAATTTATTTAAGAATAGTGTGTTTCTTTGTGATTTTTCTAAGCTTATATTGTTCTAAATAAGTCCATTTATATATAATGTACTATGTGTATATAAATTATCTGTATACTGAATGACAATAGCAGTTTACTAAAATCTGGCTATGATAAATCAGTAAAATGCTTAATTAAACTTTATACTAATGCATAGTAAGCAAAGCTTCTTTTTTTAACGGAATAACCTGAGCTATTACAAGATAGATCTGTACATGTGTTTGGAATTGTATTCTTAGGGTATGTTTATTCTTTATATTTGTGTGATATGAGGAATATATATTTGGTTTTCCTCCTTATTTCTGGCACAGAGCTCCTAAAACCCTTGGGATTTCCTGTGATGAGAGTGGTAGATGTCTTTTGTTATCTCAGTGGTATGACTTTAAGACCCACCTAAGAAGGGGGACTGGTTACCAGGAGAACCGACCAGTGATTACACATTTGGAACTTTTAAGTCCTACCCCACCCTACCCCATGCCACCTCCAGGGAGGGGAGAAGTGCTTGAGGTTGAATCAAGGGCCAATGGCCAACAATTTAATGCCATGTCTATGCAATGAAGCCTCTGTAAAAACCCAAAAGGACTGGATTCAGAGAGATTCTGGGTTGGTGAATACGTGGAGATGTGGTGAGAATGGCACCCTTGGAGAAGGCATGGAAACTCCATGCACTTTCCCCATGTCTTGCCCTATGCTTCTCGTCCACCTGGCTGTTTCTGAGTTATCTCCTTTTATAATAAACTGGTAATTTAATACGTTAAATGGTTCTCTGAGTTCTGTGAGCTGCTCTAGCAAATTAATTGAAACCAAGTAGGGGGTCATGGGAACCTCTGACTGATAGCCGGTAGATCAGAAGTATCGGCAAAAACTTGGACTTGGGATTGGCATTTTGAGTTGGAGGGGCTTGTTAGGACCCCTAAATTGTAGGCAGTCAGGTCAAAAGCTTGCAGTTGGAATCAGAAAATGGAATTGGGGGTGTGAAGGCAGTACTGTAAGACTAAATCTTTAACCTGTGGAATTTGATGCATGTTAGAATGGAGTTGAATTGTCGTACACCTAGCTGGTGTCTGAGAATTGCTTGTTATTGTTTTGAGGAAAACTCCCACATATTTGGTTACCCAAAGTGTCATAAGTGAAGTGTTTCCTATGAGAAGTAAAAGAGAGACACAGGAGAAAACATGGTAGGAAAGAACTGGGTTTTTTCCTATATAGGAAGGAAAAATCTGGGCCTTTCTATATTTTCATGTGCTTGTGAGAGGTATCCATTTATTTTTTATCTCTAACCTTTTATTCCTCCTGAACAAATATAATTTTGGGGGTTATAGATAATATACAATATAATGAATCATCTTCATGCATCATAGCATACTTTACAAACTTACATGCATATTGTGTGTATCCACATGGTATTATCTGAAGTACCCACACTTTAGGTACTCCCCCCACCACACACTCACACACGCACCACACACACACACACACACACACACACACACACACACTTTTATGATCAAATTGTCACCTCAATATTTGCTACATCTGCAGATTTCCAATGGTAAAATGAGAACAAATATCATTATGGTTTAGCAACTATTCTAATTCTCTTAGAGACTGGCATGACTCTGAATCTGTTGCCAAATGCAAGTTCATGTACAAAAGGCAAAATCTGGGGTGAGCGCTGCAGGGTGTGTGACTTTCTTTGGTTGGTTGGTGGTGAGATAACAGGGTGGTATTCTAGGAATCTTGTGCTTAGCCTGAAGTTACCATCCTCCACCTGGGTGGGGGCCTTAGTTCCTACAGAAGAACTCAAAGGTATTGGTTATGTATATTCCTTGTGGTGGAACCAGGACCCTGCTTTATTGCTGCACTATTATTTCTTGACTGCCTCTCCTTTGTTTCTGCATTCCCTTTCTTTTCTAATTAGTAATTCTTTGAATATGCCCTTTGGAACTCAGGGAAGGTCTAGGAAGCTGAAGCCTTTTTCCTATAAACAAGACAGGGGACACAGACAGGCTTTTGTACCCAGGAGGGCCCCACAAGGTCCTGTTCAGTTTCAAATCCAGAGAATACTTTATTGGTATGATTTTCATTTATGCATCCAAATATGAAAAATCATACATGATGACATTGCTGTTTCCACTGCTTTAGTATTAGGATAATCAGGTTAATCATTCATAATAAAGAGGTTTATGCTAAATGGTTACATTTATGTCATTAGGCATCAAATACTACAAGATGCTACACCAAGAAAAACATGAGTGTTTTGATTTATAAGGGAATTATCAGATGCAGGATTAACCTCCAGGCTTTTAATATGTTTTAGTAAAGCTTTACATAGTATAAATATATTAATTGGCTAAAAGATAAAGAAATACAACCATAATAAATGGCTCTTCAAAATATTATAAGAACCTGATTTTTCTTTCAGTTGGAAAACCTCTGGTATAATGGGAAAACTATGCCTCTTACATTACAAGAGGTTGATCCACTCTTTTCACATTGTTGAACAAATTCAGCAAGAAAGGTCTTGAACAAAGGGCAGGATAAACCTTCATCTTCGGATTTGAATTTAGACTCAACAAACAGTAACCAAAAAATCCCCAAACATTTCTGTTAGGTTGGGTAGAGGTTAAATTTTTGCTCTTACAGATGCAGTTACTGGATTAGAATACTACATTTCACTGGGTTAGAATTCTACTTTAAGAAATCAGGGCTTCTCTGGTGGCGCAGTGGTTGAGAGTCCGCCTGCCGGTGCAGGGGACAGGGTTCGTGCCCCGGTCAGGGAAGATCCCACATGCCGCGGAGCGGCTGCGCCCGTGAGCTATGGCCGCTGAGCCTGCGCGTCCGGAGCCTGTTGCTCCGCAACGAGAGAGGCCACAACAGTGGGAGGCCCGCGTACCGCAAAAAAAAAAAAAAAAAAAAGAAATCATATGAAATAAAAATACCAATGGGAAGGGTAATAAATTCATTCTAACATTAAGGATCCTTAGGGCCTGTTTTGCTCGCCATTATATTGCTAAAGCATAGCACAGTCTAAGACAGGTATTGATCATTTTATAAAAGAATAAAAGCATAAATAAATATCTTTTGGTGAAGAACCAGATTCCAGAGGTAGAAAGATTGAGTTAATCTTAGTCACAGTTGACTGTTGGAACATTATTTAATTTTCCTGAACCTTAAAATTCAAGTTGTAAAAATGGACATAAAATGTAGAGCTCTCAAGATTATTCCAAAGATGGAGGGAAAGAGTGGTGCAGTATGGTGCAGTAGGCTATCAGTTACTCTCAATAATCATTAATGTGATTCATTTTGCACTATTAACAGGAACATATTACTAGTGTGCTGGGCGGCTGGGAGGTAACAGAAAGGACGTGTGTGAGGTAAAGCTACAGTAAGGGATACCATCAAAACAAACTGTGCCTGTTTTTATGGATTCCTAAGTTACTAAAAAGCCAAGGTAATATTTAGGACTGTTTTATCCGTTCAAATTCAAAATTTTGATACAGCTTTTGCCCTTATATCACAAGAACTAGAACAGTTTGTTCAGGGAAAAGGGCAAAGTTTTCCTGCTAGAGGAAATTAAGTACTAAGTGGTTAAGAAACAAGGAAGATGGTTCTGAATAGACTCTAGAATCTCACAATGCTCTAACTGAGCAGGAAAGTATTAGACTAGAACAAATACTCTTAGTTTTTTGGCTGTTTTATAGGAACCATCTGTCTCTGGAGTCTTCCTACCCACATGTGTCAGTTACTTTGTCTAGGTTACCATGATAATTTTTTCATTTGGAAACAATCATTACATCAGTCGTATCAAGACTTGTTAGTGTCTAAAATATTCTTCCATTGCAGTCCATGTATAAAGCTTTGTTTGAAGTTTATGTTTGTCATGGAAACAAGGCATTTCAAAGAAAGATATTTACATTTCAAATAGATGTTTGCAATGCTTGTACTTTCTTCAGTAGTTTATAATTCAATCAGTTGGATATGAAGTGCTGACACTGAAATGCAGAAGCAGAAAGTTCCTGTTCTCTCAACTTCAAAAGTATCTAAATTAATTCTGGCCCTGGTCAGTAATGGTCATGCCAACACTCTGCATACTATCTGGACTCAGAGGGAGGTTGTTTTAAAATGGCTTGAGACTCATAAAAAACATGTTTATACTAACACAAAAGCAAACAATCTCACCTCTAAAATTTCACGTATTAGGAATACAACCCATTTATTATTAAACAAGTCATTGAAGGATATAGAGGAAGCTTGTGTAAATAATTGGGCTACCATAGTGTGCGCTTTCACAGGCATGTGTGGGAGGATAAGGAGTTAGTCCCTATTTTGTGAGCTGGAATTAAGTATTAAATAATTCATTTACAAGTGCATTATATATGATGTGTATATATATTTAATATTATATAGTAGATGTGAGATATTGTATTGCTTAAAATCAAAAACAGACACCAGCCTTGAAAATTCCCTGAGCAGACAAAGCTAGTTTAGTCATACAAATAAAGCTTAATTTAGCTTATTTTGCAAGACTAACTTGACCTGGGTCATTTCTTGCTTATGCCTCCTGAAATCAAGCAAAATTTGAACTGTTTCCCAAGGTTGACATGAGGTAACCACTGAAATTTCCAATATTACAATCAATCACTGGAAGAATAAACAGTCACTGCTTTCTCACTATATAAGCTGCTTTATAACAGTGTACCTCTGAGCCTCATTCCATATTTTGGTTTGAGTGCGCCTGGTTTGCAAACTGTCTTTTTACTGTGTGCACAACAAACTTTTGCTAATTAGTATTTCAGTGATTTGTTGGTTATACTTCAGCTATTTCTGAACCTTTGAATATATATATATATATATATGTATATATATATATATAGAGAGAGAGAGAGAGAGAAAGTCAACCTTTGAATATATTTGAATATATATGTATGTGTGTGTATATATATACATATATATATATGTATATATATTTCTTTTTGGCACTCTAGAAGTGAATTTTTGTCCATTCTCTTCAACTCCCGTAATCCATTTACTAACACAAAATACGTATTCAATAAATGTTTATTGAATGAATGCTTGGTTCCCTTTTAAGTAATTCTGGAATGGTAGGGCAATTATCCTTGATGATAGGTGACTTGCTGTTCCTATCCACTGAGATAAATAAATTGGAGTAAATGGCCACATAAATAGAAATAGAATGATGCATATAGGAAAAAAATAATTTGGCTGCATTAAAAAAGTAAACAAAAAGGATAAAAATAATGCTCTGAAGATGAGCAACTGCACAAGAACTCATTTCCTCCTGGTAACAGGAAAATCAGTGCTGTAGTTGGAAGAAATGAGGCAGTATAGGTTCTGTGAGAAATGCCATCGGTTCTGCAGTATAAAGTGAGCCAATAAAACTAATCTACAAGGGGCTTTTAGATTTTGACTAGATTGTAGATTGCAAGCATTTTGTGAAGTTTTTGTGAAAATAGCAATTGATTTCCCCTCTAACCAAGCAATTTAATCTATGGTACAATTCGCAAAGCCAGCTGTGGAATGATGGGTTTCCCTGCAGGATCAGTGAGCTAGAAGCAATACACCTGCCACCAGGCTTCTAAAATAATAATTTGGCAAAGATAATTTTAATAGGCAGGAATAAAGGTTAACAATCTTTGTTAAGGCTCTTTAGAGTAAGAATGATTCAAGTGCCCCATTCATCTTCCCATTCCTTCCTCTTTCAGTTTTGTTCCATTCAGTGCTAAGCAGAAATTGAGACCATCAGCTTTTAAGTTCCATATTTCATCATGCTGGTTCAAATATGCATATATTCATGCAGAATATGTTAAATGTATGGCATACTCTGAGCACTATGCCAGAAAATGGGAGGTAAATATGAGAGAAGCAAAAGATCTTATACAAGCAAGGATAAAAAAAAAAGCTGAATCTGCATTGAGAGACCAGACTGAGTAAAGTATCTATTTACAGATCTTGCTTTTTCCCTTTGAAAGTGGAAATGGTGGGTGCTCAGGTATTGTGCTGGGCTAGACTCTGGAGGTGAAACTTCTAATGAACAACTCTTCCCCAGCCATTGCCATGAAGAAGTCCCCTGCCTGGGGCTGGAGTCTTGTATCAGGAAAACATTTAGTAATAGGTCCCATTACTAAACACTTAGTAATAGACTGTGCAGAGGGAGGAGAAAATGGACTGGAAAAAAAACTACTGGAGTAAAGATGAAGGAGTGGGAGTGGCAGTGGCAGGGGGTAGATATCCTGTGTGAGCAGTGAGTCACATATAGCAATCTCTGGTAGCTGTAACACAGTGGATTGCTTCCAGCCTTGCCTCTTGACATGATATTTAAATCCACTCTTGTGGGTTCTTGCTGAGAACCAGCATGACATTGTACCAGAAAGGCCCCATGTGATTTAGCAAAGCCACAGCTGCAGGATGCTAGGAACAAGCCTGCCAAGAACTGCCATTGACTCTCATCTCTTCCTGATATTAACTTGAGTGTCACTTTGAGCAACACATAGCTATATGATAATTAAATAATACTAATTAAATAATAATTATAAATTATAGTTTATAATTAAAATTATAATTAAATAATAATTAATAAAATAATTTAAAAATTATCATCATCATTATTATGTTAACCTATTACTTGTTGAACACTTAAAATGTTTCACATATTGTTTCCTGTACTTTACTTGTATTATCTTAATATATCATAATAAGAAAACCTATTTGGTAGAAGTTACTAATATCCCTACCAATGAACAAAGATACATAAAAATAGTATTACTTACCCAGTGTCATGCAGGTATTAATTGTTAAAGATATAATTCAAAACCAAGTGAGTGGTTCTCAAATATAGAGTATTTTGAAATACGCTAAATAAATGCAAGTAAAATATAATATTTCAATTACCATGAAGAGCAGTACAAAACAATCTAAGTTTTCATATGGCTTTCATCTTCTTTATATAGTACAATGTTCAGCTATTAGGGATCAAGGGTAGGATAATATCACAGACTGTGTGTGAAACAAATACTGGCCTATATGCTCTCAGAGGCAAAAATTCTCATCACCATCCTATCATTAGTGACTCAATAATTCCCAAGTAGACTGGTATCCAGGAAAGTGTGCTTCTCTTGAGTTCCTGGTTTATTTTCTCAGGAATACAATAGATCATTTCTTTTCTCCCTTGTTTTGACTACAGTGGACCTCAGAGCAAATGTTGCTGTGGTCTTCCTCTAGAAATTGTACCCAATATTATTGAATGCTTCCTTAGATAGTAATTTTATCTTTGGATTTAAATTAAATTTACATTCTATTTTTCACTGTCCACATGCATTTATTAATTTATGTACTTACTAAATTAAGTCCATCATTTCTTTTCATGGATATTTTTTCATTGTTCAATTTACAGTATTGATTTTTCTCTATGTTCCAAAGATGGAGTAGCTCATAATTGAATAGTTACTACTCATCAGTTCTTTCTCTAATGCTGAATTGCCAATTTTAAGTAGAAAATGTTCTTATTTAAAATAATGTTTGTTTTGTTTTGGTTTTGGCTACCACTTCTCATAAAGGACAGAAATGAGAAAATGTATCTAACTGACATTCATTCTTATCAACAGAAGTGTTTTTTAGTTGTATATTTTCTAAATGAAGGATCTCAGCATTGAATCATTCATACTGCTTTTAGCTTCCTACCAGAATCAAAGGCCTGAAGACTGTACAGGACCTTCCTGTGATTCTTCAGATGATAAGGCATAGTCCTGGCATAATTCATAAGAATTTTCAGAACACTTATCAGATTCTGTGCCTTTTAGCATATTGGTCTCTAAAATCTTTTGTATAGCCATCTGCAGCTTACAGACCAATATACTAATCCTTACACAAAAATCAAGGAGCGTTTAAGCCTTGTGTAGACACAGGTAAAGTACAAACATCATAGATTAGGAGATAGTCCAGAAGTGGGAAAACAGATGTCAGAGGACATGAATGGACTGGAAACGTATTGAATTCAGTTGCCGAGATCTAGTCTACTATGAAGATCTTTTTCCATCTCTTTCTCTTTGTCAAATACATTATTTGCACCATCAATAAGTAAAATAAATACTCATTATAAATTTTGACAAATATAGAATATAGAAAGAAGGAAAAAGTGGCCCATAGTTCTATCATCCAAAGACAATTCTTAATATTTGTATATACAAATATGCCCTCTTTTCCAAATCTCTTGTATCTTGAGTTCAAGTAATGCAAATTTGGATGTTAAGTTCAAATATTGAGGTATACTGTATTGTCCAAATATTGAGTTTCAAATATCAAGTAATGAGATAGCAAGAGATTCACATAAAATGTCTGAATCAATTTGGTTACTAAGTTCTATTACTGAGAATTCAAAAAGTATATTTCCTATATTTGTTTTTTAGATATTTCAAGTATTTGCATGTAAATGTGTAAAAAATAACAAACCAGCGTGCAATGTATAAATATACATATATAATATTACTATAAAATATGTATTGCTTGTTTACTTTTTAAAATTAACATCATAAGATATTATATACCCAATTGGATCACTGTAGAATGTTCTATAGTATGGAATCTTATAGTTTGCTTAATCATTTTCCTATTCTTAAACATTTAATGTATGCTTTTTGCCAAAGTTAATCTATTATTAATTATGCCACAAAACTTTCTGTCTGTGTGTGTGTGTGTGTGTGTGTGCGCGTGTGTGTGTGTTTCACATTCATTCCTGAGGATAGATTCCAGAACTAGACTGACAAGATCAAGAAATGCCAGTTTTTTATGACTCCCTTTACAAATTGCTTAAGAGGTTTTTTAATCATGGAATGATTTAAATCCACATATTTAATTATAGTAAAGTCTTTTATCAGCATAACCAATTCTGTTATATTTCACACTGTTCTTTATGAGGCATACATTCTGCCTTAGTTTGAATTAGTTTACTATTTTAATTACTAGTTGGATAGGGTTCCACACTCCCCCACACATAGTTTTTAACGATATGTTTTCCTCTATCTTTATAAATGAAAAGTTTGTTTTTTATTAATATGTGAATTTCCTTATTCATTATTATAGGGATCAGTAATTCCAAAGTTGTTTTGGTATGGTATATTAAAATATACAAAGATAGGATTAATAAGCAGAATTCCCTATGTTATTGCCTTTTAATAAAGCTCAGATATTTGCCATTGAATAGTACAGATGATTGTTTTTCTTAAAATTAGTTATCTCATTCCCATGTCTTTTCACAGAATTAACATATATATTTTTTGGACTCTGTGTAGTAATCACTTAGATAATAGGGTAATGTGATATCATGAACACTCAAATAAATTTAATTTATTGATTTTTTAAAACATTTCTTGGATAAAATGTACAGTGTGTCATGGTAGAGGGATTTAACCCATTGTGTAAAAATAGCATTGCCTAAAGAAATTGCAAGTTTTATTCCTATATGTTTATTAAAGGTAGAACTTCTTACTATTTCTTATAAGTTTTTAATGTTTTCTTAAGTATTTCACAAAGTTAAGCTTATCTGTGCTAAGCATAGTAAGAAATATATTAGAGTTTCTTTATATAAATTATTTACAAAAACATACCACATGAATTTTGAATGTTATAAATTATGTAATACCTTTTATAATTGCAGATATATGAGCAAAAGTAACTTCAGAAATTGTAGTTATTATTATTGACATAAATTCACTTGAGTTTTCCTTGTATCACTCAGAAACATTCTTTCTGCAGAGATTTCTATGTACATTTTTTGGAATAAATAATTTTATTAACTGTGATACCCCAAAAGTTTGATGATTAGCAAAATACTCTGAGCTGTGCCATGACACTTTTGAACGTATACCTCCTCTTCCTGTAGTAGTTTGTCAGATCTTATTTACCATGACCTTGGTATGTCTTTTAATTATATCTCTAATTATCGCATGACAATGCATATCTCGAACCATCTTTCTTTCATACTGATTGGTGAAAAATTTTGGATTTATAAGCCATTCTACGGTGTGTCCTGCAAGTAATTAGAAGCCAAATAATAATAAAATGCAATTAATTCAATGACTGCAAGTATTTTAAAAATCATCTCATGAAAAAGAAAAGAGCGTAAAGTCAGAAGGAGAAATAATTTTCACTCCAGGAAGGAATGTAAAAAAAGAAATTCTCTGCCTCCTTCAGTCCATCAGTTCTTATCGTCGTCAGCCATTTTAATTAACATGTTAATAAATTCCCTGTAGTTTTAATAGCAAGTGACAATTGCAAAGTGCAAGCCAAAGTAAGTAAAATCTAACACAGTAAATTTGTTACTTGTAAAAAATATCTTTATTGCCTAGTCAACCATAACTCGCTTTTTTTCCCTCTCCCCCTCTTAAGGGAAAGGTTGCTACTTGGAAGAAGATTTAAGCTTTAACCCCACATATTAAACAGAATTAATGATCTATTTGCTTAGAAGCCATATATTAGCTCCAGTTTATCTATCCACTGGGTAAACGGTAGATATTACTTGGTTACTATGATAGATTTGAATGCAGGGAAAAGCATCAATCAGTGTCGGCAGCTGATTAGTTGTTGGTGTCTTTGACAGGGTCTTCCGTCTCACTGAATGAAAGCCAGCTGATTGCTCTCACTTCTCTCTACCTCCATTGCCCTCCAAGCTACTATATTACATAGCTAATGCTGAGGGTGGAAACTTCTCTGTGTCAGTTAACAGTGAATTTCTTCCCTTTGCTTGTGATTATATCCACATTGGTTTCCTATTTCAAATTACAGAATGAGGGTGGTCAGCAGTGTGTGGAAATGTGAACCTTTAGGAAGCAGTGAGTAGCAATGGGTGAAAACAGTTGTGTTTTAATAATAATATCTGTTCTCCTTAAGGCAGAAAATTGACATGAAGTGTACTTCCTTTGATGACACCATAAAAATTAGGTATATCAAGATTAAAAAGGTTGATAGTTGAGGAATAAAATATTGTAATAACAGGAAAACATTACTCTTGAGATGAATTCAGGTTCTGCAAGTACAATAGTAATTAGCACTAAAATGACCATTAAATTTATATTTATTTCCTCTTAAAGTTTGCTCAGGCCAACCTTTTATTACTAGGCTATGTATTCAAACTCCATTATGAACACTGTAGCTTACCTGTGAGCCTGAAGAACAGATGGAGTAAATTTATTTGAGGGAATATTTGAGCAAGTGGAAATGATATAAATTTTGACTTTTTTGACACCCAGAATTATCTAGCATATGTGCAAATCTTGTCACTAAACACAAAGTCAGAAGGAATGAATCATCTGTAATTAGAATTAAGGATTACTTAATCTATTTTAGCTTTTATTTGTTTATAGAGTCAGGGTGATAGTATCAAGTACTAAGAAACCATTTAGATATGATTCAAATGACATTACATAGATTAATAGCAATGCAATTCCATGTTGTTCCCATTTCCTTTTTTCTATATTTACCACGTATTTATGTTGAATGCTTGAGGTTATTCCACAAATAAATATGGGTACTGACAATTTTCAGTATCCAATCACACATTCCAATTTCTACTCAATAGAATATAGCTATTCTATATAGCTATATTTCAAAAGTGAAAACTGAGTACAAGTGTGGGATTATGAACTTCTAAATTTTATTAATTTTCCTTTTCAAGAAATTAAAATGAAAGAAATTAAGAAAATGAAATATCAACATGAGCATTCATTATAAATATAATCACTGGTATTAATTTTAAATTTTATTTGAATTATTTAAACACATCTCATTTGACAATTTTTCTTGAGCAGGAGTAGAATATTTATGCATAAACTTAAAGCAATGGTGTCAGAAGTGTGAAGAGAAAGTTCAAAATCCATGAAGAGAGTGAGGCTGATTTTGTCTTCTGGTTAACTAAGATGACATCTTCTTAGACTGAGTTTTTCAGACATGATACATTATCCAGGCAGGACACTCCAAAAAAAGACTAGTAATGAACATGTATCATAAGTTAAAATAATGAGAAACTCATTTCTATGTTCAAAATAACTTGTGAAAAATATGTATTTATGGTTGACAGTCTTACTTAGTTCAAAATTTTATTTATTTTAAATATTGGAGTCAGAGAAGAGGGAGAGTAGTTTATTTTAAAATACAGTAGTCTAGGCCAAAAACAGTTTGGTAAATTTGTAAGGATGATGCAATATCAATAATATAAATAAACATTTCATGCATATAGTAAACTGTTAGTCAAAGAACGGCTAGATAAGTAATATCCAAGTTTAACTACATGTATAGGACAGATTTCCTCTGGTATCAGCCAGTCTAATGAAATAAAATATTCTCCATCAATACCTATGTAAGAAAGAATTCTTACCCCCAAATTAAATCCAATTATTCAATTTATGATACACAGGGTTATTAGAGTCATAATCAGAAATCCTTGACTATGGAGAAGGAATTTGTCTTAGAAAAGTTGTTCAAACTAAGGAATACATTGTATTTGGCCCATGACTTAAGACCTCTCTCCTTCTGTTCTGTGGTCAGAGTACCTGACTACAATAGATTAAAAATTGTGGAGCCAGATGTGGGCACACTAAGATCATGTCAACTCTCAATCTCAATATTTTTGAGCCCCCAAACAGTGATTAATTAACTCACTCTTTTTAATAACATTACTCATTCATGATCAATTAAGTCAAGAACCTGCTTCCTATTTTAGATGAAAGATGTTTTCAAAATAGAGATAAAGGCTTTAGCACAATTTGTTTCTTGCACCGTAGTAGAGAAAAATTGGAAATAACCTGAATAGCAAATACTAGAGGAATTGTTAGGTGTACAATGTTACATCCATTCATTGTACTGTCATTTCAGAGATGGCCCCGACACCCCAGACTTGGGCCTGCAGGAGGAACTTCCTTAGACATAATCCTCAGCATCACCTTGTCTCACGTTAAACACTAATGAGGGTGCCTTGGTATTTTGGCATGAGATGTTTGCCACACGTGAATAGCAGCATTACACAGACTTCACATCAGTCTGGAGGGAATGGGAGTTAAGAGACAACCCCCATGGGAACATCAAAGGGAGCATCTCATGCCTGACAGAATCTTTACTCTGACTAGCATCATATATAGTTTACGATTTCCATGGGATGCCCTGGGTGAACTTGGAAGCCACTAGAATCTCTTGAAATATGCTGTTTCAGCTCTTTATGTAACCAAATATTCAAGTTCTGTACTTTTATCATTAAATCTTTGTCCTGGAATCTGTCAACCCATTGCAATCTTATTTTTATGCAGCACAATTAGAATATCATTAAAATTATATTTATAAAGACAGTGTAACATAATAGTAAATATTTATTCCATAATACTAAGCAGATAATGGCAGAATGCAAATTTGAATGTATAGTCTTTTAAAAAAGAAACAATTAACCTTTTAAAAAGAGAGATTGAAAAATACTTCCATATGCTAATAGTATAAAAACAAAGGTCTTTTTTCCTTCTTCTTTAACATCTGAAATGGACATAGATATCTTTAAATGGAAATAAAAAACATTTATTTTAAATTAGCTTGCCTCAGTTCTCTGCTCCTTTTAAATAAAAGATTTTGTAAAATTTAAAGATGTATTATGGTCAGACTAAGCAAATAATTAGGGCCATATTAAACATTGATTAATTTAGATCAGAAAATGAAGGCAAAAATAAGGCAATAGCTAGTTTCCCCATTTTTTATTACCTGCAGCCTCTTGAAGATATCTGTGCCCTATCTACAAGCTCAAGATCTTCTTCATTTCTGAGCCAATCATTCCAAGAGCAAAACTTACAGAAGGCTTATGAACAAGCCATCCAATAAGACTTGAGATTAAATCATGGATCATTACCCATGGATCATGGATCATTAAGTGTGTCAAGAATGAATTCTAGGTTCTGCATAGTCTCAGACAGATTAAATACCTAGGAGTGTAAATGAGAGCTGCGAACTATTAGAAGACTATAAAGGAGGGATATTTCCAATGAGAAAAGGTTATCCTAATGATGAATACCAAATACAAATAATGAGGGATATATATTTGTACTTTTGATATCATCAAATTTGAAATATTTCTTTACTACTATAAAACTTAAACAATAAAGAATATGAGTATATAGACAATGATATGACAAAATATTGTTATCCAAGGTATAAAAGAAATCTAACAAATCAATAAATATAGACTTGTAAAAATATCAAAAAAAATATAGACACAGTCATATAAAAATCACACAATGACAATGAACAGATAATGTAAAGAGGAATCACATAATGTATATAAAAATAGTCATTTATAATTGTTCAAAGGTAAATTAAAAGTAAAATTTTATAATTAAAAGTACAGAGGTAAATTAAAAATTAATTTTTAAAATAATTACCTAACAATAACACTGCTAGGAATATCAAATTTTCACAAGGAGATCTGAGAATGATTTTGTATTTCTAGATTGTTAATAAGAACAAATAAAATGTGATGTTATGCATCCATATAAAAGGATAAAACATATGTGTATATACTGATATAAAATAACACTCAAGTATGTGTAATGTGCTACTACTTCTTAAAAAATATTACACATGAATACATACCGCATGTATACATAAAATATTTCTTATACAGAGGCATTCAATTTTGGAAGTGTTGGGGCAGAAATTCCAGCAACCAGTTGGCAGCAGTGACGATTGCATGCTTGATTAGCCATGTCCTCTGGCTGGATGTTGCCCCGACTGCTTTTCCTTAACACGTTTCATTCAAGCCCACTTTTCTGACCCTTCTAGAGATACTGTAAATTAATCAATAGTGTAATAAACTATTTTTATCTTGAACTATCTATAGAGTTTACCTGCAACTAAGTATCATGAACAATACAGAGGCTCACAAATTATATAACTATACTATTTATTGTCCTCCCCCCCAGCAAATCAATTAAATTATTTTCAATGCACTGTGCTACCCAATCTAGAGAACTCAAATGAGTAGAAATCGCTGTCCTTCTTCTGAAGCTTTCCATCTAAAATAATAGACATTCTGCAAATTTATAAGGCAAACACTGCGATATATATAACTGAGATTCAGCCAGATAGGCAAGCCAAGAACAAAATAACCAAGTATGATGAAAGATGAAATAATATTCAGAAGTCCCTTAAAAGAAAGTAGATAGGGGCTTCCCTGGTGGCGCAGTGGTTGAGAGTCTGCTTGCCGATGCAGGGGACATGGGATCGTGCCCCGGTCTGGGAAGATCCCACATGCCGCGGAGCGGCTGGGCCTGTGAGCCATGGCCGCTGAGCCTGCATGTCCGGAGCCTGTGCTCCGCAACGGGAGAGGCCACAACAGTGAGAGGCCCGCGTACCGCAAAGAAAGTAGATAGATATTTGTATTACTACTCATGTGAAAGTAATTTATTATTTATTATATATGAACATCTATAGTTAGCTTTATTAAGCTCTTATTTGGAAAATAATTTTAGTAACTTTGAAATTATTCACCCTCTTTGTAAAGTTGTAAGTTAGAATTTCTCAAAGTACTTGCTAATTTAACATCACTGATTAGAGTAAACTCATTGGAATAGTGGAGCCCAGGACAAATTACAGTTGGTTGAGATGTGGTAGATAGATGGGTAATTTTATTTCTCTGAAAATGTGGTTGATGTGGAAATGACACAAATGTTATTAATGGGGAGGACAGTTGTACAAAAGTAACATTTTATTTATTCAACAAATGTCCTAGAAAATTTGGGTACCCAAATTTGGGATCATAGGTCTAAATGTAAATTGCAAAAATATAAAACTTCTAGGAGAAAACTAGGGTTTGGTGACAAGATTTTAGATACAACATTGAAAGCATATCCCATGAAGGAAAAAAATTGGTATGTTGGAATATATTAAAATTTAAAATTTATAATCTATAAAAATCACTATGAAGAAGATAAATATGTATGTCATAGACTAGAAGAAAATGTTTGCAAAACATATCTAATAAAGATACAATATCCAAAATATGCAAAGAAGTCATAACACTCAATGATTAAAATATACAACCCAGTAAAATAATGAGCAAAAGATCTAAACAGACACTTCATCATATGGTATTAAATGCAGAAAATGTGAAAAGATGTTCAACATCATTTGTCATTTAGAATTGTAAATTAAAATGTTATACCCCTACACATATGTTAAACTGGTGAAAATCCAAAGCCAGACAATACAAACTGCTGACAAAATGTAAAACAACAGGAGCTCTCATTAATTGCTGGTGGAAATATAAACTAATACATAGACATTGGAAGTTTGGCAGTGTCTTACAAAGGTAAACAAAGTTTTACTATATAGTTAAAGAATTTTACTATTAGATATTTATCCAATTTTTATTTATAAAATGTTTTTAAATAAAATTTTATAAATTTTATTTTATTTTATTTATATAATTTTTATTTGAAAAATTATACTCACACAAAAATCATGACAAAACTATTTATAATAGCTTTTTAATCACCAATGACTAGAAGCAAATAAAATGTTCTTTGATAGATTAATGGATAAGCAAATTGTGGTACATCCATTCAATGGAATACTGTTTTTCTCAGTAAAAAGAAATGTGCTAGCAAGGACATAGATACATCTTAAATACATATTGATAAGTGGAAGAAACCAGTCTGCAAGGCTACGTAATACTATATGATTCCATTTATATGAATTCTGAAAATGTCAAAACTGTAGAGAAGGCAAACAGATCAGTGGTTGCTAGAGGTCTGTGGGGTGTTGTTATATAAGAGGACTTTTAGAGGTGGAGAAACTATTCTGTATGATAGTGTAACGGAGTATATATGGCACTATGCATTTGTTAAAACCCATAGAATTTGACAGCACAAAGAGTGGACTTTAACATTTGCCAGCTTAAAAATTCTTTTAATTGGTCAAGGGATCCGGGATGGAGTGCAGAATATGCCAAAAGCATCCAACTGTATTACAAATGTATGAAACAACTTTAATGAAGTGGGCAGAAAAGGTGCAGTTCTAAATAATTTCAGAAATTAGTAGAGTCTATAAGATTAAAGGTAAACATAACTGTTCATAAGCAGAATACTCTACTTGATAAAGTTGTTTCCCAAGTGTATGTAAGTTAACAATTATTAAACTACTATATACGTATACTGAAATTAAACAGTTAAGTAAATGGATGTTTAATTTTAGGAGGTAGGTTTCTCACTGTTGGAGTGGGAGGTTCTAGATAAACATGGGGAGGAGACCAGAATGACCCATGTGGTAATGAAGTTTAGACTAATATAGGTACTGATGATTGCATATATAAATATTCATAGATACATGTATATATACAGTTTAGCATACCTATGCGTATTTTCTTGCTCTGTGAGCTAGGAGTAGAAGCAAGCACTCCAGTAGCAATGAGCATACCTAATGCCTAGATATTACTTTCTAATACCATTTACCAAAAAAAGGAACTAGGGATCCTTGGCTGATTTTAAGATTAAGCAGTAAATACACAAGATAAGCTTGAAGGATATCATAAGGAAATGTAAGGAAACACTTCAAAACAAGAAAAAGAAAAAAGACATACATGTACACACACACACAAAATGATGGAGTATGTCAAAGGGACACAGGAGCCAGTGAGAAAACTCCCAATGGCCAATCCTGGAAAAATATGAGAAACAAAATAAACAAAGTAGTATCGGATTATAATCCAAAGTATAATAAATATTTATGACTCAATGCTGATATAATGAGAGAACTACAAATATACATATATAAATAGATAAGTAAATGAGTAAATAAATAAATAGAGGCGAATAGAAATCTCCCATAAAGAAGGTTTCTATATAATTTATATATATACTCAGCCCTCAAAGAGGTGGAACATAATTCCCCACTCCTTATGTGTGGGCTACCCCAAAACCAAGTCCAATACAGGAATATTGTATGAAATACTTGAGCAATACTCCACAAAACTGTCAAGGTCATCAAAAACAAACAAACAAAGCAACAACAACTATATATATATGTGTGTGTGTGTGTGCGTGTGTGTATGTATACACACACAAGCCTATATAAATGTAAGACATTTCCACATCCAAACTTATATGTATGTCTGTGTGTGTGTATCTCAAATATAATGATATACCATGGGATTTTATTTTTGCTAAAAAATAGGTAGTTGAATAAATCTAACTAAGACTAAAAAAGAAGATGAACAAATTTCAGAGCTAGGATGATTTTCTCTTAAATAATAATTGGTAAGTAAGTGATATTTATCTAATTGAAATTTGTAAAATTTTGTTACCTCCTTTGTGATAAGGTAGTTATAATCCTTTTGATGATAACCTTCTAAAGGACCTATAATTTCTTCTCTGGTAAAGTAAGGTATAAATGTTTTACATTAACAGCTCTTGTACTTAAAGATTACATCTGATTTTCACAATCTTTAAAGATGCATATTTTGCAAATATTTATAAGCATACCTATCTTCTGTAAAATTTACATTGGAAAATCCAACAGAATAAAATTTATTTCCCTCAATAAAATAATAAAGTATATATCCCTTAGTCAAACTACTTTTGGATTGAGCCATAATCTTGCCAAAACCTGAAAAATATTATATCATAAATATAATGTCGGGCTTCCCTGGTGGCGCAGTGGTTGAGAGTCTGCCTGCCAATGCAGGGGACACGGGTTCGTGCCCCAGTCTGGGAAGATCCCACATGACGCGGAGCGGCTGGGCGCGTGAGCCATGGCCGCTGAGCCTGCGCATCCGGAGCCTGTGCTCCGCAACGGGAGAGGCCACAGCAGGGAGAGGCCCGCGTATCGCCTAAAAAAAAAAAAAATAGGTGACATTCCATAACTCACCAGCATATAATCTTCAAAAATATCAAGGTCATAAAAGTCAAGTCAAGACTGAGGAACATGTCCAGATGGAAGTAGATTAAGGATAAAAGACAACTGAATGCAGTGATGGTTCTTTTCTGGATTATTTTACTATAAAGAACTTTTGGGGATAATTGAAGAAACTTGAATGGGATCATAGGGTTATATATATATTAGTAATATATGAGTATTCATATCCTTATTTTGATGGTCCTATTTTGGTTATTTAGGAGTATGTTCTTGTTTTTATGAAATACACACTAACAGGTTCAGGGATGGTGGTGCATCAGGTCAGCAAATTGCACTAAATTGATTCTGGAAAAGAAAGTTTTTATAGTTCTACTTGCATTTTTGCTGTACGTTTGAGACTGCTTAAACAGTTAAAATTTATTTATTACCTTTTAAAAATGTAATCAAAAGGCAAGCCACAGACTATGAAATTATATTTACAATACATATATCTGTGAGAGGATTTATATTAAGAATACCTAAAGAAGTATTACAAATCCAAAATAAAGTGACAAACAATCCAGTTTTAAAAACTTCAAAAAGATTATAGCAGACACTTCACAATGAAAGTATTTAAAAACCAAATAGCCACATGAAAAGGTGCTCAGTACCATTAGTCATCAAGGAAATGCAAATATAACGAACTACCACTAGACAATGTCTACACCCACTAATGGCTAACGTTTCTTAAATGTTTGACAATTCTAGATATTCAGGTGGGTGTGAAGCAACTGTTACTCTCATGCACTACTGGTTTCCACTTTGGAAAATAATTGTACAGTGTCCTATAAAGTTTAACTTACATTTGCTATCTGACCGAATGATTTTATTCCTAAGTATTTACCCAAGGATAATGAAAACTTACATTCACTCTAGAACTCATACACAAATGTTCATAACAGCTTTATCCATATTAACCCAAATTGAAAAAAGTACAAATGTTCATGTCAGGTGAGTAAACAAACACATCTTGGTGTATTAGTATGATGAAATATGACTTAGTAATAAAAAGAAGTGCGTTATTCAGTTTGCAGAATTATTTTTGATGAATCTCCAAAATACTGTGCTGGATATAAGAATCCAGGAATGAAAGAGCTTTTTTTTTTTAATTAATTAATTTATTTTATTTATCTTTGGCTTCATTGGGTCTTCGTTGCTGCGTGCGGGCTTTCTCTAGTTGCGGCGAGCAGAGGCTACTCTTCATTGCAGTGCGCGGGCTTCTCATTGTAGTGGCTTCTCATTGCGGAGCATTGGCTCTAGGCGCACGGGCTTCCGTAGGTGTGCCACGCAGGCTCAGTAGTTGTGGCTCGCAGGCTCTAAACCGCAGGCTCAGTAGTTATGGTGCCCAGGCTTAGTTGCTCCGCAGCATGTGGGATCTTCCCGGACCAGGGCTCGAACCCGTGTCCCCTGCATTGGCAGGTGGGTTCTTAACCACTGCGCCACCAGGAAAGCCCCAAGAGCTTTTATAATATGCTTCTCTTTATATAAAATGCTAAAAAAGGGAAAACAAATCAATAATGGCAGATTAGCGTTGGTCTGGTGGAGGTGGAATTGACTGCATTGTGGTGTTGCCAAATCTCGGTTTCTGTACCCTGGTGCCGAATAGAAATACAGAGACAGAATTTAGGAGGAAAGAGAAAGAGTAGCTTTATTTCTTTGCCAGGAAAAGAGGGAACACAGCAGGCTAGCACCTCTAGAAACTGTGTCCCCCTTGGAGAGAGTAGTGAGTTTTTACAGTAATGGTTCAATGAATGCATGATCAGCTCGTGGACATTTTTCTGATTGGGTGGTGGTGAGGTAAGTGGGAGTCAGCATCATCAACGTTCTTGTTTCAACTGGTCTGGGGTCTACGTGCTTATGGGTAGCATACCACCATTAATCGTTAACTTTTCCTACCTGGAGGGGGTTTCAGTACCTGCAAAACAACTCAAAGATATTGTTGTGCATGTTCATTGATGGGGAACCAGGACCTTGCCCCAAGTCTGAACTATTTTTTCTCCCAACTTTGTTTCTCCCTTGTCTCGTATCCCCTCCCTTCTGTAATTAACAGCTGCTTGAATCTGCCCGTTGGAACTCAGGGAAAGTCATGGAGGCTGAATGAAGGCTATTTCCTGTAATCAAAGAAATGGGGGACACAGAAAGGCATTGTGCCCAGGAGCCCACAGGGCCCTACTCGGTATCAGTGGCACAGTGACACTTTTTGCATTTATGGACATCTTGTATAAAGAGATTGAGTGGGTGTCTATGTGAGTGTTGATACTTGCCCAGACTCATCGAAATGCACAGGGAAAAGTGTACTTTGTTTTATATATAACTTATGTATCAATAAAATAGATAGGAAAAGAAAAAGATCCGTGTTATATATCATGAAATAGACTAGAAATCAAAATATATAAGTCATATGGAATCAGTAATGAAAGTTCACCTATTAAAAAATCTGTAGCTTTTGTTTTGTTTTGTCTGTGGGACCAAAAGGGTGCCTCAAGTTTAACTTTGCAGTAGTAAATTCCCTGCTGGATGCACAATGCTCATCATCGTTCATAGACCTCATTCTAGGGCTTAATCTTACTCATCAAATGTGATCATCTTTCCATCACTTGACATTAGTGCAAAGCTACAAAGGAAACCTTTGTGGAAGGTGGATAGATTTCCCTGTTAATGCAGTGATGCATCTGATACTCATGGGTAATTAGATAAAGAAAGCAGATTGCTTTTTTTTCAGTAGGACTTTGTTGCTTTCTTACAATCTGGTCAGAGCTCCCGCTAGTAATTAAAAACCTTTGACAACAAAATTTACAGTAGGAATATTTACATTTCCAGATAGCTAGCCAAAGAACATTTAGATGAAATTAATTTCCATCATTTATGCATGCTGGAACATTTATCCCTCTTAAATGAAAGTAAAACTATGTCAAGGTCTATTGGAAATTTGCCTTTTAGGGTTAGAAAAGCCAACATAGAAAAGGTAATAAGTAATATTAGAAGTGAAAAATGCATAGCAAAGGATTTGCTAGAACTCATGCAGAGAGGCAGAAAAAGAGAAAGAAATAGTTGTATTTATGAGAGCTTTTATTATTTTATATGCTATCTCATTTAAGTCCTATATAATTATGTAGAAATGGTATTTGATATTTTTGAAATATTTGACTTATTTTAGTACTGTATTTTCGTTTAATAAAAATAAAGTGAATTTCAAAGAGCATTATGACCAGCCATAGTCTCTTTAAAAGTAACTTTTATTATACAACAATTCTTTTTTTACATAGCAACTGATACTTGTGTTATTTCTCCTTTCCAAGGCCTCAAAGCAAGTTTTCTTATTTCCTATTTTTTTCAAAAGGATGATTCCTCTTGGTGGCTCAAAGTGATATAGCTAGTGGTTGCTTTCACAGCCAGCAGATACCTTCAGTCTGCTTGGTTGAGCAGCAGAGATTGGAATTGCAAGCAGCTATCTTCTTTTTCCCTTTTTGTAGTTTGCCCATAACTACCTGTTTTACCAAAATGGAATCATTGCTTTCCCTGTCCTCACACGTGTCTCCCCTGATTTTAGACACTACAACCATATGTCTGACAGCATAGCAAAGAGAGTAATACTAAGACTTAGTTTCAAATGTTAACCAAATATTGAGATCAAAAGGATGCAAAACACAAATTTAAACAAAAGAAGCCAACAAACACTCTTGTCAATCAGGGAAATTAAATTATTTCCTGTCTTGCAAATTCAATTTCTAGACACATAGCTGGCACTTACCACTTGGGCTTTGTCTGTCCCTGGGTGGGGAATGTGATGGGTGAAAGAGGGAAAGAAGTCAGGTCGCATAACATGGCACAATTACTGAAGGGAAAAAAAATGACTAAAAACAACTGATTTAATTTATTTAGAAGATTTCATTTTAAAGAACATGGTATTTTGTAAATAATGCATATAGTATCACAGTCATTTCATAAGAGGAAAAATCCTAACTTCTCTTTATATGCTACACAGCTGAAGAGAGCCCAATTTGGACAAATTATATAATTTGCAAGGATGTGACATGAATACAAAGTGACCATAGAGAAAACACTACTAGGAGCCTATCCTGATGCCAAAATAGCAAGTTTTGACTGTGTATTTTCTTCCAAACGGGAAAAGTCCATTTTCCTCTTAAACCTCAAAGAAATAGGAAAAAACTCCCTTTTTCACTGCATATCAAGAAGAATGCAAAGTGAGCAAAACAATGACCATAAAGGGCACAAAATGCTTAATTTATAGACGTTAGTTGTGGTATTCAGCAAACAGAGAATAAATGAAACAAACAAGCAAACGTCCTCAGGCAACAATTTAGTGTAAGATACTCTGCAACACATAAAAAAGAGGACCAATTTTCAAAGAGCACTTAAAATCCCTCTATTTAAATATAGAGGTTAAGTCTTTTATGGTAAGTAAACATCATTGCAGAAAAGACTTTATGGAGATATAGTAGAACCTAAATAGTACTGAAATCAGAGAAATCCAAAAAACAACAATCATGACTGCTCTCTTACTCTAGACAATTTCATTGGCTCCTTTGTAAATATGAACTGAAAGCTTATTCCAGGAAAGCATTATTAAATACATTCCATTCATTCCACCAACAGTGGGTTTTTTTTTGTTTTTTTTGGGTTTATTTTTTTTGAGCCAGATACTGTGCTATATCTTCTGGATGAAATCTTGTACAAGACAGATAAATTCTTTCATTCAAGGAACTTACTTTTATCTTGGAGGTTACACTACTAATGATACCAAACAAGTGACCGAGACAGCCTCTGAGCTTGGTCAAACTTTGGGCAGCCTTCTTCCTGCCTGAAGGCTCAGATCTCCCTTTCTTTAGACCATTTACTTTAGAAAATGTACAACTGTAAATCCTTCGCCTGACCTTTTGAGATGTAAAATCTTTAAAGGAGTCTCTTGCTAGGTTATAACCCAGAACTGTCTTTCTCAAGGACCTGGGAACCACCCCTTTGAAATGTAATCACCCAGGAAATTAGCACCCCCTATCTCCTAGTCTTTGAGAGGGTAGGAGCCTAACTTCCTTGGCCACCTCTTCTCCAAGTTGTCAACCTATGTTCTGTCATGAAGATACTAGAATGTTCACTTTTCCTTTGTGTAAAGGCAATTAGCAAACACAGATGACCTAAGAACTCCTCATTATCCCAGAAAACTAGCAGAAGCTACAGGAGAGACACTGAACCAAGTCTTCCTTACAGCCCTCAGAAATAACCCACCCTGCTGACACCTTGATGTCAGATTACTAGCCTCCAGAATTGTGAGGCAAAAAAAAAAAAGTCTGTTGTTTAAACACCCAGGTTGTGGTAGTTTGTTACAGCAATCATAGCATACTAATACATAATAATGCACACACAACTAACAGGATTTTTGTGAGGATTAAGTGAGGGTACAATAATATGGTAGCATAACTTTATTACCTTTGTCTCTGAAGTTTCAAACAGGGTGCTTGGCCTGGTTTACTTGTGTAAGAATTCATTAAAGCCTGTTTAACAAATCAGTGCATAAAAACTAAGCAATATGTTTGGAATGGAATTATCAGTGTTTAAAAACAGAAGAAAGCCTTATGACGTATTAACTCTTTGTTACTCAATTCTGAGTTTTCCATGGATTTTCTATTTATAGTATAATTTATTTCTCTAATTTTGATAATTTCAGTGCTGTGTTAAAAATGGTAACCTCAGCTTTGTGTTTAAAACTCTTTAAAAACTTTTGCATTAACGTTAGCAGGTTGACTAATCAAAATATTGCCAATCACAAAATATTTGCAGTTTGTAAGAAAACATACGTTAATCTAGACAATGAATTTCTTGGGATGGATTTTAAGGGGGTGTAACCAGTCAAAACCAAAGGTATTCATCACAGTCTTTTCCTATGATCTTCAAAGTACATTATTACATTCAGGATGTTTTCTACTTCCATGTATACAAGACTTAAAAACCAGTGGTGGAAGTAAATGAATTCTTGGTTGCTGAAAAAATATGTTATGGATAAGCTTTGTGTTGTATTGAAGAAGGATGTCACAAAATTAGAAAAGAGACCTTAAATATGAAAGCAAAGATGGACATTTGCAAGAGAATGTAAGAATAACAAGAATGAAAAAGGAATGCACAGATTTTACTTATTTTCTGAAAGAAAATAAGAGACAGCCTCAGCTAGACCAGATTTTGAAGTATTTTGACCTCCTTGGAAAATGAATTTTAGTCACAATTTCATCAGTCAATGGCCCTTAGGTATTCTTATCTCTTACTGTATAGCTCTTAGCTGATGACAATGATTGCAAATTAATTAAAATCATTCTGACCTTTGGGCTTCAGAAAAGGAGGAAACAAAGTAGACAGAAGATTTGATATAATTATGTTAACTTCAATTAAACAAACTTTCACCAAATAACCTTTTAGAATGTGTGTAGTGAAAGAGCGGCTCTCAACATGCATATGATGAAGTTAAATAAAAACATAATCAAATTTTCTTTTGAAAATGGAGAGAAATCTACACATTGTTTTAAAAAGGGATACATTCCAGTCAAATTTTCTTTATTGCATTTTGTTGTTTACAAAATCAAAACTCATAAGTGTTCAGTAAAGTATATTAAAGTTGAATAGAGTGAGCAAATGGATTACTTAGAATTTAAATGCAAGCAGTGTAAGGATTTATTCTCCATGGCCAGTGGAAAGAATGCACATTGCAATAAGTAAAAATCACAGAGCTCATGGATAGGAGTAATACACTCATGATACTTAAGAAAATTAGAGCCTTAGTGTACTCCTAAAAGTAGATTCAAGATCAATATTAAGATATACATTCACATTGCAAAATAAACAAAAACTTCTACATTGTTGGAAAGCAATTTAGAGCCTGACTGTCCCACAGTAATATTTATGGCATGTTTTAAGGTGATTTACATTACTTCAACAATTTGAAAGGTAGTATGTTTTATTTATGCTTAAAAGTAAAGATAGAATATAAAAAAACTAAGTGCGGTCTGTGTTCTGTTGATTGAATTAGAGCACAGTTTCACATACTAATTGATGTGGTGTATAATGTACTATCCTACAAATTTATCATTTATTTGTAATAATACTCAACTGGTGTCTAATGCCATTATGAGAGTACTTTGTTATGTATTATGTATTAACTAATCTTTTTTTAAGATGTGAAAAAAACAAAAAATACAGTTCAGCACCATGCAAAGAAAGAAAAAGTGGTAAGCCATATCGCATTAAAAAACAAAGGGAAACTGTCTGTTTTAAAGAATTTGTAAGTGGTTTGATTTTTCCATGTAATATATATTGTCTATTTCACTATTATTAATGAATCATCTCTACCAAAATCAGAATCTTTAGAATACAAATTCATTTAGCTGAAGCCCCAAAGTGTCAAAAATAATGACCATGTTATTGAAAAAAATTTCATAACAATGTAGTTGAAATAGATTGTCACTCTAGCTTATGTCCTTTGTCTTATTTTTCGTTTCAATTAATTGTCCATAGATTCTGGTATAGGTTTTTGTGTGCTTAAGTGTGCAAGTGTGTGTGTCTGCGTGTGTGTGTCCTGGATGTTTAAAAATGTAAAAATATGAAGTTATATTGTTTTCTTCCTGTAGTATTCAGACAGAGCAATAACTTGCACTTGATTTCATAGATCTGCCTGTAGATCTACTGAAAAAGGACAAATATATTTAACCTTTGGCTTTTAAACATTTATAAGCTGTTCTTTAGAGATATGTAACAGAGTATATAAAGATTATTATATAAAATTATACTTATCTTTTTTGGGGTATTTTTTCTCAACATATTTTAGGGTAATAATATTTATTTATCTATATATCTGTTTGTTAATACACCTCTTTCATTTTTTCTGAAGTTTTATAAGATATTGTATTGGCAGAATCTTTAGAACTGTACTAATGTGGACAAGTTAAAATGATAGATAGGCTATATAATTTCATATAATCACTTTGAATTTTCTAATAATACACTTCTTGAAACTATATATCAAAATAACTATTTGAATTTTAGTTGTTTTTAAGTGTCTTATGTAAAAAGAAAGAAAAAGAGCATTTATTTCCAGAGATTAGAATAAAACATTACCATACTAATTTTACTCTTTTAAAATGATGTTTTCATCATTAAATCAGTATGAAATATAGAAGAATTATTTTTCTTTTGGAAAATTAAATTTTTTAAAGGAAAAAAGTACAAAAAATACTTTCATTGGATATTAAAGAGACAACACAAGAGTTACATGATTTTTTAAATTTTAAAAAATTTTCTAAATTATTTATAGACCGAGGGCATTCTTACACAAAGTTTGGCACTGCAAATAATATATCCTGGTCCAACTAAGGAAGGAAAGTGCTTAGATCCTAAAATATTGAAAAGCATAGAATTACAGAATTTCAAATTACTCTTTTTCATGTCTTTAATCTACCATCTGATAAACCCAAAAGAAAACTACTTTATTGTTGAAAAGAATCTTAAAAGAGAATTCACATCTATTTGATTTTACCTCTGTCAAACTGAGGAAAGCTGGTGATTGTGCAAAATGAACTTTGGTTTTTGGTTCTGTGGAAGTTGAGGTAAAATTGTTGACTACCTTAATTGCCTTGGGTTATTAGAAATGTGTTGCTCACTTCAGAAGCTAAGCATTAGGTGGCGGGCTTCTTATCACTCTGTGTTATATCATGTCAAGTTCTCCCAAGAAAATACACTAGAGCCCATCAGATTAAAATACTTTTTATTTCTTCACTCAGGGAAGAAAAGTTTCCAGTGAGAATACGCAAGGCTTGAATCATTCAAATAAATTATTTCAATTCTCTCCCAGCTCATAGTCACTACACAGAACAGACTCAGGCTTTCTTGAATGAGACCTGTTAACACTGAAGCACTTGCTGGCTGGAACAGTATGTCCAGCCATGTATTTTGAGAACTGTATGGCTCCAGGGGACAATATTTACATAGACTATGATGGGAATGGTATCACTGGAGTTGTTTAATGCAACAGTCTTGCATTTTCTATGTGACTCCTGTCAAGAAAGACATGATGGAGGGACTGCATACTGATTAGAATTTAAAAATCACAATAGAATATTTCTACCAACCTTATAACAAGACATATGAGCAAAAAATCAGTTTTACAAAAATCAGAGGGGTGAAGATGCAAAAAAAATTTAAAAATCTAAATGAACTAAATTCCAGGAAATGGCATGCCCTTCCTAGGAGAAAAGTGGTGACCATGGCTGATTTTATTCCTAGTAGAGTTTCAAAATGAGGAAAAGCTCACTATATATATAGTTCCCATACCCTAGTGGCTGACAAGATTCTAATCAAGTGGAAGGCAACCATCTTCTTTGGTGGGCAGGCATGGGGGTTGTGGGGAGGGACGGGACAGGATAGCACTCCTAGGTACATGACTATTCCCCCAAACTGAAGGCAGAGAGCCTTTTTTGAGTACAAGGCAGCTGCCCATTGAATGCTGGAGAAGGGTAAGAGAAATGTCAGAAATATCTGTCCAATAGTTATAGAGGTCATCCTCTAATTAAAAGGTGATAGCCAGCCAAAAGATGGGGACAGGGCAAGAGTGCTGAAAGAAATGCAGTCCTCCAAATCTCTACAAGACTGCAATGAGCGTCTTGTATCAATTCTCTGAAGAATGGGTGTGTGGCAGGAAATCTGAGTGTCATGTCTTACCAAATTCATATGTTAAAGTTGTCACCCCTAGGACCTCAGAATGTACCCTTATTTGGAAATAGAATCATTGCATATATAGAGAGATTATATAGTATCTACTAATATAAGGTTCTTGTATTTTTGTAAAATAATATATTATCATTTGAGTATAAACTGTGGAACTTAACATGGTGTAATCTCTAGAGCAATTAGTATAAATAACACAAAGAATAAATGGTAAAAAGTCATTCATAAAGTGGAATCAGAAATTTTAAAAAGAGTTATTACAATAAATGTCAAAAATGTATTTGGCCAAATTGAACATCTATTTAAGATAAAACACCTCAACAATTTGGGAATAGAGTGGCATTTTATCAATTTTATAAAGGGCATCTATTTTTTAAAAAAGACTCAGATAACATCATATTTAGAAAGATTCCACTATAATCCTTTCTATTCAACATTGTACTGAAGTCCTAGCCCATACATTAGAGCAAAGAAATGAAACAATAAACATAATGTCTGAGAAAGAAGTGAAACTATCAGTATTAGATTATTTGCCTTATTGTTGCCTCACAGAGGACAAGATTAATACCCCATCCAAAATTTTGTTTGGATGTTGAGACTTATGATCCCATGCATGTGGCATAGATCAACATCAGTTAAAATATTTATTAATTACATAATGAGTCTTTCTGGGGAAACAGAGCATAAGCAATCAGATCAATGGAACAAAGAAAAATGGCTAGAAATAGACAAATAATCTATTAGTATTTTTAAAAAGAGATAGTTCAGTTCTTTTAAAGAAAGCAAAGTTTCTATTTTTTTTAATAAATGGTGCTCAAAAATGGATACCCTATGGGAAAACATATTACTCATCACTCACTCCACACACAAAAATGAATTGAATATGTATTGTAGGCCTAATCATAACAGGCAGAGTCATAAAGATTGTAAAAGGAAATATGAATTGCCTTAAGACTCTTGGAGTAGGGAAAGATTTCTTATTTAGAACATGGAAAGAATCATAAAAAATATTGCTAAACTGAACTTAATGAACATTGGCAACTTCTTATCAAAAAACTCCATAAAGAAGATGATGATGCATGTAACAACTTGGAGCAAGATATTCACAATACATATATCTCTTAGAGGACATGTTAGTATGTAAAGAACTATGAATCAATAGTGAAAAATAAAATACGTGCAAAAATACTTGAATTGACACTTCACAAAAGAAAACGTAAATTGAGTAATAGATTCATGAAAATCGTTCAACATAGTCTACAAGAATGGTGAACTAAAATAGTAAATAATTGGGTACAAAACTAAAATTCACTAATAGGACAATGGATAAAGATATTGTGGCACATTAATGTAATAGACTACTGCTCATTAAAAAGGACTGAACTATTTATACAATAGGTACAACAACATGGATGAGTCACAAAAATCATAGTTTGTGAAAAAAGCCAGATATAGAAAAATACAAAATGTATGCTTTCATTTCTGAGATCCAAGAAGAGTCAAAAGTAGTTTTCAGTGACAGAATTATCTTGCAAAAAATTTACTGAAAAGAAACACAAGAGGATCTTCTATGGTGACTATACTAATATGTATAGTTTTTATATAGTGGACAAATAGTATATAATTGTCAAAACTTACTGAACTAAATATTTACAATCAGGTCATTTAACTCTGAAAATTATACCTCAAATACGATACAAAAACCCTGTTTCAATCTATCTATATATCTATCTACACACACACACGCACACACACACACACACGCAGTCAAATCTCGTTTGCAGTAGTTACATTCTATTGTTTCCTTGAACTTTGAATTAGCAAATACTGAACTATTGATCTTAAGGGAATGAAGGGCCAAGTTCCTGTGAATTTTGGTCACAACCTTTTTGTCAACTGATCAATACACAACCTCATTTTATATGTGTTCCTGTTAAAGATAATTTATTTAATATATGTTGTTGATTCATTCTGACTTGCATCTAGGACACTAGCCAGCACCTCAGCACAGTGTGTGTGTGGGGGGGGGGGGATTTTAAATAGCGAAATCACCAACCAAAAGCACAAAAATGTGGAAAACATGACACTAAACAGACCATGAAAAGGACACTTGTTTAGATCATGAGAGCTGAAACAAGAAGGTTCCTGTTCGTCCTCAGCTGGAACACACAGACTGGGCAACTCAAATTTTTTGCCACTCTGTGCATTTCCATGAATGATTGCAAAAGTGCCTGTAATTGTTAATTTGGGGGTTACAAATAAATTTTAGCAAGAAGGTAAAGTTACAAATTTGGGATCCGTGAGGATTGACAAAAACATACAAATGGAAGATATGACTGTTGCATCTTTCCAACAGACTGTAAGAGAATTCTCAGTAAATGGCTCCGTTTTGATTTGCTCTCGCTAAAAATGCAGACTACAGGAAGACTATTGCTTATGTTGAAATGTTGGTACCAAAGTAGTTGAAAGCAGAAGCATAGTTTCTATCAAGGCTTTACCCATAGAAGGTGAAACAGAAACTTATTATCATGGTTCTCTGGGGACAACTTTCTTCTCCATGTCTTGCTCAAAGTTTTTTTTAGAAATCATCTCTTTTTTTATCTACAAACTACATCTTGAGGTGAAATCTGAGCCCAGGATATAGAATAAGGCCTTCTTAGACAATTAACCACTTGTATACCAGTATTATAATCTCTCCCTCCTCTCCATCAAATAATATTCTAGCATGAGATTTATTATTGTTTTAATTTGTTTGCTTGTTTTTGTTCTTTGGCTTTTTTTGTGTGGGTTTTTTTTTTTTGGGAGGGGCGTTCACTTTAGCTTGGTTTTCCTTATCCTCCTCAAAACACGAGATCTGATTATATAAGAGAACAACCTGGGTTAATTCCAACATCAATTGCTTTCCTAAGGAATATTGTGCTCTGTCATTCCAAGATGATGTTTCCAAGATAAATTGAATATTCAAAACAATTTCAAGATTTCCTATTCCCATTCATATTTTCAAGGGAAAGCTTAATTTGATCTTCTAACAAAAAGTTGTTTAAAAAATGAAATTTAAATCCTTAGTGGGGCATCCTTTCTATAAGACACTCAATTACAATGATAAAGCTATTCAAACTACATAAAAATGAATTTTGTATTGATTGTTGCCATTATTTTTTAAAAGCTTCCCTTAAGTAGATACATAATAAATTAGCATTTAGGCCTTGGTTATAACACAATAAATTGATTAGGAATTGGGATTACAGGGCAGTAGAAACTGAATCATATAATAAAATAACCTAGTCTGGTTCAGGGAAGCATTTACTCCCTATGTTTCTTCATTCATTCTCTTCTCTCCTGCATTAAGGCTCCAGTGCCATAACAGAAGTAATATAGTTAGGAAATTATACGTATTTCTCATAGTATAAAGATGAGCATATCATACAAAAGTAATATACTTATAATTATTAATAGTCCTGATACATAATCAGATAAATTTAAATGTCGCACTTTTGGCCCTCTAAAATTCTAAAATAAAAAAGTTGGAATTACTCCCATTAAGAAAGTCAAAATATCTGGGGAATAATTACTTTCTTTTCTCTTAAATAAGCCTTAATATTAGTTTTCTTACTGGCCAGTGATTGAAATAGGCTGTAGTGTAGCAAACTCCACTGAGGCCTTTGGGTGAAATTGATTAGGAAAAGAGTATTGCAAATTCAGCACTAGGAACCCTCTTAAGGAGTGTCATGGTGATAAATGCTAAAGCTTAAGCACCTTCAAGATTATCCTTGGGCCTCAACAACTTACTCAAAATTCTGAGAATTTATGAGTAAAGCAAATATTTTAAATCTGTGGTAAATTTTACACTCTCTCAGAACTTGTCCCTTGTTAATGGTCTTTTTTGCCTGTCAGTATGTCTGTGCATTCCAGCTTTCCTTTAATGTGAAGTTAATCTTTTCCTCAGTCATAATAGATGGGCTATTTCTCTTAGACTGGCTCAATTTACTTCCATAAGGAGTTTCATGTTACTGAATCTTTCGTGTCTTCTCACACTCATTAAAAACAGCCACAATAACGAAGCAACAAAAAAACAGCAAAGCAAAGCAAAATCCCCATGGTTCTTTCTCTTTATGACATATCATCAAAACAATATTATCTGATTATTATTTCACTAAGAAGTATTATTATTATTGATATTAAAATATAAGATCTTTTATAATGTGTTTTGTAATTTTGTTTTGCCCTATGCCCTATGAATTGCAAGAATTTAAAAACAGTTACAGAAAGTAGCTTTACTAGGATTACCTACAAAACAACCAAATACTAAGAATTTGAACATGGACAAATTGCTAAATAACTTACTTTAAATTAATGCCTTGAAGTAGTATAGCTAAATATCAAAATCTGCAGGCCTTGGAACAAGATAATGTATGGATTTAGAATTTTCATGGGTTTGGAATTTCTGACTAAGCAGGAAATAGTAGACAGCAGGAACAACACATCTTTCATGCATTTCTTCTCTGGGAAACAATACTGAGTTTCCACATAATGAATGACTAAAAAATTAGTACATGTTTGTATATGCTTGGATTTGTCAATGACATTTTGCTAAGCAAATTTAGTAGTATAATATCTACTATCTTATAGGATTTTTGTCTCAGGAACACAACAACAACAACAATAAAGCAACCTAGTTGCCTCAAGGTCTTTCAGAAATCTTGTTTCAAGTAACTAGATGTTTGTGGATTTGAATACTTAAGAGCAGATGACTAGTGAACTGCCAAAGATGTCCATGGCTTGATTCCAGAAAGCTATGAATATAATACTTTACAGGGCAAAGGAACTTTGCAGATGTAATAAAGGTTAAGGACCTTACAGTAAGGAGAATGGCCTGGATTATTCAGGTGGGCCCAATCTAATCATATGAGCCCTTAAAAGCAGCTGGGGAAGGAGGAAATCAGTGAAATGCAGCAGAAGAGTAGTCTGGTGAGATACAGTAGTCAGGGAGGTCAAGGAGATTCCACATGGAGATTGGTTGCAAATGTCATTGCTGGTTCTGAGATGGTGAGGGCTGCATGCATGGACTGGGGAGACCTCTGGAGCTAAAGTCAGCCCCCGGCTAATAGCCAGAAAGGAAGTAAGGATCTGTCCTTTGACTTCAAGGAATTGAGTGCTGTCAACAATCTGAAAACATTGCAAGAATGTTCTTCTCCAGATCTTGAAGAAAGGAATGCAGCCTAGCCAACACCTTAATTTTGGTCTTATGAGAACCAGATGAAAGGAAACAGCTGAGTCCCCCTGTGCTAGGACTTTTGGCCAGCGTAAACTGTAAGATAATAGATGGGTATTTTTTTAAGCCTCTAAGTTTGTGGCAACATGTTCTGGCAGCAATAGAAAACTATGCAAGCATAGAGATATTTTAAGTATTTTATGTAAGGTGTTATAATGGGCTATACCATAAATATTAACTATAAAAGGACTGATACCATAAAGATAGCAAAGGAAGCATAGTGTGTTCTTTTTTTGTTCAAGTATAGTTGATTTACAATGTTGTGTTAGATTCTAGTGTACAGCAGAGTGATTCAGTTTTATATATATACATATATATATTATTTTTCATTATGTTATTATAGAATATTGAATATAGTTCCCTATGCTGCTACACAGTAGGGCCTTGCTGTTTATTCTATATATAATATGTTATATCTGCTAATCTCAGACTCCTAATTTATTCCCCCCCCGTTTCCCCTTTGGTAACTATAAGTTTGTTTTCTATGTCTGCGAGTCTCTGCTTTGTAAATAAGTCCGTTTGTGTCATATTTTAGATTCCACATATAAGTGGTATCATATGGTATTTCTCTTTGTCTGACTTACTTAGTATGATAATCTCTAGGTCTATCCATATTGCTGCAATTGGCATTATTTCATTATTTATTGCTGAGTAGTATTCCATTGTGTGTGTGTGTGTGTGTGTGTGTGTGTGTATATATATATATATATATATATATATATATATATATATATACCACATCTTCTTTATCCACTTAGGCTGCCTCTGTGTCTTGGTTACTGTAACTGGTTGAAGCATAGTATGTTCTTAATGTGCACTGAAAAAAGTTAGTTGAAAATAACTCACAAAAGTAAAAAGCTAACAAAAAATACAATAGAAGTTATTTCAATATAGTGTTTAGCTCTATTCCCTTGCATAATTTGATGAATACATATCAAATATTTGCTGTTTATAACACTATTTGAACAATGTGGTCACAAAACTGCAAAGGCTGATTATTAACAGGAGTAAGGAAATAACATGAGTACATGTAAAAATAGAAATATATATCCTATAGTGTAATGAGACAGAGCTTTGAAATTCTATACATTTTTCTAATTTCTGACATGTTCCATTGTTTTAAATTTCCTTTGTGTGTTTAATTTTCACATAAATCCTTGTTTTTTGGAACTTATTCTGTGTTTATTCTTAAAGGCTTTAGCATTTGATATGGATAGCAGTCAAAAAAAGAACGCATTGCGGCTTTCCTGGTGGCGCAGTGGTTGGGAGTCCGCCTGCCCATGCAGGGGACGCGGGTTCGGGCCCCGGTCTGGGAGGACCCCACGTGCCGCAGGGCGGCTGGGCCCGTGAGCCACGGCCGCTGGGCCTGTGCGTCCGGAGCCTGTGCTCCGCAGCGGGAGAGGCCGCAGCAGGAGAGGCCGCAGCGGTGAGAGGCCCGCGTACAAAAAAAAAAAAAAAAAAAGAATGCATTGTTTATCCTAGCCATGGCTCAATTGTTTGAGTCCTCCTTCCCAGGGCTGCTTTTATCACTCAAGAATGGTATTTCCTTCTTCAGAAGCACAAGAAACAATGTTCAAGCTGTGTAGTGCAGGTATATAAGTCCCTTCCATGAAAAACCTATACAGGAAGTCTCTTTAAGAAAGGGATGGACAAAATGATGCAATTAAGCATTAGCTTAAGTTCCCTAGTTCAATCATTTTCCTTGAACATAACACTCACCCAAAGTCCTTGTACTAAGATCACAAATGTCTATAGCATTATCCTCTCCAACTGAGAGTTTATTTTCTCAATGATGTGATTAACCGGTTGTAAATATTTTTACATATCTGCTTCTATATTGTCCTAAAAACAAAGATATTCTCCTAAATACAGTACAGTTATTAAAATTGGGAAATTTAATGTTGAATAAAATAGCTCATTAGTGTTTATTTTTACTTCTTTTCTAATATAAGCACTTTTGCATATGTATTTTCTTAACAGACTGTTTTACCTGTGTCCCACAAATATTGATATGAAGTGTTTACCTTATTTTAAAGTTCAAATTATTCTCTAATATCCATTATGACTTCTTCTTTGGCCCATTCATTCTTAATTTCTAGTTTTCTGGCTGTGTTCATTGAATAATTTTTTCAAAAATTTTTGCTGTTTACATGGTAGTCAGAGTATCCTCTATTTTATCCACTGTTGGAAATGTGTTAATGTTTGCTTTATGGCCTATAATGTGGTAAATTTTTGTAAATGTCCATGTGTACTTGAAAAAAGTAAGTATGCATTTCCTACCTAACTGTTGAAGGAGGAGACTGTATATGTTAATTTGGTCATGATCATTAATTATATCATTTACATTTTGTATACCTTTAGCAATATTTTATCTTTGAAGTCTATTATTTTAAATAGAGATAGTGTTAAATGATTCAATTATATTTGTTGCTTTGTCAATAGTTTTTGTAAATCTGTCACTTTTTGCTTCATATAGTTTGAAGTTATAAGCTTTATACAGGTTTGGAGTTAATCGAACATTTTATTCTCTTTAATCTTAATAATAATTTTTACCATAAAGGTTATTTAATTTGAGATTAATAGAGTCTTTTGATTTTGTGTATTTTCCATACATATACTCTCAAACTCTTTTGTCTGGGTCCTTATGTCTTCATATGTGTATTGGTCAAGGTTTTCCAGAAAAACAGATTCAACAGGATGTTTATGTATCTATCTATCTATGTATCTATCTATGTATCTATCTATCAGTTATAAGGAATTGGCTCACACAATTATGAAGGCTGAGCAGTCCCACATTAAGGAGGGCAATTTTCTTTAATCAGCCCACCAATTTAAATGTTAATCTCATCCAAACTATGTCCCTAACAGATAAACCCAGAATAATGTTTGACCAAATATCTGGGTACCCTGTGGCCCAGTCATGTTAACACATAAAATTAACCATCACAATGTGTCTCATAAGTGGTATATAGATGACTTTTTATCCAAATTAATCAAATTAGTCTACTTATATTTATTTTATATATTTGGATTATTTCTGTCATTCTCTTTTGTGTTGTCTTTGTCATACTTTGCTATACTTCTTTTTAATCTCACCTCATCTTTTGTATTGATTAAAATATTTTTTCATTTTCATTCTGTATTGTTACTGATTTGAAAATTAAAAAATTCTGTGAGTTGTTATCTTCAAAAAATTAACCTAAAATACTTAACTTTAATTAAAATTAATTAATATAACTTTACCTTTCATCACAAAATACACAGAATAATAGAAATAGCTGTTATCATCCATATTTTACAGATAAAGACACTGAGGTTGAAAGAGTTTCCATGGCCTGACAGAGTTAGGGTTTGAGGTCAAATTTGTCCCAATTTTTTTTTTTTTTTTTTTTTCGGTACGCGGGCCTCTCACTGTTGTGGCCTCTCCCGTTGCAGAGCACAGGCTCCAGATGCGCAGGCTCAGCAGCCATGGCTCACGGGCCCAGCCGCTCCGTGGCATGTGGGATCTTCCCGGACTGGGGCACGAACCCGTGTCCCCTGCATTGGCAGACAGACTCTCAACCACTGTGCCACCAGGGAAGCCCTGTCCCAATTTTAAAGCACATATTGTTTTCCTGTGTGTGTGTCTTTGCTTTGTTTGTTTGTTTTACTTCCCTGGCATCAGACTTGAATTGTACGTTCAAGATTGATGCTGAAAACAATTTCTGCCCTATCTGCCTCACAGTCTGGTTTAGCAATTAGATAATGTATAATAACAAAAAGTGTGCAAAATTTAAGATGTATAATATCATATATTGTTATTCAGATTATCAGTGTTGCATTTCTCATGATCATTATTGAAAAATTTCTAAATTTGGTTGCTCTGTATTTGAATTTAGTTGGGAAGATGACTTGCATATACTCCTATGAGGTTGTCCAAGGTTGCCCTCGTGGAGGTTCTAACTGAAATTTAAAGCACTCATCCAGCTATGAAAGGATAGTGTTTTCTAATATTGCACAGACACCAGTGGCGTACTCACTGAATTGTGACCATCAAAAGCACACGTTCAAAAATGACTTTCATTGCCTTTATTCTTTGTTAGGCAAAGCCACCCCTCATAAGGGACCAGGCTTATCTGTATGAAATTCATTTGCTTGACCCAAATGATGAAGTCTAAATGTAATTGCAGTATCAGCCTAAATTACCCCATGCTGTTGTGGGTGACTCGCATGTGCTGTACTATACACAGTTAACAAGAATAAAGCAATATTGAGTTCAAACATTTTTCAAAGAAGTGAGCACATGGGGCACAATTTGGATCTGGATTCACAGAGAATGCTCATTAAAGCCACTGAACATTTTGCACGAGTAAAGATTTTGGTATTGGGCCTGTGGTGTCCATGTGACTAAGGCAATAACTATTATCGCTAGAGCTAATGCATTTCTGACAGTGTTTAAAAACACTCGTCCACCTCAAAGGGATGTAATCACAATTTATTAATTTTTGTAAAGCACTGTCCATTTTAAAATGCAGTATAATATCTAAGTATTAATATATATTTTTCTCAGTGTAACTTAAAAAATAACTGTGACATTTCATATGCCCCACAGAATCATTTAAATCTTAATATCTTTGATACTTGTGCTTTTTTGGCCTTCTTTTTAAGCAAGCATCTTCAAATGAAGAGCTCTGCAATTTCTGTTCCTTTACTTATTTCAACTTTGCTTTCAATACCTTTTTATCCCCAGGTTTTCTTTACCAGGAAAAAAATGAGAATACTCTTTTGAAAAATATAGGGGCTTAGTCCACTTTAAAAGAGCAAGATAGAAAATGTAGCAATCTTGTCATTAAACATTACAGTTTTGATTTAATATATAAGTGCAATTATTTATCCCAGAAAAAGCAAATTCTCTTAATAAATTACTGATGACTCTGGTAAATCACATGTTAAAGAACAATCTGTTTGGAACTTAAATGAAATCTCACTTTAACTGCCTTATAGGAATTAATGTAAAGTAAATTAAACTGTTACAGAGTCTAGCATTTGGTTAAGCTCTATAAGTTTTAATATACTTAAATTTATACATGAAACCTGGGTACAGTTGACTTTTGAGCATATGTTTATAGATTAGCTAAATTAGCAATGATCTTAGAATTTTCCTCTTTGTCTATTGCTAGGCACCAAAGATGTCAGCACTAGTTTCCAAATTTCTGGCCAGGAACCCAGAATAAATGTCAGGAGTAGTCTATAGTAGAGCAAGATATTAGGGAATCCTAAAAGACCTACAGATATGAATAAGAATATCTTGATTTTTAGCATTAGCTCTGTGTCTAGCCAACATAATGTCTTTAGAGAAGTCACTTTGGGTCTGTTTCCACAACTGTACAGTGAAGTTCATCGTAGAAGGTGCTCATTTTAGCTCTAAATTCAAGGGATTCTGCTTATGATAAGAAGGAGAACAGTGGGAAAACCCAGAGGTTGAACGACAGAGGATAGGAAAAGGAGTCTAAGTTCAAAGTAACATTCACGCTTGACCATGTGACCTAGCCACCCAGATCATCCACAAGTGTTATTGGCAATGTCTTTCCATTTGTGCAAGAAATTGGGAATGCTACTGTTGTAGATGTTCTAGATCAGGGGTCCCCAACCTCCAGTCCATGGACCGGTGCCAGTCTGTGGCCTGTTAGGAACCAGGCCGCACAGCAGGAAGGGAGTGGTGGTCAAGCAAGCGAAGCTTCCTCTGCCGCTCACGTTACTGCCTGAACCCCCCCACCCCCACCCCCGGCCTTTGGAAAAATTGTCTTCCACAAAACTGGTCCCTGGTGCCAAAAAGGTTGGGGACTGCTGCTCTAGATCTCATGGGATGTAAGACTAGGGAGTTAAGTCTTATTTCAGTGAAATAATAAGAACAAGTTGGAAGGTTGGAGGTGATCAGCAGACTTAAAGAAGAGTAAATTGGTGATCTGACCATTCTGCAACTGGTTTTTCAAGCTATAATTTTATGTTTCGAAATGAATAATTAACAATTGGTGACTTTTTTAACAAATTCATATTGGTTCACTCACCCTAAATATGAAAGTGTGACTATATGGTGTATTTATAGAATAAAATACTTTATGCTTTATCATAAATATATGTGAAGTATATGGTTGTCTGTGTGTGTGTGTATATATATATATAAACACATATAAAAGTAGCCACAATATGATTATGTATCAAACAATCATAAAATCTCACCAATATGCAACATATTAATATTAAATCATGTACTTGTAGATGAGTTTATAGTCGGCTCAGTTTACTAATCAGCTAATTTATGCTTGGTCTATTTTCACTTTTTTTTTTTTTTTTTCTTTTGCGGTATGCGGGCCTCTCACTGTTGTGGCCTCTCCCGTTGCAGAGCACAGGCTCTGGACACGCAGGCTCAGCAGCCATGGCTCACGGGCCCAGCCGCTCCGCGGCATGTGGGATCTTCCCGGACCGGGGCATGAACCCGCGTCCCCTGCATCGGCAGGCGGACTCTCAACCACTGCGCCACCAAGAAAGCTCTATTTTCACTTTTGTGCAAGACTGGAGGTCACCAGACCTAGCTGGGCTCAGCTAAGGGGGCCTCTGCTCCACATGTCTCTCATCCCTATTCCTTGAACCAGCATACTAGTCTGGACATGTTCTTCTCATGGAATTGGCAGAGCACGTGGTTTTTAACAGATAGTATAGGTCGTCAAAGTTGTTCATTTTTTTAAGGTTGGCTTGGCTAGTCTTCACCTTGTGTCTGCTAGTATAAACTTAGGAATCAGCTTTTTAATGTCCAAAAATCCCCTGCTTGGGTTTATTTAAATTTTATTGACTCTATATATTAGTATTGAGATATTCAGTAGATGAGCATAGTATATTTTTCCTCTTATGTCTTCATTAATTTCTGTAAGTACTACTTAGTAATTTTAGAATATTGGATAATTATGTAATATCTCTAATTATTTATATTATTTAATATTTATTTTAAATTATATTACATTATATTTATATTATTTAATATTTCTAATATTTTGTTAATAGTATATAAAAATGATTTCTCTATTTTGGAACACACTAATTTTTAGAGTATACATCTTCTTGCAAACAACTATATCATCTTCTAATAATTACCCTTTAATTTCTTTCTCTCCATTTATCTTATCTTTTATTTTTCCCTCTTGCTATTTTACATTGGTTAGGATCTCTGCTGTAATGATTAATAGAAGTATAAATGGCAGGTTCCATTCTCTTGTTTCAAGTCTCTAGGAGAAAAGATTCAATTAGTCAAAATTATGTATAATGTTTCTGGTAGATTTTTTGGAAATGTTTTATTGTAACCAAATGTAAATATAAGATACATATGGTAGAGTGTACAAAGATTAGGTATACCTTATAATTTTTTACAAAGTGAACACATTTGTATAGCAAACTAATAATTCAAGATATAGAATATTTTTAGATCCCCTAAAACTTCCTTCATGCTACTTTTTCAATCTTTACACCTCCCTAAATGGAACAAATTTTTTGAGTTTTATCATGAAGTATTTATTTTGTGTTATACTGACATGTATATACACAGAATCATATGCTAAATATTCATTTATTTTGGCTAGTTTTCTTAATATTATATCTGATCGCTTTTCGGCCTTTTGGCTAAGATCAAGTGTAATATTATATCTGAGTCACCCATGTTGATGCATAACTCGCATTTTATCCTCTTCCATCTTAGTATAGATTTCCATGATATGAATAGATCATAGTTTATCCATTCCACTGTTAATTTTAATAGTCATTTAGGTTATTTTCAGTTTGACGCTAGAACAAGAACAAAATAAAATGCTGCTATAGGATTTCCAATTCTGAACAGATGAAGAAGACACTTTTCCCTATGTTTCCTAGTAAGTACAACTAAAATCCCTGGACATGATATATGAAACAAATATAAGAAGACTCTGAACTCTGAAAGGTGAAGAGAGGAAGACAGGTTAATGATTTCAGGGTCCAAGGAACAATAAGTGGTGAGTTCCCTGGTACTTCTTTCTGTCTAGTATATCCTTGAGTTGAAGATGAAGAAAATGGCAACCTAGAAACACTTACTGCAGGCAAAAAAGCCCCAACAAATGTGTGCTCTCTAGCTAAAGATGAAGAAAGGGGTAGCCTAATAGGACAGAACATTTAAAGATTTAAAGGTTAAAGTTGCTCTATGTCATCATAATATTAAACATTTAGAACATCAATAACCCAATTGTTTAAATCTTAATGAATTAATTAGTGACTATGCTTGTTTGTAGTTACGACGATCGTGTACATTATCAAATACAAATTGTGATTTCTCTTTGCATATCAGTGATCATATATTGTAATAAAAATGAAAAAAATTTAATGATATTAAAAATACTGTTTTCACTGGGTACAGATTGATGATATCCTCAGTGTCTAGCAGGAGTACACTCTGAAATCTATGAAAAGCTAAGCCTCAGGGAAAAGATGGAGAAGATGATAATAACAGTGCAAAATATGTTTAAATGGCATGAACAGCAAAGAGATGCCTACTGAGAGAAAAGCTGATATGTAACCGCAGTGCATTCTACATGCTCTTTTTGTGGACTTAAGCAAAACGTTTCCCTCCTGGCATGCATGCAGGTTGATTACAGCAGAGTTTTTATTCAGACATTGAGTTTTAGAAAAAATTATAGAAACTATTTTGATCTTGAGAATTTCAATAGCAAGAAGTATATGTATTTTGGGAGAGTGATTTTATGATTATAATTTATTTCACCATCTTTGCCCAGAAGTATTAGTCATTCTTACATCCTAATTATGAACAACTGAAAAACGGTTACTTGAGAAGTAGATATAATTAAATACACTTGTATTTCTGAGTCCCTAAGCCCTGGTTTAAATTCTCTGAATTAATGTTCGACCACATAACTCAAACCAATCACTTATAAGTGGATGCCCTAATGAATGCAATATGCTTATGGTGTATAATTGAAAGAATTCTGAATCTAGAATCAGAAAAATGGAATTCATTTTGTGACACAAGACTTCCAAATTTGCAAAAGTCTTTTAATGTCTTGGAGCTTCTGTTTCTTTAATATTGACAAAGTCATTCCTGAAACTTACAGAATTTTCATGGCAATGAAATGAAGTAGAAGTATATTAGAAAATTAGAAAACATTAGAAAATTAGATAAGTGTAACATATTAATTAGAATAAAGATGATGTACTTCCAGTCATACATGAAGTGTGAACTTAATGTTTTTCTATGTTACTGACACAGCCACTTTTTGTCTTGAGCCATAATGCATACCAGAGATGGAGATTGAATTTTAACTAATTTAGAAAAAAAATCATGCATTACCTATCAGGGGTCTTGTTGGATGACATAAGAGGTAGTGCATGTATTTTGCACGTGTTTATGAATTTGAACTCCAAAAGAGTCAAATATTGGAAAGTTAACATCTTAGCACTGTGTTAGGCAGAGTTGCATACAAAAAAGTATAATTTGAAAAATCAGAAGATTTTCTATTTTTATTTTTATATTAACCTCAATAATTCTCAATCACAACATGTTCTCTGACTGAAATGAATATGGACAATGTTTAAACTAAAATCTAATCCCCTACCCACATACATATAAAACTTTTTTAAAGAGCTAGAACATTCCTCACAATATTTTATTTTAGTTATGCTTTAGTTATTGAGGTTATCTTTTTAATGTTTTTCTTAAAGGGACAATAAAGTTGTACTTGTATTATCTCATACACATGCTCAAAAAATGAAAATTATGGAAATTTCAGTCAACTATACCAGATATGACTTGTCATAGCCCTAAAATCTCTCATAAAATTTATCCTGAGCTAGCGACATGGAGATCATGTTTCAGTACCTGCAACTGATTTTAGAAGCCCATTCTCCTCTGGCTTTCAGCTTGATGACAGATATATAGAATCACATTTTTCAGGTATGGCTTTCAGAATGGAAGCAAAAGACTCAAATCCATCTTCCTAACAGGTTCACTGTTAACTGAAAATGCCTCTACATTGAGATTCAGAAGTTTCATTATTACTCCTGGCTCAACAGAAGCACTAATGCATTGTACTAGAATTTTCTCTATTACTTTTATCCAAAACAATCTCATCGTGCATTTTGGTCCAGCACCACGCCTCTGCAGTTTAAAACCGATTTACAGTTTTATATATGAGAAACAAGCAAACAAGTATTTTAATAACTGCTATCTATTGTAATGGTTGTTATTTAGATTGTTAGAGATCAAGTTATAATGGCTATAGTTTTCATTTCAAGTAATGCTGATTTTGGCATTAATGAAATTTTTCTATTTTAATTTTTTAAAAAATATTGGGTGACATTTAGATTTTGATAACAATGCATTTATCATATTTAACTCATTTTGGGAAGAAAGTGGCAGGAGACAAGAATAAATAGTTATGTTGGTAATCATAAGTATTGTTTTCCAGGTATTTTTATTACCTCCTTACTCCCAGACCTAGTGTAGAATTGTTTCATCAGCTCCCTTGTATTTGGATGTAGTTAAAAGATTTGTTTTGGCCCATGGTTTGTGAGCACAGAGTGGCACATGTAATTTTCAGGCTGGATAGTGTAATTGTCAGTGTGAGACAGTCCAAAACTCTTTTTCTTTTTGCCACTATACTTTCTCTATTAAGGAAGTATGTATCAGAGTACCCAGAAGACACAAAACGACACGTAATATAACCAAGAAAGCAAACTCTGCTTTACAGCAATAAGATTTTGGTATTGTTTATTATCTCAACATAACCTAGCCTGTCTCAGCTGATTAATAGTAGAATTGTTGCACTGCTATAACAAACACACTCTACAATATATAGCATTGGCTTAGAGGTTGACAATGAGCAGTAAAGGATATTTTGGTTGGAAAACAGATAATCATCTGCGTTATGCAGTTATAAAAAATATTGGGTCAGAATGCCAAATTATACATGATAACATGGAAGCCATTTAATACAGCCAGTGAACTTCTACCTTCAAGGGCAGAGACTGGAAAACAGAAAGCTAATTTTATGTATTGATTCCTATAGACTGCACCAGAAAAAAAAATTGCAAGCTTTAGATGAGTTCTCCAGAACTCAATGAAGAAAAGAAATTTCAATTTAAGAAATGTCGAGGAAATAGAAGAAATCTAGACATTATGGGACGTTTCAAATTGGGAAGACAGAACAGCTTCCAACTTGTAAAACCTTTGATAGACATCAAATAGAGGAGATAACAGTCACTTATATTGTTAAAATCTCAGCATATATTAAGGGGGACTACTATAGACAGGTTTATTCTTTTGTTAAGAGCTCTTACTTCAGAAAACTTGCAATTAAAAATTAATTCTCTGCTTCTTTGAGATGTATATCTTTTCTCAGCCTCTTCCCAGTTTTAAAACCCAGGAATGTCTTTTTTAAAGAACCTGGAGCCATCCTTTGAAATGTATTAATCCTCTTAAGTGATATACAATTTTGATTTGTTAATTATACCTCAAAGTTGGCAAAAAAGAAAGAACTATATGGCCCCATCTCCCAGTATTTGTGGGACAAGAGGAGCCTCACTTTGGTAAGCACCAATTAGCAAACACAGAAGGCCTAATCACATGGACAAATTTCCCCACTAACATCCTCCAGAACTGTTTCACTAGCTCAAGACAGTGCTTAAAATCTCTCCTGGCTTTTGTTTCATCAGAGTCGAGTTTAATCTCTCTCCCCTACTGCAATAATCTTGAATAAAGTCTTCTTTGACTGTTTAAGTTGTCTGGCACATCTTTTCTTTGACAACTATACAGAATAACTGAAGAAAAGAATCTGAGAAATATGAGATGGAAGATAAAATTTAAATAATGAAAAAGATGTCAAGGAACACTTCAGAACTTATGCAGAAGAATTAATGGGCACTGAATTTATTTAACTTGACTTGTAGCATCAATCTTAAGAGAAAAGTGATGATACAGAAACTATTAAGAGTAACCAATCAACTCTTTGGATAGCTCTGGCTTAACCAAAATTATGGTTGGTGCATAGTCAACTACACCAGTAATTATCAAAGGCATCTGCACCATGATAAAAAGCTTTCTTTTGGAAATAGACATATTTCTTATACTCCCATAAAATTTACAAATTTAAACAACAGGAAAGTAAACAAACTCCATTCTGCAATTTCTTCATTTGTTCTAAAAAAGAATTTTTCAAGGAGAGTTCTTCTGAATGCTAGGTTTCTAGGAGATATCCTTAGCTGTCATAGGTGATTCTGATGTGAAAAAAAACTGATATCTGGACTTCATGTGCTACATGATGCTAGTATAGTAACCATGCAGCCCTGCTTACAATTTTATTATGTTTCATCCTCATATGGTAGTGCACAGTAAGACCATGTACTTGTATTTGAATCTGTTTTCATCTTCGACATGAAAAAGGGGAGACCACAAATAATGGGTGAGTGTGGAATTGCACAGAGGGGAAAATGGTAGGCTGATGACATAGATTCTCCCTCCTAAATTGCCTCCTTCACCGGCCTCTTACACCCTACTGAGAGACATACTGCAGCAAGCAATCTCTACTAGTGTAATAGAAAACTGGAGGAAACTTTTATTATAAAGAAGGAATATTTATGCATTGCAACTCGGCTCCTCCACTGTAACAGTGCTTTTTTGCAGATGTGGCAAACCCTGGATTGGATAGGTTAGAAGTTATATTGTAATGTTGTTATGTTTTTTGTAATTTTTTTCACTAACTTATTTTTCATTTCTATTATATGTTGTATGACATTGAAGTTTGTGTTTTATAAGGTATCCAACAATTCAATGTGAAATTTTCTGAAGCAAATTTATGAGATGGAAGAGAAGAATTCTAATCCTAGAATTTGGACAATTCTAATGAGGTGAATGATAGGTACATAATGAAGAATTAAAAATTACTAGTGTGTAAAATTAGGAAGAGTGAAATAGTAGAAAAAGTACAGTAAAATAAATTAAAAGGTTTCCTTTTTGAAACAATAAAATGGGGCTTCTCTGGTGGTGCAGTGGTTGAGAGTCCGCCTGCCGATGCCGGGGACGCGGGTTCGTGCCCCGGTCCAGGAAGATCCCACATGCCGCGGAGCGGCTGGGCCCGTGAGCCATGGCCGCTGAGCCTGCGCGTCCAGAGCCTGTGCTCCGCAGAAAAAACAAACCAACAAACAAACAAAAACAATAAAATGAATCAATGTGTGAATAATATGTCACATATGCTGAAGAGGTTTTGTATATTAAACTGGAAAATAATAGGTCCCTTATCTGGGCTGATTAGTCAACAAATTTCACCAATGTACTTTATGATGTAACATTAACGGAATCTGTAAATGATTGTGAAATTAAAGAAAATATTTTCTGCTATAAAGAGCTGACTGAAATAAGCAAAGACCAAGATATATTTAAAGTTTTCTCTTTATATCAGAAAAGAATTGTTCTAAGAGGAACTATGTTGACATTTATAGTGATGTTGCCCATCAATGGCTGTTTCCATGACAGATGCTGCCTCTATTGTAAAAAAAAAAAAAAAAAAAGAAAGAAAGAAATTAGGAAATTCTGATGCATTCAGAACAGTTTTCTTCACAGAGAAGTGTTGCTGCATAAATTCTTAGAGATAAAAAGAAAACATTCTGGAAGATGCTACAAAAATGATCATCTTCATTAAACCAAGATCTGTTTATTTGAAAGTGTTTAAAATTCTGTGTAAAAACCAAGAAAAAAACCCAATAAATTTCTTAGTACATAGAGAAATCCAGTGGCTTAACAGGAAAATCTCTCAAAAGGGTGTGTGTATATATATATATATATATATATATATATATATATATATATATTTTTTTTTTTTTTTTTTTTTTTTTTTTTTTTTTTTTTCTGTACGCGGGCCTCTCACTGTTGTGGCCTCTCCCGTTGCGGAGCACAGGCTCCGGATATGCAGGCTCAGCGGCCATGGCTCACGGGCCCAGCCGCTCCGCGGCATGTGGGATCTTCCCGGACCGGGGCACGAACCCGCGTCCCCTGCATCGGCAGGCGGACTCTCAACCACTGCGCCACCAGGGAAGCCCTCAAAAGGGTATATTTTAACAAAATAAATGATTATGGGAGAACTTTTAAGGAAATGGTAGGCAAAAATGGAAACGTAGCATAGATGAGAAATGAACCCTTTCTAGTCTAAGCTAGGGAGTTTGGAAGGTTGTTCATTACAACAGCATAATTTAGCTCACATGGATCTAAACATGATATAACAAGAAAAAAATTAGCAAATATGGCCAGATTATGTTTCTTTTTTTAATTTTTTATTATTTTTGCCAGATTATGTTTCTAGCAGAGTAGCCCAATGGAACATTCTTTCAAACACAGGATAACGTATTATTTTAAATGACAAAAATGTTTAAATACAACCAGGGTCTTTACAATTAGTGACACCTATAATTGTCAAGTTTATTCTTAAGAAATGTAACAACAAAAAGGAAAGAAGATTCTCATCAATAACCTTAAAATTACTTTGAAATTTCTCATATCATTTCATTTTTTTAATGTTTTGCTTTTGAGGTAAGGAAAATGCAATGAATTACAGAATGTATGTCATATTGTGAGCTACAGAAACAGTTTCAAATAAACATATATTTAGAACCAAAAGCCAGAGTGCTATCACCTAGCACAACTACTGTTTTAGAATTTTTTCCCCCAAGTTAAAAGCTACACATCTCTTTATTGAAATTCATAGGCATGCATGAAGGAAATATTGAGCCATAGATCATAACAGAAAAAGTAGAATTACAGAGAAGAGGTGTGGTTACATTCAAACCCATCTTCATTGTTAGATATGTTACTTTCAAAAATCAAGTATTACCTCGCTGCGATTAGTTTCACAAAGCCATCATGCTTTGTAAAGCTTTGTAAGTTCTAAAATACAGCACACCATTAAAAAAAAAAAGGTGTTTTTTGTTCATTTCTCCCTACTTACCCAATAAATTTATACCCTCCTATATTCTTGGAGGGTATAATTTTAATTAAAAAATTAAATTGCATGTGTATGTAAGAGAATTCTGGGGGTATTAAAGACTAACTATAGCCTTCATAGGTAGTGCTACATGTAAAGAGATTTAAAGGTATTCCCAACTACCCTGGTAACCTGAATAGAGACACTGCCGAGAAGATATGTCTCCAGTGCAATATATTGATAGATTGGTAATATAATGGTCACTTATTAATTTTTCTCATTGCTGCCTGTATCCAAATTTCTTTCTTTGTTTTGGGGAATGCTCCATTTCATTAAAAATGAATATTAAAAATCATATACCTTGGAAAATTGAAGAAAAGTAGGCACGGTATGAATCTTTTCACTGCGACTTCTGTGGGTGTTGGAGCATGGGAATATTATTTAGACTTGGCTAAGTGGATCCCCAACTGGGATTCTATTAAGCAAGTGAAGCAAAATGATTTTTAAAACATGGTGGTGATGGTGATATTAGATTCTCATTGATGGTATTATCACCAAATAATAATGGTGAGGTCCTGTTCAAACTTTTTTTGCTACATATCCTCTTTTGGTTCCTTCTCAGCAGTGGGACCCAGTCCAGTTAACCAATCACTCCTTTTGCTAACAACTAAGAAATTCAAACAATACAGTACATATTTAAAATGCCCTAAGAAAAACTAATGTTAGAGCTGTGTAAAACAAAAAGTAATTCAGAAAGACATAAAAGAATAGATCTGAATGTTCACACAAGCAGAATTCCTTAACCTCACCAATGGCTCTACAAAAATCTCTGATAACTAGTCTATAAAAGTGTAGTAAAAGTCTATAGTTTACTATATCACAGCTATAATTATACACTAAGTCACATCCAGTTTTTTATACACCCAGAGACCTACTGTTTAACTCCCACACAAAGACTGAAAAATCTTTAACTCCTTTCAGGATGCTAGCACATAATTCAGTTGGACTCTAGCTTGATTTTTTTTATTTTTAGTTATTTGTTATATCAGGTAGTAAATTTTAAATTACATGTTAAGATAATGCTAGCTGTTGTAACAAGCAAACTCAAAAAGTCTAATATGGTCAAATATGATAGAAGTTTTCACACATATAAATTCTAAAATGTATGTTCCTGAAACACTCCAAAGAATGATTCAGGGAGCCAGACTCTTTCTTTCTTGGAGCTCTCTCTTTTTTGACACTAAGCCAGGAGAAGGAAGAAAGAATTATAAATTACTACATGTGAAAAGCTTTTATACTCAGTCCTGGAAATAGCACAGACTCATAGTCTACTGGCCAGATTTCAGTCATATGAAAATATCTAACTGCAAGCAAGCTGGGAAGTATAGTTCAGCTGTGTTCCCAGAAAGAAGGGAAAATTGGTTTGATGAAGAGCCTGCCATTATATATCACATGATAATTCTATTTCAATCAATTATTCACCCTACAGTCAGAATGAGCATCGTAAAAATGCAAATCCGCACATGTAACTCTCTAAACTTAGAATCTTTACTGTCATTTCATTGTCTTCCACATAACTAAACTCAATAACATTATATAGGAACCCCTTTAAGGTCAAGAATCTTCTAAGTTCTTTAAACTCATTTCCTCTGCACACCAAACTCCAGGCATACTAAACTGATGGATTAATCCACAAATATGCAGTCTACATCCTCAAATCTGGCCTCTTGCATATACTATTAGTTCTGTCTGAAGTGCCTTTACCCTTTATTCAACTAAAACTCCCATTTGTTCTTCATATAGTAATTTAGAATCATTTAATATAGCAAAAATGTACAGATTACATGCCCTTCCTATGTGCTCCCATACAGTTTATGTTTACAATGTATCACACAACTCCCAGTGTAATGAGACAGAGATAATTACTTTTAGAGTGTACCCCAGCTCTCTCTTCTTCCTGTCCACTAAAGAAGATTCTGGGTTTATGTCTTCACTTACTTTCCCTTTCTCCTCTTTAGAATTTCACCAACCAAGAATGGGTCTACAGACTTTCGAGAATAACATCAGAAATTGAAAATATGCCAGTTAGGGAGATTGTCTCAAGAATATCAGAGAGAAAGAAACATAATTTCGTTACCCAAATACTAGTAGATGATAGATAAAAGATGTGCCATGCAATGATAACAGCAAATTTGGAAAGGTAGGGAGGATATGGTGGAGAGATGGCATTTGTGAACCAAATGAATGAGGCATGAGAAACCCTAAAGAGATTCTGGTGTTAGAAAAGAAGAGATTGTTGTTACCTGTGTTCTTGGAGGTTTCTTCAAAGGTAGGAAGGGAAGTAAATATCAGAATTTATGTTAATATTATGCTCCTTTGGAAGGGAAACCCCTCTGCAACTTATCTACACGGGTCATGACTTCATTTGAGTTGAACTTGTTAACTTGTCTTTCCCATTAGACTCCTGGGTAGTTGAATTTGAGTGCGGTGTCTACTTGAAACTCATAAAGCTTCACTCAGATTCAAAATAACAGCCTTCTAAGGAAAGCTAATATCATAGATAAAAGAAGAATACAAATATAAACACAGTAGACTTAAAGCTAGGTAGAGATAGAACTACACATACAAAGAAAAATATACACATGGCTTATGTGGGAAGCTTGTATTCCCCTCTCCCCATTTTCACAGAGGAGAGAGGTATTGCACCGTTTCTCCAGAAGGGAGTATTGGAAGAATAGTGTAGTATTCTCCTGGAATACTATTGGAAGAAGAATAGAATAGTATTGGAAGAATGCCTCCAGTCTGGTCCTCTCTGCTCATGGCTTGCTCTTTGCCACAGAAAGATTGCCACGTAATTGTCAAAGCTGACACAAGGTTCAGCTTGCTTAACTCAACCATGTTTCAATACTCTGAGAAATCTCTCTGCAAGTGATATGGTTTTCTTTCTGCCCTTATTCTCCATGAAGTAAACACTGGGAAAGTTTCAGGAAAAAATTCTAAAATACCCTGCTGCTTATCCTGGGGGCATTAAGAAGAAAGAATAGAAAACTTATTTTTCTTTGGATTCAAGCAATCTTCTCTTATCTAGCTTTAAGTGTAATATAGCTAAATTTTTTTTTTTTTTTTTTCGGTATGCGGGCCTCTCACTGCTGTGGCCTCTCCCGTTGCGGAGCACAGGCTCCGGACGCGCAGGCTCAGCAGCCATGACTCACGGGCCTAGCCGCTCTGCGGCATGGGGGATCTTCCCGGACCGAGGCACAAACCCGTGTCCCCTGCATCGGCAGGCGTACTCTCAATCACTGTGCCACCAGGGAAGCCCTAATATAACTAATTTGAAAGTATGTTTTTTCATTTTGATTAGAAATGGTGAGGTGCCATTTATGATAATTATCATCCTCAAACGTCCCTGCCCGCCCCCACAATATTATAAGTACAAAGCCAGAGTTTTAAATTATTAATTTATAATTGGGGAGGGACTTTCTACTTTGATCTGATTCTAAAGTTCTCCCCATTTCCAAATGATATTGAGTTAATTTTATAATACATTTCTAGTTGCTTAAGATCTTTCATCTAAGTAACTCAAAATTTGTGTGTAGAAAAAGTCTCTTCTTAATGCTGGGCTGATACATTGGACATGGCCTACTAGACTGAGGGAACAATGTGGCTGAATTGTAATTCTCGTTCTTGCGGGTAAAGCTCCTCTCCTTCATATTAATAGAATCTCTAGTAACAACTCTTATTTGCAATGTTTTGTAGTAATAGATTATAACATAGATTATACTATGTTAATTATTGTATGATTAATCTATGTAATAGATTATACTGTATTAATTCTAGTCCCTAGCAATTTTGTGCATATGATAGTGAAGAATAAATGTTTTAAAAAATAATTAGCATGACAGATTCAGTGTATAAAAGAAGATAGCTGTTTTCCCTTCCTTCCTTGGAGACAACCACACCCCAAATCTAAAGAAGTTAAAGCATTAAAAATAGATCTTTCATCTCATGTATCATATAGAATGAGAAATTTGTTCAGCAACTCCTCACTTCTTTCCAATTTCTGATTTTTCTATCTAAGAATTGGAACAATATCTAGAGTGTGAATTGAAATAAAATTGAAAAAGAAACAAGTGCTTTCTCTTCCTATACTGAGGCTCACTTTTTTATATATATAATATAATCTATGTGATTTGCCCTAAACCCAAATTCAATATTCAAAAACTCAAGATTTATTGAGACAACTTACTAAATGTTATGATGATTAGCTAAAAAAGAAATGAGAGATATGACAACAATTATTAATGTTAACTATTGACTTGTCCAAAAATCATTATGAAAAAATTACTACTTTGGCTTTAATCTGAGACTATAATGATGAAATTATTTGATACTATTAGCTAATAAAAACAGAATTTCATATGTCTTTTTTTGTCAATAACCTCTCCAACATGAGATATTTACAAATATTCCAAAATTGCTTATATTCCTAATACCCTCTAATATGGGTATGTTATATATGTGTCATACAATTATATAATATAATATAATATTAATTTTCTATTATGTACATGTCTGGTGAAAGTTACATAGTGCCTCAATCTAGCTGTTTCCCCTCATTATAATAAAATTTAAGTAAGCATATGTTGGAGTAACTACCTTTTTTAATTGGCTGTAGTCTAACTTATTTAATTTGTTAAATAAATTATTTGTATATATATTATTATAGTATGCAACATTACCATAAATTTAGCTAAAAGGATCATGGTATTTCATTAATGGTATGTGAAATGTATTTTATAGAGAATTTAATAATATATGCCATCCTACCCAAGTGCAGTCCACTTTTAAAAAGGAGAACTACAAATTTTTAATCAATACCAAAGGGAAAACAGCACCAGTGTTATTAGAATCGTGAAATACTCAATAAAATCCAAAGGTTAATTTTAAAATAAAGATAAAATGAAAGTACCCTCTATTATTTAACTGTGATAACACTGCTAATGTAGAATGAAGCTGTTAACACAAAGTTGAACACACCCTAGACTGATATTTGTTAGGAAATGAATAATGTAAAACACGAGAAAGTTTAAAGCTGCTTAATATTTTTAATATAATCTCCCATATATAAGAGCTACGCCCAATATTTGAGAGGAAAGGTAAGATTTTGGATTATGTCCAGGCTTTGGACACAGACAAGCCTGAGATTGAATGCTGGCTGTGCCATGTCACTTAGTTTTCAATTAACTCAACAAATATTTCCCGACCAGCTGCTATAGATCATAAACCTATAATAGATGTCAGTGAAATAATTGTGACCAAACCCAAGGAAAGTTTGTGATTTATGCTCTCTAAATATCATTTCCTCATAACTATACTAATTATAGTAATTAAAATAAAATACTATAATATTGAATACTTTAGTGTAAAATAATATAATAAAAATAGCTATAGTTTTCCATGACTACTCTATTGACATGTACAAAATTTTGCAAGTAAAAATAATGCTTCAGAAGAGGATTTCACACATCCTAGATATCAAACACTTGCACAGAGTCAAAGATAGATCATAAGAACACTGTGACAGCATCAGTTAACACGCTGTTAAAAATGAGCAGTTGAAAGGGGATTGTGGTAAAAAGAATTAATTTGATTTGACAGTGATTTGACAGGTAGCAGAAAAAATACTGGCTTGCAATGTGTGTGAATGCACATACATATATATATATATATATATATACACACACATATATATACACATATATATTGTATGTTTGTGTAACTGTGTATACACACATGTATACACATTGTATATAGATATAGAACAATTTTACTCCGTTTCTTTTGTTTGGCATGTGCATATTTGTTATGAATGGAAAGTCAGTAGATAATACCATCCCTAAATCTCAGAGAAGTTAAGAAGTTTGACCAAGACTACCCAATACACATCTAGTAAATTGCAGAGCCAGTAGTTGAACCTAAATCTAATCTGACTTAAAGGTCTTTGACATTTTCTACTATGCCACTCAAAACACTAATGAGAATTTTGGCATTGTTTGACTTTCATAAACTTGCTATCACATGGATTCCACATTTTGGGATGGGCTCAAATGGCTGTAAATAAAGTAATCAACTGGGAATTAGGAGGAGGATATAAGCAAAAGAGCAAATTGGAAAGAGGGTGTTGTGAATAACTTTATTTAGTTAACTCTTTTCTTCTACTGCCAAACACTCCTATCACCAAGGAACTGTGCCACTAGAAGGCTGCCAAAATTTTCTCCATCTTACCTTTTGCCTATATCTCTGAGATGCTTACTACATCATATTTGCCTTTTCAAGATGCTCTTTAAAATTCATGTTAAGCAGATATCAACTGTGTGAGTTGTTTTTGAGGAGGGAAACTGGTAAAAGACATTTTAATTCATTCAACAGATAAGAATCTAGTATGTGCAAAGCACTGCAGTGCAACAGAGAACCATAGTCCAGAATGTAAAGTGTGTGGGATGTTAGATATTAAACAAGAAATTAAAAATGAAGAACAATGTTATCTTATTATAGAGGAGCCAATTACCTCATTTCTTGGTCCTCAACCCACATCTCTGAGGCCATCAGCCCACAGATTCTGATCAAAAACATTTTCAGAAACCTTTTTTTTTTTTACAAAGAGAAGGCAAGAAAGAAACAGTACAAAATGTTAAACCTGGTTGCTATTAAATGCCAAAAATATGGATATAGTTCCACTAACTTTCTATATTTCCAAATATTGTTTTATAAGTATTATTTTTGCAATGGAAAAAAAATAGTAAACCTGTCATTATATTTTGCATTTACTGGTAATGAAAAAAAAATTCAGAGGCAACAAATTGTTCTGTTGTGCTCTGCTAGCATCTGCTACTTTTGCAAGAAAATTGCTGCATATTCTAGTCTTGTCTATTAATAAACAATATGTGCCATGAACAGAGAGATTTAATCTAGACTAGGTGGAAAGGATTCCCAGAATAAAGAGAAAAGGTAATTAATAAGGGAGGACCATGGTGGAGGAAAGGAAGTCTTCAGACAAAAAAAATATATATGCATGTTCAAAGGCCCCATGCAAGGAGGAAGCATGGCTCTATTTAGGATCAATTCTCTGAGCCAGAAACACTGAGAATGAACATAAGTGTATGCACTTGCAGGAAAAGAAATAAGCTAGATTGTTCAGGGCCTTGAAGCCATGGTAAAGATTTGCTCTTAGAAGCAAAGGAAGCAATTTAAGGGATTAAAATTGTATTAATATACTTTGGTTTTTAAAACACTACTCTGGAAAATAGTTTGGAGAAATTCATGGTGGATGTGATGGGATGGGATGCTTCTTCACTCTTTAGAGGTAAAATCATTTTGTGAGGTTTGAATTAAAGCAGTGAACATGGAAAAGGCTATGTGTATTTAAAATACGTATAGAAGGTATTATTGATAGGACAAGTTCATGGATTATGTAGAAAACAAGAAGGCAGTGTTGAGGGTGAGTCCTAGGTTTCTGCCTAAGATAACAGAATGATAAGGCTATGATCTGACTTGGGAGTATGTTTAAAGTATCATGGGTTTGTATTTAGACATATCTGAGACCCCTGAGACAGAGTTTCAAATTTAGTTCCAGGGAGCAAACAATGAGATGGTGATTAGTATATAGATTTATGCCTGGGATGCACTGGGAATCATAACCTTTAGAAAGGTAGAAAGCAGGATTAGATATAAAGGAAAATTGGCCCGTGGCAGTGCAATCTAATGAAGGCCTCAGAACACATGATAGGGAACTTGAAGCTGGGATAAATCTTCAGAGTTTCCCTGTGATAAGGGGCAGTAAAAGGCCTTTATATCATTTCCACAGTCTTCCATGGCACTCTGTCATTTTACCTCAGTTAGAGTTGGCCATTTTTTCCTCTGTTTCTGCAGGCCATCTTGTGTAGCATGTTTGTGCCACCTCCCAAGATTCTTGCCATCGCATTAAATCTTGAATCCTAGGGAGTGCTCCCACATTAATAAATCCTTCCTTAACAACCTTCTCTCCTGTTCTCACTTGATCTCACATCCTCAGACCCTAGTCCCATAGGTACTCACTGGGCCCTTCCTGGTACATGTTGTTTAGGTACTATAACTCTTTTGGTATATAGTCCTCTTTCTTCTCTTTTGGGTTTAGTATGCCCTTGGATGGTTTATGACACCCACATGGTCTTAGTTATTGGAAGTCACTGCATCGTATTCAAGCAAGGGGTCGGTGTACTGCTAGTCTTTCAGAGGGAAGAGCGGACATCTTCCTCTGGATCAGAGGGTTCAGGGGAATTTGGGAATTCAGGATTTTCAGATGCATCAACCTAGATATTCTCATCCCATATGTCAGGGTCACAGTTTTTCCGTTCTAGGGCCCTAATTATGGCATAGCAACCTAGCATTAGTTACAACTTTAACTTTCTTTGAATTTCTTTGTATTTTTGGATATGGTTAAGTCCCAAGCTTTGTTTTCAGCTTTCTTTACCTTCAGGCTGTAAGAGATGATAGCCTCTTTACAAGCTACCAAGGAGGCCTTCTGCCTTCACACTTGGTTTTTAATTGCTGATTAATCACTCTCACGCTTTATCTTTTTCCAAAGCCTCAGATATCAGTCAAACTAAGTAACAAACACCAAATTCTTCTCCCTCTTAAGTATTATTGCTTTGATATTTGACAGACACTTGCTACATCAAGCAGCTAGTGGCTTCTCCTCCAACAGAACATCATCCTAGTTCATCAGTAGGGAATGTTTTAGAAATTGCTCCCATTTCGTGCCAGAGACTAAGCTTGCCCAAGCCAGTAACTGTATCTTCACTGCCAGCTGGGTAAGGTGGGATGTACCTTCAGCATCTGATCTTAGTATCTGTTTTGTTGGGCCACACCTGGTACCAATTGCCACAGATCGTGCTTCACTGGAAGCAAGCTCTGAGATGTAGGACCATCACCGGAAGATAAACGAAAGAAGCAGAATTGGGCAGAGAGAAAAGTTGCCTTGGGATGTAGTCTCAGCAGAAAATCTCAGCCAACTCCTCTGATGCTGGATAGACTTTCACAGTTATCCCCATATAGGGTGAGAGTGCTGGGCCTTTACGCCCTCATTCAACAAGTGATTTCACGTGAGCTACCCTGGGTGGAGGGAATGGCCTTGGGAGTGATGACTCATTTCAGCTGAATCAATTCTTGAAAGGACTGACACCTGAGGGTTGTTTGACGCTAGGCTTCCTGGGAGCTAGGTAAATAAGTCTCTCCTTCCTGACGAGGTATCTGGCGTGCCGTTTCCAGCAGCTAAGCCGAGTGGGACACGACAACGGGCTATTTGTATTTGGAATATCAGGAGGAGGACCTGTCCTGGAGGTCAGTGTAAATGAATTATCTGTGTACATATGATCAGTAAAGCTATGACCTGGTTACAACTATTTCGGGAAGGAGTATACTCTGAGAAAGAAAGGGTCTCACACTAGGACTCAGGGAATCCCAACATATCAAGGAGGACATTTTGCAAAGGAGAGCAAGAGGGAGATTCAAGAGGGAAGTTTAAAATTATTCTACTTGAATTCAGATTTTTCTTTTGAATATTAGATCTCCATTTCCTTGATACTATTTTTGTTCTTGAATTATGTGGGTGGGAACTTTAATGTGGGGGTCATGGAACTTTAGGAACAGAAAAATAAAAGAAAGAAATGCTGTATTTACCTCAGAGGGGAGTAAGGTTTCATTTGAAAGAACGTAGGTTTAAAAGGTAGAATGATCCCATAAATAGAGGATTAGTGTAGTGCCTTTCAGTGACTTGGGTCTAGAATGAGTCCAGAAGATCTTAATCTGAACAGGTAAGAAAAGCAACAACAACAAAAAAGGAGGATTAATATTAATATGAAATGGTTTATATTGTTGCTTGAAATAAACATTCTTAAAATTATGTATGACTACAACCCTGACAAACTCATTTTGAATCTTTTCCCAGTATATTTAGAACAGATGGATTCAGGTCTTAGGGAATTCAGAAAGAACTAGAATCACTGTTGCTTCTTCAAACTTCAGTGAAAATACGAACGAATTACATTTTAAAGAAAATGAATGTATTCTTATTTCAAAACCTAATGTAGCTAGTTTTAGAATTATGGGAGGGATATGTTTACCAGATGGATGGGATAAAGTTTTTTTTTGTTTGTTTGTTTTTGTTTTTTTTTTGCGGTACGCGGGCCTCTCACTGTTGTGGCCTCTCCCGTTGCGGAGTACAGGCTCCGGACGCGCAGGCTCAGCAGCCATGGCTCACGGGCCCAGCCGCTCCGCGGCATGTGGGATCTTCCCGGACAGGGGCACAAACCCTACCCCCGTGCCCCGTGCCTCAGCAGGCGGACTCTCAACCACTGCGCCACCAGAGAAGCGCACAAACTGCTGTTTTTTTTTTTCGGTACGCGGGCCTCTCACTGTTGTGGCCTCTCCCGTTGCGGAGCACAGGCTCCAGACGCGCAGGCTCAGCGGCCATGGCTCACGGGGCCAGCCGTTCCGCGGCATGTGGGATCTTCCCAGGTCGGAGCACGAACCCATGTGCCCTGCGTTGGCAGGCAGACTCTCAACCACTGCGCCACCAGAGAAGCCCCAGGATAAAGTTTTGATGGTAAATGTAGAGGATTTTTTGCGTTATTTGCTGTCTATGTCATATCTTACATATAGTATCTTAGATAAAGAATTTTTGAACTTTAATTTTGATACATATCTTTTATATATAAATATGACTTTTAACTTTTTATTTAGAGATAATTGTAGTTTAACATGCAGGGTTTTTTTTGTTTTTTTTGGTTTTGTTTGGTTTTTTTTGCGGTACGCGGGTCTCTCACTGTTGTGGCCTCTCCCGTTGTGGAGCACAGGCTCTGGACGCACAGGCTCAACGGCCATGGCTCACGGGCCCAGCCGCTCCGCGGCATGTGGGATCCTCCCGGACCGGGGCACGAACCCGTGTCCCCTGCATCGGCAGGCGGACTCTCAACCACTGCGTCACCAGGGAAGCCCTAACATGCAGTTTTATAAAATAATAGAGCTGCTATACTTTTTACCCAATTTTTCTCAATTGTAATCTATTACATAGCTATAGTACAATAGCACAATTAGGAAATTGACATCAATACAACCCACTCACCTTATTCAGATTTCACCAGTATCACTTGCACTTGTGTGTGTCTGTGCGTGAGTGCATGTGCTTGTGCATGCATGCATACATTTCGTTCTATGCAATTTTATAATGTGTTTTTTAACATGAAACTGTATTTATACAAGTATGTATAAATGGAATTTGTATCTTGACCTTTGAAGTTCAGTTGAATATATTTCTTTTTGAAAAAAAACTGTAAATTTGATGTAATCCTATGATTATAAAAAGTAATTTATAGAGGACATATCTAGGAAAAAGGGAAAATATCAATTTATGATATGTAGAGATATTGTTCCAGGATGACTCTCTTCAACTTTTTATGAGACATCTATGCAAAATAATTAATGCCTATATTTTAGTATCATTTTAACTTTTATTATTTTACTAATTGCTAGTAGGGAAAGATGCCCTGATATTTTAGCTTTCCAAGTCTTATATCACTGTTTAGATGAGGAGAATGTATAAATCCATTCTAGATAGTTTAAATAGGAATCTTATTTTGTTTTCTCAGGACACAGTTCTCACTACAAATTCTGAAGGACAGAAATAAACTACCTACTTATGTGTGTATATGTATACGTGTAAGTGTATATGTATACGTGTAAGTATATACAACACATACGTGTATACATTCATATGCACGTGTACATACATGCACACAATCGTTAATTAACAGTTGTTAATAAATAACTTTGTTAATTAATAAAACGATAAATTGTTCTATTTCAAATGAAAGTCACTGTATATACGTGAGTACAGTGCATAATTTTCTGCTGAGAGTCCAAAATATATATGTGAGGACATAGATCTCCTCAAGAATTAATGATCTAATGTGATAATAATAGGACACATGCTGAGGCTCGTTACTTAGATTCTAGTTAACTACCTTCAAGTTACCAAAATATTTCATATGTATTTCACAATACATTCTCCTTTCTTTTTTCATATATGACCAGTCCTTTTCTTGTACTTAATTCCTTGGACAAAGAAGTTTCTTAGACCAAAGTGAGTCTTGTATATTTTAAATCAACAAAAATATGGAACTTCAATTATTGAGAGCTTAGTCTGTATTTAGAGACTTAAATCAAAACATTTCACCATCTTACTATTTTCTAAACCATAAGTAAAAACCAAATATACTTTTGTGCATACCTTGCTTACCATCTAAAATTATAAGGCAAGAAGTAGAGAACAATAATATTGTTTCTAGTGAGTGTTTTCAGGACTTAAAAATTAAATGAACTATAGAGTGACCATAAATTAATAATACTAGTCTAAATTCTTCTGAATTCGTAAGTAAAGTTAAAATTTTTTAAAAATAAAATGCTTAACTGCATTTGATCTAAAATTCTCTTTATTTGATACATTTGGAAAATATTTATAGTATTTTGTGTTCAGTATGTCTAATAGTGTTGCATAATTTTGACATGGTAAACAGTTTCTTGTATCTTTGAGATGAGTAGGAAAAGGAAAACGTTCAGGAGGTTATTATTTTACCTTTCTTTTCAAACTGGTGTAGATAAACATTATTGTCAGCAGAAATCCAAAAACATTTTATGTATTGAGAATTTTCATATAGTATCTGGATATCACCATAAGGAGATTGTACATAACTTTAAATTATTTCCCATCTTATATAACTTTGCACATTGCTTAAAATATCTAATAGTATATTTTTAATGTAGTCCATAAAATTGTTTAATAAATAGATGAATGGTTAGATTGATAAACATTTGTATCAGTCTAATGGCTACCATTCATATTTATGCAATCTCTTTTCCCATATATTTGAGCTCTGTTATATGTCAGTGAAGAAAAACCTTATGCAGAACTACAGCTTCATAACAACTAAATATATTGAATGTGTTTTTCTGCATTATTGACGTTATACTTGTTTATACACTGTTAGTAGTTATGTGTTGCTTACAGAGGAGTTTATATAGGATATAAATACAGATTTCATTCAAAATTCATGGGGAAAAGCCATATGATTCAAAAGGAAAAGCAATCTAGACATTACTGAGTTATGAAGATGCTTTACAAATAAGATTCTAAAAATACCCACAAAAATATAATATAAATCAGAAGAACAATCTTATTTACTATTACTTAAATTATTTTTCATAATGATGATAAAATGTTTGCTGAGTTTTAATTAACTTACTGGAGTAAAAATGTTCTCTTAAAAAAAAAAACATGTAACAGGACTGAGTCTCTTGTCCTACTGATTTTTGCAAAGGAGTCAATACTTTTGCTACTGCTGGGCTGAAGCTAAAAGTAGATCTGAAAATGGTATAAAATTCCACTGTTCATTTGAATGAAGTCTGAGTTTTAATTTTAATAACTGCAAGTTGAGAAAAAGGAATACTATTAAATAAATCATGATGTTATTAGTTTTTTGTTTAATTTATATGTTCTCATATTCTTGCTGATTAACTGAGGAGTAATAGCTGTCAGGAAAAAAGTATAAAACTGTGCAAAGGGCTTCCCTGGTGGCGCAGTGGTTGAGAGTCTGCCTGCCGACGCAGGGGACGCGGGTTCGTGCTCCGGACTGGGAGGATCCCACATGCCGCGGAGTGGCTGGGCCTGTGGGCCATGGCTGCTGGGCCTGCACGTCCGGAGCCTGTGCTCCGCGGCGGGAGAGGCCACAGCAGTGAGAGGCTCGCGTACCGCAAAAAAAAAAAAAAAAAAAAAAAAAAAAACTGAGGACAAACTAAATGTGTTTAACTGTTCGAATTCTGGTGAATTCATATTAGCATGTTTTATTTTGACAGATATAGAAATGCTTCCATAAACAGTATAGCATTGCTTATAATTTAATTCTTATGAGAACTGCATGAATATGTAATACTGGAAACTATATTTTTCCTTTTCACTATTAATTGTACCAGCCAGTTCTCTTTCACTGTTGGTTTCTTTTTTCTTTTTTTTGGAGGTGGGAGGTTGAAGGGGGAAGATTCCCAATACTCAAGCAACTTACTTAAAATTATTTAAATTTAATAGAGTCTTAAATGGAAATATATTTCCTAGATGAAGCAAGCAAGGATGAAAACAGCCTGAGACCTTGGGCTTCTTGAGGGCTGAAAACATAAATATCTTACATAGTTACATGGTAAGTTATATCAGTCATGGTACATGAGATACTGTTGATGTTTAATAAATATTTATATAATTGAATTTTAAGAGTTCAGGAAACAGAAGTGTGAAATTAACATTTGTGTATAGCATAATCTGACCTGAACAAAAACATTGTCACCAAAAGATAATGAATCTACAATATTGGTAGTATATTTTCTGCCTAACTCAAAAATTCTTTAGTGCTCTGACTGATACAACCATCAGTAACAGCAAATTGTCCTTTGTAATCTATAAAGATAAGATCTATCATAATCAGTATATTTATACGACTTTAAAGAAATGAAAGAATTGCTGAAAATTTAAAGACAGTATTGAAAAAAATTTCTTAGTAACATGCCTAGTCTCTCAGTGCAACAATGAGTTGTCCTAAAATGGTGATAGCAAAGAAATGAACACACAAGTCAACAAAAACGCTTCAGAGATGCTTCAAGAAAATAAGATGTTGTTGTTAAACATATTCTGTAAACTCAGAAAGAAATTTTATTTTAAACTATGAGAGATAAGATGGAGAATCTAAATGTTAATGCTAGAAAATTAGATGAGATCTCAGTGATAACAAGGTTATTTGGGGGCAAGACTAGAAAGACAAAATCTTGGACCAAGAAAGAAACTGTGGCAATATTTTATGATTAACTATTATTAATCTGATAATGTGCTAGCTGTTTCGACATACATTACCTCATCCCCATACCTAATCATGTCAGAACAGTATTGACACGCTAATTCTGGATGGAAAAGTAATATTTGAGAGTTAATACTTGCTGAAGATCACGTGGCTAGTGAGTCGTAGAGGCATGATTTTCATTCAGGTTTTTCCTTTAGACTCCAAATTTATAACCTTGTATCATGAAGATGACTTAAATTTCAGATAGGCCAAAGAAGAGAGAGGTAGAGAAAATGTGAATATATTCCAGGAATGTAAGTTTCATGAGTTACACACATACTTATCATTTCTGGTGCTCTGCATTCCTTGTGTAGATTGAGCTTTTTAATCTGGTGTTATAGTACTTATACCTGAAGGAATTCCTTTAAAATTTCTTGTTTTTTAGAATTTCTGAAGTTCTGCTGGTGATAAATTCTAGGTTGTGTATGTCTGAAAACATCTTTATTTCACCTTTTTCTTTTTTGGTGGTTTGTTCTAGCTGCAGATTGCAGTCAGCTGTGGGGTTCTAGATAGGCATCTTATACTCAGAGGTGCAGAGGTCTGGGATGGCTGCCTCTGTGGGTCCTGGTTTCCAGCAAGGGAGATGGGGAGGGAGAAGGGAGGGACTCAGGTGGCTGGCAAAAGTAAACACAGATACCTGTTGGGTGAAAAATGGTGAAATCTGCAGGGAGTCTGGGATGCCAGTGTTGGCTGTTGGTGCCTTCAGTGCCAGAAGCTGCTGGAGTTGTCTGCAGAGTAGATGTCTGAGAACTGTGGTCATTCCCGCTGCTTGGCTGATACTGGTAGCCCCCACTTTTCTTCCTTACTCCTAGCCATCTCTGTATGTCTGGTTTGCTGGTCTGTGGGTAGAGTAAAAGTCAATTAAGTTGAGGGGAGCTTTTCCTAGCTAGTCTCCTTTTGGCTCTGAGTAATGCTGAGTGATGGGATGATGCAGGCAAAAAAAAGGTATTCTTCACTTTTTTAGGTGGTTATTCTCAAGTTGTTTTGTTCCACAGTGTTGCTGAAGTTTTGCCAAGCAGATTCCAGAGCTCTCAAAGAACTGTTTTATGTTCATGGTTGGCTGTCAATTGTTGATCTCTGTGTGGGGATGGAGGCTGGGGTCTACTACTCCACTGTCTTAGTAATGTCAATCTTTGTTTCCTTTATAAGCACCTTCCTCCCCACCTTCCTCCCATCCCCAATCCTTCAAAAATCTTGACAACCACTAATCTGTTCTCAAGCTCTATAATTTTGTCACTTCAAGAATTTCACAAATGAAATCATAAATATGTAATATTTTGAGTCTTTTTCATTCAGCATAATTCCTCTGAAATTCATCTAAGTTGCTGAGTACATCAATAGTTTGTTCCTTTCTATTGCTGAGTAATACAGATTACTACAATTTGTTTAACCACTTGCTTATTGAATGATGTATATGGTGTTTGTGGCTATTCTGAGTAAAGCTTCTATGAACATTTGTGCACAGGTTTTTGTGTGAACATGAGTTTTCATTTCTCTGAGGTATATGGCCAAGACTGAATTGCTGGGCTGTATGTTAATTGTGTGCTTGGTTTTATGAGAAGCTGCCTAACTGTCTTCCAGAGTGTCTGTGACATTTTTACCTTTCCACCAGCAATGTTAGATTGATTCAATTTTTTCATATACTTGCCAGCATTTGGTATTGTCACTATTTTTTATTTTAGCCATTCTGATAGGTGTAAACTGATGCCTCATTGTGCTTTTATTTTTCATATCTCTAATGGCTAATTATATTGAACTTTTTTTCATGTGTTTATTTGCCATGTGTATACACTTGCAGGAAATATTGGTAAATGACCTTTGCTTATTATTTTATTATTCATTTTCTATTTGTTTCCTGTGTTTCTCATTCTTTTGTTTCTCTTTCTTATGAATTACACAAGCATGTTTTAGGATTCATGATGACTGATTTATGGTATTTTTAAATTATTATATTGCTCTGTAGAGTTTTCCTAGTGGGGATATACATACACACACACACACACACTTATGACAGTCTACTGCTATAAGTTTACCACTTCCAGTGAAGTGTAAAAATCTTATTTTGGTCCCTTTATATTTGTCAACTTTTAAAGATCATTGCTTTGAGTATCAGTTATTATTTTAATTTTAATTTGTATTATGTATTTAGATACTTGATGGAAATATAGTCTATTACATTTACTCACATTTATGCTCTTTCCATTGTTCATTCTTTCTGATCCTTTGAGAGTTCATCTTTTATCATTTTGTTTCTGTTTGAAGAACTTCTTTAGCCATTCTTCAACAGTAGGTTTTTTAGCTTCCTTCATCTGAGAATGACTATTAATTTTTTTAGAGATTGACTATCCATACAACAGTCACACCATATTTTAAAATAGTACTCTACCTGCAACCTGCAGTAGTGAGTCCAGGAAGCCAAACCACAACCTCTGTAGCAGACAGCCCCAGTCAGGACTTGATCAATAACTGACAGCTTATTTTTTTGTCCCTGTTTCCAATGTAGGACCAAGTGGTGAAAGCCAAATATGTTCCTCTAACTAATCCCTTAGGATACCCTGTTACTAGTTAGCTTGCCTCCAGTTTCTCCATGTCAACAGCTTCCAATCAGGGCATACCTGAAGGCCTCCCTTTTTATCATTATGAAGTTTTTCATTTCCTCTGCTTGTCTTGGAGTCTCTGTAGAAGGTAACTGATGATGTCTGACTCGTTTGTTGCAGCAAGCCCTGAACAAACAGCTTTGCTCATTCTTATTTGAATGGTCTTCATTTATTTAAACACCTCCATTCCTGAAGAATATTCCTGAAAGACACAGTTGGCAGCTCTTTTTTTTTATTTCAGTAATTGAAAAATATTGTGGTACTTACTCCATGATTTCAGATAAGAATTTTTTTTGTAATTTGAACTAGGGATTCTCCAATAGGTAATGTCTTATTTTTCTGGCTGCTTTCAAGATTATTTTTAGTTTTCAGAAGTTTAATTTTGCTGTACCTCAGTATAGATTTATTTGGATTTATGCTATTTGTGGTATTTCTCAGTTTCTGGAATCTGTAGATTTATATATTTCACTAACTGTGAGAAGTTCAGCCATTATTTCAGCAGCTCTGTATTTCCTTTCCGAGATGCTGGTGGTATGAATGTTGATTTTTACTGTCCTATAAGTTCTAGAGGATGTATTCTTTTTAATTCTACATTCTCTCTGATGTTTCATTTGGGTATATTCTATGTATCTGTCCTAACTATATCATGTCATCTCTGTACTACTATTGAACAGACCCAGTGAGGGTTGTTTTGTTTTCAGTTAGAGTGTATTTCAGTTTTATAATTTCCTTTTTATTTTTGTTACTTCTATGTCTTTGCTGAGATTTAAAATTTTTCTTTATTTGTTTCAAGAAATTGGCAATTTCTTGTTGAAATTTTATCGTTGCTGCTTTAAAGCCCTTGTTGGATAATTCCACCATCTGATTATTCTTAATGTTGATATCAGTTCTCTTCTCTCATTCCAGTTGTGATTTTTATGTCTCTTGGAATGACAGGTATTTAAAACATTTTTTGCTGTGTATTTTACCAGTTATGTTAGGAGACTCTGGATCTTATTTAAGTCTTATGTTTCAACAGTCAAGTCAACCTGTTTAGGTTTAGCATACAGATCCTGGCATATTTTTATAAGGTATTTTCTGGTTTTAGTTTTGTATTTCTTTGCTTTCATTTAAATTGAAGTATAGTTGATTTACAGTGTTATATTAGTTTAACATATACAACATAGTGATTCAATATTTTATGTATTACACTCCATTTAAAGTTACTATAAAATATTGGTTATATTCCTTGTGCTGTACATTATATCCTTGAATCTTAGTTATTTTATTCCTAGATTACGTTTTGCAATCTTGCTCCTCCCTCGACCCCTCTCCGCTCTGGTAACTACTAGTTCACTATATATATCTGTGAGTCTGATTCTGTTTTGTTATTGTCGTTTTTTCTTTTTTTAGAGTTCACGTCTAAGTGAAAACATATAGTATTTGACTTGCTCTGTTTGACTTTCTTCATTAAGCATAATACCCTCCAGGTCCATCTATGTTGTTTGAAATGGCAAAATTTTGTGTGTGTGTGGTTTTTTATTGTTTTTTTTTTTTTTTTACTTTTATGGATGAGTAATAGTCCACTTCGTGTATGTGTGTGTCCACATTTCTTAAAGGTGCTGTCTTTTCCCCATTGTATATTCTTACCTCCTTTGTCATATATTAATTGTCCATATAAATGTGAGTTCATTTTTTGGGCTCTCTTTTCTGTTGCATTGATCTATATGTCTGTTTTGTGCCAGTACCATACTGTTTTGATTACTGTAGCTTTGTATTATATTTTGAAATCAGGGAGCATTATACCTCCAGCTTTGTTTTTTTTCTGCGGATTGTTTTGGAAATTTGGTACCTTTCATATTCCACATAAATTTTAGAATTATTAGTTCTAGTTCTGTGAAGAATACCATTGTTATTTTGATAAGGATTGCATTGAATCTGTAGATTGCCACAGGTAGTATTGTCATTTTAACAATATAAATTCTTCCAATCCATGAACACATTATATCTGTCCATCTGTTTGTGTCTTTTTCAATTTCTTGCATCAGTGTCTTACAGTTTCCTAAGTACAGGTCTTTTACCTCCTTAGATTTATTCCTAGATACTTTATTCTTTTTGATGCAATTGTAAATGGGATTGTTTTCTCAATTTCTCTTTCTGTTAGTTTGTTGTTAGTGTGTAGAAATGCAACAGATTTCTGTGAATTAATTTTTCTATCTTGCAACTTTACTGAATTCATCTATGAGGTCTAGTCATTTTTTTTTGGTGGCAATTTTAGGATTTTCCACGTATAGTATCATGTCATCTATAAATGCTGACAGTTTTACTTCTTTCTTTCAAATTTGGATTCCTTTTATTTCTTCTGCTTGCTGTGGCTAGGACTTCAATACTATGTTGAATATAGGTGGTGAAAGAGGCATTCTTGACTTGTTCCTGATCTTAGAGGAAATGCTGTCAGCTTTTCACTGTTGAGTATGATGTTAGCTGTGGGTTTGTCATATATGGCCTTTATTACATTAAAGTATGTCCTTCTATATGTTTTGATAGTTTTTATCATAAATGGATGTTGAATTTTATCAGTCTTTTTTTTGCATGTATTGAGACAAACATATGCTATTTATTTTTCAATTTGTTGATGTAGCATATCACACTGAATTTGCAGATATTGAAAAATCCTTGCATCCTTGGGATAAATCCCACATGATTATGGTGTATGATCTTTTTAATGTATTGTTGAATTTGGTTTGCTAATATTTCATTGAGGGCTTTTGCATCTATGTTCATCTGTGATATTGGCCTGTAATTTTTTCTTGTGGTGGCTTTGGCTTTGGTATCAGGGTGATGCTGGCCTTGTACAATGAGTTCAGAAGATTTCCTTCCTTTGCAATATTTTGGAATAGTTTGAGAAGGATACAAATTAATTCTTATCTAAACGTTTGGTAGAATTAACGTGTGAAACCATCTGTTCCTGAACATTTTTCTTTGGGAGATTTTTTATTACCAATTCAATTTCATTATTGGTAATTGCTATTGATATTTTCTATTTTGCCTTAGTTCAGTCTTGGGAGATTGTACATTCTATTAATTTGTCTCTTTCTTCTAACTTATCCACTTTATTGGCAGATTATTTTTCATAGTAATCACTTATGATCCTGTGTATTTCTATGGTATCACCTGTAACTTCTCCTTTTATTGATTTTGTCTCTTTGTCTTGATTTTGGCTAAAGGTTAATCAATTTTGTTTGTCTTTTCAAAGAATCAACTCTTAGATTGATTTTTTCTATGACTTTTAAAGTCTCTATTTCATTTATTTCTGTTCTGATCTTTATGATTTCTTTTACAAACTTTGCATGTTATTGTTGCTGTTCTTTTTCTAGTTCCTTTAGGTGTAAGGTTAAGTTCTTTATTTGAGGGGTTGTTTTTTCTTCTTGAGGTAGACATATCACTATAAGCTTCCCTCTTATAACTGCTTTTGCTGTGTCCCATAGATTTTTGGATCAGTTTGTTTTCATTTTATTTGTCTCCAGGCTTTATAAATTTCTTCTTAGATTACTTCATGTTAAGTAGCATATTACTTAGCCTCTACATGTTTGTGTTTTTGCAGGGTTTTTTTATTGTAGTTGATTTCTAGTCTCATTGTTTTGTGGTCAGAAAAGATGTTTGATGTGATTTCAGTTTTTTAAAATATACTGAGATTTGTTTTGTGGCCCAGCATGTGATCTATCCTGGAGAATATTTGATGTGCACTTGAAAAGAATATGCATTCTACTGTCTTTTGATGGAATGTCCTATATATATTTATTCTATTTGGTCTAATGTGTCATGTAAGGCCAGTGTTCCCTTATTGATTTTTTTCTGGATGACCTATCCACTGATGTAAGTGGGGTGCTAAATTCTCCTAATGTTGGGTTACTGCCAATTTTCCCCTTAATGTCTGTTAGTTGTTTTATGTATTTAGTTGCTCCTATATTGGGTGCATATATATTTAGAATGGCTATATATTCTTCTTGGATTGATTCCTTCATCATTATGTAATGTGCTTCATTGTATCTTGTTACAGTCTTTGTTTTAAAGTCTTTTTTGTCCAATACAAGTATTGCTACCCTGACTTTATTTTCATTTCCTTTTTTTGTCCTCTCACTATCATCAGTCTCTCTGTATCTTTAGATCTGAAGTTAGTTTCTTGTAGGAAATATATATGTGGGTCTTGTTTTTGTATCCATTCAGCCACTCTGTGTCTTTTGATTGGAGCAGTTTGTCCATTTACTTTTAAAGTAATTATTGCTAGGTATGTACTTATTACCATTTTGTTAATTGTTTTGGGGTTGTTTTTGTAGTTGCTTTTGTTCCTTTGTTTTCTTTTGCTCTTTTCCCTTATCTGATGACTATCTTTGGTGTTATGTCCAGATTCCTTTCTCTCTTTTGTGTGTAACTATTATGAATTTTGGTTTGTGGTTACCATGAGGTTTATATATAGCAATATATATATATATGATTATTTTAGAATGTTGACCTCTTACGTTCAAACACTTTTTATCAACCCTGCCATTTTTACCCCCCCTGATGTTACTGTTTTTACATTGTATTTTACATCTTTTTGTTGTGTGTATCCCGTAACCACTGATTTTGGATATAGATGATTTTACATTTTTGTCTTAACCTTTCTTCTAGCTTCACCAGTTTGCTATACCTGACCACAGGTCAGCTGGGAACTTGGAAACCAGTAAATTATATTTAAAAGCCACACAGTACTTACTCCCACCTCCCTGGACAGCATATATAACTCATAATGGTGGTGCTCCTATCTCAGATCACACTCCTACATACGCTACCAAATAAATTCTACTTTAAACTTAAAATCTGCAGTAGAGTTTCCAGCAAAATTTTATCATCCAATAAAATCTTTAAACGTTAACATTAAAACCTATATGATCGTATCCAGCAATTGCAATGGAGAAAAAAACCCAAAAGAATACTGCTCTGGGAAATTAATTCTTTGGCTTGTTGCCTAAGCCTTTGTTTTCTAATGAAATACCCCTATTTAAACAACACTATTCTTCTATAACATATTCATCTTTAAATTATGTTTTTATTGAGAGCTTTCAGTAGCACGTTTTTGAGCTGTTGTCACGCTTCATTTAAAATCATGCTCTCAGTAGTCTTAGGGAAGCACCATTTCCCACCATTCTAATTGACCAGGTTTTCTGAGAGTATATTTATGCATTGAACTGAACATCCCATTACACAGTTTAAATGTTATTAAGAAATGTATGTCCTTAATAAACGAAGTATAACATCTATGGAGTGGGTGGTAAGGAAGAAAGAAAATATTAAAAAAATTATTTCATATTTCCAAATCTTGCTGCTTCTATGTTTCTTAATGTTTTAGTGGAAATATGACTAGAATATAGTAATAATATAGTTGTTGAGGGAGTCAAAAAGGGGGTTGGGAGAAGAAGAGAAGAAACATTTACCTAGGACTCATGTAATGGTAACAAAAACATAAAGGATGTTTTCATTCAATAGCCAGAGAATTTGCTCTGCCTGTGAAATTTATGTCAGTATATTATCTTTGTGATACAATTCTCTAAGATGCAAAGATAAGCATAATCTATTTACTTTTGAAAATTTGAAGGAATTTAAGAATATAATGTCATTTGGAGATTTTGGAATTATTTAAAAGATTTGTTTACAATTAGTCTGCAATAGAAAGTGTCATATTGTGATGGGGTAAAGTAAAATAAAAAGCTGTCCATCTTAATGCCATTTACTATAGGAATGAATTGTTGACATCTAAAAATATCTCCCCTATGTCACATTACTATGACCTCAGTTGGTATTACTGGAAAATGCTGATGCTCAGGTTTTAAGTGTGTTAGTAAGATGTGGCTTGTATTTACTCCCTTTTAAATATTCTTTCATTATATCTAAGTACTTTACAAAAAATGAAAATAGCAAGGTTCACTTCTTAAAGGGGACCATTCAGGAATCTAAAACAAGTTGGAGCAGTGGTGTATAAAATGAATCAAAAGACATTTCTGGCCTCATAATTCACCAGAATCATTTACTTCTTGAATCCACTTGATGTTTCAGCCTAACCTATTGAATTACAAAGCCTTTAGAGGTTTCACAAGTTTTCTTGTTACTGCTGCTAAGTTCATAGTTCTTCAAAATTGGAAAAAATATTGGAATAGTTTTAAAACTAGAAAAGCAAAATAATGTTTAGTGTATAAAAGTGTTTTCTGTATGTTTCATGTCTCAAGCTTATATTTTAAAATTAATTTGGATACGTGTGGAAACAAATCTTTATGATCTGCACCTTAGGTATCTTTAGTTGAAGAACACGTCTATACTTTTATGCAAATTTTAAGGAACTAAAGAAGTAAAAAAATCATTTATTTATAATTAATATATGAACCCAACATCAGATCACCCAAGTATATAAAGCACATATTAACAAATCTAAAAGAATAAATTGACAGCAATACAATAATAGTAGAAAACTAAATACCCTACTTTCAATAATGAATGGAACATCCAGACAGAAAATCCATAGAGAAACAGCAGATTTGAATAGCACTAAATAGACCTAACAAGCACAAACAGAACTTTCTACCTAACAACAGAATAACAGCCATTCTTTTAGATCATTCATGGAACATTCTCCAGGCTAGATCACATGTTAGGTCACAAAAAATGTCTTAACAAATTTATTAGAACATAAACTGATTGACATTTATCCACTTTAACACTCCAAGCCTAAAATTTACTTGTCCCAATTACCAACTTATTTTTGGAAGCATCACCTCAAAAATTTCAAAATTTATCAAATAGGGATGAAGAAATTAAACATAATTTGTATGATTTAGTGATTTTTAAATGAATGTTTCATAGAATACAGTAATACAACATCATATACAAGTACATACAAAAAATACAACGTTGAATACAAATGCATGCAAAACATGCTAATAAATTTTTTGTCAGCATTAGGCATCATGTGAAAATGCTGTGCATTTCTACAAAATTGTTATTATTGCACTCATTATTTAGTACTTATATTTCACAGCAGGAAATAGGTGTGCTCATTATATGTCCAAATGATTATTGATTGTTATACCAAAAATTTGAATGCATTCTATTCTTACACATCTATATTTGGGGCATCCTATTCTTTCCTATCTGTATAACTAAGTGCTGCCACTGTTATCACTTTAGATACCACTCTACAACTACTGGGAAAGTTGTATGAGAATATATAATAAGTATAGCCAGGATGGAATCTGTCTTATAGGACATTTGTTGCAAATCCACAGAGAGACTAGTGACATAGCTCAGCATGTCACCAACAAAACTGCTAATTAGGGCTTCCCTGGTGGCGCAGTGGTTGGGAGTCCGCCTGCCGATGCAGGGGACAGGGGTTCGTGCCCCGGTCCGGGAGGATCCCACATGCCGCGGAGCGGCTTGGCCCGTACGCCATGGCCCCCGGGCCTGCGCGTCCGGAGCCTGTGCTCCGCGACGGGAGAGGCCACAACAGTGAGAGGCCTGTGCACCTTAAAAAAAAAACCAAACAAACAAAAAAAAACAACTGCTAATTATACATACAAATTAAAAGGTGAGATGGAAAGGGGATGTAGTTCAAGGTGCTAGTTCAACTAGCTAACTTTTTGTCTTAAAACTAGATAGATTGCTCCTAAAGGAAGGAAAATACTGTATGAGAGCCACTGTACATAATATTTCATCTATCAGTTTGGTAATAATTATAAGTTTGTTGAGATTATAGTCCTTTAAAGTTTGGAGATATATGGAATAGTTTTCAAAGTAGAAAAGCAACATGTGGTATAATTTTTAAAAAGTGGTTTCTGTTTTAATATCTGAATCCCAGATTTCAAAGTTAATTGGGATGCTCATAGAAACAAATATTTTATGCATCTGTGCCTTTAGATGATCTGACATCTCTGTTATTTAGGTTTCCTGAGAAAACTTAACATGATATAATGAGCCAGAACTAATTCCATAAGCAAGATAAATTCTCTTGCTTAACCTGTGTTATATATAACCACCAAAATTAACGTCATGAGCTCATGCACTTCACAAATGTAACTTTTTCTTAAAAATAAATTTACGATATTTTAAGCAGATAGTGTAATATAGCCAACATACCTAATAAAATATTATTTTATGTGAACAGTCAACGGGTAATAAATATGATAGTCTTGTAAATACTTTGTTTAACTTCACTACTTTCCATCTATATGTAATAAAACATGAATTCCTAACAGCATCCAAAAATGTAAGCATATTTTGATAACTAGAGATTCTTAAGGTGGGCTCTTAAAATTCACGAGTATTCTTTATATATAATTGACCCTTTTACATTTAACTGTATTACAGTATATTGTGTTACGGATACAGATGTTCAAACTGTTTTTAAAATTGTTCAAAAACCATGGTAACCTAAAATACTTACCAACAACTGACTGTAAAGGCAATTTAGTCAAATCACTACACTTTAAAAGTCAGTGAGCTGAAACCCAGAGAAGTTATGGGCCTTCCTCTGTAACACAGCTAGACAGTGAAATTCTAATACTGGAATACGGGTTTCCTGATGAGTAGGCCAGATCCTTTTAAATTATATGGTGCTCACAAATAGGGTTGCATGAAAGGTAATCTTCATTGACTAAATCCCCCATGTTGTGCATTTTAAAGTTACTTTTCTTTATATTTAGTGAGCTTTACTAAATCATGCTGATAGATGGATTAAAAAAATCTTTTCTCTTAATGGTGAAGTTGTGCCTATTAATACAAAAATAAGGTTTGAAAAATCTCTTGATATGCTTTTACGAAGTAGTTATAATAACTGGAGTTTTCTTGGAGGAAATTTAAAATTTCAAATACTACTTTAGCTGATCCAGAACTACTTAAATATTTTATTTCTTCTTTATTTCTGATGTGTTTTATTTTTCAAGTATTTTTAAAATCTAAGTGGCCAAATTCATGGCCGTAAAACTTTAATGTCTGAAATATCTTACATATCACCTTTTACTTTTTCTTTATTAGTTTTGTTGGGTTTTTTAGCAATTTCTTTTACAGAGATCTACCAAAAAATTATTTTAAAAAATCTTTCCCCATCTTTAATATAGTTAAAACTCTTAACTATGTTTATGTACTACTAGTTTATAAAGTCTTTGGCCAGTAGTGATAGTATTAAATGTATTCAATAGAAAAAAATCTTTCCCCATATAATTTTATTTGTGAATGTTGTCATTTCTGAAAAAAAAAATGTTTCATATAAAAGTGTTTGCGTGCTTTAAAATTTTAGAACTTAAAATGTGATTGCGTTTTTTTCTCATTTCTATTTTTTTTAATTTTGTCAATTTAATCACTTTATTACTCCCCAAGCAAAATTTTAGGACCTGCAGAATTGTGTCCTGAACTTTTCTGGTCTTTTTGGTTTCTATATTTTTGTTGAAAACTCAACCACCAATTTTATTATTGCTTATATGAAAAGCGTATGTCTCACCCCCCCATATTCCCTGATAACTTAGAAGATTTTTTAGTACACTTTCAGGTATAATTATAATACAGTGCCATCATGTTAGTACTATAAACACTGGAGAACATGCTGTTTAATTATGCCAAGCATTAATGTGTATTTCTGTATATGCATAAAATATATTACCTTCTATAAATAATTACTTCAGATATATAATACTTCACATTATATTATGCTAACATTGTATATTAATTTCTCTAATGCTTTTGCCATTTTCCACACTTTAATTGTTGGGTGTGTGTGTGTGTGTGTGATTAATTTGCTCAGAGTGCACTCTGTGGATTTCTGTCTTCTATAAATTTTATAAACTTCTCAGGTACTCTTTTTCAAACAAATGTTTTTCCTCATTCTGTATATTTTTTCTTTCCAGCACACAAATTATGCACATTACAAACTTTGACAGTATGCCACATGCCTTTCAATCTTTGCTGAGTTTTTTAGTCTTAACTCTTTGTGCTTAAATTTCAATTATTATGTGTTAATCTGTTTTAATCCTATTTTTGCAATATCTAAGATTTAATTAAAACCACTCAATAAAATGGTGATTTCAGATACTGTTTTGCAATTCAAGAATACCAACTTTAGTTTTTATTCTAATTCTTTACTAAAATTCTTCATTTTTAACAATTTATTTTTCCTATATTTTATAGTTATTTTAAATTTTCTTCCTATTTCTCAAACATGAAACACTTACCATTCTACTTCTCTTAATTGTTGTTTCTCTTAGTTTGTTTGATTCTGATATTTAGCATGCCTAAGTCATTTTAACTGGATTTCTGAGATTGTGAATGCATAAATTTAGGTGCTTTGGTAGATCTTATTTTTCTCCTAAGAGATTTTCTTTTTCATGGCAGGCTAATAAAGTAAAACTAGGTTTCTTTCTCCTTTTTGAGGGGTATTCTTTTTCATCTGTTATTAATTATGGATTTTCCCCTTTATTTTTAGGGTGTAGGAAAACCTTACTTTTTAATTACACTAAGTATCTGGAACCTGAATTAGAATACTATCTCTCTAGGACCAGACAGCTCTTTAAATATATGCATGGCATTTTAGCTGCCCACCTCCTTTTCTACAGGAGGCTCCTTGGCATTGCCCTCTGAACACCTGTAGGAGTTTGGAAATTTTCAGATGTATTAAATGACTTTTATGCATACTTTGAGGCTCCCACAAGGCAGCTCCTCATTCAAAGCCTCACCCTCCACATTTTACATCAACTTTCTCCTCTCATTCCTCATTCCAGTGGGTCTGTGTTTTCTGTTTGAGCTTTATTCTCTGATGTTCCTATGAACTGACTCAATCATGCCTCCAAAAAAAGGGTGTCTATTCTTTCAAAACTCTTATATCCTTCAGTTGCTGCCTATTTTATTTGCTCCCTAGTGCCTTCATATATTTTTCTTTCTTTTTAACTTCTAGCTTTTATTTTTGCTTTTGGTAGAAAGCTTAATTCAAAATATAAGCTACCCCATGACCAGAACTGGAATTCCCCAGCAAACCTCAAGTTTATTGTATCAGTGTCCCACCCAAATAGGCAAAAACAACTGATACTCCCTAAATATGATGGAATGTAAAGAATTTTAGAAGACAGTTGTAAAATTTTTGAGGAACAGGACATGTTGTTATGACCAGGAACATCATTTCATGACAAGGCAAAAATAAAAATTTGAATTAAACTTTAAAAATAATGCAATTAAATAAGCATCATTCCATGGAGGAAAAACATTGAAATTCCTCAGATTATGTCCATCCTTTTTTTTATTCAATAACAAAAGATATGTTGGGGGAGTTCACTGAAAGGTATCTGACCTTGGAAGTTGATTTGTCCACATTTGTAGTTATCCAACTATAAGCATTTTAACCACTAGTTGATAATGTCATAGAAAACCATCAAGTGTTAGCAGGATTTATACGGTGTTCTTTAAGTAGAAATTCAAACATTTGCTGATTTTGCAACTAAAAGGAATATAATAATTTATACTTGTGTTTTTAGTACCTGGAAATCTTGATCACTTTGGATTAGAGATAATAGAAAGAACAGGGTAACAACTTCTAAGCCAAACCTAGTAAAAGAATTATCGGAAGTAAATAGTAGGTCTTCTAAGAATAAATTAGTTTATAACTAATCTCAGAATTCTCACATTTCCTTTTCTTATATTGTTATGTAAAAGGAAGTGGAAATGAAGGATGCTTTTATTTTGGGGCAAGTAAATTAGGTGATTAGGAAAGATGAAGTGTCGTTCTTAAAATATCAAATATTAAAAATTAGTTTTTTTATGATCTTACAAAATGTGTATGCAAAAGTTTTGATAAATGACAGAGTGAATTAGTTTTCATCTAATTTCACAGAACTTTTACAAGCAATAGTGTCTCAACTTGTTAAATATAGCCAACAATATCCCTGCTATTGGGAAAGACTTAAATGATACATGCAGTTGTGCATGAGGTTTGTCTTGACCCAAAATCTTTCCTTCTTGTACTTCAGCACTAGACTTCCTGCTGTAAGATCTTCATGCAATTACAAAAGAAAAAAAAGCACCTAATTTGTCTCCTGGTCCATAGTAAATGGTTAATTAATTCTAATAAGATAACTGAATGTGTTATCAAATCCATGCCAACCCACACCAACATCAGAAGAAGAACCCACACTGTAACCCATAAATGAGAGTGTTGCAAGGTTTTAGTTTGTTTTAAAGTTAAAATTGTTTCAGTATTACTAAACTGCTCTCACTTCTCCTGTGTTCCCAAAATGAGAAAATGTGTCTTGTCATGCAGACTACTACTATCCACTCAGTAAAAGGAGGGAAGTAAAGATAAGAGTGTTTAACTATCTCAAAATTTTTTTTCTTGTGTTTGATGTGGTAGGATTTTGATTTAGATGTAAGTCTATCTGAATCTAATACCTGGTTTCTTCTTAGGCTATTTAATAACCTGAGACTAAAGAAAAAATGACAATTGCAGAATATATTGGAGAAGATATTATCTCAGTGTGTTCAGTATATTATGCTCTCTTTAGATAGCAGTGTGTATCTCTTCATATGTGTGGGGGGAAAAAGTACAATGAACAGCATTAGCCATCTCTGTCAACTGAAATAAAAAGTCCTAAGTCACAAGGACTGTTTTCATTGATATCCACAATTGGTTGGAAGTGTTACCCCAGTGCTCTGTATATTTTTAGTTTTCCTTTTCTTCTTTTCCTCTGTTTAAACCAAGGATCGACAATAAACTTTCTTTCAAAAAAGGACTATTTTTTAGAGCTTTTTTAGGTTCACAGCAAAATTGACTGGCAGGTAGATTTCCCATATACCCTCTGCCTCCACTCATACATAACCTCCACCATTATCAACATCCCTTATCAGTGGTATATTTGTCGATATTGAAATTACATTGCACATCATTATCACCCAGAGCCTTGGTTGACATTAGGCTTCATTCTTGGTGTTATATATTCCATGGGTTTGGACAAATGTATACTGACATATATCCACCATTACGATATCTTGCGATATCTAAAAATGATCTGTATTAGCTCATTCATCCTTCCCTACTCCCAAACCCCAGGAACCACTGATCTTTTTATTATCTTCATAGTTTTGCCTTTTCCAGAATGGCATATAGTTGGAATCATGGCTATCATCAATAGCCATTTCAGACTGGTTTCTTTCACTACCTAATATACATTTAAGGTTCTTCCATGTCTTTTCATGGCTTGATAGAATATTATTCAGTGGTTAAAAAGATAAGCTGTTTATTACCTACCGAAAGACATCTTGGTGACTTCCAGGTTTTGGCAATTTTGTATAAAGCTGCAATAGACATTCATGTGCAGGTTTTTGTATGGACATATACTTTCAACCCCTTGGTGTAAATACAAAGGAGTGCAATTGTGGGATCTCAAGAGAATATTTTGCTTTTTTTAAAAGCTGCCAACTTCTCTTCCAAAGTGACTGTAGCATTCTGCATGCCCACAAGGAGTGCGTTAGAGTTTTCATTGCTCCATATCCTTGTCAGCATTTGATGGTGTTAGTATTCTGGATTTTGGCCATTGTCATAGTTGTGTATAGTGGTATCTCATTGTTGTTTTAGTTTGCCTTTCCCTGATGACATATGCTGTGGAACATCTTGTCATAAGCTTGTTTGCCATCTGTATGTCTTTGGTGAGGTATCTGTTCAGGTGTTTGGCTCATCCTTTAATTGGGGTGTTTGTTTTCTAATCACAGAGCTTTAAATGTTATTTTGGTATATTTTGAATAACAGATGTTTATCAGATATGTATTTTTCTAATATCTTCCTCAAGTCTGTGGCTTGTCTTTTGATTCTTTGGACAGTGTTTTATGCAGAGCAGAAATTTTTATTTTAATGAATCGCAACTTTCAGTTCTTTCATGGAATGGACTCAATTCATTTTTGTTAACACTTGCATAAGGTATAAACTCTGTGTCTAGAATCATTCTTTACTTTGTGGTTGTCCAGTTTTTCTAGCACCATTTGTTGAAAAGACTATATTTGCTCCATTTTATTGCTTTTGTTTCTTTGTCATAGATTACTTGACTACCATTATGTTGTATGCCTTAAACTTACACAGTGTTATATGTCAATTATATCTCAATAAAACTGGAGGAATAAAAAACCTTAAAAAATGAGTAGACAGTACTTAGGTGGATCTATTCCTGCTCTTTATTCCACTTCATTCATTTCTTTGTTCTTTCAACAATAGCAAACTCTCTTGATCACTGCAGTTTTATAGTAAGTTTTGAAATTGAGCAGTATCAGTCCTCCAATTGTATTCTCCTGTTTCAGTATGGTGTTGATTATTAAGACTTTTTAACCTCTCCATATAAATGTTAGACTCAGTTTGTTGCTTTCCATGAAGTAAGTTGCTGGGAATATGGTTGGATTGAATCCATTGATAAAGCTGGGAGGAACTGACATCTTGATAATAATGAGTCTTCCTATCCATGAACATGGACTATGTCTCTATTTATTTAGCTCTTATTTATTTCAACAGATTTTGTAGTTCTTCTCATATAGATCTTGTACATATTGACTTACGCCTAAGTACTTTTTTTTGTAGGGGGTGCCAATTTAAATGACATTGCATTTTAAATTTCAAATTCCAGTTGATCATTGATAGTATGAAGAAAAGTGAATGAATTATGTGTATTAAGTTTGTATCCTTCAAACGTGCTATAATCATGTATTAGTCCCAGTAGTTTCTTTGTTGATTCTTACAGATATTCTACATAAGTGAACATGTTATCTGTCAACAAAAAGCGTTTTATTTCTTCCTTCAATATCTGTATACAATATCTGTATATCTGTATACAATATCTGTATCTTTCATTTCTTATTATTGCATTATCTAAGACTCCAGTATGATGATGAAAAGAAGTTTCCTTGCCTTGTTCCCAAAGTTAGTAGGAAATTTTGAGCTTATCACTATTAACTATGATGTTAGCTGATGGATTTTTGTAAATATTCTAAATATCCAATTTTAGAAAGTTCTCCTCTGTTCCTAGTTTACTGAGAATTTGTATTATGCACGAGTGTTGGATTTTGTCAAATGCTTTTTCTGTATCTACAGATATCATCATATGCTTTTCCTTCTTTAGCCTATTGCTTCATTGATTTTTCTCTGTTGATTTTTTATTTTCAATTTCATTGATTTTTGCTCTAATCTTATAATTTATTTCTTCTACTTCGGATTTAATTTGCTCTTATTTTTGTAGTTCTAAGATGAAGCTTAGATGATCGATTCTTAGATTGTTCCTCTTATCTCATATACACATTCAATGTTGTAAATATCCCTCTAGGCACTGCTTTCACTGTATTCTACAAATTGTGATAAGTTGTGTTTTCATTTTTATTTAGTTCAAAAAATTTTAATTTCTCTTGATATTTCTTCTTCAACCCGTGTGTTATTTAGAAGTGTGTTGTGTAGTCTTCAAGTATTTTCAGATTTCAGTGTATCTTTTTGTTATTGATCTAGTTTACTTTCACGGTTGTCTAAGAGCAGACATTGTATGATTTCTTTTAGATGTGTTAAGGTGTGTTTTATGGCTCATAATTTCTCTGTCTTGGCTAATGTTCCATGTGAACTTGAGAAGAATGTGTATTCTACTGTTGGATAAAGTAGTCTGTTGATGTCCATTATATCCAGTTGATTGATGGTGTTATTTAGTTCAACTATGTCCTTACTGATATTCTGCCTGCTGGATGTGTCCATTTCTAAAAGAGTGGTATTAAGTGTCCACTGTAATAGTAGGTTCATCTATTTATCCCCTAAGTTCTATATGTCAAGTTTTTGCCTCACATATTTTGACACACTGTTATTCGGAGCATATAAAAAAATGGGTGCCCCATTTGTTCCCTGATAAATTTTCTTTCTTAGAAGTTAGCTCTATCTGAGATTAATATAGCTACTCCCACTTTCTTTTGATTAGTGTTAAAACAGTCTATGTTTCTTTTTCCACCTATTTCAGTCTCTGTCTTTATAATGTTTTTTTTTTCTGTGTATGGACAACATGTATTTTTGTGTTGTATTTAGATCCACTCTAACAATCTTTTAACTCATGCATATAGATCATTGATGTTCAAAGTAAATATTGATTTAATTGGATTAATGTCTACAATATTTGTTAGTTTCTTTATTTGTTGCCTTTGATCTTTGTTCCTATATTTGTTTTCCAATTTTCTTCTGCTTTTGTTGTTATAATTGAGCATTTAGTATGACTCCATTATCTCTCATTTCATTTTTTTCATTTCTTAGCATATATGTTTATATATATATGTATACATATATATGTATACATATATATATTTACTTTTTTAGTGGTTGCCCTGGAGTTAGCATTTATTTACAACTTTTTCGACTCCAATTTCATATAGCTCTATACCATTTCACTAGTAGTACAAGTACCTTATAGGATCAGAATAATCCAAATTCTTCATCTCATCCCTTGTGTCATTGGTATAACTAATTTCACTTATTCATACCTATTCATAAGCACACACAAATACATTATCCATAATCCTACATAATTGAATATATTATTGCTATTACTTTGAGTAAACTATTGTCTGTTAGATCAGTTAAGAATAAAAAATAAAAGTTTTTATTTTACCTTCAGTTATTCTTTTTTTTTTATGCTCTTCCTTTCTTTATGTATATTCTGTCTGACCTATATTGTTCTCCTTCTTTCTGAACAACTTTTAACATTTCTTACAAGGTTTTATTTCTCCATTTTTTTTTTAATTTTAATTTTTGGCTGCACTGGGTCTTCATTGCTATGCACAGTCTTTCTCTAGTTGCAGTGAGTAGAGGCTACTCTTTGTTGTGGTGCGCAGGCTTCTCATTGCGGTGGCTTCTCTTGTTGCAGAGCATGGCCTCTAGGCTTGTGGGCTTCAGTAATTGTGGCATGTGGCCTCAGTAGTTGTGGCTCACAGACTCTACAGCACAGGCTCAGTAATTGTGGCACACGGGCTTAGTTGTTCCACGGCATGTGGGATCTTCCCGGTCCAGGGCTTGAACCCGTGTCCCCTGCAATGGCAGGCACATTCTTAAAGAGTGCGCCACCAGCGAAGTCCCTCTCCTTCACTTTTGAAGGATAATTTTGTACAGTACAGAATTCTACACTGGTTTATTTTTTTCTCTCAGCCTTTTAAATATTTCACTCAATTCTCTTATTGCTTGCATGGTTTCTGAGGAGAAGTCAGATATAATTCTTACCTTCCTGACTTTATGAGGTTTCCCTCCACCCCTGGCATCTCTTCACGGTTTTTTCTCTATATTAGATTTTCTATACTTTGAAAATTATATGACTAAATGTAGGGTTTAGGGTTTTTTTATTTGTCTGTTTGTTTTGCATGTCTCTTGCTTGATGTTCTCTGAACTTCCTGTGTCTGCATTTGGTGACTGACATTAATTTTGGGAAGCTTAAGTGATTATTAAGCTTAAATGATTATTAAGCTTAAGTGATTATTAAGCCTAAGTGATATTTCTATTTGCTTGCTTCGTTTTTTGTTTGTTTGTTTGGCTGCACCATGTGGCTTGCAGTATCTTAGTTCCCCAACCAGGGATCGAACTGAGGTCCACGGCAGTGAAAGCACCGAGTCCTGACCACCAGACAGCCAGGAAGTCCCTTAAGTATTTGTTTTTTTTGTTCTTTCTCTCTTCTCCTAGGATTTCTTTTATTTGTATGTTACACCATTTGTAGTGTCCCATTTTTCTTGGATATGCTGTTCTCCTTTTTCAATAGCTTTTGTTTTTTTCCATTTTTAAGGTTTCTATTGAGTTATGCTCAAGGTCAGAGATACTTACATCAGCTGTGTCCAGTCTAATAATAAGTCCAGCAAAGGCATTTGTCATTTTTGTTACAGGGTTACAGTGTTTTTAATCTCTAGAATTTCATTTTGGTTCTTTCTTAGGATTACCATCTCTCTCATTAGAGGCCTTCACTATTAATTATATCCCCACAATGTCTGGGACCTAATGCTTGCTCAGTCTCCTCAAATTGTGGTTTTGCCTTTTGGTATGGCTTGTAATTATTTCTTGATAGCTAGACATGATCTATCACATATAAGTAACTGCTGTAATGTGGTGATGAGCTGTCAGAGTGGGAAATACTCCATTATCCTGTGTTTAGGTCTCAGTCTTTTAGTGAATCTGTGCTATAGACTGTAAGCTTCACATGCGCTCATGAGTTCTTTCTTTCCTTCAGTAGGACAGGATGGTTAGAGGGGGCTGAAGTTTAGTATTTCCTTTTTTCTCTGTGGAAGGTTACCCATCTGTAGTTGGACATCTCCCTTCCCCTGGATTAGTTAGGATCTGATAATACTTCAGTGGATTAGGCACCAGTAAATTAGTTTCTCCTGAAGGCTGAGTTTATTAAGAACAGAATGCTTTGGAGTATTTCAAACTGTTCCCTTTCCCCTCTGTACACTGGAAGCATGAGATGATTTTTCTCATATACTGACTGTGGGAACCTGGTTAGAGCTATCTAAAGTAAAACTCAACAAATTGTGGAGCGTGCCCAATGACTTGGTCCTGCTGAATTTTTTAACTCTTAGAGCAGTCGCTCTGAGCCTCCAGCATTTTGTCAATTGCAGTTCTAGTTTCCCTACCCCACACTGGTTGTGGCATGTTTCTTCTCTGGTAAGTTGTGATTCTCTGTATTTACTTGTCCAGTTTTGTGGGCAGTTGTTTGCCCTGTGACCTCACATCTCTTAAGAATCTGAGAACAATTGTTGATTTTATGTTTGTTCAGCTTCTTATTTGTTGTTAGGGTAGCTTGGCAACTTCTGAGCCTCTTACAGGCCTGGTTTATAAACTTTTAAAATTATTAAATTTTATTAAAATATGCATATAAATAACAATGGGAGCCAAAGAGGACCAAAGCTCAGAACTCTGATTTATCTCCTTATTCAGCATTTTGAATATGTTTGAGAAATGCATATAATTTGAGAGGTAGGAAATAATTTCAAAGTAGCACAGGACCATAGTCATACATTTTATTTCCCTTCATGTTTCAGCTGTAACATATTAGTATCCAAAAGAGAGAGTTTAAGAATTTCTGGGAAATACTTATATATTAAAATGAGCCTCTTACACAAATACACATAAGAAAAGGCAAATTTTTTACAAATGTAAACACTGTCAAAATCTTAGTAAAAAGTAGAAAGCCTTTTGGGAAGTTTAAGTTCCCATCTTACTTTATTAAAAGTAACTGATACTCTTAAAGACCAATGGAGATTACCAGAGTAGCAACAGAGGAGAATTGAACCACTGAAATGGGAACTTTGAATAAATGCTTTCCTCTTCTAAAACCAACTAAGATTTTTATGCTGATGGGCTAATAGGAAAAAGATACTAGAAGAATGTGTTCAGAGTTGGAAGGACTACTGATATTTCCCCACATTCAAGCTTAAACAAGAGAGGAAATTTTCTATTAAGACTCCATCCTCTTAACACATCTAAAGGAGAAGGGTGTGTAACCTCAACCTGATTGATCTTTGGTAAAATGTGATCATCTTTTACTGATTAGTTTCAAAGAAGGATCCAGGACATCTTTTTTCCACCTGCTTAACTCAAGTATAATATTCTCTCTATCTTACTCTCTGCTCCTGGACTAGAAATAACTTTCCTCTGTCTTTATTAATCAATATTTCAGAGGCAAGGGGTGGCAAATTTGATAATTCAAAGGCAAGATTTATGTTGAGGATTTAGACAAAGTAAAAGGCTTAATCTGCCTCATCCAGCTGAGCTTTCAGCAGTGCCTCTTCATTTGGGGTTGCATGGTTTTAAAATTAATTAATAAAGTTGATAATTTTATCCAGAATAATTATACGTGTTTCATTAGCAAAAATTTTGAGTGGTCCAGAGGTGACTTTTCAGAACACCTGATATTTATAGTTGGGAGGACTCTAAGAAAATGATACATTTGCTTTAATCTTTTAAGAAAATAGTCAAATATATATTTATTGCAGTTGTTAGTTGTAATTAGATTTTTATCTAAATATAATATGGAGGATATGGCATATAATTCCATGTGTTTTTCAAAGCAAAGTTGATATTTATGGCTTAAATAGAACAATTTTAGCAATTTAATTAAAAAATTACACTTAAGTTTGAGTTTTATATTCCTCCTTCATGCTTACAAGTTTCTTGGTATTTCTAGTGGAATTTTAATTTTACACACCTGTTAATCAGTATTTGTCTTAATACACACTATGTCTCCACTTTATTCTGATTGCCTTTAAATAGGATGCATATAAGAAATGTCAAATATGCCTTCCGATATATCTCCAGATATTTCGTGTTCTTTTAAATTCCTGAAGTGATATTTCCCTTTTATGTCACAGTTCAAATGGTCTCAGAGCACAGTTGAAGAACAGAGATGCTTTTAGTCTTAAAGTCACCATTACAGTCCCACAAAAAATCATGTAAACTATTTCTCATTCTAAATATTCATGATAGTATGTCACTGACATGAAAATTATTATTCACAAGTTTCTTTATACCTGATGAATTTTATTGTTAAAAATGATGAACACAATAGACTTTATCAAACTAAAATAACTTAAGATGAGGAAATTGAAAAAATAGTCCACACATAGTCATATGATACCCAAGAAATTTTTTTAAGTTTTCAAATTACAGGAAAGATGAAATATGAGAGAAGGAGGTAGAAAATGAATATATCACGTCTATTAGAGTTAATTAAGAACAAGTGCTACATCAAAAGTGTGGTGTAACTGTTCCTATGTTTTCTTCCCCCAAAAATTAATGAGTATTTTTCACTGAGCTAGAGAGGCCTGAGCTAACAATATTGTCTTGAGTTTTGTTGTAAATTACTTAAAATGCTATTAAGAAATATTAACACAAAAATAGAGAAAATGCATAGGCACAATTAAATTCAGATAATAAAACCACTGAAATAAAGCCAGGCATGAGTTTTTTTTAATATTGTATCTTAAATTGAAAAAAAAAATGAGATTTGTGTTTAAATGATGAAAGCTGAATCAATGCTGATAGCCAACTGAGAGAAATAAGGGACGATAACTTACTGATGATTCTATAAGGCAGGAAGGAAACTCCCATATTTTAAAAAGTGTTTGAAGTTTTTGCTTTCTGAGTGTTAAACTGTAAAAGAGATGCAAAGCCAAAGCCACCTTATAAGAAGGGGAAACTTTTTTTTTTAAGAAGATGTTGGGGGTAGGAGTTTATTAATTAATTTATTTATTTTTGCTGTGTTGGGTCTTCGTTTCTGTGCGAGGGCTTTCTCTAGTTGTGGCAAGCGGGGGCCGCTCTTCATCGTGGTGCGCGGGCCTCTCACTCTCGTGGCCTCTCTTGTTGCGGAGCACAGGCTCCAGACACGCAGGCTCAGTAGTTGTGGCTCACGGGCCTAGTTGCTCCGCGGCATGTGGGATCCTCCCAGACCAGGGCTCGAACCCGTGTCCCCTGCATTAGCAGGCAGATTCTCAACCACTGCACCACCAGAGAAACCCGAAGGGAAACTTTTAAATAGTCCTGAATTGATCATAATCACTGAAATAAAGAGAAAAAATTTATCAGAGAAAGAACTTGGGAGAAGCAGAACACCAGACCCTAGTTCTGCAGGATCTATAGCTCCATTGCACAGATTTTCCCTACTTGAGAAGTATAGACCTCATATATGGGGCAGACTATCTGTATGTAACGGCTTTGTCTGCTGTCTTGACTGACTTCTATAAAAAATACAGTTAACCCTTGAACAGTGTGGGGGTTAAGGGCACTGACCCTCCACAAAGTTGAAAATCTGTGTATAATTTATAGTTGGCCCTTTGACTACATAGTTCCTCTGCGTTTGAGGTTCTGCATCCTAAACTCAACCAACCACAGATTGTGTAATAATGTAGTATTCGATAGTGAAAAAAAAAAATCTGCTTATACGTGGACCCCTGCAGTTTAAACCTGTCTTTTTCAAGGGTCAACTGTGTAATTCACCAAATTTCTTTTTTAGCTAACAAAACCAAGTCTCCCATGATCTGATCAGCATCAGTGCACATACAAGAACAACTGCTGACATTTTTTTTTCCAGTCTAATGACTTTTTTCTTTCCCAAGCTTTACTGAGATATAACTGACATATGACATTGTGTAAGTTTAACATATACAGTTGATGATTTGACACACATGCATGTTGCAAAATTATTACCACATTAAGGTTAGTTAACACTTCCATCACTTCACATAATTATCATTTGTTTGATAGCAAATATTTAAGATCTACTTTCTTAGCAACTTTCAAATATATAATACAGCATTGTTAACTACCTTGACCATAAAAAAAAAAGGGGAAGCATACAAACTTGTGAAAAAATCAAACTACTTAGGATATCCATGGAGGTAAGCTGAGGTAACAGAAGATGAGGTCTTCACAAGCTGTGGTGTGTTGTTTGTAATTGTAATGAGGAAATGTTGATAATGTTTGACTATCACAAAGCAACAAAGATGTACATCTCATAATTGATGTAGATTTATGTGTCCTCACATTACTTCAATTTAACTTTTATTGTGACAAAATTATAGAGACGTGTTAAGTTTTACCATTGCTCTTGCTTCCCTCCTATATACACCCATGTCCCAAAGGTTGACTTTTAACCACTTCTTTTGGTATATATCTCTTTATCACTAGATAACATGTTTATAACTTTAATACTCTATATTTTAGATTTAGGCAGTATCTAGGCACTTGCCACTGCTAAAGATGAACATAAAACTCTCTTCATTAACTAAAACTCAACATATATATACAACTGCCATCCTATTAAAATAATTATGAATGAAACCATAATATGCACAACTGAGCCATATGGTATACTTCTTTGCACAGATAAAGGAATATCTGTGAATCAGCTATACATATACATATATCCCCAAATCTCTACCCTCTTGCATCTCCCTCCCACCCTCCCTATCCCACTCTCTAGGTCGACACAAAGCACCGAGCTAATATTCCTGTGCTATGCTGCTGCTTCCCACTAGCTATCTATTTTACATTTGGTAGTGTATATATTGTCAATGCTACTCTCACTTCACCCCAGCTTCCCCTGTGTCTTCAAGTCCATTCTCTATGTCTGCATCTTTATTCCTGCCCTGCCACTAGGTTCACCAGTACCATTTTTTTGGATTCCATATGTATGTGCTAGCATATGGTATTTGTTTTTCTTTCTGACTTACTTCACTCTGTATGACAGACCCTAGGTCCATCCACTTCACTACAAATAACTTAATTTCATTTCTTTTTATGGCTGAGTAATATTCCATTGTATATATGTGCCACATTTTCTTATCCATTCATCTGTTGATAGACACTTAGGTTGCTTCCATGTCCCAGCTATTGTAAATAGTGCTGCAAAGAACATTGTGGTACATGTCTCTTTAACTTTGTTAAATCATACAAGAGTAATAATTTTATTAATTGAAATCATACTAGAGCAATAATTTTATCTAGTCAACACAAATATATAATTTATGTATTTTTGATACAATATATTTTTTGACAAAAGCTTGATAAATTAATTGATGAGACTTTTCCATCAAATGTTACAAATTTAAACACTACTAAATTTTACATGTTACTCTTTGTGACCTATGAAATTATCTGAAAAAAATTTTAACTGATTTTGAAACAACAAAACCAAAAAGTTCTTATTCTTCATAAGTAAAAACTTATGTATTTGTAGGAGAATTTGTCTCCTTCTCAAGACAATTATCCGTTCTTAGTCTCTGATACAGTAGTTCCCTTTCTCATTTCCTTTTTCAGAGTTTTCCCAAAGACTCTTCTAAAATATACATATATATATATTTTTCCCCCTTGTTTTGTTATTGAGCGTAATAGTTTTCCCCATTTTAAAAAATGTTTTTGGTATTACTTTTTCAACATTTTGCTTCTGCAGCATAAACTCAACATATAGTATTTAATGCAAGCATAATCTTATTAATGGTGATAGGAAGGTTACTTGCATAATTATTTTTCAGTCTTCAACAAGCCAAGAGTTACAGGTACAATTTGTAAGTTAATTTAGTTAAATAACTTGGTTACATTCTTGTTCATTTACAGTGGGTTTGACTGTTTTAAGATAATTTTGTTGCTTCTATAATGAGATTATAAAAATTAATAGTTCTTCCTAGCTGTCCAATCATAATAGCTGTAGAAAGTAGAGTCCTCTATATATTGCTTTATTCCTACTGTTTTTATGGTTATTTTTATGGTTACTTACACTTACATTTTATTCTATTTTGTCTGACATTAGATTTGCTACATTAGCCTTGTTTTGTATCTAGCTACTTAACTGATTTTCATCTATTTTCAATTTCTGTATTTTTCAGATTTTAAAGCTATTGTTTATTTAATAGCAGTCTTCAATGTGCCATGTTTAAAAATAGAGTTAAGATGTGTATATATATATTTATTCCACCAAACAGCTGAAGTAAGTTTATAATCATTTATTGACGTAAATACATAAAGAAACTGCATATATCATAACTGTAAACTTGATGAATTGTCACTAACCAAACACACTCGTGCAACCAGCACCCAGGTTAAGACATCAGATATTATCAGCTATAGAAACTAACTCACATTCCTTCTAGTTAAGACCAGCCCTTCCTTAAGGGCAACCACTACCTTAACTTGTAATAGCATAGATTTCTCTTGCCATATTTAGTATTTTTAATCAATGGAATCGTACAGTGTATACTCTTATCTTGGTTTCTGTTAACTTTGTGAGATGTATCCATGTTATGGACTGTGTGTATATCCCCAAAGTCATATGTTGAAACCTTAAATCACTATGTGACTGTATTGGGAATTAGGTCCTTTAGGAGATAATTAAGGTTAATCAGATCATAAAGGTGGGGCTCTTATCTGATAGGATTGCTGTTCTTATAAAAAGAGAAACCATTGTGCTTGCTCTGTCTCTGAGACCTAAGGACACAGCAAGAAGGCAGCCCTCTGTAAGTGAAGTAGCACTCTGACTAGAAACTGAACCCTGCCAAGAACTTTGGTCATGGACTTGCCAGGCACCAGAATTATAAGTGATTTTTGTTGTTTAAGAAATGACACTGTCTGAGGTGTTTTGTTTGTTTGTTTTTTAATGGCAGCCTGAGCAGATGAAAACAATGCACATTTTTATGTAGATTTAAAGATTGTTATTCCTGTAGATTATTCCACTGTGAATATGCCACAACTTATCCATTCTATTGTTGAAGAGCATATCCGTAGTTTCCAGATTTTGGTAATTATGAAGCATGATTCCATGAACTTTCTTGTACATATGTATTAGTGAAATACTACTCCATTGTCTCATAGCATTTACTTTCCCAGTGTAAAATAAATTTGACTGTGGCTCCAATTAGGCAATTACTGACACTGATGCATAGAAAGCATCTATAAGCTCCCAAGAAACTTTTTTTCTTTTTTTTTTGTTTTTTTTGCGGTACGCGGGCCTCTCACTGTTGTGGCCTCTCCTGTTGCGGAGCACAGGCTCTGGGCGCACAGGCTAAGTGGCCATGGCTCACGGGCCCAGCCGCTCCGTGGCATGTGGGATCTTCCCGGACCAGGGCACGAACCTGTGTCCCCTGCATCGGTAGGCGGTCTCTCAACCACTGTGCCACCAGGGAAGCCCCCAAGAAACTTTTGAAGGAAATAAAGTGCAATCCATAATTGCCACACTGAAAATTCTAATCCTGTTGTGTCAATTTCATATCTCACTGAGATAGGTTACTTCAAGATTTATTTTTCGATATGGTCAGGATTTTTATTTGTATTGTTTTAAATAAAATTAAGGAGTTTGTAGTTTTTACCATCATGTTTGCATTCCTAAAAAGGCTGTTATTTAATATTTACAATATTATGAAGTTTACATACAAAGGATACTATTGTATACTTTGAGTTCCTTTTTCTTATATTTTTAGATGCATTCATACTGATACACATTTCATTTTATTTTGATTTTGATAGCTTTGAATGTATCTAACAATTATGCCTCTTTTCTACCCTTAATAACTATTAGGTTTTTTCAGTTTCTTGTTATTACAAAAAATCCCATTAGAAATAAGGGAGGCTTAGGATATGAATAGGATAAACTATTATCCTATCCCAAGCAGTTTTCCAGAGCAGTTGGCCCTAAAATTATCACTGGATGAACTTTGATTACCCTCCAATCTTGCCAACTGTTAATATATATTGAAATTTGCATACCTATAAGTAATTAAATATTTAACCTGGTGTTTTTAGTTTGCATTTTCCTGACTTGCTAATAACTTTGGTAAATTTTTCTTTTTGAATACTCCTGTTTCCAAAGCCTTTCATGAATTTAGCCTTTTTCTTTCTAATGTAATATTTGTCATCTTAATGTTTTGTTGGAGTTCTCTGTATTTTCTGGACACTAATTTTTTGCTAGTTAAATATGTAGGAAAATCATCCCAATATTTAGCTTATGTTTTTTCCCTCTTTTTAAAATTTTAAATGACCATACATAAATCTATTATCTTTTCTTCAGTCTCAAATATAATTCCTTATATTCTCTTCCAACAATTAAAGGACTAATTTCATCTTTCAACTTTTTATCTACTTGAAATACACAAATGCACATGCTTCTGTTTTGCCTATTTTGATCTATGTATCTTAGATATATATCATAGCATATTAATTGTCATAGCTTTGAATATGTCATTACCTCTGGACAGGTAGATTTACTGTCCGCATATTCTATAAGACTAAGAAAAAGTTGAAACTTATATTGAAATTTAATTGAATCTATAGATATTTTACTAATAGGTAATATTTTATGGTGTTGACTTTTTAATCCAAAAACATTATTTTTATATTCCATTTATTTGTATAGTTGTTGGAATATTTTCATTCTTTTATGATTTCTCCATGAAAAGTTTATATAATTCTTGCTAATTTTCTGTACACTTTCTTCATTTTTTTATTTTCTGGCTTAATATATTAATGCTGATAACTTGTCAATTTCTCCTTATATTTCTATAAATTTTTCATTGTATTTCAGGTTCTAATGACATACTATTTTGAAATGGTCAAATTTTTTTTTAACATCTTTATTGGAGTATAATGGCTTCACAATGGTGTGTTAGTTTCTGCTTTATAAAAAATTGAATCAGCCATACATACACATATATCCCCATATCTCCACCCTCTTGTGACACCCTCCCACACTCCCTATCCCACCAATCTAGGTGGTCACAGAGCACCGAGCTGATCTCCCTGTGCTATGTGGCTGCTTCCCACTAGCTAGCTATTTTACATTTGGTAGTGTATATATGTCCATGCCACTGTCTCACTTCGTCCCAGCTTAGCCTTCCCAATCCCCATGTCCACAAGTCTATTCTCTACATCTGCATCTTTATTCCTGTCCTGCCCCTAGGTTCTTCATAACCAATTTTTTTTTTTTTTTAGATTCCATATATATGTGTTTAGCATATGGTATTTGTCCTTCTCTTTCTGACTTACTTCACTCTGTAGGACAGACTCTGGGTCCATCCACCTCAATACAAAGAACTCAATTTCATTTCTTTTTATGGCTAATATTCCATTGTATATATGTGCCACATCTTCTTTATCCATTCATTGTCGATGGACACTTAGGTTGCTTCCATGTCCTGGCTATTGTAAACAGTGCTGCAGTGAACACTGTGGTACATGACTCTTTTTGAATTATGGTTTTCTCAGGGTATATACCCAGTAGTGAGATTACTGGGTCATATAGTAGTTCTATTTTTAGTTTTTTAAGGCACTTCCATACTGTTCTCCATAGTGGCTGTATCAATTGACATTCCCACCAAAAGTGCCGGAAGATTACCTTTGCTCCACACCCTTTCCAGCATTTATTTTCTGTAGATTTTTTTTTCCCCCCCAGTATGCAGGCCTCTCACTGTTGTGGCCTCTCTCGCTGCGGAGCACAGGCTCTGGGCGCACAGGCTCAGCGGCCATGGCTCACGGGCCCAGCCGCTCCGCGGCATGTGGGATCTTCCTGGACTGGGGCACGAGCCCATGTCCCCTGCATCGGCAGGTGGACTCTCAACCACTGCGCCACCAAGGAAACCCTGTTTGTAGATTTTTTGATGATGGCCATTCTGACTGGTGTGAGGTGATACCTCACTGTAGTTTTGATTTGCATTTTTCTAATGATTAGTGATGTTGAGCATCCTTTCCTGTGTTTGTTGGCAATCTGTATATTTTCTTTGGAGAAATTTTGGTTTGGGTTTTTGCTTTTTTGCTATTGAACTGCATGAGCTGCTTGTAAATATTGAAGATAAATCCTTTGTCAGTTGCTTCATTTGCAAATATGTTCTCCCATCCTGAGGGTTGTCTTTTCATCTTATTTATGGTTTCCTTGGTTGTGCAAAAGCTTTTAAGTTTCATTAGGTCCCATTTGTTTATGTTTGTTTTTATTTCCATTTCTCTAGGAGGTGGGTCAAAAAGGATCTTGCTGTGATTTATGTCATAGAGTGTTCTGCCTGTGTTTTCCTCTAAGAGTTTTATAGTGTCTGGCATTACATTTATGTCTTTAATCGATTTTGAGTTTATTTTTGTGTATGTTGTTAGGGAGTGTTCTAGTTTCATTCTTTTACATATAGCTGTCCATTTTTTCCAAAACCACTTATTGAAGAGGCTGTCTTTTCTCCATTGTATATTCTTGCTTCCTTTATCATATATGCATGGGTTTACCTCTGGGCTTTCTATCCTGTTCCATTGATCTATATTTCTATTTTTGTGACAGTACCATAGTGTCTTCATTACTGTAGCTTTGTAGTATAGTCTGAAGTCAGGGAGCCTGATTCCTCTAGCTCCATTTCTCTTTCTCAAGATTGCTTTGGCTATTCAGGGTCTTTTGTGTTTCCATACAAATGGTGAAATTTTTTTTGTTCTAGTTCTGTCAAAAATGCCTTTGGTAGTTAAATAGGGATTGCACTGAATCTGTAGATTGCTTTGGGTAGTATAGTCATTTTCACAGTGTTGATTCTTCCAATCCAAGAACATGGTATGTCTTTCCATCTGTTTGTATCATTTTTAATTTCCTTCACTGTCTTATAGTTTTCTGCATACAGGTCATTTGTCTCTTTAGGTAGGTTTATTCCTAGGTATTTTATTCTATTTGTTGCAGTGGTAAATGGGAGTGTTTCCTTAATTTCTCTTTCAGATTTTTCATCACTAGTGTATAGGAATGCAAGAGATTTCTGTGCATTAATTTTGTATCCTGCTACTTTACCAAATTCATTGATTAGCTCTAGTAGGTTGTTGGTAGCATCTTTAGGATTCTCTTTGTATAGTATCATGTCCTCTGCAAACAGTGACAGCTTTACTTCTTTTCTGATTTGGATTCCTTTTATTATTTTTCTTCTCTGATTGCTGTGGCTAAAACTTCCAAAACTGTGTTAAGTAATAGTGGTGAGAGTGGGCAACCTTGACTTGTTCCTGATCTTAGAGGGAATGGTTTGTCTTTCACCATTTAGAATGATGTTGGCCGTGGGGTTGTCATATATGGCCTCTGTTATGTTGAGGTAAGTTCCCTCTATGCCTACTTTCTGTAGGGTTTTATTCAAAAATGGGTGTTGAATTTTATTGAAAGTTTTTCTGCATATATTCAGATAATCATATGGCTTTGCTCTTTCAATTTATTAATATGGTGTGTCACATTGATTGACTTATGGATATTGAAGAATCCTTGCATTCCTGGGATAAATGCCACTTGATTATGGTGTATGATCCTATTAATGTGCTGTTGGATTCTGTTTGCTACTATTTTGTTGAGGATTTTTGCTTCTATGTTCATCAGTGATTTTGGCCTGTAGTTTTCTTTCTTTGTGATATCTTTTTCTGTATTTGGTATCAGGGTGATGGTGGCCTTGTAGAATGAGTTTGGGAGTGTTCCTCCCTCTGCTGTATTTTAGAAGAGTTTGAGAAGGAGGGGTGATAGCTGTTCTCTAAATGTTTGATAGAATTCGCCTGTGAAGCCATCTGGTCCTGGGCTTTTGTTTGTTGTAAGATTTTTAATCACAGTTTCAATTTCAGTGCTTGTGACTGGCCTGTTTATATTTTCTATTTCTTCCTGCTTCAGTCGTGGAAGGTTGTGCTTTTCTAAGAATTTGTCCATTTCTTCTAGGTTGTCCATTTTATTGGTATATAGTTTCTTGTAGTAATCTCTCATGATCCTTTGCATTTCTGCAGTGTCACTTGTTACTGCACCTTTTTCATTTCTAATTCTATTGATTTGAGTCTTCTTCCTTTTTTACTTGATTAGTCTCGCGAATGGTTTATCAATTTTGTTTATCTTCTCAAAGAACCAGCTTTTAGTTTTATTGATATTTACTATTGTTTCCTTCACTTCTTTTTCATTTATTTCTGATCTGATCTTTATGATTTCTTTCCTTCTGCTAACTTTGTTTTTTTTGTTGTTGTTGTTCTTATTTCTCTAATTGCTTGAGGTGTAAGGTTAGGTTGTTTATTTAAGATGTCTCTTGTTTCTTGAGGTAGGATTGTATTGATATACACTTCCTTCTTAAAACTGCTTTTGCTGCATCCCATAGGTTTTGGGTCATTGTCATTTGTTTCTAGGTATTTTTTGATTTCCTCTTGGATTTCTTCAGTGATCTCTTGGTTATTAAGTAATGTATTGTTTAGCCTCCATGTGTTTGTATTTTTTTACAGATTTTTTCCTGTAATTGATATGTAGTCTCATAGCATTGTGGTCAGAAAAGATACCTGGTACGATTTCAATTTTCTTAAATTTATCAAGGCTTGATTTGTGACCCAAGATATGATCTATCCTGAGAATATTCCATGAGCACTTGAGAAGAGTGTATTCTGTTATTTTTGGATGGAATATCCTGTAAATATCAATTAAGTCCATCTTGTTTAATGTATCATTTAAAGCTTGTGTTTCCTTATTTATTTTCATTTTGAATGATCTGTCCATTTGTGAAAGTGGGGTATGAAAGTCCCCTACTATGATTTTGTTACTGTCGATTTCCCCTTTTATGGCTATTAGCATTTGCCTTATGTATTGATATGCTCCTATGTTGAGTGCATAAATATTTACAATTGTTATATCTTCTTCTTGGATTGATCCCTTGATCATTATGTAGTATCCTTCTTTGTCTCTTGTAATAATAGTCCTTATTTTAAACTCTATTTATTCTGATATGAGAATTGCTACACCAGCTTTCTTTTGATTTCCATTTTCATGGAATATCTTTTACCATCCCATACTTTGAGTCTGTATGTGTCCCTAGGTCTGAAGTGGGTCTCTTGTAGGCAGCATATATATGGGTCTTATTTTTGTATCCATTCAGCCAGTCTATGTCTTTTGGTTGGAGTATTTAATCCATTTTCATTTAAGGTAATTTTTGATACATACGTTTGTATTCCCATTTTCTTAATTGTTTTGGGTTTGTTACTGTAGGTCTTTTCCTTCTCTTGTGTTTCCTGTCTAGAGAATTTCCTTTAGCGTTTGTTGTAAAGCTGGTTTGGTGCTGAATTCTCTTAGCTTTTGCTTGTCTGTAAAGGTTCTAATTTCTCTTTCGAATCTGAATGAAATCCTTGCTGTGTAGGGTAATCTTGGTTGTAGATTTTTCCCCTTCATCCCTTTAAATATGTCCTGCCACTCCCTTCTGGCTTGCAGAGTTTCTGGTGAAAGATCAGCTGTTAACCTTATGGGGATTCCCTTGTATGTTATTTGTTGCTTTTCCCTTGCTGCTTTTAATATTTTTTCTTTGTATTTAATTTTGATAGTTTAATTAATATGTGTGTTGGCATGTTTCTCCTTCGATTTATCCTGTATGGGACTCTGTGCTTCCTGGACCTGGTTGACTTTTTCCTTTTCCATATTAGGGACGTTTTCACCTGTAATGTCTTCAAATATTTTCTCAGTCCCTTTTTTTTCTCTTCTTCTTCTTGGACTCTCTATAATTTGAATTTGGTGCCTTTATTTTTGTCCCAGAATCTGAGACTGTCCTCAGTTCTTTTCATTCTTTTTTCTTTATTCTGTTCTGCAGTAGTTATTTCCTCTATTTTATCTTGCAGGTCACTTAGCCGTTCTTCTGCCTCAGTTGGTCTGCTATTGATTCCTTCTACAGAATTTTAAATTTCATTTATTGTGTTGTTCATCACTGTTTGTTTGCTCTTTAGTTCTTCTAGGTCCTTGTTATATGTTCCTTGTATTTTCTCCATTCTAGTTCCAAGATTTTGGATATCTTTACTATCATTACTCCGAATTCTTTTTTAGGTAGACTGCCTATTTCCCCTTCCTTTGTTTAGTCTGGTGAGTTTTTACCTTGCTCCTTCATCTGCTGTGTGTTTCTCTGTCTTCTCATTTTGCTTAACTTACTGTGTTTTGGGTCTCCTTTTTGCAGGTTGTAGGTTTGTCATTTTGGTATCTGCTTCCAGTGGCTAAGGTTGGTTCCATGGGTTGTGTAGGCTTCCTGGTGGAGGGGACTGGTGCCTGTGTTTTGGCGGATGATGCTGGATATCTTGTCTTTGTGGTTAGCAGGACCACGTCTGATGTTGGTTTGGGGTGTCTGTGACCTTATTATGATCTTAGGCAGCCTCTCTGCCAATGGGTGGGGTTGAGTTCCTGTTTTGATAGTTGATTGGCATAGGGTGTACAGCACTGTAGCTTGCTGGTCATTGAGTGGAGCTGGGTCTTAGTGTTGAGATGGAGATCTCTGGGAAAGCCTTTGGCATTTGATATTACATGGAGCTGGGAGGTCTCTGGTGGACCAATGTCCTGAACTCAGCTCTTTCACCTCAGAGGCACAGGCCTGACACCCGGCCGGAGCATCAATGCCCTGTCAGCCACACGGCTCAGAAGAAAATGGAGGAAATAAGAGAGAATGAAAGAAAAAATAATATAAACTAAAATAAAGTGATTAAAAAATAAGTGTTAAAAATTAAAAGGGAATAAAAGAGAGCCATCAAACCGAAAAACAAATCCAGCAGTGATATCAAGCACTAAAAACTATAGTAAAAAAAAAAAGAAAGAAAGAAAGAAAAAACAGACAGACAGAACCCTAGGACAAATGGTAAAAGCAAAGCTATACAGACAAAATCTCACACAGAAGCATACACATACACACTCACAAAAACTGAAAAAGGAATAAAATATATATATTGTTGCTTCCAAAGTCCACCATCTCAATTTTGTGATGTCATTGTCTATTCAGGTATTCCACAGATGCAGGGTACATCAAGTTGATTGTGGAGATTTAATCCACTGCTCCTGAGGCTGCATGGAGAGATTTCCCTTCTCTTCTTTGCTTACACAGCTCCTGGGGTTCAGGTTTGGATTTGGCCCCACCTCTGCCTGTAGGTCGCCTGAGGGTGTCCGTTCTTCGCTCAGACAGGACGGATTAAAGGAGCAGCTTATTAGGGGGCTCTGGCTCACTCAGGCAGGGGGGAGGGAGGGATATGGAATGTGGGGTGAGACTGCGGTGGCAGAGGCTGGTGTGATGTTACAACAGTCTGACATGGGCCGTGTGTCCTCCCAGGGAAGTTGTCCCTGGATCACGGCACCCTGGCAGTGGCGGGCTGCACAGGCTCCCCTGAGGGGAGGTGTGGGTAGTGACCTATGCTTGCAGACAGGCTTCTTGGTGGCTGCAGCAGCAGCCTTAGTGTTTCATGCCCGCCTCTGGTGTCTGCACTGATTAGCTGCAGCTCGCGCCCGTCTCTGGAGCTTGTTTAGGTGGTGCTCTGAATCCCCTCTCCTCGTGCACCCCTAAACAATGGTCTCTTTCCTCTTAGACAGGTCCAGACTTTTTCCAGAACTCCCTCCTGGCTAGCTGTGGCTCACTAGCCCCCTTCAGGCTGTGTTCACACAGCCAACCCCAGTCCTCTCCCTGGGATCTGACCTCCAGAGCCCAAGTCTCAGCTCCCAGCCCCCACCTGGCTCGGTGTGTGAGTGCTTTGCCCTTTGCACCCCTCTTGCTGCATTCTCCTCCATGGCTCTGAAGCTTCCCCATCTGTGCCAGTGAAGGGGCTTCCTAGTGTGTGAAACTTTTCCTCCTTCACAGCTCCCTCCCAGTGGTGCAGGTCCCATCCCTATTCTTTTGTCTCTGTTTTTCCTTTTTTCTTTTGCCCTACCCAGGTACGTGGGGAAGTTTCTCGCCTTTTGGGAAGTCTGAGGTCTTCTGCCAGTGTTTAATAGGTGTTCTGTAGGAGTTGTTCCACCTGTAGTTGTATTTCTTATGTATTTGTGGGGAGGAAGGTGATCTTCACGTCTTACTCTTCTGCCATCTTGAAGGTCTCAGAAATGGTCAAATCTTTTGATTTCACAGAAACTTTTTTATTACACGGTAATCATCTTTTTCAAAGTTTTGTTTTTGTTTTTGCCTTAAAACATAATTGACTGATAGTAATATAATTGTATCTAATTTGTATTAGTTGCTTTTGGGGATGGTATGCCTTTATACATCATTTACCTTTTAATTGTTACAGGTTTTTTTATGTTTAGGTGTATTTCTTATATATATAATTTTTATAGTTAAATTTAGAGCTTATATCTCTTACAGTTTTATCTGTTATGTTTTAGATGTAGCTCATGTTCAGAAAGCAAAATTCAAGTGAGTAAATTTGAAGAGCTAATTTGCTTTATTAGGCAATTCATGAATCCAGCAGTATCCCATCTAGCAACTAGAAGGGTGCTATGAGAGGCTTTACTAAATAAAATACTTTTATAGCAAGGAGGTGGGGCAAGAAGGTATTAGCAAAAGAAAATAAAGGGTTATTTTGTGTCAGGACAACTTCTTCTGATGGAGGAAGGAACTGGCATGGATTTTATCAGGCCGATTACCTTATTAGTCCAACTCAGGAAATTTCAGCTTGTTTAAAGATCACATTCCTGATCAGTGAAGTGAATCAGAGAGAGACAAATAATATATCACTTATATGTGGAATCTAAAAACAGGTACAAATGAACCTATTTACAAAACAGAAATAAAGTCACAGATGTACAAAACAAACTTATGGTTAGCAAGGGGGAAAGTGGGGGGTGGGATAAATTGGGACATTGGGACTGACATATACACACTACTATATATATATAATAGATAACTAATAAGAACTTACTCTACAGCACAGGGAACTCTACTCAATACTCTGTAGTGACCTATATGGGAATAGAATCTAAAAAAGAGTGGATATATGTATATGTATAACTGATTCATTGTGCTGTACAGCAGAAACTAACACAACATTGTAAATCAACTATACTCCAATAAGAGTTACTTAAAAAAAAACAAAGATCACATTCCTGAGAGGGGCTGAAAACTGCAATTAAGTTTGTGTTTGCTGCTGTGGTGGCCAATTTGGATCTGTTATTTCTTTCTTAAACACTCTCATCAAGCAAAATTATCTAATATATTAACCAGCTTTTTTTAAACTTTATTTTATAGAACAGTTTTAGGTTTACCATAAAACAAAGGGAACATACAGAGATTTCCCATATACTCTCTACCTCCTCATTGGCAGAGACACTCCAGTTATCAAAATTATTCACCAGAATGACACATTTTTCACCAAGGATGAACTGATATTAACACACCACAATCACCCTAAGTCCGTAGTTTACCTAAAAGTGTACTGTTGCGGTACATTCAATGAGTTTGGACAAAAGTACAATGGCATATATCCATCATTATATATCATATAGAGGATTTTTACTACTCTAATCTGCTTTGCCAAATCATTTATTCCTCTTCCCCCATCCCTGGTAACCACTGGTCATTTTATAGTTTTGACTTTTCCAGAATGTTATGTAGTTGAAATCATATAATATGTAACCTTTTAAGATTTGTTTCTTTCACTTATTAATAAGCATTTACGGTTCCTCCATGTCTTTTCACGGCTCGATAGCCCCTTACTTTTTAGCACTGAATAAGATTCCACTGTATAGATATACCGCTGTTTATCCATACACCTAGAGAAGCACATCTTGGCTGCTTCACAGTTTTGGCAATTATCAAAAAGTTGTTTATAAACATCCTTGTGCAGGCATAGACATAACTCCTTTGTGCAAATACCAAAGGGAACCACTGCTATATCATATGGTAAGTGTATGTTTACTTACACTTTTTTTGTGGTTTTGTTGGAAACCACCAAACTGTTTAGCAAAGTGGCTGTACCATTTTGCATTGTCATCAGCATTGAATGTTCCAATTACTTCACATCCTCACCAGCCTTGGTGTTGCCATTGTTCCAGATTTGGGCCATTCTAATTGTTATATAATGGTGTCTCGTTGTTGTCTTAATTTATATTTCCAGATGCCATAGGTGCAGCATCTTTTCCTATTTTATTTGACAAGTGTATATATTCGTGGGTGAGTAGTTTGTTAGGTCTTTGGCCCATTTTTTAATCAGGTTGCTTTCTTATTATTGAGAGTTTTAAGAGTTCTTTGTATATTTTGGATAATAGTCCTTTATCAGATATGTCTTTGCAAATGTTTTCTCCCATTCTGTGTCTTCTCAGAAGAAGCCTTTAATTATAATGAAGTCGAGCTTATCAGTATTTCCTCCATGGATTATGTCTTTGGTGGTATATCTAAAATGCTGTCCTCGTACTCAGTCATATAATTTTCTCTTATGTTATCATCTAGAAGTCTATAGTTTCATGTTTTAAATTTAAGTTTGTGTTCTATTATGGGTTAATTTTTGAAAGGTGGAAGGTCTCTGTCTAAATTCTTCTTCATTTCTTTTCACATGTGGATATTCAGTTGTTCCATTTGTCGAAGAGACTATCTTTTCTGCTATGGATTGCCTTTACTCACTTGTCAAAGATCACCTGACTATATTCATGTGAATCTATTTGGGGGCTATCTATTCTATTTATTGATCTATTTGTCTATTCATTTGTCAATACTCTACAGTCTTGATTAACTTTTTACTAAGTCTTAACATCAAGTAGTGTCATTCTTCCAATTTTGTTCTATTCCTTCAATATTGTGTTAGCTATTCTGGGTCTTTTGCCTCTCCATATAAACTTTAGGAACAGTTTGTTGATGTCCATGTAGTAACACGCAGTAATTTTGATTGGGATTGTAATGAACTATACATCAGTTTGGAAAGAATTGACATCTTGATAATATTGGGTCTTCATTTTTATAAACATAGAATATCTTTCCATCAATTTGTTCTTTGATTTCATTCATCACAGTTTTACAGTTTCCTTCATATAGAACTTGTACATATTTTGTTAGTTTTATCCCTAAGTATGTTATTTTTGGTTGTTGATGTAAAAAGATTTGTTTGTTTGCAGTTTCAAATTCTACTTGTTCACTGTTTGTTTATAGGAAAGGAATTGAGCTTCTACTCTGCAACCTTGTTATAGTCATTCATTAATTCTGAGAGTCTCTTTGCCAAATCTTTCATGCTTTTTATATAGACAATCAAGTCACCTACAAACAAGACAGTTTTATGTCTTCCTTCTCAATCTATGTACCTTTTTGTTCTTCTTTTCTTGCCATATTGTATTGTAAACGACTTCCAGTATGATGTTGAAAAGGAGTGATGAGAGAAGGAATCCTTGTCTTGTAACTGATCTTAGTAGATAAGCTTTGGGTTTCTCACCATTAAGTAATGTTAGCTGTAGGTTTTTTGAGGACAGTCCTTATCAAGTTGTGAATGTTCCATGCTATTTTTATTTCTCTGATAGTTTTTATTATGAATTATATTTGATTTTTGTCAAATGCTTTTTCTACATTTACTAATTTAATCATGAGATTTTTCTATTCTGTTGTGTGATGGATTACATTAATTTATTTTCAAATGTTGAACCAGCCTTGCATAGCTGGGATAAATCCCAGTTGGTTTTGGTGTATAATACTTTTTATCTTTTTTTAGATTTGATCTGCTAATATTTTGTTGCCATCTATGTTCATGAGAGATAAGGGTCTATAGTTACCTTTTCTGTAATATTTTTGTGTGTGTGTGTGTGTGTGTGTGTGTGTTTGTATTAGAATAATCCTGGCCTCATTGAATGAAATAGGAAATATTCTACCGGCTTCTATCTTCTGAAAGAGATTGTAGAGAATTTGTATAATTTCTTCCTTAAAATTTTGTTAGAATTCACCAGTGAACCCATTTGGGCTTGGTGCTTTCTGTTTTGGAAAGTTGTTTTTGATTCAATTTCTTCAGTAGATAGTAGACTGCAGTTCAGATTGCCTATTCTGTGAGTTTTAGCAGATTGTGCTTTTCAAGGACTTGGTCCATTTCATTTAGGTTATCAAATTGGTGAGCATAGAGTTCATAGATTATCATTTTATTCATAATGGTACCTATAATCATTTCCCCTTTTTTTGTTTCTCATTTTAGTACAATAATTTGAGTCTTTTATTTTTTAGTTATTCTGTCTATAGGGTTATTCATTTTACTTATCTCTTTAAAGAAAAAGCATTTGCTTCATTGATATTTCTCTTTTGAGTCTCCATTTTCAATTTTATTGCTTTCTGTTCTACTTCTATTATGAATTTTCTTGTGCTTACTTTGGATTTAATTTATTTTTCTCTTTCTAGTTCTAAGGTGGAAATTTTGATTACTTATGTTGTATCTTTCTTCTTTTCTGATATATGCATTCAGTGCTATAAATTTCCCTGTAAGCACTGTTTTTGCTGAATTCTATAAATTTTGATAAATTGTATATTTATTTTCTTTTAGTTCAATATATTTTAAAATTTCTCGAGATTTCTTCTTTGACACATGTTATTTAGAAGTGTGTTGTTTACTCTCCATGTATTTGGGGATTTTCCAGTTATCTTTCTGTTATTGCTTTCTACTTTAATACCATGGTTGTCTGAGAGCAGGCAATGTGTCATTTCTATTCTTTCAAATGTGTTAAGGTGTGTTTCATGGCGCAGCCAATGTATTATTTCTATTCATCCAAATGTGTTAAGGTGTGTCTATGTTGATTAATGCTGCATGTGACTTGAGGAATGTGTATTCTACTGTTGTTGGAGGAAGCAGTCTATAGAAATTCATTATATCTAGTTGATCGATGGTGGTGCTGCTCAACAATATCCTTATTGATTTTCTGCCTGCTGGATCTGACCATTTATGAGAGAGGGCTTTTAAATTCTCCAACTACTAGAGTTATTTCTCCTTGTAATTCTATCAGTTTTTGCCTCACATTTTTTTTTTTTTTTTTTTGCTGTTCTTATGCACATACACATTAAGAGTTGCCATTTCTTGGAGAATTGACTCCTTTTTCATTATGTAATGCCCCTCTTTGCCTCTGAAAATTATATATCTACTACTGCTTTTTTTTTTAATTAGTAGAGTATATTTTCTCCATCCTTTTACTTTAATCTTTTACTGTTGTTATATTTAAAGTGAGTTTCTTTTAGACAACGTATAGTTGGGTCATTTTTTGATGTACTCTGACAATCTTAGTCTTTAAATTGGTGCACTTAGACAATTGACATTCAAATAATATTGATATAGTTGGAGTAATATTTACCCTATTTGTTATTGGGGTTTTTTTTGTTAACACTTGTTACTTGTTTCTATTTTTGTCTTCCACTATTTTTCCATATTTTGTTATTTTAAAATTAGTATTATATATGATTCCATTTTCTCTCCTTTCTTAGCATACCAATTATACTTCTTTATATACTTGTCTTAGTGGTTGCCCTAAGTTTGCAATATACATTTATAACTAAACCAAGTCCACTTCAAAATAGCACTGTACCCTCAAAGGTAGTGTGAGCAACTTATAATAACGAACTTTCCTAATTCCTTCCTTTTTTCCCTTGTGTCATTGCTCTTATTCATTTATCTTATTCATAAGTATACATAAATATATATATAATATATACATAAGCATACATAATCATATGCATTATTTCTATTATTGAACAAGCTATTATCTGTGAGATCAATTAAGAATAAGAAAAATTAAAGTTTTAAAAATTTTTTACATATTCCTTCTTCAATATTCTTCCTTCTTTATGTACATCCAAATTTTTAACCTCTAATATAGTCCTTCTCGTTAAAGAATTTTTTTTTTTTTTTTTGCGGTACGTGGGCCTCTCACTGTTGTGGCCTCTCCTGCTGCAGAGCACAGACTCCGGACACGCAGGCTCAGCGGCCATGGCTCACGGGCCCAGCCGCTCCGCAGCATGTGGGATCCTCCCAGTCCAGGGCACGAACCCGTGTCCCCTGCATCAGCAGGCGGACTCTCAACCACTGTGCCACCAGGGAAGCCCTAAAGTATATATTTTTTAACATTCCTTGCAAGGCAGGTCAACTAGCAACACAGTCCCTCAATTTTTGTTTGAGAAAGTATTTATTTCTCCTTCACTTTTGAAGGATAATTTCACAGGGTACAGAATTCTACATTATGGTCTTTAAATATTGTTGTTACTCATGTCTTTCCTAAGCCATCTTTTTCTTCTTGAGTCCATTTTCTTGCCAAATACAATCCACCTGAATAGCATTACTTGCCACCCATTTCTTTATGAGTCCTAAGTCTTTCCATAGTCTCACTCCTAAGCCTTCAAGCTTGTATCATCTCCAGAGTGGTCACCTGTTCATGGATGTTTCACACAAATACACAAAATAATATTTATCATCTACTTATAGCTCTGTCACCTGTGTCTACACTATTGTGCTCTGACCCCATGAATGACACCAAAATCCAGTCATCTATGCCATCCTTTATAGTTACATCACTTGTGCTGTCACTGGCACTTAGTTCCTGTCACTATCACCTCTTTCTAATTACCATACCAGCCTTAATAGTCATCTTTCTTCCCCTGTTTTGACCAATGCAAAAATTCCTGAAACAGGAGTTAAAGTGAACTTTTAAAATGCCAATCTACTGAAGTGGATATTAGTGTAGTAGAGTAGTATTAGAGTAGTAGTGATATTTTAAAAAGAAACAACAATTATTTGTGCTCTTCTTATAATACAGGTGCTAAGATGTTTTATTTTAAAAATAATTTTAGGGAGTGCTACTATAAAGAATATATAAAATGTCAATAGAACAGAAATGGGAGGGTAGGAAAATACACTACATTTAAGTTATACTTCTTTATATATTCTATTTTGAAAAAGCACCATGATTTATATTGTTTTGCATTTCAGAGCAGAGTTTGGTTAAAGGACATGGATTTTGGAACCATACTACCTGTATTTGTTATGATTGTAACTTATGTTACCATAGAAATCACTTTAACTACTTAGAACTTAATTTCTTTATCTGCTATGAGAAATAAAAATATATAAGAAAACTAATCTCAAGGGGTTCGATGATAAAAAATGCTATCTAACTCCTAGACTCACCTTGAGTTTGTGCAAGTTTAATGGATTAATTGACACACAGTGCTTAGAATAGATGTTGGCATATTGAAGTACTTAGTGTTAGATGACATTATTATTATTGCTGTTATTAAATTATTGAATTAAAGAAAATTGTATTTTATTTTTATTCTCTCAATTTATCCTGAATTAGTAAAAAATTAATGTGAGGAAAAGTCAGTTTATAAACATATTACCTCACACACCAATATGCTCCACCAATTTGAGCATTTAACATAAGATTTTATAAAAAATAATAGTAAAGCATCAATTTGAATGTAGGATTTTGACCATATTATGTCATAGTATCTGAAATTCTACCATTAAAAATTTTATTTTAGATTTTGAAAAGTTTTGCTTTCAACATTATATTTTAAAATGTCACTAGTAAAATCAATACCCTAATTTAAATAACCTTTAAAATTTTTATATGATAATAGCTTTAGTCATTTTCTAATACAATTTTTTATATAAAAGATCTCCTTCCATTTCCTGTATGTAGAGGAAACTATGAAGAAGGCAAAAAACCTACAGTCCACTAAGATATTATTGTTTTGTTTGCTATATCTACAAAAGATTTTACAGTAAATGATTCATTATTATATTTTTTTCCAGAAGCAGTCTTCCTCATTAAAACAAAGACTTTAGTAAACTGAAATAATATTGCTAGTGGCAGTGTTAAGTGTAAAATTTTAGTTTTTCCATGATAAAAAGAGGTGTGAGATGACATTTTTGAATTTATAATTTACTATATATTATAGGGCATGCATTGATATTTAAATTCAGAAAATTTAAAAGGTAAAACTAAAAATTTCTGGTATCCCAATGCTCAGATGTAATCTTTTGATTTTCTTAATACAAAATAATATATACACATCTTTTAAAATTCAAAGCAGAAGAGACATGCTTAGAATGAAAAGAAAAAAATCTTCTTCCCTCCAACATCCTCTCCTCATATATAAGCCTGTTAAGTTTCCTGTATTCATTCTTTAAAAATATTTTAGTGCTTATGTCAATATTTTAATGCTTATGTCAGTATTTTCACTTACTGACATTATTTTCTATATCAAAATAATTTACCTCATGCTTTAAAAAAACCACTTTATTATGTTGTATGCATACATCATAACCTTTTAAACCAGTGCACTATAAAATCAAGTCATCTCCATTACAAGTTTATATTTAACATTTTGATGACATATTTTCAACAAAAGGAAACTTTCCATGGTGAGAATGATATTTTAATTTTCTTATGCTTATTATTTTGAGATTTCATAATAGACTAAACATAATTGGATTATAATTTAAAGAAACAGCAAATCATATAACCTCTGTTGTACAAGTATGAAACAATATTTTTTTAGCCTTTTCTACCCTGAGATTTATAATTTAGAAATCCAATGGATTATGAACACAAGTGTGTGAACATTTCTCACTCCATGTTTTACTAACACAATATGAATGAAAAACAAAATGGGCACCACTTTTGACAGATTCTCCACTTTTACATCTAAGTTCTTGGTCTCCTGTCACTACGAGGAGCCAAGGTCACAGAGATCAACAGTGGTTCACCTTGGATACAAACCTGACCATCAAAATGCAAGCTGTTATACAATGCTGGACATTTGTCACAGGCTGGTGAACATGTGTCGCACATTCACATTTGTGCATGCAAAGTATATTAGAATTGGAGAAATTTAATAAATTGATATGCTGAAGAGCAAAATTATGGTAATTAGTGTAAGTGGGAGAGTTACTCATTTAGCAAAGAATTTGAGATATCAGTGATCCAGATGATAGAGATGGGATATCAGCACACTCATTTCCAGAATTATAATTTTAATAAAATGAATTAATAAATACCTCAGCTTATTCTCAAGCAACATTTTAAGATTGTTCTTTTTTTCTGCAACTGAGGGTAAAATTGCCAAATAGAGAAAAAAAAAAAGCCTCATCAGGAAATGGTTTGTTTCAGTAATGCATAGTTCCCTGTGATGGGGAAAATGGTAATGCAGTCATTCTGAGTGTTGAAGTAGATGAACTGGGAAGGGAGTACTAAAATTTGTATCAGTATAATTGGTATTGACTTTAACATATGAAAGAAGTAAACTCAGAAATCAGAGCATAAGCACAGAACATTCTTGGAGCCTTTTATTTTCCAAGTATCTGTAATGTAAATAATGTCTTTTCATTTTCTTAACTGGCAAAAGGTGCTTTTTTGCAAAACTCTTTTGCAAATAAAATTGTCTATGAATATTAATGAACAAAAAAATTTTAAAAAGTGGAAAAAATCAGTGAATATACAATATAAATAATGTTAAAGTTTAGAGTTGATAATTAGGAAAAAATGTGGTTTTCATTTATCTTCATATAAAACAAATATTTTCAAGTATTAGTTATTGTTTTATTTTGAAATATATTACTTTTGTTTCTCAAATTTTACTAACCATTTAATATTATTGTTTCATCTTATAATATGGAATATGTATTTTAGGAACAGCAAAGTTCTTATTAATATATAACTGGATCAGCTAGTAGTAAGCATTGGAAAGGCAGCAGCTGCTCTCATTTTCACAAACAGCTTCTTATTTAAGATTTAGTTTAAAGTGAACTAATACATATTTTTAGGAAAATGGGAAATTTGGAAGAGAGTTCAAATTAACTGTTTTTTAAAATCTCATCAAATCATTGAGAACGTATTCAGTATCTTCTTGTATAAGAAATTCTCATTTAAAAGTTACTTGACTTGGAGTCCAAAGGGTTGTGTTTGTTGTACAATATATTTTACAGGCTGATGGTATTTTGCCATCAGGGTGAACATCCCTAATTCTAAATATTCCTGATACTAAATTTTAAGAAAACCTAAGCAACTGGTTATATTCATATTATTACAGATTTTCTCTTATTCATGTTTTAATTATGTCCTGTACATGTAAGTTTTAAGTCAAATTGAAAAACAGCTATATAATACAGAGAATTGGGAACAGAAGCTTCATCAACTAATTGAGAAAAAACTTAGAGCTTCATATGCTCAGCTATGTTTAAGTAAGCCAATTACAGCCAAATTGAAAGCATTTTAAATGTATGATATAACATTAAAAGACCATGTGCAGAAGTAATGTTTATATTAAAATCTGAGATTTGTTCGGTGTTTAAATTTAATGAACTGCAGAACTACAAGGTGGAAGCAAATCTGTGCTTTCAGCAAATTTTATGTCAAATTGATCTTCTTGTCTCATACTTTGCTTTTGTCAGTATAACTAGAGCATTTACTATAAACTCATTCTAAATTTCTGCAGCTGGAGAAATGATAAAAAGATTTATTGTTTTTTCCTGTCCATTTGGTGCTTAACTCTAGATTGTTTACAAGTTTAATTCTTGCTTCTCTCACTACAAATGGGTCATCTTTTCCACCCAGTTGCAACTACATTGACTAATAATGATCCTGTTTAATCTATTAGAGTTTTTCTCTTACCAAAGCTTCAGTACACAGGATTAAATCTTACAAATCTCTATTTGCAATGGATCTTTCTCAGAAACAAAGAGTAATTTTAATATGAGTAAATATTGCAGTGGTTGAAGCTGGCTAAGAGTTAATAGTGTCTTCAATGCTCAGTGTTTATTTTTTTATGTTTAACTCTGGTGAAATCACTTACCGTTCAAAACATAAGAAGCTTTCTCTGGTATCATATCAAAATTCCTCAGTGTTACTTCCAAGAATCAATTTTTAATCTCTCCACATACTATGTTTCTCATGATATCCAAAATTATTTTTGTATAGACTATGGTCCTTAGTGATGCATCAATTACCCAGTATTGTTATCTTTACAAATAAACTTTCTCCCTTTCCACTGTGCAGCTTTTGAAATATCCTTGTCACTTCTTTCTTCCTTTTTAGACTCCACTCAACTTTCTTCCTCTAGTGGCTCTTTCACACCTCAGATCTTTTCTGACACCCATAGTTATCTTTTTCTCAATTTAAATTTAACTTCTGTATAATATATTATTCCATGATATGCTAATACTTCCCAACCACCTCATTAGACCCTTTGTCTCCTATAATTTTTTCATGTTTTAAAACCTTGGAGGTACTCCATAAATGTATTTGTAGAATAGAGATATGAATTAATTTATTTGAAATGCTTCCTTAATTTATTTGAGATGAAGAGTATCTCTGTGGTACTTACTTTTAGAAATCAAAGAAAGGTAAATCTTACATTTTTAGGACCTCTAAACTATGAGGTTCAGTTTCCTTTCATAGCAAATAGAACTTATTCTTACATGTTAGTTAACATTCATTTAACAAGTGTTTATTTTGCCAACAGTTCCAGGTTTGGGGAATATAAAGAATAATAAAATATTCCCTGAAAAGAAGATTATAGAAAATAGAATAATTTAGAAAGTAAAAAGACAAATACAAAAAATTTTATCATTTTATAATTAAGCACATTGTGCTCCCTTGGTATATAGAAATTAAAACTAACCAAAACGAGTTTTGTTGCAGACAGAGACAGGAGAATATAAGTTTCTAGGCTATGGGAGCATAAAGAAGACATAAATAAGAGTTTCAGCGTCATCCTTTATGAAACTACATATATTCAATGCTAAGAAGCAAAGTAGATATGTATCTATCTTTCCATGCATATAAATGTATGTGTGTATGCATATAAAATAGATGATATAATCAAGTTTCTAACCAAATATATGTCATACAATATCATTCATCTTAAAGAGATATCAAATATCTGAGACTTTTTAATAATTTTCAAGAGAAAATTCTGGGGGGATAGCTTCAACATGGTGGAGGAGTAAGAAGTGGAGATCACCTTTCTCCCCACAAATACATAAAAAATACATCTACATGTGGAACAACTCCTACAGAACACGTACTGAACGCTGGCAGAAGACCTCAGACTTCCCAAAAGGCAAGAAACTCCCCATGTACCTGGGTAGGGCAAAAGAAAAAACAGACAAAAGAATAGGGACAGGACCTGCACCAGTGGAAGGGAGCTGTGAAGGAGGAAAGGTTTCCACACACTAGGAAGCCCCTTCACTGGTGGAGACAGGGTGTGGCAGGGGGCAAGCTTTGGAGTCATGGAGGAGAGCACAGCAACAGGGGTGCAGAGCGCAAAGCGGAGAGAGTCCCACACAGAGGATCACAGCTGACCAGCACTCACCAGCCCGAGAGGATTGTCTGCTCACCGGCCGGGGCGGGTGGGGGCTGGGAGCTGAGGCTCAGGCTTCAGAGGTCGGAGGTCGGATCCCAGGGAGAGGACTGGGGTTGGCTGCGTGAACACAGCCTGAAGGGGGCTAGTGCGCCACAGCTAGCTGGGAGGGAGTCCAAGAAAAAGTCTGAAACTGCCTAAGAGGCAAGAGACCAGTGCTTCAGGGTGCGTGAGGAGACGGGATTCAGAGCACCACCTAAACGAGCTCCAGCGATGGGTGTGAGCCACGGCTATCAGCACAGACACCAGAAATGGGCATGAAATGGTATGGCTGCTGCTGCAGCCACCAAGAAGCCTGTGTGCAAGCACAGGTCACTATACACGCCTCCCCCACCGGGAGACTATGCAGCCTGCCACTGCGAGGGCCCCATGATCCAGGGACAACCTGTCCCAGGAGAACACACGGAGTTTCTCAGGCTGTTGCAATCTCATGCCACCGCAGGCTTGCCTCGCATTCCGTACCCCTCTCTCCCCATATTGACTGAGTGAGCCAGAGCCCCCTAATCAGCTGCTACTTGAACCCTGTCCTGTCTGGGCAGGAACAGACGCCCTCAGGTGACCTACATGCAGAGGCAGGGCCAAATACAAAGCTCAACCCCAGGAGTTGTGCAAACAAAGAAGAGAAAGGGAAATTCTTCTCAGCAGCCTCAGGAGCAGTGGATTAAATCTCAACAATCAATTTGATGTACCCTGCATTTGTGGAATACCTGAACAGTCAACAAATAATCCCAAAATTGAGTCGGACTTTGGGAGCAACTGTAGACTTGGGTTTTTTTTTCTGCAACGAATTTGTTTCTGGATTTAGGTTTATGTTAGTTTAGTATTTAGAGCTTATTATCACTGATAGATTTGTTTATTGATTTGGTTGCTCTCCAATTTTTTTAACATCTTTATTGGAGTATAATTGCTTTACAATGGTGTGTTAGTTTCTCTTTTATAACAAAATGAATCAGATTTACGTATACATATATCCCCACATTTCCACCCTCTTGTGTCTCCCTCCCACCCTCCCTATCCCACCAATCTAGGTGGTCACAAAGGACCAAGCTGATCTCCCTGTGCTATGTGGCTACTTCCCACTAGCTATCTATTTTACATTTGGTAGTGTATATAAGTTCATGCCACTCTCTCACTTCATCCCAGCTTACCATTCCCCCTCCCTGTGTCCCCATGTCCATTCTCAACATGTGTGTCTTTGTTCCTGTCCTGACCCTAAGTTCTTCAGAAACATTTTATTTTTAAGATCCATATGTATGTATTAGTATACGATATTTATTTTTCTCTTTCTGAATTACTTTATTCTGTATGACAGTCTCTAGGTCCATCCACCTCACTATAAATAAATCAATTTTATTTCTTTTTATGGCTGACTAATATTCCATTGTATATATGTGCCACATCTTCTTTATGCATTCATCTGTTGATGAACACTTAGGTTGATTACATGTCCTAGCTATTGTAAAGAGCTACAATGAACACTGTGGTACATGACTCTATTTGAATTATGGTTTTCTTAGGGTATATGCCCAGTAGTGGGATTGCTGGGTTGTATGGTAGTTCTATTTGTAGTTTTTTAAGGAACCTCCATACCCTTCTCCATAGTGGCTGTATCAATTTACATTCCCACCAGCAGTGCAAGAGGGTTCCCTTTTCTCCACACCCTCTCCAGCATTTATTGTTTGTAGATTTTTTGATCATGGCCATTCTGACTTGTGTGAGGTGATACCTCACTGTAGTTTTCATTTGCATTTCTCTAATGATTAGTAATGTTGAGCATTCTTTCATGTCTTTGTTAGCAATCTGTATATCTTATTTGGAGAAATGTCTATTTAAGTCTTCTGCCCATTTTTGAATTGTGTTGTTTGTTTCTTTGATATTGAGCTGCCTGAGCTGCTTGTAAATTTTGGAGATTAATCCTTTGTCAGTTGATTCATTTACAAATATTTTCTCCCATTCTGAGAGTTGTCTTTTCATCTTGTTTATGGTTTCCTTTGTCTTGCAAAAGCTTTTAAGTTTCAATAGGTCCCGTTTGTTTAATTTTGTTTATATTTCCATTTCTCTAGGAGGTGGGTCAAAAAGGATCTTGCTGTGATATATGTCCTAGAGTGTTCTGCCTATGTTTTCCTCTAAGAGTTTTATAGTGTCTGGACATACATTTATGTCTTTAATCCGTTTTGAGTTTTTGTGTATGGTGTTAGGGGGTGTTCTAATTTCATTCTTTTACATGTAGGTGTCAAGTTTTCCCAGCACCACTTATTGAAGAGGATTTCTCTTCTCCATTGTATATTGTTGCTTCCTTTATCAAAAATAAGGTGACCATATGTGGGTGGGTTTATCTCTGGGTTTTCTATCCTGTTCCATTGACCTATATTTCTGTTTTTGTGCCAGTACCATACTGTCTTGATTACTGTAGCTTTGTAGTATAGTCTGAAGTCTGGGAAGCTGATTCCTCCAGCTTCGTTTTTCTTTCTCAAGATAGCTTTGGCTATTCGGGGTCTTTTGTGTTTCCATACAAATTGTGAATTTTTTTTTTCTAGTTCTGTGATAAATGCCTTTCGTAGTTTGATAGGAATTACATTGAATCTGTAGATTGTTTTGGGTAGTGATATTCACAATTTTGATTCTTCTAATCCAAGAACATGACATATCTCTCCATCATGTTTGTATGATCTTGAATTTCTTACATCACTGTCTCATAGTTTTCTGCATACAGGTCTTTTGTCTCCTTGGGAAGGTTTATTCCTAGGTATTTTATTCTTTTTGTTGCAATGGTAAATGGGAGTGTTTCCTTAATTTCTCCTTCAGGTTATTCTTAATTAGTGTATAGGAATGCAAGAGATTTCTGTGCATTAATTTTGTATCCTGCTACTTTACCGAATTCATTGATTAGTAGTTTTCTGGTAGCAACTGTAGGATTCTCTATATATAGTATCACGTCATCTGCAAACAGTGACAGATTTACTTCTTTTGTGATTTGGATTCCTTTTATTTCTTTTTCTTTTCTGATTGCTGTGGCTAAAATTTTCAAAACTATGTTGAATAATAGTGCTGAGAGTGGGCAACCTTGTCTTGTTCCTGATCTTAGTGGAAATGGTTTCAGTTTTTCACCCTTGAGAACGATGTTGGCTGTCAGTTTTTCATATATGGCCTTTATAATGTTGAGTTAAGTTCCCTCTATGCCTACCTTCTGAAGAGTTTTTATCATGAATGGTGTTGAATTTTATCAAAAGCTTTTCCTGCATCTATTGAGATGATCATATGGTTTTTCCCCTTCAATTTGTTAATATGGTTTATCACATTGATTTCTTTGCGTAAAGAATCCTTCCATTCCTGGGATAAATGCCACTTGATCATGGTGTACGATCCTATTAATGTGCTGTTGGACTCTGTTTGCTAATATTTTGTTGAGGATTTTTGCATCTATGTTCATCAGAATTACTGGCCTGGAGTTTTCTTTCTTTGTGACATCATTGTTTGGTTTTGGTATCAGGGTGATGTGGCCTCATAGAATGAGTTTGGGAGTTTTCCTCCCTCTGCTATATTTAGGAAGAGTTTGAGAAGGATAGCTGTTAGCTCTTCCTTGAATGTTTAATAGAATTCGCATGTGAAGCCATCTGGTCCTGGACTTTTGTCTGTTGGAAGATTTTTAATCACAGTCTCAATTTCAGTACTTGTGATTGGTCTGTTTATATTTTCTATTTGTGACACAAGATATGATCTACCCTGGAGAATGTTCCATGAGCACTTGAGAAGAAAGTGTATTCTGTTGTTTTGTGATGGAATGTCCTATAAATATCAGTTAAGTCCATCTCGTTTAATGTATCATTTAAAGCTTGGACCCTTGTGGGTAGTCTCAGGTCTTCTGCCAGCATTCAGTAGGTGTTCTATAGGAGTTGTACCACATGTAGATGTATTTCTGATATACTTTTGGGCAAGAAGGTGATCTCCAGGTCTCACTCCTCTGCCATCTTGAAAGTCTCCCACATTTATATATATATATATGTATAATTTTTTCTTCTTTTGTGACCTTGTATATGTATGCTTCTTTGTGTGATTTTGTCTGTATAGCTTTGCTTTCACCACTTGTCCTAGGGTATTTGTCTGTCTTCTGTTTGATTTTTTTTTTCTTGTTTTGGTTGCTCTCTTTTCTCTTTTTATTTTATTTTATCACTTTTTAAATTTTTTCAATAATGAAAAATTTTTTATCTTAATTATTTTATATTGTTTTATTTTATTTTATTTCAATTTTCTTTTCTGCCTTTTCTTTGGAGCCGAGTTGCTGACAGGGTCTTGCTGCTCTGGCCAGGTGTCAGGCCTGAGCCTCTGAAGTGGGAGAGCTGAGTTCAGGATATTGGTCCACCAGAGACCTCCCAGCCCCATGTAATATCAAATGGCAAAAGCTTTCTCAGAGATCTCCATCACATTGCTAAGACCTAGCTCCATTCAATGACCAGCAAGCTCCAGTGCTGGACACCCTATGCCAAAAAACTAGAAACACAGGAACACAACCACACCCATTAGCAGAGAGGCTACCTAAAATCATAATAAGGTCACAGACACCCTAAAACATACCAGTGGACGCAGTACTGCCCACCAGAAAGACAAGATCCAGCCACATCCACCAAAACACAGTCACCAGTCCCCGCCACCAGGAAGCCAACAAAACTAACTGAACCAACCTTACCCACTGGAGCCGAATCCAAAAACAGTGGGAATTATGAACATGCAAGCTGGGAAAAGGAGACCCCAAACAGAGAAAATTAAGCAAATTGAGAAGACAGAGAAATATGCATAAGATGAAGGAGCAAGGTCTGAACCCACCAGACCAAACAGATGAAGAGGAAATCGTGCAGTCTATCAGAAAAATAATTCAAAGCAATGATAGTAGAGATGATCCAAATCTTGGACATAGAATGGAGAAAATACAAGAAACATTTAACAAAGACCTGGAAGAACTAAACAGCAAACAATGATGAACAACATAATAAATGGAATTAAAAATTCTCTAGAAGGAATAAATAGCAGAAAAACTGAGGCAGAAGAACGGATAAGTGACCTGGAAGATAAAATAGTGCAAATAAGTACTGCAGAGAAGAATAAAGAAAAAATAATGAAAAGATTGAGGACAGACACAGAGCCCTATGGGACATAATTAAATGCACCAATATTCAAATTATAGGGGTCAAAGAAGAGAAGAGGGACTGAGAAAATATTTGAAGACATTACAGTTGAAAAATTCCCTAATATGGGAAAGGAAATAGTCAATCTCATCCAGGAAGCACAGAGAGTCCCATACAGGAAAAATCCAAGGAGAAACATGCCAAGACACATATAAATCAAGCTATCAAAAATTACAAAGAAAAAATATTAGAAGTAGCAAGGGAAAAACAAATAACATACAAAGGAATCCCCACAAGGTTAACAGCTAAACTTTCAGCAGAAACTCTGCAAGCCAGAAGGGAGTGGCAGGACATATTTAAAGTGATTAAAGGGAAAACCCTACAACCAAGGAAAATTTCTAGGCAGGAAACACAAGAGAAGGAAAAGACCTACAATAATAAATCAAAACAATTAAGAAAATGGTAATAAAGACATACATATCTTAAATGTAAATGGATTAAATGCTCCAACCAAAAGACATAGACTGGCTGAATGGATACAAAAACAAGACCCGTATATATGCTGTCTACAAGACAACCACTTCAGACCTAGGGCCACGTACAGACTGATAGTGAGGGGATGGAAAAAGATATTCAATGCAAGTGGAAATCAAAAGAAAGCTGGAGTAGCAATTCTCATATCAGACAAAATACACTTTAAAATAAAGACTATTACAAGAGACAAAAAAGGACACTAATAACAATGAAGGGATCAATCCAAGAAGAAGATATGACAATTATAAATATTTATGCACCCAACACAGGAGCACCTCAATACATAAGGCAAACACTGACAGCCATAAAAGTGGAAATTGACAGTAACACAATAATGTTAGGGGACTTTAACACCCCACTTTTTCCAGTGGACAGATCATCCAAAATGAAAATAAATAAGGAAACACAAGCTTTAAATGATACATTAAACAAGATGGACTTAATTGATATTTATAGGACATTCCATCCAGAAAGAACAGAGTACACTTTCTTCTCATGTGCTCATGGAACATTCTCCAGGATAGATCATGTCCTGGGTCACAAATCAAGCCTTGGTAAATTTAAGAAATTTGAAATCGTATCTTGTACATTTCTGACCACAGCGCTATGAGACTGGATATCAATTACAGGAAAAAAAAAAAAACTGTGGAAACACGAACACATAGAGGCTAAAAAATACATGATTAATAACCAAGAGATCACTGAAGAAATCCAAGAGGAAATAAAAAAAATACCTAGAAACAAAAGACAATGAAAACACGATGACCCAAAACCTATGGGATGCAGCAAAAGCAGTTCTAAGAGGGAAATATTTAGCGATACAATCCTACCTCAAGAAACAAGAAATATCTCAAATAAACAAACTAAACTTACACCTAAAGCAATTAGAGAAAGAAGAACAAAAAACCCCAAAGTTAGCAGAAGGAAAGGAATCATAAAGATCAGATCAAAAATAAATAAAAAAGAAATGAAGAAAACAATAGCAAAGATCAATAAAGCTAAAAGGTGGTTCTTTGAGAAGATAAACAAAATTGATAAACCATTAGCCAGACTCATCAAGAAAAAAAGGGAGAAGACTCAAATCAACAGATTTAGAAATTAAATAGGAGAAGTAACAACTGACACTGCCTCAATACAAAGGATCATGAGAGATTACTACAAGAAGCTATATGCCAATAAAATGGACAACCTGGAAGAAATGGACAAATTCTTAGAAAAGCACAACCTTCTGAGGCTGAACCAAGAAGGAATAGAAAATATAAACAGACAAATCACAAGCACTGAAATTGAAACTGTGATTAAAAATCTTCCAACAAACAAAAACCCAGGACCAGATGGCTTCACAGGCGAATTCTATCAAACTTTTAGAGAAAAGTTAATACGTATCCTTCTCAAATTCTTCCAAAATATAGTAGAGAGAGGAACACACCCAAACTCGTTCTACAAAGCCACTAGCACCCTGATACCAAAACCACACTGAGATGTCACATAAAAAGAAAACTTCAGGCCAATATCACTGAGGAACATAGATGACAAAATCCTCAACAGAATACTAGCAAACAGGAACCAACAGCACATTAAAAGGATCATACATCATGATCAAGTGGGGTTTATCCCAGGAATGCATGGATTCTTCAATATATGCAAATGAATCAATGTGATAAAACATATTAAGAAATTGAAGGAGAAAAACCATATGATCATCTCAATAGATGCAGATAAAGCTTTTGACAAATTCAACACCCATTTGTGATTAAAAAAAAAAAAAACCCTTCAGTAAGTGGGCATAGAGGGAACTTACCTCCACATAAAAAAGGCCATATATGACAAACCAACAGCCAACATTGTTCTCAGTGGTGAAAAACTGAAACTATTTCCACTAAGATCAGGAAGAAGACAAGGTTGCCCACTCTCAGCACTGTCATTCAACATAGTATTGGAAGTTTTAGCCACAGCAATCAGAGAAGAAAAAGAAATAAAATTTAGGAATCCAAATCGAAAAGAAGAAGTAAAACTGTCACTGTTTGCAGATGACATGATACTATATATAGAGAATCCCAAAGATGCTACCAGAAAACTACAAGAGCTAATCAATGAATTCGGTAAAGTAGCAGGATACAAAATTAATGCACAGAAATCTCTGGCATTCCTATACACTAATGATGAAAAATCTGAAAGAGAAATTAATAATTAAGAAATTAATAATTAAGAGAAATTAATAATTTCTGCACTCTCATTTACCATTGCAACAAAAAGAAGTACCTAGCAATAAACCTACCTAAGGAGACAAAAGACCTGTATGCAGAAAATTATAAGACACTGATGAAAGAAATTAAAGATGATACAAACAGATGTAGAGATATACCATGTTCTTGGATTGGAAGAATCAACATTATGAAAATGACTATTGTACCCAAAGCAATCTACAGATTCAATGTAATCCCTATCAAACTACCAATGGCATTTTTGACAGAACTAGAACAATAAATTTCACAATTTGTATGGAAACACTAAAAACTCCGAATAGCCAATGCAATCTTGAGAAAGAACAACAGAGCTTGAGTAATCAGGCTCCTGGACTTCAGACTATACTAAAAAGCTACAGTAATCAACACAGTATGGTACTGGCACAAAAACAGAAACATAGAGCAATGGAACAGGATAGAAAGCTGAGAGATAAACCCACACACATATGGTCACCTTATCTTTGATATAGGAAGCAAGAATACACAATGGAGAAAAGACAGCCTCTTCAATAACTGGTGCTGGGAAAACTGGACAGCTACATGTAAAAGAATGAAATTAGAACATTCCTTAATCCCAGACACAAAAATAAACTCAAAATGGAGTAAAGACTTAAATATAAGGCCAGACACTATAAAACTCTTAGAGGAAAACTTAAGCAGAACACTCCATGACATGAATCACAGCAAGATCCTTTTTGACCCACCTCCTAGAGAAATGGAAATATAAACAAATGGGACTTAATGACACTTAAAAGCTTTTGCACAGCAAAGGAAACCATAAGCAAGACAAAAAGACAACCTCAGAATGGGAGAAAATATTTGCAAACGAAGCAACTGACAAAAGATTAATCTCCAAAATATACAAGCAGCTCATGCAGCTCAATATCAAACAATCAATGCAATCCAAAAATGGGCAGAAGACCTAAACAGACATTTCTCTAAAGAAGATACACAGATTGCCAACAAACACATGAAAGGATGCTCAACATCACTAATCATTCGAGAAATGCAAGTCAAGCTACAATGAGGTATCACCTCACACTGGTCATAATGGCCATCATCAAAAAATCTACAAACAATAAATGCTGGAGGGGGTGTGGAGAAAAGAGAACCTTCTTGCATTATTGGTGTGAATGTAAATTGATACAGCCACTATGGAGAACACTATAGAAGTTCCTTAAAAAGATAAAAGTAGAACTAACATACAACTCACCAATCCCAATATTGGGCCTATACCCTGAGAAAACGATAATTCAAAAAGTCATGTATTGGGCCTTCCCTGGTGGAGCAGTGGTTGAGAGTCCGCCTGCCAATGCAGGCCGCTGAGCCTGCGCGTCCACAGCCTGTGCTCTGCAACGGGAGAGGCCACAACAGTGAGAGGCCCGCATACCGCAAAAAAAAAAAAGTTATGTATCACAATGTTCATTGCAGCACTGTTTACAATAGCCAGGACATGGAAGCAACCTAAGTGTCCATCGACAGGTGAATGGATAAAGAAGATATGGTACATATATACAATGGAATATTACTTAGTCATAAAAAGTAATGAAATTGAGTTATTTGTAGTGAGATGGGTGGACCTAGAAAGTGTCATACAGAGTGATGTAAGTCACAAAGAGAAAAACAAATACCATATTCTAATATATGTATATGAAATTTTTAAAAAAATCGCTCTGAAGAACCCAGGTGCAGGAAAGGAATAAAGACACAGACATAGAGAGTGGACTTGAGGACATGAGGAGGGGGAAGTGTAAGCTGGGATGAAGTGAGAGAGTGGCATGGACACATACACACTACCAAATGTAAAATAGATAGCTAGTGGGAAGCAGCCACAGAGCACAGGGAGATGAGCTTGGTGCTTTGTGTCCACCCAGAGGGGTGCGATAGGGAGGGTGGGAGGGAGACGCAAGAGGGAGGAGATATGGGCTATATGTATATGTTTGTCTGCTTCACTTTGTTATACAGCAAAAACTAACACACCATTGTAAAGCAATTATACTCCAGTAAAGATAGTTAAAAACAAAAGAGATTATGCCGGGGTATAAACTACTATATGTAAAATATATAGGTAATAAGGATATATTGTACAAAATAGTAAATTAGCCATTATATTTTAGTAACTTGTAATGCAGTTCAATCTATTAAAAAGAAAGGAAACTGAAATACAATGCTGGATGAGGGTATTAAGTAGACGTATTTTTGAATTGCTTTTAATTAGATACACTTACATTTGAGGATATTTAATTTTCTTTGCTGACCCTTTTTTTATTATACAATTACTTTCTTTCTGTCTGTTAATACTTCTCAATTTGACTTCTAATTTGTAATTAATAAAGCCAAACCAGCTGTCTATACTTTTTCTTCCAATGTTTTACTTTCAATGTGCTAGTGTCTTTATACTTAAAATTCATTTATTTTAAAGAGCTTACAGCTTCACCTTGCTCTTTTAATCCTGCTAAGCTATCTTTGCTTGTAATTAGAGGTTTTACTTCCCTTATATTTAACATAATTCTTTGTACGTTTGGTTTTATGTTTGTCATTATGTTACATACTTTCCATTTTTTCTTTCTTCTTTCTTTTCTGTCTTCTTTAAAATCAAAGAAATTTTGTTGTTATGCCATTCTGTTTCCTCTGTTGACATTTCAACTGTCTTGCTTTTTGTTATTTTTAGGGATTTCTTTAGAGAACAAAATAGGCAGTCTTAATTTATCAGTCTTTAGCTTGAATTGATACTTACCACTTTATTTATAATGTACGAATCTTACAACAGTCATTTCAAATAAAAAGTTCTTTTCTTGATATCAAATATTTTACAAACATACTTGTTATAAAGCCTCATAGATTCGCTTAAAATCTCATGTAGTGCAGGTCTGGTATATCTTGTTTAATTGCACTTCACAAATTGTGCTTTTTACAGCCTGCATATAGCAAGTCTATCGGTGCCATTTTTCCAGCAGCATTTGCTGACTTCATGTTTCTTTGTCATATTTTGAAACTTCTCATAATATTTCAAACTTTTTTCATTATTACCATATTTGTTATAGTGGTCTATGGTCACTGCTCATTAATGTTAACTATTGAGACTTGTTGAAGGCTCAGATGATCAGTAACATTTTTTAACAATAAAGTATTTTTAAATGAAGGTTTGTAAATTAACTTTTTAGACATAATGCTATTGCACATATAATAGTCTACATAATAAACTACAGTGAAGTGTAAACATAACTTTTATATGCACTGGGAAACCAAAAACTTTGTGTGCCTTTTTTTTTGAGATACTCACTTTAAGTTGATGTTGTCTGGAATTGAACCTGCAATATCTCCAAGGTTTACATGTACTAGAGACAAATTATCTCTGCTTACATGTGAAAAACCTATACTTCAACTTTACTGTTGAGAACTTTTACTACAAAATTAAATTTACAGAAATAATGTGGAGAGAGTGGAAGCAGATTCCATAAACTCTGCACCCAGTTTCCCTTATATTTAAAATCATAACATTTGTATGATACACTTGTTAGAATTAAAAACCAGTATTGATTATTTGGTAAAGTCTATGTATTATTCAGATTTTCTTAACATGCACTTAATGTCCTTTCTTGGTTCCAGGATCTCATCCAAAATAGCATACTGAATTTAATCATCATGTATCCTTAGGCAACTCCAGGCTGTAACAGTTGCCCAGACATTTCTTGTTTTCAGTGAACTTGAAAGTCTCAGAATACTGGTCAAATATTTCATAGAAAGTCTCTCAATTATAACTGAATATTTTTCTCATTTTTAGACTGGTGTTATACAAGAAAGACCACTGAGGTAAAAGTGTCATTTTCAACACATCATATCAACAGAGCACAATACCAAGGTAAGTAATGACTGCTGATGTTGATCCTAATCACCTGCCTGAGTTAGTGTTTGTCAGCTTTCTCTGCTTTAAAGTTGCTCTTTATCACCATTTTTCAGTACTGTACTATCTGAAAGGAGTTCACCATCTACAGTCCATACCTAAACAGTGGGGAGTTAGGCTTTACCTCTGTGGTACTGGATTATCTACATAAATTATTTGGAATCCTTATTCATGGGACATAAGTCTCTTATCTCTGCCCCATTTATTAATTTAATCATCTAATTGTATCAGTATGGATTCATGGATACTTATTTTATACTTTGGTTAGCATCCAATACTACTTTATTGATTTTATGGTTCAAAATATTCCAGTTTTTTGCCGTTGGAAACTCTTTCAGTTGGCTTCTCTAATCCTATTTACTTACCCCCTCCCATTATTGTGTGTGTTTTGGAGGAGTTGTTTTGTTGTTTTAGCACTCTCTTTCTGGTGCTACAGGATGATTCAGGAACATCTGGTACACTTCCTATTCAGTCCTAGAATCAGCCACTTCTCCAGGAGCTCAGTTTCATTTTATTGGAGGATGATATTTGAAACCAAGATTTGGGTGCTAGATGTGCTTGTCATTTCTGTAGTATCATTGTTTCTAGGGCATCTTGGCTGATAGAGCAAAGAAATATATGTTTGTGTACTAACCCATAAATATACATATATCTATAAATATTTCTCTATATAAGCTAGAGATGATTCATACTGGTATCTCCAGTTCTAATTCCCTACTGTATAGATCATTCTAGCCTCTCCCCCTTGCTTGTGTGTGAACTCCCATTCCAAAAGTGATACAGTGGTATCAAAAATTTTAACCTATGTCCCCATAGGCAAGAAAAGTAATCAACTAGAATTCAGTTCTTATGAGCAGCTTCTTTTGCCTTTATTCTTGCTAACCTAAGTAACTTGAAAGTGAATGGAACATGCAATTTTCTCCCCCACCCACTTCAGTGAGAGTGTTTCATACATTTATAATATAGTTAAATTGTTTTTGTAATAGTTCACATTTCTTCACGGGACCTCCCAACATCCTAATTGATTTTTGTTTCATACATAAAGTTCAGTCTTTGTGTTGTAAATTCTATGGATTTTGACGAATTCATAGTGTAATGTATCAATCATTACAGTATCATACAGAATAGTTTTACCACCCTAAAATTTTTCCTGTGTTTTACATATTCAATCCTATTCATCCCACTCCCAAAACACTTGGAACCTATTGATCATTTGTTGTTTCTGTAGCTGTGCCGTTTCCAGAATGCTATATAATTGGGCTCATACAGTAGGTAGATTTTTTAGACTGGCTTATTTTGCTCATCAGTATGCATTTTTAACTCATCAGTGGCTTTGCATGGCTTGATATTTCCATGGCATTCCTTTTTATTGCTGAATAGTATTCCATTGGATAGATTAAAACATTGTTAGTTTATCCATTTCACCTAATGGAGGTCCTCTTAGTTGATTCCATTGCTTCTAGTTTTTTGGTGATTCCAAAGTTGCTGTAAACATTTGTTTGCAGGTTTTTGTATGGACATAAGTTTTCATGTAAGTTGGGTAAATACCTAGGAGTGATACCGTTTTATCATATGGGAGACTATATTTACCTATTAAGAAACTGCCAAACTGTTTTCCAAAGTGCCTGTACCATTTTACATTCGCAGCAGAAATGAATGAGAATTTTTGTTGCTTCTCATCCATACCAGCTGTTGGTATTATTAGTATTTCGGATTTTAGCCATTCTAATAGATGTGTAGTGATATTTCACTGTTGCTTTAATTTAAAATTTCCTTATGCCATATGTTGTTGAGTATCTTTTTATATGCTTTCTGGCATATGCTGTAAATGTTGTATACATTATGGTGAGATACCTGTTCTGATACTTGGTCCATATTTTTTATTGTGCTATTATTTTAAAATTTTTATTGGAGTATAGTTGATTTACAATTTTGTGTTAGTTTTAGGTGTATAGCAAAGTGAATCAGTTATATATGTACATATAACCACTCTTATTTTTTTAGATTCTTTGTATTTTAATTGGATTGTTTTTATTGTTGAGTTTTGAGTTCTCTGCATATTTGTATGTATTTTGCAAATATTGTCTCTACATAAGTGGCTTCTCTTTCAAGTTTCTTGGTACTGTTTTCACAGAGCAGAAGTTTTTAATTTTAATTAAGCTCAAATTGTCATTTTTTCTTTCATGTTTCGTAGTTTGGTGTTGAGTTAAATAATGAAATCTTAGATACAAAATCACACAGATTGTCTCCTATGTTTTCTTCCAGAATTTTTTGTTTTATATTAAAGTCTATGAACCACTTTGAGTTAACGTTTATAAAAAGTGTAAGGTCAGTGTCTATGTCATTTATTTTTCCTTTTGTACCTTTGGGTTTGTGTCTGTTTGGTTTTTTTGTTTGTTTTTATTTTGTTGCATATGGACATCCTTGTTCCAGCACCATTTATTGAAAAGTCTATCATTTCTACTTTGTATTGTCTTTGTTCCTTTGTCAAAGCTCTGTTCACTATGTTTGTATGTCTTTTCCTGACATCTCTAGTCTGTTCCATTGACCTATGGGTCTATTCTTTCACCAGTACTATAATGTTTTCATGATTTCCTACATAGATAATCATGTCATGTGCAAATGAAGACAGACTTATCTCTTTTCATATCCATATGTGCTATATTTTCTGTTCTTGTTTTATTGCACAAATAGAAAATCCAGTGTGTTATTGAATAGGATTATTCAGTAGAGATAATTGCCTACTTTCTGACCTTAAGATAAAAATGTCCAGTTTCTTACCATTAAGTATACTTTTAGCTGTAGGTTTTTGTTGACGTACTTTATCAAGTTGAGGAAGTTCTTTATTTCTAGTTTGCTGAGAGTTTTAATGAAGAATGAGTGTTGGAATTTGTTAAATGCTTTTTATGCCTGAATTGATAGGATCATATAATTTTTCTTCCTTATCCCATAATGTGGTGAATTATACTGATTTTTAAATATTGACTCACCCTTACATACCTGGAAGAAATCTCACTTGATTGAGATGTATAATTTTTTTATATATTTTTGGATTGGATTTGCTAATACTTTGTGAGGATTTTTGAGTATAAGTTTATGAGAGATACTGGTCTGTAGTATGCTTTTTTCAATGTCTTTATCAAGTTTAGGTATTTGGAGTAATGTTAAGCTCACAAAATGAGTTTGGAAGTGGAAACTTTTACCTCTGCTTCTGTGTTCTGGAAGATAATTATGGCTTTATTTTTGAAGGTTATTAATAATTGACTTTATGTAATTGATAAAGGTCTAGTCTTATTATGCATTTCTCCTAATTTGAGTGCTGGTAGTTTGTGTCTTTCAATGAATAGATTCAAATTAAGTTAATTTGATTTAAGTTACCAAATATGCGGGCATGGAGTTGTTAATAGTAAGTTTTTATTATACTTTTAGTGCCCATGGGATCACTATTGATAACCCTTCTTTTATTTCTGATAATGGTTATTTGTATTTCCTGTATTTCTTTCTTAATTAACCTGGTTGAGTTTATCAATTTTATTGATCTTTTTAAAGAAACAGCTTTGAGTTTGTTCATTATGCCAATATTTTTTTGCTTTTAATTTCGTTGGCTTCTCTTCCAATTTTTATTTTCTTCTACTTGTTTAGATTTAAATTGCTATTATTTCCCTAGTTTCCTAAAGTAGAATCTTAATTATTGATTTTAGATATTTTAAAAATATATTCATTCAACGCTATAAATTTCCCTCTAAGCATTGCTTTTACTACATTGCACAAATTTTTATAAGTTGTATATTCATTATACTTCAAAATATTTTTATTTTTCTTAAAATTTCTTCTTTAAACCATACATCATAACAAGTATATTGCCTAATTTCCACATATTTGAGGATTTTCCAACTATCTGTTCTTGATTCTAGTTGAATTCAACTGTGACCTGAGAAAAGATTTAATAATCTTTTCTATTCTTTAATATTACTTTAAAAGAAATTTCTATTCTTTTAAATTTGTTGCAGTGTGTTGTGTGGCCCAAATATGGTCTATCTTGATGAATGTTACATGGGCTTTAGAAGAATGTGTGTTCTGCAAGCCTTTTGGAGTATTCTATAAATATCTATTGAATCATTTTCAAAATGCTGTTCAAGCCAAATACATCCTAAGTAAGTTTATGACTGCTTGATTTATCAATTATTGAATGGAGTATTAAAATTTCCAACTATAATAGTGGATGTGTCTATTTCTCACTGTAGTTCTAGCAGTTTTGCCTCATGAACTTTGAAGTTGTTTTGTTAGGTGCATATGCACTTAGGATTGTTGTGGCTTCTTGGGGAATTAACCCCTTTATCATTATGTAATTTTCATATTAATCCCCATAATTGTCCTTGTTCTGAAGTCAGATTTGTCTGAATGTAGTACAGCTACTTCAGCTTTTCTTTGATTAGTATTAGCATTGTACATCTTTCTCAATTCTTTTAATATGTGAGTCTTTATAGAGTCCTTAAAATTGAAGTGGGTTTCTTTAGACATCAGATATAGTTGGGTCTTGATTTTCATATTCTCTGACAATCTCTGTATTTAATTAGTTTATCTAGATCATTCACACTTAAAGTGATAATTGCTGTAGTGGAATTAATGTCTGCCATGCTTGTAACTGCTTTATCTTGGTTAACTTACTCCTAGTTTCTTTTATTTCTACATCTTTGGTTTTTAATTGAGTATTTTATGATTTCATTTATTTCTTTTTTGAGCATATCAATTATATAGTACTTTCAGCTGTTGATTTAGATTTTGCAATATATATTTTAACTATTTTTAAGTCTGTCTTAAAATAACACAATACTACTTCACATGTCCCTTGTAACATAGCATCATTCATTTCATTTAGTCACATGTTATGAATACCCAATTATTTTTATTACTACCTAAACAGATAGTTATTTTAGATAAATTTAAGAATAGAGAAATAAAATATTTATCTTCATTTATTACTTTTCCAGTGCTATTTTTTCTTTATGTAGAAACAAATTTCTGATCTATATCATTTTCCTTCTCCATGGGAATTTTAAAAAGAAACCATTTCTTTCTGGACAGGTCTGCTAGCCTTGAATATCCTTTTTTGTTTGTTTTTTCCTGAGAAAGGATTTATTTATCTTTCATTTTTAAAAAAATAATTTTTCTGGACATAGAGTTCTAAATTGGTGGATGTTTTTCTTTCAACACTTTAAATATTTTACTCTACTTTCTTCTTGATTGCGTGGTTTTGACATAAAGTTGGTTGCGATTCTTTTCCTCTTTTTCTGTATAGGTAGCATGGTTTTTGTTACCTGTTCAACTTCTTTTAAGACTTTCCCTTTGTCTTCAGTTTTCTGCAGTTTGCTCATGATATGCCTAATGCAGAATTTTTTTGGTACTTATTCTGCCTGATGTTCCTTGTAGAACTGTAGTTGGATGCTTGTTGTTAACTTTGGAAAATACTTGCGGGACATTTGATCCTGTCCAAAACATCCATAAGACATTTGGGCCATGCCAAAAAGTACTTAACATTTAATCATATTTAGACTTGTCCTAAATGTCCATAAGACATTTGGTCTATGTGAAAAGTCCTTGATATTTGGTTCTGTCCAAAACCATTTGGAATGAACCAAAAATGCTCACAGACATTTTAGATAGGACCAAACTTTAGGGACATTTTCACCTGGATAAATATGGACATTTTGGAAAGGACCAAATGTCTGCTAACCTTAGATAACTCTTTACAATTATTAGTTCTAGTATTTGTTCTGCTCTATTCTCTCTCTTCTGGAGAGTCGTGTTTATGTTAAGCTTTTGAAATGGTCCCTTAGTTTCTGGATGTTCTGTCTGTTGTCTTTCTTTCAGCTTTTCTTTTTGTATTTCAGTTTGGGAAGTTTCTGTTAACCTATCTTCAAGATCACTGATTTTTTCCTTGGACATATCTACTTTATTTATAAATCTATCAAAGGCATTTTTCAACTTTTTTACAATGTTTTTTAAAAAATTAAAGTGTTTTAGATTTTTTTGAGTTTCTATCTTTTAGATTACCTATATTTTATTGTACAGTGCACATTTTTTAACATATAAATGATATTTAAATTAGATTTGTGATAATAGTTTTATGTCATATTTCAGTCTGGTTTTCGTGTTTGCTTTGCCTCATCTTGCCTTTTAGGATGGCTTATAATTGTTTTTGTTCAAAGCTGGACATGATTACTGAGTAACAGAGACTGAGGTATAATTAGGTCTTTATGTAAATCTAGTTAGGAGTTGGGCTATTTTGTAATGATAGCTATGAGAGCCAGGGACTTCAAATTCGTCTAGTTTTTATGGTTTTTGTCTCCCCTGTTAACTTTGGACTTCCCTAAATACTTATACTCCAAGTGGATCTGTGTTTCATAGCTCTTTGGTCTATAGTCCACTGTTATTACACTGGAGTCTTGCTGGTTTGGTGGTAAGCTGTGGGGGCAGGGAAGCATTCTAAAATATTTTGATTAAATTTCTTTTTTTTTTTTTTTTTTGTGGTACGTGGGCCTCTCACCGCTGCAGCCTCTCCAGTTGCGGAGCACAGGCTCCAGATGCGCAGGCCCAGCCACTCCATGGCATGTGGCATCCTCCTGGACCGGGGCATGAACCCATGTCCCCTGCATCGACAGGCGGACTCTCAATCACTGTGCCACCAGGGAAGCCCAAATTTCATTATTTTAATGAGTCTATGTGTCCTTGGCTGTGACCTTAACAAGTGTTTCTTAACTTTCCACTCACAAGGCTACACTGAGCGAGAATGGGAGAAATGCCCTGTCCCCAGGTGGAATCAGGCTCTGGAGATAATGCCTTTGTTATGAAGAAGGTGCTTGGATTATATTTCACAAGTACTATTAGTCCCCTTTCTGTATCAGAGCCATAAGGGAATGTTTCTTGAATTGTTACCATGATAATCTTTGCTTTGTAGCAGAGAAAGGTCAGTATGCTGATGACTTTCCTCCCTGGTACTCACCAGTTACCTTATACTAACTTAGAGTCTTCTAGTGCTTCTAGGGATCTTCAGATTTTCCTGTTCCCCTTCAAATCTTGGCAAGCCCTGCAGACGTGCACCATGGGGGGCAGTAGTCTATCAAGTCTCCAACCCTACATTATTGTTTCTCATGAGACCTTGGGGAAAAATAATAATAAGGTGCAGATTAACTTTGTAGTCAAGGTTTCCAGTGACTTTAAAATGTCATACTAGTTCTCTATAAGATTAAAAAAAAAATTCATCTGTTTCTTCTTACTATCTTCCATGATGGACTCCTATTCATGTTCTGACAAAGGTGAATCTGTTTGTATGCCTAATCTCCACAGAGATGTTTATCAACCTTTGGACTTCAGTTAGCATGCTTACCTTGTGACCTCAGGTATCTGTTGGGCTCAAAACCAATGATTTAATAGACTAGCTTATTTTATTACTAGAATGGAAGTCATTGTCTTGCAGCTTTTTATCCCTGAGAGAACAGGTGTTCCTGAATTTATATTTAAATAATACACTTTTCCGTATTTTTACTTCTGTTTATTTTTATTTTTCTTGTTTCTGCACATAATCATATCCAAAATCAATGTATTGTATTAACTTATACAATCAGTTTGTACTACTTAGAAAATACCCTCAGTATATCTCTTCTAGAAGTCCTCAATTACTTATAGAATAATTATTTTAGTATTACATTTTCAAGTCCCTTTAGAATTCTTTACTTTTTCCCCCCTTTGGCAGGTTCTGGATGTATATTTATTTATTTTAGAGAAAATGTCCCAGGAATTGTGTTAAATGCTATGAACATTTAACAGAATAGCACAAAATCCATTTTCTCAAGGGGGTCTCAAATAAGTAGAGGAGATAGACAGTTTCAAAACAATTTAACATATGTTAAAAGAGTGGCATTGACTAAGAAGCCCTATTTCTGTTTGAGGACATAAGGGAGCCCTAGACTGAAGAGATGATGCCTGAGCTCAGTTATGCTAGCATTTCTCAAGGGTTAGAATTCCAAAACTTTAAATTTTCTAATTTATACTACAATCACTGTCTAGAATACAAGGTATACTTATTTGGATAATGGTTATTGGTTTATTTCATGCCCAATGTTATTAATCTTTATTAAAAACAATCATCCTACACTTAAAGATTAGTACATTATTCTTGTTGAACATAAATGCAAATACTTAGTTTGATAATCAACACTCCAACTACCTGCAAAACATCTGATACGGTCATGAAACAATATTGAAAACAGTATCAATAAGCGTTTGATTTATTTGAAATTAATAATAAAGCTATTTGCTAATTTTTTAACTACAATTTAATAAGTCATAACATATGATACACCATTCTCACAGCCATTTCTAACCTTGACCTACAGCCTTGGTTTAATCCAAACTCCTTGGTTCTACCATATTACCTAATTCACTACAGCAGTGACAGTTGTTATCTTTCACTATATTGGAGATGAAACAATCACTTTGAGTCAGACAGGCTGTCACTTCTCATTATTCTTGGTTAGCATGATATGCCATACAAAATTAACCAACATGTTATAGGAAATATCATAAGTGGTTTCATGGTAATAATCAATATAAATCTGCCATTTGATTCTGGAATCAATAACTGCCAAAGACATCTTAGACCCAGACTTCCAGCAAGGGAATCTGCTGAACTATAGTGAATAAGTGTAAATAAAGAATGATAAGGCTTAAACTCTAGAGATGTCATAAAATCCTATGGTTATGTGCCTCAGAGTTTAAATCAATATGACTTTAAAAGAGTAGAAATGTCAGGAATGTCCACACTTAACCGTAAATGAGGAAAATGTGAAAATGTGTTTGTAGTAACAACTCAGGGAAATCTAAAACTACTTGTGTAGAAGAAAAATAAATAATGCAGTCTAGTCTGTGCTAGTCTTTTCTATTCTCTTAACAGTGTCTTTCTCAAGCAAAACAAAAAAAAATTAAAGTTAAATTTATCCAATTTTATTTTGATGGATTATACTGTAATGTTTTATGTAAGAAATTTAATACTAGATAATCTATAGATAATTAAATTATCTGCTAAATAATAGATCTTTATTAGATAGCAGATTATGTAAGCTACCCAAGGTCATAAAGATTTCTCCTTATTTTTTCTTCTAGAACATTTATAGTTAAGTTTTCACATGTATTCCTGAAATCTGTTTTGATTTACATTTTGTATTTGGCTAAGTTGTGGATTGAAACTTACATTCCTATTTTCTGTATAGATTGAAACTTAGATTCCTTTTTCAGAATAGATTTACAATTTTTCTATCTCCATTTGGTATTAAAAAGAAAAAACCTTCTTGCTTTCTCCATTGAATAGCCTTTACACCATGTCAAATATTAATTGACAAAAATGGACGTGTTGATCCACTTCTGAACTTCATATTCCTTTCTACTGATATATTTGCCTATTTTGATGCTACCACCAAACTATCTTGATTTATAGCTTTATAATATGATGCAAAGTGAGCTAGTATAGTCATATAATTTTGTTCTTCTTTTAAAAGTTGATTTAGGCTCCTATACAAATCCTTAGACTCCATGACTCTCTTCTAACATGGCCCAAGATAACTCTTCAAACAAGACCATAGCAACAAAGCGTAGAGGCAGATGCACCAGCTTCACAGATCATCTGAAAATCCTCACTGACACATTCAACAAAACCCCTTACATAGGTTATGCTACCAGACAAAGACTTGCTCTAGAAACCAACACTGAATAGTTTACGATCCAGTATTGCTTTCAGAATCGAAGAACTAGGCATGGATTCCAGAAAAAATCAGAACGTGAGGAGCACTTAGAATCAAGCCAGGACTGAGATCACACTGAAGAGAAGATTCAAAGTAGAAATGACAGACAGCCTCGCATCAAGTACACTTGCTCCCAATTACACACCCTCAACAAGGCATTTATAGGCAACAATTATCCTGGGAGAGATTCCATAGAGAAACTTGCAAAAGAAATTGGGGTCTCAGAGTCAAGAGTTAAAGTTTGGTTTCAAAATCACAGATCTAGTTGCTGTATCCAAAGGAAAACAGAAGCTAATGAGGGCTTAGAACAAAGATAAAACCAGGGACAAGATCTCTGAGATGAGAGCCTTGAAGATATAGAAAGTACGTAGAATGGTACCAATCTCATTAGAGACAACTATCTTATTTCTCTGGAGTCAGAACAGGGTGAAAAGGGAGACAGATTCAGTGTATTTTATGTCATCAGCCTGCGATCCAAATTTTTCAGTCTTCCTGGGAACATACCCTGCTAAACATACCTTCAGCTTCTCCAGAGGCAGAGCCTGCTGGAGATGGTAAAAAGGACTTCAGGAGGCAGAGGCAGAGGCAGAGGCAGATTAAAAGCACCACACAACCCTACTGACTGAGCCTGGCTCCAGAGTTCAGCAGATCTTGAGGACAGTGAAAATAGATGTATTAGTATCAGTTTTCAGTCATCATAGTAATGACTGATTCAGGCAAAAATCATAAATACATGTGTGGTATTGTGACGTTTGATAAAATATAAATATTTGTCTTCATCTTTTCTGGTACAGAACTCCTAAAGCCCTTGGGATTTTCTGTGGTAAGAGCAATAAATGTGTTTTTTGTTATGTGAAAAAAAAGGGTTTAAGGTCCTTACACATACACACACACGTACACTCACACAGTCACATATATATTTTAGAATCAACTAGTCATTTGGTTAAAAAAACAGGCCTGCTGGGATTTTGACTGGAATTGCATTGAATATGTAGATAAACCTGTAGACAAATTTAGGCAGAATTGGCATGTAAATGATAGTGAATTTTTTGATTGATGAAAATTTCTCTTAGCAATTTTTTTGTAGCTTTCAGTATACAAGTCTTTATACATCTTTAGTTTATACTTATTTCAGATTTTGTTGACATTTTAAGTTTTCCCTTTGTAATTATTTTATATAGAAAATAATTGATGTGTATATATTGATCTTTTATTGTGCAACCTTGCTAAATTTATTGTTTATAGTAGCATTCTTGTAGGATCTGTTATGTTTTCTACATAGATGATCTTGTGTTCTATGAATAACATTTATGTCTTCCTTTCAAATCTGAACATTTTTATTTCTTTAATTTTCCCCATTTCATTGAATGGAACCTACAAGATCTTGTTGAAGAGAAGTGATGAACATGGACATTCTTGTCTTGTACCTGATATCAGGGGAATTCCTTTAGTATTTCTCCATTAGATATGACACCAGCTGTAGGGTTATTTGTAAATGTACTTTTATCACATTGATGGGGTTCCCTTCTACTTTGCATTTTCTCTGATTTTTATCAGGAATGGATGTGGAATTTCACCAAATGCCTTTTCATCAATTAGTATGTTTCTTTTCTAGTTTGTTAATATGGTGAAATGCATTAGACAATTTGGAAAGTCAATTCAACCTTATATTTCTGGGAGAAACAAAACTTAGACATGATGTATTGTTGATTTCAGTTTGGTAAAACTTTGTTTAGAATTTCTACTTATATGTTCATGTTAATTTGGGACATTGGTCTGTAGTCTTATTTTAATGTCTTTCTCTGATATCGGTACAAAAGTGATGTGAACTTCATAGAATGAACTAGAAAGTATTTCCTTACCTCTAATATTCAGGGAGATTCTCTGTAGATTTATTAGTGTTTCTCCCTTACATGTTTAGAAAAATTCTCCAGTGAAGCCATCAAGGCCTCAAACTATTTTGTTGGAAGCTTTATTTTGTTCTGTTTATAAGAAATATGATGTATTCAGTAGTACTGAGCAATTCCTATTTCTTCTTGAATGAGCTTTGATGCTTTGTGTCTTTTAAGAAATCTATCTAGATTGTCAAACTTATTTGAATAGTTTGCATTATACCCTCTTAATATACTTTTAATATATAGAGAATTTGTAGTGATATCACTTGTCTCGTTCATGACATTCTAATTGGTGTCTTTATATCCTTTACTGAATTATGGATTTAATTGATCTCCTGAAAAAAAACATTTGTATAATTTAATTTATCTATTTTTTGTTTTCTTTTTCTTCAATTTCTGCTCTGATCTTTCATTTTTTCCTGCTTATATTGTTTTGTTTATTTTTTAAATTCTCAAGGTAGAGGCTGAGGTCACTGATTTAAGATCACTGTTCCTTTCTGAAACAGGGCTTATTGTTACAAATTATCTTCTAATAACTACCTTAGTAACATTTCACACATTTCAATATATTGTTTTCAGTTTCATTCTACTCAAAAATAATTTCCAGTTTCTTTTATTAATACATCTTTATTGGAGTATAATTGCTTCACAATGTTGTGTTAGTTTTTGCTGTACCACAAAGTGAATCAGCTATATGCATACATGTATCCCCATATCCCCTTCCTCTTGAGCCTCCCTCCCACCCTCCTTATCCCACCCCTAGGTTGTCACAAAGCACAGAGCTGTTCCTCCTTTGCTTTGCAGCAGCTTCCCACTAGCTATCTATTTTACCTTTGGTAGTGTATATATGTCAATTGTACTCTCTCACTACGTCCCAGGCTCCCCTTCTCCCACTGTGTCCTCAAGTCTGTTCTCAACGTCTGCATCTTTATTACTGCCTTACCACTAGGTTCTTCAGTACCATTTTTCTAGATTCCATATATATGCTTTAGCATATGGTATTTGTCTTTCTCTTTCTGACTTACTTCATTCTGTATGACAGATTCTAGGTTCATCCACCTCACTACAAGCAACTCAATTTCGTTCCTTTTTATGGCTGAGTAATATTTTATTGTTTTAAACTTCTTCTATGATCCATATATCACTTAGAATTGTATTACGTTTTCAAATATTTAGAAATATCCCAAATAGTTTTCTGATATTGATTACTTAATTTTATTGTGGAAAATAGGGTGTGCATAATTTTAATCCTTTTATATATATATTAAGACGTATTTTCTGCTGGTGTTGGGTTTGAGGTGGAGTGTGCAATAAATGTCAGTTGTACCAAGTTGGTTTCAGATGTTGTTCAAGACTTCTATATATCCCTTACTGATATTTTTTTCTAATCTATCAACTATTGAGATTTTTTTAAATCCCTGAGTATACTTGTAGAATTACCTATTTTTCTTTGCAGATATATCAGTTCTGTATCATTTATTTTGAAGCTCAGTTATTATGTACATAATAATTGTAGACTTATATATCCCCACATATAAATTTTTGCCTTAGTCAATGAGTAAATTTTATCCTTGGTAATAGGATAAATTGCTATTGGTAATTGCTTGGTAATAGGATAATTGCTCTAAAACCTATTTTATCTGATATTAATATAGCCACCGTAGATTTTAATTTAGTGTTAGCATGACAAACCCTCTTCCATCAAAAAAAAAAATCAATGATTTTAATGTGAGTTTCTCTTAATGAGTATAGAGATGATCTTGCTTTTATATTTATTATCAAAGTCTTTGCTTTAAATGGGGTGTTGTATACCTTTATATTTAATGTTATCATTGAAATAGTTGGATTTAAATCTATGTTCTTGCTATTTGGCTTTCACCTGTCAAATCTCCTTTATTTCCTTTTCCCTCTCCTTCTGACTTCTTTTCTATAAATTGCTTAATTTTTATAGTTTCATTTCCTTTCCTTTTTGGCTTACTAGCATTTATCTCTAATACTTTATTGTGATACTTTGGTGGTTGCTTCAGGGTTTGCCATATATCTTCAACTTACCACAGTCTACCTTCATATGATATAATTCATCCATAGAAAAATAAGCTTCTTGCTGGCTTTTTGTTATTATAGTCATTCATTACATTTCTACATATACAATAAATCATACAATTCATTATCTTTTTTCCCATTAAATCTTTGATTATCTTTTAAAAAAATTTCAGTAATATGGAAAAAAACTCCACATGTACTCAGTATTTTTGATGTCCTTCATTACTTTTCCTTGTCCCACATTTCTGTTTGGTATCATTTTCCTTTGGCTTAATGACTTGCTTTATCATTTCTTTTAGTGCAGTATGGCTGAGGATGGACATTGTCAGATTTTGTGTGTCTAAAAAAATTATTTCTCCTTCCATTATTTTTGAAAGATATTTCTTGCTTAATAAAGATCTCTAGGTTGACATATTTTTACGGTTTGAATGCATTGCTTCGCTATCTTCTAATGAAAAAAACACTATTTCTTACATTAACATACAGAAGATTTAAATTGTCTTTTTGTTTATGAGCTTATTTTAAGATTTTCTCTCTTTTTAAAAATATACAATACAGTATTACTGTTAACTTTTATTTACTATAGTCACCATGTTGTACATTACATTCCCATGACTTATTTAGATTATAAGTGGAAGTTTGTACCTTTTGACTTCTTCACCCATTTGGCCCACTCCCCACGCTCCTGTTTCTGGAAACCACCAATCTGTTTTCTCTTGCTATGATCTCATTTTATTTTGTTTGTTTTAGATATTACATATGCATGAGATCATATGTTATTTATTGTTCTCCCTGACTTCTTTCACTCAGCAAAATGCCCTCAAGGTCCATCCATGTTGTCAAAAATGGCAAGATTTCATTCTTTTTTATGGCTAGATAATCCATTGTACAGCACATATTTTTATTCCTTTATCTATCAATGGAAACTTAAGTTTTTTCCATATCTTGTATGTTGTAAATAATGCTGCAATGAACATGGGAGTGCATATATGTTTTCAAGTTAGTGTTTTTTATTCAGATAAATACCCCAAAATGGAATTGCTAGATCATATGATAGTTCTATTTTTAGCTTTTGGGGAACCTCTATACTGTTTCCCATTGTAGCTGCACCAATATACATTGCCACCAACAGTGCACTAGTGTTCCCTTTTCTCCACATCCCTACCAACAGTTATGTCCTGTATTTTTGATAATAGCCATTCTGACATGTGTGAGTTGATATCTCATTGTGGTTTTGATTTGCACTTTCCTGGTGATTAGTGATACTAAGCACCTATTCATGTACCTTTTGGTCATCTGTATGTCTTCTTTGGAAAAATAACTATTCAGATATTTTTCCCATTTTTAATTGGATAGATTTTTTGTTCTTTATTTTTTTGTTTGTTTTTGCTATTGAGTTGTATGAATTTTTTCATATTTTGGATATTAACCCCTTATCAGATATATGATTTACAAATATTTTCTCCCATTCAGTATGATGTCTTTTCATTTTTGTTGACGGTTTCTTTTGCTGTGAGGATTTTTAGTAGGATGTAGTTCCACTTCTTTATTTTTATGTTTGTTGCCTTTGCTTTTGATGTGAGTTCCAAAGAATCATTGCTGAGAGTGATGTCAATTTGCTTACTGCCTGTTTTTCTTCTAGAAGTTTTATAGTTTTAGGTCTTTTGTTCAACTCTTTAATCCATTTTGAATTAATTTTTGTGCATTGTTAATTTTGTACATTTTTTCTTAATTTTGTGTAAGATAGCAGTCCAGTTTTTTTTTTTTTTTTAATGTGGCTCTCTACTTTTCCCAACACCATTTATTGAAGAGACCATACTTAGCCCATTGCATATTCTTGGCTCCTTTGTTGTAAATTAATTGACCATATAAGGGTGGGTTTGTTTCTGAACTCTATTCTGTTCCATTGGTCTATTTATCTGTTTTTATGGCAATACCATACTGGTTTACTTACTGTATCTTGTGATACAGTTTTAAGTCAGGGAGGATGATGCCTCTAGCTTTGTTTCTTCTAAGTTTGCTCTGGCTATTCTGGGTCTTTTATGGTCTTATGTAAATTCGTGTATTGTTTGTTTTATTTCTGTAAAAATGCCATTGGAATTTTGATAGGGATTTCATTGACTCTGTAAATTGTTTTGGGTAGTATGGACATTTTAACAATATTAATTTTCTAATCCATGAACAAAGAATATCTTTCCATTTATTTTTGTCTTCTTCAGTTTCTTTCAACAATAGCTTATAGTCTTAAATACAACATACTGAAACTTATGGGATGCAGCAAAAGCAGTTCTAAGAGGAATGTTCATAGAGGTAAATGCCTACCTCAGGAAGCAAGAAAAATCTCAAATAAACACCCTGACTTTACACCTCAAGGAACTAGAAAAAGAAAAACAAATGAGCCCAAGTTAGTAAAAGGAAGGAAATAACAAAGACCAGAGCAGAAATAAACTGAAACCAAAAAGACAATAGAAAAGATCAATGAAACCAAGACCTGGTTTTTTGAAAAGATAAACAGAATCGACAAACCTTTAGCTAGACTCACCAAGAAAAACAGAGAGAGGACTCAAATAAATAAAATCAGAAATGAAAGAGGAGACATTACAACTTATACCACAGAAATACAAAGGATCATATGGGTCTACTGTGAACAATTATACACCAACTAGTTGGACAACCTAGAAGAAATGGATAAATACTTAGAAACATACAACCTTCCAAGATTCCTCTTCTGTGAATCAAGATGGCAGAATACAAGGACATGGAACTCACCTCCTCCTACAAATACATCAAAAATGCATCTACATGTGGAACAATTCTCACACTATACCTACTGAACACCGGCAGAAGATCTCATAACAACAAAAGCAGCAAGAAAGACCACCACATAATCATGTAGGATGAAAGAAAAATAAAAAGGAATCTGATGGGACCTGTGCTCCTAGGAGGGAGCTGTGAAAGAGGAAATGTTCCCTAACCCTGGGGACCTCCTCCAATGGCTGAAAAATCAGCTGGGACAGATAGGGAGCTCCAGAGGCTCAGAGGAGAATGCAGCATCTGGCTTGTGGCAGGCAGAAGAGAAAGAGACCAGCACAGATGCTGCTGGCCACCTCACTGCAGTCTCCAGCTTGAGACATGTGTGTGCTTCAACAGACAGATCTGGGGGGAGGACTGGGGCTGGCTGCATGAAGATAGCCTGAAGGGGCTGGAGTGTGGTCTGAGCTGCAAACAAGGAAGAACCCAGGTCTACCATGGAAGCCCCATTGTGAACACAAGCATGAAGGGAGGGGTAGGGTCCTGCAATAGTAGCCTCATTCTCAAAGTGCTCACAGTAGGCCCAACTCTGCCTCTATGAGCTCAGGTTGCCCACATGCAGAGAAGGGGCCGAAATCTGAGCCAATCCCCAGGGACCATGGGATTTTGGAAACAGGGCTGAAATCTGAGCCATGTCCTGGTGGCTTTGAAGGACTTATGCCACAGGCACCTTGTAAGCTCAATGCCTGTGTGATGTCTGAGCAGATTACTGGTGCTCCTTTGGCAGGGACTGGGACAGGTCCAGCATTAGCAGCTGTGGACCTTGCATGTGGAGGTGGGGCTGGGGTCTGGGCTGACTCCATAGCTCCCATGGTGGGTCTAGGTGTGTGACTACAGTGGTCCCGATGCCTAACTTCATCAGCAGATCTGTGTGGTGGCTTTGGGAGCACAGTGACTGATGGACATCCAGGATGATTGCATTCATTCCCACAGCTGAGGTAGAGCTGAGGACAGTGCCAATAATAATGTACTTTGTGAGCACACACAATGGGTGATGGGCAACAACACAGAGTGCACTTCCCAGTGGAAAGCTCCTGTGGAGGAATACTCAGGACCTCTTCTCCCAGAAGAAGTGCTCCAGTCCCACCTAACTCACACTGCAGCTCAGGAACTGATCTGGGGGTTTCCACTCCAACAACTGGGGAGCAGACCCTGACCTCAACAGGGATGTGACAACCACAGAGGAAAGAGGAGGTCACACTCAACATCCAGTGCAGGCTCTGGTCACCACATTAATCACAACCCCTATCAAGGGGATAGCAGTCAGCACACACGAAGCTAAGACATGGCAAGCATCTATACTAAAAACAGCCCTCGAGTCAAAAATATTCTACTTAACATAGGCTACACAAAGATGCTCCCACATAAAAACAGTCCTTCAAGACCACAGTAGATGACTGTTTCTCCTAAATTCAGAGAATCAGAGAAATATAAATAAAATGAAGGAGAGAAACCACTCCTAATTAAAAGAACAAGAGAAACCTACTGAGAGAACAAACAATGAAACAGACCTCTCCAGTCTACCCAATCCTGAGTTCAAAAAGAAGGTAATAAAAATACTGAAGAAATAAAGAAAGGCTATCAAGAGAAAGGCAGATCAGTGTAACACGGAAGTAGAAACTATAAATAAGAGCCAGTTAAAATTAGAAAACTCATTTGCTGAGATGAAAGCTGAGCTAAAGGCAATAAACAAATAATGCAGAAAAAATAAGTGATCTGGAAGATAGAATAAAGAAATCACCCAATCAGAACAGCAGACAGAAAGACAAATTTAAAAAAAAAGAAATCAATATAAGAGACCTATGGGATAATATGAATTGAGCCAATCTATGCATAATAGGGATCCCAGAAAGAGAAGAAAGAGAAAAGGGGAACAAAAATGCATCTGAAGAAATTATGATTTTAAATTGCCCAAATCCAGGTACAGGAAGCACAGAGGGTCCCAAACAAGACGAACCCAAACAGAACTACACCAAGACATTTTTATAATTAAATGGCAAAAGTTAAAGAGAAGGTTCTAATAGCAGCAAAAGAAAAGCAAAGAGTTAGTTACAAGGGAATCCTCATAGGCTATCCCCTGATATCTCTACAGAAATGTTGCAGGCCAGAAGGGAGTGGCAATATGCATTCAAAGTCCTAAAAAGAAAAAATATGCAACCTAGGATACTCTACCCCTCAAGATTATAATTTAGATTAGAAGGAGAGATAAAGAATCTCTCAGACAAGCAAAAACTAAAAGAATACAGCAATACTAAACTTATCCTAAAAGAGATATTGAAAGGTCTTCTCTAAATAGAAAAAAAGCAAGAATGTATAGGAAAGAGAAAATCACAATTGAAAAAAAATCACTTAAATAATCAGTATATAGATTAAAAAAAAAGTTGTGAAAGCAATAATAACTACAACAAACAGTAAAAGGATAAACATGAAGATGTAAAAGAGGGCATCAAAATCATAAAATGGGAGGGTGTAAAAATATAGATTTTTAAAAGAAAATGTGTTTGAGCCTACATGACTACCAGTCTAGAGCAAGCAGATGTAGTAATGAGTTAACATCCTTGAAAAACAGTGAACCACAAATCAAAAACATACAATAGATTCACAAAAACCAAAAAGAAGAGAACTCAAGCATAGTACAAAAGAAAATCATCAAACCACAAAAGGAAAAAAGAAAGGAACAAAGAAGAAATACAAAATCATCTGGAAAATAAGATTTCAAATGGCAATAAATTCATGTCTAGCAATAATTGTCTTAAATGTTAATGGACTATATTCTGTGATTAAAGACATATAATAGATTGGACGGTTAAAATAAGAGCCTAGAATATGCTGCCTACAAGAGACACACTTTAGCTTAAAGGACACACAAAGATTAAAAGGGAGGGGATGGAAAAAAATATTACATGCAAACAGAAATGACAAGAAAGTGGGGGTAGCAGTACTCAGGTCAGACAAAATAGACTTTAGAACAAAGACATAAAGAAAGATAAAGGACATTATATAATGATAAAAGGACCAATACAAGAAGAGGGTATTATATTCATTAACATATATGCACCCAATATAGAAGCACCTAAATACAATAAAATACTATAGACATAAATGGAGAAATTGGTGGGAATACAGTAATAATAGGAGACTTAGTCACCCCACTCACATAAATGGACAGATATTCCAAATAGAAAATCAATATGGCAACAGAGATCCTAAATGACACAATAGAACAGAGGTAATTGAGAGTTTCAGGATATTACATCCAAAAGAACCCAAATATACATTCTTTTTAAGTGCACACAGAACATTTTCTAGGATAGACCAAGTATGAGGACACAAAACAAGCCTCAACAAATTTAAGAGGATAGCAATTATTTCAACCATCTTTTCTGGACAAAATGGCATGAAACTAAAGACCAACCAAAAGAAATGAAAGAAAGGGAAATGAGATTTTAAAAAAAAGGTTACATGGAGACTAAACAACATACTACTAAAAATCCAATGGGTCAATGATGAAATCAAAGAGGAAATTAAAAAAAATACCTTGAGATAAATGACAATGAAAACATAACGATAGAAAATCTGAGACACAGCAAAAGAAGATTTAAGAGGGAAATTCATAGAGATACAGGCCTTCCTCAAAAAAGCAAGAAAAATTTCAAACAACCTAACCTACCACCTAAAAGAATTAGAAAAAGAAGAAAAAACATAACCTAAAGCCTGCAGAAGGAAGGAAATAATATCAGAGAGGAAATAAATAAAATGTAGATAAAAAGCAATAGAAAAAAATCAATAAAACCAAGAGCTGATTTTCTGAAAGGGTAAATAAAATTGACAAACCTCTGGCCTGGCTCACCAAGAAGAAAAGAGAGATAACATAAATAAAATAAAAAATAAAAGAAGGAGAAATAACCAGTACTGCAGAAATACAAAAAAAAAAAAAAAAAAAAAAAAAAGAATACAATTAGAGGCCAACAAATTGGACAACCTAAAAGAAATGGACAACTCTCTAGAAACATATAACTAACTCACCAAAACTGAATCAAGAAGAAATAGATAATTTGAACAGACTGAACACAAAAGTGGAATAGAATGTATTTAAAAAAAAAAAAGACTGTAAACAAATTTCAGGAGCAAAAGACTTCACTGGGGAATTCTACCAAACATATATAGAAGATATTATACCAATCCTTCTTAAACTCTTTCAGAAGATTGAAGAGGAGGAGGGAACACTCCCAAGGTCATTCTATGAAGCCACCATAATCCAAATATCAAAACCAGACAAAACAATACCAAAAATATAGGTGCAAAAATTCTTTTTTTCTCTGTAATTATTTTCTTTTTATTGGAGTATAGTTGCTTTACAATGTTGTGTTAATTTCTGCTGTACAACAAAGTAAATCAAGTATGTATACATATATCCCCTCCCTCTTGAACCTCTCTCCCACTCTCCCCCTCCATCCCACCCATTTAGGTCAACACAGAGCACAAAGCTGAGCTCCCTATGCTATACAGCATGTTCCCACTAGCTATCTATTTTACACATGGTAGTATATATATGTCAATCCTAATCTCCCAGTTTGTCCCACCCTCCCCTTCCCACCCTGTGTCCACATGTCCATTGTCTACATCTGCCTCTGTTCCTGTCCTGCAAATGGGACATAATTAAGCTTACAAGCTTTTGCAGAGCAAAGGAAACCATAAACAAGACAAAAAGACAATGCTCAGAATGGGAGAAAATATTTGCAAATGAAGCAACTGACAAATGATTAATCTCCAAAATATATGAACAGCTCATGCAGCTCAATAGCAAAAAAACAATCCAATCAAAAATTCTTAACAAAATATTATCAAACTGAATCCAACAGCACATAAAAAAATGTCATAATCAAGTTAAATTTATCCCAGGGTCACAAAGATGGTTCAACATAGGTAAATCAATGTGATATACCACGTCAACAAAAAAATGAGAAAAAAAACTCATGATTATCTCAAAAGATGCAGAAAAAGCATTTGATAGAATTCAACATCCATTCATGATAAAAGCTCTTACCCAAATGGGTATAGAGGGAACATATCTTGACATAGTAAAAGCCATTTATGACAAACTCACAGCCAACATGATACCCAATGGTGAAAACCTGAAAGCCTTCCTGCTAAAATCTGGAATAAGACAAGGATTGCCCACTCTAACCAATTCTATTCAACATAGTATTGGATGTCCTAGCCACAGCAGTCAAATAAGAAAAAGAAATAAAAGGTGTCCAAATTAGAAGGGAACAGGTAAAATAGTCACCATATGCAGGGGACATTATACTCTATATAGAAAATGCTAAAGACTCCACACAAAAACTACTAGAACTGATAAATGAATTCAGCAAGACAGCAGGATACGTGTAACATACAGAAATCTGTTGCATACCTTTATACTGACAAGGAAATATCACAAAGGGAGAGTAAAAAAAAAAATCCCTTTTAAAATCACATCAAAAAGAATAAAATAATTAGGAATAAACCTGAACAAGGAATTGAAAGACTTCTATGCTGAGAACTATAAAACATTGATAAGTGAAACTGAAGATGATTTAAAGAAATGGAAAGATAGCCCATGCTCTCGGATTGGAAGAATTAATATTATTAAAATGGCCATACTTCCCAAAGTAACCTACAGATTTAATGAGATCCCTATCAAATTACCCATGACATTTTTCACAGAACTAGAACTAATAATCCTAAAATTTATATGCAACCATAAAAGAACCAGAATTTCCAAAGCAATCCTGAGGAAAAAGAATAAAGCTGGAAGTATAACCTTCCTAGACTTCAGACAATACTACAAAGCTACAATAATAAAAACATAATAGTATTGGCACAAAAACAGACATATGGATTAATGGAACAGAATAGAGAGCCCAGAAATAAATCACACACCTATGGTCAATTAATCTTGGACAAAGGAGGAGAGAATATACAGTGGAGAAAAGACAGCCTCTTCTGCAAGTGGTGATGAGAAAGCTAGACAGCCACATGTAAATCAATGAACTTAGAACACTCCCTCACACCATACACAAAAATAAACTCAAAATGGCTTAATGACTTAAATATAAGACATGACACCACAAAACTCCTAGACGAGAACATAGGCAATATGATTTATTCTCTAACATAAATTGTAGCAATGTTTTCTTAGGTCAGTCTCCCAAGGCAATAGAAATAAAAGAAAAAATAAACAAATGGGACCTAATCAAACTTATAAGCTTTTGCACAGCAAATGAAACCCTAAACAAAACAAAAAAAACAACCTATGGACTGGGAGAAAATACTTGCAAATGATGTAACCAGTAAGGACTTAATTTCCAAAATATACAAACAGCTCATCCAACTCAATAATCGAAAAACAAATAACCCAATCAAAAAATGTCAGAAGACCTAAGTAGACATTTCTCCAAAGAAGACATACAGATGGACAAGAGGCACATGAAAATATGCTTAACGTCACTGATTATTAGAGAAATGCTGATCAAAACTACAAAGAAGTATCACATCACACCGGTTAGAATGGCCATCATTAAAAAGTCTACAAATAAATGCTGGAGAAGGTGTGGAGAAAAGGAAACCCTCATAAACTGTTGGTGGCAATGTAAACTGGTTCACCCACTATGGAAAACAGTATACAGGTTCCTTAAAAAACTAAAAATAGAGTTTCTATATGATCCAACAATCCCACTCCTGGTCATATATTCAGAGAAAACTTGTAATTTGAAAGGGTATATGCACCCCAATGTTCATAGCAACACTATTTACAATAGCCAAGACATGGAAGCAACCTAAATGTTCATCAACAGATGAATGGATAAAGAAGACCTGGTGTGTCTATATATATATATATATATATATATATATACACCCACCCACACACATACATATACAATGGAATATTACTGAGCCATAAAAAAGAATGAAATAATGCCATTTGCAGCAACATGGATGGACTTAGAGATTGTCATACTGGGTGAAGTAAGTCAGACACAGAAAGACAAACATCATATGATATCACTTGTATGTGGAATCTAAAATATGATACAAATTAACTTATATACAAAACAGAAATAGACTTACATACATAGAAAACAAACTTATGGTTACCAAAGGAGAAAGGGGAGGTGGAGGGATAAGTTAGGAGTTGAGATTAGCAGATATAAACTACTATATATAAAATAGATAAACAACAAGATCCTACTGTATAGCACAGAGGACTATATTCAATATCTTATAGTAGTCTATAATGGAAAAGAATATGAAAAAGAAATTGTGTGTGTGTGTGTGTGTGTGTGTGTGTGTGTGTGTGTGTGTGTGTATGTATGTATAACTGAATCACTTTGCTGTGTACCTGGAACTAACTCAACATTGCAAATCAACTATACTTCACTAAAAAAATATGAAAGTTAAAAAAAAAAAGAAAATCTAAAGAGACTGATTACTAGCATAGGAAACTGAGTCAGTAATCAAACTCTCCCAACAAACAAAAGTCCAGAACCAGACAACTTCACTGATTAATTCTACCAATCATTCATAGAATTATCAATCCTTCTTAAACTTTTCCAAAAAATAGAACTGGAGGGAACACTTCCAAACTCATTTTGTAAGGCCAGCATTACTCTGATACCAACACCAGACAAGGATGCCACAACAAAAGTACACACCTGATGAACATATATGCAAATATCATCAGCAAAATATTAGTAAACCAAATTCAACAAAATGTTAAAAAGATCATATACCATGATCAAGTGGGATTTATTTCAGGAATGCAAAGATAGTTCAACATATCCACATATCTGTGTGATACACCAGGATAACAAAATATTTAAAAACCATATGATCACCTGAATAGCTGCAGAAAAATTATTTGACAAAATTCAACATTCATTTATGATAAAAACTCGATACAAAGTGGGTATAGAGGGACCATAACCTCAACATAATAAAGGCTAAATATGACAAGCTTACAGCTAACATCATTCTTAAGGTGAAATACTGAGGCTTTCATCAAAGATCAGGAACAAAACAAGAATGCCCACTCCTGACACTTTTATTCAACATAATATTGGAAGGTCTAGTTAGAGCAATTAGGCCAGAAAAAGAAATAAAAGTCATCCAAATTGCCAAGGAAAACGTATACCTGTCATTATTTGCAGATGACATATTATGTATAGAAAACCCTAGACTCCACAGCATACTATTATAACTAATAAATTCAGTAAAGGTGTAGGATACAAAATCAGTGTGTAAAAATCATATGCTACTAATGAACTCTCAGGAAGAGAAATTAAGAAACCAATCCTAAAAATACATTTAACCAGGGATGTTAAAGTACTGAATATTGAAAACTATCAGATTTTCTCTTCATCACTGATTTTAACTAATTGAATTATGATGTGCCTTTTAGGGTTTTTTTGGTATGTGTGTGTGCTTGTGATTCATTTAGTTTTTCAGTCTGTAGCTTTTCACTTTTCATAAAATTTGGAAAAAAATTAGTCATTCATCATTTATTTAAACACTTTTCTGCATCTGCCCAACTTTCAGTTCTCTTTTTTTTTTTTTCAGTTTTTTTTCCTCTGTGCTTCATTTTGGGTAGTTTCTATTCCACTGCCTTCAAGTCACTGATATTTTCTTACGTAATATTTAATCAGCATTAACCCCAATTAGAGCATTTTAAAATCTCAGACATTATAATTTTAATCTCTAAAAGCTTAAGTCTTAATCCATAATTACCATGTCTCTGTTTAACATGTGCAGTCTTTCCTCTAACTTTTCAACATGGAAACAATTTTAAAAACTACTTAAGTGTCAGTGTCTACTAATTCTCATATGTTCACATCTGAGTCATTTTTAAATGATGGACTTTTTTCATTTTGTTTTATGAGTTGGTTGTCCTGCTTTTATGGTGTCTGGTAATTGTTGTTTGTTTGTTTTTCTAGGTTTTTGTTAGCTGTCAGGCATTGTGAATTTTACTTTGTTGTATTGTGATTTTTATTGCATTTGTTTAAATATTTTGGAGCGTTGTTCTGGGACATGTTTGAGTAAATTGAAAATACCCTGATCCTTTAGAGTCTTGCTTTTAAGCAGTTTTAGGTTAGACCAGAGTAGTGTTTGGTCTAGGGCTACTTTTTCTCCACTATTTAACTAAACACTTATGAATACTTTACCCAATGTTAACAAACTGTTGAGGAGGGTTTCTACCCTGGCTAATGGGAAGAGCACGCAATAACTTCCTTTGGTCAACTCAAGGAGTTTTAGTTTTCCCTCTAATTATCTGTTTGTTTGTTTGTTTTCCTCTTAGCCTTGAGTCGTTGCCTGACATATATATATGAGCTGATCAAGTATTCAGCTAAATGCTAAAAAGAGAATCTTCAAAGCTATCCAGAGCTCGCTCTCTTTGCAGTTCTCTCCCTGCCAAAACTCCACTTCTAGCTGCTTTAGCCTTCATAAAAGCCCAGCTCCATTTCACAACTCATGCAGACTGCTGAGCTTGCCTGTGTTTGTCCTTCTGTACAATAATCAGAAAACATTCTGTAGGCAAGATGTGAAAATTATTGGATTAATCTCCTTTGTGTGTGTTTTCTTTAACCTGTCAAAGATTATAGTCTGTTCTTGTCAGATATAAAACTTGAGACCATTAATGCATATATCTTGTCCATTTTTTAAAAAAAGTTTTTCATGCTGAAAGGTATTGTTACTGTTCAGGTTTTAGGCTCTGGTTGGTACTCCATCTTGGTCTGATATTCCCCATTATTTAATTTTTCCTTTCCTACCATCCTACATTAACCTGACCCCTGTCTATTTTGAAAACATAAAAATTTTATCCTATCCTTATTAGGTAGGATAACTTACCTAATTCTTTCTTGCATTGACCAAATATGACCCTCATAATTTTAAAAGCAAAGGCAGCCCTGCTGTGTCACCCATCCAAAGATGGATCAGTCTCTGATATCTCACGTGGCAATCTTCTTCAGTGTTATTAAAGGATGCTGAAGATTTGCTTTGTCATGGTAAAAACTGTTGCTTGTGGGAAGATTATTTAAAAATACAGTAAATACATGTATGTCTATGTGTGTGTGCACATATGTGTGTGTACATGTATCCATGTCAAAATATTGGGACATCTGTATTAGCTGTATGTTGTGCTTTGGGAGGACTTTCTTATGATTTGATCAGATATAAATTATAAGAGTTTCAGCAGGAGTTGGCAAACTTTTTTTCTAAGTTTCATGTAGTAAATATTTTAGGCTTTGAGGGTTGTATCATCTCTATGACTACTCAACTCTTCTGTTATAGTGAGAAAACAGCCACAAATAATACAAAGGAATGGGAATGGCTGTAGTCCAGTAGACTTTATAAAAAACAACTAATGGACCACATTTGGCCTGTGGGTCATAGTTTGCTGGTACTTAATCTAGAGAATGTCTTGAATATTTATGGTAGACAAAATAACTTTTGTGTCCCCTTTAGGTAGTAAATATTTTGGAAGTTTAAATTCATATAGGGACATATTATCTTAAAATGTCCTTCAAAATAATTTTAGGTTCTTTAATGAGAGCAGGAAAAAAGGGTGATATTTGAGCCATATTAATTCCATACCTGAGACCTTTGGACAATTACAAGGAAATTGCTTCCTAAAGAACAAAGGCCACTTGACAATTTTAAATTAGTTTTTTTGTGCAGTTTCTTGCTCTTTCCGACGGGTCCTGTGTGATGCTACTGCTTAAAAACTGTCCTATCTGCTTCCTTCCTTATTTGTTCTCTTTCAACTGTATTTTCCTGGCATGTAAAGATAAAGTTTAGGAGATTTCTCACACATAATTCCTGACAGGTTGGGTAAACACACTTACAAAATTTATTGAAACTTTTTAGAATATCTTGGATATTTTCTTTAATACCTTTAAGTCTTGTTGGTGCCAGAATTAAAACCTGATATGTATCAATTAGATAGGATATCAGAATAAGCATTTTAAAGAACTTACTGAAATTTATGTGGTATTTATATGTGTGAATATTCTTATTGGTCAATTTCCTTAGTTCCCAAGGAGGAATTATTCCTTTTAGCAACTTTCTTTGGTTCTGCCCAGTGTGCTACTGTTTGTGAGTGGGAGAATCAGTGATAGTAAGACAAATATTGTAAGGCATTATTATAGCATTCTTCAGAGAAATGAACTGACCTTTTCCCCTGAATCCACTTCCTAAGCCTGTGATGCCATCACAGATGTATATCATTGTTGCTACCTGCTAGACCTCATTGCCATGGGGAAAAAAACAAATAAAAGATTCAAAAGTAGCAAAGTTGCAAATATTAATAATTATTGACTTATATGCCAAAAAGAATACAAGGAAATCTAATAAGTAATTTTTCACCTTATTTTAAAATTGATGATACTTGAATTCTCTATCACTTTACTCATTTTCTGTCCTAAGTCTTACTGCCAGATGGTAAACCAGACACTGAGCTGGGCATGAAGAATACAACAAATCATATTCCCTGTACTTTTGGCAAGGAAACTGATTAAAATATAGACTACTATATGCTATGATCGAGAAATACTCAGAATACTATGGAACCATAGAAAAGGGGTTAAGCAAATCAGATTGAAACATCAGAAAAAGACTGAGGGGTTTCCTTGTCTGAATTTTGAAAGAAAATAATGTGCTATGTAAACCAAGATAAACTTGAGGCAGGATAGGAAGTATTTCATGTCAAAGGGCCCAAATATAACAGTGAACATGATCCATCAGGGGTACTAAAAGTAATTGGGTATGGTTGTAGCATAGAATGTAAAAGTAGTACTGATGAGAGGTAGCTCTGGAGAAGTAGAAGAAAATCTTGAATGCTTTACACAGGGGTTTAAAAGCATTCAGTAAAGATATGCAAAACCATGAATGAATTTAAATAAACTGCTATGAATAATTTTGTTCTTTTAGAATATTTTCTTGGAATTTTTGAAAACTGAACTTGAAAGGTGAGGGTCTTATTAGAAGGATATTTCAGCAATACAAGCAAGATATAAGGGCTTGAACTAAAAAATTGTTAGTGAGAATGATAAAAGTGGGATAGATTTCAAGGACATCTAGGAGGAAAATTAAATAGAACATAGAGTTTGTTTTAAAATTCTATTAACAGCAGTAACATATCTAAGCATGTTCTGTGTGCTGCACAGTATAAGTATTTATTTAATATTCATAAATACCATAACAGTATCAAGCAAGTATTATGATATTATACTCAGTAAAGTTATTATTCAAATCTTGTGTGGCCAACTATAAAGTTCATACCTTTAAACACTTCACTATGCAAATTTATTTTTTATTGAGATATATTCGTTGTACAATATTATATAAGTTACAAGTGTACAACATAATGATTCACAAGTTTTAAAGGTTGTATTCCATTTATAGTTATCATAAAATGTTGACTATATTCCCTGTGTTGTACAATATGTCCTTGTAGCTTATTGACTGTATTCATAATAGTTTGTACCTCTTAACCCCCTATCCCTATCTTGCCCTTCCTCCTTTCCCTCTTCCGCTGGAAACCACAAGGTTGTTCTCTTTATCTGTAGTCTGTTTTCTTTTTATGTTCACTAGTTTTTTTATTTTTTAGATTCCACATGTAAGTGATTTCATACGATATTTTTCTTCCTCTATCTGACTTACTTCAGTTAACATAATACCCTCGAAGTGCATCCATGTTGTCATAAATGGTAAAATTTCATTCTTCTTTATGGCTGAGTAGTATTCCATATATATATATATATATATACACACACACACACACACACACACACACACACACACACACACATATGCACATGCACACACACACAATGGAATATACCACATCTTTATCCATTCATCTGTTGGTGGACACTTAGGTTCTTGACAATTGTAAGTAATGCTATAAACATTGGGGTGCATGTATCTTTTAGAATTAGTGTTTTTGTTTTATTTGGATATATACTCGGGAGTGGAATTGCTGGATCACATGGTAGTTCTACTTTTAGATTTTTGAGAAACCACCATTCTGTTTTCCACAGTGGCTGTACCAATTTACATTCCCAACAACAGTGTATGAGGGTTCCCTTTTCTTCACAACCTTGCCAACATTAGATATTTGTGGTATTTTTGATGATAGCCATTCTGACAGGGGTGAGGTGATATCTCATTGTTGTTTTAATTTGCATTTTTCTGATGATTAACATAGTTGAACATTTTTCCATGTGCCTATTGGCCATATGTATGTCTTCATTGGAAAAATGTCTATTCAGATCTTCTGAACTTTTATAGTCAGGCTGTTTGTTTTTTGATATTGAGTTGTATAAGCCTTTATGTATTTTGGATGTTAACCCCTTTTTGCTACAATTCATGTCAAAGAGTGTTTTGCCTATGTTTTCTTCTAGGCGTTTTATGTTTTCTCCTCTTACATTTAGGTGTTTAATCCATTTGGTGTTTATTTTTGAATATGGTATAAGATGTTCTACATCCATTCTTTCACATGTAGCAATTTAGTTTCACCAGCACCACATATTGAGGAGACTTTTTTCTCCGTTGTGTATTCTTGCCTCCTTTGTCATAGATTAATTGACCATGTAAGTATGTTGGTTTATTCTGGGCTTTCTGTTCTGTCCCATTGATCTCTGTGTCTGTTTTTGTGCCAGTACCATACTGTTTTGATTACTTACTTTTGTACTATAGTCTGAAGACAGGGAGAATGATTTCTTCAGCTCTGTTCTTTCTCAAGGTTGTTTTGGCTATTCAGGAACTTTTGTTTTTCCATACAAATTAAAAAAATTTTTGTTATAGTTGTGTGAAAAATGCCATAGGTAATTTGTTAGGGATTGCATTGAATATGTAGATTGTCCTGGATAGTCTGGTCATTTTAACAATATAAATTCTTCCAGTTCATGAACACAATATATCTTTCCATCTGTTTGTTTCATCTTTAATTTCTTTCATTAATGTCTTATAGTTTCCTGAGTACAGGTCTTTTATATCTTTACTTAGGTTTATTCATAGGTATTTTATTTTTCTTGATTCAGTGGTAAATGGGATTGTTTCCTTAATTTCTCTTTCTGATACTTCATTGTTAGTGTATAGAAATGCAACAGATTTCTGTATATTAATTTCATATCCTGCAACTTTACGAAATTCATTAATGAACTCTAGTAGTTCTGTTGGTGTCTTTAGGATTTTCTATGTACAGTATCATGTCATCTGCAGACAGTGACTGTTTTACTTCTTCCTTTCCAATTTGTATTTATTTTATTTCTTTTTTTCCTCTGATTACTGTGGCTAGGACTTCCAATACTGTGTTTAATAAAAGTGGTGAGAGTACGCATCCTTGTCTTATTCCTGATCTTAGAGGAAATGCTTTCAACTTTTCACTGTTGAGTAATGATTTTAGCTGTGGTTTTGTGATGTATGTCCTTTATTATGTTGAGATATGTTCTCTATATGCCCATTTTGTGGATAGGTTTTATTGTAATTGGATGTTGAATTTTGTCAAAAGGTTTTTCTGCATCTACTGAGATGATCATATGATTTTTATTCTTCTATTTGATAATGCAGTGTATCACATTGATTTTTGTAGATACTGAAAAATTCTTGCATCTCTGGGGTAAAACCCACTTGATCATGGTGTATGATCTTTTAAATGTAACACTGGATTGGTGTACTAACATTTTGTTCAGGATGTTTGCGTTTATGTTCATCTGTGATACTAGCCTGTAAATTTGTGTGTGTGTGTGTGTGTGTGTGTGTGATAATCTTTGTCTGGTTTGGTATCAGGGTGATGCTGGCCTCATAAAATGAGTTCAGAAGCATTCCTTCCTCTGCAATTTTTGGGAATAGTTTGAGACGGTAAGATGTTAACACTTCTCTAAATGTTTGGTTTGGTAGAATTCACCTGTGAAGCCATCTGGTCCTGTCCTGGACTTTAGTTTCCTGGAAGTTTTTAAATTGCTGATTCTATTTCATTACTGGTAATATGTCTGTTAATATTTTCTCTTTTTTCCTGGTTCACTCTTAGCAGATTGTATGTTTCTAAGAATTTGTCCATTTCTTCTAGGTTGTCCACTTTATTGCCTTATAGTTGTTGGCAAATTTTATTTTTTAAGAAGTATTTGCTTACTATAGGCCAATATCTATTATATGTGCTTTTTGAATATTAACTCAATTTTAAGTGCGTTGAGTTTGATATGCACATGATACAATAATGATTAAGTGCTAATAAAAGTATGTGTATGTTTATTTGTTTGAATATATAAATTTTATAGTCTTCAGGCTATAGATTTTTTAAATTTATTTTATTTTTTAATTAGAAAATTATTTTTTATTTTTAATTGGAGTTTAGTTGCTTTACAATATTGTGTCAGGCTATAGTTTTTATGTAAATATTTCAAAGGGAGTAAGGACATGTGGAAAAGAGATTATTTGTAGCTTCCCTGGAGAAATTGGCTGGGGAATAAGATCACTGAAAGAAAAGAAATGAAGAAGCCAAAATGTAATTTTTTGGAAGGCATATAAAGAAAAAGAGTAATGAATGAGAGACAGAGTATAATAGTCTCACCTCTGGCCAGTTTTAGGTAGTAATGAGCCATATTTTCCATGGGCCTCAGCATGAAAATCATCTACATCATTGGTTGGATGGTGGGATCAGAAACCCATTTGCAGAGATTTGAAGTAGGAAGGAGACTGTAGTTAGGTACATGAGCTGGGTCTGCAAAAACTGAAATGACATGAGAAAATGAAGAGAGAGGCTGCTGAGTAGAAGTGGATTGGCAAGTTTCTTGGAGGAAGAATGACAAGAATAGGATAACAGACATAGTGCAGAATACTAAAAACTTACAACCCGAAGTTCAGAGATAAAATATTTCACGTGTGGGACAGCTGTATTTAAATCAATGAAGTTAGAACACTCCCTCACACCATAAACAAAAATAAATTCAAAATGGCTTAATGACTTAAATATAAGACATGACACCATAAAACTCCTAGAAGAGAACATAGGCAAGACTCTTTGATATAAATTGTAGCAATGTTTTCTTAGGTTAGTCTCTCAAGGCAAAATATATTAAAGCAAAAATAAACAAATGGAGCCTAATCAAACTTATAAGTTTTTCACAGCAAAGGAAACCATGAACAAAATAAAAAGAACACCTACAGACTGGGAGAAAATATTTGGAAATGTTGCAACCAACAAGGGCTTAATGTGCAAAATATACAAACAGCTCATGCAACTCAGTAACACAGAAAAAATAAACAACCCAATCAAAAAATGGGCAGAAAACCTAAATAGTCATTTCTCCAAAGAAGACATATATATATGGCCAACAGGCACATGAAAAATGCTCCACATTGCTAAGTATTAGAAAATGCAAGTCAAAACTACAATGAGGTATCACATCACACTGGTCAGAATGGCCATCATCCACATGTCTACAAATAATAAATGCTGGAGAGGGTGTAGAGAAAAGGGAACCCTCATACACTGTTGGTGGGAATGTAAATCGGTATAGCCTCTATGGAGAACAATATGGAGGTTTCTTAAAAAACTAAAAAGAGAGTTTCTGTGTGACCCAGCAATCCCACTCCTGGGCATATATCCAGAAAAGACAAAAACTCTAATTCAAGAAGATACATGCACCCCAATGTTCATAGCAGCACTATTTATGATAGCAAAGACATGGAAGCAACCTAAATGTCCATTGACAGATAACTGGATAAAGAAGATGTGGTAAATATATATATAGATAGATAGATAGATAGATAGATAGATACAAAGAGTGGAATATTACTAAGCCATAAAAGAGAATGAAATAATGCCATTTACAGCAGCATGGGTGAACCTAGAGATTATCATACTAAGTAAAATCAGACAGAGAAAGACAAATATTACATGATATCACTCATATGTGGAATTTAAAAAATAGTACAAATGAACTTATATACAAAACAGAAACAGACTAGCAGACACAGGAAACAAACTCGTGGTTACCAAAGGGGAAGGGATAAATTAGGAGTATGGTATTAACAAATACACACTACCAAAAATAAAATAGATAAACAACAAGGATTTACTGTATAGCACAGGGAACTATATTCACTATCTTGTAATAACCTATAATTGAAAAGAACTCACTTTGCTGGATACTTTGCTGTACACCTGAAACAATTACAATATTGTAAATCAACTGTACTTCAATAAAAAAAATATTTCAAGTGTGTTCAGGGTACAGGATTTAGTTTTTTAAAACAGAGGATAACATTATGCATGCTCCCCCAACAGAATGTTGCAAATGGGTTACTTAGGGGAGGCAGGTGTAATTAATTATTCTTCTGAGTGTCCTTTAAATGGGACAAATGAGCCTCATGAATCAAGCATGGTAGAATTTGCTTATGTCTGAATTACTTTCACTTTTCTAGAATTTTATTACTTGCAAAATTTGAAAAGGATTTTTTAAAGAGGAGGAATGCTGATATTTCTGTGTTTATCTTGTCTATGAGTGTTTAGTGAGGAGAAGAGTTATATTTAATTTTTACAACATTAAAAATTAATTGGTATATGAAGTAAAATTTAGGTAAAAATATCTATAGGGCCAGAAAGTACCAAAATTTTCTTTCACCCGTCATAGTTTCTCTGTGTTTAAATATAATTAGCAATGTGTTTTATGCACTTGGGTATAGCTAACTGCATTTCATAATTACACTCAAGTCCCCAGTGTAGGTTTATCCTAAGCAAGAAGGAAAAACTATTGGTTTTCCTTTCCATGTTTTTATATCACAGACAGTAGGGAAAGAAAGACCAATAAATCACTACAGCCTTTATGTATATCATATATATATATATATATATATATATATATATATATATATATATATATATAAATATTCAGCCAGCTGTCAGAGCCCGTGCAGCTGAGAACCACAAATGAGCTGACCTGACCTACTTGTGGTTTGGTGCAGTTTTCCCTTTTCCATCTCAGTTAATTATACCTTTAGAGACAACTCAGATTTGTTTATTAAAAAAAAGAAAAAGAAAATCCTCTATTTTTTTCTCAGTAATTTTGATGACCTTATATTTCCTGTGATTCTCCTTGTTTTTTTTAAATAAAAAACTATTTTCTTCCTTTGAGGAAATTTTCTTTTAAGCTTTTTTTATTTTTTTTATTTACAACTACTGCATTTTCTGTGTCAGAAAAGAAAAGTCATTCAAATTGGGGAAATGGCAGTCAAGTCTCTGCCAAGTTTGTCAATGTCATTTTGTTCCCAGGAGAGATGATTTTCTCTCATTTCACAAATGTCACATAGATACCAGAGAATAAGCTTATACAAGTTGAAAAATAGAAAGCATGTGAGGGTCAGAACAAGGGACATAGACTCGGGCTAGTGTTTTAGTCTTTATGTGCTTCTGCATAACTATCTATAAAATGGGTATTATGGTTGTGCCTGTCTCACATTTGTACCAAAGGAATTAATAAGCTATTTCTTATGAAATTATTTGAGGTTCCCACAGTAAACATTTAATAAGTTATAAGGAATATATATAAAATAATGTATGACTATGAAACTATATATATATATATATATATGTATATATGTGTGTGATATATTATTTCACAGTATCAGAGCAAAACATTTTTAGGTATTTATAAAATGTGTAATTTCACAGAGAGGACAGTTTCTAACATGGCCCATCTGTGCTTAGCACTGTGCTGTGCAGAGAGTAGATAATGAAGAAAAAAAGTAGGAAGGATGTAAAATGACAACTGTTAGATATATTTACTACTATTAATTTTCCTGTGCTCAGCAATAGCTTAAAAAATCAGAATATTTCTATAGTAGTCAGGATAGAGTTTGCTATATTGTGGTATCAAGTAAATCCCCAAATATTTATGGATTAACAATACAAGCCTTTATTGTTCCTTCATTTAAAGTCCAGTGCATCCAAACCTGCCATCCTCTTTTGAAACTGACCGATTTTGAACACATCGGTCTGTAACCTGTTATGAATGGTGAAAAAAAATAAAGTCACTTTTATTTACTAAACATAATTGAGCTTCTAATCTTGAGAATCAAAGACATGAGCCTACTGAGATGCAAGGTGGTTCAGAAAGGCAGCTTTGGGGCTTCCATGGTGGTACAGTGGTTAAGAATCAACCTTCCAATGCAGGGAACATGGGTTCAAGCCCTGGTCAAAAGATCCCACATGCTGTGGAGCAACTAAGCCTGCACACCACAACTACTGAGCCTGCGCACTACAGCCCGCAAGCCACAACTGCTGACCCACGTGCCACATCTACGGAAGCCCGTGCACCTAGAGCCCATGCTCTGCAACAAGAGAGACCACTGCAATGAGAAGCCTGCACACCACAATGAAGAGTAGCCAGCACTCACTGCCACTACAGAAAGCCCACGCATAGCAATGAAGACCCAATGCAACCAAAAATAAATAATAAAAGGCAGCTTTGCTCTATACCTAGGAAAATGAAGTTATTTAGTAAACTCATAGCATTATGTTATAATTCCTCTTAGAAGTATAATTCTCAAAACTAAAGTTTCACAAACAGACATTATCTAAAATGAACTGGTAGACACATACACAGAACCACACACACAATCACACACACACATAGATATACACGTTGGTATTTTAATAATTTGAGGCACATTAACCCTTAATTCCTGAAATATTTTTTAATTGCAAACATAACTAAAAAAAACTCTTCTTTAATGCTATGAGATTAGAAATCAATTACAGGGAAAACACTGTAAAAACCACAAATGCATGGAGGCTAAACAGTGCACTGCCAAATAACCAAGAGATCACTGAAGAAATCAAAGAAGAAATAAAAAATACCTAGAAACAAATGGCAATGAAAACACGATGATCCAAAACCTATGGTACACAGGAAAAGTTGTTCTAAGAGGGAAGTTACAGCAATTCAAGCTAACCTCGAGAAAAAATAAAAATCTCAAATAAACAATCTAACCTTACAGCTAAAGCAACTAGAGAAAGAAGAAGAAAAAAAAAAAAACCCCAAAGGTAGTAGAAGGAAAGAAATCATAAACATCAGAGCAAAAATAAATGAAAAGGAAACGAAGAAAACAATAGCAAAGATCAATAAAACTAAAAGTTGGTTCTTTGAGAAGATAAACCTTTAGCCAGACTCATCAAGAAAAAAAGGGAGAGGACTCAAATCAATAAAATTAGAAATGAAAAAGGAGAAATTACAACTGACACCGCAGAAATACAAAGGATCATAAGAGACTACTACAAGCAACTATATGCCAATAAAATGGACAACCTAGATGAAATGGGCAAATTCTCGGAAAGGTTACAACTTTCCAAGACTAAACCAGGAAGAATTAGAATATAGAAACAGACCAATCACAAGTAATGAAATTGATACTGTAATTAAAAACTTTCCAGCAAACAAAAGTCCAGTACCAGATGACTTCACAGGTGAATTCTATCAAACATTTAGAGCATAGTTAACACCTATCCTTCTCAAACTCTTCCAAAAAACTGCAGAGGCAGGAGCACTTCCAAACTCATTCTACAAGGCCACCATCACCCTGATACCAAAACCAGACAAAGAAGTCACAAAAAAAGAAAAGTACAGACCAGTATCACATAGACACAAAAATCCTCAACACAATACTAGCAAACAGAATCCAACAGCACATTAAAAAATCATACACCATGATCAAGTGGGACTTATCCCAGGGATGCATGGATTCTTCAATATGCAACACAATGTGATACACCATATTAACTAAGAATAAAAGCCATATGATATCTCAATAGATGAAGAAGAAGCTTTTGACAAAATTCAACATCCATTTATGATAAAAACTCTCCAGAAAGTGGGCATTGAAGGAACCTAACTCAACATAATAAAGGCAATATATGACAAACACACAGCAAATATCATTTTAAATTGTGAAAAACTGAAAGCATTTCCTCTAAGATCAGGAACAAGACAAGGATGTCCACTCTCACCACTGTTATTCAACATAGTATTGGAAGTCCTAGGCATGGCAATCAGAGAAGAAAAAGAAATAAAAGAATACAAGAAGAAGTAAAACTGTCACTGTTTGCAGATGACATGACACTATACATAGAAAATCCTACAGATGCCACCAGAAAACTAATAGAGCTCATCAATGAATTTGGTAAAGTTGCAGGATACAAAATTAACTCACAGAAATCTCTTGCATTCCTATACACTGACAACAAAAGATCAGAAAGAGAAACTGAGGAAATAATCCCATATACCATCACATCAAAAAGAATAAAATGCCTAGGAAAAAAACCTACCTAAGGAGGCAAAAAACCTGTACCCAGAAAACTATAAAACACTGATGAAAGAAATCAAAGATGACACAAACAGATGGAGAAGTATACCATGTTCCTGGATTGGAAGAATAAATACTGTGAAAATGACTATAATACCCAAAGCAATCTACAGATTCAATGCAATCCCTACCAAATTACCAATGGCAGTTTTTACGGAACTAGAACAAAAAATCTTAAAATTTGTATGGAGACACAAAAAACCCCGAACAGCCAAAGCAGTCTTGAGGGAAAAAACCAGAGGTGGAGGAATCAGGCTCCCCGATTTCAAACTATACTACAAAGCTACAATAATGAAGACAATATGGTATTGGCACAAAAACAGAAATGTAGATCAATGGTACAAGATAGAAAGCCCAGAGGTAAATCCATGCACCTATGATCACCCAATCTATGATAAAGGGGGCCAGAAAGTGCAATGGAGACAAGACAGCCTCTTCAATAAATGGTTCTGGGAAAACTGGACAACTACATGTAAAACAATGAAATTAGAACACCCCCTAACACCATACACAAAAATAAACTCAAAATGGATTACAGACCTAAATGTAAGACCAGACACAATAAAACTCTTAGAAGATAACATGGGAAAAACACTCTTTGACATAAATCACAGCAAGATCTTTTATGACTCAGCTCCTAGAGTAATGAAAATAAAAATGAAAATAAGAGAATGGGACCTAATGAAACTTAAAAGCTTTTGCACAGCAAAGGAAACCATAAACAAGACGAAAAGACAACCCACAGAATGGGAGAAAATATTTGCAAATGAAGCAATGGACAAAGGATTAATCTCCGAAACATACAAACACTTCATGCAGCTCAATATCAAAAAAACAAACAACCCAGTTAAAAAAAATGGATGGAAGACCTAAATAGACATTTCAGCAAAGAAGATATACATATGGCCAAGAGGCACATGAAAAGATGCTCAACAGAACTAATTAATAGAGAAATGCAAATCATAACTGTAATGAGATATCACCTCACACCAGTCAGAATGGCCATCATCAAAAAATCTACAAACAATAAATGCTAGAGAGGATGCAGGGTAAAGGGAGCCCTCTTGCCCTGTTGGTGGGAATGTAAATTGATACAGCCACTGTAGAGAACAGTAGGGAGGTTCCTTAAAAAACTAAAAATAGAACTACCATATGACCCAGCAATCCCACTACTGGGCATATATCCTGAGGAAACCTTAATTCAAAAAGACACAGGTACCCGAATGTTCATTGTAGCACTATTTACAATATCCAGGACATGGAAACATCCTAAATGTCCATCAACAGATGAATGGATAAAGTAGATGTGGTATATATATACAATGGAATATTACTCAGCCATAAAAAGAAATGAAATTGGGTCATTTGTAGAGATGTGGATGGACCTTGAGTCTGTCATACAGAGTGAAGTAAGTCAGAAAGAGCAAAATAAATATCATATATTAATGTATATATGTGGAATCTAGAAAAATGGTACAGATGAACTTATTTGCAGGGCAGGAATAGAAAGGTAGATGTCGAGAATGGACATGTGGACCCGGTGGGGGGAGGGGAGGGTGGGATGAATTGGCAGATTAGGTGTGACATAAATACACTACCATGTGTAAAATAGATAGCTAGTGGGAACATGCTGTATAGTACAGGAAGCTCAGCTTGGTGCTCTGGGACGACCTAGAAGGGTGGGATAAGGGGGTGAGGGAGTTCCAAGAGGAAGGGGATATATGTATACATATAGCTGATTCACTTCATTGTACAGCAGAAACTCACACAACATTGTAAATCAATTATACTCCAATAAAAAAAAAGAAACCTTTAGTACTCTGAGCCATGACTTATACCTACATTAGTGATTTAAATTTAATTCAACTGTCAAGGGACATATTTCCTTTGTGTTAACCACGTGTATCTCTATATCTTTCTAATTTTTTGTTTTTTTCCCCAAAGTTTGGAAGCTTAGAAACTCCATTTCCAAGAGTTGTGTTCATCAGAGTTCTCTAAGTGATGTATGGTCTGTCCTTCAGAAGCATTAGTTTGAGATTTGGAAGGGGAATTGGAATCTTTTTCACTCTTTCATCAGCAGTGACAGCAGATATGTGGGTTTCTCAGGGTCACACTTTACAGATTCCTTTGTCCCTTTGTCATCCACTTTAGAGTGAGACACAGTAAGCAAAGTATGCAGAAGTTTCTTGAATGTTCCTGATATAGAAGCATCAAAAACTCTTTTGAAGAAATATAATTGTGATAGTCAGAATAAAGACTACCTCTACACACACACACACACACACACACACACACACACACACACACACACACACACGTTCATACCCTAATTCCCAGAACCTGTATGTTATTTTACATGACAAAAGGGACTCTGCAGTTGTGATTAAGATTAAGGAAATTAAGATGAGAAATAATCCTGGAATATCCATGTAGGCTCAATCTAATCCCTCTTGTCCTTAAAAGCTGTGAACCTTTCTGGTGTGGTCAAAGGGAGATGTAAATATGGGGGGAAGAAAGTCAGAGATACAATACTAATGGCTTTGAAGACAGAGGAAGGGGGCCAGGAGCCAAGATGTGCACACAGCCTCTAGAAGCTAGAAAAGGCAAACAGAGTCTCTCCTAGAGTCTCCAGAAATGAATGCAGCCTTGCTGACATTATAGCCTGATGCAACCTGTTGTGGTCTTCAGACTTTCAGAACTGTAAAACAACAAATTTTTATTTTTAAGCCACAATTTATAGTAATTTATTATAGCAGCAATAGGAAACTAGTAGAGGTAATTTCCTACATCTTAGATAAAAATAGATATTATCAATCTTTTTAGGAATAAAAAAATTATGTAGTGCTATTTGAATATTCACTTTAATTTTGTCTAAATTTGAGTCTGTATTCATATTTGAGTGGATATTCTGTTATTTAGTAATTTTTCATATTTTATAATCTTCCCACATCTGTCAACATGCCAACATATGTGTATGGGAGCAGTGGATGGGTGAGGTCTTCATAAAAGAAGAATCGAGGCAAAAACAGTGTTTTTCTTTTCTCTGGCCTGTTTCACTTCAGTCAAGAGGGTTCCATCCTTTCTAGTAGACAAACTATACTCTCCTTTCTTAAGTATGTGGATCCTCATTTCCCCAAATATTCAAAGCTAGATCCTTCATTCACTACTTATACTAGCTGAGTGTAAGGAAGTTTCTGCCAATTTAGCAGCAGAATTAATATTAATAAATTGTATCATCAAATAAATCACCTTTTCCATGTAACAGTTTAATAAACTGCTGGCAGACCAATTAGCTTTACTCATAGATGACTTGTTCTTGAATATCCTTTTATTTCCAAGTCACTTGAAAAGACAAAATGTTTTTGTTAGTTAATGTCCAGTTTAATTAGCTTCCATTGAAATATTGATTTTACATTAAGGAAGATAAAGGCTAAAGTATTGGCAGCTGAATGTTGTTTTTATAAAAAACTGACGGTTTACAGATAGAAAAGACATTGTGCTGTCATTGCTCTGTCACTTTTGTGCAATTTCAATATGTACATTACTCTCTATATACAGCAGTACTTATAGTGCTCCTGAACTTTTAATATCTTGGTTGAAGAGGCCAGGTCAAAATCTCTACATCTGGATTAAATAAACATGCAACCCTACCTATTTATACATCAGGAATATCACATACATGATTTTTTCCTATGCAAATCTATACTTGGAAAACTTACAGGACTTGTTTATGGTGTAGCACCAACTTTCCTTGAACTTGTTGAACTCTATCTGGTAACTGCCAGTATATTTTAATCTTGGCTTTAATAATGGCTGTGGTGATGTCCAAGAAAAGCGAAAGATGACTGAGGCAATGCCTTTGATAAGTTTCATTCTGTTCTTTTCCTTGTATGTGTGTGTGTATGTCTATGTAGATATATGCATATGTTTTCCTCTGTGGAGAAATGGTTATGAATGAAAATTTTGCATTATTTTATTGAATTAGGTAATTATCTTACTGGGATATTTAGTGAATAAAACAAAAATTAAGTTCTTAAAAAAGTCTACTAACAATATAGGTATTGAGGGCTTATAACCTTTGTTTCTTAGAAAATGTGACATGGAGAATGGAAATTTGCATGCTCAGAACCCTGTATTATGCTATTTTAAAATTAATATTTTATGATAGTGTTGTAATAAACACTTTTTAATGATTTTTTAACATCTTTATTGGAGTATAATTGCTTTACACGGGTGTGTTAGTTTCTGTTTTATGACAAATTGAATCAGCTATACATATCCCTATATCCCCATATCACCTCTCTCTTGCATCTCAGTCCCACCCTCCCTATCCCACCCCTCTAGGTGGTCACAAAGCACCGAGCTGATCTCCCTGTACTATGCGCTGCTTCCCACTAGCTATCTATTTTACATTTGGTAGTATATATAAGTCCATGCCACTCTCTCACTTCCTCCCAGCTTACCCTTCCCCCTCCCCATGTCCTCAAGTCCATTCTCAATGTCTGCGTCTTTATTCCTGTCCTGTCCCTAGGTTCTTCATAACCATTTTTTTTTTAGATTCCATATATATGTGGTATTTGTTTTTCTCTTTCTGACTTACTTCACTCTGTAAGACAGACTCTAGGTCCATCCACCTCACTACAAATAACTCAATTTCATTTCTTTTTATGGCTAAGTAATATTCCATTGTATATATGTGCCACATCTTCTTTATCCATTCATCTGTCAATGGACACTTAGGTTGCTTCCATGTCCTGGCTATTGTAAATAGTGCTGCAGTAAACATTGTGGTACATGACTGTTTTTGAATTATGGTTTTCTCGGGGTATATGCTCAGTAGTGGGATTACTGGGTCATATGGTAGTTCTATTTTTAATCTTTTAAGGAACCTCCATACCGTTCTCCATAGTGGCTGTATCAATTTACATTCCCACCAACGGTGCAAGAGTGTTCCCTTTTCTCCACACCCTTTCTAGCGTTTATTGTTTGTAGATTTTTTGGTGATGGCCATTCTGACTGGTGTGAGGTGATACCTCATTGTAGTTTTGATTTGCATTTCTCTAATGATTAGTGATGTTGAGCATTCTTTCATTTGCTTGTTGGCAATCTGTATATCTTCTTTGGAGAAATATCTATTTGGGTCTTCTGCCCATTTGGGGATTGGGTTGTTTGTTTTTTTGTTATTGAGCTGCCTGAGCTGCTTGTAAATTTTGGAATTAATCCTTTGTCAGTTGCTTCATTTGCAAATATTTTCTCCCATTCTGAGGGTTATCTTTTTGTATTGTTTATGGTTTCATTAACTTTGCAAAATCTTTTTGCAAAATCTTTTAAGTTTGCTGTGCAAAATCTTTTAAGTTTCATTAGGTCCCATTTGTTTATTTTTGTTTTTATTCGCATTTCTCTAGGAGGTGGGTCAAAAAGGATCTTGCTGTGATTTATGTCATAGAGTGTTCTGCCTAAGGCCAGACACTATAAGCATTTTTATGAATCAAACTGTCCTGGGTATTTGGACATGATGGAAGATGGTTGCCTAAATGACATCTCCAGAGTCATCTTTGATCTTTTGCTCCATAAATCTACCTGCTTGTGAGAAATCTCTTCTTGGCTGAATGACAGGCATTTTAATTGTACTTAGAGTCACCATATTATTCCCATGTTACAAACAACTTTTTTGCTTCTGTTCCCTATCACAGTGAATAGCACCATCAGAAGATGGCATCAGTTTTAACACACTCTCTACCTCATCTTTCTCCATCCCTACTGTGATCCTTGGAAGCCCTGCCAATTTTGTGCCAGGCTTGGATAGGGTAAACTTCTTCCAATTCTATCCAAAAGCCTAGATTCTGCCTTCCTAAATGCAGTGGTCGATGGTTGTCTAAGAGGTCTTCCAAACCTCCTCAGGATTATTCCTTGAAGCAGGGTGTGGATTCCAATCATTTCTGAGACTTACAGAGTGCTGGCCCATTCCAATCCTTGGAAATCTCCCCCAAGTTGCTTGCCTGATTCTCAAAGGCAATGCCTTTTTAGAATACCTAACACATCTCCTCCACTCGGTTCAAGCTTTTGGGAAAAGTCTATTCTTTCAGATTATGTTTGCTTCCCATGGTCCCTTCTTAGGACTTATCCCAATGCCACTACAATCCTTAAGGCAGACAATCAAAAATGTTACTTACAATAAGATAAAAAGAAAAGAATTGAGAGGAAAATATGAAATTTAATATCTTAAAATATGCTTGGCTGCAAGTATGTGTGACTTTGTTTATTGCATGTAGTTTTTAAAATTTTATTTTATATATAGTAGCGTGTATATGTTAATCCCAACCTCCTAATTTATCCCTCCCCCCTTTTCCCATTTGGTCAGTTTGTTTTCTATGGCTGTGGGTCTATTTCTGTTTTGTAAATAAGTTCATTTATATCTTTTTTTTAGATTCCACATATAAGCGATATAATATGATATTTCTCTGTCTGGCTTGCTTCACTTACTATGATAATCTCTAGGTCCATCTATGTTGTTGCAAATGGCATTATTTCATTCTTTTTTATGGCTGAGTAGTATTCTATTGTGTATATATACCACATGTTCTTTATCCATTCATCTGTCAATGGACATTTATTTTGCTTCCATGTCTTGGCTATTGTAAATAGTGCTGCAATGAACATTGGGGTGCATGTATCCTTTTGTATTATGATTTTCTCTGGATATATGCCCAGGATTGCTGGATCATATGGTAGTTCTCTTTTTAGATTTTTAGGAACCTCCATACTGTTCTCCATAGTGGTTGTACCAATTTACATTCCCACCAACAGTGTAGGAGGATTCCCTTTTCTCCACACCCTCTCCAGCATTTATTGTTTGTAGACTTTTTGATGATGGACATTCTGACAGGTGTGAGGTCATTGTAGTTTTGATTTGCATTTCTCTAGTAATTAATGATGTTCAGCATCTTTTTCATGTGCTTTCTGGCCATCTGTATGTTTTCTATGGAGAAATGTGTATTTAGATTTCTGCCCATTTTTTGATTGGGTTGTTTGTTTTATATTGAGCTGTATGAGCTGTTTGTATATTTTGGAAATTAAGCCCTTGTCAGTTGCATTGTTTGCAAATATTTTCTCCCATTCTGTAGGTTGTCTTTTGGGGTTGTTTATGGTCTCCTTTGCTGTGCAAAAGCTTTTAAGTTTGATTGGATCCCAATTTTTAATTGCTGTTTTTATTTCCATTACTCTAGGAGACGGAGCCAAAAAGACAGTGCTGTGATTTATGTCAAAGAGTGTTCTGCCTATGTTTTACTCTAGGAGTTTTATAGTGTCCTTCCTTACATTTAGGTCTTCAGTCCATTTTGAGTTTATTTTTGTATATGGTGTTAGAGAATGTTCTATGTCATTCTTTTACATATAGGTGTCCAGTTTTCCCAGCACCGCTTATTGAAGAGACTGTATTTTCTCCATTGTATATCCTTGCCTTCTTTGTTGCAGATTGACTATAAGTGCATGAGCTTATTTGGCTTTCTATCCTGTTCCATTGATCTATATGTCAGTTTTTGTGCCAGTTCTATACTGTTTTGATGACCGTAGCTTTGTAGTATATTCTGAAGTCAGGGAGCCTGATTCCTCCGGCTCTGTTCTTCTTTCTCAAGATTGCTTTGGCTATTCAGGGTCTTTTGTTTTTCCATTCAAATTAAAATTTTGTTTTGTTTTTATTCTGTGAAAAATGCCATTGGTAATTTGATAGGGATTGCATTGAATCTGTAGATTGTCTTCAGTAGTATAGTCATTTTAACAATATTGATTCTTACAATCCAAGAACACAGTATATTTTTCTATCTGTGTTATCTTCAATTTCTTTTATCAGCTTCTTATAGTTTTCTTAGTATGGATCTTTTGCCTCCTTAGGTAGGTTTATTCCTAGGTATTTTAGTCTTTTTCATGTGATGGTTAATGGGAAGTTTTCCTTAGTTTCTCTTTCTGGACTTTTATTGTTAGTGTATAGAAATGTAACATTTCTGTGTGTTATTTTTCTATCCTGCAACATGATTGAATTCATTGATGAGCTCTAGTAGTTTTCTGGTAGCATCTTTAGGATTTTCTATGTATAGTATCATGTCACCTGCAAACAGTGACAGTTTTATTTTACAATTTGGATTTGTTTTATTTCTTTTTTTTTTCTTTTGCGGTACGTGGGCCTCTCACTGTTGTGGCCTCTCCTGTTGCGGAGCACAGGCTCCAGACACGCAGGCTCAGCGGCTGTGGCTCATGGGCCCAGCTGCTCTGTGGCATGTGGGATCTTCCCGGACTGGGGCACAAAGCTGCATTCCCTGCATCGGCAGGCAGACTCTCAACCGCTGCGCCACCAGGGAAGCCCTCTTTTTCTTTTCTGATTGCTCTGGCTAGGACTTCCAAAACTATTTTGTATAAAAGGAGAGAGTGAGCATCCTTGTCTTGTTCCTGATTTTAGAGGAAAAAAAAACTACAGAGGAAGGAACACTTCAGAACTCATTCTGTGAGGCCACCATCACCGTGACACCAAAACCAGACAAAGGTACCACAAAAAAAGAAAATTATAGGTCAATATCACCAAAGAACATAGATACAAAATTCTCAGCAAAATACTAGCAAGCCAAATCCAACAATACATTAAAAGGATCATACACTATGATCAAGTGGGATTTATCCCAGGGATGCAAGGAATTTTCAATATCTGCAAATTAATCAGCATAATACACTACATTAACAAATTGAAAAATAAAAACCGTATGATCACTATGATCTTATTAAAACCATATGGCTTTTTATGATCTCACTTGATGCAGAAAAAGCTTTTGATAAAATTCAACATCCATTTATAATAAAAACCCTCCAGAAAGTGGGCATAGAGGGAACATACCTCAACATAATAAAGGCCATCTATGACAAACCCACAGCTAACATAATACTCAATTGTGAAGAGCTGAAAATAGTTCCTCTAAGATCAGGAATTAGAGAAGGATGCCCACTCTGCGTGTGTGTGTGTGTGTTTTTGAATATATTGTACTTCCTCTAGTTGTGGGTAGATTTAATGTAAGATGGCAATAAATTGATCATTTTTTTCTTAAAACAAATGGTAAAAAGAGGGTTTTGGGGGTCTCTCTGAAATTTATTACTGTTCTGTAGAACTATCCAATAACAATTTTATATCAAATGTAAGGTATAGATATATAGATGTAGATATAAAATACATATATATATTCGGTTATCAAAATGGGTAATTTTTTTCACCCATGTACCCTAGAAGGTCTATGAATATGATTTATGCGGTCGATTAGCTCCTTGATATGGTATATGGTACACAGAAAATTGTGTATTTCAATTCTTCTATGTGTAGTGACTGTAGTTCTAATCAAATTTTCAAATGGCCCATGCTCCTCATAAAAGCCTTGATAAAAAGTGTTTGACTTTCTCACATTCCCTGGATTATATATGCCAGGGTATCCAAGAAAGTAACTATGTCATTCCTTCTATGAGTGAAATGAGGAGGGAATAAGTTTGGGAGTTTTTAAACAAGAAATGGAGCAAATGGTATGCTTTATGAAAGCTGAGATTAATGCAGATGCATTGATTGTGTTTTTCATTAAACTAATGAGAAGGCTAAAAATTTCTCAAAGAACTGAAAGTGTCCAGTTTGTCTGAGTACCAGAAAGGCAGAGATAAATTGGATAGAAAACACCACAATCTCTCTCATATTCCAGGTTACTTTAGGCCCCAAAATGATTTACATTTACTTCTCTGTTGACTAAAACTTGTTTGGGTCAGTCTGAAGTCAAGTACCAATGGTGGCATACCCTAAAGGATAGATACTGGAAAGTTATCCATGGAACTATCTTTACACAGTTCTGTTCCATGCAGCGTTTTCACTTTAAATAATAACTGTATTAAACCTCTTTCACATCAAGCCATTTATACTCTTAATAGAAATATATACTGGTTATATCTGAGTATTTGATTTCTGTTAATATTTTTATTTTATGTCCTATTATCATATTAACATCACATACAATCCTTACATTTCAGAACATTTTCCTCAGAGGTCAAAGTATAAGCAACCTGAAATATCTGAGTGCATATGCATGCTCATATTATGAGTTTTGAATAACATAAAATATACCTAGTTAACAGTCTTACCTGAATTAACACTGGAGAGTTTGAATCAGTAAAAGGGAAAGACTGAAATTATCAAGAGAACATAGAGGTTAACAAAGTGTTTCCCATTAATATCATGATGCTTGACATAAATACGATAGTGAGGAAACAGATTCAGTCTCCTGTGGGTATGAACCACTGCCAGAAGGCGCTATTCAGTGCCAAGGTATTTATAGTATCTGATACCTTGATCATTGAGCATATTGCCTCCAGTTTATTCCTATGATAATGGGACTTTCTTTTTAAAGTTGGAGGAAAGCATCAAAGATACAAAATACCCTGAACCCCCGGGAGGAGAGAAATAACTTCGTAGGGAAGAACAGAAAATGAAGAGTACATGAAAAGTTAAGGTTGAACTCAATGACTGATAAATCCATCTGTGCCTAAGATGAAGGGTTTTACTTTGTGTCTAGTCATATAAATACATATATATAACTATCAGAAGGAGTGTTTGGCTGATGCATCCTAGAAAGTGTGTGTGTGTGTAATTCTGTTTTGTTTTGGTTTTTGGATGATGGTGACATTTTCTTGTGTTAGTAATAACATTGTTTAACATAAGTTTTATGTATATATGTAAAAGTATATACATATATTTTAAAAGACATAAAAATATGTATGTGTGTATACATATGTAGTTGATATATATGTAACATATACATGAATTATTTGTCTGCAATAACTATTTCTATTTGGGTCATCCTACTAGTTTGATTTAGCTGTCAGCATCATTTGATCTGTAACTTTTTTTTTTTTTTTTTTTTTGGAAAATCTTCGCTTCCTGCCCCAAGCACCTCATGAAAATTTAGCACATTATTTTGACATTGTTGATGACCCAAGGTGAAAACATTTGTTAGAAACACTATTGTTGTCTCTGGGGAATACTTAGTTTTGGGGAATAAACTAAAACAAATTAATATGTATTAATTAGCAGGGTTATATTTTAGCAAGTTTTTTGTATATGTCATTTTCTTCGTAAGCATATTCTTTTTTAATTTTTTCTTTTCTCTTCTTCCTCTCTCCATCAATTGATCTATTTCTTTCATTTTTAGCATCATGAGTAGATAGTACCATATAGAATAAGACCTGAAACCATCCTACACTTTTTCAAATGAATGACATCACCGATGATCCCAAGCAATAATCCATATGTGGAAACACTCTCAGTATCAATGAGTGGAATAGGCTGACTGAAAGATAGTGAGATCAGAACTAAGGAATCTCTTTTCTAATATGTGCAAATATGGTCAAGATGATAAAATTAAATTTCCTATTTATAGGTATGGCATGGCATCCATAGATAAGCATCTTGGTCAAAGGTTTCATTTCCTTTCTACCATTTATTAACCTCTCACCTTTTTCATGCCCAAAGCAGAGCTTTACAAATCTTTTCAACCTGTACCCTCACTGAGAGCTGCCAAAATGTTCAGTCTACTAGAATCATTTGTTATGACATTGGCCTGCCATGACTAATACCTCTTATAGACACATTGTTTTTCAGTGTGACTTCTCTGTTTCTCTCCTCAGTATTTGGAGTACCTTTTCTGCTCCTTGTGTCTAGATTGCTCATGTGAATTTCTTTGACCATTACAACGTGGTTGTAAGTGATATCGTGTCACTTCTGAGTTAAGGCCTTAGAGGCTTTGCGAATTCTGCTTTGACCCTCTTGGAACCCAGTTGCCATGTGAGCTAGCATGTGGAGAGGCATAACTAGGTGTCCCAGCCAAAAGTTCTGCACAACATCCATACTTGTGAAGGAGATGGCATGTGATCAGCCATCACAGTGAACCTGCCAGCAGCAGGCGTGAGCCCTACTGACCCCAGGGGAAGCAGGAAAGAGACATCTAGTTGAGAATTGCCCAAATATTAAAACTACAGATTTGTGAGGAAATGAACAGAGATTAATTTTTTGGGTGTATGGGGTATGTATATTAAACATATATATTTGAGGTGATTTTATATGTGTGTGTGTGTGTGTGTGTGTGTGTGTGTATATATATATATATATATAGAGAGAGAGAGAGAGAGAGAGAGAGAGGGAGAGATTTGATACCTTCACACATTGAGTGAGACAGAGAAAGAATGGATTTTCCTTCTAAAATTTGTTTTATAAATACATAACCATTTTAATGTATTTAGGATAATTCTTCCCTTAGTATATAATTAAAAATAGCACACCATTAGATAATTCATACGTAATAGCTGTTGAATTTGCATGGTTAAACGTAGAGTTCAAAATTAGTGCTATGTACATAAAACGTGATTTATCAACACATGGATATTATATTGCCTATGGTACATGTTAGCTTTTTTACATGAGGAATACTGAGTGGATTCACATATGGATGATTCCTGGAGGGTCATTATATTTTTTTTCTGACATGGATTAGCATTTAATTTTATTTTGAATGTTTACCATATAGAATGCTGTAATTTTAGTAGTTATTTCATCAATTTTTTTAACATCTTTATTGGGATATAATTGCTTTACAATGGTGTGTTAGTTTCTGCATTATAACAAAGTGAATCAGTTACACATATACATATGTTCCCATATCTCTTCCCTCTTGCGTCTCCCTCCCTCCCACCCTCCCTATCCCACCCCTCCAGGCAGTCACAAAGCACCGAGCTGATCTCCCTGTGCTCTGCGGCTGCTTCCCACTAGCTATCTACCTTACGTTTCATAGTGTATATATTTCATCAATTTTTGATTGAATATTTCCAATTTTTAAAGTAACTTTATGTTGAGAGCAGCTTTAGTTTCTAGCAAAATTGAACAGACGCTCATAGATTTCACATATACCCCCTGCCCCTAAACTGCATAGCCCTCACAATTATCAGTATCCCTCATGGTACATTTGTTACAGTTGATGGACCTACACTGCCACATCATTATCCCCCAAAGTCCATAGTTCATATTAGGTTTCACTCTTGGTAGTGTACTTTCTGTGGATTTTGACAAATGTATTGACATGTATCTACCATTATAGTTTTAGACAGAATAGTTTTGCTGCCATAGAAGGCCTTTGTGTTCTTTCTGTTAACTTCTCCCTTCACATTATCCACTGGAAGCCACTAGTCTTTTTATTTTCTCCATAGTTTTGCTTTGCTAAAATGTCATCTAGTTGAAATCATACAGTATGTAGCCTTTACAGATTGCTTCTTTCACTTAGTCATAATCATTTAAGGTTCCTCCACATCTTTTCATAGCTTGATAGCTCATTTCTTTTTAGCACTGAATAATATTCCATTGTATGGATGTACACAATTTATATATCAGTCCTGTTAAAGATCACTTTGTTTGCTTCCAAGTTTTGGCAATTATGAATAAAGCTGCAATAAACACGAATGAGTAGGTTTTTGTGTGGACATAAGTTTTCAACTGCTTGGGTAAATACTAAGGAGCCTCATTGCTGGATCACGTGGTAAGAACATGATTACCTTTGTAAGAAACTTCCAAACTGTTCTCCTCCAAAGTGGCCATCCCATTTTGCATTCCCACCAGCAATGAATCAGAGTTCTGTTGCTCCACATTCATGACAGATTTGGTAGTGTCAGTGTTCTGGATTTTGGCCTTTCTAATAGGTGTGTAGTGGTATCTCACTGTTTTATTTTACATTTACCTAGTAACAAATGATGTGGAAAATCTTTTCATGTACTTATTTGTCATCTGTATATCTTCTTTGGTGAAGTGTCTATAAAGGTATTTGGCCCTTTCTTTAACTGGGCTGTTTTCTTATTGTTGACTCTGAAATGTTCTTTGTATATTTTAGGTAACAGTCTTTCATCAGATGGACTGTTATTTTTAAAATATATTTTCCCAGTTTGTGGCTGTTCTTCTCATTCTCTTGCAACTGTCTATTGCAAATCAGAAATTTCTAATTTAATGAAGTCCAGCTTAGCAACTATTTCTTTAATGTATCATGCCTTTGGTATTGTATCTAAACGGTCATTACCAAACCCCAAGTTATGTAGATTTTCTCCTATGTTATCTTCTAGGAATATTATAGTTTTATGTTTTTCTTTGAGGTCTGAGTTTCACTTTGAATTGTTCGGATGGTTGTAAGTTCTGGTATAGATTCTTTTTTTTTTTTTTTTATGTCGGTATCCAGTCGTTCCAGCACTATTTGTTCAAAAGTCTATCTTTTTCCATTGTATTGTCTTTACCCTTTGTCAAAGATCAGTTAACTGTATTTCTGAGGGTATATCTCTGAGCTCTCCACTCTCTTCTATTCATCTATTTATCTATTTTTTGGCCAACACCACATCATATTGACTATTATAGCTTTCTAGTTAGTCTTGAAGCCAGGTAGTTCTTTGACTTTATTCTTCTGCTTCAATATTGTGTTGCCTGTTCTGGTCTTTTGCCTCTCTGTTTATACTTTAGCATTAATTTGTTGATATCCACAAATTTAACTTGCTGGGATTTTGATTGAGAGTGCATTGAATCTATAAACCAAGTTAAGAAGAACTGACATCCTGACAATATTGTTATCCTGTGCATAGACATGGAATATTTCTCCATCTATTTCTCATTTAAGTTCTTTCATCAGAGTATTATAGTTTTTCTCATACACATTTTCTTATACACATTTTCTTAGATTAATACTAAGAACTTCATTTTTTAGGGTGCTAATGTAAATGACATTGTGTTTTTAATTTCAATTCTACCTGTTCACTGATAATCCCCTCCTTTAAGAGTAGGAAAGAACCTCAAGAGGTTATCCAGGCCAATGTTCATGCTGTACAGACCAGGAAATTGAGGCCCAGCAAAGGGGAGGTGCCTCATCAAAGCTTGACTTGAGAGCAGGAGCCGGGAAAACAGGGCCTGCGTCTCTCTCTCTGTCTCTACACACACACACACACACACACACACACACACACACACACGGTATTTGCACTACCAATGAAGTGATACAATGTTACATATATATATACTTTTTATCAGTTTTATGAGAAAATATAAATTTCTATATTTAATATGTATTTCTATATATCAAATAACACTTTATTATATAAATATTTATATATTTTCATCAGAAAGATATGCTTACATATTTACATGCACATAGATATTATCGTACCATTTCATAGGTAGTAAAAGTACCTTATAATAACAAAATTATCCTAACTCCTCTCTCCCTCCTGTACCATATTTTATTGCTGTCATTTATTTCATTTTACATAACCATATATATATATACATACATATATATATATATATATATATATGTATATTCAGCTTTTTATATTTTGTTAGGATGGAATGGAGACTTCCAAACTCCTTACATGCCAGACTGGAAACCAGAAGTGTTTTCATATACTTTTACTACTTGCAAACCTCAGTACCATATGAATAACTAAATGTTCATAACTGTTTGCTTCAAGCCATGTTTTTTATATTGATACATTTAATCTAGCTGAAAATAGTGTCAATATAAAGTATGAGGTGTGAAAAATACTATTTTCTCCCAAATTATAGCCAGGTTTCTTAGTAGCTTCTACCGAATAACTTACCTCTTTTCTCTACTAATTTTAAATGCTACTTTTGCTGTTGGGGAAGAATTTTTTTCTAGGTGCCCAATCTTCTACTTTTATCAATTTGACTTTTTTTGCATAAGTAATACATTGTAATAATTACAGCAGGTTTATAGTATATTTCTTGACTAATAGGTCACAACCCTCCTTTTCCTGGTCAAAATGCATCTGGATATTCTTGCCTATTTTTTCAGAAAAGCATGAAAATTTTCAAATGTCTCCTCTATCCTCCCAACAGCTCCCCACAGTTTTGCCTGAAAGTATAAGAAAAATTACGTTAAGCCTATACATTCATTTAGAAAAGAATGGATTAAAAAAAAATAATATCAGGAACAACATATGCTTTCACTTACAAAATTCATTTGCTATATCTTCTAGTAAATTTCTGTCAAATAATTATCAAATTTATTGTTTCTTATTTGTATAAGTGTTTACATTAATAAACACATGCATATATATATATATAATTTGTCCATATTTTTAAGTGGGACAACCATTGGTTTAATTATCATCATATATGATGTAATCTTCACATTAAAATTCAATTATGTGAAATATAGTAGTTTGTTCAATTCCATTGCCTTAATATATAGTCATTTTCACTAAAAATTGAAGGAAGTAGATGTACATAATGCAATCTTCTGTGTTCTTTATATTCCTTCTTAAACTTTAAATGAGAACGATCTGTATTATTTGTTAAGATTTGAGAATTACTCAAAGAGCACTTCAGAGACTACTAATATAGTATATATCTCCTCTAGTAAATAAATATATATCATATAAAAACATAACTAACAGTTTATAATTTTACATACTATAAAACTCATATAAATTCAGAACGTTAGTAGTTTGGATGAACTCAACCCCAACATCTGAGCTAATGTCAGAAGGTAAAATATTCTAATACCCAACTTTTAAATTGCCTACTGTTAATAACATCAGAACATTTCATAGAAAACTATATGAACTATATCAACTATTTGTCTTCAGTAGAGTTATACTTATTACTAGGCTGCTCATTCTCTGAACTTTGGGGTAACTTGGCATTCTTTGCGTAACACTTGCTATAGAGCAGCTCACATCTTGGCACCACCATATAAACTATTCATTTTTTCAAACCTATGAAATATAAGATGGTACTGTTTATTCCCAGTATCACACAGCCACCAGGAGGGTTTGAAAGCCAGTAAGAATAATTAATTACAGAATTCTGTTGAATGTAGTCATCTAATCCAACATTGCTATTTTACATCTGGATACAGTGTAGAAGAGGCTATATAGTTTGCTTATGACTAGGTGACAAAAAGCAGAGTGCCAATATGGAGACAGTTATAGGCAATGGGTCCACTTGAGTTTGAATTAAGATGCAGACAATTAGTAGGTATAAACATAGGAAAATTTATTTTACTCCTGTTGCCTCAGTTTGCTCATTTAAGATATAGGAAATATGTACCTTTCTTTCTTATTTTAAAGATTATGAAACATAATGTAAGTAAAGCATCCAGTAGATTCTCAGGGAGTCTAAGCTCAGAGTAACATTAGGAATACATGGTAGAAGGACTCTGGTCTGTGAATGAAATGAATGAAATTTCCTTAAATATATTTAACTCTTTAATCAGATAAAATACAATTTGAAATACACATACCACACATGCATATAAAAGAAATAAAATTTCTAAGTCTTCTCACTATCTGACCACATTAGTAAGACTATTCTGCATTCACTCTTTTTTAATTGGCGTAAAATTCACATAACATAAAATTAACCACTTTAAAATGTACAATTCTCTGGCATTTAATGTATTCACATTTTTATTTCACATTCACATTCACATTTCATTTTACATTGTAAAATGATCACCTCTATCTAGGTCCGAAACATTTTCATCTCCCCAAGTGAAAACTCCTTACCCATCAAGTGGTCCACTCTTTATTCATTTTTCTCCCAATCCCTGTAAACTACTAATCTGCTTTAAGTCTATATGGATTTACACATTTTGTATATTTCATATAAGTGGCATCATGCAATACGTGATTTTTTTTTCTGTTTGCCTTTTTTCACTTAGCGTAAAGTTTTCAAGTTTCATTCACATTATAGCATGTATCAGTATTTCATTTTTTACTGGCTGAATAAGATCCTATACTAAAGGTATGTAACATTTTTCCTTTCATCATTTGATGGTCATTTGAGTGTTTCCATATTGTGCTATTGTGAATAGTGCTAATATAAACACCTGTATACAAGTTTATGTTTGACTATCTTTTAAAAATGATATTAGATACCTGAGGAAGAATTTTTAGATATTGTGTAATTTTTGTTTAAATTATTTTTTAAAAAAATCACAAAACTGATTTCTACAGAAGCTTTGCCATTTTATATTCCCACCAGCAATCTACAAGTGTTCTAATTTCTCCTTGCCAAGACTTGTTTTTTTTCCCCATCCGAGTTTTTGATTATAGCCATCCTACTGAGTATGAAGTGATATATCTCATTGTTGTTTGGATTTGCATTTTTCAAATGAAGAGCTGTGTTTAGGATCTTTTCACGTGCTGGTTGGACATTTGTATATCTTCTTTGGAAAGATGCCTATGCAAGCCTTTTCTCCTTTGTTTATTTGGGTTGTCATTTTGTTGCCGAATAGAAGAGTTCTTTATAAAGTCTAGGTACCAGACCATTGTCAGGTACAAGATTTGCAGTATTTTCTACCATTTTATAGGTTGTTTTTTCATTCTCTTCATGATGTACTTTGAAGACCAAACAAATTTAATTTTGATGAAATCCAGTTTATCTCTTTTTCTGACATACCTAAGAAACCATTGCCAAATCCAACATCCTATAGAATTATCACTATGTTTTCTAAGAAGTTTACACTTTCAGCTCTCTTACATTCAGGTCTTGGATACATTTTTAGTTGATTTTTGTATGTGATGTGAGATACTTCATTCTTTTGCATGTGTATGTATAGTTTCCCCAACAATATTTGCATCACTCTGATAAATAGTAACATTGAGCACATTTTTATTCCTGTTGGCCATTTGTATTGCTCCATTTGAGAAACGTTTCTTTAGTTCTTCCCCCTTCTGCCAACTTTCTCTTTTTAAAAAGTTTAGGTATAATTAACGTAAAACATTATATTAGTTTCAGGTATAAAACACAATGATTTGATGTGTGTATACACTATAAAATCATCACAATAAATCTAGTCAGCATGTCACCTTACATGGTTTTAACAATATTTTTTCTTGTATTGAGAACCCTTCAGATTTACTATCTTAGCAATTGTAAAAAAGCAGTATGATGTTATTAACTGTAGTCACCATGCTATAGTTTATATCCCCATGACTTATTTTAACACTGGAAGTTTGTATCTTTTGACCTTCTTCCTCTATTTCTCTCCCCCCACAACCAGCCTCTGGCAAAAAATCTGTTCTCTGTATCTATGAAGTTGGTATTTTCTGTGTTTGTGTTGTAGATTCCACATATAAGTGAGATCCTACAGTATTTGTCCTTCTGTCTGACTTATTTTACTTAGGGTAATGCCCTTAAGGTCCATCCATGTTGTCACAAATGGCAAGATTTCATTCCTTTTTATGGCTGAATAGTATTACAAGATTTTTAAAAATCCGTTCATCTATTAATGGACACTTAGATTGTTTCCATATCTTGTATGTTGTAAATAATGCTGCAATGAACATAGGGGTTTGTATATCTTTAAGAATTTGTGTTTTCATTTTCTTCAGATAAATACCCAGAGGTGGAATTGCTGGATCATATTGTTAATATTTTGAGGAACCTCGATACTGCTTTCTATATTGGCTGTACCAATTTACATTCCCACCAGCAGTGCACAAGCCTTCCCTTTTCTCCACATCTTTGCCAATAGTTGTTATCTCTTGTTTTTTTGATAATAGCCATTCCAGCAGGTGTGTGGTGATAGCTCTTTGTAGTTTCGATCTGCATTTCCCCAATGATTAGTGTCGCTGAGTATCTTTTCATGTACTTGTTGGCCATATGTATGTCTTCTTTAAAAAAAGTCTATTCACATTTTCTGCCCATTTTTTAATCAGACTGTTTATTTGCTCTTGAGTCTTATGAGTTCTTTAGATATTTTGATATTAACCCATATGAGATATGTGATTTGCAGATATTTTCTCCTGTTCATTTTGTTTATGGATTCCTTGTCTGGGCAGAAGATTTTTAGTTTTATGTAGTCCCATTTGTTTATTTTTGCTTTAGGTTTTGAGGTCAGATTAAAAAAAAAATCTTTGCCAAGGAGTTTACCATCTGTCTTTTCTTCTAGGCGTTTCATGACTTCAGGCCTTACATTCAAGTCTTTAATGTAAAGATTTCAATTCCTCAGGCTTTGCTCTTCTTTCTCAAGATTGTTCAGCAATTCTATGTCTCTTATGTTTACATAAATACTTTAGAGTTGATTTTTCTATTTCTGTGAAGAATGCCATAGGAATTCTGATAGATCTTATACTGAATCTATAGGTAGCTTTGGGTAATATGGACATTGTAACAATATTAAATCTTCTGATCCATGAATGAGGGACGTCTTTCCACTTGTTAGTGTCTTCTTCAATTTCTTTCAACAAAATCTTGTACATTTTGTTGGACAAATCTTTTATTTCCTTGGTTAAATCTATTCCTGGGTATTTTGCTTTTTAACTATTGTAAACTGGAGAGTTTTCTTTATTTCTTTTTCAGATATTTCATTCTTAGCATATGAAAATGCAACTGATTTCTGTATGTTGCTTTTATATCCTGCAACTTTACTGAATTAGTTGATCTAACCGTTTTTTTGTGGGGTCTTTAGGGTTTTCTATGTATGGTAACATGTCATCTGCAAATGGTGACAGTTTTACTTCTTCCTTTCCAATTTGGATGCCTTTTATTTATTTTTCTTGCCTACTTGCTCTGGCTAGATCTTCCAATAGTATGTTGAATAAAAGTGGCAAGAGTGGGCATCCTTGTCTTGTTTCTGATCTTTTAGGAAAAGCTTTCATCTTTTCACCTTTGAGTATGATATTAGCTGTGGGCTTGTCATATTTAGCCTCTATTATGATAAGGTACTTTCCCTCCATACCAATTTTGTTGAGAGGTTTTTTTTGTTATTGTTATCATAAATGGATGTCATATTTTGTCAAGTGCCTTTTCTGCATTTTTGAGATGATCATATAATTCTTATCCTTCATTTTGTAAATGTGGTATATCATGTTGATCAATTTGTGGGTTAAAACTATCTTCCAATCCCTGGAATAAATCCCACTTAATCATGGTGTATGATCCTTTAAATGTATTGTTGAATTCAGTTTGTTAATATTTTATTGAGAATTTTTGCCTCTATATTCATCTGGGATATTGACCTGTATTTTTCTCTTCTTGTAGCATCGTTGTCTGGCATTAGTATCAGGATAACATTCTATTCTATTTTTTGGAAGAGTTTAAGAAAGATTGTATTAATTCCTTTTTAAATGTTTGGTGGAATTCACCAGTGAAGCCATCTGGTCCTGGACTTGTATTTGTTGGGATGTTTTTGATTATTGATTCAATCTCTTTACTAGTAATCTGTCTGTTCAGATTTTCTGTTTCTTTATGATTCAATCTTGGAAGTTTGTATGTTTCTAGAAATTTATTCAATTCTTCTAAGTTGTCCAATATTTAGCTGTAAAATTGTTCATAGTAGTGTCATGACCTTTTGTATTTCTGTGGTATTAGTTATAACCTCTCTTCTTCCATTTTTTTAAATTTAAATTTTTATTTTTATACAGTTTTTAAAGGTTACACTCAGTTTAAAGTTATTACAAAATGTTGGCTATATCCCCCATGTTGTACAATGCATTCTTGCAGCCTATTTTACACCTAGCAATTTGTACCTCCCACTCTCCTACCTTGTATTACCCACCCCCACCACTGGTAACCACTAGTTTGTCCTCTATATCTGTGAGTTTGCTTCTTTTTTGTTACATATACTAGTTTGTTGTATTTTTTAGATTCCACATATAAATGATATCATATAGTATTTTTCTTTCTCTAACTTATTCCATTTAGCATAATGCTCCATCCAAGTTGCTGCAAATGGCAAAATTTCCTTCTTTTTTATGGCTGAGTAGTATTTCATTGTGTATATGTAGCCATTCATCTGTTGATGGACACTTAGGTTGCTTCCGTATCTTGACAATTATAAATAGTGCTGCTATGAACATTGGGGTGCATGCATCTTTTCAAATTAATGTTCATATATATATATATATACATATATATATATATATATGTATATATATATATATATGGCTGCACCAATTTAAATTCCCACCAGCAGTGTACCAGGTTGCTTCTTCTCCACATCCTTGCCAATATTTGTTATTTGTGTTTTTTTTGATCACCATTCTGACAGGTTTTAGGTGATATCTAATTGTGGTTTTGATTTGCATTTCCCTGATAATTAGTGATGCTCAGCATTTTTCATGTACCTGTTGGCCATCTGCTTATCCTCTTTGGAAAAATTTCTGTTAAGTTATTCTGCCCATTTGTAATTAGGCTGTTTTTTGTTTGTTTGTTTGTTTGATGCTAAATTGTATGAGCTGTTGATATATGTTGGATATTAATTCTTTATGGGTCATATCATTTGCAAATATTTTCTCCCATTCCCTAGGTTGTCTTTTCATTTTGTTGATGGTTTCCTTTGCTGTGCAAAAGTTTTAAAGTTTAATTAGGTCCCACTTGTTTATTTTTGCATATATTTCCTTTGTTTTAGGAGATGTATCCAAAAAAATATTGCTGCACTTTATGTCACAGAGGGTTCTGCTTATGAGTTCCTCTAGGAGTTTTATAGTATCTGGTCTTACATTTAGGTCTTTAATATATTTTTAGTTTATTTTGTATATGATGTTAGAGAATGTTCTAATTTCATTCTTTTACATGTAGCTGTCCAGTTCTTATTTTATTTGAGGATTCTCTTTTCTTGGTAATCTTGATAAGTCTTGATAAAGGTTTGTCAATTTGCTTAACTTTTCAAAGAACAGATTCATAGTTTCATCATTCCTGTTGTCTTTTTAGTCTATATTTCATTTATTTCTGTTCTGATCTTTATTATTTCCTATCTTCTAGTAACTTTGAGCTTCACTGTTTTCTTTTCCTAGTTTTTTGAGGTGTAAATTTAGGTTGTTTCTTGTTTCTTGAAGTAGGTATTTATTCTATGATCTTCCTTCTTAGAACTGCTTTTGATGCATCCTATAAATTTTGATATGTCGTATTTCCATTTTCACTTCTCTCAAAGTATTTTTTAATTTCTCTTCTGATTTCTTCTTTGAACCATTTTGGTTTTTCAAAAGCGTGTCATTTAATATCCACATATTTGCAACTACATATTTGTAAATTTTCCAGTTTTTTTCCTTATAAATTGATTTCTAGTTTCATACCATTGTGGCCAGAGACATGCTTGATATGATTTAGTCCTCTTAAGCGTATTGAGACTTGTTTTCTGGCCTAACATATTATAACCTGTAGAATGTTCCATGTGCACTTGAGAAGAATGTGTATTCCGCTGATTTTAGGTAAAATGTTTTGTGTATATCTGTTAACCTATCTTGTGTAATGTGTCATTTAAGGGCAATGTTGCCTTATTAAGTTTCTGTCTAGATGATCTATTCATTGATGTAAGTGGAGTATTAAAGTCCCCTATTATTGTTTTCCTGTCCATTTCTCCCTTTAGGTCTCTTAATATTTGCTTTTTATGTTTAGGTGCTCCTTTGTTGTGTACATAAATATTTACAAATGTTATATCCTCTCATTAGATTTACATTTTTATTATTAGGTACTGTCCTTCTTTGTCTATTACATTTTTGTTTTAAGTATATTTTGTCTTATAGAAGTATTGCTACCCCAGCTGTACCCCTGTTTCCATTTGCATGTAATATGTTTTTCTATCCCTTCATTTTCAGTCTTTGCATGTCCTTATATCTGAAGTTAGTCTGTTGTAGGCAACATATAGATAGGTCTTGTTTACGTACCCATTTAGGCACTTTGTGTCTTTGGTTAGAGAATTTAGTCCATTTACATTTAAAGCAAGTATTGATAGGTATATACTTGTTGCCATTTTGTTAATTGTTTTTAGGCTGCTTGGAGTTCTTCTATGTTTGAGTCTTCTTTTCTAGCTCTCTTAGTCATTTGATGACTTTTTTAGTGACTCGCTTATATTCCTTTCTCTTTATCTTTTGTGTACCTACTCTAGGACTTTGTTTTGTAGATACAATGAGGCTTCATATAACAACTTTTATCTATAGCAGTCTATTTTAACTTGATAACATCTTAAGTTTGATCCCATTCTAATGTTCAATATTTTTACTCTCCCTCTTTCATGTTTTATATTTTTGATGTCACATTTCACATCTATTTATATTGTGTATCCCTTAATTAATTTTTATAGTTATAGCTATTTTTAGTATTTTTTGTGTTTAACCTTTACACCAGCTTTATTAGTGATAAATCCACTATCTTTACTATATATTTACCTTTCTAGTGAGATTTATTCTTTTATATGTTTTCTTCTTACTAATTAGCACCTTTTCTTTTCAGCTTAAATAAGTTCTTTAATATTCCTTGTAAGGCTGGGTTAGTGATAATCAGCTGTTTAGCTCTTGTTTATCTGAAAAACTCTTTACCCCTCCTTCAATTCTCAATAATGATTTGATTTTTTTCCCCCAGCACTTTAACTGTATTGTGCCAATCTATTCTGGCCTGCAAAGTTTCTGCTGAAAAATCTGCTTATAATTTTATGGGGGTTCCCTTATATGTAACAAATTGTTTTTCTCTTGCTTCTTTTAAGATTCTCTCCTTGTCTTTACTTTTTGGCATTTTAATTATGATGTGTCTTGGAGTGGATCTCTTTGGATTCATCTTGTCAGAAACTCTATGGGCTTCCTGGTTCTGGATGTCTATTTTCTTCCCCAGGTTAGGAAAGTTTGCAGCCATTATTTCTTCAAATAATTTTTCTGCTCCTTTCTCTTCTCCTTCTGGGACCCTTATAATGCAAATGTTATTCCACTTGGTGTTGTCTCATAATTCCTTTAAGATTTCTTCATTTTTTTTCTTTTTTTTTTTCTATTTTCTGCTCTGTTAGATGAGTACCACTGCCTTGTCTTGAAGTTCACTGATCCTTTCATCTGCTTCATCTAGACTGACACTGAACCCCTCTACTATATTTTTCAGTTTAGTTATTGTATTTGTCAGCTCTGTGACTTCTGTTTAGTACTTTCATTTTTTTCTTTTTATATATTTTCTCTCTTTGTTGAAGTTCTTAGAGTGTTCATTCTCCTAAAGTTCAGTGAGTATCTTTATGATCATTGCTTTGAACTCTTCATCAGGTAAATTACTTATCTCTGTTCCATTAAGGGTTTTTTTCCTGTGAGGTTTATGTTTCTCTTCTTTTGGATCATATCCCTTTGTTTCTTCATTTTGCTTGACTCTCTGTTTGTTACTATGTATTAGATACAACAACTTTCCTAGTCTTGAGGAAGTGGCCTTGTGTAGAAGATGAACCTTGTCATTCAGCCCTGCCCTAGTTCCTGGTTGTCTCTCAAACCTTTGAGACTGTTCCAGCAGCCTATTATGTTTTAATAGCTCTCAGTTGTTGAGAGTGTGCCAAGACCTGTCAGTATTCCAAAAGGGAGGATCTTAGTTGGCACCTAGATTTAGGCTGATTGGAAGCCAGACCTTTAGTCAGTAGCTTTTAAGGTATGCAAATACATACAATTCTATGGGGCTGCAAGCATAAGCAGTCACAGGAGCCAGGCAATCTAGAGGTTTCCCCTAGGTGGCAGTCACAAATGAATAGGATCTCCACTCAGCTGGATAAACTCTTTTCTCAGAGATATCAGAGGGAGATCCCAAAGATGGCATCTGCTTTGCCATTCCCTGAGAGCAGCTTCATAGGCACCTAAGTGTATGCCAAACCTGAAGCTTGCCCCTCAGGCCAAAGCTCCAGAACTAAGAAATAAGCCTCTTTCCCAGTAATAATGGGGGTGTGTTTCAGTCTGTTGTCTGTGTAGTGCTTTAGGGGTAGTAGCTGGCTAAAAACTGTCTCCAATTGTTACAGTTTTATGGGACAAAAAAACAAGCTGCTGTGGCCACCAGAACCAGGTGGTCAAAGGGCATCCCCTGAATGGCAGCCATGAAAACTATGACACCTGATGTAAATGCCAGGACAGCAGATGCATGTAAGAGCTCCCCTTTGGGAGATGCTGCTATTCTACAGTGAAGCAGAGGGAGAGCTCCATGATAGCACCTGCCTTCTGAGATCTCTAGAAGGGATTATGGTCAGTCCTTAGTTACATATTTAATTAGAAGCCTGTCCCTGCATCTATGATTAGCTAATAGATATCCTTCACAGAGAGACTAAGCTCCTGGATCTGTTGCCTCTTGCTGCACCCTAGGGTTTGTAGCTGTTTAAGGACTCTTTTTTTCATTGTTTACAGTCCTGTAAACTGTGAACATAAGCCCTGATAGCCACCAGAGCCAGGCCATGTAGAGGTGTCCCAGGTGATTGCTGCAAAAATTGGGGCACCAGATAAGGTTACAGGTACCTTTCTGGGAGATTCTGTCTTGTCCATTGTGACTCAAAAAGATACTTGGTATGCTTTCTGTCTTCTTAAATGTGTTGAGACTTGTTTCGTGACCTAACATATGATCTATCCTGAGAATGTTTTGTGTGCTTGAAAACAATGTGTATTCTGCTACTTTTGGACTGAAATTTCTGTATGTGTCTGCTAGGTCAATTTGCTCTATAATGTTGTTCAAATCAGCTGTCTCTTTATTGATTTTTTTGCCTCCATGTTCTATGACTTATTTTAAGTGGGGTATTTATTCACTGACTATTATTGTACTGCTTTCTATTTCTCCCTTCATATCTTGAATATCTACTTTATATATTAAAGTACTTTGATATTGGGTGTGTGTATGTTAATACTTGTTAAATTTCTGGTTTAATTGTCCAAATTTGTCATTATATAATAACCTGTGATTATAGAGACAGTTTTGGACATAAAACCTATCTTATTGAATAGAAGTGTAGTCACTGCTGCTTCCTTTGTTTACCATTTGCATAGAATATCTTTTCCCATCTCTTTACTTTCAGCCTGTGTGTGTTTTAAGATAAAGTGAATATCTTATAGATAGTATATCCTTGAATTGTGTTTTTTGATCTATTAAGCAACTCTACGATTTCTGATGAGGGAGTTGAATCCACTTACATTTAACTTAATTATAGGAAGGACTTACTATTGCTATTTGGTTTATTGTTGTTTGTCTCTTTTGTAGTTGTTTTGTCCTCTTTTCATCTATTCCTGTCTTCCTTTGCTATTTGATGATTTTTTGTAGTGATTTATTTATTAATTTTTCTTTATCTTTTGTGCATCTATTACAGTATTTTGTCCTTTGTGACTAGTTCAAGGCTTCCATAAAATATCTTCAAGTTATAATCATCTATTTTAAGTTGATAGCATTTAACTTGTTTTCTTAATTGAAATATATTTGAAATACAGCATTGTGCAAGTTTAAGGTATATAATATTTTAATTTGATACATTTATATATTGTAATATGATTGCCACTGTAGCTGTAATTAGCATGTCCATTATGTTACATAATTATCATTTCTTTTTAGTGCTTGAATGCTTACGTTCTAGTCACAACAAGTTTGATAACTAAGGTACAATATTGTTGTCTGTATTTTGTGCACTAGATCTCTAAGATTTATTTACTACTCACTGTAAGTCAGTACCCTTAAGCAGCATCTATCCTATTCCCCTGGTAACCACCATTTTACCCTCTGGTGTCACAAGTTTGGCTTTTCCAAATTCCACATATAAGTGATATCATACAGTACTTGTCTTTGTCCGACTTTTCTCACTTAGCATAATGTGCACAAGGTCCATTCATGGTGTTGCAAATGGCAGAATATTCTTTTTCTCATGCCTGATTAATATTCCACTGTATATATACGCCACATCTTTTTTATCCATTCATCACTTGATGGGCACTTGGGTTGTTCCATATCTTGACTATTATGAATAATACTACAATAAACATGAGAATACATATATCTCTTTGATATCCTGTTTTCATATCCTTTGGGTATATACCCAGAAGTGAATTGCTGGATCAAATGATACATCTAATTTTAATTTTTTGAAAAACCTCCATTGTTTTCCATTGTGGCTGCACCAATTTACCTACATTCCTATCAGTGGTACTGAAGGGTCCCCTTTTCTCTACACCGTCACCAACCATTGATATTTCTTGTCTTGATGATAGCCATTCTAGCAATTTTGAGGTGGTATCTCCTTGTGGTTTTCATTTGCATTTCCCTGATGATTAGTGATATTGGCCCTTTGGATGTCCTCTTTGGAAAAATGTCTATTTAGTTCCTCTGATCATTTATCAAGCAAATTGTTGTTATTGTAGTTGTTAATGAGTTGTATAAGTGCTTTATACATTTTAGATATTAACCACTTACCCAATATATGGTTTGCAAAAGATTTTTTCTCATCTGTAGGTAGCCTTCTGGTTTGTTAAATTTTTGCAGAAGTTTTTAAGTTTGATGTAGTCCCATTTGATTTTTACTATTGCTATATGTGCTTTTCATGTTATACCTAAAATTATTGCCAAGACCGATGTTGTGAAGCTTCCTCCCCAAGTTTTCTCCTAGGAGGTTTTTTGTATTTTTTTTTTTTTTTTTTTTTTTTTTTTTCGGTACGTGGGCCTCTCACCACTGTGGCCCCTCCCGCTGCAGAGCACAGGCTCCGGACGCACAGGCTCAGCGGCCACGGCTCACAGGCCCAGCCGCCCCACAGCATGTGGGATCTTCCCAGACTGGGGCACGAACCTGTGTCCCCTGCATCAGCAGGCGCACTCTCAACCACTGCGCCACCAGGGAAGCCCTCTCCTAGGAGTTTTAGTGTATCAGGTCTTATATTTAAGTCCTTGATGCAATTTTAGTATGTGGTACAAGATAAGGTCCAATTTCATTGTTCTGTTTATGTGTATCCAGTTTTCCCAGCACCATTTGTTGAAGAGACTATCTTTTCCTTGTTGTGTGTTCTTGGCTCCTTTGTTGAATATCTGTTGACCATATTTCTGGGGGATTAATTCTGAGCTCTTCATTCTGTTCCATTGGTTGATGTCTATTTTTATGCCATAGTTTTGTAGTATAGGTTGAAGTCAGAAAGTGTGATACCTCTGTCTTTGTTCTTTCTCAGGATTGTGATGAATATTTGATGTCTCTTGTCGTTCCACACACATTTTAAGATTGTTTTTTCTATTTCTGTGAAGAATGTCATCAAAATTTTGATAAGGATGGCATTGAATCTATAGATGGCTTTGGTAGTATTTTAACAATATTAATCCTTTTGATCCATGAACACAGGATGTCTTTCCATTTTGTTTGTGTGTTCTTCAGTGTTTTCCCTCAAAGTCTTGTACTTTTTATTGTACTGATCTTTCACTTCCTTGGTTAAATTTATTCCTAGGTATTTTATTATTTTGATGCCATTGTGAATGGGGTAGTTTTATTTCTTTTTCAGTTATTTATTATTATTATATGGAAATGCAACTGATTTCCATATGTTGAGTTAATACCCTGTAACTTTAATGAATTCATTGATTAGTTCCAAAAATTTTTCAGTTGAGTATTTGAGATTTTCATTATATAAAATCATATCACCTCCAAATAATGACAATTTCACTTCTTCCTTTGCAATTTGGGTTTCTTTTATTTCTTTGTCTTGCCAGATTGCTCTAGTTGGCACATCCAGTACTACATTGAATAAGAGAGATGAGAGTGTGCTTCTTCTTCCTGAATTTAGGGAAAAGGATTTCAATATTTCACCATTAATTATAATGTTAGCTGTGGTTTTGTCATATATGGTGTTTATTATGTTGAGGTAAGATCTTTCTGTACCCAACTTACTGAAGGTTTTTATCATAAAAAGATAATATATTTTGTAAAATGCTTTTTCTGCACCAGTTGAGATGATCATGTAATTTTTATCTTTTATTTCATTAATGTGATTTATTACATTTATCCGTTTGTGTAGGTTGAACCACTTTGCATCCCAGAGATAAATCCCATTTTGTCATTGTGTATAATACTTTTAATGTATTCTTGAATTTAGTTTAATATTTTGGTTGAAAAATTTTGCATCTATATTCATCAGGGATATTGGTCTATAGTTTGCTTGTAGTGTCCTTATCTGGCTTGATTGTCAGGGTACTACAGCCTTGTAGAATCAATTTGGAGTTCAGTTCTTTGGAAGTGGTTGAGAAAAATTAGCATTAATTCTTAAAATATTTGGTGTAATTCTCTAGTGAAGCTGTCTGGTCCTACAGTTTTCTGTTTGGGGTTTCTGTATTAGGAGTTTTTTTTATTACTGATTCAATCTGTTTTTATTCTGTTCAGATTTTCTATTTCTTGCTGATTCAGTGTTGGTAAATTGTATGTTTCTAAGAATTTATCCATTTCTTCTAGATTATCTAATTTGTTGGCATATAATTGTTAATAGTAGTCAATTGTGATCCTACACATTTCTGTGGTATCAGTTGTAATGTCGTCTCTTTCATTTCTTATTTATTTGAGTCTTCTCCCTTTCTCTCCATTCCATACTTCCCATCTCTCTTTAATAGAGTCTAGCTAAAAGTTTGTCAGTTTTATTTACTTTTTAGCAGAATCAGCTCTTAGATCCTTTCTATTGATTCTTCTGGTCTCCGTCTCACTTACTTCCACTCATCTTTATTATTTCCTTCCTTCTGCTAACTTTGGACTTAATTTTTTCTTCTTTTTCTAATACCTTGAGATATAAAGTTAGGTTATTTAAGAACTTTCTAATTTCTTAATATGTGTATTTATCACTTTATAGTGATAAAGTTTATACTTTTTAAAGTTTATGGTTTCTTCTCAGAACCGCTTTGGCAGCATCCCATAGGATTTGCTATTTTGACATTTCATATTTGATGTTTATATTTTCATTTGTTTCAAGATAATTTTTTAAAATTTCCCTTTTGATTTTTCATTTTACCCATTGGTTGTTCCAAATGGTGCTGTTTAGTTACCACGTATTTATAGATTTTGCAGCTGTCCTCTTTTTGTTGATTTCTAGTTTCTTACATTGGGGTAAGAGAAGATTGTTGGTATGATTTCAGTCTTCTTAAATTTGCTACAACATGTTTGGTGTCCTTTCACATGATCTATCCTGGGGAGTGTTCCACATGCACTTGAGAAGAATGTGTATTCTGCTGATGTTGAAGAGACAGTTCTATATGTTTCTTTTAAAACCATTTGGTCTAAAGTGTGATTCATTTTCAACATTTTCTTGATTTTTCCATTTGGATGATCTATCCATTGCTGACAGTGGAGTAGTAAAGTCCCTTCAATTGTATTGTCAACTTCTTCCTTCAGATCCGTTAGCATTTGCTTACTATGGTTAGGTGTTCAGTACATATATATCTACCAAGGTTGGATGCATATATTTTTCATTTTATGCCATCTTGATGACCTTTTTCTCTTGTTACCATTTCTGGCTTACAGACCATTTTTTCTGATATAGTAAGTATGGCTATCCTTACTATCTTTTGGTTTCCCTTGCATGGAATATCTTCTGCCATCCTTTTACTTAAGCTTAAGTGTGTCTGTAAAGCTGAAATGAGTCTACTGTAGGCAGCATATAGTTGGGTCATTCAGCAACTGTGTGACTTTTGGTTGCTAAATTCAATACGTTTACATTTAGAGTGATTATTGATAGGTAAGGACTTATTACTGCCATCTTATTCTTTGCCTTCTGGTTGTTTTGTGTTGCTGTTGTTTCTTTTTCCTTAGGTCTCTGCCTACCTATGTAAGTTGGTGAGTTTCCATAGTGGTATGCTCTGTCATTCCTTTTTCTGTGTGTATCATGAATTTACTGTAGATCTTTGCTTTGTGGTTACCGTGAGACTTAGACAAAACAGTCCACTGTATGTTGACAGCACTTACCTTGTTTTACATATAGAGGCTCCATGCTTTTACTCATCCCCTTTATTTATATATTTGTTTATTTATTTACTTTTGTATGTATTTAGTTAACAGCACCATGTGGCATGCAGGATCTTAGTTCCCCTACCAGGGATCGAACCCATGCCCCCTACAGTGGAAGCATGGAGTCTTAACCACCGGACCCCCAGGGAAGTCCCTCATCCCCTTTTATATTTTGATGTCATAATTTACCTTTTTATTCTGTGTTTTCATTAATAATAGTTGCTACATTTATTTTTAATGTTCTTTTTCTTTAACATCTATAGTTAAGTGGCTAACACACCATCCTAATATAGTTAGTTTTCTAATACCATTTTCACCTTTACCAGAATGTTGCATACTTTCATATGTTTTCATGTTGCAGATTACCATCTTTCCATTTCAGCTTGAAGAACTAACTCCTTTCTGTGTTTCTGCGAGTCAAGTCTAGTGGCGATGAACTCCTCTGCTTTTGTTTGGGAAAGCTCTCTTTCTTCTTCATATCTGAAGGATAACTTTGTGAGATAAAGTATTCTTGGCTGGCAATTTCTGTCTTCCAATACTTTAAGATAGCCTATTGGTAGTTATTTGTAAGTTACATTATTTTTTTTTCCCTAGCTGCCTTTAAAGTTCTTTTTCATCATTGAGTTTTGATAGTTTCATTATAATGTACCTTGGAGAAGGTCTTTTTGCATTGAGATAATAGAGTGTTCTATTAGCTTTGTGGAATTGTATGTCCAGTTACTTCCCCAGGTTTGGGAATTTCTCAGCTATTATTTCTTTAAATAAAATCTCTGCCCCCTTCACCCTCTCTTCCCCTTTTTATATAGCAATTATTCTTAGATATGCCTTTTGGACTAAATCCCATAGCTCTCATAGGGTTTCTTCAGTTTCTTCATTTAAAAAACAATCTTAGTTCTCTGTCCCCTTCTACCTGAATTATTTCTGTATTCCTATTTTCCAAAACCCTTATTTTTTCCTCCATCTCATCTGCCCTGTTACCAATACTCTCTATTGCAATCTTCACTTCATTCATTGAATTCTTCATCTCTAGAATTTCTGTATGATTGTTTTTAATAATTTCATTCTCTTTAGTAAAGAACTTTTTGTTAATTAATGTTATTCCTGAGTTGATTGAATTTCCTTGCTGATTTTTCATGTAGTTTTAAAATTTCATTATAAAAGCTATTTTGAAACTTTTATTATCATTTGGATCACAATATTCTGTGTATTTATGTTTAGTTGCTGGAAAATTATTTTATTTTTGTGATACAATATTTCCTTTATTTTTCATAGTGTTTGAGGTGTGCGCTTTTGCTTTCACATTTGAAGTAGCAGACACCCTCCTTACATGAAGTTTATGTCTGCGTTGGTTCTTTCAATTCAAGAGTTTGGTTACTAGAAACTTTTCTTTTGTATTCCAATATACAAATTCCAGGTCGCACTATAGCTCAAGTTTGTGGTTTCTCCTACCTGGTCTGGCTATCTAAGATGTACTTGTGAGCATGCACACGGTGCCTGCAGCAGGGTGGGGGGAGGTGTGGGCTTAGCACCTGGGACTTTGTGGAGACCCATGGTCCCAGTGAGGGAAAAACATGAGTGGGTTACTCCTAGGCATTCATGGGTGGACCTCCAACTAATGTCCCAAAGGAGACAGCAGGAAATGCATTCCTTTAATGCCCTTTTATATTCTTATCTGGATCCTTCTCTTTCCTTTCCCTCCTCCCAGTCATTGGGGTCCCTCCTCAGAAATCTGGGTCCTGCTATAGAAAAATCAGGTCTCTCCAGCCACAACCTGAACAACTGGGGCAGCCAGGCAGTCATTCACCACTTTTGCTTTCTACCTCCTCTGTGGGGGATATCACCACTGCCAAAAGCCAATCCCCTTGTAGTGTCACCCTGGGGAGGTGGGCCTCCTTAGCAAGTCCCTCCCTCTCCTGTGCATCCAAGCATGTCTCTGTCCCACTCGAATTGTATGTCAGATCCTTCCCTCAGGCAGGCTGGTCCTCCACAAATGCTCTCTCACCCATGGGTATCTATATAGTTTTGTACTCTCTAGTTTCCCTTTTTCCTGATTGTGGCAAGTGGGGTTAGGGCAGATTCACTAGCTTCCTTGGATCCACAGTTCCCACTGAGATTCAATCTGTCCCCTTTCAGACGTACAGGTGGATAGAAATCTCCTGGGTATGTGGTATGATTTGCAGAAGAAGTTTCGTTCAGTTAAGAATGTTCAGTTAGTTGTTAATCAAAAAGGAGAAAAAAGAGGAAGGACTCATACTACCCTGAATGCTGATGTAACACACCAATAAAGCAATAACATCTTAATTTTAATAATATACAAAAACTCTAAATTTCTACTCTTTCTTCACACTCTGTGTTTTTGTAATGTTTGCTTCTTTTTATACTGTTTATCCATTAGCAAATTTTTATCTTTTAACTTTTATATTAGGATCAAAAGTAATTTATGCACTACCATTACTGTGTTTCATTATTCTGTGTTTGTCTATATATTTATCATTACTAGTGGGATTTATGCTTTCACATGATTTTCCATTGCTATTTGCCATGTTTTCTTTTCAATTTAAGAATTTGGTTAAACATTTGTTTCAAGGCAGCTATAATGATGATCAAATCCTTCAGTTTTTATTGTCTTGGGAAGACTATCTCATCTTCTTTTTCAAAAAGAATTTTGCAGGATATAGTATTCTTGATTTTCAATTTTTTTTCATTTAATACTTTGAATATATAATCCCACTCTCTCCTGGCCTGCACGGTTTCCGCTTAGAAATCCAATCATAGCCTTATTCAGGAGTTCCTTGTATGTAATGTGTTATTTTTCTCTTGATGCTTTCAAATTTTTTCTTTGTCCTTATCTTTTGACAATTCTATTATAATGTGTCTTGGTGTAGTCATCTTCCAGTTGATCCTATTTGGAGTTTCATGGACTTCATGAATCTGGAGACCATTTTCCTCCTAAGACTTGGTGAATTTTCAGCCACCATTCTATTAAATAAGTTTTCTGCACCCCCTTTTTTTTTATTTTAGGACTCCTGTGATACAAATATTGTTTCACAGGATAGTGTCCCATTATTCATGTAGGCTTTCTTCACTCTTTCATTCATTTTTTCTGTTTTTTCTTCTTACTGGATAATTTCACATGATCTCTCTTTGAGTTCACAGATTTGTTCTTCTGATTGATCATGTCTGCTGCTGAATCTCTATATTATACTTTTCATTTCATTTATTGTATTCTTCAGCTCCAGAATTTCTTTTTTTCTCTTTGTTGAATTTCTCTTTTGTCCATATATTGATTTTCTAATTTCACTCTCTGTCTGTGTTCTCTTGCAACTTGCTAAACTTCCTCAAACCATTATTTTGAATTTGTTTTCACACAATTTATAGATCTCTATTTTTTTGTCATCAGTTACTGTAAATGTATTGTGTTCCTTAGGTGGTGTCATGTTTCCTTGTTTTTCATGTTACTTCCTTGTTTACATGTTACAATACAAGTAACATGTTTCAATGTTACTTGTATTCTTTTTTTTTTTTTTTTACTGTTTACTGGATAAACAGTATAAAAAGAAGCAAACATTACTAACACACTAACAGGTGTGTTAGTTTCTGCTTTATAACAAAGTGAATCAGCTATACATATACATATGTTCCCATATCCCCTCCCTCTTGCGTCTCCCTCCCTCGCCCCCCTCCCCATCCCACCCCTCTAGGTGGTCACAAAGCACCGAGCTGATCTCCCTGTGCTATGCGGCTGCTTCCCACTAGCTATCTATTTTACGTTTCGTAGTGTATATATGTCCATGCCACTCTCTCGCTTTGTCACAGCTTACCCTTCCCCCTCCCCATATCCTCAAGTCCATTCTCTAGTAGGTCTGTGTCTTTATTCCTGTCTTACCCCTAGGTTCTTCATGACAATTTTTTTTTCTTAGATTCCATATATATGTGTTAGCATACGGTATTTGTCTTTTTCTTTCTGACTGACTTTACTCTGTATGACAGACTCTAGGTCCATCCACCTCATTACAAATAGCTCAATTTCGTTTCTTTTTATGGCTGAGTAATATTCCATTGTATATATGTGCCACATCTTCTTTATCCATTCATCCGATGATGGACACTTAGGTTGTTTCCATCTCCTGGCTATTGTAAATAGAGCTGCAATGAACATTTTGGTACATGACTCTTTTTGAAATATGGTTTTCTCAGGGTATATGCCCAGTAGTGGGATTGCTGGGTCATATGGTAGTTCTATTTGTAGTTTTTTAAGGAACTCCATACTGTTCTCCATAGTGGCTGTACCAATTCACATTCCCACCAGCAGTGCAAGAGTGTTCCCTTTTCTCCACACCCTCTCCAGCATTTATTGTTTCTAGATTTTTTGATGATGGCCATTCTGACTGGTGTGAGATGATATCTCATTGTAGTTTTGATTTGCATTTCTCTAATGATTAATGATGTTGAGCATTCTTTCATGTGTTTGTTGCCAATCTGTATATCTTCTTTGGAGAAATGTCTATTTAGATCTGCCCATTTTTGGATTGTGTTGTTTGTTTTTTTGTTATCGAGCTGCATGAGCTCCTTGTAAATTTTGGAGATTAATCCTTTGTCAGTTGCTTCATTTGTAAATATTTTCTCCCATTCTGAGGGTTGTCTTTTTGTCTTGTTTATGGTTTCCTTTGCTGTGCAAAAGCTTTGAAGTTTCATTATGTCCCATTTGTTTATTTTTGTTTTTATTTCCATTTCTCTAGGAGGTGGGTCAAAAAGGATCTTGCTGTGATTTATGTCATAGAGTGTTCTGCCTATATTTTCCTCTAAGAGTTTGATAGTTCTGCTCATTTGAATGAGTGGTCACCTCTTCCAGACTTTACAGACTGATTTGGGGTTAGTGCAAGGGCACTGTCTGTTTGGTGTGCAAAAGCTCTGGCCCCAGGGATTGCAAAAGTGGCTCCATCTCCAGGGCGATACTGTGGCATGGACTCTGGCCAGCTCCACCAGTTGAAGTCAGTGACTGTGAAGATTGCAGGGGTCCTTGGTCACTAAAAGGCTGTGTGTCTCTGCCATACTTGCAGGGCTTCTGAGTTCTTTGATAGTGAATTGAGGTATGCTGGGATTCTCCTATTCTCATTTTCTTAGATGTGGTAACATCATGGCTGAGGGATCCCTCTTGGTAGTAAGCTCTTGGTGGTGGTGGGGATTTGTGCAGTAGTGACTCCTGTTTTGGAGGGTTGTGGCAGTATGAACTCTGGACAGCTCTGTCCACTGGGGTCTGTGTGGGTGAAGATGGTGGGGGGTCCTCCTCTCCTTCCTTTCCCCATGATGGAGGTCCAGCTGAGGATATTGAGGGTGTCCTTCTTAGTGCTGAGCTGTTCTGGGACAGCGAATGGAGTGACAGATGTAAAATGCTTCCTGTGTTTTTCTGCGCAGCCATCCTTGGTTTGGGTGTCCCACTGGGTTGCTTCAGCTTCTTAATTTTAATCTGGACTTATTCCAGAGATACTTTCATCAGTGGGCAGTTGTTTAGTCACTATTTTTGTGGGAGGATGAAGTCTGACCTCCCAATCTACCATCTTGCTGACACCATTCTACTGTATGTCCTATCTATTATTGATAGTGTGGTATTGAAGTCTCCAGATACTATTGTAGAATTGTTTCTCTCTTCAACTCTGGAAGGTTTTGCTTTACATATTTTTCAGTAAATTTCATAAATGGATTGTCATTCTACATAATTCTTTATGGCTTCTTCTTCTTGTCTCTATTCAGCAAGGCAAAAATTGCTATTCTTAAAAAATAGTAACTCATTTTTCCTTTGAAATTTACATTGTTTCAGTTATTACCCTTTCCAAGTATTGAGATATCATTGTCTATATATAGATGATTTCTATCTTGGCCTTCAGAGTATAGTGTGATAGTTAAGAGCATCAGTTGGTTCTGCCACTTGCTTGCCGTATGACATTCAGTAACATAGTTTCTTTTGTCAGCAGTTTACTTTTGAGATAATGGGGACATCAATATCTATATACTAAGTTATTCATAGGATCAAACAATAATAAGTACAGGAAGTGTGTACTGCAGTGACTAAGCTATAGTAACATGCAGTTATTTGGAAACTATATTACTATAATAAATATAAGTATGATTTCCAGTATACTTCTTTTGTTATATGTATTTAACATAGTAGTAAAATGCATACTCAACAATATGATTACATAGTTAAGGAAGTACTAAACTATACATTTACTTATACTTTAAAGTCACAACAATCAATTTGAATTACCAACATTATTGTGATTTTTATGTCATAAAATCCTATCATAAACATTAAATATATTATTAAAATGTCAGCAAGAATATACATCCTATTTTTTGGAAAATTGTGTCTTTTATTTTTGCCATGATAGGCCCCAGATCTTTGAAAGAATAAGAGGTTTATTAAAGAAAATTTGAGAACCACTGTTCAGAAGCATTCCCCAAGGTGGAATATTTGAAACATTATATCTGGAATTGGAAAGCTTGAGTATAAATCCTGTCTCAGCTGTCACCAGTTCTGTGGCTTTGAAAACCATTTCAACCTCTTTAAATGTCTTGAATCTTTTCTAAATAGGAATAATAGTTATTGTGTAACCTCAAAGGGTTATGTAATCATCAACTTAATTAGGAATACATTGTGTGCTTTGATACAAATGCTATTCTTTTTTAAAAAAATCAGCTTGGTGTACTTGGATTAAAAGTATAGTAAGACTGGCTTGGGGTCTAATCTTGGCTCCAGTCACTTACGAGTTATGTTATGTGAGCACATACTGAACCTACTGATTTTATCTGTAAAATGTGGTTAATTTTATTTTCTTGCTGGGTTATTGAGAGGATTAAATGAGATGGCTAATTCTAAACAAAGATCTGACTCTTAATAAAGAGGAATTGTTGTTACAGTCGTTGTTGGTAATTATGATTGCTGATTTTCTTATTACCCACCCAGTAAACGATTTTTACTGTGCCTTAGTTTACGTACCTACTATTTGACAATTGACTAGGAATGCCAGTTCAGTCATATGTTCCTAGGCAAGTAGACAAGGGCTAGGCATTGTCCATTATCTTGTGCTTTACTCTTCACTCCCCTATTTCACTAATGTAAAATTCAAAGCTGTACGTTGTTCTCATATATTTAAGGACAAAATAATTTGGAGTTATCAGCTTAAGGACACTCAACTCTCATACTTCGTTTTACTTATATTGACTAATGGTGACATAACTTTAGAGAATTTATAGGATGTGCCTCAGGTTCATTATTTTTATTCTTTCAACATGCAGCACTTGAAAGCTAATCTGAAATGTTCATTACTATCTCCACTAGTGCTGTTTTCTCTTGGATATTCTTTAATTAGAATACTAGATAGAGATGATAATAACTTTCTGCTTGAGGTTAAAATGATTCCTGTTTCAGCCTTTTTGAGTGAGCTCTTTGCTTCTCAACACAAACCACAAGGATGTATTTGTGAAATCCATATCATCTTTTGAATAGCTTAACTTGGCGAAAACATTACAGGTGTATCTAGAGACTGTCTTCTTGTCCTGAGTGGCAGTACTAAGGTTTAGGATAAGGAATTATTGCTCTCTCATGGAAAGTGAAAGTGCTGAAGTGTCCTTAAGATCTCAGCGGGAGTGATTTTACTTATAATAAAGGAACCTGCATCCATTATGGTTACCACATGCTTTGCTACAATTCCCTTAAAAAATACACAATGTGGAAACAGGGATTTGATACTAAAAGTAAAATGTTAAAACTTGAAAAACAACAACAGCATCCCTGTTATTTTTTCAAGAATGAAAATGAAAATTATGCCTTTTTAATGCCACCTTCTGAGTGTTTTTAGGTATGGATCATATTAACTGTACTAGAATACATCAGACCCAGACACTTTGGTCCATTCTGCGCTTCCAGTGTTATCTGATGGTCATTGTGCAATCACTGGCCTTTCACAACAGTAAGATTTTAGATTTAAAAAAAGTATTTAGTATCCTCGTACAAAAATAATAATTGTTCTATCTCTGGAGTGTCAGTCCCCAGTGCCTATATGATCAGAGCCTTCTGAAGAGTAACTTCATTGTGCTCACAGATGTATTGCTAAGCTTTTAAATTAGTAGACACCTGAAAGTGCTGTACTATAAATAGGTCACAGACTATTGGCTCAGAAATAACGGAAACATTTAAGTAATGAAGGTTTATAATGAATGTACTCAGGTAATACTATACTGTACTAATGGTCATGTTAGGTAGTCTGGTGAAATGTAAGCCAGAGTAATTCTGTTAAAAGATTTCAGGAGTCAGTAACTTAGCTTCATCCTGATTCTAAGAAGAGGTGTTCCTGTTGAAATGATATGCCATTTCTGAGGTTTGTGGCATTTATGGTGCTCATGAAACTGTACAACCATAAAATATCAAAGTTTTACAAAATCAGCCTCAAGGAACAATTTAAAATCAGCTGGTTAGATGAAACTGCCTTGGCAATTTTTTTTTTTAGGACACATGAGAGCCTGAGAGGAGGTTCAGTGGAGGTTCACTCTCTCTCCTAACTTCCCAAATGTCATGACTTCATAAGTCATTCCTACCTTTTGGTCCTCAGTTTTTATTCTCCTCTGTATCAGTCTTCTAAGGGAAGTGATTTATTTGAAAAATATGTTGTAAAAGCTACATTTTGGCCTAAATCCTTTACAGTTGCTGCTTTGCCAGTAGTCACATTGACTTCCATTCAACTGGACCAGGAAACTTATAGTTCAAAGTGAAGCATTAGAGAAAAATTAACACTCTCATAGCTTTGAAGGCATTCCCATGCCTTCAAAGGTATGAAATTCATACATTTCAGGGTTGTTTTCTTCACTTTGGTTGTGATTGCTGTTATAGGGTTTTGTATAAAATGAAATACTTCCTATCTGTATTTGCATTACTGAAAAAAAATTTACCTGAAACGATAAACTCCATAATGCAAATGTACATCCATTTCACAAAGGATAAGAAGATATTTCAACTTAACACACATACTAATTAGGAAAAGGAAAAATTAACATATACTAAATGTCTTATAATAAATAAATAAGACGGAATATATTCAAATGACTACAGGCAGTCATTGTAAACTTTATATAAAACTTTTAATTGTAGGAAAACAATTAAATGCAAGATAAAATGATTTATTCAGTATGATGTCAAATTTGCTTAAATGTGTTTAAAAGTGTGTAAATTTGGTATTGATGATTTCAGGTTTGTAGGAATTTAAAAATTAGTTTTCTTCCTTGCATTTCTAATAATTTCCCAGTATCATAAATTAAAGAAACTTTATTTTTAAAAAGTTAAACAGGAGATCTTTAAAAAAAAAAACAAAAACCTTAGAAACAACTAGCAAGTGTAAAATGCTGTATTATCTTTGACTCTTTCAAAATGTCACCGATGGTCACCAACCATAGCATTGGATTAAGAAATTAAGAGTTAAGGGTGTTGCTTTCTATAAATTTATTTGAAATTGTCTCTTTTTGTCATTACGTCATTTTTCAGTTGTTCTGTACGAATACTACCAATTACATTTAGCTGGAATAATGTTTCTATTAGACATTAAAACTAGTTAATACTGTCATGATTCTATAGTACAACTTTTCTGGTTACACACACAACTACCTGATGGGAAATCCTGATATATTTTTACATACATATTGTACCTAGCCAGTGTTGAGGCAATGTTGCCTGAAGGTTATGTAACTTTGAGTTTAGTGTAAAAATAATGCATAGTTTTACAGAAATGTCTTGTTTTGCGTGTTGGCAGTGGCTGTTTTTCCAGTAGATTGTATTTTGAATTTGTCATGAAAATTGTATTTTGAAAGACAATTCTGATACCTAGAAAATAACTTATTCCACATGAGATGTTTATGATTTGGAACCTACTGTTGTGTGATTCAGGATTAGACAGTGATTTCAAAAATATTTTTTTCAGATGAATAGCTATTCAGGCAAGAAAGACTTTACCATTAGATTTTCCAAATAAGAAAAATATCATTAGAATGGAATTAAATAAAATGAAACACCAGAGCAAAGCACCCCACGTTTTGCTAAACTACATCTAAAAAATAGTTTAATAGTATTTCAAGATTTATTCTAATCATGATTCATTTTCCAATTTATGAACTTTGATGCCACTACAGCTGATATGAATAGAACAGAATTTATGTAGATACATTTTACTCACTTGTGGTAACTTCAAAGTTTTCAATCGCAATAACATAAGAGAAATTTTAAGTTAAAAGCATATTTAATGGTATTTAAAATGTTTGAGGGCTTTATACTTTACCTGGTACACATTTATTTAATTTCCAAAACATCTCATTGGTGTTTCAGGACAGACATTATTTTTACTATTTCACCACTGAGGCATAGAGAGGGTAACATGTGGCTACTGCAAACTGTATTCAGAACTTGACCCTGGGTCTTGTGGCTTCAAAATAGTACTTTTTCTTTTCTATATTAGAACTCGTGATTATTCTTAGTAAAATAAAGAGCCCAACAATTGTCATTTGTTTTTATAAATAATATAAATGGTATGTAGTGGCTGCTTATGTATGTGAGAGGTAGTCCAATTCTTTCACTCCCTCTAGGAAAGGCAACAACACGATACTCCTTAAGATATTCTCTAGGACAGTAACCAAAACAAAGAATGAAATTAATGCTTGTTGAATGAACTGTGTCATCCCATTAGTTGGAGTAGCAAATGGAATTTTTTCATCATAGTTGCTTTTCCCTATATTCTTATTCATTCAGCTAGATATCATGAACTGAACATTGAGGACAGACGCAAGTTCCAGTTGTTTATAGAAAGCTGACCCAGCTACTCTGTACAACAGCTATGACTAACATAAATATCAGGAGATTCTTCAATAATCATCAGCTTACAGGATGTGGGCTATAGTTAGGGGATAGCTCTCCAGCTCATAAAAATTGTTATCCGTCTTGTGGAGCCCTATTTTGATATCCATAACATTCAATTGTTTGTGCTCTTTGAGATTGCTAGTTTGCTATCTCAAACTAGCTTATTTATTTGTCTATTTTTGGTATTTTTTTCTTATATTTTTAACATCTTTAGTGGAGTATAATTCCTTTACAATGTTGTGTTATTTTCCTCTGTATAACAAAGTGATACAGAGCTATACGTATACATGTATCCCCATATCCCCTCCCTGTTGCGTCTCCCTCCCACCCTGCCTATCCTGCCCCTCTAGGTAGTCACAAAGCCACAAGCTGATCTCCCTGTGCTATGCGGCTGCTTCCCACTAGCTATTTATTTTACATTTGGTAGTGTATATATGTCCATGCCACTCTCTCACTTTGTCCCAGCTTACCATTCCCCCTCCCCATATCCTCAAGTCCATTCTCTACATCTGCGTCGTTATTCCTGTCCTGCCCTACCCCAGGTTCTTCAGAACCTTTTTTTTTTAAGATTCCATATATATGTGTTAGCATATGGTATTTGTTTTTCTCTTTCTGACTTAGTTCACTCTGTATGACAGACTCTAGGTGTATCCACTGCAGTACAAATAACTCAGTTTCATTTCTTTTTATGGCTGAGTAATATTCCATTGTGTATGTGTGCCACATCTTCTTTGTCCATTCATCTGTCACTGGACACTTAGATGGCTTCCATGTCCTGGCTATTGTAAATAGTGGAACTAGATTATTTGTAAAGGAAAAAAAAGGGAAATATAATATACATCAGGAAACTAAATTAGGCTGCTGGGTGTTTCCTTTGAGAATTCTGCATAAATACAGATATTTCAAATTTAGGAGACAATTTTTCCACTAAAACAGCATTTCTAAAGCTGAGTTTAGTAGAAACTGTTTTCTGCAATGTTAATAAATGGCAAGGTCTCTGGTTAAACAAGTTTACAGAGTTATGTCTATAAGTATTTTCATCATGCACATTAGCCCTTTAAAAGACTCTGGGAAGCTGTTCTTTACAGAAATCAGTTAAAACAACCCTTCAAATTTATTGCCTATGAATATTCCATTCCTTTTTTTTCATTCACGGAATTCCTCTTGTCAGCTCCAGAAATCACTGCTCCTTGGATCACAGGTTGGGAAATGCTGTTCTAACATTGTAGTGTAAAAAACACTAGAAGTGAGATCAGAAAATGTGGGTTTGAGTCCTAACTCTATCAATTAAATTAGCTCCATGGTTTGCGGCAAGATCCTTCTCTGGATATCAAAGTAGAACATTACCTTCTCAGGGCAGTTTTTTTTTCCTTGAAAATAAATTTTAAATTGTTTAATATACGTGTGTGTATGTATGTGTGTGTGTGTGTGTGTGTGTGTGTGTGTACCTCCTAATGCCTTTTATCCTTTTTTAATTGGGATATCATTGATCTATAACATGGTATTAGTTATATGTGTTTGATACATGTATGTATTGCAAAATTATTAACTCAAGTTAACTAGCATCACCACAATCGTTAAATTTTTTTTTCTGTGATGAGGACTTTTTGGGTGTACACTCTAAGCAACTTTCACATATACATACAGTATTGTTAATGATACTTATCATGCTGTACATTACATCCCCAGGATTTATTTATCTTATAACTAGAAGTTTGTACCATTTGACCACTTTCACCCATTTTGCCTACCCTCTACTCCCAATCTCTGGCAACTACCAACCTGTTTTCTGTATCAATGAGTTTATTTGTTTGTTTAAGATTCCACATATAAGTGATACCTTACAATATTTATCTTTCTCGGTCTGATTTATTTTACTTAGCATAACGTCTAAGTTATGCTAAGTTACAGGGTCCAACCGTGGTGTCCTAGATGTCAAGGTTTCCTTCTTTTTTATAGCTAAGTAATATGTGTATATATACCACATCTTCTTTATACATTCATCCATGGACGCTTAAGTTGTTTCCATTTCTTGGCTATTGTAAATAATGCTGCAGTGAATATGGGGGTGCTGGCAGATTGGAGGTGCAGATAGATTTCTGAGATGGTGATTTTGCTTCCTTTCGATAAACACCCAGAAGTAGGATTGCTGGATCATATGGTAGTTCTAGTTTTAAATTTTGAGGAGCATCCATACTGTTTTCCATAGTGGCTGCAAATATTTACATTCCCATAAACAGTGCACATAGGTTCTTTTTTCTCCACATCCTATGCAACACTTGTTATCCCTTGTCTCTTGATAATAGCCATCCTGTTATCTCTTGTCTCTTGGTATTAGCCATACTAACAGGTTTAAGCTGATATCTCATTAATCCATTTCGAGTTATTCAACTCATTAATCCATTTTGAGTTGTTCTATGTGTATGATGTAGATAGTGGTCCCATTTCATTCTTTGGCATGTGGCTGTCTGGTTTCTCAACCTCATTAATTGAAGAGGCTATCTGTTGCCCACTGTATATTCTTGGCTCCTTTGACATAAATTAATTGACCATTTATGTGTGGGTCAATTTCTTTACTTTCTATTCTGTTCGTTTGATCTGTGTGTCTGTTTTTATGCTGATACATTAATGTTTTGATTATCATAGTCTTGTAATATAGGTTGTCATCAGTAAATGTGATGCCTCCAGCTTTGTTCTCTCTAAGGATGGCTTTGGCTATTTGGGGGTCTTCTGTGGGTCCATACAAATTTTAGGATAGTTTGTTCTATACCAGTGAAATATGCCATTGGAATTTTGATAGGGATTGCATTGAATCTATAAATTGTTTAGGGTAGTATGGACATCTTAACAATGTTAATTCACTAAAACATGAGCATGGAATATGTTTCCATTTATTTGTATCTTTTATCAATGTCTTATAGGTTTCAATGTACAGGCCTTTAACCTTGGTTAAATTCTCTGAGGTATTTTATTCTTTTTGATGTAATTTTAAATGGGATTGTTCTCTTGCTTTCTCTTTGCGATAGTTCATTATTAGTGTATAGAAACACAACTTATTTTTGTATATTAATTTTGTATCCTGAAACGTTACTGAATTTATTTGTTCTAACAGTTTCTTGGTGGAATCTTTATGGTTTTTAATGTATAATGTCATTTATTTGCAAACACATATATGTATAAATGATATATATTTATATATTATATATATGTATAAATCATTTGTAGATGGTATATACTGATAGATAATAGTAGCAAACAAAGAGGCAGTTTTTAATTGGCTGTCTGCCCAGGGATCGACACAAAAGGAGCAGACAAAAATGTCCATCTCCTAATCTTTCCCTGAAAGGGGTTTATCTGCATTCTTTAAAAGCTGTTGACTGAGGGCCAGCTTTCTAAGCATACATCTAGGGGCTGGCTGCAGTCCTCCATAGGGACCAGAGCAGCTGGAGAACACATCCTCCACTTTCTCCCTCCAACCAGTTCCAACAATAAAACCCAGTTGCCAATATCTTCTGGTAAAGAGCTTGTACATAATTCTGGTGCCAAATCTTTTGTGGCAGCCATCTGAGAGTCAGCCCTCTGGATCACTAGCACTGATAGCCAATGAGTTTTGCATTTAGTAGTCCCACAGGACTGTGGAAAACCAAGAAGCAGTTCTAAAGGGTGCAGGAGCTCCACTTCTGTGGCTTCATACATAAGTCCAGCACAGAGGGAGCAGGCAAAAGTGCCCACCCCCCAGTTTCTTCCAGGAAGGGGCTTAGCTACTACTTTCTCAGCAGCTACCTGAGGGTCCAGCTTCTAATCAGCCTGTGCAAGGTGCTGAATGTAATTCTCCCCTTTGGGACACTGGTGCTTTAGCAAATCCTTAACTACTAGGTACCTCTAAGAACAAAGGGAGTGACTTGAACAATCACAAAAGTTTAGAGACAATTAGCAGCACAGGCCAGGTATATTGTCAAAGTTCATTGCCAATAGAAGACCATTCTATCAACACTGGGAGAAGTGGATGTTTCATCTAATGCACAGAAACCGAAACAGATAGTTGAGGAAAATAAAGAAATGGAGGAGTATGTTCCAAATAAATAACATGACAGCACTCTAGAAACAGATCTTAATGAAATGGAGATATGTAATTTACCTGAGAGTTCAAATTAGTGGTCATAAAGATGCTCACCAGGTTGCGCAGTGGTTAAGGATCCACCTGCCAATGCAGGAGACATGGGTTCGAGCCCTGGTCTGGGAAGATCCCACATGACGCAGAGCAACTAAGCCCATGTGCCACAACTACTGAGCCTGCGCTCTAGAGCCCATAAGCCACAACTACTGAGCCTGTGTGCCACAACTACTGAAGCCCACACACCCTAGAGCCTGTGCTCTGCAACAAGAGAAGCTACCACAATGAGAAGCCTGTGCACCACAACGAAGAGTAGCCCCCGCTCACCTCAACTAGAGAAAGCCCCAGAGCAGCAACGAAGACCCAACGCAGCCAAAAATAAATTAAAAAAAAGATGCTCACCAAGATCAGGAAGGCCATTCATAAACAAATTGAGAATATCAAAAGAGAAACAGAAAATATTTTAAAGTACCAAACAGAAATCACAGAGCTGAAGAATATAACAACTGAATAAGAGAATAGTAGAGTTCAGTAGCAGACTAGATTAAAAGAAAGAAAGGACCGGTAAATTTGAAAGCAGGGCAGTGGAATTCAGTCTGTCAGAGAAGAAAGGATGAAAAAGAGTGAAGATACCTACAGGGACTTATGGGATACCATCAAATGGTCCACTATATGTATTAAAGGGGTCCCAGAGGGAGAATAGAGTGAGCAAGAGGCATAAAGCTTCTTCAAAGAAATAATGGCTGAAAACTTCCCTAATTTGGGGAGAGAAGTTGACATCTATATCCAGGAGGCCCACAGAATACCAAGAAAAACAAAAAGATGCCTCTAAAGAGACACAAACCAGACACATTATAATTAAAATCTTGGAAATTAAAGACATAGAATCTTAAAAGCAGCAAGAAAAAAGCAACTTGTTACTTACAAGGAAGCCCTCATAGACTATCATAGGAATTTTCAGCAGAAACCTTGTAGGCCAGAATGAAGTGGGATGATATATTTATAGTGCTGGGAAAAAACTGCCAACCAAGAAACCTACCCAGCAATATTATTCTTCAGAATTGAAGGAGAGATAAAGAGTTTTCCACCAAACAAAAGTAAAGGAAATTGGTGAAGTGAAGGCCATGACACTGGCCTTATAAGAAATCTTAAAGAGCCTTCTTCAAGTGGAAATGAAAGGATGTTAATTAATAACATGAAGCATGAAAGTATAAAACGCCCTGGTAAAGGTAAATATGTAGTTAAATTCATAATATGCTAATATGGTAATGATGGTGGGTGAATTTCTTATAAATATAGTGTAAAATTTAAAAGACAAAAGTATATACTGAAAAGTATTATATTGAAAATATAATTTCAATAATTTATTAATGGATACAAAATATAAAAAGAGGGAAATTGTGACATCAAAACATAAGATGCATAAAGTTTGTAGAGCTTTAGTATGTGTCCAAAATAAAGTTGTTAATGGTATAAAATAGACTGTTATATGTATAAGACTTTTTAAGAAAGTGTCATGGTAACTACAAAACAAAAACCTATAGTAGAGTCACAAAAGATAAAGGAATCAAAGTGTACCACTACAGAAAATCACAAAGGAAGTGAAAAGGAAAGTAAGGAACAATGCAGCAATAAAACCAACCAGAAAACAATTAACAAAATGGCAGTAGTAAGTACTTACCTACCAATAACTACTTTAAATGTAAATAGACTAAATTCTCCAATCAAAAAACAGAGTGGCTGAATGGATTGAAAAAACAATTCCCAACTATATGTTGCCTCCAAGGGACTCACTTCAGTTTTAAGGACACGTGTGGACTGACAGTGAAGGGATAGAAAAAGATAGTCAATGCAAATGCAAGCCCAAAGAAAGCAGGAGTACCTATACTTATATTAGACAAAGTAGACTTTAGCCAAAGAATGTAACAAGAGGCACTTTATTATAGAGTGATAAAGGGGTTAATTCATTACGAAGATAAAACATTTGTGAATATGTACCCCAAAATAGGAGCATCTAAATATACAAAGTGAATATTAAGAAATCTGAAGGGAGAAATAGACAGCAATATAACAATAGTAGCAGATTTCAATACTCCAATTTAAATAATGGATAGATCATCCAGACAGAAATCAATAAAGAAACATTTAGTTGATTTACACTTTAGACTAGATGAATCTAACAGACATATACAGAACATTCCATCAAAGAGTAGCAGAAAGCACTATATTCTCAAAAACATGTTCTCCAGGATAGATCATGTTAGGCCACAAAACAAGTCTTGAACTTAAGAAGATTGAAGTCATACCACATATCTCTTCTGACCACAGTGTTACGACACTAGAAATTAGTTTCATGAAGAAAACGGAAGATTCATAAATACATGGAGATTAAACAACATGCTCTTGAAAATCCAATGGGTCAAAGAAGAAATCAAAGGGATATTAAAAAAAATATCTTAAGACAAATGAAAATGGAAACAACATGCCAAATCTTATGGGATGCAGCAAGCACAGTTCTAAGAGGGAAGTTTATCATGATAAATGCCTACATCAATAAACAAGAAAAACCTCAAGTAAAAAAACCTAATTCTACACCTCAAGGAACCCGCCAAAAACAAGAATAAACCCTAGAGTTAGTGGAATGAAGGAAATAATAAAAATCAGAGCAGAAATAGAGACTGAGAGGACAATGGAAAAGATCAATGAAACTAGGAGCTGTTTTTTGTAAAGATAATGAAAATAGAAAAAGTTTTAGCTAGACTTACCAAGAAAAAAGTGAGAGTGCTCTAATAAATAAAATTATAAATAAAAAAAGAGAATTACAGTTGATAACATAAAAATACAAAGAATCACAAGAGATTCCTGCCATTTTTGGATAGAATTAATAGGATTTGTAAACTTTGGCTAAGGCAAAACTTAATTGAATAATGAGATATGAAAATCTTCAAATAGATTTTGCAAGATTTCCAAATTTATTTTTCATATGAAGTGTCTGTTATTGAAGTATGGTTGAATTACAATGTTGTGTTAATTACTGCTATACAGCAAAGTGACTCAGTTATACATGTATATACGTTATTTTTCATATTCTTCTCTATTATGGTTTATCACAGGATATTAAATATAGTTTTCTGGGCTATATAGTAGGACCTTGTTGTGTATCCATTCTATATATACCAGTTTGCATCTGTTAATCCCACAGTCCCAATCCATCCATCTCCCACCCCCTTGGCAACTACCAGTCTGTTCTCTATGTATGTGATTCTGTTTCTGTTCTATAGATAGGTTCATTTGTGCCATAGTTTAGATTCCACATATAAGTGATATCACATGGTATTTGTCTTTTCTTTCTGACTTACTTCACTTAGTATGATAATCTCTAGTTGCACCCATGTTGCTGCAAATTATATTATTTCATTATTTTTTATGTCTGAGTAGTTTTCCATTGTATTTACGTACCACATCTTCTTTATCCATTCATCTGTTGATGGACACTTAGGTTGTTTCCATGTCTTGGCTATTGTGACTACTGCTGCTATGAACATAACTACGGTATGAACATACTACTGCTGCGTGTATCTTTTTTTTTTTTTTTTTTGCGGTACGTGGGCCTCTCACTGTTGTGGCCTCTCCCATTGCGGAGCACAGGCTCTGGATGCGCAGGCTTAGTGGCCATGGCTCACGGGCCCAGCCGCTCTGCGGCATGTGGGATCCTCCCGGACCGGGACACGAACCCGTGTCCCATGCATCAGCAGGCAGACTCTAAACCACTGTGCCACCAGGGAAGCCCTATCTTTTTGATTTATAGTTTTGCCCGGATATATGCCCAGAAATGGATTGCTGGATCATATGGTAATTCTATTTTTAGTTTTCTGAGGAACCTCCATACTGTTTTCCACAGTGTTTGCACTGACTTAATTTCCCACCAACAGTGTAGGAGGGTTCCCTTTTCTCTGCACCCTCTCCAGCATTTGTTATTTGTAGAGTTTTTAATGATGGCCATTCTGACCAGTGTGAAGTGGTACCTCATTGTAGTTTTGATCTCTTTAATAATTAGCAATGTTTAGCATCTTTTCATGTGCCTATTGGCCATCTGTATTTCTTCTTTAGAGAAAATGTCTCTTTATGTCTTCTGTCCAGTTTTCTATTGGATTCTTTGGGGGTTTTTTGTTGTTGAATTGTGTGAGCTGTTTGTATATTTTGAAAATTAAGTCCTTGTCAGTCACATCATTTTGCAAATATTTCCTCCCATTCTTTAGGTTGTCTTTTCATTTTGTTGATGGTTTCTTTTGCTATGCAAAAGCTTGTAAGTTTGATTAGGCCCCATTTGTTTATTTTAGTTTCTATTTCTATTCCCTTGTGAGACTGACCTAAGAAAATATTGGGAGGATTCATGTCAGAGAATATAGGCAAAACATTCTATTCTAGGAGTTTTATAGTGTCATGTGTTATGTTTAAGTCTTTAAGCCATTTTGAGTTTATTTTTGTTTGCAGTGAGAGGGTGTGCTCTATTTTCATTGATTGACATATGGCTGTCCAACCCTCCCAATACACCTTGCTGAAGAGAGTGTCTTTTTTCCCATTGTATATTCTTGCCTCCTTTGTCTAAGATTTATTGACCATAGGTGTGTGGGTTTATTTCTTGGCTTTCTATTCTGTTCCATTGATCCCTATGTCTGTTTTTGTGCAAATACTATGCTGTTTTGACTACTGTAGCTTCATAATATTGTCTGGAGTCTAGGAGGGTTATGCCTCCTGTTTCCTCCCCCCACCCCACCCAGGATTGCTTTGGCAATTCTGGGTCTTTTATGGTTGCATATGAATTTCAGGATTATTTGTTCTAGTTCTGTAAAAAATGTCATGGGTAATTTTATAGGGATCACATTAAATCTGTAGATTGCTTTGGGTAGTATGGACATTTTAACAATACTAATTCTTCTAATCCCAGAGCATGGGATATCTTTCCATTTCTTTGAATCATCTTCAATTTCCTTTATTAGTGTTTTATAGTTCTCAGTGTGTAAGTCTTTCATTCCTTGCTGAGGTTTATTCCTTAGTATTTTATTTTGGGGGGTTGCAATTTAAAAAGATATTGTTTTTATGCATTCCCTTTCTGATATTTCATTGTTGGCGTAAACAAATGCAACTGATTTCTGTATGTTAAGCTTGTATCCTGCTGCCTTGCTGAATTTGTTTACCAATTCTAGTAGTTTTTGTATGGCGTCTTTAGGGTTTTCTCTATATAGTATCATATCATTTGTATATAATGACAATGTTACCTCTTCCCCTCTTCCCTTATAATTTGGATACCTTTTGTTTTTCTTTTTCTCTTCTGATCACTGTGGCTAGGACTTCCAATACTATGTTGTATAGAAGTGGTGAGAGTGAGCAATGTCTTGTTGCAGATTTTAGTGGGAAGGCTTTCAGCTTTTCACTTTTGAGTATTATTTTGGCTGTGGGTTTGTCATAGATAGCTTTTATTATGTTGAGATACTTTCCCTCTGTAACCACTTTCATAAGTGTTTTTATCACGAATGGATGTTGAATTCTAACAGATGCTTTTTCTGCATCTATTGGGATGATCATGTGGTTTTTCTTTTCTTTTGTTGAGGTGGTGTGTCACATTGATTGATTTGCATATGTTGAACCATTCTTGTGAACTTGGGATGAATCCCACTCGGTCATGGTGTATGATTTTTTTTTTATGTGTTGTTGGATTTGGTTTGCTAATATTTTGTTGAGAACTTTTGCATCTATATTCATCAAATATATTGGTCTGTAAATTTCTTTATTTGGTGGTGTCATTGTCCAATTTTGTTATCAGGGTGATGGTGGCTTCATAGAATGCCTTGGGAGTGTTCCCTCCTCTTCAATCTTTTGGAAGAGTTTGAGAAGGATCAGTATGTTTTTCTTTGTATGTTTGGTAGAATTTGCCTGTGAAGCCATCTGGTCCTGGAGTTTCGTTTGTAGGGAGTGTGTTTTGTTTGTTTGTTTGTTTTTAATTACATATTCTATTTCATTTTTAGTGATTGGTCTGTTCAAATTACCTATTTCTCCTTGAATCAGTTTTGGTGGGCTGTATGTTTCTAGAAACTTGTCCATTTCTTCTAGGTTGTCAAATTTTGGGGCATGTAATTGTTCATAGTATTCCCTTACGGTTGTTTTGTATTTCTGCAGTGACAGTTGTTATGTCTCCTCTTTCATTTATTATTTTATTTATTTGGGTTCTCTCTCTTTTATTCTTGGTGAGCCTGACCAGTGGTTTCTCAATCTTGTTTATCCTTTCAAAGAACCAGCTCTTAGTGTTGTTATTTTTTTCTATGTTTTGAATCTCTATTTTATTTATTTCCTCTCTCATGTTTATTCTTTCCTTCCTTCTGCTGACTTTAGGTTTTGTTTTTCTTTTTTTAATACTTTTAACTGGTAGGTTAGGTTGTTTATTTGAAATTTTTCTTGTTTTTTGAGGAAGGCCTATTTCATTATGAACTTCCCTCTAAGAACTGCTTTTGCTGCATCCCATGGATTTTGTATGATTGTATTTTCATTGTCATTTGTCTCAAGGAATTTGTTAATTTCCTCTTTGATTTCATCATTGACCCATTGGTTTTTTAGTAGCATGTTGTTTAGTCTCCATATAATCATTTGTTTTCGCACTTATTTTTCTGTGGTTAATTTCTAGTTTCATGCTGTTGTGGTCAGAAAAGATGCTTGAGATAATTTCTACACTCTTAAATTTGTTGAGGCTTGTTTTGTGCCCTACCATGTGGTCAGTCCTAGAGAATGTACCATGTGCACTTGAAATGAATGTGTATTCTCTTTTTTGGGGATGTAGTGTCCTGAAAATACCACTCAAGTCTAACTTCTATTTTATCATTTAGGATCTCTGTTGCCTTACTGATTCTCTGTCTGAAATACATGTGCGTTGATGTGAGTGAGGTGTTAATCTACTATTATTGTATTCCTGTCAATTTTCCCCTGTATGTCTCTTAGTATTTGTTTTATGTATTTGGGTGCTCCTATATTAGGTGCATATATGTTGATGAGTGTAAAACCTTCTTCACGTATTGATCCTTTTATCATTATACAGTGTCCTTTCTCTTTCTCCGTGGCCTTTGTTTTAAAGTCTATTTTGTCTGATGTGAGTATTGTGACCCCTGCTTTCTTGTCATTTCCATTTGCATGAAATATCTTTTTCCACCTGCTCACTTTCAATCTATGTGTGTCCTTTGCCCTAAAGTGGGTCTCTTGTAGGCAGCATACTGTAGGCTCTTGTTTTTTTTGTCCAATCTGCCACTCTGTCTTTTGATTGGAGCATTTAGTCCATTGACATTTAAGGTAAGTATTGATAGATATGCATTTATTGCCATTTGAAACCTTGTTTTCCCATTGATTTTATATTTCTTCTTTGTCCCTTCCTTTTTCTCTTTGTTTTTCCTTTGGTGGCTTGATGATCTTCTTTTGTTTTATATTTATGTTCTCTTCTTTTTTGGTTTTTGTAAGTCTGTTGTATGTTTTTGATTTGTGGTTACCCTGTTTTTCAAGTGTGTTAACCCCTTCCTATATCTACTTGCCTTAGACTGGTAGTCACATAGGCTCAAACACATTCTGGGAAAAAAAGTCTGATTTTCTTATTCTCCTCCCCCACATTTTTTGATTTTGATGTCCTCTTACATCTTCATGTTCATCTTTTGTTGTTCACTGTGGTTATCATCACTTTCACAGAAAACCTTTTTGATTTCTTTTTTAATCTTTGTTCTGGCTTATTTAAGTGATTTATGTTCCAATTGTAATTTTCTCTTTCCTATAGATTCTTACTTCTTTTCTATTTAGAGAAGACCTTTCTTTGTCTTTTACCTTTTATTTTTTGGCCATGCCACATGGCCTGAGGGATCTTAGTTCCCCAACCAGGGATCGAACCCATGCCGCCTGCAGTGGAAGTGTGGAGTCTTAATCACTTAAAGGGAAATCCCAGAGAACCTTTCAATATTTACTTTAGGATAGGTTTAGTATTGCTGTATTCTTTTAGTTTTTGCTTGTCTGAGAAATTCTTTATCTCTCCTTCTCTTCTAAATGGTAATCTTGCTGGGTAGAGTATCCTAGGTTGCAGATTTTTCCCTTGTAGGGCTTTGACTATACCTTGCCACTCCCTTCTGGCCTACAAAGTTTCTGTAGACCAATCAGCTGATAGCCTTATGGGGGTTCCCTTATATTTAACTCTTTGTTTTTGTCTTCCTGCCTTTAGAATCCTCTCTTTATTTTTAACTTTTGCCATTTTTATTATAGTATGTCTTGGTGTAGGTCTGTTTGGGTTTATCTTGTTCGCAATCCTCTATGCTTCCTGTACCTGGATATCTGTTTCCTTCTTTGGGTTTGGCAAGTTTTTAGCCATAATTTCTTCAAATACATTTTCGATCCCCTTTTCTCTTTCTTCCTCTTCTGGAATCCCTATTATGTGTAGATTAGCACACTTCATTATTATCCCATAGGTCTATTATATTGCTTTCTTTTTTTTTTTTTTATTTGGCTTTCTGTGTTCTGTCCCAATTGAGTGATTTCCATTATTCTATCTTCCAGGTCACTTTTCATTCTTCTGCATTATTCATTCTGCTCTTCATAGCCTTTAGCTCGGTTTTCATCTCTGCAAATGAGTTTTCTAATTTTTCTTGGTTCCTCTTTCTAGTTTCCTTTTACAGTAACTCTGCCTTTCTGTCAATAGTCTTTCTTAATTCTTTCAGTATTTTCATTATCCCCTTTTTGAATTCAGTGTCAGACTGAAGAGGTCTGCTTCATTGTTTGTTCTTTTAGGGGAATGCTCTTGGTGTTTTAACTGGAAGTGGTCCCTCTGCTTCTTCATTTTACTTATATTTCTCTTATTCTGTGAGTTTAGGAGAAACAATTATCTACCATGGCCTTGGAGGGCTATTTATATGTGCGGGCATCCCTGTGTAGCTTGTGAGTTTAGTATATTTGGTGCGAGGACTATTTTCACTATGTATATCTGCCGCCTCTTTCCTTAGCATGTGCTGGTCATTATCCCTTGCTAAGGGGTATGTAGATGTGGTGGCTGGTGTCCAGTTCTGGGGTTCTCAGCTGAGGTGGCAGCTCAGGTGCACCACCGGAGTATGGGATGGGAGCAGAGGTGGCTCACGACCACTCCTGGAGTTTGGGTGGGCGGCGGCTCCTGACCACTCCAGTATTCCACAAGGGTGGCGGCTGCCTGTGATCACTCCAAGGGTCCGGGAGGAAGGTGGAGGGGGGCCTGTGACCAGTCCCAGGGTCCAGGTGGGCACGGGTAGTGGCTAATGACAGCCCTTGGAGCCTGTTCAGGCAGTGTCCTCCTGCCCTCTGGGAGCGAGTGCACCCAGGGAAAAAGACTACAACGTGGTCCTGCCTCTCCCCTCATGCACCCCTCAAACAATGGCAACTGACCTCTAAGGCAGCCCCGGCTTCTTCCATGTAAAGCTCAGCTGTGGTCACACTGGATTCCAGCATCCCCAGTCTGTCTCCACACAGACAACCCCAGTCCTCTCCCCATTTCTGATCTCCAAGTCCCAAATTCCAGCATGTGGCCCGCTCCAGAAGAGTGAGTCAGGCTGGGGACTGCAGGGTGGTGACACTGACCATTTGTGCAGTTCTTGCTCTGCTCTGGCTGCCACTAACTGGCTGCTGTGCTCTCCCTCAAGGATCTGAAGCTCCCTTTCTGTCCAGGCCAATCTCCTAGCCAGCTAAGGGGCTACCCAGGGGGCAGGAACTTTCCGTATTTCACAGCTCTCTCCCAGGGCCACAAGTCCCATCCCAATTCCTTTCTAACTTTCTTTTTTCCTCCCTGGTTATGTGCCGAGTTTCTTGCCCTTTCAGCAGTCTGTGGTCTTCTGCGAGCATTCAGTAGATATTCTGTGAGAATCATTTCACATGTAGATATTATTATTTTTTAATTTTTATTGGAGTATAGTTGATTTACAATGTGTTAGTTTCAGGTGTACAGTGAAGTGAATCAGTTATACATATACATATATCCACTCTTTTTTTAGATTCTTTTCCTATATAGGTCATTACAGACTATTGAGTAGAGTTCCCTTTACTATATAGTAGGTCTTATTAGGTATACAGTTATATTAGTTATATATATTATATATAGTACATATCAATCCCAATCTTCCAATTTATCCCTGCCTCCCTTACCCCCTGGTAACCATAAGTGTGTTTTCTACATCTCTAACACTATTTCTGTTTTGTAGATAAGTTCATTTGTACACTGTTTTTTAGATTCCACATATAAGTGATATCGTATGATATTTGTCTTTCTCTTTAGGACTTACTTCACTCAGTATGACAATCACTAGGTCCATCTAGGTTGCTGCAAATGGCATTATTTCGTTATTTGTTTTGGCTGAGTGATATTCCATTGTATATATGTACCACATTGTCTTTATCCTTTCCTCTACTGATGGACATTTAGGTTGCTTCCGTGTCCTGGCTATTGTAAATAGTACTGCAATGAACATTGCAGTGCATGTATCTTTTTGAATTATGGTCTCCTCTGGATATATGCCCAGGAGTGGGATTGCTGGATCAATGGTAGCTTTATTTTCAGTTTTTCTAAGGAACCTCCATACTGTCCTCCAAAGTGGCTGTACCTTTTACGTTCCCACCAGCAGTGCAGGAGGGTTGTCTTTTCACCACACCCTCTCCAGCATTTGTTTGTAGATTTTTTGATGATGAACATTCTGACCAGTGTGAGGTGATACCTCATTATAGTTTTGATTTGCATTTCTCTGATAATTAGTTCTGTTGAGCATCTCTTCATGTACCTCTTGGCCATCTGTATGTCGTCTTGAAATTGGGTTGTTTGTTTTTTTGATATTGAGCTCCATGAGCTGTTTGTCTATTTCGGAGATTAATCCTTTGTCCATTGCTTCATTTGAAAACATTTTCTCGCATTCTGAGGGTTGTCTTTTCATCTTGTTTATGGTTTCCTTTGCTGTCCAAATGTTTTAAGTTTCATTAGTTCCCATTTGTTTCTTTTTGTTTTCATTTTCATTTCTCTAGGAGGTGGGCCAAAACTGATTTTGCTATGATTTATGTCATAGAGTGTTCTGCCTATGTTTTCCTCTAAGAGTTTTATAGAGTCCAGTCTTACATTTAGGTCTTTAATCCATTTTGAGTTTATTTCTGTCTATGGTGTTAGGGAGTTTCCATTTCATTGTTTTACATGTAGCTGTCCAGTTTTCCCAGCACCACTTATCGAAGAGACTGTTTTTTCTCCATTGTATAGTCTTGCCTCCTTTATCAAAGATAAGGTGACCATATTTGCGTGGGTTTACCTCTGGGCTTGCTATCCTGTTCCATTGATCTATATTTCTGTTTTTGTGCCAGTACCATACTGTCTAGATTACTGTAGCTTTGTAGTATAGTCTGAATTCAGAGATCCTGATTCCTCCAGCTCCATTTTTCTTTTTCAAGGTTGCTTTGGCTATTCAGGGGTTTTTTTGTTTCCATACAAATTGTAAAATTTTTTGTTCTAGTTCTGTGAAAAATGCCATTGGTAATTTGATAGGGATTGCATTGAATCTGTAGATTGCTTTGGGTAGTATAGTCATTTTCACAATGTTGATTCTCCCAATCCAGGAGCATGGTATATCTCTCCATCTGTTTGTGTCATCTTTGATTTCTTTCATCAGTATGGTATAGTTTTCTGAGTTCAGGTCTTTTGCCTCCTTAAGTAGGTTTTTCCTAGGCATTTTATTCTTTTTGATGTGATGGTATATGGGATTATTTCCTTGGTTTCTCTCTCTGATCTTTTGTTGTCAGTGTATAGGAGTGCAAGAGATTTCTGTGCATTAATTTTGTATCCTATAACTTTATCAAATTCATTGATGAGCTCTATTCGTTTTCTGGTGGCATCTTTAGGATTTTCTATGTAGAGTATCATGTCATCTGCAAACAGTGACAGTTTTACTTCTTCTTTTCCAGTTTGGATTCCTTTTATTTCTTTCTCTTCTCTGATTATTGTGGCTAGGACTCCCAAAACTATGTTTAATATTAGTGGTGAGAGTGGACATCCTTGTCTTCTTCTTGATCTTAGAGGAAGTGCTTTCAGCTTATCACCTTTGAGAATGATGTTTACTGTGGGTTTGTGGTATATGGCTTTTATTATATTGAGGTGGGTTCCCTCTATGCCCACTTCCTGGAGAGTTTTTATCATCAATGGGTGTTGAAATTTGACAAAAGCATTTTCTGTATCTACTGAGATCATATGGTTTTTATTCTTCCATTTGTTGATGTGGTGTATTACACTGATTGATTTGTGGATATTGAAGAATCCTTGCATCCCTGGGATACATCCCACTTGATCACAGTGTATGATTCTTTTCATGTGTTGTTGGATTCCGTTTGCTAGTATTTTGTTGAGGATTTTTGCATCTGTATTCATCAGTGATGTTGGCCTGTAATTTTCTTTTCTGTGTGATATTTTTGTCTGATTTTGGTATCAGAGTGATGGGTGGCCTCATAGAATGAGCTTGGGACTGTTCCTTCCTCTGTAATTTTTAGGAAGAGTTTCAGAAGGATGCACGTTCGCTCTTTTCTCAATGTTTGATAGAATTTGCCCGTGAAGTCATCTGGTCCTTGATTTTTGTTTGTCAAAAGCTTTTAAAGCACAGTTTCAATTTCTGTACTTGTGATTGGTCTGTTCATATTTTCTATTTCTTCCTGGTTTGGTCTCAGAAGGTTGTACCTTTCTAAGAAATTTGTCCATGTCTTCTAGGTTGTCCATTTTACTGGCATATAGTTGCTTGTAGTTGTCTCTTATGATCCTTTGTATTTCTGCAGTATCAGTTTTAACTTCCTTTTCATTTCTAATTTTATTGATTTGAGTCCTGTCCCTTTTTTTCTTGCTAAGTCTGGCTAAATGTTTATCTTATCAAAGAACCAGCTTTTAGTTTCATTGATCTTTGCTATTGTTTTGTCTCCATTTCATTTATTTCTTCTCTCATCTTTATGATTTCTTTCCTTCTATTAACCTTCGGTTTAATTTGTTCTTTAGTTGCTTTAGGTGTAAGGTTCGGTTGTTTATTTGAGAGTTGTCTTATTTCCTGAGGTAAGATTGTATTGTTATAAACATCCCTCTTAGAACTGCTTTTGCTTCATCCCATAGGTTTTCGATCATCATTTGTCTCTAGGTATTTCTTGATTTCCTCTTTGATTTCTTCAGTGAGCCATTGGTTACTTAATAACACATTATTTAGCCTCCATGTGTTTGTGTTTTTTTACATTTATTTCCTGTAATTGATTTCTAACTGCATAGCATTGTGGTCAGAGAAGTTGCTTGATATGATTTGTTTTCTTAAATTTACCAGGGCTTGATGTGACCCAAGATGTGATCTATCCTGGAGAACGTTCCCTGTGCTCTTGAGAAGAAAGTGTATTCTTCTGTTTTCAGACAGAATATCCTACAAGTATCAAGTAAGTCTATCTGGTCTAATGTGTCATTTAATCTTGTGTTTCCTTATTGATTTTCTGTCTGGATGATCTGTCCATTGGTGTAGGTGAGGTGTTAAAGTCCTGCACTAAGATTGTGTTACTGTCCATTGCTCGTTTTATGGCTGTTAGCATTTGCCTTATGTATTGAGGTGCTCCTATGTTGGGTGCATAAATATGTAGAATTGTTATATCTTCTCCTTGGATTGATCCCTTGATCATTATGTAGTGTCCATCCTTATCGCTTGTAACAGTCTTTAAAGTCTATTTAGTCTGATATGAGTATTACTACTCCAGATTTCTTTTGATTTCCAGTTGCATGGAAAATCTTTCTCCCATCACCTCATTGTCCGTATGTGTCCCTAGGTCTGACATGGGTCTCCTGTAGACAGCATATATACAGGTCATGTCGTACTACTCCGCCATCTTGATAGCTACCCCCAAGATTTCCGAGTTATATAATTAAAGTCTAATCTATGACTATTAGAGCATAGTTATTAATAATAGCAGACAGGTGTGGTCTTTTAAGCAAACATCATCTGAAAATTAGAATAACATTATGAACATTATTTTTTCATAATGCAATTTGCTTTAAATAATTTTTGCCCATGACTAAGAAATTAAAAACAAAATAGAAGGCTATGATTTCAGTGGCAAGAGGAATTTCTAGATTACATGTAAAAGGATAGTTTTTATCTAACTGAAAAGTATTGTAATGAAATCTAAATTCAGAGTCTGTTTAGACATGTGATGGCATATATTTCTAAACTGGGTGACCTTTCATCTCCTATTTCTACCACCACACCATTAAAATACAGTTATTATATTACGTTAGGCCAGAGGACAATGAATAGAGAAGTTGAGCTTCTCAAGGGGTAGGGGTATGAATTTTCTCTGTACCTATAATGTCAGAAAAATGAATGAAGTGTTAATTCTGCAAAAACCTGCTAAGTAAATTTGAGAAATAATAACAGCTACATGTTTTCACTTATTGCTGTGTCCCAGGAGCTTTTAAAAAAACTTAGGCATAAAATTTAATTTTTGTGGGCCACAGTTTAATTATCTCTAAAATGAAGCTGTAGAAAGAGATGATGTAAAAAGGCCCTGCCCAGTTATCTCCTGGAACTATATATGTAAACAGAACAGCAATATCCACTCTAGAGTAAAATGACTCTTCCTGGCAAAACTTTTCACTTTATTGGAAACTTAACAATTTTTAAGCCAAATTCATATTTGTTGCCTCATTAAATCCCTCCATCAAACCTATGAGGCAGATTTTATTACTTGCCCTTAGTGTGTGAATGACTGGGATTGAAAGATTCTTGAATTGACCAGGTCATCCATCAAGTAAGTAGAAGATAACTGAATACTGTCTTGTTTAGTCCGAGACCAGTTCTTTTGCCTCTATACTAATGGCTTTCCTTGTTTCTATTTTCTGGTTTTGAATTATATTTGCATTGAACATTTTCCACTCTCACATTTACTTACATTCTCTGGCTGTTTTATGTTCATACAATTTATTTCCTCAATCAAAATTTCTCTTGTTTGTATATATGTGTGTCTTTCCTAGTTTAGTTCCTACATTGCTCTGCACATAGTAGGTAACAGAGGCTTACTTGGTCAGCTTTACGTTTAGATAGTTTTGCTTTGAAATTTGCTATGAATTACAGGAGGTTAAACTGCTCAAATATATGAAAAATCAATTCCTCTTCAAAAAAAATATATCAGGTGGCCTATAGATCCTTACTAGGTTGTTAAATTAGTCTTGATTCAGCTCTGGTAAAGCCTGCATTTTTGAACTAGTTGGGTTATTTCATTTGCTTTCACCGCCTGGAATGTGACAAGACCTTTTAGTCTTCTTTGGGCTTTAATGGTATTCATGGAAAAGCAGACTAAATTTTTTTAAAGCGAATGAGGTGTCAGCTTCCTTAGTGACTCATTTTCTCTTTTGTCTGTCACTATTTTACATTCTCTGCCTCAGAGCCACTATAGAGTAACCAAATCGTAAGAGGCTATTAAGAGAGCATTTGGGAACCTCATGAAAACACTTTAAAAAAATCAGAACCAGGACTCAACATTAATTTTAATATTTTCCTCAGTATCTAATTTCTATCTCCACATTTACATCACAGAAAGATTGCATATTGATAACAGCATTCATCAGATGATCTTTCAGCTTCTTCAACATTTTACCATTTAGGCTCGTCTAACACTCTGGTGAAATATGTTTTAGACAATAGATGTGAATAGGCTGACTGAGCCTCTGCCCACTAACAAACACTTATTTGTAGTTTTCTAAAAGTCTTCTTGTAAGAAAGAGATCTCTTTGGCCATTGTTGTCTGAAGTTCTTGTATTTATTTCCATAATTTGAGTAAGCTCCTTATTAAAATGAAAATATTTTGACTTGATGTTATTATATCGATCTACTTATATATAAGCATGTAGTAACCAACAACATATGAGCAGCACCCTGGGGAATGAATGTTGATGCCCTACGGAATTTGTCTCCCAGCAAAGGTCCACATGGGGCACAATTATCATGGTCAGGCCCTCTCTTCTCTCACATACTCTGGTGTGAATATTTTGATAACCACTAGATCTTTGGCATTGAGGATTTACCAGTCCTGTTGTTGACTCTGTTAGCAATTGCAAAGGCTCATGACATGTAGACATTTGTAATTTTTCTCAGGCACAACACAACTTTACATAACAAATTTTATGACTGATGTGGATAAGTGAAATGCCTATTTGGTAAAGGGGTCACTTGCTTGAAAAGGGAGTATCTCCTATCATCAAAAATCCTGGAGTTTTTTTCATGTTATTTTGTAATTTCTATTTGAATTTCTATTTCCATTAAAGTTTTGGCTCATTTTTTTCTTAATTTTCAAGCAGTTTAGATTTTTTTCCAGGTCATATTTTTAGAGGGTAAATTTTTATTTTTTTCCAGGTCATATTTTTAGAGGGTAAATTTTTATTATGTATTTCTAATTTTGATTATGAGTCAAGAAAATGGCTTGTCTCTAATTTTGATCCTTTCTGTTCTTGATCTTCCTACACAACCATACGTATGTATAAACAGTATACCCAGAGTTCATTAATATCAGGTCCTCCTTTTCCATACTTTGTGGTCTACTGAACTCGTCCCCTTTCTTTGAGATAATGACTAAAATACATTAGTATTGGAAGTATTATATATTAAGCTAAGTCTATTCTTCCTCCCTTCCTTTCTAGTTTCCCTTTAATGGCTTTTGAATGTATAGATTTTGGACTTTCTATGTCTTAATAATAGACAATTCTGTTACTTACTTATGTACTCTTTGCATCTCTCTCATTTATTGAGTTTCTTCTTTAACTTCTGAGTATTGGAACTATCCTCCAATTTTGTTATTTTCTACTTCTTGCAACCTCCATGTTTAGATTTTTCCTCCATTGCTTTAAGATATTTTCTGTGGTATATTTTTTTATTCTTAGAAAGCTTTGTTTGAGCTACTTACTGTAAGGTCGGATCTTAACAAATGGCACCGCGAAACAGAGAAAAGCTTCAAGTGAGTTTTATTAGGGAGCGCTCCCGGGCAAGGTTCAGTGGTCTGAGAGCAAGGGGCCAGAGAAGTCGCACCCGGGCGAGGGTTGGGCAAGATTTTATAGGGGAAGAAGGGAAAGGGGTGTGGTGACTCTGGGAGGGTGCAGGGTATTCCTTATTTGGTGGTCTCTTCGGGTATTGTGGCAATATCTGGTGCCGGTTGCATGAGTCTTGGGACCGTTAGTCCCGCCCCTCGAAAGGCAGGAAGGCTGGGCTGGGTGGAAAGTCCCCAGGTCAGTCCCTGGAACTGGGTGGTCCGGAGAGTTTCAGTCTGATGCAACCTGTGAATCTGATTGCGTTCCCCTGCCTCAGGCCAGTTGGCCTTACATCTTTGGTGTAATGGGGCAGCGTTCTGATCTCTGGCTACTTCATGCTGAATGGGGGTGTCGAAAGGGGAGTCGGGCGACCAGAGGTCCGAGGCTTAGGGGAGACCAGTGGGGGGTTCTGTAGGAAGCAAGGTGTAAGGACGGAGGAGCATGTGGTTTGTGGCCACCCTAGAGACTTCCTCCATGCACCTGGGAGCTTAAGATTGCTGTTAGCCAGGTATAGAGGGTGGATCGCCACCAGTTGGGGAGGCGGACTGTTGGTGTTTGCGTTGGAGTTCTTAAGCGATGGAGGGTGTTTACGTTGTCTTCAATGAGTCCTGTTTCATTGATGTAATAGCATCATTCCTCCTGTAGGAAGAGGCAGGTACCTCCTTTGTCAGCCGTCAGGAGATCCAGGGCTTGTTGATTTTGGAGGGCTACTGAGGTGATCTGGTGCTGGAGGTGATGGAGGCGGCAGAAGCCTTGATGGCTAGCTGGAGTTTGTTCTAGGTCCCGGGATGTTGAGACACTGTGTGTTAGGGCTCCTCCCCTGATGCCTGCAGCAACGAGAGAGGAGGCAAGGGAAATGCCTGCGACCATAGGGAGAAAGATGGCCCTTTGGCCCTTAGAGAGGTCGAGGGCCTGCGTGAGTGCTATCAGTTCAGCTCTTTGACAGGTTGTCCCTTCTGGGAGGCTGTTAGCCTTGATAATAGTTGAGATAGTTACCACTGCATAGGCTGCCCGTTGGCATCCGTCAGGACCGAGTATTGACCTGCCATCTACGAAGGGGGTGTCAAAGAGCCCCTCTCTCGGCGGGCTGAGGGCCTCTATGACTTGGGGGCAGGAGTGGGAAGGGGAGGTCCTGGTGCCAGAGATAGGCAGGAGGGAAGCCAGGTTCAGGTGAGGGGAGAGATCAAGAGAAATAGCTGGGTTTTCAATGACTAGTAGGTGGAACTCCTGGATGCGGGAGGGGCCCAGGAGGGAGAGAGACTTGTGGCCTAGGAGGTCGACCAGCCGGTGGGAGGAAAACACAGTTAGTGGGTGGGCCAGAGTCAGTTTGAATGTTTGTTTGGTCAGTTCGGCTGCCGCTGCTAGGGCCCGAAGGCATGGTTGCCATCCCTGCATGGTTGGGTCTAGCTGTTTGGAGAGGTAAGCCACGGGGCGGTAGGAAGGCCCTACAGGCTGGGCAAGGAGTCCAGTGGCTATTCCGGCCCGTTCATCCACAAAAAGGTGAAAAGGTCCGTTTGGGTTGGGCAGAGAAAGGAGAGGAGAAGATATCAGAGCGTTACGGAGGATGAGAAAGGCCTGTCGAACGGCAGAAGGAGAGGTGAGGGGTCCTTGAGGGGTTTCTTTAGTGGCTAGATATAAGGGTTTAGCAAGGAGAGCAAAGTTAGGGATCCAGTGTCGGAAAAATCCTATAAGACCCAAAAAGGAGAGAATTTGTTCCGCTGTTTCCGGAGGCTGGAGTTCACGGGTAGTCCAGGTGCGGTCGGCTGTTAGACCTTTTGTGGTAGGGGTAAGGTGGAGCCCCAGGTAGGTTACAGAAGATACAGAAAACTGAGCTTTGGCTGGGGAGACCCGATAACCGTGAGAGCCAAGGTAATTGAGAAGATCTGCAGTGTGTTGTCTTGAGAGGCGGGCTACAACGGAGGAATTCATCTACATATTGAAGGAGTGTGTTGGGGGCAAGGGAGCAGGAAGTGAGGTCCCGTGCGAACGCCTGACTGAAGAGGTGAGGACTGTTGCGGAAGCCCTGGGGAAGAAGGAAGTATGAGTATCTGGATCCGTCCAGGTAAAGGCGAAGAGGAAATAGGAGTCGGGATGTAGGGGGGGATAGTGAAAAAGGCATCTTTGAGATCCAGAACCGTAAAGTGGGTTGTGGATGGGGGGATATGGGAGAGCAAGGTGTATGGGTTTGGTACTACTGGGGGGAGAGGAATTATGGCCTCACTGATTAGTCGCAGGTCCTGGACCAGGTGATAATCCCCAGAAGCCTTGCAGACAGGTAGGATGGGGGTGTTGCAGGGAGAGTCAGTGAGGATAAGGAGTCCCTGGTTTAGGATTCTGGTGATAATAGGTTGTAGGCCCCTAAGGTGAGTCTCAGAGATGGGAAATTTGGAGGGGTCCTTTAGGTGGATGAGGACGGGGGAATGGTGTGTTGCTATTATGGGCTTGGGCTTAGAAGTATCCCAGACTTGGGGATTGATTGGGTTCGGTGTGATTGGAAGAGGGGGAATAGGAGGGGGAGGGTTCTAGAGACAGGCCGAGAAGAGGAAGCAGGAGTTGGGAGGAGGGGACCTTAGGGTCAAGTCTAACCAGCTGCAGGGAGGCCCCTAAGTGGAAAAGGACATCTCGGCCTAGCAAGGGAACTCAGCCTAGCAAGGGAACTGGGCAGGATGGTATGACTACGAAAGAATGAGTAAAAGGGAGTCCTTCGATATGACATGGGAGTGGACCGGTCTGGAGTGGGAAGGAGAAACTGACCCGGAGTAAGTAGGCAGGACCGAATAGGTGGCCCCCGTGTCCACCAGAAAAGAGATGGACTTACCCACTACCTGTAGCGTTACCCTGGGCTCGGCGAGGGTGATGGGGGTCTTCGAGTCTGGGCGCCATCAGTCGTCAGCCAATCCCAGCAGTTCGAGTGGTAATGCTGTTGGGTCGGCCTGCCCCCTGCATGGAGACGCTGAGGGAGGGCCAGTCGTAGGGCAGTCACTCTTCCAGTGGCCCGTTAGCCCGCAGCTGGGACAGGGCTTAGAAGGAGGTCAGGGATTGGGACATTGGCGAGCCCAGTGGCCTTCTTTTCTGCAATTGAAGCAGGCCCCCGGCAGGGTTGCCTTTCGTGGACCCCTGCCAGGGTGTCGGGATCCAGCCGGGTGTAGAGAGTTAAGGCCTCTGTAAGGAGATTGAGAAAGATAGCTGGATTTTCGTTGGGTTCTTGGGTTATCACTTCCTTATGAGCAGCAGCCTTCATGCCAGCCAGGAGGCATTGGATCATGAGGTCACGTTTACGGTGGCCATCTTGGCCATCCTGATAAGTCCAGCCTGGATTGGTGCCAGGTACGGCAGTCGCTCCGACAGGCATGGAGTTGTCGGTAAGGTGAACCTGATCTGCATGGTTTCGGGCAGCAGTTTGAATTCTTTCCCTCTCGTCAGGGGTCAGAGTAGAAGATAGGATCACAAAGATGTCGTGCCAGGTTAGATCGTAAGCTTGAGAGAGCTAGCGAAATTCTTTGATGTAGCGGGAAGAGTCGGCAGAAAAGGAGCCTAATCGCTTTTCTATTTGAGAGCGATCTTGGAGGGAAAATGGACCATGAACTCTAACTAATCCTTCCGCTCCTGCTACCGCCCTCAGAGGGCATTTGGATCTTGGGAGTTGTGAGAGCGTGTTTGTGCACCACTGGTGAAGCAAAGGGCGTGGGAGGAGAAACCGTTGAGGGTAGGCGGGGGAGCAGTTGGAGGGGCCGGAGCCGGTTCCGGAGGAGGAGGGACCGCTTCAGGGTAGGTTGGAGAGGAGCTCTGGAAGGGGGAGAGGTGGGAGATTCCGGTGGGTTGGCTAGTGGAGAGGGTCATCGTCAAAGGAAATTAGGGGCTTGAATGTAGGAGCTGTCTGTTTGGCAAGAAGGATCTGGAAAGTGGAACAATCGACACAGAGGGAAGGGCGGGAGCGTAAATACCAGAAGGGCTGAACATAGGGGACCTCGGACCATTTGCCCGCCCTGCGGCAGTAATTATCCAGATCACGGAGGATGTTAAAATCGAAAGTCCCTTCAGGAGGCCATTTGGATTGATTGTCTAGAGATTGTCTAGAGGATACTGTGGCCAGGCCATAGTGGAATAGAAAATAAGCCGTCGGCGACGGAGATCTTGGGAGAAACCGAGGGCTGTAAAATTGGCTAGGAGACACCCCAGGGGCGTCTTAGGATCTGGTTTTGATTGTGAAGTTCCCATGACCCCCAGTCTGTCCCTGAGTGAATGGAGAGGGAGAGAGGCGTCCCTGGTCTCCAATTCACGGCAGGTCGGAGGGCGATTGGGACGTCTCCACAGTTGCCCAAGGCCCGGAGAGAGGATGGAGGAGTCCCTGACGCGGCCGCAATTAAGGACAGGGAGTCTGGTGGGCAGGGACTCTGTGAGTCGGAAGGAACAAGGGAGCGGGACTTACCCCGTTTTCTGCCGGATCGGGTGGATGAGTAGAGGTTCCCTGGTTGTCTCCTGGGGGAGGAGCGGCCCGCGCGGTAACCCGCGGGGCTTGGTACCCCTCCCGGGTTTCGGCACCAAATGTAAGGTTGGATCTTAACAAACGGCACTGCAAAACAGAGGAAAGCTTCAAGTGAGCTTTCTTAGGGAGCGCTCCCGGGCGAGGTTCACTGGTCCGAGAACAAGGGGCCAGAGAAGTCGCACCCGGGCGAGGGTTGGGCAAGATTTTATACGGGAAGAAGGGAAAGGGGTGCGGTGACTCTGGGAGGGAGCAGGGTATTCCGGCAATATCCGTTGCCGGTTGCATGAGTCTTGGGACCGTTAGTCCCGCCCCTCGAAAGGCAGGAAGGCTGGGCCGGGTGGAAAGTCCCCAGGTCAGTCCCTGGAACTGGGTGGTCCAGAGAGTTTCGGTCTGAGGCATTGCGGTCCCCTGCCTCGGGCCAGTTGGCCTTCCACTTACATTTCCTAATATCTTCTGTATCTAATTTTGTCTTCTATCAATCAGCGCCAGTTCTTTCTTTCTTTAGTACTGTGCACACTGTTTTTGGATTGAGTTTTCTCTCTCTGGTTGATGAAGAAACTTTTTAATGACTCTACTATGCTTTTGTTAGCCTACAAAGCCAGCTTAAAGTCTGAGATAGTTATTGAAGGACATTGTGTTGGGTAGAAGGCAGTTTTTTCCCCAGCTTATTGGGTAGAAACAGGAACCCTTGCTGAAGAGGCTGCCTGACACTTGAGTCGAGTCTCCTAATAGTCTCTCAGCCTGGGGACAGTAGGCCTCAGGCTATAATGCCAGTTCCTTTATAGTGGTCCAGGGCCATCAGACACATTATACAGAATGCATGTAGACTTTGCAGGTTCCCACATCAATGTTGTAGTAACTTACCCCATTTCTTATGCCTTGAGGTGCTCTCTCAATGTTGTGGTGCTGACTCCAAACATAGTAGGAAAGATCTTCTGTTTGTCTTCCAAACAGAGGGTGTCTTGTAGAGCTGAGGTTGCACTGGTACCAAGCTGGCAGTGAGCCCAAGTAGAAGGTTAAATTGGAGTTGTGAGGGTTTGGGAAGAGACGTGCATCATAGGTCCTATTTTGGTTGCTGGAGTCACAATAGCAAATGGGGAAGCCATCGTTCCTACTCTTATGACTCCTGTGCTTAAGAGGGGGAAGGAAAATGTAACTCATAAGTTAAATCTCAGATAGTGATGTGCTATGAAGATTATCAACTAAGAATAAATAAATGATATGTCTGGGAGATGTCAGAGTTGCATATACTTGGATCATGAGGGAAGTGATCTGAAATAGGTAATAATAAGGTGAGAAGAACTGAATGTGAAAGAGCTAGATGTACAAAAATTCTGGAGCTAAACAAACATTCAAGGCATAGAAACAGCATAGGCAATAGCCCCCAAATAGGTTTTGTGTTAGAATTCAAAGGAAGGCCAACGGAGTTGAAAGATAGTGCTCTGAGTACAGATAAATGCAATGATATCTGAAAAAGGGATGAAAATGTTTTCTGTGGCCTTAATATAAAGCCAGTTGTCAGCATTAAATACAAAAGATTTCTGAAGAAAATATTACATCAAATATAAGCATAAAGTGTGTAACTCTGCAAAAAAGGTTGTCTTTCTTTAGTAAAGTAGATAGATATACTGCAAATTTGGTTATCTTTTCAGTAACTATACAAAGCTCTCTGGATAGAATGTTGATCATCAGGATCAAACATGTTAGACAGTTTCATACTTTGCATCCTATTCTCAGGTTACTCCTTTTGATTGGTAAACACTTTTTCTTTTCATCTTCTTCAAGAATAAATTATAGGCTAAAGACCAAAATGGAGATGCAGAAGAACCAGGCCTCTGTCCCCTGACAAAGATCAACAAAGAAACAGCTATCCACAAAGAGCTCCAGAGTCCGTGTATAAAAGCAACACAGCAGAACAGAAAACCAGAAGAAGGGCATGACTAAATAGAGAAGGGAGACAGCTTCATCTTGCCTGCATCATCCCTCCACCAAGCTGGTACTGCTTAGACCCAAGAGGGAACTTCCCATCTAGAAAGAGTTTGCTGCAAAAGGAAGAGCATGGTGAGTAGTAATTAGCTTCCCCAGGCTTTTGGGACACCCAGTGAAGGTCTTTCTATGGTTTCACCCCATGCAAGCTAGCAAAGCCAAGATATATAGAGATGACTAGCAACAAGAAAGAAAACGGTGGCTACCAATAGCAGCCATGCAGCAGGAGTGATGGTGGATCACAGTGACCTGCTCTATAGGATGACGATACTAAAGGGGCCAGCAAGGTCACCCCAAAGAGAACCCTCTCTCTTATTTTACCCCACAGATATTTGCATTTGCTGACGTCAGCCCAGGGCTCTGTGTAAGACACCAGTCTAGAACGCCTACTGCCGACCACCTGGCATGCACTCTGGACAAGCCTCTGCACCCGTGCAAGTCCAGGAGTAGAAAGTATCCACCCACCCACAAGAGAGCATGCCTATAGCCAGGGCCCCTGCAGCTGCCAGTGAGCCTGTAGTTGGCCCCAATCGTTGCTGTATGCTTTGGTCCCACCAATGATGTGGGCCCCTTAAGCTGTCCCCCATAGCTGAGTGTGTGCACACACTGGCTCTGGACACCACCATTTGCCTGCCCCAGTTCTTAGCTGCTGAACTAAGAGGTGCCACTGAGGACCCACCCCACTGCGTTGCTTACCACAGTTGTTGATTCTGTGCACCACAGAGGCCTGAGATGTTGCAAACCACCGGATCTAATGCCAAAACACACCCCACGCTTGTAGCCCTGCACCACTTGAGTCAGGCTCATACTATGCTTAAGCCACACTTCTGTCCACAGGTAAAAGTCTTCTCTTACCACAGTCAGTCCATGAAGTCTGGATCCATGAAGTCTGGAAGAGGTAACTGCTGCTTCAAATGTGCTGATGCCTATGCAGGGCTACAAGGGACATAAAGAATTCGAGTAATTATTATGAAGATGGTCAGAGAGCTATTAGAAAACACAGGTAAGCAATTTAATAAAAACAGAAAAAATGTACATGAACAAAATGAAAAGTTCCACCAAAAGAAAACGTAAAAAAGACCTGAGCAGAAACTTTGGAGCTGTAGAATACAATGAGTGGATGAAAGAATTCAACAGAGTTTTCAACAGCAGACAGATCAATTGTCCAATCAGAGAAGAAAAAAGAAAAAAGAACGTCTATGGGACTTACAGGACAACATCAAGATAACAGCAGAGCCCCAGAAGGAAAAGAGGAAAGGGATAGAAACTTACTTCTTTAAGGAAATAAGGGCTGAGAAATTCACAAACCTGGGAAGGGATTTGGACATCCAAGTATGTGACGCTAATAGGTGACCCCCAAACTTTAACCCAGAATGATCTTCTCCAAGACACATTATGCTAAAACACCAGTCAAAAGTCAAAGAAAGGATTTAAAGGAAAGATAATTTTTTAAGGTATTCGAGAGTACTTCTATCAGGGTATCAAGCAGCTTTCTCAGTAGAGACCTTGCAGGCCAGGAGAGAGAGAAACAGCCAACCAAGACTATTTTACCAAGCAAACATATCCTTCATAAATGAAAGTGAGATAAAAACTGCCTAAGAAACAAAAAGCTGAGGGAATTTATGAACGCTAAACCTACCTTACAAAAAATGCCGACAGGAGTTCATCAAGCTGAAGGTACCATGAATATACAATACACTGGTAAGCATATAGTCATATTCACAATACTCTAGTATTTCAATCTAGGGATACGTTAACTATTCTAATATCATTAACTACTTTAATATAAAGGTTAAAGAACAAACGTATCAAAATAGCTGTAGTTGGATGTCACCATCATGGCATGAAATGTTTTTCTTTTTTTCTCTTTCTTTCGATTTACAACTAACTGGACGTCTACGTCCATAACCAAACCAAACGGCCTCTGCACAGTACACCAGGACACCTGAGAGATCACCCAGTGGACGTCTAAAGATGCTGCAGCTCCAAGTCCTGAGCCTGCCTCACCCTCAAGTACCACCACAGGAAAAACGTAATCTGGAGAGTACAAAAGTGGGAAGACACTCATGGGAGATAGGGGATTTGTGGTGCTCTCGCCAGTCTGACAGAAGAACTTGGCAAACCAGCTGAGCAGGATAGAAACAAGTCTGGAGGCAGACAAAGGGAGGAATGGCCGGAGTAGACCCCTCTCCCCAGAGCTCACTTGGTGAGTGCAATGGTGGCAGCAGTGACAGCAGCTACTTCTCTGGCAGAGGAAGTGAAAAGTGCAAGCACCTGCAAACGTTATAGCTGGAGGTTCCTCTCAGGCAGAATGCAGATTTCTGAGAAGGGGCCTCTGTGACTGACTGGGAGAGGGAGAGGAAAGAAGGCAGACAGGAAAACATTCAAGGAAAGTGTTACCTGCTATCTGCTCAGGATTTCAGCAGGAGATCCAGCAAGAGACCTCTGAGAGTCTTGCAATCAATCAGAGACTCCACTAACAGGTGTGTTGGGGACCCTCAAAGCCCCAGGTGCTAAGACCACACGTCCCGCAACTCTGCAATACCTTTCGTTTTTATATGTACTCTACTCTCCCAAGTGTAGTAGCAGGGACAGTCTGGGCCAGTGAGAAGTCAAAAACTTGGGCTATATCACCACCTTCTGGTAAATAAAAGGAAGTTTTGTTTTGTCAGCATGTTAAGGAAACGAAGATTTTTGTAACTAAGAAAGGTGTTCGCTACTTTACATGTTACAGCAAAGGCACAGTTAGTTAATGATACACTAGGAAAAATCATGGTACCACCAAAAGAAAATGACTATTCTCCAGCACCTGAACTCAAAGATATGGAATACTACAGTCCAACAGATAAATACCTCAACATAGCTGTTTTGAAGAAACTCAACAAGCTACAAGAAAACTCAAAAAACTCAAATATAATTAATGACTAGAAGGAATACTTTACCACAATAATTGAAATTATAAGAAAGAATGCATCGGTGCTAGAGGAGATCAGATGGAAGAAAGAGAAAGTGAAGTAGATGACAGGAATTTAGAAATGATTTAGACGGAAGAGGAGTGAGAACTAAGATTTGAATAGAGTGAAGAAATTCTATGAGAGCTATTAGACTCAATTAGGAAAACCAAGATAATGATAATAATGGGTATACCAGAGGTAAAAAGAGAGAAGGGGGCAGAGGGTCTATTTAAACAAATAATAGCTAAGTACTTACCAAAGAAGGAACTGGACATACTAAGGCATTCTATTGGCCTTGTGGATAAAAAAGCCCTTCTTCAAGATACATCATAAGGAAACTGTAAAAAAAAAAAAATCAATTATAAAGAAAAGTGGCCAAAGGGGGGGAAAAGTAACTTACAAAATGATCCCCCATTTAGACTACCAACAGATTTCTCAGCAACAGGCTAGGAGAGAGTGTAATGACATATCCAAAGTATTAAAAGATGAAAAATTGCCAGCCAGGAATACTCTTATCTGGCAAAATTACCCTTCAGATGTGAAGGAGGAATAACGGCTTTCCCAGACAAACTGAGGGAGTTCACCACCACAAGACCTGCATTGAGAGAAATGCTGAAGGGAGTTCTTGAAACAGAAACAAAAAGGCACTAATTAGAGACACACAAAAAATGAAAGAACATAGAACACTGAAAAGGGTAATAGTCGGAATTAGAAAACCATGACTGTCTGACAACAGTGGGTTAAATAATTATACCAAACAGGTTAAAGGAAAAAAAGCATTAAAATACACTACTACAATATTACTGAATTCATAACATAAAAGCCATAATTTGTGAAATCACATACAGAAAAAGGGAGGAGTAAAAGAGTGGAACCTTTGCAGGCAAATGAAGATAAGATGCTATCAGCAGAATAAAGGACTGTTTTACCTATGAGATGTTTTATGTAAGCCTCCTGGTAACCACAAAGCGAAAATAGAGAGACCTAAGACATAAAAATAGGGGTGACTGAGCAAATCACCATGGAAACCCAAAAATTTATAACGGTAGTTTGAAACAGAAGGATAAAGACACAAAATGAGAAGAAGGCAAAAGATAAGGTGGCAGTAGTAAGTCCTTACACATCCATAATCAACCTTGATGTAAATGGATCAAACTCACCAATCAAAAGGCATAGAGTGCCTGAGTGGATTTAAAAAAAGTAAGATGCAACTATGTGCTGGATATAGGAGACCAATTTAAACTCTAAAGACACACAAAGGCCCAAAGAGAAGACGATAATAATCCAAGCAAATGGAAGGGGGCATAGTGATATCTATATCGAGCAAAATAGACTCCAAGCCAAAAATGGTAACAAGAGACAAAGGAGGTCATTATATAATGAGGAAGGAGATAATACAACACAAGATACAATAATTATAAATATATAAGCTCCCAACACCCAAATACTAACAGGTCTGAAAGGGGACATAAACAATACAGTACTATCAGGGGATTCCAATACCCCACTGTGAGCAAGGAGAGATCACCAAGACAGAAAATCAAGAAAACATCTGAACCGAACCCACTTTAGAGGCGATGGGCTTCACACACACAACCTATAAAAACTGAATCAGGAAGACATAGAGAAAACCAGGACCAGCTGGCTTCACTGTCAAATTCTATGAAACATTTAAAGAAGACTTAACACCACCCATTCTGAAACTCAACCAAAAATCCAAATTCATGCTATGAGGCCAGTATTCCCCTAATCCCAAAGCCAGATAAGGACATCACAACAAAGGAAAACTAGAGACCGATATCCCTAGTGAATAGAGGTGTGAGAATTCCCAACAAATATTAGCAAACCAATTCATGAACACATTAAAAGGATCATAAACAATAAAGAAGTGGGATTTATCCCTCAGATATAAGAATGGTTCAAAATACACAAATCACACCAGTACAATGCAAGATAATCACATGATCATCTCAATAACTGTAGAAAAACCATTTGACAAAATACAACATTCTTTCATTATAAAAACACTTGATAGACTAGGTATAAGAAGGAAAATCCCTCCACATAATAAAGGCCATATATCACAAAACCACAGCTAACATTGTACTCACTGGAGAAAAAACTGAAAGCATTTTCTCTAAAGGCCATATATCACAAAACCACAGCTAACATTGTACTCACTGGAGAAAAAACTGAAAGCATTTTCTCTGAGATCAGGAAAAAGACAAAGCTGTCTACTCCCACCACTCCAGTTCAATGTACTACTGGAAGTCCTAGCTAGAACAATTAGGCAAGACAAAGAAATAAAAGACATCCAATAGAAAAAGAAAAGTGTCACTGTTTGCAGATGACATGATTTTATATATAGAAACCCCAAAAACTCAACCAAAAGACTGTGGGAACTAAGCAGTGATTGTAGTAAAGTTCCAGGGTACAAAATGAACATACAGAAGTCAGGTGCATTTCTATACACAGAAAAAACTTTTGAAAAACACTACCCTATTCACAATAGCATGAAAAATATACCCAGACAGATATAAATTTATCCAAAAAGGTTAAAGACCTGTGCACTGAAAACTGGAAGACATTGATGAGAGAAACTGAAGAAGACACAAACAAATGGAAAGACATCCCATCTTCATGGCTCAGAAGAATTAATATTGTGAAATTATCCATAATATCTACACATCAATGTAAGCTCCATCAAAATACCGAAGGAATTCTTCAGAGAAATAAATAGAAGAAACAATTCTAAAATTTCTATGGAACCACAGATAGCCAAAGCAATCTGGAGAATAAAACCAAAGCTGGATATATCACTCTTCCTGTTTCAAAGTACACTACTAAGCTATAGTCCTAAAACCAGTATGGTAGTGGCACAGAAATAGTCACATAGACCAATGCAATAAAATAGAGTCCTCAGAGTCAACTAATTTTGACAAGGGAGTTAAGAACACCCACTGGGGAAAGAAGAATCTCTTTGACAAATGGTGCAGAAAAACTGGGTAAGTACATGATGAACAATGAAATTTGATGACTATCTCACGCCACTTATGAAAACTAACTTGAAATGGATCAAAGACTTAAACGTAAGACCTGGTACTCTAAAACCTGGTACTCTAAAACTCCTAGAAGGAAATGTGTTGAAGAAGCTCCTTGATATTGTTTTTGGCAAAGATTTTCTGGATATGACTAAAAGCACAAATAACATCAGCAAAAATCAGCAAATGGGACTATATCCCATTTAAAAGCTTCTGCAAAGCAAGAGAAAGAAACAATTACCAAAATAAAATGGCAGTGTACCGAATGAGGGAAAAGCTTTGCAAACTATATAATGGATAATGGGGTTAATTTCTAAAATATATAAATAACTCATATACAGTTGAAACTTGAACTGTGCAGGTCAACTTATTCATGGATTTTTTTCAGTAGTAACTACTACAGTACTACACGATCCATGATTAGTTGAACCCATTAATGCATAGGAACTGTGGATATGGCGGACTCACATATATGGAGCACCGACTCTAAGTTATACACAGACTTTCCACTATGCAGAGCACAGACTTTCCACTATGCAGAGGGGCAGTGCCCTTATCCCCCACATTGTTGAAGGGTCAACTGTACTCAATAAGAACAACCAAAAAACAATATACAACCTGATTAAAATTGGGCGGAATAACTAAGTAAACACTTTTCCAAAGAGGATATCCAAATGGACAACAGGCACATGAAAAGGTGCGGAACATCACTGATCATCAGGGAGATGTGAATCCAACTTACAATGAGATATCACCTCACACCTGTTACAGTGGCTACCGTCAAGAAGAAGAGACACAACAGGTGCTGGAAAAAATTTGGTAAAAAGGGATCTTTTGTTCACTTTGGTGAGAATATAAATTGATCCAACAACTATGGAAAACAATATAAAGTTTCCTCAAAAATAGATCTACCGTATGATACAGCAATACCACTTCTGGGTATATGCAAAGGAAATGAAAACAGGATTTCTAAGAGATATATGCACGCTCATGTTTACTGCATCATTAGTCTCAATAGTCAAGATATGAAATCAACCTAAATGCCCACTGCCAGATAAACGATGAAGAAGACGTTATGTGGTGTGTGTGTGTGTGTGTTTGTGTGTGTATACCTGCCATTTGCTACAGGTACACACCTTTTGGTCCATTTGGATGGACCTTGAGCACATTATGCTAAGTGAGATAAGTCCGAGAGAGAAAAGACAAGTACTGTATGATATCAATAATATATGTAATCTAAAAAAGTCAAACCTGTAAAAACAGAGTAAAATAGTGATTACTGGTGGGAGTGGGTAAGACAGATGATGTTTCAGGGTACAAATTTGCAATGAGTAACAGCTACGCTGTAGAGATCTAATGCACAGTATAATGAATATAGACCACAATATCATATGTATTTATCAAACCTGCAAAGAGACTAGAACTTAATTATTATGACTACTAAAAAAGGGATAATTATGTAACGTGATAAAGGTGCTAAATTGCCAAGAATGGCCATGATATCACATTATATAAATATATCAAATTAGTATATATTTTACACCTTAAATGTACACAATATTATGTGTCAAATATATTCAATAAAAATAATTATAGTTACAATTTGTTAATGGATATGCAGTATAAAAAGATGTAAATTGTGACATCAAAAACACAAAAGGGGGTGTTAAAAAGTCAAGTTTTGATTGCAATTGAACTTAAATTGTTGTCAGGATAAAACAGACTGCTGTTATAAAACATTGTTTGTAAGGCTCATGGAAACCATAAAACAAACCCTACAGTAGATTCATAAAAGATAAATAGAAGGCAGTTGAAGCATACCACAATAGAAAATCACCAATCACAAAGAAACGCAGCAAGAAGCAGCAGCAAGAGATCTACCTATAGCCTGAAACAGTTAATAAGGGCTTACCTATCAATAATTATTCTAAATGTAAAGGGATTGAACTCTTCAATCAAAATACATGGAGTGGCTGGAGAGATTAAAAACAAAATAGACCCTACTATAAGCTACCTAAAGAGACTCACTTCAGCTTTAAGGCTGACTCTTATAGGCTCCAGGTGAAGAGATAACAAAGGTACTGCATGCAAGTGGAAACCAAGAGTAGGAATAGCTGTACTTGTAAGAGACAAAATTGATTTTAAACCAAAAATGGTAACAAGAGACAGATAAGGATATGTAAAGGGGTCAATTCAACAAGAGAATATAGCATAAATATATATGAACCCAACACTGCAGCACCTAAATATACTGAGCAACTAAACAGCTCTGAAGGGAGAAATAGACACCACCACCATAATCGTAGGGAATGTCAATCTACCTTTCAACATAGATAGATCATCCAGATAGAAAATCAACAGGTAAATGGTGGACTTGAAATAGACTTTACCAAGTGGATATAACAGACAAGAAAACGTTTCATCCAATAGCAGCAGAATACACTTTCAAGTGCGCATGGAGCATTCTCCATAATATGTCACCTGATAGGTCACAAAACAAGTCTTAGCAAACATAAGAAGATTAAAATTATACCAAGTATCTTTTCCTACCACAATGGTATGAAATTACAAATCAATAATGAGGAAAGCAGGAAAATTCACAAGTACGTGGAAATTAAACAATACAATCCTGAATAACCAATGAGTCAAAGAAGAAATCAAAGGGGAAATCAAAAGTATCTTGACACCAACACAAATAAAAACACAACATATCAAAACATGGGATGCTGCAAAAGGAGTTCTGAGCGGGAAATGTAAAGCAATACTGAGAGAAAGGAAGGATGTCTACTGAACAACCTAACTTTATACCTCAAAGAACTAGAAAAACAAGAACAAACTAATCTAGACCCTGAAAGATCAGAGCAGAAAAAGAGACCAAAAACAAAGAAAAGATAAAACTTAAGACCAGTTTTTTGAAACAATAAATAAAATTAACTACCTTTAGCTAGATAAGAAAAAACCCTCAAATATATAGAAATGAGAACTGAAAGGGGGGGGACATTAAAACTGACTGCATAGAAATACAAAGGTTAATAAGATATTATCATGAATAATTATACACCAACCATTTGATTACCCTAAAAGAAATGGATGAATTTCTATAGACATACAACCTCACAAGGTTAAATCATGAAGAAATAGAAAATATGAATAGACCTATAATGAGTAAGGAGGTTGAATGAGTATTCAAAAACCTCCCGAGACAGAAAAGCCAAGGACCACATGGTTCCCTGGTGAGTCTACCAAACATTTAAAGAAGAACTAATGCCAATTCTTCTTAAATAAACTCTTCCAAAAAACTTGAAGAAGTGGGAACACTCCTAAAATCCTTTCACTGGAACAGCATTGCCCTGATTCCATAGCCAAATAAGGACACTAGAAGAAAAGTATACTACAAACCAATATACCTGATTACTATATATGTAAAAATCCTCAATGAAATATTAGCAAACCAAATTCAATAGCATATTAAAAGACTCATACACTATGATCAAGTGGATTTATCCCTGGGATACAAGGTTGTTTCAACATATGCAAATCAATAAATGTGTTCATTAATAGAAAAATAAAAATCGTATGATCATCTCAATAGATACAGAAAAAGCATTTGACAAATACATCTTTTATGATAAATAGATTTTTAAAAGGTATAGAATCAACATACCTGAGTACTATATGACAATCCCACAGCTAACATCATACAATGAAAGATTAAAAGCTTTTCCTTTAAGATCAGTAATAAGACAAGTGTGCCACTCTTACCATACCTATTAAATATAGTGCTAGAAGTCCAACCCAGAGCCATCAGGCAAGAAAAATATCTGAAGGACAATCAAAACAGAAAGAAAGAAAGAAAGAAAATTCTATTTGTGTATGACATGATCTTATGTATGGAAAATTCTAAAGACTTCACCAAAAAACTGTAAGACCTAATCAACAAATTCAATAAAGTTACAGGATACAAAATCAGTATACAAAAACTAGTTGCATTTCTGTATAACAACAAGGAACCATCAAGAAAGAAAGAAAGAAACTAATCTCATTCAATTTTCATAGCATTAAAAACAATAAAAATCCTTAGGAATAAATTTAGACAAGGAGGTGAAAGGTCTGTACGCTGAAAACTACAAGCCTTTGATGAAAATCGTTGAAAACACAAGAGTGGAAAGATAGCCCATGTTCAGGAATGAGAAAAATTAATATTGTTTAAAAGTCCACACTACCCAAAGCCATCTATAGGCTCAATGCAGTACCATCAAAATTCCAATGGTATTTTTCCTTAAAAAAAAAATCCTAAAATTTGTTATGTAACCACAAAGACTTCTAATAGCCAAAGCAATCCTGAGAAAGAAAAAAGCAGGAGGCATCACACTTCTTCATTTCAAACTATACTAAAAAGCTATAGTAATAAACAAGTAAAATACTGGGATAAAGATAGACATAGACCAGTGGAACAGAATGAAGAGCCCCAAGATAAACCCATGCATATTCAATTGACTAACATTTCACAAAGGAGCCAAGAATACTAAATGTAGAAAGTATGGTCTTTCCAACAAATAGTTTTAGGAAAACTAGATAAACATATGCAGAAACGTAAAATTGGACCTCTATCTTACACCATTCACAAAACCTTACTCTTAATGGATTAAAGGCTCAAACATAAAACCTAAAATCATAAAACTCCTTTAGCAAAACTGATCTGAGACATTGCTCTTGGCAACGATTTTTGTATATGATAACAGAAGCACAAGCAACAAAAGCAAAAATTGATAAGTGGGACTACATCAAACCAAAAAGCTTCTGCACAGCAAACGAAACAATCAACAAAATGAAAAGTCAATTTATTGAATAGGTGGAAATATTTATAAATCATATATCTGATGAGTTTAATATTCAAAATATGTAAATAATTCATACAACTCAATAGCAGAAAAAAAATACAATTTAAAAAGGGGACAAGGAAGTGAATATATATCTTTCCAAAGAAGATATACAAAGAGCCAACAGGTACATGAAAATATGCTCAACATCTCTAATCAGAAGAGATAAGCAAATCAAAACCACAATAAGATATCATCTCACACCTGTTAGAATGGCTATCATCAAAAAGACAAGATATAAGTGTTGGCAAAGATGTGAAGAAAAGAGGACCCTTATGCACTGCTGGTGGGAATGTATATTGGTACAGGCCCTATGGAAATAGTATGGAGATTCCTCAAAAAATTAAAAATAGGACTACCATATGATCTAGCAATCCCACTTCGGCATATATATCCAAAGGAAATAAAAAGTTGATCTCGAAGAGTTATCTGAACTCCCATGATTATTGCAGTATTATTCACAATGGCCAAGATATAGAAACAACCTAAGTATCCATCAATGAAAAAATGGATAAAAAAGAATAGAATACTATTCAGCCATGAGAACAAATGAAATACTGCTCTTTGTAACATCATAGATGGACCTTGAAGGCATTATGATAAGTGAAATAAGTCTGACAGAGAAAGAAAAATATACCAGCACTTACATATAGAATCTAAAAACAAAACAAAACAAAACAAAAACAAAGAACTCATAGAAACAGAGGTTAGAGTAGTTGTTGCCTGGGGATAATGGCAGAGATTGGTCAAAGGGTACAAACTTCTAGTTATAAGACAAACACATTTTGGATGTCTAATATACTGCAGGTAATTTTAATTAATAAGTCTGTTATATTTTTGCAAGTTGCAAAAAGGTAAATCTACATGATCTTGCCACAAAAGAGAAATGTAATTATGTGAGGTGATGGAGGTGTTAACTAACCCTGTGTTAATTATTTTCTAACACATGTGTATTACATTAATTTACTGTATATCTGAAACTTACAGAACGTTGTATGTCAATTATATTTCAATAAACCTAGGAAAATTTAAAGAGGAGTAAGTCACAGATCATTTGTTATCCCCATACAATATCTCATCGATTCTCTTCTACAACTACTTGAGTACTTTTTTCTTTTACCCCATAGGTACCTCATACAAACCTTTATGATTTCACTTATGACACTTAACTGAACCTAAAACCTCCTCCTCCATGTGTGAGTTTTCCTGTTTAAATTATTTCTCTATACTTAAATCTTAGCCCAATAACTGGCACATATTATGTGTTCAATAAACAATATTGGTAATGAATGAGGGAGAGAGAAGAATTCCGATGGACACGTGTAAAGGTCAAAAGAAGGGAAGTGAATAGTGTCAAAAATACATTGATTGAGTAATGAATGAGGCTGGAAGGGAAAGGGAATTGAGATTTAGGTTGTGTACAAGTGCTGGAAACTTTCAGCTGCATGATACTGTCCAAATGCTCATGTTGTTATTATCCAGTTCCAAAAATCTGTAATCAATATGTGGGAAATGTGGAAATGTGGGATATTAAAACAGTGTAGAGATTTGCACTAAGTGATTTTCTCGTTGACTTATGAACATTATCAGCCAGTTCAGAACAAAAGAAACTAACATCTCTTTGTAAGTATTGATCAGTCTATAAAAAACCCTTCACAAATAAGAGATATTTGCTTGGTTAAGGCATTTTTCTTACTCTTCCGAGATCATGTTGTATAGGATTCATACTTTTCCTATCCTCATTCTTACACAATGGATAATTGGCCACCTAAGTTGACTTACTCCTTGAGTTTAGCGTGCTCACGGGAAGTGTCTTTTGTTCAAACACTATTGAATCCAAAGATCAATCTTCAGAATGCATCTTTTCTGGGTTAGACTTGAGAGAAACCCTAAATGACACTAGCACCCAAGCAGCTGTTGTATGAAGAGAGATGAAATACTTAGTAGTGTTAGAAGTGCAATTTTCAGTGTATAAGCTTAACTGAGTTTGCAGAAAAACTAATACAGCAGACAAATAGGTTTATGAAGGACCTGCAATAAGAGATAGAATAGCTATGACTGAAATGTGGCTATGATCTGATCATGATGGAAACTGAAAAACCCTGAAGAAATATATATTATTACTCTGCCTAAAGGTCAGAGAATGAAGTTCTCATGAGTACCACAGCAAGAGGGTCTGATGTTTTTTGTGTTAATAATGTGATTTTTAAAATTTTGTTTTGATCATGATAAGCCTACTTGAGCTAGCATAGTACATTAAGAAAAAGAATACTTCAATACACTAAGTTTTAGGTGGCGTGTATATATAAAATTTCCTTTAAGTAGAAACTCTCTGTATTCCAATATGGCTAAAGTTTGAGACTTGAGAGCTAAAGTTTGAAATAGTATTTTAGTATTGGAGGTCACTGGCTCTTCATCAATATACATTACACTTTCTGTGACTTTGGGCAAGTAACTTTGGGCAAGTATCTTTGGGCAAGAAATTCTTTAAGCCTCTGCCCATTTGTGCAACCAGGTAAAACTTCTCACACTGAATGGCTTCCAGCAGATTAAATGGTGTCTATTACAGAGACTGACATATGAATGTTTGAATAATAGTTACAGCAGATATTCTAACTTGACTGATCAGAAAACATGTCCCAACCAACTTTTCCCTTACTGGCTTTTAGAAGAGAGCCAGGAAATGTAAATGCTCTTATTTCCAGCATTATTACAGCTGTGAGTAGGTTTTTGATACTGTTCTGGACAGTAATATATAGAAAAGTTTGGGGTGGGGTGCAAAAGCAAGGGGTTCTGGAAAATCTCCAATGAGAGGTATCAGAAAGGATGGATATCACTCCTACCCTGGCCCCCAACACATCTCCATTCTTAATTCCTATGTTGAATAACGCCTTCATTTTCAGAGTTGTGTCAGCGTTCTGCTGATAAAAATAGAAAGACTAAGAGGATCACAGAGATAATACAGAATCACAATCGATTCAGCCCCATCCACTGGGTTCCAGGTTGCAGTGCTAAATCTTTATTGGAGGAGCTGCTGTTGCTGCCCTGGGCTTCACTCCTTGAGTCCCAAGTCATGCTTCAAGTGCCATTATCAGGACTATGCTGCTGCCTCCTTACCACCCACCGACCACTTTCCAGGTTGCAGCTCTGAGTAGCCATTGTCAAGGCTGCTGCTACTGCCCTGAACACCACCCCTCACCCAAGATTGAGATGCTAAACTGTCATTGCTGAGAAGGGCTCTTGCTGCCCTAAGCCCCACCCCCTGGGGTTCCAGGTTACATCTGTGACCCATTCTTGCCAGGGGAGCTGCCACTACCCAGAGCCCTACCCCCATGGCAGGTTGAGGTGCTGACACATTATTACTGAGAATGAGCTGCCACCATTCTGGACCCTACCCCCAGGTCCTAAGTTGTGGCTCCGAACTGTCACTACCAGAGCCATGCTGCCACTGCTCTATGCCCAGCACCCCAGGTCCTGACCTGTAGCTTTAACAGACTACCATGTGAATTGTGTTGCTGCTATCCTGTGACTGACCCCTGGGACCAGAGTTGTGACTTTGACATACTACTGTCCCCCAGCAGTGCTATTACTGCACCCTGCCTTCTGGGTCCAAGTCACCACTGCAACTTCTCATCCCAGGGCATGTGACACTGCTGCAATCCCCCCACCCTCACCAGCTGGATTCACAGTGGTAATCCCCTGAAACCCAGGTATTGGTTCTACAGGACATCTGCACACACCCTTATCCTAAACACGAGTGCCACAGTCATAGCAAATGCACCTGTGCATCAGGACCCAGGCACTGTGGTAGTTCCACATATGCCTGATGCTAGGATCCTGGCTCCAATACTGCTTTGTGGATTCTGAGCTTCAGCATGCCAACCCATTCTCCAAGAAGGATCCCCTTGGATATAACCTCTTCCCATGGGCGAACATAAAAAAAAAAAAAAAAAATTAAAAAAAAAAGGAGAGAAGAGGAAGACCTCAGCATCTGAAGATCTGAATAGCCCTACCTGCCATTCTGACCTGCACGTCCTCTGCAGCCTTGGTCAAGAAGACCCCCCCACCATCTGGCCAACATCCATCTCAACCAGCAGAGTGGCATGGGGACTATGCCAATGTGACTTCCCAGGAACAAAAGATGCTGCATCCCACCCAGCTAGCACCCTTACAGCCACCTCCAGGTGAATGTCTTTCCTTACTAAAGTCAATCCACAAAGACTGAAAGAGATGAATGTGTCCTCAAATGCAGAGATATCAGTAATACTCCAACAACTGACCCAAGGATACAATCTGCACATTATCTGAGAAAGAATTGAAAACAATTTTAAAGAAGCTCAGCAAGATTCAGGAAAACACAGATAGACAAATCAATGAACTCAGGAAAGAATACATGACTGAAATAAGAAATTCAATAAAAAATAGAATTCATAAAAAAGAGAGACAAAAATAAATTCTGGAGATGAAGAATACAATAAATAAAATGAAAAATTCAATACACAGCTTCAAATGTAGTCTCAATCAGGCAATAGAAAAAAATCTGTGAGCTTGAAGACATTTTCTGATATCATTTAATCAGAGGAAAATAAAGAAACTAGCAGGAAAAAGCATGAAGAAAGCCTATGTGAGCTTGGGACCAGATCAACAGAAACATTATGGGAGTCCCAGAAGGAGAAGAGAGGGAGAAAGGGAAAGAAACTTCAGATAAATAATGGCTAAAAACTTCTTAAATCCAGGGTGACAGATGTCCATCCAGATACAGGTGCCATACAAGAAATGCTAAAGAAAGATCTTCAAGGTAATACAAAAATATGCTAATTAGTAACACAAGAACATACAAAAATATAAAATTTACTGGCAAGGTAAATACGTAGTCAAATTCAAAATACTCTCATACTGCCATGGTAGTGTATAAGTCACTTTGAAATCTACCATATAGGTCAACAGAAGAAAGTTTTGAAAATAGGTATATCTCCAATATTATATTAATGGAAACAATATAAAAAGATGAAAATTGGGAACTCAACATAAATTGGGTGGGGATAGATTGGGAGTTGGGGATTGACATGTATACAATGCTATATTTAAAATACATAACCTACAAGGACCTACTGTAGAGCCCAGGGAACTCTGCTCAATATTCTGTAATAACCTAAATAGGAAAAGAATTAGAAAAAGAATAGATACATGTATGTGTATAGCTGAATCACTTTGCTCTACACCTGAACCTAACACACCATTTTTAATCAACTATGCTCCAAAATGAAATAAAAATTTAAAAATCTGTGGGGGTGGCAAGTAAATGGGTAAAACTTTCTTGTGCAATGAATTTGTTATCAACTTAAAATAGATGGTTATAAACCTATAAGCTGATTTATTAAAGACTCATGGTAACCACCAAACAAAAACCTAAAATAGACCTACAAGTGGTAAAGAGAAAAGAGTCAAAGCAAAGCACTTCAAAATATCACCAACTAACAGAAAAAAAATTAGCAAGAAAGGAAGAAAAGAACTAAGGAATTACAAAACGATCAGAGAGCAGTGAACAAAATAATGATAGGAAGTCTTTATCTATCAATAATAACTTTAAATATTACTGGTTTAAATTCTCCAATTAAAAGACACAGAAGACTGAATGCATTACAAACAAGACCCACTTATATGCTGCCTACAAGAGACGAACTTCAGTTTTAAATATACTCACAAGCTGAAAGTAAAGTGATGAAAAAAAGATATTTCAAGCAAATAGAAGCCCAAAGAGAATAGGGTAGCTATACTTTTCAGAGAAAAGAGACTTTAAGTTAAACCATCATAAGAGACAATGAAGGTCATTATATAATGATAAAGGGGTCAATTTATCAGAAGGAGATAACAGTAAACACATACTCTCTAGTAACAGAGCACCTAAATATATTAAACAATCATTAACAGAAATGAAGGGAGAAAGAGACAGCAATGCAATGATAGTAGAGTACTTCAATACCTGGCTTTAAACACTGGAGAGATCATCCAGACAAATTAAATAAGGAAATAATGGATTTGAATGATACTTTAGATGAAATGCCCTAACAGACACATAAAGAACATTCTACCCAACAACAGCAGAAAATACATTCTTCTCAAATGCACACAGAACATTCTCCAGGAAAGATCACATGAGAGGTGATCTTTACACAATATGTCTTAACAAATTGAGATCATTCTAAGTGTGTTTTCTGACCACATGATATGAAACTAGAAACCAATCAGAGGAGGAAACCTGGAAAATTCACAAATCTGTGGAAATTAAAAAATATAAGCCTGAACAACCAATGGGTCAAATAAGAAATTAAAAGGCAAATCAAGAAATATCTTGAAACAAACAAAAATGGGAGCATAACATAGCTAAACCTATGGGATGTTGCAAAAGGATTTCTGAGAGGGAAGTTTATATTGATAAACACATTCAGAAACAAGAAAAATCTCAAACTCACTTGACGTTTCCAGGAACTAGAAAGTTTCTGTTCAACATAGTACTAGAAGTCCTAGCCAGAATAGTCAAGAAAATGAAAGGCATGCATATTTGCTTGGAAGAAGTAAAATTTTCTCTGTTTGCAGATGACAAACTCTACTAAAAACCGTTAGAACTAATAAATTCAGTAAAATTGCAGCATACAAAATGAACATACAGAAACTGATTGCATTTCTGTACACTAACAACACATTACCTGAAAGAAATTAAGAAAGCAATCCCATTTATAATAGCATAAAAATACTTAGAAGTAAATTTAACCAAGGAGGTGAAAGACTTGCACACTAAAAATGATAAAACATTGATAAAAAGAGATTGAAGAAGACCCCCCAAAATGGAAAGATCCATGTTCCTGTATTGAAAGAATTAATATTTTGAAAATGATCAAAAGTGATCTATAGATTTAATGAATTCCCAACCAAAATTCCAATGTTTTTTACAGAAATAGACAAACTATCCTGAAATTTGTTTGGAACTACAAAGGGCTCCCATAGCCAAAGCAATCCTGAGAAAGAACAAATTGGAAGCATCATAATACCTTATTTCAAGCTAGATTACTAAGCTTTAGTAGCCACAACAGTATGGTATAGGCACAAAAACAGACACATAGATCAATGGAACAGAGTAGAAAGCCCAGAAATAAACCCACACATATACAGTCAATTAATTTATGATGACAGAGCCAAGAATGACTAAGTGAAATAAGTCAGACAGAGAAGGACAAACACTGTATGATCTCATTTATATGTGGAATCATAAAAAAAAAAAAAAAGGAAGGTGAGATCAGATTTTTGGTCACCAGAAGAGGCAGTGGGTAGGGAGAGGGGAAATAGGAGAAAGGTGGTCAAAAGTTACAAACCTCCAGTTTCAACATAAATAAGTACTAGGGATGTAATGCACAACATGATGACTCTAGTTAACACTGCTGTATCGTATATATGACGATTGTTAAGAGAGTAAATCCTAAGAGTTCTCACCACAAGGAATTATTTTTTCTTGTTTTGTCTTCTCCGTATTGTATCTATATGAGATGATGGATGCTAACTATCAACTTATACCAGTAAATAATTTAACACTATATGTAAGTCAAACCATTATGACATATACCTTAAACTTATACAGTGATATATAAAAATTATATCTCAATAAACCTGCAGGGACAAAACCTAAAAAAACAAATGTTGGTAAGGATGCGGAGAAAAGAGAACCCTTGAACACTGTTGGTGGGAATGTAAACTGTGCAGCCACTATTGGAACACCATGGAGGTTCCACAAAAGATTAAAAATTTAATTACCATATGATCCTGCAATCCCACTCCTTGGTATATAATGAAAGAAACTGAAATCAATTTCAATTTCAATCAATATCCCTTGAAGGGATATCTGCACACCCATGTTCAGTGCAGCATTATTTATACTAGCCAAGCTATACAAACAACCTACGGGTCCAATTACAGATGAATAAAGAAGATGTGGTATATATACAATGAATTATTATCCAACCCTGAGAAAGAAGGAAATTCTGCCGTTTGCCAACAACATGGATGGAACTTCAAGGCATCCTAAGTGAGGTAAGTCAGACAAAGAAAGGAAATATTGTGTGGTAATATTTATAGGTGGAATCTCAAAGAAAACTGAACTTGTGAAAACAGAGAAATGGGGATGAGGTGACAAGGGGCTGGGGGAATTAGGGAGATGCTGTTTTAAGAGTACTAACTTACAACTAGTAGGTAAATAAGTTCGGGGGAGCTAATGCACAACATACTGGTTATAGTCAACAATACTATATCATAAACTTTAAAGCTGCTAAGAGACTAACTCTTCTCAACCCAAAAAAGAAATGATAAAAGTGTGCCATGATAAAGGTGTTAGCTAATGTTACCGTAGTAATTATATTGGAATATATAAATGTATCACCAACATGTTATACAACACTATGTTATGGTCAATTATATATCAATTAAAAAAAAACGAGTCCAGGAACTGTAAATGCTCTTTTTTCCAGTCTTACTATGGATGGGAATAGGCATAATTTTCAGGGCAATAATGGATAGAAAACTTTGGGGGTAGAGAAAGGGAAAGTGTTCGAAAAAATCTCTGAGGAGAGGGATCAGAAATGGTTGATGCCACTCTTCCCCCACCCCTCCAACACACACTTACCTCCATTCTGCCTTTGTTGAATGATGCCTTATTGTTCAGAGTTGTGGCAGGATTCTACTGATAAAAATAAAAGGATAACAGAATTAGAGATACCAATCAATTCATCATTAAGTCGACTGGAACTGATTATTCACAAAAATGAATAATTTCTATTTTAAACCACTTTAAGTAAGGTTTTCTGCTACACAGAGCTAAATCCAAGCCAAATTGATAAAATCACTAATTTTAATATTACTTTTCTAGGGAAAAACCTCTCTGTAGTGATAACATCTTCACCTTCCCAATTAAAAACATGGATTGTGTGCTCAACACAGAACACTCTGAGAGATGAATGGCAGCATTGATATTTTCACTAAAAATGGAAATAATGTTATAGGATTGTATATATTAACATTAAGTGTCAGGAAGAGTATAAATTAAAGATGTTACAGCAAACATTTCTTGACTGTTTCTCCATTATGCAGAAATGAAAACAAATAGATTTCCAATTTTATATACTACTCAAGGTATTAATTAAAATTATGACTTTTGATTTACACTGACTATAACCATATTTAAAACATTTACATACTAATATCATCTTATATGTGACCATATCACAGTTTTAGAGCATATGAGTTTATATTAGTTAGAACTGACTACGTATTACTGCAAGGTTTGACCCTACCATGTTAAACCAAGGATTTCTTTACGATTTCCTGATAACACATGAGAGATGTAGAGAGTCTCATACTGAACTTTAAATACTTTGAAGAAGAAGCAACACACATCATTTCATTTGCCATATTGTCGAGAACTAGTCAGAGGCCCATGTAAAACTAGAAGCGTTCAAGTCAATGTGTTCCTGTATGTGCCTCAAAGCACAGGAGGCTCAGATATTGATAAGTTAGCAATATCTATCCAAGGGCCTAAATATTAACTAAATTGGCCTCACCCAACTAAATGAGCTAACCAGTGTTCTTGTAATAATTTAACTTCTAATAATTGTCATCTTTTAAATTGGTTATCCAGGGACAATCAAAACAAGCCCAAACAGTGGATATTAGAATATTCAGTGTTCTATCAAGCACCCTCTGAAATACTGTATATCTTATAATAATGAGTGGCATTTATTTTAATAAATGATAGAGTTATTTAACATCTGAACTGCTTTGGTTTCTTTCCTTTACTAGTCTCAAAATTACCTACCAAGTTGGAGAGTATAGTTTGAGCAATATTTGTCCCGTATCAAAATATTTTACCAACTGCACAGCACCTTTCAATCAATTCGTTCTGGATCAGGACTATCAACACACCTTCTAAATCATACTTTCTTTATATTAGCCTAAAAAAATCTGACCTCTGACCTGACGATACAAACTCCTTGCCTAATACGAGCTTTGATTTTTCTCTCCTATATCTAAATCTTTGTATAAATTCTTAAATGGTGGAAGAAGAGATACACAGGTAAATTCAGAGATATATACTTTACTATGTAAATTTTAATGGCTTTAAATTTAAATCTTAATTAAATTTAAAACTAAATCACTTTATTTGTAAATGAACTAAATGCTCCAATCAAAAGACATAGGGTGGCTATTATCAAAAAGTCTACAAATAAAAAAGGTTGGCAAGGACGTGGAGAAAAGGGAACCTCTGTACACTGTTGGTGTGAATGTAAATTGGTGCAGCCACTATGGAAAACACTATGGAGGTTCCTCAAAAAACTGAAAATAGAACTACCATATGATCCAGCAATTTCACTCATGGGTATATCTCCAAGGAAAACAAAAACAGTAATTTGAAAAGATACATGCATCCCAGTGTTCATAGCTGCACTATTTAAAATAGCCAAGGTATGGAAGCAACCCAAACATCAAAAGATGATTGGTTTAAGAATAAGATATATAGATATATAGATATATAGATATATATATAGAATGGAATATTACTCAGTCATAAAAAAGAATGAAATTCTGCCACTTACAACAATGACTCTGCCACTTAAAACAATGTGGATAGACCTAGAAGGTATTATGCTTAGTGAAATAAGTCATACAGAGAAAGGCAAATACTGTATGATATCACATATATTTGAAATCTAAAAAATAAACAAAGGAATATAACAAAACAAAAACAAACTCACAGATATAGAGAACAAACTAGTAATTACCAGAGGAGAGACAGAAGGGGGAGGGACAAATAGGAATAGGGAATTAAGAGGTACAAACTACTATGTATAAAATAAATAAATGACCAGGATATATTGTGTAGCATAGGGAAATATAGCCATTATTTTGTAATAGCTTTAAATGGAATATAATCTATAAAAATACTAAATCACTATGTTGTACACCTAAAACTAATATAATACTGTAACTCAGCTATATTTCAATTTAAAAATAAAACAGAAATGACAATGAGTGTTTTTGTGCTATATCCTTTTACATTTTAAATACTAAAACCATTTAAATGAGAATCCTCCTTTTTCCAACGATGTAATAACAAGGACATGACTTACCCTATGCCTGAAATAAGTAAAAAAATTAGACAAAATATAAAAAACTGTAGTTTTAGAGATGCTGAACCTCAGACAATAATGAATAGTGACCCATGAGAAATACAGAAGAAGCCTGGGAACCTTATGACTGTCCCAGCCTACTGCCTTGAGAGAGTTTACAGGCTGAAATACTGGTGGAAGAAACTCAGATGTAGCCTGGTAGATACTCTGAAATGAGGAAAGAAGAAGAGATCCACAGAGATCAAGATGGTTAGAGTTCACAGGAAGAGGGCTGAGGAAGAGAGAGCTGAACAGAAAGAGAATTCTGGAGATATGCATAGATCAGGAGGTACTAATCAGTGAATATATGTGAGGCAACTACCAAAAGCAGGGTAAAAATTTCTGAAAATATTAGAGAACAGCGTCAGGCACTCAGGGCCAGGAATAGAGCCTGTTCTCCCCCCCCCACCCCCGCAAAAAACTTGAGAATTTCTCAAGGAAATGGGTAGAATACTCAAGAAGGTCTTGCTTTATTACTGAGAAACACTTAACCCTAGACTGAGCGGTCATTTGGATTGGCCTAATAAATCATAAAATCCGGATCAAAAAGGATCACCCTGTTTTAAGTAATGCAACTGCATTTTAGAAAAGGGCTGAAGAATTTTTATAGGAATACAGACATATCCAGTACAGGGGGGAAGATTATCTTTAAGGTTTTCCCATCCCCATCCTCTCCACATAAAGAAACCTCGGGAGGTAACTGAGGGAGACTTCATCCCAGTGTCTCAGATAAGCAGACCTAGGAATGAAGGTGTCTGAGATACGAATGTTAATATGGCATGGCAGGCCAGGTGAGCTTAAGACTTAAGACAGCAATTCCCATCTGAGATTGAAATACACTGTGCATCAGACTCTGAATGCTTTGCAAATGAATCCTACAGAATATTTATGTAAGGAATTCTACCAATTCTACACTAATTCTTCCAGAAAAAGTTGAAGCTGAGGAAATATTTTCCAACACATTCTTTGAGGCAAGATTTACCCTGATACCAATTTTAGACAAAAACACTCCAATGAGAGAAAACTATAGACTAATATTCACAGAAGCAAAGATTCTAAACAAAGTTTTAGCAAACTAAATCCAGCAATATATACAAAGGATAATATAATCAAGTGCGGTTTAATACCAGGAACATAGGTTTGGATTTAATAGTGGAAAAATCAATCAGTGTCATTCACCATAATAGCAAACTGAAAATTAAAATCCATACGGTTATTACAAAAATGTAAGAAAAAGCATCTGAGAATATCCAACATCAATTCCTGAAAGCAAGTCTCTGTAAAATATACATGAATAGAAGGTAATTTCCTCAAGAGTAAAGGAAATCTATGAAACACCAACAGCTAACTTCAGACTTGATGGTGAAGGGCTGAATGTTTTCCACTTAAAAATCAGGAATGAGAACAGGATGTTTATAACAATAAGCATCTTGTCGAGGGTGCTGTCCGTGGTGGCATTTATATAGTAGTGGCAGAACCAGTGGTACTCTGTCTATCCAGAATACTCCTGTGGCCTATGCTCTCACTGCCTAACCCCTTTTGCTTCCTGTGTATTTTATGAGATTGGGGAACCAATCTTCCTATCATGTCTGTGTGCATTGGTTAGCTAGAGTTTGTGAACATTGGCGGCATCCAAGGATTCTTATCCAAAATTAAAATTTACTTAGATGGACAATCATACTAACAGCTATTTTCATTTTTTAAGTCTTAAACTTTTTAAAAATATATTATGTATTAAAAAAATTAAGGCAGCAACATATAAAATTATGTAATTTTAAAGAACGGAGAGTCAATATGGCAGAGTTGCACTGACCTTTTATAAACACACATTAGATTCATATCTTGACTCTAACCAAACATACTGAGATATATGTAAGAACTCAATTTTCCTATCTACAAAATGAAGAAAAATGCTTACCTTTTGCTGTCATTGAATTAACTAAACTCTATACACAATTTAAATAATAATATGTTTTTTGGGACATTGAAAGCATCTAACAAGCAGTGAGAGGTGTGTGTGTGTATGTGTGTGTTTTTGTTGTTTAAGGTGGCATAGTAACACCCCCTCCTCCCCAACAACTGAGCAGCATATCTCCTCCAAAAACAATTCAAAATCGAACTATGGCTATAAGGAGTGAAAGAGCACTAAAAATGTAGTCAGGCATCAGTTTGCAAAGATTCATGACTCTGAATGTTAGAAATGTGGACACTTGGGGTGAGGGTGGGGAGAGGTGGAATCAAATTAAGCATAAGACATGTGAGCTCAGAATCCAGTTCACTCAGAGGAATTTTGGACATTCAAGACCATTACCATGTTATTTTTATAGTCTCTTGAACTATTCTTCTTTTCTGTGGGAAAAATTCAGAATTTTTTTCAATAAAATATCAAGCTTCACAATTACTTTTTGAGTTGTACATATATGTAGAGATTTAGAATGTTTGCCTTTATATCCAGGTTACAAAAAGGTACAGGGAGAGTAGAAATGCTTGAATGTAAGTCTATCACCTTCTCCGTTTATGACTTAGAAATGCATATTGTGATTCTTTCATCTCTGAAGTGATGAAGGCACATCAACTTATTTCCTGAGAAGATTTAAAAAACGTTCCTGCATGGAGTGTGTGAAAGTCTGAGAATGTACTACATACCCAGCTGGTACAAGTAGTTTTTTCACAGATCACTTCAGTGCTTTAACTTTCAGTCAGTGCTTAAGATCTCAAGCTTATCAATGGAAATCATAATGTTACAGGAAGCCTGGTATGGTGGTAAAGCGCTGACTTACAACTTTAGGATCTTGGGTTCAGTCTCAACTCTACCAATACCATGCTACTGCCCTCGAATAGGTTCAAGAATATAAAACTGTGGCATCAGACTCCCACTTTTTAAAAACTCATCCCAGCAGGTAGCCTCAGGATATACTGAGGATGAGTTTTGTGTGAGTCAGCACACAAAATATAGATGTAGACCTATTTTCTTTCTATGTTAATGTTAGGGTGGCTTGAATTTTTATTTAATTTGTGAATACTCTGAAGGGTCTCTGTCGACACTGTGGAAACACATTACAAATTGTCACACGCAGTCTCTGATATGTTAATTCCTTAAGGATTAATGTACTGTCTATTCCTATTTTCTTACTTTTTGAAAATTAAAGAAGAAAAATGATTGAGCACAGAGATAAAATGAATGCATAAGTATAATTCTGATAAGAATCAAAGAACAATAAGGAAATGTATGGCATTTGCATTTAGAAATGCTTCTCCACAGAGGAAGTGTTGAGATTTTTAGTAAGAAGTCTGACCTAAGTAGACATTTCTCCAAAGAAGATATACAGATTGCCAATAAACACATGAAAGGATGCTCAACATCATTAATCATTAGAGAAATGCAAATCAAAACTACAATGAGGTATCACCTCACACCAGTCAGAAGGGCCATCATCACAAAATCTACACACAATAAACGCTGGAGAGGGTGTGGAGAAAAGGGAACCCTCTTGCACTGTTGGTGGGAATGTAAATTGGTACAGCCACTATGGAGAACAGTATGCAGGTTCCTTAAAAAACTAAAAATAGAACTACCATACGACCCAGCAATCCCACTACTGGGCATATGCCCTGAGATTCAAAAAGAGTCACGGACCACAATGTTCATTGCAGCACTATTTACAATAACCAGGACAGGGAAGCAACCTAAGTGTCCACTCACAGAGGAATGGATAAAGAAGACGTGGCACATATATACAATGGAATATTACTCAGCCATAAAAAGAAAGAAAATTGTTAGTTGCAGTGAGGTGGATGGACCTAGACACTGTCATACAGAGTGAAGTAAGTCAGAAAGAGAAAAACAAATACTGTATGCTAACACATATATATGGAATCTAAAAAAAAAAATGGTTCTGAAGAACCTAGGTGCAGGACAGGAATAAAGACGCAGATGTAGAGAATGGACTTGAGGACATGGGGAGGCCGAAGGGTAAGCTGGGACGAAGTGAGAGAGTGGCATGGACATATATACACTACCAAATGTAAAATAGCTAGTGGGAAGCAGCCGCATGGCACAGGGAGATCAGCTCGGTGCTCTGTGTCCACCTAGAGGAGTGGGATAGGGAGGGTGGGAGGGAGACACAAGAGGGAGGAGAAATGGGGAGATATATATATATATATATATATATATATATATATACACATGTATATATATATATATATATGTATAGTTGATTCACTTTGTTAGACAGCAGAAACTAACACACCACTGTAAAGCAATTATACTCCAATAAAGATGTTAAAAAAAAAGAGGTCTGAATCAAAAACAGAATAATATATATCATAAAGTAGAGTGTTAGAGACAAGTTTATTGAGACATTTGTGGATAATTTTATTTATATATACATATTTAAAATTTTTTAATAAGAAAACAAATAGGAAATTTCAGAAAAGAGTTGATTCTCTGTGTTTCCTCAGAATTTTCAAGTCAAAATATACGGACCATTATATTTTAAAAATTAAATATAAAGAATATTATTTACTTCTTTCAGACAGTTGTTCAAATACCACTTTATTTGTGAAGTATTTTCTGACTACTCTGCTTAAAATTACATAGATACCTTATCTCACTTTCCTGGCTCTGTTTGCTTTCTTCTCTGTAGCACTGGTTATCTACTATTTTATACATTATACTTTATAGGTTCATCTTCCCACAATTAATATGTGAGGTCTATAAAAGCAGACTTTTATTTGGTCCTCTCTTTTGCCTTAAAACAGTGACTGGCGCAAACTAACCTCAGAAAAATATTTGATAAATGAGTGAATCAAACAATTATCTGTCAGGAACTGTATAAAGTGCATTAAAAACTTATTTAAGTTAGTCTTCACAACAACCCTTGGGACATTATTCTCCTCTCAGTTTTTACAGAAGAAAGTGAATTTTAGAGAGTTTAGCTGCCCAAGATTATACACATATTAAGTGTTGATTTCAGAGCTGTGACTCGAAATACATAAATTTGATTCTAAAGCTTATGATCTTGTCCAGTAATAATATTTCTGCAACAAAATTCGTAGAATGATAAAATTAGAATGGATTCATCCAGAATTTGGCTAACACTAATCATGTTATTCCTAATTGAGATAGTATATAGGCTCCTTTACTTTTAGTCATATTAGCCAATAAATATAACTATTGTAATATATAAAGGCAAGGTACTAAAAATATTACCACGCAGGAAATGTATAATGATCAGAAAAATTATCTTTTTCGGTTCTGCTATACTATTAATACCACTTTTTTAAAAAGGAAAAAAATACTTCTTATACTTTTTCTCTTTGTGCATTCAATGCCAGAATAGAATCTTTAGAGAGCACCATAATTAAGTCTATATCACAAAACTCCAATTTAGTTATTTCTAATAAAGGATAACCGTAAATACTTCTTTTATATGCAGCAGTCATCTTTAAACTGGAAAAAAAATCTGTAGTTACAGGTGGAATAGGGCAACACATCAATTCTTGAGTATTATGGAAAGTAAATATTTTTGATAGATTTAAAAAATGTGTTGGATTTTTCTTTTCTCTTTCTTTCCCTATAAGTGCACAATATATACCAAGACTATGCAGCCAATTCATGGAAATTCCATTTCCTTTAAAAAAGTGAAACAGCTTATGTCATGAATCTCTCTTAATTAAGAGATATACTGTTGATAGAGACAACCTGGTAATACGTGGAACCATAAACACAAAATTTGCACATTTACCACTCTTTCATGTTTACCCTTGAAAAAGAAGTTTTGGAGTTTGTTTTCATGATTGGACTAGAAAATTTAAGGATTAAGATTAGTGAGATGGACTGTGGGAATTTCAAATTTACCTGTTTTGGCGACTTTTACTATTTGTGAACTCCTTATGATTCTGTTTCAAGTATCCCAAGAGAGAATTTCTCCTTCCATGTCATACTAGTAAAGTTCTATTAAATTAAAACTGGCTTTATCTACAGTGTGAATTAACAAATGGGACACTAGCCTTTGAGTACTGCTTTTCACAAGGATTGTCAGCCAAAATGGTCAAAACCCTAAATCAAAAAGACACAGATGGACTTCCCTGGTGGCGCAGTGGTTGAGAGTCCACCTGCCGATGCAGGGGCCACGGGTTCGTGCCCCGGTGCAGGAGGATCCCACATGCCGCGGAGCGGCTGGGCCCGTGAGCCATGGCCGCGGGGCCTGCGCGTCCAGAGCCTGTGCTCCGCAACGGGAGAAGCCACAACAGTGAGAGGCCCGTGTACCGCAAAAAAAAAAAAAAAAAAAAAAAAAAGACGCAGACAAGGTGAGACATGAAAAAATAAACTTGGAAGAAGCCACCTGGGGTTCTACCAAAATGTAACATTTAAAATATGCATTATATCTTATTTTATAAATAATATGTATTTATTGTATAAAAATTTAAAAATCAAAATAAATATTATCATAACCTATTAATTTACCACACAAAGATGAAAACTACTAATAGTCACCAGATATTCTTCCAATTTTTTTCTTTAGTAACATATATGGCCAAAATAGGATCACATTGAAAGTCTGATTTTGAAAACCTACTTTTCTTCCTTTAGCATGTTTTTCTGAGTAAATATGAATTTATTATTTTAATGATGAAAAATAGTAATTTATTTAACCACACTCCACTTTTTTGTTTTTGAGGACAGATCCTGGGACACAATTTACCTATAGTATGAATATGCTAAGTGAAATAATAAAATGATAAATTCTAAGTGACATTTAGAAATCTTACATTCTTCAGTTCTATAAATAAAACCAATTTCCCTGAAACCAGCTAATTCCAGGCCATATTCTGTATCTGTGCTGGGTCTAAGAAGCTATCCTTGTTGCTCTATTTTTTCATGTTTATTTATGGATGTGAGCCCCTTTGGTTAAATTCAGGGACTATTTTTTACATAATTGCCAGTTTCTACAAATTATACAAATATTGAATTTTAAACTATGTAAATTTTGTTATTTTATTATTGATTAAATTCAAGACCAACATTTCCTGCCAATGGGCTTCACAGGGTCTTCACAAAGGGGCAGTTTTTCCAATTATAACCATATTTACACTCTTCACCTCATCGTCGTAAAATCTAAAATAACAGGATAGGGTAATTTTTGCATCATTTCTTGACATAACTTTATCACTAGACTCAATGCAAAGTAATCTACTAAATGTCAAGTGGTAAATTCAGGAAAGGTGACTGAATTTTTATGATTAGAGATGGTATAGATTTCAAAAGCTTTTGACAATCAAAATACAGAGTCAGCAGGATTAATCTTTTGATGGATGACAGTATCCTGTGAGATATAAGGGCAATGTGTGATATCTGCTCTTAAGTTTACCTTCTTATAGGCTTAATCATCACTCCATACTTGTTCTTTTCTTAACTCAATACTACATTTGGAGGAGTTAAGTTCCTACTTCCTCTTTCTTCGAAAACTGATGTACAAAGCACAATAGAGATCTTAAAGACAGGAATCTATATTTGGAAGATGTGTTGGGAAGTGAATTCAGTAGGCATCTAACCATGCAATATGATTATTTCTAAAATAATTGCCGTGACATCTGGTTCATGATGGTGGACTGAACAATGCCCAACTCATCTGGAACCTCACTACTGTTTAGAAATACAAGAAAAAATAAAATTGCAAAGAAGACTGTAGAGGAGGTTACATGAACAGGAGAGTTCATGTTTTCTGTATAGTCTATATGAGCAAATGTTTCCTAATGTATCACATAAAAGTGTATTTGGAAATAATACAAGTGAAATCTGTACGATTATATAATATTTAAGGTAAAACCTTCACAGTTTCTAAGAAATTTATAATGCCACATTTATTGAATCACATTTGTGCTATACAATATCAAGCAATCCCTTTAAGAACTATTAGAAAGCTATGTCAGAAAAGTCTCTTCTGCAATATCTATTGTTCAATAGTAAGTAATCCTTTCAAAGTATTAATATGAGCTTTATTTTATATAGTTAAGATTCTAATATTGTTTAAATACTAATATTTTACTAGTTATGTTTTTATAATTAAGTCTGCATTTAGATACTTAATGATTTGTTAAATATGGTTTCATATTTCTGAATATGAAAATCTTTAATATTGATCATTTTTGTGTATACTTTTAATAAAACATGCAACATATATTATTACAAAGGGGAAATTACCAAATAATTCATTGTTTATGTCTAGAGAGATTAAAGCCCGAGTTCAGTAACCTATCATTAAACAATACATTCAAAAGATGCTCAAACTGATTTACCATTGAAAGAAGACCTGTGAAAATGTGTATTAGGCAGGTATGCAGATCAGTTGTTTCCATTCTTACCATTCTCACTGTATTACATGACATTTGAAGCACCTGGGTGGGCGGTCAAATGAGAAATTTAGCATTATACATTGATAGCATTGGGAAACATAGGTCTCTTGTTTCCCTTTTTGGCCTCTATCCCTCCCCTAGCCCTACAACATGTCATTCATCTGGTTTTAATGCTGCATAAATATGCATTGTCTTATGCCTGTTTGCCTTGGATGCTGTGTGCCCAGCTGTAACAAGATGTTGCTTCTTTTGTTATTTGTACACAGCTGCTTGCTTTAAACTAGTAGATTCTGAAATACCTTTCCTTGCATGTCTAAAATAAAACTATTGCATGTAAAAAAAAAAAAAAAACTGGTAGATAGGCATCAGTTGGGAAAACAAAGTAGAGAAAGGAAGCTCCTGTTAGACCACATCCATCAGTAACTTCTGAAGAAGTGGGGCTGGTGTTATCAGTGAAACCCCAGAGGCTCTAGGCAAGGTGTTACATACATACAGTTCAGCCTGAAAAAGTTGCTGAAAGGGAATTATTGAAGGTATGTTTACTCAATAGTTGTATCAGGGAAACTGACTCTTTCCTATTTCACTCTATAGACAAAATCACTCATATCCACTGAAGCACTTAGGGAGACGTACAGGGCTGCACTAGGCGTTGGCATCTGAAAAAGTCAATGTTCATGATTGTGAAGAATGGAAACAGTTTCTCACTGATTTCATCAGAAACATAAATTTATTAAAGAACACTGGTTAGCTCACAGAATTATCTGATAAGCTATTAAATCCTACGGTGAGCTAAAAAACAACAAAGTCTAAAATCTGGTTGTATAACTGTTCCATAAAGGAAACTAGTAGACATAATAACGTGTTTTATTGACACATTTGCCCTGGGAGCTTGATAGTGCCACAACTTCTGCTACTGCTACCACAGAAATTGTCATTACTGTAGCAGAAATGTGATGTTGTTACAATAACTATCTTTACTGGATACAGAATCGTTTCAGTTAACTGTATATTTGTGTCACTAGCATTGAGTTAGAGTCTGGCATGAGTGTGTCTTACCAAAAGAAATAAGTAAAAATAAAAAGCAAAATTTATAAATCCAAGCTCTCTAACATGTGAATAAAAGGAGTTCCAGAAAAAGAGAATAGGAAAAATAAAGAAAGAATATTATTTGCAAGAGTTGAGTAAATAAATGAGTCTTTATTTTGAATGGTCTCATCAAGTGTTGATAAGCACGAAAGAAAAGAGACTCACATCTAGACATACAAAGCCCACTGAAGTGCCAGATTATCACACATAAATAGAAATTCTAAAAACAAAGACAGGTGGATAAGTGAATAAATAGATTAATATATACACATATTACAGATTTCAATTTTTTTAAATACTGCCTTTAAGCCATTTTTTTCATTTCTTGTTCTAAGGAATGAAAAATATTTTTATTAACTTCATATAAGGATAAACTATCTAAGAAATAAAATTGCATTTATATATATTTGATAGAATGATCTATGCATGCATATCTTTTTTTAAAAACTCTGGATTATAAAATATAATCTGTAAGAGAATAATTTCAGTTTTCAAAAACTTGCTTTTAAGCACACATTTTTTTGTTCATTTCTTACTCTAAGGAATAAAATATGCAGCTCCTAAACTCTATGAAACACCACATATTTTAGGAAGCTCTTTTAGCTACCAATACTATTCAATAAATAGCAAAAACAAAGCTTTATCAAATTACATACTCTGAAAAGTGTATACATGGACTCAAGGTCATAGGATATCCATTTGATGGCAAGTTTTCATTTTTGAAACAGTCTGAACCTAATATCTCCTTGAAGTATATCTGTCGCTTTTGAGGATGAAAATCTTGAAAGATCTCAGATACATTAGAGAAGAAAGGTCATATCTCTCATTAAAAATCAATATTACTTACTTCATAAAATATATGTAGTCTGAGTCCATTTAGAGACCTGCAAGGATCCTCCAAAATCATATTATGGAATTTTAAATCTCCCTGGAGGGTGGGGCATGGAGTGGGAGATAAATCATTACTTGCTAAATTCCCTTTCAATTCTCAGACAGTATACTGACTGTGTGCCTGCCAGTGTGCCCGACCATGCTGTATCAGGCAATAAATACCAGGGGTTCCTGACCTTGAATTAACTGGATAGTTTTGAAAAGTTAATGTGATTTGCTCATGGTATAATTTAGAAGGGAAGTTGGTCCAAAATGCGTTAAGTATTGACCGCAAAAGCTCCCACATTGTGGGAGCTGTGCCAGCTTGTAGAAGAGAATAAAATCTGTCATCTGCAATATTCTCTAACCTGTAATGTCTAAATTTTAATTTTTCTTTTACGTTTTGAAACTATTTAGAAGCCAACAGGGAAAAATAAACTATCAAAAAGGCTGACTTAACAGTGAGATTTCTTCTATGATATGCTTGGTGCTAAATATGGAAACAGCATCTTTGCAGTAAATAAGGACTTGGGGCAGAATCTTGCAGATTTCTGTATATTCTAATAATATAATACATAAAGGATAAGGTATTTTTTGTGCTGCTTGAGAATATCTGCAGTAGAAATACATCAGCTTTCAGATCTTTGCAGTACAATGACAATTATGAAGAATACCTCTGTGTCAAGACAAGTGCCTGACAGGGATTGTCCTTTTGTATTTTACTATTCAAGTTTAGGATAAATCAGCCATTCTCTTATTAAACAGGAATTATCCTGCCTGTATGCTGGAGCCTGGCATAACTAGGCTCTTAACAATGCTATAAAAGCTTTGAGAAATAAAATCTCTGTGAGGTGTTAATTTCCTCTTTTTTTCCAGTATTGCTTGGTAACAGTAAAACACCACTTTCCTTTAGTTACTCCATTCATAATCCAATTATAGCTTCAAATTTATGTTATGTAGGCTAACAAGAAAATTCATAGAGAAGACATGTTCTCTTCAACAAATAACTGTTAGTACAGACAGGAAGTATTTGAAAATTGACTTTTATTTCCTGCAGAATAATTGACATTTTGATACATTAAAAAGGTACAAAATATGGAATTGCTCTTTGGTGATGGCCATTTTATATATATTGCTTGATAAATTATTCTGAGTATCCTGCAATATCTTGAAGAGGTAAACACTTCGTGTCTGTACAAGTGATAAAATAAACCAAAAATCCTGACTAAGTTGGAATGAAACCAGATCATGGTTCAACTTAACCACCATGTGGCTGTACTCTGCTTAATCATTCAGATGTCCCTGTTCCCAACTTTTAATTGCTATGATATACAATGATTAATTAAGGGGAGTTTATTTCTGGAAAAGTCAAACCCTGGCAGTTCCTCCTGCTGATCCTGATGCTTTTGGAAAACTCAGCCCTGTAACTAATTAGAATCTCAGAATGTGCTGATGACCTTTGCATTGAAGAGAACTATAGAGAAGTTAACAGGAATGAGCTATTTAGACAGTAATCATCTCCTCATTAACTCAAACATGTGCTATAGCAATAATGTATGGCTAGCTTTTTATTACCACAAACAGTGGGAGAAGATTCACATGGTTAAGTAGTAAGAGCATAAATATTTGTCTATCCCTTTTTTTCAATGTAGTCTAAAGGAATTATAGAAAACAAAATAAAGTAAAATAATAGAAATGCACCATTACCGTGAGCTCAAAGTGCAAAAGGGGAGTGGCCAACTTTAACACACACACTCATACAACAATTGTAAATCATTCTCTCTTCATTTCTCTCTCTTCACCTTTTTCTCACTCTTGTTATTTGATTGGACTCTACCAACTCCATATTTACCAAAAAAGTTAACTGCAAACACTTTTGTTGTTAACAAATGAATTGATCTTGTTAATAAAATGGTTGATACAACTAGATTTTAATGTCATAATGGATTATCTAATTTTATTCCGTAAAAACAGCTGATTGTTTTTAAAGTATACATAATGACTCTAAGAAAAGGAGGGCTAGGGACTTGTAGAAAGGAAAGAACGGAGAAACAGAATTGGTGAAAAGGAAAAAGGAGAAGAGAGATGTCTAATCCCATCTAATCAAGCACAATATGGGTTTGCTCTCTGTCTCTGGTTGTTTTTCTTGGATCAGATTAACCATCCAAATTTATCCAGAAACTCCTAGATTATATCTAGAATACTGAGGTTTCTATTAATAACATTTTATTTATTTCACTCTCATTTTTATTTCACTCTCACCAGTGGTTACAATTAGACAATAAACTATTTGGTCATTTAAATATATTGTGGCAATAAGCAAAGACCACCCAAATGAGAACACGCAGAAGCTATTTATTAAGAGTTTGCTAAAGCAAGGGTGTCAGCCATCATTGTTTGCACTTGGGAGAGACTCAAATGCAGGCAGGGTAGTATAAAAGCTTTATAGTGGAAAAAAGGGAAGGCTTCACTTATGCTCTGATTGGAAGTTGTTTGCATGGGTGAGCTGGAGAGGAGACGTCCTATGTGATTGGGTAAGGGAGCATATTTGTTTTTCTCTGATTGGTTCTAAATTGGAGTAACAGCAAATGATTAGGAAAGCTAGTAGTTAAGGACCAAGTCCTGACTGTTTTTAGTCTACAGTTGCTAAAATTGGTTGCTGCAGACTGTGGGTCAGAGTTCTGTTTTGTACATATGGTTTGACCGTTGTCAGTTTGTATATTTGGTCTCTGAAGAGTTGCTCAGACGAGTGCTTCTTTCCTCAAACACAAGCAGTCGTTTATGCTTTGCCTTTCAATTTGGATACTGAGATAGAACTGAAATGGTAATGAATAACTATTGCTGTAACTGCCTGTATCTCAGTTGACTCAAGTAAGATATAATTTTCTCGGGGACAACAACGATTATGTTCATAAAGATTTATAGTTAAACTTCAAAGATAAGTTGTAAATAAAACTTTGTTTTTCTTTAGAATGCTAATGCTAAAGAATGCAGGTTATTTTCTTGAACCCCAGTTTCCATATCTACAAGAAAAACACAGGATGCCTGAGTTCCTGTCTAGCTCTCACATGCTGATTTTGTGAAGTGTCTTGCTGTGCACAAAATTACAAAATTTCAGACATTTACTCTGGAACTTTAAGGATGGCAGTTAATTCAGAATTCCAGCTTGTGATCATTTCCTTAGCATCCAGTTTTCTATTTGCTTTTGGAGTAACAGACTCCATCTGAATGAGGCCTGCCTCAGTCAACAATATCCAAGGACTATAATTTGTTTTAAAGATTCACTGAATTGTTTCTAATTAATCTCTGTTCCATTTCCCCTCTCCCCATACACAGAAGTGCCTCAAATACTTTACTTTTTTCTCAGATTGGCCCTAAATTTAAATATGACACGAAGAAAGATAATTAATTATATACTAAAAAAAACCTTTAAAAAGCTATTTAGGGAAAAGAAGAAAGCTTACTTCAGTTTGCAGCTTATCAGTTCTCCTTGTTAAATATTCAGAAGTTCCATTCTGCATGGATAGTACAGAAACCTCAATTTAAAAATACTGAATCCTGGGACCGCTGTTACAGTCCTTCAGGGAAATCCCAAAACCCCCTTCACAGAGAGAAACCACAATTGGTGAATTATTAACTATCAACAAAAGTATTCAATGTGGAAAATAAATAGCACAATGCCTGCTCATCTCTTAAAAATTATATATTTAAAGAAAGAGTATGAAAACAGGCATTGCCAATGTAGCAAACTAACCTTAAAGAAAAACACTAAGGCAGAATAGAAATAATTAGATGGGGAAAGAGGATTAAACATATGCTTTTTGTGTGTTTTATGTTGTCAGAAAATGTGCCCTTATTTTTAAAATATACACTTTATTCATTTACTAGGAAAACTGCTATAAAGTGACTATACATAATATATGAAAAGATTTGCTGATTTTCTGAGACAAAATTTGAAAAATTTACTTTTTCTATTTTATTTTGTGATAGCTTTATTTTTTTTAACTTTTTATTTTATATTGGAGTATAGCCAATTAACAATGTTGTGATAGTTTCAGGTGCACAGCAAAGTGACTCAGCCATACATATACGTGTATCCTTTCTCCCCCAGACTCCCCTCCCATCCAGGCTGCCACATAACATTGAGCAGAGTTCCCTGTGCTATACAGTAGGTCCTTGTTGGTTATCCTTTTTAAATATAGCTGTGTGTACATGTCAATCCCAAACTCCCTAACTATCCCTTCCCTCCACCCTTTCCCCCGGTAAGATTTACTTTTAAACATAAAGGATTCACTTATAAAATATATAAATATAAAATTTTAGATCGTCACATAAGATGTGATTTTTTAAAAACAAATTTTTAAAGAGAATTACTTTAAAAATTATTATAAACTGTAATGCTAATATATAAAGATAATCAGCATTCATATTTTTAAATGTTTCCTTCAGCTCTGTTCCCTCCAGTGTGTGTTCATGTGGGTGTTCATAGTATGTGGTGTGTTTGTTTTAGCTTATTTCACAAAATGGGATAATCTGGTTATGTATTATTTCATCCTGATTTTTTTTACTTGAAGTTATACTTTTACCATTTAATCCTGTCAATGTTTTCAGCAGCATTGTTTTAAATAATAGCATAGTAGTCTATTTCAAAATTTGAGTTTCCAATTTATGCTATTATAAAGAACTCAATATGGTTCCTTCAATGGACAATTCATGAAATCAATATAGTATTCCTATATTTTTCTTTTACAAAATTATTAGTCAGATAGAGTCTGGATTTTAAGGAGGCTCTTCACTCATATTACCATGTTAACATTCACAAAATTTAGACCAATTTAATTTCCAGCCAGCTTTACTAAGAAAAACTCTCACCAAACAATTGCAAACATGGCATTTGATCAGTTACAGAAATATTTGATAATTTCATAGATGACAATTAATATCCTATTTATAACAAACAGAATAACTGTTAAAACACATTTCATTAGTCACTAATAGGTTCTGGGAAGTCCTAAAGATTTTACTCCTAATATGCTTTTATTATTGAGCTGCATATTATTACTTTGAGTATTGAGATAAATAAAATCAATTATATTGTGATGTTGCATATTTGCAGTAGTATTAATTGTTCACATTCCAGCAATAACTAATAAACTCTCAAGCCAGGAAGGCAATAATACCTGATTGTATCGTTCAGAAAACATTTGGGTTTTATCAATAGGGACATACTGTATTCAACTTTAGAAAGCTTGGATTTTAGCTTTCAAATTCTGTCTTCGATTTTCAGATGATGCCACAGAGTTCATTCACAGGGTTAATTTGTTTACCTTTTTAATTTATTTGGGCTTCAAAGTTACAATATGAACTTGGCTAGGTCATTTATTTGTTTTGAACTCTGCTTCAACACTTTGACCATGTAGAAAATTTACTAGAATTCTCTCATAAAGTTTCTTTGTAGCAAATTCACAGAATTTTGGAGTACTTTACATCATTAGTGTCCTCCTAATGCTAAATGACTAATATTTCAACTACCACTTTCTCGTACATAAAATTAATAATATTTCAGGATTTAGTGTTAGAAGGTAACAGAAAATGAACTGGAGTTGAAAGCAGAGTATCTGAATTATATTTCCAATTTTGCCATTTACTTCATGACACCTTAGAAATACAAAACTTCTGTAAGGTTACAAGTCTATCCTCAAAGTGAATAAAATTAGCCTTCTTAATTCCATTTACAATGGCATCAAAAAGAATAACATACTTAGGAATCAACCAGAGTGGTGAAAGACTTGTAAAATGAAAACTACAAAACAATGCTGAAAGAAATTAAAGACATAAATAAATGGAAAGGCACTCCATGCTTAATCAATATTGTTAAGATGCCAATACTACTCTAGGCACTCTACAGACTCAATGCAATCCCTATTAAAATCCCAAGAATGTTTTTGCAGAAACAGAAAACTCCATTCTAAAATTTATAGGGTATCTCAAGGGACCCCAAGTAGACAAAACAATCTTGAGAAAGAGAACAGTGTTTTCAACAAATGGTGCTGGAGAAAAGTGGATATCCATATGCAAAGGATCAAGTTGGATCCTTACATAACATCATATACAAAAATGAATTCAAATGGATCTAGAACCTAAACTCAAGAGCTAAAATTATGAAACTCTTAGAAGAAAACATAAGAGGAAAGCTTCACGACATTGGTCTTGACAATGATTTCTTGTATATGACACCAAAAGCATAGGCAGCAAAAGAAGAAATAGACACACTGGACTTCATCGAAATTCAAAACTTTTGTGCAAAGAATACTATCATCAGAGTAAAGAGGCAACCCACAGAATGGAAGGAAATATTTGTAAATTGTATATCAAATATGGACTGGTATCCAAATATATAGAGAACTCTTAAACCTTAACAATAACAACAAAATACAGTCCAATTAAAAATAATCAAAGATGAATAAATATTTCTCCAAAGAAGACACAGAGATAGTCAAAAGAACATAAAAAGGTGCTCAACATTACTAATTATTAGGCAAATGCAAGTCCAAACTACAATGAGATACCATGTCATACTCATTAGAATGCTTATTAGTTTTTGAAGTAATAATAGCAAGTATTAGTAAGGATGTGGAGAAATTGGAACCCTTGTGTACTGGTAGTGAGAATATTTTAAAATGTTGCAACCATTATGGAAAACAGTAAGTTAGTTCCTCTAAAAACTAAAAGTAGAATTACCATATGATCCAGTAATCTCATTGCTAGGTATACATCCAAAATAACTAAACCCAGGGACATAAACAGATATCTTTATACCCATGTTTATAGCAACATTATTCACAATTGACAAAAGGTGGAAGCAACCCAGGTGTACATTGACAATTGAATGAATAAACGAAGTATGGTATACATATAGAATGGAAGATTATTCAACTTTAAAAGGAAATTAATTCTGAGACATGCTACCACATTCATGAACCTTAAAGACATTATGCTAAGTTAAATAAGCCAGTCACAAAGGACAAATGCTGTACGCACATATATGAGGTACTTAAAATAGTCAAATTCATAGAGAAAAAAGGTAGAATGGTGGTTATCAGGGGCTGAGTGGAACAGAGAATGCAGATTTATTGTTTAAAAAGTGCAAGGTTTCAGTTTTGCAAGATGAAAAAAGTTCTAGAGGTGGATGGTAGTGATAGTTACACACCAATGTGAATGTACTTCATGCCAGTGAACTGTACACTTATAAATGATTAAAATGGTAAATTCTATGTTATGCATAATTTACTGAAATTTAAAAAATTAAAAATCAACAGAAAAACAAATGCTGCAAAGAGAAGCATTTTATAGTGGTGCAGACAGAGTTCAAGCTAGGTAATATAGATGGGTCAATGTTTTGAAGCCTCTTAGGTACTTAGGTAATTAAAATAAAATTAAGGAAGAGGTGCATTCCTTTCAAATAGTCTCTCTATTGGCTCTTTAGAAAACCAAGTAAGTGCTAAATGGCTGAGTCATCAGGAGGATTACTCATAGTTACAACTTTGAAGCTTGCCTGAATGTTTTCACTTGAAGTATTCATCTGACAAGGGCCAACAGTGTGAACAATTTTGCTTTCCACTAAAAATCTCATGTCCTTTGCATTTTGAAAATATGCCAACAAATTGGAGCAACTCATAGACTAGTAAATGCAGACTGGCATTTTGTTATTTCCTTAGTAAATATAACTAGAGGATTTACCTATAAAAGCAAGATAAAAAAATTCATTCTGAAAAAGTAAAAATCACAAAAACTAAATGTGTTAAATAAAACAAAAAAATTTAGAATTCATGTGTTTGGATTTACCTCCCTTAAGGTAATGATATATAAAGGAGGGTATATAGATTCTTTTTCTTTCCTCCTTAAAGAGTAAATTTGTTACCATCTTATTGCTGTGGAAGCAATTGCTAAGCAGAATAGCCTTGGCACTTTAGGTGCAAGAACTGGAAACACACTCTAGCTAACTAAAGCAGGTAAGGGAATTATTAAAAGAGGTAAGTGACTCAAGTTTTTGAAGAACAAAAGAACGAACTTTGGGGGTCATATCTAAGAGAAATGCTAAAAATAATGCCAAATAACCCTTGAATTTATTCCTGAAAGCTTGTACCACCTCCTGAGCATTAATTGCCTCAGCTAGTACTTCTGCTACCATACCCACTTGCAGTTAGATGTGGCTCCTGCTGCCATGCTTCCTAAGATGGGTTATGATAATTCCCTGCGTGTTCACCTCCGTTGTGATTTAGATCATGGGACGGACATATCTGACTTGTACAACCTTCAGAATATGCTAAGTCTTACAAACATGAAAAGCTGGGAAAGTAAAGAACTAGTATTATCAGCTTTGGTGATGGGAGATGCAGAATTGTCAAAACAGAAATGGAGGTCAAATGCTGGGCAGTGGAAGAGAATGACGAATGTTAGCAACAAGGGTGAGTACTGAAAAGAAATTCAGAGAGCCATGTCAAAATTAAGTTTTATTATTAGCTTGTTGTGTGAAACTTGACAAATGACCAAGTTTGCCTTAATGTTTTCCTCAGCTTGACTAAACTTTAGACAGCTCCTTCCTGACCCTAGGTCCCTGAATTCCCTTGTCCTAGAGCATTTACTCTAGAAAACATCATACTGTATTTTCTTTCCCTGCTCCTTTCAGATGTAAAATTTCTTCCAGCCTCTAATCAGTTTCACACCTGAGGAATGTTCTCAAGGACCTCGGAACCATCCCATTGAAATCATCAAGAAAGTTAGGGCCTCTATCTCCTAGTCTCTATGGGACGGTAGGGGCTTAACTTCAATAAGCACAAATTTGCAAACAAAGGTGGGCCTAATCACATAGACCAAATTTCCTCCTAATGTCCACCGGGCAGTACTTTTTCACTATCTGACTCTAGCACTTAAAAACACTCTAACCTCTTCTTTCAATGGAGTTGAGTTAAACCCTCTCCCCTATTGCAATAGCTTTTATCCCTACTTCTATAATCTTAAAGTCTTCCCTGCCTGTTTAACTCCATCCAGTGCAATGTTTCTTTGACATAAATGATTAAAATATGCATAATTATAAATAGGTAGATAGATACGGATAGATAGGTATGATACGTGTATACACACACACATACACTATATGGCATATCTGTATACCTGTATACTCTTAAAATGTAATTTTTATAAGAAGATAAAATCATGACTCACATAGAAATATAAATATGAACCGGGTTAAAACATTTGTTTTACTCAATGATATGACAGAACTAGGCAGATATTTTAACTGATTCAAAGGAAAAATAAAAAAGAGCCTAAATTAATATGGAAGAAAGGAATATTAAGACAAAGGTAATTTTTGGTAGTGGCAAGTCAATTAAATCATTAGTAGACAGGACAGAATCTACATATCTCCCAGTTACCTACAACTTACAGAGTTGGAAGTTACACAATAGCTCAAAGTTAATGCATAGAAGTGGAACCTCATAACCTGGGAGGGTAAACTTTAGACAATGAATAGTTTTGTACTGGAAGACAAATTTGTTTTTTCTAAAGTGCACAATAGTGGGTGTGGGTGTGCGTGTGTGTGTGCGTGTGTGTGTACATATTATGAATGGTATGCTAATAACTTTCTCCTAAGATACTGACAAAGATCAAATGGATAAGAGTAGACATTAGCAGCCAAAGTGCAAGAAATGCACTTATTAATCATCGGTTGAAACCTAACTTGTTTCAATATCCTCAGAAGGAAATCTGGCAATATTTCACACATTTTTAAGTCATCTAGCTGTCGACATAGCAAATCTAAATTTGGAAATTTTTCTTACACAAATATAGGCACATGCATGCAAATGTGTGTGTATACACACACATACAGCATTTACTCTGTTTTTAGAATAGTAAAAAGCTGAAACAACATACATATTCGTCAGTAAGGAGAGGCTTAACAAATTGTGGTAGAGCTACACAAGAAAATATTTTACGAATGATAAGAAGAATGTGACAGATAAGCAATCTATAAAATAATCTTCAAAAATTTAGTCTTAAGTGAGAGAAATGAGGTTTATATAAGGTAAGTAGCTATAAGTAAATAAATAAATCTATTATTCCCTTATGCTTACACAGCAAGTTTCTTGTTCTGTTTAGTGCATGTGTCATTTTGCCTTCTAAATGTTTCTTATGCCTAGCTTTCTCCAAGATTGTGTTCTGATCAACCTCCTGTCAGGGCTGGGGACTTGCTCTTCTTTGCTTCCAGCATACAGATATATATTGCTCAGATTTTGTTGTTACTGTTTTGTGGAATTGAGTAGAATGGTAGAATGGCATATTCCTTTGGGGAAATGAGCTCCAGAGTTGACCCACAAAATAACGTAATGTTTTTTTGGTTTGCTTTCTTAGCTGTGCAGTAAAGACCTTCTGAAGAACAGTCTGAAAGGGTATTTCAAAGTCCATGAAAAAATGTACAAAATATTGAAAGAAATGATATTGTCAATAAAGGTCTAGAGCATATGTTGCTTGCTCTGTGTGTGTGTGTGTGTGTGTGTGTATGTGTGTGTGTGTGTGCTATAGTCCTCAATGCAGTGCTATGACACTCATGGCCAACTTTGACCCAAGAGAATGAATGTAGTGCACTTCTAATTAGAATTTCTTGTATGGGAGAAATGAAACATAATTTCCATCCCTGATACATAGCATTTTAGTATTCTGACCTTTTGGTAAAGGTACGTGCATGATTAGAAAACATTTGAACACCCTTGCCATTGGAAGACAGGGCTGTAAATGGTAAAAGCAATGAAATGAGCCCCCAATTTAGTACAGCCTCTCCAAAGGTCAAGATGAAGCAGCCCATCTATTTAACTACCCAAATATATGAGGCATTCATTCTAGTACAAGGCAGTTTCATGACAAAGAATATAAAACAAAAGCAAGGGCACTATATTAACTGAGTTTATAGTCTGTATTAATAAAATAAAATTCCATATATTTATATATACACATATGTAATATTCTAGAAACTATAATTCTGAAGGTGTTCTTCTTTGCCAACACATGATATCAGATTAATTTAAGAAAGCTGCCAATGAATTAGTAAAGTTTCATCAACAAGAAAAGATTTCTAATAGCTTCCTATAAGAAAAACTTCCCTCGCTAAACTTTGTTGTTGTTTTCCTTTTCTGTGAGAATTAATGGAATGTTTTCTGCTCTGCTGAATTATTAAGCTTCCTGATATTATACATTTTCAAGCCACTGTTGAAAGGCCACCTTCAGAATTGTTACTTCACTGCAAATAAGTGAGTTTGAGAAAGAAAATAAAAGTAAAACAAAACAATCGGCTTAAAAAAAAGAATTGAGAGAAAATAGAAACAAATAACTTCATCATTAGACTTTCAGTGTTTCATATAGTATGTTCTTAAATCATATTTTGGGACCCACTAAGATATATCTAGTTACCTGAAGGGAACTTTGTAAAGTGAACTTTTTTTTTTAACATCTTTATTGGAGTATAGTTGCTTTACAATGGTGTGTTAGTTTCTGCTTTATAACAAAGTGAATCAGCTATATATATACATATATCCCCATATCTCCTCCCTCCTGCATCTCCCTCCCACCCTCCCTATCCCACCCCTCTAGGTGGTCACAAAGCACCAAACTGATCTCCCTGTGCTATGCGGCTGCTTCCCAGTAGCTATCTATTTGTAAAGTGAACTTTTTATTCACTTCAATTTATAAAATAGGAAAAGCTGATATAGCTTTTAAAAAGGATTAGGCATTGTAATAAAACAGAGAGGAGATGCAAGTTCCTAAAATCCTGGGAATGGCTGTTTGAACTATTTAAATAAGGATTTATTGGGGTTTTAAAAAAAAATTCCCTTATACTAAATTCAGTATAAACAAATAGATTGTTTCAGTTTTTTTTCCACATTTTATACTACTGAACAAAAATTCTAGAAAGGCTTTTTCCATTATTCACAAATATTTGTGTATTTGAACACCTATTACATAAACATTCTTCTTCATATCCTGTGTGCTTCTGATGTAGAGCTAAATTTCCTCACTATATAATTGTCTTCTTTTGGCTTTCATGGAATACATTTTCCTGATCTTATTTACACCTTTGAGCTATATATAAGGCAATGGGATTTATGTGAGATGTTCTCTGGTACTCTTAAGCAGGATGATCATTTAACATGAATTCACATTTTCAGTCTCATTACTTGTCATTGATGAGAACTGAGTATCAAACTCTACTATAGGAAAGAAATGGGAAAACTTGCAGTAATTTAAATTATAATACCATGAGATATCTTCCGTGAAAATAACATGAACTGTGTCCATTTGTGGGACATAAAATTAAAAATCAGCACCAACCGTTATAGAATCTTTAAAGGGTTCAAAACACTGTAATAATATTGACCAGTGAAACCAAGCAAGAGTTTGCTGACGTAAAGTAAGGCTACTGTTCCTATGTTAAAAATGAGAACCCAGAGAAAAAATAAAGAAAAAGAGAAAAGGAATAGATGACTTTCATAGGTCTGAAAAGCAATTTAGTAATCAAAGTGACCATTTTACAATGGCATTAGTGCAAGAGGTCCAAAGCATCATTTTCCCTCAAACTTTCAGACTGCTAGAGTGTAAACAGTGTAGCAATAGAAGTTAGCATAAGCTAACATACAAGGAAATGGAAGGAGGACCTGATATGGTAAGGGTTAGAGGTTGGGAAAGAAGTCAGTGTTGGAAGCAGATGGCCCAGGATTGCTCTCACTCAGAAAAATATTGTGATTGAGTTTGTAGCTGTCAAAATAGCTGGGGTCGTGTCAGTTTTAAACAGAGGTCTACATACATAAAAAAAATCTAACCCATTCCTTGACTCCTTACCCACGTTTCAGCATGTCATTTAGGAATCAAGTTTGCTTTTATAATGAACCTGACCTTACCATAAAACAAGTGAGCAATTAGCAGAGAGAGTTTAGGTATCCTTAGCAAAGAAAGTTGAATTATTAACCACTCCATTGAAGAGCAGATAAAAAGACGGTATTTCTGGCACCATATCAGAACAAGGAAGGGCTGGGGAGTAAATGGATGGGATAGCCAGGTGTGAGGGCAAGATCTCGGACATACAAGGCTGATTAAGCATTCGGTAATTGGAAACATGGAATGAATAAATGGGATTACAATTTTGATTCTCAGTACAATGGTTAAAGAGTGTGTTTAAGTCTCTTGCATATCTCACAGATGAATAAAGGACCAATTATTATTTAGTGATTTTCTTTCATTAAAGCATATATTTAATTAAAATTTATCACTTATCTTTTTAAAGATAAGGTTTTAAGCCAATTCTTCTCTTTACTATTGTGCTTTGCAGGCTGTCCCCAGAGCACAAGAGTTACCTCTATTCCATCCATAATTAATGTGTCCACACGATGACACCACACATACACTAATGGGATATGAAAAGATTTTCTACTTATATATGGAAATTTTTTTGAAGAGAAGAACAGTCATTTAAGCTGGTCAGAAATGGCTTAATGGTCGGAGGGGCTTTGGTTTTCCTTGTGGTTGTGCAGGGGGAGCAGGCTGAAGGGTTTGTGGGCTGCAGTTCCCATGGTTTGAACTTTCTCATCAGTGGTAAGGGAGGCCACAAGCAGGCATTATTTGCTTGTCCACATGTGGGGCAAGAGGGGAAGAGAGGAGTGGGGTCTAAAAGTGGTCAGCATTCAAGTGTCAAAAGTGGAGTCAGACTCTCCTCTTTAGAAGCATTAAAATAATACAATTTTATTTGGAGCCAGAAATGTCAGGAATGAAATAAAAAAGTCAAGGCATCTCATACTTTATTTTCTGTTTTAGTCATGAGGTCTAATAGAAACTTTCTTCTATAAAATGATCCCCTTCTTATGATCCATTTGAAGTACAGCTGTATATAATCACTGCAAATGACAAATGTTTTTTAATCTAAAAAGACCTATCTTGCATCTCCAAATGGAGTTTAATTTCCCCTCTGTGTGTCCTTAGTGACTCATTTATACTTCTATTACATTTCCTATTCCATGTAATTATTTGTTACATGTTGTCGAACCATGATTTTCCTATTCTCCAGAATTTTGGATGAAGGCCTAAAGCTTGGAAAACATGTTCACAAGGTTTCTGTGTGAGATGTCTCTCATTTGCTCATCAATAACTGCTCTCCAATTTTCTCCATCTTTCTCCATTCATCTCTCTACATCACATGAAAAACACTGGATTCTTTTGCCCTCTGGCTCCTGTTTGGTTTTAGCCAATGGGGGACACTGGCAGATATGGAAAGTATAAGAAAGGAAGGTGTGTGGGTCACTTTGGAATGACTGCAACTTCAAGGGAAGGTCACATCCCTTCTCAAGGCAGCCTCTCATTAACTTTCTTCTCTAGTTTCTGATAAATTCTTCCTCTTCATTTGATAAGGGTGTCAGAGCCTCAGGGTTCTGCACCACCTTTTATGATTTTCTTTACTCTTTCTACACACTTGTCAGTTGTCCTGTTATTAAACTCTTTATGAAAAATATTGAATGTGCCATTTATTTGCTGCTGGGAATCTGATTTACACACATCCTAAGATTACTGAGAAGTGTGATACACATCTATGCCAGAATCACCAAGGGAGAGAACAGATGAAATTGGAAACTTAATCTTTATCACTCCATCAAACTTAAGACCAGAAATTCAGAAGGAGATTCACTGATAAATTTTATGAGAGTGTTTTGACTTTTCTCCTCTACTTTCCAAATCATGGGTATATATATATATAGTTTTCAAGAAGGAAAGCCAGGATTTCAGTCTTGAGTTACAGAATTGCTGGGCTGCAGAAACTAGAGAACCATCTTCATATAGCTTCTTGAATAGTTTAGTGTATTTGTTTTCGATTGTTGCTGCAACAAATTAAAAACTAGTGGTTTAAAGCTACACAAATTAACTATTGTTTTGTTCTGGAAGTCAGAAATTTAAATTGGGTCTTATAGGGTTAAAATCAAGGTATCTCTAGAGCTTCATTCCTTCTGCAGGCTATAGGGGGAAATATCTTTGCCTTTTTTTATTTTTACAGGCTGCTGGCATTCCTTGTCCCCAACACTCCAACCACTGCTTCCTGCGTCTCATTTCCTTCTCTACCCTTCTGCTTCCCTGTTACATGGACCTTGGAGATTATACTGGGCCTACCTGGAAAATCCAGGATAATCTATCCATTTCAAGATACTTAATATAATCACATATGCAAAGTCCTTTCTGCCACATAATTTAACACATTTCCAAGGTCTGAGAATTAGGGCATATATATCTTTGGGGAGGGGGTCATTATTCGGCCCACCATATAGAGTGAGAGACTTTTGAGTACAGAGGGATATTTGTACCCTGGAAGCTGGGAATTGTGTGAGCACAGCTGCTGGTTCTGCTTATCAAGTGAAAAATATAAAGACTAAATGCAAGCTGCAACAGTTTGCAAACATGGAATAAAGAGACTGTCATTTGGAAATTTGTACTTTGACCATTTAGCAGAACTAGGATGTGTAGCACTCTATGGACTAAGTGAAGTCCACGGAAATGGAAGGCTTGAGTCATTATGAAGGGACCCAACCTAGGAGGGGTTACCAGGGTGGAGGAACTTCAGAAGTAAGAAATTCTGTGTGGCAGACCACAGAACATACAGTGAGAGGGAGGGTGCTGTCACAGATCACAATGGGGGAGGTCATGTCCCAAGTCACAGAATTGGGCAGTATGTCACTGTAGAGGGTTGAAAAGTAAACATAAATGCAGTGAAGCAACCACAGGAGTGTCTGCAACAACAGCAGGCACATGGCCAGAAAATATCATCCAAAGAGATAATTAATACAGCAACAGGCAAATAAAATAACCTTAGCACCTCTCTTTCTGTCCTCTCACAGCCAAGACCCTAGAATAATAAGAAGGGAAAATGGGGTGGAAAGGGAATATTGCAGAGTGGACCACTCCTCCTTTGCCACTGATGATTCCTGAACCAAAGGAAAGAACTGAGTTGTGGAAAGGCAAATTATTGGCCTGGTATTCGAGACTGAGTTTTTAGAAAATATCTATTAGACTCTACTGGATGTCTTAATAAGTAAACCCAATTTTTTTCTAATTACAGAAATACCTTCTGATATATGTTTATGACTAGGGACAGTAAAATCAGAGAGAACACATTTGAAAATAATGAAATATTGCCATACTTTATTTTTAGCCTATCAAGTGCAGCCCATTCCAGAAAACAAAATTAAAAAGCTATGCAGAAGAGCACTGTTAATGTTAAGCTCTTTTTCTTTACCTTTAGATTCTGAGTACAAAGAGAAGGTCTCCTTCTAATCATTTGAGTGTGATAGGGCTGTGTTTCTATATTCCTCTTTTTATTTCATTCTACTCCTGAGGAAAAGGGAGTCTCTTTGTATTGTTTTGTTTAATTTGGCTGCACAGTGTGGCATGTGGGATCTTAGTTTCCCCACCAGAGATTGAAACCATGTCCCCTGCATTGGAAGCATGGAGTCTTAACCACTGCACTTCCAGGGAAGTCCAGGGAGTCTTTAAAATTAGAAATGCATCAAGTTATGCTCTGATACATGGTATATATTACATAGAAAAAGGTATTTGTATATTATTTTTTTAAATTGTTATTGAAATATAGTTGATTTACAATGTGTTAGTTTCAGATATACAGCAAAGTGATTCAATTATACATATATATGTATATTCTTTTCTTTACATTATCTTCCATTTATAGGTTACAAGATATTAGTACAGTTTCCCGTGCTATCCAATAGGTCCTTGTTAGTTATCTATTTTAAATATAATAGGGTATATATGTAAATGCTCTTTTCTGATGAATGTGAAAAACCTAAAATACCCACAAAGGACTAAAAGGATGTTGTCAGCTTTCTAGGATGGAATCTAGAAAATTAGTTTTGACTTTGTAGCACACTTAGGTGGAATAAAGTTAATGAGAGGAATGATAAAAACAATAACACAAACACATAGAGCAACAAACCCAACAAGTAAACAAGCAAATGAAAAAACACCTTTGGAGTTGGTAAGAAGGTAAAGGAATAAAACTATAAGAAAGAAGGAAAATTATAGGAATGCCCTCAATATAATGAAAAAGGAAGAGTGCCTTTTATGTCATTTTCTAGAAATCGTAGGTGTTCATCATCATCAAATATGATACAATAGGTAGTGAACAGAAGCTTTCAGAAAACAAAAGTTTCCATCATACAAATTATATTTCATAGATTTCTTAGTCTTGCATTCTATGATTATCCATAGAATTTTCTAAAAACTGATAGGTTTGCCAGTATGTTAACCTTGAAAAAATTTTGTAAACAACATTTAGTTTTAACTAAAGCAAGTTATAAAATCATCATGTCAGAATTTCAAGAGGAGTGAAAGAATAAAATAGTTTTCTTAATCTGTGTAAATATTGTTTATAAATATATCATTACAGAATAATTTAAATCAATTACATTTAATTGGAATAATATTTTTTTGACTTTGTTCACAATTTCTCAAGGAAGCCTACCTTTTCCATATACAATCGTCTGTCTACACATCAGACTAATAAAAGGATGTTGACATTTACCCCTAATCAATAGTCACAGTTTCTCCACACTTGTTCTCAGAAAACCAAAAGAAAAAAAAATGAAAAAGAAATAGAGCAGTTAAATAGCGTACAACTATCATTATGCCTGCTTCCTGGTTTTCATGACATTGGAATGACGAATTTTTTATGGAAAACCTGCCTATCATAGACCACATACTCAGTGATAAAGTTATCCTACACAGCCCAGGAAGAGCTCTCCAGACATTATTTTAGATTTTTTTTGAAATTAATTGTAGCAAATGAATTGCTTGAAGTATAGAAAATCTCAATTTTCATACTTTACTATAAATGCAGAAATTATAGAAAGTGAAATGTGCAATTTATATATAAGGATCAATTCACAAATCTAGTCCACTATTACAGTCTTTTTTTTCCCATGAATTATAGCTGATTTACAATGTTGTATTAGTTTCTGGTGTATAGCAAAGTGATTCAGTTATACATGTATACATATATTCTTTTCCATTATGGTTTTTTTTTTACAGTCTGAATACGGTCCCCTGTGCTATATAGTGGGTCCTTGTTGTTTATTTATTTTATATATAGGAGTTGTATCTGCTAATCCCAAACTCCTAATTTACCCTACCCCCTTTCCCCTTTGATAACCATAAGTTTGTTTTCTACGTCTGTGAGTCTATTTCTGTTTTGTAATTAAGTATGTCTGTGTCATATATCAGATTCCACATATAAGTGATATCATATGGTATTTGTCTTTCTCTGTCTGACTTACTTCACTTAGTGTTATAATCTCTAGGTTTATCAATGTTGCTGCAAATGGCATTATTTCATTCTTTCTTATGGCTGAGTAGTATTCCATTGTGTATATATACCACATGTTCTTTTTCTTTTCTTTTCTTTTTTATGGCTATAGACATTACCTACTTTTAAGTTTAATCTGCATTATTAGCATTTTCTCTATCCCTTTTTTAAGTCTAGAAACAATTGACAAAACAATATATCAAGTCCTGATTTGTAGCGTTTGCTGATTTCTATGGTGTTATACTACCATCGTGACTGAGTTCAAGCTTCCAATATGAAGTCCCTGAATACAGAGTTGGGAAGAAGTGTTCTACTTCCCACTATTTTGTAGTATTTTGACTACACAAACACAATAGATGTAAAAACCTGAAGAGCATAACCTATAGTAAAATGCAGTAAAATAAGGAGATAACGAATTTTGAGTATTTATTACCATTGTTTTTTTTTAACCTTTTTATTGGAGTATAATTGCTTTACAATGGTGTGTTAGTTTCTGCTTTATAACAAAGTGAATCAGTTATACATATACATATGTTCCCATATCTCTTCCCTCTTGTGTCTCCCTCCCTCCCGCCCTCCCTATCCCACCCCTCTAGGTGGTCTCAAAGCACCGAGCTGATCTCCTTGTGCTATGCGGCTGCTTCCCACTAGCTATTTTACGTTTGGTAGTGTATATATGCCCATGCCACTCTCTCACTTTGTCACACCTTACCCTTCCCCCTCCCCATATCCTCAAGCCCATTCTCTAGAAGGTCTGTGTCCTTATTCTCGTCTTATCCCTAGGTTCTTCATGACCTTTTTTCCCCTTAGATTCCATATATATGTGTTAGCATACGGTATTTGTTTTTCTCTTTCTGACTTACTTCACTCTGTATGACAGACTCTAGGTCCATCCACCTCACTACAGTGACATGATACTATACATAGAGAATCCTAAAGATGCTACCAGAAAACTACTAGAGCTAATCAATGAATTTGGTAAAGTAGCAGGATACAGAAATCTCTGGCATTCCTAAACACTAATGATGAAAAATCTGAAAGTGAAATCAAAGAAACACTCCCATTTACCACTGCAACAAAAAGAATAAAATATCTAGGAATAAACCTACCTAAGGAGACAAAAGACCTGTATGCAGAAAATTATAAGACACTGATGAAAGAAATTAAAGATGATACAAATAGATGCAGAGATATACCATGTTTTTGGATGGGAAGAATCAACATTGTGAAAATGACTCTACTACCCAAAGCAATCTACAGATTCAATGAGATCCCTATCAAACTACCACTGGCATTTTTCACAGAACTAGAACAAAAAATTTCACAATATGTATCGAACCACATCTTCTTTGTCCATTCATCTGTCAATGGACATTTAGGTTGCTTCCATGTCTTGGCTACTGTAAATAGTGCTGCTATGAACACTGCGGTGCATGTATCTTTTTGAATTATAGTTTTCTCTGGATATATGCCCAGGAGTATGGGATGGGCTTTAGAGAAGTTCCTGGCAATTAGGTCTGCATTAAATTGTGACCATTATTGTATTGTAATTGTTGGTTTGATTTGGAAAATTGACAAAATGCCTGAAACCTCTTACAAGAACAAGGCCAAGAGCACTTGTAGTGATAAAACCATTTTTTTTGTTTTTTTGGGAATTAGTGGTCATGTCCAGTCTGGACTTTAATCTCTGTGAGGATTCACAGATGGATTAATATTTGAATATGGAAGACATTTTTCTTTACACCCATTTGACACATCCATAAATCATGTTCTCCTTTCCTCCAAAAACACCAATATAATTTTATAGATTTAAAATGAAAGTTTCTATCCCACAGAAACTTCTTTGGGATATCCTAAGGATATTTTAAACAATCGAAACCCCATCTGTGATCTTAAGTATCAATGGTGAAATAAAGCAAGAGATAAACATTACTTACTTGAAGTGATCAGCTTTAGAGATAAATTACTTAACTTGATAAGCCATTTAATTCTGTAGAAGAGATAACTTACCTTGCAAAGGGCCTTGCTCTAGTTCCAAAGGGAAGAACACTTTATTCTTCCGTCTGTAACATGATGCTCACATCCGACAAGAATTAAGAGAAATGGCACCACTTAGCCTCTTGAACTGCAGGAACCACAAGAGAGCAAAGAATTGCAGAAAGAAATGTTAAATGACTGAGTGCAAATGAAGCATTTTATGAAGCAATTCAGATAAAGTATTTTAAGTCCAGAAATAATGTTTTCAGGGAAGAGTACTTTGACTACTAATTATATAACTTACAATGCCAATGACCCTGGCTTTTGAGATTTTGTGAACAATTTTAATTTAGAAGTATACTGTTGGCAAACCACAGTTTTCAGCAAGTCAATTAGAAACAAGCAGGAAGTTACCCTAATAGAATCACAGATTATAGTGTCTCTTCCCAGTACTTTTGACTTAAGTAACATCTATTACAGGCTAAGCAAGAGATATCATTGTTTAAATTTTTCTCAGCCCTTTTTTTTAAACTCCAGAGAACTAATTCTGCCAAAGATTTCTCAGAACACGTGTTTGTGATTCCCTTACGTGACTCCTGGGTCACTAGGAAACTGTTAACATTTAGTGAACTTTATGCAATTAGCTCTGTCCTTTGGGTGTTCAAACACATTTTCTTTATCCTTACTCTGTGTATGGGAAAAGAAAATTTATAGTAGAAATGTAGTCTTGCAATCTTCATTAAAGTCTCCCAGGGCACTTTACCATCATTAAAAGTTATAATTAGCACTGAATAACATTCAACTCCTAAAAGGATCGTTTTGTAAACTAATAATTTTTTTTTAACATCTGTATTTTAAAACTTGAAAACAGTTTAAGTGCTCCCAACTTCAACCGATAATGACTTCCTAAGTATAGAGGAAAGAACCCAAAGTGTTTTTAAATGCTCTGAGACATATTTCCTGATCCCCTCTAGATTCTGTTCATTGAAAACAGTCAATTATTTATGTAGTTTAAGAAGGGTTTCTTTATTTAAAAGAAAAAAAAAGGCTTCAAGCAAAGAGATAAGTAAACTATAGGAGTAGGTTGGCTACGGAGACTATGACAAGTTATGAATTTTACTCTAGGTCTTAAGTATGCAACTAGTTAAAATTGGGCCTTTATATTGATATCTTCTGTTATATTTTTAGGAGTTTAGCTTTATATGGTAGATGTTGTTGGGTGGGAACTCAAGCTATGTATACAATCATTTCTTCCCAGCCATCATCCAGCTGGGGTTATATCCATGACACAATTCTAGTCAGTATCCTCATCAAGAACTCTGAAAGATCTGATAGTTTACACTATTTGCAAACTAACAAATGTGCCTGTCACAGTTTATTGGATGCTGGTAGAAGACACAAATCTTCTGGATCAAAGAAAAAGGACAATTATTTTTCACAAAATAGCAGTAGTCAGAGTATCATTTTCTTGTACTGATTCTTTACCAATGCAAGGCTGTAAAACTTGCCCAATAACAAAAGGGAAAGCCCTTTTAAAATTATGACTGTTCATCACATACATAGGTATCAAAAAGAAAGAGAAGTAAAGGTGCCTGTGTATATGTCATCTGTCCCTTAGGATAGCACTGAAACAAAAGGAAACAGATGACATGACTATACAGCATGAGTGTTGGGAACCCCTTTTGCAGAGGACCTGATGTCATGCTGTAGCTAAGCAGTCTCAGAGTCTGCAGCAGTACCCTAAGGAGGCAATGCAGACAGTCTCATAGCTCATCAGAAACTGGAAGACTAAGAACAAATGTCTCATGACAGTATCCCAGGGGAAATGGGAAGCAAGTAGAAAATGGCCTTTTAACAGTTCTTCACAAACATCGTGATCTCATGTCGCAGGAGGATCACAGGGCATTCCGCAAAGACTTAGTCAAGTTGAAGTCAAGTCTTGCCTATGTGGTCTACATAGAAATGTGCAAGGTTGCTAGGGTGCCAAGGTAGAGTCATTCTCACAGATTCCACAAGCCTCAGCTCCTACAGGCAATACAGTAATAGTCAAGAGAACCCAGAACACACAGTGGGTTGCATTACAGAAGAGGCACTCTGAGCCTAGGAAACCTCAACCTTTTATAAAAGCTGCAATCAAATATGACTGTCCTTTATCCCAGAAGTAGATATAATATTATATTGATTTTATTGGATAACACACAAACGTGCCCTCTGCTCTGCTGGGAGATTCTACTTCCCAAAGCTATTTCCTCCATAAATACCTTTGAACGATTTTATGTAAAAAAACACTGTTGGTGCCTTTGCAAACATGCAAAATCATAAGAGACTCATGGAAAATTGTCTCCAAATATTCATGTATTAACAAGTAGCAGGTGAGAGTGGCCAAGAGGGTGGAGTAAGAAGACCCTGAGTTCATCTCCTCCCATGGACACACCAAATTTACAGCTATTTACAGAGAAAATATTGATGAGAAAGACCAGAGGACTAGAAAAAACCTGCATCTAAATATATAAAGAAGGAACCATAATGAAGCAGGTAGGAGGGGCAGCGATGCAGTGGAGTCAAGTCTCACATACCTGGGTGGGCAACCTGCAAACAGGAAGATAATTAAAATTGCAGAAGTTCTCTCCAAGGCATGAGGAGCAAGAGGCCCACATCAGGCTCCCCAGCCCAGGGGTCCTGTACGAGGAAAACAATCCCCCCAGAACATGTGGCTATGAAGGCTAGCAGGGATTATTTTGGGGAGATACAGAAGGCCATGGGGGAAAGAAACTCTACTCTTAAAGGACACATACAAAATCTCATATGCTCCAGAACCAAGGACAGAAGTAATGATTTGAAAGGAGCCTGGGTCAGACCCATGTGCTGATTCTGGGGAGACACCCAGAGAGGCGAGAGGCAACTAGAGCTCACCCTGGAGACATAGACGTTGGTGGCAGCCAGTTTTTGGAGCTTGTTCTCCTAAGAGGATACTATTGCTGGCAAACACCATTTTGGAATTCTCCCCCTAGCTTATTAGTGCTGGAATGCAGCCCTGCCCACCAACCTGTCAGAACCATTACTGGGATAGCTCAGACCAAGCAACTAGTGGATGGGGAAACAGTCCCACCCATCAGCAGGCCAGTTGTCTTAAGACTGCCTGAGCCCACAGTGGCCACAAGAACTAGCCCCATCCATCACAGGGCCTAGGACATCAGCCAGAGACCACAGGACTTGGCTACACCCACCAGTGGGCCAGCACGAGTGACAGGACCCAGTTTTATCACCAGTGGACAGGTACCAGCCCCAGGATCACCTGATTCACAGCCCCATCCACCAGCAGGTAGACACCATTTCCAAGACCACCACAGCACTGCAGCCTGCCATGTTAGCACCCAGTCCACCTACCTGCAGGCCAGCACTAGCCCAGGGACCCCCTGAGCTCTGGCCCTATCCATCAGTAGGCCAACACCAGCCCTGGAATCCCCCCCAGACCCCACCTCCACCCACCAGGAAGCCAACACCAACTTCAAGACACCTTGGATCCCTCAGTCAGCTGCCCCAGAATCCAGCCCCACTCAACAGTGACCAACACCAGATTTGAGCCCCACAGACTGCATAGACAGCCATTTCAGGAACTGGCCTCACACACCAGCAGGCTGACACTAGATCCAGGAAATCCAGCCTTGCAACTATCCATTCCAGGACTCAGCTCTGCCCACCAGTGGACCAGCAATAGACCTGTGACCCTCGGGACTCTGCAGTGAGTTACCTCATGAATTGGCCTTGTGTACCAGCAGCCTCAGCACAAGGCAGGACTTGGCAACCAAACAAACTGGGGGCCTGCCACACATACCAGACCACCCACAGTATTCAGACTCCCACAAGAGAAGGACCCATGCAGCCCACAGAGGGTGCACAGCTGGAGCACATAGCTCTGGTGACAAAAGGGGAGTTCACTGCTTGGATGCATATGATATCTTCTACACAAAGCCACTTCTTCAAGATCAGGAATCACAAACAAACCTCCAAATATATAGAAATAAAAACAGCAAATCAGGCAAAATGAAGTGACAGAGGAATATGTTCCAAATGAAGAAGCAAGATAAAACCCCAGAAAAAGAACTAAAATAAGAGAAGATAAACTATCTACCTAATAAGACTTCAAGGTAATGATTATAAAGATACTTAAAGAACCTAGGAGAAGATTAGATGAACAGAATGAGAAGTTACATGTTTTTAACAAAGAATTAGAAGATATAAAAAAGAACCAAAGTGAAATGAAGAATACAATAATTGAAAGAAAAAATACTCTAGAAGGAATCAACATCAGATTGGACGATATAGAGGAACAGATCAGCAATCTGGGAGACAAAGTAGTGGAAATCTCTGACGCTAAACAGGAAAAAAAAAAGAATAAAAAGAAATAAGGACAGTTTAAGAGACCTCTGGGACAACATTAAGCTATTAATATTTACATTATAGGGGTCCCAGAAGGCAAAGAAGAGAAAAAGGAGCCGAGAACATATTTGAAGACATAATAAATGAAAACTTCTCTTACATGGGAAAGGAAACAGACATCCAGTTCCCAGAATTATAGAGAGTACCAAACATGATCAATGCTGAGAGGACCACACCAAGACACACTGTAAATAAATGACAAAAAAATAAGATAAACTACTAAAAGCAGCAATGGAAAAGCAACAAGTTATGTACAAGGGAATTCCAATAAGGTTATCTACTGACTTTCAGCAGAAACTCTGCAGGCCAGAAGGCAGTGGTACAATATATTTAAAGTGATTTAAAGGAAAACCCTACAACTAAGAACACACTACAGAGCATGGTTTTCATTCAGATTTGATTGAGAGATCAAAAGTTTTACAGACAAGCAAAAGCTAAAAGAGTTTAACACCAGGAAATAAGCTTTACAAGAAATGTTAAAGGGACTTCTCTAATCAAAGAAAGGCCACAACTATAAAAATAAAAATTATAAAAGAAAAAAGCTCATTGTTAAAGGCAAATATACAGCAAAAGTAGTAAATCAAGCATGTAAAGAGTTAGTAGGCAGGTTAAAAGAAAAATGTAGTAAAGTCATCTATATCTGCAATAAGTAGTTAAGGTATACACAAAACAAAAAGCTGTAAAATAGGATGTCAAAAACAGTAAACATGGGAGGGGAGTAGATTCAGAGTTGTTACAATGCATTTGAACTTAAGACATGAGCCACTTAAAATAATCATACACACACACACACACACACACACACACACACACACACACACACACTGCTCTATATAAATTTGCATGGTAACCACAAACGAAAAATCCATAATAGATACACACACAAAAAAGAGAAAGGAATCCAAACAAAATACTAAAGATAATTATCAAATCACAAGGGAAGAAGAACAAAAGAAGAACGGAATAAAAAAGAACTACATAAACAATCCAAAAGCAATCAACAAAATGGCAATAAGTAAATACCTAGCATTAATTTCTTTAAAAGTAAATTGACTAAATGCTCCAATCAAAAGACACAGAGTGGCTGAATAGATACAAAAACAAGACCCATGTATATGCTGACTACAGTAGACTCACTTCAGATCTAAAGACACACAGACACTGAAAGTGAGGGAATGGTAAAAGGTATTCCATGCAAATGGAAATGAAAGGAAAGTAGGGGTAGCAATACTTATATCAAACATAATAGACTTCAAAACAAAGACTGTAGCAGGAGACAAAGAAGGACATTATGTGATGATCAAGGGATCAATCCAAGAAGAAGATATAACAACTGTAAACATAATGCACCCAACATAGGAGCACCTAAGTACATAAAACAAATATTAATAGACATAAAGTGAGAAATTGACAGTAACACAATAATAGGGAACTTTAACATCCCACATACATCGATGGACAAATCAGTAATAAAACATTGACCTCAGATGACACATTAGATCAATTGGACTTAATAGATGTAAATAGAACGTTCAACCAAAAGCAGCAGAATACATATTCTTTTCAAGCTCACATGGGACATTCTCTAGGATATCTCACATGCTAGGCCACAAAACAATTCTCAGTAAATATAAGGAAACTGAAATTATATCAAGCATCTTTTCCAACCACAATATTATGAGACTAGAAATCAACTACAAGAAAAAAAAGCAAAAAAACACAAACATGTAGAGGCTAAACAATATACTACTAAACAAAAAATAAATCACTGAAGAAATCAGAGAAGAAATAAAAAATACATGGAGACAAATGAAAACAAAGACAGCAATTCAAAAATCCATGGGATGCAGCAAAAGCAATTTTAAGATGGAAGTTTATAGTGATACAAGCTTATCTCAAATAAACAACCAGGCCTTACACCTGGGAACTAGTTCAAGTTCCAGTTCAAAACCTGGAACTAGTTTTCTAGTTCAAGGGAACTAGAAAAAGAACAACTAATACCTAAACTTAGTAAAAAAAAAGAAATTATAAAGATCAGGGCAGAAATAAATAAAATAGAGACTAAAAGAACAATAGAAAAGATCAATGAAAGTGAGAGCTGATTCTTTGAAAAGATAAACAGAATTGATAAATCTTTACCCAGTAAAAATGAGAGGTTGTCCAAATCAATAAATTCAGAAATGAAAAAGGAGAAGTTACAATCAACACCACAGAAACATGAAGGATCTTAAGAGATTACTATGAACCATTATACTCCAATAAAATAGACAACCTAGAAGAAGTGGACAAATTTATAGAAGTGTAAAATCTCCCAAGGCTGAACTAGGAAAAAACAGAAAATATGACCAGATCAACTACCAATAATGAAATTTCATCAGTAATTTAAAAATATCCCAACAAACAAAAGTTCAGGACCAGATGGCTTTAGAAGTGAATTCTACCAAACATTCAGAGACGAGTGAACATCTCTCTTTCTCAAACTAATCCCCAAAATTGCAGAGCATGGAATTCTTCTGAACTTACTCTGCAAGACCAGCATGATTCTGATACAAAAATCAGGCAAAACTAGTACAAAAAAGAAAATTACAGACCAGTATTACTGATAAACAGATGTAAAAATCCTCAACAAACTATTATCAAATGAAATTCAACAATACCTTAAAAGGATCATACGCCATGATCACGTGAGATTTCTCCCAGGTATGCAAAGATGGTTAAACATATGCAAATTTATAAATTCTATATACCACATTAACAACAGAGGAATAAAAATCATCTCAATAGATTCAGAAAAATCTTTCAGCAAAATTTAACATCTATTCATGATAAAAACTCTCAAAAAAGTGGTTATAGGGGAAATACACCTTAAGAAAATAAAGGCCATATACGGCAACTCCACAGATAAAAATCTCAGCCATTGGTGAAAAGATGAATTATTTCCTCTAAGATAAGGAACATGACAAGGATGATCCCTCTCACCACTTTTCTTCAACATGGTATTGGAAGTCCTAGCCACAGCAATCGGAAGAAAATGAAATAAAAGAAATCCAGATTAGAAAGAAAACTGCCACTGCTTGTAGTTGACATGATACTAAACATAGAAAATTCTAAAGATGCAACCAGAAAACTACTAGAGCTCATCACTGAATTTGGTAAAGTTGCAGAATACAAAATTAATATACAGAAATCTGTTGTATTTCTAAACACTAACAAGTAACTGCCAGAAAGAAAAATTAAGAAAACGATTCTATTTACAATCTCATCTAAAAGAGTAAAGTATCCAGGAATAAATCTAACTAAGGATATAAAATACCTGTACTAAGAAAACTATAAGACACTGATGAAAGACAGTGAAGATGACACAAACAGATGGAAACTTTACCGTGTTCATGTATTAGAAGAATCTGTATTGTTCAAATGACCATACAACCCAAAGCAATCTACAGATTCAATGCAATTCCTATCAAAATACCAATCGTATTTTTTACAGATATAGAACAAATAATTCTAAAATATGGAAACACAAAAAACCCAATAGCCAAAACCATCTTGAGAAAGAAGAACAAAGTTGTTATCTCACTTTGTGATTTCAAACTACACTACAAAGCTACAGTAATCAAAACAGTATAGTACTGGAACAAAAACAGACACATAGATCAATGGAACCAAACAGCCCAGTAATAAACTCACACTCATATAGACAATTAATCTATGATGAAGGAACCAAAATATACAATGAGGCTAAGATAACCTCTTCAATAAAATGGTGTTGGGAAAACTGGACAGCTCCATGTAAAAGAATCAAACTAGACTACTCTCTCACACCATGCATGAAAATAAATTCAAAGTACATTAAAGACTTAAATATAAGATCTGAAACCATAAAACTTCTAGAAGAAAACTTAGGCAGTAAGTTATTTGACATGAGTCTTAGTAATATTTTTTTGGATATGTCTTCTCAGGCAAAGGAAACAAAAGCAAAAATAAACAAATGGGACCATATCAAACTAAAAAGCTTGTTGCACACTGAAGGAAATCATCAACAAAATAAAAATGCCACCTACTGAATGAAATAATATATTTGTAAATGATATATCTCATAAGGGGTTCAAATGCAAAATTTACAAGAACTTACACAACTCAACATAAATAAAACAAACAATCTGACTAAAAATGGGCAGAGTATGTGAGTAGACATTTTTCCAGAGAAGACATACAGATCGCCAACAAACGTATGAAAAGATGCTCAACATTGTTAATCATCAGAAAAATGCAAATTAAAACAACAATGAGATACCACCTCACACCTGTCAGATGACTATCATCAAAAAGACCACAAATATCATTATCATAATCATTTCATGGTGTATATAAGTCAAATCATTATGCTGATCACCTTAAACTCACACAGTGCTGTAAGCCAATATTTATAAAAAGAAAAAAGAAGTAGCAGGTGATAGTGCTTAGTAAAGCTTCTCAGATTTTGCTTTCCTTACTAAAACAAAACAAAACAAAACAAAAACAGACTAAGCAGGCCAAACCTTGGCTTCATTGCCCTTGCACCCACTCCATTCCTTGAACATAAATATAATGTCTAATATAGTGTAGGACCGAGGGGCCAAGAGCAAAATGATTCCACATAAGGATGGTAGAATGGAAAAATAGGAGCCAATTTCCACAGAATATTGTTAAACATCTTCAGTTGCCCTGGACTGCTCTCCTTCTCTTTGTGTGTGTGTATGTGTGTGTGTGCGTACGCATGCATGCATGCATGCATGCATGCATGCATATGCCAATGAGGGGAGAGGGAGAGGGAGAGGGAGAGGGAGAGGGAGAGAGAGGAGAGGGAAGATGCTATTTGCTTAAGCAACCATGAGCCAAATATTCTGTTGCTTGTATTTGAAAACATTCCAAATCAAAAAAGCTTTAATTCAGAAGAAACTGTGTGTCATAATTCCTCGACATTGAATGCTATCTCCAAATCTCCATTATTAAATGGAACCAAACTCTCATTTGATGCTATTATTTCTAAGTTATCATTACTACCCTATGCTTAGTTGTGTGACTTTATGACATATACTCAATCCACTATTTTCTCTTCTGTTGCTATTTCCTCTTCTGTTGCATTTGAGATATTATCTAATTGGCTTGGTGGGGAGAGTAAGTTATAATGATTATAAATGTATCTCCTGAGGCCTGTACAGATGCTTAATAAACATCAGTTTCCTTAGAGCAAAATGCCCCTGATAACCTCCTGTGAAGATAATGATAACTAAAATTTCCTTTATTCAGTATATGCAAAAGTGTTTTTATCAATTTCTAAACACATCATTTAATTCAAAAGTTTAACAGCATTTTTAGATGTTTTGATCCCTAAGTCATGTTTGTTAATAATTTATGTTCATGGGGTTTTTTAAAGTGAATTATCATGGAACCAAATAGAACAGCAGTAATTATTTGACCTTTATTCTAGTGGCAAATAAGTTTACTGAATTGCTTTAAAAAGTCTTAGAAAAATTAGGTATTTTAAACTTACCCACAAGTGAGGAAATATTTAATTTTTATTTTGTCATCTTTGTTGTTTTCCTCACTCTCATAACATTATTTTAGGCAAACATGTATACCTTTGAGGGAAAAATAAGAATGATTTTGAGACAAGCAATAATTTGGAGTGTCGGTAAATTAATATGTATTTTAAAATGTACACTTTTGGATTCAACTTGTTAATATTTTGTTAAGAACATTTGAATCTATGTTCATGAGATATATTGGTACGCAGTTTCCCTTTCTTGTAGTGTACATCTGATTTTGTTTAGGACAATGATGGCTTCAAATGTTGCATTAGCAAGTATTTCCTTTGCTTCTAATATCTGGCAGAGATTGTGTAGAAATAATTTATTTCTTAAATGATTGGTTCAGATACCTCAAAAAATAATACTATAGGACTAGAGGAAATTTTTAATGATGAGTGTACAGAAAAAGTAGAGAAAAATTAACTATAGCCCAAAGAGTTGAGTTATAAAAAGGTTAACAGTGCTTATAACATTATTATAATTATACTTACTATAACAAATTAATCATAATAATTATACCAAGATAAAGGATATTATTCTAGTACATCTGTTAAAATGAACTGGAGCATAAAATTTTCATGAATAACTTATTGGAAATAAAATAAGAATGTAAGTGTGAGGAAGAGAGTTACGTATTACCAGCACTTGAACTGAATAGGAGACCTACCTTAATGATACGGGGCAGTAAAGGAATCTGCATTCAGCGATTGAACATTATTTGTCAAATACATCCCTAATTATCACAATAATCTCATAAAGTTGTGTAATCAATCCCCTTATTTTACAAAGGATAATGTGCCTGAAGAGAACGAGAACTAACAAGTTGAGTTTCTTTCACCCCAGAACCCTGCTACCTCTACAAGATACCATGCTGATTCCCTGGATCAGTAGACAGACCTCCCTGGAAAGGTATCAGATGATAGGATTTGGGAATCTTCTGCTAATTTGTGATAAGCTTCTCCCTATGACAGCTTTAATACTAAAATTACCCTAGTATTAGAGATTAGAAGGCTGAATGAATGGGTAGATGAATGGATATAATAATATCACAAACAGCAGGCTTTCAAGAAGATCAAAAAATCTGTATCTCTTTTCTGTTCCCTGTCACTCATATGACCATTGAACTGGATCTTACGGGTCCTAAATTTGAATCCTAGGGAGAAAGCAATACAATTTAAACAAAAGGGCCATTCTCCAAGATGTTGTAAACCTGAGGAGCTATGGTTTTGTGTCTCCTCATATAAATGAGATTGGAACTTAAATTGGGTAGAGCTATTCTTCTCACTTCATCAGAGTTAGGATCCTGGCAGTACTGGCAGGAGGGCCTCTGCACATTAATGCTTCAGGTTCTGGGAGATCTGGGTGAAGTGAATCACATTCAGTTCTGCAGTGCATTAATGCGGGACTGTTCAGATGGATGTTAATGTTAGGCATTAGTACTAGCCTTGGAAGGTGATTTCATTAAGATTGCAAAATGTATATATTACTTCTAAAATATATGAAGAAAATATAACTTTATATTTTATAACTAATTTTAGCTTTTTTAAAGAGCTTCTACCCCATTCATTGGTAGCAGGTGTCAGAAAACTTGTGAAGACACTGAAATGGGCAAAAATGATTACTGTCCCATTGAGTGTACCCTTCCAAGTTATCTCTGCCTTTCATTGACTTTGAGCCATTTTAAATCTATGAAATCTGTAGAACACTAATAGGAATAAAATGTTTCTTGTCCATAAAAATACAAATTGTGTCTGGTGGAGACACACAAAAAATTACCCTAAGGACACTGATCACTGTTTTGTAAATCATTTCAGCCTTCCTGAAAGACGTTAATATGTATGTTTTTAAAATTCTCCTATGAACTGGTTGTAACATCTACTAGTTACCTCATTAATTAATGAATTAATAAAATCTTTGAAACGTAAGAAAATATTTTCTTTCCTTCCAATAGAATTATTTAGACTTTGTACTTTCTTTTGTGAAATGTTATTAATTAATGATTCAAGTTTTAAATAGATATAAGCACATCCAAGTTATCTATTCTCCTTGCATAAATTTTGGTAGTTTGTATCTTTCAAGAAATTGATCCACTTTATATAAGTTATCAAATATATGGGCATAGATGTGCTCATAATATTTCTTTGTTATCCTTTAATATCCACAAGTCAGTAATGATGACCTAATCTTTATTTCTGATATTCATAATTTGTGTTTTCTATTATTTCTTAGTTAGCCAAAGTAGAAATTTATTAATTTTATTGATCTTTTTAAAAAACTGGCTTTCTCACTTTTCTCTATTTTTTTCATTTTCAATTTTATTGATTTTTGCTGTTTTTATTTATTTTCCTTCTGCTTGCTTTATGTTTAAAGTGCTCTTATTGAATTTTTGTTTTATTACACATACATTCAGTGCTAAGTTTCCCCCAAGTACTGTTTTCACTATGTTTCACAAATTTTGATCAGTTTAATTTTTATTTTGATAAAATACTTTTAATTTCTCTTGAGATTTAACCCATAATTTATTTTGAAGTGTGACTTCATCTCTCTCTCCAGCTACCATTGTATCACTCTCCTTCCTCACAAGAGTCATCTCCATGCTTCTCCCAAGGGTTCAGTTGCCATTCTCTCTCAAAGGTAGCCAAATGGACCAATTTTTGTTACACAATAACCTTAATTGTTCCTGTTTGCAGATGACCTGATCTTATATATAGAAAACCTTGAAGACTTCAAAAAAATTACAATATCAGAATAAACTTATTCATTACAATGGTAGGATACAAAATGAACAAACAAAAATCAGCTATGTTTTTACACACTAACATGAAACTATCCAAAAAAGAAATTAGGAAAACAATCCCATTTAAAATTGCATCAAAAGAATAAAATACTCAGAAATAAACTTAACTAAGGAGGTGAAAGACTTCTATATTGAAAAGTACAAAATATTAATGAAAGAAATTAAGGAAGACACAAACAATGAAAATACATCATGTATTCATGGATTGGAAGTCATAATATTATTAAAATGTTCATACTACCCAAAGCAATCTACATGTTCAACAAAATTCCTATCAAAATCTCAGTCTTTTTTGCAGAAATAGAAAAAAAGCAATTCTAAAATTCAGATGGAATCATAAAAGACCCCTAAGTAGTCAAATCAATCTGAGAGAGAAGACGAAAGCTGGAGGCATCACACTTTCTAATTTAAAAATATATTGCAAAGCCACAGTACTTAAAATAGTGTGGTGCCAGCATAAAGACAGACATATAGACCAAAGGAACAGAACAGACAGCCCAGAAATAATTACTTACATATACAGTCAACTGTTCATCAAGGGTACCAAAAATACACAGTGGGCAAAGGGGAGTCTTTCAATAAATGGTGCTGGGAAAACTGGATAGGAATATGCAAAATTATGAAATTGGACTGATGCTTTACTATACACAAAGAAACAACTCAAAATGGATTAAAGACTTAAATGCAAGACCTGAAACTATAAGACTCCAGAGAACGAAGGGAAAAATCTCCTTGATATTGATCTTGACAATACTTTGATAGATATGACACCATAAGCACTGTCAACAAAAGCAAAAATAGACAAGTAGGACTATGTCAAACAATAAAAAAATTCTGCACAGCACAAGAAATAATCAAGAGTGAAAGACAACCTGCAGAATGAGAGAAAATACTTCAAAACCATATATTTGATAAGGGATCTATTTCCAAAATATATAGGGAAGTGCTATAAATCCATAGCAAAACAAACAACATTTAAAAATGGGCTGTGGACTCGAGTAGACATTTCTCCAGAGAAGACATACAAATGGCCAACAGGAATATGAAAACATGCTCACTGTCACTAATCATCAAGGAAATGCAAATCTAAACTACAATGATATACCACCTCACACCTTTCAGGATGGCAATTATGAAAAATGTTGGCAGGATGTGAAGAAATTGGAACATTTATACACTGTTGGTGGGAATGTAAAATGGTGCATCTGCTCTAGAAAGCAGTAAGAAAGTTCCTCAAAAATAATAAAAAGAAAAAAGGACCCACCACATGATCCAGCAGTTCCACATTTGGGTATTTATCCAAAATACAATATATGAAATCAGGATCTCAAAGAGATATTAGTGCTCCTATGTTCACTGCAGCACTATTCATAATAGCCAAAAACCTGAATGTCTATCAGTAGATGAATGTAAAAAGAAAATGTGTTATATATACACATAATGAAATATTATTCAAACTTAAAAGGAACGACATTCTGCAATATGCGACAATAGGGATGAATAAAGATATTATAAAAACAAAACTCAATACAAACAATATCTCATGAAAACAGTTGCAAAAAATCCACAACAAAATATTAGCAAATCAAATTCAACAATGAATCAAAAGAATTATACACCATGATTAGCTGGGATTTTTCCCATGTATGCAAGACTAGCTCAACATTCAAAAATTAACGTAACTAATCATATTAATAGGCTAAAGAAGAAAAAATAACACACGATCACACCAAAAGTTACAGAATAGCATTTGACAAAAATCTATCACACATTCATAATAAACATTCTCAGTAAACTAGAGCTCAGGGAAACTTTCTTTAATGATAAAGAATATTTACAAAAATCCTACAGTCCTAATATCATAGTTAATAATGATAAGCTCAAGTCTTTCCTAATCAGATCAGGAACAGGCAAGGAAAGTCTTTCTGTCACTATTGTTTTTCAACATCATCCTGGAAGCCTTAGCTAATGCAATAAGACAGAAGGGGAAATAAAAGGTATAGAGATTAACAAGGAAAAAATAAAACTATGTTCACAGATCATACGATTGTTTATGTAGAATATCCAAAAGAATCAGTAAAGAAATTCCTGTAATTAGTAAGTTATTATAGCAAGATTGCAGCACATGAGGTTAATACACAAAATTAAATACATATGTGTGTATATGTACATGTGTATACTTGGAGTATGCAAATAGGTAAAATAAGGCAAATTGTTAATACCTGGAAAAAATTTTTTAATGTGGGAATAAAATACACAACAAATATTTAACTGGAACTTTAGACTGGATTCAGTTGAGGAGAGAACATTAGTAAATTACATATAGAACAAAGGAAGGCACTTATAACATTGTACAGAAAGACAAAATTATAAAAGTAGTAAAATATCTGGATGTAATATGGAAAGGTTGAATATTCTAAGAAGTAGTCCAGAAAAAAAAAAGAGAATATAGAGTATAAAAGAAAACCATTTTGGAAAAGATTATTTTTGAAAACTTTTTTGAATTGTGGAAACACATAGGTTTGCAGATAAAAAAATGTACTTCAAATACCAAACGAGTTTAATACATACATTCAAACCAAGACATATTATAGTATAATTGAGTAACAGGAAAGCTAAAGTGGTACTCTTAAAAGCTATCAACGGTTCAGACATAGTACAGACTACCTTCAAATGAACAATTATACAGGGAAGAGTTTTCTCACTGGAAATATAATTTCTCTATGATATTGAAAAATATGTATGAATGCTGAGGAATAATAACTCTAAACTAGGATTTTACATAGTCAAATTACCATATGAGTGAAGACAGATGAATAAAATTTTATATATAAAAGCTGAAATACATTACCACTCACTAATCTCAGTTTAAACACATATTATGCAATATAGTTCATCATGATGTCAACTGAAGAAAAAAGAAAGGCTTGGGAATAAATAAAAGCCGTAGAAACTTAAAAAATCTATTTTAAATTTATTTAACTATTTACTATATGATAATAATATTCACATATTTTGTGTTAGAGAGATATATAATACCATCTAAAAGAATAGCAATTTGGAGCAATGTTCAATGGGGAGTTCAAGAACATTAAAAAAAATCTGGGCAAAAGAAGGGTATTAATGCTAAATAACTAACTTTTTGAAGTTAGAGTATATTTTCTAACAAAATCTAAGGAGGAGCACTAAAACAATGAAATGATAAACATATAATCTATAGTTTATGAATCAAGAAAGGGAAACAAGAGAAATTAAAATTTTATCTAATGAAAGGCAGAGAGGGAATACGTCAAGAATCAAAGTTGAGGGAAGGTACACAGCAAAAGAAACCATAAACAAAATGAAAAGACAACCCTCAGAATGGGAGAAAATATTTGCAGACGAAGCAAGTGACAAGGTATTAATCTCAAAAATCTACAAACAGGTCATGCAGCTCAATATCAAAAAAACAAACAACCCAATCAAAAAATGGGTGGAAGACTTAAACAGACATTCCTCCAAAGAAGACATACAGATAGCCAACAAACACGAAAAGATGCTCAACATCGCTAATTATTAGAGAAATGCAAATCAAAACTACAATGAGGTATCACCTCACACCAGTGAGAATGGGCATCAACAGAAAATCTACAAACAACAAATGCTGGAGAGAGTGTGGAGAAAAGGGAACCCTCTTGCACTGTTGGTGGGAATGTAAATTGATACAGCCACTATGGAGAACAGTATGGAGGTTCCTTAAAAAACTAAAAATAGAATTACCATATGACCCAGCAATCCTACTACTGGGCATATACCTAGAAAAAACCATAATTCAAAAAGATGCATTCACCCCAATGTTCATTGCAGCACTATTTACAATAGCCAGGTCATGGAAGCAACCTAAATGTCCATCAACAGAGGAACGGATAAAGAAGATGTGGTACGTATATACAATGGAATGTTACTCAGCCATAAAAAGAAACGAAATTGTGTCATTTGCAGAGATGTGGATGGACCTAGACACTGTCATACAGTGTGAAATAAGTCAGAAAAAATATTGTATATTAACACACATATGTGGAAACTAGAAGAATGGTATAGATGATCTTATTTGCAAAGCAGAAATAGAGACACAGATGTAGAGAACAAATGTATGGATACCAAAGTGGAAGAGGGGGGTGAGATGAATTGGGAGATTGGAATTGACAAATATACGTTACTATGTATAAAGTAGATAACTAATGAGAACCTAGTGTATACAGTAGGTTCGGAGGGAACTCGGTGCTATTTGGTGACCTAAATGGGAAGGAAAACCAAATAGAGGGGATATATGTATACATATGGCTGATTCACTTTGCTGTACAGCAGAAACTGACACAGCAGTGTAAAGCAACCATACTCCAATTAAAAAAAAAAGACAAAGGTAAAGAAACATTCAAAAATTTAAAAAGTAAACATGGATCAAAAATGTAAAAGTTAACAAAGTTATATGGTGCTTGTAATGATACACCAAAACCAAAATCATGTGGAAACATATTACTGAGTAAAATTAATGAACTAAAAAATTGAAGGACAGGGGAAACTGAATAAAATTTCAAATTTAGCCAGAGCAAACCATATATATAATACAACCCCAATCAAAATCATAGCTCTGTCTGTGTGTGTGTTCATAGATTTGTGAAGGATTGGGGAGGTGCTAAAAGCTGATTCTTAAATTCATTTGTAAACTCTAAGGGTAAAAGTGCCACAGGGATTTGAAGTAGCGCAACACTATACAACTTACACCACCAGATACCAAGACCTATTATAAAATATATTAATCAGGAAGTGTAGTGTTTGCATTGCCCTGGGATATACAAACTCACCAGCAGAATATCATAGAGATTTCCAAAATCTACCCATACATAAATGTTCACCTAATTATGACAACACTAAAGTAGAGAAATGAGTTATGTTTCAATAAACTGCCTGTGTCAAATGGATATTCAAATGGAAAAAAAGAAAACTGTCTTGATCCGTACTCCCATTTTAAGTGAAAATAAATTCAAGAAGAAGGGAAAATGCAAATATGAAAGTTAAAACAGCAGAGCAGGTTAGAGGAAAACATAGCAATGCATATTGATACCTTGGATTTGGCAAATATTTCCTTACTATCACACAAAAGATATTATCATTAACTTAAAATTACCTCTGTAACTATATTAACACTAAAAATGTCTATTTATCAAGAGAAACAGCATTGAGTAAAGTCAACCCATAGGGTGATTGAAGATATTTGCAAATGCAACAAATGTCACTATTGAGAATATAAGTAAGAAACTCAAAATTGGTAAGTAATTGAACAGACATTTTGCAAAAGAGGATATCTAGTCACTGAATATATGAAAATAAACCAAACTTCATTCTTCATCAAGAAAATGCAAATATTCATGATGACACTGTTAATGTCAACCAGTGAGGATAAAGTGAAAGAGATAATACCAAGTTTGGTGAGAATATGGACAAACAAGAGTCCTCTGCTGAACTAATGCATAGCTCATGACTCAGCTTTCATTCATGCATATATAAACAAAAATGTGTACTTTTCTTTACCAGTGCACATGCACAAAAATGCTCATAGAAGCATGATTCATAATTACTAAAATCTGGAAACTACTGAAATGCATCATCAAGGGAATAAATTGTGGCATTTCACATAATGGAATAATCTACAGCAATAACAATCTAAATTTACATGACAATATGCATTCTCTTAGTTTGGGCTGACCACAGACTGTTAGTGGCTTAAACAACAAAACCTGATTTTCTAATATGTCTGGAAGTTGAAAAGTCCAGGATCAAGGTTTTCTCAGGATTCAGTTTCTGGTGAGAGTGCTCTTCTTGCTCTGTTGTGTCCTCTCATGGTGGAGAGAGCAAAAGCTCTCTGGTTTCTTGTTTTAGAGGAACACTAATTCGATAGAAAAAGAGCCCGACCCTTTTGACCTCATTTAATCTTAATTACCTCCTAAGGCCCTATTTTCAAATGTAGTCATTTTATGGGTTAAGGTTTCCACATATGAATTTTTGGGAGGACACATTCAGTCTATAACATGGACACATCTCACAAACATACTACTAAGTAACAGAAACCAAACACAAATAACATTTGCTACATGCTTCTATTAACATAAAATGAAAAATATGGAAAGAGAAATCTATGCTGTTAGCAGTTAAGATAAGTGGTTGCCCTTGAGGAAGAGGCTGGTATTAACTGGAAGGGAGCATGAGCTATGTTTCTACAGCTGGTAACATCAGGTGTCTTAAACTGGGTCCTGACTGCTCAGGTGTGTTTGATTAGTGAAAAATTCATCAAAGTATACAGCTGTATGTTCATTTTCTGTTATGTATTTACTTCAATAAAATGTTCATAAAACTTATTTCAGCTTTTGGTGACATACATCCATGCACTTTATCTCATTCTTAAACAAGGTACATAGATGGCTGCTATTACATAAATACAACAGTGCTTGTAAAATATAAAAGAATGTTTAAGTTTGAGACCAAATAGAATTTTAATATCAGAATATAAGTTAGAAGTTATAAGTACACATAAACTTGAAGTTAACCATGAAAACAACAGTAATAAGGCAAACTATATAAAAAAACAACTAGTCCTTGAATATTGTCAATGATAGAGTTCTCAGATATAAAAATCAAGAAGTGGCAAAATTACAAGGAGAAGCGAGAAATTCAGGGCTATAGTGGGAGATGTTAACATGTCCCTATCAGAACAGAGATTCTGCTGGCCAAAAAAAAGAAAAAAAAAATCAATGTATTAGAAATTTGAGCAAGAAAATTAGCTTTTTCAAATTAAAAAAATGGCTACAAAGAACTCTGCAAGGAAGAAGTGGAGAACATCATTTGCAAATAAAAATTCAGTTGCCACTTGTTACCCGGAGGACATTGGTTCCAAGGCACTTGGGGACACCAAGATCCGTAGATTCTCAAGTCCCTTACATAAAATGGCATAGTGCAGTCGGCACTATATATCCATGTGTTCTGCACCCACAGAGTCAACCAACAGTGGATTGAATTCATCAGAAAAAGTAAGGTTTATATGACAACATGGTGGCCACTGACTTACCAAGTAAAGATTATGTATTACTGAACTAATTACACTTTCTTCTTAAAGTGTGTTAAATTTTGTCATTACAGTTTCAAGTGACTTTTCCATTAAATCCAAAGGAATTTGTCAAAATTGGCAGCCTGGATTAGAAATCTATATCTAATCTATCAGAGCTAAATTATTTTAAGTGTCAAGTGTAAATCTTTATTGGGCTGATAAACTTATTCCTCTGTGTGACCATTAATTTTCTCTACAACTTCATCTATTTTAGGGTGTGTTCCACTCCATCAGATTACAAATTTCCCAACTTGATTATTAATCACATTTAGGCTTTGCTCACCTAAAAATTTAATCCAGCTTTACATTCTTTATGTAGAGAAGCTATTATAATCACCTTTCTATCTCTGAAGGAAAAATACTTTTTTCCCCCTCACATCAGAGAGCATATTGGCCATAAAAAAGCTTATTCCTGTATCATGTATTCTTTAAAAAATACATCACCTGTTAAATAATTGTACAATTTTTTCTAATCATATCAATGAACAATGGGTCTATTAGATAATAAAATAGGTTACTCCCCATATAAGATACTTTCTTGACTTTATACAGGTATAATGATTGGACAATTAGAGAGAACTATTAAATTCTATAATCTCGTCGTGGAACCAAAGAAATTATCTTAACAGCCAAACACGTTACATAATAATAAGTGAACAGCCAAATTATTTGGCTAAATTTATTAAATTACAAATTGTACCTTTAATTCTTGGCCCGCTGAAGACTGAAAAATAATTATATAACACTCTTCATAATACTATTAATAAGATAATGCTTGCTTGAAATACTAAATGTTGATTTAATGCTAAAGAGGCTAAATGTTGAAAGAGTAATACCAAATAGTTTTTAAGTGTGGGAAAATATTACATTCATTAAGGGAACAAGGGGAAAAAAATATATGTTATAGAAAAGTTTCTTTGGAAAAACTCTAAAAAATAAAATGCTAAATAGAACTACTGTATGGAGACTAAGACCAGATAATTGTCTTGAGAGGGAGAAAATTTCTCCTACAAACATATTTATAAATATTTGGTTATGAAGAGTAAGAACTTTTGTTTTTTCCTCTTTTAAAAATCAGTTAAAATAATTTTCAGATCATTTCAAAGGTCACAAATTGTAACATATGTAAAAGTTAATAGTGTTTAAAATTTTAACATTTGATAGAAAAGATTCATCAATAAATTTATGAATCTTTAGTCAAAAATATATTGTATAAAATGTATAAATTTGATATTTGTGTTGACTGGATAAAGGTGAGTATTTGAAATGAGAAAATTATTAATGCAGTGCAATATTAAAAAGGTAGACTCGGGGCTTCCCTGGGGGCGCAGTGGTTTAGAGTCCGCCTGCCGATGCAGGGGACACAGGTTCGTGCCCCGGTCCGGGAAGATCCCACATGCCGTGGAGCGGCTGGGCCTGTGAGCCATGGCCGCTGAGCCTGCGCGTCCGGAGCCTGTTGTTCCACAACGGGAGAGGCCACAACAGTGAGAGGCCCGCGTACCGCAAAAGAAACAAACAAAACAAAACAAAAAAAACCAAAACAAACAAAAAAGGTAGACCCTATGCAATATGCTTCTTACTTGGTAAATTTCATTTATCATAGCCATAAATACTTCACAAATACACTTACATATAAGTGCATTTGTGAAAGTATTTTTCCCCCCAAAAATTTAAAAAATTTTAAAAAATTTCCCAAAAATTAAAAAAATTTAAAAACTCACAATTATTTTTGTTTCAAGAATGAGTTTAGCATTGTATCTCAAGAAATGTAATTATTATTTCTACTAAATAAACACACACATAGACACACATGTCATATGTGCCAAGTAGTATGCCACATGGCTCAGCTATGCATATCATGGTTTCATTCATAATTTTAACATGATAGTGTTATACATATCCTATGTGTATATATATTATTGAGGTGTAATGGACAAAGAGTTATATTTTTATCTTAAGCAGTGGTAAGTGCCTACGTAATACCTAAATCTAAAATACAAAGCACTAAAATTATAAACATGTTGTCTAGAGACAGAGAGATAAATGCCAAAAGAAGTGGCTAAAAGTCTACCTCTGGGAAATAGTCATGTAGGGAGGAAAGCAAGAGCAATGGAAAGACTTACGTAAGAATTTGTGTAATTCTGGTACAAATATAAGTTAAATTGAAGAAACATAAGGATACATAAATCTACATCAATTTTGAAATGTATCTTCTTTACTTTGTGTTAGCAAAAACTTCATAATAGCTAACATGGGGAAACAGCTCTTCTATTACTTTAGTTTCCTTCCATAGATACCATAAGTTGTTTGATTTCTTTTGCAAGTTTGATTTTTCCCTATGTTGCCTTTTTTCTTTTTTTAACGTCAGCAGTTTGTTAACTATATACTGATCAGATTGTGGAGACTTGCTCTTGTTAGCTAAAAAAGAAATGTGACAAATTTGATGAATTGAATTTTAATAGAAGCCAGTCAATATAGCAGACCAAGCCATTACATAATACACATAATCTGTCCCACAAATGAAATCTACTCTTCCCAAGTAAGCAAGATCTGTGCAATGAACCTGCAGACACTGCAGAAAAAGGGTCTGATATTCTTTACCAGCCTTGTTTTGCTTCTGACAAATTAGTTCTGCCTTTCTTTTGCTTCAGCAGCTGAGGGACATTCCTTCTGAGTACATTTTTTTCCCAGATTTGTTTAGTATATCTATTCAGACTATATTCAGCTTGGGCTAATTTGAAAGTCTCCCTTTTTCTATGAGATGGTTTTGTATCTTTCTTAGAGATTTAACTGACACTCAGCAAAGATTTCAAACATTTTTAAAACTGGGATGTTACTAACTGAACTTTATGGGACCATCAATATGTTACAATCCTTTCTTTTTCTCAGCTGGCTATCAATGTTGATTCACCCTTCACCATTTTAACACAAATTTCACATCATATTTCAATATAAAGATATAATATTTAAAATAAATAACTTCTCATGCCAGGCTTTATTTCAGTGGCTTTTCTCTGTGTGAATTTAATCTTCCCTGTGCATTTTCTTTCTTTTGTGGGAATATTTCTGAGTGACATTTTAAGTGATCTCAAGCAAAACTCAAAACTGTCAGTTCAGTCCTCTCAGTCTCAGAGAAAACTAAGTTCATTAATTTTGGAAGTACACATTTTTTAATTCAGATTAAAAACAGAATGAAATCTTGCCATTTGTGACAATACAAATAGAACTTGAGGGCATTATGCTAAGTGACACAAGTCAAACAACACTGTACAATCTCTCTTAAATGGAGAATCTTAAAAATAAAACAAAGCAAAAAACTAAGCTCAGCGATACAGAGAAGAGATTGGTGGTTGCCAGATACGGGGCATGGGGAGTTGGGTGGGAGAAATGAGTGAACTACTTTAAAAAAATTTTTTTTAGTTTAAATAAATTGAATAATTTAAAAAAGTGTACCTGAGATGTCTAAATTCTTGGTTCAAGTCCATCCAACTGAGAAAGTTTATCAGGAGCTGATTTGGCTGCACTGGACCCCAAATCCCTCCCTTTGTCTTGTGGTCCAATTATAGTTTTACACTGAACAGTATCCAAAAAAAAGTACACACATCACAGTTTTGATGTGGCCACTGCTCGTTTAATTAAATTAAATCTAATAAACATATTCATTTTCTACCTCCTCACATTTTTATTCTTTCCTGTAACATAAACACTTTGAAAACATCTTGTGTATCACAAGAAAAAGCATGGAGAATTTTTTTAAATGTCCTCATTTATTTTAGGTTGATAAAGTCTATTTGCTTCATCATTTTTTAAATCACAAAATTCATCAGGAATAAAGAAACTTGAGAATAGTCATTTCTACGTCAATGGTATACTATCATGAATATCTGGAATGAGAAATAATTTACATGATGTTTTGTAGAACTGTACTTTAACACTGAAAGCATTTCTGTCCTCAAACTGTGCTCACTGAGATAATCTGAAATGTGACAAAGGAAATCTCACTTCAGGAATGTAAAAGAATCCAAAATATTTGGAAATTTATCTTAAGACATATTGGACTTTTTAAAAGTGCATCCCACTTAAAGGCAATCATGTTGATGTTGAGACATAGTGTGTGCTAAGGTAAATAATACTGACAAACAGGTGTGTATAATTAAAGCTCCACTAGAAATACCAAGAAACCTGTGAGCATTGAGGAAGAAGAAAGAAAACTCAACAACTCAAGTGCAATTTTAATTAAATCATTAAAATCGTTCTATTTATGCCATAGCTAATAGCAGCTTTACACTGAAAAAACAACACATGAAATTCTGCAGTCCGTATCACCAATATTATATATAGATTAAGTCTAATTACAACATCTGTAATGAATATGCATTTAAGTGTTTCCTTTTAAGATAAAAACAAATTCGATATAATGTTTTCTTACTGTCTTTCAAAGAGCCATTCCAACTATAAATATCAGGTATTCTGAGACATCACCGCTGGACTCCTCAAAATTTTTGTAATGTAGTGCATATAATCAAATGGGAAACAATTATCAACTCTATTAATCCATGTAAAAACCAGGTAACCTCATATGAAAGAGGCTCTGTAAAATCTCAGTTGGATGAGGCAAATTATACCTTTTACTTTGCCTAAGTCCTCACCATAAATCTTGCCTTTGAATTATCAAGAGCCCTTATAAAATAGTAGATCAAATTTACCACCCAGAGCCTCAGGAATGCTGTGATTAGTATAGATAGAGGGAGATTGTGTCCAGTCCAGGAGAGAACAAAATAGAGAGAATGTTATATTTGAGTGAAGGAGGTGATAAAAAAAAGGGTGTTTCAGATCCTTCTTTGAAACAAATTAGTAAAAGTTGGCCACATTTTACTAAAGATCACATTCTAATCAATCAGGTTACACACAGTTCCCTTGGGGAGGACGAGTTAACATAAAGACTCAACAGAAATTTCCTTGCATGTTATAATAAGGTTAGAATATGGGCAGAAATCAATAGTTCTTCCAACCCTGAACACACTTTTCTACTATTTCTGTCATATTAGACTATTTGTATAAAAATATTAGTTGATATTAGGAGAGCAAAGTATTTAATCAAAGTTTCTGTCTCAATGCTTCAATTCTCCTCTGCTCCTACTTCTGCAATCTCCACTGGACTTTAAGAACACCAGTTACTTTTAATACATTTTTTTTCTGGCAGGAAGTCAGATTACATATTTTAGTAATGGCTGAGAACAATAAGGCACTGGAACAACAGCACAGGGGTCACAGGGAGAATAAGAGACTGAGAGCTAGCATTTGACCTAAATCTTACAAATAAATATGAAAGAATCTGTCTACGGTAACAAAACATCAAAGGTTTATAAGAGCAGTCTTATATACAGAACAACAAATTGTACAGCAGAAACTAACACAAGATTGTAAAGCAATTTTACTCCAATAAAAAAAAAGAAGAAAAAAAAAGAAAAAATACTGCTTCCCTTGCAAACAGATTCCCGACCAGATTGGGAGACAAGACTCAGAGAAGGCCGCAGGGAGGGGAGTGGAGAGCTCATTGTATGTGAAAAAGGAGGATGAGATGGGGAGAGGGGTCTTTTCCCAGCATAAGTTTATAGGCAAGGGCTGGGGTCAGCCATGCATGGGTTGAGAGTGTTTGCCTGCCCTGCCCCCCTGGTGCCTCGCTCTTGGCTTCAGCCTGGAGAGGGTTTCACAGTGGGGACCAGGGGTCAGCTGGGCCAACTGGCCAGAGAGATGTGAAACTTAGATTTCTGAAAAAAATTCTTTTCTACTCTTTAAGATTTTGACCATGCTTGCATTTCTACCAAATTTGATTTTCTTGTGTGTGTGTGCATGTGTAAGAGACTCTTATTCTAGCATTTGAGTATTTCCCCCAAATTCCAAACTGTGAACTTTTAATTCTACTGTGTTACATCTGAAACATAAAAGGAAATAAAATGTTGTTACCACTATCTTCCATTTCTTTAAAATAATTTCTCATCTTTCAAATTATATGTAGCTGTCAAATGTATTACAAATGCTGAATAAGGAAAAAAAGTTCTGAGTTTTGTCCTCTTTGGCCTTCATAGCTACTTACATACACATTTTTATAAATTTTAATAATTTAACGTTTATAAACCCAAACCCAGACTGTTTGAGGCTTAGCAGTTGACAAGCTGTCCTAACAAGAGGCTAAGCAAACTGAAAATCAACCACTCTTACATTCTTAAGAGAAGTGAGGACACAGAGCAAACCACTGCCTAAAATTTGGAAACACAGGCAATTACAGAAAATCACAACACGGAAGAAACATGCCGATAACCAATGACTGGTAGGGAAATGAGAACTGTAATTGACAAATTCCTGGAGGCTCAGCGGGGACTGACTACACTGAGTGTTAAAAAATTCAGAGGGACCCAGTGATCGGGAGCTCTCCACACTTTTGAAGCTTTAACTAGGTTCTCTCAGTGAATATCTGACAAAAATCCCTTTGTGTTTCCAGCACAGGGAGAGGAAAGGGAACTATTTTGAAATACACCAGGGCATTCCGTTCCTCTTAATAAGGTCGGCCTTCAGGAGAAACTAATTAACCAGATCTTAATCAGGGGGGTATTATCAGAGACTAATTGACCTGGGGTAAGAGAAATATCCAGCTCTAGGAGGCTACCCAATTTCAGCGCACTCTAGCCATCCTGTCCCACTAAGGAGGGGAAAAAAACCTGACTAGCACATGTGTAGCTTACAGTACAGAGACAGAGACTCACTAAAAGACTGAGACCCAATCATAGGATTAGAGAACACTTCCACTCCCCCAATACCTCATCACCATATTACTAAAGGTCTAACTGGAGCAGTTCCTTTCACCTGGTACATCATGTCCAGCTATTAACAATTACAAGGAATATCAAAAAACAAACCAACCCCCCCCCCCCACAAAAACAATACAATTTGAGGAGACAGGGCAAGCAACAGAACTAGACATAGCAGAGATGTTAGGATTATAAGACCAGGAATTTAAAACAACCATGATTAATAGGCTAAAGGCTCTAATGGATAAAGTAAGCAGAGAGATGTAAATCCTAAGAAAAAAATAAAAAGAAATGTAGCGATCAAAAATACTGTAAAGATGTAACAAATGAAGAATGCCTTGGCCTGGGCTTAGTAGAGTGGTTGCAACTAAGGAAAGAATCCCTGGCCTTGAGCATTTCATCATAGAAACCTCCAAAACTGAAAAAAAAAAAAAAAAAGGGTCAAAAAAATAACAGAATATCCACTACAAGTAAGACAACCACAAAAGGTATATGTCAGATGCAAAACCAAAGATCCAGGAAGCTTAGAGAATGCCAAACAGGAAAAATGTCAAAAATACTCTACCTAGGCATATCAGTTTCAAAATACTGGAAAACAAATAAAGAAAAAATCCTGAAAGAAGATGGAAGTGAAAACAAAACAAAACCTTATCTATAGAGAAACAAAGAATTACATCCCACATTTCTAGAGAAAAAAATGCAAGCAAGTAGAGAATGGAGCGAAATATTTAAATAGTTCAGAGGAAAAAATCAAAAACAACAAAAAAACCCACAAAATTATGTACCCTGAGAAATTATCCTTCAAAAATAAAGAATAAAACACTTGTCAGACAAACGAAAATTGAGAAAATTTGTGGCAACTAGACCTGCCTTGCAAGAAATGTTAAAAAAATTTTTTTTTACAACAAAGGAAAATGACATCAGTGAGACATAGATATATATAAATAAAGGAATAGCACTGGAGAATAAGCAAATGTAAAATACAAACTTTTTTTCTTCTTACTTTTTCTAACAGAAAACAGTTTGTTCGGGCTTCCTTGGTTGGCGCAGTGGTTGAGAGTCCGCTTGCCGATGCAGAGGACGCGGGTTCGTGCCCCGGTCCGGGAGGATCCCACATGCCGCAGAGCGGCTGGGCCTGTGAGCCATGGCTGCTGAGCCTGCGCGTCTAGAGCCTGTGCTCCGCAATGGGAGAGGCCACAACAGTGAGAGGCCCATGTACCGCAAAAAAAAAGTTTGTTCAAAATAATAGTAACAATGTATTAAATTATGCATGAATATATATTTATATATTATTACACAAGTATATATAATTGAAATGAATGACAGCAATGATATGGGAAGAAGGAATTAGGATTATTTTGTTATAAAAATGTGCTTGTACTACTGGTGAAGTAGTATAGTGTTATTTGAAGGTGGACTTGGATTAGATGTTAATGTATATTGTATATGCTAGGGCAACCACTTAAAAAAAGGAGGAAAAAAAGTATAACATATATGCTAAGAAAGGAGTGAATATGGAATCATATTAAATGCTCAGTTAAAACCACAAAAGGCAGAAAAAAATTGGAAGACAAATATAGGAAAGAAGAACAAGGGCAACAAATAGCAAACTAACAAATATTGTAGATATGCATCCAACTACCTTAATAATTTCTTTGAACATCAGTGATCTAAATGCACAAAGATAGAGATTGTTAAGAGTGGATCAAAAAAGAAACCTAAATATATTTCATTTACAAGAAAACCACTATTAACAATAAATACATGTATAGATTAAAAGTAAATGGATGGATAAAGATGTACCTTGTTAACACTAATCGAAAGGAAGTGGGAGTAGCTATATCAGTTTCAAATAGAACAAACTTCAAAGAAAGGAAAGTCAACAGGGAAAAAGAGGGGCATTTTATAATGAGAAAGGGATCAAATAACCAAAAACATGTTACAACCTTTGAAGTTTATGTGCCTAAAAGGTAAGTGTCAAAATATGTGAAGCCAAAACTGGACACATAGAACTGCAGGAAGGAACAGATGAATCCACTATTACAGTAGAGACTTTAACTCCCCTCTTGGAAATAAATGGACAGATTCAGTGGGCAAAATATCAGTAAAGACATAGCTGAACTCGACAACACCATTAATCAACTGGATATAATAAACATTTATAGACTACTTCATCCAACAATAGCAGAATACATATTATTCTCAAGTTCATACAGAACATTTACTAAGATAGATGCCATTCTGGACATACAGAGAAAATCTCAAACTACTTCAAGACTAAACAACACACTCTTAAATAACACATAGGTCAAAGAAGAAATATCAAGAGATTAAATAGATTTTAGCTAAATAAAAATAAAAACACAACTTATCAAAATTTGTAGAATGCAGTGAAAGCAGTTCATAGAGGGAAATTTATAACACTGAGCACATATTATTAGATAAGAAGTATCTTCCACCTTAGAACGAAAAGAGAAGTGCAGATTAAATCCAAAGTAAGCACAAGAAAAAAATAATAAAAATTAGAAATGAATGTCTTCCAATCTTTTTCTGCCTTTTGTGGTTTTTACTGAAAACTTTATCCAGCAGCATTAGACAAAAATCAAAAGCAGGTTCACTGGAAAGGTCAGTATAGTATATAAGCCTTTAGACAGACTAATGAAGAAAAAAGAAGATACAAATTACTAATATCATAAATAAAGAACAGGACAACACTACAGATGCTATGGTAATTAAAAATACATTAAAGGAAAACTATGAACAACTCTATGCTGAAAATTTTGATAACTTAGAATGAACCAATTCCTTGCAAGACATAATTTGCCAAAACTTACACATGAAGAAATAGACAACGTTAATGGGTATATATCTATTAAAGATATTGAATCAATAACAGCCTTCTAAAACAGAAAGTACCAGGTCCAGATGGCTTCACTGGTTAATTAAAAAAATATATAAGGAAGAAATTATATCATCTCTACAATCTCTTTCAGAAGATAGAAGCAGAGAGAATACTTCTTATCCCATTTAATGAAGGCAGCATTACTCTAATACTAAAAGCAGACAAGACATTACAAGAAAACTAAGTAAAGACTAATACTGCTCATGAACATAGATGCAAAAACCCTCAAAAAATCTTAGCAAATAAAATCCAACCATGCATAAAAAGAATTATACATTATGACTAAGTGGGATTTATTCCATATATGCAAGGCTGGTTCAGTATTTGAAAATCAATTAATACAATTCATAACATCAAAAAGCTAAAGGAGAAAAAGTATATGACCATATCAATAAATGCAGAAAAAGCATGTGATAAAACCCAGTACCCATTCATAATACAAATTCTCAATAAACTAAAAACAGAGGGGAACTTTCTCAATTTGATAATTTATCCACAAAAACCCTACAGCTAAGATCATACTTAACGGTGAGAAATTCAAAGTTTTCCCACTAAGATCAGGTACAGCATAGATGTCTCCTCTCACCACTCCTTTTCAACATTGTACTGGAAGAGCTTGCTAATATAATAAGGCAAGAAAAAGAAGGAAAAGGTATAAAGATTTAGAAGGAATACATAAAACTGTCTTTATGTGCAGATGACATGATTGTCTACGTAGAAAATCCAAGAGCAGTTAGTGAGGAGGGAGGGATGAATATGTGGAACACAGATGATTTTTAGAACAGTGAAAATACTCTGCGTGATACTATAATGATGGATATGACATTAAACTTTTCTCCAAACTTATATAATGTATACATCTGGAGTGAACCCTAAGGTAAACTGTGGACTTGGGGTGATTATAGTGTGTCAAGGTAGGTTCATCAATTTTATCAAATGTACCACTCTAGTAGGGGATGTTAACAATGGGGAAGCTATGCATGCATGGGGGCAGGGAATATATGACAAATCTCTGTACCTCCCTCTTAGTTTTGTTGTAAACCTAAAATTGCTATAAATATATACATATAAAACAAAAAATAAAAACAATAAGTCACACGAATGAATATGAAGAAAGCAGACACAGGCCAAAATAACTATGCTTATTATTTTCACAAATAAAAAACAGAGTACCAAGAATTCTGTCAGAAAAAAATTTTAACTGTTCAAAAAATAAGTTGGGGATATTATAGAGATTAAAAAGTACTGAAATTGCAAACCTAGTGGGTAGATTAATGCCAGATTAGATACCACTAAATGAAAAAAATTGTAAAACTGATTATGGTTTTAAAGAAAATATCCACAATACATAAACAAAAGAAGGAAAATACAGGAAAGAATATAGAAGACCTATTTAATAGCATGAAAAGCTCTAACTGACATGTTCTTGGTGTTCCTGATGGAGATGAGAGTGAGAATTAGGCAGAAGCAAAATTCAAATGGGATAACGGCTGAAAGGTTTTCAAAAATATTAATAAAATACACTTCCTGTCACAGAGGAAGTCTGACAATATGACAATTGCTAAAAATAAAAGCCAAAGACCACAATCTGAAAGGAAGGGGTTCAGTGATAGGCTCAGGGAGGAACTTGAAAAGAATATCAATAAAGTGATAGTTGGCTTCTCAAAAGAAAGAATGGACACCAGAACACTATAGAATTACATTACCTTTGCTTCAAGAGTTTAAAGATAAAATGAAGCCTAGATAAAGACATTTTCAGGCAAACTAAATAAAGAAAACTCACCAGCAACAGACCTGCTCTAAAGATAATGGAAAATACTATCCTTCACTCAGAAAGAAATGTAACCTGGAACAAAGATTGAAGATAAAGAATATATATGATTAATAGAAAGTTTTCACATAGTTGTAAATTTAATAAAAATACTGACTGTATAAAACAGTAATAAAAATACTTGTGTAGACAGATACATCAGAAATACACCTACACGTGGAAAAGAACACCTACTGAACGCTGAGAGAAGACCTCAGACCTCCCAAAAGGCAAGAAACTCCCCACGTTTTTTCCAAAAGAAAAAAGAATAAACAGAGACAAAAGGATAGGGACGGGATCTGCACCAGTGGAAGGGAGGTGTGAAGGAGGAAAAATTTACATACACTAGGAAGCCCCTTCACGGCAGAGACCGTGGGTGGCGGAGGCGGGAAGCTTCAGGGCCGCGGAGGAGAGCGCAGCAACAGGGGTGCGGAGAGATTCCCGCACAGAGGATAGTGGCGACCCGCACTACCAGCCCCAGAGATGTTTGCTCACCCGCCGAGGTGGGCGGGGCTGGGAGCTGAGGCTTGGGCTTTGGTTGGATAAGTAGGGAGAGGACTGGCCGCGTGAACAAAGCCTGAAGGGGTTAGTGCACCACAGCTAGCCGGGAGGGAGTCTGGGAAAAGGTCTGGAACTGCCAAAGAGACAAGAGACTTTTTCTTCCCTCTTTGTTTTCTGGTGCTCAAGGAAAGGGGATTAAGAGCACTGCTTAAAGGAGCTCCAGAGACGGGCGCAAGCCGCGGCTAAAAGCGCGGACCCCAGAGACGGGCATGAATCGCTAAGGCTGCTGCTGCCGCCACCAAGAAGCCTGTGTACGAGCACAGGTCACTCTCCACACCTCCTCCGCCGGGAGCCTGTGCAGCCCGCCACTGCCAGGGTCCCGGGATACAGGAACAACTTCCCCGGGAGAACGCACGACGCGCCTCAGGCTGGTGCAACTTCCGCTGGCCTCTGCAGCCACAGGCTAGCCTGACATCCGCACCCCTCCCTCCACCCGGCCTGAGTGAGCCAGAGCCCCCGAGTCAGCTGCTCCTTTAACCCCGTCCTGTCTGAGCGCAGAACAGACGCCCTCAGGCGACCTACACGCAGAGGTGGAGCCAAATCCAAAGCTGAGCCCTGGGAGCTGTGAGAATAAAGAAGAGAAAGTGATATCTCTCCCAGCAGCCTCAGGAGCAGCGGATTAAATCTCCACAATCAACCTGATGTACCCTGCATCTGTGGAATACATGAAAAGACAATGAATCCCAAATTGAGGAGGTGGACTTTGAGAGCAAGATTTATTATTTTTTCCTCTTTTTGTGAGTGTGTATGTGTATGCTTCTGTGTGAGATTTTGTCTGTATAGCTTTGCTTCCACTTTGTTTGCACATGAAGCAACTGACAAAGGATTCATCTCCAAAATTTACAAGCAGCTCATGCAGCTCAATAACAAAAAAACAAACAACCCAATCCAAAAATGGGCAGAAGACCTAAATAGACATTTCTCCAAAGAAGATATACAGATTGCCAACAAACACATGAAAGAATGCTCAACATCATTAATCATTTGAGAAATGCAAATCAAAACTACAATGAGATATCATCTCACACCAGTCAGAATGGACATCATCAAAAAATCTAGAAACAATAAATGCTGGAGAGGGCGTGGAGAAAAGGGAACCCTCTTGCACTGTTGGTAGGAATGTAAATTGGTACAGCCACTATGGAGAACAGTATGGAAGTTCCTTAAAAAAACTAAAAATAGAACTACCATACGACCCAGCAATCCCACTACTGGGCATATACCCTGAGAAAACCATAATTCAAAAAGAGTCATGTACCAAAATGTTCATTGCAGCTCTATTTACAATAGCCAGGAGATGGAAACAACCTAAGTGTCCATCATCGGATGAATGGATAAAGAAGATGTGGCACATATATACAATGGAATATTACTCAGCCATAAAAAGAAATGAAGTTGAGTTATTTGTAGTGAGGTGGATGGACCTACAGTTTGTCATACAGAGTGAAGTAAGTCAGAAAGAGAAAGACAAATAACATATGCTAACACATATATATGGAATCTAAGAAAAAAAAAATGTCATGAAGAACCTAGGGGTAAGACAGGAATAAAGGCACAGACCTCCTAGAGAATGGACTTGGGGATATGGGGAGGGCGAGGGGTGAGCTGTGACGGGGTGAGAGAGTGGCATGGACATGTATAGACTACCAAACGTAAAATCGATAGCTAGTGGGAAGCAGCCGCAAAGCACAGGGAGATCAGCTCGGTGCTTTATGACCACCTAGAGGGGTGGGATTGGGAGGGTAGGGGGGAGGGAGACGCAAGAGGGAAGAGATATGGGAACATATGTATATGTATAACTGATTCACTTTGTTATAAATCAGAAACTAACACCATTGTAAAGCAATTATACTCCAATAAAGATGTAAAAAAAAATACTTGTTTAGTGTACAACATGGAGGACATTGAAATGCATAAAAATAATCATATATAAGTTAAGAAGAAAGTGCATGGTGCTAATGTAAAAGAATACATATTTAATAATAATATATTTATAGTATAATAACTATAACTCACAATGAATGGATAACAGTTGCTGGTAGCTGTGCACTAAAAAATCTGCAGCCACCTTCAAAAAGAAGACACTGGAAGATATACAAGGAAGAAGATACAGAAACTGCCCAGAAACTCTCTTCAGGATTGAGAGACCTTTCCCTCAGCTGCTTGGAATGCTGCCAGTTGCCAACTCCCAGTTGTTAGCCCTTTCTGGAAATTGTCTTGGCTGGAGAGAGTTGGCTCTCCTAAGAAAAGCCCTGTTTCTGGTGACAGACGACATCCAGAGACCCATCAATGTAAGAATATAAATGCCTGACCCACGGATGTAACATGGGAGAACTCTGAAGGCCCATCCCAGCTTCAGTGCTCCCCTTAGGTTTGCTGGCTGAAGTCTTTGTAGAGACTGCATGACAGCTCAACTACTTCCTTGGCCTATTCTGGCTGTTTCCATTTCTGTCAGTAAATATTGATCCCAGGAGCACTTTTTACTATACTTCCAGCACACTATTTTGTTTCAGATAAAATTGATACAATATTGAGTAAAGATGAAAAACATCTGAATAGCAATCAATAAAGAGGCTCTTACTGAAACATCTAATTTTGAACTCAGATAGTAGAAAATCCAGCTACTTTTTACGTGCTCATGGAACCTTCCAGTATTTATTCATTTATTTATTTAACGAAGTATAGTTGATTTACAATGTTGTGTAATACAATGTTGTGTTAGTTTCTGGTGTACCACCAACCTAAAAATAAAAACAATAAAAATGGAACTGCAGAAAAATCAGTAGTAGAAGGAAGAACTAAAAAATATTTTCCACTGATATCATAGTCAAAGTCCCATTATGTAAAATGCTCTGATAAATAGAGAAAAAAAGAACAAGTTGACAGAATAAAAGGGCAAAAGGAAGTTAACTGGGGGAAAGAAAATGGTCCTTAGGAACATGAAATTATGTTTAACATAATAATAACACCAATACATAAAACTACACAGTGACACCATTTCTCTTTTATCAGATTGACAAAATCAGAAAGACCAAACACATCCTCTGTTGGCAGGTTGTAGAAAGGAGGAATTTTATATGCTGTGGGAATATTTCAAAATGTTAGAACCTCTATTAAATAGAGTTTGATTCAATTCTGTAAATATAAAACAATATAATATGTAAGTATATTGTTATATCGTTACATATTATAGCAGAGATTGGAAAAAATCTGCAATTTCAATACCATAATAGGTAACTAGCTGGGTACACTACAATACACACATACTTATCACAGTTAAAAGAACTAATTAGTTATAAAAAGAAATAAGATGTTCATTGTGGGTTTATTTCTAGCATTTTTTAATTTAAAAATGCAGGTTACAGATACATTGTATAGTTTGCTAAAATAGTTTAAAATATAAGGGACAGTATGAAAAATATATATTCTCACAAAAGAGGACAAAGTACAAAATACTGAAAATGATTTGTTAATGGGGAGGACAGAGCTAAGGAGATGCAAATGGAGTAATATTTCCCTGAATATACCATTTTTTCAAAGTTTTTATATTTGGACCATGTCAGTTTTACATATTAAAACTATAAATTTCAAATTTTTAAGGAAAAATTAAGCCTAAAAAAATTTAACCAAAGAAAAATAAAACAGAAAAAATTAACAGGACTATATATCAGGTAGTTAACATAACTACGAAAAGACAATAAGTGTTTTGTAATAAATTTGAATACAGTACACTGACTAAATACTCTTTGTGGGGCATACTCTAAGGACAAAAGGAATTACTAAGGAATCTTAAACTACAATGTTAGTATTACAATTTTAAAATTCTATTAAGCATATCATAGGAAAACATACATCCGTACATACTTATGAAATAATGTTACTAATCAAAGAAATGTTCCATATTAGACAAAAGAAAGATAAACGTAAAATCAATAAAGGTATGAAAAATGTTGCATACCGTATTTAAATTGGAAATATTAATTAAAGCCCAGATTTTAAAACATATACATCAAGGGATTTCTGGTTTAAGCTTCAATATGTAAAGAACTTGGAAGTTTTACTCTCTTTCTTACAGCCAGAAACAGCTGAGCAAATTGAGAATCAATGACCTATCTTGGACTCACCAGAGGACTGAGGGTGCAAAGGCTAACTGCCACTTTGAAAGTCAGAAAGACAGACAAATCGAAGGAGGCACAGCTGTTTACCAGGGGAAGAAACAGCTGGAGCCATTACGATTGGTAGGGAGAGTTAAAAGGACATTTTGAAGAATTGGTGGAGTCTGAATATAGACCAGCATGAGGGTGAAGGTGAGAAACTCCTGGGGTTTAGAGTATTGAGAGGGCAGAAACTTCTGTAGATTTATCTCCAAGGAAGCAACCAGATTCTTGTGGTGAAGAGCTGCCATTCCCATTATCAGTTTGTCAGAGGAAGGGGGAAAGTAACCATTGTGAACTAGGTTAGAGCTTTCTCCATAACAAAGGCCTACTCTCCAAGGAAAAATGACCTTGTCAGAGCCTTATTGGACTTGCGGAGAGAATATTTCCCCAAATATCTGTCCTTCATGTCTCATGGAGGGTGGGGCAAGGGAGCTAAGAAATACTTATTAAAAACCACAGTTCAGGGCACAGTTCTATTATAACACTGAGATTTAATCATAATATTATAGAATGCTTTTCTTTCCCCATACCTGATCACCACACCAGCAGAGAGCCTGTACAGTAACAGGGATTACAGTAAAGATCTACAAGACTCCATCTAAGAAGTAGTTCTTAGGGAAGCTCAAAGACAACAGGGAAGACCAAAGCAGGAATAGGCTAGGAATTCAAATGTGCCTACAGGTATAACAAACATTATAAACACCTCAACTCCTAGTCAGAATGACATAAATGCTCACACTAAGGCTATTTACCTCAATCGATTTTCATCACACCTGGCATTCAAGAAAAATATAAAAATTAAAAGACATGCTAGAAAGTTGAGAAGAAACAAAGTCTGAAGACACAAAAAAAACATCAGAAACAGATATTACACAGATATTAGAAATATCAGACAGGGAATTTAAAATAACTATAATTAATATAATAAAGACTCTAATGGAAAAAAATAAATAACATGCAAGAACAGATGAGAAATGTAAGGATTGAGATGGCAATTCTAAGAAAGAATCAAAAGAATAAGCTAGAAATAAAAAACACTGTAACAGTACAGAAGAATGCTGTCAATGAGCCCTTCAGTATACTAAACATGGCCTAGGAAAGAATCAGTGATCTTGAAAAAGCATTATCTTAATTATAGAGGAACAGGGAGATTTTTTTATACAGTTGACTCTTCATCAGAAACCATACAAAGAAGAAAAGAGTAGAGTAATATATATCACAGCAAGCTAATCCTTCATAAGAGAAGGAGATATAAAGACTTACCTTTTTTTAAAAACATTCCCAGACATATTTTTTTAATTAAAAATTTTTTTTTTTTATTTTTGGCTGCATTGGCTCTTGGTTGCTGCACTCGGGCTTTCTCTATTTGTGGTGAGCAGGGGCTGCTCTTCGTTACTGGGGAATAGGCTCTAGGAGCACAGGCTTCAGTAGTTATGGCACACAGGCTCAGCAGTTGTGTCTCATGGGCTCTAGAGCACAGGCTCAGTAGTTGTGTCTCACGGGCTTAGTTGCTCCACAGCATGTGGGATCTTCCTGGACCAGGGCTCAAACCCGTGTTCCTTGCATTGGCAGGCAGATTCTTAACCACTGCACCACCAGGGAAGTCCAAAGACTTTCTTTTAAACAAAACTTAGGGAATTCATTGTGAGCAGTCCTGCAAATAAGGTTACAAGTTCTTCACGGAGAAAGAAAAGGATATATGTCAGAAACTCAGATCCACACAGAGAAAGAGAGAGTGTCATGGAAGAATTAAATATAAATAAAATATTTTGTTTTTCTTATTCTTAATTAAGATAATCTAAAAGATAATTGCTTCTTTGAAGTAAAACAAGTAACAATGTATTGTGTGATTATAGGGTATGGATAAGTGAAAGGAATGACTAAATGCCATAAGGAATGAGGCAGGAAGGGATTGAGAATATTTTGTTATCAGGTACACCCATTACAAGAGAAGCAGTATGTGTTTTTTGAAGGTGGATTAGATTAGTAAAAATGTATATTGTAAACTACAGGGGAACCACACACACGCAAAAAAAGGGATAGTGAAAGTAATACAACCAATAGTCTAAGAGAGGAGATTAAGTTAAATAATATAAAATATTAAGTCAAATCAGATTAGGCAGAAAACAAAAGGAAAACAGACAAAGAACTAACACAAGGCACAGAAAACAGTTACAAACATAGTAGTATTAGTCTTACTAAATCATTAATCACTTTAAATCTGAATGGTCTAAATACTATTAATACAATTATAAAACAGAGATTGTTAGAATGAATTTTAAAAAGACACAATTATATATTGCCTACAGAAAATCCAATTTAAATATGAAGTTTCATATAGGTTAAAAGAAAAGTGTTAGAGAAAGGTATAGCATGCCAATGCTAATCAGGAGAAATCTGGAGTAGCCATAGTAATTTAAGATAAATTAGACTTTGGAGCAAGGAAAGTCATTAGGGATAAAGGTAGACATTAAAGAGTGATAAACACGTCAATTCAAGAAGAGATTAACAGCTCGGTGCTTTGTGACCACCTAGAGGGGTGGGATAGGGACGGTGGGAGGGAGATGCAAGAGGGAGGAGATATGGTGATATATGTATATGTAGAGCTGATTCACTTCGTTATAAAGTAGAAACTAACACACCACTGTAAAGCAATTATACTCCAATAAAGATGTTAAAAAAAAAAAGAAGAGATTAAAATCCTTAATGACTATACACCTAACAACAGAGAGACAAAAGACATGAGGAAAAACATATATATTCAAGGAAAAATAGACAAATCCACTATTATAATTAAAATTTTCAACAGCCTTCTATGCTCACAAATTTGATAACTCAGATGAAATGAAACATATCTTTGATAGACTCAAACTACCAAAACCCACAGTGAAAAATAAATAATCCAAATAGGCCAATATCTATTAAAGGAACTGAATTAATAGCCAGTAACATTCTAAAGAGCAAAGCATCCCATCTAAGTGGTTTCACCGGTGATTTCTTCCAAATATTTAAGGAAAAAATGATACCAATTATCCACAATATATTCCAGAATATAGAATCATAAGGAATACTTCCGAGCTCATTCTATGAATTCATCAATCAGTAACCTAATGCCAAATGAGACTTATGACATGAAAAGAAAACTATGGACTAACACCTCTCATGAAAGTAAATGCAATAAATTCTCAACCAAATGTTAGCAGATGAAATTCAGTAATATTTTAAAACAATTATAAACTACACCAAAGTCAGCTTTTTCTAGGTATTCAGGGCTGTTTCAACATTCAAAAATCAATGTATAATATCTACCACATTGACAGTTGAAGCATAAAGATACTTTTGATAAAACTCAATATTCATTAATGATAAAAACTCGGCATACTAGGAATAGAAAAGAACTTTCTCAACTCGCTGAAGAACATCCATAAAAACATACAGCAAACACCACATTTAATGGTGAAACATTAATGCTTTCCCCCCAAGGATGAGAACAAGCCAAGGGTGTCTTCTCTCAACACTTCTATTCAACCTTGTACTGGAAGTTCTGCCTAGTTCAATAAGCTAAGAAAAGGAAATAACATGTATACAGATTGGGAAGGAAGCAATAAAACTGTCTTTGTTCTCAGACAGGATAATCTTTGTAGAAATTATCAAAGAATCAACAAAGAAATTCTTGGAAGTAATAATCAAGTACAGCAAGGTCACAGGACACAAAGTTATTATACAAAAGTCAGTTACTTTCTATGTACAATATACTAACAATGAACAAATTCTGAAATTAAAAATACAATATCATTTATAATAGAACCAAAAAAGAGAAATAATTAGGTATAAATCTAACAAATTATGTAAAGATTATGTAAAAAACTATAGAGGTCTAATGAGAAAGCAAGATCTAAATAAATGGAAAGATATTTCATGAACTGGAAGACTCAGTACTGTTAAAAATGTCAATGCTTCCCAACTTGACTTATAGATTCAATACAATCCCAATCAATATCTCAGGAAGATATTTTGTTGATATTGAGAAATTTATTCTAAGTTAATACAGAAATGCAAAGGACCTAAGATAATCAACACAATACTGGAAAAGAAGAAAAATATACTTGGAGATTTCATACTACTCAGTTCCAATACTTAATATAAAACTGCAGTATTTGTTGTTTCAAAAACGTGTGCGTTCCCCAGGTGAAATCTGAAACTGGTCCCCGTACACGAAGGGGAAGGAGAGACCTAAGAAAGAGGAAACCCACTCCAGATTGGTAGGTGGCAGGTTTAGTAAACAAGGGAACTTGCATACAAGGCTTATCTTGGGTGACTGCAAGATGAGTATATCTCTGCACCCACCCACCAGAATCTTAAAAGTTTATATAGAGACTTTAACTGGGTTCAGTAACATATTCAGTCCACACGGTCTCAGCAGCACTTTCTCAAGTCTATGTTTTTGATACAGGTCCAGCTATGGGAATGGTGGGCAGAATGTACATTCCAACTATAGGAGAAAGGGTAAGGAGTCTCTTATTGCCTGGGTTCAGCTCTTGGTCAACCAGTGGTCATGTCCTCCCAATGACCTCCTCTAACAGTAATCAAGGCAACATAGTACTAGCAAAAGAATAGATACATAATTCAATAAAACAGAATAGGAAGCCTAGAGACAGACCCACAGAAAGATGATCCAATGGAGAAAAGTTTTTTCCACAAATGGTGCTGGAATATTAAATATTGATATGTAATAATGATAATAAAATAATACCAATATAATAAATAAATCTAATCTCAGAATTTACAATTTTCACAAAAAATAAATAGAGAATATAAATAAAAGAATGCAAAACCACAAAACTTCTAGGAGAGAGAACAGTAGAAAATTTAAGTGACCTTGGAGTTGGGTATGAGTTTCTAGATAAAGTATCCAAAATACAATTCATGAAAAAAAATTGATAGATGGATTTCTTAAAGTGAAAACTTTTCTCTGTGAAAAACAGTTAAGGGAATGAAGAGAAAAACCACATACTGGGAGAAAAGACTGTCAAAACACACATATCTAATAAAGAACTACAAAAGAACTCTGAATAAGAAAAAGGAAGAACCCAAATAAATAGAAACGAACCTGAAGAGAGAACTCACCAAAGAAGACATACAGATGGCAAATAAGCATATGAAAAGATTCTATACATAAAATGCCATTAGGGAGTTACAAATTAAAACAAGATATCATTAAACACCTATTAGATGAACCAAAAACCAAAAATCTGATAATATCATTTCTGGTGCAGAAGTGAAGGAACAGTTACATGCACTACTTGTGGGAATGCAAAATAGTACAACCACTTTGGGAGCATTTGGAAGTTTCTTACAAAGGTAAATATACATTTAACATGTGATTCATTAATTGCATTCCTCAGTGTTTACCCAAATGACTTGAAAAATTATGTCTGCACAAAACTTGCATGCAAATGTTACAGCAGCTTTTTTCACAGCCGCCAAAAATAAAAGATACCAAGATGCCCTTCAGTAGATAAGTGGAGAATCCACTGTGATACATCCAAAATATAGAATATGTATTCAGTGATAAAAACATGAGCAATCAAGCCACAAAAAAAGGTACGAATCTTAAATGCATATTTATAAGTAAAAGGCTAAAAAGGCTATACACTTTGATTCCAATTAGATGACACTCTGGAAAAGCCAAAACTACATAGACAATAAATCCAGTGTTGCCAGGGATTTGGGGAAAGGGGAGGTAGGGTTTAATATATGAAGCACCGGGGAGTTTTTAGGAATGTGAATCTATTAAGTATAATACTATATTTTTGGATAAGTGACAATATTCATTTTTCAAAATCCATTTATCAACATAGCACAAAGTGTGAACCTTAATACTCAAAAATCTTAAAAATAATAATTTAGTAGGTCAGTGACTCCCAGAATGGAATGCAGAATGTGACAAAACAATTGAACTTTATTACAAATATATGAAGCAACCTCACTGAATGGGGTGGGGGAAATGTTCTGAGGTAAGTAACCTCGGAAATGAGTGGAGACTAGAAAACTACAGGGGGAAAAATAAACTATACAAAATCACTGAACTTGAGTTGAAAAAGGTATATCCCATCAGGTATGAGTTAACAATTCTGAATACATATGTTTACTAGAATTAAAGTAAATGGAAGGTGGATGATGAAAAAACAGTTTCCTCACTTTTGTAGTGGTAGCTTAGAGATAAGCAACAGGAAGGAACCAAAATGAATGAAGTGGTAATAAATTAGAATGGGACACATCAGTATCCCATTAGCTAAATATCGATATATATGGTGACATAAGGTCTCTATAAATATAGATATGTATATATACATAGGTTAGTATATACGCATATATATTTTTCCTGCACTGACACTGATAAGGGGGCCTAAAGATACCTCAGTAGCAAAGAGTAAACTTATATTAGGGTTTACTAAGCTAAACCTATATTACTAACTATGTTTACTAACTAAACCTGTATTAGGGTTCTCCAGAGAAGCAGAACTAATAGGATATACATAGACATACAGAAAGAGATTTAAAATGAGGGATTGGCTCACACAATTATGGAGACTGAGAAGTCTCACCATCTGCTATCTGCAAGCTAGAGGCCCAGGAAAGCTGGTGGTGTAGTTCTAGTTTAAACTCAAAGGCCCTAGGACCAGGGAAGTCAATGGTGTCAGTAAGACCAAGTCCAAATGTCCAAGGATCAGGAGAACCAATGTCCAAGAACAGAAGAAGATTTATGTCCCAGTTCAAGCAGAGAGCAAATTTACCCTTCCTCTGCATTACTGTTCTATTGAGGGCCTCAATGAATTGGATGACATCTATCTGTATTGGAAAAGGTCTTTCTTTACTCAGTCTACCCATTCAATGTTAACCTCATCTGGAGACACTCTCACAGACACACTCAGAAATATTTCTACCAGCTATCTGGTTATCCCTTAAGCCAGTCAAGTTGATACATGAAATTAATCATCTTTTCACCTATTGCCCAGATTTTGGTTTCTAAGTCCAAACTCCAAACCTCCAAAATAAGGAACTAGAACTTTGGATAAATGGCTGATTCTAGGACTAAGGCAGGAAATATACCAAATGAGCCTGGAAAAAATCTTGTGGTGCCAAAAAGAGTTCTAAAAACAAAACAAAATTCCACATAATGTGGAATTTAAGGAACCAGAACCAACTGAAAGATCTCCCAAACAATTTGAACAAAATATATAAGCATTGCCTTCTAACCCAAAGTAGAATATAAATATTCATGAATATTTACTACTATAAATAAGTTGTTGAATAAGGAAAGAAGCAAATGAGGGATAAGACACAAATTTCCAGTGCAGAATGAAATCTAATTTATGTAGTTAATTTGCCTTATTGGAGGTGGAAATTCATTCCACAATCTTCAAGTGTTGCTTTCATATTGTGACTTCTCTCCAAAGTGTACAGTATAGAAATAAGGAAAAAGAGTAACTGGACAGTGGGGAAACCTGACAAACCACCACCTCAACCAGAGGATCAGGTTAACAGCAACAATGTCAGGATCCTACATACCCTTGATGTGATGTGCTAAAAATGGCACGTCGCCTCTGGTCTTCCTTCCAAAAGCCCGTGACCTTAGTCTAATCATAAGAAAAACGTCAGACTTTCTAACTCTAATTGAGACAATTCTAACTGAGAAACTTTCTATAAAATACCTGAACAGCACTCTTCACAGCTTTTAAGGTCATTGAAAACACGAAATGCCTTGGAAACTTACAGCCAAGAGAAGCCTAAGGAGACATGAGAGTAAATGCAATATGGTATCTTGGATGAGATCATGGAACAGAACAGGTACACTAAATGAAAGTTAATAAAATCTGAACAGGATGTGGACTTTAGTTAATAACAGTGTTTCAATATGGAGTAATTAATTATAACATATACTAAAGTTAGATGTTAATTTTAAGGGAAACTGAGTGCAGAGTTTATAACAACTGTACTATCTTTGTAATATTTCTGTAAATCTAAAAGTGTTCTAAAATATAAAACTTATTTAAAAAATATATCCTACATCTGTCCACTGAAAAGTTCTAAAAGCTATGATATTCCAAGAGCAATTAGCACACCTAGCACCCAGGTCTTGGTTTGCAACAGCCATTTGACACTTTAAAAAACTAGGACTCTGGGCTTCCCTGGTGGTACAGTGGTTAAGAATCCGCCTGCTAATTCAGGGGACACAGGTTCGAGCCCCGGTCCAGGAAGATCCCACATGCCGTGGAGCAACTAAGCCCATGCTCCGCAACTACTGAGCCTGCGCTCTAGAACCTGGAAGCCACAACTACTGAAGCCTGTGCACCTAGAGACCGTGCTTGGCAACAAGAGAAGCCACTGCAATGAGAAGCCCATGCACCGCAACAAAGAGTAGCCTCCGCTCACTGCAGCTAGAGAAAGCCCGCGCTTTGAAGATACAGCTGAATATAGTTCTCTGGCACGAAAAAAATGCAAATAAAACTGATAAATGTTGTTAGGCAAGAAGCACTCAAAGACGAATGGCATCATGTAAAAAGAATGAACTCTACTTGACAGAGGTCCTATTGGTCACATTTGGTGCAAACTGAGCATCAAAATGAATATTTCTAGTGATCATTAAATAATAAAAGCATGTGAATCCATAATGATGTACAATCAGATAGATATTTAGAGAGAAAAAGGGAATGAACATTTTATACACATTTAGTTCACTTTAATTCCTAAACTTTCCAATACATTTAAAAAATTCATATCAGTAAGTCACTCAAGCCTCATGAGCACAAATGCAATCTTTTAATGTATACACACCCACACAAACACAAGTTTAGATTTTAAAAACAACATAAAACCAAAATACAGTAAACCTTGCAGATAAGCAGATATATATTAGAAATGTTGATTCATAATTAAGCATTTGATAATAATATTAAGAATATCATTTAATCATAAGAGCATTTCATAGTATTTATTAAGGATGAAATAAAGTAATACATTTAAAGTATTTAGATTTATGCCTCATATTCAATATACTTTCATATAGTAATTATTATTTAATAGTGACCATAAAATCAAAATGGTTTGAAAGACAGATATCTATACCTAGCGATTTTTTTATTCATACCCATTCTCTAGGTCACTTGTTTTTAAATTATTTTTTTCCATAAAATTTACTGCACACAATTCCATCTATAGTTTATATTACAGGATATTTGAAGGACGTACATTATCATTTTTTTATCCAAGTAATTTTCACCTTAAGTTTGAATCCGAGTTTCAAGAAATATGTGACACTACATTCTACAGTATTTTTGAAGAACATTTCACTATTTTTCTTTCATTTCATTATATTGCACAGGTATTATCACTCATCCTCTAGGCTTGTTTCAGCAAGATAAAGTTTAGAAAATGTGATTCACTTTTCCCTGGTATGTAACATTACTAGACACATGGAATTTCAGTTCAATGAAACATTCACAGGCTCATTTCTATTAAAAAAATTGTTCAGTGTTGTTTTTCAAGTCTAGAGCAAAGTCAATGTAAAAGAATTATTAGTGTTTATGTAAATCACACACCAATGTACATCACCAACTGAATACTGAAACTCTAAGATGTAAATGGTGATTATTTGTGTTTTAATAAGCCTTTCAGATGAGCAGAAAACTTATTTAATAAAATGGAAAAATGATACACTCGCAACATAAAATAATATATATAGTTACCAAGTCAATACCAATTTTGCTCTATACATTTTCATTAGTTACATACAGTTTTTACTGTTATTATTGAAATATTTTGGAAATTCAACTCTCCACTCCTTTTTCACCATTCATTATGGTGATCAGTATGGACAAAACATAAATGTCAGATGTTTGACTTCCTGTACTTGGAAATTTCCATGCACTTGCCTTGAAATTCCCAATACTACAGACATAGAGAAGACAAATCCCTTTCACATATTTCTGCTAAATTCCCAAGAAATAACTTAAACTATCTGGGCCTCCTAGGAATTTAGGTCAGTGATGATCCAAGCTGGCTGCTGAACAGAATTATTTTGCAGCAGTTTAACTAATAGCCATGCCCAGGTCACACCCCAGATTAGTTTACACAATCAATTAGAATGGGTCCCAGGTATAGATATTTATTTAAAGCTCTAAAAGTAATGTTAATCTGTAAGCATGGCTGAATTGCCTTAGTGTTTTGGCTTAATCATGTTGTTCTCATCCAGCACTGTATTGATTCCAACATGGAACTTAGTCACTTCTTCATGTTCTACAGTGTATATTTAGCGTATACTACTGAATTTGGTATACCTTACCAAATATCATTTGTTAATTACTTAAATATTTGAAGATTAAATAATTTTTCAACAGGCAACTTGGAACTTACAGTCTTGTACTGATTATTTTATGTGTTCCTTTAGCACTTTGAATATAATTCCTAAAGAATACACCACCTTCTATTGTAATGATCTGTAAAATTGCCAGTCTCCTATCATATACTGGGAGCATTATGCAGGCAGAGATCTTTGTACACCTGGATTGATTATATTTCCAGAAAGGCTTAGTCCCTGGCACAAAAATATGCTTAATATATGCTGGATGAATAAATAATAAATAAATGTACCATAATTCTGTGTGGATATTATTTCTTTCCCAAATGTTTTTTTCCCCTAATATCCAATATACAAATACACTGAGATTCTTGGGCAATAGTTGGGTATCTATTTGTAAGTGACAAAACTCCAATTTAAATAGACAAGTAAATATCAAAAATCTTTTCTTCAGTCCAAACAAAAGATTTGAGCTTCTATCAAGGATAAACAAAACTAAGGACATGAAGTCTTGTACACTACTTCTCCCTTCTTCCTCCCCTCCCTCCCTCCCTCCCTCCCTCCCCTCTCTCTCTCTCCTGCCCCCACCCCCAACTACTCATCACTCCATCTTTCTGGATGTGGTCTTCATTTTGTTCAATACATAATCTTCAGAAGCACACCCATTACTACAATGCTAAAAGCAGTTCTGGATTATATATTTTCTATCAAAGCAAAAGGAAAGACTTCCTTGCCATCTCTAGTAAGAAAAACATGCCAAGAAATTATTCAGATTGGTCCAGATAACAAATGAGCTCAGCCTGAATCAGTTATTTTGAGGGTAACAATTGACCCATCCCAGTTTATATGTTCAGCTTTATCCACAGAGGCAAGTCTATCACCATAAGGACAGGGAAAGCACAGGCACAGCAATGAGAGAATGACAAGGTTGGCAGTAACTTCAGATTTTTCTCTATTGTATCTGATAAAGCTTGCATTCAAAGGCTCCAAGACCACAGGTAAACTAAAGATAAAACATGAGAGAAAGAAAAATACAGAGCTATAATGATTGTGTGGTGTGAAATTTAAAAACATATCTGTATTGTTTACATGTTCTTCAAAGTATATTAGACTGAATGAAATGATTAAAGCAACTAATACAGCCAGAAGTAGAGACTGAAAACATTAATAGTGAAAGTGGACATAATGATTAATCAAATGAAAAAGTATTGATGTAGTGGCGAAATTAGTTAGCTAAAATGGAATATTTCGGAGAGAAAGAAAATTTAGAATGTACCTCTTTTTTGTGCTTTCTTTTCCACATAGAAAATGAGACTTCTTGGTGCTTTCAGGCTTGCGGAAAGAAAATTAAGTAGATAGAATTTAAGAGATTTGGAAAGGTGTTCATGAAGGATTTGGAAATGAACAATGATGAACTCTATGATCTGTTAGCATGGTGACACAGTAAAACTTTATGAGTTCAACAGTTTCATATAATCTTCGAGTTAACAAGTTCCCTGTATGTAAAATGGATATGTCTTCCTGACCCAGAAGTAGGAGAAGGGGTGAAGAAGACCAGAAGTAGCATTTATTATCACCTTCTGTGTTAGACTCTATATATTTTTGAGTATAGTTTATTCTCACAACTACCTAGGGATAATAAACCCCATTTAAAAGGTTAGAAAATTTTCTCAGAGAAGATTTAGCTTATCAAAAGTTCACATATGCTGGCATATCTGTTTTTGAGCAGTTATTTATTTATTTTTTTTTTTGCGGTACGCGGGCCTCTCACTGCTGTGGACTCTCCCGTTGCGGAGCACAGGCTCCGGACGCGCAGGCTCAGCAGCCATGGCTCACGGGCCCAGCCTCTCCGCGGCATGTGGGATCCTCCCGGACCGGGGCACGAACCTGTGTCCCCTGCATCGGCAGGCGGACTCTCAACCACTGCGCCACCAGGGAAGCCCTGAGCAGTTATTTTTAAATCTACCTAGACATACACAGAACAGGACAGGACTGTTATGCAAATGAGCAAACAAAACACTTTTAGAATACATAGAGAAGAAAAATAAATTAGAATTTGTTCAACTCTTTTCATGTTTTTATAGAAATTTTCAAATAAACAGAAGCAAGGAGAATAGTATAATGAATCATCATGACCTCATTATCCAGTTTCAATAAAACAGCATTATGCCTTTCTTACTTCATTGCACCCCTCTTTTATTTGTGAAGTATTTTAAAGCACATTATACACAAAATTAAATGAAATTATTAACAGTATATACTAACATATAAGGAATTTTAAAAAAATACAGTATCAAAATGATTAACAAACAAAATTAAATGTAATTCCTTATTATTAGCTAAAAATAATCTCCACTAAATTTTTTTTTTTTTGCGGTACACAGGCATCTCGCTGTTGTGGCGTCTCCCGTTGCGGAGCACAGGCTCCGGACGCACAGGCTCAGCGGCCATGGCTCAGGGGCCCAGCCGCTCCACGGCATGTGGGATCTTCCCAGACCGGGGCATGAACCTGTGTCCCCTGCATCAGCAGGCGGACTCTCAACCACTGTGCCACCAGGGAAGCCCTCCATTAAATTTTTACTGATAGTTTTATAAATATTATTTTTAGCTAATTTTATTTATTTTTAGAATTTAGATCCAAATGAAATCTATGTATTATATTTGGCTTACATCTCTTTAGTCTGTTTCATTTTTCCCCTGTGGCATTACTTTAAGAAAACATGTCACTTGTCAGAAAGAATTTTCCATATTCTGGGCTCAGCTGACTGTATCTTTACAGTGTCATTTAGCATGTTTTTCTCTCCCAGTCTTTCTTCTAAACTGATAGAGTTAAAAGTGTGATCTATGTTCAATGTTTGGAAAGAATATGCCATGGGTAGTACTGTCTAATTCATATTATATCATATCAGGAAATACATGATATTTGTTTGCCTATTGTTTAATAATTTTAGCATTGATGAGAAATTCAAGTGCAGTAGCCTGATCCTTCTATAATATTCCACATCAACATCCCACAATGGTTAGCAGCTACTGATGACTAATTAGCATTTATTAGCTGTGATTTCTCTAGAAGGTTGATTTTTCATCAGCATCCATTTGGTTACCCTTAAATACTCTCCAAATATGAACAGCACGATAAGTACCTGATTTTATTCATAAATCACAAGATTATATATTATTATCATATTATGTATGTATAATAAAGGGTTATATACATGACATGTATAATATCAGGAAACTGCCGTATGGAGTTCAAAAAATGTCATGGAGATAATATTTATTTGTTTGTCATGCTTTTTATGAGAGTTGAAGCAATGGGAGTGAATGTGTTTGACCAAAGACAGAGAAATGACAGCAAAAACAATAGAAGGCCAATAAAAATATCTGAAGTAAGTTTACATTTTTAGGGTAGACTATAACAGAAGTTGAGATGGTAAAGGATATAGAAACCATTTGGCTTGAGAGGCAGCCAGGAAACCAGTGAATATTCACTACTTGGAAAGTAAAAGAAAAAGATATTTGCATCAGGAGAAGGTTAATGTTTGGGAGTTTCAAAATATAAAGTAGAACTAGATTTGACACAAGGTAAACATTATTAACGTTTGAAAACTAATGTCCCTAGATTAGAAAAGATTAGAAAAGTTTTGCCAAAACTGAGTAATGGCCCCGAGAAAGCATTTATATCTACGTCTATGTATATAGACAGACACACATATAGGAAAAGACAAAGAGTGTGTGTGCGTGTATGTGTTTACTTGTATGATGAAAGGTATGTGGCTAATGTTGTTTTTTCCTATATAATTACTCAAATAACTAATTGGCAAATTTCCTTTGAAAAGTATTTCATGGGGGGATGTGTCCCTATGGCTCATTTTACTTATCCTGAAGGAAGTCATTTCAACAAAATCCAATGCAAATTATTTCAAATCATGTGGACTTATCTGATTATTACATGATTGAGGGATCCCTTGAAGCACAAAATGTTGTTAAATACATTATTACAGACTCTTTACCAATAATTTATGCCTTAACAGTATCATTTCATCAAAAACAAAAATTCCTCAGTGGAGTGTTAATGTTATGGTCTGCATTTTATGGAATTACTTTATGATGATAAATTTACCAAAGGAAGGATGGCCTTTATTGTTTCACATTTATTTTGCTCAAATAATTATTGCGTCTGTCCCATCACTCTTCATGCTGGTACCCAGAGACTGTACCAAGTGCTTTCATATAAGAGCTGCTTTTCATATTTTCAGTTTCAGTACTGCATAATATTCAGTGTATCATTCAATTTCTACTCTCTAAAGTGCTTTATGAATATCCTATACCGTCATTATTCCTCTCAAATTAGCCTACTAAATATTCCTCATATGACAATATACAGGGGATCTATGAAAGCTGCAGGAAAACAAAACAAATTAAAAATGATCCTTGTTATTCAAATGCTAAGAAAACTCAAGATTTTTAATGTTACGTTAAAACAAATCAATGTATTATGTTATGTTATTTTACGTTAAAACAAATCAATGTATTATGGAGTAAAATGTAAATTTCACATGAACTTATAAGGAAATTATTAAACCTCAAAGAAAATTAAGGGTTGCAGTAATGGTTTCTAGGTGTGTCCTCTAGACCCCTGGAGGTCCATGCTTACTTTTTTCTAACATGATAATTTCTTCAGGAAGGAAGAAAGGAAAGAAGGAAAAGAAATAAAATGTGAATAAAGATATGTGCATTACAGCTATATTTGTAGAATACCTATCCTTTAAATTATCCTTCAGGAGGGGTGGGATAGGGAGGGAGGGAGGGAGGGAGACACAAGAGGGAAGAGATATGGGAACATATGTATATGTATAACTGATTGACTTTGTTATACGGCAGAAACTAACACACCATTGTAAGGCAATTATACTCCAATAAAGATGTAAAAAAAAAAAAACCCAAAAAAACCCCCAGTAAATTATCCTTCAAATTTGCTTATTCATAGCTTTTGTAACTAATTTTACTTTTTGATAACTCCCAACCCCTTGCTCAAAATAGTTTTGTTCATTATTCTCAAAAAGTTTTCCAATTTGTTTATGTGAGTTCTTGCTTATTTTGAACAATTGGTGATAGTCGCAGATGGGCTTAAGAGATAAATAAAGAGGAGAAAGTAAAGAGTGGAGATGAAGGAGAAGGATGAGGAGGAAGAGGAGGAGAAGAGCTATGTCTTGTTCTGTCCTTGTCTTTCAAGTCTACCACATGTTACATGAGATGCTAAAAATCTAATAACCTTGAATTCACTCACCCCCAAATCTGTTTTATTCTCCTTGTTTCTGGATTACATGCACCCTTTTAACAGAAATTGCTGAACAGTTTTCAGCCTACTACACTCTCCCTATCAAGGATTTTACAGAGTTTCCCTGGTGGCGCAGTGGTTGAGAGTCCGCCTGCCAATGCAGGGGACACAGGTTCATGCCCTGGTCCGGGAAGATCCCACATGCCGCGGAGCAGCTGGGCCCGTGAGCCATGGCCGCTGAGCCTGCGTGCCCAGAGCCTGTGCTCTGCAACGCAAGAGGCCACAACAAGTGAGAGGCCCGCGTACCACAAAAAAAAAAAAAAAGATTTTATGTATGTGTTTTCAATCAACCGTCCATCCATCTAGTAAATATTTATTGATAACAATCGATATATAAACTGAAATATCTCCCTAAGGTAGTGATCTCAACAGAGGCACAATTTTTGCTTAACATTTCATCCTCTCTTTTTAAGAGTGCTATATGACTATTCTAAATGATTTTTTAAAATATAGTTAAATGTTTACTTTATAATGTTTTCACCAGGAAATGTAGCCAAAATTGTGGCATATATGGCATTGTAATCAGGGCAATTTGAAAACTTGAATAAAGTATGTTTCTCAAATAATTTATACTCATTGAACTATATTCATACCTTTAAATAAGACTAAATATATTCATTAATCCATAACACAACTTTAACATACACTGGTTAATACACTGGTAACACATGAAATAGTAAATGAGCTGTTTCTTTCAGTATTTATTCAAAAAAAACTTCATTTGCTAAAAAAAATATTTATTTACTGCTTGCCAGAAACTAAGCTAGGTAATGTAGCCAATAGAGAGAAGAATAAAACAAAGAAGATCACAGAGTAGTAGAGTATATTGGGATAAATGATTTTCAGAAGGCCTCATGCCCCAGGTGGACATGGCTACTTGTATTATTCATTTCTGTGCTAGTGGCTTGGAATTAATCATAGAAATGTCATGTATGGGACAATGCTGGTGAAACTATTGTGTAATCACTCATGCCTTAGAATCTCCTGGGTTGAGCAGATATGTGTGAGAAAATGACAAGGAAATCACAAGGGTCAGACTGGAGATACATGAGAAAGGCCAGGAATTTTTCCAATAATGGATTATAGGCAAAATGACCCATGAAGGACTGATCTCTTTACAGATGACTGGGCAGTGTCTAAGTTACAAGAGAATATCCCATCTATGACTTTCAGGGGCTAAATATTGAAGACATAATGCCAGATTGCCTAGTTAGAAGGGTTTGTTAGCTGCAGTGGTGACTCTCCAGTGACAAGTGACTGAGGAGGTTCATTCCAATTTATCAGCAATTTCTGTTCCATGCTGTTTCCTGGGGGTCCACAATCCTGGGCACTTCTGACTAGAGCGGTTTCCTAATCTCAAGGGCAAGGAGTAGGGTAGATTTTGAGAGGTTTTATCATATGATTGGTTTCACCACTGTACCCCCATAAAAATTTTTTGCTTTAAGAAAAAAGAGTGCCAAGAATATTTGAATTGATCAACTTCAAGGAATTATTGAGGGAAGAAAACATCAGAGGAAATGATAAGAATGTTAGCTTCTCTTTGTGGTGTCAGAAGTAATACAAATATTAAGAAATACGATTATCTTAAGTGAATAGCACTATATTACAATAAATTTTGAGAATTATGAGAAGTAAAAATAAGAATAATCAGTGATGCCTTGGTCTACTCTGTTTCCCCACTTCCTCCAATTCCTTCTCTGTTCTACTTAGCCTAAATTATACATCACTACATCCATGAATGTCTTCCTAATGAGCTTACCTGGAAAAGTACTATCACCTACTTCTAAGTTTTTTAATATTTTGCACTTTCTTATTTATAGCACTTATCACACTTGACCATATACTGTAATATTTTGACCTAAAAGAAAAACATAAGTGAAAGAGTTCAGAACAACTGCTTTATAACTCCTTATTGCTAATAGTGTTTCAGCATGTACCTTTACTTTGTTTACCCTTACAATGGGCTCTTAGGTCTATGTAGTTTCTTAAGGGCAGTTACTGTGTCATTTAATCCTTACAACCGAGCCAAAACTTTCACATATATTTCAGAATAGTCTGATTGTTATCAAAGAATAATAAATATTTACTTTTCTTCTGTTTTCAGTTAGCCATCTAATAAGTTAATTCATTCTAATGTAATCATGGGAATGTCCATTATTAATAATATGTCCATAGGGAAAATTGATATATTAATGTGGCACCTAGCATCTTAAATGCAGTGATATTTAAAACACTTCCAGAGAAGGCTAGGGTTCATTCAGTAGAAGTGCTTTGGAGATCACTGTTGGGGACAGGGCTAGGTGAGGTTGTTGTGAAAAAATAAATGGACTACTCCTCATCCCAACTTTAACCAGTGTAGCTCAATTTTTATTATAAGTTAACTTGGCCCTGTCTAATTCAATAAAAAAATCAACTGTTAAAAATAGTTTGAAAGCCATTGGTGTAGTAATTGTAACAAAGGTAGTGTTTGATCAATCTCAGTTTTAATTCTGGTTCTGCCACTTAGAAGCTTACAGACCTTGAAATAGTTATCCTTTCTCTTGTCCTACGAAAATCAGATGATTTACTCCTACCATCCTTCAGATACACCTGATGAACAATTTCCCATTCTTCCCAAGAAAAATCTCGGTCCTAAGGTTGACCAGTTGCGGACTGAAAATGTCAACTGGCATTTCAGCATTACATGTTGGTTTTGTGGGCAGGAACACAGTTAGTTGAAGCAAATTCTAAATTTTCCTAACTTCCTATGGAACATCATTTTACCAAGTCTACTAATACTGCAGTTCTTTTTATGAACTTCAAGACTCATATCCTCTCTGATTTCTTAGTTAACATATTTTCCCTGAAGACACAATTATCTAAGCTAAGATTTTTCCCATTAGTTACATAAAAACATTGTTGTTTATTTCATTATGTGTCGGCAGTTAAGATTGAAAACCATGATTTAGGCTGAGATCTAAAACAGCTAATTAAACTGTCATAAAGAATGTACATATCATTAGACTTAGAAGTTGAAACTAATTTACATAAAATGGAAATTTATTTCAGGCTAGGTATCAAAATCATGGGTCCATTTTGATTTACCACTTTCTATTTACCACTTAACCACCATCTGATCTACTTATGAAACTGATCGACTTATACTCCTGCCCCATGAATGAAAGAGATCCTATGGAGTCTTTTCCAAACATATCTTTGGGTTGTAGAGATCAAGCTGTTACTTCAGGCAGTCAAATAAGTAATAAACGGTCCATCAGGAAAGGTGATACTGAGAACCAGGTTTGATAATTTTGCCTTCCTACACAATCAAACTGGGCTTGATCCAAAATTCTTTAACTTTCTACTGGTGTAAAATTGAGCTCATTAATGTCCATAAGAGTAAAAGTGCTCAACTATAAAATGGATATAATAACCACCTACTGTGATTGAGTAGTGCTTGAAAAACATGAAACACTGTATGTGACATAAACAATCAATTATAGTCATTCAGAAATGGATATAGACAGAAGATAAACTGAACTGAGAGAAATGCTTTATTATTTCATTTACCATTTTCACCAGTACTGCTTGCCTCAAATTTACTTAAACTATGATTCAGTTTGTGTCAAATATGAGTTAATAAAAAATATCTTCATATATAATCATTAAGGTCTGTACCCTCTGAAATAACATGGTGAATATGCAATCTCAGAATCAGAATCAGAAATATTCTTTGTACCTTTAGAATTTTTATTGAATTATAAAATACATATAGAAAATGTGGAACCGAGTTCTGTGGAATCCTATAGTAGGTACTTATTTGCTTTTGGCCACTTTCCACCAATATTTTATCTGTGAGATGTTATGTAGTTTTCTATGGTATGAATATACCACAATTACACACTATAACACAGATGGATACTTCAGTTATTTTCATTTTGGAGAACATATATACCTGATTTCATTGGGTGTTTAACTAGTAATTGAATTGCTGACTTATGGGTTAAATATGGGTTTAGCTTTGTAGGTAATGCCACATGTTTTATTCAAGTTATTAGTATAACTTACTTTGCTGTGACAGTTATGATAATTCAATTTTTCCTACATCTTATCAATATTTGATATTGTCTGCCTTTTAAAAATTTAGTCATTCTTTTGGGTGTATAATAATTTGCATTGTGGTTTTAATTTACATTTCCCTAATAACTAATAAAATTCAGTTCCATTTCAAAGCCTTATTTATCATGTTTTTTTTTCTGTTGCATGAAATGCCTGTTGAAATTCCTTATCCATCATTTTATTAGTTTGTCTGCTTAAGTTATTTGTGTGAAGAGTTTTAAAATATATTATGGATTTGAGTCTTTTGATACGTGTGTATCAATTATACCAATACATGCATATTTATAATGGATATAAAGGATTTAGATATGAGTCTTTTTAGTCTTTCTGTGGTTTTGTTTAATAAATAGAGATAAATAGATATAGAGACTATACTACAAAGCTACAGTAATCAAAACAGCATGGTACTTGCACAAAAAACAGACACACAGATCAATGGAACAGAATAGAGAGCTCAGATAAACTCATGCACTTATAGTCAATAATCTACAACAAAGAATGCAAGAATATATAATAGTGAAAAGACAGTCTCATAAATAAGTGGTGCAGGGAAAACAGGACAGCTACATGTTAAAGAATCAAATTAGAACATTCACTAACACCATACACAAAAATAAACTCAAGATGGATTAAACATCTAAATGTAAAACATGAAACTATAAAATGCCTAGAAGAAAACAGAACACACTTTGACATTTATTTTGGCAATATTTTTTTGGATCTGTTTCCTAAGAGCAAAAATAAACAAATGGGACTTAATGAAAAGGTTTTGCACAGCAAAGGAAACCATCAAGAAAATGAAAAGACAACCTACTGAATGGGAGAAAGTATTTTTAAATGATATATCTGATAAGGGGTTAATATCCAAATTATGTAAAGAGCTCATACAACTCAATATCAAAAGCAAACAATCTGATTAAAAAATGGGCAGATCTGAAAAGACATTGTTTTCCAAAGAATATATAAATGTCCAACAGGGACAGGAGAACATGCTCAACATTGTTAATCTAATTATCCAAGAAATGTAAATCAAACCCACAATGATATATCACCTCACACCTGTCAGAATGACTATCATCAAACAGAACACAAATAACAAGTATTGGGTAGGATGTGGTGAAAAAGAAACCCTATTACACTGTTGGTGGAAATTTAAATTGTTGCAGCCACTATGGAGAACAGTATGGAGGTTCTTCAAAAATTAAAAATAGAACTACCATATGACCCAGCAATTCCACTCTTTGGTATATATCCAAAGAAAAAAAACACTAATTTGAAAAGATACATGCACCGCAATGTTCACAGAAGCATTATTTACAATAGCTATGACATGAAAGAAATCTAAGTGCCCATCAACAGATAAATGGATAAAGAAGATGTGGTATGTAAATCTACAACAAAATATTACTCAGCCATAAAAAAGAATGAAATTTTGCCATTTGCAACAACATGGATGGACCTGGAATGTATTATACTAAGCCAAACAAGTCACACAAAGAAAGACAAATACTCTGTATTATCACTTACATGTGAAATCTAAAAAATGAAACAAATGAATGAATACAACAAAACAGTACAGACTCACAGATATAGAGAACAAACTAGTGGTTACCAGTGGGGGGAGAGAGGTGGGGAGGGGCAAGATAGGGGTAAGGAATTAAGAGATATCAACTACTATGCCTAAAATAAATAAGCTACAAGAATATATTGTACAACACAGAGAAATATAGCCATTATTTTGTAATAACTTTAACTGATGTATAATCTATAAAAATATTAAATCACTATGTTGTACATCTGAAACCAATATTCTATTGTAAATCAGCTATTCTTCAGTTAAAAAGACCATCCTTATTCCAATGCACTATGATGTCAACTTAGGTATAAATAGGTGACAATGAATGTGTTATTTCCAGATGCTCTTTTATGTTCTATTCTTTTTTTTTTTCCTGCGGTATGCGGGCCTCTCACTGTTGTGGCCTCTCCCGTTGCGGAGCACAGGCTCCGGACGCGCAGGCTCAGCGGCCATGGCTCATGGGCCCAGCCGCTCCGTGGCATGTGGGATCTTCCCAGCCCGGGGGCACGAACCCGTGTTCCCTGCATCGGCAGGCGGACTCTCAACCACTGCGCCACCAGGGAAGCCCTATTCATCTATTTTTTTCCATCATCGCACCAGTAACAAATACCAAACAGTCTTAATCCCCATAGCTTTATGTACAAATATTGATAAACTAGGGGTATAAATTTTCAGGCTTTGTTCACTGCCTTAAAGATGGCCTTTATGCAATAAATTTATCTTTAAATGCTAGAATCAGTTTGATAATTTCTACAAAACAACTGGGTACATTGATAGAAATTGCCATAGATCTATAGACTAATTTGGAGTCAACTTTAATAATTTGAAGTTATCTCAATACTTTATTCCTAGACTTTAACATGTGTATGTTATATGAAAAAAGCTTTTCAAAAAATTTATATATTCTATTTATTTGTTGCTGATTGTTTCTATTATCAATTTTTATGTAACACAAAATACCCCTAAGTATAATGGCTTAAAATAAAGACAACATTTGTCTTGTTCACAATTCTTTTACATGTACAAGCACATGGGAGAAAGGTAACCTTGGCTTCTCTAGATGTCAGTGAGGCTCGCTCAAAGGCACTTCATTCTGGCTGTCAGCTGTACTGTCTACCAGAGAAAGACACACTCTATGGGGAAGAATGATATCACTTTGTGTCTTTACATTTTTAAAAGATAAAAACCTTGAAACACCAAAATACTGTAATCAAAACCAAGACATTAAAACAGACAAAAGATCCAGGCTTAGATTTAATACAGAATCTGGTGTTAGCTGCCAAGGTCTTTAACAATATTGTCTTCCAAAATTTACCAGAGGTTAGAATCAATTTTTTAAGAAGTGAAATGTAATTATTATAATTATAAAGTATACAATGAGCTATTTAAAAGGCACATAATTTTCTTGAAAAGTAAAAACTATATTTTTAAGATATACTGCATTTTGTATTGAAATATGACATTTAAAATATCCTGGTATCTTTTATCTCAAAATTATTCTTGCAATAATCAGATTTAAATTTCTAATACAACCCAATTTAAGATTTATTGAGGCAAAGTTATCATTGACAATAACTGTAATCCTGTTTTGATAAGAAGCAGAATCAGGCAACTAAATTAAGACAAGAACTCTGCTCATGAACCATAATTATACGTTTAAAATACTTGTACATTACTGCCTTTAAGTTTGTCACCTCTGCTTATGGTAAGATTTATTTGAGTTATACAGCATTCTTTATGGAATAGGGACTTCTCTGTGTCATAAGTATCATTAGCAATTTTAATGTCTGTTATGAAGAAAATGTGATATGTGTTATAAAACAAATGCACATCTTTTCCAATGGAGAAGAATGAGATGAAAAGAAGGAAAATGAGGCTGAACCATAAGCTGTCACTTTTTGCACATTTATTAACAACACTCTTAGTGTAACTTCCATCTTAGTTCCTGAATAAAATAATGATAGCGATTATCAATCTTATACTTTATAGTTGTTTACAAGTTTATAAAGTAAGTTTTAATAGCTATGATTTATTGAATGCCTGTCACATATAATGATGTTTTATAAAACTGTAATCTCTAATGTCATAGTTACACTTATTCCCATTTTTGCAACAGGAAAATGAGGCTTTGATGACTTAAGGAAGTCACACCTATTGTAAGAACCAGATCTGGGATTTTCTGCCTTTCCGATTCCAAGGTCTTGCTTCTTAAGCACCATAAAATACTACCACGTACAGTAACCCTTAGATCCTAACAACACCGGGAGATTTTTAAGGATTTTTTTCTGTTCATTTCATAGGTATAAAACTTAATGATGAAACAATAAGTGATAATTAGATTATGATGTAGAGAAAATATCTGCCCAATTCAATTGACTGCAAATCTGATTTTCTCTTTTTCCTTATAACTATTATATCCTTTAAAAATTGACTTTTACTTAGCTTTATTGGTGTTTTGCTGCATTAGGTCTGAATTTCACACAGTATTGTTTTAGTTGGATGTTTGTGGTCAGCATCATAAACAAAATTAAAAATCACATTAAACACCAGAGTTATGAAGGTGCACTGATTTAATCTAGATTGCTGCAATTAATCTACTTGAAACATCTCTTCAAGGAAAAATGGTTCATCCTAAGAAAGAAGAGAGGTATTCTGCTGTGCTTAAAAAACTCAAGACCAAATTCTAATTAAAACCAAAAATAATACATGCACCCCAATGTTCATAGCAGCACTATTTACAATAGCCAGGTCATGGAAGCAATCTAAATGCCCATTGACAGACGAATGGTTAAAGAAGATGTGGTACATATATACAATGGAATATTACTCAGCCATAAAAAGGAACGAAATTGGGTCATTTGTTGAGACGTGGATGTATCTAGAGACTGCCATACAGAGTGAAGTAAGTCAGAAAGAGAAAAACAAATATTGTATATTAACGCATATATGTGGAATCTAGAAAAATGGTACAGATGAACCGGTTTGCAGGGGAGAAGTTGAAACACAGATGTAGAGAACAAACGTACGGACACCAAGGGGGGAAAGCCGCGGGGGTGTGGGGATGGTGGTGTGATGAATTGGGCTATTGGGATTGACATGTATACACTGATGTGTATAAAACTGATGACTAATAAGAACCTACTGTATAAAAAAGTAAATAAAATAAAATTTAAAAATTAAAAACAAAAACCTGAATCACTTTGCTGTATATCTGAAACTAATACAACATTGTAAATCAACTATACTTCAATTTAAAAAAATAATATGAATATGACTGTATTGATATTAATAATATATGTGATTATAAAAGTATAATATAAATTTGCATATTTATAAAAAACAAAAATAAATGTATTTTCTATTATCAATGGCTGGAAACACTTCTTCAAAAGTTTTTCTTTATTGAAGTGTAGCTGATTTATAATATATTAGTTTCAGGGGTATGATACAGCAGTTCAATACTTTTATAGATTATACTCCATATAAAGTTATTATAACATATTGCCTATAATCCCTGTATCCTTATAACTTACTTATTTTATACCTAGTAATTTGTACTTCTTAATCACCTTCACCTACCATGGCCCTTTCCCAACCACCCCCCCCTCTGGTAACCATTAGTTTGTTATCTGTATCTGTGAGTCCATCTCTGTTTTGTTATAGTCATTTTTCTTATTTTTTAGATTCCACATATAAGTGAAAGCATACTGTATTTGTCTTTCTCTGTCTGATTTATTTCACTAAGCATAATACCCTCCAGGTCCATACATCTTGTTGAAAATGGTAAAATTTCATTCTTTTTTATGGCTGAGTAGTATTCCATTGTGTGTGTGTGTGTGTGTGTGTGTGTGTGTGTGTGTGTGTGTAAAAACACATATATATACATACATATACATACATATACATACCACAACTCCTTTATCCATTCACCTATTGATGTATAGTTGTTTCCATAACATGACTATTGTACATAATGCTGCTATGTATATTGGGGTGCAAGTTAGTGTTTTCATTTTCTTTGGCTAAATACCCAGGAGTGGAATTGCTGGAGTATATGTTAATTCTATTTTTAACTTTTTGAGTAACCTCCATACTGTTTTTCTTAGTGGCTGTACCAATTTACATTTCCTCTGACAGTGTACTAGGGTTCCCTTTTCTCCACATCACCCCTAAAACTTGTTATTTCCTTTTTCACAACAGCCAGTCTGACAGGTGTGAGGTGATATCTCATTGTGGTTTTGATTTGTGTTTCCCTGATGATTACAGATGTTGAGCATCTTTTCATGTGCCTGATGGCTATCCGTATATCTTTTATGGAAAAATGACCATTGAGGTCCTCTCCCCATTTTTTAATATCTGGTTGTTTGATTTTTGATATTGAGTTGTATGAATTCTCTATGTATTTTGGATATTAACCCCTTATCAGACTGGTAAATTATTTTTAAAGCACTCAAAGTCCATACTCAAGAATTGGAACAATGGCAATGAGTTTTGGATTAATTTATAAATATATGTATATATTTAAGGCCAAACTGTGGAACTAGAGAATTTCTACTATATGATCTATCACATGCATTCTTCTACTTTATTAGAACAGACATCATATTGAAACAATAAACATAGGAAGCCTTCACTTCTTCTTTGATGTATATTGCTAAATATCTGACTGGCTCAAATATAAAATAAACTTTGGTATGTTTATACTTGAAAAGAAATCCATACTCATTCTACATTGAAATTAAGAAACATGATACAACCTAATATATTTTAAAAATATAACTTAACATGAATTTTACATATGGTGGTTCTTGATTGACCAGGCTTTCAATTCCAACAATTATTAGTCATACTAGGCTGGGCAATTTATTCATTGATTAGGATCAATTCTCACATTTAAAGGAGGATGCCAATTTAGCCAATGGGAAATGCAGAGCAGTTATTCTTTTAGGAACCCATTGGCAAGTGTCTCACTGATCCACATAAACCCTGGAGTGGTAAGCAACGGATCATCCTGTGCTTAGACTTGCATTATCCACCAGGTTTCATTGCTTTAGACTGTTAACTAACAGTGAAATCTGGCTAATAACCAAGGAAAGACTCAAGATCAAGATAGGCCTCCATCTGTTGTAGGATAAACAGGTTAGAGACAAGAAAAAAACTTTACAGAAGTGACAACAATTTTCTATTTTGAATTCCATAATAAGTTCTTGAGAATCAGCAAAGAAGACTAAAAAGGGAACCAAACAAAGAATACATGCCATAACAATAACGGAAAGTGGAATAGAGAGAAAATGTAAATAACCTTGTTTCTGATCCCTAGAAGACAAGAAGGGAAAGATAAGGGTCTCAAAATCTGGGAATAAGATAGAAAAGATTAAGCAGTTCAGGTTTCCTGATAGATGAGATAGAAATCGAGGAGCTACTGGGATAAAGGGAGTCAGTCAAGCTCCTTTGGTGGCAAATTATATGATGCCAAGCATTCCGGAGAGCAGGTAAGCCAATCCCACTCAGTCCAGATTAAGTGAGATGAGGTCCAAGTCCAGCAGTGCATCAGATCAGTTTGGGAAAGGCATTTGGATCATATTCTTAGTGGAATGGGATACTATGGGAGAGTTTAAGCAAATAAGTGATGTGATGTGATTTACCTTTGTGAAAGACCCCTCTGGCTGCTCGGCAAACATTGAGCAGTAGGAGCATATCAGAGAAACCAGTTAAAAAGCTCTTATTGTAATCTTGGTGGGGATAAATATTGGTTAGTCTAGAACAATGGTTGTGTAAAAGGTGAAAATTGAGGAAATTTACAACTTAATTTTAGAAACAGAGTCAAAAGGAAGAATCAGAATAAGTGACAGGATTTGGTCTTAAGCAACTGAAAGGGTGTAAGTGTCAACTGCTAATGGAAAACAGTGAAGGATTTGACAGACTAGGGGAGGAGTAGGAAAAAAAAATCAACATTTCTGTTTTAGACATGGAGAGATTAAGTTGCCTTCTGGGTATCAGGCTGGATGGAGGACCTGTCTAGCAGGCAATTGGATACATGAAGTTTGAGTTCAGGGGAGACATTATATATATTCATATATAATATAATAATTATATTATTGTATTATAATATATTACTATAATTTTACAGATATAATTTATATATAAAGCCTCTCCTAAATATATGTGTGTACATTTGAAAAGATATATAACACATATGTGATGTATGTATGTGTGTGTGAGAGAGAGAAGAAGAAAGAGAAAGAAATAGAGAAAGAGAGAGACTAAATGTGATTACTTAACATTCCAGGAACTCTGAAACCTTGATTTCACATTCAGTCACCCTGCTTTACAATCTACAACACATTATCTGGCTTAATTATATGAGAAAAGAGCCAATTTAGCAGTGGCTCTGCTCTATGATATAATCTAGTCCATTTCATACTTCACACAGATAAAAATGAAGGAAAAGCAATTTGAAACATTTTTAGTGACTGTTTCAGTAATTATGTATATTTAATTTAATGAGGAATACTATATGCTTATTAATATTTTAAAATATGGGAGTTAGCTACTCATACAGGAAGTTTTGATAAATTGGATACAATGAAATTAATTGGAAGTTAATTGGAATTTAATTAATTGGAATTCAATTGAAATTCCAATACATATATCTAACTAAGTATTCAGGCCCACAACATAAAAGCTACCACAAATCTATTTTTAAAAGTAGACAATGCAACAGTAAGATACATAAAAGGCTCAGGGAGAAATTTCACACATGATGATATGAAAGAAGTCAATAAATAGAGCTTAACTTTGACATCAGTGAAATGCAAATTAATACCACAATATGGTATTGCTATTCATTTACTAAAATGGCTAACATGAAAAGAAAAGGCAGATTATATCAATACCAACTAGGATGTGCAAAAAACAAAAGGCATTATAGATTAGATTAGATTAGATAGCTCTATCTATCTAATCTAATCTATCTAATCTTATCTACCTCTCTATCTAATCTATGTATCTACCTACCTACTTACCTATCTCATACTGATGGCAAATGACATATGCCAAAATGTCTAGAAGAAAATATATCAAATCTTATTACCTAGAGGTAGATAGGAGTATCATAGCTTCTTGCTTTTTGAAATTTGGAAGGTCCTTAGGTGCTTATTAATTTGTCTAAACACAAGTGTCCATTTATTCTCAGATTAAACTTGATTTGTAACTACATATTCAAATGGTTTACTGGCACATTTACTTTAAAAGATCGAATCAGTATTCTTTGTATGAAAGGAATATTAAAGCATACCTATGATATAGTGAAATATCTTAGCATTAACCAAGAATACATTCATCTCAGTTTCTTGGTTATGAATACCTTATAAACACAGAACTGTCATCACCTCCAGCTCAATCCTGTTTCACCTATCCAAGAAGTTCACACTTGTAGCTTGTTAGAAATAAACAGCATGAAAGACATTCAGTCTCAATGTGACTAAAACCTTATCACCACAATCATGAGGAAACTCTTTCCATCTTTATTATTTAGATGAAATTTTCCTCCACCTTTAATTACATTTTTTTCTATTTTGTATAAATACTACTTTACCAGGCACTTAGTTCTTCCATGCAAACCACAAATAAACACAACATAAACCCAGTTCACATGCAAATACACAGTAATGTTCAAGTTACATTTCTGATTAAGTTCCATTTAACAGGAAGAAAATGTTAGAAGAGGTTACAAGACATACCAGAATATTAGAATATTAACATCCACACATCTACCTTAGGTGGTCATTTACTTTTAACCACAGTACATAAAGATTTAATTTTTGCTATGCTTTGCATGGGGAAACATATTTTAAGATTTTAAAGTATTTTTTTCTTCAATATATTCAACAATCCCTTTTCTCAAAGACTAGGCAATAGAAAAATAGAAAACGTTCTTATCAGCAAAAGTAACACTTGTGCTGATCTATTCATGGAGAATCAAATACAATAAAACATGTTATAAATCACTTTTCAGTTCCCCAATCCAGTTATATAGTAAGTCAAACAAGGAACTCTAAAAAGTAAAGTCTCAAACATAGGTTTTACTATAATAATGACAACATTAGACAGAGATGGTTTTCTTTACCCAGACTTATTTGTATTTCTCAATATTCTAACAAAGGTCTACAAAAAGGCAATTTACAAATAGGGAACCTCTCAGCTGATATGTCCTTACAAACAGAGCAAAAAGTAGTAGCTAAAAGCTACAAATGATGTTTTTGAGATAGAGAACAATACAGGGCAGCAAACCATAATGGAATAACTCTGCCATATTATGTAAATACTTCAATTTCTAGTCCTCACTTCCTTCATCTTTACAGATGAGGAAGATGGTGAAAACTCTAACCTCCTGTGTTGTTTGACAGGATAAAATTATATGTAAGTTAAAATACTTTAAGCACAGTTCCTGACAAAATATTCCATAAATAATAGTATTAATATAGCATTAGGATAAACTTCTGTAAAATTTTTAGTATTAATTTTAGAATTTGTAGTCACTCTTTCATTCTTCAAAATACATATACCTTCTTTCCCCTTCTAAAATCTCTAACATGTTAATTCCCATTATCACTGTCATCTGTTATATCCCGGTTCTCATTCAGATATCAATTATTCATTAATTTATTTGTATCTGTGTTGATTCATAGGTAGCTATTTTATTAAATGGGTTAAAACCATTATTGAAAATTTTCTTTGATGCTCAGATTGTCCAAGATTTGGCCAATGGGAGGACATTCAAGCCTGTTTCTGTATCTTCTTGACATGTCCCCACTGTTTTTTTGAGTACTTGATTGCTTTCTGATACAAAAAGATACCCTAGGTTCATCTTATACTTACCCTTCCCAGCCACTCAATCAGTCATTTTCAGAGGAATCTTTGTCCCTTTTTATGTTCTTTAGAGGCCAAGGTTTAGGTGTTAGCTGTACTCATCACTACGATGGTGTTGCTGCTCCTACATTCTATCATTGGACAGAAATATGCATACACACAGCAATTTCCACCTATGTTTATTTCTATATGTATCTACATATTTTAAAACTATGAGTTTAGACCTGTACCTCCAATTACAGTCCGGTATTACAGGCTTTAATCTAGTTTTCTCCCTTTTCATATTTGTAACATCTTTCTCTGAAAGAGATATACTTAGATCCCTTATTCGTAATATATTTACTCTTTTGATCAATCTCCTGGTGAATCTCCCTTCATCACCAACTCTATCCCCATAAAGTGCCTCCATCACCCTGCTTAAACTACAACCACCTAACTATGGGTTTCCTGCCGAATCTGCTTGGACGGTGACATCTGTTCTGGATCATCCCCATATGTGCTCTGACTCCCTATGCTAAGCAGTCCCCTGCGTGGACTCTACCTTCACCTTGCTTGGATTCTAATTTGCTGTTTCAAGCCAGGTGCCTCATCCCCAACTTCTGACACAGACGTTTGCCTCTAATCTGCCCCATCGAATGGATTTATGTTGAAATTGTTCAGGCAGAGAAGATAAATGAATAAAAGAGAATGGAAAGTTCAGAAAAAAGGAGAGCAGTGATCACTACTATAGTTTAAATAACAAGTAGATGATGAAAAATATTCTCAGTGTGATATATACACAGATATGTTATTTACATTAACTTGTGTCATCACTAAACTCCCAAGTTTTTTATCTAAATCTATGTAATCAACTAACACACATACTACACAAAATGTCATTTTTGTGTTCTCAGTCTGACACTCCTAAAATATTATGTCTCATTAAGTTGTTCTGTAGAGTTTTGAGTTTCTAGTTGAATTAACAATTAGTAAATATAATTTGATATTAATGACCCTTTTTTGAGAATGTGGTTTGTCGGCTTGTTAAAGAAGGTGTTGAACTAATTCTTAATAGAGGACAGAAAGGGTGCAGTTTGGAGGATGAGAAGTTAAGCTGTCTCCTGCTCAATGCAAAGTTCAGAGATGTCAAATATACCAGACATGTCAAACACTAGGGATGAAAGTACGTAGATTATTATTCAGAATCAATTTTAATAAGACTCTCTGGTAGGTTTAGTTTTTAAGAATTACTACTCACCTAAAAGATAGGTGGCTGAAGGACTTTTCTCTTTAGCCCAAAGCACCATGGGTTGAATTCAGTATTATATAAAGGGTTTTACATTTTTTCTAGATTAACATTTATTATAAAAACAAAAATATTTTAAAGAGGTTACTAATATGATATCAAGCCTTTCTGACAGGCTTATGCTACTTATGTAATGTACAGAAAAATTATTTCTGCATCTAACTTAGCCCGAGACCTATAATTATCTAAAGTTCTTGAAATAAATTGATTTTTTGTACTTTGCACTATCAACTAAGAGTTTGAAAAACTCTAATTGTCTTGTTCAAATTACTTAAAGTAATTTATTGATAATACCCTGCTCATCAAGTTTCAGGGTACGACTTGAAAGTAATTTTGCAATTAATAATTCATTTATTACTCCTCGCATCAAATGAAATTTTGCTTTTATTATGAAATAAATGTGTTTCTTCTAGTGATTTAAAGTACACAGTGATAATATATAAGTACATTATTTAACAAAACAATGAAATAATCTTAGTTAAAAAAACTGTTAGAATAATAAAATATATTTGCTACTTTCTCTTCTTTAGTGGATATAAAATGGAAATATACAGCTTGACAACCATAACCACTGGCCCAGATTTTGAAGAAAAATGTTATTTTATTTTTTTGATGTAATGAATTTTGTTCATTCAGATACCCATTAAGCAAATAAAAATATATGGGACCATATATTTATGTATAATACACATATCTAACAACTGACTAGTATTCATAAGGAATTTTTAAATATCAATAATTTAAAAACTACTTAAAGAATTAAATACACATTTTGCAAAAGAGGAAAATAAAACGTCCAATAAACATATAAAAATTTCTTCATCCCTGTTACGCAGTAGGGAAATGCAAATCAAAACCACAGTGAAATATTGGCACACATACCAGAATGACAACAATTTTTAAAGTCAATATTATTATTTCTTGACAATCATGTGAAGCAACTATATCATATAATTCTGATGGGAGTATGCATTGACAAAACATTATTGGGAAACTATTTAGCATTATCTACTAAGGCTTTAATTATTCTATGATCCAAAAAGCATTCCTAGCAGACGAGATATGAGAATAGTCTCAGCAACAGTCTTCACAATGACCCAAAGTGGTCACAACCCACACCTCCATCAACACTAAAATGGATCACACACACCTAAACATATATATACTTGTCATTATATCTCATTCTAAGACAGGCTGGGACCTAGAACCCTTTGCTGCAGTGCTGCAATGCTTGCACCTGGACAAGCGTCTCCTCCAGCAACAAAATACAAAGAAACTATAAGGAACTAAAAATAACTGCATGCACGCACAGTTGGGGCAAATTATGGACAACAAGACACAAAAAGACCAAAAAGACCAATTGCCACTTCTGAAGAGCCAGGAGCAAAAGCAGGGAGTCAGAAGCAAAAGCAGGGTACTGCACATGGCCCCTGCACCCACCACCACTAAAGGGGTGGGCACACCACCTAAGCTACCCCTCCAGCCCAACCCCTGGACACAACCCTACCCTCACCCCAGATAAGGAATCAGCTCACCCCGCTTCGGGGAGCGAGCAAGCAAGGGAACTTGCTTGTTTTCGTTTCCCCCCTGTTGCAGCAAGGGCCCCAATAAAGCCTGGCCTGAATTTCTTGTCTGGCCTCTAATCCATTTCTATTGATTATGAAGGCCAAGAACTCTGGTCGGTAACAATTCTGTTATATAGATATAGATATATTGTAGATAGATATACAATCAGTACCATACAGCAATAAGAATGAAAAATTGTATATGCAAAAGAAAAATAGATGAATGTCAATTATCAGGTTAAGTGGAAAAGTCAGGTGTACTGCATTTTTAAAAGCAAATCTATGATGATAAAAGTCATCATGTTATTTAGCTTTGGGGTGTAGTGACTGTATGGAACAATAGGAAACTCCGACAGTACTGGAAATATTCTATATCTTGATCTGGCTGCTGGTTAAATAGACTTTTTTAGTTTTTGAAAATTTGAGCTGTAAGCATGATATTCAACAAAACATGTCAAAATAGTCTCTTCACATTTGTCTAAGGTATAGTATTCTAGGCTTGGATTTTTCATTTGTGCAGTTATAATCATGAGTAGTACTATAAAACGTGTTCTAGAAATAATCTGACCAAACTCCACTGCAAAAAGAGGAAAATAAGGTCTTGAAGGATTAAATGATTGGTACATATTGAGGCAGGAAACAAGTCTAAGAACCTATACTCAAATGTAAGCCTCCTAGTTTCTGAGCTCATTCTATTTCATTAGGGCTTATATTCATTCAACAATGTTTTTTCATTGAATACATTTACTTCTATTATATACCATAGTTCTTATACTTCCCACTACACATTGCCAACATGTGTGATGAATGACAATTTATTAATCTGTTCTGAGAAATAAATAATATGGATCATACATATGTCAAATTAACCTGTATTTATTTTTCTTTGTTTACTGCATAAAAATAGTTTATTGTAATGGTGCTTCATAATCATAGAATCAGAACATGGGGTATTATGAATCTCTACATATGTTATGTATCTTCCAGGTAGATAAGACCTGCTATGTTGCCTGTTTTTTCTTGACAGTGTAGAAAAGGCATTTGAAATATTTAATTCAAGGACAATTTGTACTGGGTCATGTTCTTACTTGATACAGGTCTTTATATAAAATAGTCATATTGTTACAAAATAGTATGGAGCTAGAGGTAAAACACAAATTGTCAGACTCCTACTTTTCAGTTATTTAATGGTCCTCCTCTAAAGAACGTGCAGCCTTTTCCAGCAAGAGATCACAAATGAAGTGTTCTGTGCTTCTGCATACCTGATTATGTTACACACACACAGTAAACTTCATATGGCTACCGTGTTTAAGCTCAATAGTAACCTTAAAGATGCAAATGGAATAGGAATACGTTTGACAGTTAAACTCAATATTCATATCTCTCTGCAAGCTTCTGGGTACAATGGCATGAGTAAGCCAACAAGAGGGGAACAGGGACCACAAGGTAATTCCAAAGAAATTGTGTTAGCATAATGTTATGAACAGAATGATTGTGTTCCCCCAAAAGCATATGTTGAAACCCTACCCTCCAATGTGGTAGTATTAGGAGGTGGGGCCTTTGGGAGGTAATGAGGATTAGAAGAGGTCATAATGGTGGAGTCCCCCACGATGGGATTAGTGCTCTTACAAGAAGAGACAAAAGAGTTTGCTTCCTCTCTCTGCTCTCTGCCATATAAGACAATAAGAAAAGGGCCCTCTGTAAATTAAGAGCCCTTCCCCAGACACCAGATCTTCTGGCACCTTGATCTTGAATATACAAGCCTCCAGAACTGTGAGACATAAATTTTGTTGTTGAACCTACCCAGTCTGTGGTGATCTGTTATAGCAGCCTGAACTGACAAAGACACTATCACATCTGAAGTGAATTCTATCAGCTTTTGTTTCATAAACTGAACATAGCCTGAACTCATCCTCAAGCTAAAAACCTATACCGTATTCGGGGCTTGCTGAACTTACTACAATTGATACCATTTCCTTTCTTCTTCTAAAATTCTTTTCCCAGTATTCATATAATACCTTAGACATATGGGCACCATGAAATAGTTTGATTGACATTAACCACTGGCCCTCTAGGCACCCTGAAACCTTATATAGTTATAGAAAATAGCCACTTGCATCCTAGGAGTGACAGGTAAAAAATAAATTCTGGGTTGTTAGGGAAACTGCACAAAGGATTGAAAACACATTGCTCTGTATCCAGAGGAAGAGAATTATCTCCAGAAAAGTGCTCTTGTCAGCAATGAATCAAATAAATGGTTTGCTTTACTGAAGTCAGAGGAAAAGAGATTCTTAAAAATATCAGCATGAACCTCCTATTTAGTTGGATAAATAATAAAAATGCCTTTCCCCTCTCCCTTAATTCTATTTTCAACAATGAGAATATCATCCAGTTTATAGTTCTTTGGACTTGATGTGTTTGTACAATGCAGATGAATCCATGAAGTTAGAAAACAGCATCGAAAAGTATGCTTCACTTTATCATTTGACTCTCTCACACTGACAACTAAAAGCTTAACTGAAGATTATGTTAGAAGTAGTCAGTCTCTGTCTCTCTCCCTCCCTCTATTGCCACCAGCCCATTCTTTTTTCGTAAAGACCGTACACCTTTGAGCTTCCTATTTCCTGAATTATACTGGGAGGTTTTCATTTAGTCTTTTACATTTTGACATCTTAGATACAAAAGGTGTTTTCAATTCCTCTGAAAACTTTGCTAGAATGGGAAACAAACAAAAATAATGTAAGCTGGGACTTCCCTGGTGGCGCAGTCATTAAGAATCCTCCTGCCAATGCAGGGGACATGGGTTCCATCCCTGGTCTGGGAAGATCCCACATACTGCGGAGCAACTAAGCCCATGCACCACAACTAATGAGCCTGTACTCTAGAGCCCGTGAGCCACAATGACTGAGCCCATGCACCACAACTACTGAAGCCTGTGCACCTAGAGCCCATGCTTTGCAACAAGAGAAACCACCGCAATGAGAAGCCCATGCACCACAACGGAGAGTAGCCCCTGCTCACTGCAACTAAGGAAGCCGCACGCAGCAACGAAGACCAAACACAGCCAAAAATAAATAAATAAAACATATATTGCCAAAAAAAAAACATTCATTTATAGATGCTATAGTATCTAGTGACTATTTAAAATAAAAATTGTATTTTATAATTTGAGGTATTAACAGTGATTAAGAAGCTTCTTTGCTATAATCCCCTATTGAAATAATGTCAAAATATATGTTACTTCATAAAAGAAAGTTGATTAAAACAAGCCTTTGTATTATGCAAATCCTGTTATGTTGGCAGCTATATTTTCTGAATATTGCATGCAAATTAGAGAAAACCAGGATAAACCATTTTCTGTGGGAGAATCGAATAATCTAAAACTGTTCGTCCCTTGGTTGAAAGAACCAACCAATTAGTTATATGACCCTTAATTAATAGTACATCATCTAAAAGCCACTTGTGAACAGTTCAATGCACTAGCTTCCATAAAATCATTTACAAATATTTTGATTAAAATTTCAAGAATTGTTCCCTATTATTACTTCAACACTTCATTAAAGCACATCCAAACTATAACATTTACATATTCTTAATTTTACCAGGACTACCCTCACCACAACATCTGAAAATTTATCTAACATTGATAAGCTTTCTATTTTTAAGAACTGATATTTGAGAAAAGGAAACATTTTTAAAAACTGTGTAAATCCTAATACATCTTAGTCTAATGAAGATTTCAGTAAACGTGTCCATAAATTCAGTTGAATCAAACCTAAAATTGTATTACTCTAGAATATGCATTTATATATGTAATGTAATCTTCAACCATTTATATAATATATATGTAATCTTCAATCATATGTATAATATATACCCCCTTTATATATATAGTATGTTATATATGTAATCTTCAAATGTATATAATCTCCGATCATATATATATATAATGAATATCCCCTTTATATAGGTTTTAGGTTATATATATCTACTTTTTAATATTTCAACATTTTATAATGAATGATCTGTCACATCAATACAGGGATGCAACTCATTTTTTAATAAACTACAAAATGTTCTATAAAATAGATATATTAATTTATTTATCCAGTATTTTCTTTGATTTTTTTTTGCTTAAATGAATATATTTGTCAATATACTCTTTTAATTAATTCCATGAGTATCTATCAAATAGACCCATAGAAGCTGACTGTACTTTTATTATATGAGTAGACATGAACAAATTGCCTTCTGAAAGTCTGCAACAATACATATACCGTTGAATGTGAGGGATAAGCAATCACATCATCTGAAAATAATGCATTTTATCTCTTTTTAAATATTCATCTTGCTCTATTTTTGCCTTATCATATTGGCTATTATCAGGACATATTAAAATTATACCAATGACTATAGGTTTCCACATCTTGTTCCTAATTTCAATAGAAATGTTTTTAAGAGTTTCCATATTAGGTATCATGTGTGTTGTTGATTTCTAAAATATGTCTTTTTCTCAAGATAAGAATTTTCTAATTTTAGATGCATAAGAGTTTTAAACTTAATCAAGAATAAGTGTTGAAATTATCAAATGTCTTTTTATATCTATGGTAATTGCATTAATCTATTAATGTAGTGAAGCACATAAGTGGTTTTTCCCATCAGTGATGATCCTTGCAATCCTAGATTAAAAATTTCTAAATCATACCACACAATTCTTTTAATATGATGCTGTATTAAGTTACTTATATTTCATTTGGAATATTTTTCTATGTTCATACATCAGTTTGGTTTATAGCATTCTTTCATATTCAATATTTTACTAGGTTGTATGTCAGAGGTTTACTTAAATTACTGTTGTGATTTCTAATTATTCTTTGATCTTTGATAACACTATTCCTTAATTTTTTATCACACAGTTCTATAGAATTAACAAAAAAGGCCATATTCTGATAATTGTCTTTTCACAAAAGGAAGATTTCTAAAGGTTTTTGAGTAAAGAAAAAAAGTGCACTTTTTCTACTTTCTTAGCAAGTGTCAGTGGAAGTGTTAAAGCAGTCAAATTTAAGTCTCCTAAAATAGCGAACCCATGAAATAATATCAAGTGTGTTATTTGGTACCAAGATTGAAAATTAAAATTAATTCAAAGAATAAGTAGTCATTTTTTGTGTGAGGTTGGTGGTATATGAATGTAGTCTCACAGGGTATTTTAAAGAATGCCAAATATTCCTTTTTTTATTGATTGGTATAAATTACATACTGGAAATATAAAACCAAGACATTTTTATCCAGTTGAAGTAAAAGAATTGTTGTGTTTCTAACCCACTATATCAATAAGTATTAACACTTGTAATGGGGTCAATTTTTAAATATGTTCTCTTGGAATGGTGAGTTTCCATGTAGGCATTATAATTATCATACATTTTTATAATTGGGGTATATTACCTATTAATCATAGAACTCACTCAGTGAAATGTGATATTACTTTCTCATATATTAAACTATATTAATTACTTAATTATTGTAAATAGAAAGGATAATTTCAATGTAGCTTCACAGAAATCAGATTAAAAATTTAAACTATCCAGCTCTGTAACATGAAGGCTTCACTAAAGATGAAAGCAATTGGACAACTTGCATAATTGACATTTTCTAATGAATAGAAAGTACTGTCACTGTGTCCAGATGATTAAATGGGTATGAGAATGTACAAAGGGACACACATCTCTTGATGCCCCCCAAAGCCTTCTATCCATTCAAAGAGAACACTCTACTGCAGGAGGTTTTAGTCTAGTTTATTTTGTGAGTTGAGACAGTTTGATTATGTCCAGAATGGAACTTTCACATTTGCCGTGAAATTTCCTTTAGTCAGAAAAAGCTAAAAAATTAAAGGATACTTTCTTCATGATACCTCATCTCTGCAGCCCAATTGATTTTAGGAAACATAACTCACCAAATAGGTCACAGGGCACAGATCCTTTGGCCCATCAAAAGCCAATATAGATGACCTGCATTCATACTTGACCTTACAATAGGTTGACAGAAGCTTTTGAGTTTGAGTGGCATAAATCAACAGAAAGTTGTACTTGAAAAATAGTAACATCACAAAATGGAAGAACTGAATTTCAAATCACTTCTCTAGCTCAACTGTAAATGAGAATGATATTTATGAAGCATTAGCACTATGTTTTTCTGTAATGAGTACCTAAATGTGTTTATCAGAGATTAAGTGGCAGTATAGCCCATTAAACTACAGCAAACATCTGGAAGACTCTCCTTAGCAGTTTAATCACAGCACTTCCCAAAGTCTGCTTAGAGCAGTGACAGTTATTTCAGACGTATTTCAGAGTAAGCACATTGTGGACTTGATGCAGTGCAGTGAATATCTGCACCAGGTGAAGCATACTCATTCCTGAAGGGGACTCCCTGTTTCCCAGTGGCAAATGTGAAAACCTTTTATTTCTAAAATTAAGAATACTAGGGAAAATGATTATCTTAACTACTTTATTAAACTGCCAACCTTGCTACTAGGTTTTGGTGGTACAAAGGGGATGAATATTATCCCAGGATCTGACCTTAGGGTCTAGCAGAAAACAATAGTTAAATAACGAGAAATGACTACAAACTCCGATACACACTGCAACTGGAGATATATTGATACTCTGTGATGTTGGAGTACAGTTCAGTAGCAACTAACCTAGTCAAAGGAAGTAAAAAATATTTCACCTATTTTGTAAGTGAAGGTATGTGGGTGAAGAAGGGAGTTCGGCAATTTTTTTATACTAGGTAATTCCCAACTCTGAAAAATTGTTAAACATTTACATAGATTATAATCTCCTTAAGAGCAAGGGCCATGTTTATATTTTAGAGTCTAAGGCTTAGAGATTCCATCATAAAATACAGCATGATAAAATATTTGGTGGATTGGGTTTATAGAAGAAGCAATGAATCAATGAATTAAGCAATGAATTAATAAATGAATCACCGACCAAGGGAGAGAGAGAGGACCTGAAGATAATGTCTTTGCAGAGGAGCCCCAAGTACATCAAAGATGAATGTAGGCAGACCCACTGTTTCTCCATATATGTCTCACACATTTAACGACCATCTCCATGGTGAAGAAATGAAAATCATCTTGCATTTTGTAATCAAGTCATTTTCCATCTCTTTTTGAGATTCAATTAACTAATACAAAACAAAAGATGAAAGAAGTAAAAGACAAAAATTAAAAGTCACTAAATTCAAGGAATACTACCTTTTTCCGTTTAATTTGTAATCACACCAAATGGAGGCACAGCACTGTCATCTGTATTTTCAATCAAGTGCCAAACACAGGGTTATGATTCTATTCTAGCTGGAATATTTTCCATTATTCAACTTATTTAATAACCTGTCACTTGAAAGGGGGTCTGATAGGCTTTTTCACAATGAATCAAAGAGCTGCTCTGCCTTCCTCCTTTATTATGCATGCTACATTTGAAGCTAATGAAGCATAACCTGTGAGCTGTTACTTTTATAGATGAAAGAGACATCATGACACATCTTCTATTTATTTCATCAGCTACTCTAGCCAACACAAAACACATTGATTGCCTTGCACTTCATTTTTGACAGATGATGGGCATTCTTGTTGCTGTCTTATATAATTGTCCCATACCATATGCATATTTTAGTTATTAACTATGAATGAAACTACTTGAAAAAATAATCTGTGATAAAAGTGATACATTTAAGAAATGTAGTGGGGATAATCCCGATTATTTTATTTTACAGAACTGAATGTATTCTCCTCCTAGAGCAAATATTGCCTTGGAATAGTTATTTTTAATAAGTGTAATATCACCTAATACTGTCTTCATGAGCCTTTGTTATTTATTTAAAAAAATCTAGAAAATCAGCTCAGATAGAACCATATAATCTTCTCTGCAAGTAGGACAGCTTCATTATAAAAGGGCATCAAAAGGAATAATTCATCACTAAAAAATGCTTTCATTACAATAATAGTACTCAATGTCATTAACACTAGTCAATTCAATGTGAAATAATACTCAGGCATAAGCTATATTTGATCCATAACATGGTATAGGAGATAAATAGCCTTTTCCATTTATAGATGCACACAAATATATGTAACAAAAACCAGATTTTTATATATAACATTTAGCAGCTTTTTAAACTTTAAAAAATGCTAATGTAGGATATAACTTTTTAAAAAATTGGCTCCACAAGTAAAATTCCAAGAGTGTAAAGATATTTCCAGAATAGTAAAGTCTACCACTGTGAGTACAAATACAGCTTTTACTCATAAGAATAGAAAAAAAAGTTTTGCCTACATGCACATATTCACACAGATTACTGGACAAATATAGAGCCTTCATTTTATTACATAACTTGCTTCTTTATAATCGATTGCTAGCTTGTTTACTCAATAAACCTCACTCGTTCCAAGCACAGTAAGTTTTACATTTGCAAGTGAGGAAAAGTACTTGAAGTGGGATTATAACATACTACAAGACATATCATTACAGGGAATTGTATCATGAGTTATCACAATCAAAACAAAGATGAAAAAGCTATGGTAACTCTAGAGCAACTAACTGGAAAATTGTTCCACATGTGCACAATAACAAGTTACTGAAAACATACATAATAACAAGTTATTATAAGTCAGTGACGACAAAATTAATAGAGAACAAACACACCCAATGTACAAAAGCTATGTAAAGCCTCTCTTCCTAAAGACAACTGTCAAGGATCTTCACAGTTAAAATGACTACACAAAAAGGAAAGAAAATGAAAATGCATAATTTACTCAACAATTAAAAACTGGACTCCAAATCTGTTATTTTTATATATTTGGAAAGTTGTGGACTTTTAAAATATGTTTTAACGAAAGTAAAATGTTAAAAGTACAAATTATTTTTCAGAAAAGGTATTATTCATTGCAATTCAAAATTTGCTTTCTGTTATACCTTCTCTTCAGCTATACTATTCAATCAAAGTTATATAACTCACTAATTCAGGATCCATTATGGCTAAGGTCTTATTAACTGTAGTATTCTCAGTTTTCAGTCCCCAAGAGACAACCTGGCTCTGTCTTTGCATGAAACTGGTCTGTTCCTTAATATAGTGCTGTCAAGTGTACTTCATTAGAAATCACAAGAAGCCCATTCTATTCATGGCTCATCTACTCATCTACTCTGGGTCAGTACCCTCATTTGCAAAATAAAGCACTGAACCAACACCAAAGCTCTAAAATTTAGTAATTCTGAATCATCAAATACTATGAATTCTACTACTTATTTTTAAAGAATACTATATCAGAAAACCAAATATTAAATGTGTTAATGTACATGTACGTTTTCTGTATATAAGACATAGTCATATGAAATACAGCTCTTCTTATGCATAATCAAACTCTTTATTGCTCAAATAAGCCTAGTTATCCCTATCATGGTATCACATAATTGAAAATATATTTACATGTTTCCCAAATCAAAGAAAGCTATTACATGATCATCCTTTAATCATCACTAGAATAAATGGTAGTATTCTAGTAAAATTTTATATCAAGTTCAATTTCAATTTCTCTGTAAGAATCCCTTTCTTAACCCATTCTGGCTCATAAAGTTTCTGTGAATCTTGATCTCATCAGGAGTATTATCTTCAAAATTGTTCATATTATCTTTAGTATATTCAGCATGGTATCAAAGAGTTATATTAAAAGATTTTAATGTTGATCATATACCTATGGACTGTTTAATACCTAAGTTCAGCTTTTTATAATCATTATGCAACCTCCTTGACTGTCTAGCTATGACCTCTAATAAATTTTCTATGTCTCCCTAAAATATATATTTCAACAGATAGGTCAGTATAATGAGAATTTCAGTGGTTAAGTATAGGTTCCAGAATAAAACCCAAACTTGAGTAGACTTCTTGTTGCTCTGTATTTGTACTTATCTCTAGACTTTATTTTCTTGTATATTAAATACACAGAAATAAAATACACCCCATATGATTTTCATTGGAATCATATACACTAAAGGATATGAGGTACCTAGAAGAATTTCTGGGCGTGTAATTATTGTCCTGTGTTATTATATTTTACTTGTATAAATATTATATCAAGTATATATATAATTTAATATTAAATTATATACGGCCATCATTACATACTAGATTTTATTGATATTCTTCAATGATATCATACATAATTATTATAAGCACCATAATATATATTAAATTATTTTATATAATGGGGAAAAATATATATAACCCTGAGGAAAAATCTATATATTTAAAACATTCCATTTGATATATGGAAATGTCCTCAGGTCTTTATTTTGCATTCCAGATATTTATAAGGTGAAGTTAAACTTTCTTCGAGATTTTAATACATTCATATTAACAATCTCATCAAGTGGAAATACATATTCTCCACAACTACAAGACTGACTGAAAGCGTACATTTGAGATCTACAATACAAAAATATAAATATGTTCATGTGTAACTACTCTAAATCTTTATTATTCAAATACATTGAATCACAAACAAGATTTTTGTCAGTATGATCATCATAGCAAGAGTTTATCAACAAGCTACATTTCTGGCATGCTATTTAAAGACATACTTCACTGTTTCTGAGATTCTGTACAATTACAAAACAACACTAACAGGATGTGACATAAAAAAACATGGTGCAGTCCTGAATGTGTAACAAAACAATGCAAAATGCAATTCAACAAACATGTATTAAATAGCTACTCTATACCAGATACGTTCCTAAGTGCTAGGGAGAAAGATTTGGCAAGTAAACCATAGACAATTTCGAAGTGTTTTAAAGGAGACTAAAGAGTGGGGTATTAGTGAGGGGATGTAAAATGATTTCCTTGCAAATGGAAATCAAAAGAAACCTTGAGTAGCAACACTCATATCAAATAAAATAGAATTTAAAGTAAAGAATGTTACAAGAGACAAGGAAGGACACTACATAATGATCAAGGGATCAATCCAGGAAAAACATATAGCAATTATAAATATATATGCACCCAACGTAGGAGCACCTCAATACATAAGGCAACTGCTAACAGCTCTACAAGAGGAAATCAACAGTAACACAATAATAGTGGGGGACTTTAACATCTCACTTACACAAATGGACAGATCATCCAAAATGAAAATTAATAAGGAAACACAAGCTTTAAATGACACAATAACCCAGATAGATTTAATTGATATTTATAGGACATTCCATCCAAAAACAGCAGATCACACTTTCTCCTCAAGTGCACACGGAACATTCTACAGGAAAAATCACATCCTGGGTCACAAATCAAGCTTCAGTAAATTTAAGAAAACTGAAATCATATCAAGCATCTTTTCTGACCAAAACGCTATGAGATTAGAAATCAATTACAGGGAAAATAACATAAAATACACAAACACATGGAGGCTAAACAATACGTTACTAAATAACCAAGAGATCACTGAAAAAATCAAAGAGGAAATCAAAATATACCTACAGACAAATGACAATGAAAACACGATGATCCAAAACCTATGGGATGCAGCAAAAGCAGTTCTAACAGGGAAGATTATAGCTATACAAGCCTACCTCAAGAAACAAGAAACATATCAAATAAACAATCTAACCTTACACCTAAAGGAACTAGAGAAAGACGAACAAACAAAATCCAAAGTTAGCAGAAGGAAAGACATCATAAAGATCAGAGCAGAAATAAATGAAACAGAAACAAAGAAAACAATAGCAAAGATCAATAAAACTAAAAGCTGGACCTTTGAGAAGATAAACAAAGTTGATAAGCCATTAGCCAGACTCAATCAAGTAAGAGGGAAAGGACTCAAATCATTAAAATTAGAAATGAAAAATGAGAAGTTACAACAGACACTGCAGAAATACAAAGCATCCTAAGAGACTACTACAAGCAACACTATGCCAATAAAATGGACAACCTGGAAGAAATGGACAAATTCTTAGAAAGGTATAACTTAACAAGGAAGAAATAGAAAATATGAACAGACCAATCACAAGTAATGAAATTGAAACTGTGATTAACAACCTTCCACCAAACAAAAGTCCAGGACCAGATGGATTCACAGGAGAATTCTATCAAACATTTAGAGAAGAGCAAACACCCATCCTTCTCAAGCTCTTCCAAAAATCTGCAGAGGGGGCTTCCCTGGTGGTGCAGTGGTTGAGAGTCTTCCTGCCAAAGCAGGGGACACAGGTTTGTGCCCCGGTCCGGGAAGATCCCACATGCCGCGGAGCGGCTGGGCCTGTGAGCCATGGCCACTGAGCCTGCGCGTCCGGAGCCTGTGCTCTGCAACAGGAGAGTTCACAACAGTGAGAGGCCCGCGTACCGCAAAAAAGAAAAAATAATTGCAGAGGAAGGAAAACTCCCAAACTCATTCTATGAGGCCACCATCACCCTTATACCAAAACCAGACAAAGATACTACAAGAAAAGAAAATTACAGACCAATATCACTGATGAATATAGATGCAAAAATCCTCAACAAAATACTAGCAAACAGAATCCAACAACACATTAAAAGGATCATATACCATGATCAAGTGAGATTTATCCCAGGGAAGCAAGGATTCTTCAATATACACAAATCAATCAAGGTGATACACCATATTAACAAACTGAAGAATAAAAACCATATGATCATCTCAATAAATGCAGAAAAAAGCTTTTGACAAAATTCAACACCCATTTATGACAAAAACTCCCCAGAAAGTGGGCATAGAGGGAACCTACCTCAACATAATAAAGGCCATATATGACAAACCCACCCCAAACATCATTCTCAATGGTGAACAACTGAAAGCATTTCCTCTAAGATCAGCAACAAGACAAGGATGTCCAATCTCACCACTATTATTCAACAGAGTTTTGGAAGTCTTAGCCACGGCAATCAGAGAAGAAAAAGAAATAAAAGGAATACAAATTGGAAAAGAAGAAGTAACACTGTCACTGTTTGCAGATGACATGATAATAAACATAGAGTATCCTAAAGATGCCACTCGAAAACTAATAGAGCTCATCAACGAATTTGGTAAAGTTGCAGGATACAAAATTAATGTACAGAAATCTCTTGGATTCCTATACACTAATGATGAAAAATCTGAAAGAAAAATTAAGGAAACACTCTCACTTACTATTGCAACAAAAAGAATAAAATACCTAGGAATAAACCTACCTAGGGAGACAAAAGACCTGTATGCAGAAAACTATAAGACACTGATTAAAGAAATTAAATATGATACCAGCAGATGCAGAGATATACCGTGTTTTTGGATTGGAAGAATCAACATTGTGAAAATGACTATACAATCCAAAGCTACCTACAGATTCAATGAAATCCCTATCAAATTACCAATGGCATTTTTTACAGAACTGGAACGAAAAATCTTAAAATCTGTATGGAGATACAAAGGACCCCGAATAGCCAAAGCAGTCTTGAGGGAAAAAAACAGAACTGGAGGAATCCAACTCCCTGACTTCAGACTATACTGCAAAGCTACAGTAATCAAGACAATATGGTACTGACACAAAAACAGAAATATAGATCAATGGAACAGGATAGAAAACCCAGAGATAAACCCACACACCTATGGTCAACTAATCTATGACAAAGGAGGCAAGGATATACAATGGAGAAAGGAGAGTCTCTTCAATAAGTGGTGCTGGGAAAAGTGGACAGCTACATGTAAAAGAATGAAATTAGAACACTCCCTAACACCATACACAAAGATAAACTCAAAATAATTAGAGACCTAAATATAAGACCAGACACTATAAAACTCTTAGAGGAAAACATAAGAAGAACACTGTGTGACATAAATGACAGCAAGAACTTTTTTGATCCACCTCCTAGAGTAACGGAAATAAAACCAAAAATAAACAAATGGGACCTAATGAAACTTCAAAGCTTTTGCACAGCAAAGGAAACCATAAACAAGACGAAAAGACACCCTAGACACCCTCTCAGAATGGGAGAAAATATTTGCAAACGAATTAACGGACAAAGGATTAATATCCAAAATATATAAACAGCTCATGCAGCTCAGTATTAAAAAAACAAACCACCCAATCCAAAAATGGTCAGAAGACCTAAATAGACATTTCTCCAAAGAAGACATACAGATGGCCATTGAAGCATATGAAAAGCTGCTCAACATTACTAATTATTAAAGAAATGCAAATCAAAACTACAGTGAGGTGTCACCTCACACCAGTTAGAATGGGCATCATCAGAAACTCTACAAACAACAAATGCTGGAGAGGGTGTGCAGTAAAGGGAACCCTCTTGCACTGTTGGTGGGAATGAAAATTGATACAGCCACTATGGAGAACAGTATGGAGGTTCCTTAAAAAACTACAAATAGAACTACCATATGACCCAGCAATCCCACTACTGGGCATATACCCAGAGGAAACCATAATTCAAAAAGACACATGCACCCCAGTGTTCATTGCAGCACTATTTACAATAGCCAAGTCATGGAAGCAACCTAAATGCCCATCGACAGATGACTGGATAAAGAAGATGTGGGATATATAGACAATGGAATATTACTCAGCCATAAAAAGGAACAAAATTTGGTCATTTGTAGAGACGTGGATGCATCTAGAGACTGTCATACAGAGTGAAGTAAGTCAGAAAGAGAAAAACAAATATTGTATATTAACGCATATATGTGGAACCTAGACAGTGGTACAGATGAACCGGTTTGCAGGGCAGAAATTGAGACACAGAAGTAGAGAAAAATTGTATGGACACCAAGCGCGGAAAGCGGTGGGGGGTGGAGGTGATGGTGTGATTAATTGGGAGATTGAGATTGACGTGTATACACCGAAGTGTATAAAATGGATGACTAATAAGAACCTGCTGTATAAAAAAAAAATTTTTAATTAAATCAAAAAATTTTAAAAAATAAAGAAGGTAAAATTCAAGATTTCTTGCACTGCTGTAGTGGCACTGCTCTCAGAAAAAGTTATGAGAAAGTTTCATATTAGAGTTACACGATCTTGTCATTTAGAAATAGGTAATTTAAATTTTCTGCTCTTGTTCTTCTCACGTACTCAGACATTTTTGTGCTGGATATATACTCATATTATGAACTACCCCAGAGTATTTATTTAAATGATATTTCATTATGAAGTAACACGAATTCCTTAGTGACTAAGATTTGATACCTGTTGTAAATAAACGACTCACATAACCAATGTACAATCAGGGTGTTACTTCAAATAAATCATTTAAAATGGCAAAAAAAAAGAGTGGGGTATTAAGTTTTGTATAAGACACAGAGATAACAGATCTTATTAATGAAATGTATCTGAGGGTATATTTTGGAATTACATGCAATTTTGTGTTGCTGGGCCATAAAATATAATTAATGGCTTTTATAATGTCCTACCAGGCCTTATTGAATTTGGCTTTTGGAAGATCCAATGGAAACCATCTACTGGCCAAAAGAAGAAAAGCAATTAATGTCATAGAAAGTAAGCAACATGGGAACAGCTTGAAACAGATTATACTGGTTTTGGAGGCATTACTTTAATCTATTAAAGAGTATATAAGGAAGGGATACATATCAATGGCGGCTTCCTACACATTTGGGAGAAATGATTTAGAAACTGTGATAAGATGTGATATAGATCTCAAGTGAAAAGCCAAGCTGATGATTATATATGGATTGCAAAATCAAGATTCTAGCATATCTCAACATATCAAATGTCATCCCAGAAAAAGCATTGCTGATTATGTGCTTTTTGTTTTATACAGTAGAATTTCAAGGAATTTTCAACATTCAAGTGTTTAAAGTATGAGAATGCATTACTGTCACTTGACATTGGGAGACCCATGGTGCTTTTTGAGAGTACCTGTTCCCACCCTCTTATAAACTCTGGGTAATCTCCTCCTGAATCTATCCTTAGAAACAACCCTACTTTTTATGGTGCACGTTCTTTGGTCCAGAGCTGGATGTCACACAGCATAACACACTTTCTTTTACCCTCCATTCCTTTTTGTGCTGATACATCACTCAACAATGAATTTTACATATAGTACCAAGAAGTGTCAGCTTTAAGCCTTTTGTTTTCTATGAAAATCTGTCATCTTTTAAAGCTTGGTTGGTGAGATTGAAGTCTTCATTTTTCAAAAATGTTTCATATTTATCTGATATTCATGGTTGCCATGCAAAGATACAGATTCTGATCATATATATGAGTGAAGTTAAAGAATGCAGACATCAGCATAATGCACATTGCTGGGTGACTATCTCACTGGCTTTGGGTGATTCTCATTATCTTCTGAATTGAGGAGTTAGCTATACTTGATAAAGCTGCATAGGTGTGAAAAAACAACAGTATGTGATATTTTATGCCTTTAAGAGTGTACAGAGTAAAAAGTATTAAGCAGAATAGCTGAACCATGAAGGTCAGCATAGTATTTTATACAAGTAAAACATGTAGCTTCTTAATAGTTTTTCTAATCTGATTTTAACACATGTAATTTCTTGCCAAAGCTTAAAGGGTTTGAATGGAGACCTATTATATGTGTAAATCGATAGCCTGAATATATTTTTTTCTGTTATCTGGTTCAACACTGCTACAAAAAGATAAGTGTGAATTTGTACTATATATTATCTCAAAGAGATGCTTCCTAATCCTTTGGCAGTAGTGTTCAGAATAATAAGAGTTTCAGTCAAGAATTAAATGATGAATCTTTGCTGATTTGTTGACATGGACAGTGCTACAAAACACAATAAAGACGGAAAACCAGTATCTCTAACCGTTTTCACAGTGCAAATGAAGAGGTAATAAGTGGGAAAGAAAAACTGTTATTAATATAATTTATATAAATGTTTTTGTTTTGAAGGTTTTCAAAGTTCTTTAAATTGGGACTTAATTTTATATTTTTTAATCCTTCATATCCAGTTCTTCATTTCTTCTTAGTTAAAGAAGAGATTATAGTGTAGCATAGTGTTGGAGTAGTTTACTCTCTCTACCTCTCTACCTTTGTGTTTGTAAACATTCATAAATACCATGATTAAAAAGCAAATATAGCTGACACTTGTTTTCCGTCCCACTGTAATAAATCATCCACATATATGTCACAATGAAACTATTTCTAAAACTCTCTGCTGACCTCTCCAATTCTTCCTCCCCAGTTCCTCTGGAACATCTGCAATTACTGCATAGCTGTTGTTTGCTGGCTTCTGTTATAAAAGAAAAAGTCTGGATTCTCCATTTATCTCTATGATCACTTCTGCCCAGTTTCCTTACTGAACCCCTCTTACATTACTGTATCTTTACTTTGTAAAGATTATTCAAGTTATTACACTTTGCTCTGTTATCAGAATCTCTGAGAAGGTCCACCTGTATCATGTTTTCCAGTACCATTATTATGTCAGTAGTTCCCACTTTTGTATCTCCATCCTTGTCCTATGTCCTGAGTACCAGGACCAAACTGTCAGACAGATGGGGACTATAACACACATATGTCCATCACCACCGGAAACTAGGCATGTTCAAAACTGAACTCATCTTCTTCCTCTCCAGAGTTATTCCTCCTTTTATTTTCCTTCTGCCTATTCCCTAGATTGTACACTTGAGTTGTCCTTTACTCATCCATCTCCCCTCTTATCTACCCTTGGTTACTAAATGCTGCCAAATTTCTTAACTCTCTCACATCCCAAATCTATAGACTCCTTTCCATCCTACTGTCACAGCTCTATTACAGATCTCATTATCTCTCACCTGAATTATCATCTCAGTCTAATTGCTCTTCCTCTCCTCTTTCACCTCTGTTAACTATGTATGTGCTGTCAGAGTTACCTTTCTAAAGTACGGTTATGAGAATATCTTATATCTTATGATTTCTCAGGACCAAGTAGGAAAAGGTCAAACTCTAGTCTGGTCTACAAAGTTCTACGGAGTAATAATTTTTGTGGAAATTATTTTCTGAAGATATTTAATCTCACATGTATGATATTTATATGCATTGGTTTTGGAATCAAGTCTTGTGATTGTTTTACCTTTACTCAATCCTAGTTCTGAAATGTTAAAAAAGTTCTTTAAGCATTTTAAACACCGGTTGCCTCACAGTGAAAGAGGTGTAACAAAGGATTTAACTCAGAACATTCTAACTGCCATCAAAGAATAAATAATAAACATTATTTTCTGTGGTTTTTTTGTTAGTTTGAAGGATGTGAAATACCTAAAAGAATTTCCAAATGTTTCCAAAATCCTTAAAGATGAACTGTTAAATAAACCAACGGTAAGTTAAAAGAGTTCTTAATATTTGTATATGTTTATGAGCAACTTATTATTGGAAGATCATGTGCAGAACATTAAAATAACACATTTTTTTGCAGTAATAATAAGAGGTACCATTGTTCCATTGTTTCAACTGTGAAATTTTTACCAGAGGCGAAATTCAGATATGCTGCCTTAAAGTGCACTGTTCTCTCTCAGTGTTACACTATTTAACATTTTCAAGAGAATTACTAAAAATTCCTATTTCATCCATCTCTGGAAGGTGCCTTCTTTGTAAGAAATATTTTAATTTAGAAATGTTTAAACATATATTTTAAAGACATTTAAAAATAATTTTATTTTAAAATAATTTGGTCAAATTAATATAATTTTATACAGTACTTGAAACGCTTGACCGATTCCTATGTTTTAAATATTTATAAATTAAGAGATACAAATACAGAAAGAAATGTTTTGAGCAAACGTAGGTTGCTTACTCCAAAACCTGAGAAATATAAATAAGCACATCAAGAGCCAAAACATGATTTTCACTAAGCATTACTTGGTGTGAATAGTGCCCCACAGAGTTGTTTCAGGATAATTCATTTCATCTATGATGAGCACGAATGGAATAAATTTGCAAGCACTGAAGACACAGAAATGGCACTGCCAATTACCCAGTGCCATCACAACATGCTTCTTCCCTCTGACAAAATAGTGAGTGAAATTACAATAAGCACAGTCTAGGGACATATAGCAACTACCAAAGAAGTAGTTTGCCTAATCTTGGTAATTATGTCCTAAGTGCATTCCTTCCAACATTTCCATTTGGAGTTAGACATTTTTTTTCCTCTGTGTTTTTGAATACTGTGAAAGAAAAATGCTGTGCTTCAGCCTAGAGGTATCTGAGTTTCACTGGGAAATCTTTTCAAAAAGTTCGAGAAACCTTGGAACTGTATCACTCATGGTGCGTTCTAGGCAGAGATCAAGCTGAATCTCACCTGATCTTTTCTGAGGCTGTGGACCTAGATTGCTGAGTTGTTTGAGTAGTATGGTTGGGAAGTCAACTGGTGGCTTATAAAGAGGCATTTCTATATCCAAAGATCCAAATAAAATTTAACTTCACAGACTTAACCACAATAGCAGCATATTCCTTTGGGATGCTGATTCACTGTTCCTAGCAACCGGTCAGAGGGAGGGAAAACCCCGCCAATTGTGACTCAGCAACATAGTTTTGACTTCTGACAAAAACCACGTGTATTATTTTTCTAGTGCAAACAGACATGGCTTTTAAGAGACTTGCTAGGTAGCCCTAACTGTCACAAGGACCAGTTGTGTGACTCAACCCAGGTTATGCCACATTTCTGATCCCAATGACCTTTATGTATGAAATGAATGAGTTTGAGACTAGCACAAACAACATACGATTCCCTTCCTTCATGTGAGAAGACATTCATTTTCAGAACACTTCCCTTCATTACACTCTAGGATAACATATTTGGGTGAAAGACTTTGCAGTTGACTTTTCAATATGCGCACTATTTAGTCTTATGGCCCTAGGTAGTTCTCTATCATAAAACTGATAATGTGTGCCATGAAACTTTCATTGAACAAACATTCACTAAGTGCCAGTAAGTGCTAAGCACTGTGTTGAGTGCTGAGGGTAGAAGAAAAATATGGTACAGACCTTGACCTAAAGACATTATAGAGAAAATAAAACATGAAATGATTCACTATTCCTTGTGTGTTTACTATGCACCAGGTTGTATATTTCCAATTAATAGATAAGCAGAGCAATTTGTATTCAAGTCGATATTTGACTGCCTCCAAATTCTGTGTGTGGTCAACGATACACTACCACAACAGGCAAGAGGGTTTAGCAAATAATTATGCAGGCCCCCTTGCATTCCAAGCCCTGTTTATGTACATTCCTTGATCCCTTTAATATATAAGGCTTATCCCACCAAATTTCTTGAGCCAATCTTGGTCAATACAGACAGTTTACTCTAGGCCCTTATCCCTTGCAAGTGGTGATCAATTAGTTCTATGGTGTTTTGAGAAGCACTAGTGATACATATTTTGCTGGAATAACAGATGATACATGAGAGTAATAAAGAAAACATTTGGGAAGAATGAGAGTTACACCAATTTTTCTGAAAAACAAATGTTTTCACCATATAGAATAGCCATCTTAAAAGACTTGGTGATGTTAACGTATAGAAATGCAGCTGATTTTTGAACATTCATTTTGCATCATGCGAGTATGCTGATTTCATTTATTACCTCTAACTTGTTTTTGGAGTCTTTACGGTTTTCTACATTTAAGATCATGTCACCTGCAAAAAGAAATAATTTTACATCTTGCTTTCCAATTTGGGTGTCTTTTATTTCTTTTTCTTGCCTTATGGTTTTGGTGAGATTTCCAGTACTATGTTGAATACAAATGGCAAGAGTGGGCATCCCTGCCTTGTTCCAGATCTTACAGAAAACTTTTTTACCTTTTCACTATTTAGAGTGATATTATATGTGAGCTTTGCATATATGATCTATATTGGGTTAAGGTAATTTCCTTCTGTAACTAATTTGTAGAGTTTTTTTTTTAATCATAAAAGGGTATTGAGTTTTGCCAAAGGCTTTTTTGTACATCTACATTCTGTTTTTACCCTACATTCTGTTAATGTTGTCTATCACCTTGATTGACTTGTTTACGTTGATCCATTCATTCTTACATTCCAGGCACAAATTCAATTTGGTCCTGGTGTATGATCATTTTAATAAGCTGTTGATTTCAGGTTTTCAATATTTCATTAGGATTTTTGTGTCTATGTTTATCAGGGATATTTCCTAAAATTTTCTTGTGGTGCCTTTCTCAGTTTTTTTAACACAGAGAAACTTTGGAAGTCGTCCCTCTTCTTCCATTTTTTGGAAGAGTTTAAGAAGGACTGAATTATATTAAAAGGAAATTAAGGAAACAATATAATGTACAATTGCAGCAAATAGAGTAAAATACTTAGGAATAAATTTACCTAAGAGGTAAAAGACTGATGAAAGAAATTATAGCAGACACAAATAAATGGAAAGGCCCCATGTGTTAATGGATTAGAGTTATTAACATTGTGAAAATATCCATACTACCCAAAGTGATCTACAGTTACAATGAAATCCATATAAAAATCCTAATGACATTTTTTACAGAAACAGAAAAAATGATCCTCAAATTCATATAGAACATAAAGACTGTGAATAGCCAAAGCAATTTTGAACAAGAAAACAAACCTGGAGGCATCACACTCCCTCATTTCAAAATATATTAGAAAGCTACAAGATGGAACTGGCATAAAAGAGATATATGGACAATGGAACGGCACATAGAGCCCAGAAATAAACCCACACGTATACAGTCAACTGATCTTTGACAAGGATGCCAGAATACACAATGGGGAAAGTTTATTCAATAAATAAATGTTTCTTCAATAAATTGTATTAGGAAAAGTGGATATACACATGCAAAAGAATGAAATTGGACTCATCTCACACCATACACAAAAATCAACTCAAATGGATTAGAGACTTAAATTAAGACCCCAAACCATAAAACTTCCAGAAGAAAACAGAGGGGAAGAGCCTCTGAATATTGGCTTTGCCAATGATTTTTATGGACACCAAAGCACAGGCAACAAAAGCAAAAGTAGGTAAATGGGACTAACTCAAACAAAAAAGTTCCTACACAGCAAAGGAAATAATCAACAGAGTGAAAAGGCAACTTAGAGAATGGGAGAAATATTTGCAAACCAGATTTCTGATAAAGTGTTAATACAAAGAGATAAATATAGATACCACCTATAACTTAATAGCAAAAAAACAAATTACCAGTTGAAAAACAACAAAGGAGCTGGATATGTATGTCTCCAAAGAAGACTTACAATTGGCTAACAGGTATATAACAAGGTGCTTAACATCACTAATTATCAGGGTGATGCAAATCGAAACCACAGTGAGATATTACTTCACACCTGTTAGGACGGGTATTATGAAAAGAAAAAACAAATATTGGTGAGGATGTGGAGAAATGGGAACACTTGTATACGCTGGTGGGAATGTAAACTGCTGTAGCTATTATGGAAAACAATATTCAGGTTTAACAAAAAACTAAAAATAGAACTACCATATGACTCAGCAATCCCGTTTCTGGGTATTTAGCCAAAGGAACTGCAATCAGGATCTGCACTCCCATGTTCACTGCAATATTATCCAAAACAGCCAAGATATGGAAGCAACCTAAATGTCCATTGATGGATGAATGAATAAAGTATGGTATACACATACAGTGGAATATTATTCAGGCTTAAAAAGGAAGAGAATTCTGCTATTTTCAACAACATGGATGAAACTAGAGGACATCGTGCTAAGTGAAATAAACCAGACACAGTAGGCTTATTTCAAAATGTCACTTATGATATATAAAATAAAACATACAAAATATCACTTATGTATCTAAATTAATCAAACCTTTAGAATCAGAGAGTTGAATGGTAGCTGCCATGGGCTGGAAGGAGGGGGCACTGGAGAGAGATTCGTCAAAGATTTAAGGTTCAGCCATACAAAATGAATAAGTTCTAGAGATCTACTCCACAGCAGAGTGCCTCTAGTTAACAATAATTAACACTTTGCAAAGAGTGTAACTCTTAAGTGTCCCTATTATAAAATAATAATAATAATAATAAATAAGAGAGCTGGAAGAACCTTTTGGAGGCAGTAGATAGGTTTTGGCCATACATTATGGTGATGGTTTCACAGGTATACACATATCTCCAATCTCATATTGGATACATTGCTTTAGTGCAGTTTTTGTATATCAAAAAAAAAAGTTAAAAAAAATATATACTCAACTGTCAACTGACATTACTCTTAATAAATTATCCTGGACTTCCTTCTTACAACACTCATTGGAATTGTCTCAGGTTTTTAACTTAATCTAATGTTTTGTGACTTTACTCAATTGACAACTGGTTGATTTCATGGATATATTAACTTAAATATCAAAATATTCAGAATGAGCATTAAATCCAATTGAATGTAATTTATTAATTGAACAAGTCATGCATGAGAGAATAGATGGGTGAATGAATCCTTCAAAAAAATAATTACAGCGTATTATTGAAACTTTTCTATATACTTCTCTGCCTGCTTCTGTTATTTCTACATTTCTTATCACCTCATTACCACAATTTTTCACCTAAGTTGTGAACTTCACTTTATCACTGTATATTTTTTGTCCCTTATATTACTGAATTCACCAACTTAAGTTTTTCAGTATCACCTCTGTGCTGAAGACTCCCGAAGTTCTTTCCCAATCCTGATCTTTGTTGTCTTCCTGTTCGAAATCTCTAATTGTCTCCTAGACAATCCCATTGGATATTCTCTTTTCCCCTCAAATAGTTCAAAGCTAAAATGGATTGATTACACTGCCTTTCACTTTTTTTGTGCAGAGCTATGCAGAACACCAAAGTTGGCACCAGCAAAATAAAATGAGCAACACTTTTCTGTTATATACCCCACTTCAAAACTCAGTGCCTGTTTCCTGCCAGCATCTGGGATCATCTAGTTCCTCACTACTAGCCAAGCCCAAGAGTGTCATCACATGGGGTCCTCCCTCTGACAGTATTTTATATCCACTGATCTCTTTGCCTGCTAGAAAATGTAAAGGTCTGTAATTTCTCTCCATCACATATATCAGTATTCATCAGGACGGGCCACACGACAGAATTATGTGGAAGATTTAAACAGATACTGGTGTTTAAACTACATCCCCAAATATTCTTCTTCCATTGGTAAGAAGTAAGACTTGAGAATTTGAATTGTGATAAACTCCCTGGATGATTCTAACATGCATCCAGACTTTCCCATGACTGAATTACAAGAGAGATTCTGGATTATTTTGTTTAATAACACATGTTGTCCAGATGCTGCTTCCTTCACTCTCCAGACTCACCTTCCCTGTATACGTGGCACTTCAGCAGTATTGCACTACACTTGTCATTCCCTAAATATAGCATGTGGTCTATTTCACAGTACTAAGGTGCTTCTCATGCTCTTGTCATATTTTTCTACTTCCAAGTCATCCTTCAAACCTCTGTTCACACATTGCCTCTCCCAGGAAGCATCTCTGGATGACAAAATCCCTTTACATCTGCCTATATCTTTACCTATGTTCATTTGTAATAAATTTGAGAATACAGAGTGGCATCTTCCTAAATTTTAATAAGTCAGACTCACACAGGTGTATCAGTCTCATATTGCCATATGGTCACTAATGAAGGAGTTGGGCTGCTTACCTGAACATGCAGTGAAAAGTTTGCTAAGGCTGACCGAACCAAGAGCTCAGAGTATTCATTGCTATTTAATCCAATGGCCCTAAACTGTGCTAAATATGTCCTATTATTTTCCCATTTCTGGAGGTGGACAGTGACAAAGAAGTGTATAGAGGTTAAAACTAGATGGATCCTGCATTAAAATAGAGAAGGAGAATTAGAATAGAGTATCCCTTCATAGAAAGGTAAAAATGATGGAATGAGAAATATTCTAATAGAATTAAATCTTCCTTTCAAGCTGTGTCATCTGAGATTAAATTATTTATTTATTTTTATTTTTTATTACTTATTTTATTTTATTACTTATTATTTATTTTTTATTACTATATTTTGCAAAATTCCTTCCCGTGTTATTGTTTTAGACTGCAAGACTTTCTGCAACACTGGATTTTATTTTTTTTTATATATTCTTTTGGTCGTTATGGTTCTGTCCAAACAATACATGTAGAACAAGATCAAACAAACAAATCCAAGACTTTGTTATAATGGGTCCCTGATTCCATAGCCAAAGTCATAAACAGTGAGTTAAAAGCATCTCAACTTCACCAAGCCACCACTGATGTCATATATGTTATCGCCAGTGGCCTGAGTTTTTTTTTTCCTGAATTTTTATTAATTTTTTTTATACAGCAGGTTCTTATTAGTTATCCATTTAAACATATTAGTGTATATATGTCAATCCCAGTCTCCCAATTCATCACACCACCACCACCACCCCCGCTGCTTTCCCCCCTTGGTGTCCACACGATTGTTCTCTACATCTTGCAACACTGGATTTTATTCTTCATTATTCATTCACCCATTCCTCAAATTGTACTGTCTACTATTTATTGAGTGCCTACTAAATATTAGATAGCAATCAATTTAAATTCATTAACTCTACAAGATAAATGGATGTTTAATAAAATCACACTGCCAGTAAAAAAAAAATAATTTGAGTTTAACATCTAAATATCTTCATTATTTCTAAGTGATACAACCTCCAAATATTCTCAGGCTATTTAGAGTGAGCATGTCATAGTAAGTATTTAGTAAAATCTTTTACCCATAAGACATATTGAAAGGACGAGGTGAGATTAAAATACACAAGAACAAAACAATTATAGCAAAAGGAACAAAAATTCAGAAATTAACTTTCCCCAAAGTAGGCATAGAGTAAAGGGATTAGCTATGCACTCAGAAGAAAATAATAAAAGACATAAAGCTGCCAGTAAGGCAATACCTATTCATTGAGCACCTACAAAGTGTGTGTATGTATGTGTGATTATGTATACACTCACACATATATAAATATAGATACATATATTCACATATACTCATAAACATATGATAAATGAGTGTGTATATATACACAAAAATATATGCACAGGGCTTCCCTGGTGGCGCAGTGGTTGAAAGTCCGCCTGCCGATGCAAGGGAAGCAAGTTCGTGCCCCGGACCGGGAAGATCCCACATGCCGCGGAGCGGCTGGGCCCGTGAGCCATGGCCGCTGAGCCTGCGCGTCCGGAGCCTGTGCTCCGCAACGGGAGAGGCCACAACAGTGAGGCCCGCGTACCGCAAAAAAAAATATATATATATATATATATATGCACATATATATTAGCACCACACACTGAGACATATGTATATGTGTACATATGTACAAACATGTATATATACACACAGACAACACAAACACATAGATATGTTACAATAGCACCTGGCAAATAATTAGTTATATTAACATTAGCCATTGTTGTCACTGTTGTTGCTAATATTGTTATTACATACTAGCCATTCTCTAAAACCTAAGGAGTTCATGAACTGATATGTGAAGGTAGAATCCTTATGACTGTTCAGTAGAGAAAGACTACAGGGATACAAGGATGGAAGTTGGAAAAATAATGAGGAGATAATTGCAAGAAAACAGCTGTGATATGACAGTAATTTGACTGTAGGTAGAGGAGAAGGTGGTAGGAAATTATGGATTTTAAAACATATTTCAAAGGAAGAATCCACAGGTTTGCCTATGGACTGGACAGAGAGTATTAAGGAAATAGGAATGCCAAGGATCACTTCAAGAATGACAGTGTTAAAGAAGTACAGATGAATATTGTCCAAATTCAGATGAAGAAAAAGTTTGCATCCCGCTAGAAATATACGAAATGCTACATCAATGAGATCATATTTTTGCTGGACCTTCTAAATCATTGTATGAGTAAATGTTTTATAGACATGAGGGTAAAATATAAATATATGTATGTTTTCATTTCTTTCTCTTAAACAAGTTTACATTCTTCTAGACTCCCCATTTGGTAACTGATGATAGATACGATTTCTGTTGCTTGTAGGACCTCCAATGTATGTACGTGGGTCATGCATTAATCCAAAGTTTACAAGGAGCTGGGAAACTGGAAGGGACCAAATCCTTTGCCAATCCCTGTCACTATTGTTGTTATCACCAGTATTCATTATTAGTCTAAGTTGTCTCTATGTGATAATCCACTGATATCTTTCAGAAACTATGGAGCAGGTCCCTTACAGAGAGACACTGTACAGAACACAGAGTCGCATAACTTTTGAGGAGATGCTTCTGAGAATGTTTCATATCTTCTGCCACATGCAGAATTCCCCCCGCAATCAAAAACCACCAAACATCTTAGTCTCTAGAAATATCAGATCACTTAATGTGGCTCTATTTACTTGACATTTTCTTCAACAACAACACCAACAAAATAACAACAAAAACCCACTGAGTAAGGATGCTAAGTACTTGGAAATTTCTGGTTTTGATCCTAAAATACACAGACCAATAAATACCACCCATATTTCTTCTGCTTCCATGCAATGAACTAAAACTTAGAACCAATCTTAATTACTTCCTTAAAAAGGGAAAAAGAAAAATATCAACAGCAGAAAAAATAAATCTCAATTTACTATTTCCATAAATTATCCTGATGTAGATTTTAATTTTTGGTATCTACAGACATTTTGAGAAGGTATTCAAGGTAACATTGCTAAAATAAATGATTATCCAGCAGTTAAGACTTCATTGTTGCAAAAGTGAAAGCAATTCTGCAACTCTGGGAATATCTTTGGTTTTTAACAACTTTTGCATGTAATATTAAATCCCCAGTTGGATGATGGAATGCAGGATATAATTTTTTTCTTCTGTTCAGTCATTTTTATTAGAGTATTGTCACATGTGGAAGAAGAAGGAGAACACCATAAAAATAGCTAATAAAGCTAAAGATATTCACAGACAAATAGAATTGAAATCACAGACAATGTTACTACTCATCTAGGACTCCTCAGCCGCTATGTCTGATAATAATAATTTCATCACAATCAAATTCAGAAAGATACTACAGATTTACAATAACAGAATTATGCAAACTATATTTCACTCTTCAAATGTTCTACAATATCTAATATTAAAAGTAATAAGATGTAGTTTGATTACTTTTTAAAATTCTCAAACCTCAGCTATTTTTAAATCTGATTTTAACCTACATGTGCCATACGCCCTATGCTCCTTATGTAGATGACAAAATAATGAAACATTACCCAGTTTTTCAATATGTACATTAAGTTACAGGATTATAGGATGAAATATGGAATAGTTAACCCGGAAAAAAAGACAGAGTCCTGGTTTTGTTGTTTTTCGTTCTTTCTTTGTTCCAGAAGCCACTTGACAAGTCTACCAACACACTAAACTTTCTTCTCTCTCCCTAGAGTTTCTAGGAATAGAGCAAATGTGCCACTTCCTATCAAAGATGAGCAATATGTTTGTGGGCTGGGAGGTTTGTGCTTCCCCTTCAGCATGATTAGCCTTGACTGCTTGGATCCGCACTTGAGTTTAGAAAACATGTACAATCCTAAATCACTTTTCTTTCTGAAACGCAATTAAAAAAGGGAGGTGGGTAGAACATTTGTGTGTGTGTGTGTGTGTGTGTGTGTGTGTGTGTGTGTGTGTGTGTACGAGTTAAGCTTATCAAAATTATATTAACAATCTCATGTAATCATTGCAAAAACACTGCCAATGGGACTTCCAGGAGACCCTTAGGAAATCTTTGTTATTTGCAACATAACAATAATCCTTATTTCACCTTTAAAAATTGAGATTGTAGTAATTTATTCTCCATTTGCCCCTTATATCCACGTTCAATTCTTCTTGATCCTATAACACACCTCAGGAGACTGTCTATGGGACACATCACTCAGACTCCATTGTCATTGGACTTCCCCTTGGGTTTGGCCACTGGAGGTACTGACAGGAGATCAAAGAGGGGGAAGAGAACCAACTTAGGAGGTATGTTTTTCCCATCTTTCTTTCTCTGAAGGGGTTCTGAAAGAGGTTGTATTCCTTTATGAAACTAGATTCTGCATGGGAACTCCACTTGCCTGATCCCAGACCTTAGCCAGTCTTCAATACCACCCTTACAAACGCTTAATGTAGGCTCAGATATGCTACTGCTAACACCACGTAGCCTCAAATCCTTCGCTGATTCTCATAACGTAGCCCACATGTCGATCAAAGGTCCCTTTATTACAAAAAATAACAAAAATCACAGCTCAGTACACTATCTAATCCTTCTGTGAATTAGAGAGAAACAGTATTACAAGACTGAAGGTTTTACCCCAAAATAAAATGTAATAAAGTTACAACAAAGGAAAAATATGAATTATTCTAAACAGAAAAATCAACAAACAAAACACCTTTATATTTCTGTATCCTCAGTCCAAAGAAATTATTATATGGGTTGACTATTTTGGATACTTCTGTTAGAGGATGCCATCTTTCAATTACCCAAGGTAAAAAAAAAAAAAATGTAATCATATATTATCACTGTCAATCATATAGATGAGTGATTTTCAAATAGTAGGTTCTAATATTTAGTGCATCATTAAATCAAAGTAATCAGTCAAGACCAGCAATTTTTTAAAAGGTACAATAGATCAGACAAGTCAGAGATTTAATTAAAATAAAATGATCACAATGAGTTGTACATAGTAAGGATCTTTTTTTATGAATCTTGATTAGAAACACGTGTGTTTATGAATATGTCACAATGTAAAATATAGTTCTTACCATGAATTACATTTTTAAAAGCTTCAAAATTTCTCTTATGAAACGGATCTGATCCGTTCTTCCTGTGGAAGCATTTACAAGGTTGTGTCAACAGAAGTTGATTCTGTACAGAATACAATATACGTATGCCTTCTAAAATTGAAAGAGTCATCATTCTCCAGGATTTTGACACAAAATAAAGAAAACAGCTACAGGTTGGGAAAGCACTGTGAGAAAGCTCATTTCTACTCAATGTATTTTGTGTAGAATATAAATGAGGTTTTGTTTAACCTCAAAGTTCTGAATCTCTTGCTCACTACTTAATTGAAAAAACATACATACATATATATTTGTGCATATACTCCCTTTATAAATAGTGAGCAGAAGATTTAAGACCTGAAAATAGAAAGAAAATTCCTCAGATCACAGGCAAGGATTACCTGTAAAGTGTAGGAAATATTATTCACGTTTGAGAGAAGAAGGAATTTAGGTTTAGTAGGATAAAGTATTACCTACACCAAAACAAAGCCAATTTTAATGGTATTGATGTTGAAGGGGACGTATAACCTAATGATTTATATTATAGGCCCTAAGGACTGACTTTCTGGGTTTATAGCCTTGCTTTGCCATGGTTTAGCTATGTCATCTTGCACAAGTTTTTAATATCTTAATTCGTCAGGTTTTTTTTCTTAAAATGGAGACAAAAATATTTAAGACTTGATTGTTCTGAGAATTATATAGATAAATAAGTACTTAGATAGTGTCATATATATCATAAGCATCCGATAAAGGCTAGCTACTATTCTTCGTAGTTTTCTCTTTCTTTTACTCAGAGTTGCCATTTCTTGGTTCTTTCCTGTATGATAACATTGGCTTATAATGTTTAAAATCTACATATCTTTATGTATGACTATGGTAAGCTTACATACAACCTTATTATGTATATATTACCTTTCATTTCTTACATATTTGAAGATTATAAAGACAGTCTTGGGACTTCCCTGGTGGTCCAGTGGTTAAGACTCTATGCTCCCAATGCAGGAGACATGGGTTTGATCCCTGGTTGGGGAACTAAGATCCCACATGCCGCATGCCACACAGCTCAGGCAAAACAAAAAAAGTCTTCTTACCAACAAGAAAGACTGCATAATACTATATATAATATATGCTAACATACATAACTTATAAATAATACATAGCATATAGTTCTTTTTCTTTCTTTTTTTTTTTTTTTTTTTTTTTGTGGTATGCGGGCCTCTCACTGTTGTGGTCTCTCCCGTTGCGGAGCACAGGCTCCAGACGCGCAGGCTCAGTGGCCATGGCTCACGGGCCCAGCCGCTCCACGGCATGTGGGATCTTCCCGGACCGGGGCAGGAAGCCGTGTCCCCCACATTGGCAGGCGGACTCTCAACCACTGCACCACCAGGGAAGCCCCAGTTCATTTCTTTTTAATTTGAAGATTCTTGTTGTGAGAGAACTGTAATACCCCATTTCTACAACAATATCAGGGAATATGGTAATTCTTTTAAGTAAGTTATTCAGAGAATTTTAAACTGTTCAATTTTGATAGGAAACTTTAGAAAAATATACATAGTATATTGACCAGGCAGAATGATGTGGTTGAAATAGCAGTGTATTAGATATTGGACCTAAATTCAGTTCTAAGTTAGCAACTTGTTATGTCCCTCTGGTAAGTTACTTAACTACACTGTACCTCGAAATTCATCTATAGAATGGAACTGTGGAACTACATAATATATAAAGTACTTTTCTGTAGTTCTCTGACTCAGGATAATAATTATGAATATAATTTATTAGTACTACTCCAATGTATTAATTCTTGCAGGAACTATTCAGAAGTACTGCTTTTTCCCTCACAGTAAAAAACTTCACTCTTTGATTTTCTCTGTTTTGATGGAGTAAAATTTTTCTCTCTCTTTCCCCATGGTATAAATATTTCTACTTCTTTTCACTGCCTTTTGATTGCACTTAGTTTCATCAAATAAAATACAGTGCAGTGATAAAGTGTAAGAATGTAATATCACTAATATCATTTCTTTTACTTACTAGTGACATAACTTTGGGCAAATTGCCTGAACCACTTAAGTCTTAGTTTTTCTTTTTTATACAAAAGAGATATTAAAAACAGTAATTATTTCACTTTTTCAGAAATGACTGATTATCCAACACATCACTGACTGAACTCTAGCTATAGACAAGCATTGTTCTATGTGCTCCTGGGCTGCGGAATATGCATGACAAACTTAATACCCTCATGAACGGAGCCCTGCTTTTAGGGAAAGAGAAAACAAACAAAAACGCATATAGTGTCAGAAGACTGTAAATAAGGTGAAAATATAAAGTAGTGTAAACATTTAGAAAGTGATGGACAGAAAGTCAGAGTGTGAGGGGAACTATTTTAGATTGGGTAATTAACGTAAACTGATATATACTCCAAAGTCTCAATGGCTTAACATTGTTTAAATTTACATGCTGCTCATGTCTCAGTCCCATTTGGGTCAGGATTTTCTCATAGACATCTCTGTATTAAGTCTGACTCAGATATTCAAGTTCTCTTCATACTGAGGCAACATCCTGCCTTTGTTTTCGCAGTTGGGGAAGGGATGGTGGAAAAATCATGGAAAGTGTTTTGCAGCCACTCGGTATGTGGCATGCTTGATTTCTGACCACATCATATTTGATAGAACCCAGTCACATGACCCCAAGTTAATTATAAAAGAGACTGTGAAATTACCCTACTCTTGTACCCATTACACACACAAGAAGTGAATCTAGATTTGTTGAACACTGAGTGGGACTCTTAGCCACTCCTAATGGAGAGTACTATACAGGCCTTTCTGAAGGCATTTGGATAGAAACACCCAATTTCCAGCTTTGCTAACATTGCAAGAATTTGGCCTCTGAATAAGTGAATATACTTTTAGTTAAGTTTTTTGAGGGAATGTAGAGTCAATGCTAGAAAAAAATGCCAATGATTTATTACTTGTCCTTCACTCTGTGGTCCGGCTCTGATCATTTAAGACTGGATAGAAAAATTGTCAATGACTGGTCTATTATGATTGAGGTAAATTAATTGGTTTTGCAGTGACTCTTACTGCTTGATCCCCAAACTGTGTATCCCTTTTCCTGTACCCCAGAACCTAAGTATACGTCATTCTATTCCTCCAGTAATCAATCACTAATTCTTGGATTTCACTGGTTGCATTATATTTTAATCAGATATGTATTTCTGAATGAACTTAAACATTAGTAAATATCATATTAATATCAACAAAATAAATAATTCATAGAATTAAATTCAAGTTTCATCTTCAGAAAAGACAATTTTCTAGCAATTAAGGGTTCATATATACGTGTGTATGTGTGCGCACATCATACACACACACAAAATGTAAGTTTAAGTGCACTTAAGTTCGAGACTGTTTCTATAATTTTTTCTCAATAAAATTACTCAACTGGAAAAGATCCATTTGTTTCCAAGAGAGTAGTTTTGTAAGTAGAAGCCTACTGCTTGAAGTAGTTCCCTATGGGAATACTATCATCTGGCAAAGAAGTATGCACATCAAAGTAGAGACATAACAGCACCACTTAAAAAGTAATTTTCTCTGAGGGTTTTCTTCCTGGTATCCTACCAACACCAATCTTTAAACCCTTAGCTTGCTACACAGAGAAAGGCTCCCAGCACTAGTCCCAGATTAGCGATGCCCAGGTTTATGCTTCTAGTTCTGAATAAAATACATACTAATAGTTAGGGGAACCAACATAGAAACAAAAACTCTTAACTTTATAGCAGACAAGTAACTGGGTTATTTCTTTTGCTACATTAACCACAGATTTCTTCTGAAAATAAAATATGCACACCATTTTGGGATAACGAGGCAAATCTAATCATTTACCAAAGTAAAGAATTCATGCTGATGACTCTAAGATTATGTAGAATGTAAGTTTATCTAGATATAAAAGTAAAATAATAATAATGGGGAATGATAATACAAAGACAATAATGGTAAATATACTAGTAACTAATTTTGTAATTACCGTGTGCCAGAAATGGTGCAAAGCATTCTCATGCGTTATTTACTTAAATGACATAACAATTCTGAGATAGGTGTTGTAACTAACTTCATTTTACAGATATGAAATGTGAGGCTTAAGACTTTAAATAATTGTTACAAGATGGCAAAGTAGTAGAGATGTTTGATGCCACAATGTTTGCTCTCTATCTCTGTCAACCCCCTTTTATTCAAAAAGACAAATGATGCATTCAGAATTCTTTCGTCTCCATCCACTTTGTATTTTTTCTTCTTACTGTTCCTTCATTCTTTTCTTCATCTTGCCATATATATTTTCACCCACTCAACCTGCTTAAACCTCTTCTATTGTTAATGAGTTTTCTTTGCTTAAATTCAAGTTTCATTTCTCCCTAGGGACTATACAAGAAATTCAAAAACCCTACACATAGTGGTCAAGTCTTCTATAAACTAGTTTTAATCTTATATTTAAAACTCAGGGAATAGTTACTTTGTTGAAAGAGCAAGGTTTAGAGGTAAGATTCTCTCGAACATAACTCATACCTCTAATATATACTGCACACTGCTTAAATTTTTAAAGTATTTTCTCACATTTGAACTTTGTATTACATTGTACATTGTGATTTTATTAGGAACAAATGTGATGTAACATATAAAATACAAGGTATAGAGTAATTATTTAATTTTTCTCTGGGTATGGTTCCTATTTTGATCCTGTAGGTTCCTATCTTGATCCCCTTCTCCAGCTAAAATACAGTACTTGTCATTTGCCGTTTCACAGCTATGCAACGTCTTTCTTGCCTTAACACTTTGCTGCATCCATCACTACTAAATAGACTTTCCCCCCAATTTTGTTCCCGGAAAAAATAAATATATTTAAGGGCGAGTTAAAAAATCACCTCCTGACAAACGTGCTGAAATAAGAAAACAACTTCTTCTAAAACAAAATAAATACATCTACAAACAAAAAGGCTGAAGAAAGTGATCTCTACTGGAAGCACAGACCTACTGCAAGGAAGGAAGAGCGCTATGAAAGAGGAAGTATGGATGACAGACAAAAGTGAAGCAGTGACATAGGCAAATCCGTCAAACGATGGCAGCGTTTTAGACTAAACCACCAAAAAACAGAAAGCAGTGGCTAAGACTATGACATTCACATGGATTAGTATGATAGTATTACTCGGGCATTTGTAACTAAGTAAATTCTGTCCCTGTGTGTGTGTGTGTGTGTGTGTGTGTGTGTGTGTGTGTGTGTGTGTGTGTGTGTGTGTGTGTGTGTCTTATTGGAGTATTTCTCCTCTCTTTTTTTTTAATTTTTTTTTTCATTTTGTCCTTTCAGCTTATGGGATCTTAGTTCCCCGACCAGGGATTGAACCCAGGCCACAGTAGTGAAAGCTCTGGATCCTAACCACTAGGCCACCAGGGAACTCCCATCTCCACTCTTTTATAAACTAGAATAAGAGAGCTGTGAATATTATAATGCATTATATTTGTATAAATAGTTATATTTACTATGAGAGAACTAAATTTGAATGTTAAGCTTTTTAATATCATAATTTAAATATTTATGTAAAGCTTTTAAACCTGTCCCCTTTTGTTGGGGATATTATATATTTTAAATATACATGATACATATCAAACAAAAAAAACAAGAATTGAAAGAAAAGAAATGATTATCATAATATTCAGGATATTGGTTACCTCAGTGAAGAAAGCAGCAGGGCGGGACACAGAAAAGAAACATGGTGGACTGAGCAGTACTGAATCTTAACCTCACTTTTGTTTTTTTGTCTTGTTTTTTGTTTTTCTATATTAAAAAAAATTTTTTTGGAGTATAGTTGCTTTACAATGTTGTGTTAGTTTCTGCTGTACAGCAAAATGAATCAGTTATACATATACATATATCCCCTGTTTTTCAGATTTGCTTCCCATTTAGGTTACCACAGAGTACTGAGTAGAGTTCCCTGTGCTATATGGTGGGTTCTCATTAGTTATCTATTTTATACATAGTAATATATATATATGTCAATCCCAATCTCCCAATTCATCCCACCCCTGACTCCCACCCTTGGTATCCGTAAGTTTGTTCTGTACATCTATGTCTCTATTTCTGCTTTGCAAATAAGTTTATCTGTACCATTTTTTCTAGATTCCACATATAAGCGATATTGTACGATATTTGTTTTTCTCTTTCTGACTTACTTCACTCTGTATGACAGTCTCTAGGTCTATCTATGCCTCTACAAATGGCACTATTTCTTAATCTCACTTTTAAGATGGGTAGTGGGTTTCCCAATTTGCATGTCATTATTCATCAAAATTTGCATAGTTCTTTATGTATACTAATCTTTCCTTAATAAAAATTTTAAGAGAAGAGAGATAATGAAATGAGATAGTTTGATTTATTATTCCTAACCAAATAATTAAAGGAAAGTTTTGTAGAAGGAAAACCTGTTTCATTTCCTGTTCCATGATCATTGTAGGTCTGCTGTGAGCCAGGAATTGCCCATGTTGTCAGATACCAAACAGCATGTAGGACATCTGTGGCATGTATACGATTGTGATCTAAAGTCACCAAAATGTTTTATAAAAATAATCATTCTGTTATTTCTAATGTAGGACATTTTAAAAAGTACTTTCTAGTTGTACTGTATCCTTATAAATAAAATAGATGGCTTAGAATAATTTCACACACACACAAATAATCACCTCCTGCAAGGAGTCTTCCCTGATCTTCCTAAGGAAACTTATGTCTCCAAACTCCGAATCTGATAACTTTATTATTTCTAGTATATTCTGCTTTGTAAGTTAGTTAATGGTTACTTTTTAGTCTATATAAAAGAAATAGGCTTTTCTTGCCTACTGCATTGGAAACTCCAGGGCAGGAACCACATCTGAGATGTATCATGCCCTCTCATGCCTATCATGATGACTTCTACGTAGCAGAAACTCAATAATCATTACTTATAGGTAATTCACATATCTCCTTATTCATTTAACATTGTTTTGAAGTTACAGTGCATTATGCACTAAATACAGTATAGATTTACCTACCAAGATAACATACAGTATAGTAACTCTATCTTTTATGCACTTAATAAATTTGTCTTTATATTGACTTCTTCTTTGAATCCTAACTTACCAACTTAAAAGGATGGCTTAACCTCCATCCGCCATCTTCTGCCCTCTACTTCCTAAGTACTGTGCCATTCTCCTCACTGTTTCCTCCAGATAATTATCATTATTGTCTACTCCTTTCTGATATTGCCACTTTTGTAGACTATGCATCTTTAAACTGTGGCTTGTCACCTAGTGCAGAAATTCTACCAGGCTGAAAAACAAAACCTTTTATCAGCTCTGACAATACTTGCAGTTATTTCCCAGATGTTTGGTTGGTCATATTAGTCAAAATGGGTTTATAACTATTAGAAATCACTGTGCAGTTTATTTGGGTTCAATTCTGTTTTGTGTCTGTCTGAGTACTCTCCACCCTTTAGGACTCAGAAGAGTAAGGAGGAAATGACAACTAATGATGCAGCTCCTACTGTGTTGCACTAGGAATGGTATTACATAGAAGAAATCAACTACTGTACAATTCTTGTAGTGAACTATCTCTGGTTAAGTAGAGTTTTAATTTAAATGAAGCTTAGCTAATTTTAAGTGTTAAGCAATTTTATATTAAAGTATTCATATAAGTGAGAAAAGAATTTTATCCTTCTACTTTAAGGATGACATGGCTTCCACACCATGAACTCAGAGTTTCTACACCTCCCTGACTGTGTTAAACTCTGGCTTAGTGCATCACCTGGAAAAGAGTGTGATTTTATTACATGCTAGAACTATGACCTTAAAAATGGAATATTATTTAACCTCTCTAGGTCTTAGTTCTCTCACCTTAAAATGAGGAATAAAATTTATCTTTCCTTGCCTTGAAAGTTTGGTTGTGAGGCATAAATATGATAAACATCAAAGTTGTATAATAAATTACAAGTGTTTTGTACTTATTATTATTACAAATGAGAACTCAACATCACTATGAATTTTGAACTTGACAAAATCATTGTCTTAGCACAAAGATCTTTCTGGTCACTTCAATTACCTCACCTCCTCTTTTACACACTGTGAGCCTGTTCTTCAAATACATGAGGACTACATTCATTTCCAATCATAACAACAAATGTCTTCAAACACCCCGTGTGGACAGAAGCTCCAAAGATTGACAAGCCACATTTCTGGTATCATCTCTTTAATTCCCCAGTAGACCTTGCAAAGCAGCTCTTCAAAGCTTTTTATCTCCATTCAAATCTTTATTTCTAAATTTCTGATTTAACTGAGAAAATTGAAAACATATAGCCTAGTTGATCCACACTTACCTTGGTTTTCGTATCAGTACACATTTATTCTATTTCTTCTAATGCAGCATGTCCTAAGCTGTGTTATAAAAATGACTAGTCCCACAAGAATCTCCAAGGGAAAAAGTCACAGGTATATTTTATTTGATTATCTGTCTCTATTTAACACTGTTTTCCATTCTATTTTTCATGAAAATCATTTCTATTTTTTAGTATCTGACTCATCATTCTCTCCTAATTCTTCTCCTATTCTTTTAGCCCATCCATTTCAAATTCATTGCAAAATTTTTTCCCCTCATTTTTCTTCTTAAGCAGGTATTTCACTGGTTACTTTGGTTTCCCCTTTTTCCCACGTTCTACAACTTATTCCTTTCATTTTATCTGTGCCTTTAACTACTACACAGATATCATAAACTACACACAAACACATATTGCTGACTCAGCATCTCTACTCTAAACTCCTACTCTATGCAAAAAAGAAAAAAGAATTCAATGAAAACTCAACTCTATACTATGACTCCAAAATCTACCTAATCTTTTGAAGTATTTTGTTTTTTCACTGAGTTATTCAAGAAAACTAGCATAATACTAAGTATAAACATTGCATGTAATTAATAGATGTTTATTTTTTAATGGTATTTAAATCTATCTGAAATTAGTGTGTGTCCCTAATGCTATGTTAAGGCACATAAAAAGATAGGGCAGAATTAGGAAACCTAATCCCTGTCACTATACAGTTCTTCTAAAGCCTAGAACATTCAACTAACATGAAGTCTACAAGTACTTTCTTCAAAAGTTTAACTGTAGACCCTTTTGATGAATGAGGACTGAAGAAATCAATTTAACTAGAAGGAACTTTACTGTCCCTCATTTCTACTGTGCTAAGTAAAACCATCTGAAATCCTTTCAAAAATATTCCTGCAAATATGCTACTTTTTAAAAACTTAATATAGTTGCTACACACAAGGCCACATTCTTGACTTAGATTTACTTACTTTGATTCATTATTTTTTATCCTCAGCCAGCATTTCTGAGCATACAGATACTAGCTAGTTAACAGCCTGATCTCATGAGTCAGCAACAAAATATTTAGCTATACTTTATTAGAGATGAGGGTATAAAGAGTGAAAAGAACACAGTGTGAGTCTGGATTGAATTTGTCACACTAAACTGCAAATAAATAAATTTGCAAACTGCACGAGTTTTTATGGAAGATACTGATGGAGAACAAATATGGAATGTGAAGTGTTTTAACTCTCTTCTGGCTCTAAGGCTAATTTAAAGCAAAAAATAGTTTAAAATGAAATAGAGAAATAATAAAAAAACAAAGACCTACGATTTAATGTAGACCTAAGGCACATCTTAATGCACTCCTCTTTGTTCTTTAGATGAGGATTCTCAAAACTGTCTGTTTGCCCTGAAACTACTCTCCATAAAACTGAACACTCCCCCATCACTTATTTCCAAGAAATATAAATCATAATAGACCTACATAAAATTTGGTGTTCATTTTTTGAACATTTCTCAAATCAAATTTTTTAAAAAATCTACTTCCATAGTGCATCTTTTTCTAGTCTTCATTTGTTCACGTTCTATGAAAATTTTGAATTAGAATTTGGCTTTAATGTGTCTGGCTTTTAAATGTATAGTCTGAGGTATCATTTCTTTCCCTGTGGTTTCCTGATATTCTTTTAGTGAATTATTTAAAAGATTTTTTGGCTAACTTTTGTGAAATTTAAACTCATATTATCTGAACTTAAACACATAGTCTCTATGTACAGAATTGCTTGTGGAATAAATTCTCAATCATAGATGCCTGTACTTAGATATCTTTCAGAAATTGATGATGTATTATTCATCAGAGTGTAAATTAAATTTCATTTAAAATAAGTGATTAAAAACTATTAAGAAAAAAAATGTCATGAAAAACCTAAGGGTGAAACAGGAATAAAGACACAGACTTACTAGAGAATGGACTTGAGGCTATGGGGAGGGGGAAGGGTAAACGGTGACAAAGCGAGAGAGAGGCATGGACATATATACACTACCATACGTAAGGTAGATAGCTAGTGGGAAGCAGCCGCATAGCACAGGGAGATCAGCTCGGTGCTTTGTGACCGCCTGGAGGGGTGGGATAGGGAGGGTGGGAGGGAGGGAGATGCAAGCGGGAAGAGATATGGGAACATATGTGTATATATATAACTGATTCATTTTGTTGTGAAGCTGAAACTAACACACCATTGTAAAGCAATTATACTCCAATAAAGATGTCAAAAAAAACTATTAAATCTAGAATATATTGGCAAGGCAGTATAATTTTAGTGGGAGGGTCATCATATTTGAAACCAAAAATAAACTACTTTCCAAATGGAGCGACAATATTCATTTTGTAATTTTGACCAATTTATATGTAGCTTCTTGGTTTCATTTCACTTATGTGTAAAAAGCACAATATAAAAACCTAACTCTCTATGAGGAGTGATGTTCTAATGAATGTATGAATGTGAGGACAATATTCTGTAACCACAAATGTTTATATATTTCCGAGTTATCGGAATTAATGTTTTCTTGCTTTGGTTCCTAGCAAATTGACATTTTTAGGACTTTCAGTCTCTTCTGTAGGCCAAAGTGGGAGTTTAATGTTAGCTTTATGCATATAAGACACTAATAAAGCTGAATAATATTTAAATGTTTTCTTCTTTCTTATTCCCTTACAGATCCTCTCACCCCTTCTACTCACTCCCCACTGCCACATGCACTGCTCACTGTGAACAATGAAGTGTCCCTGTCATTTGGATAACATCTGGAGAAAACAACTTGTCACAAAACACTGTAGATTTTCACATGTATTTAAAGCAGTCGTATGATTTTCATTATAACCTGTAGGAGAACGCAACCGTTTAAAAATTTTTTGGAAACTTTAATAGACTGTGAACATGACGGCAATAATGAAGTAGCAAACAACTTTTGATTCTCCATGTAATCATATTTAAGTCTGTTACCTAAGGCTTACTTAAGATTCATTTTAAATGGTATGTTTTTGAGCAGTTACAATGTCTGTAATTCGAACTATGGAATTTATGTTTTGCAGTTTCTTGACCACTCTCATTTATCTTCTACATAGTCTCAATGTTTGCATTATTCTTGAGTTTTCACTTAGTAAAGTTCTTAATGTTTTCTTAGAGATAAATCTAAATTAAATGTAATAAAAAGGATTCCATGAACTAATTCCTGTAAATTGTTATCATATCTAATTCTGGGATGTAAAGAGACTCAAAAAAAGTAAGGTAGTTACTATAATGTACCTAATTAATTTTTCACTTCCATATACTTGAATTTTATCTAGTGAATATAAAAAATCTGATATGGCAAAAATTATATTTTATTGGATTAATTTTATAAAGATAGAAAATGCATGTGAGGTGAAGACTTAACATTTAAAATGTAATTTAGTGTTCTCTTCTTCATTAAAAATCTAGAATTGGAGTTGTATATGATTATATAAGACTGAACTCTATCATGAGGGATAATTCATGTCTAATGTAAGAAAAGTTTCTAAAAGCTCTACCTTATTTCCTAAACTAGATGGATACCATAGAAAAAACCAAAGTGAAGAGAGAGAGAAAGAGAATGATTGAAATTTACTTTGCAAATATAAATGAAATTGAATAGCAAAGATCTATGAGTACATGTACAGCTTGTCAATGACAACGGGGCATAGACTTTAGAGAGCAAACATTTAGGTACTTAATATTCATAAAAATACTTTAAAAACAATTCAAGATAGAACTCTTTAGAAGGTTGATCAAAGTAAATGGTAACACAAATTAACGATTGCCAAAACATCTTTTAATTTCAAGCACAAAGAAAAAATCCCATATGCATTCAAGAAAAATATTCAAATTACTTAAATAGAAAATAATAAACAATAAGTTTGCAATAGACTTCTCCTGGCCAACATTTGAGGCAAAATCACCAAAGGATCTGGATTCTAAAGGATATAGATATAAGAAAATTGTAATCCAGATGCTTCAACAAAGTTGTTCCTGAGGACAGCAGCAGAAAAATCGCAAATGTGCTTGGCTTTGTAAACAAACCCATTTAAGAACAAAACCCCATTCCAGACTTCATTGTGTCTACAGAATCATAATTAAATAGACTGAAATGTAATGTTGGGAAGTGAAACAACAGGTAAAGGTATAGCAGGAAAATATGCAAAAGGCAGAAAATTAGTAAATTTAGTAATATCACATAAAGTTGAATAAAGAGAAAGCAACATTCAATAACATTACAAACAACAACCATTTCAAAAATAAGAATAGTTGACAACAATGGACAGAAAATGTATAATAACTGCATATTTTTTCTTAGTCGAAAAATATAACATATAATATATAAAAATTAGGGAAAATACCAATACAAATTGGCAGACATGGAGGAGATTAGCATCTTGGTGCTAAGCTAATAAAAATGGTAAAAATTAAAGATACAGAATATCACCTATCTACCTATCTAGCAACCTAGTCACCAAAATCCATATTTTCATCAGCAAAAGTTTGTAAGAGGAGATTAATTGTGACTTTTCTTTTAGCTTGGAATATCAGAAGAAAGCCTAAGACTGAGAAATAGTTGCATTCTTCTACAGTTTAATATGAAAATCATATAACTGCCCTAAAATACACACGAAGACTTTGCAGTATCCAATTAAACTATACAAAGTTATTATGAAACAGATTTTGAGACTCTTAACTCAATACTCATCTAGACAGTTTTAATTAGGCTAGACTACGTATCTGACCCAGGGACACTGAAGAAACTAGGGAGGCTGCAGAATAAGAAAGTCTCTGTAGAGAGTTATCAGATACGAAGGTGGATGGATCCTTGAAGAGGACTGAGGCTGCTTCTCCCCTAGTTTAATCTAGTGATGTTGACTCTTTGAGAAACGCATAGAGGATGTGGCATAAGTCTTTTGACATAGGGATGTCAGGGATTGCTATTTAATTTGCAAGCAAAAATCTGAATAACAATACACTGGCTAGCAGGAAGGAAAGGAGGACTACCTTGAGAACTGCCTGGACGTTGCAAGTTTGGTCAAGCAAAGACACTTACATGCCTTCTCTGAACCTGATATAGACACTGAAGAAGGGATCTCGATGTGAGTTATTTTACAAAGAAGCACCCTCGAAAGAACTGCACTGAGAGGAGTAGACCACTGGAAGACAGGGACTGTAAGGAAGAGACCATAATAGGCTAAGATAAGGAGGCACTGTCCCTGTCAATGAACTATAGTCCAAAGAATCCAGAAAAAGCGTTTCTGAGGAAGCCAAAAAAGCATCCTCTAAGAGAAAGCAGAAGCTTGGGTGCCCATGATGTGCCAGATTGCATCTCTTCTAGTTGTATAAGTCCTTTCTCATTAGGCCTGACCCCAGAGGGGCCACAGATAGCAGCTTGCAAGAAGAGAAGGAAGGAAAGCAGACAACAGAGGAGACCAGTCATTTATTCTTCTCCACTTATTACCAGTTTCCAGCCTAAAGAAGCATCAATCTGGGTATGCGATGACAGTAAGGAGTTTTGAGAAAAACTGTATTTGTTTATTACCTGAGACTCATTACAAAAACCTGAGATTTCATCCAGAATTAAACCAACCAAACAAACAACTAACCAACTAAACAAACAAACAGCAACAAGGGAACAATTTTAAAGGATAACTATAAAACTGAATAAATTTGCTTTACTTGTATCTTATTGAGACCAGCTTATTCAAGGCAATAGGAAAGGAGTAAATACTACGCAAACCAGCAAACAAACAAACAAAACCTTTCAAAAATTTTTCAGGAACAAAACACAGAAAGAAGAATTAAAATTTATTTTTACTCATTTCTATAATGTTTAGGAATGGAAGATATAAAACTCTGTAATTTAGTGTATGCTACCATATATTTCCTCTGTTAAAGCAAAAAAAAGGAAGAAAGGAAGACTTTATTCAAGATTATTGTAACAGGGCCAAGATACCAGACTCAGTTTGGATTCAACTCCATTGAAACAAAGGGCTGGAGAGTTTGTAATAGCTGGAGTGGGAAGATCATAGGCTACTTGTTTTTCACTGGCCTCACAGAAAGGAAAAGTATTCTCTTACCTTCATGACAGGAGGTTGTTTTGTAACTTGGAGAAAAGCACCCACCCAAGTTAGGATCCTGCCCTCTCACAAAGACCCTGACAAAGGGGTGCTATCTTCCTAGATGATGACATTTCAAAGGGATGGCTCCCAGGTACTTGACAAAGACAATCCTGGGCTATAAAATGGGCAGGGGTCTTTTAAAAAAGATTTACACCTCAAAGGGGCAGAGAAAGAATTTACAAATATTTTAAAGTAAATGCTCTAAGAAAAGGAAAGTGATTGCATATTAATACATAAACTGCATTGTATGCATTGAGATGGACCCACATCTTTCTACAGCTGAATCTTAATACCTAAACTTCACTTTGTTATACTTTTTTATTCAATTAGCTTTCACTTACCTTAGAGATGAAAGGATCAAAATGAACAACCCAAGTGCATTTACTTAACCGAATCCAGTTAAAAGGACTCAAAGAGCTGAAAAAAATATTTTCCTAAAACATATTTTAGTAGTAAATCTACAGATTTAAATATTCACTGTTGAGATTCAAACAAGTGGCCTGGAAGATCAAGTGTTAGAAACATCTAAGCCTCAAGATAAAATGTAAATGACTGAAAAATGAGGGATAATTACGAGATTTGCCAGCATTTTTTATTCAGTTGATAAGTTCTATTCTTTCTTTAGCACTCTTAATCAGACACATGATTTTACTTTTGTTTGTAAGCAATATTCATACTATTTCCCATCATAAAATACATTATTCTCTTTCCACTACCTCCCAATTTCTCCCCTATTTCTTCCTCTCATAGGTGAAAACGTTTTTTATCTTCCCCTTCCCCAATTCATCTTTTCCTTTTTATACCTCCAGTGAGTCTGTAACACTGTAAAAACAAACAAACAAACAAAAACAGAAATAATGCTTATATGTGTAAGAAAATGGGATTTAATTCAGGGAAACAGGTATAAGGAAAGGTGTTGGATAGGCGTGGGCATCAAGAGGCTGTGCATGATGCTGATGCCTTGTGCAGCTGACTTAGATGATTTGATCTTTGAATCTGGGTGCTATTGCCACTGAAAGTGGTTTCTCAACGGTCAAGTCTCTACCTTGCTTGAGAACAGAAATAGACAAATCTGTATAAAGTCTATTGCACAAACTTGGGAAGTGAATCTATTTAATGGAAACTTATTTGCAACCATAAATGTTGCAAAAGAGGATGAGATGTTGGTTTTGTTTCACCTATCCAGCCTCTGCTATACCTAAACACTTACTAGAAGGAAGTAGAAATGGGTACCGAATGTCAATTGATTACATACAACACAGTACAGCCTTTGTCTACTCAACATTTAAAATTTACCTATCTACTTACCCTAAATTTTAACTCAACAACAGCAGTAACAACATAATGCATCTCCTGCTCAAGAAACAAACACTGCTCAACCTCTCCCCCAAATGGATGAGCAAGGTCATTTCAGTCTTCGTAGTTCTTTCTGTATGAGAATTATTCCATTTCTAGTTAATTACAATCACCCTACATATTCTATAACCTAAGGAATAAATTATATAAGTAGCCACCAATAACAATCCTATAAAATAACTGGTAAAAAATAAAAGGAAAAGGATAATTGGTTCATATATAACATATATAAATTTGGTAAGGTCAAAAATATGAATAGATATTACATTCTTTATTTTTGCACTTTGTCAGAACCTTATTTATAACAGTGTTCCTTTATTGTTTAAATATTCTATCAGTTCTAAAATACCCCCTTTAGTTGACTAGCAATTTGTAACTGATGGGGTGACTTAAATGGTTATATATGAAATATCTGAGTGTTGAGGGTCCTGCCTGGATGAGTTACTATAATTGTTTACTAATTTTTATCACTGCTTATGGAAGTACCAGAGTCATCCCAAATAATTCCCTAGCTTCCAGACATATTCCTACTGCCCCAATCCCACGTTCCTTAACAATAAGAATGAATTACTCCAGATAACATAGTAACTTGCTTTTGACCTATTTGTTCAATGGCATGAGGAATCCATATTTTCAAAGGAGGGACTTCAATAACCAATTTAATAGAACCATTGTTCTGTCTTTTAATGGAAGCACCTCCCTAAGAATATTAAGTCCTCTTGATGAACAATGTCTAAAGATACAAAATGAGAAGAAAAAATGTAGAAATTGGTCATTAGAAGTCATGTTGAAAACAGCCATTCCTACTCCCATCCCTTGGTTTTCAGGTCCATGCATATTGGCCATGGTGTAAATAGCATCAAATATCATTTGTTGGTTTAAACATGTATAACCTTTAAGAGAGTATCCACACTTATATGGTATAGGTTACTGTCTGGTATTTTATTGAATCTTCCAAAAAACAAACACATAATAATATTATAGTAGGCTAGCTGCCTCTCATTAAATCAATTACATCAAAAATAAAGAAGAGAAAGAAATCGTTGTATCATATCAATAAATGCCAAAAGGGTATTTGATAAAATTCAACAGAGCTGTCTAATAAAAACTCCTAAGTATCACTGGACTAGAAGGCAATTAAATAAGTGTAATAAAGATTATCTACCAATACTCAAAAGGAAATATGTAATATGGTGACAAAATGAATTGTTTTCTGTTAAATAATTATCTAGACAAGTATGCCAACTATCACCATCAGAGTTTAACATTTCTTTGAAGGATTGGCAAATACAATAAGAGATGAAAATAAAATACCTTACACAAACTTCAGAAGGGATAAAATCGCCTTGTTTTGCTAAATGAAAATCTAGAAAATCCCTAAGTTAGTGTTGCTAAACTGAAGAAAATTTGTCTTCATTTTAATTCTAGATATTAGGGGTGAAATGAATAAAAACATTCTATTGGAAACACTGAAGTTAATATAAGAAGTACTTAAAGATACTTAAGAAATAATACTCAGGAAAGAAAAACTATCTATATGAAATAAAATAATGAAACCATTAGCAGAGATAAAACAGTATCAGTAAACAAATGTAGGGGCTTCCCTGGTGGTGCAGTGGTTCAGAGTCCGCCTTCCAATGCAGGGGACATGGGTTCAAGCCCTGGTCTGGAAGATCCCACATGCCACGGAGCAACTAAGCCTGTGCACCACAACTACTGAACCTGTGCTCTAGAGCCTGCAAGCCACAACTACTGAAGCCCGGGCACCTAGAGCCCATGCTCTGCCACAAGAGAAGCCACCACAAAGAGAAGTCCACGCACCACAACAAAGAGTAGCCCCCGCTCGCCGCAACTAGAGAAAGCCTGCACTCAGCAACAAAGATCCAATACAGCCAAAAATAAATTTAAAAAAATGTAAAGTTGTGTATAACGAATATCTGGATATCATCATAAAAACATCAGTTCTCCCATAATTAATACAGTCATTTATTGTTATCCCAATGGAATCCTAAAAGAGGTTAAAATTATCATAAAAATCATTTTAGTTTGTATTCATTTGTACAAAAACCTAAGATAATGATTTGAGTGCAAGTGGTTTATATGGCAGATGATCTTAGGAAGCAAAAGTCAAGGAAGAGGGTGAATGAGGAAAGGAAAAAAAATCCATAAGAAGTGTGATCACGGTGTCTGTTTGAGGGTACTGGGGGCTCAATCCACTGGGGTTACCTGAAAAGTGAAAAGAATGTTTCTCAGAATTGTGCACTGTACCACTGGGAGGATGTAGTGTTTTCCACCATCTTTATTCCCTTGCTCTTTAAGGATGGATCCAGGAGGCATTAATTCAGGGCAGCACAAAACTTGGGCCAAACAGGCTGCCAGTCTTGCAAAAGATCTGGAGTCAGAAATGGAAAGACTTTAGATGAGAGCTTGACTTTGTCTAGGGTCTAACAGGAAGAGGTAAGTCTGAGTTCTCAGGGAATTAGCCAATTCAGATGCTACTGAAATGAGAGATGGGCCAAGGGGAAGTGACAACGTGCAGTAAAAGTATCTGGAACAAAATTTAAATGAAAATAAATGATAACACTATTAAAATTTTAGTGGAGAATTTTCTTAGGATAATATTAAAATATATTAAGTAGACACTGTAATCAAATTAATTTATTACTGAGGTAGGAATATACAAACCAATGAAACTCAATGGAGAAACTAGAATTAAGTTCTCAAAAATAACTTATTAATATATGTGAATATACAAAATTGATTCAGTGGAAAATAATGGTAAATAGTACCATAAAACAGTATCAGACATAAGATATTCAACTGAAAGAAAAAAAATTGATTCTAAGTTTTCATCATATTCAAAACTAAAATCAAGATGAATAAAATACTTAAATATTTTTAAAAAGCAATGAAAACATTACAAGGAGACCTAGCATATTATACAAATTATTTGAGCATAGGAAAATATTTTCTAACAAGACTAGAAACCAAGGAGCTATAAAATTTTTTTTTGAGGAGAAAAGATATAAATATGGTCAATGAACAACAAACAAAACCAAAAAATGGGATCACAGTAGACAGATAAGAGTTAGTTTTTATAATGCCTATATTATTTATTAGAGATTAATAAGAGAAATAAATAACAAAACAAGTCCAGGATCAGAGGGTTTCCCAGGTGAATTCTACCAAACAGTTAGAGAAGAGTTAACATCTATCCTTCTCAAACAATTCCAAAAAATTGCAGAGGAAGGAACACTTCCAAACTCATTCTATGAGGGCAGTATCACCCTGATATGAAAACCAGACAAAAATATTGCAAAAAAAGAAAATTACAGGCGAATATCACTGATAAACGTACATGCAATAATCCCCAACAAAACGTTAGCAAACCAAATCCAACAATCTATTAAAAGGATCATACACCATGATCAAATGGGATTTATCCCAGAGATCAAGAATTTTTTAATATCTGCAAATCAATCCATGTGATATACCACATTAACAAACTGAAGAATAAAAACCATATGATCATCTCAACAGATGGAGAAAAAGCTTTTGACAAAATTCAACACCCATCTTTATGATAAAAACTCTCCACAAAGTGGGCATCGAGGGAACATACTTCAACACAATAAAGGTCATATATGACAAACCCACAGCTAACATCATACTCTGTGGTGAAAAGCTGAAGTATTGCCACTAAGATCAGCAACAAGACAAGGATGTGCCTTTCACTACTTTTATTCAACACAGTTTTGGAAGTCTTAGCCACAGCAATCAGAGAAAAAAAGAAATAAAAGGAATCCAAATGGGAAAGGAAAAAGTAAACTGTCACTGTTTATAGATGACATGATACTTACTATACATAGAAAATCCTAAAGACACCACCAGAAAACTACTAGAGCTCATCAATGAATTCAGTAAAGTTGCAGGATACAAAATTAATACACAGGAATCTGTGACATTTCTATACACTAACAACAAAACATCGGAAAGATAACTTAAGGAAACAATCCCATTTACCATCACATCAAAAAGAATAAAATACCTAAGAATAAGCCTACTTAAATAAGTAAAAAACCTGTATTAGGAAAGCTATGAGACCCTGATGAAAGAAATTGAAGACAACAAAAACAGCTTGAAAGATACACCATATTCTTGGATTGGGAGAATCAACATGGTTTAAACGACCATACTACCCAAGGCAATCTTCAGATTCAATGCAATTCCTATCAAAACACCAAAGGCATTTTTAACAGAACATGAACAAATAATTTTTAAATTTGTATGGAAACACAAAAGATGTGGAATAGTCAAAACTATCTTGAGAAAGAACAGAGCTGGAGAACAGAGTCATGCTCCTTGACTTCAGACTACACTACAAGCTCCAGTAATCAAAGCAGTATGGTAGTGGCACAAAAACAGACACAGATATCAATGGAACAGAATGGAGAGCCCAGAAATAAACCCATGCACGTGTGGTCAATGAATCTATGACAAATGAGGCAAGAGTATACAATGGAGAAAAGACAGTCTCTTCAATAAGTGGTGCTGGGGAAACTGGACAGCTACAAGTAAAAGAATGAAATTAGAACATTCTCTAACACTGTATACAAAAAGTAAATTAACACTTTAAATGTAAGACCAGAAACCATAAAACTCCTGGAGGAAAACATAGGCAGAACACTCTTTTACATAAATTGTAGAAATATTTTTTTGGATCTGCCTCCTAAAGCAAAGGAAATAAAAGCACAACTAAACAAATGGGACTTAAACTTAAAAGCTTTTGCACAGTAAAGGAAACTGTTGACAAAACAAAAAGACAATGTACTGAATGGGAGAAAATATTTGCAAATTATATGATCTCTAAGGGGTTAATAAAGATATACAAACAGCTCACACAACGCAACATCAAAAATACAAAGAGCCCAATTAAAAAATGGGCAGAAGAACTGAATAGGTATTTTTCCAAAGAGGCAATGCAGATTGCCAACAGGCAAATGAAAAGATGCTTAACATCACTAATCATCAAGGAAATGCAAATCAAAACCACAATGAGATATCACCTCACACCTGTCAGAATGTCTACCACCAAAAAAGAAAACAAATAACAAATGTTGGCAAGGATTTGGATAAAAGGGAACCCTAGTACACTGTTGGTGGGAATTTAAATTGGTGCAGCCATCATGGAGAAGAGTATGGAACTCAAAATAGCACTCAAAATAGCACTACCACATCACCCAGCAATTCCACTCCTGGGTATACATCTAAAAAAAACAAAAACACTAATTTGAAAAGATACATGCACCACAATGTTCATAGCAGCATTATTTGCAATTGCTGAGATATGGAAGCAACCTAAGTGTCCATCAAGAGATGAATGGATAAAGAAAAAGGGGTATATATACACAATGGAATACTACTCAGCCTTAAAAAAGAATGGAATATTGTCAGTTGCAGCAACATGGATGGATTTGGAAGGTATTATGGTAAGTGAAATAAGTCAGACAGAGAAAGACAAACACTGTGTGATACCACTTACATGTGGAATCTTAAAAATATAACAAACTAGTGAATATAACAAAAAAGAAACAGACTCACAAATACAAAGAACAAAGTAGTAGTTACCAGTGGGGAGAGGGAAGGAGGAGGGGAAATATAGGGGTAAAAGATTAAGAGGTACAAACTACCAGGTACAAAATAAGTTATAAGGATATATTGTACAACATGGAGAATACAGCCAATGTTTTATAATAGCTATAAATGGGGTGTAACCTTTAAAAACTGTAAATCACTACATTGTACACCTATAACATATAATATTGTACATCAACTATACTTCAATTAAAAAATGTAATAAAAATAAAATGTAATAAAAATTGAAAAGAGATGAAATGATATTACAAAGAGGAAAATATTCAAAAGATTGATAAAAAATGAAGAGATGCTCTAAATCAAGAGTAATCAAAGAAAGGTGAATTAAACATACATTGTAATATCTCAAGTATTGAAATATATTAAAAAAGTAGACATCATTCAGTCATTCCACACTGTAAATTTATAAATTACAAAGTACTTCTTACAAAGTAAGAAAGAGGAACAAAGTGAAGGAAAATAGAAAAATAGATTTGGAAAAACTGCATATGGAACATATGTTACAATTAAAAGGCAGTTAAAACTGAAGAGAATGAAGAGAATTCCACAGTCAAGTTAGAAAAGCAAGATTTTTTTTTAAGCAAGATATTTTTTAAAAAGAATGTAAAATAATATTTTTTTAAATTTATGATTACAATTATGGAGACAATTTTGAGGTAGAAACATATTTGATAATTGCCATGGCTTATCTCTGTGTAGAGATGCAAGCCTGTACTAAAATGATTGGAGGAGATGCAGATGGATGTCATTGCCACGGAGAAAAACAACATCTATGCTATGAATTCAGTTAGCTAAAATGTATGATTGGAATTAATTTACATATGATTGTAGGAATAATTAACCTTCTGTCATGTTAAATTTTTCTTGCTAAGCTATGTACATCATACAAACTTTATAACATATATGCTGAAATATAATACTAGCTATTATTTTCATTTTTCTAATTATATACGCAATGTTACTAAAATCAAATAGTTAAGTAATAATTAAATAATTCTAAATTTTATTTGAAATATTACACTTATAAGAACTCAGAACACCTGGACAAAGACAAGGTAATAATGAGTAAAGTCTTCACATATAAAAATGTTACATAATCATACAAAAAATATATAAAAATCTTTCAATAATAGAAAGGAAGATCAATAAAACAGAATAGAAAAATCCAAAAGTAAGTAAATAGCATATATAATGTAGTATATGATGAAGATGGAAGTTTAAATCATTTGAGAAAAGTTGAAATATTATAGGTAATACTGAGACATTTTGCTGGTTGTTCGAAACATAAAGCTCTGCTTCTCTTGCATTAAAGGAAAGAAGGAATAAAAGAAGGGAAGGGAAGTCAGGGAAGAGAGATAATATCGAAATATAAAAGTGAAATAGTAAAAGTACTTCAGTGAATTCTATTTTTATAATGGGAAAGTCCTTTTTTGATATAAAAATCAATAAGCCATGATGGAAATTAATAAATGTGATTACCACAAATGTGGTAATCATAAAACATACACAGAACCAAAAATATATAAAAAATATATAAAACTAAAGAAAAATTTTAACAAAAGATAATCTGTACAGATAATGGTTACAGTTAGCTCTGTATTTTGTAATTTCAGGTAATTAAAATTTTTTTCTCAATTATGTTTGATTGTTTCTTTTTCTACAGTAGTTTCTGAGGAAGTAGATTAGTTTCTGAGGGTTTCCATAGCAATGCGCTACAAACTAGGTAGCTTAACACAGCAGAAAGGTATTCTTTCACAGTTCTGGAGGCCAGAACTGTGAAATCAGATGGTGGCTCTGAGGCAGAATCTGTTCCATGTCTTTCTCCTAGCATCAAGTAGTTGCTGGCAATATTTGGCATTCCTTGGCTTGAATTCACATCACTCTAATCTCTGCCTGTTTTCACATAACTTTCTCCCTGTGTCTCTGTTTCTCCTCTTATAAAGACACAAGTGTTTGGACTTAGGATCCACTCTCATCCAGCATGATTCATCTTAACTTGATTACATCTGTAAATGCCCTTTTTTCCAAGTAAAGTCATTTTCACGGGATTCAGGAATTAAGACTTCAACATATCATTTTGAATGACACACACACACACACACACACACAGAGTAAATATACACAATTTATAAGGTAAAATTATTTTTTGCCAAAAAGCAACTTTAGCCTTCTGCTTTGTGCTGGCGTCACACTCAGAACTTATTGAACATTCCCCATGTATAATTAATAAAAGAAGATACTGATTCATTAACCCATTAAGCCACCTTTTGAAATCATTCATCTTTACTTCTGTGCCTTGATTTACTGTTAGTTGCAGTTCTTAATACTTCAGGAAATAAATTATCTCACAGAGCCAAGTAATGGCTGTATAATGTGTGCACACATGTCCACATGCAAGAAAAGAGTGTATATAAAATACCTGCCTTGTATTTAAAGATTGCTTTGGGGGTAGAAGGAATCTTTAGAGGTAATGGATATAGATCATGGTGATGATTTCACAGATGTGTACTTATCTCCAAACCCACTGGGTTGTGCACATTGAATACATACAGCTTTTTGTATGTTAATCATACCTAAATAAAGTCATTTTAAAAAACTGCTGTGGGTTATTCATTCTTGTGTGTGCTGCTTTTCATTCAAAATAATCTAGAGTTTCTGCAAATACTTGTATTAGATTGTTTAGTCTTCTTCATTAATGCTCTTAACAATGCCCCCTATCTCATGTAGCATACTTCCATACATTCTCAGTTTCTAAATGAAATGTGATTGATTCATTCCGGGTGCAACTGAAGGTGTTTTTCTATGATATCACAATAAATAAATGTCAATTTGCCTTCTAAGAGTTTACATAACCAGTTGTAACCCTTTCAAACATTACCTGATTTACTAATCCCATATTCTAGGGATTCCTTTCACTGATACTTGCCCTAAGAGGACCATGAGTATTAGAATAACTTATTCACAGATATGTTATTTTTAAATGTTTTCTCACATATGTGTGTGTGGAAATTCTTAATAAGAAGCCATGAAAATGAAGCCCAATCAGAACAATAAGAAGAAACTATGAGATGATGCCTTTTTTTTTCATAAAATAATTTTCTAGAATAACTAAGGAAAATAGTTATGAGCAGTATCATTTTTTACCTAGACTTTTATCATTAGAGACCAAACGGTGGACCCACTGATATGTCCTAAAAGAACCTGCTGAGAGAGACTGCTGTACAGACAGCTTACCAGGGACGAAGGGACTTGCATCTGGGTGTGCTGGATACTGGGGAATAGAGAAGAGGTGAAAACCCCTGTCAATCTCCCAGAGGTCTGTGTTTGGTCTGAACAGAGAGCTCTACCCACTGAAAGCTTGAGTCTCTTTGTCTCTCATAGGCATTCTTTTACTTCCAAACCTTATAACAGAGAAAAGAAAGTGCAGGGAGGCCCCTTTTCAGAATTCGCTTTTTAGTGCAGCTGTACACAGATTTAAAAATCATTCTTTGATTTTTCAATTTACTCTCCTCTAAAGCTGATAACACTTGAGGGTTGTGCTGAAGAGAGATTAGAGGCAGGTAATGGAAAGAACAGAAGTAGAGACACTTGTTTTCTACTATGGTAAATATGAAAAATTATCCTACTTTGATGAGTGGAAACCTGACGTGCTGAGAAACACAGAAATAAGACAAAATGTAAATTAAACGGCTCTTTTATATTCAAAGGAAAATTCAAGTTATGTTTAGAATTGGGTTCTCTCCAGATGCAACTGAATGACAAGCTCTGTGTATCCTAAAAGAAATACTTTCCACAGACAGAAAAAAGGAATGAGGGCTTTATCTTTGTTTCTCTCTGTATGTTGTATGGCAAAAGTTTTGGAAGCTAATCATTCTTATGTACCATAACTGCTAGAGTAGCATTTCACAAACTGTGCTGAGTAACTCATTTTCTGAGAAACATTTCAAGAAGCCTCTAGCCACAAACTGCCAATTGTTTTTTAAATGTTAGTAACATATTTCTTCTAATAATTTGTTTTCAACATATATTGACTTATGATTTATTTACTTGTCCTTTAATTGTCTGATAAACAGCCCTCTGGGAATTCAAGAGGGTAAAGGAGAGATGGAGCGATATCTGGCTACTTTTAAGCCAGATATTTCGAAAGACAAACTAACATGTCATGTGCACTCACTATATGCTAGCCCCTGATCAGAGGTTCTATGCATTAATTCCTTTCATCTTCACAATTTGTGAGGTAGGTGTTAAATTAACTCAGCAAGGATGCTATTAGACTGAGATGGCTCTAATGCCATGGAGGCCTATGTAAGCAAACCAAAATCTAAGCCTTTAGATGCTTCTGGCTTACGAAATGTAAACGTAAGACTAACCAACCACAAACAGTCAAGTAGGCATTAAATGATAGGTAATCAAATAATGTTCTTGCTTTATTTCTCACCCCTTCTCTATAAGAGTCTTTCCCTGAGTTCCTCAACAGTGGGCTTCTCCTAACTACTTCTAGTTTGGTGCCGTCAGATTTCAATTGGTTTTTGCTCAAATAAATGCTTAAAATTTTTCTTATTCCTCAGTTTATCTTTTTCACAGGTAATGTAACTATCACCATTTTACCAAAGGTAAAGCAGTCCACCTCTTGGTGACAGGACTGAAATTAAGATAAGTGGATCAAAACAGGCCAGAAATATGTCCATACAAGCATAGTCACTTGATTTTTAATGAAAGTGAAAACTTGGCTCAATTTTATGGAGAAAGAATATTCTTTTCAACAAAAGGTGTAGAAACAATTGAACCTCCAAATGCAAAACTTGAACCTTCACCCACAAAATAATAAAACTTCTAGAATGGAACATAGGAGAAAATATCTGTGACCTTAGAATCAGCAAAGTGTTTTTAAGTATGTCATCAAAAGCGTGACCCATGAAAAAATGATAGTTTTAACCGCATCAACATTAACCGCATCAACAGTCTCTCACACTGTTAAGAAAATGAAAAGACAGACTGAAGACTGGAAGAGGATACACACACACACACACACACACACACACACACACACACACACACATATATACATGTATGTATACAGATCACAGTTGTGACTAAGGATATGAAGGCAGTGTATATAAATAACTTAAAATCAACAAAAAGAAGATATAATCAGATAAATTCCAGGAATATGAAGAGACATTTCCACAAAAAGGATATACTTTATGGGTGGCAAACATATAAAAAGATGCTCAATGCCATTAATCATTGGGGAAATTCAAATTAAAATCAAAATGAGATACCACTACCCATTCACTGGAATAGATAAAAATAAGGTAAAATGAAACTGACAATAACAAGTGCTAACAAGGAGGTAAGCAACTGAAACTCTCATACATTGTTGGTGGGAATGTCAAAAATTACAGGTAATTTGGAAGAGAGTCTGGCAGCTTCCTGATTTATTTTTAAGCTTTGTTCTTAAGTAATTATTTCCAAAAATGGAACTATGTTTTGAAATTTTTTTGCACAAATTAATTTATATAAGACTGAGTCACTAAGAAATACAATCTAATTATGTTTCATTATACAAATTCCCCTTGTGGGTATATAATAATGTCGTTTACAATTTTTCCTTTTGTTAAATAATTTTAAGAAAAGCTAGCAAGGAATAACAAGAATAACATATGAATTATGGGCAAATGGAAATGGTTTCTACATATGAAATAATAGATATAATAACAGCAATATTGTTTACAATGTGTCACCATAGACATGCTAAAATTATTGAGGGGCACGTTCAGAAGGCTCCTTTCCCTTTATCAATTTTCCCACTCACCAACCAGTATTCCTTAAACTTCTCAAATGCTTCTCAGTATCTCTAAACTAAGACAATCTGAGTTAAAGTAACTATTGTTACTACCACACATCTATCTTTTCAAATATACATCCAGACTGAAATCTTAAGTAGTTAGTGTACATATAGTTCTCTGATATATATTGGTAATGAAATCCTCAACTTGAATTTTCATGTTTTGATCTGAAATTCTGTTAATTTTCATATATTCTTATTTTAATTGTGTCTTCTCCAAGGCTATTTAGAACACCCCAAGGTGCTGTGTTCTTCAATTTCTTTCCTAAAATACATTTCTATTGCTGATGATTACCAAATTTCTGAAGTTACTCAACTGGCTCAGAATTTTTTGGTAGATTATTAAGAACAACAACAACAATAAAAAGCACCTCTACATTGCTTCAAAATTGGCTCTGCATTCCTTAATAAACAAGAATTGAGAAATCATCAATGAAACAGATGTTCATTTACCTCAAACTGACTCTAAAATTTATTATTTAGAATATTTTGAATTATTCAATGTTTACACTATTTTCCCATTAATAGAGAAAAATAAGAACACATTGTATGTGTATTTAATTATATCTGATCTTGTTCTCAAAAGCATTTTTGAAAATTTCCAGAGAAACAAAATAAAACAAGGTAAGTTAAATTAGAAATACATGAGCCATTAAGAAGGAGAAAAATTTTAAATGAAGGTTAAAAATGAAATATATATACAACTGAGGCTCAGGGCTCCCTCATTATTTGTGCCTCAAAAACTAGGCTTTCAGACAAACAAAATACAGATAACAAGAAGATAGACTTAAAATTTTTTTGACTTTCCTTCACTTTCAGCAGAATCAAAGAGGATTATCTCTTAAAATGAAACATAATTAATCCTGATAACAAAACAGAATTTTCAAAAAGAAAATATCCTTTAATATGTGCAAAATGGTTTCAAAAACATTTTATATACATAATAATAAGTATAATAGGTTCTTTCAATTTAGGTGGTTGAAATTTTATCAAAATACAATGAGAGCAACATCAATTACTGGATATAATTGACACTTATAGACAACATCAACAGCAGCAGACTACACATTCTTCTCAAGATCCCATGGAGCATTCACCAAGATAGTCCACATTCTGGGACCAAAACACATCTTAAGAAAGTTAAAAACTAGGAATCATACCATATCTGCTCTCAGACCACACTGCAGTTAAACTAGAAATCAATAACTGAAGGATAACTGGAAAATAACAAAATGTGTAGAAATTAAACAACACACTTCTAAATAACACATGGGTTAAAGAAAAAAATCTCAACAGAAATTAAAACATATTTTGAGTGACATGAAAATACACTCATCAAAATTTATGAGATGAGCAAAAGCAGTAGAGAATAAAATTATAGAAATGAATGTATGTGTTAGAAAAGATCAAAAATCAATATTCTAAGCCTCTACCATAGGAAACTAAAAATGTAGAGTAAAATAAGCAAAATCCAAAATAAGCATAAGAACAGAAATAATGAAAATTAGAGCAAAAATCAATGAAATTAAAAACAAGAAATCAAGAGAAAAAAATCAACAAAAACAAAAGCTGCTTCTTTGAAAAGATTATTAAAATTGATAAGCCTCTAGCCAGGCTAACTGAAAAGATAAAGGACACAAATTACTAATATCAGAAATAAAATAGGGAACATCATTACAGATCCTATGGGCATTAAAAGGATAATAAAAGAATGCTATAAACAATACTATGCTCACAAAATTGATAACCTAGATGCAACAGACCAATTCCTTAAAGGAAAAATTTGCCAAAACGAACACAAGAAGAAATAGACAATCTGAATTGGCCTATACCTATTAAGCAAACATTGGATAATAACAAATAACCTTCAAAAACAGAAAGCACCAGGCACAGATGGATTCACTGGTGATTTCACTATATGTTTAAGAAAGAAATTATACCAATTCTCTACAATCTTTTTCAGAGGATAGAAACAAAGGGAATACTTCCTACCTCATTCCATGAGGCCAGTATTACCCTAGTACTAAAACAAGATAAAGAAATTACAAGACAAAAACTATAAACAAATATCTCTCATGAACATAGAGGCAGGAGTCCTCAACAAAATATTAGCAAATAAATTCAAACAATGTATACAAAGAATTACACACCAGAACCAAGTGGGATTTATCCCAGGTATGCAAAGCTGGCTAAACATTTGAAAGTTGATTAATGTAAGCCATCCAATTGACAAGTTAAAAAGAAAAATCATCACTCCTTTTCAATATCTTACTAATGATCCTAAATATTAGGATTAATAATTATCTTACTAATAATCCTACCTAATGCATGAAGGCAAGTTAAGGAAATAAAAGCTATACAGATTGGAAAGGAAGACATAAAACCACCTTCATTTTAGGATGACATGATCCTTTAGTTAGAAAATCAGAAAAAAATAAACATAAAAAAATTCTGGGGCTTCCCTGGTGGCACAGTGGTTGAAAGTCCACCTGCCGACGCAGGGGACATGGGTTCGTGCCCCGGTCTGGGAAGATCCCACATGCTGCAGAGCGGCTGGGCCCGTGAGCCATGGCCACTGAGCCTGCGCGTCCGGAGCCTGTGCTCTGCAACGGGAGAGGCCTCAACAGTGAGAGGCCCGCGTACAGCAAAAAAAAAAAAAAAAAAAAAAAAAAAATTCTGGATCTAATAAGCCGATATAGTAAGGTTTCAGAATACAAGGTTAATACAGAAAGGTCAATTGCTTTCCTGTTAACCAGCAACAAAGTGAAATTTCAGATTAAAAATATAATACCATTTATATTAGCATCCCCCAAAATAAAATACTTAGGTATAAATCTAACAAAACATGTATGAGAGCTGTATGAGGAAAACTGTAAAACTCTGATGAATGAAGTCAAATAAGAACTAAACAAATGGTGAGACACTCCATGTATATGGATAGGAAAACTCAATATTGTCAATATATCAGTGCTGACCAATTTGGTCTATTGATTCAATGCAATTCCAATCAAAATCCCAGCAAGTTATTTTGTGTATATGAACAAACTGATTCTAAAGTTTATATGGAGAGGCTAAAGACCCAGAATGGCCAACTCAATACTGAAGGAAAAGAACTAAATAGAAAGACTGACACTACCCAACTTCAAGACTTACTATAAGGCTACAGAAGTCAAAACAGTATGGTATTGGTAAAAGAATAGAAAAATAAATGAATGTAGCAATAGAGAGCCCAGAAATAGACCCAGATAAATATAGTCAACTAATCTTTGACAAAGGAGCAAAAGCAATACAAGGAATAGTCTTTTCAAAAAATGGTGCTGGAACAACTGGACATCCACATGCAAAAACAAAAACATGAATCTAGACACAGACCTTACACCCTTCACAAAAATTAACTCAAAATGGATCACAGACATAAATGTAAAATACAAACTATAAAACTCCTAGAAGATAGCATAGAAGGGAACCTAAATGACCTTGCGTATGATAAGGACCTTTTAGAAACAACACTAAAAGCTCAGTCTATGAAAGGAACAACTGACAAGCTGGACTTCATTAAAATTTTAAAAAACTTCTACCCTGTGAAAGAAAAGAGAATGAGAATATAAGCCACAGACTGAGAAAAAATATTTGCAGAAGACATATCTGATAAAGGACTGTTATCCAAACTATAGGAAGAACTCTTAAAATTCAACAGCCAGAAAACAAACAACCCAAATTTAAAAAATGGTACAAAAACTTAAACAGACATCTCTCCAAAGAAGATATACAGATGGCAAATAAGCATTTGAAAAGATGTTCTGCAGCATATGTTATCAAGGAAATGCAAATAAAACAACTAGATACCTCTGCATAACTATTAGAAAGGCCAAAGTCAGGAACACTGACAACACCAAATGCTGTTGAGGATGTGGACAACAGTAATTCTCATTCATCACTGCTGGGAATTCAAAATGGTACAGCCACTCCACAAGACAGTTTGGTGTCTAAACATACTTTTACCATATGATCCAGCAAAGACACTTTGTGTCATATACCCAAAGGATTAAAAAACTTATATCCACACAAAAACTTGCCCGTGGATAATTATAGTTATAGTTGGAATCAACCAAGATGTCTTTTAGTATGTGAATGGAGAAACTGCAGTACACCTAGACAATGGAATATGAAAGTCCAAAAAAGAAATGAGCTATCAAGGCATGAAAAGACATGGAGGAACCTTAAATGGATATTACTAAGTGTAAAAAGCCAATCTGAAATGTCTTCATACTGTGAGTCCAACTAAATTGCATTCTGGAAAAGGGAAAACTATGGAGACAGTAAATGATCAACAGTTGCCAAGAGTAAAACGAAGAAGAGTGAATTGGCAGAGCATAGAAGATTTTTAGAGCACTGAATACACCCTGTATGATACCATAACAATGGATGCATGTCATTTTACATTTGTCCAAACCCACAGAATTTTTAAGAGTGAACCCAATGTTTACTGGACTTTGTGTGATTGTGGTGTGACAATGGAGGTTCATCAGTTGCAGCAAATGTACCACTCTAGTGAGGAATGCTGATAATGGGGGAGGCTACGTGTGTGTGGGGACAGGAGGTATACGAGCAAACTCTACCTTCCCCTCAATTTTGCTGAGAACCTGAAACTGCTGTAAAAAGCGGTCTTCAAATGAACAAACAACAAAAACCAAAGAGATTAAATACTATACTATAAGTTATGGTTTTGCTATACATTTCATCACTAAAATGGAGTATTTTGCAATAGATTTTTAAATGAGGCATATATTCACCATCACTTTTTGGTACCTATTTTATATTAAATCTGCTATTTTTAGATATTATCCAAAATTATTTCACCATGTTTGATTTTCAAATTCAAAAGTAATAGAGAATTCATAATATGTAAATGCAGAAACAAAAATGTTTTTTTGGCCTTGGGTAAATGTATAGTGTTATAAAAAGTCGGTAAGTCATTTTGTAGATGGAGAATATCAATGGAATTTAAATATGGTGTTTGTGATTTACCTGCTTTTCATGTAATTATGGTAAATATAAAAGGCAATATTTTTGCTAGGAAAACGTCAGAATTTGAAATATCAGAACAGAGATCTTTTCTAATATATTATTTTTAAAGGATTATGCTTTATTCATCCATGTTTTGATTTCTGCTCTCTGTTGGGAATGTAGAAAAAGTTTGAAGATGTTCATGTTTTTATAAAGATCACAGGGTGCCATTTATAACTCCCCAGTAAATACAATTTATGTAAAACAGTTAATGTGAGAGACAAGGTAGCAAATAGCTGATTCAAACACCTCACATAATCCTCAATTCTATTCTAAAAAAGTACAAATAAACCAAGAAGGAAACTCCCTGTGGTGTAGCATATGTATCAGTTTTCATTTGATTAGTATAAACTGGTAGAAATGACATTCTTTGACAGGAAGCTTTTGTTTATATGACTGAGAGAAAATGAAAAAACAAATCAAATAACTTGAAAAGAAAGGTTTTATTTACACAACAGGCTTATGAAACCAATGCTAGGCTCTGTCAAAGCAAAGCAAAATATATATTTACGGTTATTTAAATTTTCTTTCCTTATGTGCATTTCCTAGAAAGAAGAAATCAGCTTGAAGATTCTAAGTAGGCATTTATGCTTGAGATATAAAGGGTTTTTATTTTTCTCACAAAATATTTCCTGTGTTATAGTGGATATATAGAGAGCTAAAATAAAAGTCATAATTATAAAGTAATCCAGAAATCAAACAAAATGAAATACAATAGGGAAATCTCTTTCTCTATATCTCATTTTTAAAATAACTTTTTGTGGATAAAATGTTATACATATTCATTTTACAACTTATTTAAAAATAAAATTATATATACTCATGATATTCCAAGTAATTAGACATTGATGAATTTAGATTTGTGGGTCTTCCAGCCTCTTTTACTCTAGATGCTCTTATTAAATTGGAATATTTTTTCTTTCTCTTTCACCATCTCTCTTTAACTCTCTCAGTTTTTATTTAAAAACCACTTCCTATATCATCTAAACCCTTATAAACCATAGCTTAATTGACCACATATACATATATCATTTCCCATATTTTTATAATTTTTCTATTAAACATGTCTATTTCCAAATTTTCACTTTCATAAATAGTATAAAATATTTTACTCCTCACTTGTTATGCTTGTAGAATGAATTCCTCAAGTTAAACTGTTGATAAAAACATGAATATCTTTATCACCTGTTTTATATTGGCAAAATAAGCTCATAAAGTTATGCAAACTTACAGTCACAGCATTCCTATAGGTGCTGATTTCATGATATATTATTAAAACTTACACAGAAAGATAATCTTTGTCTTATCAGTAGGAAAATATAATTTATAATTACCTTAATTTTCAAACAAAGCCTATTACTTCCAAATTTTAACATTTTATTTGTTACTGGAAATTATCTTTGGCTAAAGAGTTTGTTGATACACCTTTTTTTGTTAGCATTCTCCTCTCTTTATGATTTACAAGCACTTAATTTACAGAATGTCACCATTTTGGCTCATAAATGTTACAAATGTTGTTTGTTTAACAATCCACCATTTTAATTGCATGTGCGGTAATGTTTATGTGTTTACTGATATTTTCTTTCCTTTTCTTTTTGTAAGTTTTTTCTTTATTGTTTTAATAGGCTTATTACATTACAAACCATATAATAGTAAATCATGGTTTGGTTGTAATCTTTTATATTTTTTCCCTTTTTACCATTTAATTCATTTGAAATATCTACTGTTTTCATTGTGCTAAAATTTTAAATGATATATCATTTCAGATTTCATTTTCCTTGGGTCTAGAATATACTTATCTAATTTTTATATTTTAATAATTTCTAGTTTTCTTCATTGTGCCTAGAGACATAACATTTTTGAAGTAAATGTTTTCTTTGCAGTTTATCAAATTGGTAATGTTATACTGATATAACATTTGGTAAAGCTGATACAGGTACTCTTTTATATATATTACTTATATCTATCAACACTTCCCTATTTGATGTACCAAAACTAAAAGACATCTGTTGAAAACTATTAATATTTTGTTATAAATATCTAAATTATTTTTTACATGTTTGGAATCTTCTAGTTTAACAAAAAAAAGATTCAAAACTACTCTAACTCAATAGAAAGTTAATTTTAACATTATACTAAAGGTTTGTTTTACCTATAAACATAATTTTAAAATCTTAAATTTTAAGTTACAGTTAACTAAATATTATATGGATGGGGAAAATTGATATTGTAGGAATACACGGTTCAGCATCAGAAATTTCATCACTGACATTTAGCATGAACATAATATAAAGTTTAAAAAAACCTATGATAATTCTAACTGGTGGAAAAAGCAATTTAATGAGTTTTAACACCCCCTGATTGTAGGCATGTTTATCTGGATTCCTCAAATGCAGAGCCTGAGGCAGGGACTTAGAGACAGGATATTTATTTGGGAGGTGATCCCAGGAAGAAAGAATGAGAGAGTGGAGAAAGTAAAACCCCAAACAGGAAAAACTAATAAAGAATGTGTTTTGAAGCTGATTAATGGCATTTACAACTGGGAATCCTAGGCCTTTTCTGAGGAATCTAATTCAGAATAGTTCTTGCAAGAGATGAGAGACTGTGACAAAAGAGTTTTTAAGCCTTTAAAAATTTCCCATGTTACTAAAATGTGAAAAATATCCTTTCATTAAGTTGAGACTAATAAAATAAAATCTATTATGGAATGATGTGGCACATCACAATATGTTAAATCAACAATTCAATGTGATCTCTTAACATGAGAAGATCCCTTTCACTGAAAAGTCTCATCCTTTGAAGGAGAGAAATAGAACCTTTCATACAGTTGCATGTTTGTTTCAGAAACCAATTCTAAGATTAAACAAATACTCTGATATTTCTAACAAATTATATCAGTTAGTTATCACCAGTAGTTGAATGGAAATGATTTTTATGACATCAATACAATTTCTTTTAAAGAGAAAAGGTTGGCATGACTATCTAAATGAATCAACATCCTGTTTTCAGCTGATTTTTGTGATGAAACAAGTATGGTTATGAAACCAATGTGAATATTTGAAAACTAATATAGATTATTTTTCATCTCACCAATAGCAGTGTTGGGTCTTTTTTTTTTCATAGTTTTCATGTGTTTTAAAGCTGCATGTGGCATTCTGTGTAATGTGCCTGAAAAGAGGTTGCACTGATAGAAAATAAGGAGCAAATAAAGCTACAGCAGTTACACAAAAAGTGGTAAAGAATTAGAAAGAGAAAGAAAGAGAAAGAAGAAAAAGAAAACAAATACAGATCTTCCTTGACTTCCAATGAAGTTATATCCCAATAAACCCATCTTCCTTGACTTACAATGAGGTTATATCCCAATATAAATTGAAAATATCTTAAGTCAAAAATGCACTTAAGGAGGGGGACCTTCAATATGGTGGAGGAGTAAGACATAGAGATCACCTTCCTCCCCACAAATACATCAAAAATACATCTACATGTGGAACAACTCCTACAGAACACCTACTGAATCCTAGCAGAAGACCTCAGACTTCCCAAAAGAGAAGAAACTCCCCACATACCAGGGTTGGGCAAAAGAAAAAAGAGAGACAAAAGAATAGGGACAGGACCTGTACCTTTGGGAGGGAGCTGTAAAGGAGGAAAAGTTTCCACACACTAGGAAGTCCTTCACTGGCGGGGACAGGGGGAGGACGGGGTAGGGGGGAAGCTTCAGAGCCACAGAGGAGAGCACCACAACAGGGGTGCAAAGGGCAAAGCAGAGAGATTCCCACACAGCGGGTCAGTGCCAACCAGCACTCACCAGGCTGAGAGGTTGTCTGCCCACCAACTGGGGCGGGTGGGGGCTGGGAGGTGAGGCTCAGCCTTCGGACGTCAGATTCCAGGGAGAGGACTGGGGTTGGCTGTGTGAACACAGCCTGAAGGGGGCTAGTGCACCACAGCTAGCCGGGATGGAGTCTGGGAAAAACTCTGGACCTGCCTAACAGTCAAGGGACCATTGTTTCAGGGTGCCCAAGGACAGGGGATTCCTTCCCTATCTGCCCACAGAAGGCAGAGCACCACCTAAATGAGCTCGAGCCTTGGCTATAAGCAAGGACCCCAGAGATGGGCATGAAATGCTAACACTGCTGCTGCAGCCCCAAGAATCCTGTGTGCAAGCACAGGTCACTATCCACATGCCTCCCCCTCACCCCGGCAGCCTGTGCAGCCTGTCACTGCCTGCGCCCTGTGATCCAGGGACAACTTCCCCGGGAGAACACACGGCACACCTCAGGCTGTTGCAACACCACTCCAGCCTCTGCCACTGCAAGCACTTCCTACATTCCAATTATAACTACCATACCCCTCCCACCCCCTGGCATGAGTGGGCCAGAGCCCCCTAATCAGCCACTGCTTTAACCCCATCCTGTCTGGGCAGGAACAGAAGCCTGAAGGCAACTTACATGCAGAAATGGGACCAAAACTAAAGCTGAACCACAGGAGCTGTGCAAAGAAGAGAAAGGGAAATTTCTCCATGCAGCCTCAGGAGCAGTGGATTAAATCCCCACAATCAACCTAAGGTACACTGCATCTGTGGAATACCTGAATACACAATGAATCAACCCAAAATTGAGGTGGTGGACTTTGGGAGCAACTGTACACTTGGGTTTTGTTGTCTGCGACTGACTTGTTTCTGATTTTTATGTTTATCTTAGTATAGTTTTTAGCCCATGTTATCACTGGTGGCTTCGTTTACTGGTTTGGTTGCTCACTTCTTTTTTTATTAATTTTTAATTTTATTATTTTAATAATTTTCGTTATTTATTTATTTTTGTTTCATTTTTTATTTACTGTTTTCTCTCTTTTCTTCTGAGCCATGTGGCTGACAGGGGTCTTGGTGCTCCAGCCTCATGTCAGGCCTGAGCCTCTGAGGTGGGAGAGCAGAGTTCAGGATATTGGACCACAAGAAACCTCCCGGTACCACATAACATCAATAGCCGACATCTCGCCTAGAGATCTCTGTCTCATCGCTAAGACCCAGCTCCACTCAATGGCCAGCAAGCACCAGTGCTAGACGCCCCATGCCAAACAACTAGCAAGGCAGGAACACAACCCCACACATTAGCAAAGAGGCTTCCTAAATCATACTAAGTTCATAGACACCCTAAAACACACGACCAGATGCAGCCCTGCCCACCAGAAAGACAAGACCCAGGCCCACCTACAAGAACACAGGCACCAGTCCCTTCTACCAGGAAGCATACACAAGCCACTGAACCAACCTTGCCCACTGGGGGCAGACACCAAAAACAATTGGAACTACGAACATGTAGCCTGTGAAAAGGAGACACCAAACACACTAAGTTAAGAAAAATGGGACAGAGAAATATACATCAGATGAAGGAGCAAGGTAAAAACCCACCAGACTAAACAAATGAAGGAGAAATAGGCAGTCTACCTGAAAAAAAATTCAGAGTAATGATACAAAAGATGATCCAAAATCTTGGAAATAGAATGGAGAAAATACAAGAAACGTTTTAACAAGGACCTGGAAGAACTAAGGAACAAACAAACAATTATGAACAACAAAATAAATGAAATGAAAAATTCTCTAAAAGGAATCAATAGCAGAATAAATGAGGCAGAAGAACGAATAACTGACCTGGAAGATAAAAGAGTGGAAATAACTACTACAGAGCAGAAAAAAGAAAAAAGACTAAAAATAAATGAGGACAGTCTCAGAGACATCTGGGACAACATTAAATGCACCAACATTGGAATTATAGGGGTCCCAGAAGAAGAAGAGTAAAAGAAAGGGTCCGAGAAAATACTTGAAGAGATAATAATTGAAAACTTCCCTAATATGGGAAAGGAAATAGCCAATTAACTCTAGGAAGCACAGAGAGTCCCATACAGGATAAATCCAAGGAGAAAAATGCCAAGACACACATAAATCAGACTATAACAAATAAAATATATTAAAAGCAGTAAGGGAAAAGCAACAAATAACATACAAGGGAATTCCCATAAGGTTAACAGCTGATCTTGCAGCAGAAACAATGCAAGCCAGAAGGCAGTGCCAGGGAATATTTAAAGTGATGAAAGGTAAAGACCTACAGCCAAGATTACTCAACCCATCAAAGATCTCATTCAGATTCAAAGAAGGAATTAAATCTTTTACAGACAAGCAAAAGCTAAGAGCATTCAGCAACACCAAACCAGCTTTACAACAAATGCTAAAGGAACTTCTCCAGGAAGGAAACACAAGAGAAGGAAAACACCTACAATGACAAACCCAAAAGAATTAAGAAAATGGTAATAGAAATATACATATTGATATTTACCTTAAATGTAAACGGATTAACTGCTCCAAACAAAACACATAGACTGGCTGAATGGATACAAAAACAAGACCCATATATATGTTGTCTACAAGAGACCGACTTCAAACCTAGGGACACAAACAGACTGAAAGTAAGGAGATGGAAAAAGATATTCCATGCAAATGGAAATCAAAAGAAAGCTGGAGTAGCAATTCTCATATCAGATAAAATAGACTTTAAAATAAAGACTATCACAAGAGACAAAGAAGGACACTACATAATGATCAAGGGATCAATCTAAAAAGAAGATATAACAATGGTAAACATTTATGCACCCAACATAGGAGCACCTCAATACATAAGGCAAATGCTAACAGCCATAATGGGAAATCGACAAACAAAATAACAGTAGGGTATCTTAACACCCCACTTACACCAATGGACAGATCATTCAAAATGAAAATAAATAAGGAAACACAAGCTTTAAATGACACATAAGACAAGATAAACTTAATTGATATTTATAGGACATTCCATCCAAAAACAACAGAATACACTTTCTTCTCAAGTGCTCATGGAACACTGCCCAGGATAGATCATATCTTGGGTCACAAATCAAGCCTTGGTAAATTTAAGAAAACTGAATTCATATCAAGTATCTTTTCCGACTACAATGCTATGAGACTAAATATCAATTACAGGAAAAAAATGTAAAAAATACAAACACATGGAGGCTAAACAATACTCTACTAAATAACCAAGAGATCACTGAAGAAATCAAAATGGAAATCAAAAAATACCTAGAAACAAATGACAATGAAAACATGATGACCCAAAACCTATGGGATTCAGCAAAAGCATTTCTAAGAGGGAAGTTTATAGCAATAAAATCCTACCTCAAGAAACAATAAAAATCTCAATAATCTAACCACCTTACACCTAAAGAAACTAGAGAAAAAACAAACAAAAATAACTCCAAACTTAGCAGAAGGAAATAAATCATAAAGATAAGATCAGAAATAAATGAAAAAGAAATGAAGGAAACAACAGCAGCAAAGATCAATAAAACTAGAATCTGGTTCTTTGAGAAGATAAATAACATTGATAAACCACTAGTCAGACTCATCAAGAAAAAAGGGAGAAGACTCAAATCAACAGAATTAGAAATGAAAACAAGAAGTAACAACTGGCACTGCAGAAATACAAAGAATCATGAGAGATTACTACAAGCAGTTATATGCCCATAAAATGGACAATTTGGAAGAAATGGACAAATTCTTAGAAAAGCACAACCTTCTGAGACTGAACCAGGTAGAAACAGAAAATATAAACAGAACAATCACAAGCAGTGAAATTGAGACTGTGATTAAAAATCTTCCAACAAACAAAAGCCCAGGACCAGATGGCCTCACAGGCGAATTCTATCAAACATTCAGAGAAGAGCTAACACCTAGCCTTCTCAAATTCTTCCAAAATATGGCAGAGGGAGGAACACTCCCAAACTCATTCTATGAGGCGACCATCACCCTGATACCAAAACCAGACAAAGATGTCACAAAACAAGAAAACTACAGGCAAATGCCACTGAAGAACACAGATGCAAAAATCCTCAACAAAATCCTAGCAAACAGAATCAAACAGCACATTAAAGGGATCATACATCATGATCAAGTGGGGTTTATCCCAGGAATGCAAGGATTCTTCAATATATGCAAATCAATGAATGTGATACACTATATTAATTAACTGAAGGATAAAAACCAAACGATAATCTCAGTAGATGAAGAGGAGCTTTTGACAAAATTCAACACCCACTTATAATAAAAACTCTCCATAAAGTAGGCAGAGAAGGAACTTACCTCAACATAATAAAGACCAAATATGACAAACCCATAGCCAACATCATTCTCAATGGTGAAAAACTGAAACCATTTCCTCTAAGATCAGGAACAAGGCAAGGATGTCCACTCTCGCCACTATTATTCAACATAGTTTTGGAAGTTATAGCCACAGCAATCAGAGAAGAAAAATAAATAAAAGGAATTCAAATCAGAAAATAAGAAGTAAAGCGGTCACTGTTTGCAGATGACATGATACTATACCTAACATATCCTAAAGATGCCACCAGAAAACTACTAGAGCTAATCAATGAATCCGGTAAAGTAGCAGGATACAAAATTAATGCACAGAAATCTCTTGCATTCCTATAAACTAATGATGAAAAATCTGAAAGAGAAATTAAGGAAACACTCCCATTTACCATTGCAATAACAACAAAAATACCAGGGAATAAACCTACCTAAGGAGAAAAAAGACCTGTACACAGAAACTATAAGACACCGTTGAAAGAAAAGATGATACAAAAAGATGGAGAGATATATCATGTTCTTGGATTGGAAGAATCAACATTGTGAAAATGACTCTACTACCCAAAGCAATCTACAGATTCAATGCAATCCCTATCAAACTACCAATGGCATTTTTCACAAAACTAGAACAAAAAATTTCACAGTTTGTATGGAAACACAAAAGACCCCGAATAGCCAAAGCAATCTTGAGAAAGATAAACGGAGCTAGAGGAATCAGACTCCCTGACTTCAGACTATACTACAAAGCTACAGTAATCAAGACAGTATGGTACTGGCAAAAAACAGAAATATAGATCAACGGAACAAGATAGAAAGCCCAGAGATAAAACCACGCACATATGGTCACCTTATCTTTGATAAAGGAGGCAAGAATATACAATGGAAAAAGACAGCCTCTTAATAAGTGATGCTGGAAAAACTGGACAGCCACATGTAAAAGAATGAAATTAGAACACTCCTTAACACTGTACAAAAAAATAAACTTAAAATGGATTAAAGACCTAAATGTAAGGCCAGACACTATAAAACTCTTAGAGGAAAACATAGGCAGAACACTCTATGACATAAATCACAGCAAGATCCTTTTTGACCCATCTCCTAGAGAAATGGAAATAAAAACAAAAATAAACAAATGGGACCTAATGAAACCTAAAAGCTTTTTCACAGCAAAGGAAACCATAAAGAAGATGAAAAGACAACCCTCAGAATGGGAGAAAATGTTTGCGAATGAAGGAACTGACAAAAGATTAATCTCCAAGATTTACAAGAAGCTCATGCAGCTCAATAACAAAAAAACAAACAACCAATCCAAAAATGGGCAGAAGACCTAAACAGACATTTCTCCAAAGAAGATATACAGATTGCCAGCAAACACATGAAAGGATGCTGAACATCACTAATCATTAGAGAAATTAAAATCAAAACTACAATGCGGTATCACCTCACACTGGTCAAAATGGCCATCATCAAAAAATCTACAAACAATAAATACTGGAGAGGGTGTGAAGAAAAGGGAACCCTCTTGCACTGTTGGAGGGAATGTAAATTGATATAGCCACTATGGAGAACAGTATGGACATTCCTTAAAAAACTAAAAATAACACTACCGTATAACCCAGCAATCCCACTACTGGGCATATATCCTAAGGAAACCATAATTCAATAAGAGTCACGGACCACAGTGTTCACTGCAGCACTATTTACAATAGTCAGGACATGGAAACAACCTAAGTGTCCATCAACAGATGAATGGACAGATACACAATGGAATATTACTCAGCCAAGAAAGGAAACAAATTTGAGTTATTTGTAGTGAGGTGGATGGACTTAGAGTCTGTCATACAGAGTGAAGTAAGTCAGAAAGAGAAAGACAAATACAGTATGCTAACACATATATATGGAATCTAAAAAATAAAATGGTTCTGATGAACCTAGGTGCGCAGGACAGGACTAAACACACAGACATAGAGAATGGACTTGAGGACATGGGGAGGGGGATGGGTAAGCTGGGATGAAGTGAGAGAGTGGCAGGGATATATATATATACACTACCAGATATAAAATAGCTAGCTAGTGAGAAGCAGCTGCATTGCACAGGGAGATCAGTTTGGTGCTTTGTGACCACCTAGAGGGGTGGGATATGGAGGGTGGGAGGGAGACGCAAGAGGGAGGGGATATGGGGATATATGTATACATATAGCAGAAACGATCACAACATTGTAAAGGAATTTTAGTCCAATGAAGATGTTAAAAAACAAAGAGTGCCTATCTTACACTGAGAGACCTGAATTCAAAGTTCAGTCAATAGCAGTGTAAACTTAAAGAAAATATTTAATTTTCTAGACCCCCAATTTCTCCATCCAAAATTTTAAAATGACACCTACAAAACAGGTCATGTTGAAAGGGAAACGAGGTAAAGATTATAAAATGCCTTTTATACAGTGTTTGCTCCATTCATATTAATTCCTCAGCCAACTAATGTGAATAAGTATAAGTTTATGTTAAGCCACGATTTCTCTCAATGACACAGCGCTGTTCAGGCCTCCTGAGAAGAATCTCCATTTGTGGAATCATTACTGGCATTCCCCTCATGGCTTCTGCTTACTCAATATTGGGATCATCTTATTACTCATTGTTTATTTAATTTATCGATGAACTTATGATCTTTTATGCCAGTAATTTGTAATGATTAAATACGATATTAAAAGGACCTCATTGCTACCAGTGTTAAACAGTTGAAATGAATTTCCTGTCGTGATGACGTCTACTTCAATTATTTGAAATTTCTTTCTAGTAGCTACAGTCAGTGCTCTTGACCAGATCATCCAGAATCCCCTTAATGGTTCTGTACACCAGATGCCCACAGAGTCAGATGCCCACAGAATCAGATGCCCCCAAAGATAACTGTGCCTGGAATTTCAGCTCTCCCACACCCAAAATTGCCTGGCATAGGATTGTGAAAGCAATTGTGAAAGTCCAGCTCCCTCACCTCAATGGAGAACAAAGCAGTGATTTTTACAATCCTGATCCCTGCTTCATCAGCAGAAGCATCACCTGATGGTTCTTACCCCTTCTCCATCCTGCTTTCCTCCACTCTCTTACCAATTCTCCTTGGAGCACTTTTTTTTTCTTTTGCAGTACGTGGGCCACTCTGTTGTGGCCTCTCCTGTTGCGGAGCACGGGCTCCGGATGCGCAGGCTCAGCGGCCATGGCTCACGGGTCCAGCCGCTCCGCGGCATGTGGGATCTTCCCGGACCAGGGCACGAACCCGTGTCCCCTGCATCGGCAGGTGGACTCTCAACCACTGCGCCACCAGGGAAGCCCTGGAACATTTTTTAAATAACTCATTTCCATAAGAAATGATGCTGCTCCAGGAGACCATTAGACACTATTCACACTGTTAAAATACCGTGATCTAACACATTTAAAGAGAAACGTTCTCTTTAAATTATAAGCCATAATCAAACCACTGGAAGGTATAGCTTTTTGCAAAGATCTCAGTGATTGCACATCTATTCACCAAAAACAGTGAGAATAATTTTTATAAAATTTGTTTGTAACTGTGTGCTTAATATATTATAGATGATATGATTTTACTTCACCAGGAAGTATCTCATTATTATTAGCCACTGGAAGAGGAAACACAAATAATATCCACCTCACAATTCCAAATTTATACGACTAATTTAACCTGACTAAAGTTTTCTGGAGGCCTTGCTTATATTCATTTATTACTGACTTTACAAATTAGGTAGCTCCACCTTCTTTATTATTTTTATTCTTTTTTGTTACTCTCTTTTACTGATATGGTATAAATATTTGCTTTATTCATGCCAGACAAAAAACACAGCACAAGGATTTGTGTTTATGGATTCATTTATAAATATAAAATGAATATAAGTTCTTCAATAATTTTATAGAATTTTTTAAAATGCATTTAATACATCTAACATAGCAAACGTCATAGCTGAGCCTAGTCTACCTTAAACATGCTCAGAACATTTACTTTAGCCTACAGTTGGGCAAAATCATCTAACACAAAGCCTATTCCATAAAAAAGTGTTGAATATCTCATGTAATGTATTGAATACTACACTAAAAGTGAAAAACAGAATGGCTGTAAGTGTATCAGTTCTTTGTTGAATATCTCATGTAATGTATTGAATACGACACTAAAAGTGAAAAACAGAATGGCTGTGAGTGTATCAGTTCTTCGCCCTTGTGATGGCGTGGTGGACTGGGACCTGAAACTCGCAGCCGCTGATACATCGTGTGATAGCGTCATGAGATAGTACCTACCACATGTCACTAGCTTGGGAAAAGATCAAAATTCAAAATTTGAAGTATGCTTTCTACTGCATGTATGTAATTTTTGCATCATTGTAAAGTTGGGAAATTGTAAGTCAGACCGTAATCGGTCAGAGACTGTCTGTACTTGTGGTAGGAGAACTTTTACTTCATCAAATTATAACATTAAACTGAAACTACTTTTTTTAAAAGTCTTAAAACAAACAAACAACGACAACAAACCCAGAGATATTAAATACTGTGTGTGGCAGCATAACTCCAATTTCTGCCTCTGTCTTGGCATTCTCTTTTTGTCTCTTTTTTCACATGGCCATCTTCTTATGAGGACACCAGTAATATTGAGTTAGGGGTCCATCCCACTTTAGTATGGCCTCATCTGAACTTATTATATGTGTAGCAATCTTATTCCAAATAAGGTCACATTCAAAGTAACAGGGGCTATAACTTCAACATATGATGATGGGGGTGCAATTCAACCCATAACAATTGTTAAATATATTTTAGAAAAAATATATGGTTGCTCAGTGGGACTACAAAATTGAAAATAAGTTGCACTATGTACCTGCAGAAAACCAGGAGTTCCCTTTACAGGCTCCTCCTTTTCAGCCTGAACTCCGAACGTTAGAATGCCTCAGGACTCCATCCTTAGCCCTCAATTCATTCCTATCCACCCTTGCTCCGTAGTTAATCTCATCATTGCTGATGACCACTGGACTGAACTCATTCTGTTGCATATGCCTAATTGTTCTTAAGTTTAAATGAACATCTGTGGAACATTTGCCGGTACATTGGGAGTGTTAGATGAGGTTAGGTGATTATTATTACTTTTCAGTATAAAAGAGTTCAACTTAAGTGACATTTTAAAAATGAAACTTAAGGAACTTGTTCAATTCTAAATCAAATGAGTTTTCTCACTCTCTAATACTGTCTCTTCCAAATAAACTCAGTGTCAAAAAAGTATTCTGTGAAGTAGATAGGTGTCACCTGATGTGATACAATAAACACTAACAGAAGTGATATTCACCAAAAAAGCAGAGTGTGAGTCACTCATTTGAAGAGCTAGAAAATTAGGGCACAAAAATTAATGTAGTAGTGCTTTATAAAAGCAGTAATAGTTAAGAAGGGAAAAAAAAAACAGACCAAGTTTTCTCCCTAAAATTACTGAACGCTTTACAACACATGAATTTTACAAATCAGTAGACTATTAGTGAGGGGAAAGCTTTTGTCTTTCCTTGTAGTTGAATTTTTTAATTGACTGGCAACCTTTACTACTATAAAATTTGGGTTTAGGTTTATCAATCACCCCACTAGCTCTACCCCGCCACCGCGGATGCATGCATGCATGCATACACACATATACAGACATTTTTAATTGAGAATCAAAAAATCTGATACAGGCATACCTAATTTTATTGTGCTTTGTTTTACTGTGCTTTGCAGATACTGTGCTTTTTACAAATTGAAGGTTTGTGACAACCTTGCATCAAGCAAGTCCATTCATGCCATTTTCCCAACAGCATTGTTTTTAATTAAGGTATATACTTTTTTTTATACATGATGCTATTGCACATGTATTTGGCTACAATATAGTGTAAAAAAAACCTTTTATATGCACTGAGAAACCAAAACATTTGTGTGACTTGTTTTATTGCCATATTCACTTTATTGCAGTGGTCTGAAACCAAACCCACAATACCTCTGAGGTATGCTTGTATTTATATGAGTTTTATTATTTAAGACTGTGAAGCAGAGAATGTTGAATGACAGCGGGAAATCATTGGAGACGATAAAAGTCCCTGAGAAAAAGCTTCATCTGCTAGCTTACTGGGGTTCCTTACTGTGGGTAAAGGAGAGGAAAGAGAGGTTGATGTGAGATAGAGACAGAGAGAGAAAGAAAAAGAGAAAGAGAGGCAGAGAGAGAAAGAATAGAAAAAGAAGGAGGAGGAGGAGCAATGCTATTTTTTAATGTACTACATTCACCTTGTTGTAATATGTGGTCAACAATCTGAAGACTGATCTATATTTTTCACAATTCAGATAAATCACTTTCTCCAATGAGATTAACAGCAAAGCTAAAAAAATGCTATTTTTATTCTAAGAAAATTTTACTAAGGACACAAGAGAAGTAAATTAAATTTCCCTCTAAATGTGTATTATCAAACATGATACAGATAAATTGAGTGTTGTCTTGTTTCAATAAAAAAAGAATGAAGGAAAACAAACACATAAAAACTCCACCTATACTTGTCTTAACAATGATTTATAGTATGTCAAAAGTCTCCTACAATTACTCATATTCTAGTCAACTACAGAAAAGTTAAATTTAACTGGAGAAAATAGATAATAAATTGTGATAAATCTCAGCTTAACTCTTTAAATAAAAGAACTGGCTAAGTTATAAACACTGTTTATTCTAAATTAAGAAGAAAATTTTGAAAACATATTTATGGTCTACATTATATATTTCATATATAAATATGTCCATATAATTCAAATTAAACACTCTGTAGCCCTTTACACTTTACAAAGCTTAACTTATGCTAATGCCTGGCTCAGAGAATCCAGTAAATTAAAAGTAGTTCAACGTTCCTATTTAAGATAAGAAAACTAGATCTTAATCAGTTTATGTAACTTAAATCAGATACAAATAATGTTCTAGAACATGACCCCCATTTTTCCCCCCACTGTTTAGAACGTGTGTGTGTTTACCTGTATTTGTGTGTAATAAAGAAAGGTAAATGTATTTTGGTCAGACCTGGGAACACATGAGAATGATGATTATGAGCCTGATGATGACAGGAGTATGGCTAAAATATAATGTAAATAACCCAACTGGATTTGCCCAAACTGGCTGAGCAATTTATTTTCATGTAAGAAACCTGAAATGGTGCTACCCATCCTAACCAAGTGGAGAAAAACATCTTCTCTGAAAAACAAAGTCATTCAGAAAATATACAGGACAAGGAGAGTAACTTTGACTTTTGGAGTACAAAACGCATATATTTGAGAATAATGATGTATAACTGAGCAGACAGAAAGAAACCATGCTCGGAGTAGCATTTAAAGCAAGCATCCGTTATCTCTCAGAAAAGAGAGACATACACCAGGTGAGAGATTGTATATTCCTCCCTGACTTATGCAAAAGGCAATATTGGACTCTCCTTCCCAGCAACTCGTCCAGTTTAATACATCTGTATAAATGAACCCAGGTGAAATCAGCAAAGAAACAATTCAACCAACACACACAACAATAAGAAGTAATAAATAGCTATTGTTTATAGCCACTATGTTTTAGGCTCCTTGGTTTAGTAGCAACTGAAAATCAATACACTGACTAAGCCAGGCATGGAGTGAGAATAATGTAATTTATGGAGACATCCTTTAATAAATGTATGTTGGCCACCTATATTCTCTGTGATAATCACTGATTATACAAGAACATAAACTAGAGAGAGTTCCTGCCCCCACAGAACTACCATATAAACCAGCAATTCCATTTTTGGGTATACATCTAAAGAAAACAAAAACAATGTGTTGAAGAGATATCTGCACCCCCTGTGCCTTATAAGTTTATTTATAATAGCCAAGACATTGGGGCTTCCCTGGTGGTGCAGTGGTTGAGAGTCCGCCTGCCGATGCAGGGGACACAGGTTCGTGTCCCAGTCAGGGAAGATCCCACATGCCACGAAGTGGCTGGGCCCATGAGCCATGGCCGCTGAGCCTGTGCGTCCAGAGCCTGTGCTCCGCAATGGGAGAGGCCACAACAGTGAGAGGCCCGCGTACCGCAAAAAAAAAAAAAAAAAAGAAGGCTCTATATAATAGCCAAGACATGAACATAACTTAAGTATCCATCAGTGGATGAATGAATAAAGAAGTTGTGGTATATTCAAGAGAATATCATTCAGCCATGACAAAGAAGGAAATTCTGCCAATTACAACAACATGGATGGACCTTGAGGGCATTATGGCTAAGTGAAATAAGTCAGACAGAGAAACACAAATACTGTATGATCTCACTTATATGTGGAATCTAAAACAAACAAGAAAACTCATAGAAAAAGAGATCAAATTTCAGATTTGGTGTTATCAGAGGCAGAGGATGGGGGGAGAGTTCAATGAAGGTAATCAAAAGATGCAAACTTTCAGTTATAAGGCAAGTACTGGAGTTATAATGTACAACATGATGAATTATAGTTAACACTGCTGTATGGTAAATTTATGAGATATTATGAGAGTAGATCCTAACAGTTTTCATCACAAGGAAAAACCATTTTTCCCTTTTTTGGTGTACGTATGAGATGATGGATATTAACTAAACTTACAATACATATGTCATTATACTGTACATCTTAAACTTATACAGTGATGTATATCAGTTATTTCTCAATAAAACTGGGAAAAAAGAGCTGAATAAAGTTTAACTGCCAATGAAGAAGAGGTCTTGTTGGAGGTGGTTACCTTCCTTGTGTCACATTTACAAGTTTTACCAAAGCTCTATTTTTGACAGATGGCCAAAGAAGTCACCTCTTGTTCCAGATAGGGGTAAAATTTCTTCACCGATGTTGGTAGCAGAGTGGAATTAGTTTCTCCCTTACACGTTGAGTGATATTGTAAAGGCCAGAGAGTAAACTTTGGGTGAGAGAGCCAAATAGCCATCTGGGTGTCTCCAAAGTACATCTGGGTGGATAGAACATCCAGCTTGTTTCCAATTGATCTTTTCATATTCAGGGGCTTTCAACTGGGAGATTTTAAATTCCTCAATTAGGGGGTCAGTGGGTAAGTAGAGTAGATTCAAGATCTTGCCTGATTGTGATGAGATTGGAATAGATTTATGAGCTCCAGCTTAGCATATTTGTCAGAGGATGAATTTCCTTTTACTTTGGGAGTTTCTACCTTATGTATAGCTACCTCCTTCGAAAATTAAAAAAAAAAGTCTAAGAAGACAGACACCTGTGGGGAAAAGAGAAGCCTGACCCAAATTTAGTGAATACAAGGCAAAGGGTAACAAATGGGCAGTAGTGAACACTTAGAGTTCTTACAGTAAAGGGGACCAAGGATGCAGTGACTAGTCATTTATTTATATTCTAAAAAAAAGTCTCAGGGAAAGGGGGTGAAAGTTGTGACTCTTTCACCCAAATATGGTTTGTTCAAATTAGAGATTTTATTTGAATCAAGAAAGGGAGAGAGATGGGAGAGCAGGTGAGACAGTAAAGAACCACAGCAATCTAAGAAGCAGGCTGGAAAGGAGCTGTGATTATTTATTATTACTTTACATGTTATATCCATCCTGACCTCCTTATAGCTATCAAAATTCTCATTTAGAATTCAAAACTCAGTGCGTATTTCATTTCATCTGGAAACCATTCCCTGTATCCAAGTTTTATCTAGTTTTTTCTTCCTCAGGACTTCTGTAACTCTGTGAATAACTTAAAAAAAATATTGGATTAACTGGTTTAGACTTTTTTTCTTTCTCTCAGTAGACCTGATTCCTTGGAATCACAAACCACTATTTTCTCAACTTTATCCTATGGGCTGACACCTTGACATTCAATATATGTCAGGTTTTGTTCTTGTTTTTGACAACCCTTACACTGTTGTCTTCATAAAGTTCTGAGGAAAACATTTTTATTGAAAATACCCATACAGGGAGCACTACCTACATTATAATTTCTCATATTTATTATTAAACAAGAACTACACCTTCTAGAATGGGACTTTAACAAGAAATATTTCCATCTGGGTTTTTTTATATATTAAAAATTCACTTAGGTAATTATGTTATACTTTCTACTACTATCAAATTGAATGCAGGGGAGTAATCTAGGAATTATTTTTGTCACCAGAAATCAAAGACTTTCTTTTGCAGAAATAACACATGTCCTGCTCTAGTCTAGCCAGATGACATTTGCGGATGCTTGGTTATTTGCAGGTAGATGTAGAAGGATACAGGAGTATGCTGGTTTCAGCAGTTCTACTATGGTCATTCCTTACCTAAGACTTTCTTCCTTTACAGAGAATTTCAACCACTCTGGATCCCGTGCCTGTGATTCTAGCAATAAGCACAAGGCTGAGCACAAAATACAACTCCAGTGAGTAGATCGGAACTGTAGAAATGATTGCAACTTTATTACTTATACTTAAGAGAGTTGTCTATTCCCAAATACTTATATTTCACATAGGGCACAAGTTACTATAAATGGTGTTTTTAGTATATTAAAACTTACAGATCTCTCTAGTATTTTACACATTTTTCTTTTATCCTTATATATTATCCCTAAATCACAAGGAAATCAATACTTATTAATAAATATTATTATTATTATTTTTGTTTGTTTTGCAGTACGCAGGCCTCTCACTCTTGTGGCCTCTCCTGTTGCGGAGCACAGGCTCCGGACGCGCAGGCTCAGCAGTCATGGCTCACCGGCCTAGTTGCTCCGCGGCATGTGGGATCTTCCCGGACCGGGGCACAAACCCGTGTCCCCTGCATCGGCAGGCGGACTCTCAACCACTGCGCCACCAGGGAAGCCCAATAAATATTATTAATTTCAGGTAAAAATAAGATGAAATCCCTTATTCCACATTGCATAAATGTAGAATGTGGGACCATGTATTTAAATGTTATTTTCCTGTTAGCCTATTTCTGTGAGTTTTGCCTTTCTAAGCTTTTTTTTCTACCTATTTTGCTTCCTCAAAGGATCACTTTGAAAATTAGTTCTACTTCTGTAAATATGATTTAAATTCCTTAGGGAGAAAGCACTCAGAAAATGGAATATGTAATACATTTATTCAGTAAATTGTTATATCAAATCATAATCCAAAGAGCTGTTTATTGAGTTTGCAAAGTGCAGAAACCATAAATATATCATCTTAAAATAAAATCTTATAAAAACCATTTAAGAGAAAATCATCCACCACCAATATTACCTTAATAAAGCCTCTATTTTATATTATTTTTAGTGGCTACTGTCCATTTATGTTTGCAATTCCAATTACATAATTTGGATTAAACTGATTATATTTTAATTTTGGTATATTAGTGATTTTCCCTAAGAATGGTATACAGTGATATTCCTTGCCTTTCACAAACACAACTATTACACCTTTCTCTAGTTTTATAAACATTTCCAACTTATGATGCCTAAATAGAGAGCTTTCTTCCTCAAAATGAAATTGTAGATGAAATTTAAGTATTCACTGTAGTACTAAAAAAGTTATTAGATTATGATGAGCAAACCACAGGCACAAAAATATCTCCATATATAAAAATCATGAAACCAGAATGAATGTAAAACTCGATAAAGCTGGTTAATTAACAGCCTTATGTCAGACAAACAAAAGACCTCAGAATAAAGTAGCTTGTAGCCTGAACAATAGCCAGAATAACTCAAGGAGTGGGAAATGGACCCTGGAATAGTGGTGTAATTACTTGGTTAATTAATTTAAAGACTGTGGAGTAATGGATTCCATCCCTTCTCTCACAAGTGCCGGCACCCAGCATTTTCTAAAGGGCTAAAGCTACAGGCCACTTCCTAAAGGGTCAGTTTTGAAAGGGGAGAAGTAGTACAATGTCCCAGGTAACCTAAAACACTGTCAAAGCAAATAATCTTCACTCCCAGAATATTATCTCACTAACAGTAAACTTGCTTAGCCATACATACAGCAACAGATATCAATTAACTTCTCATAGGTATCTATATTTTTCCTCAGGGAAACAGAGATTATCATCTGTGGATGACCAAACACAATTGTTACCAATAATAGTCAAACTAGATGGTTATTTATAAATGTGAATAACCAATGTAGCTGAAAAACATATATAAATATATAAAATGCAAATGCCCATATTTATATTTGATTTGTTTTAATGAGATTAGACTATCAAGTTATCTGTTTAAATATAAAAAATACATAACCATATGTTTTGATTTTTGCCTCTTTCCATGAGGAAAATAATGTGTCAATGATCTACTTTTGATTTAAAAAATAAATCTCATAACTGCTTAAACTTTTCAGAAAAGAGATCTTAGTTTAATTTTTAATAACAACATGTTCTTAAGGCAACCAAACAAATTATAGACTTATTAGGGCTTAAAAATTACACATAAAACAAAGATATAATCTTCATATTTTGAGTGCATCTCAAGACTGTCGTTAGAAATAATTTCTGTAAGAATAGCTCTATAATGTTGAATAGTATGTATCTTTCTGCAGCTGTATGAGGAAAAGGAACCATTTCTTATTTTAACCTTGTGAGATATCTTTCACAAGGAGGTAAAGAAAGCCTATGGCTTTCAAAAACCTCAAAATTCTGGGATTCCATGAGTTAGCAATGAGAGTCAAACAAAACATGACTAAAATTCAGAAACTAAAATATAAAGAGAACAGAAGCAGACTCAGTCTATGAGCAAATGGATTATAGAAAATGGAATGTTTTACACACCTAGCCTTTGAAAGCCTCTGCTAAAAACTTAAATAGGTGGGTGGTATTCTTATGAGCATTAATTTTAAGCTTCAACCTAGTCACTGAATATTCAAAAGGAGACTTTTACAACTAAGTTTGATAGTAAGAACTGGAGCAAGCTGTGTTTCTCTACATAATATTTGGGCACAGCTTTTGTAGGGGATGTCTTTGCTTTTATTTCTGAAGGCGGGGAGTTAGAAATCATGGATAGAGGCAGAGAAGGAAAGAGGGAACATCAGAAAGCTGAGAAATCTGATAGGAAGTTTGAACCTGTTGGGAGAAATTGCCAAAAGAATTTCTAACAACTAGGATACTTAATGGTAACATTCAGTTGTTTCTTGCCTAAAGATCTTTCTGAAGGTGAAGGGTGTGGCCATCATGATGACCTGCTTTCAAATCCCAGCTCTGCTACTTAGCTACATGACCCTGGGAGAGCCATTTAACCTCTCTCTGCTCAATTCTCTCATCTATAAGATGATGATAATACTAGGACCTAATTCTTAACATTGTTGTGAGGACTAATTGACCTAATACATTTAAAAATCTTAGACTGGCACCTCTAAATATTTGGAAGATATGCATACTGCTTTGAATTCCATAAATTCTTGGTGCTGAGCTTGCAGAGTAAGTACACTTTTAGTTGAGTAAGACACTTTGTAATAGGGATTGGGGGATATTAGGTAATAGGGATGTGGTAAACAGACTGCCATCTAATCCTCCTCTGGCATCAGTGCTGGGAAAAAAAGGATTTCAGCCTCTGACTACTTCGGAAGCCTTATATGTTTAGTGGTTCCTGCTCTTAGATTCAAATATATACCTTTTATCTCTACACTAAACTCTTCTTGAGCTAGCTCGTTTATGGCCTTAATTACTATTTATCATGTGTTAATTCGAGCCATCCGATATACACATACAGACAATAAGTATGATCATTTTTTTCTGAATATTAAAGGATATTTCAATAGGAATATGAGAAAATGTAAAATTTTGCAATACATATGCTTCCAAGTGTTGCTTTTCTGTTGAATTCTGTTTATATATAGAAGCACATCCATCAGCAGTTTTGTACTGATTGCTCAGTTTTCTGCTGACAATGTCTGTGATGGAGCCAAAATGACTAAGCTAATACATGCAGTAGAGATAGGTGATACATATCTAGAAATATGTTTTTTAAAAAAACATTTGTCTTGAAGATTTAGCTTAAGTTCTGTCTGTTCCCTCACTAATTTGAAAAGGGCTGGGGTTGGGGGCTCACTGAGTAAAAGTTGATAGTAATAAAAATAACAACAATACTTATTTTGAATTTGGCATCAAAACATTAAGATTCATGATACCCAAACTCTAAGAAAACCAATGTACATCACTATCCAACACCTAACTTGAAAATAATTCTATGTACTGGCTAATATCCTAAGTACTCCGAAAAAAATATGAGCAAAAGTTCCTCTATATAGTGATTTTCGTGTTTTGGAGAATTTGTATGTATCCAACTACAGTGAATATATATATATAGATATAGATATTCAGACATTCAGGATGAAGGTAAACTGATGACTTTGGAAGAAAAAGTAAAATAAAATGTGCTAAGGGAAGATCAACACATATACAAGAATCCAATCTCACAGTTCAAAGATTTGCATAATATTTCAGGGATTCAGAGATTCTCTTCCTCCTTCAGCCCTTCTATGGATCACCTTGGAATAACCTCCTGAGGATTAAATTTCCTGCATCCAAATCCAAATAAACTAGAAAATTGTTTAATTGTAGGTAACATACAACCTGAGAAACTCTTGGTCTGTTGCTATGTTACCTCTAAGTATTGAATATGATGCTGTGAACCTTGTCCTATAAAAATTATGGGACCCAAACAGGAAAAGTACCTGAATGAAGACCATTTCAAATGGAAGTAAGTTGAGCGATTACAGGCTCAAAGCCAAAATAGGCACAACTGTTGCTTCTTTCATTATGTACAGTTGACACTCAAGTTTTATCTCAGAATATACCTAGAATCATGTTAGCCTGGAAAGTATTTAAAGGATATTTAACCAAATGACCTGAAATAATAAAACAAAATATCTACTGGGTATCAAATCTTGGCCAACATAACTAACATATTTACCATCCAAGATAAAGTAAAGGTAATATGTGCCTATGTAGATGAGGGTTTTCCTTTATAGAGCTATGTACAATAAACCACTTAAAAAATGGGACATACAGGTATGCTGGAAAACAGTTTGGCAGTTTCTTGTAAGGTTAAAAGTTCATCTGCATAAGATCTAGAAATTGCACTTGTGGTTATTTATCCTAGAGAAATGAAAATTTATGTTCACATAAAAACCTATACGTAAATGTTCATAGAAATTTAATTGGTTAGGAAAGAAACCAAATGGCCTTCAATGGTGAATGGATGAACACACTATGATACGGTGATACAAAAGTATACTACTCAGTACTAAGAAGGTACAAAGTATGGTTATATGTAACAACTTGGATAGACCTCAAGGGGATTATGCTGAGTAAAAAGACAATCTAAAAGGCTACATATTGTATTATTTTATTTATCTATAACAAATCCTTAAGGTAACAAAACTAACAGTGATGGAGAACAAATCCATGGTTGCCAAGGGGTTATGGTTAGAGGGAGATTGTGACTATGGAACAATAACATGAAGGAATTATTTTGTGACAAAATCTGTATCCTGACTGTGGTGATGGTTACATGAATAAACATATGGAATAAAATTTCATTAACTATAACCTCTCCTCTTTAAAATAAATGAGTGCATGTAGAAACTGGTGAAACCAAAATATGGTTTTTAGTTAACAGCAGTGTACTGATGTAAGTTTCCTGATTTTGCTAAAATACTTTAGTAGTGTAAGGTGTTATCATTGGGGGAAGCTGAATAAAAGGTACAAATGAAAACTGTAAAATTTTTAACTATGAGGATGAACTACCTAAAAAGAAAGTACCAGTCCCTCCCATCAGGAAACTTGCACAAGCCTCTTAGATAGCCTCATCCAGCAGAGGGAAGACAGCAGAAGCAAGAAGAACTACAATACTGCAGCCTGTGGAACAAAAACCACATTCACAGCAAGACAGAGAAGATGAAAAGACAGAGAGCTATGTATCAGATGAAGGAACAAGATAAAACCCCAGAAAAACAACTAAATGAAGTAGAGATAGGCAACCTTCCAGAAAAAGAATTCAGAATAATGATAGTGAAGATGATCCAAGACCTCAGAGAAACAATGGAGGCAAAGATTGAGAAGATGCAAGAAATGTTTAATAGAGACTTAGAAGAATTAAAGAACAAACAGAGATGAACAATACAATAACTGAAATGAAAACTACACAAAAAGAAATCAATAGCAGAATAACTGAGGCAGAAGAACAGATAAGTGACCTGGAAGACAGAATGGTGGAATTCACTGCTGTGGAGCAGACTAAAGAAAAAAAATAAAAAGAAATGAAGACAGCCTAAGAGACCTCTGGGACAACATTAAATGCAACAACATTCGAGTTTTAGGGGTCCAGAAGGAGAAGAGAGAGAGAAAAGACCAGAGAAAATATTTGAAAAGATTATAGTCAAAAACTTCCCTAACATGGGAAAGGAAATTGCCACCCAAGTCCAGGAAGCGAAAAAAGTCCCATACAGGATAAACCCAAGGAGAAACATGCCGAGAAACACAGTAATCAAACTGGCAAAATTTAAAGACAAAGAAAAATTATTGGAAGTAGCAAGGGAAAAACAACAAATAACATACAAGGGAATTCCCATAAGGTTAACAGCTGATTTCTCAGCAGAAACTCTACAAGCCACAAGGGAGTGGCATGATATACTGAAACTGATGAAAGGGAAGAACCTACAACAAAGAGTACTCTACCCCACAAAGATATCATTCATGTTTGATGGAGAAATCAAAAGCTTTACAGACAAGCAAAAGCTAAGAGAATTCAGCACCACCAAACCAGCTCAACAACAAATGCTAAAGAAACTTCTCAAAGTGGGAAACACAAGAGAAGAAAAGGACCTACAAAAACAAACCCCAAACAGTTAAGAAAATGGTCATAGGAACATACATATCGATAATTACCTTAAACGTGAATGGATTAAATGCTCCAACTAAGAGACACAGGCTTGCTGAATGGATACAAAAGCAAGACCCATATATATGCTGCCTACAAGAGACCCACTTCAGACCTAGGGACACATACAGACTGAAGTGAGGGGATGCAAAAAGATATTCCATGCAAATGGAAATCAAAAGAAACCTGGAGTAGCAATACTCATATCAGAGAAAATAGACTTTAAAATAAAGAATGTTACAAGAGACAAGGAAGGACACTACATAATGAGCAAGGGATCAATCCAGGAAGAAGATATAACAATTATAAACATATATGCACCCAACATAGGAGCACCTGAATACATCAGGCAACTGCTAACAGCTCTAAAGGAGGGAATCGACACTAACACAATAATAGTGGGGGACTTTAACATATCACTTACACCAATGCACAGATCAACCAAAATGAAAATAAATAAGGAAAAAGAAGCTTTAAATGACACAATAGATTTAACTGATATTTATAGATAGATTTAACTGATATTTATAGGACATTCCATCCAAAAACAGCAATTACACTTTCTTCTCAAGTGTGCACAGAACATTCTCCAGGATAGATCACATCTTGGGTCACAAATCAAGCCTCAGTAAATTTAAGAAAACTGAAATCATATCAAGCATCTTTTCTGACCACAAAGCTACGAGATTAGAAATCAATTACAGGGAAAAAAATGTCAAAAACACAAACACATGGAAGCTAAGCAATACGTTACTAAACAACCAAGAGACCACTGAAGAAATCAAAGAGGAAATCGAAAAATACCTAGAGACAAATGAAATGAAAACACAATGATGCAAAACCTGTGGGATGCAGCAAAAGCAGTTCTAACACGGAAGTTTATAGCTATACAAGCCTACCTCAAGAAACAAGAAACATCTGAAATAAACAATCTAACCTTACACCTAAAGGAACTAGAGAAAGAAGAACAAACAAAATCCAAAGTTAGCAGAAGGAAAAACATCATAAAGATCACAGCAGAAATAAATGAAATAGAAACAAAGAAAACAATAGCAAAGATCAATAAAACTAAACGCTGGTTGTCTGTGAAGATAAACAAAATTGATAAACCATTAGCCAGACTCATCAAGAGGGAGAGGTGTCAAATCAATAAAATTAGAAATGAAAAAGAAGTTACAACAGACACTGCAGAAATACAAAGCATCCTAAGAGACTACTACAAGCAAAACTATGCCAAAAAATGGACAACCTGGAAGAAATGGACAAATTCTTAGAAAGGTATAACCTTCCAAGACTGAACATGGAAGAAACAGAAAATACGAACAGACCAACCGCAAGTAATGAAATTGAAACTGTGATTAAAAACCTTCCAACAAAGAAAAGTCCAGGACCAGATGGCTTCACAGGTGAATTCTATCAAATATTTAGAGAAGAGCTAACACACATCCATCTCAAGCTCTGCCAAAAACCTGCAGAGGAAAGAAAACTCCAAACTCATTCTATGAGGCCACCATCAACCTGATATCAAAACCAGAGAAAGATACTACAAAAAAAGAAAATTACAGACCAATATTACTGATGAATATAGATGCAAAAATCCTCAACAAAATACTAGCAAACAGAATCCAACAACACATTAAAAGGATCATACACCATGATCAAGTGGGCTTAATCCCAGGGATGCAAGGATTCTTCAATATACGCAAGTGACTCAATGTGATACACCATATTAACAAACTGAAGAATAAAAACCATATGATCATCTCAATAGATGCAGAAAAAACTTTTGACAAAATTCAACACACATGAATGATAAAAACTCTCCAAAAAGTGGGCATAGAGGGAAACTACCTCAACATAATAAAGGCCATATATGAAAAACCGACAGCCAACATCGTTCTCAAGGGTGAAAAACTGAAACCATTTCCACTAAGATCAGGAACAAGACAAGGTTGCCCACTCTCACCACTATTATTCAACATAGTTTTGGAAGTTTTAGCCACAGCAATCAGAGGAGAAAAAGAAATAAAAGAATACAAACTGGAAAAGAAGAAGTAAAACTGTCACTGTTTGCAGATTCCATGAAACCATACATAGAGAATCCTAAAGAAGCCACCAGAAAACTACCAGAGCTAATCAATGAATTTGGTAAAGTAGCAGGATACAAAATTAATGCACAGAAATCTCTGGCATTCCTATACACTAATGATGAAAAATATGAAAGAGAAATTAAGGAAACACTCCCATTTACCACTGCAACAAAAAGAATAAAATATCTAGGAATTAACCTACCTAGGGAGACAAAAGACCTGTATGCAGAAAACTATAAGACACTGATGAAAGAAATTAAACATGATACCAACAGATGGAGAGATATACCATGTTCTTGGATTGGAAGAATCAACATTGTGAAAATGAGTATAACACCCAAAGCAATCTACAGATTCAATGCAATCCCTATCAAATTACCAATGGATTTTTTATGGAACCAGAACAAAAAATCTTAAAATCTTTATGGAGACACAAAAGACCCCGAATAACCAAAGCAGTCTTGAGGGAAAGAAACGGAGCTGGAGGAATCAGATTCCCTGACTTGAGACTAGAGTACAAAGCTACAGTAATCAAGACAATATGGTACTGGCACAAAAAGAGAAACATAGATCAATGGAACAAGATAGAAAGCCCAGAAATAAACCCATGCACCTATGGTCAACTAATCTATGGCACAGGAGGTAAGGATATACACTGGAGAAAAGACAGTCTCTTCAATAAGTGGTGCTGGGAAATCTGGACAGCTACATGTAAATGAATGAAATTAGAACACTCCTTAACACCATACACAAAGATAAACTCAAAATGGATTCGAGACCTAAATGTTAAGACCGGACACCACAAAACTCCTGGAGGAAAACATAGGAAGAAGACTCTGACATAAATCACAGCAAGGTCTTTTTTGATCCACCTCCTAGAGTAACAAATAAAAACAAAAATAAACAAATGGGACCTAATGAAACTTCAAAGCTTTTGCACAGCAAAGGAAACAATAAACAAGACAAAAAGACAACACTCAGAATGGGAGAAAATATTTGCAAACGAATCAACAGACAAAGGATTAATCTCCAAAATTTATAAACAGCTCATGAAGCTCAATATTAAAAAAACAAACAACCCAATCCACAAATGGGCAGAAGACCTAAATAGACATTCTTTCAAAGAAGACATACAGGTGGCCAAGAAGCACATGAAAAGCTGCTCAACATCACTAATTATTAGAGAAATGCAAATCAAAACTACAATGAGGCGTCACCTCACACCAGTCTGAATGGGCATCATCAGAAACTCTACAAACAACTAATGCTGGAGAGGGTGTGGAGAAAAGGGAACCCTCTTGCACTGTTGGTGGGAATGTAAATTGATACAGCCACTATGGAGAACAGTATGGAGGGTCCTTAAAAAACTAAAAATAGAATTACCATATGATCCAGCAATCCCACTACTGGGCATATACCCAGAGAAAACCATAATTCTAAAAGACACATGCACCCCAATGTTCATTGCAGCACTATCTACAATAGCCAGGTCATGGAAGCAACCTAAATGCCCACTGACAGACGAATGGATAAAGAAGATGTGGTACATATATACAATGGAATATTAGCCATAAAAAGGAACAAAACTGGGTCATTTGTTGAGACGTGGATGGATCTAGAGACTGTCATACACAGTGAAGTAAGTCAGAAAGAGAAAAACAAATATCATATATTAACGCATGTATGTGGAACCTAGAAAAATGGTACAGATGAACCGGTCTGCAGGGCAGAAGTTGAGACAGAGATGTAGAGAACAAACATATGGAAACCAAGGGGGGAAAGCCACGGGTGGGTGGGGATGGTGGTGTGCTGAATTGGGCGATTGGGATTGACATGTGTACAGTGATGTGTATAAAACTGATGACTAATTAGAACCTGCTGTATAAATAAATAAATTTAAAAATTAAAAATAAAATAAAATAAAAAGAAAGTATAAACATTAAGAATGTATGTGTAACTGTCTCTAGGTCCATCCACGTCTCTGTCATACAGAGTGAAGTAAGTCAGAAAGAGAAAAACAAATATCGTATAGTAACGCTTATATGTGGAATCTAGAAAAATGGTACAGATGAACTTATTTGCAAAGCAGAAATAGGGTCACAGATGTAGGGAACAAGCTTATGGTTACCAAGGGGGGAAGGGGTGGGTGGGACGAACTGGGAGATTGGGATTGACATATACACACTACTATGTATAAAATAGATAAGTAATGGGAACCTACTGTATATCACAGGGAACTCTACTCAATGATCTGTGGTGACCCAAACGGGAAGGAAATCTAAAAAAGAGTGGATATATGTGTATGTATAACTGAATCACTATGCTGTACAGCAGAAACTGACACAACATTGTAAAGCAACTATACTACAATAAAAAAAATGTATGTGCCAAAATTAATTTTAGAATGATTAGTCTGAACTTATTGCTGGCTCTAGTTAGATGCTAGTGTCTATTTATTATTGACACAGTTTCTAGTTTATGGCAATAAAACCAAAGCATAAGCATACGACCATTGTGTTCTTTTGTTGCTGCTGTTGTTTTCCATTAAAAGGTAGAAAAAGTGGGATGGAAGACCTCCAAATACTGCATGGAGGGTGTACTACCAAGTGGTTCAGATAATTAAAGATATCTCTTGGGTGTTGGTGGGAATATACTATATCAAATATATTCCAGCGTAAAAGCTTTTTTTGGTAAAAATGTGGGTATCATGAAAATATTGATGGGTATGGAAAAGAAGGTATTTGTGAATAATTTCTGGAAATCATCCTGCTGTATCTCAAATTTTGCATTTGACAGTTGCTTTGATTTTAAATGAACTTTGATATTATTTCAAGACTTGAAAGACCATACTCTCCAAATGTTTTAATCCACTGGAATTATGTGATGCAACCCTTTACATTGTTAACAGCAGTTATAAGTAAAAGTTTTGCATAATTTCCTTAAATATAGTCAAAGAATAGTGATCTATCTCCAAAAAATGCACATAACAAAATAGCCTACTATATTCCATATACCCCTAGATCATTCTCTAACATTTTACATATATATAATGTGCTTAGTTCTCCAATTAGATTCTAGCGTTTTAAGACAAAGTGTTTTTCCTACTTCTGTTGCATCTTTATTATTCCTTAGCAAAGTTGATGAATGCATTTTTGGTCCATAAGAATTGCTTTGTTGATTATAGAAGCTAGTACTATATTGAATGCTGCTTCTAGAAAACAAATATTTCAAATTATATTGAATCATTTGGTCCAAATATATTGCTTTCTCAGAATTTTGTCAGCAAAAATAGCTCAGTTTGTGTATTAAATTGTGAATAATTGCTACAATGTCCCCTACTTATCATTTTTTTATGAAGTAACTTAATTTTCACCAAATCTTTTATGCACAAATGGTTTAGTAAATTCCATTTTATAGAATAAGAAACAAATTCAAATAGGTTACATTACTGTCAAAAGATATTCCCTACTTTTAACCACTACTATCACTATACACATACTAGAAAGGCTAAAATTTATATATATTTATATATGTTATATGTATTTAACACACAAATATACACAAAATACATACATATACACACAAACACACTGACAATACAAAATACTAGCAATGATATAAAGCAATTAAAACTCTAATATATTGTAGCTGGGAATACAAAATGGTACTGCACCCTGTAAATTAGTTGGGCAGTTCCCAGAAAGTTAAACTAACATCTGCAAAATGATGTAGAAAACCCATTCCAAGGTATTTATACAAGAGAAATAAAAGGTCATGTTCACACAAATACTTGTATACAGCTATTTATAGCATCTTTATTCATTTGGGAAATTCGGATTTTATTTATTTGGGAAACAACACAAATGTTTTAAACTGAGTATATTGATTTTAAAAACTGGTACATTATGCAATGGACTACTACTCAGCATTAAAAAGGAACAAAATATGGAAACACACAGCTTGAATGAACCTCAAGGTGTTACATATATGTTAAATGAAGGAAGCCAGTTTCAAAGTGTTACCTACTCCACAGTTCCAGTGATATGAAACATGGTATGATCAAGCAATTCCACTCCTGGGTGTATACCCAGAAAAATTAAAATACTAATTCAAAAAGTTACATGCACCTCAATGTTCATAGCAGCACCATTTACAATAGCCAGGACATGAAACAACCCATGTGCCCATCAAAAGACAACTGGATTGGGGCTTCCCTGGTGGCACAGTGGTTGAGAATCTGCCTGCCAATGCAGGGGACACGGGTTCGAGCCCCGGTCTGGGAAGATCCCACATGCCGCAAAGCAACTAGGCCTGTGAGCCACAACTACTGAGCCTGTGCGTCTGGAGCCTGTGCTCCGCAACAAGAGAGGCCACAATAGTGAGAGGCCCATGCACCGCATTGAAGAGTGGCCCCTGCTTGCCGCAACTAGAGAAAGCCCTCGCACAGAAACAAAGACCCAACACAGCCAAAAATAAATAAAATAATTAATTAATTAAAAAAAAGACAATTGGATTAACAAGATACAGTGTGTGTGTGTGTGTGTGTGTGTGTGTATATATATATATATATATATATATATATATATATATATATATAGTGGAATATTACTCAGCCACAAAAAAGAATGAAATACTGCCATTTGCAGCTACGTCAATGGACCTAGAGAATATTATGCTTAGTGAAATAAGTCAGACAGAGAAAGACAAATACTAAACAATATCACTTATATGTAGAATCCAAAAAATAATAACAATGAATGTACATAAAAGACAGAAACAGACTCACAGACATAGAAAACAAACTTGGGGTTACTAAAGGAGATAAGGAAGAGGGGAGGGAAAAATTAGAGGTATGGAATTAACAGGTACAAACTACTATATACAAAATAGATAAGCAAAAGGATATACTGTATAGCTCAGTAAATTATGCCCATTATCTTGCAAGAGCCTACAATGGGATATAATTTACAAAAATACTGAATCACTATGCTGGACTCTTGAAATTAACACAGTATTGTAAATCAACTATACTTCAATTTAAAATTACAGTTAAAATTAATATTTCAAATTTATAGAGATATTTTGTTATAATTTCTTAAAATACTCTCTTCTTCTCCCCACCCACATGAGTATGTAACTAACCAAATGGAAACTGAAGAGCTCTACAACCATTTCTAAAATACAACTACTTTTTAAAAAGCAGTTTAAAAACTGATAAACAAATTTCCAAAGGTTCTATTATTTGGTTCTCTATTAATGTGATTTTAAATGTGACTATGAATTTTATCTATGTGCAACATGAATGCGAAATATCTATATAAGAGTTAATTGGATGAAAATACTTGTTAACCCGATCATTAGGCTTCCTGCAGTTAATACAGAATTACACTTGGCCATTGGAATTGACTTAAATGTTCAGAAAAAAGTTGTTTCTGATTCTACTGACCTTTCTACTGTGTTTTATCTTTATTCAAATCAAAAGGATACTGTGGAACAAGAAAAAAATTACAAGGATATAGGACCAGCCTCTGACCATTACTACCGTATATCTACAATTGAATTTGCATCACAGTAATACCATCGAGTAACTATGGAGGTCACAATAGATGAGTGACAACAGTTTTGTAGCTCAGTTTGCTCATCATTACCATGGGATGTAGAGTGTCAATTACCATTTCTGTGCTTACTGGGTGCTGGCTACCTGTTAAGTAGTTTTAGAGTTTGAATAGGTGGCAGGACAGTGTACTATATGAGCATACAAGTGATCCAAGTGGCAGAGACAAGGAGAGTTTGATGCAGGGTTCATATATGTACATAATGTGTCTGCCATTTAGTCACTTCGTCATCTTACACAAATCACAGAATCTCTCTAAGTGCCATGCCTTCCCTTAACATGGGAGAATAACAGTAAACCTTAGCTCACAATGCTGTTAAGAGGATAAGAAGCAGTTAATGGAAAAGCATTGTCAATTATAGATAAAATATATGTTTTGTCTTTTGGGGAGGGTACTTTTTAGGTAATCCCATTGTTTAAAAATACATGGACACTGTATACATACAGTAGGAATTCTGATTATAATACAATTACAGAGAATACGAAAGAACACAGCAATAGAGAATAAAGAAACTTTCACTGTTTAATATTTTCAGTGCAGTTAATCTATATTATGCGTAAAGTTGTAATTAGAGAGTGCTTATATGAAAATAATTACCATTATAGGGACTTCACTTGAATCTTCAGGATCTGCCAACTAATTAGCTCATTCCAAAGACAAAATGATAATGTAACATTATCCACTTTCAGAAACTGACCCTTGCCACCTAGACAATTAAGTATTCGTGAAAAGTATGATCTTGCTACATTCCATTAAATGCCAAATAAACAAACTGAAGCGAGAAAAACATTTTACAAGTAGTTAGCTAATTTGAACACACTTTCTGATATTATTCACAAAAGCATTTAGTCTGTATTTTTTCTCTTAAATCCTGTGGTAATGATTAAAATTTAGTTTCTTATTTTATCTCCCTTAATAATAATTCCAAATTCCCAAGCATACATACTTTTTCAATTAAAAATATTAATCAAATTAGATACATTTCATTAGTAGCCAAGTGAAATCAACTAGTATTTAATAAGTATTCATACATAGAGTGCACTAGGTCTCCAAGCGGATAAATAAAAGGAATAAACTATAAATTCTTGTCTCAAAGGGTGACAAGAATGAGTGTGGGCTATAATCTGAAAATAAGCTAAGAAAGTTTTATAAGGGAAAATTACCAAGTCAGTACCTAGAGAATAGATATGCAGAGACTATGATGAACCCATTATCAATTGGAGGCAGAAAAAACCACAGGATTTACTGAGAATGATGTTAGACTGATTTAACGACTTTGGGAAAGGCAATAATGGGAGGTGTAACACAATAGGTTGCTTGGGACAAGACTGTTTAGACTTTGGAATGCTAGGTTTAGGAGTTTTAATTTGATGTTTTCCATTTCTGTAAATGGAAAGTCACTTAAACTTTCTGAGGATAAATTTTTTATCAGAGTAATAATGAAAAAACAGAAATGGAAAGGTCAGTTAAACTGGAGGGGTTTTTTTTCTTTTTTTTTTAATGTGGGCAAAATATAACTAATGTTGTAACTACAGTGGTATTGGAAGAAAGGAAAGAGAATATGTATGTGAGAAACCCTGAAGAAATAGAGTCATTAGGATTTTAGAATGGAAGAGTTAAGATAGAAGACAGAATTAGCTATCAAAATAGAAAAGCTTTTAACTCCAGGCAGCTTTGAGAATTGGAATATTAAGAAGATGAACTCCTCTGAGTGTGCAGGGGGAAGTATTTTTAAAGCCTGTTGAACTTGAAGAAGCAGAATATTTAAGTGGAAATATCTGAGGAATCACTGCAAATTGGGAAATGCAGAGTAAAACTCCAGAAAAGCTAGCAAAGAGAATATTCTCCAAGAGAAACCTGAGGAATATTTATACATTATACATGAGAATTTTGAGAAGAAGCATCAAGGCGAGTTATATATTATGAGATTTAGAGGAAGCAGTATTTTAAAACGAATGAAATGACCCATTGTGTTGCCCTCTACAGTGAAGCCAAAGAAGGTGGGACAGAGGAGAAAACTGACTATTGGAAAGTCTGTGTTGATAGAATAAGTTCAGAGAAGTAGGGAAGAAAACCAGATAAAAAGGAGTTAAGAAATTCGTACTTGGTGAGCAACTGGAGGCAGCAAATCATGTACCATGCTTTCTAGAATGTTTACAATTCAAGATTTAACTAATCAGACAATCCTTGAAAGAGTTCTATCTAGCCAGAAAACAGAGTTGTCATTGAAGCTTAGAGTACTGCACACATTAGGGCGACTGGAAAGTAAACTATTGTGAGGGGGTCACTGAGAATTTACGACACTGGTACAAAATGAGACTAAACAGGAAGTCATGACCTTAGAAGTATTGCTAAGAAATTATAACTTTCCCTCGAGTAGAAAGAATTACAGGACCCTAAGCAGGGGGGTGCTATTTATCTCAGTCAGTCACAAGATTAGCCAAGCTATTCCCTTAAGTTTACGCAAAAGGAGAAAGGCAGAGAAAATGAACACAGTCAATTGTCAATCATGGGACAAAAATCTATGTCTGTTTCTTCTAGTTTTGAAATTTCTGAAGCCTCCAAGGATTGGAATTATGAAACTCATAAATACCCTGAATTTTAGGTTTATGTTATAGCCTGCCTCTAAGTTAAAAAAAAAAAAAAAGTCTGGGTGATCTCTTAAGTTAAAGTAAGCGCAACTGTAAAAATGGTGGGAATGATTATTCATCGTACAAGGGACTTTATTTAGATCTGAGGCGTAAACCAGTATGACTCTGAGCAAGCCAATGGGCACAAAAAGGAAGGATGCTCAACAGAAAGGGCAGCATAGAACACAGAGGCTCAAGGGAATTCCTCCCTGCATTTGAAGATATTGAATAATCTCTCCACAGCAGTAGAAAAAAAAATCCTCTCGCTGGAAAACAGCATGAATAAAAAATGACTGACTACGGTGCAAAGTAACCAGTCACTGGGGAATGATTTGCCTATATTACTAGCTTACAAAAATGGGCAAAATAAAATATAATCTTACACTCACTTATTTCATTTGTTAGCACTTTCTGAAGAAGCACTTTAAATCCTGACGTGTATCAAGAATAAATACATCAATGTAGCTGTGCTATACGTTTTATTGACTCCTATATGATGTACCAACACCCATAATTTTCAAGAATTACCACCCAGAGGGGAAAATCATCAGTTGTGAAAATAAACACTTTTAAAAATTACTGTGGGCTGGTTATTAGGGACAAACTTTCCTAAAATGAATGATCACACTTCAAATTCATGACCCAAAACTGTTGCTCTTCTTAGCTGTGAGATGGGCACCCACCAGCAGGTGTGTGTTAGGAGAAAGATACCTTTTTAAAGATCTGTTAATTTAATTTATGTAAATTAATTGGCTGAAAAACAAAGTAATCGTGTACAATTTTACCATTCGGACGGCTTTATTCACTGAAAAGTCAGGTGTCGAAATACATTTAAAGATCTGTTTTTCTGTTCTCTGCTGGTGTGATGTGGGCAGATTCTCACTTGTTAATTAAATTGTGTATAAAAAGTAGAAAAACTAAATTGAAAGAAATAAAATATAAGTATTTTTTGCATGGAAGCTTATGCCCACAAAGAAATACGGCACTTGCTGTCACAAAACTAGCTCTGTGCTAATCGCAACCCCACAGTCACAAATTATTATGACAGAATCACTTCCTTTTTCAAATGCTGCTTTCTACTGTAATAAAATCTCTTATTACTCTACTGTCAGTATTCATCATTATGCAATAGCTACTTAAAGACACCTACCCAGAAACTCTCTAGAAAATTATAACAAACCTTGACTCGTCATTTCAGAGAGCCAACATCCCAAGATAAAGTACTGACACCACTTAATGAACAATTCAGAATTGCTTATTTTTCAAACTATGCATGGTCGCAAATTCCAGCTTTAGAACTATTCTTACACCAGTACCCCGCTGTTATAACACTAAGTTAAAAGACTAAATTTCAACTCACCAGTTACTCCTAAAATTTATAATGATGTGTGCTTGTGAGAAACTGTGATTTCACAATTACTATTTCATAGACCTGATTCCTCAAACATGTTAGACATACAGAAGTTTACATCTCTTTGAAAAAACATTATGAATCTGCATCTTTTCTATGGTTTTTAAACATCAAAATATACTTTTAAAATTCCTATTCTGATTTACATTTGGCATACTAAATATTGAATAATTTATAAATATATATAAAGTTATCAAATTAGATATCTTTTTATACCTATTTCCAGATTCTCGTATTCTTGAGAACCCTGACCTACTAACACTGTCTGTCTAAGCAACCCAGTTTTATGAGAAAGTGGATTAGTTAGTACCCAATGAAGTGGAATATGAAGGGTGACTTCTCTGAGATTTATTTGGTCTGCTATGTTAACATAGCAGACAGCTCCACAGATGGGAGCTGCATTGTGAGTTCAGGAATATTAACCAAGTCATATTATAAATTACACATCTTTACATTCCTATGTTATTTAAGCCTTATCGCCCACATTCATTTTAGAGGTCAAGAAATTTTATACAAGAGTTTATTTATAAATAAATAGTGTCAGACATGTATGAGACTTTGGACAAAAATTGAGTCAAAGAAAAATAGGGCCTATTTTGTTGAAGTTTAATGATCACAACAGATATTTATTAATCCAACCAATGCAGAATAATACAATTAGATAGTTGATTCTTTGAAGCAATGTATAGGGAGCTATGAGAGCTAAAGCAAAGGGGTCTGATCTAGTTTCAGGGCACATGGCGTTTAAGTGGAGAAATGATATGTGAGCAGGAGTTAAACTGATAAAGGGATGAAGTGGGGTGAAATTCTCAGCAGAGGGATGAGCAGGCCAAATAGACTGAGCCTGACGGACATGCTGAGTATAATCTAGTGCAGGCAGTATAGGTAGTAAGGAGAAGAATATTTGCAGATGAGCCTGAGACATCCATAGGGTCTTAGATGTCAAGAAGGCTAGGATCTTTGAGCTTTAACCTAATAACTGGCAAATGATTTTAAATGGGAAGGTAACATGACTAACTATAGCCACCTTTATGAAGATCATTGTGAATGCAGAAGTAAGTGGATTGGATAAGGAGGGCTGGGGTTGAGAAGGGATCATCTATAATTTTGTCAGTAAGAATGCTTAGGTGATCGTTACAGTAGAGTGACAATCTTGGCTAACCACATCGTTTTCTTCATTTCTCCAAGCTCTGAACACTGAATGACTCACGTCTCAGTAGCCTCCTTTCTTCTTTATGTATGCTTACTATCTAGATGCACTCACATCTCATGGTTTAAAAATCATACATCATGATATCTCCCAAATTTGCGCCTAATCCATCAGCAAATCATATCCCCGATAAACACACAATCCAACCTTGTTTTGCCATCTCCACTCAACACCATGGTCCAAGTCACTAATTCCTCTAACTTAGAACAGTTTGATAGTTTCTTAATTAATCTCATTTTTGTCTACATTTCACCACTAAAGTGTATTTCAACAACAAAAACAAAAACAAATTATCTTATATCTTTTCCCATCTCAAAAACCCTCCGGTACATTTGAAATACATTCCAAATAAAATCTAATATCCCTACTCTGGCACATTCTGTTTTCCACAAGGGCCTGCAATATTTACCATTTCACATGATCTTCGGGATCTTGCCACTTCTCCACTAAGAAACTAAATCCATATCTCTACCTCCTTGACTCCAGATGGCTCTATGACTGGTTTGACCAAAAGAATAAGGCAGAAATGATGCTGTGCCAGTTCTAGAAATAGCCCTTACCTAACTCAGCAGCTTCCTCTCCCTGCTTCTTGGAATGCTCGATTTTAAAACTCCTGTTCTTTAAACACTCCTTTTAAACCCAGGCCCCATCTTACAGTTAGTTCACGACACATGAATAAGCCACACATAATAAGGCTGTTTGTTTGAAAGTCCTAGATAAGCATCTAAGCATTAGCCTACACCAGCCCAGACAAGTGACATCTACATACAGCTCAGATGAACTTCTGAATGAGTACAGGCCCACCTGACATCTGAGTAAACACACATAAGAAACGATGAGCATGAATACCACCTCCTAAAAAATGGTGATGTAGGAGAATCCAGCTTCCCTGTCTCCTCACAAAGATCAATGATTGGACAGCTACCCAGGAACAAAAACTCCAGGCAACCTCTAGAGTTCACTTTGGAAGTTTTAGCACAGAAGAGAAAGAAGGCAACTTCATTTTACCTGCAGCCTCCCATCCCCCAAGCCATCATTGTTCAGTGCCAATAAGGAATTTCCCAGCTTGAAAGATTTTTCTCTCACCAGAAAAAGAAGAGGTGGGTGAGCGATCAGCCTCTCCAGCCTCATATGCAGGGCACTATACGAAGGTTCAGCTTCGGTTTCACTCCACTCAGACCAGCAAAGCTGAGATGCATGCAGACAGCTAGGGACAAGGAAGAAAAGCAGAGGCTGTTAGCAGACATGCAGTGGGAGCTATTATAATTCATATAGACCTTCTCTGCAGACAAACTCAGCAGATTTTTCCTCTGAGGGAGTCAATGGCCAGCACCGCCTCATGGTCCCACTGCAAAACTCACCCCCTTTTGCCCCACAGTTACCTGCATTTACTGGTATCAGCTACCCAAGTACATAAACTCTCCCTTGCCACCACCACCCCTGCCAGAGCCCAGGACCCACACTGGCAGCCATCCAAGTTTCCTATAGCTGTGTAAGTATAACATGCCAGCTGAGTTCCTTCCCACACCACTACCCCTCTAAACTGAAAGCCACTTTTGTAGCCAGTTCAGGCTTCTGCGGCTGTGCAAGTACAAGATACCAGCCTAGCGCCCCACCCTCTGGCTGACCCCTACATCACCAATGCAGCCTCATGTCTGTGCTTGGGTCTAGCCCCTCCTGCTATGCACCCACATGCCACCCACCTGATACCTGTCATTGGTCTCCACTGTAGTGTGCACACACAGGGGAGTGGGTGTAGCCACAGAAGAGCACCCTAACTGTAAGCCCACAGTTGGCACTGGTCCTCCATCACTATGAGTATGTCTAAAACTAGCCCCTGCTGCTACACAGGCACTTGCAGCTGACATCCACAGCTGAGTGTGTGAACACCATTTGCTTTGGTTACTATCACTGCCTGCCTTTGTCCCTTGTTACTGGACCTTAGAATGGTCCAGTAACAAGGTTACTGGACCTTGTTACTGCCACTTAGAATCACAACAGCTCTTACAGCTACTGTGGATCCTCTGCAGTACTGGCCAAGAACCACATAGCTGTTGATACTGTGAAACACAGTGGCCAGAGCTGAAGAAATATCATGCCTCCCTGAAATCACTGCTACCATACATCCCTGAACACTTCATTCTGCACCAGTAGACCCAGGGTCACATCATCATCTATCATGCTCCTACCCATAGGTAAAAGGCTTCCTTTACTAAAGTCAGTCCATAAAGTCTGGAAAAGGTGAATGCTTCTTCAAATGCACAGAAGCCTATGCAAGTCTACAGGGACCCAAAAGAATCAGGGAAATATGTCTCTGCCAAAGTAATAGAGTAAGCCCCCAGGAATTGGCACCAAAGAAAAGAAGAATCAGAAATTGCCTGACAAAGAATTCAAACTAATTGCTATACAAATGATCAGAAAGCTATAAGAGAACACATATAAACAATTTAACAATATCAGAAAAACAATACAAGAACAAATTGAGAAGTTCAGCAAAGAGGTAGAAAACAAAAAAGAAACAAACAGAACTTTTGGAGTTGAAGATACAATGAGTGAAGTGAAGAATTTAACAGAGAGCGTCAACAGCAGACTTGAACAAGCAGAAGAGAGTATTAGTGAGCTTGAAGACAGATCAACCAAAGTTATCCAATCAGGCGAGCAAAAGAAAAATAATAAAAAGCAATGAAGAAAGTCTACATACTAATGGAATACTACAAAAAGAAATTATGTATGCATCATTGGAGTCCCAGAAGGAGAAGAGAGGAGAAAGCAGTAGAAAGCCTATTTAAAGAAATAACTGCTGAGAACTTTTTAAATCTGGGAAGAGATTTGGACATACAAGTTCATGAACTAATAGGTAAACTCATAATTTCAATGCATAACAATTTTCATCAAAATAGATAATAAAACTGTCTAAAACAAAAGACAAAGAATTTTAAAAACAGCAAAATAGGAAAAAAACAAAACAAAGCAAAACCTCTTTCATAAAAGGCAACCCTCTTAAGGCTACCAGCAGATTACTCAGCAGAGACCTCACAGGCCAATTGAGTATGGGATGATATAATCAAAGTACTAAAACAAAGAAACTACCAACCAAGAATACTTTACCCAGAGAAACTGTCTTTCAGAATTGAAGGCAAAAGGAAGAATTTCCCTAATTAAAAAAAGTGTTGAGGGAATTCAACACCACTAAACCTGCCTTACAAGGAATGCAGAGAGGAATTCTTCAAGCTGAATCAAAAGCATGCTAATTAATTACATAGAAATATAGGAAAATATACAACACACTGGTAAAGGTAAGCATATAGTCAAATTCAGAATACCCCAATACTCTAATATGGTGGTTTGACAACTAATTAAGTTTGGTATAAAGGTTAGAGGACAAAAGTATAATAAATAGCTATAGCTTCTACAATTTGTTAATGGATTACATAATATAAAAAGAGGTATGGTGATATCAAAAACATCAAGGGGGGAACAGAAGGATAGAGGATTTGAATGCAATTGAAGTTAAATTGTTATCAGCAGGAAATATAATGAGAATATATATATACACAAATACATATACATATATGTTTTATGTAAGCCTCATGGGAACCACAAAGCAAAAATCTACCATAGATATGCTGAAGATAAATAGAAAATGATCAAAGCAGACCACTAAGGAAAATCATCAATTTAAAAAGGAAAAAGAGCCATGGAACTGCAAAACAGCTAGAAAGCAATAAGATGGCATTAGTAAGCCCTTATAAGTAATTACTCTAAATGTTAATGGATTGAATTCTTCAGTCAAATGGCATAGAGTGGCTGGATAGATTTAAAAAACAAACAAACAAATAAACAAAAAACAAAAAAACAAGATGCAAACTTTGAACTGGCTACAAGAGATGCACTTCTGCTTTAAGGACACACATAACTCAAAGTGAAGGGTTGTTAATAGATATTCCATTAAAGTAAAAACTAAAAGAGAAAAGGGTTAGCTATACTTATGGACTTTAAGCCAACAATGGTAATGAGACAAAAGTGGTCATTATATAAAGATAAGGAGGTCAATTTATCAAGAAGATAAAACAATCATAGATATATATGCACTGAACATGAGAGCAACTACATATACTAAGCAAATAGTAACAGACTTGAAAAAACAAACAGCCAAAAATAATAGTAGGGGACTTCAATACTCAACTTTCAGCAATGAAAAAATCATCCAGACAGAAAATCAACAAGGAACCTAGGACTTGGACAATACTTCAGAACAAATAAAACTAATAGACATATACAGAACACTTCATCCCAGAGTAGCAGAATACACATTCTTCCCCATCAGACACATAACCTTCTTCAGGACTAATCACAGATCATAAACCAAATCCTAGCAAATTTAAGAAGACTGAAAACATACTAAGAGTCTTTTCTGACCACAAAGATGTAAAACTAGAAGCCAGTAACAGAAGTTTGGAAAATTTACAAATATATGGAGATTAAACAACATGCTGCTGAAGAACCAATGAGTCGAAGAAATAAAAAGCGTAATCAAAAAATATCTTGAAACAAATGAAAATGGAAGCAGAACATATCAAAACCTGTGGGATAATGCAAAAGCAGTTCTAACAGGGAAGTTTATGGCAATAAACACCTACATTAACAAGAAAGATAACAAATAAACAATCCCACACCAAAAGGAACTAGAGGAAAAATGAATAAAGACCAAAGTTAGCAGAAGAAAGGATATAACAAAGACTTGAGCATAAATACATGAAATAGAGACCAAAAAACAATAGAAAACGTCAACAAGCTAAAAAACTGGTTTTCTTAGAGGTAAAATTGACAAAACTTTAGCTAGACTAATTTAGAAAAAATAAAATCAGAAACGAAAGAGAAGATGTAACAATGATTCCATAGAAATACAAAGGATCATGAGAGACTATTATAAATAATTACACACCAACAAACTTGATAACCCAGAAGAAATCAATACATTACTAGAAACATATACCTACCAAGATGAAATCATGAAGAAATAGAAAACATGAACAGACAAATTATGTGCAAGGGGATGAATCAGTAATCAAAAAACCTCCCAAAAGAGGAAAGAAAACTGGAAAACTAGATGGTTTCACTGGTGAATTCTATCAAATATTTAAAGAAGAATTAATGTCAATTCCTTCCAATTACTTCAAAAAAAAAAAAAAAAAACTGAAGAGTAAACGACACTTCCAAATTCATTTTATGAGGCCTGTATTACCCTGATATTAAAGACAGATAAGGACACTACAGGAAAAGAACATTACAAACCAATATGCCTGGCAAAAATAAATGTAAAAATTCTCAACAAAATATTAGCTAAGTGATTTCAACAGCACATTAAAGGATCATTTATCATAATAAAGTGGGATGTAACCCTGAGATTCAAGACTGGTTCAACATCCACAAATCAATATATGGTACACACCACATGAACAGAAGAAAGATAAAAATAATATGATCATCTTAACAGAGGTAGAAAAATCATTTGACAAAACATAACATCCCTTCATGATAAAAATGTTTAACAAACTGGATATAGAAGAAACATACCTCAACACATTAAGTGCCATATATGCCAAACCTAAAGCCAACACAATGCTTAATAGTGAAAGCTTCAAAGCTTTTCCTCTACAGTCAGGAACAAGACACAGATGCCCATTCTCACCATTCCTATTCAACATAGTGCTGGATATTCTAGCCAGAGAAATCGGGCAAGATAAAGAAATAAAAGGCATCCGAAGAGGAAAGGAAGAAGTAAAATTATCTTTGTTTGCAGACAGAAAATCCTAAACACTTCCCCAAAAAACTGCTAGAACTAATCAATATATTCAGTAAAGTTGCAGGATACAAAATTAACATACAGAAAAGAGTTGCATTTCTATACGCTAACAACTTGACATTGGTCTTTGCAGAAATTTCCTCATTAAGACACCAAAAGCACAAACAGCAAAAGCAAAAATAAATAGCCAGGATTACATAAAACTAAAAAGCTTCTGCACTGCAAAAGAAACAACCAAGAAAATGAGAAGGCAATGTATGGAATGGGAGAAAATATTTCCAAACCTTCTATCTGATAAGGAATTAATATACAAAATACATGAAGAACTCAAAAACAACGACAGCAACAAACAAACAGCTCCATTAAAAAATGGGCAGAGGGGCTTCCCTGGTCGCACAGTGGTTGAGAGTCTGCCTGCAGATGCAGGGGACACGGGTTCGTGCCCCGGTCCGGGAAGATACCACATGCTGCGGAGCGGCTGGGCCCGTGAGCCATGGCCGCTGAGCCTGCGCGTCCGGTGCCTGTGCTCTGCAACGGGAGAGGCCTCAACAGTGAGAGGCCTGTGTACCGCAAAAAAAAAAAAAAAAAAAAAAAAAAAAAAAAAGGGCAGAGGAAGCAAATAGTTTTCTAAAGAAGACATATGGTACAAGAAAAGGTGTTCAGCATCACTAATCATCAGGGAAATGCAAATCAAAACTACAATGACTACAATGACCTATGGAGTGAAGTAAGTCAGAAAGAGAAAAACAAATACCATATGCTAACACACAAATATGGAATCTAAAAAAAAAACAAACTGGTTCTGATGAACCTAGGGGCAGGACAGGAATAGAGACGCAGGCGTAGAGAATGGACTTGAGGACATGGGAAGGGGGAAGGGTAAGCTGGAACGAAGTGAGAAAGTGGCATGGACACATATACACTACCAAATGTAAAATAGATAGCTAGTGGGAAGCAGCCACAGAGCACAGGGAGATCAGCTTGGTGCTTTGTGACCACCTAGAGGGGTGGAATAGGGAGGGTGGGAGGGAGACTCAAGAGGGAGGGGATATGGGGATATATGTATATATATAGCTGATTCACTTTGTTATACAGCAGAAACTAACACAACATTGTAAAGCAATTATACTCCAATAAAGATGTTAAAAAAAAAACCTACAATGACCTGTCACTTCACACCTGTTAGAATAGCTATCATCCCAAAGACAAAAAATAGTGTCAGTCAGAGTGTGAAGATAAAAGAAGACTTGTGTAACACTGGTAGGAACGAAAATTGTTACAGCCACTATGGAATACAGAATGGATGTTCCTGAAAAAGTTAAAAATAAAAATATCAAACCACCCAGCAATCCCACTTCTGGGTATATATCCAAAGGAACTGAAATCAGGATCTCATAGAAATAATGTACCCCCATATTCACCGCAGCATTATTCGCAATAGCCAAGATATGAAAATGTGTCTGTCAATGAATGAATGAATGAAGAAAATGTGGTATAGTCATACACAATAGGATATTATTGAGCCACGAGAAAAGGAAATCCCACCATTTATGACAACTTGAATGAAACTTGAGGGCATTAAGTGAAATGAGCCAGAGAAAGACAAATACCATATGAAATCACATATGTGGAATCTAAAAAAGCTAAACTCGGAGAAACAGAGGATGGTGGTTCCCAGGACTAAGTGTGGGGGGAAATGGGAAGATATTGTTCAAAGAGTACAAACTTCCACTTACAAGATTAAGTTTTGAGATGTAACGTACAGCATTGTGATTACAGCTAAGAATACTGTATTATACGCCTGAATGTTGTTAACAGAGTAAATCTTAAGTATCTTACAAAAAAGAAATGGTAATTATGTGATGGCTGGAAGTGTTAGGTAGTGCTTTGATGGTAATTATTTTGTAATAGTATAATATCAAATCAACTTATTGTATATCTTAAACTTACTCAATGTGACCTGTCAATTATACCTCCATACTGGCAAAAGTATTCTACCCCCAACTGAATCAGTCCACAGAACAAAAGAAATTAATAATTATTTTAGGTGATTTAATACATATCAATGGATAAAACAATATTTACTATGATCTACAAAACCTTACTTGATACGGTCCATACCTCCATGATTTCAACTTCTACCACTGTTCTCACTCACCCAGTTCCAACCATGCCGGCCCCTTAACATTCCTTGGACTTGTCTAGCATACTCTTACCTCAGGACCTTGATGTTCTTTTCTAATTATAATGCTCTTGTTTCATAGAGTAGTCTGTATGGCTGGCATCTTCATTCCCTTTATTGATCTGTTCAGACGTCATCTTATTAAAGAATTCTTCCTTGACTGTCCTACAAAGAGTAGGCCCACTTCTCCCCAGCACACATTTTGCTTCTTGATTTGGTTTATTCTTCTTTACAGCATTTATTATTGTATCTCATACTATGTTTTTACATGTTTGCTTCAATTATTTATCTTTCTCAACAAAAATGCAAGTGCTATAAAGGCAGGACCACTTTTTCCACCCAAGTTTTTACTACTGCAGCTCCAGCACCTAAAATTGTAGCTGGCAGATCAATACTTGTTTTTTATCAGTGAATTAAAAAACTAATGGATGATGGATTGATAAATGAATATGAATCCCATAGGAAAAAAACACCAAATTGCCTTACTATATATATAAGAGCAGAAATTATTAATTTAGAGGACACAAAAGGAGGATCCCAGGTTTGGAAAAAGGATCATTTTCTCTAAATGTTGAATATAAAGCTCTTGTAGGACATCTAATAGTAAGTTAACAATTGGAAATAAGTGTCTCAGAGGATATCTCTTCTCAAAGCCTAGTAAAGTCTAGGCTTTTATATACATGTGCAGTATATAGATATAGAGATTTAAGGCATTGCTACAGAAAATTTTTCTAAGCGTGGCATCTTAGTCTATTTGGGTTGCTACAGCAAGAATACCATAGACTGGGTAGCTTATAAGTAACAGAAATTTACTTCTCACAGTTCTGGAGGCTGGGAAATCCAACATCAAGTCACCAGCAGTTTAACATCCCATGAGGGCCTGCTCTCATGGGCAGTCTTCTTCTAGATGTGTCCTCACATGAGGGAGGAGAATGAGGTAGCTCTCCAGAGTCTCTTTTACAAAGGTACTAGTGCAATTCACGAGGGTTTTGCCCTCGTGATCTAATCGCTTCCCAAAGGCCCCACCTCCAAACACCACCACAATGGGTATTAGGTTTCAGCATATGAATTCTGGGGCAACACAGTCTACTGAAAGAGGAAAATAGAGTTAAGAGAAGGCAGCCTAGAATGCAATACGGAGAGGAAAAATGTTTATCGTTTCTAAGTCTTAAATTATGCCAATCCTTGCTATTTACAGGTGTTGTTGTATCAGTTTGTCACATGTCACTGAGGTTATATATTTAACGAAAGAAATATATGTCTGCTTATAAAAAGAATATCAGGCATGGAGTAAGGACCTCTGCACTTCAAAATACTCTTATTTGTCATTCGATTTTTGATTCAATCATGTAGCTTCTCATGGTTTTACTTTGACTTTCAAGGCTTCTTTTTCTCTTAGCTTAATTTCTGGCTCTTTACCTTCAGGTGCCTCCAATGCTAGGCTATTAGTTGAAACCAAAATCCATTTGCTGAGAGCTGGACTTTGACCAAAAGGCCACAAGTTTTGGCTTGACAATTGTAGCTGCATTCACTCTGCTGCTAGGAAAATCAGGAGAAACAAAAAGTGATGCAAGATGCTTCCAAGGTTCTGTCTCTTACAATTCCTTTATGAAAACAAAGTCCTCATCTGTTTGTTGTTACTGTTTTTTGTTCAGTCAGTATTGTGTTCTTATGTTGAAGGAACTCTTCTTTCTCTTGAGAAGTCAAAACAAATGTTCTTGAAAGTGTTATTTTAGATTTGTTTTTGCTGTTTTATGCCATAATGGTCTATTTTGTCATGATTTTTTTTTTTCTTGCTGTGCTTTTTGACTTTTAGTATTCTGGGGATTTTAGGGGAGAAGCAAAATATATACTATAAAGTTGTCTTACCAATCCGGACGCGCAGGCTCAGCGGCCATGGCTCACGGGCCCAGCCGCTCTGCGGCATGTGGGATCTTCCCGGACTGGGGCACGAATCCGTGTCCCCTGCATCGGCAGGTGGACTCTCAACCACTGCGCCACCAGGGAAGCCCTGGATAGTTCTTATTGTAATGTTTCATAAGAGGTTTATTGCCTGCTGTAAGCTTTTAAAGATGCCATGATTTTTGTGGACTTCAGTTACAGAACTGTTAGATAAGGTTTAAAGAGTCAGAAAAAAGGTCTATAATTGTACAGTTCTTGATTACATTCCTTTAATACAAAGTTCCTCGTTCTCTTTAGTGAAATTAGTGCTTAATACGTAAGATGTTAAAGTGATTCTAGTACCAATTACAATGTTTGTGAAGGTATGAGCTTCCCCACACCAAGCAATGTTCAGACACCAGCTGGGTTTCCCAAAATTCAACTCAGTTCTAACACTATTGGCCCTGAGGTAGCATTGCATTCCACAGAGGAAGGGCTCCATCCAAAAAGACCACCCTCCACTTCAAACTTCAAATGCAAGCCCAGGTTGTTACCTGTACTTCTGACTGACTGGCTATAAATAACAGATTGCCATGACCCCCTCCTTGGGTTCCCCTCCTTGCAGCTCACAAATCTCAGGAAATCTGTTTATTAATTAGATTATCAGTTGATTTCAAAGGATATTAGAGGATATGAATCAACGGCCAGATAGAGAGATACATGGGTGAGGTCCTGAACAAAGGAGCTTCTGTCCTCATAAAACCTGAGGCCCAGAAAGATGGCACCTGGAAGTATTCTGTTTCCCCAACTTAGAAGCTCCCAGAACCCCGTCTCTAACTCAGGAGCAGCCAGATGGAATAAATGTTTAGGGCAAAATTATGGGGAAAGGACAATGAGTTTCAATGCTCTCTCCAGGCAAGCCACTCTCCCTGTATCTCCACAGGTTCACCAACACAGAAGCTCTCCAAAGCCTCTGCTTTCTGATTTTCTATGGAAGCTTCATCACATAGCCATGATTGATTAAATCATTGGCCCTTGGCCAATAATTCAACCTCCAGCCCCTCTCCCTTCCCTCAAGGAGGTCTTGGGGTGGGACTAAAAGTTCCAACCTCTAGTCACACGGTTGGTTTTCCTGGCAACCAGTTCCCATCCTCAAGTGGGGCCCAAAAGCCACCTCACTGACATAACAAATGACACTTTTATTGAAAGCAGCTCTTTTGCCCCTTTCCTGTTTGCCCATTTCTGTTCCCCTCTTTCCTTAAAAGAACCTAATGATACGGATGAGATCACTAAGCAATTGAAACTAACTCCTGACTTATGCGCTCCTGAATGTACACCATGCCCTGTCTAACCTGTTGATTCTTTTCCTAGATAAAATGAAGAGTGAAGAATTAAGCAGTTAAAAAATGACTAGCTCTCTACCCTCAACAGCCCCCCTAAGTGATCCTGCAGGCAGATCATGTAGGCAAGATAGTATCTGAAGAAAGAGTCAGCCAGTCTGCACTCAATGGAGCATGATGCAGAACCCAACCTCCTGCCTTGATGATTCACTGAGATTCTTCCCCCTGCCCCATTTTTCCTTTTAATAACTGTCATAGCGAGGGCTTCCCTGGTGGCGCGGTGGTTGAGAGTCCGCCTGCCGATGCAGGGGACACGGGTTCGTGCCCCGGTCCGGGAAGATCCCACGTACTGCGGAGCGGCTGGGCCCGTGAGCCGTGGCCGCTGAGCCTGCGCGTCCAGAGCCTGTGCTCTGCAGCGGGAGGGGCCACAGCAGTGAGAAGCCCGCGTACCGCAAAAAAAAAAAAAACTGTCATGGCTGAGCAGACTCTTCAGGGCTGGTCTCTGGACCCGAGTCCACCTTCTCCCCAGATTGCTGGGTTTTCTGATTAAAGATTAAAACACCTTTCCTCTCTACCTATACTTGTCTCTCGAATTATTGGCTTATGAGCTGAGAGCAGCCAAACCTGGGTTCAGTTACATTATTACTCTCTCACTTAGGAAATCTCAAGTGTTTCAGGAGCTGTGAGCCAGGAACTGTGGATGAAGATCAAATATACATGAGAAATATATCTTTGGTCATCCGAAAGGCAAATATGTATTTCTTATAAATCACAGATGCCAAATGATTTCTATTGCTTTGTGTAGTAATTAATATCTAAACGAAAAATATAGTGGAGGCAACATGAATCTGGGAATTAGGTGGACCTGAATTAGCATCCCCCATAGCCATGCCTTGTTTGTTTCTTGAAGCCTTCAAATAATGTTTTTATATGCAAGGACACAGAACTGTGCATTAAAATGAGAATCAGTGAGGCATACAGTTTTCCTTGAGAGAGGAAGGTCATGGGTTTTTCTTTTAACAGGGATTCAGGGTAATCATCCTGAGCCAGAAAGGACTCCACTGGTTTCCCCTCTTCTTTGAGTTTGAGAGGACAGGTCTGTAGTACAGAAGTATGTGCACCACAGGGTTGGTTTGGCAGGCAAGACATTTGCTATTTCTGAAGCATATATGTTGCTTTCTGTTTCTAACACGCCAGAGGCTCTTCTCAATGCCAAAATTTCTCCATTGTCAAGCTCCATAGGAAACTCATGTAGTCCATGCTCAAAAGACATCTAATAAAAAGCTATTGACTTCACATCTCCACTGGAGGAAAAAAAAAATATTACAGAATGTCAGGCCAGTCTTAAAAAGTTATGCTTATGCTATTACAAAGGGCTGAGAATTCAGGTTTTAAAATATCCTTCTGGGTATGGTAGCCCTGTGAGAGAATGAAAAATGCCATTGAAGAAAGGTTACTAGTTCTTTCTTGCTTTTCTAATCCCTTTATACTTCTCCTGAAACATATTATCATGCTGTTGTTGAGATCTTCTGGCTGGGTGTGGATTTCATTTAATGGTTTCCCATCAGCCATCCCAATCTCAAGAAAAAAAAAGTGAATGGGCTTCCATTTTTTTTGTGTGTGTGTGTGGGGAGCGGGCCTCTCACTGTTGTGGCCTCTCCCGTTGCAGAGCACAGGCTCTGGACACGCAGGCTCAGCGGCCATGGCTCACGGGCCCAGCCACTCCGCAGCATGTGGTATCTTCCCGGACCGGGGCACGAACCCGTGTCCCCTGCATCGGCAGGCGGACTCTCAACCACTGCGCCACTAGGGAAGCCTGGGCTTCCATTTTAAAACAAACAAACAAAAAACCTACAACTGGAAACACATTCATTGTTGCTAGTCCACTTACACAAACTCCAGAAATGTTAGAGCTTTACTGTGAAGAAATCTTAGTACTCATCAGCCAGCTCTTATGAAAGCAGTAAGTAAAAGTTGACGAACTGTTTACTGCGGCCGTATTTCTCCAATTAACAGTATTGTATAGATGTATTTTATATTAATTTACAGGAAGAGCTGCTACAATAAAAATACCCCAAAATGTTGAGTTTCAAATGAGATGGAAATTTATTTCTCTCTCCTGAAAGAGTCCATGGTTCGTAGCCTACTGTGGCAGAGGGGCCTGGCAACATGAGATCATGCAGGGAGCCACAGCCCTTCTTGCTTCTCCTCTGCCTTTGCCCGGGGTGTTAGATGTGTCTGTAGGGTTGAAGCTGAAAGCCTCTAGGACTGGTTCCCAATACTCAGGGTAGGGAAAGGAATAACAGAGGAAACATGTATATATACATAAAGGTTACGTTTTTAGGGGGGAAAGCTTGCCACCCCAAAATGTCTCTTTGGTATGCAGCTTATTTCGAGTTGACAACAATCAAAATCCAAAACACCTAGAAAATTTGACCTTCCCCTTAACTGCCTTAAAGACTGTAAATAGAGAACCTGTTCCAGGAAGGGAGCTATCACCATAGATAACTATAGTAGGATTCAGGTGTGTAGACAGGGAGGAACCTAGCAAAGTCTATTAAAATTCCTCTCTGTGTCCCACTAACCCTGCAGGGACCAGCAAACATTTGTTTACCAAACATTTGCTTTTCCATCTTCATGTGAAATACCTTCCTCCCCTTTAAAGTCCCAAACCACTTCCCCAACATCCTCTTTTGTCTTGAGCTGAAGATGGTATTTAAGGTGAGGGGTTCAGTCCTTTTGACAAGTTACTCAGATTTCCTGGGTCTCTCCCATATATACATGTTATTAAACTTTCATTTGATTTTTATCTTGTGAATCTGTCTCATGTCAATTTAGTTTTAGATCAGCAAGAAACACCAGAAGGGTAGGGGAAAAATGTCTTCCTCCCTGACACCCTCTTCACTGTTGCCCACGCCCCACTAGCTCTAACTTATTCACATTTCCTCAGCAAGGTACAAAGGAGTCTGAGCAGTGAAGTCTCTGGTGGACAGGCACATTCTCAGCTAAATCTTGATCAGGGAATGAGGAAGAAATGTCATATTACTAAAAAGAAAAAGGTGAGAATGGATATGGAGAGATTTAATAATCTTTGCTGTAATATGATCAGAGAATTTCCCCTAGGAAATATAATTGCTATCTTAGGAATATTTAGTTGTGGAATATCAAGTTATACTACTCTGGAATGTTGAAAGAGGCAAACTTTTGGACTAGTGGGCTTACAGATTATATGGGCTTGATATGCTTCTTACCAAGTCTCCTCTTACACACACACACACACACACACACACACCAGCAGGTTTGTACTAATGTAATTAAAGAAAAATAAAGAACATATGTACAATTTCATTCAGAATTTAAACAAATGGTGTTGCTGATGGAGCAGAATTTAAAAGTATATCCTCAAAACACATATCACATCCAACTACAGTCTTATGAAGCAGAACAGACATCCAAAAATAAAACAGGAAAAGATTCCGATACCCCTAATATATGACATTCGACTGTAACCTTAAACCAGAATAGTTGTCAAGAAGAAAATAAGACTACGACACTTTGCCTCAAGTGCGAAGAAGTTATCATTTTATCCCATCAGAGCTATGAGCTCTGTCCCCAAACTTTGTGAACAGCTTTTTCCTCACTGGCATTGGGACACTGCCAACATACATCACTGCAAGAAGTAGGCATATGCAGTGCTTCTTTATTCCCTGAAATGCTTACATATCTTAGGGAATGCACTGTGAAAAGTGCTGAGACTAAGCTTACAATGCTGAGTGTGGAGGGGCTCATGAACTGTAGTGCTGAAATGACAATTTCAAACTAGATCCTACCCTCTAGTTTAATCAAAAATACAAGAAGAGAAGAGAAAATGAGACTTCAGGCCAGTAGAACACATCAAATGACTCTGAACAAAATTTACATACTGACCTATAAGAAAGAACTTTGTACATCAGCCCAACCATCTTATTGAAATTTGGAAGGAGGAAGTTGTTCAAACATGGATGGTGGTGACTACACACATGTACTACTTTTGCACTAGACTGATATTCTGAACTCAAAAATGAAAACAGAAACACCAACATGCTTATGAACAGAAACTACAGAAAAGGGGACAATGCCTTGATGAGCTTGAGGATGTTCATATCTTTGAGAAAATTCTCTATAAATATGATTAGGGAGCTATGAAGAAAGAACACCTTGAAATAAAAGCAGAGATGAAATGAGAGCTGACTATTGGAAGGAAAGGGGAGTGAAGGGAGAAAAAAAGACGGAAAAGGAAAACTTAAAATATAAAATAAACATGAAAATCTTATATGGAAGCAATCAAAGTTTGAGGTAAATAAAGGTTTTTATTTTGGAGAACACATTCAGTAATTTCACTTGTACTGCACAGGAAAGTTTAAGATGAGAAGAAAATAATAGATGAATGATTAAGAAAGTAATAGACATTTTATTTAAGATGATTGAAATTCTAAGAATTATAAGTTTTCAGCTGAAGAAATCATAACAGGAATACAGCCAACAATCACAAATAATAACCACTAACATGTATGAATCATTAATGATTTACATCTACCATTAGCTCATTTAATCTGCAAGAAACCTCTATACAATACAGTCTTACATCTGTTTAACAACTGATGAGATAGACTTGCAGAGAATTTAAATAACCTGCCTTCTAGTTAATAAGAAGCAGATGTTGCAAAGCCAGCATTTCTACCTCTAGAGGTGATGTACTTTATATCAACTTCCATGGAGCTGAAGAAAAACTTGATTCTAAAATTTGAAAGGTTTGGTGTTTTACAGGATAAAAAATTAAAAAGTAGTTCCCTCTCTAGATATATCCTGGGGAAGAAAAAAAATTGAATTTGAACAAGTTAAAAAAAATCCTGAAGGCATCTATTAAGGAAAAATACTTTAGCTTAAAAATTAAAACTAAAAATTTTTTAAAAATTCAACAACTCCTTTCAGAATTCTATTTTCTGACATGGAGCACTGTGGAGATGACACTGGAATTTTGATGGCAAAAGTTTAGGATCTAATTGTCATTCACATGTGAAAACCTCGGAAGAAAATGCTGTTTCCCATGGACTCCTTGCCTTTGTAAGAAAATTATTTAAAGAGCTAATCTAACCAACAAAATGTCAGTTATAATAAAGTATCTGAGTGGAAAAGCTGTAGTGACACAGGAGGCTTAAAACATAGGAATGAGAACAAGAATTAAGGAGAGTTACCACTGGAGTTTAAAAGCCAATGACATGCAGTTAACCTGCTCTGGTTTACAAGGCCTTTCTTTGGTTCTCCCAGATTAGTATCTTCAGAGTTTTCTCTTGTTCTACTGTGGTAGTTCAGCCACAGGCTCAAAGTAAAAGTTCAATAAACATTTGTTTGATAGATTAATAATAATGCATTATATTTCCATATCTGAGTACAAGGCTCTCAAATAACAATGTGAATTCCCCTTTTCCTTTGAATGCTTGTAAGGAAGACTGGAATTTTCCTACATATGTATCATTTACTAACAATGGTTTAAAATCATCAGGATGCCTTGATTCACATGGGGGCTTTTCAATGCTGTTGGTTGATATACGTCAGGGGCCCATAAAAATCAATGGATGAGACCTCTGAAAATCATCCTCCCTGAAACAATCATCTTTACTTGGGATTTGGAAGTTTGGGAAACTACAGGTGCTTTCCATTAGGCCTTCCTGATCTTATTCGTCACACCTGCCATGAGATGAATGCTGTTGTTTGGTGAAGGGTGGTAGTTGGTGGGGAATGAAATGGAGGAGGATTGAGTAATGTATATACAGTGCAAGGTAAAAATGTGTTTGAGACTGTGCTCCTTGGTAATGAGCATGAGAACTATAAGGGCTCCCTGTCATTGACAAACACCATAAGCACATTGAAATTTCCTAAAATTCTCTAGTTACACTGTTCTATCATTTAGTAGAATGAAGACAAACATGATTATTAATGTAGCTGGAACTGGCTTGGCATTGGATATGGGTGAGAGGAGGTTACAACAGGGGAAGAAAATGGTACAAAAAGACTGACGAGAGCACTGAAATATTAAAATAATTCTATAGTTCTCTTGCATAAGATGCTACTGTATATATGGCTTATAAACTGAAAATTCATTTTAAAGACTTCATAGAGTAAATAAAATTTGAGTCCAATAACATTTTTATAAGCTAGGCCTATGATTGAACATTACATTAACTTACACTTAGAAATAAGGAACGTACTAGCAGAAGAAAGTAGGATAAGTACATTATTTTGAAAGTTATAACATTACATTGTCTTTGTTCATTAGAGAGAGAGAGATAATGTTTGCATTTAGTATACTGAAAGGCAGCTGGGATAGCTAGTTTTCTAAATAACATTTATTACTTCCCCACAACCTTCAGAAAACACAAGAAAACAAAGCACAGTTTCTGTAAAGTCAAAAGAAAAGAAAGCACAAAAAATAGGGTAAAATGAATAAGCAGATTGCCAAATTGTTAAATATTAAACAATAAATATAGATGAACTGACAATGTTGAATTTTATCTCAGCCCAGTAATTTTGGAAAACAGAAACAGTTAAGAAATTTTTCTCAACTTTAGGTTCCAGAAAATGCTTTACAGCAAAGGACCACTTTTCCCCACATGACTTAGGCAACACTCGTGTATGACCCCTTGTTTATCTACGACAAAGCCAGGAACAGACCCTTCAAATTCCTGTTCTCTTTCTCATAAATGATTAGGTGAACTATTTGTCCACCCCACCACCCCCACCCAGACTAGCCAAACCCAGCGATAAACATTTACTGGTTGACAGAGATTCCCTGATTACAAAACAATCCCACCTGTAAAATCACCCCACATACAACTTTCCTACAACTTCTTGTAAAAATCTAAGGCAAAACCACCCTCTGAGACACTCGAATATTCAGATCTGGGGTTCTATTCCTACCGCAGGAGCCAGAATAAGGTTCATTTCCCAAGCTGTTTGTTTTTTGTCTTTGACGGTTCGGTGTCATAACTTGCACTTTATATCAGATACAATGGGCTTTTTATACCAAAAGCCTCCCATTTACCCCTATCTTCTGCTCTCAGGTACTGGAGCCTCTGGAGCCCCCATGTTCCACAATTTGGGGAGCCCACAGTGAGTCCAGCTCCTGACCCCTGTGTTTCAGACATCTGATGGCCACACAGTAAAGACTGAATTTCAATTCACTTTTTCAGCACTCTTTTGTCTTGGTTTGGTTACCAGTGTTTGTTTAAACTTGTTATAAAAAAATTTCAATTCACTTCCCAGCACCCTTCAAAATCCCTGTGAATTATAAATTTCACCACTACAGAAACAATTCAGTTGATTACCTTTGTTTGGTAGAATTTTACTCAAGCTTGTCTCTCACCGCCAGTGGCCTCCTCCAGCTCTTCCTTCACCTCCAGCAAACTCAGATCCTCTCCTCACTGAAAACTCTCCACACTGATCATTCCCAGCCCTTTCTCTTGCCAAATACTCCTCCTTAATCTATAGTTTGCCCTGTTTACTTTTAGCCCCTATTACTCCTCATTACTTTCTCCTGGCTCCACTAAAGGCCCGTGCTTCCCAATTTTCCATCCTAACTACTGTTATTCGCTTGTCTCCACCTGTGATGAAAGGTCAATGACCTTAGCACCCACCTGAAGACTTTAAGCCTTGGTCTCATTCAGATTTGCATGATATTATTAAAGATTTTCCAGAATCATATAAGAATAGGAAAAAAATTAGTAATCAATTCAGGCTGGTCCTCAGGATATATTTTTCTGGGCTCCCTGATATACATCTACTTGTGCAGCTGCTGGTGAGCCTGGGAGATGGGCCATCAAAGAAATTAGAACACCTCTGAAGCTTACATACAGGCTAAAATCATAAAGAACAAAAATGTGTTGAACGAAGATGCAAGACTGCAGACAATAAAGAGATAAATTCAACTCTAGTTATAGGTAGAGATTAGCCTATGTTTGAAAGAACTATCATGGATTTGCTCTCCATAATTGAATCACATCCACCATCAACATCAGTTTGGTTAAGAGCTTACAACAAATATGAGAGATATTATTTTTTAAAAAATAAATTAGTGAAATATTGGTATCTCTGAAACACATACACTAGCTCAATACCATGAGGACTCCACTGCAGAAAAAACGAAATCAACACAGTGTAAACTCATGGCTTTACAACTTAAACAATGTGAAGGAAACAAGCCAGGGAAATCTGCTCCCTGCAAAAATTATAGGTAGGGACACTTACAAACGTTATAGAAGAAAGAATCATGGGTCTTGGCCTTAGAATGCAAAAGGGAACAAGAGTACAAAAATCCACTCCCCCAATGATTTTTCTTTAAGCTACCAACTTTGTCACAATTAATTCTCAATGGGCAAGGGAAAACAATCATCCCCATAAATGTATACCCTTCTGTCTTCCTAGTGGACAGAAGGGGAACACACTTCTCTTACTCTCCCACCACCCTCTCTTGGAGTAAGCAAACCAGATCTGTGATGGGACTTGAGAGTCAATCTACCTTGTGACCTGACTTTATCTAAACATCCTTTTATCTCACTAGGACCTCTCACTACTCTGCACAGCTTTCTGCTTAACTCTACTACTTCAGTAAACGTTCTGGGAAAATATGTACTTTACAATTAGATCATCTATATTCTTCACTTTTCTCAATGTCTCTAACTCCACACCTATACAACTTTGTCTTTTAATGCCTCTCACTGACTCTAAGACAATTCTTGTTCCTGGCAATGCTCCCTCCTCCCCCACAAGTCTTTAATGGACATAAATGAAGTTAATGGTAGCTGCAGGGATAGTTATCAAAAAAGAAACCTGAGTCACTAACCTACTGGGGGCTTTACTCAAGGAATTAGCAAGTATCCCCCAAAGCTAAAGGGAAATCTTTGGCTGGCAAATGTACTAAGATAACCACGTGCCAAGAAAGCTATTCTTCAATCACCAGCATACATTCCTTTACTCAACCTCCTTTAGAGTCAAAATTTAAGCAACTTGGGCTTCCCTGGTGGCGCAGTGGTTGGGGGTCCGCCTGCCGATGCAGGGGACACGGGTTCCTGACCCGGTCTGGGAAGATCCTACATGCCGCGGAGCGGCTGGGCCCGTGAGCCATGGCCGCTGAGCCTGCGCGTCCGGAGCCTGCGCTCCGCGACGAGAGAGGCCACAACAGTGAGAGGCCCACATACCGCAAAAAAAAAAAAAAAAAATCAAGGAACTTAAGACGTAACATTTTTAGCACCTGAGACTAACAAACATAATTGGAAATAGGATGGATTTTTTTTTTTCATTCAAATAATCTTTGGAGATACCCACACAGCCCCGGATCCCTCCTTGGTCTCTCATATAAAATACAGTCCATAGTCTACTTAATATTATACATCATGGTACAGAATTCTTAAAGGTCTCCTTCAGAAATATCAGTAGATATGCTTTAGCTAAATGTTTTATCTGTCATTTTGAGAGAGTAACCTCAATTTGCCTCATCTGTAAGAAATATAATCCTGCAAAAAAATAAAGGTGAGGCAAAAACACGAGTCAGCTGTTTTATGTGAATCAGTGAATTTAAAATTTAAGCTATAAACTCTCTATTGTGTCCGTATGCTCATGTACATGTGTTTATATATGTGATGTATGTATATTATCTTACTGCCAATGATATGATCAAATTAGATTATAAAATCCGTTAAAGGAGATCTATTCTGATTGGTTTAGAAATAAGCACTTACATAAACTGCATATTCTAAAAATTTCCAGAAATTAGTATTTTCAATGTACATAAAAAAGTATTCTTATAGAAATCACCAAAACATTTTAAGAGTACAAGTTCACATAATTTTAGGCATGTCTTTGACAAATAAGACTTATTTAATATTATTGTTTTAGTAAAAATGTCTTCTGAGTTGTCAGTGTTAAGTACAATTCAAGCATACATTTTTATTCTACTTGGGCATATTCTCCCAACAAAAACAGGTACATCTGTACATGTTTACTAATCAAATAAGCTAGATTACACATACTAGATGTTTAAATTGATAAAAATATAAATTTGTGTTTAATCAAATTGAATCATTGTTCTGACAAACTTTAATTCAACAGTAATTATCTCACCTTGAAGATAGTATCCAAGATCACTAAGTAACTTGAAACCTTAGACTCAACGCTAAATTAATTAATGAGTAGTCATCAAATACCTAGATCATTTCTAGTAAGAGAATACTGAAGTGTAATTTTAAGTATATATACTTTTTTTCTTTCTACTTTTACGGTACAGAAAGGCTGTGTACATTGTATCTGAAGAAAGTGTATGGCTATAAAAAATTGTGAGATGTATATTCACGAGCTCTGTTAGTCTGCTACAAAATTCTGCTATATGAAAGTTTATAATTATCCACCTCATAGTTACTGTGGGAAATAGAAGTTACTGTGATTAAAAGTTATACTCAATGGGCTTCCCTGGTGGCGCAGTGGTTGAGAGTCCGCCTGCCGATGCAGGGGACATGGGTTCGTGCCCCAGTCCGGGAAGATCCCACATGCTGCGAAGCGGCTGGGCCCGTGAGCCATGGCCGCTGGGCCTGTGCATCTGGAGCCTGTGCTCCGCAATGGGAGAGGCCACAACAGTGAGAGGCCTCCGTACCGCAAAAAAAAAAAAAGTTATACTCAATAAATGTCAAAGAGACTCTACTAGGAGCAATAGTGGCAGAGAGGAACAATTTTATATGCAAGGTGTACAGGATGTATTTTTGTTAAAAGAAAAAGAAAATAGTTATATTCTAAAGTAAGAAGACTTTTTTTTCCTAGAGTTAGAAAGAGGAAAATGTATGACAAGACCTAATTGAATATATAAAGTTGTAGAACATTCGTGGAAAGGGATTTTTATTTGCCATGGTCAAAGATGGCTAAAGTTCAGTGGATTTATTAAGACTGTTTAAATAGAGCTTTAGCTTAAAAATTATACTGATGAAAAATTAGAATTTAAGTTTCTCTCTGTAAAAATGACAAAACTTTCTTGAATAATTGGTCTTCTCTTGATGAGAGATTAAAAAGCGTTTCTCTTTACATTCTACGTAATCTTTTAAGGCAAAGATACTGTGTCTTAGAATAATTAACTGTACTTTATGCTGACTTTTAGCGTGTCCTTGACTATTTAAGAGAACAAAGTCTAACTTTTGAGAGATCTAAGTTTCTTCACAGTTGTGTTATTTCTTATTTTTTAAATTTTATTTTTTATATATTTTAAAAATATTGTCCCATTGGTTAAATAGGTAGCTGAGTGTTGTTACTCATTAACTCATGATCCTATTTAATCCTATGTTCAAACTTCTTGACAACTTTTGACTTTTTTCCATCCCCAAATCAAATCCAGAATGCTATATTTTGCACCTAAAACTGTCTCTGAGGTCTCCCAGGGCCTCCAGGAAATTACAAATAATTTGTTCTTCTGCCTTGTAAAAAGAGAAATGCTAAAAATAATTTTATTTCATATGATGTGAGTTGCATAGGGAATATTATCAAGTCAAAAGAGATGCTTAGTCTTCCTTATGTTAAATCTATATGGGTAAAATATTATTGATATAAAAATTCCAGAAATTATTTATTATATGGGAAGTTCCTAGGGAATCATCAATCTCCTTGCTGTTCACGATGTTTCTGTTTATGAGGGCTCGTGCAGCCTTGCCTGAATTTATACAAAAATATGGTATTTTCAGTCATAGTTTGTTATTCTTTAAATTATTAAATTTGGTGGAATTTTACTTCTTTAATTTAAATCCAGAATGTTCGAGGGCAGTAGTTTTCAATTAGTGACTCACATCACTTACCTATTAAGTTTTATTAATATGTAAATGTTTAAGACTTACTCCAGACTTACTGGATCTCTTCACTTGATAATCTTGACATATTTTAGCTATAAATGCTTGGTATATTCATGGCATATTAAGACTCAGGACTATTAGATATTATATCTGAAGACTGTTTTCTCTGTAAAGTTTATGTTCATCCATTTATTATATGTAAGTTAGATGTAATATTTACTGTTCTTTGAACATAGTCTTCATCATTATGTTTATAGATATTTTGTCTAAACTTTTCTGCATTAACTATTTTGTTTTGCATGCCATAGAAAAGATCAAATTTCCTTACCAGCTGAATTATTTGTGTAATGAACTTGTGTCAGATCTTTCACTTGTGCAAATTATAGTAATAACCTGACCACAACCATTTTAAGTCTTGTTGTCTACAGATTTCTGTTTTACTCTGAGGCTTCCCTGAAGGTGCTTGCAAATATGTTATAGAGACCCAAAAGAATGGACTGTGCCAGGTACTCTTGGTCTCTTTCCTCTACTTCAATAACCTTGAATAAAGTCATTTTTGCCTGTTTAACTTTGGTGCAATTTTTCCTTCCACAGGAGCCAAATTAATTATGGAAGCAATGCTTGCAAAGCCCTCTTGGGAAAACTAGCAAGGTTCCACAGTACAAATTTACTAAACCTTACAGGTGAGGAAGGAAGGCCCAGGAAATTTAGGATATTTTAGGGGTCTTGAGAGGAGAGGAATTTACCCAATCCCTAAGTATTGCAGGTAAAATATCACAGGTAGTTCTAAGGTTGGCTTCCTAGCCTCAAGAGATTTTAAAAGTCCAATCTAAGATTTCCTGTAAAAATTTATAGCAAAGCAAACTTTAAAAGTCTATATGGTTAATCCCATTCTTACTTCACCTATGTAAACAATTAGGGCAAATCTAATGAAATCAACCTTACTTTAAGATCAAGGACAATATTTCTTTGAGATTGTCTTTGATCAAAAATAGGAGATACTGTAGAGAGAAATTTTGCTTTTCAATAAAAAAATGATAGCACATTATTTTAGGTTATCATTCTCTTCATTGTCTTTGTGCTATTTTGCACCTCTCAGTAAATTTCAGGTAACTGATGGATATGCAAACTATCCTCTCTGTTAAATTTAATGGACTTCCTCTCCCACTGTGGAAAACCCACTTTTTTACTTATTTATTGTGATAACACTTAAGTTCTACTCTCTCAGCAAATGTCAATCATAAAATCATACAATGCTTTATCTACTATAGTCATCATGTTATACATTAGATCCTCAGAACTTATCCATCTTATAACTGAAAGTTTGTACCCTTTTACCAGTCTCTCACTATTTCCCCAACCCTATATCACCTGGCAACTGCCACTTTACTCTCTGTTTCTGTGAGGTTGATTTTTTTTTAAGATGCCACATGCATGTTATATTATGAAGAATTTATCTTTCGCTATCTGGCTTATTCCACTTTACCATAATGCCCTTCAGATTCTTTCATGTTATGGCAAATGGCAGGATTTCCTTCTTTTTAAGGGCTGAATAATATTCTATTGAGTATGTACATTCGTCCATCACGAGACACTTAGATTGTTTTCATACCTTGGCAATTGTGAATAATGCTGCAGTGAACATGAGAGTACAGATATCTCTTCAAGATCCTGATTTCAATTACTTTAGGTACGTATCCAGTGAGGTTACTGGATTAATATGGTGGTTCTATTTTAATTTACTGAAGAAACTTCCTATTGTTTTCCACAGCAATGTGTCAGTTTACATTCTCACCAACAGTGTACAAGGGTGCCCTTTATTCCACATCCTCACAAGCATTTGCTATCTCTTGTCTTTCTGACAATAGACATCTTAACAGGTGTGCGGTGATATTTTATTGTGGTTTTGGTTTGCATTTCCCTGATGTGTACAGATATTGAGCACCTTTTCAGTCACCTGTTGGCCATCAGTATGTTTTCTTTCTTGGAAAGCTATTTATGCAGGTCCTTTACCCATTTTTAATTGTTTTGTTTTGTTTTTTGTATTGTGTCACATGATTCTTTGTATAGTTTGGATATTAACCTCTTGTTGAGTATGTGGTTTGCAAATATGTTCTTATGTTCCATAGGTCATCTCTTCACTTCATTGATGCTTTCCGTTTCTCTGCAGAAACTTTTTAGTTTGATTGAGGCCCACACGTTTATTTTTGCTTTTGTTGCCTTTGTTTTTTTGTGTCTAGTTGAAGAAATCATTGTCAAGGTCAATGTCAAGGAGCTTACATTGTCAAGGCCAATGTCAAGGAGTTTTATGGTTTCAAGTTTTACATTTAAATTGTAAGTCATTTTTAGTTGATTTTTTGTGTATGGTTTAAGATTGGGGCCATTTTTATTTTTTTTGCATATGGATATTCAGTTTTCCCAATGCCATTCATCGAAGAGACTATCCTTTATCCACTGTATATTCTTGGCTACTTTAAGATTAATTGACCATACATATATTGATTTATTTCTGGGCTCTCTCTTCTGCTCCATTGGTCTCAGTGTTTTTATGCCAGTACCATACTATTTTCATTACTGTAGCTTTGTAGTACAATCTGAAGTCAGGAAGTGTGATGCCTCCAGTTTTGTTATTCTTTCTCAAGATTGCTTTGACTGTTTGGAGTCTCTTATGGCTCCATACAAATTTTAGGATTCCTTTTTCGATTTCTGTGACAAATGCCACTGCCATTTTGATAGAAATTGCATTGATTCTGTAGATTGCTCTGGGTAGTATGGGCATTTTAACAATATTAATTTTTTCCAAGCCATGAACACAGAATATCTTTCCATTAATTTCTGTTTTCTTCAATTTCCTTCATCAACATTCTATAATTTTCAGTGTCCAGATCTTTCAGCTCCTTGGTTAACATTTTTCCCAAGTGTTATATTGGTTTTGATGCTAGTGTAAAAGGGACTGTTTTCTTAATTTTTCAGATATTTTGTTGTTAGTGTATAGAAACACATCTGATTTTTGAATATTGATTTTTGTATCTTGAAACTTTTCTGAATTCCTTTATTAGAACAACCAGTTTTCTTGTAGTGTCTTTAAAGTTTTCTATATACATATATAAGATAATGTCATCTGAAAAGAGAGACAATTTTATTTTTTTCTTATTTGGAAGGCTTTTATTTCTTAATTCTGCCTAAATGCTTTGGCTAGGACTTTCAGCATTATGTTGAATAAAAGTGGCGAGAGTAAGCATTGATCATTCCTGAGCATACAGAAAAAGCTTTCAGCTTTTCACTGTTGAGAATGTTAGCTGAGGGCTTGTCATATATGGCTTTTCTTGTGTTGAAGTACCTTCTTTATATACACAACTTGTTGAAAGTTTTTAATCATGAAAGTATGTTTTATTTTGTCAAATACTTTTTCTGCATTTATTGAGACGCCCCTATGAATTTTTATCCTTCATTTTGTTAGGGTGGTGTACCATATTTATTGATTTGCAAATATTGAACCATTTTTGTCTCCATAGAATAAATCCTATTTAATCATGGTGTATGATACTTTTAATGTACCACTGAATTTGGTTTGTTTTTATTTTGTTAAGGACATTTACATCTATTAATATGTTCATCTGGAATACTGACCTGTAATATTCTTTTCTTGTATCTTTGTCTGATGTGATATCAGGGTAATGCTGACCTTGAAAAATGTGTTTGGAATTTATCCCTCCTCTTGTATTTTTTAAAAGAGTTTGAGAAGGACTTGTATCAATTCTTCTTCAGGTGTTTGGTCGGATTCACCTCTGAAGCCATTCTGTCCTGGACTTTTCTTTGTTGGGAATTTTTTGATTACTGACTTAATCTCCTTAGTAATTGGTCTGTCAGATTTTCTATTTCTTCATGATTCAGTCTTAGTAGATAAGGTGTTTCTAAGATCTTACCTTGATTATTGCTAATTTTACTTATTGATTCTAGTAAAATTCATTCTTTCAATTCCTGAGAATTTTCTATTTATATGATCGAGTTTTCTGTAACTGTTGAAATTTGCAACCTGTGAAATTTTAAATCTTCTTTTTCAATATATATACCTTTTATTTTTTTTTTCCCATGCCTTATTAGGGTTAGTAACTCCAGTACAGTGGTGAATAGAAGTGGTGAGAGTCAGCCTCCTGGCCTTACTCCTGCTTTAAGAGAAAGACTCAATCATTCACCATTTAAAATGTTACCAGTAGAATTTTTTTAAACGTCTTTTATCAAGATGAGTAAGCTTCTATATATCGTGGGTTTTTCCATAGTTTTAATTATGAATATTGTTGAATATTGTCCAAGTTTTCTTATGTTGAAAAGATGATTATGTTCATTTCCAGATGTTAAACCAAGCTTGCAATACAAGGATAAATATCTCATTCATATAAAATATATTTTTTATATATTACTAGATATTTGCATTAATATTCATGAAGGATATTGGTCTTTGGTTATTTTTGCTTGCAATGCCTTTGTCAGGTTTTGTTGCAAGGATAATGCTGACCTCAAAAATTATTTGGGAGTATTCTCTCCTGTTCTATTTTTTGAAAAAAATTTGTGTGTGGCATTACTTATTTTTTAAATGTTGATAGAATTCGGTAGTATAGTCATCTCAGCCTTGAGTTTCCTTTTTGTGGGAAAGTTTTTAATTACAAACTACCTAAATGTTTAACAGATATAGAGTTATTTACATATCTCATTTTAATTTTGGTGATTTGTATCTTCAAGGAACTTATCTATTCTACCTGAGATTTTTAAATAATTTATTGGCATAAAGTTGTTGTAATATTCCTTTTAACATCCATTTAGTGTCTGTAGGATTTGAGATGACCTTCCTTCTTTAATTCCCAATATTATAATTATAACTTATCATTTTTATATTTGTGTCTCCTCTCTCTCTCCCCTCACCCCCATCATTCCATTTGGGTTCTTATTAATTTCATTAACTTTAAAAATAGTAACATTCATTTCACTGACTTTTGCAATTAACTTTATTATTTTCTTTCTTCTCCTTACTTTGTTTTTTTGTGATAGCTTTTTAAGGTAGAAGCTCACATAATGAATTTTAACCTTCCTTCTGTTCTAATGTAAGCATTTAGAGTTTCTAAGCACAGCTTTAGCTATATTTTGTAAATTTTTACCTTGCATTTTCATTACCAGTTACTTTGAAATATTTTCAAGTTTTCATTTTGATTTAATCAACCTACTAGTTATTTATGTATGTTGTTTCATTTCTAAATCTCTGGGGGATATTCCAGATAACTATTTGTTACCGATTTCTAATACAATAATTCCACTGTGGTCATAGAAAATACTCATAACTTTGTAATTTATTGAGACATGTTTTATGGTCTTGAATTATGGTCTCTCTTGGTCAAAATCCCAAGCTATTTTTAATGACAGCATTCCGTAGTCATTGGTTATTATGTGACATTAACACTAAGGAGATTAAATTTCATGATAGTATTCAAATCTTCTGATTCTTAATGACTTTTGTCAACTGATGAAGGAAGAAAAGAAGACTGTTAAAGTTTATAATCGTGGATTTGTCTTCCTCCTATCTTTAGATCTGGTGGGTTTTGCCTTATATATTATGACAATGTCATTAGGTGCATAAACATTTAGGTTTATTTCAAATCCGTCAATGAATTGGCACTTCTATCAGTAGAAATGACGCTTTTTATCTTTGATATTACACTTTTTCGTGAACTCTACTTTTCTAGCATTAATATAGCCATTCTCACATGCTAACGCTACATGTTTGATTGTACGTATTTCTCTATTCCTTTTCCTTTAATTTAGTTGTGTCTTTATGTTTGTAGTGCATTTCTTATTGGCAGAATATATTTGCATCTTGCTTCTTTACTCAGCCTAAAAACAGCTCGTTTTTATTTAAATAATACTATCCATTTTAAATGCAATTATTGATATGCTTGATTTTAAGTCCACTATCTAGCTGTCTTTTTTATTTGCTTCACCTGTTCTTATTTCTTCTTTCTTGATTTCAACCTTCTTTTTCAATAAGCAAGTATATTTTGGATTTCATTTATTCTCTGATCTTATCTTTTTAGATATATGTATTACTTTTTTATTTTATTGCTTCTACTGAGATTACAATATTCAGTCTGAATTTATCCTGTAATATCCTTTAAATTAATATTATACAACTTTACATATGAGGTAAAAATCATACAACAATAAACAATATATTCATCAAATTAAAATATAGAAAACAAAATTAAATTGAATCCAGAAAATAATATTTACATTCATGCATTCATGACAAAATATTGAGTGAGTACTAAACTGTCATGAGAAACAATGAAAGGAAGAAAATAATGGGTGAACATCATTAATGTGCTGAAAGAAAAAAATGTAAAAAAAAAACTTGTCAACTTCTAATTTAATGGCTATTACAAATATCTTTTTTAAAATGAAGTTAACATAAAAGCATTTAAAAATAAATAAAAACTGAAATAATTCTTCACTCACAGAAATGATCTACACAAATCAATGAGAAAGAACATTTCTTAGTTGAAGGGAAATATTACCAGAAAGAAACTTGGAGCTATTCAAAGAAATGAAGACCATCAATGATGTTCAGTATGTGAGTTAACATAAAATATGTTTTATTATTTTTATTAAGCACATGTTATTACATGCAATGGTAATAACATATAGAATAATTTATAGTATTTCTGAAAGTAAAATGCATGCAGTAACACATAGGATGAGTACAGCCAAATTTTCCTTCTTCTGCATATGTCTAGTAATTTTTACTGCATGGTGGACATTGTGGATGCTATTGTTAAAATTCTGTTGTTGTTGTTGCTGTGCTTTCAAGAGTTTTAAGTTTGTCCTTGTTGGCAAATAATTTACTGGTAGACTCACCTTGTCAATGCTTGTTTTTAAACTTTGTTAGAGTCCTTAGTTTAGTCCTGTTATTACACTAGAGTAGCTCTGCTTTTGAGGTTGTGCCTTTCTAGGGCTCAACTGAATGCCCATGTTATTCAGTAAGGTTTACTCACTCTGTATAGTAGGAAATTCAATGCCTGATTTCTATATGATCCACAGAATCTCTGCCCTGAATATGTTTAGCTAATTATTCTACAAAAATTTTAAAGAGACCTATTTGTAGATTTATGGAGTTTCCTTTCTTTACAGATCCCTCATTTCTGGTAACTTGCATGTGAATTCTAGCCATCTCAATTACCCTAAATGATAATCAGTTTTCTCTGCCCCGTAATATTAGCTGCTATTTGTCTGGATTCCAATTCTCTGTGTGTATTTTGTAAAATACATTTAGATAGAATGTTGAGATGAATGTAGAGCTCACTTTGTGTGTTTCTTTTCTTTCAAGAATCAAGGGTCCGTTTGCTTTTTATTGTGAAAATAGTTGATTCATATATGTTTTCCAGATAAAAATTATTTACAAAAAGTGTGTCAGTCTGATACACATTATTCTCTGATGACCAGGGAAAAGACTGTGCAATTAGTTTTCAACTAGGCTAAAACAGTTCAGGAAAAAAAAAAAAAAGGTAATAAATAGAGTACTGTTCAATTCAGTGTTCCTGAAGCAATTTACATAAGTTGGTACATACTAAAATAAAGGAAATACCACTTTCTAGAAATTAAAAATTCTACATATTCTCTGATCAAGATTAAGTAAAATCCAAAATAACTGCCAAAACTTCAAATAAAAACATTCTTGACAGAGATTTTTTAATTCCAAATGTGATTTATGTATTAAGCCTAGAAAGAAGTCGGTCTAAATTAGTATAAATAAGAGAAGATTCCAAATGTAATGATTTCCAAAGGAAATAAATTTCAGTTACTTATGATAAAAATGCAAGATGATGTTAGCAAGAAGTTGACTATTCAATAAAATTTAAATTTTAACAATGTTTTTTTATGAGTTTTTCTTTCCCTTGCTTTCTCCAAATTTCCGTTAGGTATCTTTTTCTTTGTGATGCTGAATTATAAAAACATAGGATCACATATCCATCTCTATAAATCCAAACTCACTATCTCATTTCTAGAGTAAATGATATTTATAGCCAGAATGTTGTCTTTGAAAATTGGAATCGACCTATGAACATACCCTGGAAGATACGATTTTATTCACCAGATTACAAATTTGATGAATTCTGTGGTATAGAAGAAATAGTAAAGTGGGTAGATATGGGGATAGGGCATGGTAAAATAGTGTTTGGAGGTGAGTATGTTGACCTCCTCCTACTAAAGGACAGAAAGTTGGGGTACTGTCTAAAATTAGCAGGTTGTGATATATGGTGATAAATATATAATATAACCTATAAAAAGGACAAGGAATGGAGAGGAAGAAAGTGTCAGTGATATAAATTCTTAATGTTTCATAGTGGCAAATAAATAAACTTTGTTTATAATCAGCAAATCAAGAATATATAATTATATTATTTAGAGTTATGGAGATAACCACCAACACTAAAATCAGAAAAATAAAATCTTTATTTCCTCCACTACCCAAGAACCTACTTCCCAGAGGATATGATATATCTTATTTAAAGAAGATGAACAGCTTTTTAAATACCACAATGAATTTAAAAAAATGCCTGCAGATACACAACCTGACAAAATTTCAAATATCCCAAGATAAAAAAGTTATAAAAGCCTATAAAGTAAGACGAAAGAGAATGAGAGAAAAGATAAACAATACTTGAAGTTACAAGAGTCAGGTTGATGCCAGACTTCCAAACACCAGTCTTGAAGACTCAAATACAAAGGAGTAATGGTTCAATATAATAAACAAAAATAATTTCGCATTATTTTACAGTCTTACATTCTCTAACCATGTGATATTTTATTGGGAAATATGTTGTTTCTTTCTAGCTTCTACTTTACTAAGAAAAAAGTAGTTTCATATTGAAGAATATTGTTTTCTAGTCAATCAAAAGCAATTATTTAAACATTGTCAAGGAAAAAATTATATGGGGAGGTGGAGGAGGGCTAAAATATTTATAGTACAACCAAGAAAATGAGTAAGACTGTGAAATAAGAATTTAAAGACAATCCAACAGCATTTTACTGGACAAAGCATGCCAAGAAAGAACTATTAAAAGATTCATGCATGTATAAGTATAAGAATCAGCATCCAGAAAACAGGAATTGTAATTTATTCAGATGTAGCTCTAAGGCTCAGTGGTATTTACTAGTATTTCTCTAAATGCCAGGCTCCACAGTAAGCAATAAACAAATAAAAAACAATTCTATCAATATGTACTTGTATAAAAATTTCATTGAAATATAAAGAACTATGGAGAATTGCCACAAAAAAGTGCATATTTAGCTACATAAGCTTTTAAATTTAAAATATATGTTTAACAGTCATTTTACCCTCATACTCTATTGTACTATATACACGGGTATCATATTTCTCTAACTACTACATCTTTTTTTCTGGCAGTTAGTGACCTATTTTAGAGGAATAAATAAAATATAGTGAAATACGCATCTTAATATGCTAGCAGATAACCATGTACAAGCAACAAATGTTTGTGACAGTATTTAACACTCCTTTCTTCTGAATATATTTAATACCAGAAATAAGTATTGGTTATATTATTTCTAATTAAGCCTTCATAACTGTGAATGCCAAGAAATTTTTTTAGACATACATTCTAGTTTAACACAATTTTAGTAGTGTTAACTGAAGTTAATTTCCCACTAATATCAGTGAGAAAGGGTAACTTTATATATAACTGACCTCTCGGAAATATATATGTATAAATGAAGTCCAGGAACAGGCAAGCTGAGGAAGATTTTGAACTCCCTATGCTTTGTCTTTAGAACATAAAATGCTAAGTTCTAGAGGTAAGAGTGAATCAGAAAAATACTGGTACTTTCAAGAAAAGCAGCACCACTTCAAATAATCAAACTTCCTATGAACAGGTTAAGGTTATCTGGGGTTGCCATTGCCCTTAACACCTGACAAGAGTAAATAAAAACCGTCTTCTAATTACAGTCCTTTAATTATTCCTACAATTTTTTAATTTGATATTCAGTACTACATTACCTATTAAGTGACAAAGGAAAAAAGATACACCATTAATATAAAGCAAAAACACATACAAAAAAGAAAAAAAATAGTAAAAACAAACTCAGAAGATATCCATATGATGTAATTATCCAGATAAGGCTTAATATGTTTAAAAGATAAAAAACAAGACAGAAGATTTAGCAGAGGACTAGAAAGTATAAAATTCAATAAAAATAAGTGGGTTTAACAAGATAGTAGACTGAGATGAAAAGAGAATAATGTGTTGGAACACAGGTTTAAAGAAAATATTCAGAATGGAAGCAGAAAATAAAAATGGATATTAAATACAGAAGAGAGAATAATATAAAGGAACAGCAATGTAATCTAACATGGATAATTGGAGATTTGGAAAGATAAGAGCGATAAAATAAGAGCAGTAAAATAAGCCCAAAGCAATATTTGAAGAAAAGATGCCTAAGAATTTTTCAAAACTAATGAAAGATATCCAGCTAAAGATTTAACAATTCAAGTAAGAAGGAAGGGAAAAGACAAAGAAAGGTTTATTATAGTTAAGCTACTAAATAAAGGCATGGAAGGGCATATAAGTCAGTCAGGAATTGAAAGGCCAAGATAACAGAGAGAAGAAAAATGTTCTGAAGTGAGCTCAGTCTTCTGTGAAGATTTCTTCCTCTAAATTTTCATCAATTCTTAAATGGGCTGGCCAACCAACCAGAACTCTTAAGCCAGAGTCTTTGGTAGAGTCATGGGACTAGGGAGAGAAAGTTGAATTTCAGAGCTGCTAAGGCAGTCAGAACTTAATGGGACAAGATCCTGTAGACAAAAGAACTACAGAGAAGTGAGACCAAATCTGTCCTATTTCCCTACCTCACACAAAGGATGTTTCTGTTTTCTTAGACTGTGGCTTTTAGGATATAAGCAAAATTCACCAGGTAGGGAGCAACTAAACTAAAAAGAGCCTTTAAAAACTCCACTGTCCTGGGACTACAAAGAATAGAGTTAAGAGACCACCAGGTTATTCTTTGAGAACACATATGAGATACATCCTAGGAACAAAGGCAAACCCAAAATGACATCCCTTAAAAAAAACTAAATGCAAATTTAATTACTGCTTCCTCTAATTGGAATAATGTGATCAGACTTTATAGAAACCCTCACCGTAGGAAAACAGTATCAATCAAAGCCTCTAAAACAGAACTTTCCAATAAAACTTTCTGTTATTATGGAAGCTGCAATGTCCAAAAATATAACCACTAGCCATATGTGGCTACTGAACACTTGAAAGGTGGCTACTGTGACTTAGGAACATAATTTTAAATTCTATTTAATTTTAATTATTGTAAATGTTTATTTAGATAGCTGCATATAATTAATGGATACTTTACTGGACAGTGCATTGTTTTTGTTTGTTTTTGTCAATGTCTAGCATTCAATCAAAAGTTATCAGATATAACAAGAGACAAGAATAGTAATAGCTAAGAGGTGAAAAACAGGTAATAGAAAGAGCCTACAGATGATACAGTTTCTGCAGTTTTCATGTACTTGTACACTTGATTTATTAAGGGAATTAGCCAAAGAGAAACAGGGAAGAGCATGAAAGCAGGAAAGAAAAGGGAATGGAATCAAGCAAGGGACTTAATGTCAAGTGGAATCCCCATCTCAACATGATATCACAGGAAACTCTGGCATGTAAATTGCACTGAAGAATTTGTCCTATCTCAGAGAAAGAGCTGTGCTTTTATTTATTAGTTTTTTTTTTACCAGTATGCCACTGGATACAGGCTGCTCTAGGGGGACAAAAATTACCAAGTAATTCTTGTTTTTCCATGTCTGGGCAAAATCAAGTTATCTGAAAAGGCTGCAATATAAATTACTAAGATTGAAGTAAAGATAAACCGGGGGATGGGCACACAAAGGTGAATTAAACTGATATCCAAGTTGTGACTGCATCCTCTATAACTGCAAAGGGTTCCACACACTGACAGCATCCGCTAAAGCAGTAGTTATCAAAATGTGATACCCAGACCAGTAGCATCAGCAATACCCAGGAACGTGCTAGATATACAAATTCTCAGGCCAACATTTTCAATATTGTCTTTTACCTCTTTTTACATACTATTATTTTAAGTATAATTTTTAAATCTATGATAGGGAATTCCGTTATCGGAAGCTTCCACATGTGTCACTCTATGGTCATTTTTTTTTTCCTTGATTATTCTTTACATCAATATGTTTCCTTATGCGCTAACTTGCTTTTAATTTAATACTGGAGTTTTGACATTATGTTATTTTGAACTTCCCCTCTCTCACTTAAAAGTTTTCATTTATACATCAGCCACTCTATGTATTTCAAGTAGGAGTTTGAGTCTTAAACCACAATTAGAAGGACTGGGAAAACAAAGGTTAGAGAGGATGTATCTGTTTTTCAGAAAATCGGAAAGTTCAAGAATCTTAAGGGAGGCACCACAGGTGATGGCTGCTTCTGAAAAGCACCAGAGGGCATGATTCTTAGGGACATGCTTGAACTGTCCAGTTAAAATATCACATCTATCATATACATATGCCACATGCCTGCTTTAAGCTTTCACCAAGAATAATAACTTTTTTTAAAATTCTACTTTCCATCTCAAGCAAGTTCTTCTCATCAGTTAACTCTAACTGAAACCCTGCTGGCAAACAAGCTAGGAAAAGTAATTTCCAGTCTTTCAGAATTTTTGACACGGAAGGAATTTTAGAATGTTGGAATGAAACTGTTTACCAAATAAAGAATTTGGACACATCCTACAATTATATTGTTTTTTTCCCCCCAGTGTTTCTCTAAACGGTTTCCTTTTCACCATCTATAACCTAAGTGTGTGTTTGAAAATAAGTAGTGTATCTTGTAACTTCTCCTAACAAATACAAACCTGTGTTAAGGAGGATTCTAAAAGAAGGGGATGCTGCTAAAGTATAATATTATGTTTAAAAATAAAGATTTTGGAAAAAAAAAGTACCAGCTCTGCTTTTATTATTTGTTATGAGTCATGTCACATAGGACAGATTTCTTCCTCTTTTTAGCATGCTACCTTGCACACAGATGCATCTTAGTAAATGTTGCTCTATGTCTACCATCATTTCATCAAATACCAAAGGTTTGCCTTCTCTGAGAAATAGAACCTTGATTCTGTTAGGCAGATTGGGCCCATTTATTTCAAATAGCTCTATTTAACAGTACATAAATTCTTGTGTAAGTCCAAACTTTATAGAGATAAAATAGAGATTATTTTAAAAAAATAGCCAAGTCTATACTCTCTAAAAAGAGCTATAAGTATTTTACTTTTCATGCTACTGGCCTTTAGATAAAGTACTATTCCTTCCTGCACAGAAGTATTTCTCCCTCACTCTTCTTCCAGTGACAATTAAGTAAGCTGGGGCACAGAAAGGGCAGCCCCTCTATTTAAAAAGATTGGAAAACCGGGTGGGAGGGAGGGAGAAGCAAGAGGGAAGAGATATGGGAACATATGTATATGTATAACTGATTCACTTTGTTATAAAGCAGAAACTAACACACCATTGTAAAGCAATTATACCCCAATAAAGATGTTAAAAAAAAAAAAAGATTGGAAAACCTCTATACCCCACTCCTATGCTAGTACAGGACATCATGTCTTCTTCCTGACGATCTGGGTATGGAAAACAATTAATGTTTCCCCTGTACAAAAAAACCTGGCCATAAATTAGCATAAAATTGTCACAGTAATAAAATTGAAAACCATATGAGAGGATCAATAATGGAGGCATCACACCCAACAAAAAGGAGAAGTAGCTCTACAAGAAGTGGAGATAATAAAATGTTCTGTAAAATCTGAAAAACTAGCAGTGAAAATCCCCCAAAAATCAATGAAGGAGTCAAAATGATATTAAATACACTAAGGGATGACTCTAGAGACAGGCTTCCTGAGTTTAATTACCAATTCCACCATTTGTGTGTTTCTTACCACCTATGTTGTTCAGTTTTCCAATCTGCAAAGAGGGGATAATTACAGTATCTACCTCATTAGGTTGCTGTCAACAAACACTAAAGATTTGATAATGTGCAGGGCATAATTTCTGCCTATTGAAGAATAAATTCAGGAATGAATAACAAGAACAGAGACAAAAACACTTCATATATATTGTGTAACACAAACTATTACATAATCCACAGGTAAAGGAGCAATCATAAAAATTACTAAATATGTTTAAGAATGAGAAATGGGATTATCAGAATACATCTAAATTTGGGGGATTATTAAAATATATCTAAACTTGAGTTACACTAAAACTTATAGTTGTAGGTATTCTATTGAAAAATTTTAAAATTGAAAAGTAATCAGGTGGCTTCTAAATCTAGAAGTTGGAAAAAGAATAAAAAAATAATCCCAAAGAAAGTGGATGGAAGTAATAGAGTTACTTATAGTAATAGAGATTTGCAAAATGGAAAACAAATATGAAGAAGAATGAAAGCTGGATCTTTGAAAGAATAAAAGAGAAGGCATTAAATACCAACATTACACATTAAAAGAGGATACAAATAAATAAAAGTAAAGAACTTTTAAATTTTTTTGAAAAAAAGTAGAAAATTTTCTAACAAAATAACAAGATTTTCTAACAAAATAACAAAATTTAAAAAAGAAAATATGATTCAAGTTATTACTGTTTAAAAAATTAAATCTATAGTATAAAATCAAACTAAAAAAATTAGTTGGAGAACATGTTTTCATGTTACATTTATTTTATTATAGTAAATACATATTAATATGTTAAATATATTTATGTATAATATATAATTGTAATTAAATCAGGTGGTGATAAACTTCATGAAGGAAAAAAAAGCCAAAAGCAATAGAAAAAATGTGTGATATATTCAGTAGTCATGAGTGGTACCTTTGTGAAGGTGACATTACTTCAGAGACCAAAATGGAGGGACAGAGAAGGTCAAGCAGATTTCTATAGGCACTACAATGAGAGCATTAGAGGCAAAGTAAAGAAAAAGCACCAATACCCTGATGGTGTTAGCTCAGTGGTCCAGAGACAGCATGGAAGCCAGTGTTGTATGAGCTGAGTGATGGCGATAGAAGATGAAAGAAAATGAGGTCAGAGAGGTAGCAGCCATCAAAGAAGTGGCCTATAATGCAGAACAAGGAACATCAAAGTGTGGTCCCTCAGGTCAAGTAAAGAGAGCAGTTCCAAAAAGAGGAGGTGATCAACTGTCCCATTTTACTTAGAACTCTCCTGATTTTATCACTGACACCACATACCCAGGGAAACACTCAGACCCAGAGAGACCAGGACATTTGGTACTCAATGATGAAGACTGAAAATTGACATGGGAATTGGCCAAATGGAAACCTGTCTTGAACCTGGTAAGAGCTTAAGTAAAATAGAGGGGAAAAGGCTGATTTTCTTACGTGTTCAAGAGAATATAGGAGGAAGTACCAGGATTAGGTTCATGAAGAATACAAGTCTTTCAGAGTTTTTCTATAAAAGGAAACAGAAAATGGGACAGTAGATCAAGGGTTTTTGATTTATTTTCTTTGTTTTAGTTAAAAATATGTACCTCCACTCCACTTTGTATATCCAATGACTTTCTCAATTCATCTGGTATGGTGTGTATACTATCTTTTAACATTCCTTCTGCTGTAGATGGAATGTTTGTGTCCCTGCAAAATTCATTAAATCCTAACTCCCAGTGTGATGGCATTTGGATGTGGGGCCTTTGGGACTTGATTAGGTCATGAGCGTAGGGCTCTCTCTCATGAATGGGACTAGTGCCCTTATAGAAGAGACCCAAGGGAGCTCCCTTCCTCCTTGTGGGGACTCTGCACAGAGAGTCCTCTATGGAAAAGGAATCTGGCTCTCACTGGACACTGAATCTGCCAGCACCCTAATCTTGGACTTCCCAGCCTCTTGAATTGTGGTACTAGGTATAAAGTTCTGTTTTATAAGCCACCCAGCCTGCAGTATTCTGTCCTAGCAGCTGAAATGTCCTAAGACATGGCCCAAGTAATTCTTAGTATTAAGGCATTTAGGGAAAGCCACTAATATTTAATAATCCCATTTCAAAATCCTTCTCCCATCTTTCTAAAAACTTCAATCCTACATTTTCCTCAAGGCCCATTTAATATTTTATGTTTTCCATAGTACAGATTCTATCATATCCTCTAATTCTTTTGGTTTATGGTTTATGGTTCCTTTAATTGACCTTGACATACATCACATTTCTGAACCCATAGTAGATATTAAACTTCTCCTGGGTAGTGACACATTTCTATTTCTTCCTTCTCTGGCTCTATGTTCAGTATATTTTATATTGCTAAATGCTTGCTAACTTGTTGCAAATTAACGATGTAAATTCTAGTATATCTGCAGTGGTTTACCATGAGGTTTTGGAAACGAAGAAGGTCTTGATTTTAAGAGTAATTTATGGGGCTTCCCTGGTGGCGCAGTGGTTGAGAGTCTGCCTGCCGGTGCAGGGGACGCGGGTTCATGCCCCGGTCCGGGAGGATCCCACGTGCTGGGAGCTGCTGGGCCCGTGAGCCATGGCCGCTGGGCCTGTGCGTCTGAAGCCTGTGCTCCGCAGCGGGAGAGGCCGCATACAGCAAAAAAAAAAAAAAAAAAAAAAGAGTAATTTATGAAGATATACTGTGCTCTAGGTGAGTTCACAGATTTACAACATAAAATCCCCTAATGGGTATACCCAGATCCTCCCTGCAGTCTTCTGAGTAGGTACTGCATACAGGTTTACTGTGCTACTTTAGCTGAAAGATGCTTTGCTGCCAATAACCACGTCATAATTATTTGTCTCAAAGGAATAGAAATATATTCTTCTCTCCTTTCTGCAGTGATATACGAATAATCAAGGCACAATAACAGCACTCTCTTCTTCTCTTAGAGGTGTAATTTAAATTCTGAGATATTCACAATGAGAAATTAAAATGCCTTTTGCTTCATGTATAAAACCTGACATCTTAATTCCAAATACTTTGGAGATTTAACTAATGAGAAGTGAATCAACCCTTCAACATTAAAAAGAAAATCCATCATTTGGCCTCTTTCAGTGAACAGAGTGAAATGTCAAATTAGTTTAGGCCAAAAGACAGGATTTTTCATAACTTTTTTTTTTTTTTTTTTTTTGCGGTACGCGGGCCTTTCACTGTTGTGGCCTCTCCCATTATAGAGCACAGGCTCCGGATGCGCAGGCTCAGCGGCCATGGCTCACGGGCCCAGCCGCTCCGCGGCATGTGGGATCTCCCCAGACCGGGGCACAAACCCGTGTCCCCTGCATTAGCAGGCGGACTCTCAACCACTGTGCCACCAGGAAAGCCCAGATTTTTCATAACTTTTATGAGGTAAATGTTTCATAATAATGTCAAAACTTCTCCTCTATTAAGCCAGCATGTAACTGATCCAATACAAATTGGCCATGACATTAAACTATACTGATGTCTTACCAAAGAGATAGACTTGGCTGTGGAGAGTGGACCATGCTCCCTCAGCAGCAAAAGAAAGATATTTGGGAAATCAAGTGACCAAGCTCCTTACCACTCCTGGAATTGCTTGCCTGTAGCAGCAGCTCAGAGGTGTGCCTGCTTAACTTGGAGTAACTGGAGTAGAAAAGTCTAAATTGGAACTGACAGTCAGGTTTTGTATAGTAATTCTCTATTTGCTCCAGCTTCTCTTTTTACTCAGCCTTTAGCTATATACAGTGAATTCATTAAAAGCACTCGAAGCTGCAAAATCTGTAGGACTAAATGCCTGGCCCAGACAGCAAATGAAAATGTTGACAAATGTGATTTCCACAAGTTGCTGCATTCACACTATTTTCCAGGGAATAGGTATTTCTCCTTCAATCACCAGGACTGATTAATAGCTACAAACAATTTGCTAATACCTCACATTATAATACTATGTGCCTGTATTTGCAATTATAGAAGATCTTGATAGATATCACGAAGACTTTAGTTGTGAATAATAGTAACTTTTTCTACAATTACGTATTTATGGACTATAAAAAATAAGACAAGTTAGGAACATAAGAGATGAGAATATTTTGTTATAAATGGTCAAATGAAATACAAACACTTAGCCAAGATAAGATAATATGGACAATAACTTTTCAAATAAGTAAAAAGGCTAAAATGTAGTAGAAGGATTAGGCATATTGCACAATGCTTAAAAGGGAAGTATAAGGAGGGATAGAAATGATAGTAAGGTTTATTCAACTCAGCATTAGGGGAATCCTCTTACATTATTTAGAATTAGTTCAACATTGAGTTAGTTGGAGGAGGTAGTGAATTTTCCATCTCTGGAGGTATTTAAGCAAAGCATATGGGGTTCAAGCAGTGGTTTTCAATCTTGTTTTGACTGTGCCCCATGTTACAACATATCTTTGACACTATCCTTAATAAACACATGTAGGCTTCATGAAACAATATTTATCATTGATAGCTATATATTTCAATATTTTCTAGAATATATAAGTATTGCATATATGTCATTGATACCTGATATATTCTATTTTTCTATAATATTTATATTTTAAAAAACTAGTGTATGACCCTCAAATTTGATTTTTACATGTTACTGTTTCATAATGCACACTTTGAAAAACAATGAAATAAACATCCTCTTAAATCTCTTTCAATCATAATTATATCAAAATAAAACATTAGTACACACAAAATGATGGGGAAAAAAAAACCTTCACACATCTATTGCTTGAATAAACTGAATCTGACTTATAAATGACTCACAGAGCTGACAAGAGATACGTTCTCAGTCATACAGCAGGGGTCTTAAATCCTTTCTAAGATCATGTAAGAATCTTTGGAGGCCCAGTGTCATAGTCCATTTAGACTGTTATTATAAAATACCAAAGGCTAGTTAGCTCATAAACATCAGAAATTTATTCCTCACTCTTCTAGAGGCTGGGATGTCAAAGATCAAGGCTGCTGTTTGGTCATGTTCCGGTGAAGGCCCTCTTCCTGATTCACAGCCAGCACCTTCTCCATGTGTCCTCATGTGGTGGGGAACAAGAGATCTCTTTGTGTTTTATAAAGTACTACTCCTGTTCCTGAGGGCTCCACTCTCATGACGTAAGCACCTCCCAAAGGCCCACCTCCTAATATCATCACATTTGGACGTGAGGATTTCAATATATAAATTTGGGGGGCACACAAACATTTAGATCATAGCATCTAGAAATTCAGGAGAAGGCAAGGGAAGAAGCACAGTCACCATGGTCAGGGTCACCATTAAAATCCTCATTGCCCAAGACCCCGTGGGTCCTCTTGAGATGGGCAGCCCCATGAACTCTAGACTGAAAAGAGACAGAGGATCTTCGATTTCAGTGTTCATGGCCATAGGTCTGTGTGTCTAGCCCCACTGACAAGAGAAGCTGGACATCTCAGTACTTTGTGGAACCATCACCACTGACATCACAATCTTGGATGCTAACTCTAGTGTCTATATTAAACGTATAATCAAAATAAAATGTAACAGAAATGTGTCAACCCACTACTCTGTTTTTGCATATACCTTTACAATATGTCTTTTTGAAAAGTTACATGTGGTCCAATATCCCTTCATTGTATTAACTCTTAGCCAGTTTGGGTAAAATTATATAAATAAAAGTGGCTGAGGTATAGTATAAAAATAGTTGATATCAAAATCAGAGAGTCCTTATTTAAACTCCCATGTCTTCTTACTTAATGTACCTGAAAGATGATTTTCTCATCTGTAAAATGGGCCGCATATTTGTGGGGCTATTGTGAAGGTTAAGCCATAAAACGAGTGCCTAGAAATAGAGCCAAGAGGAGCTCATAGAGACATGACAACAAAATGTCATGTGATATTCGCATATGGAATCCTGAAACAGATGAAGGACATTAGGTAAAAAGTTAAGAAAATCTGAATAGATGATAGACTTTAGTTAATAATGACATATCAATATAGGTTCATGAATTATAAACTAATGTACCATACTAATTTAAGATTTTAAAAATAGGGGAAACTGGGTGTGGAGTATATGGAAACTCTTCGAGCTATCTTTGCAATGTTCTCGCAAATCTAAAAATACTCTAGAATTCAAAGTTTATTAGAAAGAATGCCTAGAACAAATCACATACTTATTTAATACCCGTATATAGTAGTCTGTGTATATGTGTATGTATATATGTATATACATTATACACATATGCATACTCATGAGTATTTGATTAACTATATATGTGTATACACATTCAATATATGCATACACATATATTCAAGCAAATACTCATAAAAGTATACATACATATAATGTACTTACATACACATATGCAAAGAGGAGACATGGATTTCTAAAAAGTTTTCTCAACTTTTAAAAGTTTCAAAATCTTGGAAGTTATATAAAATAGAATAGAATGAAGATACATTAATTTTTTTCTTCAGTTTTAATTTTTAAATTTCATAACAGATTTAGTTAGGTTTTTTTTTTTTGAGTTTCTATGCCTTCGCTAATTAAACAGATATGGTTTACATAAATCTGTGTTAAAAGCAATGATTAAATCATCTTCTGAAGATGATAGCCAGTATGTTCTCTAATGAGGGTACAGTTTTAGTAAAAGCACTTAACTGACGGGCCAGTAGTCATAACCAGCTTAATTGGCTATTAGTAGGTTTACTCTGTTGATGTTGTTAGTTCGGAATCCTCCACTCTTATGTAACAGTTACTTACCATGTGACATTAAAGCAAATTTTGTCTCACATTTTCTTTCTTAGGCCTCAAATTATTCTTTTAAATTATTAGGGTTGCACTTACTGATATAATTAAGGTAGATAAACCCACAATATTGGAATCATTTAAAAATATCCATTTAATAATATAGCCTGACATCTCTTACCTCAGATCAAAATACCAAAAACACAAAATTGCTTCCTCCCACTCACCCTGCCTCTCCCAACACATGTGACCAACAGATGCCATATTATTAGAAACATGTACTTTGGAATTAGAAGTGAGATAAGATACTGGCCCTGCCATATTGTGTGGGCTTTGATTTTTCTCATCTGAAAATAAGCAATGATATGAAATATCAGATATCTTAAAAGGATTAAAAACTATCTGAGATAATATGGCCATCGGCCCACCTCTCTAAACTTTACCAACACCTCCTCATAACCATCCCATGACTAAGTTCTATTCCATACTTTTTCTCAAGTCCCTCAGTTTCATCTGCACTTCTATCCAAAATTCAATGAAAATCTTATTATCTAGATATTTGTAGTCATCTCCCTAGTCTTCCATCTTGCCTAAAATTCAAATTTATTTTTAGTAACAGAAAACTACTCTCTCCCCCAATCAACTTTTATTTGCTGATTAAAGGTTTAGCTTACTAGGTAATTGCTTAATGTATCTGGTGAATGACTGTGCTTTAATCATCAAATATCAAAAACTGTCTGATTTGAGAAATTGAGAAATTTATTTGAGTTTCTTTTGCTTCATATTTTAGGGGTGTGCTTCATTTTCTTTTTAACATCTTTATTGGAATATAATTGCTTTACAATGTTGTGTTAGTTTCTGCTGTATAACAAAGGGAATCAGCTATATGCATACGTATATCCCCATATCCCTTCCCTCTTGCGACTCCCTCCCAGCCGCCCTATCCCACCCTTCTAGGTGGTCACAAAGCACCAAACTGATCTCCCTCTGCTATGCAGCTGCTTCCCACTAGCTATCTAATTTACATTTGGTAGTGTGTATATGTCAATGCGACACTCTCACTTCGTCCCAGCTTACCCTTCCCCCTCCACGTGTCCTCAAGTCCATTCTCTATGTCTGTGTCTTTATTCCTGTCCTTCCCCTACGTCCTTCAGAAACATTTTTGTTTTTTTAGATTCCATGTATATGTGTTAGCACACAGTATTTCTTTTGGTCTTTCTGACTTACTTCACTCTGTATGACAGACTCTAGGTCCATCCACTTCACTACAAATAACTCAATTGTGTTTCTTTCTTTGGCTGAGTAATATTCCACTATATATATGTGCCACATCTTCTTTAACCATTCATCTGTCAATAGACACTTAGGTTGCTTCCATGTCCAGGTTACTGTAAACAGTGCTGGAATGAACATTGTGGTACTTGACTCTTTTTTTTTTTTTTTTTTTTGGCGGTACACGGGCCTCTCACTGTTGTGGCCTCTCCCATTGCAGAGCACAGGCTCCGGACGCGCAGGCTCAGCGGTCATGGCTCAAGGGCCTAGCTGCTCCGCGGCATGTGGGATCTTCCTGGACCAGGGCATGAACCCGTGTCCCCTGCATCGGCAGGCGGACTCTCAACCACTGCGTCACCAGGGAAGCCCTATGACTCTTTTTGAATTATGGTTTTCTCGAGGTATATGCCCAGTAGTGGGATTGCTGGGTCATATGGTACTTCTACTTTTGTTTTTTAAGGAACCACCATACTGTTCCCAAGAGTGGCTGTATCAATTTACATTCCAACCAACAGTGCAAGAGGGTTCCCTTTTATCCACACCCTCTCCAGCATTTACTGTTTGTAGATTTTTGATGATGGCCATTCTGACTGGTGTGAGGTGATACCTCATTGTAGTTTTCATTTTCATTTCTCTAATGATTAGTGATGTTGAACATCCTTTCATGTGTCTGTTGGCAATCTTTATATCTTCTTTGGAGAAATGTCTATTTTCTTGAGGATTTTTGCATGTATGTTCATCAGTGATGTTGGCCTGTAGTTTTCTTTCTTTGTGACATCCTTGTCTGGTTTTGGTATCAGGGTGATGGTGGACTCGTAGAATGAATTTGGGAGTGTCCCTCCCTCTGCTATATTTTGGAAGAGTTTGAGAAGGATAGATGTTAGCTCTTTTCTAAATGTTTGATGGAATTTGCCTGTAAAGCCATCTAGTCCTGGGCTTTTCTTTGTTGGCAGATTTTCAATCACAGTCTCAATTTCAGTGCTTGTGATTGGTCTGTTCATATTTTCTATGTCTTCCTGGTTCAGTCTCGGAGTGTTGTGCTTTTCTAAGAATTTGTCCATTTCTTCCAGGTTGTCCATTTTATTGGCATAGAGTTGCTTGTAGTATCTCTCATGATCCTTTGTATTTCTGCAGTGTCAGTTATTACCTCTCCTTTTTCATTTCTAATTCTATTCATTTGAGTGTTCTCCCTTTTTATTTAGCTCTGTCTGGCTAATGGTTTATTGATTTGTTTATCTTCCCAAAGAACCAGCTTTTAGTTTTATTGATCTTTGCTATTGTTTCTTTCATTTCTTTTTCATTTTTTTGTGATATGATCTTGATGATTTCTTTCCTTCTGCTAACTGTGGGATTTTTTTGTTCTTCTTTCCCTAATTTCTTCAGGTGTAAAGTTAGGTTGTTTATTTGAGTTGTTTCTTGTTTCTTGAGGTAGGACTGTATTGCTATAAACTTCCCTCTTAGAACTGCTTTTGCTGCATCCCATAGGTTTTGGCTCATCGTGTTTTCATTGTCATTTTTTTCTAGGTATTTTTTGATTTCCTCTTTGATTTCTTCAGTGATCTCTTGGCTATTTAGTAGTGCATTGTTTAGCCCCTATGTGTTTGTATTTTTTACAGATTTCTTCCTGTAAATGATATCTAGTCTCATAGCATTGTGGTCAGAAAAGATACTTGATACGATTTCAATTTTCTTAAATTTACCAAGGTTGGATTTGTGACCCAAAATATGATCTCTCCTGGAGAATATTCCATGAGCACTTGAGAGGAAAGTGTATTCTTTTGTTTTTGGATGGAATGTCCTATAAATATCAATTAAGTTCACCTTGTTTAATGGATCTTTTAAAGCTTGTGTTTCCTTATTTTTTTCATTTTGGATGATCTGTCCATTGGTGAAAGTGGGGTGTTAAAATCCCCTACTATGATTGTGTTACTGTTGATCTCCCCTTTTATGGCTCTTAACATTTGCCTTAGGTATTGAGGTGCTCCTATGTTGGGTGCATAAATATTTCTAATTGTTATATCTTCTTCTTGGGTCGATCCCTTGATCATTAGTTAGTGTCCTTCTTTGTCTCTTCTAATAGTCTTTATTTTAAAGTCTATTTTGTCTGATATGAGAATTGCTACTCCAGCTTTCTTTTGATTTCCATTTGCATGGAATATCTTTTTCCATCCCCTCACTTTCAGTCTGTTTGTGTCCCTAGGTCTGAAGTGGGTCTCTTGTAGACAGCATATATACAGGTCTTGTTTTTGTATCCATTCAGCCAGTCTATGTCTTTTGGTTGGAGCATTTAATCCATTTACATTTAAGGTAATTATCATTATGTATGTTCCTATTACCATTTTCTTAATTGTTTTGGGTTTGTTTTTGTAGGTCTTTTCCTTCTCTGTGTTTTCTACTTAGAGAAGCTCCTTCAGTGTTTGTTGTAAAGCTGGTTTGGTGGTGCTGAATTCTCTTCACTTTTGCTTGTCTGTAAATGTTTTAATTTCCCCGTTGAATCTGAATGAGATCCTTGCTGGGTAGAGTAATCTTGGTTGTAGGTTTTTTCCTTTCATCACTTTAAATATGTCCTGTGACTCCCTTCTGACTTGCAGAGCTTCTGCTGAAAGATCAGCAGTTAACCTTACGGGGATTCCCTTGTATGTTATTTGTTGTTTTTCCCTTGCTGCTTTTAATATTTTTTCTTTGTATTTAATTTTTGATACTTTGACTAATATGCCTCTTGGTGTGTTTCACTTTGGGTTTATCCTGTATAGGACTCTCTGTGCTTCCTGGACTTGATTGACTATTTCCTTTCCCATATTAGGGAAGTTTTCAAGTATAATCTCTTCAAATATTTTCTCTGAACCTTTATTTTTCTCTTCTTCTTCTGGGACCCCTGTAATTCGAATGTTGGTGCATTTAATGTCCCAGAGGTCTCTGAGACTGTCCTCAATTCTTCATTCTTTTTTCTTTATTGTGTTCCCTGGCAGCTATTTCTACCATTTTATCTTCCAGCTCACTGTTCCATTCTTCTGCCTCAGTTATTCTGCTATTGATTCCTTCTAGAGTATTTTTAATTTCAGTCATTGTGTTGTTCATCACTGTTTGCTCTTAGTTCTTCTAGATCCTTGTTAAATATTTCTTGTATTTCCTCCATTCTTTCTCCAACATTTTGGATCATGTTTACTGTCATTACTCTGAATTCTTTTTCAGGAAGGTTGCCTATTTTGTCTTCATTTATTTGGTCTTGTAGGTTTTTACCTTGCTCCTTTGTCTGTAACATTTTTTTTGTTGTTTCTTTTTTGTTGTTGTTTTTAATGGGCGGGCCTGTATTCCTGTCTTACTGGTTGTTTGGTCTGAGGCGTCCAGCAGGCAGTTGGATAGAGCCGGGTTTTGGTGCTGAGATTAGGACCTCAAGGCAGTGTCTCTCTGACTAATATTCCCTGAAGTCTGAGGTTCTCTGTTAGTCCAGCAGTTTGGACTTGGAGCTTGCACCACAGGAGTTCAGGCCAGACCCCCTGGCCTGGGTATCAAGACACTGCAAGCTCATGGCGCAACAAAAAAAAAAAAAAAAAGAAAGAAAGAAAGAAAGAAAAAAGGAGCAGTAGAATATCAAAGAATAAAAAGCAAAATAAAATTTGAAAGATAAAAAATATATAAAATATATTAGGAAAAATAAAAATATAATTCAAACAACTACAGCAAGGTAAAATAAAACCACAACAGAAAAAAAAAAAGGGGGCAGCCGGGGGACCAAGCCCTGTGTCAGGATGTGTGGGTGGGGTTAAGCCCCATGCATTGGAGTGGGTTTCACAGGGGGTCTCTGAGTCTAGTGGTAGGTCCCTGGATGGGGGTTTAGGGGCAGGGCTTGGGCTCTGTGCAGCAGGAGGTGCTCTGAGGGCAGAGGATTAGGCCTGGGAGCCCAATAGCTTCCCTGGTGCCTAAGTGGACTGGGAAAGCGCTGGCTGCATTCCCTTCCGTTCCTGCGCACCCCCCAACCATCTCCCCCAGGGTCTCCCCCATCCCTGCTGGACTCCTAACCATGGGTGGGTTCCACTGGGTGTAGGAACTCCTCCCCTCCCCAGCCACTCCTCAGGGTTGCAGTTCCTGGAGCTCCGACCTTTACTTTTGCTCCCCTTTCCCTCCCTCCCATTCCCTCAGGACCCGTGCAGCTGGAGGGGGCCTCGGTGGGCAGAGGATCAGACCCAGGATCTCAGCAGGCTTCCGGGGGCCCAAGTGGGCAGGGGAAACCTGGCCACACTCCCTTTTGATCTTCTGCCCTCCCAGTGGTCCCCCAATTTCCCCCTTCGGGCATGGGATCCCTTCCCCTCCCCCAGCAGACCCTCAGTGATGCCAGTCCTGTCCCACCTCCACTTCTCCTCCTCCTTCACTTCCCCCACGCCCCATATCCTACTCGGTCGCTGGGGGTTCCTCCCGTCCCCTTAGGTGTCCGTGGCCCCCCACCAGGGCTTGGTAGGTGCCCTAGTTGTGAGGAGATGTGAAATCTGCATCCTCCTAATCCGCCCTCTTGACTCTGCCACCAGGTGTGCTTCATTTTATCTCACGGTGAGTTAAAGAGAAGTGCACTGATTGAGAGGCATTAGGATGAGCACGTGCACTTGCACGTTTTTCACTGGAATTAACCTCACAACTACCTTGTTTTAGTTTTTGTGTGTGTGGATTTTGAAGATCGCTAGGTTTAACAGTTTACAAACATGTGATTTGGAGATTCTTCACCTGAAGTAATACTGTACCTTTCACTATGAATTTTTATGATGTCTATAGTTATATAATATTGCATTGTAATTTAAAATTCCACTTACATAGCCAGAAACACAGCCTTTGCTACAGAAATAAGTATGTAAAGAAGAGCAATATATTTAAAATGTTAGTGTAGCAGAATAGCCAGTTATGAAATTAACTGTTTTCTCAGCTGTAGTCTAGTCATGAAAGAATGTCAGATACCCCCTGAAGAGGGGAGATAGGGTTTACCATTTTGAAGATACAGGTTTTATTTACTTCTAGAAGAGTTAATCTGGCTTTGTTTCCCAAAGCTTAGGCTCTTAGAGTAATTAAGTGGACTTGGTGAGAAGGAAAGGAATAAAGGTGCAGGCTTTGAGAAATAAAAAGAGAGGATTTTAATTCTAGGTAGTTTCTTTGAGAATGGGAAAGGGAAAGGGAATGGAGTTGCAAGTTTCTCTGGGTGGTAGACAGAACTGAAGACACCGAATGGGACTAGGTTTCTGATACCTAGTAAAACTGACATCTAAACCTACAAACTTCCCCGCACAGTGAAGTCTCCATGACCCAATGTGGTGGTAGCGGAGGATAGACATGTCCAAACCATGGTGAGAATTTCCATCCAATACAGGCTGAAACATATGGCATTCAGCCATATAACTGTATTGCAGAAGAAACAAAAGTACTGAGGGCAACAACCCTGGTCCCTTCCCCATTTTTCTAGAACCATAAGAGCCTGGGAACATTGAATATCCTTTGGATATCAGAAGAGCCACCATTAATGTCTGACATTTAAAATCATGGTTTATTTTATTGATTTGTGTTTGGAACCAGATTTGACATGATTTTGAGTATTAAAGAAATATAATATTTCTTGCCTTTCAAGTGTTGTCGTGAAATTCATATTTGTTTCATAAATTTGGTATATTGTTTTTTGTTTGTTAAAATTTCTCATTTTATCTTTGCCAGACTCAGACATCTTTCATGTCTAGTATAAAATTTCTTAAGTATCAAAGAATAAACTGATTATCTTAGCTCTCTTTCTCTAGGTATAGAATTGCTCCAATTGCTAAGTATTTTCTGTACCTGACTCTTTTCACGACCCACAGCTTTTCTTACTCTTGGGTTAGAAGACATAAAGCTATGTCAATAGAACATATGAATTCCATTAGATAAAATGTGATGATGTTAGAATAAACCAGTAACCCATTACTTGTTTTAGTAAAATAGTATTTTAGCCTATTTAAAAGCTATGTCAAGTAAATTTCTTAATTAAAATGTATTGTTACTGTAAAGAAGTACTAAAAGATTTTATATCAAAACAGCAAGCAAGGGACTTCCCTGGTGGTCCAGTGGTTAAGACTCCATGCCTCCACTGCAGGGGGCACAGGTTTGATCCCTGGTCAGGGAACTAAGATACCACATGTCGAGAGGCCAAAATAAATAAATAAAAGCTCAAAAAAAAAAAAACAGCAAGCAAAACTCAATTTAAATGTTAGTCACTTTTAGTAAAAAAGTATTTAAAATATATCATAGACAGTCTATGGAAATAGATTTGGACATAATGCTTTTATCTCCTGATCACTTCTTTCATAATTATTGGAGCCCTCTTTTTTCTTTGTACCCTTAAAATCAGTTTGCCTATGGAAAATCTAGATCAATTTGCATGATATACACATGAATGCAAGCACCAAAAAGGAAAACTGAAGAGGGATGATGAATTAGAATATTAGGATAAACAGTTAAGATGAAATAGCATACTAAAGTATAGTCAATTCAAAAGAAGGCAGGAAAGTTGTGGAGCTTAGCAAGAGAACAGCCATCTTAGACTGCGGAGGTCATTTTAAGATAAGACCATCACACCTTCCCCCAATGGAAAATTACCAGCAGTCACAAGCAGTTGGCATTCCAGGAAGATTGAGCTACGACACACCCAGCCTTAACCACCATATAGGTGGAACATTAACCCAATGGTGAACAGAGGGGACCAGAAAAGAAGCCCAGTTTCTCTCCTCCTGTGCAGACCCCCTCTTGGTCTCACCTGCTGCTCCCTTGCAGTGTACTCAATAAATCTTGCTTTCTACCCTTGCTTCTGACTCGGTAAATTCTTTTACCACCAGCGTTGCCAGTACTACTGCTGCCGTTTGTGGCAAAAGTGAGAATACAATCAACAAAGAACATTTAAGACAACAGAATATAAGCAGTGAGGAGGTATACTTAAATCCATCCATGCTGATATTTACAGTCAACTAACATTGCTTTTACAAGCCAAATCCTAGACAGAGATAATCAAAATGGATAAAAGCATGACTCAGGAGTACTGTGTCTATATATAGGTTAAAAGTTAAACAAAAAGAAATGACATGCAAAAACCGATCATAAGAAAGCTGGAGTGACAGTATAAATATCTGGCAGAAAAGATTTGGGGATAAAGAACATATTCCCCATAAAAGGGATCTGGGACCTGATTTCCAATGGGAGGGGGGCAGGGGAGAAGTTTTTCCCACACACCACCAAGCAATTCTCCAGACACCAGCTGGGTGTCCTACAGTTCAACTCAGTTCTGACATTATGTACTAAGAGATGGCATCATATCCAACAGCTTAAGGGCTCCATCCTACAAAATGTACCCTACCTCCTTTGGATGACGATCACAAGCCCAGACGATCACCTGTGCCTCTGACCAACCAGCTATTGACTGGAGGTTCCCAGGAACCCTGCCTTGGGTTCAATTAATTTGTTAGAGGTGCTCACAAAACTCTTTTCAGGAGCCGATTTTATGAGCACAGTTCTTGTATCTCCTCATATCTAGAAAAACACTAAAATCCTTCATGGTGATGTCTGCTCCTCTTGACTAGTAGTGACCTTCAGGAGACTAGCAGAAACCTCTGCAAAAAATACGTGCTCGACTGCATGTACTCCCCCTTCACCAAAATCACATGTATACTGACCTTCCCCCGAACCTCTTTGGAGCAGTTTTTCAGAGCTATCTGGGATGCTGTCTTCCAGGCTGCAGCCCTCATTTTGCCCCAAATAAAACGTAACTCGCAATTCTCATGTTGTGCATTTTTTTAAGTCAACAGCAGCAACAGCCAGATGAAAGAGATGAATGTAAGGCTAACTGGCCCGAGGCAGGGGAACACAGTCAGATTCACAGGTTGCATCAGACCGAAATTCTCCGGACCACCCAGTTCCAGAAACTGCCCTGGAGACATTCCGGACCACGCAGTTCCAGGAACTGACCTGGGGACTTTGAACCCAGCCCAGCCTTCCTGCCTTTCGAGGGGCGGGACCAACGGTCCCCCAGGATACCCAAAAAGACCACCAAATAAGGAATACCCTGCGCCCTGTCAGATTCACCACACCCCTTTACCTTCTTCCCCTATAAAATCTTGCCCAACCCTCGCCCAGGTGCGACTTCTCTGGCCCCCTTTCCCTCGGACCAGTGAACCTCGCCCGGGAGCGCTCCCTAATAAAGCTCACTTGAAGCTTTCCTCTGTTTCATGGTACGTTTGTTAAGATCCGACCTTACAATGAACAAGGCAAAGTGTGGGGAAAGGGGTGCAGCTTCCATGATCTCTTGGAGCAGATGAATCTCTGTCAACATGGAAGCTCTCTGAACCGTCTCCATTTGGGGATTTTTAATGGAAGCTTTATTACATAGGCACAATTGATTAAATCCTCGGCCATTGGTGATTGAACTCAAATCTCCAGCCCCTCTCCCCTCCAAGGAGGAACAAGGGGTGGGGTTGAAAGTTCCAACCTTCTAATCACATGGTTGGATCGCCTGGAAACCAACCCCCCAACTTCAGGGGACTGCTAAAAGTCACCTCATTAACATAAACTCAGTTGGGGTTGAAAGAGGCTTTTTATGAATAATAAGACACCCATTTCACTTTATAACTCTGAAGCAATATCCGGAACTGAAGATAAGAAACCAAATATAACAAAAGATGCTCCTTGCTCTTATCACTGTTTGGGGATGTTTATGCCAGAAATGGGACGAAGACCAAATATATATTTCTTATTATAAATCATAATATCACAGCCAGTGGTAAAGAACATTTCATAATGACAAAATGATCAAAATGAACATATAAGAAGCGTAAAAGTGTACACAGCTAATAACAGAAATCCAAAAACATGAGAAACCAGACCCCCTTCTCTCTCTCTGCCATTTCTCTCTCTGTCATCTCTATCCGTCTCTCTCTTTGTCTCTCCATGGAAAGCAAAGTAGTTGTATGAATTCCACTTGTTCCTGAATCATTTTTTAGTACCAGTGAAAACGATCTGCTATTCATTTCCATTAGTACTGTGTATATTTCCTACAGGTAATAGGAAATCAAATTTTCTAAGAAGAGCTTACCTCTACTTTCAAATGCAATCTACATGCATTCAGTATTTTTATTTTAGAGTATTTAGAATAGTCACGCATTAATTTTTTTCAGCATACAGATTAGAAGTAGTTCATCAGGGCAGGTTTGTTTGTTTGTTTCCATCTAACCATATATTTTTTTCCTTTTAAAAATACAATAACAAGAAAACCTCATATTCTAAAACAGTGTAAATTCTTTTGGAATTCTCTATTTAGGATAGGTATCAGATTGCCCGTAGTTTAAAAGGCTGAGTGGAACTCCAAATCTCTCTAATCAGAGTAATCAGAATTGTCACACAGGGGACCTCTGAAGGGGAGCAGAATTTGCCACCCCTAAAAATGCCTCTTTGAGGCAGGTCATTACTTTTTTAAAAAATTTATTTTTTTGTGGTACGTGGGCCTCTCACTGTTGTGGCCTCTCCCGGCTCTGGACATGCAGGCTCAGCAGCCATGGCTCACGGGCCCATGTGGGATCTTCCCGGACCAGGGCACGAACCCGTGTCCCCTGCTGACTGCGCCACCAGGGAAGCCCTAAAATTTTTTTTTAAATAACAGCAGACACAGGAGACCCTCTAGTAGATGGTATCTTTTTGCAAGAGACATTTACATTTGCAAGGGAAACCTCCACTAGTCAGGGTGTCTTTCTTTTTGTACCCTGAGGAGAAGGACCACTAAATCACTAGAAACTCTTATCAGGTGGAGTAGGCAAGACTTAAATCTGCATAACAACTATTCCCTTATTTACTGTGCTTTGCCTGATAACTTCCCCCAACTGGCTCCACACACTTCAACAGCTTTCTTTCCTCTTTAGCTTAAGAAGGTATTTACGGTAATGGCTTGGGCCATTTATGGGAATTAGTTTTTCTGGATATCTTCCATATATATACAGGAAATATATATATGTTATTAAACTTCTGTCTGTTTTTCTCCAGTTAATCTGTCCCTTATTACAGGGGTTCTAAGCCAAGAACTGAGAAGCGTGAAAAGAAAATTGTTTTTCCTCCCCTACACCTCCATGAGCGACGCTAACGTACCTTTTTGAGGATTGCGAACCACTGATAACTAGAAACACATGTCAACTGAAAACAAATGCACAATGTGAGAGTTATGAGTTAAGTTTTATTTGGGGCAAAATGAGGATTATAACCCAAGAGACAGCTTCTCAGATAGCTCTGAGAAACTGCTCCAAAGAGGTAGGGGGGGAAGGTCAGTATATATGTGATTTTGGTGAAGAGGGAGTACATGCAGTCGAGCACGTATTTTTTGCAGAGGTTTCTGCTAGTCGCCTGAAGGTCACTGCTAGTCATGAGGAGCAGACGTCACCATGAAGGGTTTTAGTGTTTTTCTAGATATGAGGAAATGCAAGAAGTGGGCTCATAAAGTTTTCTCCTGAAAATAACTATCTGAAGACCTGTTCTGCCAGTTTTTCCCAGAGCACAGAGGGCCTCATTCCAGACCATCATCCTGAACTCCTTTGGGGGTGTTGATGCTCAGAAGCTGCAGCAGCTCATAATTTGATCCTTGTTGAGGTGGATGGCAAGTGCCAATTTGTAGGTAAAACACAATTTTAAAATCTATTATTGCATTTTAAAATCTAACTCAGAAATAGTGTGTTGTGCTGTAGACTAAAATATAGGTGTAACAGAACAGGGCCACCTCACCTCTGCTCTTATTAATTCTACCTCTATTATAAGTGAGATTGAAAATTGTTTTTTAATGGATTAACACTCCTCTCATTTTGAAAAAAAAAATATACAAAGACCTGAAGTTCTGATTTATTGTGTACATACATTATTTCCAAATAAGTAAACTTAAATTTCACTCTATTTTATAAATATTCACACTATTCATCTGGAAAATAAATTTTAAATATATCAAATCAAAAAAAGCCATTGATCCATATTAAATCTAAGCAAGGTATGACCCTTCTTTCTAAATTTCCTAAATTAGACCCCAAGCATTTTGTGTTTGTTAGATAAATTATGCTCTATAGTTTAATTTTCATGAATATAAATTCCAACTTCAAAGACTCACGTTTTATCACAAAAGGTTTACATTCTACTGAGGGGCAGCAGACTGTGCCACGCTTATATGTACCTCTTTGGCACATAGATTATTTTTAGGTGACGACAATTAAGAACCATAAGATTCAGGAAAATCTGAATCAGGCAGTTCTCCCTTAACTGCCAAAAAGAATTTAAATAGGAAAAAACCTGTACCCGGAAGACCTGTATGAGGAAGAGAGCTATTACCAGACATAACTTTTTATACAGGAAAGATTTATCTGCATGACCTGGCAAACATCCGTTTACCAAACATTTACTCTCTCATTTTCCTGTGAATTATTTCCCTCCCCTTTGAGACACCAGACCCCCACCACCTTCTGCTTCACTCAGGTATATAAGCCTCAGTTGCCTGACTACCTTAAAGTCTCATGTTTTTGTGGGTCTCCTCTAAGTAGGTAATTAAATGTTTTCTTTCTCCCATTGATCTGTCTTATGTCCATTTTATTATTAGGCAGCCAAACAACCTAGAAGGGAAGAAGGAAAAATGTTTTCTTTCCTACACTTGGCTGAGGGTCTAGATTATTCTAATGGGTTAAGTGCACACATATATCTGGACTAAAAAAGAAAGCACTGATTTCATGGTAAAAAGTAGTACTAAAAGAATGCATTTTACAGTTGTAATAAACAAGACAACAGGCCCAAAATGGAGTCACTTATGCTAAGCCCTACATGACCAAATGGAGACTTAATTACAATTTCGGCTCTCCCATAAATGGAATCTTAAGCCAGTCAATAAGGAATTACCTGATCAGCAACAGCTAGGTAATCCACCAGATAAACCCCTGCCATTCCCTAAAGGACAGTGACCTTGACATAACCAATTCACATTTTTGCCTAGTATAACTTCCTTAGTCCCACTCCCTTCTGCCTATAAAAGTCTTTCATTTAATTTACTTAGTAGAATTTAGTTTTTTAACACAGTCAATATTACTCTGTAAAAATTTTCTTTTATTGAAAATCCAGTACTTTACACATTACTTCATTTTTCCATCCAGAAAAGATTATGCATGTATTGTGGGGTAAAGAACAGGACTACTTTATATTGATATCATTTAAGAATTAGGATTTTCTGTGTTGGACAAGGGGTAGAGAGATATAAGTTCAAAGAGGTTAAGGAAAAATCCTAGAGTACTGAATTTTTTGGGAAGTATTGATATGAACTCATAATGGCATTTTAAAAATCTTTTTTTATTAGCTTTTAATAAGAAAGAAAGTGGCCAACCTAGTGACCAAGTTGTGGTCTCTAAAATTCTTTCTAACTAAATAAATCCATGGCTTCTCGGATATGACTGATTCTAGTTCTAGGCCAAGCAACACACTAGATGACCCTCGGTTCATCTTATCATGTAATGAAGCAGAAAATGTTTTCACAGACTCCCAGGGTCATGTAAGTGATCAGGAAACAACTTGAAGACAGTCTCACTGACGCAAAGATAGAAAAGATTGATTATCAAGAAGAAGAACTGCAATGGATTGAGATACATCACATTTATTTAAATTCATGAGCTCATAATGGTATTAAAGAGAATAATAAAAATAATTGACTAACATTATAGGGTTCTAGAGAAACCAGCCATTATTTTGAAAACTGGAAAGAAGGTTAAGAATCAAGAATCTGTTTTGCCTCACTGTGCAAACTATATTTCTGGATAACTATTTAAATGAGAATGGGATGTCTCTTTAGAAGAGTATCCTGGTCTTAATGAAAAGAAAGGATGAATTAGAATATCACCATTTGTAACAACTGGTGAAATCATGGATTTAGGCAACAATCACAGAAAGGAAGCAATTAGACATAGAGACCTCCAGATGGAAAAATACAATAGCAAGTAACTATAGCATATTCTTGCCAAAAATCAATCTTAAACTGATCAAACTTCTAGATCCGAGTACTAATTTACAGAAAATATATGAGCAGAGGAAGATGTTCAATATGATTTCAAGGATGTAGTCAACAGAATCCAGACTATGGGATACTGATTAAACCAAAAATCTGATTATTTTTAACAGATAAATTGTAAGTAAAAGACAAAAGAGAGATGGAGGGTCATTTATTTGATCTTCACTTTCCAATACTGTAGCCACTTTCTATATGTGGCTATTTAAATTTAAATTCATAAAAATTAAATAAATAAAAACTTCAGGTCCTCATTCACATTAGCACATTTCAAGGGCACAATAGCCACAAATGAAGACCATGAACACAAAAGTTTTCTATTATCACAGAAAGTTCTACTCAACAGCAATGCTACTGACTGAAAGAAAGTTCATTGTTGTATCAACTAAAGATAATGCATGGATTTCATTAGGATCCTATTTCTATACATTTAAAACACATACACGCATTTATGTGACAAGCAGAAAAATTTTAACAAGGACCTGATATTTAATTATATTAAGGAATTACTGTTATTTTTAATGTTTTGGAATGAATTGTGGTATGTTTTAAAAGAGTTTTTACTTTTTAGAGATGAATATGCTAGTGTATATGTATATGAAATAGTATGATGTCTTGGGTTTGCTTTAAAATTCATACAATTGGGAAAACTGGGAGTGTATTTCAGGCGTGTTTGCCCATATACTAATAATTATTGAATCTGTACAACATGATGATTTGATAGATGTATATACTGTGAAATGATAATCACAATTAAGTTAATTAGCACATCCATGGACTCACTATAGTTAGTTACTGCACCATACACTTGCAGTTTTCTGAGGGTAGATCTTAAACGTTCAAATCACAAAAATAATTGTTAAATTTTTTGAAGAAAACCTTAAATGTGTAGGAATGTAGGTTTTTCAAATTTCTTTTAAGAGTAATGTGAGCAAAAGTTTGGAGACCATTGTTCAAGTACTCAAGTGCGTGAAAATTACTGTTAATCATGCAGATTTGACATTCTCCTACCAGAGATTCTAATTCAATGGGTCTCTTCTCAGCGTTTACTTGGAATTGTATCTCTTTATATTGCGAGTTCTCAAAATGCAGTCCATGAAATGTCTTCTCTGATGCTACCCCTTTAGGAAGCTCCTGAATAGATTCTAAAGTGCATGTTCTTTAGCAAAACTTTGAGAAATAACTTCTTCTCTAAGCATCTGCATTGCCCTCTCAAACTACCTCTTGCAACAAACAGGGCTCAAGCCTAGAAAACCACACAACAGGTGTCCCAGCCCAAATCTTCAAAACCCTGAGATCCCTTCTCAGAGACAGAGTCTATGTTAGGATGCCCAATATATAATTTTCTGCCAGTTTTAATTTACTCCATTTACCCTACCTAACTTCCTTCTAAGATTGCAGGATGTGGCTGAATAACTGTTCTCTTTATGATCTCTCCAATAGATTTCTTCTTAAATGGTGGAAACTTAGAGAATCTTGGCATATATCAATCCAAGCATTAGAAATATACATGGCTTTTATTATTTAAACATTGTAAAACAGGCTGAAATCCCTATAAGTCTTCATAATGTACCAAAACATAAATCACCTATTTCCACATTATTTCTACATTAACATAATATCTGGAAAATATTACATTTGTCTTATTTTGGTTTTGCTGACAAGTAGATAGAGGGAAAAATAAATAAAAGTACACTTGGATTCATTGCTCACAGGTTGTATTTTACATAGCATAAAATACAAGTATTTGAGCACAATCAAAAAGTTCTTTCTATCTTATTATTTTTATGAAACTCATACATGTTTCAGTACTTTGAATATGATCTAATTATCCATCTTCTCAGATGTCCGAATGACAATGTCAGACTTACAAAGAATGATGATCATTATTAATCTTTGCTAAGCCACCTACTTATTGACTGAAGAGTCAAAGGAACTTGTCACTGTCTCATGCTCTATTGACTGGGGGATTAGAGGTCAGATCAGAAGGGGAGAGTGATGTACTAGTGAGAAGCAAGAGACTTAGAAAATAAACTGTCACTCATGAGCTCTAATGGAGCAGTTTCTGTATTTGTAGAACTGAGACAAAAATAAGGTAGGTAACACAAAGAAAGAAGCATGATTCTGCCTTCACAAAAGCTAATGTTAAGTTTGATTTTATAAATAGGATATATGTCACTTCCATTTCTAGTTGCTCACACTTTGCTTTTAATAACTTTCTCACTTGCTTTCTGCCATCGTTTTTCTCTCCTCATATTCATTCTATATATTAAGGATGATCTTCTGAAAGCTATTTCTTTGTTAATGTTACCATAATAAAAATTTCCAGCATGTTTCCATTAGCTATTAATTGAAACACAAATTGCTTGCATCAATAAGCAAGACCTCTGGGTATACAGGTTCTAACCAGTTCATCAGCATTCCTTTGCACCACTTTTCAATGAAAGCCTTTTGCTTTAGCCAAGTTGGGATATACTTTTCAAACTTCACATGGTTTGCTTGGAGTAGTATGTCTTTTTATCCCTCAAAATATAGTTCAGTGTAATGGCTTCTCTGATGCTTTCTCAGGACAGACCATCCTGGAAAGACTTATCCCTTTGATGATCTCTTAAGCAACCTTGTTCTAACACTGATATACTACTTGTCACATGGTGTCTTTATGGGAGCTCTTTGTACGTGAATACACTGACGCATTCCCATGGTATGTTTGGGAAGAATCTATGAGAGTTAATCTTATGTTCAAAGGATAATTAATCATTTGACAGGTAAAAAAGATGTATGAAAGCTCAAGAAAGGAAGTAGAGGTAGAAATGACAAAGGCAAGTACATGCAGCAGTACATAGGGCCCCTTGTTTTTACAGGTAACTTGCAGTAGAAAGAAAACTAAATCAAGTTAGATATCATCTTTGAGTTTCAGTGTCCTCACCTGTAAAATGAGGACAGCAATTTAGTGATTATTAAATATGAGACTATATTATAAAGAACAAAGCACAGTTACTAACACATAGTAAATACGCATTGGCTCCTGGTTTCCTTTGTTTTCCTCCATCATCTTCTTCCCTAACTATGTCTCCCTAATTGGATCAAGTTACAGAATTCAGTAGTACTAAAAGTTTGGGTAATTCTAGAGTTACGTGTTCAACATTAGAAAAATAAGTGTACTGAAATTAGGCAAAAGCTGCATTCTGGTCTTCTTTTAGCTAGAATTATGATATTGTACAAGTCAGTTCACATCTCTGTCACTCATTTTCTTCAACTATAAAGTAAGAGTATTAGATTAGATACCTTTGAATCTTCCAGCAGCAGCATTCTATGACATCCTCACAGGCATTTTTCATAAGCAAAATGATTCCATTATGAAACACATGGAGACTCTTTTAGTCCAAAGCCATTTTCAAAGCATTTGTCATGTTTCTGGGGTTCAGTCCATTTTTATTTTCTTGCCTGCAAATACATAGAAGAAAATGATTAGTTACCCACAGTGCATAATATATGGGTGGATTTTCTGAGAAGCCAAGGAAGTTCAAACTTCAAGATCTCTCATGTGGATCCCTCCCAAGTTCCTAGGAGTTTCTGATGCTGTGGCAATCAACAGATTCTAAAATTTGGAATTGTGTGTGTTTTCTTCTTAATTCTAGATAAACATCAACATTTGTACCTAATTTTTAATTATAATTTCTTATTATTCTTAAAAAGAACCATCCAGGCTTCCCTGGTGGCGCTGTGGTTGAGAGTCCGCCTGCCGATGTAGGGCACACGGGTTCGTGCCCCGGTCTGGGAAGACCCCACATGCCGCGGAGCGGCTGGGCCCGTGAGCCATGGCCGCTGAGCCTGCACGTCCGGAGCCTGTGCTCCACAACGGGAGAGGCCACAGCAGTGAGAGGCCCGCGTACCGCAAAAAAAAATAAAAAAAGAACCATCCAGAGTTTTAAAGATCTAGAACTACCAGAACTTGGATCTGCCCTGTCTTGTTAGGTCCCTGTCAACTTGGCATTCCTTCTAGAAATGTACCATTAGAAAAATAAATAAGTAGAGAAGATAAAATTCCATACCTACATGTATACATTATGTTTAAAATACATACTAAAATTTAAAAGAGACACAATGAAATAAACATATTGTATACAAAAACTAAAGTATCTTTTCATTAAGTGGTAAAGGGTGCAGTGAAATTTACCTTGCCTGAGATTTTGTAAATATGTTTTTAATGTTTTTTCAGTAGTAATTACTAAGCATTGTTTATTTTCAATTCCTAAGTAAGCAAAAACATCTCTTAAATACATTTGAATGAAGGATGATGTTTAAAAGTTCTAATTTCACGAATTCTAAGAGACATGTTTTTATGCCCAATTTAACATTTCTTAATTGATGGTGAGCTGGCAGTCATGATATAGTTGTCTTTACTTATACATGTGAAAACTTGACAAGTACATCTGATTGTATGATGGACAACTCTTTGAATTTTCAGTAAAGAGATCTCTTAAGAACAATTTGAAGAAGGATTATAATTCTAGGATATTGTTTTTAAATATTCCATAATATATTCTGGCATGATTTTAATAATGTGTTGTCTATACATGTGGAAACTAGTTTGGTGGTTCATTACGAAGTTAACCAATGACCAATGAAGTTATCAAATGACCCAGTAATTCCAATTCTAGACATATATCTAAAAGAAATAAAGACACTCAAAAAAAGAAAACCTTGAAAGTGCACGATAATAGCAGAATCGCTCACAACAGTCAAAGGTAGAAACAACCTAAACATTTAACTGATAAATAGATAAGTAAATTAGGCAACATGCATACAATATAATATCAGTCAGCCATAAAAAGGAATAAGTCTTAATACATGCTACAATCTTGATACAACTCAAAAACATTATGTGAAGTTAAAGACAACAGACACAAAACATCATATATTACCTGATTCCATTTAAATGAAATATCCAGGATAGGTAAATCCATAGAAACAGAAAGCAGGGTGGTGGGTACCAGGGACTAGGGAGGCCAGGGGGAAAATGAGGAGTAACTGCTTAATGGATACAAGTTTTGTTTGGGGGAGTGACGAAAATATTTTGAAATTACATAGGGGTAATGGTTATACAACATTGCGGAGGTGCCAAATATAACTGAATTGTTCACTTTAAATGGTTAATTTATGTGACACACAATCAAAAAAGAAAAGTGCCAGTATTAAAATTTACCAAAGGAATATTGATGACTTAGAATAAAATCCTAGAGACAACAGGGAGCACTACTCTGAAAACGCTGCTTCAGTAACTCACGATGGTGCGGACGACAACGCTATGTGAAAAACCGTGAACCAGAATCACTCTGGGTAGAAAACAAGAGTTTGATATGATTGTTATGAAGCTTTATAAAGACCTTAACTAATTCCTTAATTTATATTTCCTATTTCATGTGTATACAAAAATGAGAAATAATATAAATGTATGTCTTGGGCTCTGGCCAAAAGAATAATATAAAATTCAAATTGAGAAGAAAACATTGCATCATAGTTTCATGGCCAGGTTTTTTTTCTTCTTAGTAGAACGCCGATAAAGATATACCTTTATAATCAAAATCATCTTTACTTCAATGAAATGCAGTATAACACACTTTGAACAGAGTATTTGCTAGTTTAAGAGTCAGGTACCCGAGGCAAGGAGCTGGGGGAAACGGAAAGAGGGTGGGCAAAGTGTGCAAGTTGTAGTTATGTAGGATGAATTAATTCTAGAGATCTAATGTGAAGCATGTGACTACAGTTAGCACTAATGTATTGTATCCTAATAATCTGCTTAGAGAACGGATCTCAGGAGATGGATATACTAATTAGCTTGACTACAGTAATCATGTCGCTCCGTATATTTATGTCAAAACACCATGTTGAACACCTTAAACATTTACAATCTTTATTTATGAAAAAAAAAGAATCCTGAGTAGTGATTGGCAGAGGGAAACATAAACTGGGTTTTTCTTCCTGAGTGTTCCTCTCTGAGCAGACACTTTGGAAACAAAATCTTGGTGTAGGTGGGGCCTAAGCTAAATATGTTATTAAGAAGTGTGTGCACGGCATTTTAGTTTATATGAAAACAGCTAATGGTCCTGACCCTCTGACAGCGTTGGTCACACTCTAGAATTTCCACTTTCCATCTTAATCCTCATTCAGTCATCTTGTCTAATAAAAGTGTGTGCTAAATTAGCCTAGGAAAGTTTAATCCCAGTAAATGCAGTCAAAAGTTAATTTATTTGTGAAGATTCACAATGCAAATTATTGGTCTCCTCTTGATGCCGGTTACTTAGTTTCTAACTAGATATTCATTTAAAAAAGACAAAAATTTACTTCATGTAAATTGCTCACTGCCTATTTTGATTTCATCAAAAGTCTATATGTAAACTAAATATCAATCTAAATAGCATAAGGGCCATAATCTTGTTAGCTGCTGGTGTAGTCTGAGTATGTTTAGTGTGTAATATCAGTATCAAATAAATTACTGATATTATATTTATGACTGGATAATGATAATACAGCTAACTCAATATCATAAAAACTTTACTCAACTTCTCAAAAATGTCAGGTTAAATAGGGGAGTTGAGTATGTATAGCAAACAACTGTTTTCAAATACCCAGTATTTGACTATTGCCATTTGGGTATACATCGCTTATATTTTGAGAAAGTAATTTAAAGTGCCGGAGTTTTATAATGATCAGATATAGTTCACAGCAAAATAAGACATCTGAACACAACTTACCTAGGAGTACTGAAGTATTCTATGGATACTCATGGATACAGCTCAGCTGTCACTGAAATATTTTAAAATTTCTTTGCAAAATGATTTTAAATTTAAAATTAATATGGTTAAATGGATTGTGCCATTTTCTCTAAGTTCTTCTCAGATTGTGTACTTCACAGGAAACAGGGACATGATAACTCATGAGAGGACACATTGTTTTCTCTCTTCAAATATCAGCAAAGGTTTAATGTTTGCATTTATTTTAGAGAACACATTTTCTACTTTGACCCATTTCCACTGTTTCTACATCTATGACCTGTTTGATAATTCATCTGTATGTTACGCTTAGACAAGATAATTTTAGCTTTGTTGATTGTGGTCATATTCAACTGTGGAAAATGGACTTTTTGATTACTTAAGAAGATAGGGTTTTTAAAAATGTGTTTGAAGGTTCAAATGGGCACATTTTCCTCTTAAACAAATAAGAGATTACAGGACTACTTACTAACAGGTTCTTAACCTCACTTGGCTTGTTTGTTTAATATAGTAGTCATGATACAGTCAGCTCAAGTATAGCCACTTCTTTAATAATAGTGATTCGATTATACAGAATGAACAATAAATTCTTATATATTAGAAATTAATCATATGCTGTCTCAACTGCATGCTCTCACACAGTCGTCTTGTACTTCTATGTGGTTTTACAACTTTATTGTCTCTTCCACAATCCCTTTTCACTCATTAACAATATATCTTTTCTCTCTGTAATGTAAAGGGAAGGGCATTTTAACCTCTTTGGGATCAAAGAGTCATTTTCTCCCTTGAATTTGGATGAAAACTGATTCCCCACTGTGCAGTGTTATGAAGCTTCCACTGAAAATCCATTAAACATCTCCTTAGGAGCTGGGAAAGAAATGAGTTTACTATTTAAATTATTCCATATCCAAATTCCCTCGTGCTCTAATATACTTAAACTTCCACTGCTCTACTTTTTCTTTCAAATCTAAGTAAAACTGGAGATCTTTAACTAAGAAACTGTTCTAAAAACAGAGGAAGATAACTGAAACAGTTCTTTCCTGCCCACTCCTCTAATACTTTTTTGATTACATTAAAACTTGAAGATTCTATCAGTTCAAGATAATTCCTCTTTAAATGAGTAGCTAAATTACAGGATGTTTGGCTGCTATTTCAAATTTCTTTAATAGAAATTCTATTGATTACAAAGGTACTATAAACTATGGAAAATTAATTTGATAAGAAATAAGTTTTATATGGAAATATTTGAAAACTAGATACTAATTTACCATTAATATATCTTAAATATTAATTTTTCTTAATATGGCCCTAGCCCACGTATGTTTGCTTCTATAGCTTCAAAATCTTGTATTCATCTGCTCGTCACAAAAAATAATGATTGCAAATTATTGTTTTTACATAAGAATTGTTACAGACAAAATGAAAGATAAATAGAACTTTTTACCTTGAAGTGGATTTTTTGAATTGATGGATACTAAATACATAGTTGTGCAACTTCAATTTTTTTTTAATGTATTATGAATTATTTATTTTTAAAAAGTCTTTTGGGACATAAAGTCTGTTAGCTAACAATTGCAAAATGGTCTAACAATATCTTTCTGCAAAGTAAATATGAACAATTATAAGCAGAAGACTTCCTGTTCAGTTCAGACATTGGAAGATATCACTCCTATCCTGACAAGCGGACAAAATGAAATGCAATGTTTTGAGACATATCAAAGAACTAAGGTTTCAGGCCAAACTGCCAATGCAAAATCTAGAGACACGCATGCATTCAGAAAATCACAGCCAAAATATGTAAGTCTGGAGTAGAAACCACTGGACCAGAAAAGGACAGGAACATTTAAATAGTAAGTTCAATGAATTGCTGGAGGCTGAATATGAATTAGAATGAGAGTGAGAAACTCCTGTGGATCATAATATCCAAAGGCCACCATACTGTCATGGGGTTTAACTTTAGGACACCCACCAGCTTCTCACTGAAGATTTGAAAAAATTCCCTCATAGTTCTGGCAGGGGAAGAGGAAGAGGAATCATCATGAAATAGCCAAGAGCCTAAAATTAAGGACATCAAACCACAGATTTAGGAGTTCAGAGAGTACCACTCAGGATAAATACTAAAAAGTTTCTTTTTAATCTCACACCTATGTATATCATATTAAAACTGTAAAATACCAAAGACAAAGGGAAAATTCTTGAAAGAAGACAGAGAGAAAAACACCTTATCTATGGAGGAACAAATATAATAATTACAGCAGACTTCTATTCAAAAACCATTCAAGCACAAAGAAAATAAAGCAAAACATTTAAAGGACTGAAAGAAAAAACTGCAAAACTTGAATTCTGTATCCAGTGAAATTATCCTTCAAAAGTAAAGGAGAATTGTCAGACAAAAAATACTGAGCAAATTTATTGTCAGCAGATGTTGTAAGAAATGTTAAATAAAGTTCTTCAGGCATGAAAAAATGATACAGGTCAGAAACTTAAATCTACATGGAAAAAAAAAAAAAAAAAAGGAGAGTACCAGAAAGGAATAAATGAGGGAAATATATATTTTTTAATTTTATCATTCTTATGGAATTAAAAGAACTATTTGTTAAAAGTAATAATAGTTGAATGATTAAAGTATATGTATAAGTAAAAATAATGAAGCAATGTTGCAAATGGTATGAGGTAGGAATTGGAAATTCTGTTATAAGGCATCTGCATTACACATATAATATTATATTTGAAGTTGGATTTCCAATAGTTTAAAATGTGTATTGTTAACTCTAAGGCAACTTCTAAACAAATTAAAAATAAGTAAAATTGTTATATTAAGATTGAGATAGAATGGAATCATATAAAAATCTCAGTTAAAACCAGATACAACAGAAAAAAAGGGTGAAAAAAGATACCAGGAAAACAAATGAACAAGCAGAAAACAGAAAGACATGGTGGGTATTAACTATATCAATAATCAATTTAAATGTGAATAACACAAATACAGCAATTAAAGCCAGATATTGTTAGAATAGATTTTTTAAATCTCAACTATATGTTAACTAAAATAAACCAGTTTTAAGTATAAATGCTCAAATATGTTACAAATGAAGGGATGGAGAAGGATACACCACACTAACACTAATCAAAAGAAAGCTGGAGTGGCTATATTAAGTTCACATAAAGCTGACTTCAGAAACAGGAAGATTACCAGGGATAAAAGGAGCATTAATTAATGATAAATGTGTCAACTTTCTAAGAAGACATAATAATCCTAAATGTGTATGCATCTAAAAGCAGAGCAACAAAATATGAGTCAAAACTGACAGAAATGCAAGGGAAGAAAGTCCACTCTTATACTTGATTCCACCCCTTTGTGAGTAATTGATAAATCAAACAGAAAGAAATCAAAGATATAGATGACCTGAACAGCTTTATCAAAAATGACTGAACTGGGGGCTTCCCTGGTGGTGCAGTGGTTGAGAGTCCGCCTGCCGATGCAGGGGACGCGGGTTCGTGCCCCGGTCCGGGAAGATCCCACATGCCGCGGAGCGGCTGGGCCCGTGAGTCATGGCCGCTGAGCCTGCGCATCCGGAGCCTGTGCTCCGCAATGGGAGAGGCCACAAAAGTGAGGGGCCCGCGTACCGCAAAAAAAAAAAAAAAAAAAAAAAAAGATTGAACTGGGAATTCCCTGGCGGTCCACTGGTTAAGACTCGGCACTTTCACTATGGAGGTTGAGGGTTCAATCCCTGGCCAGGGAAAAAGATCCCACAAGCTGCACAGTGAAGCCAAGAAAAAAAAAAATTGAACTGATATTTATACAATATTACATCCAACAACAGCAAAATATCCATCCTTTCCCAAGCTTCCATGGAACATTCTGGTAAATCAATTCTAGGCCACAATGGAATTGAGTTATATATCATTAACAGAAATGTGGAAAATGATGAACTAAATTCCCACCAATATGATAACTTACATGAGGTGGACCAATTACCTGAAAGTCAGAAACTACCAAAAAGTCACACAAAAAATAGATAGTCATAACCATAATTTATTAAATAAATTGTATTAACAATGAATAACCTTCCTAATAAAACACAAGCCCAGATTGTTTCATTGATGAATTCTACCAAATATTCAAGGAAGAAATAATAACAATTTTCTGTAATTTCTTTTAGAAATTAGAAACAGAAGGAATACGTTCTAACTCATTCAAAGGAAAACTGGAGTAGCTTTATTAAGTTCACACAAGGCAGACTTCAGAAGAAGAAGATTATCAGGGACAAAAGGATAAACATAGTGATAAACACATCAATTCTCCAAGAAGATATTCTAGGGTAGCATTACCCTAATATTAAAACCAGATAGAGAAATTACAAGAAAAGAAACTATAGACCAATATCTCTTGTGAATAACAGATGCAAAAATCCTCAACAGAGTATTAGCAAATTCAAACCCACAATGTATGGGAAGACTTCCACATCACAAGTATGTTTATCACAGGTATGCAAGGCTGGTTTTACATGAGGATCACTCAGTGAGAACTACCACATCAACCAGCTAAAGAAGAAAAGTCACTGATCATATCAATTGACGTTGTAACCACTTGAAAAACCCCAACACCTGTTTGTGATACAAAAAACTTTCAGTCAGCTAGGAAGGTAAGAGAACTCTCTCAACTTGATGAAGGACATCTACAAAAAAAAACCCCTATAGCTAAAATCATACTTAACAGTGAGAAACTGGATGTTTCCCCCTGAGATCAGGAACAAGATAAAGACGTCTGCTCTCATTTTTATGTGGACAATATACTGAAATCCTAGCTAGTGCAATAACTGAAAAAGAAATCGAGCCTACAGTTTGGAAGTGGAGAAATGAAACTGTATTTATTTGCAAATGGCATGCTTGACTACATAGAAAATCCCTAAGGATTAACAAAAAAAAAATCCTGGAACTATTAGGTGAATTTAGCAAGGTCTCAGGATACAAGATCAGTATACAAAAGTTAATTTTTTACCTATACACCAGTGTTTTGGTCAGCTTGGGCTGCCATAACAAAATACCATTGACTGGGTGGCTTAAACAACAGAAACTTATTTCTCACAGTTAAGGAGACTGGAAATCTGAGATAAGGATGCCAACAGAGTCAAGTTCTGACAAGAGATCAATTTCTGCCTTGCAGATGGCTGCCTTCTTAGTTTAACCTCAGGTGAGAGAGAGAGAGAGAGAGAGAGAGAGAGAGAGAGAGAGAGGGAGGGAGGGAGGGAGGGGGAGAGAGAGAGAGAGAGAGAGAGGGAGGGAGGGAGGGAGGGGGGAGGGAGAATTCTCTAGTGTCTCTTCTCATAAGGACACTAATTCTGCTGGATCAAGACTCTGCCCTTATGACCTCATTTAACATTAATTTTCTCCATAGAAGTTCTATCTCCAAATAAGGTCTCCATGGGCATTGAGGCTTTAATACATGAATTTTCGAGGACACAAACATTCAGTTCATAACAATCAATAATGAAAAACTGAGATTTGAAATTTTTAAATATCATTTATAATAGAACCAAAATAATGAAATAGGTACAACTCTAACAAAATGTGCACAGAATATGCATGCAGAGAACTATACAATATTGATGAAAGAAATCCAAGACTCTCTAATTGATAAATGGAGAGATAGTCTATTCATGGATTGGAAGACTCACTTATATTGGAGGTCGGGGGGATCACAGGATCTAAAGTAACATGTGGCAAAAGATTTAACTATTACAAATGTGTGAAACAACCTCACTGAAGGAGGCAGGGGGAAAGAAGCTTACCTAAGTAACTTTGGAAATGAGTAGAGTCTCTAATTTTAAATGCAAAAGGAGCAGTGTGTAGGCACCGTACTCTGAGTTGATAAGGTTGCTTCTCATTCTGAAACTACTATAGATGTATAGTGGAATTGAACAATTAAGTGAATAAATGGCAGGTGGTTGGAGCCAGGTTTCTTACTGTTGGAGTGGGAGGTTCTATCAAGAGAAGGATAGAATTATCCCTGTGATAATGGATTAGAATCAAAGACATTGGTATGAATTCATGATTAACTTACAGATGGACACATATAGAAATATTTATAGATAGATATATATACATGGGTTAAGATATGCACATATTATTTCCTTGTTCTAGCAGCTGACATTGCCTAGAAGAAACAATACTTCTATAATAATGAGCACCCTAGTGCCCATAACTTGGTTTCTAATACTATGCTCCAATAAAAGGAACTTCTGGGAGAAGTGTTTGATTCTAGGACTGGAGCAGTTAATATACAAGATGACCCTAGAGCATCTTGTAGTGCCAGAAACTGAGGTAACGTTTATAAAACCCATAAAGGAATGTTAAGGAGACACAGGAGTCAACTGAACCAGCTTGTGGTTGGTAATGTTTCAGTTCAACATCTGAGATAAATCTAAATAGCTGTTGATACCGTTTAATTTTGCATATAAAATAAAAATGGAATTTTTGAGTGAAATATATACTAAACAATAATTTATTAGTAATAAAAAATAGTAACATGATTTACTAACAGAAATTATTGAATTGTCTGATAAAAATGAATAAAGATAGAAAGCTTAAGTATGCCTATAAAATTGAAAGAATCCAATATAATTCAAAATATCAAATAAACCTTTTGAAACATTGGATTTCTTCCAAATACCACTTATAAAGCAAGCATAGATACAGATACATAGATACAATGATAGATGATGATGATGGTGAAAGGTAGATTACGAGTGTATTTTCTGAAGTTTTTGTGTAGCAGAGTAAATACTATTTCTATATCAAAGAAATGTGGGGAATATTTTTAATGTACCTCTTTTTCCAGCTCAAACCTGCCCTCAACCTTCCCATAGTGATAGTTCTTAGTTATTTTGGAAGAACAACACAATAAGGCAGAAATTCTTTAACAGATAGAATCTTGGCAGAGAAACACTACCCACCAGAAGGCATAAGAATCCTGACCTGAAATCTTCTTGGAACACAGTAGGGGAACAAAGGAGGGAGGATTTCAGGTTATGTTTAAGCATGAATTATTGGTTAATAAATAATTTGACTGAGTTATTTTTGAATCGGCTAAATTAAGTTCTCAGCTATTAGAAACAATTGCTTGAGATTTTTTTTTAATAAAAGGTTGTTTCAGAATAATAAATACAGTATATTATTTTTCTGTCAGTCTTGAGGATTCAGCTACGTGAAAATGATAAATCACAGGTTTACATTTTATTCAGGTAACACAGTAGAAATCAAAGTTTAATTCCTGGGGTCTATGAGATTATTTTCTTCTCAATATGGGTGAATACACATATACCAGCAAATTTTGACAAGTACCGCATTAATCCATTTTTGAAAAGTATGGCTTTAAGATTTTGTTTTAACCATTCTGGTTGTTCTCTCCAGATGTTTTCTATTGTTCTCTACACAGCAAGCTGTATTTCCTCTTAAGAAAGGCCAGACACAGGGGAGTGGTAATGAACCGTAATCCTTAAACTAATATTTTATTTTTCTGTTTATTCTGTTTTATTTTTATGGAGGTCTGACACTTCAGAAGATCACTTGAAATACCATTATATTTAATCTTTTCTAACTTGTATATTTGTGTTATTTTAAAAACGCCACGCTTGATATTAATTTATTAATTTATCTTAGCTAAGGCCATGATAGAGAAAAGTACATTAAGAAAATTTTGAATGGCTTTATTCCATAAATAGAGTTGGGGGAGACATTTGATTCCTTCTTCCAGTCTTTCTCAGAGGAGGAAAACTGAACTTCAACAGTCTATAATTTGCTTTCAATACATGATTTAACATCATAAAAATCTACATTTGTTGTTGAATTTTTTTCTATCAGAAGTTGTTTAGTGTCCTTCCTCCTTTTAGACGTAAAGTGTTCATTCATTATATGTGTTTCCATTTATGAGCAGAATTCAACATTTTGTTAAAGCACTTATTGGACTCATGCTACAAAATTACTTGAATTAGGAGTAATAAAAAATACACAGTTCTTTATGTTTTTTCTATAAACATAGGCTTTGGTTTGCCGTTTGTTAACAATGGGCTTTCTTTTTATATTTAAGGGAAGAATAAATGCAACAGGCAATGGAGTAAAGGGCATATTTAAGAAATATGAAGCTTTAATAGTTATTTCTAAAACTGCATTGAAATTTGCAATTACTTTTTTGATAATGTACCTTTATGTCTTTATGTAAATTCTATTTCACTTTCCTACGCCCTTCTTACTGATACATGTTCAGAAAAAACATCCAACAAGTGTACATGAAAATAGGTTATATAACAAGACAGAAAATACAGAAAATACAGAAACTCACCACAAAATGGTTAAGAAAGAAAAGCACAAACCTAACTCTAAAATCAATCCCAGAAAGCTTGACAAAATTTTATGTGTCAAGTTTGTATTTTAAGAGTTTACTTTAATATAAATGGAAGTTAGAATTTTACTCACACTAAACTAGTATATACATATATATATTTTTAACAACTTTATTGGAGTATAATTGCTTTACAATGGTGTGTTAGTTTCTGCTTTATAACAAAGTGAATCAGCTATACAGATACATATATCCATATATTTCCTCCCTCTTGCGTCTCCCTGCCACACTCCATATAGCACCCCTCTAGGTGGTCATAAAGCACCAAGCTGGTCTCCCTGTGCTAAGCAGCTGCTTCCCACTAGCTATCTATTTTACATTTAGTAGTGTATATATGTCCATGCCACTCTCTCACTTTGTCCCAGCTTACCCTTCTCTCTCCCCATGTCCTCAGTCCATTCTCTACATCTGCATCTTTATTCCTGTCCTGCCCCTAGGTTCTTCAGAACCTTTTTTTTTAAGATTCCAAATATATTTCCTAGGATACGGTGTATGTTTTTCTCTTTCTGACTTACTTCACTCTGTATGACAGACTCTAGGTCCATCCACCTCACTACAAACAACTCAATTTCGTTTCTTTTTATGTGTGAGTAATATTCCACTGTATATATGTGCCACATCTTCTTTATCTATTCATCTGTCAATGGATACTTAGGTTGCTTCCATGCCCCCCTGGCTATTGTAAATAGAGCTGCAGTGAACACTGGGGTACATGACTCTTTTTGAATTATGGTTTTCTCAGGGTATATGCCCAGTAGTGGGATTGCTGGGTCGTATGGTAGTTCTGTTTTTAGTTTCTTAAGGAACCTGCATACTGTTCTCCATAGTGGCTGTATCAGTTTACATTCCCACCAACAGTGCAAGAGGGTTCCGTTTTCTCCACACCCTCTCCAGCACTTATTGTTTGTAGATATTTTGATGATGGCCATTCTGACTGGTGTGAGGTGATACTTCATTTTGTATCTTCATGTAGTTTTGATTTGCATTTTTGTAATTCATGTAGTTTTGATTTGCATTTCTCTAATGATAAGTGATGTTGAGCATCTTTTCATGGGTTTGTTGGCAATCTGTATATCTTCTTTGGAAAAATATATATTTAGGTCTTCTGCTCAGTTTTCGATTGGGTTGTTTGTTTTGTTGATATTGAGCTGCATGAGCTGCTTGTAAATTTTCGAGATTAATCCTTTGTCAGTTGCTTCGTTTGCAAATATTTTCTCCAATTTTGAGGGTGGTCTTTTCATCTTGTTTATGGTTTCCTTTACTATGCAAAAGCTTTTAAGTTTCATTAGGTCCCATTTGTTTATTTTTGTTTTTATTTCCATTTCTCTAGGAGATGGGTCAAAAAGGATTTTGCTGTGATTTATGTCATAGAGTGTTCTGCCTATATTTTCCTCTAAGAGTTTTATAGTGTGTCTGGCCTTACATTTAGGTCTTTAATCCATTTTGAGTTTGTTTTTGGGTATGGTGTTAGGGAGTATTCTAATTTCATTCTTTTACATGTAGCTGCCCAGTTTTCCCAGCACCACTTATTGGACATGCTGTCTTTTCTCCATTTTTTATTCTTGCTTCCTTTATCAAAAATAAGGTGACCATAGGTGCATGGGTTTACCTCTGGGCTTTCTATCCTGTTCCATTGATCTATATTTCTGTTTTTGTGCCAGTACCATACTGTCTTGATTAATGGAGCTTTGTAGTATAGTAGTCTGAAGTCCAGGAGCCTGATTCCTCCAGCTCCATTTTTCTTTCTCAAGATTGCTTTGGCTATTCAGGGTCTTTTGTGTTTCCATACAAATTGTGAAATTTTCTGTTCTAGTTCTGGGAAAAATGCCACTGGTAGTTTGATAGGGATTGCATTAAATCTGTAGATTGCTTTGAGTAGTACAGTCATTTTCACAATGTTGATTGTTCCAATCCAAGAACATGGTATATCTCTCCACCTGTTTGTATCATCTTTAATTTCCTTCCTCAATGTGTTATAGTTTTCTGCATACAGGTCTTTTGTATCCTTAGGTAGGTTTATTCCTAGGTATTTTATTCTCTTTGTTGCACTGGTAAATGGGAGTGTTTCCTTAATTTCTCTTTCATATTTTTCATCACCAATATATAGGAATGCAAGAAATTTCTGTGCATTAAATGGCATCCTGCTACTTTACCAAATTCATCGATTAGCTCTACTAGTTTTCTGGTAGCATCTTTAGGATTCTCTATGTATAGTACCATGTAATCTGCAAACAGTGACATATTTAATTCTTCTTTTCTGATTTGGATTCCTTTTATTTCTTTTTCTTCTCTGATTCCTGCAGCTAAAACTTCCAAAACTATGTTGAATAACAGTGGTTAGAGTGGACAACCTTGTCTTGTTCCTGATCTTAGAGGAAATGGTTTCAGTTTTTCACCATTGAGATTGATGTTGGCTGTGGGTTTGTCATTTATGGCCTTTATTATTTTGAGGTAAGTTCCCTCTATGCCTACTTTCTGGAGGGTTTTTATCATAAATGGGTGTTGAATTTTGTTGAAAGCTTTTTCTGCATCTATTGAGATGATTATATTGTTTTTCTCCTTCAGTTTGTTAATATGGCTTATCACATTGATTGACTTGCATATATTGAAGAATCCTTGCATTCCTGGGATAAACCCCACGTGATCATGGTGTATGATCCTTTTAATGTGCTATTGGATTCTGTATTTTTATCTCATTGCCCTTTTATGCCTTCTATATATCCTTATGCTTTTAAAAGCATTTTACTATAAACTATTATTAAAAAATTCAGAAAATATATTCTTATTTTTAGAAGACTGTTCCATTCTATATACAGTGTCATGCTTCACGACTTTTCACTTGACCTTTTTTTTTTGCGGTACGCGGGCCTCTCACTGCTGTGGCCTCTCCCATCGCGGAGCACAGGCTCCGGACGCGCAGGCTCACGGGCCCAGCGGCTCCACGGCATATGGGATCTTCCCGGACCGGGGCATGAACACGTGTCCCCTGCATCGGCAGGCGGACTCCCAACCACTGCACCACCAGGGAAGCCCTCACTTGACCTTTTAATATGAGCATTTTATATACTATTAAGTATTTTAAATTTATTTTGTGATAATTATTTAACATTACCTAGCTTCTGATGAGAGCTCTCTATTGTAAGTAATGCCGTAATTAATGCCCTTATGATATAAGCTTATACTTTCCTTTTTTGCCCAAAGGCCTTTCTGTATTTTGTCTGGTTGTGGCTTCAGCAATGCCTTCAATTCCATACACACTCCAGTGCCCTCCTTCCTGAGTAAACCTTCCTTCAACCATAGTTACTTTTCTGACTACTTTTTATCCCCGATCTTCATCCAATATTTCTAAAAGATTGCCTGCAAGTGCTGCTTATTCTTCATCACTTACCTACTTCACAGACTCTAACAAACTAAGGTCTTACTATGACCACTGCTCTTTTACTGAAACTGTGCTGTCAAACATCACAAATAACAAACTCATGTATTTTCAACTCTGTAACATGTAAAATTGCTAATTAAAACCCCACCACCTCTCTCTCAAAATTCTGTTCCCTTGGATTTTATGACTTTGTTAAAAAGATGTTTTTTCACTTGTCAGTGACTAAAAACTCCACTGAAGACTGTTTAGTCTCCACTGAAGACTAAAAAGTGACATGAATCTGTTCACATAATGGAAATGTGTAGATTATATAGCTTTAGGTACTACTGAACACAGGGCTCAAGTAATAACAGGAAACTTCCTCTCACTTTTTACTTTGGCTTCATTCAAGTGGGATCTTTCCTTGTAGTGGTAATTTGTCTAGCAGCAGCTCCATACTCATGCTTTATCCTCACAGCAATTCCAGAACAAAAGAGCCTCTCTCCTTATTGCTCCATCAAATTTCCGTAATACAGTCTCATTGGCCTGCTTTCATTCACATGCATATCTTTAAAGCTATCATGATGCCTGGAAACTATTGATTCACAACTATATTCATCAAAATATATTATACCTTATATATGGTATACATAATACTTATGAAATATATACTATGTTATATATTATTTTGTTAAAAAAGATATAAACATGTATAATTAGCCCTATATTGCTTTATTCATTGTCCTACTCGAGGTTCCATAACTCTCATCAGGAATATTACACCATTCCATTGGTTGGTTTTCTTGACACTTTGTCCTACTGTGCATTTCTACTATGATACCCTTCCTAAAGCACCATTTTAAACATGTCACTCTTAAGGGTGACATGTTTAAATTTTCAAGGGTTTCTCATTGACTATTAAAGTCTACTTGACTTAAACTGTCATTTAGATCTTTCATAACATGCCCTTAAGTGATTGTCCAGTATTTAATCATAACCTCCAGCTTCCACTTGTGACTTTTGTGTGAAGTTGTTTTTCTTCTAATCCAAATTAAAACAAAGATACTCCAAGTGACTTTTAGCAAGATTCTTGACCTTTCAGCGCTTTTGTAGTGGGGACAAATAAAAGTGTAGCTCTTCATATTGTTTGATAGGTTGTATTGTTGAATTTCTCAGTGCTAAGAATTTTGGAGTCCTCAAATTAAAAACATTTTGTGAGTGCAGAGTGTTGTGTCCAAGGAGCGAAAAATAACTGTAGGTTAATAAGTACTGTAGGTTTCTAACTGAAAAACCTGGGTGTCATCTCACAAACAACATTCATTGTTGTGTTTTAATTTACGACATGAACTGCTGGCTTCGGCAGCACATATACTAAAATAATTTACTATATGGAATTAAGCTTTTATTCTTTACCTGTAAAGTATCCTTACAAGTTTAATGCCACCATACTGTGCTGTCCATTTAGACAGGGGTATTTCCATTAAAAACCATATACAGTTTAATCAGTCCTCTTCAGCAAGCTCTGAATTGTCTTATGGTATTCATCACAATATAGCTAAATAAATTCATTGTGAAAAGATAAAACACCAACTGGGGTTTTTGTGTTATTCCAATTCTAAAGAAGCTCTATTTTTCTAGCTTTGCTTTTTCAGTGAGTTTGGCAATGTGTTTCCAGTTCACATCCTAAAATAAATTACAACATGAACCCTGAAAACACATCTTTGATTTATACACAGAAAACCTACTTATTTTATTAAGTTTACTTGTAAAGAATATCTTTCTTGGACCTGAGAAGCTGAGTTGTGCATTCCAGAGGAACACTCTTATTGTATACAGATAATGATGCCTAACTACCTATAGGGGCAACATTATCATCAGTGACTTTGTTACCTCTCTGGTACCATAGAAACTCACATAAACATAACCTCTTCTCTCACAGCTCAGTCCGCTCTTCTTGGCTACTCTACATTGGAAGAAGAAATCTATGAATTTTTGACACTTTCTCAGATATCTGTGACTTATGTTCCAGGATACTTTCTTTCTACCTGTATTTTTCATACTTCTAGAATACTTTATCTGCTCAAGCCAGATTGGTCTCCCCTCTCTAAATATACTACCCACTTTAGATAATTTAAAATTACTACTTTCAACTGATTACTGTAATAATAAGAGTAAAATCTGCTATTATTATTTTTACTATAATGATTGTTATCAGATCACGTAGCATAGGAGAATGGTTAACAGCACAGTGTATAGAAACAAACTGCGGCTGGCTTCCCTGGTGGCACCGTGGTTGAGAGTCTGCCTGCCGATGTGGGGGACACGGGTTCGTGCCCCGGTCCGGGAGGATCCCACATGCCGCGGAGCGGCTGGGCCCGTGAGCCATGGCCGCTGGGCCTGCGCGTCTGGAGCCTGTGCTCCGCAACGGGAGAGGCCACAACAGTGAGAGGCCCGCGTACCGCAAAAAAGAAACAAACTGCCTAGAACTGAAGGCTGGCTCCACCAAGTATTTGCTATATAATATTGATAATGTTACTTAAACTTTCTAAGCCTCAGTTATTTTCTTCTCTAAAAAACAAAAATTTACAACATGGAATTTTTTTTTTTTTTTTTTTGCGGTACGCGGGCCTCTCACTGTTGTGGCCTCTCCCGTTGCGGAGCACAGGCTCCGGACGTGCAAGCCCAGCGGCCATGGCTCACAGGCCCAGCCGCTCCGCGGCATGTGGGATCCTCCCGGATCAGGGCACGAACCCTCGTCTCCCGCATCAGCAGGCGGACTCTCAACCACTACGCCACCAGGGAAGCCCCTACAACATGGAATTTTAATAATCAAATGAAGACACATATGTTAGGGAACCTTCAGAGTGTCTTGTTCATGTTAAGAACACACTAAGTCTTATTTATATAGCTCAATTTACTCATTGCATTTAACATAAAGCCCTCCTAAGACCTCCAGGTTTGTGAGAAAAAAAATGTAGCTTTCTAATCTTGGGTGACTGGCTCAGGAGTAGCATGGAACAGTCCAGATTTAACCCTAGCCATTGTGATTTCAAATCTTATTCTTTTCCCATGCTGACTATATCCCCTCATTATTTATAATAGCTAGCCAAAGGAAGGATATCGATAGATAGAGATTATAAGCTTTAAGGCCACTTTTTGGTTTCTATTTTCTAAGTGAAAAGCTAAGGAGGCATCTGTATATATTGGTATCTATATGTCTAAGAAATTCAACTGTACTGGATGCTGTGTTACATCATTCCAGTCCCCATTCATGACTGAAATATATATTCTGCAAACTGCTGACAGTGCTTCAAACTGACAGCCTCCAGCTGTCATCCTTCTTCAAAAATGGCCCTTGATTTGAGAGAGCCCAGTGTCATACCCTATGCCCCCAGGAAAGCTTGCATCCAATGACTGATCCACCCTTATGTATAAATGTCCACTCCCTGCACACAATGCAGGGTGACTTTAAGAGTCAGTCCAGCTTCATAGCTTCTCCATCTCAGCCCAGTTTCTCACTCTGCCCCATCTGATTCCCTTTCTTTTTCTTCCCAAGAGCACTCTAGGACACCCAACCTGCAACAGTAACAAATACTCTTCTTAGCAACGCTAAAACCATTAAGGAATCAGACTGATTAAGTAAGAGCATAATTTATTCCCCTCAAACGGTATGGAGACACATCTTCAAAGTTGTGGAGAATAAAATCATTTTTAGTTGGTCATGATTAACTTTTATTTTAAAGTAAAAAATTTAAAAGCAGCCGCATAGCACAGGGATATCAGCTCAGTGCTTTGTGACCACCTGGAGGGGTGGGATAGGGAGGGTGGGAGGGAGGGAGACGCAAGAGGGAAGAGATATGGGAACATATGTATATGTATAACTGATTCACTTTGTTATAAAGCAGAAACTAACACACCATTGTAAAGCAATTATACCCCAATAAAGATGTTAAAAAAAAAAAAAAAAAATTCAAGGATGTCAGTGGTCCTCCCAAGTAGTAAACACAAGAATTTGGGGGGGAAATTTGGTTGCAGTTTCAGATTGTTTTCTCCAGAAAAATCGAAGAAAGTATAAAATCAATTAAATTTTTTTCAGGAAAAATAAAACAAAAATGTGGATGTAAAAAAAAAAATCATAGGACAATCATTATACCAATAAACCATCTTACACTTTATAATATCTTTATAAATTGCAAAGTTATTTCACTGGCATTGCCAAAAGTATATGCAGAAGTTACTTTGAGTTTTTTAAAAGAAGGGGTTATTTTCCATCTTGTTACAGAGGCTTTTTCAGGGTCTTTCTTGCACTGGGCACTGCGCTTGGCACCTTTCTCGTTCATGACTGTCATCCCCAAGAGTTAATCTGGTGCCTCAAAGATCATTCAGGCTGTTGAAAACTACTTCTTCATGTATAAGTGAGTAATGACAGCCCCTGGCAACATGACATCTGAACTTAACTGCCAGTTCTGTCATGTGTAGGAGTTGTGGAAATTTCTCTTAACCTTTCTGTTCTGAAGTATGGTTAGCTGTAAATTAAGACTGAAAATAATAATAGTTATATCACAACATGTGTGAAGATACTTCAGTAAGACAGTTTATGAAAAGAATATAAATAATAACAGTACAAATTCTGTATTCATCCTTATTCATGTGATATACAATAAAATACTAAATTGCATACTATTAAATGTTTATCAAGATGGCCTTAATGTTCCCCTCAGCTAGCTTATATTGCAGACAGGCTTCTTCCTGACTCTATTCCCCTCTCCTTCTTTTTCTTAGGAAATTTACTTAAGAAAAATTTGTAATTGAAAACACTTTTTCATTCTCTTTAAGATGTAAATCTTTAAAAAAATTCTCTTGCCAGTTTTATCACCCAGGGCTATCTTTTTCAAGGACCTAGGGACCATTTCTTTGAAATGTAACCATCAAGGAATACAGGGCTCCTGTCCCCCAGTCTCTGTGGGAAGGTAGGAGCCTAAATGAGATGGGACCCTTGCTCCAGGCGGTAAAACTACTGCCTGTCATGAAGATATGAGAAAGCTTACTATTCCTGTGGGAAAGCCAATTAGTAAACACAGATGGCCCATGACCTCTATCTCACTCCAATGTTTAAAAAGCCTCCCAGCTTTGTTTCAGTACAGTTAAGACCGAGGTCTGGCCTCTCTCTCCTATTGCAATAGCCCTGAATAAAGTTTTCCTTCCCTATTTAACTTTGACTGATGCAATATTGTACTTTGACCTACCAACTAAAATTTATTTCCAAAAGCTATCCTTTCTGAAATGTTTTAATATGTGTAAGGGAAAAAAATCAGAAGGATAAGATATGTAGTGGAGGAATCATATGACAGCCTTAAAAGAAGGTAGAAACTAGTTGAAAAATATTTTTATCAAACAGTCTGTTACCCATGAAGTTACAGAGATGGAGAGGTTAAAGCACTCTCAGAAATTATTGTACCTCAGGAAACCACAATTTTTTGCTAAGAGTTTCAGATTAAGAATACACATGCTCTGGGGCTGCCCTGGTGGCGCAGTGGTTGAGAGTCCACCTGCCCATGCAGGGGATATGGGTTCGTGCCCCAGTCCGGGAGGATCCCACAGGCTGCGCGGAGCGGCTGGGCCCATGAGCCATGGCCGCTGAGCCCGCGCATCCAGAGCCTGTGCTCCGCAACGGGAGAGGCCACAACAGTGGGAGGCCCGTGTACCGCAAAAAAAAAAAAAAGTAAAGAATACACATGCTCAGTGTTCCCATGGTCATATTTTTCCCCAGACATATTTAGAAAAATAAATAATGAAAAGGAAGTAGTATTCCCCTCCCAAATTGTACAAATGTCAAAAAATATAGCCACCCTCCTGAGTGTTACTGTGCCTTGCTGTCTAACCCAGGCAGAATCATCATTCCTTTTGTAAAAACACACTAAAAATAATGTATGAAGAACAGGAGGGACCCTTTCATACTCCTGGTGATGAATCAACACCACGATGGTCCCCATACTCAGCTACCTATTCTCAGCAACGTCAAGTAAATTGAACAATTATATAGAGGATGCCAAGAATTAATTAATAACCTCTAGAAAGGGTAGTTACTTTTAAGTCATGCTACAAAGTCACTGCAATTTGCAAGAAGGCTAAGAAGAATCATCTCACTATAAATATTCATATGTATAATTATGTCCTGCTTCCCAAACATTGGCACTGTTTGAGAAACTGACATTAAGAAGCTTATTAAAAATAAGTTTTGTTATAATTATTGCAAAAGTAATGCTTATATGTAACAAAAAAAGAACAAAAAGTAGGAATCTAAAACCATCTATACACCCACAATTTAGTGATAATGACTATAAATATCTCTGTAAAATTTACTTCCATGTATGTGTAGAATATTTAGCATAGTTTAAGGTTTTAGCTCATACTGTAACGTAGGGATGGTTGTAACTACTATACCAATATTAGTTTATTTAATGCTCAGAATAGCCCTATAAAGTGGGCACTATTCCTATGCACATTTTACAGTTAAGGAAACAGGCACAGAAAAGTTAAGTGATTTGCTCAAGGTCACAGAGTTAGTAAGTGATCAAGCCAGACTGTGGTTAGTTAATGTGGCCTCATGGCCCATGGTTGTATACAACCTAACGTCTATAACCAAATACTTATTTTGAAAAAAATGTGGTTTGCCAAAGTTTTTCACTATTATATACAATTTAATGGTGAATTTCTTATAGTTACATTTTTTTGCATACTTTTCCAACTATCACCTTAGATAAATTTGTAGAAGATTGGTTAGTTGAAGAGCATGCCTATTTTAGAAACTGATACATATTGTCAAATTTCCCTCAATAGTGATTACCAATGTTATTCCATTTATACTGTAACAAAGAGTTCATTTTCGCCTTCTCACAATGGACTGTTTTCTACTCTACCCTCATTCCACTGTATCTGACAACTTAGACCAAGGCAACACCTATCGGATATATAAATTACATTATAATTGTTCCTTATTTATTAGTAAAAAGATGCTATATAGCAACAATTGCACAAACCTCATTTTCTAGTTATTTCTCCCAGGGCTTTGAAAAGAACTCTTAAGTTTATGTTAGTTTAATTACATTAATTTTATTAATTCAGAACATAGTAGGTACAGGCTACTCTGCTAGGTACAGTCAATAATGGAAAGATAAATAATGTTGTTTCTTCCCTTAATTAGCTTGCTGTGTAAGAGAAAGTTATACACGTAAACAGCTAAAGAATAAGGCAGAGTAAAGATTTTGTTAATTATAATACAAGCCGAGTACTATTATATTACAGAGGGGTTAATAGAAACATGCCATTAATTCTGATTGAAGTGGTCCAGACGCCTTCACTGTGGGTTACCTTTAGAGTTGAGACCTAAAGAGACAGAACATTTGGGTAGATGTACACAAGGTTGAAGGACATACCTGAGTCAGTGAACGTGAAGAAGCAAGCCCCACACACATAAAAGTGTATAATGTTTTCTGTTTTATATTATGAACTGAGGGCATTTAGTGGGAGGTGGACTTGATTTTTCCAGCTATAAATACAAATTTTATCATCTATTTATGTGAACAAATTGTTCTATCAGCTTTCTAATCAACACTGCGCCCAAGAAGACCAGGCATTTCCATTGATAAAATTTGCTGCACACACCCCCAAAAATATAAGCTAGTCATTAAAAAGAAAGTGTTTATTAATCACTTGCTTTGTGCTCAGCACTGTTCTAGGCACTGGCAAAAGAGTGATCTGCTCAGACCCTTCTTTCTGGGACCTTATATTCTAGGGGTGGGAGATAAAAAAAATAAGCAAATATGTCAAAAAGATTACTAGTAAGAGCTGAATGATGAAAATATAACCAGCAGTTGAAATAGATAAGATGCAGCCAGCCAGGCAAAGATCTGGGGAGCATATTACATACAAGATTAGAAAGAATCTGTGGTCAGGAGGTAACTGTCACAAAAGGAGAAGGCTAGATATTTTGACAGAGACAACTGCTACCTTCAGTCTATTAGTCTAAATGAGCATCACCTTTAGCCTCCTTTGCACGATTGTTTGATACCTCTTCATTCATTTTTAGTTTTTGTTTGCTTAGGGAGTGTGTTCAGCAAATTGAAAAAAAAAGTATCATTTCATATTTTATTCACATGTGCTGAAGAGTTACTGGAATTCTTCCCCAGTCATTAAATACCATCTACCTTATCCCTAGATGCCCAGTAATCAAAACTTATTGTCCCTCTTCATCCTGCCTTTCCAATCTAGCCACACATTCTAGCCTCTGCCTTATTCAGTCAGGTCATGTAAGGGTTCCAAAATTCTTTAAGTATTACACTCAAAATGTCAGATAGAGTTTGTTTTCAGGATTATTTTTTCCTTGAGAAATGACTATAAAATGAGGTTTCCCATCAAAATCCACCTTTTATCCTGTATCCAAAATTGGAGTTGCTCTCTTCAACATAATTTCAACTCAATTTGATATATATTGATATTAATCAGTAGCTTGATGCATTCTTTTCACTTCTTTTCCTTTTATCCTAGGTTATTAAATATTTTTTAGAATACATATTGTATAATATTAATATAAAACTATATTTTAAAGTTTTCTTTAATGCATTTTTATTTATCTAAATATAATAATAATGCATGGAATTTATATATATTGTTATTAACTATTTTGAATATTTTTTTTACCCTATGGGTCCTTAGCTATATACTGCTGTCATCACCATATATGACCATGGAATAAGTCTAGTATTTAAAATTTAGGAATTATGGTGGGGACTTGTACCCAATTTGCATCAATATTCCCCTTGAGGAAAAGAGACAAATTAGCTAACTATTTCTCAAAAACCTCATTGTACATCAACCTTTGCCACTTGAAACTATGTTTCCTAAATTTTTGAAATACTCTTGCCAGTGTGAAAAAATGAATACTAAACGTTTGTGCTTGTCTAGCTTGGGGAAGGAAGTTCTTTGGGGTTTTCAGGTTGTTTGGAGATTGTCACTTGATGCATTGCTTTAATCATTTTGCTGTTTTAATCAATGTGCACATGTGCTCAGAGAGATCTGACGAACATAATATAATGAACGCCAAAAATAACAAGCAGGAAAGCCTCTGGGTCCTTGCCAATTCCAAAATATAATGTAATCTCTGAACCAAATGAAAGTGTCCCTGGTCCAATTTGTTCAAGGGAACATGATCAATTTATCTCCTCCCACAGAGAAATGAAGGGAAAGAAAATGTAAAGGCAGTTGAAGCCTCAAATATATTCAGAGATGCTCTGATGTGTCAAATAAATGTCACTTTCACCTGAGGAAAAAATTTTAGAAATAAAGGTTTCAGAGATACACAGAAGTGTCTTTTTAGGTAGTGTTCTAAAGGAAAACAAAAATACGTTTAGGCATCTAGAAGTGAATAAACCATGGTAGAATCTAGTTTTTAAAGTTTTTATTCAAATGACATATATAATTGCTCTAATGGTTATGATACTAATTACCATTTTTTATGTTTGCCAAGTGGCAGGCAGAACATTAAAAATGTTACCCCATTGGGATACAATGTACAGCATGGTGATTATAGTTAATAATGCCATATTGCATATTTGAAAGTTACTAAGAGAGTAGATCATAAAGGACTTCATCTCAAGAAAAAAAAATAAGAAAAAAAAATTATAACTATGTATGGTGACAGATATTAGGCAAAATTATTGAGGTGATCATTTTGTCATGTATACAAATATTGAATCATTATGTTGTACACCCAAAACTAATATAATGTTTTGTGTCAATTATACCTCAATAAAAATGATGAGAAATTAAAAAACTATTCCTCCATTTTAATCTACACAAGAATCTGAGAGGAGAGGTGGTTCTTATTATCTCCATTTGTAAAAACGAGCAAACTGAAACTTAGAAATTTTAATCAACAGAAATAGAACTAAAACAAACAAAAAACTGTTCAATTAAGCTCTCAGGTCCTTTCCTATTTTAAGAAAGCCTTTCATTATTCTAATGTTGTGTGTGTGTGTGTGTGTGTGTGTGTGTGTGTGTGTGTGAAATAATGTTTTAACAGGAGACCCAGATACTTCATCTTCAGGCCTTCCACAGTCCTCACTTTCTTCCTTCTCCCTACTTTACATGGTATACCCCAATCTGACAGGTCTTTAAACTTCCCTGGATTTTTGTACTTTCATCTTATTTGCTTATTCATTCTTACCAGAACAATATTCGTTTGTTCCTCTTCTCTACCTTTGTGCCTATTTCTGTCTTTAATGATTGGTTCAAGGATCCTATTTTTATTAAATCTTTCCTGGACTCTCCCAGTCTCTTACGGGATTCCCTGGGTATTTATGATGTGTTGTAACCGAGATTTTCTTTACTATACACCCCTGGGTTCTTTAATGGTGATGACTTTCTTTTTTTCATCTCCATAACCACATCATCTAGTTAATTCCAAATGTATAAATAAAAATAAATGAATTATTTTCTCTCTTATTGCTTTACTTTGTCTCTCAACAGAAAACCTATTAGGTTAAAGCAGAGAATAAAAAAGGAAAACATTTCTAACTATTACTAATAAGAATGCATTATGTTTGCCTTTCTCTTTTAAAACAATGAATACTTGGTGCTGGCACACATCTAAATCAACTGAAATGTTATTTTGTACTTATTTCAAAGTTGTGTGAATAGAGTGGTTGCATTATATATAATGATTTGGAGACCCTCTTTTTCTTCCGGTCTTCAGTACTCATGCTTCTAATTTTAGTACATATATAAGTTAGTTTTCTGAAATTATTTTAAAATAAAGCATTATTTTCAATTTTTAAGGAGATTGGGAAAGAATTCAGGAAGAAGTAATTTTTTATGAAAGATAAATTCAACAATAGAAAAACGACAAACCCAGTTTAAAAATGGACAAAAGTCCTGAACATAGAGAAGATAGAGAAGATACACAACTTGCAAATAACCATGTGAAAGGATGTTCAATATCAGATGTCATTAAGGAATTGTTAAGTCAAAACAACAAGAAACCACTACGCAAGTATTAGAATGGCCAAAATCCAAAGCATTCACAACACAAATGCTGGCAAAGATGTGGCACAAAAGGAACTCATTCATTAATGATGAGAATGTACCATTTTTAGCTATTTTGGAAGATAGTTTGTTAGTTTCTTAGGAAACTAAAACTACTCTTACCATATGATCCAACAATCACGTTCCTTAGTATTTACCCAAATGAGGTTTAAAACTCATATCCACACAGAAATCTACAAATAGATGTGTATAGCTGCTTTATTCACCCTTGAACTACATACAGATGGAATAAATCCAAGTCAGCACAGCAAAGGCATTGATCGCTAAACTGCAACTTGAAGCACTGCTCAAACTTCAGACTAACCTGTGAACCATGTATGCTCAGAAAGAATGTTTTGCTACATTCAGACCAATGTAGCAAAGACAAAGAATTGATGTGCTATTTGAACTGCTGCCCACAAGAGGTGAGACAAAACTTAACAGTCCAAAAGTACCTGCATTGATAAACTGCTGAAACAAAAACAAGATTCTCCAGAAGATTTTCAAATGGAACCAGAGTTTACACAACAAAGGATTCAAAATTTCCAGGATATAACCCCAAATTATGCAACATACAATAATCCAGGGAAATGTGGCCAATTCTCAAGTAGAAAGAAAATTGGGATATATTGCTGTTGACTGAATGTGTCCCTTCAAAATTCACATGTCGAAACCTCACCCCCAATGTGATGGTTTTAAAGGGGGCCCTTGGGGAGGTAATTAGGATTAGATGAGATTTTGAGGGTGGAGCCCTCATGAATAGGATTAGTGCCCTTATAAGAGTCACAGGCGAGTTTGTTTTCCTCTCTTTCTTCCCCATGTAGGAACAAAGGAGAAGATGGCCTTCTACAAACCAGGAAGTGGGCTCTCACCAGACATCAAGTATTCTAGTGCCTTGATCTTTAAACTCTCAAATTCCAGAACTATAAGAAATTTTTATTGCTTAAACAATCCAATCTATGGTACTTTGTTATATAGCATCTTGAACTAAGATGTCAACTCCAAGATGATCCAAATGTTGAAATTATCAGATAAATATTTAAATCAGTTTTTATAACTCACCAACATGAATCAAAGGGAATTACATGAAGCACTTTCAATAACTGGAATACTCAGGAGAGAAATAGAAACTATAGAAAAGAACCAAATGGAAATTTCAGTACTGAAAATTAAAATTTCTGAAATTTAAAGAAAATATGAAATATCAAGAATAGAATATAGGCATCAGAACAAATACATAGTGATCTTAAAAATAAGTCAATAGAAATTACACAGTCTGAAAAAAAAGAGAAACACAATTTCAATAAAATGAACACAGCTGCAGGAACCTGGGGTAAAGTATTACCAAAAGAACTAACAAATGTGTATTGGAATACTAGAATGAAAGGAGAAAGAGATTGGGGCATAAAAAATACCCAGTGAAATACCCTTCAAGAACAAAAGCATTCTCAAATGAAAGAAAACTAAGAATTCAGCAACATCGTAACTGCTCCATAGGAATTGCTAAAGAAAGTCCTTCACACTGAAGAGAGATGACAGACACCAGATGGAAATATGGATCTTTGAGGATGCAGTAACAATAGTGGTAAATATCTGAGTAAATATACTTAAAAAAACTATTTTCCTCTTAAGTTATTTAAAATATATGAGACTGGGACTTCACTGGTGGCACAGTGGTTAAGAATCTGCCTGCTAATGGAGGGGACATGGGTTCAAACCCTGGCTCGGGAAGATCTCACATACCACGGACCAACTAAGCCTGTGCACCACAACTACTGAGCCCGTGCTCTAGAGCCCACGAGCCACAACTACTGAGCCCAAGTGACACAACTACTGAAGCCCATGCACCTAGAGCCTGTGCTCCACAACAAGGGAAGCCACCACAATGAGAAGTCCATGCACTGCAATGAAGAGTAGCCCCTGCTGTCCACAACTAGAGAAAGCCTACGTGCAAAAACGAAGACCCAATGCAGGTATAAATAAATAAATATAAAATATGTGACTGCTTACATCAATAACATTGTCTGGTATGATTCTGAATATAGGGATGTAATGTACATCACTCCTCTAGCATAAAGGTCATTGGAGAAGTCATTAAAGGTATAATACCTGTAAGTTTGCAAGGTATTTTATATCCAGTGTTACTATATTAGTTCTAAGTTAATTGTGAAAGTTTCTGTTATAATTCCTAAGGCAAATACACACACACACATACTGATGTGCACATGCTCTCACACAAACACACTAGAAATACACCAAAAGTCAAGATAAATTAAAATGGGATAACAGTGACAATAACAGATAATCCAAAAGAGGGCATGCAAGGGGGAATGAGGAACAAAAGGAAAGGGAGCAAACATAAAACAAATAATAAATTGGTAGACCAATGCAACCATATTGATCATTACATTAAATGTTAATAGCCTGACCACTATAATTGTAAAGAAATACTGATAGAATGAATAAAAATCATGACCAATCAAATGTTGCCTTTAGGAGAAAAATTTTAATAAGACACAGATAAGCTGAAAGTAAATGGATGGACAAATAAACACCATGAAAACACTAAGGATAAGAACACTGAGCTAACAATTTCAGTATCAGGTGAATTCATGACAAAGCTTATTACCAGGGATATATATTAGCCTTACATAAGGATTAAAGAGGCAATTCATTAGGAAGACATAACAATTATAAATGTATACACATCTAATAACAGCGCCTCAAAAATACATGAAGAAAACTGAGAACATTAAGGGGAGAAATAGACAACTGCACAAGTATGGTATAAGTCATTGAGACCTGTGTCTCAGTAGTTGATATAATGCCTGGATAAAATATCAGTAAAAACACAGAAGCTCAGAATCAACCAGCTGAATCTAACTGACATTTATAGGACACTACAACCTACAATAGCAGAATACACATTCTTTCTAAGTTTACATGCTACAGTCAACTAGACACACAATATGTAGGATCATAAACAAGTCAATAAAATGTAAATTGATCTAAAATCATATAGTGTATTAGATAGCTGGGGAAATGGGAAAATATTGGCCAAAGGGTACAAACTTCCAGTTCTAAGATTAACAAGTTCTATGGATCTAAAGCACAGCATGGTGATAACAGCAAATAACACTGTATTATACAGTTGACCTGCAAACAACACAGAGGTTAGGAGCATAGACCCTCCACACAGTCAAAAATCTGCATATAACTTATAGGTGGCCCTCCGTATACTTGGTTCCTTCAAATATGTGGTTGCTCCATATTCAAGAATCCATATCCGCAGATTCAATCAACCTCCAACGGTATAGTACTGTAGTATTTACCATTGAAAAAAAAATCCACATACAAGTGGACCCCTGTAATTCAAACCTGTGTTTCTTCAAGGGTCAACTGTATACTTGAAAGTTGGTAAGAGAGCAGATCTTAAATGTTCTCACCCAAAAAGGAAATGGTAATTATGTGACAGGATGGTGGTGTTAGCTAATGCTATGGTGGTAATCATTTTGCAATATATAAATGTATCAAATCAACACTTTGTATACCTTAAACTTACACAAGGTTATATGTCATTTATATCTCAATAAAGCTGGGGAAAAAAACAGAATAAATGACAATTAGACCAAGTTTTTAAAAAGGAAAGTAATATCATAGGAAAATCTCAAATTCCTGGAAATTAAATTTTGTTGAATACTATATGCACCAAATACAGAACAGAACTTTGCATTAAATTACAATTATCCTATTTTGATTGTGTCATCTCTAGCATTGTTATCTGTGTAATTTTTTTGTACAAATTATATTCTAATGTAGCCCAGACTATACACAGGAAACACAAGCAAAGGGGGCTAGTTTTTAGCTACCATATCTAAAATAAGTGGAGAGTAATGTAGATACACAATATAGTTACTTATTCTAAGTAGTCTAAAGTTTGAACCTCAGAGTCAGCTTCTGGGAGCCAAATTAGAGAGAAAGGACCAAATTCTCCCCGATAGCTTCATCAGATCCTTTTCATTGTTGGGCCCGACTGTTGGTCTGAAAACAAAATTTAATCCTTTTATAATATATCCCTTTTAAAAATCAAATGTCATTCATTTAAAGTCTGATATCACTTTCTATAAATACGATAAATCTAATATATTGAGTGCTCAATATCAGATATTTAAATGGGTTCTAGATTTTAATTACATAAAAAGTATTATCAACACCTATACAAAATTTATTTTTGTGAACATTTTCTTAATTATTAGCTCCTTGTTATCTTATGATCTATTTTCAGCCTTTCTTGGAAAACCCTTTCTATTTTCTACTCACCATGCTTTTTCTCCTGTTTTTCATTTCAAGTACGGAAACAAGAGTATAATTATTTATGCAAAAGTTTATCCAAGTGATCTTCACTGGGGACATGTGTTACCACTCACATATTTTATAATAAGAAAAGTTCAAGCTGATTTATTGGACATTCTTAAAGCAAAAATTACACTGGGCAATGTTAAACAGGCAAGATCAAATTTATTCTAGGCAATAGGGGAGAGAGACCAGAATGAATTCTGAACTCAGTTCCACTGAAAGAAAAGAGGAGAGTTTTTAAGAGCTGGGTAAGGGGCATTGTAGTTCTTCAGTGTTTGCTAATTGGCTGTACCCAAAGGAAAAGTAAACTTTCTCCTTCCTTCAGAACAGGTGGTAGTTTTACAAGTTGGGGCAAGGCTCCTTTCTCAGTTAGGCTCCTACCCTCCCACAGAGACTGGGGAACAGGGGCCCTATTTTCCTTGATGATTACATTTCAGAGAAATGGCTCCCAGGTCCTTGAGAAAAACAGCCCCTGGTGGTAAAACTGGCAAGAGGAATTTATACATGTATGCATGTATGTATGTATTTGAGATATAATGGTCATAACATTATATTAGTTCCAGGTGTACAATGTAATAGTTTTACATTTGTATATATTGCAAAATGATCATCAAAATAAGTCCAGTTAATACCTGTCACCATATGTAGTTACAGTTTTTTTTCCTTGTGGTAAGAACTTTCAAGATCCATTTTCATAGCTACTTTCAAATACAAAATACAGTATTGTTAACTATAGTCACCATGCTGTACATTATATCCCTATGACTTATTCATTATGTAAGTGGAAATCTGCACCTTTGGACCCCCTTCACTCATTTTGCCTACCCACAGCCCTCTGCCTCAGGCAACCGCCAATCTGTTCTCTACATCCATGAGCTTGCTTTTGTTTGCTTTTTAGGATTCCAAATATAAGTGAGATCATGTGATATTTACCTTTTTCTGTCTGACATATTCCACTTAGCGTAATGCTCTCAAGGTCCATCCATGTTGTCTCAAATGGCAGGATTTCATTATTTTTTAATGACTGAATTTTATTGTACAATATATATATATTTTTTAATTTTATCACTTTTTTAAAAATCCATTCATCTATTGATGGATGTTTAGATTGTTTCCATGTCTTGGTTATTGTAAGTAATGTTACAATGAACACTGGGGTGCAGATATCTTTTTGAATATGTGTTTTTTTTTTTTTTCTTCAGATAAATCCTGGAAGTGGAATTGCTGGATCATGCAAGAAGCTTTTTGAAATATTTAAATTCTCAAAGGGGCAGAGAAAGAAATTACAGTTACAAGTTTTCTAAAGTAAATGTTCTAGGAAAAGAGAGGGGAGGGACCTCTGTGGTTAGGCCATCTTGAGTCCTTAAGGGTCAGGGTGAGGGGAAAGTCAGGAGCCCACAGGCAAGAAGCATCCTATCTAGTTTTCAGTCAAGATGAAGAAAAGGTTAAGGTCTTGTTGTCCAGTATCAACTGTTAAACAATTTCAGATTCAATGATGAATAAATTTAGCATTTCAGGATTCTTGGAGTTCAGATTTAATGACTGCAGTGGGTTAAACTAGAGAGGAAGGAGTGAAATTTTCACTTCTTTATAGCAATTGGATGATATAAATTATTACTTTTTTAAGTTTTGAGGTAAAATAATTTAATTACTATAATTAATAATTTTTATATATAAAATTCATGGAAGATGCCATCACACACTTTTTGCAGATAATAATGCTAATGGAAGTAACCTAAGTTAGCACAATGCCTGTAAGAATTTCACATTTCACAGAGTGCTTGCATTCTGAAAGAATTTGATTTAACTTGGTTAGCAATTTGAAAATATAAAAATTGTACTATAGATAATATTGCTGGAAGACCCCCTTCTACATTTTGATACCCCTTTTTCTTAAAAGGATGTTGGTATTAAGAACACTTTTCCATTTTTTTTCCAGTAGGCTATATCAACACATGGCAAGTACATAGTTTATCTGATCAGGTTTTTTTAAGAACCATCAATGCAAATAAATATTACAAGAGGAAAAGTTAGGCGATGCATATGCAGATCCAAATTCAAAGTAATCATTTCCAATTACCTGCTATGTTTAAAATATTGTAAAGATTAATGTGATATTATTATCTCAAGTTTTCAGATAAATACCCTCAGGATGACAGAATAAATAATTTTCGCAAAGTTATGTTACCAATGTTTGTAAGAACATAGGTTTAATCCAAGTTTGGCTCACTGGTTTCCCTTATGGTATACCCACCATCTGAGACAAACTACTATAGTAAGTATATTTTTATTTGTTTATATACAGTGACCATTTTACTTTATAAAATATAATAAGAATAGGACTTCCCTGGTGGCGTAGTGGTTAAGAATCCGCCTGACAATGCAGGGGACATGCGTTCCATCCCTGGCCCAGGAAGACCCCACATGCCGTGGAGCAACTAAGCCTGTGCGCCACAGCTACTGAGCCTGCACCCTAGAGCCCGCGAGCCACAACTACTGAGCTCGTGTGCCACAACTACTGAAGCCCATGTGCCTAGAGCCTATGCTTCACAACAAGAGAAGCCACCACCATGAGAAGCCTGGGCACCACAACGAAAAGTAGCCCCCGCTCGTCGCAACTAGAGAAAGCCCACATGCAGCAACAAAAACCCAACACAGCCAAAAATAAATAAAAATTTTTAAAAAGTTTTTCTTAAAAAAAAGTATATATAATAAGAATAGGCTTAATAAGTTATTGATAATTAGATATTTTTAGGTAATAGATGGGAATGTCAATAAGGATACCACAGCCTTCAACATTGAGATATAAATTGACTTACAACAATCACTTTTAACAGCTTTCAAAAGCTAGAAACACTGTATTAGAAAACAGTACGTTTTCAGAAAGACAACATGTGAAAAAACAAAAACAGCAATTTTTTTTTGAATACAAGAAAGGAACTGAAAAGACAGAATGAATGGTTTATAGTCTGTTCACTGCCATGCCACCACACCCCCATCAAGCAGAACCAAACCAAAATAATTTACACACACACCTCCCATCTCCACACACTCACGTACATTCCCACACAGATCAGCACTATTGCCGCCAAGATCAAACCCAGCTAGTCCCTGAAGTTCTCTCATTGAGAGTACTCAAGTCAGCAAAAAATCTAAACAAGAGTCTTGGGCTTTGTACTAAAGAATTCTGAAAATAAAATCTGTGGGCTGTTTCCAAACATAAGTCTCCAGCTTCACTAAGTTCAGGATGGGTCACTTCTGAGTAAAGTAGAGATTAGGTTTGCTTTAATAAACTGTTTTTTCACTCAATTCACTAAGTGGGCTCCTAGCCAGACACAATCGAGAGGATGAAAATTAAGATTATGTCTTTAAATATACTAGCAAGTGATCAGTGCATGGAACAAAAAAGGAAAGTCATTATGTCAAGCTCTGGATGATACCTCTGTATCATCTGAGCATGTTTTGGATCAGCTGCCGGAGTGTAGATGAGGAAAACTTCATGTGATTCAGTAAGACACTCAACCACTGTCCACTAGTCCACTGCCCCTACATTTTTATTCTTATTGACTCTTTTGCATCTTATTTATAGATATAAAATTTTTAGATGAAACATTTGTCAAAAACCACTTTCTAGAAAATATTTGAAAATAAATATATACAATATTTTAATCTTCTCAGGAAATAGGTTTAAAATTATTCTAAGCTTATAGGAGCCCACTGTGTATCCACTAAATTTATGCCTCAAGATAGAATTTAGTGAAGTCAAAGGATTAGAGTTTTAAGTGTGAACCCTTGCGAGTAAAGTGAGTGATTTTCTTTCTTTTTTTTGTTTTCTGCTGCCACAAGGTGAGGTACGTTAAAGTCAAGGTGTAATTTTCCCTAAAAAGCGGCTTCTTCAGAGTAGTTTAATCTTTGAACTATTTCTGTACTGACAAATTATTTTTCCCAAGGGTTCTAACTATTTATGTTTAAATTTATTGCACCTTATTACAATACATGATTTTTGGCTCTGGAGTTCAGGGACAAAATAGAACTTTAGTGAGATTCAGCACAGCAAGAGCTGCAGCAACAAAACCCTTCTTTATTGGGGGTGATGATTTATTAGCCAACAAATGCTATTTGGCAAATTTGGTATTTTTCTGAATAAAGCCATTGGTCAAATCTCTTAAGAGAAAGTGTGTTTCTCATTCTGACAATCAAGTTTAATTGTCCTTCGTATAAATAGATGATCAGGCCTGTGAGTTCAGATATTCTCAGCGAGAGAAATTAATTTGTCCAAAATATTAGTCAGGAGTCAGGAGCAAGAGTCAGTTTCTAATATAGCTTGTCAAATAAATAGTAACCACATGACTGTTACATAATCATATGGATTAAGCTTCTGGTACTATATACAGTGAACTACATAATTTACCTATTATATTCTACATAGATTTCTTAGAGATTTTTATTGTCTGTCATAACATATTTCAAATGTTAGTAACATGTACTTTTGTTCTCTTGATCTCTCCCTTTCTCTGTAAAGTATTAATAACAAGAATGCAGATGAATATTTTCATTTACTTCAATATAAAGTAAGTGCTTCTTTTCAAAATCAACCTGAAAAAATATGAGTTATTTCATACAGCATGAAAATGATAAAATGTAAGAAAGGCTTACATGACTACAGGTCCCAGAAGAAGGGTGAAAACTACTTGTAACATCCTACCGTGGATTTACCTACCTACAACCACACAGGGACCAATTATACAGATTGAGGATAGCTTGACAGAATCAAGGATGAGTTCAGCAGCCCCTGAAAGAGAATCGAAGATTAGATCAATACAGTTCTGGCATAAATGATAAAAGAGATATTAATACAGGAGGCCAACCAAGAAATTAGGCAATTGTGTTAAGGAAATGGTGTGGGACTTCTGCTGCCCGAAAATTTCCTCTGTAACCACATGGAAAGGTTTAGTTAGACTGGATTCTTTTCCATAAATAAAGTTTCCTCACTTGACATATAAGATCTATGAGCTAGAAACATGGTAAAAAATGAAAATTAAAATCAGGACTTTAAATATATTAATAACTAGCACAGAAAGAAAAGCAAAGAAAAAAGAAAAAATCACAATGGCAAACCATGTTTGATACCTGTGTGTCAGTATCAAATGCATATTTATGAACAAAATCTTCCTTGTAGATGATATTCCTAATGTCTGAAAATTTAACCTGTAATTCTGAATATATAATTCCTCATAAAATCACAAAATTAAAATACATTATAACTAAGTCAAATTTTATAATGAAAAATTAGCAAGGGTTCCAAAAAAACAATTTTTCAAAATTGATATGAAGGATTCAAACACGTGGGGACTGTATTTAAATAGTACAATTATAAATTTTATCACATATGCATCAATAGACAGAGATGTGAAAATCACATATGAAACATTGATACCATCTAAATAATATTCCATAAAGCTATGGGAAGACTTTAAGAAGTCTTGTGTCTATGATCTGAGGTCATCCTTGTCGTGTGGCAAGGCTATAGTTTAGATAAACAGTCAACTAAAAAGTACATGTCTCTCTAAGCACAGATTGCTGAAGTGTCCAGAGTTGACTGTCAAATGAGATATATTGCTCTACTTTCCCCAAACTATTACTGCTTCATGACATCAGTGTAAATATTAAGAAAATTATTTAACCAAAAAAATTAAAATAATATGAGAACAAAATAATTGTCTGTATAAATTATCTAAAAATTTGGAACTGAATTTTTACTTTAACTGACAATGTTTTCCACAAATGTGAAAGTCACTTACATTAGTAAGAAACTGCCTGTTGTATTTGTTTTCTATTGCTGTGTAACATATTACCACAATCTCTATGGCTGGAAATAACACTGATTTATCTTACAGTGTTTATATGTCATAGATCTAGGCATGTCTTAACTGGGCTCTCTGTTCAGGGTCCCACAAGGATGAAACCAAAGTGTCAGCTAGATTGCATTCTAATCTGGAAGTTTGACTAGAGAAGCATCCTCACCTAAAGTCTCTCAGGTTGTTGGTAAGAATAATTTCCTAGTAGCTATAGATTTCATGGCAGCTTGCTCCCTGCTCCTTGCTTTTCAACAACAAAGAGAATCTTTGCCTCGCAGGCCTCTAACTTCAAAGAATGCCCGACCCTCTTTTGGAGAAATCATGTAATTAGATCAGACTCACCAGATTAATCACTCCCTTTTATTTAACTTGGAAGGAACTGATAGGGAGCTGTATTAAATTTGCAAAATTTCTTCACTTTCATCATACATGGTGAACATGTTCGCAAGTCCCACCCCCACACAAAGGGAGGGACTGACACAGGGTGTATACAACAGGAAACAGGAATTTTTAAGACCATCTTAGAATTCTGCCTACAACACATGTCTAAAGTATCCTTTCACACTGTGTTTTCTGTCTCTGAGCAGTTCAGCTAGCTGGAGGAGGTCCTGACATTTTTCATAATGAATTGCTTTTGCTTTCACTGGTTTGATATTTAATTTTAGGAAACTGTTCTTGAATTGTAGATTTTTAATATATTTGTTTCCTTAATTTGGTTCCTCTTCAAGGACTGCTATAATTCATATGTTCATTCATTTTTCATAGATTTAATAATTGTCATGTTTTCTCAAATATTTGAACACTTTATTTACTTCTGATTTTTAAGTTTTTGTCCCCCTCATTTTTAATCTTCTATTTACCTTGAGTCATCACCTGTTATCTTTATTTGCTCTTGTGTTCTTTATAATTTAATTGTTATGGGTCAGTTTTCCAAGGCGCCTGTTTCTGGCCTGTTTTCACCATCAGTAAGAATGTTATTCTGCAACTTATTCTCTTTTTCTTTATAATGATTTTATATAGGACTTAATTTTGACATATTTCTATTGCCGATTCTGAGGTAAAATGAATTTTCCTGAACTTTTGGAATCATATGTGTTTCAGGAAACTTCTTAACATCACTGAGCATTCTTATCTGTTATTTATGTGTGGGCTTAAATAATCTAGTGGCTTGTGTTCTGAGCTATCCTTGTTTTGTTTAAGTATCAGTTTGCTAGGGTTGTCATAAAAAATACCATGAATTTGGGTGGTTTAAATAACAGAAGTTTATTTCTCACAGTTTAGAGGCTGGAAGTCCAAGACAAAGGTGTCAGTAGGTTTGGTTTCTTCTGAGGCCTCTCTCCTTGCCTTGCAGATGGCTGATTGTCTCTGTGTCCATACACGGTCATCCCTTGGTCTTTGTGTCCTCTGTGTTCTAACCTCCTCTTCTTATGAGCACAACAATCAGATTGTATTAGGGTGCACCCATATAACTTCATTCTAACTTACTTACCTCTTTAATCGTCTTCTCTCCTGATACAGCCACATTCTCAAACATTGAGGGTTAAGACTTCAACATATGAATTTTTTTGGAGGGGGAGGTCTTACTCAATCCTTCTAACCTGAGGTCAGTATTGGAAAGGGCAAAACTAGTATTGGAAAGGGCAAAACCCCTCCAGGTTTCAGCTGTTGTTCTCAGACGGGAGAATCTACTCTCCAGGAAATACTTCCCGACTATTCTGAGGTTCTTCTGTTCTTGGATCAGCAGATACTCTCTCAGTTCATTCCTTCTCCTTCCCACCTAGAAGCAATACCATGCAGACCTTTGATTCGTATTCGTTTGTCCCCACCTGCTTATACGTTAGAGCGCATTAGGACTTCCCATATAGATCTGTTATAAATGCTGTTTATTGTTTGATGGTTTTGCTATCTTGTTCCTCTGTATTTCCTTATATTGGTGTTTTCTGTTTTCTTTTTTTTGATCTGTATTGTGACAGGGTTATCAACTTTAATATTTTTAAAGACACATCCTTTGGTTTTATTTTTCATCTCTACTGTTTCTCTGTTTTCTATTCCATTGATCTCTGCTCCTTATTATTTCCATCCTTACACTTATTACTTAAGATTTAACTTGCTCATATTTTTATAGAATTTTTTGATGTGTTATGTTTTCATTATCATTAATCCTGAAATATTTTATGATTTCTCTTTTGTGTTATTTGGAAATACGTTACTTAATGTTCAAATACTGGGGATTTTTCAGGTGTCTTTTTTTTATTGGAATATAATTGCTTTACAATGTTGTGTTAGTTTCTGCTGTACAATGAAGTGAATCACTATATGTATACATATATCCCCTCCCTCTTGGAGCTCCCTCCCATTCCCCCCATCCCGCCCATCTAGGTTGTCACAGAGCACTGAGCTGAGCTCCCTGTGTTATACAGCTGGTTCCCACTAGCTATCTTGTTTTACACATAGTAGTGTATTTATGTCAAACCTAATCCCCCTATTCTTCCCCCCTCCCCTTCCCTCCCTGTGTCCACATGTCCGTTCTCCACGTCTAAGTCTCTATTTCTGCCCTGCAAGTAGGTTCATCTGTACCATTTCTCAAGATTCCACATATATGCCTTAAAATATGATATTTGTTTTTCTCTTTCTGGCTTACTTCACTATATATGACAGACTCCAGGTCCATCCACATCTCTACAAATGACCCAATTTTATTCCATTTTATGGCTGAGTACTATTCCATTGTATATATGTATCATATCTTCTTTATCCATTCATCTGTCATTGGACACTTAGGTTGTTTCTGTGTCCTGGCTATTGTAAATAGTGCTGCAATGAACATTGGAGTACATGTGTCCTTTTGAATTATGGTCTTCTCAGGGTATATGCCTAGTGGTGTGACTTCTGGGTCATATGACATATGGGTCAAAAAGTTCTATTTTTAGTTTTTTAAGGAACCTCCATACTGTTCTCCACAGTGGCTGTATCAAATTACATTCCCACCAACAGTGCAAAAGGGTTCCCATTTCTCCACGCCCTCTCCTGCATTTATTGTTTGTAGATTTTTTGATGATGGCCATTCTGACTGGTGTGAGGTAATATCTCATTTTAGTTTTGAGTTGCATTTATCTAATAATTAGTGATGTTGAGCATCTTTTCATGAGCCTCTTGGCCATCTGAATGTCTTATTTGGTGAAATGTTTATTTAGGTCTTCCAACCATTTTTTAATTGGGTTGCTTTTTTTTTTGTTACTGAGCTCCATGAGTTGTTCGTATATTTTGGAGATTAATCTTTTATCCGTTGCTTCGTTTGCAAATATTTTCTCCCATTCTGAGGGTTTGCTGTGCAAAAGCTTTTAAGTTTCATTAGGTCTCATTTGTTTCTTTTTGTTTTTATTTTCATTACTCTAGGAGCTGGGTCAAAAAAGATCTTGCTGTGGTTAATGTCAAAGACTGTTTTTCCTATGTTATCCTCTAAGAGTTTTATAGTGTCCGGTCTTACATCTAGGTCTTTAATCCAGTTTGAGTTTATTTTTGTGTATGGTATTAGGTAGTGTTCTAATTTCATTCTTTCACATGTAGCTGTCCAGTTTTCCCAGCACCACTTATGGAAGAGACTGTCTTTCCTCCACTGTGTATTCTTGCCCCCTTTGTCATAAATTAGGTGACCACATGTGCGTGGGTTTATCTCTGGGCTTTCTATCCATTGATCTATATTTCTGTTTTTGTGCCAGTCCATAGTGTCTTGACTACTGTAGTATAGTTTGAAGTCAGGGAGTCTGATTCCTCCAGCTCCGTTTTGCTTTCTCAAGATTGCTTTGGCTATTTGGGGTTTTTTGTCTTCCCAGACAAATTGTAAAACTGTTTGTTCTAATTCTGTGAAGAATGCCATTGATAGCTTGATAAGGATTGCACTGAATCTGTAGATTGCTCTGGGTAGTATAGTCATTTTCACAATATTGATTCTTCCAATCCAAGAACATGGTATATCTCTCCATCTGCGTATGTCACCTTTGATTTCTTTCATCAGTGTTTTATAGTTTTCTGAGTACAAATCTTTTGCCTCCTTAGGTAGGTTTATTCTTAGGTATTTTATTCTTTTTGTTGCAATGTGATGGACAACCACGAAGAAATGGACAAATTCTTCAAAGGTACAGTTTTTGAAGAGTGAACCAGGAAGAATTAGAAAATATAAACAGACATATCACAAGTAATGAAATTGAAACTGTAATTAAAAATCTTCCAACAAAGTCTAAGACCAGTTGGCTTCACAGCTGAATTCTATCAAACATTTAGAGAAGAACTAACACCTATCCTTCTCAAACTCTTCCAAAACACTGCAAAGGAAGGAACAGTCCCAAATCCATTCTACAAGGCCACCATTACCCTGACACCAAAACAAGACAAAGATATCACAAAAAAAGAAAATTACAGACCAATATCACTGATGAACATAGATGCAGAAATCTTCAACAAAATACTAGCAAACAGAATCCAACAACACATTAAAAGGATCATACACCATGATCAAGTGGAATTTATCCCAGGGATGCAAGGATTCTTCAATATATACAAATCAATCAACGTGATACACCATATTAACAAGTTAAGGAATAAAAACCATATGATCATCTCAATAGATGCAGAAAAAGGTTTTGATAAAATTCAACACCCACTTATGATAAAAACTCTCTAGAAAACACTCATAGAGGGAATCTACCTCAACATAATAAAGACCATATACAACAAACCCACGGCAAACATCATTCTCAATGGTGAAAAACTGAAAGCATTTCCTGTAAGATCAGGAACAAGAAAGGATGTCCACTCTCACCACTATTATTCAACATACCTTTGGAAGTCCTAGCCACGGCAATCAGAGAAGAAAAAGAAATAAAAGGAATCCAAATCAGAAAAGAAGAAGTAAAACTGTCACTGTTTGCAGATGACATGATACTATACATACAGAATCCTCAAGATGCCACCAGAAAACTGCTAGAGTTAATGAATGAAACTGGTAAAGCTGCAGGATACAAAATTAATGCACAGAAATCTCTTGCATTCCTATACACTAACAACGAAATATCAGAAAGAGAAATTAAGGAAACACTCCCATTTACCATCAGGTATCTATTTTTTAATTGGTAACTAATTTAATTCTGTTATGGCCACAGAATATATTGTTTAACTCTTTTAAATGTATTAAGTCTTGTTTTATGTACTAATATATATGGTATCTCTTTGTGAATTTCAAAAATATGTGTATTATATGTTTGTTACTTATAGTGTTTTATTAATATTGGTTAGGTTCACTAGCTCTTGGTATTTTCAAGTCTTCTACTGATTGTGTAATTGTTTTATCAATTGTAGGATAAGTGTTGACATCTCCAACTATGAACTGACTCCATTATCAAATGTCTCTATCTCTGGTAATATTCTTTATCCCAATGTCTACTATGCACAATATTTATAGAAGTATTCCAGCTTTCCCACAATTCATGCTTGCATAGAATAAAATTAGAAAAAGAACAATAAGTTCCTAACAACCAGGATCAAGCTAGGCACTAAGTATAGGTTCAATCTTTACATCTTAATTAGTTCAGTTTAACATATATCTAGAAGAATGACTATGAACTGCCTAGCCAGTTCCTAAGAACTGCCCTAGCCTCTCAGCTAGGTTCATAGTTTTCTGTTTATTAATGTACTTGATTCTAATAGCTGTGCCTTTTCTGCTGACTCCATTGCCTTTGTCATTTCTTAAACTGTTTCTATTGACTCCTGTTCCTAGTTCTTGGTGACATTTTCTGGATTCTTCACATATTTAGCAATTTTTTTTATTGTATTCTTGTCATTATGATGCTAAGTTCTTGATTGCCTGAGTTTTTCTGATGTCTAACAATTTTTTTTTCTGCAACAGTTATATGATTTCCTTGACGTTAAGCTTGATATTTTGATGCTTGCTTTTAAGCACTGTTAGGAGATATCAGAGTAGGCTTTGCTGTAGAGTTAAATTAGTCAATTCCAAATTATGTATTTTTCTGCTTCTGTTTTTATTGCTGTACAGTTAATGTACAATATTATATTTGTTTCAGATGTACAACATAGTATTGATATTTTTATGGATTATGCTCCATATAAAGTTATTATAAAATATTGTCTATATTCTCTGTGCTCTACATTACATCCTTGTACCTTGTTTATTTTATACTTAGTTGTTTGTACCTCTTAACCCCCTTCACCTTTCTTGCCCACTCTCCCCACTGGTAACCACTAGGTGGTTTGTTCTCTGTATCTGTGAGTCTGTTTCTTTTTTGTTATATTCATTCGTTTTACTTTCTAGATTCCACATACAATTGAAAACATACAGTATTTGTCTTTCTCCGACTGACTTATTTCACTAAGCTCAATACCCACTAGATCCATCCATGTTGTCAAAAATGGCAAGATTTGGGCTTCCCTGGTGGCGCAGTGGTTGAGGGTCCACCTGCCGATGCAGGGGACGCGGGTTCGTGCCCCGGTCCGGGAGGATCCCGCATGCTGTGGAGCGGCTAGGCCCATGAGCCATGGCCGCTGGGCCTGCGTGTCCGGAGCCTGTGCTCCGCAACGGCAGGGGCCACAGCAGTGAGAGGTCCGTGTACCGCAAAAAAAAAAAAAAAGGCAAGATTCCATTCTTTTCTATGGCTGAATCATATTCCATTGTGTATTTATATATACCACATCTTTTTTACCCATTCATCTGTTGATGGACACTTAGGTTATTTTTCTCTCTTGGCTATTGTAAATAATGCAATTATTGAGGTGCATATATGTTTTCAAATTAGTGTTTCCATTTTCTTTGTGCATTGGCAATGGTGGTTTTCACCTTAGCTGGGAATAATGCTAAGGTGGGAGAGGCTGGAACAGGAGCCCAATGTGGAATGGGATGCATGCTGGGGTGGTCCTGGCAGGGTTGTCAGAACACGAGGCAGTTTTCAATCTGGTGCCTTTGTGCTGGAACTGGTATCAAGCAAGTCTGTGTGTGTGCTCTTCAAGAGTGAAGTCTCAGTTTCTTACAGCCCTTTGGTAAGCCCTTCTGGTTTTCAAACCATCCAAAAAGACTTCTCTTCCTGGTGTCAGACCCTAGGGATGGGGTGCCTTGTATGGGGATTGTACCCCTCACTCCTTAGGGAGGATGCCCAAGCTGGTGATATTCCCCTCCTCTTCTGGGTCACCTGCTAGGGGTGCTGTTCCCAACTAGATCTCTTCTCTTCTCCTTCCACCAGGTTCCTTGTGGTTCTTTCTTTAAAGCCTTGGTTGTAGAAGACCTGTTCTGCTAGTTTTCAGGTCATTCTCAACGAGAGTTGCTCTGTAAGTAGTTGTAGATTTGATGTATTTATGGGAGGAAGTGAGTTCAGGGTCTTACTCCACCATCTTGATCTCATCCCCTATCCGAATTATGTGTTTTTAAGAGAGCTATTAGCAGGAGCTTTCCTTATATCAGGTTGCCTTTGAATTCAGCCTGTGAAAGTACCCCAAGTTGACTAAATGGTTTTTAACTTAAGTCATCATGTATTTATATTAAAATGTATACACACACAAGATGGATAAATTAAATCCAAGATTGTGTAATATATTCAATCTTGGACAGTATGGGTTCAATCTTTACATCTTAATTAGTTCAGTTTAACATATATCTAGAAGAATGACTATGATCTTACCATATGAGGATAGAAAGATTTGTAGGCCATTCCATCCATGCAAACCTTGTAACATGAATAAAGGTTTAAAAGTCTTTTCATACATGAAATTTTGAAGAAATATCTACAAATTTTATATTGTTAGATCTTGGGAAACATGGGCTGTGCAATGCAAAGCTGCTGTTGTGGTGTGGTAAGAGGTTTTTATTACAGGAGCTAAGGCAAGAAACTATTCTTTGGGCTAGACATAAGCCCTTCAAAAGTATTTTTATTGTGACTTCAATTTTTGTTTTGACTAGTGTCATCGATTTCTGACAGAGTCTGGCAAAAAATGTTTAGTTCTGAAAGGATATCTCTAAAGAGTCATTCATGAGCTTAACCAAATTTCTTGGCGTTACCATTTCAATAGTCATACATAGCAATATTTAAAATTCATGCAAAGTCCCTAGAAAGAGGGCAAGATTCTCCCTGGAAATGCAAAAAGAAAATATTTAAAGAATTATTTACATTTATTTTATTCCTTTTCTCCTTTGCCTCAAGAGGATTTTCTATAGGGAAGAATTATTTAAACTAGATTAATCATTTGGAAATACAACACTGGTATCCATCCAATTTTTATCATTTTCATTATTTCCGACAAATTCCATTTTCATCTTTCACTAGGAAGACTCTTTGATGTCAAGATGGGTTGAACTAAAGCCAAGGACAGGGTTTTGTATGCTTCCTATTAGACTGTTACTTCCCCCTTCTCCAGATGACTAAACTTACATCTAATTTTAATATTCTAAAGTTTCAAATTCCTCTCCTTCTCTAGTAGCATGACTTGCATCTAACTTATGCCATAATGCTCTCATCAAAGCACTTTCAAATATATGGAATTATAATGCAAATATAATGTAAATAAGGTATTAATTCAGAAATTTTAAATTAAAATGAATTTTAAAAAGATAAAACTTTTCTTGACAAGAGAAACCTTACATGAAAGAAAGGGATATCACACAAGGCCAAAAATAAAAGGGAACTACAAATCATGGCAGTATTTATGTGAGTGGGTTGTGACTACATTGATGAGATATCACTGGTACCCAGAGCAGCTTTTCAGCCCCTGAATAAGGTTGAACACTGCCTTTGAATGATGCAGTAAAATCTTGCTCTTGTAAAACTAGAGCATAGAAGTAACACATTATTTTGTATCATCTGTAAAACGTGAAGAAATATCAGCACAAGGACATTGAAGATAGCCTTTAGTAAAAGCTAAAGCGTTACTAAGTGGCCTCATTAAGGCATCACAATCCAAGCTTTCTTTTCAAACCAGATAAAAAAATGCTAATGTATTTCAGAGGGTTCAGATAATTATCAAGATGCATAAAGAAAACTTTTAAAACACAGATTTTAAGAAGAATAAAGATTTTCATAGATATTTCAAAAGAAAACAACTTGAAAAAAACTATTAATAAGCACAGAAGATATAATTGGCTATGATCCATATTATACAAGTACCCCCAAACAATTTTCAAAAGGTATTCTTCAGTTGTACCTTACCAAACACAGGATCACTTTAAGTACAAGAACTGAAAAATGCAAAACAAATGTCTACCTTTCAAAAGCAACAGAAGTTGTCCAGTTTATTGCTGTGTCTAAAGGGAATTAATTAGTAAAGTTTCTCCATCACTACAAGTTTGAAGTCATGGGAAAGGAGAAAGGAGTATAGACCTGGAAAAAAGAAAATCTTGCAGGCATAACATGAAAGCAATAAAGAGTAATCTGCATTGAAAGAAACCTATCTTGTAGTTTAAAAGAGATACTAGTAAGTTAAAAACAGGTCATTCATTTTAGATGTTCTTTAGTGTGGATCAAAGTATGCAAAAGAAATATTCACCTTCGAAGTTAGGTTTTCTTCTTGAATTCACATACCCATAGTTCTTTTCACTTTTAATTTGCCTTAATGAATTTACCATTTATATATTAAGTAATTCTATATGCAAGCACTCCGCTAATTGCTGCAAGCATACAACAGATCAGTGTAAGTTTCTTAAATCTGGGAACTCACAGTCTAGCAAGTGGGGAGAGTATGAGAGATTCACATGACCACTACAAACAGTTTTTTAAGCTGTACTCTGAACACTGATGCCATATTTAAGGGGGTACTGTTTCATAGACATCATAAATTTGTGTATTTATTAAAACAATTTTTGGTTAATGACAACAAATTATCTTACTCTACTGAGTCTAGGTGTTTTTGGTTTTCATTTTTAATATAGGTACTTGGTGGGCAGCAATCAGAAAGGCTATGGAACCACCAGCCGAAAACTTTCCCAATACAGTCCAAAAGGATTTATTTTGATAAATTAGGTGTAGCCCAAATGCTAGCCTCATCTTTTCATGCTCACAGACTTGACTGGGTAAAAACATTTCAATTATTCCTTAGAGGGTCAACTAAGACGCTTCCAACACTGATAACTAAAAGCATCGTGAAAATGCATAGATTTATGTGGGCAGCAGAACTATCATGTGAATCAAAATATTTGCATTTATAGAACTAGGAGATTCTCTTCCTGCATGCACTGTGACAAGGAAAGCCAAGTACATAATTAGCAGATGGTTTGATGAGAATCAGAATAAGAGTAATAACACAGATAAATAGATATTTGCTAGTAACAGGGTTAAGATACTTAATGTGCATCAATACATATTTATAATTGGATATCTCTTGACATCGAGTCCATAATATTCAAATGTTATGGATAAATGCCTAAACCAACCTTAAACAACTAAGATGGTATCGTTAAAGGAGTAGTAGTAGTACCTCACATCTATAGATGCGGCCTTTTTGTTATATATATATATATATATATATATATATATAAATTTGGATGAGCATTTATACTGTTAGCCTCTCTGACTCTCTTTTTCTTAGTTTTCATTCATCAGCTCTTCTGATTCATTTATATTTTATGTATTAATCCCTTTCCTTTGATCACTGGTACAACTGCTGGTCTTCTGACCCATAAGAAGCATGACTACCATTGAATACGTTACATGTTGACTTTTAAACATGTGTCAGAGAACATATGATTGTTGAGTTGGGGGTGAGAGGGAGATGATCCAAAACTGAAGAATAATCATAATTCGTATTCCCTGAGCATCAGTCTTAATAATGATTAATAATGTGAAATATTACTATGGCTACTAGTAAACATCTCCCTATTATAGAAGTTATGACACTGAGTTTCTAATTTATTTATAATAAAATGAAAACTATTTAGATAGAAAAATGAGATTTCGTGTAATACATGCTTTCACCACATATGGGAATCAAATGATAGTTACTGACGCACAACATAAGAGAAGGAAAGGACAACCAAAATGTTTTCATAAAGATTTTGAAGCCCAAAATATTGCATTATCTTTCTAGTAGTGTACCTGACTCTCTATATAATAAAAAATGTATGAAGAAAGGTTGCTAATGCTGTCTTGTCTGAAGATGTACCTCCTCTAAGTTTCCATGAATTATTATTGAAAATACTAAACTACTGACCTTTAAACACCCTTTAAAGACCACATTAATTGAATATTATATGCCAAAATGGACTGATGCCAGTAACATGGATGGGTAAAAAATAAGACTGGTATCCCAAAGTAATTGGTCAGGGAAAAGAAAGAATTAACAGCAAAAACAAAAAAGCCATTACAAAAATACAAAGCCATTTAAAAACTCTGAAACCATACATTCTTTAGGTAATAATTAGATTAATGGGAAAATTGGAAAAGTTAAATATTTTCTTCCAGTATAATGCTATTTCAATTTCTATTTGATTAAGTCTCTATAAAATTATTCATATTAATTATCAAAGGAACAAATATACCCAACAGCCACATTTTGGAGTGAAATGCAAAATGCGCATATGCTATATTAAAGGAAATCATAAACTTCAAAGACATTCGTGCTTATGCTTGTTTGCTTTAACATTTCCAAGACCCTACAGCATGTGTATTTATCTTATCATCCAATGGGTGTTCCTTAATAGGAATACATCAATTTTTTTTTTTTTGATCAAGATGTTTTCGTTTCAGGTGACAGAAATGCAACTAACAGTTATTTAAGAAAAAGAAAAAGCCTTGTAAAAATTACAGTGTAATACTGGTTTGGGGCACTACCTGGCACTGGGGCTACATATAAGACTCACTGTCATTTCCTTCCTTTATTCTCAGGCTACTTCTTTTCATGGTGGCTTCTGGAAACTAACCCTTCATCATCCTCACGCCTACCTTCTATATCCCAATAGTTTCAACAAAATTCCTGGCATTAAATTTCATTCTCTTCATGCCCATCCCTGAATATATCACTGTAGCCAGTGGGAAGAACTACATGATTTGGCAAGGTCTGGGTTATGTGCCAATATCTTAGTTAAGAGTAGCAACAGGTATCTCCACAAAGGGAAACTGAGGTGATATATCCATGTTTATAATACTGCCTCTCAGCACCTGGCACCTAGTTGGGCCTACACAGAAGATTTACAAATGATCAGTCTGCATCCCTGTTCTTCAGTATTCTCAATTCCAACATATGTTGGGTTATAGTTTAGTTTCTTTTAACTGCTATTTTTGCTCATTCAATGTACTATCAACTAGTGGACAAAAATTATTTCTTTGAATCATACCAAACCTATGAGAAAACCACTATATGGACCTGATAGGGTATTTTTGTCACTACCAGTGGGCTCCTGGAGTGATTCATCTTAGTACAAATATTCCCTTAAAAGCTTTATAGTATGAGAATGGTACCTCACACCTGGTACCATGAGGAATCTTAGAGTGTTATATCCAAGGAAACTAAGGGAATGGAATGTCTAGAGCAGCTTTGTCCAGTAGAATTCTTTGTAATGATGAAAATCTTTTTAAATCTGTGCTGCGCAATATAGTAGCCACTGGAAATATGTGGTTATTAAGTACGTGAAATATGACTAGTTTGACTGGAGGGCTAAATTTTTAATTTTATTTAATTAGTCTAAATTTAAATAGCACTATGGGCTATTGGCTACATATTGGACAACACAGCTCTAGACAAACTACATGAGGTCACGTCTCTGCAGTTCACTGTCATATTCCCATGCAGTACAGTTTCTGGAGAGAATCAGGCACCTAATAGTTGTTGTTGCTGTTGATAATGACAGCAATAGCTGACATTTCTTCTTTTTTTTTTTTTTGCGCAGGCTCAGCGGCCATGGCTCACGGGCCCAGCCGCTCCGCGGCATGTGGGATCCTCCCGGACCGGGGCACGAACCCGTGACCCCCGCATCGGCAGGTGGACTCCCAACCACTGTGCCACCAGGGAAGCCCTAGCTGACATTTCTTAAGCACTTCCTGTAAGTCAGGTACTCTGTTAAGTTCTTTAAGCACTTCATATAAATATCTTCTCAAAGATGTTCCACATCTAACTTAATATTACAGGGAATATCTTAGAAATCCAGAATGTTGTGGTAGACAATGAAAGACTCCAGCTCATTATAATGTATGAATTGAATAACCTCAATTCAACAGTATAATCTCCTAAGAGAATATATGTATACTACCATCGCTCTCTTTTTTATAAACTTTAGAGGTATAATTGATAACCAAAAATTGCACATATTTAATGTATACATTGTAAGCTTAGGCATAGGCATACTCTCATGATACTATCACCACAATCAAGGTACTAAACACACCCATCACCTTCAAAAGTTTTTCTATGTTATTGTGTGTGTTCAGAATACCTAACATGAAATCTATTCTCTTAACATGTTAAGGTGAACAATATTGCATTGCTAACTATAGACATTCTGTCGTACAGCAGATCTGTGGAACATATTCGTCTTATATAGCTGAAACTTTATACCCTTTGAGCAACAACTCCACATTTTCTCCTTCCCCCAGCTCTTCACAATCACCATTTTATTCTCTAGTTCTATGAGTTTGATGATTTTACATGCCTTATATAAGTGGAATCATACAGTATGTGTCCTTCTGTGATTGGCCTATTTCACTTAGCATAATACACCCTTAGGTTCATTCATGCTGTAGCAAATGGTAGAATTTATTTTTATGGCTGAATAATATTCCATTGTATATATACACCACATTTTCTTTATCCATTCATCTGTCAATGGACATTTGGATTGCTTACGTATCTTGGATACAGTGAATCCTGATACAATGTACGTGGGGGTGCAGATATCATTTTGAGATCCTGATCTCAATTATTTTGTTTATATACCCAGAAGTAGAATTGCTGGGTTCTATGGTATTTCTATTTTTTAATTTTTTGAGGAACTTCCATGCTGTTTTCCATAGTGGCTGTACCTATACAGGGACTCCAATTTCTACACATCCTAACCACACTTATTATCTTTTGACCTTTTGATAGTATCCATCCTAACAGGGGTGAGGTGATATTTCAATGTGGTTTTGATTTGCATTTTCCTGATGATTAGTGATTTTGAGCATCTTTTCATATCCAGGTTGGCCATTTGTAGGTCTTCTTTGAAGAAATGTCTATTTAATTCCTTTGCTCATTTTTAAATTGGGTTATATTTTTTTTGTTATTGAGCTGTAGGAATTCCTCATTTGAATATTTGGGATTTTAACCCATTATCAGATAGATGTTTTGCAAATATTTTTCCCATTCCATAGGTTGCCTTTTCACTCTGTTGAGTGTCTCCTTTGCTGTGCAGAAGCTTTTTTGCCTGATGCAATCCCACTTTATTTTTGGGTTTGTTGCCTGTGTTTTCGTGTCAAGTCCAAGAAATCATTGCCAAAATCAAGGTCAAGAAGTTTTTCCTTATGTTTTCTTCAAGGAGTTTTACCATTTCAGGCCTTTTGTTAGACTTTAATCCATTTTGAGTTAATTTTTGTGTATAGTGTATGATAGGGGCCCAATTTTATTTATATCTTCTAAGGAAGATCATATTCCATGACTTCCATTAGACAATCATATCAGAATATTCACATAACCTCTGAAAATTATAAAACCAGTCTCAGAAGATTTCTTAAAAAGTTTTCAAATTTTACAAAGTAGCTATACATTCACTACTCATTTGATCTGGTCTTCACAACTGTCTGTGATAGAAGTATTAGCATATGTACTTCATAAATTAAAAAAAAAACTAAAAATTGAAGACACCAAGACATAGAGATGGGGTTGGTGTCATGACTATGAAAAAGGGAGTTCTATTCTTGAACCCAGTTCTTAAAAGTCCAAATCCAGAGATATTTTTCTTTCTAAACTTTAGACTTTCTAATAATGAGTTTTAAGTGGTCATGTTTACTTTGTGGATAAAGCAAGACATGAGGTACTTCCCTGGCAGTCCAGTGGTTAAGACTTCACCTCCCAGTGCAGGGGGTGAGGGTTCGATCCCTGGTCGGGAAGCTAAGATCCCACATGACTCACAACCAAAAAGCCAAAACATAAAACAGAAGCAGTATTATAACAAATTCAGTAAAGACTTTTAAAAAAGAAAAAAGAAATGCGAGGGGGAAATGATTAATTTATATCTCTTTACTAGGCTTCAAGGTCATTTATAAAAAAACCAAACTGTATATTTGGCTATTTGGGTTATTTTCCTGTACCTCCAAAATCCAAATAAACCTCATAAACTTTTCAGAAAGAAAAAAATATCAAGGTCACTGTTGTACTAAAAACATGCAGTTTTAACTTTAGTCTATTCTAAATAAAAATAGTAGGAAAAAAAGACCATTAATTACATTTTATATTTTACTCAATGTCTTGTTTATGCTACATATCTGCTGCCTAATAACATATGTTATTGCTACTGAAACTCAGATGTTTATGTGCTTACTTCCATATCAAATATTGTTTTCTCTTGGGGAATAATTAATTTTCATTGCTATACTTTCATATATATTGTTTTCTTGCAGTTTCTTCTTCAATCTCAAATTTTTAATTAGGGATTTTACTTAAAAGAGGATGATAAAAGGCACAAAGAGATTTGATGTCGAAGCAAAGTGACTGAAAAATATTCGAATGCATTCTGTATTTGTTATATTAAAACTTCAAAGAAAATGATGCAAGATTTTCAACCTCCTAACTCTTGTATATTAAAAAAAAATTTTAATGATGAAAAGCCACGTAGATGAATAGGTCTTTATAATTGCATGTGTGGTTGCCTACTGGACTCCTAGCTTTTCATTTATTTCCGGTTTTCTTTGGGTGGAGGGAGATTATCATTCTTTAATAGAGGAGCATTCTGATTAATTTTAGTACAACACTTAAATATACTACATAAAAGGGTTTATTTAATCAAGGGCTACAATTTTGTGATACCATTCCTGACCCACAGTACAAGAACTGGCTTTTAATGCATAAAGATATCTGGTTACCATGACTATAATTACCATAATTTTACACCTATTAATTTTGTCTGTAGAATTAATTTCCATAACTTATGACTTGAAACAAAAACATCAGCCTTGTTCCATAGTTTCCAAGAGCAGAATTATGATAAACCTCATAAATGCCAAATGTTATTAGTATTTCTCCCTTTTGCTCTGAGTCCTCCAAACTGGTTCCTTCTTATTAAAATTCAAACAGCTATGAAATGGCCAGGCGATTTGAAGATGAAAGTAAATGTGAAGTGACCTTCATCCATGCTGAACAAATAGAATATTATAAACATACTTTCCGGTTGAAGTTACACAAAGCAAATTAAGAAATACCTAGGGCTATAATTTACTACAAAAATGTTTCTTAGATTTCTGACAGTTTCATTTAACTGACTAATTAAATTTGCTTGTAGGCATTTTAGAGATGGAGTCTAATAACTGCACTGTCATTTGGGAAGAAAATAAAAATTACTTTTCTGTGTGTCAGATACGTTTGTAATGGTCCAGGTCTTGTACTAAACATATGACAAATATCTGTAAGTATTTATGCCTACTATTAGATAATAATGCCAATTATATTAAAAGGTGATTAAAAGAAAATCTCACATGCAATAGCTTGGAACTGTAAATTTGCATTTTCTAAAGGACCTGCCAAGGAAAGAAGTTAAACTGTATTTCTACAACATGAACAATATGCCCTTATTGCATACTGTTTACTCATTTCATAGAAATTAACATGAGAGGATGACCCATTTTACGATTCCCCCATCTTTGACTGTGCTACTTTTTCCCATGAATGACCCAGATAAATCCTGTCCCCAGGAGACTGCATTCTTAGATGCCAGCCAGAGACTTTGTGGAGGACTTGGAATTCAGTTTCCTAGTACACAAGCTTATATGTTGAGAGAGCTAATAGATTTTTTGATTTTCCTCTAAAGAAAACCAAAAATACAAACTCTTGAGGCATGTTGTAAGGCTGCAAGGAAAAACATTCAAATAGAGTTTTGCAAACAGTGTCTTCAGGTGACTCTTAGAATAAAATACCCTACAATCTTCTATAATTATACCCCCAAATTGTGGATAATGGTCAAAACACTGATTTTTCTCTTCTTATTCTCTTTAGAAACAATCCAGAATCTTGGCATGTAAAATATAAAGCACCTGACAACGTTTAATAATCATCTCCTTTCATTACGTGTAATTGTGTTATTCATTCCATGAAAATGACATTTAAGAGAAAAATGTGAAAGCCACAATTATATAATTATTTTGCCAAGTACCAGGGCTCTGTGAATATCAGACTAGCTCAGGGTTTAAAATTTCATTGAATCTATGTGCAAAATTATCCACATTTATTTTAGTTCCTCTCTTACCTCCCATTAACCTGTGACTCTCTGAAGCCATGAAGTCGTATTAGCTCATGGTAGAATATGCTTCAGCCCCTAGGATAGTATCATATATAGAAGTCATTTAATATGCATTTGCTGAATTGAATTAACTGAAATGTTTTAAAATGTAAGTAAATTAATAGGGTGTGGCATTCAGGGAAGGGGAAAGTTAAAAAAGATCAAGTCTCTGTGGCCTTTGTTATTCTTGCTGCTCTAGCGATTTCATGTTTTTTTCCCTAATTTTAAAAAAAAAGAACAATGTTCAAATCTGTAGCAAAAGTGAGAAAATATTTTCATTATGGCAAAACTGACACTAATTTTGGTGTTAATTAGAGAAAACTGGGAGGATTTTTACATTTCTAATTTCTCTTGCTGTATAGAAAATTTGAATCAACACCGCTGAAGCCCCTTCTACCATCCTAACTTCATTTCAATAAGGAACCAAATCATAACCTATAATTTCAGGCTACGCTTTAAGCCATACTTTACATAGACAATTTAGATGGTCCATTTTTGCCATACTCCCAGTGGTGAAGTCAAGTGACCAAAGACTACTAGAAACCTGCAGTCACACAGTTAGGTTTATTCAGTCTTCTGCAGTGAGTGAAAGCATGTATCAGAGGAACCATGGGAGTCTCAGCACCGGGGAACTTGATAGGGGTATCTTATAGTGCTTGTGCCTGTTCTGGCCGATTTTAAGGCAAATGTAGGGAAGCGGGTGTCAATTTTGGATTAAGTGCCATCAGGAAGGGAAGGCAGTGTGGTCCTTGCTTACCTCGGTAATTTTTTGTCTAAGAGACCTGAAAATTAAAGAAGAAGTATAGCTGTCAAGGGTAGAGAAATAACAACCACTAAAGTTAGCCAGGAGAAGGTAGCTGACTAGTGGCTATTACCGTTATATGTTTTGCTTGCTTAAGATACTTGTCTCTGTCTCGTTCCATCGCGGTTACAGAGTTGCGTTTTGTGAGTGTTGTTTATACTCCATAAACGTCTTTTATGCTAAGTTAGAAACACAACAGCCTAATTGAGAGTTTTTAGCTGCCAGGTCCTAAGGTCATTTTTCCCTTTCTTATGGAACATTATTATAATTATGTGTAACTATTTTTTAAATTTTTAAATTGTGAAATAAAACTATACAGGTGATCACTTTTTTTTTTTTTTTTTGTGGTACGCGGGCCTCTCGTTGTGGCCTCTCCCGTTGCAGAGCACAGGCTCCGGACGCACAGGCCCAGCGGCCATGACTCACGGGCCCAGCCGCTCCGCGGCATGTGGGATCTTCCCGGACCGGGGCACGAACCCGTGTTCCATGCATCGGCAGGCGGACTCTCAACCACTGAGCCACCAGGGAAGCCCAGGTGATCACTTTTTATGGAAGACTGGAGTTTTGGAAATCCTTGCTCCATCTTTCTGGAAGTACTTACCCACTACATCATTTTCAGAATTTCCTTATATGAAAATAAATGTAGATGTTACAGGTGTAGAAATAATATATAATAAACCTGTGTTTCTTCATGTTAACTATTATTAGCTTCATTAATAGTAAGACAAAATAAAATGATTTACCTATATTCAGTAGTATATTCAGTAGTAGGCATAAAAGGAAAGCAAACAAGAAAAACTATATGAATAAATATATAGAGTGCAAAAAGAAAACTAGACAGGTGATGAGGTGATGAGGGGTTTGTCCTTTTGTGACCACTTCATCTAACATAAACACACTCATTATGAAGGCAACCTTGTTTCTTTTATATCGGATATCTCTTTCAGTCCAGTTGGTCAGGAAAACTCCTATACACAGAAAAAAAAATGATCTGAGTCCCCATTCCTATGGCATAAGCAAAAGCAGAATGTTTGGTAACAGAAGTCTGGGGTTCCAATTGAAAATCTCCTATTCATCTTGGGAATCTCTCTTTCTGCAGGATTTCATAAAGATTCATCGGACTAGAGTTCAATCTAGATGTGATAGTTACTTATGTGATACTGTACTGTATAATTCTTGGTATGATAAACCCCCTCCTTATCTTATGTAAAAGTAGGCTGAGGTAGCTGTTTTTATTTTCCAGAACTCAAAATATAGGAAATTATCTGGTACAGATCAGGAAAAAGAAAGATTGCTCATATCAAATCTGACTCATTGAGAACAGGAGCCAGTGCTAAATAATGGTGAATTAATGCCTGATCTAAATACCTGAGGATGTGAAAGGGAACCATGTGCTTTTGACCGGAGGATCTCCTGAATCACACTTGTTGGCTCTTAAGCAGTGTGCCTATGAAGCAAGTAGAGATAGGAAATGTGATGGAAAATCTACGTGGGTCCAATATTATTGGAAGCAACTAACTGTAAATGACATTTTCCCATGAACATCAATGACTCTAATACAAGACATACACACACACACTGATTTAAAGCCCAGGAATAATAAAAATTTCCAGGAGAAGTAGAGGGCTTCTACAATATTGAGTAGGAAACTAATTATTTAGGGCACTTTTCTATCTTAGTTGTGTTCACTTGGCATTTCGCTTTATGTTTATCATCATGCCACTAAACTAGGATGAAAATCCTTCTGATACGTCTGCTCAAGGATTCTATTTTACTAGAAGTTAGGTTCAAGAATGGGCTATGGAAACTTACATTAAAGTGGAAGCCTCACATACCATGTTACTCCCAGGTGACCAGTACTATACAGCAGTGGGTCTGAGTGTTAAAGACCCAGATGAAGCAGACTTATTTAATTGTGAAGGCATCTTGCCAGTAGTAGTTTACTTCCTTAGAGAAAAACTTTTATATGACTCAGTTTCCCTCTGAAAAGATTATGGGTCTAATAATTAAAAGGATATAGAATAAAAGCAATTCTAGCATAAATATTACTACAGTTATAAAAATGTTAGTTATTTCAAAATAACTTTTTCCCTAAAAATTTTATTTTACATTCAGTATCTTCAAGGGCTTTTTGCTGTGCATTTCCACATTCTTAAAGCCTGACAATTGCAGTAATTTCCTTAGACGTTCTGCCTGTCTTACGGACTAGCACAGTATCTTTCAAAGCCATTCACCAAAGCAGCAAAAAAAAAGGGGGTAAATGTTGACCACATGCAGAGAATTAAAAACTAAAGAAAGAAATAAAATTCATAAAATAAAAATAAAGAGACAGGAGAGTTTTCTTAGCAGCAAGCAGGGGGCTCTTCCTACAAAACCTCGTTCCACCAAGATACAATTAAGATTTTAGAAGGCTCTGGGACTAAAAATCATTAGGGTGGGTATATAAATCAAGCCTTATTTTGATTGAGTTATAGAAAAAAAAGGAATGTAGTGGTTCATGTGACTAGGATGTCTAGAGATTAATCTTGAAATACACCTGGGTCTGAGGACTCAACTAACATTCAACCTCGGTTTCTCTATGTATCTTTTTTTCCACTTTACTCTGGTTCTGATTTTTTTTTTCATCTTTAACCTCAGTTAGGTTCACTACACACAGAGATCCATACAGTCACAAGCTGCCCAAGAGTCTCTTCCTTCCAATTTAGCAATGTGTTGGATGCTCTTGGTGCCTTGCCTATATCCCCTTGGCACTCGTTCCTACACGTGCTGGTGGCTTCTTATCCCAAGCATCTGCAATCTCTCTGCCTGGGGGCTTTCTGTGGCTGCTAGACCAAGGGCAAGCTGAAAGTGTGGAGGAGTTAACAACCCCTGGAGCAACCCTCAACTTTGTTCCACACTGTTGCCCAGAAGTTCCCAATGGGACTGAGCTCCCATTTCCCAAAGTAGTCATCTGCTCATTAGCTCACCCTTAAGTGATTCTTTTTCCTTTCCTGATCACTCCCTGTTCCCCACCAGTGTTTCTTTGGATAACCTCTCAAGTAAACTGATTTCTTTCAAACCTATGCCTCAGGGTCTGCTCCTGAAGAAATCCAACCTAACAGGGGCAGCCTCAAAAGGTAGACTTTCCTCTACATACCAGAGAAAGATGCTAAGTCTGGGGTACTCTGAGGGCTGGGTCCAAGTCACATGCCCTCCCTTTTGCTAAGGAAAGAACCGATGTGTGTGTCTGTTACATAAATGAATGTGTCTATTCTCCAAGGAATAAAACATGCGGGACAAGCAAAATGCATTGCTTTCGTAAGAGTTTGGTACATCTCATGAGTGAAAAACAATTGTATGAATCAGAGGATGAGGATGATCTATTTCTGCCTTACAAGGGACATCTATCAAATTATTATTTAACTACTCACACCCTTCACAATTGTTTAGAGTAACATTCTGTAAAATAGCTCAGTATCAATTATAACCTATTTTAGGCTATTAATTTGATACATGTATCCTGATATTTAATTAAGTTCCTATTGGAACATGAGTTTTAAAAAAATCAATATGTGTAATATTGTAAATTCCTATAGACTATGGGAAATACATTTTTCTATTATTTTTTGTTTTAAAAAATAAATATGTGAGTTTCTGAGGAAAATCAGAAACAATGGAAAGGATACTGGTAAATTGGATGTATAGATTCTGATAGATTTGTGGAAAAACTACACTTAACCACCTTTTTTTTATATCAATTCTGGAAGAAAGCACTATCAGTAATCTACATGTATTGTTGTGGCCCTCAATGGAAATACAGAAACATACTAGAATTTTTTTTTTTTTTTTTTTTTTTTTCTTTTGACGTCTGAGTCAAACCCTATAGCATACTCTGAGACTTGTCTCTGTTGAACAGCCACTAAATCCACATGTGTGACCCATCCATGGGGCTCATTCTGGAGTCAGACACAGGAGTAGAAGGGCATAATTACCAGAATCACTTCCATGGATACACTGAAAATTTTACTTGTTGACTGGAGGGGACAGAGAGATAAGTATTCTAAGATGTACATGTATCAGAAAGAAGCTACTCAATATGTAAATGAGGCCTAGGGATAGAAAATAGCCATAAGTGAATAATAAGGATTATCGTTCAAAGCAGAAATTTATCCTTAACACCACCAATACATTTGCTGGCTAATAAATCAATGGGAAGCCACAGTTACTGGATTTCACTGAGAGAAGCTGAGTAGATTCAAGTTCACCTCTGAAAGCTTGAAAACTATGTTGTTAAAGAATCCTTGTGGGGCTTCCCTGGTGGCACAGCGATTGAGAGTCCGCCTGCCGATGCAGGGGACATGGGTTCGTGCTCCGGTGCGGGAAGATCCCACATGCCAGATCCCACATGCCGTGGAGAGGCTGGGCCCGTGAGCCATGGCCGCTGAGCCTGCGCATCCGGAGCCTGTGCTCCGCAACGGGAGAGACCACAACAGTGAGAGGCCCGCGTACCGCAAAAAAAAAAAAAAAGAATCCTTGGGATGATATAGTCAGTGCAATTCATACTCAGCATTAGGATAATGAATTCGCTCCCCTGACATTAACTGTCCTAACTGGAAGGAAGCTCGCCTCCCCAGGATAGACATATGAGGAAGTTCTGTATCAAAAACTGTACCATGTGCTTCACATCTACAATGTCATGGCTTCCCAGGCACAGGCTACTGAACAGAGTACAGATTTAACAGAGCTGAAAAGCTATCATTATCCCACTTACAATACAAAACAAACAATACAAACAAAAACACTCTTAATTTTAGAAGAAAAAAGTATAATCCATTTGGATACTACAGGGTGCCTAACAACCCTCTGACTGAATACTATTAAAGGGGAAGTGGATGATAATCTTATAATTATGAAAGAAAGTGGAAATTATACATAAGGCACATATGACTGAAAGTTCCCTGTAAAAAATATATATATATATTCAAGGTGTGACCCTGAGCAAGTAATATCACCAGGCTGATCCACATCTATAAAATCTGAGAGTTGGATGAGCAGGTCTTCAAAGTTCCTTTCAACCCTAATCTTCTCTGTGTGACCTTCCATGAACAGAATTCCTATTCTTTTATAGGCTACAGGGAATTTAAAATAAAATGAACATATTTCATGAAGATATGCAATCAAATAAGCCATTTCGGGAAAATGTTCTTGATGCTCTGTGCCTTCTGAAGGAATGAAGAGTGCCTTCACTTTGCTTTACAGTGGTTTTAAGGGGAGTGGATGTGGATGTGATCAAACATGACACCACCATGCTGTGTGATGCCTCCTAGCCTCCCCTCCAACAATGCTGAACTTCAGAAATAGCTAGAAAAGGAAGGGGTTTTCCTCTTGTTTGAGGTAGTACAGAAAACTGAGATTCAGAATGTCAGGATTTCATGTGAGGTTTGGCATTGATTTGAAATGTAGCCTAAAATAATTTAATCATTGGTTTATGTCAGCGATTTTTTCACATGCAAACTTTGAGGTTAGTCCTTATCTGCTGCTGTCTTTGGCAGACATATGAAAGAGGTTGGAAAGACAGTCTATGAGAGGCCTTGAGCTGCAGCAAGACAGAGGTACACAAATATAAGGCTGTTTGTAATCATCATCATGCTATTTATTTTTGCTTAGTGACTTCATTTGACTCATAAACTCAACATACCAGCAGCAAAAGCAGATGCACTTTCTCCTTGGAAATGCACTTCATATGCTCTTAGGGAAGGCAAGATTGCCCACTGGACAACATTTCAGAAGGTGCAATTTCATGTGAGTTCTCATGTTTTTTAAGCTGCAGAAGCTATTTAAAGTTCTGTTTTCTAATTTTCTTTATTTCTGATATTGAAACCTCATTTCAGTTAAATCTTAAAAGAGTACCAAGGATACTTTTATCTGCAGGTTTCAGACAAGAGAGATAAAAGGGGAAAAGAAAAATAATGATCAGTAGAAAATTGTGTATCATCAAGATTAACATAAAAAAATTGCCTGCATTTTTTAAAAATTAATTTATTTTATTTTTTTAACTTTCGGCTGCATTGGGTCTTCCTTGCTGTGTGCAGGTTTATCTCTAGTTGCAGCGAGTGGGGGCTACTCTTTGTTGCAGTGTGCGGGCCTCTCATTGCAATGGCTTCTCTTGTCATGGAGCACGGGCTCTAGGTGTGCGGGCTTCAGCAGTGTGGCTTGCGATCTCTAGAGCGCAGGCTCAGTAGTTGTGGCACACGGGCTTAGTTGCTCCATGGCATGTGGGATCTTCCAGGACCAGGGCTCAAACCCATGTCCCCTGCATTGGGCAGGCAGATTCTTAACCACTGCACCACCGGGGAAGCTCCTGCCTGCATTTCTTTACACTAACAATGAAATATTAGAAAGGGAATGTAAAAAAAAATCCCTTTTAAAATCACAACAAAAAATTAAAATACTTAGGAAAAAACCTGACCAAAGAGGTGAAAGACTTACATGCTGACAACTATGAAACATTAATAAAGGAAACTGAAGATGATTCAAAGAAATGGAATGGTATCCCATGCTCTTGGACTGGAAGAATTAATATTGTTAAAATGGCCATACTACCCAAAGAAATCTCAATATTTAATGAGATCCCTATCAAATTACCCATGACATTTTTCACAGAACTAGAACAAATAATCCAAAAATTTATATGCAACCATAAATACCCAGAATTGCCAAAGAAATCCTGAGGAAAAAGAACAAAACTGGAGGCATAACCCCCTCCAGACTTCAGAAAATACTACAAAGCTACAATAAGCAAAACAGCATGGTATTGGCACAAAAACAGATATATGGATCAGTGGAACAGAATAGAGAGCCCAGAAATAAACCCACACACCTATAGCTAATTAATCTTTGACAAAGGAGGAAAGAATATATAATGGAAAAAAAGACAGTCTCTTCAGCAAACAGTGCTGGGAAAGTTGGACAGCTGCATGTAAATCAATGAAGTTAGAACACACCTTCATATCATACACAAAAATAAACTCAAAATGGCTTAACGACTTAAATATAAGACATGACACCATAAAACTTCTAGAAGACTACATAGGCAAAACATTCTGACATAAATTGTACCAATGTTTTCTTAGGTCAATCTCCCAAGGCAATAGAAATAAAAGCAAAGATAAACAAATGGAACCTAATTAAACTTAAAAGCATTTGCAAAGCAAAGGAAACCAAAACAAAATGAAAAGACAACCCACAGAATGGGAACAAGTATTGGCAAATGATGTGACCAACAAGGGATTAATCTCCAAAACATATTAACAGCTCATGCAGCTCAACAACAACAAAAAACAAACCCAATTGAAAAATGGGCAGAAGACCTAAATAGACATTTCTCCAAAGAAGACATACAGATGGCCAAGAGGCACATAAAAAGATGTTCAGTTTTGTTAATTACTAGAGAAAAGCAAATGAAAACTACAATGAGCTACCACCTCACAATGGTCAGAATGGCCATCGTCAAAAAAATCTACAAATAACAAATGCTGGAATGGATGTGGAGAAAAGGGAACCCTCTTACACTGTTGGTGGGAATGTAAATTAATGTAGCCACTATGGAAAACAGTATGGCGGTTCCTTTAAAAACTAAAAATAGAACTACCATATGATCCAGCAATCCCACTCCTGAGCATATATATGGACAAAACTCTAATTCAAAAAGATACATGCACCCCAATGTTCATAGCAGCACTATTCACAATAGCCAAGACTTGAAAACAACCTAAATGTCCACAGACAGATGAATGGATAAAGAAGATGCGGTACATATATACAATGGAATACTACTCAGCCATAGAAAAGAATGAAATAATACCATTTGCAGCAACATGGATGGACCCAGAGATTATCACACTAAGTGAAGTAAGTCAGAAAGAGAAAAGCAAATGCTATATGATATCACTTATATGTGGAATCTAAAATATGACACAAATGAACTAATGTATGAAACAGAACAGACTCAAACGCAGAAAACAGACTTGTGGTTGTGGGGGTGGTGGGGAGGGGGAGGGCTGGAGTGGGAGTTTGGGATTAGAAGGTGCAAACTATTATATACAGAATGGATTAAAAAAAAGGTCATACTGTATAGCACAGGGAACTCTATTCAATATCCTGTGATTAAATCATAATGGAAAAGAATATGAAAAAGAATGTGTATATATGTATAACTGAATCACTTGGCTATACAGAAGAAATTAACACAACACTGTAAATCAACTGTACGTCAATAAAATAAATTTTAAAAGACTGTGTAACATGTTCAAATACCCACTCAACACATTGTCAGTTAATATAAAATACAGCAAAGGTTATTTCTCCTTCAGAATTAAACCATGCAGCTCAATTTTTTGCCACACAGAAAATTTCAAAAAACAAAAGCTTATTTTAAATTCTATCTCATATCTATAACATTTAATTGAAGCTTAAATTTTACGGCTGTGTATGTGAAACCGGATGGCTATAATAACAGTAGCTACTTATTTCCCAGACATCATTTTAATAGAGGGCTTCCTATTATTATTTGCCAGGCACCTGTATTAACTAATTTAATCTTTACATAAAACTCTTGAGTCAGTGCTATTATTATTTCATTTTAAATTTTAGGGAACTACATCACAGTTAGATTGAGGAATACATTATTCAAGTCTTATAGTGACTGAAGGTACAACTGGGATTTGAACGTAGGCAGTCTTGGTTCCAGAGTCCATATGCTTATTACGATTCCACAAACAGTCCCTCCTGTAAGAGACTCAGATGTTGTGGGGACCTGTTCCTGCATGTAAATAGTGATTGTGTCACCGTCATCATCTACTATATATTCACACACATTGTCAGCTCTGAATTAGGGTGGGGAACTGGAATATGACACTTGGATGAGAGCCAGAACACACAATTTTAGTTCTGGCACTTTTCTTGACTTACTATTTGATCTAGAACCAGTCACTCAAACTCCTTGGGCTACAATTCCTCATGGGTAAAATTAATTAATTAATTAATTAATTAAATTGTTGAGACAGGGGATTGATCAAGATTTTTCCAAATGATTAAATGAAGATTCTATAATTATAAAGTGTTTAATTTGTTTAAAAATAACTGACGTGACCTTATCTAATTTAGTAGTGAAATAAATTTTCTTGCTATAAAAATATGGAAGAAGGGCTTCCCTGGTGGCGCAGTGGTTGAGAGTCCGCCTGCCGATGCAGGGGACACGGGTTCGTGCCCCGGTCTGGGAGGATCCCACATGCCGCGGAGCGGCTGGGCTCGTGAGCCATGGCCGCTGAGCCTGCGCGTCCGGAGCCTGCGCTCCGCAACGGGAGAGGCCACCACAGCAGTGAGAGGCCCGCGTACCGCAAAAAAAAAAAAAAAAAAAAAAAAAAAAAAAAAAAATATGGAAGAAAATGTCCATTGTATATTCCATGGACTTGATTTGGATTTTTAGTAAAGACCAGGTTGGTTCTTAAGAAAAAACAAAAGAAAAAGCAAAACATCAGGATTTCCATCAAAATGAACATATGTAAGCAGTAACAAAGAAGCAACTGGTCACATGTTTACATTTTCAATATATTTTTTTGTTGAATAAAAGAAAAAAATATCTTTATAGGAAAAATGGACAATGTTACAACAATGATACAATAAACTCTCATAAAATTATAACTTAATCAAGACAAGGAAAGGGGCTTTTTCCTGACTTGCTAAAGCTACAATCACTTCGAAGAGACATACAAGTATTATGCTGATTTAATCAATAGGCTTGGCTACATAGCATGCTTCAGTTGCCAAGCAGTAGGAATGGCCAGAGAAGAGGGTGAAAATTACTAAATGCTCTGATACTCTGGCCCATCACTGTTGGGCAAATAAGCACCAACCCACAAGAAGCAATATAACTTAGGAAACATTGGATATTAGATATTATAAACATCCAAGTTTTATATTTTTTCTGTACTATTTTTAGTATTGGTAAATGACATAAAGTGGGGTGTGTAGGTGAGCTAGATGACAAAAGAAAACATGCTTTCTGTAGTAAAACTTTAAGAGAGATAGGCTCAGAGTCTCTATACTTATGTAACAGCATCCCTGTGATAGTGGTCAACAGGGATAAAGGAACACTGTCTTGGGATTCACTGTGCTCTGGCATATCTTCCTCTGTGATCAATTAAAGCAATATTATGTCATATGTCAGCAAAAGAAAGAGGTTAATGGAGTCTCCAGGCATGCACAAGGAATTAGTCTTTAGTTTATATAAACTATAATAAATTTTATCAAAGCATTCAAGTTTTCCAGTAACATCATCATACCTATAGGACAAAATCCTGGAATATACAGTATTCAAAAAAGGGGCCTATCATTATGTTCTTGGAGGCATAGTTGTCAAATGACACATTTAGAAAAGAATCATGCCTTGCTATAAATCCCACAAGTCTCAAAACACTCTCATAGGTTTTATGGACTAGGAAACAACCAAGTGAAACAGATAACATTATCACAATTTTTTGGAAGCGGAAACGAAGGCTCAAATAAACTGCAAATTATACATCATTTAACTTTACAATAGAACTTTTAACCAAAGTATTTTGTTTTTAAATTTAAATTTGTTCTTATCCCACTATAAAAGTAAAAATCAGTGGCTCCTTCTAAACTTCCTGATGATATAAAAATATCTTAAGGAATAGGCCCAGTAAATTCATTTATTTATTAGGAAATTTATTAGGATTTTATTAGGAAAAAATAGCTTCAGATGTAGTAATAAAACAATTCTCTAGAATGTATAAAATTGTTCCTAAAAATACCTGGCTTACAAATTTAATGCGAGATAGACATCTTTTTATTTTTTTCATTGGGGTATAGTTGCTTTACTATGTTGTGTTAGTTTCTGCTGTACAACAAAGTGAATCAGCTATATGTATACATATATATCCTCCCTCTTGGACCTCCCTCCCACCCCCCATCCCACCCATCTAGGTCACCACAGAGCACCGAGCTGACCTCCCCGCACTATACAGCATGTTCCCACTACATGCTATCTGTTTTACACATTGTAGTATAAAACACATTGTAGTGTATATATGTTTTACACATTGTAGTGTATATATGTCAATCCCAATCTCCCAATTCATCCCACCTCTGCTTCCCATCCCCTGTGTCCACACATCCATTCTCTACCTCTGTGTCTCTACTCCTGCCCTGCAAATAGGTTCATCTGTACCATTTTTCTATATTCCACATATATGTGTCAATATATGATATTTGTTTTCTCTTTCTGACTTACTTCACTCTGTATGACAGACTCTAGGTCCGTCCACATCTCTACAAATGACCTGATTTCGTTCCTTTTTATGGCCGAGTAATATTCCATTGTATATATGTACCACAACTTCTTTATCCATTCATCTGTCGATGGACATTTAGGTTGCTTCCATGGCCTGGCTATTGTAAATAGTGCTGCAGTGAATGTTGGGGTGCATGTGTCTTTGAATTATGGTTTTCTCAGGGTATATGTCCAGTAGTGGGATCGCTGGGTTATATGGTAGTTCTATTTTTAGTTTTTTAAGGAAACTCCATACTGTTCTCTGTAGTGGCTGTATCAATTTACATTCCCACCAACAGTGCAAGAGGGTTCCCTTTTCTCCACACCCTCTCCAGCATTTACTGTCTGTAGATTTTTTGACTGATGGCTATCCTGAGTGGTGTAAGGTGATAACCTCGTTGTAGTTTTGATCTGCATTTCTCTAACGATTAGTGATGCTGAGAATCTTTTTATGTGCCTCTTAGCCATCTGTATGTCTTCTTTGGAGAAATGTCTATTTAGGTCTTCCATGTATTTTTTGATTGGGTTTTTTTTTCTTTGATATTGAGCTACATGAGCTATTTATATATTTTGGAGATTAATCCTTTGTCAGTTGCTTCATTTGCAAATATTTTCTCGCATTCTGAGAGTTGTCTTTTTATCTCATTTATGGGTTTCTTTGCTATGCCAAAGTGTTTAAGTTTAATTAGGTCCCATTTGATTTTTTGTGTGTTTGTTTTTATTTTCTTTACTCTAGGAGGTGGGTCAAAAAAGATCTTGCTGCTATTTATGTCAGAGAGTGTTCTGCCCATGTTTTCCTCTAAGAGTTTTATAGTGTCTGGCCTTACATTTAGGTCTTTAACCCATTTTGAGTTTATTTTTGTGTATGGTGCTAGGGAGCATTCTAATTTTATTCTTTTACATATAGCTATCCAGTTTTCCCAGCACTACTTATTGAAGAGACTGCCTTTGCTCCATTGTAATTTCTTGCCTCCTTTGTCATAGATTAGGTGACCATAGGTGTGTGGGTTTATCTCTGGACTTTCTATCCTGTTCCATTGATCTATATTTCTGTTTTTGTGCCAGCACCATACTGTCTTGATTACTGTAGCTTTGTAATATAGTCTGAAGACAGGGAGCCTGATTCCTCCAGCTCCATTTTTCTTTCTCAAGATTGCTTTGGCTACTCAGGGTCTTTTGTGTTTCCATACACATTGCAAAATTTTCTGTCCTAATTCTGTGAAAAATGCCATTGGTAACTTGATATGGATTACATTGAATCTGTAGATTGCCTTGGGTAGTATAGTCATTAGATATCTCAAAGACCAAATGTCTGAGTCTATCACCAAAGTGTTTAACTTTGCAAGGAGATGTGTTGTGATCTACTATAACTGTAACATTATCTCTACAACTGTACATTACAAATATCTTGTTGCTTTGGTTGAAATAGAAAGATTCAGTTGCTAGGAAAAACTTCCAGACTTGTTAAAGAATGGTTCATTTTAACTGATGATATCTTTATTTCTTCTTTGCTGTAGGCTAAATGCTACAATGGAAAGAATTTTTATTTGAGACCAAAAGATCTGGAATTGACTTTCTACTCATCCATCTACCATCTGCATGATATTAATCAAGCTACCATGATGGACCTCTCTAATGCTCAATCAACAGTGTCATGGGCTTCCTTCATCACTGCCCTTTGCCAGATTCTTTTGAGCTCTGCCTGCCTGCCAAGATCTCTCATCTTCTTTGCTTGATCCACCAACAATTTTCTCCTCTGAACATGTGCATGTATATAACCCTGAGTTATGGCCATTCCCAACCAGACTGATGCTAATTAAGCTTCAAGTGACAATGCTGCAGGGTTAGAAATTCTAGACGCTGATCATCAGTCTGGGTACCTTGACCATTATTCTGCCAATACTCTCTGCCAGACTTGAACATTCTTTCTCTTCCAGGTCCTCATTCTGACTCTTCTTCTTCCCTTTTCCCCTCAGTGAACATGGAGTACAGACAGACTCATGTTTCATCAAGGCTCTTGGACTTGGCCTCTCCTATGCTGTTCTACCACATCGTGATCAGGCAATTGCTCAAACAACACACTCCAAAAACCCTTATTTATTTTTGATAAGGAGATCTTATAAAGATTCAATCCTTTCTCTTTGAAATTTTCAAATTTCCGTTTAAAGAAAACAAATATCTCATACTTCTCATTGAACAAAATGTAGATTTCAGGAAGATGAAAATGCGTTTGCTTTATTACATACACTATTAACCTCTCTCTCACAAAAGTTCTGAATATTGTTTGTCTTCTTAGGTATATTTTCCACTATTCCTCACATTATGCATTGCCCCAGAAAACTGAATTCTATGGATTTCATCATCAGGCTACCTGGCTCTCTGGCTTTTAGTTTGGTTTGGCCAATGGAAGGTTATACTGGCAGGAAACCAGTGTGGGATAGTAGAGAGAGGTTAAGTTATCTGTGCCCCAATCCTTGCAAGGCAGAGGGTAGACGGAGGCTGCATTGCTCTAGTAGGGAAGCCCCTTTCTTACAACAACAGCTCTGACTGGGTCATGAAAACCACTCTGTCTCCTTTCCCCTCCTCACCTTTGCTAGCCCTTTCTCGGCTTCTTTAGTCCCACCTACACTTTAGTAAATAGTATCATCATTAAATTCTCCTTACTCCTTTTATGTGTGTCACCTGCTTTTTCATAGAACCCTGACTGATACAGTTTCCTCACACCAAGTTTAACTGAGCCATGTCTACTGCAAGTGCTCAGTCCACTTTTGAGAAATAATTGGTCCCTGAACATAAAGGGGAAAGGAACTGGCAGAAATAGTTTACAATGCTTCTGTAAGGATTTTAAAATGCAATTTCTTGTATAAGATAGTCACACCCTATAGATATATAAAGTAGTCATATTTAATAGAACATTTTATATACTTTAATAATGTTTAAGATTTAATTCTATAAAAGGATATTTGAGGTGAAAAAAGAAATGAGTGATATTTTTCCTTTCTTATTCAGTTTCTTTCATACTCAGATTTTTAAAAATCTTTTTCAAGTCTGGAAATTCCCTGCTCAAAAATCAGGTCTATAATTATGATCTTGGGAGTCTAATGATTTTAGTTTTCCCGTTCCCTGTAGCCCCCTTTGAAGCTGCATCATTAAATGATCATTTGCACATCCTTTTTCTTTTTTCTTACATAACTGATGAGTAGTACATGGAATTTCTGAATAATCAGGCAAGAAGTCACGTTAGGCTTTCAGAGAAGACATTCTGGCCTTTGTGTGGGTTATTGCAAAAGAGGATACTTTTTTCTAAATACTTCAGTAATCATCTAAATAATTGTTTCCTACCATCCAACCCAAAATTTCAGCTTTAGATATATTTCTATTCTGCTTTATCATACAACTTATAAAAATGATTAATAACATTTCTTTTAGTAATTATGTATCAGCAAACTTCTTCAGCTTCCTCGAAAGGTATCCTGATAGACTTCTAAGCCATAATAATTCAAGATATTGCTGTATGACGTTGTAGCAGATGCAGTGGCTCATCTCCATGACTGGTTTTCCCTTCTTCCTGAGCACATTACTAGCCCCCATTTCTCAGGCTCTTGTGGTCAGTTACAGTAATTTGACAGGATTCTAGCTCACTGTGAGGGTAAATGATGGCTGCCATTCTTAAACCTGGTTTAGGAAAAACTCAAATCATGCAGTCCTCACACTCTTTCCTCTTTTGGACTGAGTCATATGGAGATAACAAACAGAGTGATCATGAAAATTATGTGTCACAGACAATACAAAGACATCATCACAGGTTGCTGAATAACTGCAGGGGACAGAACCCCCTCCTGCCTGTCTGGAATTTGCCTTTTATTGTAACTGAACAAGAAATAACCTTCTTTTTGTTCGAGCCAATATACCTTTTGGGTGTATTTTTACAAATGTTGGCTTATCCTCATACTAATGATATGACTAAATTAATTCTTTCTCAGGATGGTTTAAAATAGTTTTATCATTTGTCTAGTGAATTTCCTTGATCCTATATTTTCCTCTCAATACTACCAATTTCTTTCCTTTCATATGGACGCTTTCAAAAAATGTTTCATAAACACATTTAATAACTCTTTGAAGGGACTTCCCTGGTGGCGCAGTGGTTGAGAGTCTGCCTGCCGATGCAGGGGACACGGGTTCGTGCCCTGGTCCAGGAAGATCCCACATGCCGCGGAGCGGCTAGGCCCGTGAGCCATGGCTGCTGAGCCTGCGCATCTGGAGCCTGTGCTCCGCAACGGGAGAGGCCACAACAGTGAGAGGCCCGCGTACCGCAAAAAAATAAATAAATAAAATAACTCTTTGAAGAGAGCACAATAAGATTCATGCATTCTACTTGGTTCTTGGGATGAGCAAAAACAGATATATTCCTTGACTCATAGATCTTGTAAAGGAGACAAATATTAATCAAATAATGGCAGAAAAAAATAAATATTTACAAAGATATTGTTTGAAGATAACTATTTTGAAGGAAAGAGTAATATGAAACACTTGGCTTGGTATGGCAAAGGGACAAGTCTTTGATAAAGTGAATGAGTGAAATCAGTATAAGGAGTAGTATTACACCAGGTGTACAAAGGCGGAGATTGCCTCCCAAGCAGTTGAAACACTATGTGCAAAGATTGTGTGGATGGAGGGAGCAAACCAACACAACAACTTGGTGAAAAGCCATTGTGCCTGGAGCACAGCCAGCTGTGGAATATGAGATAAGGCCAGAGAAACTGATGGGAGCCAGAGTATGCATGATTCCATTGGTCATATTCTTCTTTCCCATTCACTTTGTAAGTCACTGTGACCTGGCTTCTATATATTTGGAAAACTGACTTTGTCACTATCATCCATCAGTTATCACCACTGATTTCTATTATTATCAAACACTAGCTCCTCCTAATATCGAACACAACTTCCTCTTCTTTTGGAAACTTTAGTGCCTCACTCTCTTCATTCATCTCTAACATTACGGCAGATTGCTATTTCCAAACATTGCCTCAGCCATAATTCCAGTCCATGCTCTTCTAGAACCTTGTCACTACCACACCAAGCAGGTAAGTCTATTTCTTCTTTACTTGAAATGAGGTAAGCTGTTTGGCTACCCTAATATGCAGAATGTAGCAAAAGTGATGCTACTTCACTTCCAAGGTTAATTCATAAAATGTAATACAATTTCCATCTGGCTCTCTCTCTTGAGATGATCACCCTTGCATCCAGCCATTATGTTGTAAGGAAGCCAAGTCCATGTGAAGAAACCACACTTAGGCATTCCAGCCAAAAGCCCAAGCTAAGGTTCCAGCCATTAGTCATCGTCAACCACCCGGTATGAGTCAGCAAGCCTAGAGATGATTCCAGCCTCTAGATTTCACGTTGCTCTAGTTGATGAGTGAAACAAAGACAAGCTGTCCTTGCTGAACTCTGTCCAAATTCCCAATTTATGAGCAAAATAAATGTTGTCATTGTTTTATTATTCTAAGTTTTGGAGTAGTTTGCTACACAGCAACAGGTAATAAGAGCAAATATTCTGATTCCTTCTCATTTTTCTTTATTAACTAGTTTTCTTCAGTGTAATAGTTTAGTAAACTATGTTTTCCAAATTAGCCTTCCTTGGTTCTAATCATCACTCAATCACTTTCTGGCTATGTAAGAGTACAAATTACTATACCTCATTTTACTCACCTGTAAAATTGGGAAAACAGTGGTAAAAATCCCATGGTGTGATTGTTAGGATTAAGTAACATAATTCATGTAGAGCATTTATTACAGTACCTGGCACATAGTAAGTGCTCAATAAAAGTGTTATTTTTATTTCAACTCTGAAACTTTGGGGTTTCCCAGCATTTTAGCCATAACTCGATTCTATTCTATTATATTCTTACTTGGTGTGCTCTTCCCAGCATTCTTAACTATTCCCATTGCTTCAACTATCATGTTTTTTAAAGTGACATTTTATTTTCTTTGACTTAAGTAGGTTTTCAGGCTATAATTAAAACTTATTGCATTTTACAATTTTTCAAAATTGTCTTATATGCTTAATATTTACTCTTTCCTTCTTCAGCATATCTTATTAATGTAGAATAAAAAAAGAATCAGGATGTGCTGAGCATTTTAAATAAAAAGTATGAGTCACCTTACAGCTGGATGAATTCCTAGCAAAGTGAGAACCAAAGAAAACCTGAACAGAGGGAGAATAAAATAGTATTTCTTTAGGAAAAGAGAAAATCGTTTTTCAAACAAAATAAAATTTGGAGAGGTATAAAAACAAAAATATAATTACCTCTATTTGAAATGGTTAAAAAAGTCATTTTAAGTTTTGTTTGTTTTTAAACTCTCAGTGACTGTGGTATTTGCTTCCGGTTTTATCCACAAACTCCTTGAATATTTGTCTGGAAATAAACATTTCTTATTAAGAATTAGAAATTATAACTTTTAAAATGCATACCTAAGTCTTTAAATCAGTGTTCTCAGCAGGAGTAATCCATGCTAGTGACCACGAGTGACCTAGCAGAGTTGGCATGCTGGAAGTGATTATTAGTAGCACAGTGAATCTTCCAGAAGAGTAATCCAATAAGAATTATATCTGTAACATTTCCCATACTTCACCTTGCCAAATGTGTCTTGTGCATCACTTTCTGGCTCAAGGCTAATGACGGCTAGCATTATTGTATATAACATTCACTATGTGTCGGGTAGTGTTCTAAGCTATTTAGCAGATTTAATTACAATGAATTTCAAAATAACACATTGGTACCATTATCATCTCAACTTTTGAGATGGATAAACGGCCCTAGGAAGGTTATATATCTTGTTTAAGACTACCTAGATACTTGGTACCTACCTAAGTAGGTACTTGTTAGGGTTGGGGATTTGAAAAACCACTGTCTGCCTCCAGAACCCTACTGGTAGTCACTGTGCCGTTTAATGAACCACTGAGGTCTGCAGCATAGAGTCCAATCTCTTCAGCATGGCAATCAAGATCTTCCCTGATCTGCTCCCCGTTCTTGCTGCTCAACTATTCCTCCCTCCCCAGCTAGGCTCCAACTAACCTCGAAGAGTGAGTTTCTCAAGAACACTCTTCATTTTTCTATCCCATTGTCTTTTTAAAAACTCCTATATTTGGTATGCTTTTCCTCTTCCTTTGTTTGTCAAACTCCTAACAATCAACGTCAGCTCAGTTAAGTGGTGTCTCTCCATGGAGACTTACTTGAGCTAGCCCTATTTGTGAGACAGAAAGAAGTCCTGTCTTTCCCTTTCTTCAGGAAATCTCATGTATTAATTTAACAGGTTATATCCTAAGCTTTCTGAGAGTAGAAACTGTTGTGCCTTCTTTTTTCATTTCCCTGAAATAACTGGTATAAAGCCTTGAATATAATCAGTTTTCAAAAACTGGTTTGATTTGAATTAGGTTCATGATTCCATGGCAGTCTACAACATAGCTAGCATGCAAAGCAATTATGAAGAACCACTGTTCCTAGAAACCCGATGAATAATCTTTTCTAGTAACATGTTTTGATGTTCTGGGTATCTAGTATCTATGTAAGATATATAAAATAGCTGACGTCTACAATTATTTTATGTGGTAAAATATGAATGACAAAACTGTGTCCAATTACTCAAATATATTATCAAAGATGACACAAAGGCCAAGTTGAGGTATTAAGGAAGCTGAAGGTTACAACTTATTTGATTAATCTAAAGTGCTCTTGACATTCAGTCATGATAAGCCAATCAAAACAAGATTATGTGTTTTGTGCCTTGGGATTATTCAGTTATTTTTTCTCCATTCTTCATAATTAACCACATGCAGCCAAATGCATTTTTTTCCAAAATAGAGATGTCACAATATATTCCATAAAAATAACATAATAAATGTCCATCTCCCTGATAGTACATTTGCATTTCATGTACTCTACACTGCACACTAATTCATCTCTGTGGTAAATGTTTCAAGACAACAATGACATTTTCCTACCTTTGAATTCTCCCAACAACATTTAATTCTATAGAAGTACAGAATTTTCTTTAGCGATCATCATTCTTATATTTCTTTTTTTTTCTTTTTTGGTGTGTGAGGAATTTAATCAGATCATCCTGTTCAATCTGTCCAATGTGTTCAATTCTCTCTCTCTCTTCCTTCCATCTCAAAATCAAGGAACTTTCACAATTAAAATGTTCATCTATAACTCAATTAAATAAATATTTTTCTTTAGTTTGTTTCATTTAATATGCAGTAGGCAAGAAAGTGCCGAATTCAACAGGTACCAAAAATGTCTCCTGCTGTATGGACACAGAGCCACTATGGTAACACAGAAACCAATTGCTTTAGCATCAAGAGTAACATTCCCAAGGGCAAGATAATATTGTGGCTCAACGCTCTACGAGTGGGAGTGTTTGATTATGTACACTCTCGGGGAGATGTATATACCAGGTAGAACAATCAGGGAGTGCTTAATGTTAAGCACCACTACCAGAAGGATATTGACTACATGAATTTTCTCTACAATACTATTACCCTGCTGTGTATAACCACACATTTCAATCACTTTGATGTATTAGCCAATCAGTTCAAGCAAGTTTAGTTTTCTTAATGGAGCTTAATCAGACTTCTGGAGAAAATATTTTTATGCAAAATAATTCACCAATATAATGATTTATTTTCTCTTCTCTGGCATGTGTTGGAAATCTGGTCTCTTTAGTCAGACTTCTGTACACTGAGAGACTAAGTTTTAATACATTTGGCTTTATAAAATGCATGAAGGGAAGCCCATCAGAACATAATTGCAGAACTTCCAAAAGAGGGTTGTAAGAAAATATCCCCAGCTGATCCATACTTGCAACCTTTTCCTAAACCCCATTTTCCTTTCAAAGCTTCTTCCCTCTTTGGCTCTCATCTAAGCCATCACTGTGGCTCTTCGTCTGTTAACTGTAACTTTGTTCCTACCTGGATGACTATATCTGATTATGCTTATTCTCCCAAAGCTGCGCTTGACATTTTAAGGGGCTACATAATCCTATTGAGCTCTTATGTATTTTGATTGCAGACCCAATTGCTGGTGTTTAGGCATCAAATTACCTTTAAAAGCTTTGTTTAAATAAGGATGAGCCTCAAAATCAATATATATGTTTAATGGTAAAATGTTTTGATTTATCTTTCTGGAAAGATGTTTAAGGCAATGATAATAGTTGATGGAAATATGTCATTTTGCCTGAAAGTTAAAGGATTGACTCAGGCTTGCCTCACCTAATCAAGGTAAAAGGTTGGTCCACTTTGGTCTGTATGTGTAATTCCTATGATGTATATGTGTACACATGCACACACACTCACGCATGGAAGTTAACTGTGGAGATTGTACATCCATAAATTAACTAGATTTTTTTCTTTACATATCGTCAACAAAATAATGTTAATATATATCTTGGACTGTACTGGGGGATCAATTTTGTACAAACATTAAAATAAATAGTACTTTGTAAATGTACCTTAAGTGAGATTTAGAGGCATCTATGAGAGTTCCTGATTAACTTAGGCACTGCTCCCACTCAATATAAATATGGCCTGTGGCTGTGTACATTTCATAGATCATTTGCACTACTCAGTAACATCTGAACAATATTAATCAGGATAAAATAAGAGATGGCAAGCTAAAGAAATTCAATATAAACATGTAGCAGAGTGAACCTTCTGACCTCTCTTTGTAGAACAGAGTTAAAGCTATTACTTAGAATTGGGCAACAAATACACAGGAAGGATTTGCCACAGGTTTATCAGACTTCGTAACAATCAGTGACAATGATGGGACCTTCTTATGAATTTGAGAGCTGAGGTTAAATTAAGATGAAATGCCCTAGATTAGGCATTAAAGTTACCCATTATATTATTAATTTTAATTAGATTCTTTGCTGTTTATATTCTTTGATCTGAGCTAAGTAATTAAGCCTATTTTACTTTCTAATTAGATTACAGTGCATGTCTTGCTAAATCCAAAGATAAGAGAATGTATAGGTCCTTTATGTATACTGCTTTGCTGTGGGTATCCTGTCTACAGAATGGTGCTCTGGATGTAAGAACACGCTTAAAATTTTATTCGACTATAGCGGTAGTGTTGACCTTTCCAGAGAGATTGTAAACCATAATTTTTTACATTTATGTAATGAGTCCTATTTAATCCTTAGTTTTTAAAGCAGAGGATTTTGGGATCCAGAAGGAACAAATTTTCTACTGCAAAGAATCTGGATGATGCCAGTATATAAGGAGGGATCCAGGGGTCTAGAAGAAAACATACAGACCACTTAAAAAGGGAGATGTCCCTGTGTCAAGGCAAGGCTAGACTCCAATGGCTCTAAGACAGACATATGATTTGATGGTGTAGCTTTATCTTGAACCAGCTGTCAGACTGCTGAAAACTTTGAATTTAATGTTAAAGATGACTTTTGAGATTAAAAATAATGATAATAGCTAAATTTGAGCACTTACTATATTCCACACAAGGTAATAAGCATTTTATATAAATCATCTCATTTAACCTTAACATCCACCCACTGGAGTAAATATTTTATTTAAGTCCACCTTCCGGAAAACATAAAGGAAACAGAAAGCATAGAGACTTAATGTGACTTGACCCTGCTGGTATGTGTCAGATGCAGGCCTTGAACCTATGTCTGTATGACTCCAAGCTTATGCATGTTTTAACCACTACCTTTCTCTATAGCAACTCTAATTCGATCATGAGTTTTAGGAACTTCTCTCAGACTCCATTTTCCACTTGTAAAGTGGAGCCTGAAATACATACAGCTCTTAGTGGTACTGCATAAATTAAATCATTCATATTTTTAAACATGATTCATGTGATATCATCCGGGAACACAATAGGTTAGTGAATATATTTTTTCTTTCCGGAAACCACAGCTACATGTGCGAAATATCTGGTGCTTGAGTACAATAGCATTTATTTAACACACTGATAGCTTCTGAACTGCTCTTCTTGCTTCCTTCTTACTCTCCTATGGTTTATTTCCACCTATCAGCCAGAATGATCCAAATAAAATGTAAGTCAAGTCATGCAGTACTTTCACTAAAACTTACAATGGCTTCCTACTTCACATAAAATATAATTCAAAGGTTCCCTCATAATTTACAAGGTCTCCATGATCTGACCGCAACCTGTGTGATTTTGTGTCATACCAGTCATCTGCTCACTGCACTGATTCAGCCAGACAGACCTCTGCTATTTCCTCAAACACTGGCAAATGTTCTCAGTCCAGGGCCCCTGTGTTTATTATCCCTTCTTCTCACTGTGTATACAAATCTTGCTCCTTTCCTTAATTCAAAACTCAGCTCAAATATGGCCTTCTCTGACACACACCCCCTGACTGTCCTATGCAAAACATTAAGAAATAGCACAAACACTCCACCGACATCACTCTCTTCACTATTTACCCCTTAGTCTTCTTGATTTTTTTCATAGCATGTATTCTACGACTCTCTATTTACTTATGTATCTATAATTTTTATGATGTCTTACTGAAACATACATTCCACAAGAGAAAAAGATTTGCTTTTTTTTCACTGCAGTTTCCCCAGAGCAGAAAAGAGTGTCTGACACACTGTATAAATTCACTTTGAGAAATAATGAATGAATGAATGGATGGACATATATTAATGCTCATTATGTTAAAGGTATTAAGTATTATGAAATGAATGTGGTTTTATACACTTATTTTCCAAGGATCTTTTTCAACCTTCTTATATGACACAAAATCTTCTTGAGAAGAAGGAAGTATCCCTGTTGGGTAGGCTCCAGGAAAAGAGCTGCTTGAGTGCATTATCTGATTATTTCTAATACCTGCATTTCTCTACACTTCAGAGCCAGGCGCATTTAGCAATCTATTCTAGGTTAATCCCATTTTGTATTTTGAGGGTAACCCTTTTAGTATACAATGTGACTTAAACTAGTAAATTTAAAGCTGACTCATGTCTTACCTGATTTTCCAGAGTCTGAATTACCTGTGGGAATAGAGTTCAACTTTACCTTACACTTCCTATTGGTATTTCTACTCCCATCTCTCTGCCAACTGCTCCTAATGCCTGCCTCACCCATGGGGACCTCTGGGTGTGCCCCTAATCCTTGCTGTTGGAACCTCTACTTGCTTGCCTAACCATATGATGTTGTGTGGTATCTAATCTCCACTCTAACTCGTCATTCCACTGCTTTAGTTATGACGTCGATCTAACTCCAAAATTTTGAAGGATGCTTTAATTTAACAAACACAAATCATCATGAACAGAGCTATTGATTAACGAAATAAATCACTAAGTATATTTAATGTCAATAGCCACACACATTTAACATCTACTGGTACTTATTTTCACTACCTGTTAGATGTGTATATCCTCCCAAGATGTACATGGACTATTTCAGCAAGTCTACATTGCTACAATATGCTGTGGTAAGTTACCTGGATATGAGAAACGGGGTTTCAGCGAAGCTATAAATAGAAGAATAACAGACTCTGTGAATATCAAGACATTCTACTGTGGCTCACTATAATAGTTTTCTATCAATCTTCAATGAAACAATAGTATAAAGCACTTTGTAAATTTTTAAGTGATTTAATATGTAAACTACAATTTGGTTATAGAATATAATTCAAAGTATACATGATTTTTCAAATTTAAAATATTGTTGTTACTTTGCCACATGGCTTAATGTGTTATGAATGAAAAGAACATTTTTCATCTGATACATAATAAATATTTTATAAAGATGATTATGAAAATAACATATATGACATACTGGGAAAACTGGATGAGACTGAACTATATTTTTAAATAATAGATTCTATTTAAATTGGAAAATGGGAGGTTTGCTATATCAAAATATGAAGGAAAAATGATTTGTGCTTTACGGAACACCTGTCTGTGTGTTTATTTTATAATTGTGTTTTTTAATGTTAAATGTGCATAATATTTCTTCTGAGCTAGACAGAAACATTCAAAATTAAAATGATATTCCCAGGAAAAGACATTTAATGTATTTAACATTTAACACATTATTATAGGTTTTAATCTATTGCATTATATCTAAATGGGGGTCCCTCACACATGACTGTCTGAGAGGGTCAAAGTCAGAATGCCTATACCTTCAGACCAAAAATCAATACAGTATCCTGAGTTTGGTTAGCTATTCAAACTTCTCTGCCTATTCATCACTCTCCTTTTCTATCACTAACATTCATTGCTTGATGTTGGCTAAAATGCATGCTTTTTGTGTTCTATAAAAATTCCATCTTTTTTTGACAAATACCGTTACACCCTTAGGAGTTTCCAATTAATTATTTACTTATCTATATATAAAACATTTTTCTCCCTTTTATAGATAACAGAAATATGTAAAATTTTTATTACCAACCATAAGAAGTGGTTTTTTCTCCAGGAAAATTTTAGATACTTGATTGTGATTTAAATAAATGTAGGCAATTTATTTTTATCTAGGATTTAACATTACCCAGTGTTTCATCATGTCCTGACCTGCATAAAGAGCATAAAAATATCTAACAAGAAGTTTCAAATGGTCAAGGATGCATCAGGATCTCAACAAGAATATTCAGTATTATTGAATGAGATTTCTTTCTTTAAGAAATGAAAGTTCATCCCTCAACATAATAAAGGCCATATGTGACAAACCCATGGCTAATATCATACTCAAGAGTGAAAGGTTGAAAACTCCCCCTCTAAGATCAGGATCAAGATAAGGGTGACCACTATCACTATTCCTTTTCAACATAGTACTGGAAGTCCTGGCCAGAGCAATTAGTCAAGGAAAAGAAATTTTAAAAAAACTATGAGAACTAATAAATTCAGTAAAGTTTCAGGATAAAAAATCAATATACAAAAGTCAGTTGCCTTTCTATATACTAATAACAAACTACCTGAAATCAGCAATAAAGAAAGCAATCTCATTTATAATAGCTTAAAAAATAAAATACTTATGAGTAAATTTAACTAAGCAAGTAAAACATCTATACAGTGAAAACTATAAGACATTGATGAAAGAAACTGAAGGAGACACAAATAAATGGAGAGATAGCCCATGTTCCTGAACAGGAGGATTTAATATTGTTAAAATGTGCACAACACTCAAAGCCATCTACAGAGTCAGTGCAATCCCTATCATAATCCCAATGGCAATTTTCACAGAAACAGAGAAAATGATTCTAAAATTTGTATGAAACCACAAAAGAGCCAGATAGCTAAAGCAATCTTGAGAAATAACAAACCTGGAGGCATCACACTTCCTGATTTCAAACTATATTATAAAGCTATAGTCATCAAAACAGCATGGTACTGGCATAAAACAGACACATGGACAAATGGAACAGAATTGAGAGTCCAGAAATAAACCCACACATGTATGATCAACTAATATCCGACAAGGAAGCCAAGAATACTTAATGGAAAAGGGTAGTGTCTTCAATAAATCATGTTAGGAAAACTGGATACCCACATGCAAAAGAATGAAACTAGAGCACCATCTCACACCATACACAAAAATTAACTGGAAGTGGATTAAGGACTTAAATGGAAGAGCTGAAACTGCAAAACTTATAGAAGAAAACATAGGGAAAAACTCTTTAACACTGGTCTTGGCAATGATTTTTTAAAATATAAACCAAAAGCACAGACAACAAAAGCAAAAAAACAACAAATGAGACTACGTCAAATTAAAAGCTTCTGCCCAACAAATAAAACAATCAACAGAGGCTTCCCTGGTGGCTCAGTGGTTGAGAGTCCGCCTGCCGATTCAGGGGACACGGGTTCGTGCCCCAGTCCGGGAAGATCCCACATGCCGCAGAGTGGCTGTGCCCATGAGCCATGGCTGCTGAGCCTGTGCGTCCGGAGCCTGTGCTCCGCAACAGGAAAGGCCGCAACAGTGAGAGGCCCGCGTACCGCAAAAAAAAAAAAAAAAAAAAAAAAAAAAACCCAGAAAACAATCAACAGAATGAAAAGACAACCTATAGAATAAAAGAAAATATTTGCAAACCATCTACCTGATAAGTTAATATCCAAAATATATAAGGAACTCATACAACTCAATACAAAACAAAACAATGGACTAAAAATGGGCAGAGAACTTGAACAGATAGTTTTCCAAAGAAGACATATGAATGGCCAACAGGTACATGAAAAGGGGCTCAATATAATCATTAGGGAAATGCAAATCAAAACCACAGTGAGAAATCATCTCACACCTATTAGAATGGCTATTAACAACAACAACAAAAAAACAAGAGATAAATTCTGGCAAGGATGTGGAGAGCAGGAAATCCTGTGCACTGCTGGTGTGAATGTAAATAGCACAGCCACTATGGAAAACAGTATGTTGCTTCCTCAAAAAATTAAATATAGAACTACCATGTGATCCAGCAATCCAACTTCTGGATATATATTTGAAAAAGATGACATCAGGATTCAGAAGAGATAACTGCACTCTCATGTTCATTGCAGCATATTCACAATAGCCAAGATGTGGAACCAACCTAAGTATCCATTGACAGATGAATGGATAAAGAAAATGCTATATATATAGAATTATTATTCAGCCATAAAATAAAATGAAATCTTGCCATTTGTGACAACATGAATGGACCTTAAGGGTACTATACTAAGTGAAAAAGTCAGACAGAGAAAGACAAATACTGTATGATCTCACTTAAATGTGGAATCTAAAAAACATCAAACTCAGAAACAGAGAGCAGAAGGGTGGTTGCCAGGAGCTGAGAGGTGGGGGAAACAGGGAGATGTTGGTTGAAAGGTACAAATTCTCAGTTTTAAGAGGGTTAAGTTCCAGAGATCTAATGTACAGCACAGCGACTAGATTATATTATACACCTGTAAGTGGGAATGAGAGTAGAGTTTTAATGTTCTCACCATAACAACAAGATGGTAATCATGTGAGAGAAAGGCTGTGTTAACTAATCTTATTGTGGTAGAGGTTTCACAATATGTATGTTACCAAATCATCACACTGCGTACCTTAAACTTACACAATGTTATATGTCAATTGTATCTCAATAAAGCTAGGGAAAAAAGATGGAAGTTCATAACTATCAACCAATTCATTCTAGTTTAAGGCAGCAGTGGAGCAGTGCAAGCATTTGCTGGATCTATGTTAACTAAAATGGCATTCCATTCTAAATTAAGCTAGGAACTCTGAACTTGTACTTGCATTTTTGTGTTATCACCAAGCATGTATGAAAAATTATAGAGTGAAAGTCAAATTTTAATAAATTAAATGTTGCCTTTAGGATAAATGTTTTAATACATTTTATGGAGATGTGTAAATCTTTTAAAACCAGTGTTATACTGTATACAATTTATGATCGTTGTTCTTTGGATATTGGATAGTGAGCATAATCTTTAAATCAGGAAAGTTACATAAATTACTAAGTGGCAGCTGTTCCTTGGGAAATGCTAGAAAGCCTCTGAACAAATATATTTCCTACTCAAAAGAACACTGAAAAAAAGGAAAATACCCCCATTTAATGGGATAGTCAGAAGTTACCTCCTTCTTATTAGGAAAAAAATCCACCTTCACGATTTTAAGACTTGATCATTTTAAATCTTCCTTTTCACACTCAGAGAAAGGGAAAGTATGCTCTAAAGAAGCTCACTTCAATGGAAAGGGGATTTGCCCTGGACTGATAAGAAAATTAGTAATAAAATGAAATATCCAGAGCTTGTAGGTGGGTGACAAAATAAGAATATTGACACGTAAGATTTTATTTAGCAACCTAATTCTTTTTAGCTAAATATGACGTGTGAGTACAAAGAAATATGACTGATTTCAAAAAAGGAAGGAAGAATCCAAATAGACCACTGTCCCCTTTTAAAGACTCCAAGTGGCTACTGTCCCCTTTCATAGGGTCACTTTGAAAACTGCACACAAAATGTAATCATATTTCCACTGATCTTAAATATTTTAGCTCCGACTCTCCAAGGAAGTTGTGATTTGAAATTAGTCGTGGGGGTTTTTTATGCCATCTATGTTCCTTGCAAAGTATATTCCATTGGGCAACTAACATATGACTCACTTTCAATAACCCACTTTACAGCTGTGAGGATGATATAATCAAAACACATAAAGCACTTGATAGCTATTCAATAGTTAATTTCTACTTTCTTTTCTCTTATTTTCCTGTCATGAATAAAAGCCAACATTGCTAAATCCTTAAATAGTATGGTCATTACCTTTTCAAATTCAATTCTTACTAATTCACATGCTTTTATATGTAACCTATCCTTTAATCAAACTTAATTTCTTAAACATGCTTCTACTAATATATAATCTTTTCTGTCTTTTATTCATATAGTTTCCTCTAATAAAATACTCTCTCCTAAACTTCAGTTCAATCTATCACAATTTTAGCCATCCTTCTCTATTCAAGCAACACGTACCATTGAAAGAATCTCCTACTTCCAGATGGGTATGAGTCATTTTTCTATACTTCAATAAAACTGGATTTCTATTTCTTTGGACAGTTTTTCACACTTATAACATTTTTTGTGATAGCAGGAGTAGTAGTCTATCTTGAAATCTTTCACAGTAGATACCCCCAATAAGTATTCAAAAAAAAAAGGCATTTGGGGCAACTGTCTGGAAATAAAAACTACAAAATTGTTCTGCATTCCATCTAATATTTGTAATATAAACAGATTCTCAAAAAGCTCCATAGTGAGAAAAATTTGAAAGCCAATGATGCTCTTTTCTACTTAAATAAGAAAATAAGGTGTTTGGGGCTATTTTGTCATTTGTTAGAAATAAGTCCAATATAAAAATTCTAAGAACAACATTCTGCTAAACTCATTTTTGAAACCTATTTATCCTCTGTCTTTTTTATGTGATATTTGATAGCTTTTAAATTGAAAGAATTTCTTTCCACCTTCTCTATCCTGCTCTAAAAAAATCCACACACACACACACACACACACAAATGTACTTCATGTCCTTGAAGCTGCTCATAACTTGACTGATGCAAGTCTTGCAGTTGTCATTTTTGACAATTGGATTTAATTAGAATTATATTGTATTATTATTCTCTTCTTTAATTGCTATGCAAATTTTAGGCGCCACATGGAGAATAACTGTAATACCTGATCTTTTCTCAATGCAATCTTTTCCCAAGCCAGTTCTCAAAAGTACTCGTCAGTTGATTTTGTTTCTTTTTGCAGTGAAGACTATTTCATATCTGATTTTATCTCGTCACATCACAGATTTCTTACTACCCTCTCTGTTGTTAACACGTTTGCTCTGACTTTGCTAGCAGGACAGATCATGTTGATTTTCTATTGAACTGGGTAAAGGAATCAGCCCTGTATTGCCTGCATAGATAGTTGGCCTTCCTAAGTCATTTATCAATTCTTATTACCATGAATGTGGGAGTAATTGAAATTCTGTGTTACCATCACCCACCACTGATGTGACTTGAATTCTTCCCTATGATACTTTCCTTGTCTCTTCTCATTATACAATAACTTCTGGTAATTTATGTGCCCTTTGAATATTCCAGTTCAGTAGTGTGTGATGTGAGGCACACAGATGTTCTGCAATGCTGCCACAAAATATTTCATAGAAAGGAAGGGAAGTTTAATATATGACAACTATATTATTACATACTAGATGTGCTCTAATGTGGAACATGTGGGATTACAGAGAAATTATACAGAGAAGCTTCATGTTTATTTTTTCTCTGCCTGATAATGGAAAAATGCCTCCAGCTAAACTTATTAAAATATGCCTTATATGGTACTGCATTTTCCTCCACATAGTAGGCAAGTTAGGCTTGCCACAGGCTTATGACTCAGTGAGAAATCAAATACAGAAGTGTGTAGCCCTAGCTCAACAAAAATTTCCTTACATGCTAAGGTGTTATGTCACTAAGTACTCACTTCTTCTTTCCTTCCAGTCACTCATACAAAAGTCATCAAGCTTGGGATTCTGGTGTATTCTAACTGTTAGATTCTTAAATTCATTTGAGATTGTTGAAATTTTTAAATCCATAGAATTAAATTACTATACTTTAGGTAAACCTTCATGAAAATTAGGGGAAGTTGCATCTACTCAATGTTATCTTCGAGCTCAAGAGTATCCTTTGCACTACTTGTTCATTGATTCAGCAGCTGAGTGAATGCACTACTTGTTCACTGATTTAGCAGCTGAGTGAATGCAAACTTAAACCCTGTGCAAGTCACCGTTTACCCCAATTTGCATGTAAACTGCAAGCATACCTAACCTAGTTTACTCAAAAAATATTTTTTTCTTTCAAAATTAAGACTTCTTGAATTCCTATTACTAAGTTCTGTAATTAAATATTTCTGGAATCTCCTCTTTCTTTTCCAAACATTACCACTGTCTTAGTCCAAGCACTCACACTCTCTCTTAGATGATTACTGACTATCTCCTCTTTCTCGTGCCACGCTGCTCCAGATAGATTTCTGTTAAAGGAAATTCTAGTACTGTGACTTTCACGTTTAATACCCTTCAACGATGCTGCATTAACCACAAAAAAGTCTATGCACTTTAACATACCAGATCCTTCTTAATCAGAATAAAATTTCCAGTTCTTTTTCTTAACATCACCCTCTTAGAAAATTACTTACAGTTCCTAGTACTCAAGATGCTCACCCATATCTGCTTTTTATAATCTGCCACTTCTTAAACTTTTCTCCCCCCACCATATGGTCAACTTCCTACTTAGAAATCAGATCCGGATAGAGTTAACGTATGATCCTGCAACCCACGCCTGGGCACGTATCTGGAGAAAACTTTAATTCAAAAAGATACATGCAACCCAATGTTCATTGAAGCACTATTTACAAAAGCCAAGACACAGAAGCAACTTAAATGTCCATCAGTAGATGAATGGATAAAGAAGATGTGGTATATATATGTGGTGTATATACTGTGTCTGTAAATATATATATATATATATATATATATATATATATGAAGAAGATGTTTTATACACAAACACACACACACAATGGAATATTACTCAGCCATAAAAAAGAATGAAATAATGCCATTTGCACCACCACGGATGGACCTAGAGATTATCATACTAAGTGAAGTGAGTCAGACAAAGATCATATAAAATCACTTATATGTGGAATCTAAACTACGATACAAATAAATGAACTTATTTACAAAACAGAAACAGACTCACATAGAAAATGAACTTATGATTACCAAAGGGGAAAGAGAGGTGAGGAGGGATAAATTAGAAGTCTGTGATAAGCAGATACAAACTACTATGTATAAGATAGATAAACTACAAGGTTGTACTGTATAGCACAGGGAACTCTACTCAGTATTCTGTAATAAGCCATAATAAAAAAGAATACAGGGCTTCCCTGGTGGCGCATGGTTGAGAGTCCGCCTGCCGATGCAGGAGACACAAGTTTGTGCCCTGGTCCGGGAAGATCCCACGTGCCGCAGAGCGGCTGGGCCCATGAGCCATGGCCACTGAGCCTGCGCGTCCGGAGCCTGTGCTCCGCAACGGGGGAGGCCACGACAGTGAGAGGCCCGCATACCACAAAAAGAAAAAAGAATACAAAAAAGAATATATATTTATTTTATTTTACTTTATTTTACTTTATTATTTATACAACAGGTTCTTATAAATTATCTATTTTATACATATTAGTGTATATATGTCAATCCCAATCTCCCAATTCATCCCACCACTACCACCCCCCTCCCAACTTTCCCCCTAGGTGTCCACACGTTTGTTCTCTACATCTGTGTCTCTATTTCTGCCTTGCAAACCAGTTCATCTGTACCAATGGTTCATCTGTACCATTTTTCTAGATTCCACATATATGCATCAATATACAATATTTGTTTCCTCTTTCTGACCTACTTCACTCTGTATGACAGTCTCTAGGACCAACCACGTCTCTGCAAATAACCCAATTTCATTCCTTTTTATGGCTGAGTAATATTCCATTGTATATATGTACCACATCTTCTTTATCCATTCACCTGTTGATGGGCATTTAGGTTGCTTCAATGACCTGGCTATTGTAAATAGTGCTGCAGTGAACATTGGGGTGGATGTGTCTTTCTGAATTATGGTTTTCTCAGGGTATATGACCAGTAGTGGGATTGCTGGGTCATACGGTAATTCTATTTTTAGTTTTTTAAGGAAGCTCCATACTGTTCTCCGTAGTGGCTGTATCAATTTACATTCCCACCAACAGTGCAAGAGGGTTCCCTTTTCTCCACACCCTCTCCGGCATTCGTTTGTAGATTTTCTGAAGATGCCCATTCTAATCAGTGTAAGGTGACACCTCACTGTAGTTTTGATCTGTTTTTCTCTAATAAATAGTGATGCTGAGCATCCTTTCATGTGTCTCTTGGCCATCTGTATGTCTTCTTTGGAGAAACGTCTATTTAGATTTTGTGCCCATTTTTTGACTGGGTTGTTTTTTTAATATTGAGCTGCATGAGCTGTTCATATTTTTTGAACATTAATCCTTTGTCAGTTGCTCCATTTGCAAATATTTTCTCCCATTCTGAAGGTTGTCTTTTTGTCTTGTTTATGGTTTCCTTTGCTGTGCAAAAGCTTTTAAGTTTCATTAGGTCCCATTAGTTTATTTTTGTTTTTATTTACATCACTCTAGGAGGTGGGTCAGAAAGGATCTTGCTGTGATTTATGTCATAGAGTGTTCTGCCTATGTTTTCCTCTAACAGTTTTATAGTGTCCACTCTTACATTTAGGTCTTTAATCCATTTTGAGTTTATTTTTATGTATGGTGTTATGGAGTGTTCTAATTTCATTCTTTTGCATGTAGCTGTCCAGTTTTCCCAGTACCACTTATTGAAGAGACTGTCTTTTCTCCATTGTAATTTCTTGCCTCCTTTGTCATAGATTAGGTGACCATTGGTGTGTGCGTTTATCTCTGGACTTTCTATCCTGTTCCACTGATCTATATTTCTGTTTTTGTGCCAGTACCATACTGTATTGATTACTGTAGCTTTGTAGTATAGTCTGAAGACAGGGAGCCTGATTCCCCCAGCTCCATTTTTCTTTCTCAAGATTGCTTTGGCTATTTGGGGTCTTTTTTGTCTCCATAAAAATTTTAAGATGTTCAATGAAAATTGCCATTGGTAATTTGATAGGGATTGCATTGAATCTGTAGATTGTTTTGGGTAGTATAGTCATTTTCACAATATTGAGTCTTCCAATCCATGAACATGATATATCTCTCCATCTGTTTGTGTCATCTTTGATTTCTTTCATCAGAGTCTTATAGTTTTCTGAGTAAAGGTTTTTACCTCCTTAGGTAGGTTTATTCCTAGGTATTCTATTCTTTTTGTTGCAATGGTGAATGGGACTGTTTCCTTAATTTCTCTTTCTGATTTTTCATTGTTAGCATGTAGGAATGCAAGAGAATTCTGTGCATTAATTTTGTATCCTGCTACTTTACCAAAATCATTGATTAGCTCTAGTAATTTTCTGGTGGCATCTTTAGGATGGATTATCTATGTAGAGTATCATGTCATCTGCAAACAGTGACAGTTTTACTTCTTCTTTTCCAATTTGTATTCCTTTTATTTCTTTTTCCTCTCTGACTCCCATGGCTAGGACTTCCAATACTACGTTGAATAATAGTGACAAGAGTGGACATCCTTGTCTTGTTCCTTATCTTAGAGGAAACACTTTCAGTTTTTCACCATTGAGAATGATGTTTGCTGTGGGTTTGTTGTATATGGCCTTCATTATGTTAAGGGAGGTTCCCTCTATGCCCACCATCTGGAGAGTTTTTACCATAAATGGGTGTTGAATTTTGTCAAAAGCTTTTTCTGAATCTATTGAGATGATCATATGGTTTTTATTCTTTAATTTGTTACTATGGTGTATCACACTGATTGATTTGCACATATTGAAGAATCCTTGCATCCCTGGGATAAATCCCACTTGATCATGTTGTATGATCCTTTTAATGTGTTGTTGGATTCTGTTTGCTAGTCTTTTGCTGAGGATTTTTGCATCTATATTTATCAGTGATACTGGTCTGTAATTTTCTTTTTTTGTAGTATCTCTGTCTGGTTTTGGTATCAGGGTGATGATGGCTTGTAGAATGAGTTTTGGAGTGCTCCTTACTCTGCAATTTTTGGGAAGAGTTTGAGAAGGATGGGTGTTAGCTCTTCTCTAAACATTTGATAGAGTTCACCTGTGAAACCATATGGTCCTGGGCTTTTGTTTGTTGGAAGATTTTTAATCACAGTTTCCATTTCATTACTTGTGATTGTTCTTCTTATATTTTCTATTTTTTCCTGGTTCAGTCTTAGAGGGTTATACCTTTCTAAGAATTTGTCCATTTCTTCCAGGTTGTCCATTTTATTGGCATAGAGTTGCTTGTAGTAGTCCCTTACGATGCTTTGTATTTCTGTGATGTCCACTGTAACGTCTCCTTTTTCATTTCCACTCCCTCTTTTTCTTGAAGAATCTGGCTAAAGGTTTATCAGTTTTGTTTATCAGCTTTTAGTTTTTTTGATCATTGCTATTGATTTGTTTCTATTTCATTTATTCCTGCTCTTATCTTTATGATTTCTTTCCTTCTGCTAACTTTGGGGGGTTTTTTGTTCTTCCTCTAATTGCTACACATGTAAGGTTAGGCTGTTTTCTGAGGTAGGATTGTATTGCTATAAACTTCCCTCTTAGAACTGCTTTTGCTGCACTGCATAGGTTTTGAGTTGTCGTGTTTTCATTGTCATTTGTTTCTAGGTATTTTTTGATTTTCTCTTTGATTTCTTCAGTGATCTCTTGGTTATTTAGTAACATGCTGTTTAGCTTCCATGTGTTTGTGTTTTTTACGGTTTTTTCCATGTAATTTATTTCCAATCTCATGGTGTTGCAGTCGGAAAAGATGTTTGATACGATTTCAATTTTCTTAAATTTACCAAGGCTTGATTTGTAACCCAAGATGTGACCTATCCTGGAGAATATTCTGTGTGCACTTGAGTAGAAAGTGTAATCTGCTGTTTTCGGATGAAATGTCCTATAAATTTCAATTAAATCTATCTGGTCTATTGTGTCATTTAAAGCTTGTGTTTCCTTATTAATTTTCTGTTTGGATGATCTGTCCATTGGTGTAAGTGAGGTGTTAAAGTCCCCCACTATTATTGTGTTACTGTCAATTTCCTCTTTTAGAGCTGTTAGCATTTGCCTTATTTATTGAGGTGCTCCTATGTTGGGTGAATATATACTTAGAATTGTTATATCTTCTTGGATTGATCCCTTGATCATTATGTAGCGTCCTACCTTGTCTCTTGTAACAAACTTTATTTAGGGGTCTATTTTATCTGATATGAATATTGCTACTCCAGCTTTCTTTTGATTTCCACTTGCATGTAATATCTTTTTCCTTCCCCTCACTTTCACCCAGGGCACATGCCCCTAGGTCTGAAGTGGGTCTCCTGTAAACAGCATATATATGGGTCTTGCTTTTGTATCCATTCAGTGAGTTTGTGTCTTTTGGTTGGAGCATATAATCCTTTCATGTTTATGGTAATTATTGATATGTATATTCCTTTTACCATTTTTAAAATTGTTTTGGGTTTGTTTCTGTAGGTCCTTTTCTTCTCTTGTGTTTCCCACTTAGAGAAGTTCCTTTAGCATTTGTTGTAGAGCTGGTTTGGTGGTGCTGAATTCTCTTAGCTTTTGCTTGTCTGTAAAGCTTTTGATTTCTCCATCAAATCTGAATGAGATCTTTGCCAGGTAGAATAATCTTGGTTGTAGGTTCTTCCCTTTCATAACTTTACATATATCATGCCACTCCCTTCTGCTTTGTAGAGTTTCTGCTGAGAAATCAGCTGTTAACCTTATGGGTGTTCCCTTGTATGTTATTTGTCATTTTTCCCTTGTTGCTTTTAATAATTTTTCTTTGTTTTAATTTTTGTCAATTTTATTACTATGTATCTTGGCTTGTTTCTCCTTGGGTTTATCCTGCCTGGGACTCTCTGTGCTACCTGGACTTGGGTGGCTATTTCCTTTCCCATGTTAGAGAAATTTTAGACTATTATCTCTTCAAATATTTTCTTGGGCCCTCTCTCTCTCTCTCATCTCCTTCTGCGACACCGATAATGCAATTATTGGTGTGTTTAATGTTGTTGCAGAGGTCTCTTAGGCTGTTTTCATTTCTTTTCATTCTTTTTTTCTTTATTCTGTTCTGCAGTAATGAATTCCACAGTTCTGTCTTCCAGGTCACTTATCCGTTCTTCTGCCTCAGTTATTCTGCTATTGATTCCTTCTAGTCTATTTTTCATTTCAGTTATTGTATTGTTCATCTGTTTGTTTGTTCTTTAATTCTTCTAGGTCTTTGTTAAACATTTCTTGCATATTCTCAATCTTTGCCTCCATTCTTTATCTGAGGTCCTGGATCACCTTCACTAACATTATTCTGAATTCTTTTTCTGGAAGGTTGCCTATCTCCAGTTCATTTAGTTATTTTTCTGGGGTTTTATCTTGTTCCTTCATCTGGTACATAGTCCACTGCCTTTTCACTTTGTGTGTCTTTCTGTGAAAGTGGTTTTCATTCCACAGGCTGCAGGATTGTAGTTCTTCTTGCTTCTGCTGTCTGCCCTCTGGTGGATGAGGCTATCTAAAAGGCTTTTACAAGCTTCCTGATGGGAGAGACTAGTGGTGGGTAGCACTGGGTATTGCTCTGGTGGGCAGAGGTCAGTAAAATTTTAATCCACTTGTCTGCTGATGGATGGTGCTGGGTTCCCTCCCTGTTAGTCGTTTGGCCTGAGGCAACCCAGCACTGTAGCCTACCCTGCTCTTTGGTGAGGCTAATGGTGGACTCTGGGAGGACTCACACCAAGGAGTACTTCCCAGAACTTCTGCTGCCAGTGTCCTTGTCCCCACGGTGAGCCACAGCCACCCCCTGCCTCTGCAGGAAACCCTCCAACACTAGCAGGTAGGTCTGGTTCAGTCTCCTATGGGGTCACTTCTCCTTCCCCTGGGTCCTGATGCACACACTACTTTGTGTGTGCCCTCCAGGAGTGGAGTCTCTGTTTCCCCCAGTTCTGTGAAAGTCCTTCAGTCAAATCTCACTAGCCTTCACAGTCTGATTCTCTAGGAATTCCTCCTCCAGTTGCCAGACCCTCAGGTTGGGAAGCCTGACGGGGATCAGAACCTTCACTCCAGTGGGTGGACTTCTGTAGTATAAGTGTTCTCCAGTTTGTGAGTCACCCACCAGCAGTTATGGGATTTGATTTTATTGTGATTGCGTCCCTCCTACCATCTCATTGTGGCTTCTCCTTTGTCTTTGGATGTGGGGTATCTTTCTTGGTGAGTTCCAGTGTCTTCCTATAGATGACTGTTCAGCAGTTAGTTGTGATTTCGGTGCTCTCGCAGAACGGAGTGAGTGCACAACCTTCTACTCTGCCATCTTGAACCAATTTCTCTCAAGAATATATATTTATATATGTATAACTAAATCACTTTGCTGTATCCCCAAAACACATTGTAAATCAACTATACTTCAATTAAAAAAAAAGAAATCAGATCCTATGATTCTCCAATGTCTTAGATAACTCAATTACTCAACTCTCATCTACATTAAAATTATTCATTGTTATTTTTCTATTATTACTGTGCTATATATTTTAAATGTTTTAAGTAAGCTTTTTAAAAGCATAGATGGTCTACACCATCTTTGCAACCCAAGTCTTGCAAAATATCTTACACATAACATATGGACAATACAGTTTGAATGGGGTTTAATTTGATTTAATTGAGCAGATTTTTATTATTCACTTCCTATGCAATATTTTATTTTAGGAATATATGATATGTAGAAAATAATATTATAGTACTTTTATACAGTGTGGCTTAGAAATTCAACTATGTATACCAATGGTGACATCTAATTTGTGCAAATGTCTTCATTTCTCCTTCTGCCTTAAAAAACCCAGAATTCCAAGAGCTGTTCCTGCTCAGAAATTGCTGCTTATGAGGCAGAATCTTTACCAATGGAATTTCTCCAAACCTCACCTCATATTTATCCTTCACAGGTGATCTTCTTCATCCATTGATGAAACTCCTTTTGTCAAGGATTCTTCCAGTTTCCTACTATTGAACACCTGCTTTTATCCTGTTAGTGTCTGGCTTTTAACTAGGAACAGTAACCTCTAAATATATTATTACATTCCTAGAAAAAGATTTTGAGTTCAAAGCAAGTGACTTACATATACACTTACTTGTAATCTAAAATAATTTTTTTAAATTAAAACATTGAGTTTTGGAAACATTAATGAAAATAGAAATATACTCATAAAACATGAGAGGCTGAAGGTTTCCTAAAGACCGTATGTTTCCACCTATTAACTTTTAAAATGAGAAAAAAACAACTAAGACAGAGGTTAATTAAAATGCTTGCCTCGAATCACATATGCAGTTAGCAAAGTATCCAGAATGAAAGCTCAACTTTCACACATTCCCAACTTATGGCTTCTCTCAGTATCATACAGCCTTCTGGAAAAGCAAAGCAGCTACCTGAATGCCTGGTCATGGACCTGATCTGCACTATAGCTACAAGAGACCTGGGATCCAGATATTTAGACATTTTTTATTCCTACCTGAAATTTGGAAAAAGTATCTTTGTCCCCATTTCTTACATCTGGAGTACGCCTTGGAAGGTGAGATCAAGGTTCTGAGAAAGTGTCTATTTATACCCATGTTTGTACAGCCCTTGAATACTGAGGAAACTAGGTATCGTCTCCTTGAGAATAAGCATAACTTTAAAAAAGCAATGCATGCTATTGACTTACTCTGATGCAAACTTGCTTCATGTGAATTATTCAGCTGCTCCTGGCCACTATCTGTAGCTGAATTTATATGCTCAGTTAAACATCCAATCATCAAGTCAGCTACTGGTATCCCTGCCATCAGAAAACTATATTTTCCTCTCCTGGCATTTAGTATGCTTTAAACCTCACATCTATTCAAACTTGCTCAGGCCAAGTTTTATACTTCCTCTTAGTGCTGTGCTGATTATTCACCCATGTAACTACACTGAGAATTAGCATCAAAATGGAGATATGAGGACAAACCGTAATAAAGATGTTATGAATACTCATATCTTCAGATCTGAAACTTTCTGCTTTAAGAGTCTAGAGCATAAATGTCAGAGAAAAACACTACTGTTTGGATTTATGAAGAGAACTCTGATGCCCTCCTGTGGACAGTTAAGGAAAATCTCAAGTTTTCCTTTTACTAGGGCAGCTGTATTTAATGGTATGCAGAGCAAAAGAAGAATGGCATATAAAAATTTGTAAGTACATCTTCTCTAACACACACATGTAGTCTAAACAATATGTATTTCATATAATAATCGTTATTAAGGTACACACACACACATACACAAAGAAAGAGTAAACAGCTAAAAGAATAAAGCCAAAATGGTTACAGTGATTATAGCTTAATGGTGTTATTTATTTATTTTTTTTTTGCAGTACGCGGGCCTCTCACTGTTGTGGCCTCTCCCGTTGCGGAGCACAGGCTGCGGACGCGCAGGCTCAGCGGCCATGGCTCACGGGCCCAGCCGCTCCGCGGCATAGCAGGATCTTTCTGGACCGGGGCGCGAACCCGTGTCCCCTGCCTCGGCAGGCGGACTCTCAACCACTGCGCCACCAGGGAAGCCCAATGGTGTTATTTTTAAAACATGAATATGACTTATGTTTTTATAATTTAGGGAAAAATTATTTCCAGTTTGCACAAAATTGATAACACAAGAAGCAATTCAGCAACACAGTAAATTTATTTTAAATTTAGAGATAGGTAGATAAATTTGCTATATAATATTTTGCAGACTTTTCTAATAAAGTTAGACATATCCAGGAAGATTTCCTGATGAATATGAACACAAGAGAGATACTTCTGCACTATGAATTCTTTTCTTTTTTTTATAAATGTATTTATTTATTTTTGGTTGTGTTGGTTCTTTGTTGTTGCCTGCAGGCTTTCTCTAGCTGCGGCGAGGGGGGGCTACTCTTCATTGCGGTGCACGGGCTTCTCATTGCAGGGGCTTCTCTTGTTGTGGAGCGTGGGCTCTAGGTGTGTGGGCTTCAGTAGTTGTGGCACACAGGCTCAGTAACTGTGGCTTGTGGGCTCTAGAGCACAGGCTCAGGAGTTGTGGCCCATGGGCTTAGTTGCTCTGCGGCATGTGGGATCTTCCCGGACCAGGGCTGCAACCTGTGTCCTCTGAATTGGCAGGCGGATTCTTAACCACTATGCCACCAGGGAAGCCCCCGCACTATAAATTCTTAAAGGAGTTTTTGTCATTTTATTTAATTATCCAGCAAACATTTATTGAGATCCAACAATGTGCTAGTACTAGAAACAGAGAAATGGAAAATGCTCTCTGTCTTTCAGAGCATCACCATGCAGTGAACAGACATACAGAGCAACGGTAAGTGACTTTGTGGAGGTCTATACTGGATACTGGGGCAGTACAGGCAGGGCGTCCAACTCAGATAAAATGGAGGAGCAAAGGAAGCAACTCAAGTGGTCCAAAAGATATATTTCCTGACCTGAGCTGTTCAAGATCTAACAGAAATTATAGTTAGCCATTAAAAGAGACAGAGGGGGAAAAGTCAAAGCTTCTTTAGTCAGAGAAAATAGGCACTTAGTGTCTGAAAGACTCAAAGTACACGCTCAGTCCCCCTCACAAGATAATAATTTAGTGTCATGATTCTGGGAAGGGTTACCAGGATGGTTGGTCGTGCCTCTTCCTGGATAAACACTGTGAGATAAGTTTGTGATTAAAAAAAAAAGATATAAACTCCTCTTCCTTTGTGTAACAGTCCCCTTCCGGTTTCCACAGGCTGGAGCCCAACGCATACTCTAAATGTGATAGGAGCTGGATGAATCATTATTGAATGAAATCAGCCTCCCCAGTGATCTAGCTCTTAATTCAAAGACTTTTTCTCTTCCAGTTTTGTTGAGATATAATTGACACACAGTACTGTATAAGTTTAAGGTGTACAGCATAATAATTTGAATAACATACATCATGAAATGATTACCACAATAAGTTTAGTGAACATCCATCATCTCATATAGATAGAAAATAAAAGAAAATTTTTTTTCCTTGTGATGAGAACTCTCGGGATTTACTGTCTTAACTTTCATATATAACCTATATAAGGTACATCTTATAACTGGAAGTTTGTACCTTGTAGCCACCTTCATCCAATTCCCCTTCCCCACAACTCCCATCTCTGGAGCCAAGTATCTGATCTCTTTTCTACGAGTTTCTTTGTTTCTCTGTTGAAGTATAATTGACCTACAACACTGTGTTAGTTCCTAGTACACAACATAATGATGCTATATTTCTGTATATTACAAAATGATCACACCAGGATAAGTCTAGTTACCATCCATCACTACATAAAGATGTTATATTATGGGCTTCCCTGGTGGCGCAGTGGTTGAGAGTCCGCCTGCCAATGCAGGGGACACGGGTTCGTGCCCCGGTCCGGGAAGATCCCACATGCCGCGGAGCGGCTGGGCCCGTGAGCCATGGCCACTGAGGCTGCGCGTCCGGAGCCTGTGCTCCGCAACGGGAGAGGCCACAACAGTGAGAGGCCCGCGTACCGCAGGAAAAAAAAAAAAGTTACATTATCATTGACTAATTCCCCACATTGTACATTTCATCCCCATGACTCACTTATTTTGTAACAGGAAGTTTGTACCTCTTAATCTCTCTCATCTATTTCACTCGTGTCCCCAATATCTCCTCTCTGGCAGCCACCTGATTGTTCTTTTTAACTAAAGATTTTTACTTGGGAGAAAGTAATTCCTTATCTTGTGATACATTCTTCTTGTGAACTATCAGCATTATAAAATGTTTAAGCTGAAAACTGGACACATGAATTGTTCTGTGAAGAACCGCATCAACTGATAAATTTTGCCAGAAAAGGAGGAAATGCATCCTTTGACTAATTCCCGGGGTAGGCCTGAACTAATTACTAACTAAGTCATACAGGTCATTACAAAAAAAAAAAAAAAAAATCAGGAATATATTTTCTCTTTTCAGCAAAGAAAATACAGACTATTGATTTGAACAGTGGACAAGAATGGTATGAAAATTCTTCAACTTTTCAGGCTAGCTGTATGAATTGGTCAAAAAATTTTACCCCAAGGGACAGAAACCCATCTCACGTAAAAGGAAAAGTTTATTGGTTCTTATAATCCAACCAAGATTAACAGCTCACTTGGTAAAGAGAAGACATGCACCTCAACCTTCGAAACTCACGAAGCAAGCACCTTCAGTGTTGTCAGGACCCTCTGCATCTGTCTACTCTTGGTATATTCTTTCATTGCAAACCTTATTTTTCTACAATGTGGGAACAGTGACCACCAGTGTGTTCATGAGCCTCATATAGAAAGCAGTTACCACTTGAAAAGGACTGACTTTCTCACTTCTAATTTAAAAACTCACAGGCATATATAATGTACCCAGCCTTGGTCAGTTGGCTGTTGGATTTTTTAAAAATTAGGAATTTGGATTAGAGTGGCTGTTTTCAAACCCTGATGGCAAGATTGAGAGTTATCGTAACTGAGTTACTTAATTGTTCTTGTCTCTGATTCCTCGTCTATTAAGCAGAAACCTCTTCTTTATATATGGATAGCACTATGAAAATTAAAAAGCACTATGGAAATGGATAGTATTGTTCCTAGTGTTAAACATTAAAGAAATAGTCTTATCTTTCTTGCTTTTCATCCTTTCTTGCTTTTCAAGGGACTCATCTAGAGCGTGTGTCTTGGCCCAAAGTTGTGGAAACTTCAGACAATTAGAAAAGAAGTCTTGATCTTTTAGTAATATTATATTGTCTAGAGGAAATTTCTTATAATCCTGTCTGAAAACCTGTCCTGGATATGGTTTGTGGGGCAGAGTTTATACACCTCACTTGTATAGAAGCCTAATTATTTAGAACATTGGACTTTTAATTGAAAAAATATCTAATAGCCAAAGCGAAGACATGTTATGAACCTCTTAGGTAACGTATATATGCAGATGTTACTTAATTGATTCTTAAAGCAATTTTCAATAATATCAATTCAGTAGTTCTTTAAAGCACCTTTGAAATATAAAAAGAATAAAGAGTCAAAAATGATGTGTCCAGAATGCTATTTGGATTTCATTATACTTGTGAATTTGTGTATGTGTAATGTAGACCCTAAAATCAGAATTAAAAATCACTGTAAACTGGATAATGAATCTGTCAAGGAAACTTAGAGGTCTACTGAGCATTCAGTCGTGAACCTGGCATGCACTGAATACAGACAGAAGAGCAGAAGACCTGCAAGGCCACTGAGCCATAACCCAGAGCCCAACATGAAACCCAGTGGTCAGCATTGAACAACCAGCCAGGATTGCCCCAAGGACAGGTTGTACCCACCATTGTGATCTCGATGGCCAGGAATGGGACAACCTAAGCATCATCATAAGAGGAAGGATAAATAAAAATTTTCCAGTTTCTTGAAGCTATAGTCCATTTACCTCTGGAGTCCTAAGTGATTTTAATCGGTGCTTCTGGAGATTTTTATTTATCAATTATATTTTAATATGTCACTGTGCATATGACTAATTTTACTTTGAAGAATATTTGTTTTTAATTTGGAGAATATCTACTAATCTATCACGGGATATTAATGCTCTGTGGAACACAGTTTAAGAATTGCTGCCTACCAGATTTAGATGAAGGTCAGGTTAACATATCTGTAATACTTTTCTCTTGTCTGCATTTTTCTGAGATAAAGTGGGATACGTGGGATAAGAGGTTAAGATAAGTGCAGAGCAAATGGTAGGTGCACTAGGCAGAAACTAAGGAAACTGAGGCAGGAGAAATGAAAAAGTTAATTATTGGCTACTTGACAATTAGTTTTTCTAACCAGATAACAGCATATAAATTTAAAGTATGTGAAATGGGACTTATGAGATAAATTACTGGCAATCTTTTGAAGGAGACTAGGAGAAATTGAGAACAACAGAGAAGTTTGGGTATCTAATGGATGTATGTAATGGTGGAACAGAAGGGAACTAGGAAGATACGAACTGCTAAGTGAGATTCATTTGAAATTTTGTTTAACAATATTCCTGGTGGTGACATACCCTAGTCTGCCGGGAAAGAAATCACCTGCTTGCTTTGGCTCACATTCTCTGGCTGTCAGTGGGTAACACCAATTATGCTCTGGGAATATACAGGTGAAGCATTGTTTATCCTCCATAAAACTTTACACATGAATAGGTAACTAAAAACCATGAATATTTATAGCTCTAAATTATACAGAGCAAGGGCCTCCACATTGGAAATCAATTAAATTTTAGCTTCCCACGGGATTTATTAACCTCCAGACTACCTGCCTCTCCTTTCCCAATGAGTTTCCTATAAATAAACATGACATATAACTCTCTCTCTCTCTCTCTCTGTGTGTGCGCGCATGTGTGTTAGGCTGGGTCAATAGATGAATGAAGCATAGTCACTGGAATATCAATACGTACTTTTAAATGTAAGTTGGCAGATTTATTTTCAGGTCACAAGGCCCAATGTACGAGGGTAAACTGATTTTAGAAAGATGCTCTTTCTTTCTTTCTCTCTCCCTCTCCCTCTCCCTTTCTGCTACCGTTATTCCTCAGTATATTCTCCTTATTTGTAAACGTCTGAACTGTCACAGAGGTCCAAGTCTTTTCTAGCCACTAGCTAAATCAATGGATTTACAGAGATCAAATGATTATGTTATACACCTTAACATTATAAAGTTATGTCGATTATATCTCAATAAAACTGAGGGGAAAACAAACAAAAACAATGGATTTGAATACTGTAGATACTTGGAACAGAGCAATCATCAACCCATTAGCATCAGGCTGAGTGTGTTCCTCTTCTAATCCCCAAACCCTGTAGCTGTGTAAGTGCAACCATACATATGTCTCTATGTAGTTAGTTACCTATGTCAAATGGATTGCATTTACTGACCAGAAGTTTGTCACCTCTTATCGTTTTTAAGAGTGGTGAAATTTTTAACTCATTAAAAATTTAATGAAATTTTGTTTAAACAAAAATTCTAGATTGATTTAACAATCAATCAAACTTTCTAATGTGAAGTAACACACATACAGACAAATGCATACAGCATACATTTAGAGTAGTTTAATTAGTGATTATATACCAAAGCCCATGTAACCAACGCGCAGGTCAGGAAATTGAAGATTGACAGCATCCCCCAGGAGTCCCTTCCTGATCCAATCCCTCTCTCCCAACTAGAGGTAACTGTTACTTTCCTTTGTAGTTTTACAAAGTAGGTACGCTTTTTTAAGTATTACATTTTTTTCTCATTTGAACTTAATAAAAATTGATTTGTCTCTTTGTTGTTTTTTTTTCCTTGGTCTTTTTTCCATGTTTTGTTTTTGTGATTCAACCATGTTGGTACATGCATAAAAATTAGGAAAACTCATTAGTTAATACATGTCATTTTTTGGTAGAATAACTTTGTACATAAAAGCTAAGTATAGAAAAAAGACTGTGGTTGCCCCTGGCAACTGGAAGAGAAGATATTGGTCTTTTTTCATTCTACATTAATCTTCCAAATCAGAGTATAGTCGACTTCCACTTATTAGTTGGCTTACACAAATGACCTTTTCCCCTTATTGCTATCCTTGAGAATGAGGGCCGTATTCTAGGGCTTGCACTACTGGCTGGCTGTTGGTACAACTCACTGGCAAGAATGAACACCATGGAACATAGCCTAGAAGTAGACATTGAAGTAGGTCTCCTCGATATGAATGGCAATACCAAAGCTGGTTTGGTAAGCAACCCAAAAATGTAACATTTCACCAAAGTTCCCACATAGAGGTGAGTTTCTATTCTACTTGGTGTCTAATACCTTCTTGACTCGGTCTGAGAGAAAATGAGAAATGTTGCAACAAATACTATCAGTATAAAACTATTTTAATATTTGTAAAAAGTTAAGATAAAAAGAAAAAAACAGACTTCATATTTTCCCCCTCATAATAAGTTCCCAGGTGTTTTCATTACAGTTTTGATACAATAAGTAAATGGTCTTTGAGTGCAGCAAAGTAAAACGTTTTCTGCCATGAAGAAACTTATACTATTAATATTTCTGGACCAATATTATAGACGTAAGATATACTGTGAGATAGTCAGCTTGATTTACTTCTCCGATGAGTATGCACATTAGGTATGCATATGTAGGTATATGAATCAGGGAGATAAGTCGACCCTAAATTTGTCCTAAAGTGTTTCTTTTCTGATTTTGCTTCATGTCTCTATTTCCCATTTCAAAAGAAGCAATCCATTAAAAGTAATCTTGTTCTCCACAGGCGTGTAGTAAGTCTTTTGCTCATTTTTAGCTAAGTGTGTCATGACTAAGTAAAAGAGGAAAAACAGCTAACCTACTGAGGGATTAGGTAAAACAGGCAGATAATTAACATCACTGGGCAATATACATTTTGAATTTATAGTCTTAAAGTGAAAACTATTATTAACCTTGAAATCATACTACACTTCTGAATCTTGAAATATATCTTCTCATGTTTACACTGGGGTTTTACCTATATATTTTGATAGCATTTCCTTAAAACATTATTTCATTTTTCATCTATCCCTACCCACATATACAATCAAGTTATCAAGCTATCATTAGTTTACTGTTTACAAAGAACTTTCTTGTACATATCTCTTTTGAGCTCCCAAACAACCCTATTAGTCAGACAGATTTCGTCAACAAATATTTACTGGATATCCTCCAGATGTATATTTCATACTGTGGCAAAGAGATGGTACAATGTGTAAGCAAATACAGTCCATACTCTCATGAAGTTTACCTTTTGGTGTGGAAGCCAAAGGACAAATTACTCCAATTAATTATAAGTGACTGGATAATTATAAGTGTCAAATGTTCTGAAGGAGAAGCAAAGACCGCTAACATATGGTGAAGAAAGTGAAAAGAACTTTTCCCATGTATTGAAAGTATCATGTCTGTTTTCTTTTCCTTCCGTCTTTCCTCCTCTCTCTGTTTCTCTTTTTAAGTATACACTATACTTTTTTTTTTTCCTCTCAAAAGACTTAGCATTTTTCCCCCTTTTCAGGGCAACATTATAGTTTTTGGAGGGACAAGTGAGTTTTTTTTATCACTTGATATAGTGTTCATAAATTTTGAAACCATCCAAGAAAGTGGTATATAGTTTTCTCAGATATGTCTTCAATGCCTATATGATAATGTCATTTTGGTTTTGTTGTCAACGATGTCATCACTGTTGTTCTTGTTGTCTTCTCTCCCCCCCACCGCTGCCAGTAAGGGAAAGAATGTTGGATTCACAGTAATTCTAATCTTTTGAGCCCTCAGGGGATTTAAAAAATAATCTTTACTTATTCTCTCCTGTGGCATTTATCCCACAGATTTAGTTATCATTTTTTTAAAGTGGAATAAAGTTGTAAGTAGAGGCTTCTCCAATTTTTGAAGAAAAAGAGGAACAAATTTCAGCATAAAACCTAGCAATTACTAACCAAACCTAATAGCCTGGGTCGAGCCCTATCTCGAGGAGCTATCCTCAGTAGAGAAAACTCAACGTGTGAGTACATCTGATAGGGTTAAAAGAAAGTTACATTAAGTGTTAGAGCTCATTACAATTTTCACATAAAATATTATCTGATCATCATCTTGATTTTATATGAAAAAAAACATTATTATTAGCATCCAGTATTGAATGATTATCTGAGGCTCTGTTTCTGTGGCTTGTCCAAGGACAGTGAATGGTGAAAATGATACTTTAGAGGCATATAAGCAAAGCAAAAGTTACTTGGAGTATTTTAGATTCTAAGATTATCTTCCTACCAGTGGCAAAACCAAATGTCAGGAAAGCAAGGAATCTCACACTGAAATATACAGAAACCCCTGATGTTTTAACTCAATCAAGAAAATTCCCTTTCTCAATTTTGCAATAGGAAATAAGGAAATTCAAATTTGTATGCATACCTTATTTCCTCGAGGTAGCAATGCTTGTTGGTTGATGCAGCTGATAAAAATGTTGCCACGATCTCCAGGAGTCTTCAAAGCTGCACTACCGCTTGAGAGAAAAATCTACAATAGTACAGAGAAGAGAGTGGCCTGTTGGCATAAAAAGTCACAGCACACTGTCATCCATCCCATAGATACTAATGCCAGGAAAGGGAGACCTCTTTAGAACTATATCTATGGCTGCGGTTTGGAGCAATAAAGGAAAGATCTGAGAGGTCAGAGTCACAGAGAAAATGTCTCTATATTACAGAAGTGAAGAATTCCATTTTTATCCACAATAGCTAATACGGTCTAGAAACTTCTCAGGCAAGCAAAGAAGAAAAAAAAAAAGAAATCAAGCTCGCCCCAGATGTCCAGAATATGCACCTTCATTTATTGGGCAGTCATATATGAGAAATGACCGCTCCGGAGGGTGCAATATGAATGATTAAAGCTCCCTTTAATGCTCCAAACTACTTCCAAAGCTCAGTGGGAACTCTGTGTTGCATTACTGGAAAAAAATTGAGTAAATATACCATTTTTCCTCTTTAGACCTCATTCTTGACTTTTTCCTAAACACTCTCTCCAATATAGGAATCACTACTTTTTTCTTCTCCCAAACGTTATAGATGTTATAGCTATATAATTTAGAACAACGAGTGCTTGGGTTTAATCATATAAGAGCATTTCGCCTATTCTAAATACAGGATGTGTGGGTTTTCTTATTTCTAACAGAAGATTTAAAATGTTTTATTTGTTACAATAAATATATCTTTAGCTAAATGAATTCAACTGGCTTTTATTGTATTGGAATCCATGCTAAATGTAGGAATTGCTTGGAATGAATGGACTTTAAAGAATATACTTGAGAGTGGGGGAGTCAGTCTCTTTTCTAGGAAATGAATAATCAGAAAAATAATAGTTCACCCAGAGAAGTGAAAGTCAATGAACAACATGGAAGCTGACTGTGAAAGCTTTCAGAAGATAGATAAAGCCAGTTAATATTTGGGATTACAGATACCATGAAATATTATAAAATAATGATATCCAGAGGTAAGGACAGGGAATGAAGAAAAAATAGAAGAAAATTTGAGCATCTATGGATATAAAGATACACTATCCCAAGCATGGAGCTTTTCTCAATTAAAGCAATGGTCTTTACTAGAATGTTTTTGCATATTAATCCCCTAACTCAAAGTAGACACTCACATAATTGTGGAAAGAAAGGAGGAGGGTAGGGGAAAAGAGAGTGAGAAAGACAGAAATGAAACAGAAGCCAATGATGAGCATCCCAGAACCTTTCCTGTGCCCTCTTGACTCAGAATCATCCCTAATACTTGTCTGTCATTTCTCCTCACCTTTTCCTGCCCTAGGTAAGAGATACCAATTTTGCATTCTATCCCCATCTTCTTCCACTTATATCTTACCGCCTTTTTGTAAAGCACACCAAGTTGGAAAATTCAGTAAAGAATTAATTCTTGTCTATCTCCAACCAGGTCCAAGGCAGAAGGCAGAAGGTCGACCCTCCCACTTCGCAAAGAAAGAGGTAACAGCTGTATTACTAGGTAATTTAACCAGATCATACAGTGGGTGGAGGCAGTATCCTTTTTGAATGGATGCACTGAACTAAGAAAAGACCACAGAACTGATTCCTATAGAGGTTTTGGTTTCTTTGGGTTTTTTTAGTCATCAAGTTATAACTCCTAATTAATAGAGAGCCAAACTCTTTTATGTGAGTAAAATTCCAGAAACAAATCCAATTGCATATCCCACTCCAGTCAGTAAATCAAGTGAGATAAAAGAATGAGTCACCATGCTGGTGTCCTTTTCATAAAGTAAAAGGTTTTTTTTTTTTCCCCCCAGAAAGGGGGGCTTACATGCTACAATTTTCTTTCTGATAAAGGAGGATGAACTGATTCTCATGACTGAGAAAGAGATTAGCTACTGAGTAAGACTCATAATGCTCACAGGAACCACATATAGCATTAAGCATGGAAATCTTGTAGTCTTATGATCCACTGTATGATTTATACGTAATTCAGGTCCCAGAACTGGTAGTGATATACTTACCAGTTGTATCCGTAATAGCTACACCTTCCATACCCCTATTTAGCAATGGTTGAGGATACCTAATGCTCTCTAAGATATGAACCAACTCAAGAAAAGGTGACCTGAGTGTATTAGCTAGCCACAGCTTAGCTTGCATTTAGGCTCCATTCAAAGAAAATAGGAGAACTTGCTATGCCCCCCCTGACTTCCCCATCTTTAAATGACAAACAGACAGAAGCAATGTGCCAGTGACCTACATTAACCCTGAACTTAAAGCAGATAGAAAGAACAATTACACTAATTGGTGCCAGATTCTGTTCTATGCAATAATTCAGTATATACGTATAACAATCTAATTCTAACATCACCACCAGGAGCAGGATAATATTTTTCCCTTTTTGCGAAAGAAAAATAGAGAATTCACAAAGCTAATAATTTGCCTATGATCAGACTATTGGTAAAAATTTGAACCTCGCTCTATTTGACTCAAAATCTTACACTATTTCCATGCTGACATAATTTTTTTTTCCCTGACACACAAAAAGCTGTAAAATAATTAAGTATACAACTTGATGAGTTTGGAGGTAAGTAGACAGGTATGAAATTATCACCACAATCTAAGCTATAAGCCTATTCATTACCACTGAAAGCTTTCTCCTGTCTTACTATTATTACTATTTGTGATAAGAACAAACGTGAGATCTAGTCTCATAGCAAAATTTTTAGTATACAATACAGTATTATTAACTATAGGCACTATGCTGTACAGTAGATCTCTAGGACTTATTTGTCTCATATAACAGAAACTTTGTATTTTTTGAATAATACTTCCCTGTTTTCTGCTTCCTCTAGCCTCTGGCAACCACCATTCCACTCTGCTTCTATGAGTTTTACTATTTTAAATTGCTCATATAAGTGGTACCGCATCATATTTGTCCTTCTATGCCTGGCTTATTTCACTTAGGATGTCTTCTAGGTTCATCTGTATTGTGGCCAATGATAAGATTTCCTTCTTTTTTTTAAAGCTGAATAATATTTCATTGTATGCATATACCACATTTTCTTTAGCGACTCCTCCCGATGGTGGATTTTTAGGTTGCTTCCATGTCTTGGTTATTGTAAATAATGTTGTAATGAATATGAGAGTACAGATATCTCTACAAGATCCTGATTTAAATTCCTTTGCATACACACCAAAAAGTGGTATTGCTGAATCATATGGTAGTTCTATTTTTAGTGTTTTGAGGAAAGTCCACATTGTTTTCCATATTGGCTTAACCAATTTATATACCCAGTAACAGTATACGAGAGTTCCATTTTCTCCACATCTTCTTGGTGAGATAACATTTATCTTTTTTTTAAAATAAAAGCTATTCTACGAAGTGTGAGGTGATATCTCATTGCAGTTTCATTTGCATTTCCCTGATGATTAGTGATATTGAGTTTTTTTCATTTATCTGTTGGCCATTTGCATGTCTTCTTTGGAGAACTGTGTACTTGGTTCCTTTGCCCCTTTTTTAAAATCAAGGCATTTATTTATTTATTTATTGCTACTCAGTTGTATGAGTTCTTTATATGTTTTGGATAGTAAACCCTTCGAGACAGATGATTTGCAAATATTATTTTCCCATTCTGTAGGTTGTCGCTTCATTTTGTTGATTGTTGATTTTTCATATGTATATATATATATATTCTGCAAACAATTTTACTTCTTTCTTTTCAATTTGAATGCCTTTTAAATTCTTTTTTTGACTAATTGCTCTGGCTAGGACTTCCAATACAATGTTTGAATAGAAGTAGAAAGAGTGAGCATCCTTGCCTTGCTCCAAAGTTTTCAGTTTTTCACCACTGAATATGACGTTAGATGTGGCTGTTTCCTACATAGCCTTTATTGTGGCGCAGCAAATTCCTTCTGTACCTAAATTTGTTGAGAATTTTTATCATGATAAGGTGTTGAATTTTGTCAAATACTTTTCCTGCATCTATTGAGATAATGTGATTTTAATTCTTCATTCTGTTAATGTGGTATATTAATTGATTTACACATGCTGAACCATTCTTGCACCCCAGGGATAGATCACACTTGGTCATGCTATATGATCCTCTTAATGTGCTGTTGAATTTGGTTTACTAATACTTTGTTGAAGATATTTGCATCCATGTTCATCAGGTATATTCACCTGAAGTTTTCTTGTGGTATCTTTTTCTGTCCTTTGATATCTGGGTGACGCTGATCTCAGTGTTTATAAATGTTCCCTTTTCTATTTTTTGAAAGAGTTTGAGAAGGATTGCTAATTCTTTAAATGGTCTGTAGAATTCACCTGTGAAGCCATCTGGTCCTGGGCTCTAATTATTTTTAAGTACAAAGTTATTGATTACTGATTTAATTTCCTTTATCATACTGTCTTTATCCAGCATAAAATTATAGCTTGAAATACTGTGGAAAATGTATTAATTTAGCATTTTGTTAAATACCTTCTAGGCACAAGGCCATACACAATCATTAAATTTTATGAAGAGAAATGTATTCAATATTTTTTTTTAATTTCAGAGACAATACACTATGTAAAATTTTCAGGACAATTTGTTATTTCTTTGTAGTAGTTTTTATTCCATTCATTTGTTCAGCAAGTATGTATTCAGTACTACTAAGTACCACGCTCTGTTCTAGCACCTGTGATGGAGCTATGTGCAAAGGAGACCATCATGTCTCCTTTGTCATCATGGAGCCCACCTTCTCTTTTACGTAAGTGTAAGAATGTTTGTGTATTGCCTACAAATGTCAAAGAAGTGTTTTAGAAATGGAAGATTGAAGAGGAAGAGTGAAAAATGAAGGGTGAAAAAGTTTAGGTGAAGCACAACAAAGCAGAAATTTCACAATATATAGTGATCATCTGTGTGTTCAGGCCTAAGCCCTAGTCACAGAACTCTAAAAAAGAGAAAAGAAGAGAAAAATATGTGTTATTTATTTTAGGCCAATAATAATTTTCCTTAGTTTTGGAAATTTTAAGATTCATTTTTTTTTTTGTAGAAAAATAACATGAATGTCTTTAGCTTCAACCATTTGGGGGTACAAATAACATCAACATTTGAATCTCATTAGCTTGTTAGCATGGTCCTACATGATATCCAAACTCAACATCCATCTCCCACTGTATCCTCAGTAATTTCTGGGATTTCAGAAAGGTTTTCTCATGTACACACATGTATTTTTATTTTTCAGTTAAAACAACCCTCTTCTCTGCATCTGTAACCTTCTTGAGCGTGGAGCTATGTTGTTTCAAAATTTAACCTCTCTTCCCATGGGAGTTCAATACCAATCTCTTTTAGAGGCAAGGACAAATGTCATACCAGTATGTTTCATTTATTCTTTCCTCATTCTGAGCATCTGTGCACCTATGTTCTCCTTCCTCCACAAAATTGGTTTCCCTAACTCTTTTCCCATTTCTGTTTTTAAAAAATTATCAAAGCCGTTACATATATCAATTCACACCAGTGAATGCTTGGAAGCAGGGTGTATCACCAGTCTCCTAAATGGAATCTAATTTTCTATAAGATTGGGACAGTCACTGAATTGGTCTAGGCATCATGTTTTTCATTTTTTAAATGGTAGATTTTAAATCTCCTTGGCTTTTTTCCTATTCAATATAATTTTTTAAATTGTAAGAAGTTCTGTTTTTTCCTTAAAAATAATCAAATGAGTGTTTTACAGGGTCTATTTTTATTTTTTAAAAAAACCTTTTAAGATGTTAAAAGATATTTATGCCTATAAATCTTTACAATTCTCCCAGAGTTTCTGTTGCATGCATATTTAATTTGTAGGCTGAGGGATTTGGGATAGCAGTATCCTACTATAAAATGTCCTTATAGAATAAATTAGATAGAGGCAATCTTCTGGAAAATAAATTATATGTATGTCAAGGCTATAGATTTAGAGAAAGCAAATTCCTCTTCACACAATTATGGGTTTCCCCTCCCCCAAAGAAGCCTGCTAGTTCTTATCCATAGTTCTTTTTTCCAGAAAAAAGGCTGGAATATTGCTAAAAAAATTCATCTGTCACTGAGGCATATGGAACTGTGAGTACTAGGAATGAAATAATATTTATAAATAAAATATGAAGTAAATAACTAAGAAAAATATCAAAGAACTACTAATCAGCATGAAACTTAGATTACACATATGATTCAGGCATAAATATCAGTCTATAAAAATAATTATGGAAGGTTTGAGTGACTTTTCTCATTAATCATTTACTTTTTGATTTTACTTAAAGGCAAATTCTGTAAGCTGATTAAAAGGAGGTTTTGCAGCCATGTGCTTCCTTATATGACATACCACCCTAGACTACAGTAACTGTACAACTAAGTCAACAAAAATACCGGGAAGCAACCTTTGGTATAAGCAAGGTTTCACAAAATGAAAAGAGATTAGTTATACAGTTACTCCTTAATTATTTATTTCTAAGAAGTTATGACCATTGGGGTGCACATTGCAGCACTATTTACAATAGCCCGGTCATGGAAGCAACCTAAATGCCCATTGACAAAAACATGGATAAAGAAGATGTGGTACATATATACAATGGAATATTACTCAGCCATAAAAAGGAATGAAATTGGGTCATTTGTAGAAACATGGATGGATCTAGAGACTGTCATACAGAGTGAGGTCAGAAAAACAAATATCGTACATTAATGCATACATGTGGAACCTAGAAAAATGGTACAGATGAACCAGTTTGCAAGGCAGAAATAGAGACACAGATGTAGAGAACAAACGTATGGACACCAAGGGGGAAACTGGCGAGGGGCAGGGGTGGGGGTGTGATGAATTGGGCGATTGGGATTGACATGTATACACTGATGCGTATAAAATGGATGACTAATAAGAACCTGCTGTATAAAAAAATAAATAAAATTAAATTAAAAAAAAGTTATGACCACTTCTGTGGTTTCATGCAATGCCACCCACTCATGGACCCTTAGAAATACGAAGCAGAAATCTAGTACTCTCCCCTGTGGAATGGAGTTAAAAATATTCTTAGGTCAAATCTCATAATACATCTATATTTCCTTGAAACTCTAAAGCAATAAGAAAGGGGAAAAGACTCAAACTGAACTAGAATCCATTATTTTAAGCCAGTAATGATTATATTTTATGACTTCTAGTCATTATTTAAACGAAAATAAAAGCCTATATATTTTTTTCAAGTTAAAAAAGTTTAGTTTCTATTTTATACATTTAATAAAACTCCAGTAGAATGGTAAGCTGTAAACAACCAAGATTTCAGGTTTTTTCCCTTTCTATGCTACATTGTCTTATTGCTTTTTTAATAAAAGAGGAAAAATATATTTAACATTTTTACTCTAAGTTATAAATAATTTTCAAGTTAAATTTATTAAAATTATAATTGACTTATCTTGAAAGTGCATAAGCATTATAGGTAGCAAAATGCCTTATGTTTGTAGATATTCACACATCTAAAGGAACTGGATGCTACTGAATAAAATACAGTAAAAAATATATATATAAAAATAAATATATTGTCAAAGCTTTAGACAATAATATAACCTATTATATTTTCTTCTTCTACCTTTGCCATTAATTCTTACCACCAAAAGGAAATCCATTTATCCATATGTATCACTGGAATAGATGTGAAATAAGGAAGAAAAAAATGATAAGCGTCTAAGCTATTGGAGAGGTCAGTGCACATGAAATATTCTTAGGGGCTCTTATAACAGCTCTGCAATACCATAACATACTATTTCAAGTTGTTATTCTGCGTATGAGTATCTAGCTGACAGAACTAATTTTAAAGTGAGGCTCTGTTAAATGGAGCAGCTTGTGCAGAAAGAAATACCCCACGAGCATTCCTTCACACCTTATAACACCACCTCACTGGTTCATCCTTACTCTATGGCTGGAGACATGCCCAAAATCCACCAGAGGAAAGAATGGCCATATAGTTATCATAGAACTTTTCAAATTATCTTTTCCTGTAAATATATTGGTCATATGCCTTATAAAAAAAAACAGCTCCCAAATTTGATATGATTTCTGCATTTTTTCATACTATTTTTTTGCTCTACCGCTTCTAAGAATATGGATAATGTCTTTAACTGCTGAAGATACAGGAAAAGAAATGATTAACATTTTTGTTGTAAATACTAAGTACCATATATGGAAAAATTGATACAGTACAAAGTGTATAGAGATTACTAATTAATGTTAGTTTAACGAAATTAAAAGTGTATTTGTATTCAAATTTCAGAATGAGAGCATCTTGTCTACTGTATTGGCAACATGATTTATTTTTTTAACTATTTTATTTGATAGTTAAACATGACTTTTCTCCTTAAATATATTAATATAATAAACTATATTAACATATTTTCTAATTTTGTGTTACCCTTGCATTTCCAAAATAATACCCATGCTTAAAACTATATTATTCCTGGGCCTCCCTGGTGGCGCAGTGGTTGAGAGTCTGCCTGCCAATTCAGGGAAGGCGGGTTCGTGCCCCGGTCCGGGAGGGTCCCACGTGCCGCAGAGCGGCCGGTCCTGTGGGCCATGGCCGCTGGGCCAGCACGTCCAGAGCCTGTGCTCCGCAGCGGGAGAGGCCACAGCAGTGAGAGGCCCGCGTACCGCAAAAAAAAAATAAAAATAAAACTATATTATTCCTTTAATCTGCTTCTGGATGCTGATAATATTTTATTTAACATCTTTAATATTCATAAGTAAAACATAGTTTTAATTTTTGTGAAAACATGTTTTGTATTGATTTTATCCTCACATAATAGAAAGAATCAGGAATTTTTCTTCTTTTTTGATAATCTAGGAGAGTTTCAAAATCATTGGCATTATCTGTTCCCTAAATGTTGGTAAAATTTCTCTATGACATTCTCCATATATTCTGCTTTGGTTGAGGTAAAGGGATTGTTCTAAAACTTTCTTTTTTGAAATTGTTCAGTTTGGATGTTCTTTTTCATCTAGTGTCAGTTTATAAAAATTATATATTCCTGAGAAAGTATCCTTTTTTAATGAAGCCTTCAAATTTACATAGATGATTAAGAAAAGTCTCATTATTTTCTTAATTTGCTAGCCTATGTCTTAGTTTCTACTACGCTGGATAAATTTTCCTCTTTCTTGTCCTTTAAATATGTAGCTTCAAGTCTCCTGATTCAGAAAAGTTGCATTGAATCCTATTATTTAATTTTTGTTTTATGTGACTGTTATGGGTTTTTCCTTTGAGATCAATTATGTTCGTACTGAACGCTGTGTCTGCTGTAGTGTGCCGTCCTCAGGGGGGTCGGTGGTTGATAAATCTCAGAAGTCAGTCCTCTGGGAACTTGCTCAGCTGAAGAGAGCTCCTTTACCTAAGATTCATACACTCATCCCAGTGCAGCCTACCTCCAACTACTAGTGGATGCAGGTACATAAAGACTTGACCTCTGGTTCAAATTGTTGATAACTCTGAATGGCCATCCCAGTTTCAGCATGCTCTACTGGTTCATCTGAAGCTTTCTTACGATTGTACCACAGGCCAAATTTTCCCTTTTGTTCGCTCCTGTTTCTCTTCCTCTTCAGGACAAGTGGATGTCCTGAGAGCTCTCTCCAGTAAACTGCCGGCATTCTCGTTTCCATCAAGGGCTCAGTTCAGGAGTAGCCAAAATAAGCAGACACTAGAATTGTATTACGGTGGTGGATTACTGTATGCGTTATCAACTGCTGTGTACCAAAGCTACTCAGAATTTGTCAGCTTATAACGACATTCATTGCCTCACAGAAATCCTGAGTTAGGGATCCACAAGCACCTCAGCTATGTGGTTCTACGTTAGGGTGTCTCAGGAGGTGGCAGTCAAGCAGTCAGGCAGGACTTCATTCATCTCAGGCTCCAGTGAGTCTGAAGGATCTGTTCCCAAGCTTTCTCACGTGGATGTCGGCAGGCCTCAGTTCCTCACTGGATATTGGGTAGAGAACTCAGCTCCTCGCCACATAGGCCTCTCCAAGGGGCTGCCTCATTAAATGGCACCTGGCTTCCCACAGAGCAAATATCCAAGGGAGACAGTGAGAGCTCAAGACCAAAGCCACATTCTTTTATGAGCCTCATCTCCAAAGTAACACACTCAACATTTCTGCCACACGCTACGGGTCTTAGAGAGCAATCCTGGTATAGTGCAGGATGGAGCTACACAAGGCTGTGAATCACAGAAGGCGGGGATCATCTGGGGCCACCTTGTAGGCTGCCTGCAACAATTAGTCATGACAAGGCTGGTGTGCTAGATACATGTTGCTCTGCAACCAACTACCGGAAAATTTAGTGGCTTAAACACCTATTATCTCATCATTTTTGTGAGTCAAGAATTTGGGCACAGCTTAGCTGGATCCTCAGTTGCTGAGTCTCTTAGAAGTCTGCAGTCATCTCAAAGCTCGACTGGAAAGGATTTGCTTCCTAGCTCACTCACATGCTTGCTGGCAGGAGTAGTTCCTCATGGCCTATTGAACTAAGGTCTCAGTTCCTTATAAATTGTTGGCTGGAATCCTTTCTCAGTTCTGTGTCATGAGGACCTCTCCAAAGAATAACTCATGACGAGCAGTGGCATCAGAGCAAGCAAGAAAGAAGGCAAGAGAGAATGCCAGCAAGACAAAAGTCACAGTCTTCTGTAACTGAATTATGAACGGGACATCCCATCGTCTTGCCATATTCTGTTCACGAGAAGCAATCAGTAGGTTTATCCCACACTCAAGGGGAGGGGATTATACAAGTGTGAAGATCTTTGTGAGCCACACTACAGCTGGAAATGTGTACCCCATCAGAGTTTGCTGCAGACACAAAATGGCTGTGTAATTATAAAAACTCACTGTTGGTGAACTGGAAGTTAGACTTGTAGGAGGAAATACTATTTTTTTATATTAGAAATCTATAAATCAGTCCTTTCAAAAATATGGAGGACACAGTAATACTAACAATAATGGAAATGAATGATTGTTGCTGGAGATAACTGATGCTTTGGAGAGAGACAATGTAGGGCTGAAAATGATTAACTGTCAATTAAAGGCTGAAGACGGAAGTCAGTGGGCCTGCCTAGCAGCATACAAATCATATCTCCTGCAGCTGGAGGGCAAAGAAAACTGAGGAACAGGCTCATGACTTAATCAGAGCAGTAACAGAGCTCTGAAGATGGTCAAATTTTCAACCTAGACATGTTTGTGAAGCCAAGTTCAGGACCTTGATGGGAAAGAACTGAACCCTTAAACATGGGATAGGAACATCTGGGTTAAATAATATCCAGTGATGACTTTTTAAGCAAGAAATATTCAAAGCCTAGATGTAACTCGAGGGATTTCAGAGCAGTGTCGCCTACAGAGTAGCGATCCTGTTGTGTCTTACTGTCAGTAACAAGTTGTCTTTCCCAGTGCACTGGCCCTGGGTGGTGCGCCATCTTCAGTAAGTCCTAGTCAGCAAGCACCGAATTTAACACTAAAAGCTTAGGAGTGATTGCCAGGTCACAAGCTGAGAACAAGACAATATTCTCAAGAAGGAAAATAGAGCAGAAATGCAAGAAGGAAAACGGTGTTATTCTGAAGACGAACTATGGAAATCTTCTTTCCAATTTTGCCAGCCATTACTGACAACTGAGGGCTGAGCAGTGTCTAACAGTAAGTTCAACTATCAGCCCAAATGTCACCATTGCCGAATAACTGTATTTTTCTGGGTCTCGGTGACCTTTTCAATTAATCAGGATAATATTATTTTCACCATGAACATTCTACAGAGGTTCAGAAAACCATTTATTTTGTATTAAAGTTATAGCCTTAGCATAGGAACAAAGAAAGCTATGTCTCCAATGTTCACTCACAGAAAATGGGGGCATGTGTCAGAGAAAAAGCTCAGTATCTGAGACGAGTTTTGCAAAATGTTAAAACAAAAGTGAGCAGAGGTTATATATAGAAAACTGAAAAGAGGAGTACTCTGAAGACCACCATTGTTAACCTCTGCCCCCTGCTCACGTGGAGGATGCATTCACATTTAAGAAACTTGTTTGTGCTGCCTTCATATTTTGCTGTAAAAGAAGGAAAACATGCATAGAAATGTAAGCTCCAAATAATTACTCGCTGCCAACCCCTAGAAGCCAGCCTTGAAGCAATTCTCCAACCCTATTTGTTGATCTGGGCAATGAGTCCCCATGACACTCATCTGTTTACTCTTGCCAGGTCAGAAAGTCTTAACCTCACCACAGAGCCTTGCCCCCAGGCCTCTTCTCAAGTTTCCTCGTCCAGGCATCCAAGAGGTTATACCTCAGGTCACCCTACTCCTGCTCTTGCCTATCTCACTGGACTGCACAGTTATTCTCTAACTTGTTCTCCACTCTCAGCTATATGCTATTAACTGTTTCCTTTAAAGTCGATCTAGTTGCAAAAAAAGCCATTTCAACTTTTTGTAGAGCAGTGGTTAAGAAAAAAATAGACAAAATTGGGGGGAAAATATAGGAGGTGGATCTGAGTCACTCAGAACTGTCTTAACCATTCTAATCATAACCATTAATTGTGATAAGTAGATTGTAATAATATTCATCTGTCTTTGCTCCTCTAAAGAGCTCAAAGCATTTTAAGGAATCGACACATTATCTATATACTGAAAAAGAACCCCTAGGAATAAATCAGTGCGGATTTAAGAAACAAATATTTTTCAAACACACTTCATTATTTGTACCATTTCCTTTTTATTCCCTTTCTGGACAGTACATGATAAAAGCCACCATCTTAATGTCAGACTTCTTACTGGGGTGAGAAGCCCATTTTTAGTTAACCTCCCTCTTTGAAGATTTCCCTTTTGGTGATTGTATTAGTTTGCTAGGATTGTCATAACAAAGTACCTCAAACTAGGTGTCTTAACAGAAATGTACTGTCTCTCAGTTTTAGAGACTAGAAGCCCAAAATCAAGGTGTCAGAAGAGTTGGAGGGCTGTGAGGAAAGGCTCTAGTCCACTCCTCTCTCTTTGGCTTGTAGATGGCTGTCTTCTCCCTGTGGAAGTGTAGCTGTGTCTTAACATCATCTTCTATGTGTGCCTGACTCTGTGTTCAAATTTCCCCTTATTATAAATAACCTATTATATTGGATTAGGACCCCACCCACTCCACTATGACCTCATCCTATCTTTTCTTTAATTGATATTTATTTTTTATTGTCATTTTTTATTTAATTTTTATTGCAGTATAGTTGCTTTACAATGTTGTGTTAGTTTCTTGCTGTACAGCAAACTGAATCAGTTATACGTATACATATACCCACTGTTTTAGATTTCCTTCCCACTTAGGTCACCACAGAGCACTGAGTAGAGTTCCCTGTGCTATACAGTAGGTTCTCATTAGTTATCTATTTTATACATAGTAGTGTATATATGTCAGTCCCAATGACCTCATCCTATCTTAACTAATAATATCTATAATGACCCTACTTCCAACTAAGGTCACATTCTGAGGTACTAGTAGTTAGGACTTCAACATACAGATTTTAGGAAGACACAACTGAACACTTAACCAGTATGTTAAAGCTTGATACAATTTAAAAAATACTCATCAGTGGGAAGAAAAAAAAATGATAGATTAAAACGTGAGATCTAGAGAGACAAGGTTCCAACTTTTTTGACTGTGTAGCTTCACAACCTTGAAAAATTCCTAGAAGAGCAGTTTTATATGTACAATTGTAGGTTCCTTTATGTGAACTTTAAGCTATAAAATAGATCTTAGGGCAGCTCATCAAATTACAAGGCTCACCAAGCCATTCCTGAAGTTCTTTTTAATTCTACTGCTTGTATCAGATGATTTAATTTTTGAAAATTATCTTTCTAAATAATAGACAAAACAGTATCCATTAACTGTGGTAAAGGAGGCCTATGACTGTGATAGAAAGATTCAAGAGAGCAAATGGAATTTCTGACTCTAATAGCTAAAAACCTAACAAACGCTCATAGAGCCTTTCTACAGAACACATGATAAATCATAAATTCCTTTATTTTTTTTACTTTCATAAACCATTTGTTTGGACCAACTGAGGAAGAGCTAATAGTTTTTTTCTTTCTCACTGACTTAAACCAACTAATTATTTGGATGCCATGAAACCATGCAAACCTAATGCCATATACACTTTTAAAGGTAGAACCTGCTTAAAAATTCAGTTTAATAAAGAAAGCCATCCCCCTTACATTTACACCTGCTTTGTGTAAATTATATAAAGAACAAAGTCAGGGATTGACTGGTGGGCATCTGAGTGATGAGTGTGTAACACATGAATTAAAGTTTTGATTTTCAATTTAGGTGATAACCCTAGAATGCTGATAACACTTTCTTTGTGTTATAAGTGCTAGTAAATTAAATATTATTTTGATAGAAAGTATTTGGTATTTCAGTAAGACTGTCAATTTTAATTAACATTAGGGCCATTTCCCCTCACCTGTTCTACTGGTTAATATTTATCCTGATATTTAAATGTATAAGGTGAAAATATTATTTACTTTCCTCACTTCTCAGTTACACAAATTTGTTCATTCAAAGTGTTTCATTCAACATATTTTCTAGAATGTTCTTTCTAACTTAATGTCAAAGTGAGGTCAATCCTCCTAGTTCATTTTTATGCGGCCTCAAATAAACTCTTATTTAAAGTACATGCTTCCCAAACTGCATTTCATAAACACTTGTATTAATGGGGATATAACCTCTGTCTTAGTTCTTTCCCTTCACACTAAAATTATACAGAGAATCTACCACATTGAGAGTTATAGCTCCCATATGTAAACTGGCCATTTTATATTAGGCTTTATAGATTTATCTTTAATCCTTAAAGCAATCCTATCAGTTTAGGCTCTCTGATTATAAACAATGACAAATATCAGGTGTCTTTAAATAAACAAACAAATATAATAAATAACTGATTTATGTAAACAAAAGCCCAGAAGTAGGTGTGGCTTCAGACAAGTTTTGATCTGGAGATTCAGAGTCATTTCATCCCATCTTAATCTTGCCTTTAAGGTGCATTCAGCAAAGCAACTGACAAGGGATTAATCTCCAAAATATATAAACAGCACATGCAGCTCAATATCAAAAAGCAAACAAACAACCCAATCAAAAAATGGGTGGGAGATCTAAATAGACATTTCTCCAAGGAAGACATACAGATGGTCAGGAGGCACATGAAAGGATGCTCAACATCACTAATTATTAGAGAAATGCAAATCAAAACTACAGTTAAGTATGATCTCACACCAGTCAGTATGGCCATCATCAAAAAATCTACAAATAATAAATGCCGCAGGGGGTGTGGGGAAAAGGGAACCCTCCTACACTGTTGGTAGGAATGTAGATTGGTACAGCCCCTATGGAGAACAGTGTGGAGGTTCCTTAAAAAACTAAAAATAGAGCCAATATGTGATCCACCAATCCAACTTCTGGGCATATATCAAGAGAAAACCATAATTTGAAAAGATACATGCACCCCAATGCCGCAGCACTATTTACAATAACCAAGACATGGAAGAAACCTAAATATCCAACAACAGATTAATGGATAAAGAAGATGTAATACATATATAAAATGGAACACTACTCAGCCACAAAAAAGAAAGAAATAATGCCATTTGCAGCAACATGGATGGACCTAGAGATTATTAGATTAAGTAAGTTAGGCAGCGAAAGACCAATAATCATATGATATCACTTATATGTGGAATCTAAAAAATGACACAAATCAACTTATTTACAAAACAAAAACAGACTCACAGACTTAGAAAACTTATGGTTACCAAAGGGAAAAGTGGGGGGTTAAATTGGGAGGTTGGGATTAACATATACACACTACTACATATAAAATAGATAAACAACAGAGACCTACTATATAGCAGAGAAAACTCTACTCAGTACTGTGTAATAACCTATATGGGAAAAGAATCTGAAAAAGAATAGATACATGTATAACTAAATCACTTTGCTGTATCCTGGAAACTAATACAGTATTGTAAATCAACTATACTCCAATATAAAACAACAAAAAAAAATTAATAGCATAAAGGAAGGGTAAACATATAAGCAGAATCTTTGGAGAGGAAGCTGAACAACTATGGGGAAATGAACAGGAGGGTCTGACAAGAAAAGATTGTTGCTGTGTGCTTAGTGGATTCCCAAGAAAATCTGATGAAAGGCACTGATTAGCTTGGGCTGCTATAACAAAGATCCAAGTAGTTCCTCAGTGTTACATCTTTGCTTCCTCTCACCTGGGATCCTCCTTCATATTCTATAGGATGAGTAGAAGAAAAGGAATACACATGTATACCACACACTTCCTCTTTTCCTGATTCTAATGCTGGAATCTCTTACATTAGTCAGTAACATCAGTGTTCTTGTGAGAAACTGAATATACAAACAGACATTGGGCAGACCATAAATGACAAGAGAACTCTGACTCACAACCTCTGCAGCAACTAGTCCAGAAAGTCAAACGACACCTCTGTAGCAATAGGCAAAAAGGTAAAAAAAAATTTGGTCAATGATTGTCATCTTCTCTAATTTTTCCTCCTGCTTCCAACTCAAGACCAACCAGGAAAACCCCAATATACTCTCCGATCAATCACATAGAATACTTAGCTTCTGGGTGGCCTGATTTCAGCTTCTTCCTTCTGCCAAAGAAAATTACACCACACTTTTCTGGTGTAAAAATTATTCAAAACTATCTCAGTAGAGGTCAAGACCATTCATTGGAAGAGGAGACAGTAACCCAACTAAGCTCTCTGAAACAAAAGGTGGAAGGATTTTTAAATGCTGGGATGAGCCAATGTAACAACATTGGAGGATGTTAACAGGGAGGTAGGTTAATGTGATTAAGCTATCTGTGTTTACTAATTGTTCCATCAAACTTAAGCTCCTATGCTCCCAGAGACAGGGAGACAAGGGCCCTGTCTTTTTTTTTTTTTTTTTCTGCGGTATTTGGGCCTCTCACTGCTGTGGCCTCTCCCGCCGCGGAGGCTCCGGACGCGGAGGCCCAGCGGCCATGGCTCACGGCCCAGCTGCTCCGCGGCATGTGGGATCTTCCCGGACCGGGGCACAAACCCGTGTCCCCTGCATCGGCAGGCGGACTCTCAACCACTGCGCCACCAGAGAAGCCCCTGGGCCAGGCAATCTTGTAAGCTCCCTTATCGTATGGTTTGGCTGCTCCCTGCTTAAAAGCCAATACTCGAGTGATGAGTGTCAGTAGGAAAGAAAAGGCTGTTTTATTCAGGAGGTCCATAAACTGGGAGAAGGCAGACTCATGTCCAAAAACCAACTCTGAAGATTCTGCGGGACCATGAAGGTGGGACTCCTAGTTCCTGGAGAAGAACTCAAAGGTATTGTTATGAATATTCTTTGAGGAGGAACCAGGACCCTGCCCCAGGGCTTCACTCTTGTTTCATGACTGCTGTTCCTTTGTTTCTCCATTCCCTTCCTTTCTTGATAGGCAATTGCTTGAATCTGCCCTTTGGAATTCAGGGAAGGTGAAGGAGGCTGAATGAAGCCTATTTTCTACAAACAAGAAAGGCAAAACCACGGAAAGGACTGGTAACCAGGAGGGCGTCACAGGGTCCTGCTCTGTTTCATTACCTCTCAAGAAAACTCTGCTATGTGGATAAATCTATATTGAGTTGGAGGAGACCCAGTTCCTCAGATGAGCGGAGGACTAAGGTAAAACCTTAATGTTATGGCAGTTGGAAAAAATGGCCCAATATGTTTCTTTAATCTTGCTAAATTTTCAACAAGCTTTTAAATTACAATTTTTTAAAAATTTGATTCTGATTAAAGTTTCAACGCATCAGGAAAGAGTTGCCAAGACAGAAACTGTTCCAAAGAAAACACTTTTTGGTGGCTTATGTGGGAATATTTCCAAAAAGTAATATAGACTCCTGAAAAGACAGGATCAAAACTCTCCAGGAGTCTGGGTGCTAAGCCCATTATTGCTTTCTAGGTGCTACTATTAGCAAAGCATAGCAAAGTCGATCAACGCATTTTGGTCAATAATCCCCTCAACTATTAACAGGGGACAATGTGAGCTTCTAAATGAATTTCTTGAGCTAGATAAGGGACTCATTACAATGAGAAGAACGATTTGTTTTAGCAAGGGGAAATAGGATTTTTTTTGAAAAACACATCTATCTCTTCACTCTCACATTTAACCTGATTGTAAAGGATGTGATTATTGACTCTTTTCTGTAGATTTTATTTAATATTTTTTTGTATTTTCCCACCACTTTTGGATTGCCAAAGCAAGCAAAAGTTTCCTTCAATTTAAAATGTTGTCAGTTTTCTACAGTATACATTGCAGGAATATGTGTTTCTCTCTTACTATTATTGGTGGTGGGGAACCTCTGTTTAAACTTAGTGAAGTCTCAGAGGTGGTTGATAAACTAATTTCCAGAAAAAAATAAAAACGAAAACCAACTACTGTAAGGGCTTAAGGCCCACTTGCAAAGGTTATGTTAAAATAAAGCCAGAGGGTATGGAAAAGATTCATTATAGCATGTCACATCTCTCCCAAGTAAAAATTAACTCTAATAAATTCAGAGAGAGAGAGAGAGAGAGAGGAAGAGAAAAAAAAATAAAAAAAAGGAAGCTGCAATGGCTGCTGTTCCTATAATAAGAAGCCAAATTTTATGCTCTTATCTAGCGGTTTAAGCAGAATAAAGTGACACACATCTTGAAATATGAGAATGAGGCAGAATAAGAGAATGTTTGTAAGAGGAGTAATTTCAGGCCCCCATGGGGCTTCACATAAAACTCATTTGCACATAAACAGGGCTCTCTTATGGATGATGGATAAATGAAATTCCCAGCTCCTAGTGTATTTCTTTTTATACTAACAAGACAGGAGAACAAAATCCAGGCTAAAATCACTTTGAAAATTAGAGCAATTTCTAAATGAATTGCACTTCTAAATTAGTGACTTTTGGACATCTCCCTCAGGTCACTAATGCAGGTACTCTTATCAGTTACTCCTGTGATATTCAATATTCCTTAACAGTATTGTCCAATGAAGCAAAAAAAAAAAAAAAAAAAAAGGTGAAAATGGCCTCTGAGTTTTAATCAATACATGAAAGCCTTCAACTAAATTTTACATGAGAGAAAACATATATGGACTTTAATCTTTCAAGCAAAATCTTCCTGGAAAGGAGAGATGTGGGGAAAAATTTAAAACAAAACAAAAAAAAATCAATTAAAAATGTACGAGCGCCATCTGGTGTAGGAAATAAAAACAAACACAGCCTTCAGCAGTCAAATGAACTACCCTTTTGTGGGTTCATCTCAGTGCAATGGGGTTACGGTGGGACTCAAACAGTAATTTTTAAAATAGAATTCACTTTATGTCTAATACTCAGATGTGACTAGTTAGCATGTGGTTCAGAACTCAATGAACCTAGGGAAGTGAGGTTGGTTAAAGCAGTGAGTTTGCCATTACTCATATATTGTCATATTTCAGGCAAAAATTTATGTTGTAACTCAAGAATTCATATATTTGCTGCAGTTTTACACTCTCATATACTTCATTAAATCTTCCCTGATATGTGAAAAGTATATCTACACTTTCAGAAGCAATTCCTCTTTAGAGATATAGGAGAAACAGATGGGTAGCATATCTTTAAGGAAGAAAATTTGACGCTTATAATGCTAATGTGCTAAGATAAATTTAGCAATGCATTTTTTAAAAAGGAAATATAAGTAGTGGTATTTGACTGTCTTGGAAATTTATGCACTTATCTATTAATAGAACCTGAAAACTATACTGCACTCCATCTGGCTCTGCAACTGATTTTTACTACATGTATACATTTAAAATGTAATAACTCACCCTGTTCTCTTATGTTCCCAGTATACTCCGAGCTATAGCCGTTTTTTGACGATTTCAAAGACCAACAGAATATTTCACAAATGGGAATACATACTTACTACTCAAGAACTGTCAGCCCTCTGATATCAAGCAGTCTTTAGGCATGCTCTCTGTGGTTTGGCTGTATGAATGAGTCAAATAACATGACTGTTTCTTTCTTTGAATAAATGCATTTGGCAAGATTTTTAGCTATGCTCTTTTCCTACAGATATCTAAGTAACAGGCAGTACAAAACACAGCCATAAAAGGCATGAAAGGATAAGTTATATATCTCTTGTCATATAGAATAAGAGATTTGAATAGTATAGTCTATGTTTCTTTTGTTATTAAAAAGCTGGACTTTTATTAAAAGATAAAAAATACTTAAATGGTGAAAAACGGGGTCATTAGAATGATCTACCTTTTAATCTCTGATAACAGACTATTGCTTCAAAAATGACTTCACAAGATGATGATGTTGGCACCTAATGTTTAAGCAATGATGAGAGGTTTTGTGCGTTTTCCACTTGCAACCCCAAGCAATTATCCCTTCCAGAAAAGAACTGGACCAAGAGACACTAGGGGAGCTGGCTACGCATGTCTTCCTCATGTCCCATGAGAGAAATGATACATGTGGCAGAGGAGAGGACTGACTGCTGGGAGTGGGATGTCTCAGCACCTGGCAGCCTGCTCTAACTTCAGGGCTGAGGCTGGCTTAGAGCAGCAAGGGGCAGGAGGGGGCTTGAACGCGACGCAGGCATCTAAAACGTTTCCTCAGAAATGACGCTATTCACACCAGGTTACGAGTTCAAAAGGGGCTCATAGGGAACCGAAGTTTTGACGTAAAACAAGATAAAAAAAATTCAGTACCAAATTTTTCTCCTGGAATTTAGGAATAACTACATTAGCTATATTGCACTAAATGTCTAGTGCATTCTGGAAATGGCTCAGGCATGAAAAACTTATGTTGTTTGCATAAAATCAAAACTCAATTCAAGACATTTGCTAATAGTAATAAATATAAAAGTAGGGGAAATATCTTCTTGGAGTACATAAATTTGCAAGAAGTATATTTTTTGCTTTGAAACATGCATTCACTACTTAATAAAAATTGATGAGCAAATTTTTCCTTTTCCTTTTTTTTCAGTTATCAAGAGCTTTGTGCCCTAACACAAAATATAAGATTGCTTAGAGGCTCATTATGGCAGCATCAATTTTGCAGTCATATTACAAACATTTTTTTCAAACTTCCCATGATTTGTACTTGGATATAGGTTGATTTTTGCAAACTTAAAGGTACATGTCTTATGACTTTTCATAAAATTTTCTTGCATTACCTTTAACATTAAGGAATACTATGTCCTAAATTAAAATTTTTCTTTGTGGTGGTTGGGCCTTCTTATTTTTTTCTCTAAATTCTGATTAAATTTCTGTTAATTCCAAAGTTTCTTATTTTAGATGCTTTTGTCAGCACTAATGATATAACACTGATTATGAACATCTGGATGAAATCATTATGTAAATAAAGTTTTAAATTATAAGAGTAATATTTATGAAAATATACTGAGGAACTACTAGGCTTACAGAATACTAACAAAGAACATTAGATATTACTTTTTACCAGTTAAAACTATGTTATCATGTAACAAGAACAACAACCAACAATACACCAGCCACAAAAAAGATTTGCAGCACTTCAAGTTTTATGCATAAAGTGAGAATATTAATGTATCTATATCCGAACAGTTTGAAGTTCACATAATCCAAGTTAGATAAATGTGACCTACATAGCACTGAATGTTTTATAAACATTAATTCAGTTAAATTGACAAAGGCTCTTATGAAGCAAATGACATTATACCAACTGATGGATGTGGAAAATAAAACTCGTAGAGTTTAAATGAGATCTGCAAGTTGAAACAGTTAGTTACTAGTGACAGATCTGCGATTTGAACCTACTTCTCTCTGCTCATTCCGCTGCTCAACACTGAGTTTTAAAACCTGGCCCTTATTATTGGTACAGTTCAATACTGAGCTACATATTACCAAAGAAAAAGGAGAAACTGACATAAGAGAAGTTCTTTAGGAAGATTATGAACTTCGAGAGAGAAACCTATACACACACACACACACACACACACACACACACACACAAGTAAATATACAACTTTATATAATAAAGTTGATAATATATAACTTTAGTATGTTGGTGTGTGGTGAGGAGTTGTAGTTAATCAGCTGAAGGAACCCTGCTGTCAGTCTGATGGGGGAGGAATGCAAGCTAACATAAAATTATAATCCATAGTAATGAGAAATTTGATAAAGTTTCATGTAGGATCCTGTAAAAGCACACAAAAAAAGCAATTAATGTAGTCTTGGGTTTGGGGTACATTTTTTAAAACATCCCCCAGGGTAAATTACCTGAGAAAAACTTCGAAGGTCAAGTAGAAATTATGCAGGTGAAGAGAATGGAGATGTAAAAGGCATCAGAGACAGAAAATAGCACGTGAAAAATTTCAGCAGTGAGAGAGCAGGTGATGGTGAAATTACAGTTTAGTTCCTGACAACTAATCTATAGAGTTATGTGTTAGGGTGCGAAGAGATGAAACCAGACACGGAAACAGGGACAAGTCAGGGAGGGCTTTTTATATTTAAGACAATTTGGAGTTATGGAATATTTTAAGCCAGGGACTGACAGGTCGAATTGACAACAATATAGAAACATAGTAGAGGGTCTTGTCATGAGAAGTAGAGAAAAGGGATAAGATTTTTTTAACTTAGCCAGTCAAGAAAATGATGAGCCTTGAATGATGGATTAAGACAAATAAATGTCTAGTATATACGACACACAGTGATATAAAATGATCCACTAATGGTAACTGAAACATATATTTATCTATATTTCATGTTTAAAATTTTCATAATAAAAAGATTAAATATATAAATACCACCTATAATAAAAAATTAATTGGAAATATAGTATTCATTACATTGTGATAAAAAGTTATTACTGATAAATGCAACAATATGAAAAGATGTGTTAGATGAGATACACTGGATGATTTCTAGAATCCATTAGAACTATCAATTTCTACATTATGAACTTTTTATAGTTCTATGAGAAAGAGTCACAGACTCTCTTTAAATAGTTTTTAAATGATGTAATTAACAAAGAACATGTGGGGAGGAAAGCAAAAGTTTCGTGTCTCAAAAATAAACAAGATTTCATATAGAAATGGAGTTTATTAAAATTTTCTCCAACTAATGAACTAAAGGAAGTAAGGAATGATGCATAAATAAACCATTTTAATGCTTAATGAGTCTACAATGTTCTGAATTTTATTTTAAGAAAATGTATCATTTTTTATATTTTGATGTTTTCTGTACCTGTCATTATAAAAACATTTATTTAGTATATCAACACTTTTGTTTTTCTACAGTTTTACTTTAGAAGTTATCAAAAACACCATCAGATGTATAGATAAAATTCTGATGCCATGTCTTGCATAAAGAAGTTAACATTTATGCTCTAGGAAGTAATACTATATTTTCTGCTACTAAGCTATGATAAAACTCTGAGAGTGTACTAAGAAGCCAAAATTTAAAAGCCCAAAGCAAGAATTCAAAAATTCTTTATTAACACTTAGTATGTGACTTAGACGCATAAGACATGAAAGTACATAGGTTTTGGGAAAGGGAGTCACAGAAATGTAAATTCTCTACATTGTGTAAGGGAGAGGTAAGCTTCAAGATCACTGTATTCACACTAATGATAGAGCAAACAGATATGTTTGTTTAAACTTTTTTGTTTGTTTTTGGTTTTTTTGCGGTATGCGGGCCTCTCACTGTTGTGGCCTCTCCTATCACGGAGCACAGGCTCCAGACGCACAGGCTCAGAGGCCATGGCTCACGGGCCCAGCCGCTCTGCGGCATGTGGGATCTTCTCAGACCGGGGCACGAACCCGTGTCCCCTGCATCGGCAGGCGGACTCTCAACCACTGCGCCACCAGGGAAGCCCTAAACTTTTTTTTAACTTTAAGGAAACAGGTATAGACATATAGAAGACATACAGAATAACAGCACTGGAGGAGCATGCAAGAAAACAAAGAAGCTATAGAATGTTCAAGAACCCTGAGTCTTCCAAGAAACTTTTTTTTTTTGGCCATGCCACCCAGGTTGTGGGATCTTAGTTCCCTGACCAGGGATTGAATCCGGGCCCTTGCAGTGAAAGCATAAAGTCCTAACCACTAGACCACCAGGAAATTCCCCAAGAAACTCTTTTTGGCTTTACATAGCACAACTTATACCAGTCTTTGTGAGGCAATAAGTGGTGCTAAATAATTAAACATAAAAAGTTGCATATCCAGCTTTAACTATGTATATGTAGTTATTGGATATACAATTATTTGAACACATGACTCCTAATAGATTTGTAACTATTATACTAAATATATATAAGAATTATATATAAGATACATCTGTAAGAATTATATACAAGCTTCTACAGGAGGACAGTAGAATGGAATTTTTCTCACTCTGGGAGGGTTGAAAAGACTTATTTGTGATACATTTAGAAGGAAGAGTTTGAGTTTGATGATAGAAGACCTAGGGAGTTAGGTATATTCTCTAAAAATCCATAATTTAATTAATTACAATTAAAACTATAGTCTTCTTTCTAACCAGTGAAATAAACTAAATTTTAAAATCTTCTTTACTGCTGCATACTACCAGAATGTAAGAGTATAGAAAAAGAATGAAACTTCTTCAATTTAATAAGGCACAGTGAATAAAAATCCAAAAGAATGATCCTTAATGGTGAAAACATTCAAATATCAAAAACAACTCAAAGATGATCACAAATATACAATTTCATAGCATTATGCTAAATATCCTAGTTAATACAATAAGGAAGAAAATAACAACAACAAATATACTCAGGAGGATAAACACAAAATCAACAGCTTCCAAAATAACAGTAATGCCCAATTAAAAGTGATGGAAAATTACAATAGCAATTTAAGCTTTAAAATATATAGGAATTAACATAAAATAAACAGGAACATTTAATAAAAAGAAATCTGCATGAAAAATGGATTCTGCATGGGAATCCTATATTCTGCTTGGGAAGACTCGGTATTTTTAAAACAATAGTTCTTTTTATAAATCAAAGGTAATTAAAATAAAAATAAATGATACAGTTTATTCATCTTGACCTCCAGCTTCCAAAGTTCTTCTGGAAGGAAGAAATTAGGGGGGGGGAAAAAAGCATGGATTTCAAAAAAAGAACAATGAGATTTGTCACATCAGAGATAAAAAAAAATAAAAGTCAGGAGAAATTAAAAGAATAAAATATGACCTAGGAGTAAACAAAGTAACCGTCTTAGTTTGGGATGCTATAAAAAATTACCATACACTGGGGTGGTTTAAATAACTAACATTCATTTCTTGTAATTCTGGAAACTGGAACTCCAAGATCAGGGCACCAGCATAATTAGGTTCTGGTGAGGATCCTCTCCAGGTTTGCACACTGCCTACAGAAAGAAGGCTAGCTAGCCCTCTGGCCTCTTCTAAGGGCATTAATTCTGTTCATGGGGGCTCCACCCTCATAACCTAATTACTTCCCACAGACCCCTCCTCCAAATACCAAAACAGTAGGATTAGTATTTCAACATATAAATGGGGAGGGCTCAGGGGAGACACAAATAATCGGTTCCATTGCAATAACTGATTCAAAATAATTAATATGATCCAAAAATAAACCCATGACTGTATGGGAATTTATTATATGTTAAATATTGCATTAAAAATAAAAATGGGGGCTTCCCTGGTGGCGCACTGGTTGAGAGTCCGCCTGCCAATGCAGGGGACGTGGGTTCGTGCCCCGGTCTGGGAAGATCCCACATGCCGCAGAGCGGCTGGACTCGTGAGCCATGGCCGCTGGGCCTGCGCGTCCGGAGCCTGTGCTCCGCAACGGGAGAGGCCACAACAGTGAGAGGCCCGCGTACCTCCCCCAAAAAAATAAAATAAAATAAAAAATAAAAATGGGAAAGATAGGCTTTTCAATTTATAACACTAGAATAATTTGTTACCCATATAGAATTTTAAAAATAGGTGAAAGGTTTATTTTACAATATACAAAATTAAATTTTATGTGGTTAAAAACCTAAGTGTGAAACAAATAAACAATATTAAAAAGAAAAATAGAAGAAGAAAATTGTAATCTTGGTGTGAAGACAGTATTTCCTAAGCCACATATAGCCAAGAAGTCACAGAGAAAAAGAATGCCAAATTTAACTGCAGAAAAAATAAATATCTTCTTTAACAGAACTATAAATTATGAGATTTCTGGTATAGTCAAGAACTTGTGCTATGATTGGCAGAAATATTTGCTAATGGCATAATATGTAATGGATTAATATCCAAACTATATGAAAAGCTCCAGTTAATAAATAACAAAAAATGTAAACCTAAGAGAACCTAACAGAAATTCATCAGAGTATTGCAAATGGTTGCGTTTTCAGATTGTAGTTATTATAGTCTATGATCTCTTTCGTGTAAGAGTCAAATACAAGAGAAATAGAAAGTGAAAGTGAAAATAAGTTATTTTATGCTCTAGATCACTGCTGCCCAATATGCGAGCCACATATGTGATTCTAAAACTCCAGTGAGCACATTTAAAAAGGTAAAATTAAACAGGTGAATTTCATTTTAATTTTAATAAATTTATAATTAAAATTAATTTTAATACTATACTTTAACCAAAATCATTTCAACTTGTAACCATTATAATCATTATTAATGATGTTTACACTCTTTTTCTTACTAGGTGTTCAAAATCTGGCATGAAATTTACAAATACAGCACATCTCAATTAGTACTAGGGACATTTCAAGTCCTCAATAACCACACACACATGTGGTTTGTGTCTACTACATTGAACAGTGGATCTCTGCATTGCATTCGGTCAGACATGATATTCACCAGTGCTTCCTTGAGGTCAGTGCTCTGCACACAGGCTTGTGGAGCACGCTATGACAGAGAATCCTCTGTTACTGCCACCACAGCTAGCATCAAAGATTGGCACCAAACCATCTGCTATGCTCTCATTAATGCATATTTAGCACAAAGATCTGAATGACACCAACATTACAAACTTGCTTTGATTAACAAAAGGCAGCATGGAATCCTGGAAGAAGAATTACCGGTTGTGATCAATAAATATGTGTTGAATGAATGTTGAATGAAAGAGAATGGGTTTAAGGAAACATAGCCTACTTATGCAATTAAAAGCTGTATGATCTTGATCAAATCATTTTGTGTCTTTCAACCCCAGAGTTCATAGCTTTAAAATACCTGCCTAAGAAGGCAGTAAAGCTGTTGGAGGAATCAATAGGATGATTTTCTAAATTTCCTTATTTATGCTACCTTCTCCCAAAATGAATTAATCAGTGAACAACTTGAAGACATATATAGAATTCAAAGAGTGGAGAGATATTTTTAATTTAAAAAAAATGGCAAAGGAAAATTAAGATAGGAAAATTAAGATGACAGCAAGGCTAGAATCAGGGTTCAATGTGCTACCACACAGTTCTTTAGAATTATATGAATTTTGCCCTCCAAATTTAACTTAGAGTGTTTTTAAATTTTATTTATTTATTTATTTTTTGCAATCAGAGCAATGAAAAATAAAAAAAACTAACATAATTTGATTAACAAAGCTCTATCTGTAGGGGTTGTAGGTATGGCTCAGGTCAGGCTCTCTGAGAATGAATCCTGGGCACACCACACTGTATGTTTGTGACATTGGGCTTATCTGCACCTCAGTTTCTTCAAGAAAAAGAGGATAATAATTATTTACCTTATAGGTTTTTTGAGAGAATTAAATGAGACATCATATGTAAAGTTCTTGGGTGAATGTAGTTAGTGTGATATGTTAGCTGCAATTATTTTTTTATCCATCAGATTAAAAATACAGAGATAATGCATATGTAGCACACAGAAAAATGTGTGGCATACAATAATTAATATATATGCTATTTTATGTATGTATATATATTTTAAAAATCTTAAAGCTGTGTTCAGCACATTTTAATAAATACTGAAAAAACATTGCCAGAATAGAGGACATAAAAGAAGTCTCTTTAACTGATAGAGGTAAGTTTATCTTTTTGTAAGAAAAGGTCTGGATTGCCTTTTCTGCTGATGTTGCAGCCATTTCGCCTTTGTAAATTGAGAACATAAAGAAAAATCTCAATGAGTAGTACCTAATGGGGGCTCTAAAGTGAAATACAGAAATGGATTGACAATTTGAACAAATTTGTCCTGTCAGTAAGTGACCATTGTAAAAGAGTACCATATTGTCGAAGGTAATTATCATTCTTAAAGTCCTTCTCTTTGTTATGCTACATAAAATTCTATCCTACAACATTCGCCTCCTTTACAGCCTACCTACCAACTTGTTGTGCTATCAATTTAGAGGCACTCTATAAAGCACTGTTGATTGAGTTGAATACATATGCAGATTGTCAAATTCCACTATGATTTACCACCTAAAGGAAAACAGAAACGTGTAATAATTGGCCAAAGTTTACATTTTAGCTATTAACAAAATAAGCTTTTCTGTCCCTTCCAAAGGATAAATTGCTCCTGTATGAAAAGTTAATATGTATTTATGAACAATTCAGACAGTAATGACCTTGGACTCTAAAGTTTATATATGACAGGCTTGCATGTCACCTATAAAGGTCTGCACATAAAAAGTATGTGATTTATAAATTGAGTGTATAGTTCTCTTTCTTACACCAATTCCCATTTGTAAGTAGAACTTGCAGGAAACGTCTTTGATAGAATTATGTGCTGTTTTCATTTTCCCAGCTCATTAAAAACCTCCATCTTTAGTATAATCCCTCTCAGGCTTTGCTGGGCTTTCACTGCAATTTGCAGATACATATACTGTACTGTGTTTGAACACTTTAGAGTCTCTCCTAACATGAGTAACTGCTCTTACCATGGAAAGGGAGAGTGAGGCTGATAGGTTTGTCTTTCAGAGTATAGGGACCCTAATCACAGAAATAGCTTTGTATTGTCCCCAAATTCCTTTCCTTCAGGGGAAAAACAAATAGAAATACCTCTAATAATTTTTTACTCCTTCCTCAATTTCAAGCTTGAATTCTATATTCCCCAAAGTTTAAGAAATTTTTTTTCATTTAAAATCAATTCTTAACTTACATTTGTTATTCACTGATTATTTACTAATTTTTCTGCAGTGCACTTTCAGTACGTTAATGTGGACATTCACACATTACAGGTGGAAGGGGTAACTGCACAAATTTTCTGGATGCAAATTTGAAAATGTATATTGAAGTCTGTAACCACCCACAGCCCTGTTATTCATGGATTCCACTTTTGGTGCCTCAAATCACTCATGTACATGGAGGTTTCTGTAATAATGCCACACATGTATCTCAAATTGACTGTGCATGTGGAAATTGGTCAAATCATTCTTTGCAATTGCTCCAAGTGAGAAACAAAATATATATGCAAAAAAACAAGAACTGATTTAATTATGGTCTATACACATATTGAGAAATATGTGTTTAGAAATACTGTAGAAGGATGAATACTCAAATAGAAATAATTTCCTAAAATTTAAAACATGTACATTATACAAATATAATCCTGAATATATGTAAAGAGACAAATATGATTATGCATTCCAAATTTTACTAGTGGTTATCTCTGTTTTGTTCTGTTTTACAGATTTTTATTTCATTTGTGATTTTTTTGTAGTTTCTGAATTTCCTATCAAAAAGAGCCTTTTCTCTGCGGTAATAAAAAAAATTATCACTACTCAGAGGGTAGAAATGATGCAGTAAAGGAATCTGCTTCCAATATTGTGGTAAGAACGTTATAACAGCTTCTTGCACATAGAGAAAAAAGTAAATGCGTTTACAATACCCAGGGCATGTTGTTTATTTCACTTGTACTGTGACCCTTTAACCTAGTTCAAATCCAGGAACCTTAGGCAAAGCCAGAAGGCAAAATCATCCTCTACAATCTCAATGTCACTTTGCGTTGATGAGGATCCCCTGACTCTCCTATCTGTCCTTGCATTTATATACTCAGTATTTCTGTTTGTCCTAGTTTCACTTTACTTTTCTAGCTTCAAAATGATGAAACATAGAAATCAGGCATCCCCACCTGCCCTGGATTTTAACCAAGGAGAATAAAATAAATCACAACAGTTTTGCACTCTGTTGAAAATTAATATTCATTGCCCAAGTAATGAAGAAAAGGTCTGATAATATCATGTAAGTCATTAGGTCTGTGGATATCACTTGTGTACCATCTAAATTATAATATTCATCATTTCTCAGTCCTGACTGGCTCTTGTAACATAGACTACAAACAATATTTTAGAGCTTCCCAGAAGCTTAGTGGATGCTGAGAACCATGTTAAAGGACTCAAAAAGTCCTTGATACTTAATATCATCAGGGGCAAGGGAGTATTAGGGAGACTAAATGCAGCAGAATAAAGACAGGTTGGCAGGCTTCCTGCCATCTAAAAGTTATAAGGCAGAAGAAAACCTAATTTCTGCATTCCCTTAAGAGATTCAAAGAGCAAAGCAAAGAAAACTATCATTGTCTTTCCCTAAAAAGCCATCTTACTGTTCACTCTTCCAGAAATGTGAACTCCAAACATGTGGTTAACTTGATTTCTAGTATTTTTATTTTTATTTTATTTTTAATTGCCACACACATTCAAGGTAAGCCTTGCCGTATGCTGCTTCCTTTGAGACTGAAATACAAAACTTGCGTCACACCCGCAATGAGATGAAGAATATAATATGAAAAGGAACTTCCTAATGTCTTGCTAGAAATTGGGATTCAGGATCATGATTTTGCTAGAAGAAAATAATTGCAAATACTCTAAGCTGATTCTCGATCTTATCTTCTGTAAAAAGAAGTTTCATAGAGGAAACAAATTCATCCACTTTTTCTAGACCTAACAGCCTTTTTTTGTTAGAGTAAATGCCATGCCTCTTTAAACATTTTCAGAAGCTGTTTTAATAATTACCAACTCTGGCTAACTCTGGGCTTGCCTCCTCCCCCTTTGTCATCTCACCTGAAATAATTACTAATAAGCAATGCAAAGGCTGAATTTAGGTGACAGGAAGTCAGAGAAGCAATGCGTATTTTTAAAAAAGGGCATATGAAGAAAGAAGTGACAGCCAGCATGGGAAGAAGGTTTTAATGTAACACATGGGTACTCTGATAGGTACTTTTACATATATTACTTCACATATTGATCATAATTATGAAAATAATGATAAGAACTACACCCTGTTTCTTATGTGAGGAACTGTATTGAGTGCTTTACATATTTATGGCGATACATTATAAAACTGTATATATAAATAAGTGTGCATAAGTGCCTTACCTACATATTTGTGTGCTGATTATTCCTAAACACCTTAAATCACCTATCTATATGCATTATATTATGGAATACTAAAATAGCTGATGAAAATGAGACTTACTATCATGAATTTACTAATGAAAAAGTTGAGGTTCCAGAGGCTTTAAATACCTTCTAGAGAAAAAAATAATTGGTAGAGCTATGTGAGTATTTAAATTTAGGTGTATCTTACATCAGTTTTCTCTCTACAATGCCACAAAGTCCCTGTGTACTTGAAAAATAAAGAACATATAGAATTGAGTGACTTCAGAAACAAGAACTTGCCTCCATCTACGTGGTCTGCCAAGTTGTTTCCAGGGAAATGAACTACAAAACCGAATTAACGGAAGATTTAGACGTGGATTTGAATATGTACGTGCACGTACAGAATTAGATGAAGGAAGAGAGAAATAACAAGTTTAAAAAGTTGAGGAGAGGAAAACCCAGGTACCTTCAGAAGACGAATAATGAGAGATGAGACTTAATCTAAATGTAGCAAGTAGAGAGCTATTCATATTTATCAGGAATTCTAGACTACATCCTAGAAGAGATATTAAGGATTATAAAGGAAAAATAAAGGTGATTTAGAAGAGAAAGTCGAAATTTTGCAAATAAAAAGGAGCACTTTATTTTTGAGTCCTAGGGAGCTTAAAGATGAGTGAGGAATTTTAAAAAGGAGGGTTTAAACAGCTGTATAAATCAACATTGTTGTTGATTTCAACACAGAGAAATCAACAATAATGACAATGTGACATCCAAGTTTTTCCCCTATTCCTTTCTTTAATGATGTTTGTCTTCCTACTATTTGTATCAAACATTGTTGGGTGTGTGTGTGTGTGTGTGTGTGTGGTGTGGTGTGTGTTATGTGCATGTTTAAATGTTCAAGTCTTTGATCCCAAGATGTTTCCCCTATATATTCCTACAGTTTTCTATAGGGATAATCATTCTTAAAGTCTCACTTTTTGTTATGCCACATAATCATTCAATGTCCTCATTTAACTCTCCACTATGGGCCTTGTACTATACTAAGGATTTTAGATAGATAACGTATGTATACATATATATGTATATATATGCATACATACACACACATATTCTATATATACACATATATGCACATGATATATATACACAATATATATTTGTAGATCCATTATAGCTACTACAATCACACTTACGTCACTTTCCCCTTCCTAAGCATACCCCATATTCTTTTTCACACTGCAGCTTCAATCATATATTTGCTTAACTTGCTTCACCATATTAGAGTAAAAACTGTTTTATCAGCAGCCTGTCAACTAGAAATCTCTATTTATGGGTACTCTCACTCATTTGCAGTGCTCTGTCACTCTCCTGGTTATGAAATGAGAATATCTTACACATTCAAATAACCATTTGCATAGTTCTTGCCCCTCTTCCGACTCACCCAAGATTTTTCCATCACAGTTACTACTCATACAGTGTCCCAACAAGAAAACAACATCCAGGGAATCCACTGCCTTGAACTGCTACATCAGTTTGAGAAATGTCAATATCCATTGAGCGTATGTCCTATGTCAGGAACTATGTTTGCTATATTGCATGCATTACTGCTTTCAAAACACTTAGGAACATATGAGGTAGAGATTTTCACCTGCATTTGTCAGTGAACAGGAACAGATGGCAGAGAAGTAATATCTGTACAAGGTCATATACCTCTAAGAGTGAACTCGGTGTGTGAGTGAGGTAATGCCTGGTGATTGCTGCACTGAAGATGTTTTGATTTATCTGGTTCTGCAAATTGAAAAACGCTAATACAGTACATGAAAAAATACCAAGCCCTCTATTGATTAATGCTGTCTTTCTTTAAATGCAAATGGCTTATTTTAATGAATTGGGTCATTCTAATAAGATACCCAGAAATGTAAATTTTCTATTCACTTCAAAAAGAATTCAAAATCATTTCACTATATATAGCTTTCTATAATGATTCCACCATTTCTGTTTCTCTTTTTTTTCCAAGAATATATAAAAGGTCACCTGGCACTCCTTTATTTTGGCTGCTTTATAAATGTTCATTTCAATTCAAGTGTGCATGCATTTTAATTGCTTATAATTATATGTCTCAGTGTAAATGGAGTTCTAGTCAAAAACAAAACATTCTGCAGTGATCCTGGTTTATTTTTACTCTGTTGTCACTGAAATCACTTTATCCCAGTCTGCTCATTGGTCTTCCTTACATATTTGTCAGAAATGTAAAAGAAAAACATTTAAATAGGTTTTAAATTAAGGTGAAGCATCTGATACTTTATAAAAAATATTGAAAAGTATATTTTTGTCAAAGAGGTATGAGTAAGATAAATTAAATAAACAAATAAGCATTCTTTACTGGGCTTTCAGGTATTTTCCCTCAGGCAAACGAATGTCATGATTTATTCATTAAAGATTATCTTAATTGGAGTGTAACTGTTTATATTATTGTGTTAGTTGCAGCTACATAACAAAGTGAATCAGCTATACATATACATATATCCCAATATCCCCTCCCTCTTGCATCTCCCTCCCACACTTCCTATCCCACCACTCTAGGCGGTCAAAAAGCATGAGCTGATCTCCCTGAGCTATGTGGCTGCTTCCCACTAGCTATCTATTTTGTATTTGGTAGTGTATACATGTCCATGCCATTCTGTCACTTCATCTCAGCTTATCTTTCCCCATCACTGTATCCTCAAGTCCATTCTCTTTATCTGCATCTTTACTCCTATTCTGATCCTAAGTTCATCAGAAACACTTTTTTTTTAGATTCCATATATATGTGTTAACATACGGTATTTGTTTTTCTCTTTCTGACTTACTTCACTCTGTATGACAGACTCTAAGTCCATCCACCTTACTACAAATAATTCAATTTCGTTTCTTTTTATGGCTGAGTAATATTCCATTGTATATATGTGCCACATCTTTTTTTTTTTTTTTTTTTTTTTTTTTGTACGTGGGCCTCTCACTGTTGTGGCCTCTCCCGTTGCGGAGCACAGGCTCCAGACGCGCAGGCTCAGCGGCCATGGCTCACGGGCCCAGCCGCTCCGCGGCACGTGGGATCTTCCCGGACCGGGGCACGAACCCGTGTCCCCTGCATCGGCAGGCGGACTCTCAACCATTGCGCCACCAGGGAAGCCCCACATATTCTTTATCCATTCCTCTGTCGATGGACATTTAGGTTGCTTCCATGTCCTGGCTATTTTAAATAGAGCTGCAATGAACACTATGGTACATGACTCTTTTTGAATTATGGCTTTCTCATATGGGTTTTTACTTTGCTCCTTCATCTGCTTATTTCTCTGTCTTCTCATTTTGCTTAACTTACTGTGTTTGGGATCTCCTTTTCACAGGCTGCAAGTTCGTAGTTCCCATTGTTTTTGCTGTCTGCCCCCAGTGATAAGGTTGGTTCAGTGGTTTGTGTAGGCTTCATGGTGGAGGGGACTGGTGTCTGTGTTCTGGTAGATGAGGCTGGATCTTGTCTTTCTGGTGGGCAGGACCATGGCCAGTGGTGTGTTTTGTGGTGTCTGTGAACTTAGTATGATTTTAGGCAGCCTAATGGGTAGAGTTGTGTTCCTGTCTTGCTATTTGTTTCGCATGGGGTGTCCAGTACTGGAGTTTGCTAATCAGAGTGGATCTGGGTTTTAGCATTGAGAAGGAAATCTCTGGGAGAGCTGTCCCGATTGACATTTTGTGGGGCCAGGAGGTCTCTGGTGGACCAGTGTCCTGAACTCGGCTCTCCCACCTCAAAGGCTCAGGCCTGACACCCGCTGGAGCACAAAGACCCTATCAACCACACAGCTCAGAGGAAAAGAGAGGAAAAAAAAAAAAGAGAAAAATAATAAAATAAAGTTATTAAAATAAAAAAAAATTTTAAGTTATTAAAATTAAAAAAAGAAGAGAGCAACCAAACCAATAAATAAATCCACCAATGATAACAAGTGCTAAAAACTAAACTAAGATAAACCTATAAATCAGAAACTATTCAGGCACATACAGCAAACCTCAAGCCTACAGTTGCTCCCAGAGTCCACCACCTCAATTTTGGAACAATTCATTGTCTATTCAGGTATTCCATAGATACAGGGTATATCAAGTTGACTGTAGAGATTTAATCCACTGCTCCTGAGGCTGCTGGGAGAAATTTCCCTTTCTCTTCTTTGTTCGCACAGCTCCTGGGGTTCAGTTTGGATTTGGTCCTGCCTCTGCATTTAAGTCACCCTCTGGCATCTGTTCTTTGCCCAGACCGAAGGGGGTTAAAGCAGCAGCTGATTAGGGGGCCCTGGCTCACTCAGGCCGGGGGGAGGGGTACGGAATGCAGGGGTGAGCCTGTGGCGGCAGAGGCCAGCGTGATGTTGCAACAGCCTAGGCATGCCATGTGGTCTCCCAGGGAAATTGTCCCTGGATCACGGGACGCTGGCAGGGGTGGGCTGCACAGGCTCCCAGGAGGGGAGGTGTGGATAGTGACCTGTGTTTGCACACAGGATTCTTGGTGGCTGCAGCAGCAGCGTTAGTGTTTCATGCCCATCTCTGCTGTCCGCGCTGATAGCTGCAGCTCGTGCAGTCTCTGAAGCTCGTTTAGGCGGTGCTCTGAATCCCCTCTTCTCGCGCACCCCAAAACAATGGTCTCTTGCCTCTTCGGCAGTTCCAGACTTTTTCCCTGACTTCCGCCCGGTTAGCTGTGGTGCACTAGCCCCCTTCAGTCTGTGTTCACGCAGCCAACCCCAGTCCTCTCACTGGGATCTGACCTCTGAAGCGTGAGCTTCAGCTCCCAGCCCACACCCGCCCTAGTGGGTGAGCAGACAAGCCTCTCAGGCTGGTGAGTGATGATCGGCACCAATCCTCTGTGTGGCACTCTCTCCGCTTTGCCCTCCGCACCCCTGTTGCTGCGCTCTCCTTCGTGGCTCCACAGCTTCCCTCCACAGCCCACCCACCCCCCCACCCCCTCAGCCCGTCTCTGCCAGTGAAGGGGCTTCCTAGTGTGTGGAAACTCTTCCTCCTTCACAGCTCCCTCCCAGAGGTGCAGGTCCCGTCCCTATTCTTTTGTCCCTGTTTTTTCTTTTTTCTTTTGTCCTACCCAGGTACGTGGGTAGTTTCTTGCCTTTTGGGAAGTCTGAGGTCTTCTGCCAGCTTTCAGTAGGTGTTCTGTAGGCGTTATTCCACATGTAGATGTATTTTTGATGTATCTGTGGGGAGGAAGGTGATCTCTATGCCTTACTCCTCTGCCATCTTGAAGGTCCTCCATTAAAGATTTTCTTTAGCAAAGAATATTTACAAGCAGCAGCCAGCAACTCTAAAGACTCAAATGCAGAAATAGTGGGCAGTGAATCAAAAAGGAAAAACATTTTTCTGGGAAAAATGAGGGCTGCTTTTGTAGCAAACAGAGTTTTTAACCTGCTTATTTCTTCAAAAGCAGTGTCAAATTTGAGTTTGGATTTGGGAGAAAGTTGATGGAATAGAAGAATCTTTGGCCTTTATCAGAAACTTCCTTTGACTATCAGAACTTTTCTTTCAGGAGTTTATCTTAAGATAATTAGACGTTAGGAGCTCCATTTAGGACCTTTGAGTGCTATGATGAAACTAGCATAGAGCCTGACTTCATGAGCTTACCATTTGGGGAGGAACACAGATAAATAAACAATTATAATCAACCATGATGAGTGCTATTGAAAAAAGCAAAAACAAAGACACTAAATTTAATCTTGAAAACTCAGTAAAGGCTTACTGAAAAATGTGACTTGTGGACAGACAATTGAAATATGAGTGGGAATTACCTAGGTAATTAGGTGATGAGACAGTGAAAGAAAGTATAGGTATCTTCCAGAATGCGATGATCAGGAAGTAAAAGAACCCACGAAAAGAAAATGCATGGTATATCCAAGAAACTGTTCATGGATCAGTATGGCAGAGTAATGGTCTTAAAAGTAGTTTTTGTTTGTTTTGTTTAATTAGTCTTCAAGCCGTGGGACTCCTTCCTTAAAGGAACATACACATGGAGACCCAATATATACCCTCTCCCTGTTCCCCACCTATATAGATACTCTGATTGAACATGAGGTTCCCAAGCAGTCCTGGAGTGAGGTTCTGCCCCAATTGCTCCTGCATCCTTCAAGACAAACTCACAACAAAGACGAACACACACACATGCACACACATACATCCAGTGGTCTCTGAAAGTACTTTGTAGAAGCCTAGCACTCTTTGAGACATGGTTTTTGTGCCACTAAGCTTGAGGCTCCAGTGTGATGGAAATGACTGGAAGAAAGGGAGATAAAGTGGTAAATGGACCGTGAAAGACTCTGTAAATTATTTTTGAAGTTAATATGTTAGTTCATCTATGAAGTTACATGTGAGTTTAAAACTCATACTAAAGGCAATGAAGAGATAATGACTTTTTTTTTGGGGGGGGGATCCCATTATCCTTTAAAAAAATTACTCACACCATCATGGCAGGGAGCCAGTCATGAGGCCCTGAGACAACAACGTGAGAAATGATAGGCCTGAACCAAGGTAATGAGTGAAAAGAAGTAGACTAGTTAGTTGTTGAGGAGGAAAACTGTCAGATGTATTGATAATTGGCTGAGTGACTGTTATCAGCTAAAACATTTTTGTCTCCCCCAAAATTCAGCTGTTGAAATCCTAATCCCCATTGTGATGGTGTTAGGAGGTGGGGCGTATGAGGTATGATTAGGTCATGAGGGGTAAGCTGTCATGAATGAGATTAGTGCCCTTATCAAAGAGACCCCAAGGAGCTCTCTCTGCCATGTGAGGAAATGGAAATGATGAGAAGACAGCCACCTGCAAACTGGAAAGCAGGTTCTCACCAGAACCTGACAATGCTGTCATTCTGATCTCACACTTCCAGCCTCCAGAACTTCAGAGAAATGGATTTCTATCGTTTATAAGCCACTCAATCTATGGTACTTTGTTATAGCAGCCAGAACTAACTAAGAGAGTAATCAAAGAGAGAAAGATTTCTTCTTTGTTCAACCATATGAACAGTGACACAACCCACTGAAATATGGAAGACAGAAGGAAGACTAGTGAAATGAAATGAATAGATTTAATCAAGGATATGTTGCTTGCCGCAACTAGAAAAAGCCCACGCGCAGCAACAAAGACCAAGTGCAGCCAAAAATAAATACATACATTTATAAAAAAAAAAAAAATGTAAACAAAATAATGAACTTCTACATGACCCATAAGCGCTTCTTCACGCCCCTTGGTAATCCCTTCCCAAATCTCAGTCCATCCCTTCACTCCCAGGCAACAACTGATCAGCTCTTTCAGTATAGTTTGCATTTTTCTAGAGTTTTATATAAATGGAATAATAAAATTATACATTCTCTGGATTTGTTCACTCAGAATAAATATTTTCAGATTCATTCATGTCATACTGTGTATCAATTATCCATTACTTTTAATTATTGAATTGTATCCCATTGTCTGGGTACTATGACTATACTACAGTTTATTTACCCATTCACCTGATGATGGACATTTGGATTGTTTCCAACTTATGGCTATTACATATAAAACTACAATGAACATTCAAGTCTTTGTATGCATATAACATTTTTATCTTGGGTAAATATCTAGGAGTAGAATGTCTGTGTCATACAGTAAATAAATTTTTAACTTTGTAAGAAAGTGCCAAACTATTCTTCAAAGTGGTTGTACCACTTTTTCATATACCAACAAACAGTATATGAAAGTTTCACTTGTTCCACATGTTCTGCAGCATTTTGTATGGTCAGCCTTTTTATCTATGCCATTAAGGGTTTAGCACAATCTTACTGTGGCTTTCGTTTGCATTTATCTAATAATTAATGGTGCTGAGCATATTTTCATGTGCTTGTTTGGCATTCATCTATGTGGGCCTGGAGTTTTATTTGTGGGATGGTTTCAGTTATGAATGGATTTCATTAGTAGATGTATGATTCTTATTAAATACTTAGGTAATTTGTGTATTTCAATGACTTAATGATCTAAACTTCTTAAGAAACAAACGCAAAGTAAGCAGTACAGAGGAAATAAGAATAAAAGTAGTAATAGGTGAAATGGAAAACAGAAAATAATAATAAGTAAATGAAACCCAAAGTAGTTGTTTTTAAAAGATCTCTACTTTTTTTTTTTTTTTTGCAGTGCGCAGGCCTCTCACTGCTGTAGCCTCTCCCGCTGCCGAGCACAGGCTCCGGACGCGCAGGCTCAGCGGCCATGGCTCACGGGCCCAGCCGCTCCGCGGCATGTGGGATCTCCCCAGACCGGGGCATGAACCCACGTCCCCTGCATCAGCAGGCGGACTCTCAACCACTGCGCCACCAGGGAAGCCCAAAAGATCTCTACTTTTGACATTTCAAAGTATTTTACTCACAATCATCAGAAAAATAGAAAAGAGACCCAAATTACAGGAAAAATATCATTAATGAAATAACAGAGGGAATAGTAAGGAAATATTATGCAACTTCTTATGCCAATAATTGTTTATAAATTAAATGAAAGAGTATTCTTTTAATACATGATATACTAAAGCTTAATCATGAATAAATTTATAATATTTTTAACATCATAGGTACCTAAAAAATTATTTTCATAGGTAAAATCTTCCCATGAAGCAAATTCCAAACTCAGAGTTCATCAGCAAGTTTGACCAAAAGGATAAAGAAAGAATAATGTCAGTTCTGCATAAGCCCTTCCGGAGAGTAGAAGGAAGAAAAAACTCATTTTATGATATCACTATTACCCTAACACCAAAACCAGAAAATCATTACAATTTAAAAAAAAATCCCACAGACCACAATGTCCAATAAAAATAGACACAAAACTCTTAAATACTATCAAATTAAATTTAAAATATGTTAAAAGACTATTACATCATAACAAATTAGGAAGTTTTACCACAAAGCATGGCTTAACATTTGTAAATTAAGCAATATAATTTACCACATTAACAAACTAGCAAAGAAAATCCATATGATAATTTCACCAGAGGCCAAAATGCTTTTGGCAATGATTAAGTGAATATTTGCCATGATTAAAGAAATAAAAATAAAATATACCATAAAGGAAGACTGCTTTAGAAGATATAATAAATGTCTAAAATTAAAAAAATGAAAATCTTAAACCACAGATTAGGTCTTGCTCAAAACATGATTAATGAACTAGAATACTGATCTAGAGAAATAACCTAAAATCCATTTTTAGAGATATAAAAAGATAATAATTTTTAAAAATAGAGAAAATGTAAAATATAGAAGTTTAACTTATCTAAGAAGAGTTACAAAAGGAGAGCATAAAGAAAATGAATTTAAAGGAAACACTCAGAGACAATGATTGTGATTTCTTACAGAATTCAGAAAAAAAAATAAAACAAAACTTGATTATCATAACAAAATGTCAGATTGATTCCCAAGCAGGATAGCTAGTAAGGAATTAGCACCTATACATATTATAGACAAAATGCAGAACACCAAATACAAAGAGAAATAAAAAATGAGAACAGACGTATTTTATACAAAAGACTCCTCATCAGCAATTAGAATTAAATGAAAACATGACTTTAAATTGGGAAAGCAATGTAATTGTTGACTTAATTTAAAGCCAAGAGTAAATCATTCTGAAGTCTATGTATTGTTCTCATGTCAAGTCCATGAGATATTAATAAGCTAGAGGCATTTTAACTAAAGTATGCATCAGATAATATAATACTACCTATTAAAACAATAAAATAGAATTACAACCAAACCAATAAAAGGAAAATAAAATAAAACTTCATCAACTTAAGAAGAATGAAGATGGAAAATAATGAATCTATGAAAAAAACTGTTAAGTGGAAAACACTAAGATATCAGGAAAAACGCAAGTTATCAATAATTACAATAAATGTAACAGAATAAATAAATATAAAAGGGAGTCTCAGATTGCATAATAACATAAGAATCCATCTTTAAAAGATGTTTCTAAAATTTAAAGAAACCTGCACTTGGTGTTTGTTAGGCACCTTGAGTCTCCGGGGCCATGAGTCTTATCAATTCACATATGGAAATATACAATAAACTATAACATAAATAATATAAATATATAAAAATATATTTTAAAATGAATGGGATCTACATATATCATATAAATATCGGAATTAAATATTAAGGGAACAAAGCAAGTGACAATATGATACAAATAATATGGTGTGTGTGTGTGGTGTATATGTATCTTTTTAGATAATAGTTTCCTCTGATAAAAGTAAGGAATTAAATACAGGGAGTAGACATATATTTTTTAATTCTTAAAAATATATATGACACAAATACAATTAATAACTTCTGCTTGTTGGGTAAATAGGCATATGAATTGTTTCTCTGTATATTTTTCTATGTTTGTATAAAATTAACAGTTTCAAGTAAGAAAAAAGGAAACACAACAAAGATGAAGACAATGTATTTACTAAAATTCAAACTATTTTGTTTGACCTTGTTTAATTAAAAACAACAAGTACTTAATTTAAAGTTTTCAATAATCATCATGATGTTACCCCTGAACTCAGTTTACAAAAAGAAAGAAATTGTTTAAACTCAAGGAGAAAAATTATGAGAAGATAAAGAATACCTCTGTATGTAATCTAAAATGTCATCAGAAACTCTACTGAAAGAGAGACTATCAATGATGTATTACCAGAAATGTGTAATGCTCAGAAACTTTTGTTTTTACTATTCTATTTATTTAATATTGTATGAACTTTAACTGATTAATTACCTCAGTTTATATCAGAAAAAGATTAGGAGTCATAAAGGAATTTAATCAATACTAAACTATTCTTTCTGAGATCCCAAGAGAGAAACATTCCGATTTGGAGTGGGTTTTGTTAACGTATTTACTGAGATAAAATTCTCAAAATGCTGCTCAAAAACCTGACTGCTTGTTTTCTTAAAGGATAGGCCAAAGCCCTGGTATTAGAGAAATGTCCTTTTAAGAACTGACATTAGTCTGGGTGAAAATAGCTTTTGAAGGTGTGCTTATCTAAGAGCGTAAGCCCCCAATAAGAACCAGCAATCCCATAGTCTCCACTAATGCGAACTGATCTAGATTTGAAAGTCCCATCTTCATCCTACTACATAAACAGAGGTCCATCTTCTCTCAGAATCTGTGGGTCACGATCCAGATTGGCATTGGTACTCATCTTCCTAAAGCCTGACCAGAAATATGACTTCATTGTGCAAGGAGAAATAGAGTGAAATATTTAGAGACAAACTCCTTCCTATGAAAATAAGGTAGATGGTTTTCTGCAATTACTAGGTACTTAAAATCAAAAGATCTGGGGCTTCCCTGGTGGCGCAGTGGTTGAGAGTCCGCCTGCCGATGCAGGGGACACGGGTTCGTGCCCCGGTCTGGGAGGATCCCACATGCCTCGGAGCGGCTGGGCCCGTGAGCCATGGCCGCTGAGCCTGCGCGTCCGGAGCCTGTGCTCCGCAACGGGAGAGGCCACAACAGTGAGAGGCCCGCGTACCGCTAAAAAAAAAAAAAAAAAAAAAAAAAAAAAAAAGATCTGAAGAAGTTTTATATGGTGAGGTGGAGGTGGACCACTGTAGTAGTGGCCGTGTTACTGGGAAACATAGGAGGGAGAGAAATGCAAAGAACCCGCCAAAACTGTCGTACTGTATTTGAAAAATCATATTCTTTGAAGTGTCTTTCCTTATGTAGCCCAACAGACATTCTAAGTCAAGTGGAATTAAAACTATAGATATAAATGGTTATTTGATGGGATAATGTAGTTTCAAGTGAAAAGTAAAGGATCATTAGCTTTTGGGGTAGGTTGTAATGTAGATTTGCTGATTTATTACATCTCAGAGAGAATCAGGGATGTAATAATGAAAGACATTAAGAAAAAATTTGTTGATTGCTTCAGTGGCTGTAAAAGATACTCACTGAGGAGTGCAATATGTTGGGCCTACAAATATCAAGGTTGGTTTATGTTTACATACACATTGTATGTATGTATGTATGTATGTACGTATATATGTATAGCACTATTCCAAAAATTGTTATTTGGATGTACCTAAGCATCTGCAATTTACATCATTTTGCTAGCAATGAGATATTTCCACAATTCCTGTTTATAAGTTTTATATACACTTAAGTTTGCCCACTCCCATTTTGGGGTAGGTTTTAATATTTTAAAATACTGGTATTTAAACCCACAGAATTTCATTCTAAGCTCTTATCATTTGTTCACATTCTCCTCAAATACTTTGAAAGAAATCTTGACTATTTTCATATCTTCCTAGGTAGGGGAAACAAAAAGCCTGGGGGGGGAGGAGCATTTAGGATGAATGTCATTTATCTGGGGAAGAAAAAAAAGGGACATTTGTCTACAGACATAAACAAAGCAAAATTAGTCTGCAGCATAATTGGTCAAACAACCAGCCCAGCCCATTCCCTGAAAGCCAGAGGTTAAACACAGACATTAATTCAAGATTTGGGATTCTAAATAGCCTAGCATATGACAAGATACATCCTTTCGCTTCTATTTTGAGAGATTGCCGCTAATATTCCAAATATGGGTAGATACTCTGACACGGGCATTTTTCTAAATCCCTGTGGTCCTATCACAGGAAATAGCCCTCTTCTGGAAAGTGCTGTGTCAGCTCAAGGTACATCACACAACCTGCATTTTACAAGAGTGAATGAATTCTTAAAAAACAAAACAGCAAAATGTAATTTTTTTCTAGGAGAAATCAACACAAGTACTTTATCTTTGAGTGGAATTTTCTAGTGAGAATGTGGGAAAAGCTCAAAAGAAAGATGCCTATATCAGCAGTTCCTAGAGAAAGCAAGGAATTTCACACGTGATTTTTCAGAATTCATCTTGAATTAATTTGACATTAATTATTCACTTGATAGTCCAAATTACACATTTTCTTTGCATAAAAACCAGGTGCGCTACAAACACCCAAAGCATCTGCTATCTTCTGCACACAAGTCAAGGGGGGATAACACTGTAAAACAAGAACGTTGCAAAAAGATGGCTCTAGTCCTTACCTGCAGTGGCATAAAAAAGGCACTGAATTAAAAAAATCCTTTTTTCTTTGAAACAGAATGTGTACTTTGGTGCTGAAGCAAATCATACAAAACTTAATGAATATTCATATGATATTAACCTCAAACGGTAAGAAAATTTCACTTTCATTTAGATACAAATCCAAACAATGTCAGATTTAACATCCTGTTTTTTACCATGGGCTATTAAAAGTGGCATGTCCCTAATCATGTTATCCTAAGGAGGATTACTGTCCTTTTGGAAAGAATTACAGGTTTATAATTGTTTCAAGACATGAGTCCTTGAGATGAGCTAAGCTTGAATGATTAAGCAGAGTGAAGTTATCCAAAATGTCAGCTTTGCAGTAGAAAGCTTTGTGTTTTTAAAGCCCAAAGTCTAGGAGAATGGTTAGATGGTAGGAACCTCCATAAAGAGCATGGAGGGAGCGATGGAGAGCTTGCCTATGCCTATGTTTGCAGCAAAGAAGACTGCATGCATTTGTCTTGATCTGTTCACGTAAATAAAAGGCGACGCAATATTTGGTACAGTGTGACTGGTGAGGGAATTCCACAGAATAAAGTAGGTTCAAGACTACTCACAGCAGGCTTTTCCTTCTCCCAGATATTGTAACTAGGCTCTTTTACACTTTCTGTTAAGATCTACTTTTAATAAAAGAAAATAATATGTATATTCATTCATCCACAGATCATATGATTTTAATTCAGGTAAGGAATAAGCAAAATCACTGATTTCTCTTTCTAAAGTGATAAGGGGCATATTTTCTTAACGAAAAAAATTAAAGCAACTTATATTGCATTTGCCTGCCCAAGGAACTGCTTAAAATAACTGGTAGATGAACCATTTCTTTAGACTTTCATGGTGGACTAGGTTTCAATACAGTTGTTTTTTTTTTATCATGATATTACCTTGTAGTTTTGTTCTCTCGTATTTGCCAATTTTCAGTCCTTCTGGAACAAAGGAAATGCTGATGAAGATTGACTGTGTCTGAACACTTTTAGGAAAAAAAAAACCCTTAAAATTCACAATGCTCTGTTACTTAAAATTTACCACAAAACTAGATTAGTTAATGTAAGAAAAAAGTACAGACATCAAATATGGTGAGCAGTGATTTTTAAGTGGGCTTTACAGAAAATAAGAATCCCTAGTTCTCTCAATATCCCGCTCTCAACCAAGTTTAAAGCTAATTCTGTTTAAGGAATATGTTTTCCTTTTAAGTTCATCTTTGTCAGAAGTTTGACAGTGATGGGAAAAGTAAAATCATTATCAACATTTTAGTGAAGCGATTTACCAAGTAAGAGTTCACACCTTGTTTGTAATTTACCTCATTGTCAAACTTTGAAAAAAAATTCAGCCTATTTGTTAACTAAGATTATATTTCTCTATTACCAGTGGAACAAATAGGAAACTGAGGAATTTAGCAAAACAATATTTCAGGTTTTCAAGCATACACAACAGAAATAAGAGGGTATAATTACTTTTCCACTCAACACAATAATCTGAACGAATTGACAAAGCTACTCATACTTGATATCTGATATAATTTTGACATAATCCAGGCACAGCTATACTCACTAAACATAATGGTGAGGTGAACACAGTCCAGACATGCAAGCGTTTTAGTAAAACATTAATTAATCATGAAAATAAATATAAAACTGATAAAGTACATAATGGATCAGTAAGAAGTAAATGTAAACACTGACCACTTGAGTAGCGTTCTTGAATAAGAAAATATTCTGTTACAGTATTCCACCGTATTTTGGTATAAATTCTCATTTTCAAGTATTCAGCTCTTAAATTCTGAGTTTTTATATAAAACTGTACTGCCTCAGCTTACACTAATAAGGTATGCTCTAGAGTGAAACTCCAATTGGAGAAGTAATCGTATCATTGATGCTTCACCTGACTACTGTGTATATACAAAAACAGATGAAAACTTCATGGGTATTTATGGAAAGCAATTTGATACACCAGAACTAATGGGTAGTCAAAAGACTACATTAATTTCTGTAATACAAGGAGACATACACCATTGGCCTTAACTTATATTCAAAATGCACAACATCCTGAACCTTCAAAACCACTGTATTTCTACTCTTAGACTTAAAACATTAAGAAAATAATATGAATCTTAAGGAATGGATCAAAATGAGAAGGTAACAGTGTTGAGCTCTATAAAGTATTTTGACATTGCCCATTGTATCTTACTATTAGGTCTTTAGTTCATTGTGGATAACTGTGGCCCTTTGAAAATTTAAATCAAGAGATAAAAAGAGTATATATGAAACGTTTCAAAGTAATAATTGTAGAAAAGTATTTTATCTCATGTAAATATGACTATGACACATGACTTTGCTTTTTACCTACTGGAAGCATATCAAAATTCTGTCTTTGTAGTTTTCCAAGATATAAAAATTAGTAATAAAATGTATCATTAATGTCTTTTGGGATTTTTTCCTAGCTTTTCCTCCCACACAAAACTTTTCTATTTCCAACATTTTTTATCTTAACCTAGGAACTCACCATAAAATAGAAAGGAATTATTGTTCTTTTTTAAGTGAGAAATCAAGGTACAAGGTATAAAAAAAGTTGAGGGAGAACACATAGCTCTTAACTCCCATTCCAATCCTCTTCCCATTGAGATACCTAATATTTTTCCCTCTATCTTTGGACTCCTCATCTCTCTTTTAAGATTAAATATGAATCCACTTCTTTTGGAAAAGTTTTCTGATTCTCCACCATTGTCATCCTCACTGTTGGTTTATTCTTCATCTATGATCTCCCAGCACTTTTAACAAACCTTTATGATAGCATTTACTCCACTGTACCGTATCATCCCCAGAAGGGTAATATATGAGCAACTTGGGAGGAGGCATCATGTTGTATTTATTTTATATACTTCCCCCACTCCTTAGCAGCCTTGCATTTACAACGCTTAAAAAGTCACTCAACAAATATTAAAGCAATTAAATTGGCAGCATTTTAATTTTTTAATAGCTTAGTAGTTAACCATAGTGTAAAGAGGAATGGATGCATGGCCTGCACACTTCTCCTCATATGTAAAACAAGTATTGATCATCACTACTCTTCAAATCTTGCTTATAAGGAGAAACAATGCCAGGAATTGCTTCCTCAGAACTGCAGTACGCTCAACAATGATTTCTCAATGCCAGAAGTGCTAATTTACCAGGGCTCTGTCATCAATTGTTGAGGCACAGCTCTGAGGAGTGATGTCACTGCATGGCAAGTTGGCAATTAGTTGAGGAGTTATTTCAATAACTGCACAGCTCTTTGTCTGATTAATGAAACTGCCTACGGATTTACAACTCCTGTTATGGAAATGTATCGCTGGAGATTTGCTGAATGGTGTGTCATAAATTCCAGACACCTGAGAAATTACGACAGAATTTGATTAGAGGGGTTACTTTCATCTTCCCTTTTTCACTAAGTTCACTTCTCATTAACTACTGCTACCACTGTCCTTGCTAACAGAGGGCTATTTATGACAAAATATTTTGTTTGCTAAAACCATTCTTTCTTTCACTGTCCACACTATCTAAATTTCCTTATGGACCGTACTTAAACATGCCAAAGCAGATTCAAATAGGGATAATATAAAAGAAGAAAGTTTCTTCAGAGTCTATAATGTTTCTGGTAACTGGAGGTAGATTCCAAAAATATTGAGAAACAAAGCAATAAGACTCAGCAGAATCTAAATTATGGGCCAGATATTTTATACACTGTTAGGAGGGAGGCCTCAGGCTGAATGTCATTAGAGGCACAGGGCATGAATTACTGTTGCATAACTTAAACCTCAAGATATCCAGATATGATTCCAAAAGTACAAATGTTTTTGTTGTTTCTTTTAAAGAATATATTTTTAAAGAGGAGTATAATAAAGCACTACTTTAATATCCCAAAATAATTTCAAACGTTTTCCATTAATATAATGAAATGAACTATACTGAAAACAAACACCTATACACTAGCAAAAGTTGTCTTACATAATATATAACCTGCATAAATGTATATTACCATAAGTTAATATTTATCTCAAAAGATTATCATTTTCTATTAACATAAAAATTCATTTTGGACTAATTACAGGGTTATTAAGATTATTCATTACCAACAAATGGTTCATACAAACAAAATAAAACAATATTAAGAATCCAAAGATGACCAGCCTTTACAATGTGGTCTCCTTAATACAAACCAAATAAAAACAAACCTCTCTTAAAAGCTGAAGCAGGACAAAGAAAACAAACATAGAATGAATCCCAGTACAGAGCAATGAAAGCAGATTATCCAAGGACTGTAATCTGTTTCATCATATTTAGAAATGGACAAGAATAGAAGCAGCTCCTAGAGTTCAACTGATTTCTCTTCTTTCAACTCAAACCATATAGTATGACCCTAAGTGATGATGCAAGCTCGAATGTACATTTGAGTGAACATCAGATATAGCCCTAAAGTACACAGGAGAGAAATGTAGCAGGGTAGCTGTGACTTATTTGCAATAAAGGATTCTAGCCCACGACTTCCCACCTCCTGCATTAGGAGCCATATTCCAGGTACTCGTCAATCCGCTTTACACATATTAGTTCATCTCATGTTCACAACGATTCTATGAGTCAAGTACTAACAATATCCTCATTTTACAGTTGAGGAAACAGACACAAAGACTGCCCAGCTGACACTTCATGGAGCACCATCTTAAAGTCTGGCCTTCTAGTTTGAGAGCCCATGCTGTATTCCTCTCTGATATACGGACTTCAACAGCATCATTCCCCAGGGGAGCCTGTGTAGAAGCCACTCAATAACATGTCTTAGTTAAATTTCCTGCAGAATGTATTTCATTTACCACAGTGACAGGAACTGACATCTCCTTGCTGTTCTAGACCATTTTCCCTTACTTTCCATTTCTCTACCTCCCATTCTTTTCCTTTTCCCATATTCTCATATTCACATTTTGTTAAAATGTTGCTTTCTTAACTTGCAAGAATAAAGCCCTGAGAATTTCAGAATTATTCCAGGTAAGAAGAAAATACCCATCTTTCGTATTTCTGTGGTTCAGCTAGGATAATGGGAACCACATACTTTAGCTGGAATAGACAATAGTTACTTAAGAAATCCGTTGTTTATCTTGTATTTTAATATGTTGTGAACTAAAGGAGGAAAAAATGGAATTCAAAAAAGTGCTGCCGATTTTTATGGCATTACACAATCACCATTAAACATATTGGGGGCTTCCCTGGTGGCGCAGTGGTTGAGAGTCCGCCTGCCGATGCAGGGGATGCGGGTTCGTGCCCCGGTCCAGGAGGATCCCACATTGCGCAGAGCGGCTGGGCCCGTGAGCCATGGCCGCTGAGCCTGCGCTTCCGGAGCCTGTGCTGCGCGGCGGGAGAGCCACAGCAGTGAGAGGCCCGCGTACCGCAAAAAAAAAAAAAAAAAAAAAATTGAAAATTCAAGGCAGCAACGTATGAAAATTATCGTTCTCATACTACGAATGAGTCTTCTGAGTGTTGTACTCAGAAATCGCCACCAGTCAAAATATGGAGAAATCCCATCAGCAAAACTGATTTGTTATTGATTTTGATAAAATGTAATTAATAGTCCCTTTATATGGCTAATAAAGCTAATCGTGGAAGAAATAAGAAAAAATTAGCATCCAGTGTAGTCACATTATGAAATCTGTATGTGAGAATCTCCATCCAAACAAATAATTGGAAGGCCAGTTAATAGAATAGATTTCCCTTCCTCGATTTCTGAAGCCTAAAGAGAAAGTTAAGAGAGAGGGAGACAAATGATAGATGTTTTCGTGCTGTAAGTGTGATGGATCCTCTCTAATGAGACACCTGGTGTAAACAAAACAGCCTGAACTATTCAGACCTGGGACAGGAGAAAACACAGAGATCCTCTAAAACAGGGGTCTCCAACGCCCGGGCCGAGGACCAGTACCGGTCCGCAGCCTGTTAGGAACGGGGCCGCACAGGAGGTGAGCAGAGGGCTAGCCAGCGAAGCTTCATCTGCTGCCCCCTACTCTCTCATTACCTCCTGAACCGTTCCCCCACCAACCACCCCCCAACCCCACATGGAAAAATCGTCTTCCACGAAACCGGTCCCTGGTGCCAAAAAGGTTGGGGACCGCTGCTCTAAAAAGCCTCAGAACTCTCAGAAACAAAACTCATGGTGTTTCTAAACTCCATGAGCATGGAATTCTTCAGAGCAGGGACAGTGGTTCAGAATTAGAGAATGGAAATAAAGTAACTAAAAGAAAAATAAAGCATACCAGCCAAACTTGCCCAGTAGGCCTCAACAGTCATTGAATAAAACAAAGAGTTTTTAGAAAGGCCAAACAAGGGTAGTAAAATTCCTCACGTGAGTGTCACTGGAGCCCCACTACCTTATAAGCAAAAGAGCTAATTTTGCATAGTTCATAACACACGATGTAAAACAATCAAACATACATTTCTCAGAGCCTAGAGCTTCCTTGAAGGCTACCGTACTAAATAAAGATGTACTCACCCATGCTGAGATTGTCCAGAAAAGGCACCTTTCACCAGTACTGTGAACAATAAATTTGTAACAGGAGCCCCAGTATCCCTGAAGTGCTCCATGGCTGTTCCTCTATACAGACCAAACCTTAGAGTGGGAACTGGAGCCACTGCCTTGGGAAACTTAAATGCATTGGGAATAATTGGATCCTGGTGTAGAAGGGGCCAGGTGTTGGCACTCCACTACCCAAAGCAAAGTGGGTGTGATTACCATAATTAACGAAGTCGAAGCAGCAATCAGAATTATCTGACTCAGCTGGCCTGCGGCAATAGCTAATTGATCATGGTGTTCCTAGAAGCAAAACAGGTAGGAAGCCTACTAAATTCTTCCTTGATATGCATGAGCAAAAAAATTCTTGGTGGGCTTCCCTGGTGGCGCAGTGGTTGAGAGTCCACCTGCCGATGCAGGGGACACGCGTTTGTGCCCCAGTCCGGGAAGATCCCACATGCCGCGGAGCGGCTGGGCCCGTGGGCCATGGCCGCTGAGCCTGCGCATCCGGAGCCTGTGCTCCGCAACAGGAAAGGCCACAACAGTGAGAGGCCCGCGTTCCGCAAAAAAAAAAAAAAAAAAAAAAAAAAAAAAATTGAAAATTCAAGGCAGCAACGTATGAAAATTATCTTTCTCATACTACGAATGAATCTTCTGAGTGTTGTACTCAGAAATCACCACCAGTCAAAATATGGAGAAATCCCATCAGCAAAACTGATTTGCTATTGGTTTTTGATAAAATGTAATTAATAGTCCCTTTATATGGCTAATAAAGCTAATCGTGGAAGAAATAAGAAAAAATTTGCATCCAGTGTAGTCACATTATGAAATCTGTATGTGAGAATCTCCATCCAAAAAAATAATTGGAAGGCCAGTTAATAGAATAGATTTCCCTTCCTCAATTCCTAAAGCCTAAAGAGAAAGTTAAGAGAGAGGGAGACAAATGATAGATGTTTTTGTGCTGTGAGTGTGATGGATCCTCTCTAATGAGACACCTGGTGTAAACAAACCAGCCTGAACTATTCAGACCTGGGATAGGAGAAAACACAGAGATCCTCTAAAACAGGGGTCTCCAACGCCCGGGCCGAGGACCAGTACCGGTCCGCAGCCTGTTAGGAACGGGGCCGCACAGGAGGCGAGCAGAGGGCTAGCGAGCGAAGCTTCATCTGCCGCCCCCTACGCTCTCATTATCTCCTGAACCGTCCCCCCACCAACTCCCCTCCCCCCAACCCCACATGGAAAAATCGTCTTCCACGAAACCGGTCCCTGGTGCCAAAAAGGTTGGGGACCGCTGCTCTAAAAAGCCTCAGAACTCTCAGAAACGAAACTCATGGCGTTTCTAAACTCCATGAGCATAGAATTTTTTTTTTTTTTTTTTTTTTTTTTTTTTTGCGGTACGCGGGCCTCTCACCGCTGTGGCCTCTCCCAGCGCGGAGCACAGGCTCCGGACGGGCAGGCTCAGCGGCCATGGCTCACGGGCCCAGCCGCTCCGCGGCATGTGGGCTCTTCCCGGACCGGAGCACGAACCCGTGTCCCCTGCATCGGCAGACGGACTCTCAACCACCGCGCCACCAGGGAAGCCCAAGCATGGATTTCTTCACAGCAGGGACAGTGGTTCAGAATTAGAGAATGGAAATAAAGTAACTAAAAGAAAAATAAAGCAAACCAGCCAAACTTGCCCAGTAGGCGTCAACAGTCATTGAATAAAATGAAGTTTTTAGAAAGGCCAAACAAGGGTGGTAAAATTCCTCACGTGAGTGTCACTGGAGCCCCACTACCTTATAAGCAAAACAGCTAATTTTGCATAGTTCATAACACACGATGTAAAACAATCATACATACATTTCTCAGAGCCTAGAGCTTCCTTGAAGGCTACCGTACTAAATAAAGATGTACTCACCCATGCTGAGATTGTCCAGAAAAGGCACCTTTCACCAGTACTGTGAACAATAAATTTGTAACAGGAGCCCCAGTATCCCTGAAGTGCTCCATGGCTGTTCCTCTATGCAGACCAAACCTTAGAGTGGGAACTGGAGCCACTGCCTTGGGAAACTTAAATGCATTGGGAATAATTGGATCCTGGTGTAGAAGGGGCCAGGTGTTGGCACTCCACTGCCCAAGGCAAAGTGGGTGTGATTACCATAATTAACAAAGTCGAAGCAGCAATCAGAATTATCTGACTCAGCTGGCCTGCGGCTATGGCTAGTTGATCATGGTGTTCCTAGAAGCAAAACAGATAGGAAGCCTACTAAATTCTTCCTTGATATGCATGAGCAAAAAAATTCTTGGTGGGCTTCCCTGGTGGCACAGTGGTTGAGAGTCCGCCTGCCGATGCAGGGGACACGCGTTTGTGCCCAGGTCCGGGAAGATGGGCCCGTGAGCCATGGCCGCTGAGCCTGCGCGTCTGGAGCCTGTGCTCCGCAACGGGAGAGGCCACAGCAGTGAGCGGCCCGTGTAACGCAAAAAAAATCTTGGTTAAGTGAACAAAAGTCTAACCTGAATCATAAAATCAGAGAATCACAGTACCTCATTCAGTTCCCAGAATTGAGCTAGTTTATAGACCCAGAACGCCTTGAATGAAGAGGAGGCTGGGTCCTCTTAAAGAAGGACACTGAAATATTGATATACCACCAGAAATTTACATTGTTAGTCTTTCACCCAACCTTCTGCAAAAGCACCAACAGCCTTCTACTAGGGAAACTGTGCGCTGGGAAAAAGAAAACAATTAGGTCTTTCAGGAACTACTGAAAACTGGCTCTGAACTGACACTGATTCCGAGACCCCCAAACATCATCACTGTGCCACAAAAATCAGAGTAAGGGCTTAGGGAGGTCAGGTGATCAACAGTTTTAGTTTAGGTCCATCTCACAGTGGAGTCAGTGTGTCCTTGAACCCATCCTGTGATTATTTCCCCACTTCTTGAATGAATAATTGGAATAGATACACTCAGCAGCTAACAAAATCCACACATTGGTTCCCTGATCTGTGGATTGAGGGCTATCAGGGTGAGAAAGGCCAAATGGCAGCCACTAAAACTTCCTCTACCTAGGAAACTAGTGAACCTAAAGCAATACCACATTTCTGAAGGAACTGCAGAGATCAGTGCCATCATCAAAGGCTTGAAGGACACTGGTGATTCCCACCACATCCCCATTCAACTCACCTGTGTGGTCTGTGCCAAAGACAAATGGATCTAAGAGAAGGACAATGGATAACTGAAGGCTTAACCAGGCAGTGACTCCAATTATAGTGGCTATATCAGCTGTGGTTTCATTGCTTGAGCAAATTAACACAACCCCTCATACCTAGTAAGCAGCTATTGATCTGGCAAGTTAATTATTCTCCATCCTTTTCAAATAAGGTCCACCAGAATCAATTTGCAATCAGCTGGCAAAGCCAGCAATCCACCTCCACTGTCCTATCTCAGGCCTATATCAACTCTCCAGCCCTATACTTAATTTAATCCGCAGGGATCCTGATCACTATTCCAGCATAAGATATCATGCTGGTCCATTTCATTGATGATATTATGCTGATTGGACCTAGTGAGCAAGAAGTAGCAACCACTCTAGACTTATTGATAAGACATTTCCATGACAGAGGTTGGGAAATAAATCCAAGAAACACTGGGGAGGCCTCTACCTAAGTGAAATTTCTAGGGTTCAGTGGTATGAGGCATGATGAAATATCAATTCTGACCATCCCCCCGCCCCCAACATACACACACACATACACAACCTAAAAAATGGTACATACCTAGTGAGCCTCTTTGGATTTTGTTAAACAACATATTTCTCTTTTGGTGTGTTACACTGGCCCATTTACCAAGTGACCCAAAAAGTTGCTAGTTTTGAGTGAGACCCAGAACAGGAAAAGGCTCTGCAACAGGTCCAGGCTGCTGTACAAGCTTCTCTGACACTTAGGCCATGTCATCCAGCAGATCCAATGGTGGATGAAGTATTAGTGGCAGGTAGGGATGCTGTTTGGGGCCTCTGGCAGGCTCCTATAAGTGAACTATGGCTCAGGCCCTTAGGAATTTGGAACAGAGCCTGCCATCCTCTGCAGATAACTACTCTCATTTTCAGAAACAGCTCTTTGTCTGTGGCTGGACCTTAGTAGAGATGAAACATCTAACGATGGGCCACCAAGCTACCATGAAACCTGAGTTGCCCATCATGAACTGGATGTTATCCCACCCACCAAGACATAAAGTTGGGCATGCACAGTAGCACTCCATCTTTAAATACAAGTGATACATACATGATTGGGCACAAGAAGGCCCTAAAAGTATAGGTAAGTTACATGAAGAAGTGGCCCAAATGCCCATGGTTCCCTCTCCTGCTACACTGCCTTCTCTCTCCCAGCCATGGCCTTATGGGGAGTTCCCTATGATTAGCTGACAGAGGAAGAGAAGACTTGGGCCTGGTTCACTGATGGTTCCACACGATACACAGGCACCACCCAAAAGTGGACAGAGGTAGCACTGCAGCCCCTCTCTGGGACAACCTTAAAGGAGAATGGTGAGGGGAAATCCTCCCAGTGGGCAGAATTTCAAGCAGTGTATCTTGCTGCCTAATTTGATGGAAAGGAGAAATGGCCAGATATGAAATTATATATTAATTCATTCAATGACAAATAGTTTGGCTGGATAGTCAGAGAGTTGGAGGGAACATGATTGGAAAATTGGTGACAAAGAAATGTGGGAAAGAAGTATGTAGATAGACCTCTCTGAATGGGAAAAAACCTGAAGACATTTGTGTCCCAAGTGAATATTTACCAAAGGTGACGTCAGAAGAGCAGTATTTTAATAATTAAGTGGATAGGATGACCTGTTCTACGGATACCAGTCAGCCTCTTTCTCTAGCCATTCCTCTCAACCCCCAATGGGCCCATGATGAAAGCTGCCACTGTGGCAGGGATGGAGGTTATGCACAGGCTCAGCAACACAGACTTCCACTCACCAAGGTCAACGTGGCTACAGCCACTGCTGCTGCTGTGTACCCAGTCTTCCAACAACAGAGAACAACACTGAGTCCCTGATGTGGCACCATTCTCTGGGATGACCAGTCAGCTACCTGGTGGCATGTTATTACATTAGATGGCTTCCATCATGGAAGAGGCAGCATTTTGTTCTTAGTGGAATAGACGCATACTCTGGACACAGATTTGACATCCTTGCATGCAATACATCAGCCAAAATGACTTACAGAATGCCTCACCCACCATCATGGTATTCCACATAGCATTGTTTCTGCTCAAATAACTCACTTCTCAGCAAATGAAGTGCAGCAGTGGGTCCATGCTTATGAAATTTACTGGTTTTACCATGTCCCCCACCACCCTGAAGTGGTTGGTTTGATAGAATGATGGATTGGCCTTTTGAAGACTCAGTTATAACACCAGCTAGGTGTTATAACACCAGCTAGGCGGCACAACTGGCAGGGCTGAGGCAAGGTTCTCAAGAAGCCTGTATGTGCTCTGAATTAATATATATGGTGCTATTTCTCCCATAACCTGATTCCCAGGTCCAGGAATCACTGAGTGGAAATGAGAGTGGCATGACTCATAATTCTTAGGAACTCACTAGCAAAATTGTTGCTTCCTGTTTCTTTGACTTTATGCTTTGCTGGTCTAGAGGTCTCAATTCCAGAGGGAGGAATGCTTCCACCAGGAGATACAATAGGGATTCTGTTGAACTGGAAGTTGGAACTGCCACCCAGTTACTTTGGTTTTCTCACATCTCTGAATCAATAAGCAAAGAAGGGAGTTACTATGTTGGCTGGCCTAATTGGTCCTGACTACCAAGGGGAAATTGACTACTCCTTAACTGAGGTAAGGAAGAGTGTATGTGAATTATAGGAGAGCTCAGAGGATGTCTCTTAGTATTATCATGCCCCATGATTAATGTCAATGGAAAAGTGCAACAACCCAGTCAGGGCAGGACAACTAACAAGCCAGATCCTTCAGGAATGCAGGTTGAGGTAAGTCCGTCAGGTAAGAACCATGTCCAGCTGAGGTGCTCACAGAAGGCAAAAGGTATACAGAATAGATGGTAAAAACTAACTACAACCGCCTGACCAGTTACAGAAACAAGAACTGTAACTGTCATGAGTATTTCTCCTTATTTTCTTATAAACATGTTTGTGTGTGTGTATACACAAATATATATATACACACACAAATATAAATATACAAATATAAACACACACATAAAGACAAATATGTATATAAGTATATATATATTATATATTTTTGTTTTCTTTCTTCTCATATTTCCTTATCACATAATATACGATGTACCGACTTTATACCATAGTAGTATTTAAGTATTGCTAATTTTACATCCTAGTATTTAAGTTACAGGGTACCAAGGAGAAGAGGAAACATCACTCAAGGACTTTACATGCATCCTCTTGGGGGAAACAGTGACTGCATTTTTGGTTGTATGCAGCATAGTTGTATTATGCTAGGATAATTTTGATCTTGTTATTGTCTTTATGTCTAGATTAGGTCTGGTTTAAGGAGATACATACTGTGTCAAGCTGACAAGGGGTGAACTTGTGATAGTTAATTTTATGTGTCAGCTTGGCTGGATCATGGGATGCCCAGATATTTGGTTAAACATTATTTCTGGGTGTGTCTGTGAGGGTATTTCTGAAAGATATTAACACAAGAATCAGTAGACTGAGTAAAGCAGATGACCCTCCCCAATGCGAGTGGGCATCGTCTATTCCATTGACTGACGGCTTGAACAGAACAAAATGGTGGAGGAATGTTGAAGCCATGCTCTGCCTGACTAGGTGAGCTGGGATGTTGATCCTCTGCATTAGACACTCCTGGTTCAGACCTTCAGACCTGGATTGGAATCTACAGTATCAGCTCTCTGGCTCTCAGACCTGGGAACTACACCACCAGCTTTCCTGAGTTTCCAGCTTGCAGACAAGAGATCACAGGACTTCTCAGCCTCCATAACTCTGTGAGCCAAGTCCTTATAATAAGTCTCATTCTAGACATACATATGTTGTACTGGATCTGTTTCTGTGGACAACCCTGACTTACTAGTATTCATCTTGTGTACTCTACACAGCCTTATACATGGTCAATCTTTTGCAAGGTACATTTACATGCAATGTAATACCACTTATTTTTATTTTTGCCTGAGCTTTTTCCAATGACGACAAAAAACTTAGGAAAAGACTGTGTTATGATACATATCTAAATGGAGCCATCTAAAAACTTTAAAAAAATTATTATAGCACTCTTAAGAAAGCCCTTGAATGCTAAAAAGCAAATATGAGGTCTATGACTATAACATTTAGTTTACTTCCAGAATGTCCTGTCATATCATTAAATCACATCTAGAGATTTTATAAGACTGGAAATTATTTACATAAGACTTTAACAAAATCTTCTCAGGAAAGAACATGATGTGACCTAGTAAACTACCTTCAATGTGAGAGATAGGCACTGTCTCTTATAAGAACTTCGAAAAACCCTTAAAAAATGAACCCATGTAGATGATATTCCTGTGCTCTCTTTTAGACAGTTCTTAGAATATGAAGCAAGAAGTCACTTAAGAATCTATTCCCTGTGACTACTTCTACAAGGAGTTGACATGTGGTGCTGGGAACTGTCCTCACTTCGGATGACCTACGTGGGAACTATGTGTCCCTTTTCTGGAGTACAGATACTAATGCTTCAAGTACAAAAAGACATGTTAGAGCCTATTTTTTGGAAAGTCAACTTGTTGGATCAATCTATCTTCCATCCCAAAACAAAGCAAAAAAATGTCTAAATTGGAAATGGCCTCCAAATAGTCTATTGTTCTTTCCTTTTCCTCAAACACTCTTCCCAGTCTCCATATGAATGCACTTCAATTCCATCCTTTGTCTTCAACACTATCTCCTCAGAGAGGTCCATTACCTTCTATTCCAACTTGCTCTATGTTTTTTATAGCATTCCCGCCTGCATGAGTCAGCTAATTGAAAGCATTCACAAGATCCTATAAGATATACTAATCTAAGGCTTTAATAAATGTAAAGTGTATAATACAGCAAGGACAAAGAAAAGATAGGTGAACACCAGTGCAATCTGATACATCTAGAAGCAGTGCCCTGGGCCTTGTCTCCATTGCTCTGGGCATTTGGGTGGGAACCCAATCTATTCCCCACCCCCCCCCATACGCTGGACTCTTGCTGCTGTGGCCTCTCCCATTGCGGAGCACAGGCTCCGGACGGACAGGCTCAGCGGCCATGGCTCACGGGCCCAGCCACTCCGCGGCATGTGGGATCTTCCCGGACCGGGGCACGAACCCGTGTCCCCTGCACCGGCAGGCAGACTCTCAACCACTGCGCCACCAGGGAAGCCCATGGGAACCCAATCTTAATCCCTGTCCTCCTCATCTTCAGATTACAAATCACTATGATCCATGCAAGATACTCCTATCTCAAGGCACAAGTTAACTATCCTTTTACTGGTCACATAGCTAAAGCCAGTTTGTGGAACTGGTTAAACCAGGTGCCAAATATCAATCTATACAATTTTAATAAACAGTGTAAACAAGATGTCATAAGATGCCTCCAGGGGGGTCTTGGACTTTATATGGCCCATAATAAATCACTATTTAGTACATGGCATCCCTGTCTTGGCCAAGGGTCAGTGCCAGACTTCTGTCATCCCTGGAGATAAGCATAAAGCCACTACAGAGCAGCTGCAAATTAACCCCATCTTTACAGAATATCAGTTTTTAATTATTTTATTACTTTTGGATCTCTATATAAACACTATTATTTATTATCCATTGTTTGTAAGGCCTGGGACCAGAAAATAAATAAAGGCCCCAGGCCAATGATCTGTCTTATTCTATTTTCACTTCTAATCCTTCCTGTACCTTAAGGGACTTCCAGGGCAGATCCGTGACCTGTGAATACCCCCAGGCTTAGGAGTAGGAAGAGCATTGGGTGCTTGGTGAACCCCTCAGAGTATTGATCCAGGGGAGAGTCTGAAATAGGCATTGGGAGCAGAGTTTGAGGTCATTCGAGGAGGGAATACTGGGGTCCCAGGTATCCAAAGTATCATCTCCTTTGTTTTAGGCATGTGGCTCTATACCCTTGACCCTGTATTTTTCCTCACCCTCTTAGGAGAGGCGGAGCCACAGGAGGGCCTGAGTGTGGCCCTCTAAAACAATAGGAATTAATGTAGGGGCCCTAGGTGCCCAGGTCTATTACCAACACTGTCCATCTCTTGTATTTTAATATTAGCAGCCTACGTAGCAACAGGGACTGTGATGGTTTTCTGTACAAACATGAGTCCAGTGTACAGCATGTTGTATAGTGGGCACCTAAAGAATGTTGAATGGATGGATGGATGGACGAATGAATGACAGCGGCAAAGTAACTTCTGAGAATATAAATCTATATTCGTCCTGTCATTTTTGAATGTGACACTGGAGTAAAGAATATAGTTAGAAATAGGGACTATAGATTAACATGTAAACTCAGTTCTTATAAACAAACTGCTATTATTAATAGAGATATTTATGTTCAAAGAATAAAATATGGATTCAAATCAGCTGTATGACTTGAGAAGTTCATTGTATAATTCATGTCAGTGACAAACCTAATGAATTAATGATATAACCTGAATATTAGAGATACAACTTAGAATTTCACTGCATGTATTATTTAAAATCCGATGCACTATGCAAATAAATCTTTAAAATATACTCCTAAATCAAACTTTAAATAAAAATGTAAAGAATAGCAGTCTGTAGGAGTGAGGAGGCAAGATGATTAAATCACCATGGCTATTCAACTTGCATGGAAAAGAGAAGCAGCTTGAAACGAGAAAAGACTAACAAGAGAGGAAGTAGGAAGAGAAATTTATCATCGTCTCATGTCACCATCATCAATATTTATTGTGCTTGGGCACTCTGTACTTTGTATTATCTTAGATGCTATGAGACACTGTTCTATCATTACTGGTTTTGCTGAATCACCTGGAGCTGGAAGTGGGCCAATAGGAGAGAATTTGGTTGTCCATAAAAGGTACTTGCGCTATTTATGATGAACTAAAAAAGAATACACTTCTAGACTAGATGCTACTGCAAAGCAAAAAGCTAACTGAAGCAATGATTCAAACATTTCAGGTTGTAAAAAAAAAATCTATTAAATATTATTCCCTATATTTTGTACATGTCCATCTCCCTCCCACTTTGACTCTTCTTGGGATATAGCCACTACCTCTTCAAACTACCCCTTTTGGAGAATGAAATTTCAACATTCCAAAATGAAGATCAATGTTTTCTCTACTGACATCTTTCTTCTGCATTTGCTTATCCTAATCAATTATAATTTCATTTTGTGTCTCAGTCCAACCCCCATTCTGCTGTGTTTTACATAGCTAACATTCACCGACAGAAGAGGAGAAAGAAGAATCCCTGGAGATATTCAATAGATCTTTATTCTGTTTTCAGGTACTCAGTACAGATATTTCATTCTGTTTTAAATTGCTTGGAAATGCCACAAACCTGATATAACACGCTTAGTGAAATACAATAGTGAGGTTTTTTGTTTGATTTTTTTTTTCCTTTTCTTTTTCTTACTTAGTTTTCTCCACTTGGCTTCCTGGATTTAGCTCCAACATGAAAGGAATCTAAGTAGAATTTATCTTCACAAAATGTGTTACCTCATTATTTTTTTGGTAGCTTAAACTCATCTGTTAACAAGTAATCTTTTGAAAACACAGACTGAGATTTTTAAATCATTAAAAAGTTTGATTTCCAATTTAGAATGACAGAATTTTTCTTAAAAAATGTATTACCACTTCTAAGCCTAGACATATCTAGATAAAGTTTAAGAAGTCCAATGAACATACTCTATTCTTATCTGCCACCATGCTAATGCTTAAAGCCTTTCTTTGAGCGCCAAGGCCTTAAACTACATACTTCTGGCCTATCCCATTTCACAAGGTCCAACAGATTCCTCTAACCCCAAAGCCCATTTCCCCCTTATGACCCTTTATAACACTTATTGCCCATATCATCATTTGTTTACTCAACACTGATTACCAAATGACTTCCTTTCTACTCTTGTATTATGATTTTTTTCAAATGCTGTCCTCACAAGTGTATTATTTCTCTTACCATAAGTATTGTTTCATTAACCAGATCATAAGCTATATCTTGTGACCTTACTTCCTATTTCTTAACCCTGCATAACACAAAAAAGAGCTGTGAACATAGCAGCAAACCAAGTTTTAAACTGACGTGTTAGTTACCAACACATTTGGAAAATGTTTTATATTTTGAAAACTGACTTTACATAAACCAGCCTATTCAGTCTTTATAAAAACCCTTTATCAGCCACATATTAGAGATGATAAAAAAGAATTCCAGAAAGGCTGTATTACACAGTAAGTGAAAGGACAAGAAGCAAACCAAAACCATAAGACTCCCAGGGCAGTGACCTTTCTACACTATTGGGGAAAACACAAGAACTACATTGGTCTGATACTGGGGTGGAATATGAAAGTAACAACACTGCTGTAATGAAGTTCAGCCAACAATGCACAGTTGTGTACCTGGTGAGCAGATGAAAATAACAGTCAGAGAAGAGGGGCAGCTGCTGTGTCTCTATGATACACTCGCTTTACAAGTTACATCTGCATCTCTGCTACCTTTAAGGTGGTTGTATTAATACATTCAGTGATGCATATGTAATGCCTAAAATACATAAAACACAGAGAAGCAAACAAGAGAAAATTCACCAGTGGGGGGAAAAACAGGTGACATTTATGGTACACGGTATATATACCCACACAAATGTTCATTTATTGTCTTGTGTGCATCTCTTCTAAATAGCTATGAGGATGAATACACTCATTATAAGAAAGGCTACAGGTATATTTGGAGATGGGAAAGCCACATAAAACCTGCATTATTTATAAAGATGAAAACGAAGTTTTCACTGATGTGTGTTGCAAGATTAAATGGCCATCGCTGTTTTCTCTCTGCACGGCAGAGGCTAGTGCTACTTTCTTCATTTAACAGATAGTAAAATTGTTATGCCTCAGGTGATAAACAAAACTAATGGCACAAATAGAAAGGAGTCTGGACCATTTAACTGCCAGTTGTCTATTTCTGCTATAAAATAAAATTCCATTTTTGAGAGTATCATCCTGACTCAAAGGCATCCTGATTACATGTTCATGCTGATGTCTTTCTTTTATGCAAAACTGATTGGTGTCAAGTCAAGCAAATAAACATTAAAAACACTCTGCTGTTCCTTCTGGCTTGGTTGATAAAAAGCTATTTCACTAAGGTTACAGCTCTTCTTACTTTTCTATAATCCAACCTTATGTGTCTGAATAAAAGAAATTCATGTGATGGTTTTCAAACTATTGGGGATTTAACTCTCCCTTGAAAAACACTGACCATATGAATCCACAGAAGGTTCTCTTTAAAAATGCTTTTGATTAAAGACAATACATAATGATGAATGGATGTTAAATTTCTGCTAAATGTTTCATTAACTTTGTATTGCTATTAAGCTAATGCCAGCAATCATGTTAAGGTTCTGCCTGATTATCCATCAAAATGCTATATACCACTTCTACACTGTTAATCCCCCAGAATCATTCTTTACTAGGCTCGTTATATCATTCTCTATTCCATGTTTGGCTTTTCTCTGATAAGTAATTTTCTAATTTTAAACTTATTTAGTGTATTTATCACCAAGCACATTCATTTGCTTTCTTTACTCTGTGGTCTTCAGTCATCCAATTGCCTTTAGCTTTATAACTTTATATTCTATTTCTAATTCTGCCTTTGATGTCATGTAAAGGCCACTTGTAAAAGTCAAAGCAGAGGTTAAATGACTCAGTAGAACAAAGCTCTTAAAGTTCTGCTGTGTTAACTAGATCGATTTGAAGCTAAGATTTTAAAATAATATGTGCATAATGCACAAAATTAATAAAACACAGAAAAACAAAGAAGAAAAACATCACATACACCAGGGATAATAATTGGTAACATTTTTGGTCCACGGCATGTCTACGATATGTATTGACAGCCTTTTACTTATATCTATATACATCTTTACATTTATATATAACACACTTACTGCCCTATAGTTTTATTTTCTTTTGTACTTAGCAATTCATTATATTTAATGTTATAATGCTATGTTGCTTTTTTTTTACTTGGTTATTTATCACAAACATTGCCTAATTTCAAGAAGCATTCTTCTGCAACATTGTATATGTCAGCATCTTATTGGCTTCTTTGTCATTCCTCCAACATACCAAGCAAACTCCAGTCTCAGACTTTTGAACTAGCCATGCTTCAGCCTGAGATTCTATTTTCCACAAATATTATCATCACATGGTCTCTTGCTTCATTCTAGCCTCTTTCAAATATTACCCTTCACAAAACTCTTCCTTGGAGAACCCCATCTAAACAATGAACTCCAATAAGCTATTCATTCTCACTGCATTCTTCGCCATGACACCAGACACCACCTGACATCATATACTGTTTATATTCTATCATATGTCATATATTTGTATTGGTTTGTTTCCTACCTCCCTCACCAGAATGTAAGATACATAGAGGCATAAGCTTTGTATGTTGTGTTTACTATTCTTTCTCCAATGCTTAAGATCATTTAAAGCACATAGTGAAAAATGAATTTTAAAAATCAATAAATGAAAAACAAAAATCAATAAATGAAGGGCTTCCCTGGTGGCGCAGTGGTTAAGAATCCGCTGCCAATGCAGGGGACATGGGTTCGAGCCCTGGTCTGGGAAGATCCCACATGCTGTGGAGCAACTAAGCCTGTGCACCACAACTACTGAGCCTGGGCTCTAGACCCTGCGAGCCACAACTACTGAAGCCCATGCACTTAGAGCCCATACTCTGCAACAAGAGAAACCACCACAATGAGAAGGCGCGCGCTGCAACAAAGAGTAGCCCTCGCTCACCACAACCAGAGAAAGACTGCTAGCAGCAACAAAGACCCAACACAGTCAAAAATAAATAAATAAAATAAATAAATTTATTTTAAAAAATCAATAAATGAATATATCATTCCAACACTTTTGACAATTCATTTAAATAGTTCAAAAAATTAGTTTCTTGTAGAATTTCCCAAATTATTTTCTAATGGAAAGTAGGAGAAACTCCAACATCAAATTCCTCAAACCATTTCCTCCACCTGAACAGTGTTTAAGTGTTATATTGTGATTAAAAGGGTAAAGTACATCTATCACAGATGATGAAAGTTCAGGAGGTTTCCCTTGTGTGGTTTATTGTTCCTTGATAACTTGCTGGAGGATGAATAGCAAGTTTATTTTTCAACTACATCAATAGTTGTTGTTTTGTATAGATTGCTAGGTTCAATTCTAGTTTCCATATATCCTTGTGTTTTATTATATATTAATCTTTCAATATTTTTGCAAGAAACTTGAGGACAGGTACTATAGTTTTTAAAAATTGCTGTTATATTTACTTATTCTTATTGTTCTTTTTGGAATAATGCAAACATCAGAATAAGGAAATGCTCAACAAATATTTAGTTATTTGTTTATCAGTTGCTGATTACCCCAACTCTGGGTTCCAACAACCCAGTAAACATAAAAAGTAACAGAAGGTAGAATACAGTGTATTTCAGCAGAAGATTTCAGGGAGGTTTTAGCTGAGTTGTAAAAATTATCTTGCTAAGATATACTTCTCCCTGTACTAAACTATGATATTCAAGTCAGCAGGAAATCCTCCATCCATTATCCATGATAACACACATTAAAAAAAAATTATCACTTATAAAATGAGGATAGAAGGCAGTATGCTTTGACTAAAAAAAAATGAAGAGTGAACTTATAATGTTAAACTCAAGTTTTCTGGAGGCAGACTCCTTGGATTCAAATCTCACATTTCTTTATGTCTATAATTCAGAAATAATAATCTAACTTATTTCTGACTTTGAACAAGTTACCCAACAACTGCTTTATGTCAGTTTCTTCATCTAAAAAATGTGAATACTAATAATACCTTCCTTACAGTGTCACTGGGAAGATGAGTTAAAATACGTAAAGTACTTAGAATAAAATACTATGCCTGAGACATACTGTTTGCTAGTATATTCTAGATGGTAAATGTTAGAGTTATTACTTAAAGTTGGCAGGACACATGCCTTGTGTCCTCAAATTAATTTTAACCTTTACAAAAGTTCTAATTTGTCATATGTATCTAGGTGAAAAATAATTACTTTGAGAATATTGGTGAACTCTTCCCATTGCCCTTGTATCTCCCTTGTGAAACAGAGTCAGTTAAAAGCCTAAAGCAAAAGAATATGTCAATCCACTTAAAAGCTACAAGAAAAAGGGGAGAGATATAAACTAAGAGCCAAGTGAATAAGAACCAATGAAGTCTTGTAGAGGGAGGCTTAGGCTCTGTCTGACAAAGAAGGTCCAGAGAGTTTTGGAGAGAAAATTGCATAAAGTTAATTGTACGGTAGAGAGCCAGGAAGTCCAGAAAGTGTTTTCAAAATTCTGATCTAGATTCCTTTTAATACACTTCCAGAGACTGAGTAAAGAATGAAATTCTCTCCCTCTCATCTCCTCTCCTTACACCTCTTCTCTTTTGAATGGTTGTTTTTTCATGACACACTAATCTAGGATGGAATGAGTCTAAAACTTCAATAAAGTCTACCTAAAATATTTATATTTGCATCACTCAAATCTCACCCTATCTCTTCTCCTGTTATCCATTAAAAAATGGACATATCAGAAGAAGAACTACAATCCTGCAGCCTGTGGAACAAAAACCACATTCACAGGAAGACAGACGAGATGAAAAGGAAGAGGGCTATGTACCAGATGAAGGAACAAGATAAAACCCCAGAAAAACAACTAAATGAAGTGGAGATAGGCAACCTTCCAGAGAAAGAATTCAGAATAATGACAGTGAAGATGATCCAGGACCTCGGAAAAAGAATGGAGGCAAAGATCGAGAAGATGAAAGAAATGTTTGAAAAAAGACATGGAGAGTCTGCCTGCCGATGCAGGGGACACGGGTTTGTGCAGCGGTCCGGGAGGATCCCACATGCCGCGGAGCGGCTGGGCCCGTGAGCCATGGCCGCTGAGCCTGCGCGTCCGGAGCCTGTGCTCCGCAACGGGGAAGGCCACAACAGTGAGAGGCCCGCGTACCGAAAAAAACAAACAAACAAAAAACATTGAAGGCTACGGTTCCAGTGAGAAATAAAAACGGGAGCTTTAAAAGATTTCTTTGTAAAATATCCAACAATGGCATGATATGTAAATGTTAATTTGTAGACCTAAAAAAAATAATATTTTTAACCTCAAAGAAAAGAGTTATTTGGTTGGTTGTAAGCATGGAGGTGTTTATCAAGCATTTTTATTTTTTAATCCACTTTTTGCATATTTGATTGTGTTTAAAAGATAATTTTAGTATATTTCCATCTTGGCTAAGTAAGATTCAGAAATATCTGAACATGTATGTTAGTTACACTGGTAGGATAGGTGTTCCAGAAAACTCTGCAAAAGAATTTCAGAGTATCCATAAAGAAGAACCAAAAGTCAGACACAGTTAATGCTGTGGAAAAAAAAAAAAAAAAAAAACAAGAGTTGGATGGGGAAACAGTTCTAATCATAGCCTGGTGTCTATTAGTCATATATGTTTCCTGGCCAAACCAGCATCTGTCTCCTCTTCTAGTCCTACCTACCACAAAACCTGTAAATCAAGGAAGCACACAAATAAAAATTACCCTGAAAGAACCTGGACACCTAAAGTTATATCAAATAAATATTATTTCTTTGGGACATATCTAACAGATTATAACACGAAGGGAGAAATATATACTTCCCCACTTTGCAACAGACCACATAAAACTTTGACTCATTGAGGACTTCGGTGCAAAGGGCTAGTGACTAGATGAATACCAACAGGCCTTGGTAGGAAGCAAACTGCATTCCAAAGCAAGACCAAATTTCTGGTGAAGGCATATGAAATACATATTGGAGATTATACACGTACACACACACATACACATGCATATAATAACAAGAGCACTGGGCGGCCAACCTGGCTGAAGATCAAGCACTTAACGAATACACAGTTATCTTTTCTACCTAGTAATTGCTTATATCTATATGTATACATAGACAGATATAGATATGTATAGGAGTTTTGCTTCTATTTCACTTGGATTAAGATACATGTTATGCCCTGGGACCTGGAGAAACAGGAAGTACAGCACCAGTGGACTGCATTTGAGCCTATTTGATTTGAGAGGTGAGAACTAGAAATTAACTAAATGATTTTCCTGAAATACTTTGTGATTCTCTGGGTATCATCAGAGACCTTTAAGGTATTAGAGAAAGTGTGGCAGAGTATGGATCCTGGCAAACCCAAGGTCAGGTACAACATCAAGAACTCTCATCAGTGTCCCACCAACTCCAAACTTCCAGTTTCAATGACAGAAGTGTCCCGCAGCAGAAGATGGGACTCCTCATCATGGATGTAAACCAGGAGTTAGCAACGTTTTCCTGTAAAAAGCCATATAGTAAGTATTTTCAGCTCTGGGCCGTGTGGTTTCCTCTGCCATTGTAGCATAATAGTAGCTATAGACAATATGCAGCTTTGCTATGATGAAACTTTATTTACAAAACTGGTGGTGCATTATTTGCCAACTTCTGAGTTAACCCCACACCTGGCACCGGATCTGGAGAAGCTGGAAAAGGATCCAGCAGGGACTGCTAGTGCTGAGACCCCAGGTGTTATCCCACGCCAATCAGGTGACAATAAGCAGACATGTGCATGGGTTGCAACAGCACTTCAGGCTTCTCTCCAATCCTTGAGCTTAAAAAATTCAAAGTGGCTGTTGTCCACTTTTACAAGTAATGAAGGGTACTGAAAACAGGAAATATGTAGGTAAATATTAAATACAAGTTTTCTTTTTTTCCAACATATATTGAGATGATCTTATAGTTCTCCTCTCATAGTCTGTTAATATAGTGAATTATATTGTTTTAAATGCCTCTGTTTTATTCTTTTGAAGAGATAAACTACATTTACTGATATTCAAACCTTAAACCAACCTTGCATTTCTAGCCCTTTATTAGTCAAGCTGTATCACCCTTTTTAATATTGCTAGATTCAATATTCTAATATTTTGTGAGATTTTTATATTAATTTTCATAAAGGATATGAATCTATAGGGTTTTTTAAAATAATGTCTTTGTTAAGTTCTCATATCATGGTAATATTGGCTTGAGAATATTTTGGGAAACAATTCCTCTTCTTCTACTTCTTGAAAGTGCTTGTGTAATTATTTCTTCCTTAAGTGTTTAATAAATTTACCACTGATGCCATCTGGACATGGAGTTATCTTTGTAGGAATACTTTGGATTACTAATTCAATTACTTTAATAGATATAGAAAAAAATTTAATTTGTATTTCTTCTTGAATAAGCATTGGTAGTTTGTGTCATTCAAGGAATTTATCCATTTCATCTAATCGGTCACATTTATTTGTATAAAGTTATTGACAATACTTCCTTACTATCCATTATCTATGAAATCTGTAACAATATGATCTTTCTCATTACTGACATTTGTAATTTGTGTTCTCTCTTTCTCTTTCTCACTCTCTCCCTGTGAGTCTCACTAAGAGTTTATTAGTTTTATTAATTTTCCACAAATCCAACTTTTGACTCTTTTAATCTCTATTTTATTTCTCTTTCACTGATAGCTACTCTTATCTTTAACACTGGTTTCCATCTACATATTTCAAATTTAATTTACTGTTTTAAAAATATCTCTCTAAAGTAGAAGCTTAAATTATTGATTTATATTGTATTCCTTTCCTATATGAGAATTTATACATACAAAATTTCCTCAAAAAACTGCTTTAGCTCCATCCCACTAATTTTGGTATTTTGTTTTCTTTTTCTTTTGCTTTGAAATACTTTCCCATCATCTTTGTGATTTCTTCTTGATTCATTAATTGTTATTTTTTCTTAAATTTCCAACTATTTGAGAATTGTGGTAGGCTGAATAATGGCCTACCCCAAGAGATCTGCATCCCTGGAAATAGAGAATATTGCCTTAATTGGTAAAATGGACTTGGTGGATATAATTAAGACTCTTTCGATAGAGAGATTATCCTGGATTACCTGGGTAAATCCTAAATTTAATTCCATATGTCATTGTAAGATGGAGGCAAAGGGAGATTGGACTACAGAAGAGGGTAAGGCAACATGATGACAGAAGCAGAGATTGGAACGATGTAGCCCCAAGCCAAGGAATACTTAGCAGCCACCAGAAGCTCAAAAAGGCAAGGAGTAGCTTCTCTCTCAGGGTTTCCAGAAGAAATCAACCCTGCCAACACATAGATTTCAGCCCCATAAAACTCATGCTACACTTCTAGCCTCCAGAACTGTATATACAAAATATACAGAATAAAAGCTGTATTTTAAGCAAATTTTTTGATAATTTGTTACAGTATCAATAGAAAATTAATACTAGAATTTTACCACATATCTTTCAGCTATTTATTTCTAACCTGCATCTGTTTTACTCAAAGAACATACTCTGAAAAATTTCGATCTTTTGAAATGTACTGAGACATTTTATTACCGGGGATATAATTTATTTTGGTGAATGTATAAATCAATATCACATGATGCAGAATTTATATCAGTAATTGGGAGACTGCTTCCAAGATTTTCTCCTTCTCTTTGTTCTTTGTTTTTTTTTTTCCATTTTATTATGATATGCCTGGGGGTGGTTTTCTTTACATTTAGTGTGCTTAGGGTTAGCTAAGCCTCTTAGGTCTCTAAATCAATGGGTTTTTAAATAATATTGGAGAAATTTTCACCTACTATATCTTCAAATATTGTCTACACTTCATTCTCACTCTCTTCCTTTTGGGACTCCAACTGTACGTATATTAGACCATTTGATATGTTTCTGCAGGTCTCTGAGGCATTAATCAACTTTCATCAATCCTTTTAACTATGTATTCTTCATTTTGTACAATGTCTACTTATGTTTTCAAGTTCATGTACTCTGACTTCTGCCATCAGAAGTGCTCACTTCTATAGGAATTTTTCCATTAAATTATTTAATCAACTTATAATTTATTTTGCTTTCAGGTCTAGAGAAAGAAACACATTTGTAAATGTTTTATTTTCTTAGATGATTAGCTGATTATCTCAAGATAATTTATTGAATTAGATAATGATTTTCAAATACTGTTCCACAAAAATCTAGATGTCCCTTGCCTTTTCCTAGAGAGTCTACACATTGCTTCCATAGTAATCTTTCAAATGTACATTACTGATCATGTCACTCCCTTCTCAAAAAACTTAAAAACTGTTGTAAACAAAACCTATTTCCCAGAGTCCTCCAAGATGGTGGAGGAGTATGATGTGGAGATCACCTTCCTCCCCCACAAATACACCAGAAATACATCTACATGTGGAACAATTCCTACAGATCACCTACTAAATGCTGGCAGAAGACCTCAGACTTCCCAAAAGATATATATTTCTTTCCTTTTTCTCTTTTTGTGAGTGTGTATGTATATGCTTCTTTCTGTGATTTTGTCTGTAGAGCTTTGCTTTCACCATTTGTTCTAGGGTTCTGTTTTTTTTTTTTTTTTTTATTTTTAATAGTTTTTAGCTCTTCTTATCATTGGTGGATTTGTTTTCTGGTTCATTGCTCCTTCTGTCGTTCTATTATTTTCTTTTTTTTAATTACTTTTTATTTTTAATAATTTGATTTTTTTTTCTATTTTAACAACTTTATTTCATTTTATTATTTTTTCTTTCTTTCTTTCTTTCTTTTTTTCTCCCTTTTCTTCTGAGCTGTGTGGCTGACAGGGTCTTCGTGCTCCGCCGGATGTTAGGCGAGTTCCTCTGAGGCGGGAGAGCCAAGTTCAGGACACTGGTCCACCAAAGACTTCCCAGCTCCAAGTAATATCAAACGGTGAAGGCTCTCCCACATATCTCCATCTCAATGCTAAGACCCAGCTCCACTCAACGACCAAAAAGCTACAGTGCTGGACACCCTATGTCAAACAATGGGCAGGACAGGAACACAACCACACCCATTAGCAGAGAGGCTGCTTAAAATCATAATAAGGTCACAGACACCCCAGAACACACCACCAGACGCAGTCCTGCCTACCAGAAAAAAAGATCCAGCCTCAACCACCAGAACACAGGCACCAGTCCCCTCCACCAGGAAGCCTACACAACTCACTGAACCAACCTTAGCCACTGGGGGCAGACACCAAAAACAATGGGAACTATGAACCTGCAGGCTGCGAAAAGGAGACCCCAAACACAGTAAGTTAAGCAAAATAAGAAGACAGAGAAACACAGACTAGATGAAGGGGAAAGGTAAAAACCCACAGAACCAAACAAATGAAGAGGAAATAGCCAGTCTACCTGAAAAAGAATTCAGGGTAATGATAGTAAAGATGATCCAAAATCTTAGAAATAGAATGGAGAAGATACAAGAAACGTTAAACAAGGACCAGGAAGAACTACAGAGCAAACAAACAATGATGAACAACACAATAAACACAATTAAAAATTCTTCAGAAGGAATCAATAGCAGAATAACTGAGGCAGAAGAACAGATAAGTGACCTGGAAGATAAAATAGTGGAAATAACTACCACAGAGCAGAATAAAGAAAAAAGAATGAAAAGAACTGAGTACAGCCTCAGAGACCTCTGGGATAACATTAAAGGCACCAACATTTGAAATATAGGGTTCTCAGAAGAGGAAAAAAAGAAAGGGACTGAGAAAATATTTGAAGAGATTGTAGTTGAAAACTTACCTAACATGGGAAAGGAAATAAGTCAGTCAAGTCCAGGAAGCACAGAGAGTCCCATACAGGATAAATCCAAGGAAAAACACACCAAGACACATATTAATCAAACTATCAAAAATTAAATGCAAAGAAAAAATATTAAAAGCAGCAAGGGAAAAACAACAAATAACATACAAGGAGAATCCCCATAAGGTTAACAGCTGATCTTTCAGCAGAAACTTCAAGCCAGAAGGGAGTGGCAGGACATAGTTAAAATGATGAAAGGGAAAAACCTACAACCAAGATTACTCTACGCAGCAAGGATCTTATTCAGATTTGACAGAGAAATTAAAAGCTTTATAGACAAGCAAAAGCTAAGAGAATTCAGCACCACCAAACCAGCTTTACAACAAATGCTAAAGGAACTTCTCTAGGCAGGAAACACAAGAGAAGGAAAAGACCTACAATAACAAACCCAAAACAATTAAGAAAATGGCAATAGGAACATACATATCAATAACTGCCTTAAATGTAAATGGATTAAATGTCCCAACCAAAAGACATAGACTGGCTGAATGGCTACAAAAACAAGACCCATGTATATGCTGTCTACAAAAGACCCACTTCAGACCTAGCGATACATACAGACTGAGTGTGAGGAAATGGAAAACGATATTCCATGCAAATGGAAATCAAAAGAAAGCTGGAGCAGCAATTCTCATATCAGACAAAATACAATTTAAAATAAAGACTATTACAAGAGACAAAGAAGGAAACTACATAATGATCAAGGGGTCAATCCAAGAAGAAGATAAAACAATTGTAAATATTTATGCACCCAACACAGGAGCACGTCAATACATAAGGCAAATGCTAACAGACATAAAAGGGGAAATCGACAGTAACACAATAATAGTAGGGGACTTTAACACTCCACTTCTACCAATGGACAGATCATCCAAAATGAAAATAAATAAGGAAACACAAGCTTTAAATGATACATTAAACAAGATGGATTTAATTGGTATTTATAGGGTATTCCGTCCACAAACAACAGAATACGCTTTCTTCTCAAGTGCTCTTGGGTCACAAATCAAGACTTGGTATATTTTAGAAAACTGAAATCATATCAGGTATCTTTTCCAACCATAACACAATGAGACTAGATATCAATTACAGGAAAAAAATCTGAAAAAAGCACAAACACATGGAGGCTATACAATATGCTACTAAATAACCAAGAGATCACTAAAGAAATCAAAGAGGAAATCAAAAAATACCTAGAAACATATGTAAATGAAAACACGACGACCCAAAACCTATGGGATGCAGCAAAAGCAGTTCTAAGAGGGAAGTTTATAGCAATACAATCCTACCTCAAGGAACAAGAAACATCTCAAATAACCTAACCTTACACCTAAAGCAATTAGAGAAAGAAGAACAAGAAAACTCCAAAGTTAGCAGAAGGAAAGAAACCATAAAGATCAGATAAGAAATAAATGAAAAAGAAATGAAGGAAATGATAGCAAAGATCAATAAAACTAAAAGTTGGTTCTTTGAGAAGATAAACAAAATTGATAGACCGTTAGCCAGACACATCAAGAATAAAAGGGAGAAGATTAAAATCAATAGAATTAGAAATGAAAAAGAAGTAACATCTGACAATGCAGAAATACAAAGGATCATGAGAGATTACTACAAGAAACTATATGCCAATAAAATGGACGATCTGGAAGAAATGGACAAATTCTTAGAAAAGCACCACCTTCTGAGACGGAACCAGGAACAAATAGAAAATATAAACAGACCAATCACAAGCACTGAAAATGAGACCGTGATTACAAATGTTCCAACAAACAAAAGCCAAGGACCACGTGGCTTCACAGGCGAATTCTATCAAACATTTAGAGAAGAGCTAACACCTATCCTTCTCAAAATCTTCTAAAATATAGCAGAGGGAGGAACACTCCCAAACTCATTCTATGAGGCCACCATCACCCTGATACTAAAACCAGACAAAGATGTTACAAAGAAAGAAAACCAGACAAAGATGTTACAAAGAAAGAAAACTACAGGCCAGACAAAGATGTTACAAAGAAAGACCAGACAAAGATGTTACAAAGAAAGAAAACTACAGGCCAATATCACTAATGAACACAGATGCAAAAATCCTCAACAAAATACTAGCAAACAGAATCCAACAGCACATTAAAAGGATCATACACCATGATCAACTGGGGTTTATCCCAGGAATGCAAGGATTCTTCAATATAAGCATATCAATTAATGTGATAAACCATATCAACAAATTGAAGGAGAAAAACTATATGATCATTTCAATAGATACAGAAAAAGCTTTCAACAAAATTCAACAACCATTTATGATAAAAACCCTCCAGAAAGTAGGCATAAAGGGAACTTACCTCAACATAATAAAGGCCATATATGACAAACCCACAGCCAACATCGTTGTCAATGGTGAAAAACTGAAGCCATTTGGTCTAAGATCAGGAACAAGACAAGGTTGTGCACTCTCACCACTATTACTCAACATAGTTTTGGAAGTTTCAGCCACAGCAATCAGAGAAGAAAAAGAAATAAAAGGAATCAAATCAGAAAACAAGAAGTAAATCTTTCACTGTTTGCAGATGACATGATACTATAAACAGAAAATCCTAAAGATGCTACCAGAAAACTAGTAAAGCGAATCAATGAATCTGGCAAAGTAGCAGGATACAAAATTAATGCACAAAAATCTCTTGCCTTCCTATACACTAATGTTGAAAAAGCTGAAAGAGAAATTAAGGAAACACTCCCATTTACCATTACAAGAAAAAGAATAAAATATCTAAGAATAAACCTACCTAGGGACACAAAAGACCTGTATGCAGAAAATTATAAGACACTGATGAAAGAAATTAAAGATGATACAAACAGATGGAGCGATATACCAGGTTCCAGGATTGGAAGAATCAATATTGTGAAAATAAGTATACTACCCAAAGCAATCTACAGATTCAATGCAATCCCTATCGAACTACCAATGGCATCTTTCACAGAAGTAGAACAAAAAATTTCACAATGTGTATGGAAATGCAAAAGACCCCGAATAGCCAATGCAATATTGAGAAAGAAAAACAGAGGTAGAGGAATCAGGCTCCTAGACTTCAGACTATACTACAAAGGTACAGTATGGTACTGGCACAAAAACAGAAATATAGATCAATGGAACAGGATAGAAAGCCCAGAAACAAATCCACGCACATATGGTCACCTTATTTTTGATAAAGGAGGCAAGAATATACATTGGAGAAAAGACAGCCTCTTCAATAACTGGGAAAACTGGACAGCTACATGTAAAAGAATGAAATCAGAACACTCCCTAACACCATACACAAAAGTAAACTCAAAGTGGATTAAAGACCTAAATGTAAGGAGAGACACTATAAAACTCTTAGAGGAAAACATAGGCAGAACACTCTATGACATAAATCACAGCAATGTCCTTTTTGACCCACCTTCTAGAGAAATGGAAATAAAAACAAAAATAAACAAATGGGACCTAATGAAACTTAAAAGCTTTTGCACAGCAAAGGAAACCATAAACAAGATGAAAAAATAACCCACAGAATGGGAGAAAATATTTGCAAATGAAACAACTGACCAAGGATTAATATCCAAAATTTACAAGCAGCTCATGCAGATCAGTATCAAAGAAACAAACAACCAAATCTAAAAATGGGCAGAAAACCTAAACAGACATTTCTCCAAGGAAGATATACAGATTGCCAACAAACACATGAAAGGATGCTCAACATCACTAATCATTAGAGAAATGCAAATCAAAACTGCAATGCAGTATCACCTCACTCCAGTCAGAATGGCCATTATAAAAAAATCTACAAACAATAAATGCTGGAGAGGGTGTGGAGAAAAGCGAACCCTCTTGCACTGTTGGAGGGAATGTAAATTGATACAGCCACTATGGAGAACAGTATGGAGGTTCCTTAAAATCTAAAAATAGAGCTACCACATGACCCAGCAATCCCACTACTGGGCATATACCCTGAGAAAACCATAATTCAAAAAGAGACATGTACCACAATGTTCATTGCAGCTCTATTTACAATAGCCAGGACATGGAAGCAACCTAAGTGTCCACTGACAGATGAATGGATAAAGAAGATGTGGCACATATATACAATGGAATATTACTCCGCCATAAAAAGAAATGAAATCGAGATATTTGTAGTGAGGTGGATGGACCTTGAGTCTGTCATACAGAGTGAAGTAAGTCAGAAAGAGAAAAACAAATACCGTATGGTAACGCATATATATGGAATCTAAAAAAAAAAGAATGCTTCTGAAGAACCTAGAGGCAGGACCAGAATAAAGACACAGACATAGGGAAGGAACTTGAAGACACAGGGAGAGGGAAGGGTAAGCTGGGACAAAGTGAGAGAGTGGCATGGACATATATACACTATCAAATGTAAAATAGCTAGTGGGAAGCAGCCGCATAGCACAGGGAGATCAGCTCGGTGCTTTGTGCCCACCTAGAGGGGTGGGATAGGGAGCGTGGGAGGGAGGCGCAAGTGGGAGGAGATATGGGGATATATGTACAGCTGATTCACTTTGTTATACAGCAGAAACTAACACACCATTTTAAAGCAATTATACTCCAATAAATATGTTTAAAAAAAAAAAAGCCCATTTCCTAGTCTGAGCACTGAATACTGTTCATCTAGCAGGGTAAACAGTAATTACGATCCCCAGGGCAAAGTACTATAATGAGTATGTAGTAATATGGTGTCCTTTGCTTTCTTCTATAATCAAGGAAATTTTGTTTGGCTAAGAAAAACTGAGGGTTTTTTTTGCGGGGGGAGGGGGGGTTGGTTTTTTTTAATGAAGTCAGCTTAATTTTATATGTTTAGCAATTTTTCCTAAATATATCTTAGTAAATGTTATTTTTATCAGTAGCTCAGCCCTAACCTTTGGAAACCTATTCTCACATAAAATACTTATACATTATCCTTTGTCTCAAGCTCTGCTTTGAAGGAAATCCAGACTAAGTAAACAGAACAAAAACACCACTGGTAATTAGCCTATAATTTACGGTCATCACACACTCAAGGAAATATAGCCCAAATAATGTTATGGAATATGATCTCATTAGATTAGCATTGTTTTCCTAAAGAAAGAAGAAGGAAAAGAGGAGGAAAGAAGTAAGTTCTTTCTCCCTTCCCATATATAATTCTCAAGAAACCTAAAGTTTGGTGGAGGTAAAAATCTACGATAAAAAGAGTTTAAAAGTACAAACAATTTAAAATATATAATATTAACTGTATAGAAAAACAAAGTGTGTAAGTACTGCAGACATATTCAGGGAAAAGAGGAACTGGCAGGAATCATACTGAAGAAAGCTTTATGACAAAGGAATGGACATGACCTAATGAATTGGTAGCATTCATATAAGTAGAGAACAGAATGGGAGTTATTCTGGGAATGAGGTTCAGAATGGGAAAACAGAAGCATTTTGTGCAAAGGTGAAGAAATGGATGAACATACATCATGGATACAGAGTAGGATTGAGTCAGAGAAATAGGAACATTCATTTGTGCTTTATTCCTGTCCTTTTATAAGCAATTTGTTATTTCTCCCACTTCCCTTCACCAGCTATGGACAACGCATGTTACATTCTCAAATATTGTTCTTCTATCTGTTTCTGGGTTCTTGATTTTAGCTCCCCATTAAGACCTCCTTCTTCGGTTACTGTACCTGGCTTCTCTCTAGGATTCGTATATTTTCCTCATTTTAGCATCTGTGAGGTTTTGTTCTATCCACTACTAACTGTGAATTTGTACTGTCTGAGCCAAGTCTGTCCCTTCCTCAGACAAGAGGGGACAGAGTTAGATATATAGTGTGGAACAAATTTGTAGAGGGTCTCTAAGGTAAATCAGAAGAATTTGGGCATTATCCTTCAAGGATTGATTCAGTTTCTTATGAGAGAATTCATGAGGCTTTTTCCAATTCAATTATCAAATTCAACTCCTTCTTTTACAGAATGACTTCTTAAAGCTTTCATAGACAATAAAAATTATTAGAGATGCCCGAGGCAGGAATAGGAATAAAGAGATTTAAGACCTACTTTTAAGGAAGAATAAACACAGATTAGTAAACAACTAGAGGTAGGTGATAAGGGAAACTGAAAACATTATGATTCTTAGGTTTCTAAATTTGGGCAAGTAGATATCTTGAAAAGGGAAAGTAGGAGAATAAAACATTGAGCTCTGCACACCAACCTCTAGCATACATCTGTTTGGTAACACTTTTGCTGGCCTTCTTTGTCATTTGTGATCTCTGAACATACTCACTCTGGATCCTGAGTGTTCTGTAATTATAGCATTTGGTTAAAGGCACGGATTCTGGAGTCAGCCTAGGTGAAAATCCTGATTTCACATTTTTTAATTGTTTGACCTTCACCAAGATGCTTAATTTCTTTGTGTCTCAGTTTTTTTCTTATCAGTAGTTATGATAATTATACCCAACTCATAAGGTCGTTGTGAGGAATAAAAGACTTTCCACACAGAAAATACTTGAACCAGCGCCTGGCCCACCAGAAACACTCAGTAAGTGTTAACTATTAGCACCGAGATTTCAAAAAACAAAAAAAATGTCTTTGCCAACCCCAATCCTACAAAACCCAACCTAGTTAAATTGGTACCAGTCACCTCGTCTGACAAGAGGATTAAAATAGATGGATTGAAGAGGACACAAGTCTTTTTTAGATTATTTTGATTACCTTGAATTAGCTAACATTTTTAATATATAAGGGTCTGTACCTTCAGGAATTTTAAAGGTCACTTTCCAGGATTAATTCTTTATAACAGAAGGCACTGATTATCTTCTAGGCGATAACATAGCAGTAGGGCTGCCTGGTTGCCAATTCTACAGAGCAGCCCTGAGAAGGACCACACAGTAAGCCGTGCTGGGCATAGGCTGTGGAGCTAAACAAGGAAGGCTGGCGATGCATTTGTAAAAAGATGAGAACACACCATCTCCTTATTTATACAGGGCACCTTCTATCCAAATAATGTCAGCAAGTACAGAACTCCTTTTTTCTCTTGCTTAACATGATCTACATGTAAAATAAGCTAAGTAGGCCTTATTTTCTTCAAGAACCATCGGTTCATTGGAATTAGAACCATTGTTTACTTTAAGTTAAAAAAAAAAAACAATTTGAACATGTTTTTCCTGCGTTGAAAGCTTGAATTCTTCATTTCATATTTGGATTCTCTCGAATCTTTTCTTAGTGTAACTTTTAGAATATGAATTTATAACTGAATATTGAGATGTGAACCCATGATATCAGAAATATGAACTAATCAATGTAAGTGCCAATTGCCAATCATCACAAGACAGGTCCAAAGAAATGTGAGGTTACTGTTGCTTTTATCTTCTTTTTAAATTGCTTCATAAACAATAAGGTAAATGTGCTAAAAATCCTTTAAAAGTGTTTTGTAAGAAGATATTCCAATGTGGAGGATATAGCTAGAATATATCTCTTGAAAGTAAGAATTTCATACAGCTCAGGGACCATCCTGTCACAGTTTGCATCAATTTTGCTCCCTTATATAGGCTTATTGCTTTCTGAATTAGCTAGAAGGTATGTCAGCACAACAGAAGAAAAAAAAAGGAGGAAGCAGTTATTTATAATCCCCATTGCCTTCCCAGGAGAATAGATCCCAATAATTTGAAGTTCCATTGTCTCCTGGGAGTGCAATGGGTGAAGTGATGCAAGATTTGAGGGGCAGAGGTGAGGCAATATATAGATAATTTACATACATTATAGATTTACATTAAAAAAGACCTAGAAATATGAAACTAGGCGCCTCCCCTCCAAAAAAAAAAATTAGAGATGCAAGCCTTTGAGCACAGCAAAAATATTTAACGGTGATATCCTCAAGTACGTAAACTATCTTCTTTATCTCCCTCCCCCAAACTTCTGTAAAATAGGAAGCTATCACTTATGCTTTTGTGGGTTGGATTTACAACAATGCACTTGTCCTTCCTGAAGATCAATGTGAAAGAAAAAAGTTGAAAACAGAAACAGAGGCGGCCAGAAGAGCCCTACACACAGAGGTTACACTAACAACAGACAGACAAAGAAAATCTGAAAATGGGGCTGGGGAAGAATTAAACAGAGCTTCTTTCAGTATTGCATATCAGAAACTCTAATATTCTCTAGAAGGGACATTTCTCCCACAGCAGGAGATTTCATTTTTTTTTTTTTTTTAAAGAAAGGATATTAGCGATTACTTAAGTAGAGAACACAATTTGAATGAAGCGGAATACTTTACATCGTAATTCAATAGCTGTTGGGAAATGCCACTGAACACATTGGAAACTGAGGTGTTATGTGAAGAGTGAATGAACAAACAGCTGGTGTATCTGAATGCTTGGCTGTTTTCCTGTGATCACGGTTGGCAGCTAAAGGCAGGGGTAAGCAGGGCTCCAGGAAAAGTGCTAAAATGGCAATTTCTTTTTGTAGTCACAAAGCAAAATACTTTGTTTTGTTTGTTTGTTTTGTCTAGTTTCACTGGGTACAAAGAAAGGTCAACTTGTTAAAACGATGTATTCAAACACTGAAAAGATTTTAAAGAGCCTGGCCACTGGGCTCAGGAGAGTCACTAATTGCTGCTTTAAATACTATTTGGGAAGGTCAAAAGGAGAGCCTGCAGACGGACATGCGTTGGAGGAATAACCTCTGCTCAGGGCTGCGGGGCTCCAAATCCCAGGCTGCAGTGCTGGGGTCACTGCAATCTGCTGCCAGCCTGGTCCTGTGCGGTCCACAGGGGCATGGACTTGGGAGAAGGACAAGCAGAAGATGGCTGCTGACCAGATGGCACTCAAACCTGCCTCCTCTGGTGAGAGAAAAATCTGCCAAAACCAGGTGTTTCACATTTTTTCTTTTTCTCTGGCATTTCTCTCTGCGTTCCCTTACAAAGACTCGACATCAGCACAGCTGTCTAGGAATTATCTAAGGAAATGAGATTTTTTTCTTTTTTTTTCAGTGTAAGAGATTTGGGAAACAGCTTTTGGGGACCACCCCTATATCGTACACACTGAGAGTCCTTTCATCAGGTCATTTAGAGGCACAGCATGAGAGGAAGTTTCAACCATTTTCCTTATCAGTACTAATAAGAAAAAGGGGCCCCACGAATTAGATTCCTTTATTTCTTTATTTGGCTCTGTTAGCAGCCTGAGAACCATCACATTATTTCTATCAATAATCTTGCATATATGCTCAGCACACTTTCTTTACTCTTTTTTTTTTGAATTTTATTTTATTTTTTTTTATACAGCAGGTTCTTATTAGTTGTCTATTTTATACATATTAGTGTATATATGTCAATCTCAATATCCCAATTCATCCCCCCACTACCCTCCCCCCTTTACTGTCTTTTAAAAAAATGGAGGGGGGTCTTTTAATGGAAAGGACTCAGGTCTGCACCCTTCTGTTCATGATGCACCAGTAAGAGATGACGGGAAACAAAACAGGATTAATGAAGATTGCTTCATACAGTGACAGGCAGAGAGCACAGGGTGATTCACGTCTATTTTAAAGCCTCTCTGCCTTGGCCCATGGGAAAAGAAAGTACAGATCTCATGATTCAAAATCCAGGGCATCTTCTGAGTCATGTTTTACTGGGGTGGGGGTGGGGTCAGGGTAAGGAAATTCTTTCCAAATATTCCATACTCCCTCATCTCAGGGATAGCTAACTTTTCCGCCTCCCCTCCATTCCGTACTTCTGGCTGGGTGATTTGATTCAGGGACTTGGACACTCAGTCATGTCTCCTTAAGTAGACATGAACATGAAGAGTCCTAAAGTACAGTCTGGGACTAGATGAAGCAAGTAGGAGAGTCCTTTGGGGACTTGAACTGTTTACCAGCAAACCCTGCATTTGGAGGGGTATGACACATTGCCAACATAAAATAATAAAATTCATTTACTTATTCACCAACTCTTTATTAGGTCCTAAACGCTATTCTAATGTTATAATATTTTGTAGTCCAATTAGCCTATGATTTCTTGGACACTGAGTGGCTTCAGGAATGTTGTAGATACACTCAGCCTCACAGAAATTACTTTTCGTGAGAAGCACATGATTTAAGTTATGCACAACATCTGGCAATTAACAGGCTTATGGTCCTTGTTAGTTTCCTAGTTTCCGTTCTCTTCACTTTGGGAGGCAGTATGCTATTGGGCAGTAAGCGTCCACATATTCTAGGTGGGCAGCAAGCTGTGGGTTCTGTGGAAGTGTCTCAGGCTGATGCACAGAGGAGGAGAGGAATAAGTGCCTGCAGCTCTATGCCAGTGTCTTTTATGCAGCCCATAGCTCTGATTTTTAACTGTTTCCTATATTATGGTTTAGTATGAGATTGTGCTAGAGGGAAAAAAGCTGGAAGGAGATAGGGAGATGGAAAATATTTAAGGCCATTAGAAGAATAGAAAAAACACCGGCTGGAACTAAGAGAAACCTAAATTTTAATCCTGAGGTAGCTATTTACTAATTTTGTGAAATAGGCATATCATTTAATTTCTTGAGTATGAATGTTCTCAAGACGCTGAGGGTATGTAACACTATGATTCAAAGTGCATTGCTGTAATGAATTTAAACATTTAGATTTTCTATTTTTAATCATAATACATAAGAGCTTGTATAATTAATGCAATTGTTTTGTTTCCATTTAATATTGCTTATGTTCAAACAACTCAAAACACTTCTGAAGCAGGCTGATAAGGAGTAAACTAACTACTGAAGAAATGGGATAGTACATATAATGGGCATGCAATCTTCTGTCATTACTTTTATTTTCACATTCCAAACCTTATATAATTTACCAGGGTTAGCATTACCAGTGAGTTGTTAATATGGCTAAGAATCTCATAATTTCTGTACTTAGTGATATTAAGAATTGATATCCCTCTACATCCGAATAAAAGATTTTGTAAATGGTTAGTTCTAGGGAATGAGACCATGCCTCTTTAACTGTTTATAGTGTTCACTGTCACCATGGGATTCATATACTTGGGCCCTGGATCAATAAAATTAAGTTGAGCTATTGGATCAACATTTGAACATTGAAATATGGTACTAGATATTTCCTTAAAGTGTTATTACTCTTGGTACTGTCAATCCTCACCCTTTTCCAAGCCCTCAGATACCTCTCTCTGCTCAACACTTCTTCTCCCACTCACCCCCTTGTTCCGCACATACACTTTTCAGCAGCTCATTCTTCTGTCCGGGGAATATGTCACCACTCCCTTAGTTATACAGTTAATAAGAGGCCCAAATATTCAGATTCTAACTTGATCTATGGCATTAATTGGGTCTAGGGTAATCATTTTTTGTGCTCAGGTGCTATATGCCAGAACTCTTTTATGCCTACTTTTAAGTTACATTTTGAACCTTAATCTTTTCTGCCCTCTCTCTTTGTAAGTCAATTACAAGTCTGACTAAATCTCAACAGCAATACCACAAGTTGGTATAATGTCCAGTGAAATAAATGGACATTTATTTAAAGTATCCTATATAATATTGTCAATCTACAGAAAGACATGTAATACACATGATATTAATACAGAACGTTACAACAACCCCCTGGGCTAATCTGTGCATCTACATACACACACACACACACACACACACACACACACACACACACACACTTTACTTTCAGTGGGAACGCAGGTGTTTTTCAAAGAACTGTAAAATTACAAATTTAAATTACATTTAAACTTTTAAAAAATCAATTAGAAGAATACTGTTCTCTTCCAACTTGTTTACATACTGAATTGTCACAGTGAAAGCTAATTTTAGCCTTTGTTTTCAGCCCCAAGTTTAGCCCTAAACAATAGTAGCTGCTATAACTTTCTTCTTGTGAATCTTTTGCCCCAAGCCAAGTAATGGGCTGATTCTACTATTCACATCCTGTCATTCATAATGTCCAAGGTGTTTTTAGTCATCTGAGCTCTAAAATAAATGCCACAGTTTGAATATTTATTATAGCAGAATGTGCAGATTTATCCTTGACCTACATCCAAATTTTACAGAAAATAATGAGAAAACTATTTGTTGGCCAAAAAAAAAAAAGCCTAACAACAAAAACAAGTTTTTATGTGCTACTGAACACTAGAGAACTTTTGAAACACAATTATAGACCGTGGAACAGAAGAATAAACTGAAAGGAGGAAGAAAAGCGATTAAAAAGTAAATAATTTACCTAGATGGAAAGACTTTAAAAAATAAGGGATTTGGAAGAAAATCTTTCAAAACTGAGATTCTGTAAAACCTTAACCATACGCTTTCTGTCAAAGCTAGATTTGTTATGTCACACCTCCATAACTCAGACCTGCAGTGCTTGGAAAATAGCTTGTTTAGACTTACTCCATAATGATTTTCTTAGCACTATTTTTAAATGCATGTTTCCTAACTTGGGAAAAAATCGTGGGTTGTTATGAAGTTGTTTTTTCTGGGTCAGTGAGTAGTTTAGTGAAGCAGGAAATATCTTTCAGAATGGAGTGAGGAGTCACCCGTCTCCAGATGGTCAAAATAACCAGCTTTTTTATACTCATCACTGTTAAATTAAAAAGGATCCAGGTACCTCAATTAATATAATATACCGTGGTTTAAATTATGTTTTATTTTGGAGGCGGGAGACCATGAATTGTCACTGACGTGGTTTCAGTAGAGGAATATTGTATGCACGTAAAACTGCAATGAAACAGAGTCTCCTTTGGTAAAAAAACATCTTTAAGTGTTTCAGACTTTTCCCCTTCATGAATTCTGATCACTAAAAGGTTCAAGGTTCATTGATAAGAATATATGCTTTTACTGGAAATTCTACTTCAAGTGATTAATTTTATTTTACCAGAATTTAAAATAACTTACTTATCTCTATTTGTCTGACTTATACCCTGCCTCCCATGTTCATGAAGGCATTGGAAACTGTTTTCCAAAAGCGTGAATTCCTTCTTAAGGCAGCACCCATGAAACACTTTCATAAAATAGTAACATCCAGGAAAATAAATCATGTTGCCATTGTCACTTCTCCAAACCCACATTTCTCTCAATAATTATCTAAGCAATTTTCAGGGTGAACTGTTATTAGTGACTTCGCCACCAGAGTTAACACTGATACTGGACAAATAACCAAGATGTAAATACTGCAAAATCCAGAATAACGTTTTCCTGGTTCCTCTTGATAAGACTCAATTCTTGGCTGTAATGGTTCTATGAATCGTGAAGACCACCCAATCTCAGGCAAGTTTAATTATTGTGACACATCCTGGATTTCATTCTGATGGATTCAATAGCAAAAGCATCCAAGGAGGTCATGCATTCTTACAAGAATTTCATTCTGGTTTATTGAAACTTCGGTAGCTTGTTTAAGGGTTCAAAATGCTCTGCATATTTTCTGGGGTTCATTTCTGAGTTCTACAAATTCAGTTGAACACATCTCCCTGCTAGCATATTATTAAAATGAATTATTTGTAGTAGTTGATCCTTTAATTTCTGGAACATTTGGCTATGTTTATTTTTGATGCATTTTAAAGTGTTAAAGTTCATAATTCCAATTACTATAATGTTTTAATAGGTCTTTGCATCACAAAAGTAATGTCACAACAATACTGCTTTTAAAAAATACCCCAAATCTCTATAATTTAAAACTACAATCATTTACTTTTTCTCATGTATCTGTGGGATTCCTAGGCTGGGCTGCAAGCTATAAGTTGGATCCAGTTCTACTCCATGTGCCTCTCAGTGTCCTTGAAGCAAAGGGGCAGTTGGGTCATATTCTTTTCATGCCAGTGACAGAAGTATGAAAAGAATGAACACAGCTGGTAAGCTCTCACTCCCGTCCACATTCTATTGGCCAAAGAGGACCACATGGTCAAGCCCCAAATTAAAAGGGTGGAGAAATATATTCCATCACTCAAGGTACATGGCATAAAAAGGGAGAAGCATTTCAAACAAAGATATAATCTTCCAGTCTTGATATATGGCAGTGTAATTTCTCCATTGCTGCTTTAAAAGTACCAAATTTGAAGTGCTGAGGTAAAGAAAACATATTTATAAAATAGACAGCAGACCAGCATACTGTTTCTTTCATTTGTAAAATTGAATTTCTGAAAAATGACTGATCCAACTAGTCAAAACATGCCTCTTTAAGAACATAAATGTTGGGTAAAAAATGGATGTTATGAGGACTTGAAATAACATAGCTTAGGGGCCCAAATCTGAGAGCATAAACCACTGTTCAGTCCATGCTGATTACAGGTAGAAAGAAAATATCTTACTATACAATTCTTAAGATTCAGAGTAGGTTTCTCATCATTATTCTCCAGTCACAGGGCTGGCAGACATTCAACCATTATGCACTGGTACCCCATGTTGGTTATTAAAACATTAAAATGCTTCCACAACAGTTGGTAAAGAGCCAACACCCTGAGCCTCAAAGACTAAGCATACACTCAGCCCAGGCCACCCAGATCCCTCCGTTGACATCCTTTCCTACAAGCCCCTCTCAGCCCAGCCATGAAGGGCGTCAGGCCCAGATCTGCAGGGGTCCACAGGAACTTGTTTGAGTCCAAAGAGGTAGCATTCATTCTGTTCGGACAGTGCCCACTGTTAGTGCCCATGGTATATTGGAAATTGAATATTTTTAATATCATCTCCTCAGTTGCATCAAGAGCAGATACTCTAAGTTTATGATCTATTCTGAGAAGAGGTTGGATTTCATTGCTCATGGTAAACACTGAAAAGCAGGACTCCTCTTGCTGCCATCTAGCTCACTTTCTCTAAAAACTCAGTCCTTGTTAGGAAAAAGGTAGCCCTTTGAAGTATTAGAAATAATACCAAAATTAATCGTAACATGTACCCCTGAATGGTTTCTAACAATTATTTTTCCTTTTTTGCCCAAAATAAGCAGAAAATATTTTTATTGTGGAAAATAAATGTATTACTAAATTTTAAAAATTAATATAGTGTTTGAAATATCAGTAATAGCCAAAGGCTATGTTTATTTTAAAACGGCAGTAAGCTAAAAATTAGGTAACTTTCCATAGCCTTCTATCTGAAATATAAAATTATTGAGATATGTATATAAAGAAACAAACCAGGGAAAAGAAAGCTCAGAGATGACACTGGGCGGGGGGTGGATTAGGGTGGGGGGATCCTAGCATTTGCAACCCATACCAACTAAAAACACAGAACACCAGATTTCATTATTTTGATAATCCTTGCTTAACTACAGTTTTCTCTTTTGGACAGCACATTTTTATTTTTATCATTTGAGAAATAAAACAATGTCATGTTATAGTGAACAGTCACTTCAGAACAGACCATCTAAATGTGGGCCGCACCTATAGCCAGAGTTGCCTGGGCACTAAGGACTGGGGGGAGAGAGGAAAGGGAAAGTCTGGAAGGTGGATGTGCTTTTAAGGTCTGAAATTCCACGTGTTGCCTTGACATCTGTGACCCTCACAGGTTCTCAAAGGCCTAGCCATGAGTTCCCCTGCTCTCACCATATATATGCCCACCACCCAGCAGGAAAGGTTCCCTACCGCTCCCCGCTGGTTCCCCTATAAGCCATACCAGCTGCACCCCACCTGGTCCTCAATCTAATGGGTCTCACCTGCCTGCCAGCCACAAAATTATTCAAACAAGCCAATCATATGCTCCTGAGGAAATCAAAGGTCACCTCACCCTCTAGCCACTACACAGCTTGCCCCCCACAGTGCCTACTAGTTCACGCTGCGCCTGAGTAGTCTCCACGTGGCCCTGCGTGGTCTGCAGCATCCTGCTCTCCTGGGATGTGAGCATATGTGGCGAATAAACTGGTGCCAATCTCATCTGCCCAGTGTGAGGTATCAGGCATTCAGCCATTTCAGACTATTTAGAGCAGAGGATCCCTCCATCACTAATAGGGTGAATAGGAGGTGATAAGAATAGGGCAAAATAGACTGAAACGATAGCTATCGCAGGAGCGATATTACAATTTAAAAGAGGTGGGGGCCATCAGTTACGAAAGTCCAGCCCATTTTAATTATTAGACACAGTGCTTAAGTTCTGTGCGCTTTTCCAATGCCTGAAAAAAATGTTTAATATTTGAAAAGAAGTGTTAGCTCCACAGGCAAAAATAAAACTGTGAAATTAAACTTAATGTAGGATTGATTCAATGCCTATAATATATAATAACGAAACTCTTTTATAGTTATATATAAATTATATTTAATGTGGACTGTCTGTACATTTTAGTGTGTTTAATATGATGTGGGATGAATGGTTCTGACAATAAAATTTACTCAGAACTGGGAAGGCTATAATTTAATAAGTAAATATTACTTTCTCAAAATAAAAAAAAAAAACAACTAAAACAGGTTTGAGGATTTACAAGACTGAAATAGAGTAAGAGAATAAAGGAAACGCTGAGGTAAGGAAAAAGGATCTAGTAAAAGACAAAATGCATCAACGCAGACATATGGTGAATTGTCTTCTGGAGGGTTAAGGAAGGGTCACTTTGCCTGCTATAGAGTGTCTGGTTACATTTGAAAGTAAACATCAAGAAAAAGAAAATATACATTCCATTTTGTCTAATGAACTCTTAGGCTAGAAAATAGTGAGATTCCCACATTGGGTCACAGTTTTTTTATATGTAACATATATTTAAGTCTTCCATCCAACAGCTTATTTCAAGAAAACAAAACTAAACTAAACTAATATAACTACATAATGGCATAGGGCTATGTTTATAGGGACATTAATCTAGCTCCTTCAAACCAATTCAACTGATAGTAAACAAATAGTAAATGAACAGTGCCAGAATGAAAACCAGAAACTGCAACTCTCAGCATCTTTTTCTAACTCATATAACTCATATGGAACAAAAGATCTGTATTTTTTGTGCAGGGAGAAATGTGAAATCAGTCAACACTAGGAACCTGAGTGAATGTACGTAATATGGCATAGTATTTTTGTTATAGATTTATTTTCACTTATTTTCTTGTCTTTTGAAACAAACATTCATCCTTTTTTTTCATTATTTTCTTTTTTCTTCCTCTTCCTGTCACTGTTCTTTCTTGTCTTCGCTTCCTATGTTATAGATAATTGTGACTGTAATTTTCTCACACTGAACAAAAATATTATGATCTATACAAAATTATCAATTTATTATAATTAAAGTATCATCAGTAATCATTGATATTCATCAAACTAGAATATAGTGCAAGGAAAATTACTTCTAGCATTTATTTTGAAATTCAAAAAAAATAAAACTTGTACTTCTGTGGTAGCCGTAATATTTACCTTAAAACTTCAGTCTTGAAATATTTTTAGTCATTTATTTAAATAGTATGATTATTTTAAATATTGAAAAATACTAAAATAAACAGCTCTAGTAGGAATTCTTTTGATTTTAATACGGTGAATATTAGAGGGAAAATATGTTTGCTATTATGAGGATATATTTTTTTTAATTTCTAAAGAGCTTAGTCCTATGTGTTTAACATAGAGTTTTCCTTCTGGTGACAGACACTATGCTAAGGAGAAATGCATTTTTGGAAAGTTTGACCAATAAAAGATTTAAGTCACCAAAGGTTTGGCTGCTAACTTTAATTTAGCCCCATTTATTTAAATGGTTGCATTATAGCTGACAATATTTTGTGGCATATACTGAATATAACGATTCATTTATTTTTTCTGCTCTAGTAATTGCATCATAAATTACCATTAAAGCCCACCTAAAACTCAGTAAGAAATCATCCTTGGCATGTTAATCTATATTCTAGTAATAGACAAATTTCAGTGTCCAGTATAAATTTTCTGCTTTCATTTTCATAATGCACATGCATGCTCAGAACATACATGAGATTCTGGTATCCTTTTGAATATGCAAAATAGTGAACAGTTTAAGCCTTTGAAAATGTAAAAGACCTTTGAATCCATGTTTTCACTTATCTATAGAATATTATAATTTTGGTTCCATTGCAATTTGAACTAATCTAAATTTTTGACCTTTGTATTCTTGATATTGACTTATAATTTTAAAACTATGTATTTTATAAAGGAGTATAAATAACTAAGAAAATGGAGTAGTAACGAGTAACTAACTCTGAAAGTATTAAAACATATATAAAGACATATAATTTTAAAAGTATGCTACAAGTACAGGCAAAGGCAGGCAGATAAATCAAAAAGAGAAAGAGGGCTTCCCTGGTGGCGCAGTGGTTGAGAGTCCGCCTGTCGAGGCAGGGGACACGGGTTCGTGCCCCGGTCCGGGAGGATCCCGCATGCCGCGGAGCGGCTGGGCCCGTGAGCCGTGGCCGCTGAGCCTGCGCATCCGGAGCCTGCGCGCCCGGAGCCTGTGCTCCGCAACGGGAGAGGCCACAACAGTGAGAGGCCCACACCCCAAAAAAAAAATAAAATAAAATACGGCATTGTTTCTCATCATCAAAAAATAAAAATAAAAAAAAAAAAGAAAGAGAGAGAGAGAAAGTGAGAGTAAGAGAGCCTGAAAACATATCCTGATAATGTAAGAATTAAGAATATGAGGAAGGGTAGCATTTCAAATCATTGGAGAAAATATAGATAAATGAAAGTAACAAAAAAAAAATACAAAAAGGAAATACGGATGAACACCTCCAAAATCTTTTAATGGGTAAGTAGACATTATAAAGTAAAAATTACTAGAAATGTCTCTGTAAGAATGTTAAATTCTTGTCAGGCAAAGTGTTAACATCTTTAAAGAGCTTTATAAAAATGAATGTGGCCTTTTCACGAAGATGGCGCCGAAAGCGAAAAAGGAAGTCCCTGCCCCCTCCCAAAGCCGAAGCCAAAGCAAAGGCTTTGAAGGCCAAGAAAGCAGTGTTGAATGGCATACACAGCCACAAAGAAAAGAAGATCCGGACGTCACCCACCTTCCGACGGCCCAAAACACTGCGGCTCAGGAGGCAGCCCAAATATCCTTGGAAGAGCGCCCCCAGGAGAAACAATCTTGACCACTATGCCATCATCAAGTTCCCCCTCACCACCGAGTCACCCATGAAGAAAACAGAAGACAAAAACACACTGGTGTTCATTGTGGATGTCAAGGCCAACAAGCACCAGATTAAACAGGCTGTGAAGCAGCTCTATGACATTGACGTGGCTAAGGTCAACACCCTGATCAGCCCCTTGTATGGAGTATGGACTTCTGAGGAAACATCAGCTGTCCTGCCTCTAGAACTTAAGGGGCCTGATGGAGAGAAGAAGGCATATATATGTTCGACTGGCTCCTGACTATGACGCTTTGGATGTTGCCAACAAAATTGGGATCATCTAAACTGAGTCCAGCTGACTAATTCTAAATATAAAAGTTTTCAATATTAAAAAAAAAAAAATGAATGTGTCAATAATTGATCAAACAATTCACAAAAGAAATGTAGATAGAAAATGAATGTGAGAACTGTTCAAAATCTCTGGTGATTTAAGTGAAACTGAAAACAGTATCTGGCCTTTTTCTCATGATTGAATTGGTGAAATGGAAGAACAAATAAAGAAGGTAGAAAAGGAGGAGTGGGGAAAGAGAAAGAGGGAGGGGAGGAAAAGGAAGGAAGGGAAGAAGGAGGGAAAAAAGGAGAAGGAGAAGAATATATGATGGAAAGGAAGAGGAGAAGAAAGGAAAATTACTACCCAGTGTCAGTCAGGGTATTTTAAAATGAAATGTCCTACAATGTTAAGGGCCGTAGAAAGTGACACAAGATGTCTGGGGCAAAATTTAGCAGCACACACAGTATATTTCATACATATTAATTCCTCTAGGAATTAATGCTACAGAAATCAAGTTTTGTTACAGCACTATGTATGTGGGGAAAAAGTTGTAAGTAATCTAAATGACAAATTCGAAAAGATAGTTAAGTAAATAATAATATACACATATGAGTTGCAGCCTTTTAATATAATGCTATTAAAGAATAACAAAAGATGTTCAAGATATATCATTTAGTGGGAAGGCTAATACTAATATGCTTAGAAATAACTGCATATACCATTTGATAGTGTACATTTTTGTATTATATGTATATGAAATTGCTAACAGTGATTATTATTGAATGAAACAGTCTGACTGATTTTTCTACTCTTCACTTATACATATTTTCTATAAATTATTTACTATTCAAATTTTAGGCAAAAAATAAAGTTGTCCTATAGGTTTTGGCAAACCATCGACAGATTGTGTGCATATACTTTAAGTTTTGTTTAATGTTTTTATCTTAGCTAACAATATTTTCTCTACAAATAATGCATTCTGATTTTTATAGCTCAAAGTTTCTAAAAGTTGGAATGTAATATTTTAGCCAGATATTCACCCTAGAGATATAACTGAAATTACATATAAGTATTTGTTTTTTACTAAAAGTGGCATTTTATAGCAATTAATAATAACAATAATGACAAAAGCTGATATTTATAGAGTATACCATGTACTTGTCCGAACATTTTACATATATTTTAACAAGTTTATAAAGTATAACTTCATTTTATTCATTCAATCTGATTTCCTATCAATAATTATTTTAAAATATAACTTTTTTTCTCAGTAAAAATATTGGATTCCCAAATATTATAAAGTTACACTTAAGAGCTGAGGAAGCAACTGTGTCCATCGACAGATGAATGGATAAAGAAGATGTGGCACATATATACAATGGAATATTACTCAGCCATAAAAAGAAATGAAATTGAGTTATTTGTAGTGAGGTGCATGGACCTAGAGTCTGTCATACAGAGTGAAGTCAGAAAGAGAAAACAAATACCGTATGCTAACACATATATACGGAATCTAAAAAAAAATTGGTCATGAAGAACCTAGAGGCAGGATGGGAATAAAGACACAGACCTACTAGAGAATGGACTTGAGGACACGGGGAGGGGGAAGGGTAAGCTGGGACAAAGTGAGAGAGTGGCATGGACATATATACACTACCAAATGTAAGGTAGATAGCTACTGGGAAGCAGCCACACAGCACAGGGAGATCAGCTTGGTGCTTTGTGACCACCTAGAGGGGTGGGATAGGGAGGGTGGGAGGGAGGGAGATGCAAGAGGGAAGAGATATGGGGATATATGTATATGTATAGCTGATTCACTTTGTTATACAGCAGAAACTAACACACCATTGTAAGGCAATTACATTCCAACAAAGATGTTAAAAAAAAAAAAAAGAGAGACAGAACCAAAAAAAAAAAAAAAGAGCTGAGGAACTTTTAAAGAGAAAATAAGTTATCAGTAAGATTAGCACTCAAAATACTACAGAGATACTCATAATACTATCAATAATAAACTGGAGCTACATTTAAAAAGACCAAAGAAGAAATACCAGCCAAGGAAAACAAAGAATATCATATACTAATTCATCATATACTAGTCATATACATCATATAATCTATATACTAAACATCATATATTAATCCATTTCCCCTTTCCTCACAAGGTGTTCTCCCTCTAAAATTAGTACTTCCAAAATACATACTTCACAATTCAATGAAGATTTTCACTACCCTTAAAATCCCTATGCACTTCCAACCATAGTTTTTTAAGAAGATGCTGCCCCTGCCACTTCAGCTCAATGGCCTCTTTCCATTAATCTTTGCAGAGCAGCAAATAACTATATATTTGTTCTAGTATCCTTGGATGGTAGTACTTGAAGCTCATAGAGAAAATTTACTAAAATGCCAGATACTTGGTTTACAATATATATAAACCATAGCCATGCCTGAAATCTGCATATAGAGTGACTAGTCACTAGTACTAATGGGTTAAAACTTGACTTTCATTCCATATTGTCAAATGATGAGGATATGTCTGTGAGATAATTTTTTACCACAGTCTGTCCTATTAGGGTCTACATATTCTTCTAGTCAAGAAGTTAGTAAATATTTCAGCAGCAAAGGCCTTTTTGAGAAAATAATGAAAATGTGGAAACAATCACCATAAAAATATACTGCATCACTGAGAAATGGGCTAGGATGAAACAGAAAATCCAAAACTTAAAAGAGATAGAAGATCATTTTTCTTTCATGTGATAGTCTTGAGATAAGCTGTCCAGGGATAATTTGGCATCTACATGGAGTTAGGGAGCCAAGCCAGTTCTATCTTGTGGTTTTACTGGGCACAGCTTTCATTTCTAAGACCTCTCATGGCCCCAGGAAGTTTGAGCTCCTGCCATTTTGTCTATATGCGAGCCAGCAGGAGGGGAGGAAGGATAAAGAAGGGTATCCTCTACTCTTTTAAAGGCACATCACAGAGTTTTCATCTTACTTCTACTAACATTTCATTGGCTGAAATGTATGGTCACACCAACTGCAAGAGAGGCTGGGAAATCTAAGGAAGATCAGGAGGGTGGACACTAAGAGACCCCCAGCAGACTCTGCCATGGGCACTGCATGCACACTCACACATCTTGCACTCAAATTCAGGGGGTTTATGAAGCCCTCCTCCTGAAGCCTATCCCAAGAATCTGTCACATAGATCCAATGTCAAGAATCCCTGCTCACAGGATGAAAACTCCCGTAGTCTAGGCTGCTGGGCTTATGACATGATATATGACCTTGTTGGGTCGCTCCCCATAGTAGAGAGCCCTGACAAATAGAAGATCTATGGTGATTATACAGAACATCTATAGGTAACTGACGTTTATTTTCTGACTTTCATTTTATCTTATATGGCAAGAATTCAGCCTCCCTAAAAAATCCTTCTCTTTTATTTCTAGGAGAATACAGGACATGTTTCACATGTATCTGCCACCAAGTCTTCTCAGCTATTTCCTGATGATTGCCTTTTCTTCCCCCTCCCATCTCAGCTTTTTTTTTTTGGCTGCGTTGGGTCTTCCTTGATGTGTGCGGGCTTTCTCTAGTTGTAGCAAGCAGGGGCTACTCTTCGTTGCGGTGCATGGGCTTCACACTGCGGTGGTTTCTCTTGTTGCGGAGCACGGGGTCTAGGTGTGTGGGCTTCAGTAGTTGTGGCTCGCAGGCTCAGTAGTTGTGACTTGCGGGCTCTAGAGCGCAGGCTCAGTAGTTGTGGCGCATGGGCTTAGTTGGTCTGCGGCATGTGGGATCTTTCCGGACCAGGGCTCGAACCCGTGACCCCTGCATTGGCAGGTGGATTCTTAACCACTGCGCCACCAGGAAAGTCCCCCATCTCAGTTTTTGTTGTGATTTCTCCCTTCCAGAAATCACAGTTTCAAGCCTCTGGCATGAAAAGCTCCTTGAAGGGGCTTTTTTACTGTCTCTGTGGCAAATGGCTTTTTATAGAAGCTCTAGGGATTTGGAAACTAATCTAGGGAAAAGATCTGACCATGACGTGGTAGTAGCACACATAAACCTTAGCTTTGATATGTCTGCCTATAGGGGAGTCCAGAGGCTATAGGTGGAGGCCTGGGGGTGTGGAGAGGTTGGGGGAGGTAGAGGGGGTGGAACTGTCACTACCCAGAGGGGAGGAAGGCAAGGGAACTTCCCCAGGGAGAGGAAGATTAGAGAGAGGGCTTAAATAGCTAGGTGATGTCACTCAGCAGGACAGCAAGGAGTCTCTGTGTCAGAGAACTTTGAAGGGCAGCAGGGTCTTGGGGTCTTATAACTACAGTAGTTCTTTTCAATAGGTAATAGCTATCAAGATGAGGTTTCACAGGGCATGCAAACAAGCAGGCTCTAAGAAGCTAAAATTTTACTTGTTTGGACTATATTTAAAACAATTGTACGTGTAAAAATCTGAGTTTGGCATCAGTGGGCTTTCGAGCTAATGAACTAATGGTTCCAGCCTGCAGTGAGGAAATAACCTTAGGGACCAAGACACAGAGGCCATCTTTGGCTCATTTGTACAGCACTTTTCAACCTCACAATAGACAATGACTGCTGAAAACCGCCCTTGCCACTTGTTGACTGATAAAAATGCACAACCTTTATTCGGCGGACATTCTTAGGACTTGAAGCTCAGGAGACAGCATCTCAGATAATGCTAAGAAAACTGTTCCGAAGAGGAAGGGTGCGGAGCCATGATATATAGGAGCTTTTGCAACAACACCACGTAGTCAGAACAACAGACTACTGTTAATAAAAGAAAACTAGACATCTCAAGTTAAGGAATTTAGCAATTTTCTATGTATGGGAAGATGCAAGAGTGGGCTCACTGAAATCTTTCCTTTCATATGCACCTCAACTATCTGGGACCAGTATCCTATGTTTTCACATCCTGAGTTTCCTCAAGCTACACCTTACTAAACAGTTAATGAGCTAAAGTCTCTAAGTGTCCAAATGGAGAAGAATTCTTTGGAGTCCTCAGTCTATTCATGTCACCTGGTGCCCTGGGTAGAAACGGGGAGAACGCTGATTGAAGAAGAGGCTTGTGCAAACTTGTGGCTTACCACACAGTTCAGGCTGGAACCCACAGGCAGAAGGTCTGGCAGCTTGGATACCAGTCTCCTAGTCTCTGAATAGCTCATGGAGACATATGACTGGGAAAAGCACAATCATGTGCACTTGGACTTTAGGAAAGGGACCTTGTGCCTTGCCACTTTCTCTTCCTCTAGTGGCTCTGACCAAGCATGTGTGGAAAGAACAGTCTTAGCAGCAAGCTACAGTCCATTCTCTCTCTTTCCTGGAGAATGCCTTGGGAAAGAAAGATGGCCTGATGAATATAAAACTTGGTATCGTGTTCACTACAGCAAACAATGGCATCTGATAAATCTAAAATAGAAGGACAAATTTCAAGAGAAGCTGATTAAATGCCAAAGGGTTTACAAATGAAGGGTTTTCACCTGCATTTCTGAAACCCATGAAAAGAATGCTAAAATTGACCATTAAGAAAAAGGAACAAAATTATTTGATAAAGATTTGTATGCTGGTAAAATGAAACGTACATTACAGTGAATGAAATGACATAGGAAGCATGCATATGTTTCTAGGTTGATAATAACGTCCTGGTCTACTTTTTGAAAAATACTTTTATCAATTTACAAATGATTCTTTCCATGAGCTTTCATAGAGCATTCTGATAATTTAGTCATGCATCTTGAGTACAAAGTTATACAATTATTTTTAAAATGTTTCTTCTATTTGAGGATAATGGTATATTTATTCTGCCACAATCTATTTGCTGATTCTGAATTTAGATGTACTATTTTGGAGAGATAGGCATCTGTATAGGATTTAAATTATACCTTTATTTTCTTTATCTGATGTGAAGCCTTGTACAACCTTGGAGACTAACAGGGGCCAGAAAGTTTTAGGAGTTATAAATAGAGGAAGAAAGTGATTTCGAGTAATATATACAGATATATTTCTGATAATCTTTTGAGAAGAAAAGATCACACTCTCACTTTTTTAGACATTCAAGGGAAGTTCTATTGATGTCTCGACTGCCCATCTTATATTAGGCCAAAATAGAAGTCTCATGGTGAAAACAGGTAGACGTGCAATGCAATATGAACTAGAAAAGTAAAGTATAGCTTATAGTTGACAGCACGGGTTGGCATTAAATAATATATAAGTTTGCATAGGTATTCTTTTCAATTGTCACTGCTGTGCTGCCAGTAACTTTTCAAGTGCTGAACTATTTCCCTAAATTTTTTTCAGATACTTTCTGTCTTCTAGGTGCCCTATATATATAGGTAGTTACTTAGGATGAGATTATTTTAAAATAAGCACAGATAGAAATTTTATTCACTACAAATAATCTTTAGACAAGCCTTCATGCCGAAAAATTCCATGTCTTCAATTATTTAGATAATCTTCCAGGCTTTTTTTTTTTTTTTTTTGCGGTACGTGGGCCTCTCACCGCTGTGGCCTCTCCCAGCGCGGAGCACAGGCTCCGGACGCGCAGGCTCAGCGACCATGGCTCACGGGCCCAGCCGCTCCGCGGCATGTGGGATCTTCCCGGACCGGGGCACGAACCCGTGTCCCCTGCATCGGCAGGCGGACTCTCAACCACTGCGCCACCAGGGAAGCCCTGCCAGGCTTATTTTACACGTATTGGCTCCCTAAATGCTAGTTAAAGAAGTACTCCATACACTAGCCTGTGCGTTCTTTGATGTCTGGGACCATGTCCTCTTCAATCTTCCCCATCGCAACACTTAGCACAGTGACTGGCTTCTAGTAGTATTCAATAAACATGATATCACGTGCTAGGCTGAAAAAACACATGATCAGTGTAAGCTCTATGACAACAGGGAATAGTCTCCTGTGTCATTTACACAGAACAGAGCTGGGAAAAATAAATATTTTCTAAATATATGAATGAAGTTGCATTAATTATTTGTATATTCGGAAGTTAAGTTCAAAGATCTAAGCACTTTGGTCTCAGAATTTTTTTCCATCTCCCTATAATCAAAATTGGCAGCTGGAATTTTGAAAGAAATATAATTTACTAGAGAAAGGTGAGCTGCTCACATCAACTTAAAGACCCCAAATTACATAAATTTTCAATATCTTCTGTCATTGCATAAGAAAAATATATACAAATCGCAAGTTCATGGATGAGAAAGTGGTGAGAATACAGAATTCAAAAGTGCTAAATAAATGATACTCCAAACTGCCAGCTGCCAGACAGAAATGATATGCAATTAATCTAATAAGGTCCATCCACAGTCCAATGCTAATAATTAAAATTGTAAAGGTCCACTGTATTGAAACAGAACCTTGATTTCAGAGAGATTTTCTCTGGACTTCAAGTCACTCCAGCACTGAATTATAAGTGGTGTTTCCATTTTCTCATTACTATATATATAAACTCATATTGCAATGAAAGTATTTCCCAGACACTTTACATAGTACTGACCATCTTTATATTAGTAAAGGAATCACCAAAGATAAATATTCAAACGAATAATGTTTATATTTATTTAATCAGTGTAAGAAAAGACTTCAGTGGGCAAAAGTACTGAAAATGATGATTAAGTCAATGCCATCTTAAATATTTCTGGTTTGGCTTTACTTTCCCTATCCTTAACTGTCACATAGGAAAGCATCAGCTGTGTTGTTTCCCGCTCTGTATTTGGTTACGTGTTTTTATATATCATTTTTATAACTTTGTGCACAGAAATGTTAATCTCAGAAACATGTTTCCATTTCTACATATACCTAGCACTGTTTCTCACATCACTAATGGTGCTGAAACTAGGGCATGATATAATTTCTGCCAATTCACCTAAACAATAAGCTTTTAGAATATCATATATTCACTGATTCATTCATTTATTCAACACTCGATAACTAATGATGTTTCAGATATTGTGAAAGGTTACAATCAGGAACAACAGAACAGAGCTCTTTGATGACAGTTGTGATACGTATCACAGAAGTGAGAGTCCTGGCCGCTATGAACACGGATAACAGAAAGTGATCAGACAGAGACTTCCATGAGAAAAAAAGAACACAGAGCTGGGAGTTAATATGAGCATAGAGGTAGTAGGAAGAGCACTTTGGTAGAGGGAAGCAAAAAGGACATATTCTCCATCACAGGAGGAGTATGCCATTGCCCAGGAAGTGAAGGGAAGTCAGCGTTGCTGGAGCACAGAGAATATGGAAGAAGGTGGGAAGATGTTAGATGTTCTCCAAGATTCACTTTCCTTTCTTTCTCCTCAGAAGCTAGATCACATTTTTCAGTCACTCTCAGAGCCAGCTTTGGTAATATGGCTGAAACTGGTCCATGGAATGTAAGGGTATATAATCTGTGCTATTTCCAGGTCAAAGATTTTAAGAAGAGATTGTATCCCTTCAGGTTCTCTTTCTCTTTCTCCTAGTTAGATGAAGATGAGGACACAGTTTTGGTACGGGTACATCTACAAGAAAAAAGGGCCTGGGTCTGTAAATGAATGAATATGGGGAAAAGGCTGTCCAATCAGTATACCTGCTTTGAACTATTATAAGTGAGAAATACATTTTACTAACTTGATACATTATACATTTTGGTGTTATTTGTTACTGAAATTTAGCTTACTATAACTAATACAGAAAATATGCATCTTGACGTGAGTTATTATCATGACAAAACTGAAATACATGGCATTGAGTGGAAATCGATGATATATTTTGCCAAAAAGCTAGAGACCCATGTTAGGCAGTAATAAACCATATGATTAAGTGTTGCCTACAATAATTAGGAAGACAGACTGTACCTACAGAGCCTCTAATTTTAGGGAAAGCTACTAGAAGGAATTAAATTTTAGTGCTTGCCCTTGGTTTCTTTTTCTTTATAAGAAGGTATTTAAAGAACAAGGTGAGGTCAGGCAAGGAATTTCTGGTTTGCAAACAGAAATAAAGAGGAATAGGATGTGGCCAGAAATTTGCATACTCACATGGTGTTACTGCTTCCGAGAATTCCAGAGTAGGAAAGAAGACTAGAAATTTGAGCAGCAAAGACCCATTAAGACTTCTCATTTTTATAAGGGAACACAGTTCTGTGGCAAACATAGACAAAGGGTAGAGCCCTGTATGGTCAGACCACTCAAGATGGCTGTTCTCTTGCTCTCTGTACATCCCCCCCTCAACCAGTGCCTGGTTCACCTACACCCTACTCACATGACTGACCTTCCTACATTCCTGCCCCAGGCCTCAGCCAATGTCTGTTCTAGTTTTAGATCAGAACTCTCCACTATGCTTATCAAAGAGTTGATGAGGGGCCTGTCCCTCTGCTGGTTTCCCTGGCTGACATCAATTCCCCCTATAATTGCTAACCTCCCCTTGCCCCTGGGAGCAAAGACTGCTGCCCCGTCCTGCCCCACCATCTGCCATACATGGTGGGGTGTTGCTTCACGACCTTGCTTCAGACCTGTAAGCTTCCTATATCCATTAAACCATTGATGTCCCCATTGCTGACTCAGGGCTATTTCTTTGGTCTTGAAGCTGGGCAAGCACAGGCCTTGCAGGCCTGCAGGGTGCAGCCCAACAAGCCCATACCTATAGCTTTAGATAGCCACAAGGCAGTCATCAATGAACTGACAAGAGAAAGGCATCAGAGAAGGAAGCAAAGAAATAAAGCAGGTTTAATCTAGGAAAGAACTTTATGTGGAGGTGACTGGAATCAAATGGATTAGATATCTAAAATGTTTTTGAGAAACTTCCCTGGGGGAAAAGTAAAGTCTAGAACATCCTTTGACTGTCTGACCTGTAAAACAATCCTTGAACTCCAAGCAGTACATGAGCAAGAAGTAGGATGCATAAGCCCCCAAAGCAGACTCACTCGTCAATTCTCAACTTACACGTTCACGGTGGAAAACAGACAAGGACACATTTTCCGGAAGCTGGGACTCCCACAGAATACATCCTACCTCTAGTCAAGGAAATGACTCCACTGCCAAAGCTGGAGGCTTTCACATTGCCTGCCCAAGAGGTTTCCATCACTGGTATAGCTAAGTGACTGGTGTTATGTTTCATACTGTTGTGTATGTATGTATTTGCAATAATGCTGTCTTTGCTCTATCATTATAAATTGGTAGTTTGGGTGGTGGGGGGCAGGGACAAATAACTTTGATTGACTACAGGTCACCAGACTATAAGGAAATGCAACCTTAATAAATGGACAGAATCATGCATCTTCAAGCCATCTTAAACTCTGATGTGGATGCAAACATTCTACACACACTCAATGTGACTTCAGGTTATCACCTTTTAGGATGTGATAAATGTGTTCATATTTGACAAGGAGACTAAAAATTATATTTGGTGATTAGAAAGCACCAAAAAGTGAGAAAAATATCACTATTGTCAGTGACTTTATGCACTCACCAAAATCCATTTCCTCCTTTTCTTGAGTGTCCTGAGCTGCATTTCCCAACCTCCTTTGTAGTGACTTGTGCCCACATGGCTGAGTTCTTAATGGGAGGTGAACAGAAGTGATAGGAGCCTTATATAGACCAAAGCCTTTATAAAAAATTTATGTCCCCTCCAAACAGATGTCTCCCTTCCACAGCTGGATGAAGATGTCATTAAGACCTTTGGGAAAGGCAATGTCACAAGAAGTAAAAAGCATGAATCCCTGCATCATTGCATGGAGGACAGCCACCTTCTGACCAGGAATACCCACCTTGGTGGGTTAAGTAAATGAAAACTAATATCTAATATAATTGAGGCATTATACATTTTTAGTCTTTTTTTTTTTAACAGTAGTTTATCCTGTCATGACTAACATAGGGGACATAGTGACACCCAAAAATGAGACTAGAAAGGAGAGAAACCATGAGGGGCTTACAAAGTAAAATGACCATATGTCCCAGTTTGCCTGGGAGAGTCTGAATTGAAGTTCATCATCCCTGAGTCCCATCCACTTCAACTTTAACCCAGAGTTTTCATTTTTAATGAAACATTATTATTAACATTTGCACCAACATAAGCTCTGATGGGTTTGAAAAACTTACACCTTGTACTTCTGCCATGTGTCTAGTACTGCGTGAGAAGCATAGATAGTTAACAATCTCCTTTTAACACCTATTAAAACCTGAAATATAACCAGCAATAAGTAGGAAGTGTGTGCCACACCAATTCCAGATATAATGCAACAGTATTCCTTTCAAGGACACTACACAAGGCGTTTACTGATAAAATGAGGTGTGCTCAGTCAAAGCAGGTGGGGAAAGCTACCTCAGTCTGGTCTGATGGAGTAAACTCTTTAACACTGCCACCCATGTCTGGCATTTACTATATCAACCCTTTACATGATGACCCATGCTACAACCTGTGAAATGCATGAAACTACCAAGAAGCCAGTTGAGAAGATCAGTGGGAACTGTGGGAAATTTATAAACGAGGAAACATACTAACAAACATGTTAGAAAAAGGCTGAGCGGATCTGCTAAGCCTCACGTGAAAACTAATCTGAACCTTCTTGCTACAGTGGTTATGTCATTTATTTTATAGCATCAACCTACAACTATTTTGTTGTTGTTTGCTAACACATTTTTCCCCCAATAAACTCTTTGGCAGTACTGGAGTTAAAATGTCATGATCAACAAAAAATATTAAGTATTGAGTTTGTGTTACCAAGACAAAATATGGTTCTGACTTGCCCATCGAAAATGGGGGTTGTGATGATACCACTGACCCAAGGAAACCACAAAATGCAAATCTGAGGAAACATCAGCAGCTATTCCAGAAGTTAGCTATTTAGAGAAGACTGTACCTGAAGACCACGAATGTAACACATGCTGCAGTAGAAGGTGTATTTATATATCGCTCTGTGAAGCGTAATGTTTCATTTAGATCAAGTCACAATTCATATAATTTTTCACGTTTTTAATTTCAAGTTTCCATCTGCATTTTACAAAGATGAAGAAGAAAACTGTCAATGTGTCGACGCCATTAGCAAAAGAAAAAGTATTTTAAAGAGTTAAATGAGGCCAGTTTTATCTAATGTTATCAGGTGCTTCAAATAAAATGTCAGTTTTCTAATTCAATAATGATGTGATAGTTTTCATCCAATACAGGGAAACAAAGTAAAGCTTTTCAGAATTTGATTCTTTCCAAAGTGACTCCATCAGCCATTGTTATGGATGCTATTTAAATTCAGATTAAAAGTTTAACATTGAAGATAAAATGATAAAAACACAAATTTTGATGGAGCATGATACCTTGCTCACGTACTGCTCAGATTCCAAGGCTTGATTTATAGCTCAAAGAGTCAAAGGGTGTTCTAGACTTTTTTTTCCCAGTGAAGTTCCTCAAAAATATGTTAGGCATCTGGTCCATTTGATTCTAGTCATCTCCACATACTCATAACTGAAGTACTCTCAAATTAATCTAAGTCCATTGACTAAGTCAACGGAAGGGTTGGCAGTCCAAAATATTGGATGCTGGCACTTCCGAAGACCAGCTGTAACCTGCCATCACCAGTAGACTGGGGAAGTAGTAAAGCCACTGCCTAGGAAAGGGGACCCTCCTCACAGGCTTGCTCAAAGACCAGCAAGAAGCTGCCTTCTTTCCCTCCTGCCATGAGCATACGCAAGTTTTCCCCTAGGCCAGGGTATCATCTTAGGGAAAAGAAAGGGGGAGTCAATCATGAGAGAAGAAAAAAGAGGGGGCTGAGCTTTGAATATATGAAATGTTTACCTGCAAAATATCAAACATTGAAGTAGCAAGTTTAAAGTATGTCTTGCTCTCCATCTGTGCAAGTGGGAACTTCAGAGCAATGTGACAAGTGATAGAATATAAACTATGAAATTCTTTCACACTAAATGCCATGTGTTAAACTACACGCCAAGTATATCATTCACATAACTCTCCACACATAACTCTCCAGAACAAAGGTTACCACCAGTCTACCCCTGCATAACCTGTGCCAGGGCCAGGTAAGTCATTATGCTTCCTACTCAATTTTACAGAATCAGTGAGTGGCAGAGCCATTCTCAAACCTATCTGTTTGGTATCCAAGCCTTTCATTTTCCACCATTTCACACAACTTCCCAACAATGACACTGGTGAACTAGCTGAACCAAAACTGTTGAAGCATAACTATTCCATATGGCCCTTGGGTTGAAACACCTGCTGACCAGTACTACAACTTGTTTTCATATAATTTTTCTTCAATAACTTACAGGAAAAAAAAAATAATTTGCTCTCCATGTACCTAGGTCTCTCTCACTGCACACTTTTATCAGTCATCAATCATTCTAACTTCTAAACTTTTACATCATTTTCTTGAAATCATTCCTTAAGCCATCCTGTTTGTAATTAATTCATCTTTCAGCAATCAAGTAGGGCCGTCAAATTTCTACTAAAAATATTCTAAGCATGTGGTCTAACCAATCATTTTCCTATAGCATGACATAGGCCTGTGTTAGGCTGCCTGTAGAAATGACTTAGTGAAATGTGCTACCACCAACCACACTCTAGTGTGAAATTTCAAAGTAGCCCCTCATACCCTTAACAGCAGCCTAGGAAATATCTCAATAAATAGCCCATTTTCAAATGACATCCATTCTCTTCCACCCTTTTGATTCATCCATAATGCTGTAACATATTTTTGCCTTCCTATGCCTAGTAACTCTTAAGGTTCTCTAAGGCCAGAGAATTTGAATTATTCAATGTTGTACTGTATTTTCTACACCACGGCTGTCACTATCACAACCACCACCACTACCACTCTATATTCATGATTTATATAGAGTAGGCTCTTCACAGTTCTTGGTGTTACTCCCTTTATTTCTAGTCTGATCAGTTACTCCCTTTAATTCTAACCTCAAACATGTAGTAATGTTCTTCCCTTGCCAAGAATGATCTCTTTCCTGTACACCTGCTCAAATAACATGCATCAAAATTAGGGTCCCAGGTCAGACTACAGAACCCACCAAAACATAATTTTTAACGTTTCACTTACTTGATGCCAAAATCATATATAGTTCATCTTGAGATAAAAATGTAGACACTTCACTGAAAAATTAAAATGTTATGTAAATATGAAGTCAACAAAACTTAGTGACTTTTTACTTTACAACTCTATACTGTCAATCACTGTTCTATCACTGAACAATAAACATTGACATAGCTGTTCCAAAGAATATAATGTATATATAGTAGAATTAGTAGCTTTCTTAGCTTAGATAGCTCTCAAATCATAAGCACTTAACAATCAGTTGCCCATTGTCCATAATGTGTAATGAGGTTTTTAGTTATGTATACTTCCTGCTTTGTTACCTTTCATATAAGCTTATTAGTAAATTTTGAATGTAGACTTTATAATAGAAATGGAAATATTTAATTAACAAAGAGCTTCAAGCTTGAATTTTTACAGATTTTTTTTTTTTTTAAAGAGAAAAAGGAAAATGGAAACAATAGAAAATAGAATAGAAGCACCTCTGGATAACCTCTGGATAGAGATTTCCAGTATGACCTTAGCTAGAACATTCACAATTTACTTCAACTTTTCATATCTAAGCTGGGAGTTGTTGTTGTTTTGTTTGCTTTGTCTTTATGAGGGGTTTTTGAATTTGTTACTTCAATAGCTTACTGTTACTTTTCCTTGAATCCGAGGGTCACAGATGAATCCAAAATTTTGTATAATGCTGAGAAGATTTTATTTCTCTGCAGACGCTTTTTGAATATTGTGCCTTTAAATGGGGGGATTGATGGAAATTTTAAATTATAATAAAAATAAAAACTTATCAAGTCTCAAACAGACATATGCCTTACTGCATAAATTTCAAGGTCAAGAGGAAGTAGTAGGATATTATCTATCTCTCCATCTTTATAACCTTGATATTTTTTCCTGTGCATGACCATGTATTGAATCTGAGTTGCTCTTGAGTTTAAAATCTGAATGATCACACATGTAGCTGGCTTTTAAGATTAGCTTGTTTTGATGTTTTCTACTCTCTTTAACTTGTTCCTATGATCTATATCATTAAAAAAAATTCCTAAAATATTTATGAGAGGATAGACAAATAAAACCTCTTCCATTTCTACTGAGAAAATAGCAAGTGTGTACCTAATATCTTTTTTCCCTTTCAGGTGCAAGGACCTTAAAGTAGCATTTTTTAAAAAGGTAAGTTAAGTGACTAAGAAATGACATCATTTTACTGTTAATAATTCCACTCCTACTCATTTTTAGCGAATTGGAAAAGACAGCGATTTTTTTTGTTCTTCATCAAGTAGTTTTTAAAATAGATCAGATGCTGTTAAAAAGAAAAAAAAATGATTGTACACTTTAGAAAGATAAGTATAACCGAAAAAGTTTTTCTTTCTTTTTAAAAACATGTTGATTTCTAGAATCCAGAGATTTTCTTTTACACAGTTTCATGGAAGTTTGAATATTGTCTACTAAAATTAATGATCTGTATTGGGAGCTGACCTGTTCATGAACTTTAATTTGACACACATTGTCAACTCTATAATTGCAAATATAGAATATGAAAGTGAATAGAAGAGGATGGATGTGGCATTAAAGATTCAGGGTCAAACATTAAAACCAAATGTTCACATGGAAGAAATAATTATTTCATGGACTCCAGATGGTCCAGCAAGACCAGAAGTCATCTGAGAGGTCAGAAGACCAACTTACTTATATCCTCCTTTGTTCATTGAGCAAGTCATCATTAAGTGCCCACTTTGTGCAAAGCACCTTACTAAGCCCCGTGATAGGCATATGAATGAAAAGGACACAGTCTAAAAATAATAACAAAGAGCTCTGATCTAACCTATGTGGGTTGGGAAGATTTTTCCAAGGAAGTGACATTTAAACTGGAATATAAAGAATATGTATGAATTAATGATATATCCTGATGGGGTGGGAAAATGTCTTTCAGAAAGTGGAAACAGCTCTGACACCGAGGGATGGTGAAGCATTAGAAAAACTAAAAGAAGTCCAGTGCAGAAAGACTGTATACTGGGTGGGGTGAGGTGGTGACAATGTGTATGAGGTGAGGTGGTGACAATGCATACAGCTGTCACAAATGGAAAACAATGACTCATGGAACTAAGCCAGCTAGGAACTAAGATGGCGGAGTAGAAGGACGTGCTTCCACTCCCTCTTGTGAGAACACCAGAATCACAACTAGCTGCTGGACAATCATCAACAGGAAGACACTGGAACTCACCAAAAAAGATACCCCACATCCAAAGACAAAGGAGAAGCCACAATGAGACGGTAGGAGGGGCACAATCATAGTAAAACCAAATCCCATAACTGCGGGGTGGGTGACTCACAGACTTGAGAACACTTATACCACAGAAGTCCACCCACTGGAGTGAACGTTCTGAGCCCCACGTCAGGCTTCCCAACCTGGGGGTCCGGCAAAAGGAGGAGGAATTCCTAGAGAATCACACTTTGAAGGCTAGCGGGATTTGATTGCAGGACTTCAACAGGACTGGGGGAAACAGAGACTCCACTCTTGGAGGGCACACACAAAGTAGTGTGCGCATTGGGGCCCAGGGGAAGGAGCAGTGACCCCAGGGGAGACTGAACCAGACCTACCTGCTAGTGTTGGAGGGTCTCCTGCAGAGGCAGGGGGGTGGCTGTGGCTCACCCTGGGGACAAGGACACTGGCAGCAGAAGTTCTGGGAAGTACTCCTTGGCATGAGCCCTCCCAGAGTCTGTCAAAAGAGCCCCAGAGCCCAGGTAGGCTCCAGTGTTGCGTTGCCTCAGGCCAAACAACCAAGGGGGAGGGAACCCAGCCCCACCCATCAGCAGACAAGCACATTAAAGTTTCACTGAGCTCTGCCCACCAGAGCAACAGTCTGCTCTACCCACCACCAGTCCCTCCCATCAGGAAACTTACACAAGCCGCTTAGATAGCCTCATCCACCAGAGGGCAGACAGCAGAAGCAAGAAGAACTACAATCCTGCCGCCTGTGGAACAAAAACCACATTCACACAGAGACAGACAAGATGAAAAGGCAAGGGCTATGTACCAGATGAAGGAACAAGATAAAACTCCAGAAAAACAACTAAATGAAGTGGAGATAGGCAACCTTCCAGAAAAAGAATTCAGAATAATGATAGTGAAGATGGTCCAGGACCTCGCAAAAAGAATGGAGGCAAAGATTGAGAATATGCAAGAAATGTTTAACAATGACCTAGAAGATTTAAAGAGCAAACAGAGACGAACAATACAATAACTGAAATGAAAACTACACTAGTAGGAATCAATAGCAGAAAAACTGAGGCAGAAGAACGGATAAGTGACCTGGAAGACAGAATGGTGGAATTCACTGCTGCAAAACAGAATAAAGAAAAAAGACTGAAAAGAAATGAAGACAGCCTAAGAGACCACTAGGACAACATTAAATGCAACAACATTCGCGTTATAGGGGCCCCAGAAGGAGGAGAGAGAGAGAAAGGACTGGAGAAAATATTTGAAGAGATTACAGTCTAAAACTTCCCTAACTTGGGAAAGGAAATAGCCACCCAAGTCCAGGAAGCACAGAGAGTCCCATACAGGATAAAACTTCCCTAACATGGGAAAGGAAATAGCCACCCAAGTCCAGGAAGCACAGAGAGTCCCATACAGGATAAACCCAAGGAGAAACATGCCAAGACAAATAGTAATCAAATTGGCAAAAATTAAAGACAGAGAAAGATAATTGAAAGCAGCGAGGGAAAAACGACAAGTAACATACAAGGAAACTCCCATAAGGTTAACAGCTGATTTCTCAGCAGAAACTCTACAAGCCGGAAGGGAGTGGCATGATATACTTAAAGTGATGAAAGGGAAGAACCTACAACCAAGATTACTCTACTTGGCAAGGATCTCATTCAGATTCGAAGAAGCAATCAAAAGCTTTACAGACAAGCAAAAGCTAAGAGAATTCAGCACCACAAAACCAGCTCTATAACAAACGCTAAAGGAACTTCTCTAAGTGGGAAACACAAGAGAAGAAAAGGACCTACAAAAACAAACCCAAGACAATTAAGAAAATGGTCATAGGAACATACATATCGATAATTACCTTAAACGTGAATGGATTAAATGCTCCAACCAAGAGACACAGGCTTGCTGAATGGATACAAAAGCAAGACCCATATATATGCTGTCTATAAGAGACCCACTTCAGACCTAGGGACACATACAGACTGAAAGTGAGGGGATGCAAAAAGATATTCCATGCAAATGGAAATCAAAAGAAAGCTGGAGTAGCAATACTCATATCAGATAAAATAGACTTTAAAATAAAGAATGTTACAAGAGACAAGGAAGGACACTACATAATGATCAAGGATTCAATCCAAGAAGAAGATATAACAATTATAAATATACATGCACCCAACACAGGAGCACCTCAATACATAAGGCAACTGTCAACAGCTATAAAAGAGGAAATCAATAGTAACACAATAATAGTGGGGGACTTTAACACCTCACTTACACCAATGGACAGATCATCCAAACAGAAAATTAATAAGGAAACACAAGCTTTAAATGACACAATAGACCAGATAGATTTAATTGATATTTATAGGACATTCCATCCAAAAACAGCAGATTACACTTTCTACTCAAGTGCACATGGAACATTATCCAGTATAGGTCACATCTTGGGTCGCAAATCAAGCCTCAGTAAATTTAAGAAAATTGAAATCAAATCAAGCATCTTTTCTGACCACAACGCTCTGAGATCAGAAATCAATTACAGGGAAAAAAACGTAAAAAACACAAACACATGGAGGCTAAACAATATGTTACTAAATAACCAAGAGATCACTGAAGAAATCAAAGAGGAAATCAAAAAATACCTAGAGACAAATGACAATGAAAACACGACAAACCAAAACCTATAGGATGCAGCAAAAGCAGTTCTAAGAGGGAAGTTTAGAGCTATACAAGCCTACCTCAAGAAACAAGAAAAATCTCAAATAAACAATCTAATGTTACACTTAAAGGAACTAGAGAAAGAAGAACAAACAAAACCCAAAGTTAGCAGAAGGAAAGAAATCATAAAATCAGAGCAGAAATAAATGAAATAGAAACAGAGAAAACAATAGCAAAGATCAATAAAACTAAAAGCTGGTTCTTTGAGAAGATAAACAAAATTGATAAAACAGTAGCCAGACTCATCAAAAAAAAGAGGGAGAGGACTCAAATCAATAAAATTAGAGATGAAAAAGGAGAAGTTACAACAGACACCGCAGAAATACAAAGCATCCTAAGAGACTACTACAAGCAACTCTATGCCAATAAAATGGACAACCTGGAAGAAATGCACAAATTCTTAGAAAGGTATAACCTTCCAAGACTGAACCACGAAGAAACAGAAAATATGAACAGACCAATCACAAGTAATGAAATTGAAACTGTGATTAAAAATCTTCCAACAAACAATAGTCCAGGACCAGAAGGCTTCAGAGGTGAATTCTATCAAACATTTAAAGAATAGCTAAGAACAATCCTTCTCAAACTCTTCCAAAACTGTGAAGGAAGGAACACTCCCAAACTCATTCTATAAGGCCACCATCACCCTGATACCAAAATCAGACAAAGATACTACAAAAAAAGAAAATTACAGACCAATATCACTGATGAATATAGATGCAAAAATCCTCAACAAAATACTAGCAAACAGAATCCAACAACACATTAAAAGGATCATACACCATGATGATGTGGGATTTATCCCAGGGATGAAAGGATTCTTCAATATATGCAAATCAATCAATGTGATACACCATATTAAAAAATTGAAGAATAAAAACCATATGATCATCTCAACAGATGCAGAAAAAGCTTTTGACAAAATTCAACACCCACTTATGATAAAAAACTCTCCAGAAAGTGGACATAGAGGGAACCTACCTCAACATAATAAAGGCCATATATGACAAACCCACAACAAACATCATTCTCAATGGTGAAAAATGAATGCGTTTCCTCTAAGATCAGGAACAAGACAAGGATGTCCACTCTCACCACTATTATTCAACATAGTTTTGGAAGTCCTAGCCACGGCAATCAGAGAAGAAAAAGAAATAAAAGGAATACAAATTGGAAAAGAAGTAAAACTGTCACTGTTTGCAGCTGACACGGTACTATACATAGAGAATCCTAAAAATGCCACCAGAAAACTACTAGAGTAATCAATGAATTTAGTAAAGTTGTAGGGTACGAAATAAATGCACAGAAATCTGTTGCATTCCTATACACTAATGATGAAGAGTCTGAAAGAGAAATTAAGGAAACACTCCCATTTACCACTGCAACAAAAAGAATAAAATTCCTAGGAATAAACCTACCTAAGGAGACAAAAGTCCTGTATGCATAAAACTATAAGACACTGATGAAAGAAATTAAAGATGATACCAACAGATGGAGAGATATACCATGTCCTTGGATTGGAAGAATCAATATTGTGAAAATGACTATACTACCCAAAGCAATCTACAGATTCAATGCAATCCCTATCAAATTACCAATTTCAGTTTTTACGGAACTAGAACAAAAAATCTTAAAATTTGTATGGAGACACAAAAGACCCCGAATAGCCAAAGCAGTCTTGAGGGAAAAAAATGGAGCTGGAAGAATCAGACTCCCTGACTTCAGACTATACTACAAAGCTACAGTAATCAGGACAATATGGTACTGGCACAAAAACAGAAATATAGATCAATGGAACAAGATAGAAAGCCCAGAGATAAACCCACACACCTATGGTCAATTAATCTATGACAAAGGAGGCAAGGATATACAATGGAGAAAAGACAGTCTCTTCAGTAAATTTTGGTGGGCAAACTGGACAGCTACATGTAAAAGAATGAAATTAGAACACTCTCTAACACTATACACAGAAATAAACTCAAAATGGATTAGAGACCTAAATGTAAGACCAGACACTATAAAAATCTTAGAGGAAAACATAGGAAGAACACTCTTTGACATAAATCACAACAAGATCTTTTTTGATCCACTTCCTAGAGTAATGGAAATATAAACAAAAATAAACAAATGGGACCTAATGAAACTTAAAAGCTTTGGCACAGCAAAGGAAACCATAAACAAGACGAAAAGACAACCCACAGGATGGGAGAAAATATTTGTAAACGAGTCAACGGACAAAGGATTAATCTCCAAGATATATAAACAGCTCATGCAGCTCAATATTAAAGAAACAAATAACCCAATCCAAAAATGGGCAGAAGACCTAAATAGACATTTCTCCAAAGAAGACATACAGATGGCCAAGAAGCACAAGAAAAGCTGCTCAACATCATTAATTATTAGATAAATGCAAATCAAAACTACAATGAGGTATCACCTCACACCATTTAGAATGGGCATCAGCAGAAAATGTACAGACAACAAATGCTGAGAGGGTGTGAAGAAAAGGGAACCCTCTTGCACTGTTGGTGGGAATGTAAATTGATACAGCCACTATGGAGAACAGTATGGAGGTTCCTTAAAAAACTAAAAGTAGAATTACCATATGACCCAGTAATCCCACTATTGGGCATATACCCAGAGAAAACCATAATTCAAAAAGACACATGCACCACAATGGTCATTGCAGCACTATTTACAATAGCCAGGTCATGGAAGCAACCTAAATGCCCATCAACAGACGAATGCATAAAGAAGTTGTGGTACATATATACAATGGAATATTACTTAGCCGTAAAAAGGAACGAAATTGGGTCATTTGTTGAGACGTGGATGGATCTAGAGACTGTCATACAGAGTGAAGTAAGTCAGAAAGAGAAAAACAAATATCATATATTAACGCATGTATGTGGAACCTAGAAAAATGGTACAGACAAACCAGTTTGTAGGGCAGAAGTTGAGACACAGATGTAGCGAACAAAGGGGGGAAAGCCGCAGTGGGGTGGGCATGGTGGTGTGATGAATTGGTTGATTGGGATTGACATGTATACACTAATGTGTATAAAATTGATGACTAATAAGAACCTGCTGTATAAAATAATAAGTAAAATAAAATTCAAAAATTAAAAAGAAAACTGTGACTCGTTAAAAAAAAAAAAAACTTTGAGAATTTTTGGCAAAGGTTAATTTCCATACTAATTCTGATTCTACATGTCTCATATTCTCTGGCTGCTATTTGAAAGGTCTTGCATACAATGCATAGCTTTAAATTGGAAACATTAAAGATTATTTTCAAAAATTAAAATATTTTTCAAAATTATTTCCATGAGCTTTCTCTCTCCCCCAGGTTGTGTGTGCATGCACACACACACACAAACAAGCTCACATAATTGAGTTTTATTATCTCATATTTTCTGGGGCTCCAAGTTACCTTTGCTTTCTTTTTTTCCCATTGTAGTAGCTTTAAGGAAAACATTCATTTGATGAGAGCAAAGACATTCCAAATTCCCCAATAATCACAAAACTCCTTGAAAGCTATGAGTAAATGAATGTACACAAGATGGAGTTAATTTCAGTTTTTTCAGCCCTGTGAATTTTATCCCTGCCCATGGTTTGATTATTGCTTCCAAGTTCATTTTTTAGACTGTAGGCCTTGACTGTGGAAATATTACAGCTTCATAGGGAAGAAACAGAATGAAAATTTCTGCATACCAGATAACACACAGCCACATTTTACATCACAGCTACACAAACAGGACTATTTTAGTGGTAATTCACGAACTATCAGTCAGACCTCTTTCTATTATATCCAAATATAAATTGCCTGATAAATGTGGGTGGTAAGGTGATGTAACAAATGTGTCAGATAACAGAATACATTTGAAAGACTGTACTATACATTGATAGATGAGGAAAAATGCGGCTTACAAAATTTCAGCAACTAGCCCCAGTTCCTAAGTGATAGAATCAGGATTCAATCCTAGGATTTTCTAACTCTAACCCTGCACCCTTAAGTACTTCATCATGTCTCCAAGAAGATCCCCACTTTTTTTGTTACTGAACTTAGAGTTCAAAGTGCTTTGATAATTGTATAGCAGTTAGTCTACCAAAATGTTAATCTTCCTATAAATGATATATAGTGTAAGTATAAAATGGGGAACCATATTAATTCTCTCTTAAAGAGATATTTCTTTGTCCTTAAGGGAAAAAATGAAATGATCCCTTTTTCTGCCACATTTATTATTTCCTATTTCTCTTTCTTCCTCCTAAATATAGCAATCATTATTCTTTCACTGACTCTGAGCCCTCCCTCTTAATAATCTTATCCAAATGCATTATTTTAATTGTGACTATAATAAAAGTCAGACCCAAAACTGTATCTCAATCTGCTGCCCTAAACTTCAGTGCACTATTTTTAGTCATTGGAATACCAGGTTTACCAGCTTTATAAGCTTCAAGTCATTTTATTCCTTCTCTCCGGCCCCTTATTGATAATAGTGATAGCATTGCTATAACATTGCTTGCTCTGCTCTTATTTTAAAATATTCCTGGATTCAATTCAAGGAAAACTTAATGCATCATCAGTTAAATATATAAGCCAGTTTCTCAACAAATTACCATAACTTTTCTTAAAAGAAAACATATATGTATTGAGCATAATATACACTGTACCTTGACCATGTACTTTTTACTATCTTTTTTATTATTATTTCTATCAATACTAGAGTGATGCCTTTCCTGAGTCTGTGACCTGGTAGGTTTTACAGAGAAGAAAAAATAAGAAAAATGTGGTCCAATATACCATGTTTAGGAATGTCATTTTGTCTCATAATTTCTTGAAGGAGTTTCTAACATAATCAAATAGCTTTGATTTCTTTTGCTCATCACCTTTTCTCTTTGTCCACTATCTTTTTCTTGGATAAAGCTGACTTCTCACTTTAATTCATTTTGACAGCCCACAACTGCTCTTTGTTCTTACAGTAGACATACATTTGGTGACCCAGCCACTTTTAGCATATTACTCAGCACTCTACTGCACACTCTGGGCATATTTTGGGTATTTCCATCCTGCTTCATGATGCTCCTGTGCTTCCTGGGAGTTCCTTGCTCAGCCTCTCTGTCAATTCTCTGAGCTAACCTGAGGTCTTTCCGTTAAAGTCCTTGTTGCTTAAGTTAGAATCTTAAGAGACAGATCTCTCTAGGACATCCTCTACCATCCATTTGTCCAGCTGCCAACTCCATCTTCTTACTTTAAATGGAGTCTAAAGTTGAATGACCTATGATACTTCAAAACAAAGAGCAGAGAGTATTGAGAAACATATGTCAAACACAAAAATAGAAAGATAGATATTAACCTATGACCTTATTAAAAACCATCTTTTCCATTTTTCTTAGCAAAACTGGACCAACAATTGCAGCAACACTAGCATTTACCACCAACACTAATGAGTGCAACCTGTGCTCAGAATTCCCTCTCTAATAACATTCTCCATTGGAAGGGCGGGGGGATGATTCCATTTCCTGAGGTAGAAGAATTCAGATTTGGTCTTTAACTTTCCAGTTGTTATATATTAAGGTTGCTTTCAGGAATGACTAGGACAGCGCTGGAAAACAAAAGCAGCCCATTGGCTGCTGCTGCCTGCTGAGGTCTACTCCTGACCAAATTAAACAACTTGAAAATTAAAAACATAAAAACAATTACAGATTACTAAAAATAGTTGAATCTATGAAAGGTTCATAAATTCATAATGCTATTGAAACAAATAATTTAACATAAAGTATTCAAAATAATAAGTTAATATTTGAGAATGATGCTTATGATAGGCTATTCTTATGCTGTCATTAATTTTAATAAATAGAATAGTGTTCATCGACATATGCATGTTTCAATATTATTTTAAAGGTACATTGTATGTAAATATACATATCTGTATATAAATATACATATTCATGTATACATGTAAATATATATGATTTATAAGATTATTTACCTCTATAACTAGGGAAGATCAATCAAAAATTATTCTGAGGAAGAAAATATGAATCTAGGCAGTGAGCCAAAAACAAGAATGGTATACACAGATTACACAGAATATATCAATATTATATTAGTTGGTTAGGACTAAAGTACCACATACTGGGTGGCTTTAACAACAGAAATTTACTGTCTCACAATTCTAGTGGCTAGAAATCTAAAATCAGGGGATCTGCAGGGTGGGTTCCTTCTGAGGGCTATCAGGAAGAATCTGCTCCATGCCGTGCCTCTAGTTTCTGATAGATTGCTGACAATCTTGGGCAGTTCATGGCTTGTAGAAGCATCACCCTGATCTCTGCTTTCATCTTCACATGGGGTTCTTCCTGTGCGTGTGTGTGTCTCTATGTCTAAATTGCCCTTTTCCTATAAGGACATCAGTCACACTGGATTAGGGTTCACCCTAATGACCTCATCTTAATTATTACATCTGCAGCAACTTTATTTCCAAAGAATTTCACATCCTGAGGTACTGGGGGTTAGGACTTCAACATGTGAATTCGGGGAGGGACACAATTCAACCCATAACAGACATTCAGTGCCACAATACAAGGAACAATATAAGATATACTGGAAGGAACAATATAAGAGGAACAATGTATAAAAGGAACAATGTAAGAATAAACTGAATGCTGAATATCATTAAATGATGATGTATCAAATTAATGAAGCAGCCTAAAGCAATTAAAATCATACAGATGATGACCTCACAAAATGAAATTATTTATTTTTAAATAAATAATATTTCCTTTGCCTGACGTTAAAACTATGACAGCTGCAGGTATGTGATAAACAATTGAAAGGAAATGTGAAGAAAAAATATTCTTAGTGGGTTAAAGCAAGAAATTAGGGGTGAATTGTTAAAATTCTTTTTATAATGTTTATTTAATAGTAGTGCCAATATGGAAAAGGGAATGACTGTGGTAAACCATGGAACATGTTTTTCCTGGAAGGGAGTCTGAGTTAGAAGGAGAAACCTCGCTAAGCCACTCCTGATGATACCTAAATCAAAAGCAGACACCGAGGAGCAAGGGGAATAGACTTCTAACAGCAGGAACACAAATTGAGTCCATTCAATATTTGAGAAGAACGTGTTATTCTCTTGAAAAGTACCTACACACATAAAAACTCAATACAGGTCGGAGTAGCCAGGGTACACAGGGGAGCAACTGTACTTGCCACAGAGCAGTCGAGGAAACATTTCAGTTTGGAAGTGATGTGAAAAGTAAAGGTTGTTCCTGCCAGCTTAAGGAAGGATAATCAACAGTAGTTTCAAAGGAGGCTGCCTAACAGTCCTGCTATTTCAACAACTAACCACAAGGGAGGGTGAACTCATGGCAACAACACTTATTGTAACCGTGGTTTACGAACAAAGGTCACATGAATAAATATTACCCAAGGCTTCTGTCCATAAAATGGATGTGTCTATTGAAAAATATTGCTCATTTACCCTCCTGAATGAAATACACAAGTTCTCCAGCACTAGGAATGGTCCTTCTACCAACATAAGTCAAGGCTATCGCCCCTGTTACAATAGTCCTAGTGGGTAACTGTAAGTAGCTTGCACTTTTGTATTATCCACAGAGGGAAAATGTACACAGTTTTTACCTGTATACTTAATTTTAATACATTTTTAAGTTTTGAAACAATACTTTATATTTAGAGAAGTGTTAACAAAGAGTTTCCATATGCCCTTCACTCAGTTTCCCTTAATGCTGGCATCTTATAGAACCAGAATAATTGGTCAGAGTGAAAACTTAACATCACTGTGTTACAATTAACTAACCTGAAGACTTTATTTGGATTTCACTTGCTTTCCAATAAAGTCTCTTTGCTGTTTCAGAACCTAATCTTGGATACCACCTTGAATTTAGTATACATAAGTTTAAAAAGAAATATACTATACCACTTTAAGAAATAATTTTCAGCATAATCAGAATGTCAATTTATGCCTACCATTAATAAATTATTTAAAAAATATATCCTATTTCCGCTTCTATTATAATTCGTACCTCCATTTTCTTCAAAGAATAAAGAATAAAATGCAAAACTACCCTAAATATCTGATCATTTTCCAGTCATTCTGTTTTCCTATCCTGGATAAATATGCTCTTTACAGAGTATATGTATTCTAGATATAAGAAAAAGTCTTACAAGTCTATGAAATTCCAAAGTGTTAGAAGAAAAATCTACAATGATGGCCAAATACACCTCCTACTTGCAACAGGGTTAAATGCATCATTCATAATGTATCTGGCTATAAGTAACAGAATATCCAAGTACAGTGGCTTATATAAATCACAGTTAATTTTTCTCCTCCCTTCCCTTTCTCAAAAAAAACAAGTCTATAATTATAGAACTGACATTGGGTTATCAATAATAATAGTGATGATGTCACTGATTCTCTTGGTCTTTCCTTCTCTTATTCCTCCTTCCTACAAGGTAGCGTCTGAAGATCCCACCATGATGAGTGAACTTGAGAAACAATGAAAGAGAGAGAGGTTAGGTGACATATGATGCCTACATCAAGAAGTAAAAACTTTCCTAGCAATCCCAACAGACTTCACTGACATCTCATTAACCAGAATATACCACATTGACACTCTACTTTGCAAGGGAGACTAAAAAAGAAAGTGTTTTGCTTTTCTAGCTCCCATAGTGTAAGGAGGCAAAGAAAATCCTGTAGAAAATGTACAACTGTAGGATAAGTACCGTTATCATTATATTATAGAAATATCTTAGGTCAGAAAGCTCCAAATACCAACAGATTAATAGCAGGAAATTCTACTGGATTTTTTCTTCATGGCTGTATTTTCCCAAGATATTTCCATGAATATCCATCTGTTCATTTACTAGACCAAATACTCTTTACAATTAAATAGATAATGTTAGATAAATTCACTTTCCCTTTAGGAAATTGTAAAAGTCAGGATGACATAGATATGCCTTCACATACAATCACATATAAATTTGGCATTGAAATTCAGTATTGTCTTAACTTTTAGAATTGTTTGCAATATATTTTATAACTGACTCTCTTTTAATGGTTACTCCATTTTTCTGATAGTGGAAAAATATCATCTAGACACACTGAAGTAAATTTAATATAGGTTCCAAATACGTTAAGAAGAAATGATTAACAAATTATTGGAAGACTATGTGGTAAGCACTCCAATTAATATATCTATAAGATATAGTAATGGAATTTTTTCCTCTAGTCTAATGCCACTCTCTTATGAACCAAATATAATAGCAAAGGAATATGTCAGAAAAACAACTGATTTCATGACTTTGTTCTATGATTAGAGAAAATAACTACATCTATTGACACATGGATACTGAGAGGGCCTTAATATAGAATGAATGATCATTTGGATTTGGAAGAGCTTACTGGGTCCTCTGTATAAGAATTACAAGAGTCTAGAATGGGCTTTACCCTAATAGCATCTTTGATTCCCAGGAGGAGGCACTATGAACCCCACCCATTAAACCAAATATCTTAGTAAAAACATGAGCATTCCCTTCAATCGTAGAGTACTTTTCAGTTTAGCTTTTCCCAAGCTCATACATAAGAAGTTTATAATTTTGGCACTCGTTGAATTAATTACTTCAATATATGGAGTGAAATCCAAATGATTCCCATAGTGTCACGATATCTCGGAAGCCTAGAAACTAGTGGAACATTTTCAATGCCCATTGGTAATTTTAAAAATTCTGCACCTTCAATTAAGAAAAGATTCTTGAAAAAAATACGTTTGTATTGAACGTAAAGGTTTCAGTTTTAGGCTTCTCCCTTCCATTTCTCCTAATAAAATCCCATCTGTTCCCGTCTCCCTTAACCATATCTCATGGAGTGTAATTTTTCATGGTAAAGGTAAAAGGGACAAAGAAAACAGCAGCGAGTTGGACACTACTGAAGGGGCCTACTTAACATATAATTCTTTACAAAACTACTCATTGAACTAGACTTGAGATATTTGCATTACCAATTTTTTTATGTCAAACAATATCGGTTGATCAATATACTGTCCTAAAATTCTGTAATCTAGTCTTTTGTGGTCTCTGCATTGCTTCCTAGAACTGAAAGGACTCCATTAATTAAAGGAGTTATGGGAGAGTTCTGGTAGCCAATGTCATGGACAATTACTTGATTGATTTAATACAAAAGAAAATCAAACTTCTTGCTCAAAGATTCTAAAATATATTGAGAATCTGATATAAAAAGCACTTACTGAGCACCAATCACTTGACACTAACCTGGAAAATGTAGAAAATGGAGCTCTACTGAACACGACTCTTTAGAAGGGCAGTTTTAAATTATTCTGTGCATCAGGTTTATCTGGGACTTATATCAGCAAGAGAGACTCTGTCTTCCATTAAATTTTTACAATTCAGTACATCTAGGACAGCAACCAAGCATCAGCACCCAAACACCTAGCTCGGGTGAATGTGGTGCTGATACTCCATGAGCCATGCTTTGAGAATCACTGATCTAAAAAGAAGAAATAATATACATACAAATAATGAAAACACAAGGTGAGCTAGAATGTAAAACTGTGAAAGTTATCTGATTAATGAGAAGATGCAGGCTATGGAGTCAGGAGACCTAGATTTAAATCCTGACTGTCTCTTATAAGCTGTAAGATCTTGGGCCTGATATTAAACTTCTCCAAATTTTAGGATTATTATGAAAATGTCATGAGGAAATGTGCATCAAATGTCTAACAGATAGAGAAATCTAATTCTTTCTCTAAAAGAAGCATAGAGGTTACAGACGGTGGATACCACACTGTTTTTCCAGTTTCATCCATCCCTAGAGGCCAAGTGATTCTGAAGATACAGAGATTTCGATAACCATGTATTTATAGCTAACCAACCTGGACTAACTGTTAAGGCATTTGATTTGGCAAGGATCTAAAACAGAAAATGACAGGTAAAGAGACAAAAAGATACCTTATAAAGATATGTTGAAACACAGAAGCACATCCTTATACTAGTCTGGCAAATCACAATCTTCTAGGAATTATAATAATTAGGAATTTGAATAATAAGCAGTAGTGGGTACGATGGATTTAATCGGGGCAACAAGATTTCAGAAAGCAAAACGGCACTTTTGGAAATACAGATATCTACAAGTAAAACTAGATCAATGTCTTGTAACTCAAATCAATAAGTAATTTGGTAAACAACCTAAATATTTTATCCCTTGAAGCAAAAAAAGAGGCAGATGGGAGTATAGCTGAATTCCACAGCTGCCTCTTTTGAGGTGAGTTTTGTACCTGTAAAGTCACTGAGGATAAGTCAAAGCAGCTTGTCAAATAGGATACAATGGATTTCGTTATCTACACTAATTCTCTAAAAACATATACATTTCTTTCAACAGATTTAGCACCAGACATAGATTGTATAAAAACCAACATTAAAACCAATGCAAAAGTGTGAAAGGCCTAGTTTAGTTTGAGAGCAGCTAAAGAGATATACCATGAAAAGCATACCATCACCAGCCACCTGACTTATAAATGTGGAGAAAATAAAGACATAATGGTTTAAAAGTTTGAAACAGAGATTGCTGAGGCAGGGAAATGTATCCTTCATACAGGCCTGGATCCTCAGGAAAGTGAAGGCTGACTGTGAATGGGCTGTCACCACTGATAGACTTCGATAAAAATGGGAAACACACAGCTATCGTATTTTACAAAAAATATTTAAATTGAGTACAAAATATCTAGAGTTCATTATACTGCCTAGACTGCTACTCTTTGTGTTATGAATCTGAAGTTGATATCTTAGCAAATTAGCAGATCTGTGAGTGTTCCCTTTGGACTAACTGAAATTTCAAGCAGTTGATAGTTGGTGCTGACACAATGGATTCAACTGAATATCCTCAAAACAGAAAAGTCATGAAGACTTTGTCAAAGAAATCAGCAGGCACTTTAAACCATGATGTTTATAACATTTTCTGAATGACTCCAATGTGGTAGAGCCACTCTTTTACACGCCTTAGTTCAAGGGACGGAAAGCCATCCACGAATCTGAAAGTGCTAGAAGCTGCGCTACTTGCAGATTGGGATCTAACTCATCCAAATGAGAGACCTCTACAACTGTCCTTATATATAGCTCTAGATATTTGGTGGAAATGTTATATCTCTGTAACTCAAATAGAGACATGTTCTACAGCCAGATATAATTAACAATTTTGAGCTAGCCAATAAAACTGACATTTGCTGAAATTCATCCTGGTGCCTGAAATGAGTCTCCCTACCCCACATCCCTCCAGTAATCATGTGGGATTCAATAGCAAAAATACTTTTTGTTAAGTATGTTCACACTGTGAGTGTAACTGGTTGCATTAAAAGTAATCTACTAGTGAAACTACTACACAAATTATCACCCTGAACTATTTAGGTCCAATCATGACTGCATATGCCCTCTATGCTGGATAATTACAAGGACATATTGCTGCTAGGATGCCATTCTGGCACACTGTTAGAAGATGGATTAATCTTATTTCGGACTGTTTTCCTGTTGTTGTTAAAAATGAGACACAATGTTGGCAACGATGCCCTGATGGATGACTAAACATTTTTGGACCTTGGAAGATCTAAATTCTGCACCAAAATGGGCAAAATAAATACAATGTACAATATTAAACAACTGTTAAGTCTTAATTACTGGAAAAGAATGGCTTTTAGAAGAGTTTTCTCAATTGGCCCTTTATGTTTAATATAGTAAAGATGGCTTTATGACCACAATATATGAGAACAAAAAAGATACTTTGTGCACCATCTGTTTCACAGCAGTTATATACTATTTGCTTTTAAAACTTAGAGCTTTTGCGCTTCCCTGATGGCACAGTGGTTAAGAGTCCACCTGTCAATGCAGGGGACATGGGTTCAAGTCCTGGCCCAGGAAGATCCCACATGCCATGGCGCAATTAAGCCCGTGCGCCACAACTACTGATCCTGCGCTGTAGAGCCCACAAGCCACAACTACTGAGCCCATGTGCCACAACTACTGAAGCCCGCGCACCTAGAGCCCATGCTATGGGTCTTTTCCTTCTCTTGTGTTTCCTGCCTAGAGAAGTTCCTGTAGCATTTGTTGTAAAGCTGGTTTGGTGCCGCAATGAGAAGCCTGTGCACCACAACGAAGAGTAGCCCCCGCTCGCCACAACTAGAGAAAGCCCTCACACAGCAATGAAGACCAAGTGCAACCAAAAATAAATAAATAAAGTAAATAAATTAAAAATATAGTTTTTTTAATTTGAGCTTTTAAAATGGGAACAACTTGACAAATACTTGTAATGGAATTTTTAGACCATTAAGACAAAATATAATGAAAAACAAGAAAAGAACACTGCTCTTCACTACACATCATAAGGGGGAAAGAAACAACTCTTAAAGCTCATCATCTTAGCACAAAATTGCTCTCTTATTTAGGACTGGGTTATTGGAGCAATTGTTAATGTTGTTTAGAAAAATATAGAGAACAAAACTCCATTGCAGATAAAGTGACTGAGACCTTGGTTAAAAAAATACTTGTTTTCTTAAACATTATTTGAAAATGGGAATTAACAAAGATAAGAAAAAAAACTCCTCTATGGTTTTGATTTTTTGGCTCTAGAGTATAATCTGTGAAGAATTTTATACAGGATGTTCAGAGATATTTCATAAACTTTATCCCATTTAAATCATTTAAAGTTTAAAAAAAATAAAAGAGGCATCATATTATCTAAACTTTGAAATCTAAGACAAAATGTGGATTTCCTGACCTCAGTGACACTGCCCTGTCAATTGGTCTATGTACTGCCCTTATATTGTGTCTGATTATCTCTGAAGGACGTAAATAAAATATCAATATTTAACCTTAAAGATAACTGCTATACATTTTTCAGATTTTTGATTTGCCTGACACTGCTGCATTTTTAAAAACTGAAGAAATATAAGAATGAATATTATATTACAGAAGATTGTTTTCTTCTTTGTACTTAATTTTCCAAATTTTCCCCAATGATCATGTATTACTTTTGTAATCTGATAAAAAACATAACATTAAGAAGAAGTGCCAGGCTTCCCTGGTGGCGCAGTGGCTGAGAGTCCACCTGCCGATGCAGGGGACACGGATTTGTGTCCCAGTCCAGGAAGATCCCACATGCTGCGGAGCAGCTGGACCCATGAGCCATGGCCACTGAGCCTGTGCGTTCGGAGCCTGTGCTCTGCAATGGGAGAGGCCACAACAGTGAGAGGCCCACGTACCGCAAAAAAAAAAAAAAAAAAAAAAAAATAGAATGGAGAAAACACAAGAAACATTTAACAAGGAGCTAGAAGAACTAAAGTGCAAACAAACAATGATGAACAACAAAAGAAATGAAATTAAAACTCTCTAGAAGGAATCAGTAGCAGAATAACTGAGGCAGAAGAACGGATAAGTGACCTGGAAGATAAAATAGTGGAAATAACTACCACAAAGCAGAATAAAGAAAAAAGGATGAAAATAATTGAGGACAGTCTCAGAGACCTCTGGGACAGCATTAAATGCACCAACATTCAAATTATAGGGGTCTCAGAAGAAGAAGACAAAAAAAAAGGGACTGAGAAAATATTTGAAGAGATTATAGTTGAAAACTTCTCTAATATGGGAACAGGAATAATCCATCAACTCCAGGAAGCGCAGAGAGTCCCACACAGGATAAATCCAAGGAGAAACACGCCAAGACACATAGTAATCAAACTATCAAAAATTAAATGCAAAGAAAAAATATTAAAAGCAGCAAGGGAAAAACAACAAATAACATACAAGGGAATCCCCATAAGGTTAACAGCTGATCTTTCGGCAGAAACTCTGCAAGCCAGAAGGGAGTGGCAGGACATATTTAAAGTGATGAAAGGGAAAAACCTACAACCAAGATTACTCTACCCAGCAAGGATCCCATTCAGATTTGATGGAGAAATTAAAAGCGTTATAGACAAGCAAAAGCTAAGAGAATTCAGCACCACCAAACCAGCTTTACAACAAATGCTACAGGAACTTCTCTAGGCAGGAAACACAAGAGAAGGAAAAGACCTAGAATAACAAGCCCAAAACAATTAAGAAAATGGTAGTAGGGACATACATATCGATAATTACCTTAAATGTAAATGGATTAAATGCTCCCACCAAAAGACACAGACTGGCTGAATGACCTGTATGACAAGACCTGTATATATGCTGTCTACAAGAGACTCACTTCAGATCTATGGACACGTACAGACTGAAAGTGAGGGGATGGAAAAAGATATTCCATGCAAATGGAAATCAAAAGAAAGCTGGAGTAGCATTTCTCATATCAGACAAAATAGACTATAAAATAAAGACTATTACAAGACACAAAGGACACTACATAATGATCAAGGGATCGATCCAAGAAGAAAATATAACAAGTATAAATATTTATGCACCCGACATAGGAGCACCTCTGTACATAAGGCAAATGCTAACAGCCATAGAAGGGGAAATCGACAGTAACACAATCATAGTAGGGGACTTTAACACCCCACTTTTGCCAATGGACAGATAATCCAAAATGAAAGTAAATAAGGAAACACAAGCTTTAAATGACACATTCAACAAGATGGACTTCATTGATATTTATAGGACATTCCATCCAACAGTAACAGAATATACCTTCTTCTCAAGTGTTCACGGGACATTCTGCAGGGTAAATCATATCTTGGGTCACAAATCAAGCCTTGGTAAATTTAAGAAAATTGTAATCATATCAAGTATCTTTTCTGACCACAACGCTATAAGACTAGATATCAATTACAGGAAAAAAAAAAACTATAAAAAATACAAACACATGGAGGCTAAACAATAGACTACTAAATAACCAAGAGATCACTGAAGAAATCAAAGACGAAATCAAAAAATACCTAGAAACAAATGACAATAAAACATGACGACCCAAAACCTATGGGATACAGCAAAAGCAGTTCTACGAGGGACGTTTATAGCAATACAATCCTACCTCAAGAATCAAGAAAAATCTCAAATAAACAACCTAACCTTATACCTAAAGCAATTAGAGAACAAAGAATTAAAAAAAACCCGAAGTTAGCAGAAGGAAAGAAATCATAAAGATCAGATCAGAAATAAATGAAAAAAAAAAGAAAACAATAGCAAAGATCAATAAAACTAAAAGCTGGTTCTTTGAGAAGATAAACAAAATTGATAAACCATTAGCCAGACTCATCTAGAAAAAAAGGCAGAAGACTCAAATCAACAGAATTAGAAATGAAAAAGGAGAAGTAACAACTGCTACTGCAGAAATACAAAGGATCATGAGAGAATAGTACAAGCAACTATATGCCAATAAAATGGACAACCTGAAAGAAATGGAAAAATGCTTAGAAAAGCACAACCTTCCAGGACTGAACCAGGAAGAAATAGAAAATGTAAACAGACCAATCACAAGCACTGAAATTGAAACTGTGATTAAAAATCTTGCAACAAAAAAAACCCCAGCACCAGATATCCTATATATCCTGTATATCCTAGCGAAATTCTTCCCATTTTACACACTACAGAACACCAATCTTGTGGCATTATCTGAGAAAAAAAAAACTGCAGTGAAATAAAATTTGTTGGAATTTATTTCTAACCTTTCAAAGAAACTTAACTTTATTTTGAAGAATTCTAACTTGATTTGTCTATTTAAGACCCTGTGGAAATTCTGAACTTTTTTGAACCATATATCTCCTCAGAATCTATATAAATATAAGAACTTTCATGCATGATAAACAGTGAAAAACATACCACAGACTGGTAGTCTGAGACACACATTTTTCAAAACTTTAGAGAATGGTTAAGAAAGGGAAATTAACCTTTTTGTGAAAAGCAGTAAAAATCTTTTAATTTTGTCTGTGTTCTATCTATTCAAATTAACTGAAAGTATCTATTTAATCAAAGTGTTAAGTGTTCAAGCTACATTTAATATTCTATCAAATTAACAGTAAAGTAAGCAATTGACTATATCAGTCTCTTAGGAGTTATTCTCAGTCATATTTGTCAAAGCAACAGCCCCATGTAGACTCCTCCTAATACACGAAAACCAATCAGCATTGGGGTTCTAAGAAGTTGGCGACATGACAGCATAAAACTAAAAAGTAGTTGTGCTTCTGAATTACTAAACAGATTTCACCGTTGAGCACAATTATAGTTAAAAGGCAGAAATGACTGAATAGTATAGGCTGGGAATTTCATACCTAATCACTATAACTAAGAGTTTACAATCATTACTAGTAATCTCTGCATTAAGAGAACAAATTTGTTTTTGAAGTAAACATTTTCATTTTGTTCTTCTAAACACTCCTGTGTTAGGACTGGTATGTGCCAGACTTAGCAAACGGTTTGCCTTGATTAATAATACTGGACCATGGGGAAGATTGGTCCAGTGATTAATTTCATGTTGTACACATGGGAACAAAGCAGCTGAGTATATTTGTCTCTATAATCTCTTTTCCCAGATGTAATTACAAATGGAATTGATCAACTCATGTGTTTCTACTGAGGCAGAAGTGGGCCTATTAGAATTGCTAGGGTGTATAATAACTTAGTACACATCATGGGTCCTTGGGGCTGCAGGGAATTCGCTATCAGAATCTTATTTTAAAAGAAAACACTTTTTCTTCTTCAAGTTCCTTCCTTCTTGTCAAGGTTAAGTAAGTTTCTCTTCTGGCATCTTTGTAGAGCCTTATGAAGGAAATCTAAGAACTGGATGTTTATCAGCAGCATGGTAGAGTTGGAAGAATAATAGGTTTGGGAGAGAGACAGACTTCCCTGAAGATATTTAATTGCTATAAACTCCCCTTCTTGGAGCCTCAACTGTATCATCTTTATAATGTGGACAATGATATATAGCTTGCAGAGCTGTTACAAGGATTGCACAGAATCATCTTTGTAAAGCAACCAGACATTTCCAGAGAAGTGGTAAGCAATTAATAAAAGCCATTCTTCAAATTTTTGATATAATTTTTGCTGTGCAACTCCTATAGCACACCATGAAACAAATTGTATTTAATATATATGCCTTATTGAGCAGTAATTAAACTTAGCATCCAAAAATATCTGTCACAAATATCAATTTGTGAAACTGGGCTTGCACACCAAATTAATAAGGAGAAAATGCCAGTGAACTGAACTAAAATCTACTCTAGGTATATATAACCTCCTTAGAAGTACACTCATACCAGCATAATTATAGATACTGAAATCACACATATGAATCTTCACTCAGGAATATGATCAAATGTATGTCCAAAATAAAGAGCTAGGATCGAAATATTTCAACAAACTAAATTTCCTTTTTGATACTTTAGAAAAGTGAAAGAGATCCAAATATCTTGGTTAGCTAGTCTACATTTTTGAAAACTTAAAAATAGGCTGGTTGTTTTTCAAATAAAGACATACTGCATTTAATAATACCTTCCTCTTGCCCAGCTCTGGTTCATTACAGTGCTACTGACTCTGAAGAGTTTCCTAAAATATTTGTGTATATATATGTGTGTGTGTGTGTGTGTGTGTGTGTGTTTATCTGTTATATATTTTCCCCAAGTTTGGGGAGTAGCAAATCCTCTCATCTAATGAGAGCCAGAGCTAGTATGGCAGATTGTGTTGAAAATTTTCTGCCAAGGAGCTTTAATGCACCATTCTACGAACATCCTCAGTCAATGAGCAGCTCATCACAAGACTCTGATGTCAGCCTGCTCTGCAATGTGTGTTTTTATGCCACAGAGGCCTTCCTTTCTGCCATTTATTTTGGACTAGCCAACAGTTTTGATTTCTAATAGCTGATAAAAGTTGTACAAATGAGAATTTGTACTTGCCACAAAGAGCCATTATTCCAGGTACTATAATTCAAGTTGTACAAAAGCTCATGATGTCTGCAAGAGGATGATTGATTAAATAGAGTGATAAATCAGTAGGCAATTATGTAGCAGGCAGAAACTCTCTGACATAGTATAGGGCATCATACACCTCACTGAATCCTGATATAGAATGGACAAACAGATATGGAAAGAAGATGTGGATGTGGCCTGTCATGGTTCCAAGGGATCTCAGGAGAATGGCAGAGAGACTACCAATGGAGTAAAATGTATCTTCAACGGGGGCTGTGTTAAAAAGACCATCCAAATTTTGGATTCAGTTAAAACATCCATTTTCAGGTTCCATCTTTCTCCCTCTCTCTCTCTCTCTTCCTCCCTCCCCCTCCCTCTATACATACATGCATTTCATTAGCTTTCTAAGAAATGTGTATAATTATTACATAACTATACTCATTAATTTTACTTGGATATCAAACAAAATCTGAGGGGAAAAAGATGAGTGCTATTTTTATTTACCTCTTAATTCAAAGTTTTCTTTACAAGCAAATGATATACAGCCATGACTCCATCTTTATATTCTTAATTGCCCTGCTAATTACCCAGCCACTTCTATTCTTTTGGCTATAGGCACAGAGTCATGATAATTTTTCATTCCTGGTCTGAACAGACAAGTGACAGTTTTCTCCTAAATTGTGAAAATGTGAAAATTGGTTTTGAGAAAAAAAAAGTGACTGAAGATTTTTGACCCAAAATAATTTCCCTATCTTATATGCAGAGCATCATTTGTCCTCAACAGTCTTAGTAGTCTGGAGTTGTTTTGTTCCCTTTTGCAAACCAATTGTGTATTTATCTGCATAGATTCTTCTTGTACCCTGGAAATCATTTTATAAATAAAGCCAATAGTGGTTGTACAGGTTAGGCCACCTTCAGTTGCCAGTGATGAAAACACAACAAAACTGGCTTATGATAAAGGAGAAATTATTTACATAACTGAAAAGCCCAGAGAAAAGGGCTTCAGATGTGATTTATGATGGAAGATTAACTGATTCCCCAGGGTCTTGGTTCCTCTCTCTTTATCTCTTGTCATTGTGACTTTTGGGATGTCTCTCTTCTCAGGGAAGTAGCAAGATGGCTTTAGCATCTCTAAATCTTATATCTTGCTTTGTTCAACTTTTTCCTAGTTTCCTAAGCAAAGTCCTATGCTGAGCTCTGAATGGACTAATTGCAATGGCTTTAGCCAATTACTCTGGCCAGTAAGTTGGAATGCTTAATATTTATGTCTAGGTATCATATCTGACCCTAATAGTTGGGAATGAAATCAGCTTTACTCAAAGTACAAACACTGAAGCTAAAGTGGAGGAGAAATGGTTAATCCAAAACTAAAACTGGGTACACTTACTAAAGGAAGAAAGAAAGGGTATTGAATTGCCCAAACAAAAAGTAAAAAACAGGGCTTTCCTGGTGGCGCAGTGGTTGAGAGTCCGCCTGCCGATGCAGGGGACACGGGTTTGCGCCCCGGTCCGGGAAGATCCCACATGCCGCGGAGCGGCTGGTCCCCTGAGCCATGGCCGCTGAGCCTGCACGTCCGGAGCCTGTGCTCCGCAACGGGAGAAGCCACAACAGTGAGAGGCCCGCGTACCGCAAAAAAAAAAAAAAAAAAAAAAAAAAAAAAAAAAAAAAAAAGTAAAAAACACTCTGCTCCAAACCCCTTTTTGCAAAAATTATCTTCCCAAATATACAGTTTTAAGGACATTTTAATCTGGGCCATTAACTGTTTATTCTTCCTTTCCATCCCTCCTCTTGGGTATTTTCCCCTTGCTGATGTCCCTACTGATGCTGCATATATGTGTGGGGGGTGGGAGGGAGATGTCCTGCTCCTGGAGAGCCTGTATTACACAAATGAAGATGAATCTGAAAACCAGGAGAATGAGTACCTCCCTTAAGGAATCAGAAGCCTCTGATTTCAGACACTGAATGGCAGCTGTCTGTGTTAACAAAAAAAATCTGGAAGACTTGCTCTGTGAAGTTTCAGATTATATGCTAATAGCTTCTGCATGGACAAGGACTTTGCCTCTTCCTTAATAGATGATGCTGTCCTAAAAGATTTATTGAATCTTAAGATGCCATTGACTATAAAACAAACCATTATTTCATATACCACTGGGACAAGGAAAAAAGCAGCCAATTAAACTATGACACAACGTTGACTGTAAGATGTCTGTACATATGAGAGATGTTACAAAGGAAGAAAAATGTGCTTCTCAGGATTGATGCCATATGAAATCGAATATAATTTACACTGGGCTACATAATATAATTGTTTAGTGTATACCTTTTGGAATCAGACAGACCCGGGTTTGAGACCCAATGCTTCACACACAAGTTGTTTCACTATGTCAAATCACTTATCTTCATTTTTCTCATATAAAAAAATAGTATGTCAACATTTCATGATACAGCATTATGAAGATTTAAAATAAATAATCCATGGGAAGCCACTCACAACTGTCAATAATAAACATTCAATAATTCTAATTTTATTGTAATATCAAATATATATGTATATATACATATATATTTTATTGTAATATTGAATATATATATATATGTGTGTGTATAGAGAGAGAGAAACATTTGGAAACACGACAACTTTGGAGTTAACCTTGTACCCATAGCATTTTTTCTTTTTTTTTTTTTTTTTTTGCGGTACGCGGGCCTCTCACCGATGTGGCCCCTCCCGTTGCGGAGCACAGGCTCTGGACGCGTAGGCCCAGCGGCCATGACTCACGGGCTCAGCCGCTCCGCGGCATGTGGGATCTTCCCGGACCGGGGCACGAACCCGTGTTCCCTGCATCGGCAGGCGCACTCCCAACCACTGCGCCACCATGGAAGCCCCATAACATTTTTTTATACGAAAGCGCCATGAGCCATTGTCTATAAAATGGTCACTCTTCATTAATCACTGTTCATACTGTTTCTTCTTCCTAGGATTACCCTTTCTCCCCATAGCTGCCTTTTCCAAACAAAATTTTTTCTTCCATGCTCTCTTCAGGCTTTACTTCTTCTTCCTCCTCTTTCCTGAACTTTTTATAGAGGTCATCAGGGCTATTGACAAATATCTCACTTCACCCTTTCCTGGTTCATGGGAGGATTGACCCTGCCTGCCTCTTTGACATTAGGCATGTCCAGGCAGTTTGTTTGGATTAAGGAAATATGAGCAGAAAGTCAACTCTTGGAGGACTTGTAAGTAAGAGCCAGCAAGTAATTCTCCAATTTTCTTGCCTCAGTTTTGTGGAAACATTTAGCGGCAGCACTGATGCCTGATACTATAAGCCAAGAGTTCCAACAATGAACATGGAGAAGGGAGAAAAATAATCTTGCAGTGTTTATTTTTTGATATTTTTTCCCTAACCATAGCAAAACCTGAGCCAAGTCCAAGTTTGCTGCCCAGCAGACCTCTGTCACTGTCTGGAGACATTTTTGGCTGTCACATCTAGGGACAGGGATTTTCCTGGCATGTAACAGGCAGAGGCCATGGGCTGCTGTTGAACATCCTACAACGTACAGGATTGCCTCAGAATTAAGAACTATCAGTTGTACCAAGGCTGAGAACACTTGACTTATGCCATCTTGACTGATACATTTTTCCGTTTAACATTAACAGTTCCTTGAGAGAAATTCCTAGATTAATGCGTGTATATATATAATTAATAAATGTTCACTGATTGAAAGTTACTCCAACACCTTTATTTCAGATATTCAGGATAATGTGCTCCAAATAATTTAAAAATTATGCCTATTTCTGTTTTCATGAAACACAAACAGGATATGTTTATTTAGGAAGTTTAAGCTAGAAGAAATTTTAGAGCCCCGCAATAAAAGTAAATACAGGTGCTGAGCTGAAGACTCTGTTGCACTTTAGGGATCTACACTGGGAACGTAATTTACCAAACATTGGTCCTGTGCAGTTTATAGCTTTATAAAAATCAGAACTAAACTAAACTAAACTAAACTTAACAGTGCTGTCTGGTGGCCTTCCTCCCTTTAATTTCTATGAAATACTTTTCAGCTGTATAGTAGAGTCCTGTCTAGAAGAGAACCAATAAGATTAGTTTAAATCTCTCTAGGCTTTGAGATATTTTCTTCTTTGAAATATCCAGTGTGTCTTCAGAGATTAATGAAAAGGGAATCATTTTTCCTGTTACTATAATTTACCTACAATTTGAGGGATAGCAAAATAGGCTTTCCATTGAAGAATTTTCACTGATCTTCCAAAGGACTTTTCAGGGGTAAGGCTACGTTTTCTAAGTTTCTAGTTTTTAAGCAACTGTGACAGCAGACTAACAGAATCTCACTGCCCCATGCGGAAGGTGGGCAGGAGGGTGAGCACCCACAAAAACAGGCTCCCTTCCCCATCCTAGTTTAAGGTGTGCTTCAGATTAGCTCATGAATGCATATGTTGAAGAATGTATGAGTTTGTGTATGTGGGAAATTATAGCAAATACGTATCAGATAAATAGTATTTGTCTCAAGACTGCAGTCTATTTTTAATCTACATAATTTCTTCCTTTCTTTTTCTGGTAAACTCTTCTTTCAATCACTCCGATTCTGTAACGATTTTATCTAGATCAGTGCTGTCCAATAGAAATACATGCAAGCCACAAATGAGAGACAGATATGTAACTGTAAATTTCCTAGGAGCCACATTTGAAAAAGTAAAATGAAACAGATGAAATTAATTTAAATAATATATTTCATTTAGCCCAACATATCTAAAATATTTTTTCAACATGTATTCAACATGAAAAAGTTACTAAGGGGCTTCCCTGGTGGCACAGTGGTTGAGAGTCCCCCTGCCGATGCAGGGGACACGGGTTCGTGCCCCAGTCCGGGACGATCCCACATGCCGCAGAGCGGCTGGGCCCGTGAGCCATGGCCACTGAGCCTGCACGTCCGGAGCCTGTGCTCCGCAACGGAAGAGGCCACAACAGTGAGAGGCCCGCGTACCGCAAAAAAAAAAAAAAAAAAAAAAAAAGTTACTAAGGATTTGACAGTCTGGTTTTTATACTAAGTTTGAAATCTAGTATGTTTGCTATACTACAGGACATCTTGAAAGGAACTAGCTACATTTCAAATGCTCAATAGCCATGTAGCTAGTGACTACCACATTGGATAGTACAAATTTAGAGAAATGATTAAAGAAATTTGTTCTATTTGGATAAAAGTTGGAAAACTGAGGGGGAAAGATCAGTCTTCAAAAATAACAAAGAGCAACAAGTGGAGAAACAACAAAATGTAATGTTGTTCCGAAGAGCAGACCTAGGACCAGTCGATGGGTGTCACCTGAGCTCAAAAAAGATTTTTTGTGGGTAATGTTATTCCAACAATGGAATAGTTTGCATTTAAAGTGCAAGAGGAATTCACATTACTCTAAGTATCCATTTCCCAGGTACAAAGAGTAATATCTAAATAAAATATAGATAGTTCCTGACTTACAATGGTTCAGCTTATGATTTTTTAACTTTAGGATGCTGCAAAAGCGATACACATTCAGTAGAAACCATACTTTGAAGTTTCATCTTTTCCAGGCTAGTCATGTGCAGTACAATATTCTCTAAAGATGCTGGGCAGGACAGCAAGTCACAGCTCTTAATCAGCCATGCCATCACTAGGGTAAACAAGCCATACACTTATAACCATCCTGTTCTCATACAACCATTTTTGTTTTTCACTTCCAGTACAGTACTCAATAAATTACCTGAGATAGTCAACATTCTATTATAAAATACGTTTCGTGTTAGATGATTTTGCCCAACTGTAGGTTACTGTAAATGTTCTGAGCACGTTTAAGGTAGGCTAGGCTAAGTTATGATGTTCACTGGGTTAAGCGTATTAAGTGCATTTTAACTTAGGATATTTTCCACTCACTATGAGTTTATCAGGATGTCTCACCCCATCCTAAGTCAAGAAAGATCTGTAGTTAAATAAAGACTTAGCCTTGTCTATTGTGACTTATCGCAGCAAACATACTGTTAAAACAACATGTTATAAGCTTTTGCTAGAAACCACGCTAAGTGTATTGAATCCAGTATCTCATGAAATTCTTTAACCAACTTTAGTAACAGTGCTCCGTGTTCTCATTTTGACAGATGAGGAAACTGAGGTTTCAAGAGTTTAAGAACATAGTCCAAAGGACTGTGGTTAAAGTTAGTAAGTGGTGGAACCATAGTATGAGACCACGTACCCCAAATCTTTAGTGTAAGCACTCTGTTCTCAGAATATTGATCCATGTACGACAACTGCTTTACGTATCACCCTGCCTCCCAACCCCAGCAAATACTGAAGGCAGTTTCAAGAACTAGATGTAATTTTATCTCAGCTCCCCAAGGTGATTTTCAAAACAATCTATTCAATTGTAATAAACACTTCACTTTCCTTTATTTCTTCCCAGATTTAGCCTCTAGTTCCACTTAAATCTTCTCCCCAGGAGAAATGTGAAAAATCAATAATTAAAAGGACAGGAAACTATAGTTTTACTGTAACTATAAAGAAGTTTTGTTTAGGTTGGATTATAGTTAGGATATGTATTTTTTTAAGTTTCTCTACCATCTTATATTTTTCTAACTTCATAATAAAAACAATTGACTTATTTGCCCTGAATGTCATCAGGATAATTTTCTTAAATTTAACATCTGCTGTTTTTCCAATTCCCCTATTCAGATATTGCCTATCAGGTGAACCCACATTCATGAGAATATCAGTAACCTTCTTCTTGCCTTCATTATCATCCCTGTGGAGTGTTATAATTGTCTTTCTTTAATCTATCAGTTCAACCTGCCAGGGGCTGGCATCACCTCTCGCAGCATGGGAACACATCATTCCTCTTAAAATCTTCCTATAAATAGCCATTCCTTCTTTTTTCCCCCGGAGACACTTAACTTGTAAATTGTCTCCAAGACCAGCTAGCATCCAATGAGTTTCCCATCTGCCAAACCTCTGCTACCTTCATCCTGTGGAAAATGTGGAACAAATGAAGGCATGGGCTTGAAATGTGATTATCTGTGTCCTTATTTAGAACAGAGAGTAGTAAAATGAGAAAACAGCAACCTCTTTGAGAGGATGGATGAATTGTTTTGAGATGCATCTCAAACGATTTGAGACGAATCATTTTACTCTGATTACTCAAGCTACAGAAGCTGCATCCTCTCGATATGATCAGGACTTTGAAAATAACATGGTGTCAGCTCTTTGTTTTACTCAAGCCCTCTTTCTTATCACTGAAGTGCTGAACAGAATTAGTAAAAAAAGAATTTTATATTTGTATTTGTTGACAATTCAAATGTTTTAGAAAGGAATGCCTCTGCAAACATCCCTAGATCCATGTTACATGCCCATCATTTGTTCATGACCTTGAGGAGGAGGCAGAAGCCTCTGAAACATCTATCCTATTGCACACCCATATCTGATGATAACCCTTCAGCATGTGCTTATTATGTAGAAAGAGGTTTTTAATGATGGCTGTATTTTATCTCCCTTTCAGACTCCTAAATCGTAATACCTACCCAAACGGTAATGTAGACCTAAGAAAATCAGCAGTTCAGTCTTGCACTTCTGATAACCTTATCAGCCTCATTCACAACAAAACATTAGTGTGCAATAGATGAAGACACTGTCTGCAACTAAAACAAATTGCTCTATATTACTCTTAAGCTCTTGTCACCTGTAATTCGTGTTAGTCGAATATTTTCTCTAACTCAAAGTCACACTCCGCTTTGACATATCGCCTTACAGGTGATTTCTTCATTCCATGAATAATTATTTCAACTCTGATTTCTTTTACCTAAATAGGGCAGAGCTTGCCTTTATTTTTGTTTTGCATCTCAAAGGAATAAAAGAATATAATTTCAGCCAACTTGCTCTTCATTAGCAAAATACAACCTTACATTTTTTTGGCAGATGAAAGATAAGCTATGCTAAAGGTAGTGTTGGGGATGGGAGGAGTTGGGGAAACTTTAAAGATTTAGTACTTTAATAGGGAGAAAGTTCGTCTATGAACCTGAAATAGGAAATGTATTCAGAATGTATTTGCATCTGTTCCCTGAAACAGTATTTCTCACTGTGATCTTTTCTCACTGATCTCTTTTAGGAGAAAAAGTGTTCTAATTCCACCGCAATGTAGCAGGAAATTAAAGAAGAAAAATATGTTAGTGGTTGTTTGGGCTCAAATGAGACTCTGACATTTAGAACACAATGGAATTGACATTTTCCTATTTGGGACCTAAAAAGACTAAGGTATGACAAAAAGACACCCCTGTTCTGAATCCACACTCAGACTAGATTTCAGAAAATGAGGCTTAATGCATGTATATGTTAGGAGAGTACTCAACAAAGAAAACCTCATTAAGGCCTTAAATAAGTAAAAGGTTGATTTGTCTTACCCAGCAAAACATCCAGTAATAGGCCAGGCAGAGTGTGTATGAGGGGTTGGTAATTCCATCAAGGATCTTGGTTTTTATCTGGATCTATCCATTTTTTTCTGCACCACCATCTGTAATGTGTTGATCTCTATCGATGCTTGTTGCTTTAGTCCTTAGTTGGATCCTGCACCTCAAAGTGTTATATACATGAAGCACATGACATTTCAAGTCATGCTACATTGGCCAAAGCAAATTATGAAGCCATGTCTAGTTTCAAAACACTGGAGAAGTGGATTTCTACCACCTTTAAGAAAAGCTGTAAATATTAGTGAAAATCATTAATATCTACTGGAAAAATTCAAGAGCACTACATAGCAAAATTATAATGGAAATGGAGACAGAGGGAAAAAAATGTTATCTCAAGATTTAGAGTTTGTTTTAATCTGGGAGTGAATGAGCTACTGATAAAAATTTAAAAGGCGGAAGTTGCTTTTAATAGGAAGAGAATAAATTCAATTTAAGGTATTTTCAGTTTGAAGAAATAGCTATCTAGGGAGCTAAATGGAAAAATCAGCATTCTCTGGGAATGATAGATCTGGAGAAGATAACTTGAGAGGCACAGGAATTGAAAATATAATTTCACCATTAATAGTGGGTAAAGTGTCTGAGTAAGAGTGCCGAAAGGTAAGTGCAGGGAGAGCTAAGGACTGAAATTTGCTGCCTTCTTATAATGAGAGAAATTAGAACCAGTAAGGGAGGACAAAGATGAAAAGCTAAAGAAGTTCCACAAAAGACAAGAATAAAGAATTTCAAGAAGGAAGAATAAAAATATTAACTGCTAATAACAAAAAAAGTCCATGGAGACTGACAATTGAAGAAGAGTTCTTAAATATATCAAGTAGGAAAAACTAGTAACCATTGACAGAAGTTTCAGTAGATTATTAGAATAAAAATACCAATATATAGGAAGTTAAGAGGTTAGGGAAAATGTATTCCTCAAGGAAAAACAAATTGTTTATACCAAGCATAGTTAGTTCATGGACATAGTAACTAAGCATTCACCTACATGTGGATGAACTGCAACAATGAATGAATGAAAAGTTTTAAAGATGTAATTGACATTATTATTCCCAAATTTCTACATGACAGTGGCAACAATAACAGCAATATATTATAATTATAGAACAGCTCATAATACCCCTAAGTAGGAAGAGATTATGGTCTTTACTTTTGGAAAGAGAAACACAAAACACAAAGTAGACCAATAATCCATACAATTAATTCATTTTATAAAAAGCACACAAGTGGTAATGGAATAGGAAATAAAGGCTTGCATCTTTTACTGTAATACTTTATTAAACTATCTCACTTCACCTTCAATCCAATTGCACAATGTATGGGTCAGTTTATGGTGCGTAAAAAACAACCACAACATTTCAGTGGGTTAACACAGTAAACACTGATCTCTCATTCTCACATGTGTAGATTGATTGGTTGAGGTTTGGCTGGCTTAGGCTGGGTTGGCAGTGCTTGGTTCTAAGTGATGAATTCTGTATCAGTTTGCTCTATGTGCCCCTTTCCTCCTTAGACCAGTGCCCCGTTTTTCTGGTGGTGATGGAAGAAGCATAAAGCAGCAACACAAATGCACAAGCACATTTCAAGTATGTTTTTTGTCCACTATCACTCCAGTTACTAAAGCAAGTCACATGACCAAACCCAACCTTAGTGTGGTGGAGAAATAATCTCTGCATCCAGTGGGAGGAAACACAAAGACAGATTACAGGAAAGAGCAATAGTGGTATGCTGGCTTGTGAGAACTGATTTCTTCTCAGCATTGCATGCTGTGATATCATATTGTGAACCTGAAATTGACCATGGCAGAAGAATTACACCATGCATGTCATCAAATACTAAATAAAAATCAGAGGGTTTGCTTATTTGCTTGTTTGTTTCTGAGTCAGTTGTTAAACATTTATCAGCACACCTCTAGGAATGAGTACAGGGGAAGGTAGAAAATTGGGGGCATTAAGGCTGCTTACCACACATTACATACTCCATATTTTCATTAATTTATTTACTCATTCATTCTACTTCATTGAGGACTTACTATAGTCTTACTATAGTCCGAACACTGTATTATCATTGTCTGACGATACAAGGATGAATAAGCTATTAGCTCTGTTTGGTATTTTTCACACACAAAAGGAAATATATATATATATATATATATATATATAAAATCACGTCATTCTAAAAAGTGTCATTCTAAGAAGTGGTAAGCAAAGTCTGCAAGATGGTACATCATCCCAGACAAAACAGAAATCATATTTTGCTATTCACTCCTCAAAATGTTAAGAATAGAATAAGATCTGAAGTCACACATAGGTTGGAAACATTCAAAGCTCAGAATGCATTGGAAAAGATACCTCAGGGTTTCTATATGCAGGTTTCCATGTTGCTCTGATCTTCTGCAACAATTTTAATCATCAGTGATTCTTTCTAGTCAACACAATAGCACTCACAGCATGAGTAACAGGAAAATAGCAAGGAGTGATATTTGACTTAGCTTTTATTAAAATAAGTGATTGAATGTTTCTTTTTGACTGGGTTCTACTCTATTATCAGCGTGATGTTTTATCTTAAAATATTTCTGCTATCCCTGGTTACATAAGCTATAAAGTGAGACTATCTTATATACTGTCTTCTTATGTTATAGTTTGCCTATTCAACCACTATGCAATGACTCTCAAAGCTGTATATGAAAATCAGCAAGGGCCAGGAGTGCATGATCCTCCTTATTCTAAGAGACCAAGTTATGAGCCAGTTATTTAGGAACTTCAATTTGTCAGGTTTGACAACACTGTAATTGATTGCAATAATAAAAACCTTACCAAAAGCTGAATTACTTTGGGGGAATTTACCTTGTTTTCTTAAGTGTTTTGCAAGTATGATAAGTAGGCTGTGGTACTTTTTCTGACATAAGTGCACAAGAGATATATGATCTCTTTCAGTGCACATAGTGACAAAAAATCAAGCTGTTGGGCTGCAGGCTACAACAAATTGAACATATTGAATTTCAACTGTGATCTAATGCAGTCTTAGGTTTGTTTCAGTCCATTCAGGTGATTTCTTTCCATGCTCGTGCCATAACTTTATCCATAAAACGGATCAATGGAGTGGCAGCGTGTTGCTTTATTTTAAGTGGTATTTACTGTTTGACTGCAATATACTTTATTTATTTGCATTACAAATCACTAGGTGAGATTTAAATAAATCTCTTGTTTGAGCCACTTCATAAGAGATCTATGCCAAACCTTCATAATGCAGTTTCCTATGCGAAACAAAACTTCCATTATACTAGTGACCCTATTCAAGTCAGGCAAATAAAGCAATGAAAAAATTCCTGTGGCATTTATTTGTATTTTGATTTTCTAACAATGACAGGTAGAGTGCATTTTTTCTTGAATTTTAGTGGCATATTTAAGATGATAAGATACTACTAATTGATCTTGAGGAAAAGCTTTATAATCTGATGCAAATTAACAATTTTCTTACTTGCCAACATTTTTATTTGTGATGGCAGAGTTAATTTATTGTACTAACTGCTAAGCCTGGGTTGAAAATGATAAAATTTTCATCTAAAATTAGAGTAAATGTAGAGTCTCTCTTAAATAAAGAAGTCTAAGCAGATTTAAAAGTTACAAGATATAAAATCTTAGGTAACATTTTCCATAACTGTTTGCTAATAAAAGAATGAAAGATTTTACATCAATAATGGCACAAACTTGCCAACAGCATCCTTACAAAAAGCCACTAGGTCATGTGATAAGTATAGTCTTCCTTTTAAGAACATTTTATTATCCAAATTTCAGCACCCACATCTTTCTAAGGTATAGATAATAAGACTTCTCTTTCTTTTTTGTTTTTTTTACCCTGTATGCACTTCAGATCAATGTAACATGTGACAGTAAGGATAAAACCTCATATTCCAATATTCACCATTTGGATTCACTGAAATGAGTTTCTTTATAAAGAGCTCAATTCTCATTTCTAGATAAGTACAGGAAGAAACAATGAGATCACTTTTTCTGAAGTTTGAAATTAATATTTAAAACCCTCCTAGAGCAATGGGCCAGATGATATGTTATTTTCTTTCCAACTCTGATATCTTATGATTCTACAAAATATACAAAGTTATCCACAATTAGGACACATAAAAGTATTTGAATACAAGCACTCAGATATATACTAAGATGTCTAAAGAATATGCATAGTATTAGAGTACTTTGGTAATTAATTATTCCATTAAATAAATTTAATTTCTTAAGAAGTCTCCTGTGCTATCTACTTGATTATTGCAAAAGATAGCACAGTTGGGTAATAATTAATGAAGCAGGCAAACCGAAGGAAAATGTCTAGTCATATATTCTAGGGCTTCCTGTTTTAATTCATTAACTTTGATTATGTCTATTTCTTTAATCAACAACTTTTCTTGTATACATAAAAAACATAAGTGAATGGCATTGAGCCAGATGATATACATAGTATGAAAATTATAAAATCAAGATTCAAAATGATATAGACTGTATAAAATGTTGGAGCATAATAAGCAATTAAAACTTAACTTGGAAAAATTAAAATTTATATGAAAGGGGCATGAGGAAACTGGGATGATGATAATGTTCTAAATCTTGATGGGAGTTTGGGCTGATTTGCATTAGATTATAAAATTATCCCTCAAAGTCAATTAGTAGCATTTATCATTTCAAATATGACACTAAAATTCAAGGAAAAAAATACACTGGAACCTCTCATTTTCAGAAAATCTAAATACAAATAAATGCTACAATATTCTTTTCATTATTTTATTTGCCTGGCTTGAATAGGGTCAACAGTATAATTGAAATTAGATATCATTTTGTTTAGCATAGGAAACTGCATTATGAAAATTTAGCATAGATATTTTATAAAGTGTTTCAATCAAACAAGCATTTAACTCCAGTCCATGGTACACATGCTGAGGTATTTATGGGTGTTTATGAGGTGCTTATGTCTGCCATCATAAAATAATATAGCTTGATGGGTGAACAGAGGGATGGATAGAAACACAGGTATTTAATAAAGTAAATACAGAATCTAGGTTAATTATAGAATCTAGGTTTTGTGAATGTGATTATTCACTGTATAATCCTTTCAATTTTTCATTACATTTTAAAATTTTCCTAATAAAGCTTTACAAAAATTCATATGTTTGGGCTTATCTATTGAATAATGCCTGCTACATAGTAGTATTCTAATAAGTTTACATTAAGTAAATAAATAAATGGCTTAATAAGTGAATCAACAAAAATGGGAACAATTCTTAATGGTAGGTCACGTGAAAAATATCCTGGGGTTTTGGATAATTTTTGCTTTTTTCCCCAGTAATGTGCCACGGATACCAGAGTCAAACACAACTATAGACGACAGTACAATAAATGCAGTGTTCAAGTCAGGGAATTAAGAAACCATTCTGTCCAGGTCAGGGCATGTCTAAATTACTGCATCCTGTTCCCGACACCCATCTTTATCAATAAATAACAGAAAAAAAGTGTTCATAGAGGAAAATCACTAGGAAATAACGGGTTCTAAATATCATACCATATAAGAAACAGTTAAAACAATAAGAAGTCTTCAAACTGGAGAAGAAAAAGCCAGTGAGGAATTGTAAGGAACCCATTCCCATTTCATGCACACTGTTTAACTCTTTCCACATTCCTAACATCAGCCCAGTTTTCATCTCCTGCAGGGTACTTTATAATACAGCCCAACTCAATATTTTTTTCTCTGAATTCTTGCTCACATAGAGATTTCACTTATTTTATTATTTTATTTATTTAGCATTTGGTGTCTGGGACCTTATACCAGGTGCACTTATTTTTCTTACTCTTGCATGTGCCTGTACACACACACACACACACACACACACACACACACACACACACAGAGTTCAATTCACAGCAAGGATCTAAGCTTCTTGAGGGAATGTACTGTTTATACACCCTTGTACCCCTAGAGCTTAGCATGATTTTGCTCATTTATTTCATAAACATTTATTGAGAAACCTTCTTGTGCTAAACACTATGCTGAGATTTGGGCTGAAAAGATGATCTTAACACTGACCTTACTCATAAGCAGCTCAGAGTCTAAAACTAGAAACATACACATAACCCAATAAACACAAAGCAATGTAGTCAGCTCAGTGACTGGGACACACAAGAGGTATTATGGAAACCAATATGAAAATTGCATCTACCCCATCCTAGAGAGAAGGAATGGGAGGAACAAGAGGCAGGAGCAAGTCTTAAAGGATGCATAGAAATTACCATTGTGTAATTATGAATGTGGTGATGAGAGAGGGGGCACTGCAGATAATCACTGTGTGAGAAAAAAGCACGGGGGGAGAGAGGGCCAGGAAACACAGGGTGCATCGCACTGGGCACACTTCCTGGGAAAAGAGTATTTGACTTAATAGTAGAAGGTACATATTAAGTGACTATTAATCCTTTTATGCAATCAACTGCTCTAGAGTAGTAAGCTGCACTGGCTAGGTGATTTTCAGAATTTACCCAAAACTCTCACCTGTGAAAAATACCAATGCTAGATACTGAAAAGTTACTTGAGAACAAAAACCAAAAAAGGAATTTTCACAACCTAATCTTTGCTCTAATAAATAAACCTACCTATCATCTGCAGTTGCTGTAACACAAAAGTTGTAGCAGTCTCTAACATGACTTACCCAAAGGTAACGTGGTTAATCCACAAATAGTGGATTTGTAATCCACAAATAGTGTAGAAGTTCTTCACCTGGGGCTCAGGGACTCTAGACCTCAAGAAGTCCAAGGACTCAAATGGGAAAACTGACATCTTACTTATTGTTAAGTGAAGTTTAGCATTTCTTTTTTTTTTTCTTTTCATTTTAACATCTTTATTGGAGTATAACTGCTTTACAGTGGTATGTTAGTTTCAGCTTCACAACAAAATGAATCAGTTATATATATACATATGTTCCCATATCTCTTCCCGCTTGCATCTCCCTCCCTCCCACCCTCCCTATCCCACCCCTCCAGGCGGTCACAAAGCACCGAGCTGATCTCCCTGTGCTATGCGGCTGCTTCCCACTAGCTATCTACCTTACGTTTGATAGTGTATATATGTCCATAGCATTTCTTTTATCATAAACAGAGGCAACAATCATGCTAGTATTAGCGGCACCTATGATTTACCAGCAATATAAATCACATACATTTTCATATCACACTGCAGTTGTTGCAAAGCCATCAAACATCATTTACTTTCATCATGACTTTGAAATTACAGTAAATAGTAGTATCGCTGCCAGAATCTTCTTAATTATTGTGAGAATAAAGAATTATGTTCTGTTCTATGTTACGAACTTCTTGAAGTTTTGATAACTGTAAGGTATATAAATGGTAACCTTTGAAATCCTGTATATGTCATTTTATATATTTAAAATATTATTCTAAGAAGGTGAAAGGCTTAATCTATTCTACCAAGGACTCCATGTGCCAACAAGATAAAATTAAAGTAAGTTTAAATTTAAAAGTAATAATAAAAGGAGATTTCAAAGGACTCTTGATTCCTATTGGGATCATCTTTTTGTTCGTTTTTATTTTCTTGTTGCTTGTCCCCCTCCCCAAATTTTAGAGATAGGGACAAGTCAAACTTTGTCAAAGACATCTCTCTTCTTTCATACCCACACTTGCCCATCTGCACAGAGAATCTGAGACTCCCAAGGCCTCCATAGCCCACAGTGATAAGGCTGCTTGTGCACTTTTTTCCCCAAGGTGATTTGCTGGCATTTTCTCCACTGTTAATTGCAGGTTAGACATGAAAGCATTTTAATACTACTTTTCTGATGTTTCCTCTAGGCTGGCTTTGACTTCGGGGTTCACCGGTACTGGTTCTTGAAGGGTAGGTCAACAGATGCCCGATAACGGCAATGCACTGCCATTCACATCGTGATGTAGCTCTTCTAGGCTTTTTACAACACTCTCTGATTCTATTTCATTTGGCCTCAGAGCCTGATTGCCTTAGGCTTAGCAACAAGATGATCCCAGCTCATTGCGGACGCTAAAGGGCTTCCATCCTCCATGGATGAAGAAGTGTGGATAATATTAGTAGTGCCTTTGGTGCCTCTACAGGCACATCCATCCACATTTAAATACACGTTTTTATGTTTAGCCATTCATTCCTAGCTGTGAAATATTGTAACAGCTTACACATTAGCATACTGATCCAGGCCTTAGGTCTGGGGGAGATTTATGTGAACGTTTTGATGCTATTATTCACATTATGTGTGAAGCTAAGACTTTCTTCTGAATCAAAGTAGTAGCAGATTCATACCCCACTGGCTGCTCTGCTAAAAATCTAACTATTTTAACTTCAGTTATATTGCAATGTTCACCAAAAAAAAAGTGTTTAAGCCAATGATGTCAGCATGGCACTTGCAAATATGAATGGCCAGAGAGCCAAAGAGAACCAAGTTAAAAGCTTGCCTATGTCATGTACCAGTTGTGTGACCTTGAGTAAGGACATAACCTCCGTTTCCTTGACTATAAAGTGACTAATGTTGTGAGGATTAAATAAAGAAATGAGAGAATAAAAATTGAATAAAGAAATGAATACAAAGCTCACTATGTAGTTAGGGCTCAATTAAAGAAGGCTATGATAATGATTGTCATTAAGGAACAGTCACATACAATGAAGTTTAATCTCTCTTGTCTCAGACTGAACGGGAAACATACAGAGATGTTGTCTGAGAGGAAAAGAACACTCACGTTCATCTATTCCAGCTTCCTCATCCTACGAAGTCGTAAAGTGAGGCCCAGAGAGGTTAAGGAGTTTATCCACAATCACTTAGTTATTCATCTAGTGGAAAAGCTCAGACAAGACCTATTTCTTCTGGGCTAAAGTCCATTCTTCAAATGTGAACACCTGAGTTTAAGCCACAAAGCCGAGAAGCCAGAGGCAGAGCATTTAATCATTAAGTAAAAAATCTCTATTTTCTGTGAACAGAGGAGAAGTTCATCGAGTTATAAGAACAATGAATCCATAAAGAAAGTGGATGCCCCTTCACATCCTAAAGCTTCCCCTTTAAGTACTGTGCTCCCGTGGGGCATGAAGTTTCTTTAAGATCACAGAGCAGCTGCCTCCTCTTTGTATAATATAAGGAACACAGACTGGACTGAGATTGTGCACATTTCTCATCCTGGACTTTCAAGTTCAATCTTGCTCCAACTGTAAAGCTTTCCTCAACCCCTCTAGTATTTCTGTCTCCCATCACCAAGCCCTCTTCTCTTTTCCAGCCTTAATCCACTCTTCCTACTCTGTGTTCCCATATCCCTCATCATACACTCAGCACAAGCTAAAATGTCCTACAAGCTTTCTTTTTCGTGTGTAAGTCCTGATCCCCTGGTCAAATTGTGAGATCTTTAAATGTAAAGATATGGTTCTTCTGATTCTTTGCATCTCCATTGCCAAGCAAAGTCTTTAATAACATATCCTCAATAAAATCATACCTACTCTCAGGTATGCAGCCACAAAACAAATGGTCAAACCAGACTGTGTCATCCCACTGTTTTAAACCCATCAATCGATTCACACAGTCTTTAAGAGAAATACCAACATCCTAACACTGACTGAACAATCAGCGGCATGCTGACTTCTGTCTCTCCAGCCTCAACTCTCCACACTTACTCTCAACTCTATAGTCACCATCTTCTGCCTTGAATGAGCCATTCTCTCTCTCATAGTGGAGACTTGGCAATGCTGGTCCCTCTGCCAGGACACTCGCCCCCCACCTTTCACCCAGGTATCTCAGAGTCATCCTTTGTGTCTCAGCTTAAATGTCAGTTCCTCACCCACGCCTACCTTGATTCCCCAGAGCACTTTATACTTCATGACTTTAAATCTCTGAGGTCTTATTTCTCTGTTCCACTCCTGCCTACACACTGAACTGATTTCATCCTTGCCACTTGCTTATCACTAGGCTGGCTTTTAAGATGTTGGCACAGTGTTGTGTCTCCCTTCCTCCCATGGTTCTTAACCCAAATGTCTTAGTCTTTCTTGCTCTGCCCCAGACAGCTGTTCTTGTTGCTGAGTCATCCTTGCCATCTTTCCTTCCTTCATTGCTCCTCTGACCCATGGGCCCAGTTGGAAAGAATTTACTTGAATTCTTTCCCAACTTGTGCTTTTGATTTCTTTTCTTTTTTTTTTTTTTTTTTTTGCGGTACACGGGCCTCTCACTGTTGTGGCCTCTCCCGTTGCGGAGCACAGGCTCCGGACGCGCAGGCTCAGCGGCCATGGCTCAGGGGCCCAGCCGCTCCACAGCATGTGGGATCTTCCCAGACCGGGGCACGAACCCGCGTCCCCTGCGTCGGCAGGCGGACTCTCAACCACTGCGCCACCAGGGAAGCCCTGTTTTCTTTTTTTTTAACCCATTTTGAGAACAAGTAGTGGTTCTCACGTTTGCACATATCCATGACAACTTGCTAAGAATAGGAACAAAGCAGTTTCCATATAACTTAGCTTGTTCAGTCTAAGAAATCATTCCGTCGTTAGTACATTCATCCTCTCCTCATTCTGCAAGGATTTACTGAGTACCTATGTGATAGTCACTAGGATAAGCATGAGGGAAACTATGAAGAACAAAAGGGAAAGGGCCTCTGCTTCTCTCAGGGGGCTCACAGTTAGCTGAAGAAGACAGACCCTGCCCATCACATCCTACAGTTACACACACACACATACACACCATTTAAGGAGATCACAGCATAATTTAATACAGTGGCCCAACCTAGACTGAAAGGTCAGAGAAAGTTTTCCTGAGGGAAGAGCAGTTACCTACAAGAAGCAAGAGAAGTGCAGTTGTCACTCCCACAGAATCTAGACCCAGACTCCTCTTCTTCTCATTAGCCATGTTGCCTTGTCAAGTTTTGGAACTTCTTTATGACTCAGTGTCCTCATGGGTAAAAATGAGCAGATATCACTACTTCACTCATTGGACTGTTACAACGATTAAGTAAATTAATATTTGCACAACACTTAAAGCAATGTCTGACCCGTAATAAGTGCTATGGGTCATTATCTTGTCATTACTTTGCAATTCTGTCCTTCCAAATTTCTTGGAGCTAAATTTCTCTTTCTTTTCTGAACTTATCCTGACAGAATATGGCAGCAATTTTTTAAATGGCCTTGTTTGGCAAATGATAAATTGGGGGACCTTGTATGTGTGTGGAGTGAAGGGGGCTAATTTTACTACTTGCCAACATTAAGATGAAGCATCCAACATCCTTAAACTAGTAACCCAGGCCCTCTATCATTTTGCATTTGGATAGCTCTTCAGCTTCATGTTCTACTGATCAGGTTTTCAATTGCTGTTTAACAAATCACCCCAACACTTAAAGGCTTGAAACAACACCCATTATAGTATATCTCATCATCATATGAAGTCAAGAATTCTGTTAGGAGTCAGCCAGGTGATTCTGGTATTGACTAGGGTCACTTGGTGGTATTCCACCAGTGGCTAGTCTGGTCTAGAGGGTCCAGGATGGGTTTACTCTTGTTCCTGGGGCCTTGTTGGAAGCAGCTGGAAGACTGGGCTCAGCTGAGCCCCTCAGCCTCTCCATGTAATCGCAGAGCCTCTTCAGAAGATTGTTTTAGACAGGTAATCAGACTTCTCACCTGGTGGCTATCTTCCTTCACCATGAGTATTACAAGATTCAGGAAGTGGAGCTGCCAGTCTTTTAAGACCTGGTCCAGAACCTGGTACTATGTCACTTCCACCATAGTCTATCCAAGTATTCAGAGAGACAGAGACTGCTGAACTGAAGGGAAGGGGACACCAACTCTACCTCTCAAAAGGAAGAGAACTGAAGACTGTGGCCACCTTTAATCCACCACACCTACCAAACTCAGCCTAGGGTAGTTTACTTAAACAATGCTGAATTCTTGTAATCTCTCATACCCCTTACTGTCCAATGCCTCAGTGCTTTTGTACATCCTGGTCTCCTGTCTGTGATGCCTCTACTACCTTTCTTCTTCCGGTTAACTTTACTCCTCTTTCAAATTCCAGTTCAGACATCTGCTCCCGCCCCACACACCCCTAAACAGCCTTTGATGGGATAGCATGTTGATTTTATGAAATGATCTTTTAGTCTGTTTCTCTCACCAGTATATCAGCTCTGTAGTGGGGAAAAGTACCACGTTTTATTTCATATTTGTGCTTCCAGAATCTAACACAATGCATGGCATACAAATGTATTTCATCTGATCTCAATGTCCACCATCACTTTTATTTTATTAAATATATACCAAGATTATTGTATGAAATAAACTTATTTTAATTCAAATGATCAAGGTACATCACCAGGAATATTCAGCTTCCAAACAATTTATTGCAAGTTAATCTAACTTGTGAAATTTCAGTTTTTATAATGATATGGAAAAAACTATTTTAAAATATTCAGTGATAGGCCTCATCTTATATATCTTCATTCAATTGCAATATGCATTTTATTTTCCTTTTGAGGCTTGAACTGGCATGGATAGATGGAAAAATAATTTTTTAAAGTTAGACATCACCTGGAAGTCAATAAAAATGATAGAGAAGCTGCCGTGATCCTGACAGAGAAACAGAATTATATATCATCTTTTAAGTGTAGAAAATTAATCTGTATCTGGCCATAGATGTATTTGATCACAATCCAAAAATTAAAGTACAAGTAAGCCCCAAGGAATTTTCCATTATTTCTAGGTGTAACAAGAAGAGTTTGCCAGCTTGCTCTACAGGCAAAATTCTTCAGCCAATCTCCTCTTATACTTTGCATCTTCTGTTTATTCTCAGTTCTCTCTCACTGAGAGTAAGAAATGTCTTCATGAATATATCTGGCAAAACAATGTGCTTACATGTACTGAGCATTACTATATTCTAGGCACCATGCTAAGTGTTTTACGTGAAATATCTCATTTAGTTTTACAATGACCTTGCAAATTTCCTGCTATTTATATTGAGAAAATTCAAGCTCAAAGAGAGTAAGTGACTTGTCCATGGTCACATAGTTTGTAAGTGGCAAACGCAATATCTCTCTAATTCCAAAGACCCTGCTTTGAATCTCTAAGCCTTACCTCCTAAAGGAATTGAATCATGACACTTAATCAAATCTACATGATTACACTATGGATATCGATACTTCCTCCCATTGCTGAGTTAAAGTCAGTGACTTGGATGGAATATTTTATTCTCCATTTTGCTTTTTCCATTTTCCTTGACCATATCTCACTCTGTCTCTCACTGTAAACATTTATGAATCTTTCACTTGTCATTTATTTGTTCATAAATATCCACTGATGTAGATATAAATTTCTATACCCAATTTTGGGTCTAAGTTTAATCAGGTACTCTTATCCCAAGTAAATAATTGTACAGGGATATTAAAAACAAACAAAACAAACCAAAAGGCTTGGCCTTTAATACTCCTTAAGATGCCATGGCAGGAACCACTAATCATTTACCATAATCTTCCCACAAAATTTGCGTTAATTGTATCATTCATTACTTCAGTCAGAAAACGTTTACTGAGCTCTTACAGTGTAAAAAAAACTGTTCTAGGTTTTGTGTATTCAGCAGTGAGTGAAATAAAATCTAAGGCTTTGCATACCTTATATTTTTTGGTGGTAAGACAGAAAGTAAATTAATACATAATATATCAAATGGTGATAAGTGTTATAGAAAAACCTAAAGCATTTTAAGATAATAAGGAGTGCTTGGAAGTGCAGGTGCATTTTATGTCACTGAGAGATGGTATCTGAGCAGAGACCTGAAGGAAGCAGGTGGCAGGTAGCTGAAAAAAAGAGTGTTCTGGAAAGAGGGAACAAAAATGCAAAGGGCCTGAGGCGGGTTCATGCTTCATGGGTCTGAAGAATAAGGAGGGGGGAAATGTGTCAATAGCTGGGGTGGACTGAGTGAAGGAAAGAAGACAAGAAATAACACCTAGTAGGTAGAGGTGTAAGGAACCCCACCTTCTAAGGCCTTGTGGACCTTGGCAGGACTTTGAGTTTTGCTTTGAGTGAGTGAGAAGAGCCATCAGAAGTTTCTAAAGAGGAGTCGTATGATTTGACTATACCATTTAAAGATCACTCTGGCTACTGTTTGAGAATAGACTGTAGCAGGCAGGAGCAGACACAAGGAGACTGGTTAGGAAATTATTCAATAATCCAGATGAGAGCTGAAGTCTTTGATTAAGGTGGTAACAGAGGAGGTGGTAAAAAGGGACTGGAATCTGGACATATTTGGAAGCAGAGTAAATAGGATTTGCTGATAGAATGTGGGATTTGAGACAAAGTAAGGATTTTATGATGATTCTGAGGTTTTACCTGAGCAACTTAAAGGCTGGCATTGCCATTTACTAAAACGAGGAAGACGACGGGAGATATTAATTTGGAGGATTGGGTTGGGATCAGTGTTTGATATTGGACATGTGTTTTTTAGACAGATGTGGCCTCAACAGATTTCTGAACAGAGACTCCAGCACGTCTTTGACAATGAACTGGATTCAGTCGCAAAGTAGGAAACTATTTACTATTTCTGCAGCTGGGCATCCTTATAAGGGACAGGATTTTGTTTTCCACATGGGTAAAGTAACCGTGAACGTGTCTTTATTTCAAGGTTTTACATCAAGCAGATGATGTGGTGCCCTGCCCACATCCCCCACGATCTCTTTTACTGGTTTGGTGTGCCCACATGTTCAACCTTCTCCAGCAAGTTTTTCTTGGAAGGCTACAGCTGCCTTCTCACTCCAAGGGGTTGGGGATTATACTGTACCTCACCTCCCCACCTCCAGGCTGGCCAGTAGCCAATGAGTAGTAGTGTGGGGGCAACTTTGCCTCCAGGTGAAATAAACTGAGGTATCATCTACATCTGAGAACTCTCATTAGGTTCAACTTTCTCTCCCTTTCTTGCATGCTCCCTCTACTCCACTGTAGGCTTCCCCTGAGAACACTCACTGAATAAGTCACTTACACTTCCCAGCAAACAAAAGTTCAGGACCAGATGGATTCACTGGTGAGTTCTACCAAACATTTAAAGAAGAATTAATAACAATCCTCCTCAAACTTCTCCAAAAAAATAGAAGAGAAGGGAACACTTCCAAACAAATTTTGCAAGGCCAGTATTACCCTGATACCAAAACCAAAAAAGGACACCACAAAAAAGAAAATTACAGATCAGTATTCCTGATGAATGTAGATGCAAATATCTTCAGGAAAATATAAGCAAACAAAATCAGACAATACATTAAAAGGATCATACACCATGACCGGGTAAGAGCTATTCCAGGGGTGCAAAGATGGTTCAACATCCACAAATCAATGACTGTGATACGCCACATTAATAACATGAAGGATAAAAATGATATGGTCATCTCAATAGATGCAGAAAAAGCATCTGATGAAATTCAACATTCATTCATGTTAAAAAAAAACTCTCAACAAAGTGAGTATAGAAGGAACATATCTCAACATGATTAAGCTCATATATGACAAGCCCACAGCTAACACCATACTCAGTGGTGAAAAGCTTTAAGCTTTCCTCTAAGATTAGGAATAAGCCAAGAATGCCTACTCTCATAACTTTTATTTGACATAGTATTAAAAGTCCTCACCAGACCAACTAATTAGACAAGAAAAAGAAATAAAAGGTATCCAAATCAGAAAAGAAAAACAAACTGTCTCTATTTGTAGGTGACACATTATACATAGAAAACACTAAAGACTCCACCAAACTGTTAGAACTAATAAAAAAAAAATCCAGTAAAGTTGCAGGATACAAAATCAATATACAAAAATCAGTTGTGTTTCTAAACACTATTAACAAACTATCAGAACGAGAAACTAAGAAAACCATCTCATTTACAATTGTATCAAAAAGAATAAAATATATAGGAATAAATTTAATCAAGGAGGTGAAAGACCAGTACATTGAAAACTATAAAACACTGATGAGAGAAATTAAACAAGACACAAATGAATGGAAAGATATTCAATGTTCATTAACTGGAAGAAATATATTGTTAAAATGTCCAGAGTACCCAAAGCAATCTACAGATTTATGCAATTCCTATCAAAATTCCAATGGCATTTTTCACAGAAATAGAACAATTCTAAAATGTGTGTAGAATCACAAAGGACCCTAAATAGACAAAGAGATCTTGAGAAAAAAACAACAAAAATGGAAGCATCACACTTCTTGATTTCAAACTATAGTACAAAGCTATAGTAATCAAAACAGTATTGGTATAAAACACACACAAAGACCAATGAAACAAAATAGAGAGCACAGAAACAACACCAGACATATATGGTTAATTAATTTATGACCAAGGAGCCAAGAATACACAATGAGCAAAAGACAGTCTCTTCAATAAATGGTGTTGGTAAAACTGTACAGCCATATGCAAAAGAATTAAACTGGACCACCATCTTACACCATACATAAAAATCAAGTCAAAATAGATTAAAGACTTGAACCACAAAACTCCTAGAAGAAAACAAACACTGTGAGCTCCTTGACATCAGTCTTCCTGCACTTTTTGGATTTCACACCAAAAGCAAAGGCAAAAAAAGCAAAAATAAACAAATGGCAGTACATCAAACTAAACAGGTTCTGCACATCAAAGGAAACCATCAATAGAATGAAAAGGCAACATACTGAATGGGAGAAGATATTTGCAAGTCATATATTTAAAAAGGGGCTAGTATCCAAAATATATAAAATAACTCATTAGCATAAAAACAAACATTCCAATTTGAAAATGGGCAGAGGATCTGAATAGACATTTTTTCAAAGAAGACATACAGATGGCAAACAGGCACATGATAAAATGCTCAAGCTTACTAATCATCAGGGAAATGCAAATCAAAACCACAGTGAAATACCACCTCCCACCTCTTAGAATGGCTGTTATCAAAAAGACAAGAAATAACAAGTGTTAGTGAGGATGTGGAGAAGGGAACCCTTGTGCATTGTTGGTGGGAATGTAAACTGGTGCAGCCACAACAGAATACAGTATGGAGATTTCTCAAAAAAATTAAACATAAAACCACCACAGGATCCTGCAATTCCACTTCTGGGTATTTACCCAAAGGAAACGAGGACACTACGTTGAAAAGATATCCGCGCCCCCATGTTCACTGCAGCATTATTTACAATAGCCAAGACATGAAAACCACCTAAGTGTTAACTGAGAAATAAATGAATAAAGATGTCATATGTGTGTGTGTGTGTGTGTGTGTGTGTGTGTGTGTGTGTGTGTGTGTATATACACACACACATATATATATAATGGAATATTATTCAGCCATAAAAAATAAGGAAATCCTGCTATTTGTGACAACATGGATAGCCCTTGAGGGTACTATGGAAAGCAAAAAAAGCCAGACTGAGAAAGACATATACTGTATCATATCACTGATATGTAGGGTCTACGAATCAAAACGAAACGAAAATTAAGAATTACCCTGGGGTTTCCCTGGTGGCGCAGTGGCTGAGAGTCCACCTGCCGATGCAGGGGACGCGGGTTCGTGCCCCGGTCCGGGAAGATCTCACATGCCGCGGAGCGGCTGCGCCCGTGAGCCATGGCCGCTGAGCCTGCACGTCCGTAACCTGTGTTCTGCAATGGGAGAGGCCACAACAGTGAGAGGCCCGCATACTGCAAAAAAGAAAAAAAAAAAAAAAAAAAAGAATTACCCTGAATTCATAGGAACAGAGAACAGATTGGTGGTTGCCAGAGGTGGGGAGCGTGAAGCTGGAAAAATGGGTGAAGGTGGTCAAAAGGCACAAACTCTCAATTATAAAATAAATAAGTCCTAGGGATGTAATAGTCAGCATGGTAACTATAGTTAATAACACTATATTGTATATTTTCAAGTTGCTAAGAAGTAGGTCTTAAAATTCATCACAAGAAAACAATTTTTGTAACTATGTATGGTGATGGATGTTAACTAGGCTGAAGGTGGTGACTGTTTTGCATATATACATGCATTGAATTATTATATTGTATACCTGAAACTAATATTATTTTTTAAAAAAACTTATATATCCCCTCCTCAGGCTCCACTTGTAGGCTCCACTCGGGTTCTGTCTAGGTACCCAACCCAAGACCACATGGATGAGGGTCATACCTCCATTTAGATTATTCCTTTTCAAACTAGGGAGAAGTGAAGTTGATGCTCTATTTCTACGGTGTTTCTGTTCTAATTCATGAATGGATTTCACTCAACAAATCTCTTTGATAAGGTAATATGTGCAGAGCCCTCGGTATCACTGAATTTAGGGGTGATAGATACCATTTACAATTTCAATAGTACCCGATTTAAATAACAATTTCATGAGTAGTACAAGTGCTGTATCATTTAATTTACAGACACATGATTCAAGCACTACACAGTATGATGCTGAATCCTAACCCACACTCTTGGAATCCTACCAGGGCTATATTTCCATCAAAGCAAAAGTAGTGTCCTACAAGCAGGAAACATATTAACTGGAAGTAGGGGTGGAGGAGGGAAGGGGTTAGGGGCAAACACCTAAGTCTAAATCCCTTCTGAACACAAGTCCTGGGACTCTGGGAAAATTTTTCTCTTTATGAGCTTAAATTTCTTAATATGTAAAAGAAAAGTAAAACAATGACTTTACTAAGAAGCTTTGAACGCTAAATACGAAACATTCCTAATAATGCCTGTCTCAGTGTCATAATAAATGTCTTAATAATGTCATTAGCCAAAAGGGAATATAGGTCTGGCCCATCTCCAAAGTATATCAATGAGAAAAACAATGAAAGGAAATTTCAATATATTCTTGGTCAGAATAAGCAGCCAATATCTTCCAGACCCTCAAAACATGTTAGTCATACTCCCAATCACCCAACTCAAGACTCTGTAGTACATTTTGACCCCTGGGAAATTATCAAGTCTTCTGGAAACTTCTCTTAGCTCTTGTTCCTGCCCCTTCTAGGCTTAGCTCAGATGTTGAACATCTCATGCCTGGAATACTGTAGCAACCAGGCTGATTTTTCTAAAATATCACTTTATTCATATTATTCCTTTGATCTAAAATGTTTCTATGGTATTTATTCTATGAGCTTTGAAGACTCAGAGTTTTTAGCCTAGCATTCAAGGTTCTTGACAATCTGATAACAATCTACTTTTCCAGCCTCATCTCCTACTAGCCCTTGATACTAACCCATGTCAGGCCATCTGGTCTTCTCACTATCCCTATACCTGCTCTGAACTTTCCCACTCTTGTCTTGCCTTGTGATGAACAGAATGTCCCCTCCCCATTGCCACTTCTCCAAAGCTTATCCATGCTCCAGGTCCCAACATAAACGTCACCTCATCCACAACACTTTCCTTTCTGACAGAAAAGATACTTCCTCTTCTGTATGCAATTCACTATAAAATAACAAAAATTTGAGTCTATGGTCATGGTTATTTCTGTCTATGACTATTGTACTTTCTTGAATTTATTATCTGTAAGGACAAAACATATGTCTCTTGCATACTTGTATCCATTAGAGTACCTATCACATTGTTAAGATGCATACAGGGTGGTTGATTAATATTTGTCAAATAACTGCATACATGTAATATCTTAGCTTTTATTCTTCAGTAGCTTTAATCTATCAGTATCCACATAGGCAGAGAAATCTGATTTAAAATTTTTAAACTCGAGCCACTCTATATATGAAATATGGATTTTGATTTTTTAACTTGGTTACTTACTGGTACAGTTTATGTATATATAGTGGGAAATACGTATTCAACAAACATTTGTTAAATGAATAAATAAGTAATCAACTGTGAATTAAGGTATATCTGCTTCATAGATACATAAAGGTTAAATGTTATGCCATTCCTCTCCAAAGTAGTACCTAATTCTCCTTAGTTCTAGTCTATCTTTTTAATGTAAAAATAAAGCTTTATAGTGGAAAAAAATAATTGAAACAGCGGAGTATTATAATCTTAAAATCTGTTGACTAATAGCAAGAGGAAACTCTTTAAATGCATGCTTATGGAATCTCAGACTTTTAAGTGTTATCATGAAAGTCAGAAAACTTAGATGGATAAGAAATTTAGGTTGAATTCAGAGCTTGTTCTTTCTTTGAAACATTTTGTTCTCAATAATAAACCTTCAGAGCCAGTTTTATCCTTCAGTTCCAAATTTTCAATGTGACTAAGAACAGACTGTAACATGATGTTGCCGCAGACCCCACTGTCTTCTAAGCTGGCCACTCTCATTAGTGTGAGTGCGCATGTTGATAAGACCTAGGGGGCATTTATGAGACACCAAAGAACTCTACATGACATTCCCCCAGTCAAGATTTTACTCAGACATTTTGGGTCTCTCTCTACTGTTATTTCCTCTTTTTCTGTAGCATTTAGTTGCACTTGACCCTATGTTTTAGAAAGTACACACAAGTCGGTATTCCAGACATCCCAGGGACTTGAAGAGCTGATCTAATGCCTGTGTTGCAAGATGAAAAACACAAGACTTTTGTTGAACCTATAAAAAGGATGACATTTTGCCTGGCCCTGAGCTGTTCTGTTCAAAATTGAGGCTTTTGCAGCTTGAGGCTCTTTGATTTGTGAGCTAGAGAGTATCATATCTTGGCCATTACTGAATCATAAAAGTTCTCTGCCTCTTCCCAGCTCATTTTATTTAAAAGGAAAAAGAGAAACCCTTTATCTCACAAAATGTGTTTTCTTTCTATTTTCCTTCATTTTTCACGTTGCTGGGATGGATTCTGTAAGGGTTCAGTGGAAACATATGTAAAATGGTCATTTGCAAAGACCATTGAGCTGATGCCAAGGATGATGATGTGGATGGTTAGACTGGAGCAGGCGTCATAAATGAGAATAGAGCACTTGGCAGCATTTTCTTTGTCATGCCTCCTTGTTAGATACCAGAAACTTGTATACATGATGTATTTTCATGCAAAATGGTAATATAGAGCCACATAACACATCCAGGACAGGGTGGCTTAATCACAAATATTGACTGGTTCAGGAGGGATTGAGCTGAGCATGAAGGAGGCTTCATTAGGAATTCCTGTGCATTATACATGCCTTGGAAAAGAGAAAGACACATGGAATGTTTCTTAACATTTGAAGTCGTAAATTTCCCAGCTGAACTGTATCATTTTTTACTTATTGTTTTAAATATCTTTATTGGAGTATAACTGATTTACAACGGTGTGTTAGTTTCTGCTTTATAACAAAGTGAATCAGCTATACATATACATATATCCCCATATCTCCTCCCTTTTTTTTTTTTACATCTTTATTGGAGTATAATTGCTTTACAATGGTGTGTTAGTTTCTGCTTTATAACAAAGTGAATCAGTTATACATATACATATGTTCCCATATCTCTTCCCTCTTGCCTCTCCCTCCCTCCCACCCTCCCTATCCCACCCCTCTAGGTGGTCACAAAGCACCAATCTGATCTCCCTGTGCTATGCGGCTGCTTCCCACTAGCTATCTATCTTATGTTTGGTAGTGTATATATGTCCATACCACTCTCTCACTTTGTCACAGCTTCCCCTTCCCCTTCCCCATATCCTCAAGTCCATTCTCTAGTAGGTCTCTGTCTCTATTCCTGTCTTACCCCTAGGTTCTTCATGACATTTATTTTTATTTCTTAAATTCCATAAACATGTGTTACCATACGGTATTTGTCTTTCTCTTTCTGACTTACTTCACTCTGTATGACAGACTCTAGGTCCATCCACCTCATTACAAATAGCTCAATTTCATTTCTTTTCAAGGCTGAGTAATATTCCATTGTATATATGTGCCACATCTTCTTTATCCATTCATCCGATGATCGACACTTAGGTCATTTCCATCTCCTGGCTATTGTAAATAGAGCTGCAATGAACATTTTGGTACATGACTCTTTTTGAATTTTGGTTTTCTCAGGGTATATGCCCAGTAGTGGGATTGCTGGGTCATATGGTAGTTCTATTTGTAGTTTTTTTTTTTTTTTTTTGTGGTACGTGGGCCTCTCACTCTTGTGGCCTCTCCTGTTGTGGAGCACAGTCTCTGGACACGGAGGCTCAGCGGCCATGGCTCACAGGCCTAGCCGCTCTGTGGCATCCTCCTGGACTGGGGCACGAACCTGTGTCCCCTACATCAGCAAATGGACTCTCAACCACTGCACCCCCAGGGAAGCCCCTATTTGTAGTTTTTTAAGGAACCTCCATACTATTCTCCATAGTGGCTGTACCAATTCACATTCCCACCAGCAGTGCAGGAGTGTTCCCTTTTCTCCACACCCTCTCCAGCATTTACTGTTTGTAGATTTTTTGATCATGGCCATTCTGACTGGTGTGAGATGATATCTCATTGTAGTTTTGATTTGCGTTTCTCTAATGATTAATGATGTTGAGCATTCTTTCATGTGTTTGTTGGCAGTCTGTATATCTTCTTTGGAGAAATGTCTATTTAGGTCTTCTGCCCATTTTTGGATTGGGTTGTTTGTTTTTTTGTTATTGAGCTGCATGAGCTGCTTGTAAATTTTGGAGATTAATCCTTTGTCAGTTGCTTCATTTGCAAATATTTTCTTCCATTCTGAGGGTTGTCTTTTGGTCTTGTTTATGGTTTCCTTTGCTGTGCAAAAGCTTTGAAGTTTCATTAGGTCTCATTTGTTTATTTTTGTTTTTATTTCCATTTCTCTAGGAGGTGGGTCAAAAAGGATCTTGCTGTGATTTATGTAGCAGTGTGTTCTATGTTTTCCTCAAAGAGTTTTATAGTGTCTGGCTTTACATTTAGGTCTTTAATCCATTTTGAGTTTATTTTTGTGTATGGTGTTAGGGAGTGTTCTAATTTCATTCTTTTACATGTAGCTGTCCAGTTTTCCCAGCACCACTTATTGAAGAGGCTGTCTTTTTGCCATTGTATATTCTAGCCTCCTTTATCAAAGATAAGGTGACCATACGTGCATGGGTTTATCTCTGGGCTTTCTATCCTGTTCCATTCATTTATATTTTGTTTTGTGCCAGTACCTTACTGTCTTGATTACTATAGCTTTGTAGTATAGTCTGAAGTCAGGGAGCCTGATTCCTCCAGCTCTGTTTTGTTTCTCAAGATTGCTTTGGCTATTCGGGGTCTTTTGTGTTTCCATACAAATTGTGAATTTTTTTGTTCTAGCTCTGTGAAAAGTGCCATTGGTAGTTTGATAGGGATTGCATTGAATCTGTAGATTGCTTTGGGTAGTAGAGTCATTTTCACAATGTTGATTCTTCCAATCCAGTAACATGGTATATCTCTCCATTTGTTTGTATCATCTTTAATTTCTCCCATCAGTGTCTTATAGTTCTCTGCATACAGGTCTTTTGTCTCCTTAGGTAGGTTTATTCTTAGGTACTTTATTCTTTTTGTTGCAATGCTGAATGGGAGTGTCTCCTTAATTTCTCTTTCAGATTTTTCATCATTAATGATGAAAAATAGGAATGCAAGAGATTTCTGTGCATTAATTTTGTATCCTGCTACTTTACCAAATTCATTGATTAGCTGTAGTAGTTTTCTGGTGGCATATTTAGGATTCTCTATGTATGGTATCATGTCAGCTGTACACAGTGGCAGCCCTACTTATTCTTTTCCGATTTGTATTCCTTTTATTTCTTTTTCTTCTCTGATTTCTGTGGCTAAAACTTCCAAAACTATGTTGAATAAGAGTGGAGAAAGTGGACAATGTTGTCTTCTTCCTTATCTTAGAGGAAACGGTCTCAGTTTTTCACCACTGAGAACGACGTTGGCTGTGTGTTTGTCATATATGGCCTTTATTATGTTGAGGGAAGTTCCCTCTATGCCTACTTTCTAGAGGGTTTTTAATCATAAATTGGTGTTGAATTTTGTCGAAAGCTTTTTCTGCATCTATTGATATGATCATATGGTTTTTCCCCTTCAATTTGTTAATATGGTGTATCACATTGATTTGCGTTTATTGAAGAATCCTTGCATTCCTGGGATAAACCCCACTTGATCATGGTGTATGATCCTTTAATGTGCTGTTGGATTCTGTTTGCTAGTATTTTGTTGAGGATTTTTGCATCTATGTTCATCACTGATATTGGCTGTAGTTTTCTTTCTCTGTGATATCTTTGTCTGGTTTTGGTATTAGGGTGATGGTGGACTTATAGAATGAGTTTGGGAGTGTTCCTCCCTCTGCTATATTTTGGAAGAGTTTGAGAAGGACAGGGGTTAGCTCTTCTCTAAATGTTTGATAAAATTCTCCTGTGAAGCCATCTGGTCCTGGGCTTTAGTTTGTTGGAAGATTTTTAATCACAGTTTCAATTTCAGTGCTTGTGATTGGCCTATTTATATCTTCTATTTTCCTGGTTCAGTCTTGGAAGGTTCTGCTTTTCTAGAATTTGTCCATTTCTTCCAGGTTGTCCATTTTATCATCATAGAGTTGCTTGTAGTAATCTCTCATGACCCTTTGTATTTCTGCAGTGTCAGTTGTTACTTCTCCTTTTTCATTTCTAATTCTGTTGATTTGAGTGTTTCCTTTTTTCCTTGATGAGTCTGGCTAATGGTTTATCAATTTTGCTCATCTTGTCAAAGAACAAGCTTTTAGTTTTATTGATCTTTGGTATTGTTTCCCTCATTTCTTTTTCATTTATTTCTGATCTGATCTTTATGACTTCCTTCCTTCTGCTAACTTTGGGGTTTTTTTGTTCTTCTTTCTCTAATTGCTTTAGGTATAAGGTTAGGTTGTTTATTTGAGATGTTTCTTTTTTCTTGAGGTAGGATTGTATTGCTATAAACTTCCCTCTTAAAACTGTTTTTGTTGCATCCCATAGGTTTGGGTCATCATGTTTTCATTGTCTTTTGTTTCTAGCTATTTTTTGATTTCCTCTTTGATTTCTTCAGTGATCTCTTGGTTATTTCGTAGTGTATTGTTTAACCTCCATGTGTTTGTATTTTTTACAGATTTTTTCCTGTAATTGATATCTAGTCTCATAGCATAGCAGTCAGAAAAGAAACTCGATACAATTTCAATTTTCTTAAATTTACCAAGGCTTGATTTGTGACCCAAGATATGATCTATCCTGAAGAATGTTCCATGAGCACTTGAGAAGTGTATTCTGCTGCTTTTGGATGGAACGTCCTATAAATATCAATTAAGTCCACCTTGTTTAATGTACTACTTAAAGCTTGTGTTTCCTTATTTATTTTCATTTTGGATAATCTTTCCATTGGTGAAAATGGGGTCTTAAAGTCCCCTATTATGATTGTGTTACTGCGATTTCCCCTTTTATGGCTGTTAGCATTTGCCATATGTATTGAGGTGCTCCTATGTTGGATGCATAAATATTTACAATTGTTATATCTTCTTCTTGGATTGATCCCTTGATCATTATGTAGTGCCCTTCTTTGTCTCTTATAATAGGCTCTATTTTAAAGTGTATTTTGCCTGATATGAGAATTGCTACTCCAGCTTTCTCTTCATTTCCATTTGCATGGAATATCTTTTTTCATTTCCTCACTTTCAGTCTGTTTGTGTTCCTAGGTCTGAAGTGGGTCTCTTGTAGAAAGAATATATCTACATTGTTTGAATCCATTCAGACAGTCTATGTCTTTTGGTTGGAGCATTTAATCCATTTACATTTAAGGCAGTTATTGATATGTAAGTTCCTATTAGCATTTTCTTAACTGTTTTGGGTTTGTTATTGCAGGTCTTTTCCTTCTCTTGTGCTTTCTGCCTAGAGAAGTTTCTTTAGCATTTGTGGTAAAGCTGCTTTGGTGGTGCTGAATTGTCTTAACTTTTTCTTGTCTGTAAAGCTTTTAATTTCTCCATTGAATCTGAATGAGATCCTTGCTGGGTAAAGTAATCTTGGTTGTATGTTTTTCCCATTCATCACTTTAAATGTGTCCTGCCACTCCCTTCTAGCTTGCAGTTTCTGCTGAAAGATCAGCTGTTAACCTTATGGGGATTCCTTTGTATGTTATTTGTTGTTTTTCCCTTGTTGCTTTTAATATTTTTTCTTTGTATTTAATTTTTGATAGTTTGATTAATATGTGTCTTGGCATGTTTCTCCTTGGATTTATCCTGTATGGGACTCTCTGTGCTTCCTGGACTTGACTATTTCCTTTCCCATATTAGGGATGTTTTCAACTATAATCTCTTCAAAAATTTTCTCAGTCCCTTTCTTTTTCTCTTCTTCCTCTGGGACTCCTATAATTCAAATGTTGGTGCGTTTAATGTTGTCCCAGAGGTGTCTGAGACTGTTCTCAATTCTTTTCCTTCTTTTTTCTGCTCTGCTCTGTGGTAGTTATTTCCACTATTTTATCTTCCAGGTCACTTATCTGTTCTTCTTCTTCAGTTATTCTGCTATTGATGCCTTCTAGAGAATTTTTAATTTCATTTATTGTGTTGTTCATCATTGTTTGTTTGCTCTTTAGTTCTTCTAGCTCCTTGTTAAACGTTTCTTGTATTTTCTCCATTCTATTTCCAAGATTTTGGATCATCTTTACTATCATTACTCTGAATTCTTTCATCTTCACTACCATTGCCCTGAATTCTTTTTCAGGTAGACTGCCTATTTCCTTTTTATTTGTTTCCTTCTTATTTGTTTGGTCTGGTGGATTTTTACCTTGCTGCTTCATCTGCTGTGTATTTCTCTGTCTTCCCATCTTGCTTAACTTACTGTGTTTGGGGTCTCCTTTTCGCAGGCTGCAGGTTCGTAGTTCCCGTTGTTTTTGGTGTGGCCCCCAGTGGCTAAGGTTGGTTCAGTGGGTTGTGTAGGCTTCCTGATGGAGCAGACTGGTGCCTGTGTTCTGGTGGATGAGGCTGGATCTTGTCTTTCTGGTCAGCAGGACCACTTCTGGTGTTATGTTTTGGGGTATCTGTGACCTTGCTATGATTTGGGGCAGCCTCTCTGCCAATGGGTGGGGTTGTGTTCCTGTCTTGCTAGTTTTTTGGCATAGGTTGTCCAGCACTGTAGCTTGCTGGTCATTGAGTGGAACTGGGTCTTAGCATTGAGATGGAGATCTCTGGGAGTGATTTCGCCATTTGATATTATTTGGAGCCGGGAGGTCTCTGGTGAACCAATGTCCTGAACTCGGCTCTCCCAACTCAAAGGCACAGTTGTGACACCTGGCCAGAGCATCAAGACCATGTCAGCCACGTGGCTCAGAAGAAAATGGAGAAAAAAAGAAAGAAAAAAAAAATAAAGTTTTTAAAATAAAAAAAAATAAAAATTATTAAAAATAAAAATTAAACAGTAATTTAAAAAAAGGGAAAAAAAAAGGAAGAAAGCAAGAAGAGTGCCACCAAACCAAAAAAAAAGTCCATCAATGATAACAAGCACTAAAAACTATACTAAGAAAAAAATAAAATGGGACAGACTGAATCCTAGGGCAAATGGTAAAAGCAAAGCTATACTGACAAAATCACACAAAGAAGCATACATATACACACTCACAAAAAGAGAAAAAGAAAAAAAAATATATATATATATACATTAAAAAAAAAGGAAGAGAGCAACCAAATCAATAAATAAATCTACCAATGATAATAAACTCTAAATACTAAACTAAGATAATCATAAGACCAGAAACAAATTAGATGCAGAAAGCAAACCCCAAGTCCGCAGTTGCTCCCAAAGTCCACCACCTCAATTTGGGATGATTCGTTGTCTATTCAGGTATTCCAGAGATGCAGGGTTCGTCAAGTGATTGTGGAGATTTAATCCGTTCCTCCTTAGGCTGCTGGGAGAGATTTCCCTTTCTCTTCTTTGTTTGCACAGCTCCTGGGGTTCAACCTTGGGTTTGGCCCTGCCTCTGCGTGTAGGTCGCCTGAGGGCATCTGTTCTTCGCTCAGACAGGACGAGGTTAAAGGAGCAGCTGATTAGGGGGCTCTGGCTCACTCAGGCCGGGGGGAGGGAGGGGTACGGATGTGGGGCGAGCCTGTGCGACAGAGGCCAGCGTACCATTGCACCAGCCTAAGGCGTACCATGTGTTCTCTGGGGGAAGTTGTTCCTGGATCACGGGACCCTGGCAGTGTTGGGCTGCACAGGCTCCCAGAAGGGGAGGTGTGGAGAGTGACCTGTGCTTGCACACAGGCTCCTTGGTGGCGGCAGCAGCAGCCTTAGCATCTCATGCCCATCTCTGGGGCCGCGTTCACAGCCGCGGCTCGCGCCCGTCTCTGGAGCTCGTTTAGGTGGTGCTCTGAATCCCCTCTCCTCGCGCACCCTGAATCAGTGGTCTCTTGCCTTTTCGGCAGCTGCAGACTTTTCCTGGACTCCCTCCCACTAGCCCCCTTCAGGCTGTGTTCAGGCCACCAACCCCAGTCCTCTCCCTGGGATCCAACCGAAGCCCCAGCCTCAGCTCCCAGCCCCCGCCCGCCCTGGCGGGTGAGCAGACAAGCCTCTCGGGCTGGTAAGTGCTGATCGGCACCAATTCTCTGTGAGGGAATCTCTCTGCTTTGCCCTCCGCACCCCTGTTGCTGCGTTCTCCTCCGCGGCTCTGAAACTTATCCCCCCCCACCCCACCCCCCCATCTCGGCCAGCAAGGGTCTTCCTATTGTGTGGAAACTTTTCCTCCTTCACAGCTCCCTCCCAGAGGTGCAGGTCCCACCCCTATTCTTTTGTCTCTGTGTTTTCTTTTTTCTTTCTCCCTACCCAGGTATGTGGGGAGTTTCTTTCCTTTTGAGAAGTCTGAGGTCTTCTGCCAGCGTTCAGTAGGTGTCCTGTATGAGTCGTTCCACATGTACATGTATTTCTGATGTATCTGTGGGGAGGAAGGTGATCTCCACATCTTTCTCCTCCACCATCTTGAAGGTCTCTCTGTATCACCTTTTAATTTAACCCTTCTCCATAGCTTAATTACCCCTTTATTCAACAAACATGTGATCAGTGCATTTTATATATCAGTCACTATCCTAGCTGCTGCAAATCAATAGCCCAGTCATCCCCCTTCTTCAAGAAGCTCTCAGTTTATTTATAAATCTATTATTACATCAAAGTGATAAACACTATTTAAAATCTTATAGTAGGCATATTTCCATTTTTTTCTCCAGGTAATAGTACAACATCATTTCGTACGAGGACATCAGTGTTCCATCAAAGAAAATAAGAAAAAAAAATACAAGTGTGTCAAAAAGTTAATATTTTAAAACACTATTTTTGTAGATTTTGTTATATTTGTTGCATTTATAAGCATTTTAAGACTCTCTAATTTACTGTGATAAGTTTTCTCATTCTGAATATTTACTTCTATACATAATTTTGTGTTCTTGTTCTTAAAGAGGTTTTTCAAAAACTGTAGCAGCTTGAGACCCCACAGAGCCTTTATCCAGCCTTGCTACAAGGCTGTACCTAAGATGATGTACAGAAAGTCACAACACTGTACGTGGCACAGAGGAGAGGGTTAATATGTGGCTGCTATTATTATGACAATAGTTCTCTACTGGTTCTCTCATTGTCATTCTCTCTAGCCCTGGAAAGGTATTTTCCTGCAGAGGCAGGGAAAAATCCTAAAATCCATGGCTGTCCTCATCAGTTCTAAGAACTGATTCAATGAATAACAAAACCCAATTGTTTTCAGGAATGCCCTATTAAAATTAGTTTTCTATTTCATTTTGTCCAAAATTTACTGGCCCTCCTTTAAGAAAATAAGTCTGGAAATTCTGAGGCCATTTATAAATTGAAAGCATAGCCATATTTAGAGACGGAAACATAATATTCTGTATACATTTTGACTGCTCCTGTCTCTATTTTGAAATACACGTTGGGACAGTGGAGACAAATGAATGTGAAATGAACAGTTTTTCAGATTGGTGGAAAAAACACACAGGTGTTTAATGTCCTCTGTAACAAGATGTCCTTGATAGGAATTTCTCTTTTTTCACTCCTGAGGACACTGGAGAACATATTAAGGGTCTCTCGGTGCTTGAAAAGAAAAATACAGCCATCCTTTTCACTGGCTTCAAATAGTCTAAATAGGGTGAACAAACCCACTGCAGCTGAGTCAGAGAGAAGATAGCCATCTGGTAGTGATAAGCAGCCCTGGGTAGCTTTGAAACTGAGCCAGCCTGGAGATTGAGCACAAACTTCAAGGAAGGACTTTTGACTTCAAGTTAATCACTTGGTGCTGGTTGATAAGGGAAAATGAACAAGTAGTGAGCAAAGGCACTGGCCTCCCTTGGAAGCATTTATTTCTTTTTAAGTGTGCTTTAGAATTGCCCACCTGTCATGATGTTATCATTCGGGTTAATGGTAATCTGGCCTTATATTTTTATAACTGTGTGAGAAATTTGGGCTCAATGCATTTGGGAAGAGTCTACAGAAGTGAAGCAGTAGAGTATAAGAGTGTTGTAGTGAAAAATGCCAGCTCCAGAGCTGGACTGGCTGCATTCCAGTCCTGACTAATTAGCTGCATGACCTTAGACAAGCTCCTGAACCTCCGTAAGACTCTGTTTTCTGAGCTGAAGAAATTAAATTAATGATAGTATCTACCTCATCAGACTGCTCTGAGGATTAAATGAGATGATCTCTATAACGATATTCGCCTAGCAGACAGTCAGGACTCCATAAAAACTAATGCCGTATTAAACTCAAAATCACCCATTTCTGGTCCCCTTATAGTATACTGATCTCAGCTTCAAGAGATGTTTCTATTTTTAGGGGTTTCTAGCAGCAGTTAATAGGAACACTGACAACCGTTCCCTGTTAAGAATGCGATTTACCTAAGAAAAATCCAAACATTCCCTGCAGATTGACAACCCCTGGACCCGCCCCAAAAAATTCAACTCTGGTTTTGTTGCTGGGGAGCTGGCCAGAGGCAACTGACACACCTCATCAAAAATCAGTTCAGGTTCTACCTCAAAAACAGAGATATCCAAGCAATTGGACCTACTACGTTAATCCCCAGTCGGAATAGGAATAATAAATTGTCAGGTTCTTAGGTGGCAAGTCAGGTTCTTAACCGGCAGCTTTTAGTTATGTTTTCTCCGAGGTGCAATAAAGAAAGGTGCAGATGGTGGCAGCAAAAGGCATGCAAAGATGATGGGTGGTTTTCTTAGAGCCCCATCACAATGTCAAGGCATCTGGGGAATGATGGAGTTAGATACCAAGGTTAATAGCTTGACTATGGCACGGTATGTAAGGTCGTATGGTATTTTGTTGGTTGAAGAGAAACAATCTGGAAATAGCTGGGGTTTTGACACACATTCTCTCAGAGGAAAGGAGCCAGAAGATGTTCACCAAGTCACTCTGAACACTGAGTTGGTGAATGTTGAACCGTTGTTCCTAGGGGAAATGCAGGGTTAGGTTCTTGCCAGCCTTTGGTCACATTTTTATAAAATGATAAATACATACCTTTGTCTCATGTGTGTTTCTGATTATAGACACCTTATTCACTATATACTGTTGTTTCCTGCATCTCATCCCTGAACAAAGCTTGGTAAACACACATATCTTCTCCATTAGGCACGTTTCAGCCTTCTTGCACTTAGGAACACTAGAGAGCACTTCAGCACTACACTCTGAGACCATTTTAAGTAGCAAAACCACCAAGAAAAAACACAGAAATGCAGAAACACAGCACCAAATAGATGGCCAAAAGGAAGCTGCTTAGAGTATTAGTGTTGAAACAACAAGGCAGTGCATCATCCCTTTCAACCTCATCTGGTAAGGTGTGAGTGACTCAAATTTTCACCGCTCTGAGCTAGTCCATGAATGACCATGGAAGCACCACCAGTATTGACCTTGGGGTTACAAATAAATTTTAACTTGTAAGTAAATTTGCAAATATGAAATCTAGGAATAACAAGAATCAACTGTCTGGAGGAAATAGTATCTGGAGGAAATACTAAGTATTTCAGTACCATCCCAACTTTATAATAAAAGATCTTTCTTTAAATGGTATACCAATGCTTTGTTTTCAAAATATCCAGTATCGAAAATACGATTTTATGGGGCGATAATGGTCTGAGTTTTCCAGTTGCAAATTCAAAATGCTGCATAATCCAAAAAAATTCAAAAATGACTTCATGTAAGTAGAGAGACCTTCACTGTAATTATACGTTGATACTAGCAAAAGTATTTAGGGGCCACAGGCATCTGAGGACAATCAATAAAGGAAAGTTAAGGTTTCCATGAAATTATAAAGCTAGTCAGGGTGTCAAATAAAAGTTAATTAAGGCTCAAATTTATCCTCCCACCTGGGGTACTTGAAGTCTTTATTTAGGACTTTAAAAAGACAATGAGTGCCTTCAAACAAAAAGTGTTTAGTAAGTTCAAAGGATCAGTCTTATAAAGAAAATGTGAAGCCAATTTGTAAATCTTTTTTAACTAAAAGTCAAAAAATTACTTTATAATGAATTCTTTATTGGAGCAAAACTCATCTTTTCATACTCTAGGGTCTGCACCTTTCTTTTAAAATTTATTTTACTCTTCTGGTAAAAAAAAGACTTATAAAACATTTATAACTTATAATAACAAATAATTATATTTAACGAAAGGAAGTACTGTCTTTTTTCTCTTCAGCTGAAACATATGAGCATACAAACAAAATAAGATAAAAAGACCCTCAGTTTAATTCTACAAAATAATTTAATTCAATTGAATTCATCTCTTTGGATGACCTCTTTTTTTTGCTATTTTAAACTAAAAGAAATCATTTTTCTAATAAATGTGATTTTTAAATTAGCAGAGAAATTCAAATATTGAATTTATTTTATTTTTAATATGTGAATATGTTTTACCAGTGTCTACATTAAATTTAATTGTATTAAAGCTTCTGCTTTCACTTTAAAGCATTTTTTCTATGCTTCAGGTATATCAAGTTCCTTTAATCAGGCAAAGATCTAAACTGTCATTTCAAAGGCAAAATTTCCACAACTAAATAATACCTCTAGCATGGAGGCATTTCTACCCCAAAGATTTGCTGTTTCTGTTTGACACTTCTAAGCATTAACAGTGTTCAGATTCATGTTACCCAGCAGAGTTCTACAGAGAGAGCTTGATTTTTTTTTTTAAAGACTAAAACTAAAGTACAAGGAACATTAACCAGTGAGGAAAATGAGAGCTTTTTATTTTTTTTTATTTTTATTTTTTTATTTTTTTTTTTTTTTGCGGTACACAGGCCTCTCACTGTTGTGGCCTCTCCCATTGCAGAGCACAGGCTCCGGACGCGCAGGCTCAGCGGCCATGGCTCTCGGGACCAGCCGCTCAGCGGCATGTGGGATCTTCCCAGACCGGGGCACGAACCTGTGTCCCCTGCATCGGCAGGCGGACTCTTAACCACTGCGCCACCAGGGAAGCCCATGAGAGCTTTTTAATAGTAGAACTGTTGGCCGAAACACTTTGGGTAGAAGTGTTTGGGTAGAAAATAACATTTTACCAAGATGCTGTGATGTTTTGTCCTACTGTTTCACACCTAATGTGTTGTTTACTTCATGCAGAGGCAGCAATCGGTTGGAAAATAAACACCAACACACTTTTTTTTTTTGAATCTTAAGGCTTAGCTAATTTGCTATATGATGATTAATGCTTTAATCAAGATACTTGGGTTTGAAAATTAATCATTTCATCAAGTAAATATGGAATATATGTGGATAGAAAAATGCTATAAATCAAAAGAAGAAACATTTAGACCTTATAGAATTATTAATTTTTCAAAGAAATCTCTCTGTCCCCCTTCCCCTTTCCTGCTGAAGCTCCAGTCTACTACTGAGTAGCTACACTGCTCTGAGTAAATAAATGCTTACCCTCTCTAGCCTTTGTGTCCTCATTGCTTAAAAGGCGATATTAGAATTTATGAATTGACTCTCATTGGCAGGAAGAAGCAGCAAAGTCAGTTGCACAGGGTCATGAACCACAGGGAGGTAAAATCATTGGCGGCCATTACTACCAGTCGGCCATACAGCCCCAAAGGATCAAAGGGAGAGGGATTGGGTCCAGTTTCACCGGAAGTCAGAAAGTGATGGAGAGGGGAAAGAGGCAATAGATATTATGTGTCCTCATCTTTTATGAACAGAATTCTCAGACCAGGGAGATAAGTTAAACAGGCTGAAGTGAAAGTCAGGAGTACAGATGAAGCTTGGGACCAACATAATATCAGAATTTCTGGAAGGAAACCACCTCACAGAACACCCAAACACATGCGCTGAAATAGGGCAGCTGCAGGAAAGTAAAACCAACAGTGCAGCACAAGTGTAGCTTGCCAGAACATTCTGGTCCCTATACAGTGCTGAAGCTCTCCAGTGGTGTCTATGTGCCCTAGGGAAGAATACAAGTACTTAAGGTCACTGATATTGCTGTCTAGTGAAAATATCCGTGTAGAGTTGCTGAGGTGTGTGGGAGGAGGGAGCAGATGGCGGTCAGGGGAGAGTTGAAGGGAGGAGGAAAACCTTTAGCCAAGAATCTCAGATCAGACAATTTCAGTCTAAGGTACATGCAGCACCCGCAAGACAAAGGCAGGCTCCCATTCACAAGCTGACCATGACTCTGCTGAGAAACGACAGCTCTAGGTCAACAAGCTCTAGATTGAAGTGCTGGGTATCAGCAGGGCAATGGGAATTCAAATGAATGTGCAAGAACCTCGTGCATGTGTCCTAAGCCCTCTTTTTTCCAACTGCTTCCTGGTAGCGTGATGTCCCTAGCCTACCCCCTCACACAGGCCACCAGAAGAGCTGGAAAAAAGAGAGAAGATCCAAACGTCTGCACATGTGCCTGGAAGAGATTTAAATGTAGGGGTTAAACTGAGATAAATATCCCAAATGGGAACAAATTTAGTTTCCTCTTGAACCATTCTCATATACTAGTAATATGTGGGTTTTATAAAGAAGGGCAAATCAATTATAAGAAAAGAAAGCACCTACTTTATTTTTGCACTTTTACATGTAATATCTGATATTAAGATAATCCCATTATACTCCTCTTCCAGTGTGTTTATAACAATTAAGTGAAATTAATTAAAAATGAAGTGAAACATGTATAGTGTCTAGCACTCTGTGACTTCTGTCATCCAATAGATGGTAGCAGACAACTAGAGAGGCAAGGTCCCAGACCTCCCTGCACTTTGTAAAGCACTCATCCCTCCCACCTGCAGTTTGATAGTGGTTATATTTGCTAGTAGCCGTGTGACTGCCCACATGCCATGCTGTGGATAACACTGTGAAATGATCGGCTGGCACGGAAAGAAATTACAATAGAACCTCGGTGTAAGAGCCTACTGATGATTAAATGATTATAGGTCATTTTTAAAACCATGTAAGTTATCTACTTTGCATTATCAGGATCTTGTGACTGGGCATATAAGAAAGTTGGTACTCTCCCTTGGAATTTCCCAGCACCAGAAAGATGATCACTCTGAGTAAACTATACCAGATTAGCGTCTGCACTCCCTGGAGCACATTTTCCCAGAGAAAAGAAAGAGGCTTGAAAAGCCACACTGAACAAACATCCCACTGATACGGATACACGGGGTATGCATCACAGACAACTGTAATTTCTGTGAGATTGATGTGACAGTGTTCACATTCAACAATACAGCTGTATTTCACACCAGTCCCAGGAGGCAGGCACAGCCCATCAGTATCTGCCATGGAGAGAAGGAAACATGCTTCAAATCTATCCCACTGCTTGGTTACTGACTCCTCTGTGTCCCCCGAGGATTCATGAGGGAATGCTGGTACATCCACCCCCTTGAGGAACCGTGAGCCCGTAACAGAAGCCTCTGTAATGCTTCTCTGGGGGGTGGTTTGGGGAGGCAAATTAGTTAAACCCATCATTTAAACGTATTGACAGGAACTGTTTTTTAGATCGCCATATAAAGAGTAATAACTGAGCATAACTGAGTGTTGTAGCTTGTTGTGGGCAACTGAATAACTGCTGCCTGATTTTGTAACTTAAAGTATGCTTTCAGGAGGAATGGTTTAAACGTCTGAAGAATTTAGATTGTAAAAACAATCGCTTCTTCCTGCAGCCCCCTTCCTACAACACTCAAAAAGCCAGCATGAAAGGCCCCTCTGTGGCCCCCTAAACCAGGGCAGTTTCCTTAAGCAGATCTCTAAGTATTTTTCATAATTAAAAATTATTGTGAAATAAAGAACCATGCTATCTGATCCCCATTTTTGTGGAACCCAGTGATCACACAAATTCTGCCTGGTAACAAATGTGGCATTAAAAAACAAACCAACAGGGCTTCCCTGGTGGCGCAGTGGTTGAGAGTCCGCCTGCCGATGCAAGGGACACGGGTTCGTGTCCCGGTCCGGGAAGATCCCACATGCCGCGGAGTGGCTGGGCCCGTGAGCCATGGCTGCTGAGCCTGCGCGTCCGGAGCCTGTGCTCCGCAACGGGAGAGGCCACAACAGTGAGAGGCTCGCATACCGCCAAAAAACAAAAACTAAAACAAACACACAAAAAAACTCTCCCACGATGGTTTTAAAGTATACCCAACATGCTGATAGTCCTGTGATTATTAATTTGGTTTTTCAAATACCTGAACCCTAGGGAAGAGCTACCTGACTAGGAAAGACAATATTTAGTTTATGGGAAATTACATTTTCCTTTCTATATTAATACAGTGCAATTCATATGATGTGTATATTGTAGCAGATCACTTGGTTGAGTAGTGAGGATTCCTATCATCATCCTTTGTCCTAACATGACCCTAATTGGTTTAAGCCAATCAGTAAGTAGCATTTTCCTGACAACATTATCAATCTATGGTGGGACACAAAATTGAAGTAGGCTTAGTCAAACTGAATCAAAGGATTTACATTGCGTGCTTGGAAAAGAGAACTTCCTAGAAATGCAAGGGTTCTGGTCCTACTTCAGACCTACTGTGATGGTTACTTTTATGTGTCAACTTGGCTAGGCCATGGTACCAAGCGTTTGGGTCAAACACTAGTCCAGATGTTGCTGTGAAAGTAATTCTAAAGATGTGATTAACATTCAAATCAGTAAACTTTGGTACAAAACCTTTATAATGTAGCTGAGCCTAATCCAATCAGTTGAACACCTTGAGAAAAAGACTGAGGTTCCCCTGAGGAAGAAGAAATGTTGCCTCCAGATTACCTTCGGACTCTAGCTGCAACATCAGTTTCCCAAAATCACATGAATCATTCTTAAAATAAATGTGTGTCTATAAATATACCATATGTCTATATATACCATGGTATAAATATAGACACATACACACAAGGAGATATTTATTTTAAGGAATTGGTGAATATACATATACACACCCATACATATGACATTAGTCTGTCTCTCTGGAGAAACTCAATTAGTGCACCTACTAAATTGGAAACTCTGGAGGTGAAGCCCTGAAATCTGTGTTTTAACACATCTTCCAGGTAATTCTGATGCACCTAGAGTATCAGCTCTACTGCACTAGATCATCTTTATGGTATCTCATTGACAATTCAATAAAGGAAGTTTGAAATTATATTGTGGTGGATTAGCATTTTCTCCATTTGACTACGATAAAATTCTGGTTGCCATAATCTCATTCCCTGCATGGTTCCAGGTGAGTGTAGGCCACAGAGATGACTCATGAGATATGGAAGGTGGAAATGCAGTAGCAGCACCTTGTTTTGCACGCCCTGAAGTCTGGAGCAGGGCACACGCCTGTGGTTTACCTGCTAGCTCACCTGCTTGGCATGAGAAGCAGCCAGGCCCATAGAAATTGCACTTCTCTGGATCCTCCTTCTGGTTTTTCAACAGCTGGGCCATGAAGAAGGGGTCCAGCTTTTTCTGCAGATCAGTGCCATCATGGAAATAGGAGATGTAAAGGTGCTGAGAAACTGAAGCTGGTTCCAGGCAACGCCCATGGCTTTCTGCTCAACCTTCAGGGGTTCCAGTTTGCCCTTGTTTCTCCCACTTCCCACCCTTCTGCCTTTTGCAGATTCAAAAGCAACAGCTTTACCAAGACTGCTTAACCGGCTCCCACAGTTGTACAAAGTCAAATCCCTGTAATAAACCCCTTATGGTATCTGTCCAGAAGTTCTCCTCCTCTGATCAAATCTGACAGTTACATAAAAAGAATCCGTAGAGAATGTTTTATTGAAAATAAAGTCAGAAAGACCAGGAGAACACTTACTTTTACTTTTAATAATCCACTCCCTATACTATCCTGGCTAATGTAGTATATATTCTGCCCTTGAACATGTGCAGTGTAATATCTTCGGTCTTCCTTAAAGTCTCTCCTGCCCATTTCCTTTTACGTTGAGATACTGTTTTCTTTTATCCACTATTTTTCATTCCTGAGGCTTCAGGACATTGTTCCTTGTCCTACAATCCTCAGACACTGAGAATAACTCTTTCCCTTCAGTCTATTGTCTGTGCCCTGGAAGGTACAGACTTTCCAGTGTCCAGTGAATTATGCAATTCATTTCCTCAGAGCATCCTCCTTCCTAAATGACATCAATTAATTTTCCAAAGTTTCTTCTAGTCTCTTATCATCTGATTCTCATTTTTTTGGCCCTTTCCTTATTTCATACTCCTATTTGTGTTAAAACATTACATTGAGACCACGGAGGAGACCCCAAATACAAAGAGACTTAAACATCAATGATTTTGGAATGCGTTTGCATCCATTTCAATAACCATTTTAAATATTCTTGATTTTTCAATGTCAGTGGAACTTTTGCATTTCACTGAAACTGGAGAAATGTTAACTTTTTATTTCTAATGCCATTATCTGACTTATCAACTAAGATGATTAGTAAATGCCTTATTTTATCTTTTATCTTTAAAAGTACTCACAATGTTCATTCTGCAATTAGAAGTCACTCTAGTAAAAGGAGGTTTTGCCTATATAACATGAGGAAGTCTACTGTGAGAAGATTCATTTAAAATATTTAGTCATTATCAGGTATCTGTAAATTAACTGTCTGGTACTACTTTTCCATCAATCTCATGAGCTCTACTTCCTTATATATTTTGTAACCAGTTATTGGTGGTATTAGTACATGATCTCTCCTTTTACATCCTGTTCTGAAATACCATTAATTGACAGATTATAGTATAATGTACTATATTATAATACAAAAATAAATTTTTTCACAAATGATTAAGACAATCCATTTTAGTTTTTCAGGAAGACATCAAACTTCTTAAATGTGACCCATCCAGTTTTTAATACTTAATGTAATCAAATCAGATCACCTGTTTGAGAATAGACAATCACAACTTTAATTTTAAATACCATGACAGGATAGAAAAAGAAAGGGTAGTTTAAGAAAAAAATATTATTCATCCTAAATAATAGGAAAAAGTAGATATTTCAGTTATGTTAATGACCTAATTGCTATACTTCAATGAAAATTCATCTCTGAAATGGTCAGGATAACCTTGGTAAATAGCAGGTACAGTACTGATTCATAGAACTCAATTAGAGTTTTAAATTTCTGAATAAGAATGTAGTTTATTTTTTTTTAAAAATCAATGTAGATTGCCTTCCAAATAATTCATTTAAAGGTAGGAACCCGCAAAATCTTTATCCACTCTTTTTCACACTTGTCATTTTCATAGTAGTGATATGTCTCATACTGTATGTACACAAAATATATATAGTAATACTGCTAGGGAATGCTTTCAATTATCATTATAATTTCTTTCTGAAACTTCATTTATTTAGGACCCAACTTAATGCAGAACAGTGATTTGCGGGCTCACATGAATGAATTATAGACTGACTAGTTTACTTTTATCTCCATAAAGTTCATTTACGTTATTTCACAAAAGACTCTCTTTTTTTTTTTTTTACAATGTACAAAGTCATATAGAAATGAATACATGCAGAAAACCATCTTGAAATCCCCAGTCAAATAAGGAGGAAAGAAACAGTACATCAAGGTCTCAGATTGCCATTATGCAGCGCTTAGTAACCCCAAGGACATGTACTTTTCAATGAATACAAATTACTAAGGATGAGAAAAGGCTTACATAGACTAATTGCTTAAACAGCAGTTCTGTATTTTTACAATAGAAATCTTTAATTACAGTGAGAAGTAAATTTGCACCAAATATTTTTCTATTTATGTTTTGACTGAAATGTGCTAATTTATTTAAAATAGGTAGGCTTACTGCATCCTCTACTATTTCTACATTGCTACCTCTGTGTCTGGAACTGTGTTGTGGGTCAGAAGAATTCACAGAAATAGAAGAAATAATATATAGCAAGATTTGGATTGGAATTGTCTTGGAATTTCCCTATTGTCTTGAATTTCAGCTCTATCATTAAATCTGCGGACGATGAGTGACAGATAATTTCAACATCTAAAGAGAAGAACTAGACACACTCTAGAAAGACTTACTAAGGGGTCACCAAGTTACTCCATCAACTTGACTCCTTCCTTCATTTGATAAAAGACAAGGCTAGAGATTCTCTGAGGGGATTTTCTTTGATGGGATTCGAAACATTTAAGACAGCCTGGCTTTCCCCCTTACCTTTCCAAGGGAGCCACCGATAAGACAGGGAGCTCTAAGGAAGGCAGATTGGAATTTTATGCCCCAGTGGGGTATTTGTAGAGAAATCTGTCAGACCGTCCTTTGCAGCCACAGGTGCACTGTGAAAGAATGTTTTGAAAAACACTTTAAATATGCCCTCTGTAATTTGTGGAGCATTGAGGAAACCAATGCTGATGTGTTTCTCTCTCCTAGAGAAGTCTCAAAGCAAGGGGCAGGCTGAAAAGAGTGGGAGTAGTGTTTGAAGAGGCAAGGGTGAGTGAGCGTTCCCTCTCAACAAAGTATCTATACTCTGGCGGTATAGAAAGTGTTGCACTGAAAAGCCAGGCCTGGTGGGTAAGGCAACCCCATAGTTACCTTCAGTGGGGAGCAGCTGAGGGGGAAAATGAGGGAGAGTAGTCAGAAAATGCAGCACTATCATCAAAAAATGGAAAACTGCAGTAGGCAAGGAAGTAGAAAAATGTCTGCCTAAGAACCTGCTAAGTGACACATGGGAACCAGCATTTTGGTTCTGCTACAAAGAAGGAAGGGAAGGTCTAATTGTCATAACACTAGTCATATACATCTTCCTCAACGATTTCTTCCCTTGACCCTGATGATGACCCTGGAGAGGCCAGAACCCACATGGGAATGGGAGATGAGGAAGATCACAGAAATAAACAACAACTGCAACAGCAAAATCAGACCCAGCTTTCTTTTCCCATCACAGACCCTCTTTGTCACAGCAGGCCTGACCTGGGGAAAGAAGGAGGAAGGGTTGTACATTGGATCTGAGATGGAAGTTGATTAAGTTGACCCCAGTGCTCTGGGTACCACCTATTGGAGGGATCTATAAATATACAAAAGAGGTTTGAACATTTTCCTTTACCATATTCAAGTGATGTGTACCTGAACACACACAGGCACAACGTTTTGACAAGGAAGTTAAAATGAGTAGGAAAATAGTGGTTTAATCATGGAGACTGGTTCTATCATTTTCTCACCTTCCAAACATTTGTGTCTCCTGTGTCACGCAATGTTGACGTAAATTTTATAGAAATCAGGATCCACATTTCCTGGTGGTTACTGTGACTCGCACAATAAGCTCTAACATTCCTGAGAAGACAGATAACTAGACTGAACTGGAAGAGGAAGGGGAAAAAGAAGTCTGAGGAACCTAGGAGAGATCTACAATTTTTCTGAAAAATAAATAACAGTAAAATGTTGCAATTAATGGTTCTGATAGACAAAATGTGAAGATTACACAATATAACACTATTGGCTTATGAGCGAATGCACCCCTTCATTCAAAAATACACTGAGTGCTTCGTGTGTGCAAGTACCATATATTACAGTTATAAAAAATAAAGACAGCACTTATCTTAATAATTTTTGAGGATAAAGCTTAGTGTAGATAATTAAACAGCCACCAACAACACACATAAACAGCAATGGGTGTGTACCCCACACACACACACACAAACACACACACATATACTTTATGATGACTTTTCTAAAGGTATGTGACCCAGAGAAACTGGGGTGATGAGTGACTGTTTTGTGGAGGACGTAATCTTCACACTGAATCTTCAAAGATGACTAGAAGTCACCCAGGCCAAAAAGGAGTAGGGGTAAGGCAGTTGAGATAGTTCCAGGTAAGGGAGGAGCATCCTTAAAAATAGAGACTTTGGAAGCAATGGAAAATGCCAGTAGTTCACTTAGCTTAGCTGACACATCAGGTGTGTTCAAAGCAGCAAATGTAAATGGAGGGAAAGACCGAGAAGCATGCTTTTCAAAACTCTCAGGGCAAGCTTTGAGATAGTGAGAGAAAGAAAGAGTGAGGGGAGCTCAAAAAGTCCTACCCTTCAGCCAGAGAACTCTACTTTCATGTTTTACATGTATATTACCTTCCATGTTAGATTTCAGTTGAACTGTTCTACAACTTAAAAAAAATCAGGATCCATGGATCTTGAAAAAGAACAGAAGGCAAATAGACAGAGAGAAAGCACCAATAATTGAAAAAATACCAGAAGAGAAGGTAAAGAATGCTAAGTCACAACTATGAAGGTCTTTCAACACTATTGATCTTTTTTTGAATCCCTTCCTTTATTCTGTTTCCTGTTCTCTCTCCTCTTATCCCAAATTGCCTCTTGATAGTCACTTTCCCTGACAAATTTTCTCCAATCTGCACCTTAAGTATTCAGTCATAAATTCATTCTTTCAATAAACATTATGACTGCCAGAAAATACAAAAATTAAACATTCCTGTTCATAAGGATCTCCCACTCTAGTGAAGAGGACAAATATGAGGAACAGATAACTTACAAAATGATATGCCACGTGCTGTCAGTTGCATCTTTGATTCCCGTAGAATGAAACGGACCTAAAAGAAAGAGCATTAGGTGAAATGCTGGATTGGGTGAAACTTATATTCAAATCTCATCTTTGTCAATTCTTAGCTATGTGCTCTTTTTTTTCAGTTACTAGCTCTATCTACACCTCAACTTTTTCTCATTTACAATAAGGAGTAACAGAAGTACCTACCTTATTGCATCGCAGTAAAGACTGAATACGACTAAGGATGTAAAGCGCTCAGCAGTGTACCTGCCACTTAACCACTGAATAAGTCATAGTGAAGATGATCATAATGGAGAGGAGAAAGAGGAAGAGAAAGAGCAAGAAATGAGGGGAAATGGAAGAATAAAGGAGTGTCACAGAGAAGGTAAAGTTTAAGCTATGTCTTAATCCATGAATAGAAGTTCACCAGTTGAGTGAGGTGGGAAAGGGATTCCCAGGCAAAGGGACTGTGGTGCCGCAAGGTTGTCTTTTCAGGTTGCCCCAGCCATGCTCTCTCTGAGAAATGACATCCACCACTATCCTGGCTTTAACTCTCAACTAGGCTGATGCCTTCTAAAGTGGCAAAATGATATTTCTTCTGAGTTTTCTTTCTATTAGACCTCACTATTTTGATGTCCTATAGCCACCACAAACTCAAACACTTTAAAAGTAAATTCGTAATCTTTCTCTCTCTTCCATTATTTCCCCTCTTCCTATATTCTCTTAGAGAACACAGAAATTTCAGGGCTGTCATATAGACTTTTCCTTCCTTTGCCCCCTGCCTTCTCCATTTAATTCATCGCTAAATTCTATGTCAAATTTAGCTTCCAAATATGACTCCACATCTTCAAGTTCATTCATTAACTCTTGCCTGAACATCTTAAATAGTGGCCCAGCTATTCTTCTACATCCAGAATTTCCTTTATCCAGCAATTGGCCAATTATGTTTGTTCATTCATGCCACAAAGACTAATTGAACAACTAAAAGATGCCAGGAATTCTTTCATGTGCTAGAAAATCAATAATGAATACCTCCAAGCTACTGAGGCATTTCTTTATCTTGTCACAGTATAATCTTTGCAAAACTAATCATGTCAACTATTAAAAACCTCTATCAACTCTATTTTGCCTACAGACTATGAGTGAACTCAGTACAAATTTCTTAGCATGTCACAGAAAGCCCTTCCCACTGAAAAGCCTGCCTACTTTAAATAAATCTTTTTTTTTTTAAATCATTCCATTTTCAACCAACCAAACCACACCAAACCTCTCTCCAATCTCCAAGCATTCCATGCTCTTTCTGTCCTTTGCCCATGGTAATTTTTACTTCAGCTTTTCCCTCCATCTCTGAGAAATGATCCAATTTTTAAAAACCAGTTTAATATCTTCTTTAGGAAAGTGAAATCAGTCAATTAATGAATTTCTACTGTGTCTTCTTCCTGCTTTAGTCCCATTGCTAATCATTAAACCCTTCAGACTTTATTTTCTGACTGTTTGGCTGAATGCTCTCTGATGATCAATGGAAAACAGTTCTCTGCATCTCCCTAGAAAATGTATTCCTATTCATCTTATCCATACCTTTTGCTATCCTGTTTATATTCAAATACTACAGGCCTGTGTAATAGTATCAAAACATATAGAGAAAGACCTAAATTGATCCACTTTTGGGGAGATTTCTAGAACTATAGAACACTTCATTTTCCTTTTTTTTCCAACATGCAATTTATGAAAGAGAAATCAAGCTTTTATTAAGCCAACTCAAATCTCAATTATAAGTTAGAAGTAGAATCGGTATTAAACATAAAATAATTAATCCTTTAGCTGACTATGTGACTCTTCAAATCTGTTGCTAAACACATTCTCCGATTTTTTTTAAATTAAGGATATTTAATGACTGAAATTAACCTACCTCTCCATATAGTGTATACCAATATTAAACTCATTTACTCATTGAACAAATATTCTTTAGATAATTACTATGTTATAAGCACATTATGAGGCCTAGGGTATATGGGGTTAAATAAATAATCTTTGCTCCCCAAATACTCACAGTCTAGTAGAAAACTGAGAAAAGAAAAGCAACAAATACAGCATAAAATTATAACTGCTATAATAGAAGTCTACATGGCAAACTGTGTAGTCAAGAAGCTGAACCAACGAAAGGGAGGAAGATGTATAGATGGGGAGAAGAACACTCCATATCAGGTAAGGACAGATGTCCAGGATGTGCAATGAAAGAAAAGAGCAGAAGTGTTCAAACAGCCCAAGATAAGTACGTGTGTATGAACTTACACGTAGAGTCCTTCCTGAGTTCTAGCTTCCTAGAGCTTACGGAAGGTATCTTATTAATCGCTGTTTCTCCCACAGTTTATTGAGTAGTAGGTGCTCAGCACACATTTCTTGAACAGACAAATAACTGCCTAGTAAGAACTAATGAGCAACTGATAGTTCTCAGATTATCTGAAAATTCTGATATGGGATTAAGCTCTAGGACTAGGAGTAGCAGTGTTTATATAAATATATGTGGCCTCTCACTGTTGTGACCTCTCCCGTTGCGGAGCACAGGCTCCGGACGCACAACCTCAGCAGCCATGGCTCACGGGCCCAGCCACTCCGCGGCATGTGGGATCTTCCCAGACCGGGGCACGAACCCGCGTCCCCTGCATCAACAGGCGGACTCTCAACCACTGCGCCACCAGGGAAGCCCTAAATATGTATTTTTTAATTTGACCTTTAAGGGTTGCTTGGACACTGTAGATTATAAATTTGACAAGAAATGCTACAATGGAAAATATCAAGATTAGACTAAATTCATGATGGACCAGGATTTATTTTTAATTTCCAGCTAGAATTAATTAATGCTGTCAAAGTAGAACTGAATAAGGCAGAAACACCCCAGTGCAGGGGAAATTAATTCATTAGATGAATAAATATATGTGTATATGTATGTATGTATACATATATATGTACATACATACATATGTGTATCTTTTAAATGTAATAAAATAGTACAGTTTATTATAAGACTTATAGAGTGATAGAGTGAATATTTGGAAGAGCTTGCCTCTTCTACAATCCAGTCTGGAAACATTCTTAAGATGCCAGGCAAAGTTGGCTACAATTCATGTTTTGGGCACTAATGTATTACTGTTATTTCCGTCCTTTCCTTTAAAACTATGAAGTTCTGAAGACACCCATAGGGCAACATGCAGATCATTACTACTGCAAGATAGGCTGGTAAGGATGGAGTAGAACAGTGTGGAAAGAATACGGATATCAGGGTTAGACCTAAGTTAAAATTCTAGATCTGGACTGAGTGAATTTGGGTAAAGTGAAACCCCATTCCCTCATTTCTTCTCATATTCCTGGTTAATTCTAACTCATGTTTCAGGCTCAACTAAGGTCATTGCTCTAAAACCTTAGTAGTTTCAAAAGAGAATTCTTGCCATTTCTCCCCACCCTCCATTCTCTATTGCCTCAAAACTTGCTTCCCCAGTTAGCAAAAGTATCAACATTTTATCCCATTTCTCAGGCAAGAATCCTATCTGTCTTTGTTGCTTTCTTTCTCTTATTCAAAAACCACATCCAATACACCAAGAATTCTTGGCAACAGTGTCTTGGAAATAAATCCTGAATCTGATCACTTTTCATAACCTCCAGCAGTACCATTTTAGTCCAGATTCCCATCAGTGTCTGGATACTGTAATACCCCTCTTGAATCTTCTGTCTAAACATCTGTCATCCTGCATCTTATTCTTTGTATGACAATTAGAGTCATCTTTATAAATGTGAATAAGATTATGTCACTTGCTTGCTCCAAATCCCCCAAAGGGTTTTCCATCCCAATCAGAAAAAAAAAAAAAAAATCCAAAGACTTATCCATGCCTACCAGACCCTACATATGTGGGATGCTGGCAAATTCTCAAACTTAACTACCCACAGTCACCTCCTCACTCTTACCTTGGCTGGCCTCACTCTAATTTGAACAATGCCAAGCATACCCTAATCTCAGGGCCATTACACCGGCTGTTTCCTCAGATCTTCAGATCTCCACTTGTCTCACTTGCTCTTGGCAACAGGTTACTGCGCACAGTTGCCTTCTCAGAGAGTCCTTCCTTGACCACCCCGTCACGGGCATTCTCCCTGCCCCAGCCCTGTTTCCTGTTACACTGCTAACTGTTTCTTATCCCTGCCTAATATTACACATCTATGTATTTGTTTATTATATATCTCCCCTAATGAGTAATAATATCTATGATAACAGGAGTTATGTCTCTTGTTTACTATCTCAGTATTAATCATAGTACCTTACACATGGTAGGTGGTTTGTAAATGTTTAGTGAATGAATAAAGTGTTCTCTGAATTGTTGCCTCACATACCCTCCAGACACATCTCAGTGTTCTCTGTGATGTGTGTCCACTGGAACCAACATACCTTTTCTTCCCTAGCACTTATGATGCACCTGCTTACTTTTTTCTTTATCCATAATTAGATCACATTCTCTTTAGGGTCAGAAGACCACATCTATCTTGTTTACCACTGTATGTCCAGTGTTGATCTCAAAAATCTGGTGTATAATAAATGCTAAATATTGTTGAGTAAAAAGTGCTTGATCATGGTGTGAGGACTTGTTCTATACTAAATAAATGAGAATCATGATAATAATAACACGTATTCTAATTTTATGCAACTGGAATCTTCGTAACTAAAGCTTGCCTAAGGAGAGGAAAAAACTGATTAAGAAGTAAATATAGGTGTGAAAAACAAGCCATTTGTCATTTCTATTTTACCTTTAGAAGACACAATCGACTTAACTTAGATTTATCATCCACAGGGTAGTTATTTTCAGCATGCTGGAAGTATTTTCCCAGCCCAGGAAAATAAAAGGCGTTGCAGCACTGTATTTGTTTCTTTTCTCTTCTCTCTATCACTGGACATTAAATAGAAGCATACTTTTATTCTAGTCTGTGGTAATAAACTTGCATTCATCGCAGGGCTGAATTTAAGTGTATGTTTATAGAATGCTCTTGACCAAATAGGAAAAAAAAAAAAAGTAAAAGTAAAAGGTAAATTACCTTGCAATTGAAAAGTGGTTGCTAACCCATCAGGAAAGCTGTCAAGAGATTACACCATTATTTTCAAGAGTAGAGATAAGAGATGGTCTTAATCCCTAGAAAGAACTAAGTCAAATGACGGCCAAAGCAATGAAGTAAAATCTGAACAGAGTGACTCCCAACACTGTATCATATTGAATTGCTGTCTGGTGTGTTTATTGAAAACAGCAATGTGTTCCTCAGAAAGCTCTCTGAGTTTTATATTAGGGGAGGCAGAATTTGGGGGTTTCATGTTTGTTCTTTCATACAAATTTCTAGTAATATAAATTACTAGAATTATAGATTCTAGTGTTACCCATGCCCTCTGAACCAGGCAAGTATTCATTATTAAAATTTGGGAAGAATAAACATTATGGCAGTCTGTCATGTCATTAGAGTGTCAACAAGCCCTTTGAAGGATAAAATCATTTCAATCCAAACGAGAGTGAACAGGCATTATTATGTGGTTATAATAACACAATGAACAGATGGGTGATTTCATATCCAACACCCGCCATTTACAATAAATACCTTTTCTTTCCTGTGTGAACACCATCAGAAAACTTTGCTCTCTCTTCTCAGGCTTCAGTGAAACTTTAGTCACTATCTATCTTTAATCATTCAAGAAATCTTCAAGAAAGAGCAGTTTTCATTTTGAAGATGTTGGAACATACTTGAAAGCTACAAAAAACAGTGTGTCTCTTTCTGCTGACACCAAAGAATAAGTCCTATGAGGCCAAGTGAGTGGAATGTAGGTCTTGGTTTGACAGACTTTCTCTAGAGCTCTTGATCTTTGACATTTCAAATCTAAGTATGAGTCTGAAATTATCATACCTAATAAACATACCAATAAACAAAATATATATTGACTCCTTCTAAATTAATTAATTTCCCTGTTTTATTTTTCTAGCAAATCCCCTTTCTCTTTCCATTCTTGCTTTCCAAAGTCTTACAGGTTCATACATAATCACATAGTTAATGACTTCAGGTGGTAATCCATTTGATAGTAATGTGACAAATGCTTTCAAAAAGGGTGAGTTTATGTCAACTTTTGTACGTTTCTATGGCATGAGCCCAAAACACAGTAGGAAATGTTTGATGTATTTAATATCTATTATTTGATTATCAACAGGCCTTCCCTAAAGAATGTATATAAATCTTAGGAGGCAGCATATATGCAATATGTGATGAAATTTTTACACATGTATTTTATCTATTTCAGCCACTCAGGATTTCGTTTCCTTAATTTCAAGCTATCTGCGATGTTCCAGAAGACCTCCTTTTATGTGTCAATTTATATTCTAGTGCACAAACATACTTGCATATAGAAACAAACTATCAAACCTAATAAAATAACACACCATTATAAAGCAATTATACTCCAATAAAGATGTTACCAAAAAAAAAGATGGAAAAGCCCCTTGACTGGTACAATAATACACTAATAAAATATGGAAGTCAGCATTTGTCATTTTTATGTTACTGTGAGTCATGCAAATCAATATAAAAATTGTTTTATTATTGTTCACTTATTTACAGTTTTTAGTACCTGACACTATTTAAATTTTCTTTTGAAAAATTTTTTGAAAGAACTAAAGAGATCAAGAAGGGTGTAACCTCAACATATCAAATCCACTTGTCCTCAAATTACTGCTTTGAAAAGATATTTCTCAGTCTACTGTTCTCAGTCTACTGTTTCTCAGTCTACTGTTCTAAAACTTTGAATCCAACATTAGTTTTTCTGCCTCTTGTCTCTCTCTCTCTCTCTCTCTCTCTCTCTTTTGCTCTCACCTGTGCTCTCTCTCTATCTCTTCCTCTCTTTCATTACCAAAGGTACTAGGGAATAAGTTAAAATTCTCAGGGAATAGAAACCATTATTAAATAAGTCTAGATAGCTGATACGACCAAATATGTCCTAAATTTATCCTCTCTTTGCTCAGATCTAAGTTCAAAGTTCTAAACTAGCAGCTGTAGTATCTTTATAGATTCCAAGGGCATGGCTATGAATTTTTTACTTTTAGATGTATTTTTTTTATTGTTTGTAAAAGTCGGATCCCATAAATCTGCTAGTTTCAAAAATCTGCAGCTTTTTGAATAGTGGCCCTTGTATTTCGATTTAAACCAAATGGGACCAAACTTATTACTTCTATTCTGAAAGGTCATTTTTCATCAAAATTGTATTAGAAAATAAATCATTTAAAGCCATCCTTTGGATAGTTCCTTGCATGAATGTCCTAAGAACACGTAGTAAGAGGCTCTCTGCAAAGCAAGGCTGATTTGTTAATCCAAAGTGGTGTGAAGCTGCCACCTTCTGGCCCTTAGGCGATATTTCTCTAAACTCAGTATTCTGCTGACGGAACGTGACATAATTAGAACAACATGCACAGTATCTCCATCAATATCACAGAGAAGTCTGTTAAGCACAACAAAGGCAAAATGCCAAGATCATGTGTTCATTAGTATGTGTGTGTGTGTGCGTGTGTGCGATATTAAAATGCTATTAGTAGAAGCAAGTTGCAGTGGTAGAGTTCTAGGAACCAGTGAAGTTGCTACTAAAATCAGACAAGCTCTAGTACTTGAGACTGGGGTGTTCATAGTGCCTTAGAAAAGCGGAAGTATATGTAGGATGGAGGTTCTGATTATATTTTTTTCAGTGTTCTTCTCTCTTGACCAGAGTAAATCACAGCTTGGTACTTTATCAGTATCCTGTTTTAAGGCGATTCAACTTAATTCCTTCCTGAAGAATCACATTTTAAATTTGGGAACTACTTAGAAATACAATCCAAAATATTATCTCTACTTACTAAATATTCAAAAATAAAAATTCACATTGTTAAAAAAATTTAAGTGTAATTATTTTTTTAAAGGTAAAAATGAAGTCTGTTTGATTATATTGATAATTCATGACAAATGATAGATTTTTCCCTTGGAACACACTATTGGGATCAATCACAAGCAAAGCCTAGAGCCTGAGTAAATAGGTCAGCTGTGAAAACCGACTGGGCTCCAAGAATGACCACTTTCTTGTTTTCCTGAGGCCATTTTTTCATAATAGCCAAAAGAATAAATTAACAGTATTACTATTTTTTCCATTTTCCTGTCTTTCATATAATGCTCTTCTTCAAGTGAAGGGCATCAGGGTTAGAGATTTAGAATGAGTTAAAAGAGCTCCAAGAAAAGAAACTGGCAACGTCTGTGATGCTGAGTAATTAAAGAGACCTACGGAGCCTGCTGGAATTAGAGCACATAAGCGAAGATTAATGATGCCTGAAAATGTAGGGTCCCACGGTCTCCAAACAACGTGCAAGATGTCTCACCTCAGCTCTCTCCACATGGAACAGCTGCCCATTTTCAAGGCAAGCAAAATTGTATGTGTTTCTACTTTCATTCTGAAACGGGTTGGTAGAATCTAGGACAAAAGATTTAGCTTCAAAAAATAAGATTTGGGGTTTCTGCACCATAGTAGTTGACCTTGTCTTCTGTAGATTGCACAGTGCCTGTGAGTGGGTGTGTGTTTTGAGGCCGTTTCCTAGTTCCCTTCCTAATCTGGGCCATCAAGGGCCAAGATCTTAGACACAGCCCCATTGATGAGGGTGCAGAAGTGAAAACAGGAAATGTGGTCTAGCTTCATTTCTCTTCTCCCATTGCTTAGCCCTAGAGGCAGAGCCCTTCTGGTGGTCAGGGCGCTTTGAAGGTTTGCAGTATCTTTGATGAAAGAAACTGTGACTGCAGTAAAAAATGGTTTTCTTAAATTAATTCTAGATTCCTGATTGTTGGTAGTACCACCTAGTTATCCCTAAAAGACATGGTAAAATTGGTTTGGTCTTAATTTTAGCTAGTTATATATAGGGACATACAACAACCCCAACCAACTGCATTGTGATAAGGACTTCAAATATTTAATGTATCTTTACTTGTTATCAGAAATTGGGACGTCTAATAAGGGCTTTTAAATTCTTTATAGCCCCTCTGTGTGTGTATACATGTATATGTGTGTGTGTGTGTGTATACATACTTTTTTAAAATTAGGATTCTTGTACATTCAATTTTAACCTAGGAGTTTTGGACTATCTGTCCCCTTCCCATAAACATTTATTAATCTCAAATGTTGGATTACATAGAGATTTTCAGTGCTAGACCAACACGGACCAATACAAGCACATATTGAAAACACCATAAATTCCAATTAATAGCACACACCACTATATGAGCCACACACATAGTACAAGCAGCAAGGCACACGAAGACTGCCTGCTTCCTCAGATCATTTTGTATCATTTCAGCGTGCGCTCAGGTCTCCTTTCAAGGAGACTTCACACTCCTACCCCCTGCCATTTTCTGTAGGCTCTTGAATACTCCTTGGTCACATGTGTTCTCTCTCTCTGTTTTTATCTAAAAAAACATAAATCCAGCAAACAAGATTGCACATCTCACGAAACTTTTAATTCTCACATATAATCAGTTTAGTGTGTATTATGTACAGTGTACATTTAATGATACTCACTGTAAACAGCAGTGATTATTATATTTCTGTAAGTTTACATAGTGGCAAGAATATTCCTTTGGAAGTAGAACTAACTTTGTTAGCTAGCAAGGAAGGATATGCTCTTGAAAGTAAATGTGCTCCAAATGAGAAACCCCTTGAATAATTCTTGGTAAGGAATGTTGAGACTATGGACAGAGATTCTGCTACCTCTCCATCTCCTACAATTATAACGATATAACCATATTTCCTCTACTTTCAGAAAAGGTTCTTTTCATTATTTGAGTTTGTGCAAATATCTAAAAAAGGCTGACTATTCTGTGTGGTATTCCCAACCAGCCCCTTTAGGGATATATTTGTTCCATTAGGATAGACAACAAAAATTGTGTGTGTGTGTGTGTGTGTGTTTGTGTTTGTGTGTGTGTGTGTTTATAATTCTACTGAGTTCCGAATATTTTAATGTATTTGAATAATCACATTATAAATTTACTTAAAATAGATCATCAAAATTAAGGTTTTAGTTCTTACATTCTTTATTTCATTTTCTAAATAACATTTAGCATGCTATAATTTTCTCATCTAATCTGTTAAATACTCTCCTTCAATTTCCCATTTAAGAGCAGAGTACATTTTATATTTAAATAAATAGAAACATTTTAAATACATCTTCATTGACTTTTGGTTACCTGAAAGATGGCAGTAAGATAAAGAATCTCTTTTCTGTTTTAGGGCTTGCCAATATTTTTCGATCAGGCACCTCATTAGAAAAAAAAAAGTTTCTTAGCAAGCACTACTAAGCCATGTAGATGTATTTACTCACACATGATACTTAGCAATCTGTTAATATATTCCTTATAAATCACATACAGAAATGGGCAATTTATAACAGTTGATAATAAGATTAAATGAATAATATATAATTATTTTATTTGTTAAATGTATCAAATATTTCAAAAAGATTGAAGTTTTTTTTCTTAAATCAAAGATATTTAACTCTTTGTAATATAATAATTAAAATATCTGAAAGAAGAGTTTATTTTGATACCTGGTTTGAAAACTTGCATAGCTGGAAAAAGTTATGCAAACCCAAACAGAAAAAAGTCATCATTGGCTGTTCCTACTTAATTAAGATATTCACTTTTCAATTTCAGCCACAAACTGTTCAAAGAAATTTGCTTGATATAGCTAGCAAATAGATATCTTTTCTGATATTAATCAGGTATTCTGACAAACTACTTATCATACCTTTTTTATCTTTTTTGAACTGGGTGAAATCAATTACGCTTTATGACCACAGGACAAACTGACCAATGAAAAGAAACAATGTTAATCCGTATAATAAATATTAGTGATGCCGAATTACTTTCATTTCATCTAAAATATGTAAATTTGAAGACTAATATTTCCTTAAATACCCCAATACAACATTTTGCCGGCTGATGAGGAAATCAGACCCTCATAATCAACAAATCTTCATGACCTGTGTTCACAAAGTTTGAAAACTCAGCTAACAAAGAAATCATTAATGTATGATATTCCTTGGGACAAATTGTGTGTCTTTAGAGATCTTCACTGATTTACTCCACAGGACAAACACTGTAATCCCTTTAGAGAGCCTAAATTTTATCACAAATACTGTGTGACATCTTTTAAATGCGTGTTGTCTGTTTCCTTTCAAAAGGCCTTTCTGGACTTTGCCTCTATGGAAGTCTAGACTATACCTTTTTCTCCTTAATCTAGTGCCATAACCTCACCTGCCATCTCATCCACTGCTAATCACAGGCACATCTTAGAGGGTGCCTTGGATACAATTGGAAAGACAGCCTGAACTTGTGATCTGTTAAGAAACTGGGGTGTAGCGTTCCCAACCCCAACTGATGGACACTCCCTTCATCCTGTGGCACACTTCTTATAAACAGGCTAGTCTTGCATTTCAACGCTGAGCCTGTGCCTGTGATATTTTCTCCATGGCAACAATACTGGAGGAGGCGTAACTGGGAAGGGGGTTTTCTCACTTACTTTGGGCTCCACTTGTTTAAAAAGAGTTAGTTAAAAATTTTTTAATAATACGCCCATTAGTTTTTAAAGAATTATTAAAATACCACTTTATTCTCTATAGCTAGGTAACAGGAAAGCTCTTTTAAATGAATAAAATAAAATTTAAAATGCCAGTTAGTGTTTCTGAAATCCTATCCTTGTTTAGTAATTTTGCTGCGTTCCTTTTTCTGTCACAAATGGTGAAAATGTCACATCTGATTGAAAAACCCATCAGAGCAAATATCAGATTCACCAATACAATAACAAGATGATCAAGATATATAATTCAGCTGACAGCCATGCTTGGTTATGTGATGCTTGTCGGCTCCCAGAAAACGTATCTTTATTTGGAAGTACCTACTAAAAGATTCTTCAATGACTTGCTATCACAACACAAGCATTATTGTGCATTTAATGTAATTTCCTGCTGTCTCTGGGAAAAAATGAAAAGGAGTTCAAATCAAGATGTGAAACGATGTGAAAGGCATATCAAAAGCCAACGGCCAAGCTTTAAAAACAGTTTTTATTGTCCAATAACACTCCTAAAATGACAAGAAATTTTTAAGCACACTCTATAAAACAGACATATAATAGACTTCTACAGAGTAATCACATATTTCAAATAAGGGGAAATGGAATTTCCTAGATTTTTTTTTTTTAATTTTGGGATAAAAAAATGTAACCTTGGTTGAATGGGTTTCAAATGCACAGCAGATTTGTTCTCCATCACCCAGAATGTGAATCAAAACTGCACGATAAATCACTGCTTATTCAATCTATTTCATGCAAGCATAAACAAGAACGCAATAGACGGCAAAGAAACTATTGCCAGGCTGTATTTCCAGGCCTCATATGTGAAATTTCATAAGAAATAGGAATTGAAGAAATGACACAGTTGTCCAGATAATATAGTTTCAAACCTTGTTAAAATTCATAAGACTTAATAAATGATGGGCTTTTTTGTCAGAAGAGCACTACCAGGAGAGACATAGTCTGATCAAGTGTTATTTGCTGATGCCACTGTGTACCCTTCTTGTTGAAGAATTGCTAGGCTGGGGCCAGATATAAGCTGAAATAGCCTCAGATGATGTGCCAGGGCCTCATTGGCCCAAGTCTCAAGAGCACCCGAGATGGGAGTACTACTCTACATCCAGGTCCTCAATGATAGATTTTGGAAAGATATGTAAAGTTCAAGATAATTACAAGTGATGAAGAGTAGATTCGTAAGACATCTTTGTTTGTTTGTTCTTATTTTGATATATATGTGTCTTATAATGATTTAATAAATTAATATTTTGAAAATACCGAAAAATCTCAAAGAAAGCTTGTGTTTTTATATGTATCCAGCCATATAGTAAATTTTAGTTTATTGCCCATTGTGGGACCAGGGTTGTGCTAGATCCAGTGAGTAACACCTACTTCTTGACCCAGGGAGTTTTTATTCTAGAATGAGAAACTGACAAGAAGGTAGGCAATTAAATACCATACTATATGTAATAAAAGACAACTAGAGAAATTTTTTAAAAATTATTCAGTTCAATTTAGGTTGGGAATGAGACTAGTCAGGATAGATTTTTTGCTCTAATTGATTCTCATAAGTCTTAACTGAAAGGAGCAGAGGAGAGGATGAGAAGAAGAGAGGTTTCTGGACGATGTAAACTGTTCAGAATCCACCAAGCATAGAGCAATGAAGGGGTGGGGATGCTGAAAGTATTTCAGTACGGCTGGAGCGCAGATACTGAGAGGGAACTTGGCAAAAGATAAAACTGAAGAGGTAAACATAGGTCTTGAACTGATGTTGTCAACTTTGAAATTTATCTTGAGAGCAGAGATGAGCCATCTCAACAATGCTCGATGATGGGCATTATTACGCGTATTGTATAAAGAGGAATTTGAAATTCAAATATCAAGTGGGATTTTTCAAGGTAGTTTAGTGTATCAGTCTGAGTTCTGGCAGGAAACAGATGGCACCCTCGAGCAAGACAGCTGAGGAAAGTTAAATAAAGGGCTTATGTATTTATAAAGGTCAACTATGTAGGGAAATCAGCAAGGTAAGTAGGAAGTGCTTACTATCTCTAGGCTTAAGGAGCCTCAGAGAAAAAAATTACCAGAATCCAAAGAGAAAAGATGTGTGGAAGGGGTCATCTGACATTCGGTAAAAAGAAGTCCCTTATCCTCTGTGAGCAGCAGTTTCAAAAGGAGCAGGTGAAATGAATACCTTTACCTCACACTGCATTGTTTGAACGCAACAGGAAGCCGAAGGATAAGGGACAGGCTTAGGACATAAAGCATGGTAGAGAAAAACAGGAAGGGGATATAAAGAGGCAAACAAGACAAGCAGGAAATCAAGAACAGAGCTTAAACATAAGCCTGGTCCCCTGTCTCCAATTCCAAAATCATTAGACATAGTGTACAAAAAAATCATTGAATTATTAAGAACAAAGCTACCTTGATAGGCCACTATTCCTTTTTTATTTCTATATAATTAAGAAAGTCTACTAAGATATTCAAAGAGTGGAATTATTTTCTTAAAAATAGTTGAAACTCCTCGATAATTAAGAACTGTGCTATAGAATTTGAGCAGTAGGATATGTCTTTATGTTCCTACAAAGAATGCAGTGGTCTCGGCGCTGTAAGTAATAATAGAAAAGAATGAATTTATATTCATTTTAAACGGAAAACACTGTTAAAATAACTTGAATGTCATGATAGAATTTCTAGGATAATTAGAATTTATGTCATTTCAAATCCATTTACTTCACTGTAAACTAATGTACCACTGTAAAGTGCCTTAAGGAATGAAGAAAATGTGTTTTATGATTTATTTTTTGTTTAAAATACTAAAGTATGCTTTTCTACTATCAGTAAATTAGTTAAGTTTAATTTCATCATATTGATCTTTAGATAAATTTAACCAAAGTTTTAATTGCATACTTCATTTTCAAAAGATAATGCCTAGCCCCAGTGTACTATGATAATTTTTTTAAACTGTGGACATTAATAAATTATTTTAATAATAAAAAGGAGGATCATCCTTCTTGAAGCACGCTCTATAATAGCTTCTAGGAGGGCTAACAAGATTAACGTATAGAACAGAGCACAAAAGCACTTTACTGGGAGACCAGAAGTAATTATTTCATTTCTACCAAGGCGTAAACTAGTTTATTAACATGTTCAGTTCACCCAACTTCCCTAGGCCTTAGTGTTTTTCCTTTGGAAATTGAGGGAGTTAAATTAAATGACCACTGAGATTCACTCCAGCTCTGAAATCCTATGATTCATGGATAATTAAAACAGCCATATCTACAATTAAATATGTTATACCAGTAATACAGAAGCAAAGAGCCCTGGGTTCTGATACCTCCACTTAGATGCTGGTAACAAAACTTAAAATTCTAAGTCTCAGTCTGTTTGCATGCAAAACGGGGATAACACTATTAACTTCCTTATAGAATTGCTGGGAGAATTAAACGAGGAAATATTACAGGTGAAGTGAGTCTAAAAGATAGCTAATATTTCTATATAAGAGAACTAACAGATATCATTGTCACTCTGAATTTGAAAGAGTGCACCAAATATTCCGTACGCGATTTCTCAAGCTCCTTGTTGATAACAGTATTTTATCTCACTGAATGTTCCTCCTAGTGCCTCAGGGAGAAACTCCATGTGTTTTACGGTTTCCCTATGTTTGAGCAGAGCGATCACATTCAATAGAGCAAGAATAAAAAGTATAAACATGGAAGTGCTACTGAGAATAAAATGGCAGACTAACAGGAGCTACTGGCTTTCTCCCGATTCCTCCACCCCCAACTTCACCCCAATCATGTTCCAATGATAATCTTCAAAATGTGATGAAAGGTTAAATATTGGAAAAGCTAGTGAAAACGTTTAAGAATCTTCCAGGGAAGATTCTCCCATTCTTGGAGATGCCCAAGAAGAAGGGCAGATAATACTGGGAGCTTTCCCTGGGGAAAATTTTTTTGGTTGGACATTTTTCCCTTATGCGCAATTTCCCTGGGGAGATCATCACCTGCCTCTTGCTACAGAAAAAGCTGAAAAGCATCTGCTACTGCTCTGGTGGCAGATGGGAGAGTAACCTCATACGACACTAATTCCTGCCAGGTGGTGAGACAATAAGAGGTACAAGTATTTCTCATGGCCCTCAAGGGTTTCCTCAACCACCTCAACTCCAACACACAAAACTAGATCTCTGTAAACTCTTAAAAAATGGGCATCATCTGAGGACCTTTCCGTCCGAAAAGGAAGCACAAGGAAAATGACAACTCAGACTATACCTCCAGAGATATACTACTCAAATATTACAAAAGAAAATAATCATCCTGAAAAACATGTAAACAATAAAGCCAAATTTGAGTTCCACATAGAACAAGATTTAAAATAATACTGAATACTCTCAAAGAGTAAGAGAAAATAGTAGCATGACTTATGAACAAGCACATGAAAGAAGAAAATCAGAAATACAGGGCATAGAAATATATTAATTTTTAATAAAGCATGGAAAAGAAGTGTTGAACAGCATAATGAATATAATAGGAGAATGTCGAAGATGAGATACATTACCCAGAAATTATCAGAAAGGGATGAAGAGGTTACAATGTCAAGTTAAGATATAGGTGGGCAGAAATAAGGTGTCAGAGTCTGTATAGAGACAGTCACAAAGAGGAAAGTAAAATAATGAAAAGGATGAAATATCTGAAAAGATATTAACTCAGAAATTTCCAGAATTAAGCAAAATAAAAAGTAACACATAAGAAGAGGAAAAAAGCCCAACACTAGTAAATTGTCAATTAAGATATATAAAAAGAATAAAACCTAAACAAAAATAGTAAGATTTTAAAATAAAGAGAAACTGCTAAATACTATCAGAGAGAAAAAGCTGTAATAGTAATAATAATAGGATCAAATTTGCAACAGATTTCTCAACAGCAATATGGATTATATGAAGAAAATGATGCTATATATACAAGGCACTGAAAGAAATTAAGAACAAATTCAGAAATTTATGTCTAGCTAAAGTATCACTTTAATACCAGAATAAAATACATTCGCAATCATCTAAGGCCCCAGGCTGTTCCCACACAAAGAACAACTTTGAAAATGATCTTAAAATATATTATCAATAAGATGAATTAATCCAAGAGATAATGCCAGAAACAAAGACAAGTAAATAAATAACTTGAAAAACAATGCAACTCATTCTACATCTGGATCATAGTGGGCTTGTGATAGCTCACCTCAGCCTTTTAGAACATATTCACCTCAATACTTTACCCAGTGCACTGTTACGGCTTTGCAGATAGTCTGGCTTTCCATGTGATGGGAGCCAATTCAAAGCAAGGATACTTGGAATATTTTAGTTATATAAAAATTAATAAAGAGTGTTTATTTCATGGGTGATACTTAACAAATGATATGTTTAACACTTGTAAATTTCACCTGCTAAATTTTGCTCCAAATTAAAAAAAAAACTAATGAAGTATCATATTTCTAGCTCAGTGATAGATACACAGTAACCATAAAAAAAAATCAGGTTCTTTTTCTTCTGCTGTACTTATCAGTGATCTGAGCTTAAGCAAAACAGAGGACCGTGTCAGAGAGCTACTGAGTCAGATGATCATTTGTACTTTGTAGGACATTTGTACATTGTATTAATTTTCATCATAAACAAAAGTCAAGTGCCTCTTCTGGCTTTGAGATGGACTAGAGGCTTTGCTCCAATACCTCTCAAGGCTTTTTCCCTTTTCCCTGACTCACCAAAATTTTTTGAAACATAAAAATTTTCCGTCCATTTATCTTCAACTTTCAGGGCACATACACAAGAATTTACTCTTAATATGAAAATAATGCTTCTTGGATAAGTTACAGACTCTTTTCCATAGAGACAAAAGAATACACATCTGAAAAAACAGCCCTACTAATGTTGTCATGACAAAAAAGTAGCAATCATAGACAACTATCTGAATAATTTAGAGCCTAAAATTAGTTTTGTTTCAATTATCATGATTACATACATCTAGTTTCTGGTTATGTTAGTCAAAAAATTTTCCCCCAATTAAAGAAAAAAATTTATTTGGTTGTGAAGGGTTAGGAGACTTAATATGGGTCTTATTCCTAGCAACTTTTTAGAATATGTTTCACATTTTAGAGTATGCATTTTACTTAATTTAATTTTAAAAAGATTTAGATTTTAAAATCAAAATTGTTAGCTATTTCTCAATAACCATTTGCACTCTGAAAAGTGAGAAAGAAGCGTTATTGAAAAAACTGCTAAGTCATTTACTCAAATCAATTGATTCTTCCTTGCCACTCCCATTGAATTTAAACCTTACAGCCTAGAAAGGACGGTAGTAAGTGTGAACTACTATTAGAGACAAAGCATAAGTTATTGCCCACCTTCCATAATCGATGTAACATTTTAAATTTAGAGCTGAGAAAAAATTTTTCCTCAGTTATTTATAATATTGGTTTTAAATGATTACTAGTTTTCTTTTAAAAATTATCCATGTTACCACGAGCTGCTAAAGAGAGCTTTTTGGTTTTGAAGCATGTGGATAATCCAAATCAAGGGTAGTCCATAGATGATCTAGAAGACCTATTCTTAGGACTTTAAATCCCATGTGTTCTTACTAAAAATAAATAAATAAAACTTTTAATTTAGAAATAAGTTCAAATTTACAGGGAAATTCTAAGAATAGCATAAATAACATCTATTTATCCTTTACCCGAGTCACTGGGGTTAAAATTTGGCCCCATTTTCTTTATAATTTGCTCTCTTTCTATCATATCAAGGAGAAAAGTCAACAAGCATCTGGACCTTCACAAGAGTATTATTTCCGATCAATTCTCATCATAAATGATATGAGTCAAATGCATCTTTCCGCTTTGGGCTGGACTAGATCTCTGCTCCAACACTGCTATGCTGATTGTTTTCACTGAACCTAACAACCTCCTTTATGGCAGTTTTTCTGCAATGCAGGATCAGGCTTAGGATCAGGTGTCTGTTTGGTTCCCTTTAACTGGAATAGTTCCTCAATCTTTCTTTGTCTTATATGACATTGAAATTTCTTGCTGAATAGTCTCTACCCTGATCTCCTTTTTAAATAGAATGTTCCTCGTTTTGTCTGTCTGATGTTTCCCCATGATTAGATTCAGGGTATACATTCCCAGCAGGAATACAACGTAAGTGATGCTGTGTCCTTCGGTATCACATTCAGAGGTACCTTAAGTCAATCTGTCCCTATTTCTGAAATTAATTTTGACTACCTGCTGTCCTATTCCCCTACCATACAGCTTCGCCCTTCTGACTTTTAAGTGATCTGTGAAAGAGATTCTCTAAGCTCAAACACATATCCTGCTCTTCATCAAAATATCCATTTTAGAGTAAGCTTTATTGATGATATTTGCCTGACCTAATTTTTACTGTGATAGTTACAATAAAGGGGATTTTCCACCTCCAGCACTTCTTCCACATTCAACAGTCAGCCCTTGGCATTCTACTGTAAACAAGATCACTCATTCACCCTTCTCCCACATTTATTTTTAGTCTATTGATTAATGATACAGATTCTAATTTTTCTGGCAGTTTATAATTCATTAATCTTCTTTGCTATTTGATGCTCGAATTGTCCTTGATTTAGCAGGAGGGAGCCCCTTTAAGCTGACCCCTTTGTCTTTGTGACAGACATCACCATTGTTTTTAGTACTTCCTTACTTTCTATCATAACAAGATGTTCCAGACTTATCTTCCTTGCCCCAGCTCTGTATTCAACATTCAGAGCCTTGAAAGGAACTTATGAATTCATTTTGGTTTGGGTTTGGTTTGATTTTTTTCTTGATTTGGGGTTTTAATATCTGATTCTCCTAGATGTTTTCTAAAAGCTTTCCAAATGTCATACAATAAGGAAACTAGGACATGGGAATATTCTCTAATAAGCATTTTCCCTCAAGAAGATATTTGGTGACCGCTTCATAAACACACCATATTGAACGGAGATTAGGGGCAGTATTTTTCTCACTCTCTGGACTATAATTACCTTCAGGTAGAGATTAATTCCTATTTATCTTTTTATTGTGAACCTCTTCATAGATTCTAGCATATAAGTATTCAGATGATTATAGACAATAACTGAAATGAGGCAGAATAGTATTCAACTTCTCTAGCCCACCCCAAATTGATGATATGGGTCATTTATTCTAACAAAAATCAATCTGGCTTTTTCTTCCAGGGAAGATATAGTAGGTCACAGTCAACTATTGCTCCCATGACAATCAATGAAGAAAGCAGAATAAATTACAAAAAATCACGTTTTTAAAAAGAATAGCTGACTTAAAATTCTAGAGAGGAGAGAGTCCTTCTAAACCAAACTGTTAACCCTACCCATTTTTCTCCAGGGGCATTTGCCAATTCTAGGCATAGGCTGTGTTATCAGGATTGGTTTAGGCAGAAGGATTCTAAAGGGAAACAGGAGAAAAAACTAAGCTTTAGCAGTTTAAAAGGTCCCATGTAAGAAACTGGAAAATAGGTGGGCCACAAATGCATGGTCAGCTTTACCCTCTAGAAACTTGCTGAAATCTGGGACTTCCTGTGTGACAGGGAAGCCAGAGTGAACTCCCGTGAGGTCTCATGGTACTTATTCTGAACACAGATCTGCTGGGAGAGAGGTCCTGCCTCAAGCACACTTCTAATCTCTCAAGTTATCAGACAGATCTTTAAACTATGAGGAGAGAAGGTTGTGACGATAATGCTATGTGTCAACTTGACTGGGCCAAGGGATGCTCAGTAGGTTAAACATCGTTTCTGGGTTCATCATTGAAGGTGTTCCAGAAGAGATTAACATTTGAATTGGTGAACTGACTAAAGAAGGTGGCCCTCCTCGCAGTGGGTAGACATCATCCAAACCTTTAAGGGTCTGAATAGAACACAAGCTGGGAGGAATGCTGTATTCTGCCTCTGTCTGACCGCTTGAGGTAGGGCTTGGTCTTCTCTCCTTTTCATTCCCAGTTCTCAGACCTTCAGACTAGGACTGGAATCTTCACCATCAGTTCTCTGGCTATGAGGCTTTTGAACTACACCAAAGGTTTTTTCTGGGTCTCTACCTTGCAGAGGGGCAGATACTGGGATTTCTCAGCCTCCATAATCACATGAGCCAGTATCTTATAATAAATATTTTTGTAGATATATATACATAGACATATATTTGTATCTGGATAGGTAGATATCTGTGTCTATATCTTATTAGTGCTACTTCTCTGGAGAACTTGATTAATACACAGATCTAAAGAGCTGGGCTGACAAAATCTAAAGGGCAGAAGTGGACCACCTCTAATATCTTAGGGTTAAGGAGACGGAGAACCTCCAGGTAATCAGCCAGATGGTGGATGAAACAGAGATGCACTGAATCTCACTAAAGCATCAACAGAATTCTGTAACAGATCAACCCCCAATTGGATTTAGATGATCAATTCTCCATCTTATATGCCTATAAACGGAAAGAGAAATTTCTCTGATGATATCTAACAGCACCTATAACCTCCAGTCTTCTTTAATATACAATATCTAGAATAAAATTTTTAAAGTTACTAGGGATGAGAAAACATAAAGAAAAATCAAGACATAAGACAAGAGAAGTAGATGCAAGGATGACCTGGATATTAGAGCTAGAAGACAAGGACTATATATCGACTAAAACCAAAACGCTTTAAAAAACAGAGGATAAAATGAACAAAATGACTGAAGATGGAGAATTTCAACAAGTAGAATTTAGTTTTTAATGGACATTCTGGAATTGAAAACTACAATATCTGAAATTAAGAATTCATTAGATGAGTTTAAAATCAGAGTGGAACAATGAGAAACATGACTAAATAATTGGAAAACAGAAAACATCCATAATGAAACACGGGGATTAAGAAACAAAAAAGGAACAGAAATTAAAAAAAAAACCATGAAACATATGTGGGACGGCCAAAATGTCTAGAATGAATTTGAATGGAGATAACAAGGTGAGTAAGGAAAAGGGAAAAAGCAATATTTGAAGAAATAATGGCTGGAGAACTTCTGAGACCAAAGAAAGACAGCTCAGAGTCAAGAAGCTCAGCAACTCTTCAGGAGAACAAAACCGCACATATGCACATTGTAATGAAACTGTCGAGACCCACAGACATAAAGAAAGCCTTAATAGCAGCATCAGAAAAGAAATGGGACAGGAGACAAAACAGTGCCTTCAAAAGTCAAACAATACCCTTACAACTGACTTTTCCATAGAAACTGTAGAAGCCAAAGCATTAAAAAATTATATATGGGAAGTGCTGGAAGAAAACAACTGACAATCTAGAATTTTATATTACATGCAATGAAATGCTATTCAAAACTGAAGGTTATAATAGGCACAGAAATTAAATATAAGACAATAAGAGCAAAATATGTGAGACAGGAAAAAAGAAATTAAATTGTAAATTTTCTTGCATAGTTTGAAAAGTGGTTAAAAAAAGAAAGTCGGAAAAAATATAGAAGATTTGAATATTATCTGCCAACTTTACTTAATTGACATTTTATGGACATTCCACTGAAGAGGTACAGAATATAAATTGTTTTCGAGTACATATGGAAAGTTACTAAAATCAAACATATTCTGGGTCATAATTCAGGTCTAAATGAATTTTATAGGACCGAAATCATACACAGTATGTCTTATGACCACAAGGATAGTAGAAAATGTTTGGATTTAGATGAACTGAAGGAAATGAAAAACACAACTTTAAAAAACAACAAAGAAGTAGAAGATCTGAATAATACTATATCTCAATCCATAACTGATGATCTTCCCACAAGAAAAATCCAAGCCCCAGATTGCTTCACCAGTGAATTTAAACAAATATGTAATTAACATGTTAATTAATTAATGTATCTCAGACACTCCTCCAAACAACAGAAGAAAAAGGGACCCTGCAGCCCATTTTATGAGGCCACTATAATATTGACACAAACACGTGACAAGGATATTAAAATAAAACAACAGGCAAACAGCTCTCATGAACACAGATGCAAAAAAATTCCTAAAGAAAAACAGTAGCAGAAGAAATCCAGTGATTTATAATAAGTCTAATATATAATGAGTTTATCCTACCAATGCAAAGTTTGTCTAGCATTAGAAAATAAATCAATGTAATTCACCCCTTTAATAGGATAAAAGTGAAAAACCTTATGATAATCTTAAGAGATTCAGAAAGATTCAACGTCCCTTTATGATCTTAAAAAAGTATCAGCAAATTAGCAATAGAAGAGAATTCCCTTAACCTGGTTATGGACACTTACTAAAAAATCTACAAGTAACATTATAATTATTAGTGAAATGTTGAATGTTTCCTCCTGCATTTAAAAACAGGAAAAATTATGGGAACATATGTATATGTATAACTGATTCACTCTGTTATAAAGCAGAAACTAACACACGATTGTAAAGCAATTATACTCCAATAAAGATGTTACAAAAAAAAAAAAAAGAACAGGAAAAAGATGCCTAGTATTACAACTTCTAATCAAAATTGGGTCGGTGGACCTTATCAGTGCAGTAAAGCTAAAAAAAAGAAATAAAAGGTAGGAGCTTGAAAGGGAGAACTCAACGTCACTAATTATTAGAGAAATGCAAGTCAAAACTACAATGAGATATCACCTCACACTGGTCAGAAAGGCCATCATCACAAAATGTACAAACAATAAATGCTGGAGGGGGTGTGGAGAAAAGGGAACCCTCTTGCACTGCTAGTGGGAATGTAAATTGATACAGCCACTATGGAGAAGAGTATGGAGGTTCCTTAAAAGATTAAAAGTAGAACTACCATGTGACCCACCAATCCTACTACTGGGCATATACTCAGAGAAAACCATAATTGAAAAAGAAACATGTACCCCAATGTTCATTGCAGCACTAGTTACAATAGCCAGAACATGGAAACAACCTAAATGTCCATCAAAAGAGGAACGGGTAAAGAAGATGGATACAATGGATACAATGGAATATTATTTAGCCATAAAAAGGAGTGAAAATGGGTCATTTGTAGAGATGTGGATGGACCTAGACAGAGACTGTCATACAGTGTGAAGTTAAGTCAGAAAGAGAAAAACAAATATTGTATATTAATGCATATATGTGGAATCTGAAACAATTGGTACAGATGATCTCATTTACAAAGCAGAAATAGGGGTACAGACGTAGAGAACAAATGTATGGACACCAAGGGGGAAGGGGAGGTGGGATGAATTGGGAGACTGGGATTGACATATATACACTACTGATACTATGTATAAAATAGATAATTAATGAGAACCTACTGCATAGCACAGGGAACTCTACTCCATGTTCTGTGGTGACCTAAATGGGAAGGAAATCAAAAAAAGAGGGGATATATGTATACTTATGGCTGATTCACTTTGCTATGCAGTAGAAACTAACAGAACGTTGTAAAGCAACTATACTCCAATAAAAATTTTTTTAAAAAGGAAGAACTAAAATTGACTTAATACATAGATGACTTGATTGTTTGCATAGAAAATTTGAAAAGAACTTACAAAAAAACCACTATTAGCATTAATATGGGAATTTAGTTAGGTGGCTAAATTCAAGGTCAAAATACATAAAAAATAAATTGCATTTCTATATACTACAGACATAAAAATGAAAAAGAAATTTTAAAATGTCATTTCAAATCCCATCATTATGATTCACTTTGTTTTAAAGCAGAAACTAACACACCATTGTAAAGCAATTATACTCCAATAAAGATGTTAAAAAAAAAAAGAACAACAACAAAAATCCTATCATTAAACATAAAATATCTATGAATGAAAGTAATGAAAGCTGTATAAGGCCATTAAACTAATAATCACAAATACAGCTAAGAAAAATTAAAGACCTAAATAAATGGGAGGTGTAGAGCAAATGATAAATCCCATACATTGCGGTCTAAATTTGTATAATCTCCTAGGAAGACATTTTGGCAATAACACTAACACTGTATGTGCACATAATCCATGACCAAGCAATTGCACTTTGAAATATATACCCAAGAGAAATGCATACTTCTGTGCATCAGATATACTCTACAAGATGTTCATTTATAGAAGGATATTCGTAACAGCCTCAAACTGGAAACAATTCAAACGCCTGTTTAAAGTTGAATAACTAATAAATTGTGGTATATGTATACAGCTATTTATTACATAGAAATCACAAAAAAATGCAACTTCTGCTATATAAAACAACATGGATGAACCTAAAAGCCATATGCTGAGTGAAGAGTTCAGAATAGCCTTTAACCTGAGAGGCATATTAATTGGAAGGAGGCAGGTGGGAGCACTCCAGGTCTACTAGAAATGTTCTATAGATGGCTCTAGGTAGTTGTTACACAGGTGAATACATATAGAAAAATTTATGAAGTTGTACACTTAAGATTTAGTCACTTGACTGTATTTAAATTATACTTCAGTTTTTAAAAAGTCAAAGGGATAGGGTAATGGAGGCAAACAATTCATCTTCTGAATCATACTTGTCTCTTACACAGACTGTTGAGAATGCACTTTCTTTCACCAAGTATTGCTAATATTAGTTTACGCATGTTTTCAATTTTTGAGTATTCACTACATGAAAATACAGCACCATATCCTAAGATCCTATTTATCATTGTACCCTCAGTTTCTAACTCACTGCTTGACAGTAATATACATACAACAATAAATATAAAAGATGATTGGGAGGGATAAATGCAGTAACATTTATTATGAACATATAACCTAGGGCAGTGCCAGAAAGTAGCATGTTTTTAAAAATATTTACTGTTTTTCTTCCCTTCCTAGCAACACAAGCTAATTTTATGCTTAATATGCAGTAATTACAGCAAACTGCTTCTTTCATTCTCTAATGAAATTCTCTCTGTGAAATGTACTGTGGATTGTACTCCCTTTTAATAATATGGATTTCTTGTAAAGTATGATTCAAAGTATATAGCAGAATTACTGTGTTGGTCAAATAGCAAAATATTGAACAATGTTGACCTTCCATTAAAGGTGAATCAGGGTGATCTGTTTTAATTACTGCAATGTAAGTATATCAGGATATAACACTTGATTTTCACCTTGTTTTTGAATAAATATTGCTAAACAACAATAGTTAAAATATATAACAGAAAATATTTCCAAACAGTTCAGGAGTGATGGAAGTCTAATTTGATTAGACAATTCAGTTATTTTAAATGAATTTGTGTGTAAAAGACTGATATTCTCACCTCATTTTTAAGATTCTACCTTTTCTATTATAATTACCTCTAGGCTATGTAGCATAAACAATGTCTTCTTTGCATGCATCTGGGGCAAAGGAAAGCTACATTTAAAACAGACAGACAATTAGCATTAAAAGTAGCTGAAGCTGAGGAACAGGAGAGGCACCTGTATTTCCCAATAAGAAGTAAGTGGCATGATTTCATTTTAAGTCTTAAATTGTAATTCACAGGGACAGACACAAAATTACTCGCATTGATTTGTGGTTAAACTGCTGCTCACATGAGCAATTCTATGAAGTATATTTCTCGGTTGAGTAGCATCAGGAATATATTCATTTTATGACAGGAAATTATTTTCCTCAGGAACGACTGGAGAGGTCAGCTAATTAAACATAAATTCATATGGCTGATAAAAGTGTTGAGGGGCTTATAATGCTATGGGATAAAGAGCTATTCTCAAAGGGTTAGCCATCTATGAACATGATACTGTGTTGTTGGGTTAATTTTTAATACTACACAATGGCTGTTGTTTAAAACAAAAATTTTTAAACAGACTTTAAAAAATATCTGGCAGAGAGATCTTAGGACAGCCACAATAACTTACCTAGATTATCCACATAATTTCACTAGCTCTCCAGTTTATATTGAACGAGTGTGTGTGTGTGTGTGTGTGTGTGTGTGTGTGTGTGTGTGTATCTTCCAGTCAAAGACACTTACTTTATCTATGTCATATAACAATGCAAAGGTGGTCCCTCTTTTGACATACCTCCATACATTTTCCTTCTATTGAGAAGTTTTACCAGGATATATTTTATTTATTTTACAATTAACCAAAGATAAACTTAGCCAAACAATAACTAACATGGGAAAGTTATTGCTACTACCCAAAGAAAGAAAATAGTAGTATATTTTATTTATATGTTACCACAAGATAACAATTAATTGCTAAATTTAAAAAAAAGAATATTCATGCTGACATAAATATCTTGGTGTTTCCTCACTTGGAATGGTCAGAACATTCTACCTGTAGTAGAATCTATGGAGATGGTAAATACCTTAAAAGCATTTTCAAAAGGTATAGAGCCTCTCTAGCCAGCTACAATTCAAAGAAGGGAGTAGGAACCTTCTCAGCAGATGGGATGGTGTAATGTGTCTGGGGCTGGGGATTTGCATGAATATGAATTACAAATAGCACAGATAACATGGTGTTCAAAAGCTGTTATGAATCTTGAATGTCAAAGTCATTTAGCTGACATTTGGAGGGACATAATTACCTTAAGAACATTGAAATGGGTTGGTCTAAATTGCATGGGCAGAGAATCACAGGACACACAATGGCATTGCTTTGGCAATAATTGTGACAAGCGGGCATGGCCAAGGAAGCCAAGAATGGCACACATTAATGCAGTGACATTTTTTCAATGCATGCTGCCCTTTCAGAAATATGCATATGAGGCCTAAATAACCTCTGACCCATCATAAAATAACAGGAGAGCAAAAAAAAAAAACAAAAAACCCTATCATAAGCCCTATTACTGGTAGGCTAAAGAAAAGAGTTCATTCACATGATACAGACAGTTTTACATATTTCAAACACTTAAAATGCATTTAACATTACAAGACTTCAAAGTTTCATCATTTTTCATAGGTTTACTCACAAGTCACTAATGGCACCTAGAGTGACTTGAAAAGCATTGAAAAGATTGACAGTTCCCGACTGTAGAGTATGATGCTGTTAACTAAAATCTCCTATATTATCATAAATTATCAATCAAAACTTAAATATGCATTTATAACAGAGAAATGTTTTTCATCAGTGTTTTAATCATTCAGGTGTATAAAAAAGATGTTTGAAACGTGAGGCACTGTGAGATCGGGAAGAAGTGTACCAGACATGGTATGTACAATAATAGGTCAGTTCATGATTTCCTAGAGGAGCTAATTTACCACACTTGACAGGGACCCACAGGAGAGCATATTTTACTCCCTAATTTTTGACATTGGTGCTACATCTTCGGTATCAGCTATGATATTAGAGGACAGTGCAAGAAAGTAATGTCCCATTAACATTTCATCAGATAATTCACATATCATTTCTGAAATATTGATTAAAATGCAACACCAATGAGGCAATGAACACTTTAATATCTACCCACTAAAAGCAAATTTGTGAACTCTTATTAATATTTCATTTTCAAAAGTGAATGAGATACTTGACTTCTTTAACAGATCAATATCTCAGGCTGTAACAACATTTGGAGCCCAGCAAGCAGAATTCAATCTACACTTCTATTTACTTCCATTCTGATGCCGGCCCTGATGAATCCCAGCCTCACTGATCACAATTTCCTCTTATCTTCAATGGCACTGTGGTCTATTCCACACCATTTAATACTTGCTCACTCCTGTACTGTGGGGCTAATCTTTCATATACATCAGTATTTCCTTCTTAGTGGAATTATATAAATTATTTACGGAACGAATAGCATTATATTGAGGATGTAATAGTTATTGATAGAATTTGTTGATAGATTAGAAAGACACTGATTGCTGTGTGTTGATGAAAAAACAAACATGGATTATCTATTGTATGCTAGGAACTGTGTGGGATAAAAAGACAAACAACATGTATTCCTTCAAATGGGGATCACAGGCTGGAAAAATCAGAAAGTAGACAGATGGATACATAGTTAGGAGTCAAAATGATTGAGAGACAGACAGACGTGATGATAATTACTATAATAGAAAAACATCATGACAGCAAGTAATGTGGAAGATCCAAAGCGGTTCTGTTAGTGAAAGGAATAAAACCACTCATCATAGAGAGGGCTGTTTGTTAACTGTAAAACATTTCAAGGTCAAACTTAAAGAATAATTCGAGATCATGCAAAACTAAATTGACACAACTTTTTAAAGAATCATGGAAATAAAATCAATATTAGGTTATCTCTAATCTAAGTTGAACAAAATACTGAAGTCATTATAAGATATTTGAAAGGTATTCTGCCCTAAAGGACTTGATTCTGAAATATAATCATCAAAATCAAAACTGGTTCATTCATTTAATGAATGAATACTGAGTCCATACTCTACTCAGACAACACACTAAGGCGTTGGGAAAGAAAAGTGAGCAAGACAGATCTAGTCCTGTCCTCATAACAGTATTTCCCTTTGAACAAAGTTGTGCTTATTTTGGTTGGTTCAGTATACATCTAAAATATCAAATAATTATGGTTACATTTTCTTTATAGTAATAATAATAAATGTATCTTATAGAAAAATTAGAAAACAGAAAAAAGTGTAAGAAACCTGTAAAACCATCGCTTTGATACTTAATAATTTTATTTTTTCTTGAATACCTCTTTTTAAGTTTAAATATCATATTTTAAACCCTGATATCTTACTCTATATAGAATTTTTATCACATTTTCATATACCTTTACGTTGTAATTATTCTCCCCATAAATCTTCACAAGCATAAGTATTACGTTTCATATTATTCCAATTCATTCATTCAACAAATAGTTGCTCAGGGCATACTACACTCCTGACACCATTCTATATGCACTGATACAGCAGGGAACAAGGCAAATAAGTTTCTTGCTCTCAGGGATCTCTCGTGGCTCATATGGCTTTGCTATAATTCTTTTATTCACTGTTTTTGGACAACTATTTATTATTTATCCCTAGAATAAGAAAGTGCAATGAAAGCCTTGTATAAATATGTCATCAGACACTTGATTATTACCTAATGATACGGTTCTCGAAATGTCATAACTCATAAGCATGTATAGTTTAATATTTTTCAAATTTTCTTTAAAGAAGAATTTCATAAATATCCACAGGCCCACCTGCTGTGTATGAATGTGGACAGCATTACATACTCAAGACTATTAAAGATGTTTCAAAGTCTTTGCCAATTTAACGGTCAAAAACAACATCTGAAATTGACTTTATTATAAGATTGCACAGATTTTCTTAAATTCACTGGTAACATGTATTTTTATTTTTTAAACTGTCTGTGCACAACATTTTCTCATTCGTCAACTGACGGTATCTTTAATGGATTTGTAAGTGCAATTTGTGTGGTTTAGTCTGTAATTTTTATAAATATTTTTCTTTTAATAAAATGGCTTTGTGCTGGAAAAGTGCTTGCTTGCTTAAGTCAACTACTTACCTCTTTTTATAGAGATTTATACTTTACACTAGCTGCTTTAATCCATTTATTTTTCTTATTGATATAATGTATGAGATAAATACCTAACTTGATTTTCTCCCTCATCGTCACCACCAGCACAGCAGCAGCATCATAAACTCATTCTCTTTATTTCCAGGAGGTAAATATATTTTTTTCTATTTCATATCTCATGACATAAGGTGGAACGTCTAAAACAATGTTCATGATAGTGGTGATAGCAACACGATGGTCTCATCTTGATTTCAATAAAAATTACTAAAGTATTTATCTTTTAACTGCAGTGCTAGCTGTTGACTTATATGTGCATTTTTAGTGAAGTTAAGGAAATAGTCTTCTGTTATTAGTTCATCCAGAGTTAATTTTTATCAGAAACAGGTATTAGATTTTCTTAAATGCCTTTGAAGCATTTACTAAGAACTCCTCAGTGCTTTTACTTACTTGTTGGCAGACTATAATATTCATTTTACTAAAATTAAGTTCCCATTTGTATATCCTAAATAAATTCTTGATTAAAATTTATTATATTTTGATAAGCTACTGAAATTTACTTACCAGTATTTTTTTTAAAGTTTTTGTATCTATATCCCTACATAAGATTTGTGTGTAGTTTTGTTTTTGTGCACTGTCTTTGTGAGATTCTGGGATTAGGGTTTTTAGAGCTTTATGCAATAAATTTGAGAGAACTCAACATTTTTCTATGTTTTAGAATGTAATTTAGAATGCTAAGTTTCTAACAATTGTAAAAGTTAAGTTTATCAGGGTGCCCAAGTCTCTCATCAAATACTAAGGATCACATTTGGACTCCAAAGAAAACCAAGAATTGCTATATATATATATATCAGAGGTTTCTCTTTAATGTAGACATTAAATAAGTCATAGTTAACACACAGCACAGATTTTACACCTGCCTTTCCATACCAGTATAATATTTGTTCTATGTTTCTTTCGTGTGTTTTGCTTTGTCTCATTTTAACACTACTCAATACTGTAATAATTCTAGTCTGCAGTTATATGGATTGGGTTTATTTATCAGTTTAAAAAGAAATAGTTTTACCATATTCTTTTTAAATAACTAATGTGATTCGTATATCTTTTAACTGTTCCTTGGCATTAATTATTCCCCAGAAATTAATTGCTGTGAATGTATAAATTAATGAATTAATTGAAGGTGAGGTGTCACTTAAGTAGTTGGCAGATTGTCTTTAAACTAATAATCTGTTCTCCAACTATCTGCACTTATTTCAAGGTGCTACTTTCTTTTTAATGTCTTTAAATCTCAGATAACCTCCCATGGAATAGGCTCTGTGGCATGACAAACTTAATTAGAAAAGAGGAAATATAGTGCGGTAGAACTTATGAAAACACAACATTTTCAAAGTTTAAACTGGTGACTTACACATTTATGAGGGAAACACAATATTGTATTCTTTATCTTGCAGGTCATGGGTTACTTGCACATATGCGTGCGTACATGACTGACGTCACTTGGCTCAATGAACAATACCAAGTTATCAAGGCATCCATGAGAACTGCATTTATGAAATTCATTAAGTTATTTCCTGTTGTATATATTCCCCTGGCATTTCCTTCCATTTAAAAAAAGTGGAATGATTTTAATTTTCTTACTCTGGAATTTCTCCAATTTGACTTGGTCAACATAATTAATTCCTGTCATGTCTTTTGAGTCTCAGTTTCTTCAAATTAAATAGGTTCTGTTGGATTTGATGATTTTGAGATCTGATCCCCATGTAACATATTATAATTAATAGGTGATGAAATTTATGGACATTGCAGACCACATTAATGACCTAAAGGTGAATTCAGGGTTTTGTTTTCGTTTTTTTTTTTTGCTTACCTGCATTTATTTATAGATAATTCATTTAAATCCAGTAACTCTGAGTATCTTAATATGGAAAATGACAGCAATAGACCCTAGGTCATAGGATTGTGAGGAAGTTAAAAAAAATACGTTTGCAAATACTGTTATAGTATCTAGCATGTGGTGGGTACTCAATAACTGTCATTAAAATAATTATTATTCTTTCTCCACATTGATGGGGACGTTTTTAATCAAGTACTAATATCAATGAGGGCATTGCGTTCCTATAAAATATATTTTTTAAAAAAGAGCTACGATCATAATCTATATCATTATTTTTAGTTAAATTTTATTCCAGACTCGTGCACGATTTTTGGAAATATTTAACAATTCTTCATTTTAATCCTTACATCTTTATTGTAAGATTACTAAAATGTTATAGGCATAGTGTGGCTGATTTTGAATAGCAATTTAATAGTCTTATGATTTTATCTTGCAAAAGCTAATACAATGAGTGCTAAATTAACCCTAAGTGGCTTTTCAGTGGGCTGAAAGGTTATTCAATGAGTCATTACTAAGTGAGCAAAGTCCACATGAAAAAACAACTCTGTAAAATTCTGGGGTATAACTTTAGCTACTAAAATTGAGTCAAATTTTTGAATAAAGAGATAGTAGACATATGAATCAAATTTACAAGTGACACAGAACTGGATATAAAAATCAGGAAAATAATAGGTTAGAATTATAAGAGATCTTAGCAGGCTATAAAAATTGGCAAAACTGAGCAAGTGAAACAGAACAGGGACAAACTCCAAAAGCAGAAGTATAAGGTAAAAAAAATTGAGGGAAGTGACTTCCTTATCAGCTACACGTATAAAAAATTCAGGTTTAGATTGACTATAAGCTCAACGAATGACAAGTTTGTTGAAAAAATACAACACAATCATAGGATTTATTTTAATTAAAGAAAGGGATATGATTAATCTTTGACAAAGGAGAAAAGAATATACAATGGGAAAAAGACAAAAAGACAGTCTCTTCAGCAAGTGGTGCTGGGAAAGCTGGATAGCTACATGTAAAAGAATGAAATTAGAACACACCCTCACACCATACACAAAAATAAACTCGAAATGGCTTAAAGACTTAAATATAAGAGGGACTTCCCTGGTGGTGCAGTGTTTAAGAATCTACCTTCCATTGCAGGGGACACAGGTCAATCCCTGGTCCAGGAAGATCCCACATGCTGCAGAGCAACTAAGCCCCTGTGCTGCAACTACTGAGCCCATGTGCCACAACTACTGAAGCCCGCACACCTAGAGCCCTTGCCCCACAACAAGACAAGCCACTGCAGCGAGAAGCCTGTGCACCACAACAAAAAGTAGCCCCCACTCGCCACAACTAGAGAAAGCCCGCATGCAGCAATGAAGACCCAACACAGCAAAAAATAAATAAATAAAAATAAAACAAATTTAAAAAAAAGACTTAACTATAAAAGATACGATACCATAAAACTCCTAGAAGATAATATAGGTAAAACATTCTCTGACATAAATTGTACCAATGTCTTCTTAGGTCAGTCTCTGAAGGCAACAGAAATAAAAACAACAATAAACAAATGGGACCTAATCAAACTTAAAAGCTTGTGCACAGCAAAGGAAACCATAAACAAAACGAAAAAACAACATACAGAATGGGAGAAAATATTTGCAGATGATGTGACCAACAAGGACTTAATTTCCAAAATATACAAACAGCTCATGCAACTAAACAACAAAAATAACAAACAGCTCAATCCAAAAATGGGCAGAAGACCTAAATAGACATTTTTCCGAAGAAGAAATAGATATGGCCAATAGCCACATGAAAAGATGCTCAGCATTGCTAATTATTAGAGAAATGAAAATCAAACCTACAGTGAGGTAACACTTCACACCAGTCAGAATGGCCATCATTATAAAGTCTACAAATAACAAATGCTGGAGACGGTGTGGAGAAAAGGGAATCCTCCAACACTGTTGGTGGGAATATAAATTGGTACAGCCACTGTGGAAAACAGTATGGAGGTTCCTAGAAAACTAAAAATAGAATTACCATATCATCCAGCAATCCCATTCCTGGGCATACACCCAGACAAAACTATAATTCAAAAAGATACATGCACCCTTATGTTATAACAGCAGGACTCACAATAGCCAAGACATGGAAACAACCTAAATAACCATCGTCAGATGAATGGATAAAGAAGATGTGGTACAGATTGGGTTCGTTTGGGTTTTTCTGTAAAATGTTATGGAAATACCCAAATGAACTTTTTGTCCAACCCAATGTATACAACGGAGTATTACTCAGCCATAAAAAAGAACGAAATAATGCCATTTGCAGCAACATGGATGTACCTGGAGATTATCATACTAAGTGAAGTAAGTCAGAAAGAGAAAGACAAATACCATACGATATCACTTATATGTGGAATCTAAAAGATGATACAATTGAACCTATCTATGAAACAGAAACAGAATCAACAGACACAGAGAACAGACTGGTGGTTGCCAAGGGGGAGGAGATTGAGGGAGGGATGGAGCGGGAGGCTGGGGACAGCAAACGTAAGCTATTATGTATAGAATGGATAAACAACAAAGTCCTACTGAATAGCACAAAGACTTATATTCAGTATCCTATGATAACCCATAATGGAAAGGAATACATTTTAAAAAAATAAATGTGGGTATATATATATATATATATATATATATATATATATATATATGTAAAATTGAATCACTTTGCTGTACAGCAGAAATTAACACAACAATGTAAATCAACTATACTTCAATTTTTTTTAATTTTAAAAAGAAGATATGGATATATATATATATAAAATGCCTCTAAATCTCAAATAACTACACATGCAATGGGCTCTGACTGGGTGCCTGACTATGGCGTGACAAACTATATATATATAAAATCATGGAATAATCATGAAGAAAAAAAGTTGAGGGACTGGGCTTCCCTGGTGGCGCAGTGGTTGAGAGTCTGCCTGCTAATGCGGGGGACACGGGTTCGAGCCCTGGTCTGGGAGGATCCCACATGCCACGGAGCAGCTGGGCCCGTGAGCCACAACTACTGAGCCTGCGTGTCTGGAGCCTGTGCTCCGCAACAAGAGAGGCCGTGATAGTGAGAGGCCCGCGCACCGCGATGAAGAGTGCCACAACTGGAGAGAGCCCTCGTGCAGAAACGAAGACCCAACACAGCCAAAAATAAATAAATAAATTTTAAAAAAATCGAGGGATTAAGTTGGGGCAGGTGATACCACCATATCATCTCAGGTCAAGCTAATCTTATCCTTTGCAATGTTGTATATGACACAATAGAGCAGAAGTTACTGGGAGACTAAACCTGTTTATAAGGCTGAACTTTAAATGCTGCATCTAGAATAAGGAAGAAAAATCCCTGCTTATTGTCTCTATCTGATGGGCTTAAGCACTGGCTGGATAACTAAGAAACCGAATTTTTTAGTACAGTCACAAAGAAAGCCCCAGAATGAACACATTTTTCCGAGAACTTATGAAAAAATAATACCAATCTTTATTAATGTTTGCAGATCATAAGAAAAGGAAATACTTTCCAACTCATACTTTCAATTTGGATGGACTCTGACACCAAAACCTGACAGGATGTACGAGAAATTAGAGGCTATTTTTTCTCATCAACAAAAATGTAAAAATCCTAAACAAAAGCTTAGCAAAATGAGCTTAGTAATCATTTTAGAAGATAATACATCATGGAAAAAAACAATTTTTTAAGAATGCCTTCAGGATATGTTTTAGGACATTGTAAAATACATATTGTCCCAATCAGCGAAATCTCTTCGTTATTATTGACAGAAAAAATATTGATCTCTAATCAGGAGAACCTTTTCTTCTTGGACAATGAAGAGTATGTAACTGATCATATTCTTCTTTTCCCTTCTGTTGCTTGGAAACTCAGAATTCACTTATTTATTCAACCTTTTCTTATCATATTTGTACATTTCATTTCAGAAGCTGTTCTGTTCTAGGTACTGGAAACGCAAGACTGAAAATGACATGTTCTCGTGGAACATCTATTCTTGTGGGCATAGAGGGTGGAAAGAATAGACATGAAACAAACAAGTAAAGAAACACATGAAAAAAATAATTTCAATAGAGAGAATGTTATGAAGGAAATTAAATAAATTGACAAAATTAAGAGAATGTGGCATTTAGATATGGCACCAGAGTTGAGTCTTGACTAATTCAGGACAACTGCCAAAGAGCTGGGATCAGAGCATCTAAACAAATGGAACAGCAAGAACAAAAGCCCCAAGGAAGGCAAGAATCTTGAGTGTTGATGGAAAATAGGAAGAGAAGAAGTCTGCAAGAGTAGTGGACTTAGTGTCCTGTCATGGAGGTCAGAGAGCTGGGCAGGAATAGATAGTGCTGGTACTGTAATATGAAGAAGTAATTAGGGTTTTATTCCATGTGTGACAGGAGGTCATTCAATGGTCTTAAATAGAGGACAACATGATCTGTTTCTTGATTTTCAATAATCAATCACTCTGTAATGCTGTCAACTCTTTAGGAATCTATGATATACATATATAAGCATATGCATTCTTAATTTCTCCCATATTGATCTTCTGTTCTGATTTCTTTGTTCTCTAGTCTTGTCAACTTATCATTTGAATCTCAATATTTACTGCGTATGTGTGTGTGTGTGTATTTCTTGCAAGCTGATTAAAATCTTAATTTAAAAAAAGGTATGAATTATGATTTGGTGAGTATGTTTTTTGAGAAGAATTAATTTCCAAGACCCAAGTTTGGTCTTCAAAAACTCAAAGTCCAGGAGTCTAAAGATCTCTGTTTTTGTCCACAGGAGAGGGTAGGTGGGTTGGAAAGTGAATTTCAGGCCAGGCAGGAGGGTGAGAGACAACTGAGCAACTGAGGCTACTGAATACCAGAAGCGCAAGCTTGGCCTAAAGACATATGATTTCATATTTTCCTAACACTGGACTGACCAAACAAGATCTGTTTCCCCCTCAGAATGGGGTGTTTTCCATGATGCCTGTTGAAGATCTTGGTCCACAAACTCAGGGGTGAGAAAAACACTATCTTATTTTCCTTACGTCAACCCCCTCCCACTGAGGTGTGAGAAATTCCAATGAGTAATGGGAGTCTTTTCCCCATTCAAGAGTATGAGAATCTGAAACTTCAAATGATGGCAAGAAATTATGGGAAGGAATGCTAATTTTCAGTAAAGCCAGGTCACTGCTGGCATCCTCATTTTCCAAGTCCAGTGGCTTTCCATTTCTTGCCACACATTTGGTACAGAAATACTACTTTGGTTAGGATCCTGTGACTCAAGTCCTACTTTCCGAGGTGCACCATGCTAACAACCCTTGCGGGAGTTGGCAGCCTCTTTGTTTCTCTGCCACAGAGCACTTCCTGGGTCCCCATTACTCCCTGGACAATCCTCCCAACATACCACCACTCATCCCCACCCTACCTCATTCCCTTACCCAGAGAAGCTTCAGCACCAGCTTTTAAAAGATACCCTCTCGCCCTTCTTGCCAGAAAATGAAATGAAATCTCTTCAATTGGCTTTGAATTTCTGAAACAGTCTTTTTCAGGTTATTCTTACCGTTCACATAAAGATTTCCAACAGCATGCCTGACTCAAATGAGAGAGAAGAGAGAAAATAAAGGAAAAAAAAAAAAAAAACTAATAAAAACTATTATTCAGTAACAAATCATGCCTTCTTTTATAAACTATTTCTGCTTGAAAGTATGGTCTTATTTTAAAAGTCATGAAAATTCTGGTAGCAGGTCACTGACAGATCACATATTGCTTTCTGAATTTTCTTAATATTGAATTCATTTTTATAATAAACGTCATTTAGTTAAGAATAAAATAGAAGACATGTAAAATACATACTATGGCAAATTAATGGAGAAAGTCAAAAGGATTCGGACTGTTTTTAGGACTAAGGAGCAAAGGACTAAAATTATTAATCGATTATGTCCATGAATGTAAAATCCTGATGTTTTAAGAGTTTTGGAGGAAACTGATTGTAATTTTGCAACAATACGATTATATAACCAATATCTGTGGCTCTCTGAACGCTCCTCATCTTGGAACCTTCCAGGGGCCTTCTGTAAATAGGCCAATCACAGTATTCCATTTTAGATCAGTTGTTTTTGACAGTGATTAGATGAAACCAATGGTAATGTTTAAAATATTTAACAACAGTAAGAAAGATGCACTGATCAGTACACCTGGCTTTAACCCTGTAATTAGTTGTTGAATCATGAGAAGGTATGAAGATTCATGAGAAAGCAGCTTTAATGGGACTGGGCTTGGGAAGCTATTTGCCTATTACTGGTGAAGTGTTTCAATGTTTCAGTAACTAACAACACCACTACTGGTGTGTAGCAGCTGACTATTAGCTCTGTATGTAAACATGTAAGTATCATTCTGCCAACTAGAGAAGTTGGTTGAAGTAAATGCAAGTATGTATTTCTTCTCTCTACAATGGAAATGGAAAATGAAAAGAAATTAATTACCGATGTTACAGATGATATATTAAAGCTAAATTTCAAACTTAATGTAAGGGCACACACTATCTCAAGAAGTATTTTAACACTTTTTATATTAAATGCCACCTCTTCACAAAAACCTTCCTGACATCCTCATTAAAAATAAAATATGTTTCCCAGCTCTCCGCTGATAGCCTCGTTCCCATCTCTGCATCTGTTTCCTTCATATCACGTATCACGACTTGTAATGTTTTTAATTTATATAACTGTATGCTTGTTTAACTGTCAGGGCTTGGCATTTATTCTTGTTCTGTGTGCATGTGTGTGTGTTAGTGTGTGGGTGTGATGGGAGGGTGTACGTTCACACTGGTTCTTTGACTAGAATGCAAGCTTCTTGAGACCAGGACCACTTTTGCATCGTACATATCTGTATTCCCTGTATTCACAGTGCCTGGCACATAGATGATCAGTAGTTTACTAACTAAAATAATGATCCTAAATCATTAACCAAAATTAATCACTCCATGTTCTTACATTCCCATTTCTTTGGTCATTTACCTCCATTTTAGCAATTAATATTTTGTAAATGGTGTGAGAATTCCTTGAGAATAGAGGGCACGTCTCATTCGTCTGTGTAAGTATGCCAGTCTGTTACCCAGCGCCAGACCCATAGATGGAGTTATTAAATGGCAGCTGAAACGCGAATGGAAGGCAGAGAAAGCTGCTTCTATTACTTCCCCACAACAAAGACACACTTATTTGGCCAGACTTTGAGATGCTTAACTACTCAAAGGCTGAATCTCAACCTCAAAACATGGGGTTTATTCCAAGATCATATGAGTTACAATGAAAAAAGAAGAAAGGAATGCAAACTATTTCTGCCTGAAAGCATGCTTTTGCACTAAAAGTCATATGAAAAATCCAGCAGCCAGTCCTTGGCAAGTCACAAGCATTGCTGTCTGAGTCTTTCGAGCTATGTATTCCAAATACTTCATTTTAGGAAACAAAGATATAATAATGTAACCTAATTCTGATGTCTCTCCCAACCTCCAGAAAGCTGGAAGATCAATTAGTCTGAGAAATTTGCATACAGTTAAATCTTCCTCCACCTCAGAGAACCAAAAAGGAAACATGGGGCTTCCCTGGTGGCACAGTGGTTGAGAGTCCGCCTGCCGATGCAGGGGACACGGGTTCGTACCCCGGTCTGGGAAGACCCCACATGCCACGGAGCGGCTGGGCCTGTGAGCCATGGCCGCTGAGCCTGCGCGTCCAGAGCCTGTGCTCCGCAACAGGAGAGGCCACAGCAGTGAGAGGCCCGCGTACTGCAAAAAAAAAAAAAAAAAAAAGGAAACTTGACTTTCTCCTTCAAGGTTTTAGATTTGGGATCCATAGGAGGATTATGTTAATTTATTAACCATCTGATACAGTGCAGCATCCACAAGAACAAATGTGATGAATTGGTGAAAGTCCTACAGTGAGGCAAATGCCAGCAGGGCAGGGGCCCTGGGGTTTGTCTGCTGCTGTTACCACATGCTGGCTTAGACCAAGTGCTGGCAGCCAGGTCTTTGCACTTCAGCTGAGGAGCAATGCGTATATCAGTTTCATTCATGTCAAATTATCCACATTCTTTGAGAATAATCTGGAAAAATAATAAGCCATGCCTTTTTTACCTTTTTACCTTTGCCTTTCAGGTTGTAATTTAAAAATTACACTGTTCTTCAGCGTATAGAATATATTGTGATTATGAAATTATAGACACAGCATGTGCCTTAATGACTCTAAGTAAGGCATGCCAGATTTAGCAACTAAAGTTACAGGATTTCCAGGTAAATCTGGGTATCAATAAAGAACAGTGTTTTTTGTTGTTGTTGCTTGTGTTTCTTTTTTTTTCTTAAGTATACATATGTCCCATGCAACATACTTATACTAAAAAAAAGTAGTTTTGGTTACATAAAATTCAAATTTATCTGGGAGTTCTGTATTGTATTAGGCAACCTTTCCCAAAGTTTAAATTCCAATTTTCCTACCAACTACTTTGGCTAGTAATTTAACCTCTCTGAGCCTTCCCTATATGGAAAATGAGAGTGGGGACACATTGACCTTGCACAGCTTTTGAGATAATTAACTGAGACGCTGTACTTCCTCGTATGGATGCCAGATAAGAAACAAACTTAAGCATACCTTTCAGCGTTAAAGCATAGTATTAGTCAAGATAAGGTTAAGCATATATTGTGCTAACAATGTCCGAATGTCCAATCTCCTAACATTGAAAGAGTTCATTCCTGGGCTTCCCTGGTGGCACAGTGGTTGAGGGTCCGCCTGCCAATGCAGGGGACACGGGTTTGTGCCCCGGTCCGGGAAGATCCCACATGCCACGGAGTGGCTGGGCCCGTGAGCCATGGCCACTAAGCCTGCGCGTCCGGAGCCTGTGCTGTGCACCGGCAGAGGCCACAACAGTGAGAGGCCCGCATACTGCAAAAAAAAAAAAAAAAAAAAAAAAAAAGAGTTCATTTCTCTCTCATGCAACATCACTTTAGATTCCATGTAGCTTCTCAGTAGTCCAGACTGCCTGGATCTTGTAGCCCCACCATTTTGCTATGGGGTCACTTTCCTAATTGTCAGGCACAAGTGTGAAAGACATTAAGAACTATGCCAGCAATTAACTGCTTCAGCCTGGAAGTGACACACTTGATGTCTGCCCACAATCCACAGACAAAACTTGTCACATAGCCCTGCTTAGCTACGAGGGGGCAGCAAAATATAATCCCCATATGCCAGGAAGGAGACAGGAACCAGTGTGTGTGAGCCCTACAAGTCTTTACCACAAAGGTTATCATGATATTAGAAGCAACAGTAGAATCTACAAGTTAACTAAGCACTGAGTGGTCCAAACTTCTTCCTAATGTGAAAATCTCTTCCAGGATGGCACTAGTGCTTCATCAACCCTTAGCTTGAATGCATTCAGCAGCAAGGGACTCATGGCTCATTATTAAAGATTTTCATTTTTGTTGAGCTTGTTGAACTCAAATCTGTATCCTTACAATTCCTAAAACTTGCTCCACTCTGTGGCTGTGACTGCCAATGTCTGTACTTTATTAAAAGAAAAAGAAAAAAGAAAAACAACTATAGAAAATAAGGTAAAAAATGAGAAGGCATAATTATTTTAAGAATGAAGAATAAATAAATACTTGAGAAAAGAATAGATCACTTTTAAATTTAAAAATGCTTAAGGAAAACTACAATGCAAAATCAGTCAATTTGTTTTCTTTTAATTTTCAAGAAGTTACTCTCCAGAAGATGGGGATAAAGGTGTAGTGGGGCTGGGGGATGGGAGACTGTCTACTGCAAAAAGAAGTGTTTGCTTTTTTTATTCTGGTTGCTGTGTGTATGTACCACTTTTATTTTGAAAGAATAATTTTATGTGGAAAATTTCTGATTATAGAAAAAAGAAAGCTTAATAACTTTAACCAATTTGGGGCTAAGTTTTTAAATCCACTAGCCAGGTAAAAGTGTTTACTGTACCACATTATGTTTTGAAAAATAATAAATTGCAATGATACCAGTGCGTAATGTTTTTTTTTTTTTTTTTTTTTTTTTTTTGCAGTACGCGGGCCTCTCACTGCTGTGGCCTCTCCCATTGCAGAGCACAGGCTCCGGACGCGCAGGCTCAGCGGCCATGGCTCACAGGTCCAGCCGCTCCGCGGAATGTGGGATCTTCCCGGACTGGGGCACGAACCCGTGTCCCCTGCATCAGCAGGCGGACTCTCAACCACTGAGCCACCAGGGAAGCCCCAGTGCCTAATGTTTTAAGGACCTTGTTTTTAAATTCAGTGATTAAAATAATGATGGGAATATTTAATACATGTATTCTATGAATATAGAACATAAATTGTTTTATAACTGGATTACTATGCTTCATCTATTCAAAAGAAAGTTTTGTTTGCTTCCCATTTGATCTTTCCTACCAATTAGTAACTGGGCTTAACTTTCCTTCTCATCAGGTTTCTATTTTGTTCATTAAAACCTTTCACGCATGTTGAAAGAAAATCATTGACTATTTCAGAAAGAATACAGAGCTCTGTTTTCACTGACCTACTTATAATTCTGAATAAGAAAATACCCTACTGGTAGAGCTCATTTCAAATTATAGGAAAAGATTTAATAATGACCACTGACTAAAAGGAGACTCAAATAGCACCCAGAACATTACCCCAGGGTTAGACAGGAGTTTGATATTAAAAGGTTACAGTCTATAATGGTTAAGACAAGTCATTAACACAGCTTATAAATGAAACATATCTTCTATCAACCAATTTCTCAGTCCCACAGACATCAGTTGACTGCTTTTTATAATTCCTCTCTTTGGGCTCCATCCCCATATTCTCCCTACAACTGTCCTGCTTATTTCAAACTGTATAATAATACAACCACAGTTAGCTGTAACGCTGTGGAAATATTGCTGGAGATGGCACTAAGAAAATGTGTTCAATCCCAGCTTGCTTCTTTAGTGGTACACGAACATGAACAAATCATTTTAGTTCTATGAACCTCTATGAGTAAGGATATCTACCTTATAGAGTTGGTGTGAGGATTAAACAGAAACTATGCTATAAATGTGCCCCCAATACTGTAAGAACTCTCTGAGTGTGAGTTCCCTACCCATTTTGGATGTCCACAGAGACAAGAGTGTTCGTAATGAATGGTTAATCTATGCACATCTTTACTATCAACAGTCTAAATAAAGAGTTAAGTTACAAAACAAGCAAAAAGCAAACATAAAAATCAAAAAATAGAAATTAATGAGCCCTTGAAAGATAGAAACTATAAAATAAGCAGCGCTAATAGTTCATTCCTTAATATAAACAAAATGCTTTTTCTATAGTCTCTATAAGCACATAAAGTCATACTTAAGAATTCTTATGAATATTTTACAAAGGTAAGAAGTCACTGTGGACATTAACAAGGCCTTTTTGCAGCTCTCAAGAATTTCTAGATGCTGAGTGCAATAGATGTGAATAAACAGGCACAAGAACATTTGTAATAAGCAGCATGCCCACCAACAATGAACTGCCTCACCTTCTCAATGTGACCCATAAAAAAACATTTTTTCTTCCACTTTTTTCCATGGATGCGCATTTCTACCTGAGGACTACTGCATCCTCCCATGCCCCCGTACTGAACATTCCAGAACAAACAAGTGCAGAAATTCATTTATATTACTGATAGCATTGGTAACCTTGTGCTATGACGCTAATGTGAAAGGGCAGGATGGTAGAGGGCTCTCAAATAAAAGCCGTAAATGATAAAATTCACTCAGCGAATTTTAAGACAGAATTTATTTTAATCATCTGCTTAAAGTCAGACGATGACTGTCGATCACACAGAGCCCACAGGGTACCGAGGACTGAGAGGGCCTCCTCTGGTCTACAGCATGCGCCTGAGCACCGTCTCCTACACGGATGTTCACCCTCCTAACCTAGTCCTTCACAGTCACCTTACAGAAGCCTCCACATTCTTCCCCTGCTGCCCTCACACCCCCCATCCCCCGCCGGCCCTTCAGGGCTCTCAGCTTCTTCATTCCCTCCCCTTTTGGTTTAACTTCTGATGACCAGGCCCCTGGGATTATCAGATGGAGTAGGGAGGAAGGAGAGGGTAAATTTTGATTCTTGGGAAGAAGCGGAAAGGGCAGGGGAGTCTCTACCATTGTCAGACTTCTGGAAGGTTATCTAAAAATTAAGGAGACATATTTAATGAGAGTATTGACAAAACTGATTGTCTCTTGAAACTCCTCATGATTGAAAAAAAGAAAACAAACGGAAAAGATCTGTCTTCTTACCTAAATATGATGATTTACATAACCAAATAAAATGGGCCTTAACAGGTTTCAGGGTAAGGAGTGTGTGTGTGTGTGTGTGTGTGTGTGTGTGTGTGTGTGTGTGTGTGTGTGTGTGTGTGTGTGTGTGTGTGTGTGTGTAGAAAAAGGGAGAAAGAGGGGGTGATAACCCATCTAAACAGTTCAAAACTAACTGTAAGAAATAACAGCAGTAATCATACATGTACAGAGTCTCTCCGTGTTGATCATACTTTTTATTTATCTCTCCAGATCCCCTAATTTTAACTTCTTGAATGTCTCATGAATCAGATATGAATCAGAAAATTATACGTTAATTCAATGAAAGACAATTGTTTGAAGTGTAGACAAATAACTAGCTTGCTAGATGAAAACTAGTTGATCTTCCTTGATCCATGACTGCATATTATAGATGTCATCCTATTTTATTAGTGAATTTGACAATGATTATGATTTCCAAGAGCCTCACTTTTCCATCTGCATATTTCAAAGTTTAATTTTAATTTTTAAGGTAAGGATTTTAAAAAAATTCAATCTTTTATAGGGTTTCAAAGATCTTCATTCAAAGTATTTTAACATGATCATTCTTATACATAAGATTTGCATATTTCTTTATTAGATATAAAATAATTTAAATTTAACTTGGCTTAAAATAAAGACTTAGGTTACTTAGGCTTTGGGTTAGTTCTCTTTTATACATGAAGCTACTTTTATAACCAAAATGACAGGTCAGGGAGGTGCTTAGAAGGCTGCCTTTTGGCTGACAAGTAATAAATAACCTTCTCCTAAAGCCAGTGAACTAACTCCTCTGAGCTTCCCCAATCACGTGCTCTTGAATATACTGTTTCTACTTGATCAGTTTGCTTTCCTGATCTTTTCCCTCTCTAATTTGAATGTTTCACTGAAATTATCCAAAGCTAATCATTTTTTCTGGTCTCAGAAATATCTGATGTCCTTTACTAGTGAGAGTTCTATAAGCACCAAGTAAAGAAAATTACCAGGTGTCCTTCAAGTGGGCAATAAGGAAGAGGAGTTGAATCCAAATCTCAGGGAGTCTCTTTTGGTTAGTAGTACTTAATTTCCTGTAGCACTAATTATATTGCATTTTAGTGAAGACACTATAATGTCTTGTCAACAGTCCCAACAGGACAGCCACACCCTTTGTAAATCTTTTAATGCTTGTCACTGCATTATTTGTGAATAGGGACCAGAAGTGTTTTTTAAATGGGAAATGTGATTTTGCCAACACTGAGAAGATCCATCAGTCTTGACTTCCTGTCTTGTAGAGGTAAAACTAAGGGATAATAATTGATTTCATACTATGGGAAATGTCCCTGGTTTCTCTAGACCATGTAATTCCCCAAAATTTTATAAACCAGGCTAGGATTTGAATTTTACCTGTGTTTTTCAGTCAACCTCTATTTGTCTTATAGTCACTGAGATCCTCACCTACTTCTGTGCTTCTTCCTTGTGGAGGCAGTTACCATGGTATCATTAATGTAGTGCACTACCTTGCACTTAATGATATTACAAACACATGGCATCTATTCCAATTAAGTAACAACAGTGTAAGCACTGACTATTGTCTTGGCACCATAGCAGCACTACAATCTCCAAGCATCTATACTACATTTTCTTCATACTCTAGCCGAAAAAGAACTTTGATCATGCATCAATCCATAATGATCTTACTCTTTACTAAATTCCCATCTCCTCTGCCTCTACCAGCCATTTCAGCAGATACATTTTGAGGATCATAATTCTGTCTCCCCAGTTAGATGCAGGCTCATCGAGGAAGGAAGCCTTTTCCTACTCTTCTTTTATGGTTGAAGCACTGACTGATATATGAGGAATTTTACCCATCAGATATAACCATTTATTTAGAAATTCTGTCAGGCTCCTTCCGAAGAGTGGTGCAAGCATAAGTCAGAGAAAAAAGGATCAGACAAGAAAACAGAATCACTAATGGACTCTACATATCAAAAATATGACAAATCTTCCATCTAGAAAAATAAATACATATTTATAATTATTATGCTGGCTATTTTATAATCTTCAAAATAGCTAATGATTGGTCACTGGAAGAGAGACTGCCAGCTCATCATCAAACCTATTTCCTCTTTTTCCTTGGGATACAGCTAAATGATGTTTCCCAACATCCCTTGTAATAGCGTGGAGGCAAACGACTAGTTTCTAGCCAATGGAATTTTGTAGGAAGTGACGAAAGCTACTTTCAAGTCTGGCCTATAAAGAAATCTTCCTTATAATTTATAATCCATATTCCTTCCCTCTTCACTATATTGATGCAAATATGCATGGTGATCTTTGAAACCATGTGGTAAAGATATAAGATTCACAAAATGGAAGTAATATAAATTCTCTCACTTGAAGAAGAGCCACTCTGATTAGAAACATACACCTACCCTTCACATGAAAAGGAAATTAACAATTATGATAAGCTATGTGTCTGAGCCTACTTAACTGTAAGTAGAGTTAAAAATATAAAGTCAGTCATCCTTCCTTTTTGCAAAAGGTATCATATTGAAAGAAGAGGAGGAAGAAATGTCACTAGCCAGCCTCTAACCTCACCTCACCCGTGACACCAGATTGGTGGACCACAGAAGTTATAGGGCTCTCTCATGTCATTACGTAAGGTGTATCTCAGAAATAAGACTCCATGCCATTATACATGCACATCAAATTAGATATAGAGACTAAATTCCAAACTGATAAAGCAGTCACTTCCACAAATTATATATACACACACACACACATACATATATATACACATATACATATATACTATCATATATTACATAACATATCTCTATATAGGTACATAATATATTATATTTAACTATATTTTCTATAATGTATATCTATACATTTAACTATCATTAATAATATAGTTTATAAATTAAAATTACATCTCATACATTAAATTTTGTCAAGTAGTTAATAAGAAAAAAAATGGTTTAGTACTCATTCTGTACTAATTGACACTTTCTTTACTACAGAAGGTTTACGGCTTCTTAAATATTTCTTTTGCTAGAACAATCTATCACTAATTCCTATGCTTTATATTATGGATATTATAATAGAAGTTCTAGTAGAAATTGTCAATATTATCGATCAATTATATAGGCTTGATATTTTGCTCATTTCTACATAATTCCAAAATATGGTTGAAAAAGTAAGAAGTGAGCCAATATGCTCATTACACACATACTTAACTATTTCAGAAGCACTTGGAGTATAATGGCTATACTACCCCGTTGTTTTCAGAACGTCAGTCTTGTTTCAGCCCCTAGCACACAGCAGATGCTAAATACGAGGATATAGTCATGATGATACCATAAAGATATGTTTAAAAGTTGTAAAATAATGGAAACTTTATCTTTTACAAATATTATAGTGCAGACATAATCTTTGGAAATGAGCACAATAATTTTAACTACACAACAAATGCACTACTTAATTCACTCTCAAAACAAGTATTTTTGATTGTTTTGACTTTCAACACCTAACACACATGTATTTAAAAATTTCTTATGGGGAACTCTTACAAGGTCATTTGTACAAGCAGAATAGAAATCATCAGTAAAAGACAGTTTAAATGCTTTAATCTTAACTTAGAAAGAGAGAATTTCACTAAACAGAAATTAAATTATTGTTAATTGGCCCTACACCAGTATTTGCAATATTGTGTTGAATTTAGAAAACTCAGTGAAGAAATTAATGGCACATTTTATCAGAAACTACATTGTTTGAGATGTCGACTTGAAATATTCTGCCCTAAAATAGCAATGTTATGTTTGACTGAATCTCTACTCAGTGACACAAAAACACAGCCCTAACATTATTCTTCTTTGCTTTCACAGAGTTTAAGCTTCTCCATGAGGTAAAAACACATGACTGGCCTAACAGATGGCTTTGAGTTGCCTTAATGCCTTTGGAATTCTAGCTATTAATCTAAGCTTGCTATAACTAAGCATATAATTTAATAAAATGTAATTCAACTGGACAATGAATATATTCAATATCATTTGCCACAAGTGATCACTAAATATATTAATATTCATCAACAATTTTTCTGGAAAAATAAAGATGCTCCTGAAACTCTTATTCTCCTCAATTTAACCTGAATTCCTGGTCTTTATCATTTAGCTTTTTGACTACATCTTTTATAAATGACTATCATAGGACTTCAAAGGAAAAACGAGAATGAGATATGAGCTTCACATCAGCTTTGGATATATAACATGCACATTAATGGTGGTTACTAATAAGTCTTAATATGCTGCCCATGTGTGTATTTCTGAACAGCCCAATTCTTTTTTTTTCTTTTCCATTATGGTTTATTACAGGATACTGAATATAGTTCTGTGTGCTATACAGTAGGACCTTGCTGTTTATCCCTTCTATATATAATAGTTTTCATCTGCTAACCCCGTAAGGCAAAATTACTGTGTAAAATTTAATTTCCCTCAAAGAAATCCTAGAAATAATTTCTGTAGGGGGCCAAGGAGTGTTGCACATGTATTTTGACACTGATTCCTGACCTATGCTGTGAACAACTTTGTTAGAGTATGGCATTTTAACCATTCCACAATGTTTGATCAAAGAGCAAAGACAAATATGTTTTTCTTTTTACACTTTGCACCCGACTCCTACATTAGAAAACACCTACAAGCTGAGGAATGATGCCAATATGTGCGGTAGAATATACTACTGGTGGTCTATTGCTAGGCTTTCACAACAAGAGATTGCCATTTCAGCTTTTCCTCTTTCTTCAGTGCTTGGAATCCTTGTTTCACAGGATTACTCATAAAACTGATTGGACACTTGGTAATAATGAAGGCATGGTGTAAATTGTGTCCCAGTCTACTAAGATAGATTATGAATAAGATATTAATTTCAGTATTTTTCATCTACTTTAAGATTTCTATCTTTGATTCATTTATTTATTAAACTAGCATTGATAGTCTGGACTCTCCTGGTTATATATGTTTGTTATACATATTTTATAGATGAGGGATTGAGACTCAGACAAATAAAGGCACCTGCTCACTGAGGCAAAGCTGGTATATTTTATGACTCAAAATACAACACTCTCTCCATTCTCCAGCCTTCTTTTTTAGAATGTGAGCAGTACTTAAAAAATACATACATTCTGGAACCAAATTAATTTGACTTCAAAACCTGAAATTGCCACCTACAAGCTACATAATTTTTTAAAGTTTTGAATCTCCATAAGCCTGTGTTTCCTCATCCTGAAGAAGAGGAATAAAAGTAATACTCTAATAATATTTTTCAAGAATGAGAGCAAATATATGCATGGCACTAAGGGAAATAACAGGTGCTCACGAATAGTAGCTAATGAAAATACTGGAGGTAGGTTATATTTATTCATTTTAGTGGCAGTACTGACGAATTACTAGACTGAGAGTAAATAAGTCAGATGTCCAGTCCTACTTCATTTAAAAAACAGCTAAATGGCTCTCCAGAAATCTCTCAGGTCAGTATTGGAAGAAAGACAAAAACTTGTCTTCTGATAAGTGAGACAAACAATAAACAAGTAAAAAATGAGTAAGTAATAAAAATTTCAGGCAATGTTTAGTACTATGAAGAAGATTTAGTCTTAAAAAAGAGAGTAATGAATGATGGGTTTACGGATAGAAAGGTCTATTTTAGGTGGGGTTTTTAGGCAAGCCCTCTCCGAAGTGGCAACATCGGAACAGACACCTGAAAGACATAACACAGCAAGTCACACAAACACCTGGGGAAATGGCAGAGGGAATAGTAAGTGTAAGAAACAAAGTAGTGAATAAAAGAGTGTACCAGGGAGGGCAGTGAGAGTGAAGGTTGTCAGAGATTGGAGGGGCCAGATCATGAAGGTTTCTGTATGCACTTGGGTTTTATTCTAGGCATGTTTGGAAATCACTGACAGATTTTGTTTTCATCAGGTTATCAGTAATAAAAAGCTCTCTCAGGCTGCTGAGTGAAAAATAAATTCTCGTGTGGAAAATAAACTCCTGTGACGTTAAGTATGGCGGGTGAGGGGATAAATTAGGTTTTTGCCACAGGGCAGGTTAAATTTTTCCCTTGGCCTATAAATTGTAACCTGGATAAAATACGTGCTTCCTAAACTTATAGGAAAGTAGAAAAATCCCATCGTATTTTTCCAAAATCTAATGATTCATACCTTAAAGCGATCTAGTATGGCCAACTGGCAGTTAAGACATCATTAGCTCAGTCCAGTATACTCAGCATTGGCTGTAACCAGTTCTCTGCCTGCTGGTCTATTAAAATGTGATGAAAATTATGTACTGTAAGGCACCAGGACTTTTCAGTTCCGACATTCTAGGTATAATAGGTTATTTTCTTAATAACTCTTCCTTTCCCGAAGGACCTCTTCCTTTTCCCATTTACCTGTTGCACAACTTCTTACTTACTTATTTGATAAAGTGATAAAAAGCAAAAATTGGTGCTATCTGTTAATCTGGCTCAACTGCCAAACATAGTTTTGGATATTTACCTGGTGACTTTTGAGGTAACTTGACTTATTCTTTTATTTTTGTTCCTACAACTGTGCAGTAACAGAAAAACAACACAAATTATTAATATAAACATTGAGCCTGGTGATTTAAGATCAAATTTTATGGTGAGAGAACTGCCTGTTAAATATATTGGTATATTCTTAGTCTATAACCTCCTGGAGTAGACTCATTTTATAATATAATAATAAAATCCCCAGCTTGTGTTTTGTGATTCTAACACATTCAGGCTTTGGTTGCTGACTCAAAGAGTATGGGAATTATTTTCTTTATGTATTTTAATATAATTTTAATGATAAAACCAATTTCCACGTGATTTTAGATAGTTCCAACTGATATGACAATATTTAAAATTACGCAACAACTTATGGGTATCTTCTAATAGAAACCATTAACTCTGCCAATTTATACAAAATAAAAAGATAGGTTAAGAGACATGAAGTACAGAATGAGAACATATGCCTAATCATAGGCCCAGAAGAAGTAAACAGAGTACGGAGATGAGGCAAAATTGGAAGAGAAAAATTACTAAAATATTTCCAGAACGGACAAATTCATGAATCTACAAATATGTAAAGCAAAATGCAGACTAAGTAGAATAAATAAAAATAGATCCATTTCTATACACAACCTATGAAAGCAGAGACAAAAAGAAGATCTTAAAAGAAGTCAGAGAAAGAGAAGACAGATAACTTACAAAGAAACACCGTAAGAATGATAGCAGACTTCTGAGGAACCTCAGTGTCAATGAGAAAACAGCACAGGAACATCTTCAAAATTATCACTCAGGAACTAAAGTGAAATAAGCCATTTGGAGATAGACAACAAGGTCCTACTGTATAGCAAAGGAACTATATTCAATATCCTATAATAAACCATAATGGAAAAGAATATGAAAGAGAATATGTATATATATATGTATAACTGAATCACTTTGCTGTACACCAGAAATTAACACAACATTGTAAATCAACTATACTTCAATTAAAAAAAAGATTTTTAAAAAAGAATACATAACATTGACACAGGGATAGTCCAATTCACCAGCAGAACAGAAGAGCAATGCCAGAAATAAATCCATTCATACGTGAAAACCTGAAAGGGTGATACCGCAGATGACTAGAGAAAGGATGCCTCCAGCTATAAATGGTGCTCAGAAAAATTGGGTTTTGATGTGGAACAAAAAGTTGAACTGAGGTTCCTATTGACATCAAGCACAAGACCTAATTCCACATGCATTTAAAGAGTGAAATGTGAAAGGCAATATTTAAAGCTTTTTATGTTGGAGACAACATGAAAAAATAGCTCATTACTTGTGGAATGGTAAGGATTTCTTAAACAAGACATGGAAGCTACTAACAATAAAATAAAAGATTGATACCATGACATTAAAATTAAGAACTACTAATCCTCAGAAAACTGTGTCAAGAATGTAAAACTTAAGCCATAAATTAGAATAAGAGATTTTCAATATATTTATCTAACAGAAGATTAGAAGACAGAATACATAAAGAAGTCCTATATAGCAAAAAGACAAAAAACCTAATTAAAAAAATTGGCAATATGCATGAAAAAACGTACAATAAAAGAAACAGATGGGATAAAAGCACAAGAACAGTACTAAAACATATTAGTTATTAACATGAATGAAATATCTATCTCTATAATGTTAATTAAGTCTATTATTACCAAGTGTTACCAAGTTTGTGAACCACTAAGAAATCTTAAGCACTACTGGTGGGAATATAAATTGATACAACCACTTTGGAAAACAATTTAAAACTAACTTATAAATATTCACAAATCCTATGACTAGCAATCCATTTCCTAGGTATTTACCACAAGAAATTCTTATATATGTTTAAAAAGAAACATTTACAATCCTCTTTACAGCAGTATTGTTCATAAGACAAAAAATTAAATTAAAAATCCTGGAAAATAACCCAAATGTTCACTAACAGGAGAATGGATAGAGTATATTCTTACGATGATATATCAAACTGACATTAAAAAAATAAAATAGAATACTGTTACGTACAACAACTTGAATACATAGTATTAGTGGGGGAAAAAGTTTGGTCACCGAAGCCTACTTAAATAGTAATGATGAGAGATAGCATTTCTGTGATTCTAGTACCCGAGATCCAAGGCAAAAAAGAAAAAGGGACTTTTGGCCTCTATGCATGCGACAGATCATAACCAGGATTGCTATGTTTCTTAAAACATTTTAGGAAATATCCTAACATGTATTCACATTAGTAGATTGTTTTATACACAACAGACCAAAATATAAAACTAAATTTAAAAAGAATAACACTAGATTTATAGACACAAATCTTAATAACCATGGCTTGATATGGTTGTAATAAATCATGTTGATGGCCTGGACACGGGGCCGTGTATAGGAAATTCTTCTTATTCTTTTTATCTTAATTTGTAGACATAGCCTTGGTTGGCTTTTTGTTGGTAACCATATACCCAAGGCCTTTATATAGGTTTCTGGACAATTTTATGGCTGAGAGTCAAATAGGACAGCTAACCCTGATCGCAAATTCTGATCACTTTTGCACAGCAATTATGTACTCCAAACTAAAGATTAACTTGGAAAATTGATTTCATATGTATGGGTCTCAACTCCAGAGGAAAACTCCTTTTGAAATTCAGGAATCTATTACCCTTAGTGCCATTAACTTAAGACTGCTTGCAGAGAAGGTAGGAAAGAATAAACTATTTAGTGGTCATTTTCTAAACAGTAGACATAGCAGTGACCCTGAGATCCTTTGCCACAGAGACGAACACCACCCCAATGGAGGTAAGGGAGTTGGAGTACCCAACTGTCAATACCAGCAGGCACCTTGATAGCCAATGTTATATGAGTTGGTGTAATTATATCTGATGCCTTTTCTACTACAATTATTCTCTCTGGAAATTTTAAGAATGGCAGCATCTGTTTTCAAGACGGAACACAATCAAAAGCTACCATCAGGTGCAGGCACTAGCCTAGCCCTTTATCACTAAGAAAAGGTAAGTAATCTCATTTATCCTCTAAAGATATATTTTCAAAGGAAAAAATAAAATTCTCTGCAATGAAAACAAAAGCTCTCCAGTTTCTCTGACTTGTTGTATTCCAAATTCGTGGCTCTGACCTTTTCTTAAAACTTTAAACATCACAAGGAAATCAGTGGGAAGGCAATCATGTGCTAACCAAATACTTAAAGGGCAGAAAAATTCACTGAAGTGAAAAGAGATTAGTAAAGGGTGGAAAAGAGGACCAGCCCCTCCCAGTTTGGGCGAACAGATTTGGGATGAGTTACCAGGCAGAAACCCACAAGCAATTAACAGCTCTGACATCAGGGCACAAGCAAATATAAAACACTCAGTTCTAAGAAAAGCTCAGCAGAGGATCCCCTCAGGAGTTCAAGGTACTGGAGAGAAACTCTATGGGGAGTGGGTGGATTCCCGCCAAAACTCCATTAGGATAAAGGGGACTTTAAATCCTGGATATTAACTTGCTAGAAATCTGCCCCCCATTTCTTCCTTCAGCTCCATGGATAAATGTAATTAACGACAGTGACCCGATAATGAGTGCTTTTGATAAATGACATCCAGGATAAGTATTTTTTTATATAAATAGAAATTTAAAATGAAGAAAATTAAATGACGAGGACAGGGGATTTAATTATGTAGGTATTATACATGTCAAATTTTTAAAGGTAAGTTACTATTTTGATTAGTTTTTGAAATGTCATTTTACAGATATGAAAAGCATTTTGAAGGTGGGTTGGGAAGGGTCTCATGCCATTTATAACAGTACAAAACAACTTGCATAATTTCATCTTGCTTTTTCCTTTTCAGCTTGATTTTTATCTATGTGCCTCGGGCTCTACACAAAGGGCTGAAAACCAGAGCCTGTACTGCATTCTTGCTTCAAGCAGAAATGAAAGCTCCCAAACTCCTCTCTCTGGGCTATACCTTCTTGGCCCTGCTTTTTTTCCAGCAGGCCTGGGCTCAATTCCCAAGACAGTGTGTCACCATCGAGGCTTTGAGAAATGGCGTGTGTTGCCCAGACCTGTTCCCACTGTCTGGGCCTGGGACTGACCGCTGTGGTTCCTCATCGGGAAGGGGCAGGTGTGAAGTGGTGACAGCTGACTCCCGACCCCACGGCCCCCAGTACCCACATGATGGCAGAGATGACCGAGAGGGCTGGCCCACGCGCTTCTTCAACAGGACATGCCACTGCATTGGCAATTTCTCAGGATACAACTGTGGAACCTGCCGTCCTGGATGGAGAGGAGCTGCCTGTGACCAGAGGGTTCTCATAGGTAAGTGGGGTGTGAATGGATGCACAGTTCTGCGTGGAACTCAACACACTTACAGAATCCTGAACCAGTTGAACTTTCAGAACTCCTAGAAATCATAAAGCTCAAGACTTACTTTTCACAGCTGAGGAAACTGAGGCTTAGAGAGGCTGAGAAATGTATCTGATTTAAGGAGTTGAAGGTGAACCTCAAGTCTTCTAATAACATTTCCTTTCAAAAGATTTGTTGAGCAACTCCTTTATACTAGGAACTGTGCTAGGTGTTTATGACTGGACCTTTCAGTAACTTTGCAAGATAGTTATGTTAATTGTGAGGTTCTGAAAGGTCAAGTCCATGTAGCTGGTATGTGGTAAACCTGGAATTCACACTGAGATGTGTCCAGCTCTAATCGATGAGCTTCTTCCACTACCCTTGCTGACCACAAGGATGGTTCCTGCTCTGATGATCAAGTTCAGCCATTTTACAAGATGAGCCTGGCCTGCAGCCTAAATGACAATAAATGAGAAAGCTTTAAATAGTAACAGTTGGCAATACTGCATTGTTTTCCTTGTGCCAAACATGGGACCAAGAGTTTCAGGGGACGTTTACTGAGCCTTCTTTTTTTTTTTTTTTTTTTTTTTTTCGGTACGCAGGCCTCTCACTGTTGTGGCCTCTCCCGTTGCGGAGCACAGGCTCCGGACGCGCAGGCTCAGCGGCCATGGCTCACGGGCCCAGCCGCTCCGCGGCATGTGGAATCCTCCCGGACCGGGGCACGAGCCCGTGTCCCCTGCATCAGCAGGCGGACTCTCAACCACTGCGCCACCAGGGAAGCCCCTTTTTTTTTTAATTGAAGTATAGCTGATTTACAATGTTGTGGCTACAGCAAAGTGATTCAGTTATACATATGTATCTATTTTTTCAGATTTTTTTCCCTTATGGGTTATCACAAAATATTGAGTATGGTTCCCTGTGCTACAGAGTACATCTTTGTTTGTTATTTATTTTATATACAGTTGTATGTACATGTTAATCCCAAAACTCCTAATTTATCCCTCCCCCCCTTTCCCTTTGGTAGCCATAAGTTTGTTCTCTATGTCTGTGGGTGAGTCTTTATTCTGAGCCAGGCTCTGGTCTAAGTGCTTTTTATGTGTGTCCTCTTAGTCTTTACAGCTTTATAAAGCGGATATTTTTACGCACACTTTACAGATGAAAAACTGATGCTTAGAGAAATGTGTGCAGTCATAGAATGAGGCTCTGGTCTTAACCACTATACTATACCACATACCGTGTTTTTGCAAAATTTATGATATTAAAAAGGTAGAAAATTCCAAGAAATATGCCAATAGTGAGCAGAAATCAATATAACAGGATCAGAGAATCATAAAGTCCATGGTAAGATTAAGGAAAGCTCATAGGAATCCTAGAGTAAGTTGGAGAGAGAAAGAGAGGGAGGGGAAGAGAGAGACAAAAAGCAGGCCTGAAGAAGGGATTTTAGCAAGGGGTATTTTTAAAAGTATAAAATGATGTGAGCACACATGTAAATTATCATTCACGGGTAAATGGGTCGTGGTGTCACAAGATGATTGTGTGCATTGTCTACCCATGCCCACAATGCGGATGTTTTCACGTTTGAATTTTGTACCCTTAAAGTCAGGAGAAACCTACTGGACTTAAGTACAGAAGAAAAGAACCGCTTTGTCCGGGCCCTGGATATGGCAAAGCGTACAATTCACCCTCAGTTTGTCATTGCCACCAGGAGATCAGAAGAAATATTGGGGCCAGATGGCAACACCCCACAATTTGAGAACATTTCCATTTATAACTACTTTGTTTGGACGCACTACTACTCAGTCAAAAAGACTTTTCTGGGGGCAGGACAGGAAAGCTTTGGTGAAGTGGATTTCTCTCATGAGGGACCAGCGTTTCTCACATGGCATAGGTACCACCTGCTGCAGCTGGAGAGAGACATGCAGGTATGCACGAGGCATGGCCATGTTCATATCCTTTACAGAGGAGGTGACTTGTTTTTAAGTTGTTGATCCACTGTGTTCTGAATGATCAAAACAGGCGATGACAAAGCGATTGCACATTATTACTCTGCCTTTGGCATTCTGTTAAGTTTCTCCCTATGCTAATTACTTCCTTATTAATTAATCTTTACCCTTTGTGAAGTGAAAAGAAAGTCATATCAGTGATGAGGAAGCCAATTGAGATATTTGTAGGTGTGAATTAAAGCACTGGACATATTCTACAGCTCTGTCATTGAAAAAATAACCCTCATATAGTTTGCAATGAAGGACTCTCACTTGATATGTCTCCCTTTTCAAATGTAAACCAATACCTCCTCCTGGTTTGGATGAGGCAGGTGTGTATAACTTCTCAGTCTTCCAAGTCCCAAATGTATGGCTCACTTTATAAGTTGATGATTCGTTCTGATATGATACAGGGTTTAAATTATGAAAAAAATTACTTTTCATTTATATTGTCATATTTTAACTGAACTCCATTTTTTCCATGCCCCCTACCACTTTGAGGCTTATAGAAGACACCTACTAACAACATCCCATAGGTCAGACATCATTTTAATTTAAAAGGCATTGACTTTTTTGGCATACAGTGAAGCTCAAAACAAAGTTATTTCCTGCTTATTTTTAATCAGATAAGCTAAAGCCACATTAAAGTATCTGTTAACATAAATACTTTCATATTGTTTATTTTACTAATTGCTCTATATTTTAAGAAAAGTATTATTTTTACATGAAGTTTTTAAAAAAAAATTTGTTATTGACGTACAGTTGATTTACAATGTTGTGTTAATTTCTGCTGTACAGCAAAGTGATTCAGTTATACATATCTATACATTCTTTTTTTATATTCTGTTCCATGATGGTATTCATAGGATATGGAATATAGTTCTCTGTGCTATACAGTAGCACCCTGTTGTTTATCAATTCTGTATATAACAGCTTACATCTGCTAACCCCAACCTAACCCCTAACCCCTTTAAAATTCTTAGATCTCAATTAGGAAATCCACAAACTGAACCTGTTTTCTAGATGAAATAACAGCAATGAATCCCTCCCCACAAATTAAAATCTAAAAATTAATCTAAAAATATCCGAGGGCAGATTCCCATATTGATTCGCAGTATGCTTGCGCCCAGCATTATCCAAGAAAATAAATGGTTAGAAGGGAGAGATTTAATGCACTAAAATACAGAACAAAATATTCACATGTAAGTAGTCCATCCATATGCAATTTGAGAGTGATTAAATGAATTCATCTGATACTCTGAACTTCATAGTTTATAGCTCTGATTTCAAGGCATTTTTCAGATTATGAGTAGATAAATCTGTCATTTGTAATCGACTCGAGCTCTTCTTGCCTTCAAGTCATTTTCCCACAGGTACACCAAAATGAAAGGGCAGGTGGAAAGTATCTAAAAGCTTCAATTTTGCCTGCGTAAGCTTCAACCTCTATGACTTACGTTTTTAAAACCCAACAGCACAAGGGATCCAACAAATCACAATCTAAATGTAACGCACAGTTGAAATGCCACATGAATCTGCTCCAGCTCCCAGATGCCAGTTGCTGAACCACAAACTGACTCTTAATGATCCCTTAGAAGCTGTCACTAATTTTTGTGAACCAGAACAATGGCTTCTAAATAAAGGACTCTAAAGCTCTGGAGATCAATAACTGGGGAATACCTTGGAAAGTTCTGACCCTCTAAAATACCCCGAGGACAAGGAAATGCTTCCTAGAAAGGGTTTAAAAGTAAAAAAGTACATATGTACTAAATACTTGTGAGATAAAACAATGGCAATCCCTACATTTATATCCCACACTCTAAATAGAGCTCACTAAAGGCTTAAAGGAATGAGAAATAACAAGTACAATAAATACATGTTTAAAGGAACCCAGTAAAATAAGCATGTGATCTTGAGTCCAGCATTTTTAAAATTGTTGAGATCAGCTTTAAATGGAAACTAGGTCTCTGGTCTAAATAACAGTGTGCACAGAGGAATAGTCTGCTTCAGTTTAGCATTTCCTGTCTGTATTAGTTTCTAGCAGAAGCCTGAGTCTTCATAGTTTAGATTCTGAAGCAGGGGTCTCTAAGTAAAACACCTTCAGTGCCCCGGCAGATAAGGCAAGTGTGAAAGAGCCTCTGTAGTCTGTGGCCAAACCAGAATCTAAACGCCTGAAGTCGTTCTGGTTAAATTACAAAACAGAAACAAAATAAAAGGCACTGCTTCACATAATATATCTCAAGGCTGAGTCTGGCGCCAGACCAGGAGTTAGTCATGCTTGAACTAAAGATAAGAAAATGGAAGGAAGTGGAAATGTCAAAGTGTAGAAGTGATTATTGATAATTTTTAGTAAAACCAACAGAAATGTAACTACTTGCCTAAAAAAGAAAAGGGAGACACCTCCCCAAAGCATTTGCAGAAACTTCTGTATAACAAGTTGAGTTTCATTCCCTCTAGTGCCCAAGTGACTTCTTGTAGTAAATTTGAGGCTTTGTTAAATAAGGTATTTAAGTCCTCTAGCCCTTCAGACACCACTGACACACTAACTGGTTCCTAAGTGGCTGAAGAGAACTAATAGAAACAGAATGCCAGGGAGTAAACCAAGCAAAGGGAGAATTTTAAACAAAAGCAGAGAATGCTAACAGAGTTTCTGTGATCTAGGAAATGTTGCAGGATACTTCTTTCTCCCTTCCTTACTGGAATTTTGCCACTGGGAAGAACAGCTGTGACATTTGCACCGATGACTTGATGGGATCAAGAAGCAACTTTGATTCCACTCTTATAAGCCCGAACTCCGTCTTTTCTCAATGGCGAGTGGTCTGCGAATCCTTGGAAGATTATGATACCCTGGGAACCCTTTGTAACAGTAAGTTCCAAATGACAACTAGGATTCAGAATTGCCTGTTATGTAAAGTGATTAAATGTGCTGCCTGAAGGCTCTTCATTCTACTAAGGACTTCAGACTAAAATCCACGTTTATTATGGAGAGTTGATGTACAAATATTCACTAAGTACCTAGGACAGTCAAGGCAATCTGGGGTGCCCCAGGGGAAAAAGAAAGTGCCTATACATTTTTCCATTGCTTTCCTTGAACAACTTGGTCAGTGCATTGCTCACTTTCTTATTTTGGAAATGTCTATTTTGTATTAATTAATCCTCTTAGTAAGCTCAGCACTGCTTAGTAGTCATGTGTCTTGTGTTGGAATTTCACAGAAAATGTTTCCCTAGGAAATGTGAAATATGCAGAAAGAGTTGGAAGTGCCCTGGGAGTAAAAAATACATATAATAATAATTACTATTATTATTGTATAATGATTATTACTATTATTTTATGTTATTATAATATATTATTTTTACTATTATGTTAATCTGGTCAGAAGGTTAAAAAACCGAAAGGTGACATGGAGGATGCCTTTAATAAAAGAAAGATACTGTACAGAAGATGTCTGCCAACTAGCTCTTTCCAGCTCTCCCAAAGTGAATACAAAAAGAGAATGATTAACCAGTTTTCCTAGCATCCTTTCTCCAGTGGTCTGAATGCCATCTCTGCCACACGTCATGTTTCTGTCCTATGTGGATCAGCTTCTGTGAAGCTTTCTGTTCTCTTCCTTAGATCCTATTTTTTACCGTCTCTCTTGCTGCTAACAGAAGGTCTTAATTATCAGAGTCTTTTTATCCCATCTTATTTTTCTTATTCAGGCATGTCTGGCTATTTTGAACTTTTGTTCTTCCATATAAAAACTAGAATTATTGGAATTTATTTTTTATTTTATTATTATACTAATAACATTTATTCTGCACATATTCCTTTAGGCACCAAATATTAAATTACTTTGTAACTTAAATAGAGAATATTTTAAATAGAGCAAAGAAATTAAGTAGATTTTTCACCATTAGAAAATTATTTAGCCATATATAGGAATAAGAGAAGTAAATGTATATAAAATTTTATTCTGTAGAAGTTTAAAAATTAAAATAAAACTTTGTTTGGCATGCTGAATGAGATAAAATTGAGGAGCAGTATGTCTTTAGATACCAAAACATTCACCTCTCTCTGACTGTGATTTTTTTTTTAATTTGTTTGCACATGGACAACTTCTGCCATTGCACCTATTAACATCCTATGGATTGGAGTCCTGTGGGATTTCCATGCAGGAATGAATGAAAAGTTCAGAGTGTCTGAAGTAGAAAGCAAATTTAAGAAGTATAGTGAAGAAAGAGCATGTTTTTCATGTGATGAATTAAAGGTGATATTTTAGTGGCTGGAAGAATGTTAGATGTCAATAATTAACTCTTTCAGTATACCGAATTTGGTGCATTTATGGAATACTGGAAAGATACTGTCCAGAAAGCATATGAGGACATAAGCATGCAATGTCTAAGGAAGGTTTGATCTAAAGCTGTACAGGTATGGGTGTCTTGTAAAAGATGACCAGTGAAACCACAGGAATGGATAATTTCATCCAAGAAGAAAAGTAGAGAGAGGCAAGAATTACCGTGAGGATTAAATCAGATATCTTATTAAAGTATGTGATACCATATCAGACACATTAATATGTGTTCAATAAAATGTTATTTTCCTTTTTTCTTTCACTGGCCTAATAAATAAAACAGTTCTTGTCTAGCTTCCTATCCTTCCCGCCATCCACTACACCCTTACATTGCCACATACCCTAGGCAAGCTGTTCACCTAACAGGCCCTCTTGTACAATCAACCTGATCTTTTCATAAATCAACATACACCAAACAACTATTTAGCTTTAATTATATGCCAGTGCTGGATCAAGACTGGAGGACACACTGGTGATCAAGAAAAGAGTTTGTGCTCCGATGGGGCTTATATGATGCATAGAAGAAAGCTTATCTCTTTTATTATTACCTCTGCTTAAAACGTTTGACTTGAAAAATCTGTCTTATTTCACCTCTGGCAATTTTCCTCAGTCCTTCAGGGCTCTTTGCAAATCTCTCTACCTAATGAAGGCTTCCTGAAGCCACCCAATTGGGAAGAATTGATCCTCTCACTTACGCTCTCCCCCCTTCCCACCCCCACCTTCCCTCCCTTCCCTATTTCTCCTTCTCTCCCTCCCTGTCTCCCCAAAGGCATCTCTGTATCTCTAGGGGTACCTATTATCCCTAGTACAGCAGCTCTTTGTTTACCTGTTTATCTTACTGACCTTAAAATGTTTCAATTATTTTCCACGTTAATTGCTGAAAAATATGTGGTGATTGCAATACAGACCGCTTCCCAAAGAGATTTAAGGTTGTTTTAACTTTATTTCTCTGAAGGCTTGAAAGAGCATTCAAGTACAAAATTTCATATGTGTATGAAATATGGATTTCAGTGTAGAGTTCTGATTTATGAGATTATGTTGGTAGGATTTAATTTTCCATGGAATTTTCATTTTAATGTGTTCTCTTGAAAAAAGCATATGTTGATTTAACAAATACAAGGACCTCTATCTGTTATTGTGATCATCTTTTTTCTCAGGTGATTTTGTGTATCACATATTTTCCCTATTCACAGAAGTTGGACATGATAACTTATTTCCTCACTTTAATGCCACTAAATATGCACTTTAAAAATTTTCTCTTCTACCAAGGAAACCCTGTTTTTCAGTGTTCGTGCTATGTATACAAATTTGAAAAGCAAAGCTAAGATCTCTAAATGTTCTATACATGTTCACCGTTTCCCATCTTTTCCCCAGGCACTGAGGGTAGGCCAATTAGGCGAAATCCAGCTGGAAATGTGGCTAGACCAATGGTGCAACGTCTTCCTGAACCACAGGATGTCACTCAGTGCTTGGAAGTTGGTTTATTTGACACACCTCCTTTTTATTCCACTTCTACAAACAGTTTCCGAAACACAGTGGAAGGCAAGTAAAAATCGGTGCTCTGAATTGACCTAGTTGTTACATGGAAAACTATTCAAATTCAAATCTCTTTGAAAAAACCCTTTGAATGCCATATGGATCCTGTAAGTTGATGTGAATAGGGCCGCCTATTATGATATAATCACAATTCTCTGCTCAAAAAAAGAACTTTCTTAAAGAAAAGTGTGAGACCCTGAAACTTTTTATCATAGGAGAAGCCCTTGGAAATGATTCTGTTAAAATACCTAAAAGGTATTAAACTCAAATTTCTGTTAGGTAGCTGGCCAATATGTGTATAACTATATCAAATTCTAGTATAGGTAAATAATATTCAAGACTTGGAGAGATTATTAATTTTTTTCTTAAAAAATATAATTAAAAATCCTGAACATAAGTTGCCATCTACTAAAGCCTGGTTTGGACACCTGTTTTATTTAGGTATCATCCTGCAACTTTTATTAAGATCTATAAAAATTAGAACTTGCATCTAGAGATATTTAATTTGGTTTTCCTTGCTTAATTCAAAGTATTTTAAAGCTGAGAAACTGAGGTCCAAAGAAGTGAAATTAATTTCCAAAGATATCCAGCTAGTTAGTAACAGAGCACAGATTCAAATCCAAATTTTCTAAGTCCTCTAAAATAAATTATATTTCATTTATAATTATTTTATAAAATAATTTACTTTATAAAATAAATTTTGATACCTCTAAATTATTCATGATACATATTTAAAGTTTTAAAAGAGTAGAATCACATTTAACTTTATTATAAACTTGTTATTGTCAAATTTTACCTTAAATACAGCATTGCACATGTTAGACCGCCCTCCCCCCAACCAATAAAAGGGAATAGATCTCTCTTTCCCATAATCTGAGATCCCTGATGTATAGATCCGATAATTATTTTCAATTATCTCCCCCTTTATCATCAAAATTATCTGCCATTCTTTCCTATCTTTATGTTAATTTTCATAACTACAATGATACACTGACTTGGAGATGACTCAATAAATAATAACCGTATTTTGACTAAGCTGGTATTTATAAACTAAGACTATAAGTAGTGATTTCATAAAGAATTTGCAGATTGTGTCTTACTGATGCTCAATCAAAAGACAAATTGTACTGATTTCCTGACAGAATGCATGAAAAGATTAGTGCTTAACCACCTGCTGTGTACATTACAGACAATCTTTAAACGTTTTATGAGTCAAAAAATAATGGAATAAACATATAAAAAATGAGTAAATGAATAACTATAATTATATAACTGAGTTAATGTATTTCAAATTCTAATTTTGCTTTATAATATACAGCCCTTCCCTGCTATCCACGCTCTGGTCCTTCAAGCTAACTACACACACTTGTAACTCCATCCCACATCAGAGACCATCTATTTTTGTTTGTGATCTATCCTTGTCCTCTCTCTAATATGTATTCATGAACAATATATATATATATGTGAGTATATATGGGAAATAGATATGTTATATATAATATGGGAAATGTATATATTATATATAATAGATATATAATATGTGGATTATATATAAAATGGGAATATATATATGATCCACATGTGAAATCCATATAATATGGAAATGTATTTGGAGAAGATATATATATAGAATACAGATCATTCTCAAAAGTTCTATAAACGTTTTGACAGCAGTCTTTTCAGATATTTAAAACTAGCACAGAGATGGTAAGAAAGCTCTGAGAAACTGTAACTTCTCCACAAAAATAATTTTCTAAAAATAAACATGCTGACAGTCATTCAAAAGGAATAAGGTAGGAGACTAAAGTAACATCTGGCAATTTAAGCTCCAGGACAATCAGAGTGGTGTTCTCCCAATTGTATCAGCAGTTTTTGTAGAAGCTAGAGCTTTCCACTATCTTTATTTCCATGTAGACCAATGTTACCCTTGTCAAAATAGAGTGTTCTATATATTTTGACTGGTAGTCTTTGCAGGTCATTATTTTTAACCTAGAGGCTACATTTAGAATGCCATGCCACTAGCTTCAAACTAACCCAGCTCTCGGTACAGCAAACACATGTCACCAACCATAGGTACAGAGAAGCAGTGCTATTACACTAAGGTAAAAATTGGCCTGACAAGCTTAGGAAAAATTGTTTCCCAATATAATCACTGCTTTGGACTTGAAAAGTTAGATATGTGTAATGGTTTTTACTATTCTCATCCTTGTTTTTGTATCTAGGTTACAGTGATCCCACAGGAAGGTATGACCCTACTGTGCGAAGCCTTCACAATTTGGCTCATCTATTCCTGAATGGAACCGGGGGGCAAACTCATTTATCTCCCAATGATCCTATTTTTGTCCTCCTACATACTTTCACTGATGCAGTCTTTGATGAATGGCTGAGGAGATATACTGCTGGTAAAACTCTTTCATATGCTTTTTGCAGGCTCAGCAAAGGAGATTGTTCAGATGGCATAGTTACCACTTTAGGCTAAGCATCTGGCACATTTAAACTACACTTAACAATAGGATAAAATAGCTCTAATATCTAGCCATTTCCAACTATTCTAAACCACTTGGAAAAGGCAGATGAGAAGTCTCTCAGAATAGTAATTGTAAGATGATACTTATTAACATTCAATAGGACTAAAAAGGTCATCCCTTCTCCTTTTTACCATGTAAAGATGACTACCATGTTTCCCCAATTTTTCTTTCTCATATCTTCCAATGAACATCCTCATTGTTTTTTAATATGAATGCAAAAACCTTAAAGAGCTCTTCTTTGATACCCCAAAAGACAGAAAAAATACACTCATAATCCACAGTTCTGATTCTTATTACTTTACGGCCTCTCACAAATGGAAATTTTATTCAACTTGAAAAGTTAATGTTAGTTTTTATATCACATTGTAGAAAATCTCTTTTAAGTTCATTGTAATGCATTTTTAAAATATTATTTAAAGGCTACTTTCTCTTCACTCAGCTGAGAGGGTTGTATTACTATTCAAACAATGAATGTGCTTTTACTGGTTAAAACATCATAAATTTTCACATTTTAAAAGTGTTCTAAGTTTTGTCTTATGTGCCTTTACTTCGTCATGCACATAAACATAATATTGGAGATTAACTATCTACTGATTCATTTATTCATTCAGCCATCTCTTACTTCTGTGCTGTGTGTGTATGTGTGTGTGTGTGTGTGTGTGTGTGTGTGTGTGAGAGAGAGAGAGAGAGAGAGAGAGAGAGAATACAATAGAAACCGCTAATCTAACCTGATTTGGACCATTAATTGATGAGTTGGTCAAAATAGTTTGTTTCATCTGAAAACAATTTAAGAAATAAATAGCTTAAATACAAATATTTATTCACTTATCAATCTTCTATGAATTCACTGATTGGAGTTCCATCTGATTTTTCATGTGTATTTATATACATACATACAACCATAATGAATTGTCTATAATTTACAGTGTCTGTTTCTTTAAAGTGAAACAAGAAATTAACAACCCTTGTGATGCAATCTGAGTACAGTATTACTCTAAATTTTCATAATGCTCCCCTAACCCTTAAAAATCATAGTTGCTCATTCCTAATTCTATAGCAACGTTGCAGCCACTTATTCTTAATAAATCTTTCCAAAGCATTCCATTTATTTATTATAAAAACAACATCCTCCTCTTTTTACAATCATAATTATCGATTTACGTGTGTTTTGTTATATTACTTTTATTTCAATAACAAATAACTAGAATTAGTAGGTTTAGAAATGAACATAACAAACTTTTGTTAAACATACACTGCTGGAAACTAGACAGCAATGTATAAACTGACAATAAGCATATGTAAATAAATATAGAGTATGTTATATGGGGGAAAGTCTTTGTAGACAAGTAAAATCAGGAAAGGGGATAGGCAGCACTGCGTAAGTATATGGAGAAAAATGCTCCCAAGACAAAGGAACAAAGGAGCCACTGTGGCTGGAGCAGAGTGGGGAGTGGGGAGAAAACGGAGGGAGATGACAAGGTCAGAGAGAAAACAGGGGGCAGATCCTTAAAGACATTGGGTTTAACTCTAAGACAGAAGGGGAGCCATTGAAGGGTCTGACACAGGGAAGCAACATTGCAATCCAATTGCTATTGTTATTTTTATTCTTCTTCTTTTCCTCCACTTATTTTAATGGACACAACTTTTTTATGCAGCTGTAACTGGACTAGGTTGAGGCCAATTCAGTAAAGATGAAGTGGGAAGTTTAAAAATGATCTAAGTTATTAGCTTTAACATCTAACTTTAACAAATAATTAACAGGAGTAGTGCCTTGAGGCCAGGAACCTTGTCTTTTGTTTAATGCTATACCCCATGCGCCTAGATAAGTGCCTGGCATTAGCAGGAGCTCAATAGATTTCAGTGGATAAATATTTAATTAGCATTAATTCATAGTACATTTAAAATCACTAGATTTTAAATTTAAAGTTACAAAAATATAAACACTACCTGCCATTTCTATGATCAATTTTTCTTCAGAGTAGATGCTAAAATACTCTCCTGTGCTTCACAGGATCACAGTGACTGTCCAGGTAATATACTTCTTGCGAACAGAAAACCTAATATTTCACTAGCCTTCTCACATATTCCAGCTCTTTTAAATGTATTTCCACTAATGTCCTACCCAAACCCACTTCCAACTCTGGTTTTGTGACATTCCATTTGGCATTTCATTGTACCAATATAAATATAAACAACAACAACAACAAAAAGGAATGATCTTTTGTCACAAAGAGTATATCACTCCTTTTATCTGTGATAACAGAAACTTACTAATAATATAAATGCCTATGATTTTTATTTAAGTAGAAAGATGAAAGGCGGCAGGAAGCAAATAGGATTCTAGGACCTTGATTCAAAGTGTTAAGTGCTTTTTGTTAACAGAGTAAAACCCAGGGAATAAGTTAATATTTATTTCTCTAATTAAACAGAAAAATGAAAAATACTAAACAGAAATAGTCATAGTCAAGGACAAACCTCATTAGCTACAGTGTCTCTCATATTTAAATCATAGATGATACTACAGCAAATTACAGGTCCAATCTTTTCTTTAGCTTTGAAAAGTAAGTTTAATGAATTTTATTCAAATTAGTTTCTGTAATATAAAAGTAAAACAACTAATGATCATCACAGATAAGAAAAGACTAAAATTTCCTTATTTTTAAACTCTCTTTTTGTATTGGATGACATGTTAGTGCTGTACTCAAAGCATCTGAGCTCTGTTTTATGCAATTCCCTGTTCTGCTGTAGTGAAACATTTTTATGTCTTTACTCAGTGTAAAATATGAAAGAATTTTTAAAGTTACCCTTGAATACTTTGGGTCACCTTCAGAACATAATAATAATGTATTAATATTAGCTTGAGTTTGTCTATTAACAAGGTGTCTTTGACATATTTTAGATATATCCACATATCCATTGGAAAATGCCCCTATTGGACATAACAGACAATACAATATGGTACCATTTTGGCCTCCAATTACCAACATAGAAATGTTTGTTACTGCTCCAGACAACCTGGGATACACTTATGAAGTTCAATGGTCAAGTGAGTACTGAAAGTGTATTTTTACTGTGGAAATTTCCGAAAGCAAATTTGTCACCCTTAAAGTAATCACATTTTTCTGAGATAAAGTAATCCACAGTTTTCCACTTGGATTTAGAAGCTTTCATTTGAATTTTTATTTGTGGATAAAGAGACTGAATTTAACATTTGTTGAGAGCCCACTCTGACCTGGTATTGAGCTGATTACATACCACACTATTTCATTTAATCCTTACAACCCTCTGAGGCAAGCATTAAAATCCTCATTTTACAAATAAGGAAGACGAGGCTTAGAGGGAGTAACTGTCAAGGATCACCTTTCTAGTGAGCATAGAGAATGAGTCTTGAGCTTAGCCCTGTGTAATATGCCCTTATTTTTCTACTACATAATGTTGCTTCTGTTTATTTAGCCTAAAAAAAAAAAGAGATGGAGATATTCTGAGCTGTTTTTTCTGAGGTTTTGAAATTCAAAACTTTCTGATTTAATTTTAAATACCTTTCTTAACAAAGGCAGTGGGGTACAGTGGAAGAGCACAGGATCTGGATCCTGAAAGACCTGGGCTCCAAAACCAACTCTACTGCATACTAACCAAACGACCTTGGGCAAGTGACTCAAACTCGGAGCCATCATTTCCTTTAGAATGAATATAATAACTATCCCGGTAGGGCTCACTATGAGAAATCGGAAAGTGCTTTGAAGATGCCAGGTGCTATAACAGGCGATGTAGCCAATAAAAATTAAATATGAGGACTTTGTAAAGTGCCTGGAACAGTGCCTCTGTTAGGGTATCCAATTTTGGGTGGCGACTGTTTTATTATTTATTTTTTGCTCTCGTTTTCTTTTTCACATAGGTCGGAATTTTAGTATTTCTGAGATTGTTACCATAGCGGTAATTGCTGCTTTATTACTGGTTGCAGTCATTTTTGTGGGTGCTTCTTGTCTGATTCGTGCCAGAAGAAAAATGGATGAAGCAAATCAGTCTCTCCTTACTGATCAGTATCAACACTATGTTGAAGAATATGAAAAAATCCAGAATCCTAATCAGTCTGTGGTGTAATTACAAGTGGTATATTCTCTTATGCATTACTATCATAAAACCATATGGTTGAAAAATAATAGGTTGAGTTAGTAACTGTATTTTCTTCCATTCTGTTACTTCCGTCCTTGTGCATGCACATGCTGGAATTCAAAGCACCAGATACTATTGTCCAGAACTGGGGAAAGTCACAATATTTTCAATGTTTTCTATTTTTCAGTTCTATTTATAATGGTAGGTTGCACCCATTTTATGGTATTTAAGTAGATAGTATGAAGATTTGGGGCATGTTTTGAAGGTCAACTACAGGACAATATAAATAAGTTGTTGTACTTTGTTCATATTGTAAAGAAAAATCATGATTGATCGTAAACCCCTGATTAAAATACATGAGTAGGATGCAAATGAACTTATTTACGAAGCAGAAACAGACTCACAGACATAGAAAACAAACTTTCAGTTACCAGCTGGGAAAGGGGGTGGGGGAGGGATACAGAAGGAGTTGTGATTAGCAGATACAAACTACTATATATAAAATAGATAAACAACAAGGTCCTACTGTATAGCACAGGGAACTATATTCAATATCCTATAATAAACCATAATGGAAAAGAATATGTATATACATGTATAACTGAACCACTTTGCTGTACACCAGAAACTAACACAACATTGTAAATCAACTACACTTCAATAAAAAATTAAAAAAAAAAAAAAAGAGTAGACATTTCTACAATGTCAAGATGTAAATACATTTCCATTCATTGACACTGGCCAACAGATATAAAGGAGCTACATTTGTAGTTTAAATTAATTATATGACATTATAAATGGGATCCCAATTAACTTTTTCAAACTGATCTTCCCCTTTGATCATCAGCCTATATTATTTAGTTTAAGGTTCAAGGCCACAACAAAATCACAATCTTTGTCACACTTTGGAGAGGTGAAAGCTTTACTTTGTTTAAAAGACTGTCAATAGTGCCTATGCTTGCAGCGGTGTTTTCCTACCTCAATTCACTGAAAAAAGAACTACCCATCCATGCATTTCACCTCCCACTTCCTCTTCTAGTTTCTTAGAGGTCCACAAGGGAGGCATAAATGTAGAGAATATGTGTCATAGTGCTCTACAAATAGCATCAGTTCATGGTGTTTAATTCAAACACCATTTTCTTGTCATTTATCAGCCTTTTATATATTTTCAAAATAAAATATTAAAATATTATTTCATCAGTCCCCCTTTTCTGTACAATTCTGCGAGAACGTCATTCTTTAATTTCTTCCTATCTTTTAACAAAATATTTTTTCTCTTTTTGATCTTGTATTACAGAAACAATATTCCCAATGAAGAACTCTTATAGGCTGGTTATATGAACAAACATTTTAATGAAAATTGGTTAAAAAGAAATAATATCAGTAATAATTATACACTATAGAAAATGGGTAGTCTCATATTCCCAACTCAATAAACAGAAACAAGATTAAAGTTATATACACCTGATTGGTTACTGGGTTTCCTGCTATTAAGCAATCTTCAGGCTATGTACACAAGATAAACAGACGAAACGTGTTAGTGAAAGAGAATGTATATAACAACAATATTGTTTTAACTTTCAAAGAGGATTACTCAGTTGGTCCTCTCGAATACATTTTGATTTATTAAAATCTTATGTACTCAAAGCTTTTCAGATAAATTATTGTATAATGTAAGGTTTATTTTTATATAAACATCAATGAAACTGAGTTCCTTACTTCCTATTTTTGGAGATTTACTAAGTATTCATTTCATAAACATGTATCAAGCACACACTACGGATTTGGGGAGGGGAAAGTCAGGAACATAAAATTAAGGTGACATTTGACTTGGGCCTTAAGGAATACCATTGAATTTACCAAATATAAGAGTAGAGAATGAGATTCCATGCAGAAGTGACAGCATCAGCAAAGTCACAGAAGTTTGAAAGAGCATGGAACATTCAAAACTATAAAGCAGGTCAGCGTGGTTAGAGCACAGTTTTCATGGAGGGGAGAAGAAATATAAATTGGGAATAAAATCAGTGTCCTATGCGCAATCCTCAGAAATTTGGAATTCATTCTATTTGAATTCCAAATTTGGAATGAGAGAACAGGGGACAGTCACAAAGTATGTCTGAGAAAGATAATGGTGGAGGTAATATTTTTAAATAATGATGATTAAGAATGATTTGGGGGCTTCCCTGGTGGCGCAGTGGTTGAGAGTCCGCCTCCGCCTGCCGATGCGGGGGACACGGGTTCGTGCCCCGGTCCGGGAAGATCCCACATGCCACGGAGTGGCTGGGCCTGTGAGCCATGGCCGCTAAGCCTGCGCATCCGGAGCCTGTGCTCCGCAACGGGAGAGGCCACAACAGTGAGAGGCCCGCGTACCGCAAAAAAAAAAAAAAAAGAATGATTTGGAATGGCCAGAGTACAAACGAAGAGACTAGTTAATATCAAATAGTTCATGGGAGAGAGGAGGAGAGCCTGTCCCGAAACATGAGCATTAATTCTAAGAAATCCTAACTCTAATAGAGAGCTACACCCATTACCTTATAAATATAGCTTTGATAATTTCTCCCTAAATGTGCTGCTTTATTTTTCTTTTACTCAAGGACTTCTTTCTATTTATTTTACAGCTCTGTAAGATCTTAAGACTTATCTTGATCAGGTAACCATTCCTCCCCCTATAATATGCTACATTATTCATTGTAAATAATACTCTTCTGCAATCTTGGAGATTTTTCACTGGTTCTCAGTCCTCCAGCCCTCTTATAAAACACAGTAAATGAAATTATTATGTACTCACTGGAAAGCACACTGCATACCACTTAAACCCACTCTTTCCTGTTGCATAAGCATACATTGCATGCCAATACCACAAACTGAGCTGAGCTTTATAGTCTAAACAGAGGTAAAAATGCCTGATTGGACCTTCCTATATAATCAAGAATGAAAAGCTATTACTTTTGTATCCCTCTGAAGTTATATCCTGTCTTCTTTCCTATAAGCAGATTTCAGAGATGGTGCTCACTTACAGCTCCATGTAATCTTTAAAACTGGATGCAGGGAGAAAGAAGATTTGTCTATTAAAATAACTGTTCCAAGATTTGTTATGAGACACTTGTTCTGAGCTCAGTCCATGAAGACCCAGTAACATCATGCATTTTGTTCTTCGCCATTTCCTAGTCAAAATCATTACACAAGCAACCAATCAATGGAAGATCAAGTTGGGCACAGAGAGCTAATATGAAACAGAAAAAAGAAAAAAAAATTTAAATATGTTAACAAACCAAGAACAGAGCTTGATATGAAAGAACTGAAATGTAAAAGGAAAAATGCAAAATCTCCCACTTTGAAAGCACAATTGAAAAATTAAAGGGTATGGGCTTCCCTGGTGGCGCAGTGGTTGAGAGTCTGCCTGCCAATGCAGGGGACACGGGTTCGAGCCCTGGTCTGGGAAGGTCCCACATGCCGCGGAGCGACTAGGCCCGTGAGCCGCAACTACTGAGCCTGCGCGTCTGGAGCTTGTGCTCCGCAACAAGAGAGGCCGTGACAGTGAGAGGCCCGCGCACTGCGATGAAGAGTGGCCCCCGCTCGCCGCAACTAGAGAAAGCCCACGCACAGAAAAGACCCAGCACAGCCAAAAATAAATAAATAAATGAAATTTAAAAAAAAAAAAAAAATTAAAGGGTAGAACAAGACAGAAGCTAGCAAGAGATTTTAGTGAATTGCAAGGCCAGTATAAGGCAATAGTGCAATGCAACCAATAAAGTGGGGGGAGGAATGCTATGTGATTGATAAAGAGGAAAGAAATACTATGGAAGTGCTAAGGTATTATGCGTCACTAACACAGGAACAGAAATCTGTGGTGTCTGAGTCACATCTGGAGTATTTATTTGACTTAAAGGTCACGGTTTAAGAGAAACATTAACAAACTGGAACATGCCTCTCCATCTTTTAAGTGATACAATTACTAGCCCAAGAGAGAAACTTGGAAGTCACCCTTGAATTCTACCATTTCTCTCAATCCTCACATCCAATTAATTAATCATCTTGATAATACTATTGGTCAGTATCTCCTGGGCACTGAACCCATCATCTAAGACAATGCTTCTCAGTTGGAGAGCAATTTACCCCCAGGAGACATCTGGGGGTGGGGCATTCTATGGGCATCTAATGGGCACAGGCCAGGGGTGCTACTGAACATCCAACAATGCACAAAACAGCCCTCCAGATCAAAAAATAATCCAGCCCAAAATGTCAATAGTGCTGAGGTTAAGAAAACCTGATCTAAGGCCACAAGTATAAACAAGGTTCATAGTGCTTGTGGCCTCAAAGAGCTTGAAAGAGAATGAAAAGAGATGAAAGAGAATGGCAAAGCCAATGCACTGTATTAGGAATGCATTATTTTCTCACAAACTAGGAAGTCTGAAAGGCAGAGCCCAAGGGAAGTAAGACAGCACAATGATGCCTTCAAGAGTACAGGCTCTTTATAACTTTTCTCCAGCACCTTTAGTGTGTGGTTTTTACCTTTTTATTTATACTCTCAGTGCTGTGAAATGGCTGCCACATCTCTAGACTTTATATCTATCCCACATAGAAATTTTCTTTTTATTTGGAAATAGATATCCTCCCAAATTCTGCCTATATTGCATTAGAAGTCTATCCCATGGCAGGAGAGTATAAAAAATTGAGGGAGTTTTTTGTTGGTGGTGGTTTGTTGTTTGGCTGGTTACTATCCTGAATAAAATCAGAATCCTAATCGTAAGGGATAAGAAAGAAAGAATCTGGAATTGTGGCAGCTGGGAGTGCTGCCACAGCAATAAACAAGCAAAAACAATCAAGATATGTAATAATTATAGCAGAATGAAAGAAACACACAGTGTGCTTTTCTTTAAAAGAAAAAACAATCTGGTGGTGGAGGGTGGCATCTAATTGATAGATAGATGATTAAGAAAAATCAGCTAAAGAACTGAAAATTAAGCTGAAACCTAGAGGATGAGAAAATTGCTGGAAAAGTACACTGAACAGGTCTATGATAAAAGCTGAATCCCCACTGTCCTCAATAGAATGTTAAAACATGCTACCACTAATTTTTTTTAAGGTAATAAATATACTGTTTCTGTTTAGAAATAAAGAGGCAAAATCCAAACAATCAACTTGAAGTGTGAATTGTATGTGGGGAAGATTGGAGCAGAGGCCATTTGTAGTTGTTCATGAACCCTGACTTTTTGAAAGGAAGTTTTAAAGAAAAGAGTGACTTTTTTTGAAATCTCAGTAAAGAATGATTGATTTCAAAATTTATGTCACTAAGCAGAAGTTTATTCTTAATTTTTCCACCTATGAAATAGGAAACTTTAGACTTTGAATTGGGGGACGAAGGAAAGAAAGGACAATGAATAAAATCTGTCGTGGCTCTCAAATAGAAATGAGTAAAACTGGTCATCAATCAGTTAGATTAAGTAAATCCCATGTAGAAATACACTCTTGTATTTTTTTATGTAGGCTTCAAAACAGACCTTCTGACATGCTGTAAAATGTATTTCTGCAATGTTCTTCTAATCTTTGGATTTAGTCAGCCTTTTATTAATATATCTGCTAAAAGGTGAATAGAATCTGACCACGAGATGGCAGCTTTGAACACATTTCAAAATGTTGATTATGAACATCAAATGTCTCCAACTGAAACGAACAGTGAAGACATCTGCTCTTCCTCTTCTGGTTTAAAAAAATGTTCATGTGATCCTTGAAAGCAGAAGAAATGCAGTTTTTCATTTTGTTAGAAAAATGGTCTGTGAGATTAATAATCTCCACACGGCTGAAATTCCCAACTGAATAATGACAAAAATGTGTCTTCTTATTGACTAGAACTCTCTTGTATACATTATCCTCCTTTATCACGATCACTTATCATCAGGCCACAAAATGAAGAGTGAGGGGCAGATCACCCAGATGGGTTTCACATAATGATTACGTCAGCACCAAAGACACTGATAACTTGTGACAAGGGTGAAAGGGCTAGTCAGCTGTGGGAATCAGCTCTACTCAGCCCCTGAGACTACACATAATGAAAGTCATGGCTAACTTTGCAAATGTATGCCTAAAGCTGTCAAAGAAAAACTGGCCTAATAGAAGGCTAAAGAGACTATCAATTCATTTTAACTTACTTTGAAAAAAATCCAACCTAGGCAATAGATGCAAGAATACAACCTACTCCTGCACAGTCTCCTAAATTTACCAATTGTCAACATTTTGCACATTTCCTTTGTCACTCTATTTTCATATTACCTGTGTACATATCATGATTAATATTTTTCCTGAACAAGACTGAAAGTAAGTAGCAGGTATTGTGACTTTTTATCCCTATTTCTGTGTGTCCCCTGAGAAGAATGGTAATGGCATCCTCTTACACAATCCAATTGTCAAATTCAGGAAATTTAACATGGTTACAATATTATTTTCTAATATACAGTCCATATGAAATTGTTCCAATTGTTGAGTCTTTTACAGTATTTTTTTTAAATAACCAATTTAATACTTTAAAGAAGAAATAAACAAATAGCATGATATAAAAATGTCAAATACGTAAGAAAAACTTATTTAACTCAAGTTGAGTAAACCCAAAGAGTAGAAAAAGGGGGGACCTTCTATTAAATTCCTTTTTAAAAAAGTACTCAACATCTGATTGAAATAGGCAAATTATAGGACAACTCTAAACCCAGACAGCCCTAGTTTGGCCTCATGTCTATTCTACTTATTAGCAATGTGTCACTGAGCAAGTTGCATTACTTCTCTATGCCTCAGTTTTCTTATCTGTAACAGAAAGGCAGTTCTTTCAAAACAGAAATTTTTAGAACATTAAAAATGACTTTATATGGTAAGTACATCTCCCAATGCCTGGAATGCAGTAGGTGCTTACTAAATTCTATCTTTCATTCCTAGAATCTTGAAAACTTAACTCTTCCCGACAACTTCCTTAAAAACTAGTTTGGCAAAAAAGAATTCATGCTCCAAAGTTAAATCTCGTGGTTCATGAAGCCACGTTGCACACTGGTTTCCAACTGAACGCTCTCATCCCACTGCCATCGAGGGCATGTCACAGCTAATTATCTGTCATCACGCCCTGTTGCATAGGCAGTACCTTGCCTGCTGCTGCTGGGACCTCGCTGCTGTCTGTTGATTCATTTGCATTGCCTCCTGAGTGTCTCTGCTGTGTATGGATCACACAGAATGAAGCCCAGGGGCCAACTGGCAGGCCCATCTGAATTGTGGAACATATCTAAAGCCCCTCCTCATTACTTAGTGAGTAATGCGGGGGATGTTCGCTGGTTCACACACCCTGGCAACGTAAACGGTCATCTGCTGCCTCATCTGCTTTTCCGCGTCTGGGGTGCAGGACCAGATCGGCTGAGGAACTTTGCTAGCACTTATGCAAATAGCTATGGGAGTTCCTGGGTTTGGCAACGTTTCCTTTCAGTAGCCTCATTTGTGGCTGCACCGTCTGCCTCTTTTGTGCTTCCACAGCTTTGTAAGGCGACCTCAAAATAGATCTCTCCCATACTCATGTTGCGTTTATGTCCCTTCACCACAGAAAGACTATAAAACTCTTCTCAATACGTTTAATACACCCTGTTTAGTGACTGATGTTTCTGTTTAAGCCCTAAAAGAACATATATTTAAGAATGAATCACGCTACGTATATCTAGTTTTCCAAATTAAGGGGGAATGCATTCCCCAATTTAAAGTACATAAATAAAATTTTAATGTATGCATAGACATGGAACAATGAGGCCTAAATTGTTAGACATACACATGTAATATCATAATTTTGTACCAATACTATTCTTCCAAATACATTACATAATACATCTTCTTAAAAAAAACAAATTTGCTTCGAATTTTTAAAATTATTTTCAAATTACCAGCTTCGCAGACCAACTATGGAATCTGCAACAGCACATTAATAAATGACAAGGATACAATATAATCTTGATATAAATTCTTATTCCATTAATGGATGAAGTTTCTTAATTTTTTCTCTTTTTTTCACGTGCTATAATTTTTACTATGAGATACTCCTATAGAAACTAAATTCAAAGTTTGCTTAGAAAAGAAGGAAAAAATAAAGCATTATAGTAAGCCACAACTGTGGGAACTTGATCTACAAGGGACTGGGAAAAGCACTGCAAATAAGTGATACTTAAAACTGATTTCCTCTAGGTGGCAGTAGAGTCCCAGAACGTAAACCTTAACGTTAATGAAAAACTAAGAGCACGGCAAAAGAATTGTTTATGCCAGTCCATACTATTTATACATTTGAAAGATTTTTCTTTTGAAAACTGAGCTAAATTTACAACTGTGAATGTTCATCTGCAGATGACATAGTGGATTTTGTACAAGAAAGAACAAAATGTGGCTATGATATATTTCAGCAAACACACATTGTTTTCCATGTCTCTTTTGGCACTGTAAGACCCTATCATTCATTATGGGATATTGTGATTTACCTTCTCCTTTATAGAGACATTAATGTTTTAAAAACTCAATAAACTTTATCTTAGATAATTACTGATATCCATTACAATAATTGGACTCAATTCAGCAATGCCCATTGGCATGGAGGCTTGAATTATGTCTTTTTCACCAACAGTGTAGATTTGTTTAATTAGGATAACACAGAATTTTAAAAGTAACATAACAAAGATTCTAATGAGTGTGTAGTTGATGTGTATCACAAAATGTACTCAGTTGAAACACTAGACTCCCCATTCCCTCAGCCATAGAAAATTCTTCTCTCCAAACAGTTTCCTGAGTCGTCTATATATCATCCTGATGTCTCCCAGTGATCAGACCAGAAGTAATAGTGACACATCTTCACCCACAGATTTAATGCATTTCAGAAATTCATTACACCCTACCTCTTAATTTTTCTCCAAACTTTATTTGGAAAATGTCAAACCCTCAGAAAATTGAAAAAGCAAAACAATGAACACTGACATACACATACATACATCTATTTCATCAGTTATTAACATTTTATGGCATGCTTTACCACTCTAAGCAAATACCTTGACATATAATTTTAAGTAGAACATATTTCTGAGTAATAGAAAATTGTTATTAATCAAAAACTTTGGTAGTGTAAATAAGCCTGACAGTTACTCATGAAGTCTTCAGTCTAATTACTATACTATATTACACATACAGGGTTCCTGTTTGTATGCACGTGTCTAGTTGCCTACTGGGATGATTTGTAGTACCCAGAAAGGGCTGGAGATCTGAACACAGAGCAATCAGGGAACACTAAGATGATAGGATATTTGCAAACACTTTCAGAGCTCACATTACAGAGCCAGCACATTATTCTGTAATCTGAGGAGGGAGAAGGCTAGATGACCTGGGTTACCAACCTATAACGGTCTGGAAGACATCACTGGAAAATTCAGAAAAAAAATCGTTCTGATGACCTCATAGACAACTCCTTCTATTTATGGCAAAATGCAAAGTGGTCCCTCTCTGATCAAATGAGATCAGAAATTTTTTTTCTTTTAAATGAAACTAATCTAAACTCTATAATGGAAGTGACCCTGCCTATTAAATAAATGAATATACTGTGTATTTATTCATTAACAGTTTGAAACGGCTGACAAATTATTAGCCTGTCCTGGGCACCAAATCTTAGTCCTATTCAATTTTCTTCCATAGCTCTATGGCCAACTATACTGACCATGTCTCTCTCACAGTTGTTAAAGTTCATGTATCAAAGTTCTCCAGAGAATAAGATTGAAACTATGCCCACTTTTTTTGAGGCTTTATTTTGCACTTTGTCCAAACATAAAAAGAAAAATTTCTCTCTTTGCTTAAGTAAAAGGTTTCCGGTTTTTTGTTTCTTTTTAATAACTCAGGAGATCTCTACAGTAATTATTTTATGAGTTTAAAATACTGTTTTACCAGAACGGACATCATCACAAAATCTACAAACAATAAACGCTGGAGAGGGTGTGGAGAAAAGGGAACGCTCTTGCACTGTTGGTGGGAATGTAAATTGGTACAGCCACTATGGAGAACAGTATGGAGGTTCCTTAAAAAACTAAAAACAGAATTACCATACAACCCAGCAATTCCACTACTGGGCATATACCCTGAGAAAACCATAATTCAAAATGAGTCATGTACCAAAATGTTCATTGCAGCACTATTTATAACAGCCAGGACATGGAAGCAACCTAAGTGTCCATCGACAGATGAATGGATAAAGAAGATGTGGCACATATACACAATGGAATATTACTCAGCCATAAAAATAACAAAATTGAGTTTTTTGTAGTGAGGTGGATGGACCTACAGTCTGACATACAGAGTGAAGTAAGTCAGAAAGAAAAAAACAAATACCGTATGCTAACACATATATATGGAATCTAAAAAAAAAAAATGGTTCTGATGAACCTAGGGGCAGGACAGGAATAAAGACGCAGACGTAGAGAATGGACTTGAGGACACGGGGTGGGGGAAGGGTAAGCTGGGATGAAGTGAGAGAGTAGCATTGACATATATACACTACCAAATGTAAACTAGATAGCTAGTGGGAAGCAGCTGCATAGCACAGGGAGATCAGCTTGGTGCTTTGTGACCACCTAGAAGGGTGGGATAGGGAGGGTGGGAAGGAGGCACAACAGGGAGGGGATATGGGGATATACGTATATCCATAGCTGATTCACTTTGTTATAAAGCAGAAACTAATACACCGTTGTAAAGCAATTATGCTCCAATAAAGACGTTTAAAAAAATGCACACAATTTAAGTGTTAAAAAAAAAAGAAAAATGGCTCCCAAAGATATCCAGGTCCTAATTGCTGGAACCTGTGAATGTTACCTTTTATGACAAAATGGATTTTGCATTTTGTCAAATCTATCCGCCAGCAGACTGATTTACTAAATCTCAACTATCTCCCCGCCCCACTTATAACAATCAGTAACCTGCAATCTTCTCAGCATGGCATCCTCAGCCAGCCTTCTGGGACCAGTCTCGGATTGCTTTGCAGACCCATCTTCTGTCTCTGCTGCTTCCCAAATTTTAAGTTCTAGGATTACAAATTACTTGCTTTTCTGAAAAACCAATGCTTTTTCTTAGTTCTGTGCTATCGTTCATGATGTCCCTCCGGTCCACCATCTCTGCCCCTGACTGCTTCTCAGGCAAGAATCCTCCACTGAGAGCATCACCTCCTCTAAGGCTCAGTGCCCCTCTGCACCTCAATTTGCCCAAGGTATATCCTTGGCAATTTCCATGCTAGCAGCCTGGCAATATTGTGTGTTCTTTGAGGGAAGAAATCATATCTTACTTATTTTGGTGACCAGATACCCTGCGGGTCACCTAGCCCAGTGTAGAAACATGTAGAATATCAAACTGAACAAAACTGAGTTGAGTGAACTTGAAGGTGAGGCTTCCACATCTTCTAACCTCCACCAGATGGCACTATTTTATTTTCAGTGGAGACCAAATCACAAAACGAGGAAGAAGTACAGTGTTCAGAGCATTTGTATATACCCATGCACATGTATGTACGTTATGTAGTGTGGAACTCTTTTCACTGCTACCCATTTATACTAATGCAAAATACGGACAGTCAATTTAGGTACTTCCTTTTTGATCTTTACAAAAGCATAGTTGAAAAAAATATTATTAAATTACCGGGCAGTTAATTATCGTCAATCTTCCTAAACAAACGGGACCTGGTGTCCTTTTCATTTATAGTGTTACCACCCAAAGGTTTTCAAGAGTAGAACTGACAGTGAATTTCCACTCTTGAGATGATTCGAGTTATTCCCAACTAGAGAGACAGGAGGATGGAAAGATTGGGGGGCTTATAAGCGAAGAGCCCTTGCTTTGTACGATTTTAAAGATTCATGATCTCAAGTATAGAAGCTGGATAATGATGCTTACCTTTAAATGGATATTAAAAGATTAAACGTTATGTAACCTATAATACATTTAAAATACTCAGCACAGTGAAGAAACTGAAGACATGGATGATGATTATTATTAGAGAAATAAGATGGAGCAAGAAACTTAGGAATTTCATCTGGTCTTAAAGTTTGTTAAAAGGTCAACTGAGGCATATTAAAAATTTAAAGAGTTCATCTGAGCAAAAACCAGTGGGAATAGGGCCAAACTACCAAACAGGAAGGAGTTAGGAGCACTCTGCAGAGAGGAGCCAGTAGGAAGACTTATAGAGAGAAAGGGGGGAAGGAAAGCAAGGAAATGGTTTGATTGGCTAGAGCTTGAAGCCTACTTGGCTGTGTGTGATTGGTTGTTCTTAGCATTTGAATTTCGTAACCTTGAGGCATTTACAGGCTGAGACTTTGGTTTGCTTTTATGCAGACTGCCATGGCATTAGAGCCACCTTTGTCTAAAGGCGTCCTGGTTTGATTAATTTAGCAAATTTTAAAAATTCAAACTGCTTTTGCTTTCAAAAGACTGCCTGGGCTAGAATCTGTTTCAACCACTGTTTTGATGTGTAACACGTCACCCAAGCCTATTATTCTCAGCTGTAAAATGAACCTTGTAGCAATCTCTGCCACCTGACTGCTAGAGGGACTGACTTAGAAATTAGCTATTAGTTTAACGGTAATGGTGCAGCAAGAGTGGTAGAAGTCTAGGATGTAGCAAATTATTTGCCCAAAGCTCTATCCATTAATCCCAAACCATGGTCTAAACCTGAAATTTCAGTTCAGAATGCTGAGCCCACCAGTGGTGCTGCGTTCAGATAAATGGTGTTTAGCCGTTTCAACCGGGTTCAAAAATTGAACTTAATGTATGTTTTCTGCCCTCTGTCTCCTACAAGAAGGTGATCTTTCTCTTTAAGGAAGCAAAACCCTTTTGCCTCATCTGGATATTTACACGGCAAATGCAAACATACAGGTACTGCCTTAATTCCTATGCCGGTGCTTCCCCTAGTTGAGTGGAAAAAATGTTTAATGACAATGTCATTGATAGCAATAATATTCTGTTTGGGAGTTCTGCCCTTCCTACTTAGAGATTAGGCACTTCTCTCTTAAATAAGAAACAGAAGAAACCTGGCACCTTTTTAAACAAAAACTTAACTACCAAGAAAACTATCCATCTTACTTATTAGTCACCACTTCCCACTTGGGTGTTGACTACTAAGTATGCAGACTGCCTACCACTTCCAGGGGTGGAACAGAAAGCATGCGGAAGTGACTATCTGAGCAACGAATTTCTCCTTCAATAATTAGTTAATTCCTAAAATTCCACAGTTAAAGATTCATTCTTCGGGCTTAAAACTTTTGGCCCCTGGTAAACATATACAAGGGCAGGTACACTTGAAGTCTTATCAGTTATTTGCATCTAAATATGAGTAATCTGATCAGATCCCTTCCCCCTTTAAGGTTTTGAAAAGGTAGGAATGGAGAAAGCATAAAGTCTCCAAAAGCTGGAGGGCAAGGGGGAGGCTGTTGTGGGTACACTAGTTACTTGATTTTAAATACTCTCAACCATGCCCTGAAGGTCATATTTTTAAGACAGTTACTCACATTTTATAGATAAAATGAAGCTCAGATAGGCCATGTAAAATTTAGTGACAGAGCTTACACAGGCATACCTCAGATATAATGCAGGTTCTGTTCCAGACCATGGAAAGAATGCAAGCCACATGAATTTTTTAGTTCCTTAGTGCATATGAAAGTTAAGTTTATACTGTACTGCAGTCTAGTAGGTGTGCAATAGCATTATGTCTAAAAGGAAAACAATGTACATACCCTAATTTAAAAATACTTTATTGCTGAAAAATGTTAACCGTCATCTGAGCTTCAGCGGGTCATCATTTTTTGCTGATGGAGGCTGGTGCCGCAATGTCGACGACTGATCAAGGTGGTGACGGCTGAAGGGTGGGTGGCTGTGGAAATTTCTTAAAATAAGACAACAATGAAGTTTGCTGCATGGATTGACTCTTCCTTTCATGAACCATTTCTCTGTAGCATGCAATGCTGTTTGATAGCATTTTACCCACAGTAGAACTTGCTTCAAAACCGGAGTCGACCCACTCCAACCCTGCTGCTGGTTTATTAACTAAGCTTATGTAATATTTTAAATCATTTGTTGGAATTTCATCAATCTTCACAGCATCTTTGCAGGGAGATTCTATCTCAAGAAACCACTTTCTTGGCTCATCCATAAGAAGCAACTCTTCATCCATCCAAGTTTTATCACGAGCTTGCAGCAGTTCAGCCACATCTTCAGGCTTCACTTCTAATTCTAGTTCTTTGGCTGTTTCCACCACATCTGCAGTTACTCCCTCCACTGAAGTCCTGAACCCCTCAAAGTCATCTGTGAGGGTTGGAGTCAACTTATTCCAAACTCTTGTTAATTGTGATATTTTGACTTCTTCCCATAAATCAATAATGTTCTTAATGGCATCTAGAATGGTGAATGCTTTCCAGAAGGTTTTCAACTTACTTTGCCCAGATCCATCAGAGGAATCACTATTTATGGCAGCTATAGCCTTACAAAATGTATTTCTTAAATAATAAGACTTCAAAATCGAAATTCCTCCTTAACCATGGGCTGAGAATGGATGTTATGTTAGTAGACATGAAAACAATATTAATCTCCTTATACATCTTTATCAGAGCTCTTGGGTGACCAGGTACATTGTCAGTAAGCAGTAATAGTTTGAAAGGAATCTTTTTTTTCTGAGCAGTAGGTCTCACCAGTGGGCTTAAAATATTTAGTAAACCATGTTGTCAGCAGAGATGCTGTCATTCAGGCTTTGTTAGTCCATTTATAGAGCACAGGCAGAGTAGGTCCAGCCAAATTCTTAAGGGCCCTAGGATTTTCAGACTGGTACATGAGCACTGGCTTCAACTTCAAGTCACCAGTTATATGAGCCCCGAGCAAGAGAGTCAGCCTGTCCTTTGAAGCGTTCAAGCCAGGAGCTGACTTCTGCTCTCTTGCTATGAAAGTCCTAGATGGCGTCTTCTTCTAATATGGCAGTTTAGTCTACATTGAAAACCTGTTGTTTAGTGAGGCCACCTTCATTAGTGACCTTAGCTAGATCTTCTGGATAACTTGTTACGGCTTTTACATCAGCACTTGCTTTATTCACGTTGCACTTTTACTTTATGGAAACCCTTGGGCTTTTTCCCTTAAACCTCATGAACCAACCTCTGCTAGCTTCAGACTTTTCTTCTGCAGTTTTCTCACCTCTTTTGGCTTTTGTAGAATTGGAGAGTTAGGGCCTCGCTCTGGATTTGGTTTTGGCTTAAGGGAATCTTGTGGCTGGTTTGATCTTCTATCCAGATGGCTAAAATTTTCTCCATAACAGTAGTAAGGCTTGGTTCACTTTCTTATTCATGTATTCACTGGAGTTGCACTTCTAATTTTCTTCCAGAATGTTTCCTTTGCATTCACAACTTGTCTAACTGGCACAAGAGGCCTAGCTTTCGGCCTGTCTCAACTTTCAACATGCCTAATCACTTCTCAACATTTTCACTAAGAGTAATCATTTCTAACTTTCGATTTAAAGTGAGAGACTCGCGACCCTTCTTTTACTTGAACACTCAGGGTTATTAATTGGTCTAGTTTCAACATTGTTTTGTTTCAGGGAATAGGCAAGCCCAAGGAGATGGAGAAAGATGGGGGGAAAGCTAGTCCATTAGATTAAGTTTGCCATCTTATATGGGCATGGTTCACAGTGCCCCAAAACGATTACAATAGTAACATCAAAGATCACTGGTCACAGGTCACCATAACAAATATAACAACAATGAAAAAGTTTGAAATATTGCGAGAAGTAGCAAAATGTGACAGACACAAACTGAGCAAATGGTGTTGGAAAAATGGCGCGAATAGACTTGTCTGACGCAGGGTTGCCACAAACCTTCAACTTGTAAAAAACACAGTATCTGCAAAGCGCAAAAAAGTGAGGTGCAATAAAATGAGGTGTATCTGTATTCAGATGAAATCTGTATCTCTAAATTATACATATTCAAAGTGCAGACTGTGAAACCAAGGGAAGACTGACTTTATCAATGCCACAGTTCTGTGCTGAATGCTCTGTCTCACCCTTTTTATACTTATACAAGGCTGCCAGATTATGGACAGTTAAAGGAAAAGGAACTCTCTAAATAAAAAGCCCATGTTAAAATGGCAACCACAACTTTACAGCTCTTTTCCATACATCTAGATCTTTCTCCCTTGTCATTCCATACATGTTATTAAGTTTAATTTAATATATGTAAGAAACTCGAAGGATGTGTTTCAAATTCTAGTCTATCTTCCTGCAGCTATGAGGGTTCACAGAAAATATCAAAACTAGGAGTTAATTACTTTAGGAACTTTTCTCCACAACCAGAAACTATTTCATTTGCTATCCAGCTTTTTCTCCCCCAACTCAAAGCAACTACAACGTACAAGAGATGTCATAAGGGAATCTAAAATGATACTATACTGCTTTCTTTCACAAAACTGAATATAGAAGTTGAAAGTGACCTCTGTTACGACTCTTGAAGAAATTTCACCATCAGAGCTTGACATATCTAATAGCATTTTGCACAAGTGATGGCTCTATCATGAAGTTTTCAGCATTTCTGTCATTGTGTTTGACAGGTGGTAAAACACATTTCTACGAGTAAAAGGACAAGAGTGAATTTATCAAAATCTTTTCTAAGCCAGTAACGTTTGTTAGTGCAATGCCAGGCCAGATCTCATACATCACCTTCAAAAGTCAACCATTTTGTTAAAATTCAACAATGATACAGGACCTGTTCAGTACTCATGATCCACGGTGCAATTTTCTTATTTGTCTACTAACGTGGTTTTCTAAAGTGCTTTCTTCAGTTGACTAACCGAAGCAATGAAAAAAATCTTTTTCGAGTAAAGAACTTATAGAATGTGGCAAGGTTTATTTATTTGTTCACTGGTTTAATTCACTCAATAAGTAATATGTTACCAGCCTACTGTGCATAAGGCAGTATGAGTTGACAAATATGTGTAAGATATGTGTAAGTACAGGCTTGGTCCCAAGAAACTTACAGAAAATGTACATACGAAAACCACCGCGAAAAGCAGTGTATAATAAGGGAGTAGCCAAATAACCTTGCCTTGCTGAGCCTTCCACTAAACTATGGTAGGAGTCAAATGTCTACAGGAGGCACAAGTTGTTATCAATGAGTGAAATACTTAAAAAAAAAAAAAATACACACTTGAAAAGGGAAGCTGCCATTCAATCTAAGCCTATTGTTATCATGCAACTATGCAAGTGCAAGATTGTCGGGTCTTATTATTTTTCAAAAGAAAATCCAGGGCTTCCCTGGTGGCACAGTGGTTGAGAGTCCACCCGCCGATGCGGGGGACAAGGGTTCGCGCCCTGGTCCGGGGAGATCCCACCTGCCGCGGAGCGGCTGGGCCCGTGAGCCATGGCCGCTGGGCCTGTGCGTCCGGAGCCTGTGCTCCACAGCGGGAGAGGCCACAGCAGTGAGAGGCCCGCGTACCGCAAAAAAAAAAAAGAAAAAGAAAATCCAGATTTTTATGTGGAAATCTACCGTTATTTAATTAGTGTCATCTATAGGTTTTTTAAAATACTGTGTAAATTAAACACACACACAGGACAAAATAAAAATCAGTTTGCAAATTCTGTAGTTTTCAAGAGAGCAAGGAACCACATCTGACCAGCGTGTCCTAGAAAGACTGTGCCAAAGGCAATATTTTAGTTGTGTCTTAAAGAGGAAATAAAATTGTCAAAAGATGGTAGGAAAAATAAGCAATCCAAATGGAGACAAAGGTTTCAAGAATGGGAAGGCACCTGGAAAATATATTTAGGAAGCAGATAAGTAGGTTTCTTTTTCTAATATCTTCAGAATTCTTTATGATGTGATCATAGTGAACTATTCATCTCTTAAAAATTGATGATGACAATATAGTAGAACCTTAAAATTTAAACCATTTTGAAAGAGCTGTTTTTTCTTATTGTTACAAAATGAAATGTGTTCAAGTTAAGAAAATAATGTCATCCTTATGCTATCACCTAAATATGACAACTGTTAACATTTTGTTAAATTAAAATAATAATAACATTTACTATATTTTGAGCACTGTACCAAGCACTCTGCGAGGCTTCACCTCATTTTATGTAAATACAGATTTTAAGCCCAAACTGATTATCATATGTATACTGTTTTTAACTCATTTATACACAAAAATATTATGAATATCATTCTATGTCATTATATCTTCTTCCACAGTGTCATCTTTTAATTCCTGCTCATTATTCCATCGTATTAGTGATTTTCTATTTAACCCGTTCTCTATTGGTTGATATTTAAGATGTTTGCAGTTTTTCTCTCTACAAAGTATCGATTTTGATGAATCCAACCAAAAGAAAAGATCTAATTCAAACTGCTAAAACCACATTAAATGGCTTATTAAGGCTCGCGTAACTGGTTAAAATCCAGATGTAGGGCACTGGTCAGCTACGTTTAAATCAGAGCTAAGACTCCATTTCTCTGAGATCCTTTTGGCCCTGCTTTTGCCAAAGGTCCACTCAGTCCTTTGGTGGTGAAGAAAAATGATAGCAGCAGTTCTGGGCTTTACATTCAAATACATCCAGAAGAACAGAAACCACCTCTTCCAGTGCCCCTGGCAAATGTCCTCTTATGTCTCATATACCCACTTATGAACCGTTTCCTGAGATGCGCAGAAAGCCATCAATAGGTTGGCATAGGGCAGTGTTTCCAAATAATCATTGGAAACAGAAAGCAGATTTACCCAGTGAGGCTCAACTTCAGGACTGGAATAGAAAAACGTTAGCCCTAAAATAATAGGGGTGTGATGGATAATTGAATGCAAGTTTAAAATTCTTGAGAAGGGGAAAATAGATTGGATAAGCAACCAGTGATATTCACGACAATAAATAATGCAACAGACACCTTTAGGAAAGGAAAGGTGGAGAGACCATGTGATTGTACACAACAATTATTTCCTGAGGAGTCATTCCAAGAAGAGGAATTGCTAAAGCAAAGGAGATTGTTTTTAATGTGGGTTTGGGGGTTTTGTTTTTGTTTCTTTATGTAATGTTAAACTGCCAACCAGAATTGCTACACCAGTTTATGTCCCCTCCAACAGTGTCTGAATTCCAGGAAAGAAGTGTCTATTAGTCTGGCACAAAAGTGAATGCAACTGTTACTTGATAAGACTAGAAACATTGGTTGGGCTGAACTGTGGACATCCGTAAATGCCGGAATCAGGAATTTGAACACTACTAAGTATTTAAATATTTTAACTCCTTTTTAAAATTTGACATGCTACTTTTTCTTAAAAGGGTTTTGAAAGGGCTTAAAATAAAGGATAAATATACAACAATATCAATTAAATATAAATTTGGGAGAGTGAGAAGACAAGCCACAAACTGGGAGAAAATATTTCCAAAAGACACATCTAATAAAGGACTGTGATCCAAAATATATGAAGATCTCTTAAAACAACAGTAAGAAAACAGGCAACTCTACTAAAAAAAAAAAAAGGGGGCAAAAGACCTTAACAGATGTCTCACCAAAGAAGATATATAGATGGCAAGTAAGTATATGAAAAGATGTTCAACACCATATGTTATTAGGGAATTAAAAATTAAAATAACAATGAGATAGCACTACATACCTATTAGAATTACCAAATCCAAAACACTCATGACAACAAATGCTGACGAGGACGTAGAGAAACAGGAACTCACATTTACTGCAGATGGGAATGCAAAATGGTACCACCACTTTTAGAACACAGTCTGGTAGTTTCTTACAAAACTAAACACCAATCCATTAGTCATGCTCCTTGGTATCTACCCAAATGACCCTCACATGGATGTTTATATCAAGTTTATTCATAAATGCCAAAATTTGGAAGCAACCGAGATGTCCTTCAGTAAATGAATTAATAAACTGCAGTACATCCAGACAAAGGAATATATTCAAGCCATGAAAAGGCATGGAGGAAACTTAAATGCATATTAACACTACGTGAAAAAAAGCCAATCTGAAAAGGCTAATATGATTCTGTTGGACAGTCTGAAAAAGGCAGTAAAGAGATTAGTGGTTGCCAGGGGTTTGGGAGAAGTGAGGGATGACAGAGGATTTTTAGAGCAGTGAAAATACTCTGTACGATACTATAATGGTGGATATATTTCACTATACTTTGTTAAAACCCATAGACAGTACACCACCAAGAGTGAACCATAAATTCTGAACTTCGGATGGTAATGATGTGTCAGTGTAGGTTTATCAATTGTAGCAAATGTACTACTCTAGTGGGTGGATAATGGGGAAGGCTGCACATGTGTGGTGATGGGGGTATATGGGTAATCTCTGTATTTTCTGCTCAATTTTACTATGAACTTAAAACTGCTCTAAAAATAAAGTGTGTGTGTGTATATACACACACGGCTTTTTTTTTCTTTTGCAAAAGAGACTGGCACATACTTTAGAAGATTAAACCTGCATTATTGCTGAGGAAGAACTGAAAGTCAATGAAGCTGGTGGAAAGAGACATGTACAAAGCTGTTGAAATTGTCCACATAGAAGTCATAACATATTAAATTAGGAGGGTGCCAGTAGACTACAATAGGCTACACATGGGAAGTAGAAGAAACACTAAGATTTGCCGGTTGATTGCATGCTGATATGTAGGGGGCAATGTGTAATTTCTCATCTATATTTTTACTCAGACATACTAAATTATTTAGCATTCTCTAAATAATACCATGTTCTTTCATGCCTCGTATCTTGTACCATCTATTCTCGAAGATTAACATATATCTTATCTTGACAGAGTAAGGCTAAGATATCAGATCTGCCACTGACTGGCTGTGTGACCTTGGGCAAGTTAATTCCCATTTTGAATCTCAGTTTCTTCACCCATAAAACTCAGGCAATAAAATAAAAATATACATTTCATAGGACTGTTGAGCTAATTAACTGAGATAATATAAAATATCAAGCAAAGTGCCAGGAACATACTCAATGTACAATTTTTTTTTTCCCCTTTTCCAGTGATCCTTCAAAACACACATACACGCACACACAGAGGCTGACTCTGGTGACCTTGTTTACTCTCTACCCAGCTCTTTTTAAAAACTTGCTCTTGGTGTAAAGACCTGATACAGTTATTCCTATAAAAGTGTAAATAACTGGTAACTCGTGGAGTGTTCCTTGAGGTATTTCCCAGGTAATCTAGGCTGCAAGCCAACAAAGAAAAAAAAATTTCAATCTATAACTGAAATTTAAGTATAAGGTGATGACTGCAAAAGGTATTCTCCTAGGCAGGAATCTTTTCCATTATTCCATAAATGCTTTCTACCTGCTGCTACTCCCCTCCGCCCCAAATCACCCAAACATCACAGCTTTACATTGCTATACTTTCCTGAGGTCATTTTATTAGACTGAACAAGCAACAAACCTATCTGGGTCAGGACAGAATAAGAGGAACCAAGGATTCTTCCTTTCCTGAGATATCCTAAGTAAACTTGCACTCAGGAGGCAGGAAGTTACACAAATACTTTTGGGGGATTTCCTAAAGGTGGTTATTGAGAACCAATGATAATTTTCAAAGCAGCAGCATTGGGCATGAGAGTGCAGCAGCAACAAGAGATAATGCTATACACAAAAGTACACGCACATTCAGTAGCTCTAAATATGGGCAACAGGACAAAGACCATTGTTCCACCTTCCCAATTCCATCCGCTTGCACTCAAAAACGAAATTTGAAATGCTTTATATATGATACCTACAGGCATCAAGGACAATGAAACAGGGATAAAACTTTTAAGAATATTTATAGTTTAACTGCCCCAATATTTTGATCATATTCCCAAAGTTGCACATCTAATCACCAGTTTTTTTAATGTTTAATCATATATTTTCCCTGTGCATTTCATGTATTGTTATTTAAATTTTTAATTAATAAATTGTGTTTAATAAATTAGTTTTTTTTTAAGTCTGTTAGTATGAGAATGAATGATCAGAAATTCCATAGAATGATCAGGTTATTTTGATGAAATATTAACAAACTGCTTTCAGAAAAATATATTTACTCTGCTGAACTAAAGTGACATAATTCAAGTGCTTTTTTTTTTTTTTTTCTAATGTAGGTATGAGTTTACTGTGGATCTGTGTTAAATTTAAGTAACTGGTCTGATTACAAAGTTGAATATTTGGTTTGGTCTAAGCTCCAAGTGCAGAGACAAGCTCTGTGCAACCCTGGAGCTTTAGAATCACAGCAGCTGATCCAGCCTCCTCATTAAGGGAATCAGATTAGACACTCAACGTGTTGGCACCTCCAAGCCTCGGAGATTCCCCTAGAACTCTCACTAGAGTTTTCCACCTCACTTCTGTTTTTCCATCTGAATGAACCATTCCCACCAGGTGACTGGCCCAGCAATGACCTCATTTTGAAGGTGAGCCCTCAACACGTTCATGTAGAAGCATTGCACTGTGACTCAGGTACATCCGTGTCATTACACCTTAAATCAGCACACCTGTGGTTTTCCTCAGTCGGGTGGCAGGGCACCGGAAAGTGATGGATATTTTAGTAATATTCCACATAATATTTATACATGCTTAAAAGAAACAAATACATTGTTTTAGTCTAAATGAGTTGCAAACTAATACTGGATGAGTGGTGGCAGACATCAAAGATTTCAAAAAACTTATAGAAGAAAAAGCCAAAGTTAGAAAAATCTTTAAATTAATTTACAATAGTATTTTCCTGAGTATTAGAAGATTCATGCTGTGGAATTTTATTTCATTGTGGAAGACAAGCATGGCATCAGAGAATAGTTTGTGAATGACTACGACCCAACAAACATAGTGTAAAACAACTGTAACACTGACCATAGTGTAACGTGGACAAACAGTGTAGCATCTGTGAAATTTACTGAGAAATTATAGTAGGGAAAGTGGTCCTGTGTCTGTAAGGACACTGACTTGAGGGATATGATCTCTCTTACAAAATATTTGCTTCTTAGTCTCAAAGTTGGGCCAAAAGTCCACCAATAGAGTCTAGTTCTTCTGTTTAGCTTTAGTAAAATGAGGTTCTATCACTCTATTTACAGCCATTAAACAATGGTATCAATGCAGAAAATGTGTGGTAATTTAGGCTACTGGGAACTTTTAAGTCTAAAGACACAAAGCCTCTTTGGTTGAACTCCTCTTAAGCCATATAATTTGACTGGATTTTGAAGGAAATTTGGGCCCAGGGTGAATCAATTTGATAATTCTGATAATGTGTTCTTGGAACTCATTTATTATTATTATTATTATTATTAGAATGAAGCTCATTACTCCCCAATACTCTTAATGAGCTCAGTTTTAAATGAACCTAGTCTCTCTTTCCCTCAGAGATCCTTTAGGAATCTTAACCAGATGGTGAAGCAGTAACATCTGCTGCTCATTTTAGATCTTCTTAATGGGACTTTTGCAGTTCTCAACAATAGAATCATTTCATATGGAGCCTCAGTCTTCAATAGCACCCTTTAAAAAGAATGTTTAATAGTCCTCTTGACCTATGTAATTTGTTATGAAAAGACAGTAGCTCTACCTCATGTTTAGGTGTGGGCTGAATAAGAAATGTCATGAACCAAATTTGGGATCATGTTAACCTCTTGCCAGCTTTGTGGTCATCTTCTCACAAAATCTGTGAAGACTAGAGCCCTATTACTTCAAGACTGGCATAAGGCTGGCTTTAATTATTTCTATCCCAGGGAGGATTTCCTCAACCAAGCCTGCCTTGGAAAGCTGTACTTCTCTCAGGTCACTGCCCTGTCTCTGGTCACTCTAGCCTTACACATGCCTGGATGACGAAAGGCTGTGCACCATGTTGTTGCCACCACTGGGCTCACCTGTTTCCTCCAAGTGTGGTCTATGGACACCTCATCAGAATCACTTGAGGGTGCTTGCTAAAAATACAGAGTATTGGATCTCAGCATACATCTACTGAATCACAGTCTCTGAGGGTGGTGCCCAGGAATCTACTTACAAGCTGCCCAAGGGAATATTATAAGCATTCACTTGAGAACAAGAGAGAAAGTAGGATGATAATATGCCAGTCCAGAGATAACAGTAGTTATCTCAATGTGGTGTCTAGTTATCCTTAGGAGATTAATTTGGTCTGAAAATAAATTTAAATGTAGAGGGTTTTATATTTCTTTCTGTGGATTTAGAAACTCTCTAACTCAATGAAACCCATGTCTTTAAAGCTGACTTAAATCTAGCAGACTGAGTACTGGTCCATCTAGATTTTAGGATTTTTATGTTCCTACTTAAAATTGCCTTCAACTTGACTTTGCAGCAGAAAAATATGAAAGCATTTCATGTCCAGCTATATCATTAAATCTGCTGTGTAACTTTATAGCCAATAGGAACATCTGGGAACCAAGCTCTATTACAAGTCAAGTTTTGAGTTTGTTGCCATGGGCATCCAGGAACCAGTTTTATGCTGCTCTAGGAGGAAATGAGAAAAATGTTAGTAGAAGGGATGCTTTAGTGGTGACATATGCTTCTGTGCATGTTTTATAGCTCTCAGTACAATTACGGGAGTTACACTACCTTTGCTTAGCAACCATGTTTCTTGTGTGGTCATTTTCATGTTAATGTGCAGCTGGTTAAATATTTCTTTAACTACCAGTAAAAAAACACTTCAGGCTGTGAGATTACAGCCTGGATAAATTAGAGGGAGAGGGCAGGAGGGAGTGAGGAAGAGAAGGAACGGACTAGACAGCTCAACTGACACTCAGCTCAGGAATCTGGTCTCTGACTCCATTTCGGAGAGGGCAGTGTCCAAAGGACGCTGAGGGCAATGGAAGGAGCTGGACTACAAGATAGGATGCCAGTCTGCTCATTCTACCCTCCTACTATTTGTGGGATCAGATAAATATTTTAAATCTCCAACCTATGTCCTTTTCTATAATGTAAAGGAACTGAACTGTCTCAAGAATTCCTTTCATTTCTAACATTCTAGAACTAAATATAGAAAACTTGATCCAACTTAGTAGAAAAGTAAACTACATCACAGGAATGAACTTATTTGATTTAAATTCATTCTCAACAACATGGATCAGTAGTTCAGCAATTTTTATGGATGGGAAGCTCTTTTCTTAAAGAAAATACAATAAATCCCACGTGAAAGTATTTCTATTTTGGTTATAGATGGATTAAAAAACAAAATCTAATTCTATCAGAAATCCACAAATACACTTAAGTAAAATTGTATTAATCATAACAGCATCCACGAACTCTTGAAAAATAGCATCTAAAAAGTAAACCTGATTCAGTGTAAAAGCAGTTCTTAGTTTTTATATAAAGATTCTGATTCCTTGAAATAACTCCAAAAATATGTGGGAAATTACCAAAATAGACTATGAGAAATAAACCTGAGCATCCCTAAATAGAAGCTAGATCTTTTCATCTCAAGGAGATATCAAAAAGTAGGGAACCATTCAAACATAATGGCCAGGGCAGTCTTTCTGAGGAGGTGATATTTGAGGCTGAAACCTAAAGGAACAGAAAGATCTAGGCACACAGAGCTGGAGGAAGAGCATTCCAGAGAGTACCACCTGTGAAAGGCTCAGAAGGTAGAACCTACTGGGCTTGCAGTGCTAAGAGTGGGGTGGCGTGACTTTGGAGAGATAGATGAGTGCTATAAAGCAGAGTTTTCTGGTTCACTGTAAAGAGCGTGGATTTAAGACTAAGCACAAGTATGGAGTGGGACATGTAAGCAGATGTAAGCTTTTATATATAGAATGTATGAACAACAGGGTCCTACTATACAGCACAGAGAACTATATTCAATGTCCTAGGATAAACTATAATGGAAAAGAATATATAAAAAAGAATGCATATATATGTATAACTGAATCCCTTTGCTGTACAGCAGAAATTAACACATTGTAAATCAAGTATACTTCAATAGAAAAAAAAATGAAAAAACAGACTAAGCACAAGGAGAAAACAGCGAAAGATTTTAAGCAAGATAGTGACACAATGCAGCTACATTCTGAGAAAAATACATTCCATTGCTATGTGGGTAATGGATTGGGATGGGGAAAGAGACCAAATGAAAAGGCCAGCAGAGACTTGTGGTGTAGTCCAAGTAAAAGATGATGTTCATCGAGAATAAAGGTGAAGACAGGAAAGATAGAAATGGAAGAATGTGAGATCATGTGGAGTTAACAAGACGTGATGATAGGTTGAGTACTAGGGATAAAGGAAATTGGGCAAGCAGAAATGACTTCTAGTTTTCTGGCTGGGTGATAATTCTTCTGAGATGTGAGTGAGGAAATAAGCAGAGTGGGGGAAAATACAAATGATACTTGATAATTTTCTAATAAATTGCCTATGCAATTATTATTTGGAAAATAAAGAAGAGAATGAACAGGAAACACTAGATGCTAAAGGAGAATATGTTCATTGACTGCAATTTTTTTTTTCAGATTAAAAGCATTCTTATAGATCTGCAAGGTTTCTCTTAATTTGGACGTCAGTCTTTTAATGAAAATCCCCTTCCTACAGTTTGGTAGCAGAACCTTCAACCTTCACTGTCTATAGTGGCCTGACTCTTGTCCCACTTGTAGCCTAGGTTCCCAGTGGGGCCTTGTGTTTTGGTTACTGGCAGCCTTGAGCTGAAGGCAGCATGATGGAATGGGGAGTGGTAAGAGGCTGCTTATTAACTAATCATGACAATATCCACCCACCCTCTGACTTCATTTCTGCTTTAATGGAAGGGGGATAAGTAGGTGGATATGGCTCTAGGGTTGTCTAACTAAGAAATGTGAGACTAAATTATTATCTTAAACCTAGCAGATGCTGGAAAATGCAAGAAAGAACACTTTCCACATTTTAATTCAGAAAAATTTCAGTACAGAAGAAATTTTAAAAAATTGTACAGTGAACACATATATACCCACCACCTAGATTCTATCAGTAATATTTTAGCAAAGGTGCTTTATATAGATGAAGGTATCTATCCATTTATCCATCCCTCTATCCATTTATTAATTTATCTTAATTTTTGATGCATTTCAAAGTAAATTGTGAATAATAGTATACTTCCCACCATGCATATTCCAGTATGCATATCATTAAATACAATCAATGTTTGTTTTTCTTTCAATGAAAAATTATACATGTAATGCACAATTCTTAACTGTACATTCACTGAATTTTGACAAATCTATATATCTGTGTAATCCAAACCCCTTTCAAAATATAGAAAATTAACATGATTCCAGAAATATTTCTCACACTCCTTCACATTCAATCTCTACTTCCACCTCCACAGAGGCAACCACTTTTCTCATTTTTTTCCATTCTAGAATTAATAGAAAGGAATTCATAGAGAATATACTCCTTTGTGTCTGTTTTTGTTGTTGTTGTTGTTGTTTTGCGGTACACAGGCCTTTCACTGCTGTGGCCTCTCCCGTTGCAGAGCACAGGCTCCGGACGCACAGGCTCAGCGGCCATGGCTCATGGGCCCAGCCACTCCGCGGCGTGTGGGATCTTCCCGGACCGGGGCACGAACCCGTGTCCCCTGCATCGGCAGGCGGTCTCTCAACCACTGTGCCACCAGGGAAGCCCTGTATTTTTTTTTTTTTTAAACTCAGCATACTGTTTTTGAAATTCATCCATGTTGTTGTGTATATCAGTATTTCATTCCTTTTTATTGATGAGTAGTATTCCAATGTATGAATATACCATAGTTTGTTTATCCATTCTCCTATTTGATGGATATCTGAAATATTCCAGGTTTTGCTATTATGGATAGAACTGCTATGAATATTCTTAAACAAGTCTTTTTGTGTACGTATATTTTTAGTCTCTTGGATAAATAACTAAGATTAGAATTGCAGAGTCATAATGTAGTTGCATGTTTAGATTTTTAAGTAATGTCCAGAACTCTTCCCAAATTAGTTGTACCATTTTACATTCCAACCAGTAAGAGTTCCAGTTGCTCCACACTCTTACCAACATTTGGATTATCTTTTTTTAAAATTCTAGACACCTCAGTGAGTTTATAATGGTATTTCATTGTGGTTTGAATTTCCCTCATGACTAATGGTGCTGACCATTTTTTGTTATGTTTATTACCATTTGTGTAACTTCTTTTTATGAAATAACTGTTCAAATCTTTTGCCTGTTTTTTAATTGGGTTGTCTGTGTTTTTATTATTAAGTTGTAAGAGTTCTTTATCCATCTAACACCAGTTCTTTGTCAGATATATGTCTTGCAAATATTTTTCCTGGCCTGTGACTATTTATTTTCCTAATGATGTCTGCTAATAATCAGACGTCTTAAATTTCAATGAAGTCTAATTTATCATTTTTTTCTTTTATGGTTATTGCTTTCTATGACACAAATAACCTTTGTTTACCACTGAATCAAAAAGATTCCTCCATGTTTTTTCCCAAAGCTCTGTAGTTTTAGCTCTAAGATCATAGGTATATGATTCATTTTTAATTTATTTTGGGGTATGGAGTAAGACAAAGATCAAGTTTCTTTTCTTTTTTTTTTTTTTTTAAATGAATATCGAGTTACTTGGTACCATTTGCTGAAAACACTTCCTTCCCCGGGCAAGCAATTACATTCCCACCACGCACTGCTTATCCTGAATTGTACTTCTTTGAAATACCTTTTTTTTGGCCAATTTTATGCGCTTATTTACTTTAAAGAGAAATGTAAAACAAGTGAGCAGTTTTCACTTTGTGTAAATATTATAGAACTTGCCTCATCCTCCCCCAGCAAAGCCAGTCATAAAAGACCAGTTGAATCTGACCCATGTTGTCATCTTCCTCTCATAGACAAATGCTGTTTATTACACTGAATAGAACAGCTCTGTACACTCGGATGATTCAGAGATCCTGGAAAATGAGGAGTTAGCTTTGATTCATGGGGCACTTCTTTCAGTGCTACTTACTAGTTGTGGTTTGTGGCTCATCTCCTACCACTCCCTGACAAACACCCTGCCCTCAACAATTCTGAAATACTTATTCCCAGAAAAGCCCAGGCTTTTCTCACTTCTAGGGATCTGCACGTGCTATTATCATTGCCCATAACGCCCTTGTCCTAATGCCTAAGGAACTCTATTCATATCACAGGGAGCTTTCCTCAACCTCCTCATCAATGTGAAATATTCCCTCCTAGATGCTCCCATGCACATAGGTCATAACGCATTATATCACTTATCCATATTCCTCTGATTATTCGTTCTATATTTCTCTCTCCTCCCCACACATGGCCTTCTCATCATGAACCTCTGGAAAGTATAAATCTAATCTATCTTTCTCTGTACCCCAGTAAGTTAAAATAATAAACACAACAATAGTAGATTTGCTGGATGAAAAAATTTTAATTTTCTGATATAGTTTAAATTTCAAATCTCTTCCACCTTACACTTAAGTATATTTATATTTATATTTATATTTACTAGATCTCACAGCCTGACCATTTGGTTTGGAAACTGTAATCATCTTCCTATATCCTAGAACAGACCAAAAAAACTTCCTTGAAAGAATAACAAACACCTAGTGTTTGAAGTTCCCTTATATATGGAGATTGGAAGAATAACTGTAGTAGGATATTTGAGGTACATCTCAAATAAGTGTCTTACGTATAGCCTACTGTTTTCCTAATTAAATTTCTTCTAATACACTGTTTGAGATTCTGTAAAGAAAGTACACTAATAAGTAGATGGAGTCCCAACTCTGCTATTTACTAGCTATGTGTAAATATCAGTGAGGACAGGCTGGGTTTTGCTGCAGTAATAGCAGTCTTGAACATCGTAGTTGTCTCACTCACATTACAAGACTCATCATGGATCAGCACAATGCTTTTTCATGTTGCCATCACTCTAAAAATGAGAAATACTGCCCATGATCGATACAAAGGGAAAAAGAGACATGGCAGTCGGTACCCTGACTCCTGGAGCTTCTTCCTGGGAATGTCACTCACATTATTAATGGCCACTCCTGAATTCATCAGAGCATAGTCTTCAATTAGGGGGGAAATTTGGAATGCATTATTTGGCAAAATTAAATCTACTAAATAAATAATTTTAGGGAAAACACATTCTATCTGAATCTCAGTTTCCTCACACATAAAACGATAACTATGCAATGATAATAAAACTACTTCATAGGGTTATATGGATTAACAGAGATAATGATTTAAAAAAAAACCACTTAGCACAATACCTAGCATGTAATTACTACTCAGTAAATGTTTGTTTAAAACATTAAGAAGAAAGAACCTCAGTTTCTGTATCTTTCAAATAAGTAATAGACTGATAGAGCTCCATGGTATCTGGGGTTTTAGCTGGGTGGTTAAAAGAGCTAGAGATGATTAGGATGGCTCAATTGTGGACATGTGCCTAGGGTCTTCATGCTTTTACATGTGGAGTCTGTGGGGCTGAAATATGCAAGATGTTCACATGCCCAGCGCCTGGGCCAGGACAGGTATAACTTCCGGGGGCTGGTCTGCATTACTCTCTGGCCACACATGGGGGACTCAAGGTAGCCTCAAACTTACATGGCCACCAGCTTCTCCCAGAACAAACATTACGACAATAAGTGTTCCAAAAGGCCCAGAAAGAAGATGTAAGGCTTCCTCTGATATAGCTTCAGAGGTCTGGAATATCACTTTTAATGTATTTTATTAGTCAAGCAAATCACTAAGGCCAGCAGTGTTCTTATATCTTCACTAAAATAAGCTGAAAAACTAGGGTTTGCTACAGGAAAAAAAATTATAACATTATAATATAAAAAACATTATAATAGTGTTTTATTTATTTTGCATTTCCCTAATGGCTAATGAGGTTGAACATCTTTTCATGTGCTTATTTGATATCCATGTGTGTTCTGTAGTAAAGTGTTCAGATTGTTGACCAATTTTTAAATTGGGTTGTTTGTTTTCTTATTAAGTTTTGAGAGGTCTTTAAAGATATATCCTAAATATGTATGTCTTTTGTCAAATATGTGATTTATAATTATTTTCCCAGTCTATAGTTATCTTGTTATTCTCTTTATAGGGCTTTTGTAAAACAAAGTTTTTAAAGATTGATGAAGTTTAATTTACTGAGATTTTCTTTTCTTTTACGGATCATGCTTTTGGTGTCAGATCTAAGAAAACTTTGCTTAATTCAAAGTCACAGATTTTCTCCTATACTTTCTTCTAAAAGTTTTGAAGTTCTACATTTTAAAGTCAAATCTATAAACCATCTTGGGTTAATTTTGTGTATTGTGAGGCATAGGTCACGTTTCATTTTTGTTGCAGATGGATGCCCAGTTTTTCCAACACAATCTACTAAAAGGAGTATCTTTTTCCATTGAATTGCCTTTGCACCTTTGTCAAAAATAAATTTACCACACTGAGTATATTTTTGGACTCTAGTGTGTTTCATTAATCTATCTGCCTATCCCTTTCCTAATATCACACTATCTTGATCAGTGTGAATAACATTGCATTATCTTGATAGCTGAATAACATGTTTTAAAATAAGGTAATTTGAACCCTCTTTGTTCTTCTTTTAAAAATTAATTGTTCTAGTTCTTTCCTCCTCTCCATATAAATTTTAGAATCAACTATCTAAATATGTACAAAATCATGCTAGTATTTTGATTTGTATAGCATTAAACCTATAAATCTGTCGGGGAAGAATTGGTACTTAACTACGTTGAGTATTCCAATCCATGAGCCCTGTATTATCTCTCTATTTACTTAGGCTTTGGGGGTTTTTTTTTTCAATTCTTTCTTAAACCTGCATTTTGTAATTTTTGACATACAGATCCTGCACATTTTGCTAGATTTATACTTAAGTATTTCCTTTATTTGGAGGTACATAAAAGGTATTTTTATTGTAATTATTATTGATAGTATAAAGAAATAATGATTTTGTACGATGACATTGTACAATGAGAACCTGTTCAACTCAGTTACTAGCTCCAGGAGCTTTATTATGGATTCTGCAGGATTTTCTTAAGAAGACCATCACATTATCTGAAAATAGGGATAATTTCAATTTTTCTTTCCTGTGGGTATATGTGCTTTTTTTTTTTTTCTTGCCTTCATGTACTGACTAAATAGGCATGCAGAGAGTGGACATCCTGCCTTATTCAAAATCTTAGAAATAAATAATTTGGCCTTTCATCATTAAGTATGATGTTAGTGAAGGGGTTTTTTTGGTAAATGTCCTTTATCAGCTTAAGGAAGTTCCCTTCTTTTCCTAGTTTCCTCAGAGATTTTTTCATGAATACATGTTAAGTTTTGTCAAATGTTGTTTCTGCATGAATAACTATGAACCTGTGGTTTAACTTTTTAGTCTATGAATATGGTGGATTACACAAATTGTTTTTCAAATGTTGAACTAGCCTTGCATCCCAGGATAAATCTCACTCGGTGTTATATATTCTTTTTATATGTGACTAGATTTTGAATTGCTAATATTTTGTTGAGGATTTTTGTGGCTATGTTCATGAGGGAAATTGGTCTCTAGTTTTCTTGTACTGTCTTTTGGCATCCGGGAAATTCTGCCCTCATAAAATGAGTTTGGAAGTATTCTCTCTTCTTTAATTTCTTGGAAGATATTGTGTAGAGCTGGTGTTATTCCTTCACACGTTTGGCAGAATTCACCATTGAAACCATCTGGAACTGGAGATCTCTTTTTTGGAAAACTTTAAGCTGCAAATTCAATTTCTCTAATAGACATAGCTCTATTCATGTTATCTACTTTTTTAAAAAAATCATTTTAGTTATTTTTTTAGGCTGCATTGGGTCTTTGCTGCGCACGCGCTTTCTCTAGTTGCGGCGAGTGGGGGCTAGCTACTCTTCATTGCGGTGCGCAGGCTTCTCACCGTGGTGCCTTCTCTTGTTGCGTAGCACAGGCTCTGGCGTGTGGGCTTCAGTAGTTGTGGCTCACGGGCTCAGTAGTTGTGGCTCACGGGCTCTAGAGAGCAGGCTGAGTAGTTGTGGTGAGTGGGCTTAGCTGCTCCACACCATGTGGGATCTTCCTGGACCAGGGCTCAAATCCATGTCCCCTGCATTGGCAGGCGGATTCTTAACCACTGCGCCACCAGGGAAGCCCCCATGTTATCTACTCTTTTGGTGAGTTTTAGTATTTTGCAGCTTTCAAGGAATTGACCCACTTTATCTACATTATTAAATGTATGTACATAGAATTGTCCTTGGTATTTTCTTATTAACATTTTAATGTCTGTAATGATATATTCTCTTTCATTGCTAGTAATGATAATTATGTCTTTCTTGATAATTTCAGTTAGAGATTTATCAACTTTATTGATTCTAAGAAACAGCTTTTGATTCCACTGATTTTTTTCTCTATTTTGTTCTGTTTTCTATTTATTTCTGACCTAACCTTTATTTAATTCTTTCTGACTTCTTTAGGTTAATATTGCTCTGCATTTTCCAGTTTCTTAAGGTGGAAACTTAAATTGTTGATTTGGGACTTTTCTTCTTTTCCAATACAAGCATTCAATGCTATAAATTTCCTTCAGAGCACTGTTATAGCTTCATTCCTTACATTTTTATATATTGTACTTACATTTTAGTTCAGGTCGAAATAGTATATTTTCTAATTTCCCTTGAGGTTTCATCTTTGACCTCATGGATTATATAGAAGAATGTTTTTATTTGAGGATTTTCCAGATATCTTTCTGTTACTGATTTCTAATTTAATTAAATTGTTTTCAGAGAATGTACTTTGTATGAATTCACTTCTTTCACATTTGTTAAGTTTTATTTTATGATGTAAGATTTGGTCTACATTGATGAATGTTTCTTGGACACCCAAAAAGAATGTATATTCTACTGTAGTTAGGTGGAGTGTCCTATGAATATCAGAGAGACCCAACTGGCTGATGGTGATGTTCAGTTCTTTATACTTCTTGACTTAATATTAACTTGTTTTATCAAATACTAAGAGAGAAGTCATCACAGCCATAATTGTGGATCTATTTCTTGTTTCAGATCTATCCATTCTTGTTTCATGTATTTGATGTTTTGTTAAGACTGTACATATTTAGAATCATTAGGTCTTATTAATGAACTTTTACCATTATGTAATAACCTTTTTTTTTTTTTTTTTGCGGTACGCGGGCCTCTCACTGTTGTGGCCTCTCCTGTTGCGGAGCACAGGCTCCGGACGCGCAGGCTCAGTGGCCATGGCTCACGGGCCCAGCCGCTCCGCGGCATGTGGGATCTTCCCGGACCGGGCACGAACCAGTGTCTCCTGCATCGGCAGGCGGCCTCTCAACCACTGCACCACCAGGGAAGCCCTGTAATAACCTTTTTTATTCTTGGCAGTTTTCCTTGCTCTGAAGCCTATTTTGTCTGATATAAATATAGACTCTCCAGCTGTCTTTTGATTGGTGCTTGAATTGTATCTTTCTTCATCCTTTTATTTTTAACCTATGTAGCTTACTTAAATCCAACGGATAATGTTGAATTGGTGTAGTTGCTTTTGCTGTTGTTGTTTCTGTAGGCTGGTCACGTATTTTGACTCACATTCTGTGGACTGTGGTTCCAGTATCAATTCACTATCCAAAGCCTTTGCTAGGCCATTTACAGCTGTCCTGTGTGTCCCTCACCCAGCAGCCAGTCTAGGACTTGGGCTGTAGTCTACCCCACAGTTCTGTTCTCAAAGCATTTAACATGCTTTTTAGCTTCAGATCCACGCCTGGCTCAGGAGTGAGCACAAGAATTCATATACATTTTATGGGATCATTTTCTCAGGCTGTCTCCTCCCAACTAATTTGCTCATTTAAAAAAATTTAATCTTACCAAATTAGCAAAACATCAACTAACCATTCTTGTTCTTCACTCAAGTTGAGTTCTACTGAAGCTGTCAGATAAAGACACCCAAACTTTTATATCACTGCTTCAGGGTCTTCTACTCAACTCCACCCTAAATGACTCTTAGGGATTTATTCAATATTTCCTTAGTCAACTTTCTTTTTTTTTCTTTCTCTCTCTCTCTCTCAGTGGAAATGTCCACCAGAACACACTCTCTCCTGGCCCAGTGACTACCATGTATCTATTATCTACCTCCTGGCAATAGTGAGTTTTGCCTGACTATGTCTTCATCTTACTTTCTCAGATCCAGTTCATGTGAGGAAAAGCACACCAATACCCTGTTGGACAGCCTCCCTCCTTTTCACGAGCAGTGAACTATGTTGATCTTTGTGCACACTGTCACTGGAGAGCCCACCATCTGAACACCAGAACTGGTCCTAAACCAAAGTGCTTAAGTGGGAGATGTGTCTCGAGTTGCCTGCTGCACTCTGTCTCTGCTTGCAGTTCCTTTCTTGTCCTCTCAGCACTTAGCTCAAGCTATTTAACTGGCCAGAATTCCCAGGCTTGCCTGCTCTCTGGTATAAGAGAGAAAATTATTAGGATAAATGAAATCATACTGAACTGTTCAAGTCATACTCCTTCAGGGAGCATTTGCATTTTAAATAAGCTTGTGAAGACAGGTTACTCCCTTCATTCCGGATTTTCTAGCAGGCTGACACTTGGAACAAGGGGTTAGTATGAGGCAGAGGTGCCCCTAATTTTTTTAAAAACCCTTCTGTTAATATCAAGGATTGAAAATGAGAAGAGTATTTTGTTTCATTTACTTGGAGGGAGGAGGTGTCTGTATGAGTATATGAGAAAGATAATTTGTACAATTTGTTGTCCACAATATTCTAAATTTCAAAATACCTATAAAATCAGATGGAGAAATGAGGGACAGAAATGTATTACCTTCCCTTAAAATGCATCTCTTGATTCTCCTACTCAAACTGATTGCATAAAAACTCTTCACAAGCTGTGCGTGGTGATAATGTATAATAATCTGCAATGATATGTAAAATACTTCATATTCCTCAGTCATATTAATAGGCTCACAAGTATAGAGAAAAGACCTGGTTCACCCACAAATAGCTATTATAGCTGACTACATACGTGTGTTACATATTTCTACTGAAACTTTAGAAAAGTATTTCATGAAGCGTTTTATGTAGAACAATTGCCTAACAAATGTTTCTAAGAGAAAGGGAATCCATGTAGCTATAAACCATATCCCCTCTTGGAGATTTAAAATGTATTTGACCATATGAAAGGCTCTAAGTGGCTCTGCAGTAAAGAAATCTAATTTTTTTGGCAAAACTTTTCCTAAATTGATTAGACTACTAACTCTTCTCTTACCATGACACCCATTAACATCGTGAGCCAGTGTATTGCATAGCACATTGTGGGAAACATTCCAGTACATTCTTATCATTTGGGAGAGATATATTCTGCTGCTTTTATAAATCCCCAAATTCATGAACACCACTGCAGCATATAATTTCTATCATAAATTATATGAATGTTGATCTTTATTGAAACAGTTTGTTGAACTATCTTTCCGGTTCCTATGAGGAATACATGGTAGATTCAATAATGTCATAAATCCCACTACCTTCCACTGAATTAGGCATTTATCTCTGGACTTACCCAAAAATACTCTGGTTAGAAATACCACTTCTTTTTTAACTTCTTTACTTTTTCTCCATTTCCATCATAAGGATTAGCAGAGGATAATTTGGGGAACAATTTCTGTCTCTGCCTCTGCCCCCCCCCCACATATACACACACAATTTTCACGCTTTTGTTTTGCTTTGTATTTTGTGGAGTAATAAAAAGTAAATTATGGGGCTTCCCTGGTGGCGCAGTGGTTGAGAGTCCGCCTGCCGATGCAGAGGACACGGGTTCGTGCCCCAGTTTGGGAAGATCCCACATGCTGCAGAGCGGCTGGGCCCATGAGCCATGGCTGCTGAGCCTGCGCGTCCAGAGCCTGTGCTCCACAATGGGAGAGGCCACAACAGTGAGAGACCCGCACAGCGCAAAAAAAAAAAAAAAAAAAAAAAAAAGTAAACTGTGGCCCAAGTTCTCAAGGCACTACATGCACGTAATCAGAAAAAAATACATAAGCAAATATGTATAATCAGCCTATCCCTTAACCCATAATGACCTACCCACAAAACAGGAATTTGGGGGGAATGTTGGTATATCTGAGATGGTTTTGGAGTCAAACAGAACTGGGTGGATTCTAGGTGACACTGAGTAGGTTCCTTTATCTCTCTGGGATGCGCTATCCTCATTTGTTAAATGGGATTATAATAGTTATTTGAAGACTAATTGAGATAAGGTGTAAATGCCTGGCACCTAGTAACTCATCCAAAGGCAGGAGTAATCATGTAAGCAACAGCCTCATGGCCGAAGCGTCATTAAAATCTAAGTCTTTAAAAATTACATGTGTGGGCTTCCCTGGTGGCGCAGTGGTTGGGAGTCTGCCTGCCAATGCAGGGGACGCGGGTTTATGCCCCGGTCCGGGAAGATCCCACATGCCGCGGAGCGGCTGGGCCCATGAGCCATGGCCGCTGAGCCTGCGCGTCCGGAGCCTGTGCTCTGCAACCGGAGAGGCCACAGCAGTGAGAGGCCCGCGTACCGCAAAAAAAAAAAAAAAAAAAGAAATTACATGTGTGCCCATGTGTACAGCAATCAAGGCTAAGAGTGTATTTGATTTTCTCAACAACTTTTGCAAGCTAGTTCAGACTTATGCCACATTACAATTCAATAAACATCTATTGGGACACTCTTTTCCAGCCCTACATAGAAAGAACAATATTCTTTGACCCAAATTCTAGAAGCAGATAAACTTCCTGCACCAGTCTTCTTTTCTGAGTAGAGGCAAATAGGACACTAGTTTTACATACATCTCCATATCTTATATTTCTTCAGGAATTAATAATCTTTTTCTTTGCAAAGATGCCTGGACACCAACTTTCTACCTACTTCTATTTAGGTCAACACTCAGCAATTTTTTTTTTTTTTTAGTAAAAAAAATGAGTATTAGATGAAATTATGAAGAGTAGGTATTTATAGCAATGACTGACATGGAAAGAAAAATAAAATCACACCCATATACCCATTTTCCTAAATACAAGTTATTTTTCTTACTTTTCATATCTTCTATTTGACCTCTCAAATACTCTCTATATGACCTGAAACAAAACAATGTGTGAATAAAACATAATAGTAGAAAACCTTCGTGTTGAATCTTCTTTTGTTCAACTTCCCTTCATGGCAGTGAAATGGGACAAAAATCTCTCAGATGTAATGTCACAGTGGCAGAAATACAATGCACTGTCATTTCTCTATGTCATACACACACACACACACACACACAAATGGAAACCCATAGCACAAGTAGATGGTGTTTTATACGAGGAAAATTAAACAAAACACAAACAATGGCTGGATTACTATGACAACTGAGTATATGCCATGGTTTCTGGAAACACTTGACAGCTGTTTTCAATTTTAACTGTTTGCTCTGGTACCTTATATCATGTTAGCAGCTCCATGGGGCTTACACCGTGTGCCTTGGCCATTTTTTAAAGAGTTTCACTCGTTCTGTGTGCTTCTAAGCATACAGAAATAAGGCCACAAGTGAGTCATGCTCAAGGCTGAGCCACTTCACAAGACTCACTCATAGAGAACCCAGAAGGTCTTCTCATTGTCCTGTAGGCTATGGAGAAACTGCAGTAGTGAGACTGCGCTGGTCAAACTTTTTAAAATTACCACAGAATTCTTAATTTCAGGCCACGTGAGTTTTAAGTGCTATCATCTTTTCTCCCATGGAGAAAAAATTCTGATATGAAATGAGAAGTCACCTTTCTTAAACAAGATTGTTAGGTAAAATTAATTTAACCCTCTGAACAATCCTGTGATGTAAGTACCATCGGCTTTATTTTATGCATGATGCAAGTTGAATTCAGAGAAGTAAAGCAATGCGTACCAAACCCACATTTTGAAAATAGGAAATCCTGGATTAAAACAGTTACTCTGAAATCCTATTCAATTCTTCCCAATTTGCACCTTCCTATGTCTTTTACTGCATTCATGAGCATGGTTCGGGAAATAATGTTTTGGGAACATCTTTGTCTAAGAAATATTTAATGAGGGCAAACAGTACAACTAAGAATAGTGCTATTGTTGTTAGTCTCCACTAGGTCTGTGTGTATATATGAGAAGGTTAAAAAAAAGAAGAAGAAGAAGAAGAAAAGAAAAGAAATTCAGTGAACACTTTTGAAAGTTGATAGATGCATCTGAAAAGCAAATAATTATCTTCTCTCACAGATACCTCCAAAGAATCTTAACGGAAAATGGGAAGATGTGAGTGTTTTAATCCCAGATCACATTGAGGATCTAACTTTACTGAAAGATATTGGATAGATTATTTAATCCCCTTACGCATGGGTTTTACCAACTATAAAATCAAAATTATACAACTTGGGTGAGTTGTAGAAAGAATAAGTAACTTGATGGTGATAAACTTAAATTCACAGTATTATTGCCTGTATAGTTTAATGCTTATTTACAATCAAGAGACAATCCTTTATTGCCCAGATCAGGTCTAGATGCTCTGGGAGATAAAAATAAACATACGAAAACACATGTCCTCCTGGAGGAGCTCACCAGGAAGTTGGTGAGACAGAATTCACAGACATAAAAGCATTAGAATATGCTAGAAGACAATGTAGAATCAAATGGTATAAAGTACGTTGCCCCCATCTAGCAATTACTGTTACTCACATTTATTTTTTTCCGCCCAAACCAACTAAAGACCCATTTACCCTGTAAAGTCTTCCCCGAATTTTCTGGCTCATAGCTTCCTTCCTTGATTACTTTTTATTTGAGCCACTTTTTAATCATCTTTTGTCAATTATTATATGTATCTTTGAATTTTAAATTCTGTTAATATGCAATCTGCTTTCTCTAATAGATCATAAATCTCTTGCTCAAAAGCCACATATGCTTCTTTATTATATCTTCAAAGCCAGGTGCTTTGTTTTGCACAATGGACGTATTGCTGATTATTTTTCTGATTATCATGAAAACGATGACAATTACTAGTCAAGTATGAATTCACAGGATGGAGCCACCACAGGAACAACACTTACATGAATGTGGTTACATTTCAGACACACTAGATTCACCTGACCTTGAGTTCCTTAAGCACGAGGATTGTCTTTTTCACGTGTATCCTTTGTTTTTGTCCTAGCGTGATGCCTGACATAATATCAATAGAAATGGAAGTGTCTGACAAAGGAAGGAAAGTAGGAAGGGAAGAAGAGTTGGAGGGAGAGAAGAAAGAGTCTGTTTACTGAAGAATGGACTTAAATATGAAAAAAAGTAGGAAATCCTAGACAAGAAGGACATTATCGGCAAAGGCAGAGTGGTTGAAATTGGCAGTGTGTGAGCGTGTACACATGTGTGAAACTATGTGGAAGGCATTCCAGCTGGAACAAGCAATTTTCTTTGTGAGGGCATGGGACATTGTGTTGAATAGGTAAGATGTTTTTCATGCATGGAGGTCATACTGTGAAAGTCAGAATGAATAATTTAGAACCGGGGCCACAGGCAATGGAGCCATTACAGGTTCTTAAGATGATGAAAAGCATTTTTAGGAAAAGTACTTAGGAACAGCAGCATACGAAGTAGACAAGAGAGGAAACATTAAAGGAAGAAAATCCGCTTAGACCCAATTGTGCTAATGTAATCATGGGGTGATGAACCTGAACTATAGCAGAGTCACCAAAACAGAAAATCTTTTTATTGAAAAATATCAGTAGGATTTGATGATTAACTGAATATAAGAGTAAAAGAGATAAAGACATAGTAAATATTGCCAAACTGCTAAACGATGAAAGAGGCTGAGCTCACAAACTGTGGCACCATAAATTAAAATAAGGAAGCACAGAAATAGCTGGTTTAAGGAAGATGACAAATTTAATTTTAGACATGATGATTCTATGTAGCATGAGGTAGTAGGAAGAACACTGTATTAGAGATAAATTTGCAAAGCCTCTGGCTCTGTGAAGAGCGTAAAGAAGTTACTTATGCTGTTGGGTTAATATTTTCATTAAGTCACTTAACATCTCTGGGTATTTACGTTTCCTAAGATATTAAAAGGGCACATACATTCCTGCTATAATTACCACACTGTGAGGATAAAATAAGATGGTGATGGTTAGATTTCTTGGTTATTGTCAAATCTTATGTAAGTTAAAAATCAGAGATCCGAGGCAGAGGTACAAGTTGTTGCCTGATCCATATAGAGGCGGTTTATTTGCTCTTTCTAGGATCTTACAGAGGAATGAAACTCTCCCATATCTACTGTCAAAGGGATGGAAGATAAAACTGCAGAGAACACAGGATTTATTTTCTAAGAAAACAAATCCTAGGATTGGCCAAGCTTTCTCCTGTCAACCAAGTACCTCTATTTTCCTAACTATAGAACAAGACATCCCCAACCTATTTAACTGATTTGTTCTACAAGCTTCAGCAAACACAAGAACAGGGACATTGGATGGGTGGAAGAGGGAGAAAGTGGTGCTGGGTGACAGGGATATATGGCTCTCTGAGTTACAGCAGATCTACAGAAAGCTAGAACCAAGTAGAAGGAAGGGACCTTTTGATGAAAAGGGGAGAAAGCATTCAATAATGATTAAGCTAAGTGCATGGACTCTGGAATCAGACAGAAGAGTGTTTATCTTGAGATAAAACACAGCTCCTAGCTGTGTGGCCACACACAGCTTGCTGAAGTTAGCTAAGCCACACATTTTAACATGGGCACAGTAAGAGCACCCACCCCCCAGAGTTGCGAAGCTTAGATGAAATACGAGTAAGTACCCCATAAATGCTAACATTATTAAAAGGAAACAGTGTTAGATCAACCTGAATCAGCATGAGGACACCACTAATTATTTCTAGTCTTTAAATATAAGGATAAAAAGAGACAGAGAGAAAATGGAAGAAATGAGAGCAAAAGAGAGAGAGAGGAGATAGCAGCCAGGATAGGTAAAGGAAAAATGGGATAAAAATGAGGGAAAATGGGGAGAGAAGTTGACAGGGAAGAGCTGAAAAGAGCAATGGCAAAAGGGGACAGGGGAAAGATTCTTAAAGTTAACACTTAACAGTTTGAAATTTCCACATTTTGCTCCTTGGTCATTGAAATAGAAGAACACAATAAAATATGATTATGAATGAAACTGCAAAAAAATGTTAATGAAAGACTCATAGGAAAGCTTAGTGGGAAAGCCAAAGTATAAAGGAGGAAAAAGCCTCCATGTTGTACTTGTGAGAACTGATTAAAAGACAGAGAAAAATAATTTCATCTAATTATTTTCTGTTCTTCTGTTTTACATATTTCTATAGCTACATAAAAATGCTATTTAAGTAACGTGCATTGCAAGCCTTCTGAGTCAAATACGGTTTGGCCTTTATACACTATTTTAAACAAAGTGCACCTATAATTAGGAAGGGTACCATAATACAAAGCAAAGATATTATATTAGACGAGGAAACTTAAGTTCTATAAAACAGAGCATACATTCCAGCAAACTAGCAAATCCTTCTTATAATCCCTATTCATACACAACTCAGAATGATGTAATGCCAGGTTATATATCAACTAAACCATTCTTTCAATGAATCTCTGATCCAAATGCCTAAGGAGTCTGTCTGGAGTTGATGGCCTGTTGAAAAAATGAATAAACCCTGTGGTATGACTATCTATTATGGATTACTCCAGTTCTCACACAAGAACCAAAAATAATTCAATTCACGACACTCACATTATGCTTAGGAAATGAAGATTAATGTGATGAAAATTCATTGAGTTAAGACGTTTTGCAATTTTCTTGTGAGTTGAGAAATCCTTCATATAGACTGAGATTTACAGATTTAGTGACCAAGAGACTTTGAATGTGTAAGACATGTACATTCAGGGGTGGCCATGGGAAAACTGTGTAGCACCTAGCTTCTATTTGATGACCCATCACCTCTCAACCCTCCTTCCCTCCCACACATCCAGATACACGTACCGAGAGACTCATCTATCTCTCCGGACACAGGACACCCAACCAAGTGTCTACACTCTAGTTATGGCTTTGGCTCCTTCCCATAATGTTATCCCATCTCTCAAACCTTCCTACCTAGTTATTTGCTACCCTACAAGGCACAAACAAACCAGGAAAGGGTTACTGAACATTCATAGATTGAACTCCTTTCTAGTTAACATATTTGAATGATAATGTTAAAAAAAAAAAAAGTTCAGTGGGAGTGCTGTGGGATGATAATTTTGCTAGATCATTTATTAAAAATATAGAGCACCCATTATTTTATGTCACATATAGTCTGCTTTTGACTATGATATTCCACGTTGTATCAGGTAATAATCCTACTGAATTTCTAGAGTTATTCTTTGCTCCCTACTTAAAAGTGTTATTCCAAAATCATATGCTATTCCAGAGTAAGCAGCCTCCTTCACTAGGGAAAGGTGTAACACAAGTTTGCCATGAGGTAGCCAGAGAGTGATCATATTATTGCCATTGTATAGAGTTAGGGTTTTAATATTCAGTATTAACAAAGGCTATTTAGAAAATCCCCCCGGATTCCCCTTCAAAATTATTCCACTTCATTTCTTTCTTTAGGGTTAAAAAACCCCACTTGTTTTCAAATGTATGCATAAATATTTAAGAATAAAATAGAAGGCACTAAAAAGAAATTTTAAAAACAATGTTCTGAGGGTTTTTTAATAATTAATTATAGTTAATAAAAATAGAAAAGCACAGAGATTAAATTAAAACTCCCATCATCTCACCACACAGTGATACTTTTGATAAATTTGCATACACATTTTATATGACTTTTATATACATCTAATATGTGAATGTATGTATGTGTATATACATATATGCATGGCAGCTTTTGCTTGCTTGGTTGTTTTTCTTTGGGATTTTGTATTGAACATATTTATAAATAAATTTCTCCACATATTGCTGATTACCGTTTTAGAAATAAATTCCTAGAAAATGAACTGCTGAGTCCAATGGTTTGCCTGATTTAAAACCTTGAACACCAGCTCACTCAAAACGTTATCAATTTACATGTACATCAACAGTATATTTAATTCATCCCAGATATAGTCACAACTCAAGTGTTTTGAAATCTGAGATGGTAAGTAAACAAACAAATACTTTGCCTTCTGTTTTTCTTGTAAAGCAGTTGTAACAACTTGCTTAGGAGAAATCAAAACCTGTCTTTTCAGTATCCCGTTATCCCCCTAAATCATCTCTAGCACAAAACCAAATCTGAGAATGAGAATGAGAGGTGTTTCTGCTCCCAATTTGTACATGGCTGTCTGATGAAAGCGGCTGCTGTTGCAGCAGAGTGACCTTCACCGTCTGCAGGGAACTGTTAGGTTTGCGCTTGTCAGAAGCGCTCTCTGGCTCCCTCTATCTCTCCCCCCACCCCCGACACCCATCCTTTTTTCCTCCTCCTCTCCCTCCCTCTCTCTCTTTCTGAGACCATATCTTGTCCTATGGCACCTCAGATGTTTATGATCACATTTTTCCACTGACCCCTAAGGATCAGCATTGACGCAAACTCAACTCAGATATGAAGTGTTTCTGGTACAGCATACTGAAATTTACCTATCGATAGAATTGAGCAATGTTCTTAAATCAAACCTTGACGTGTTTGAACTACCAAAGTATAGCCTAAGGTAACACGTCAAAGGTTATGGAACGGAGGGTCAGCTACTGCAAAACCAGCTACAACATGTGGGCTGGGTATAGGAAGAGTACAACAAGAGGAGATGGAGCAATGGCAGTCTCAGCTGCCTTTTATCTTCTGGAACGGCAGTGTGCCTTGGGCTTTTTCTTTCCCCTGTGAAGTTGCCTTGCCCTTGGCATTCGCCACATCAGACTGGAAAAGAGCAGTCGCCCTGGTCAAGAGGTCATGAAACCTTCCGCACAGTGCTGATTATTGCCCAAGCTTTCCTACAGCACCCTTTCACGATTGCTCTGCTCCTCCATTTCCATTATTTCTTGCAGAGCTATCTCCCTTTGAATGAAAGGACTAATTCCCACATCTATTCAGATCTGGGCTCCACCGAGTGCCAGATTCAGTCTCAAATACTGGCCCCTTGCGGGAGGAGGGAGTGATAATTCACATGAAACCAAAGGTGGAGAACAGGAACCTCCTCCTGTCCCTTAATGATGCACTGTAAATGAATCTCCCATGAAGGCACTTATTTTTTTCTAATCTATTTCACTTTTTAACTCTACCTCACTTGGAATTCGAGTTTCCCCAATAACATAGGAAGCAACTCAGTGTTGACTTCTTAAAAATATATGTGTAGCAGTGGAACCCCTGAACAGTTGTGAAGGAGGGCTAATGCCCATCTTTCAAAGAAATGGAAACAATAGGAGTTTGGGAGTAAACTCTAACTTAGGGCAAATCCCAGCTCTTCCACTTATGCTAATGAAGCATTAGGTGAGTAGTTTCACCACTTGGAGCTTCAAATTAATCTCAGGAGAGCAGGGTTAATAAAATTTGCTTCTCTGGGTTGTTATGAGGATTAAATGATACAAAATATGTAAAGAATCTGTCATAAAATGATGTTTAATATATAACACCGACCCCTTTAGCCAGTGCTTTTTCAGAGTTTCCTCCACTTTGTCACTGTGATTTGTGTTGCTCTGTTAAAAGTGCTTTTCTACTTCAAAAAATGTTCTTGCTGATTCATCAGATGGGCATTATAACCAGTAACTATCTGCCTGAATATTCTGAGGACATAATTACAGTATTTATCTTTTATATAAGGTGCATATACTCAGTATGTCTCATTATGGTCACAAAAGTATTCTCATTGAATCATACATACTGAAAGAAAATCACATTCTCTCTCTGACTCTCCAGGCAGCAAGCTTACTTAATAGCTTAAGAAGGCTAACTTTCAACTGTTGAGTAATGCTCTTAAGTCCTAAGACTAAGATCTGCAATTCTGCTATGGGGAGTTCTTGAGTTTTCACTTCCAAATAATACTAACTAATTTATGTGTGTCTTTACGTATAATCCTTATGATCTTTTCAAAATTAAAAAATGCATAAAACGTTTATTTCTCTTCCTCCCAAGACTTTTGAAAGGCACTTCTGCTTTCCCTTCTGTACCTATGATGCTAAGCATAAGGAGAAAGTGGAAGCCTCAAATACGGACAGGAATTGAGATATTCATAGGACATTACCAGAAGTGGGCATTGATCCTGAAGCCATGCCATTCAGGTGGGAATTCTATGTCGTGTGCCAAACCTCCAGGTCAAAGCTCTTGTGGAAAATCACAGTTCTCTGTAAACTTCTTGGACACCATCCTCTCTGTGAGCATTCACCATTGCTTTTTTCTACCCTGATTGGGGTTCTAGTTCAATATGCTTAGTTTCTGTGTTCCACAAAATCAGTACTTCAAATAAAATCTGTCAAATAATTTTCAAATCAGTTCATAAGTTTGCCTCTAAGCTAGGACATAGAAATAGGGTATTTCTTTAGGCCTTTTATTTTTATTTGTAATGTTTACACTATATAATGTTAGAGCCAACCTCAAATTCAATTTTAGAAATTGTCAAGGTATTTGGTGAAAGATATCAAAAGTGGATTTATGAATTATGTCCAAGATCATGTAACTGGATTTCAAGATAGGGATGTTTCTGTGATCAAAGTTTTCTAGTCTATAAAAGCATACTTTAAAAAATAAAGCTAATAGCTGTTATTAACTAACTCAGAGGTGATTATTAATAAAGGAATAAATACATTTTTACTGATTAGAAAAGAGACTGTTAACTATTTCTTTTCTGTGGCTTTAAGCCTTCAAGGTGACCTCCATACATCACTGCCAAATATAAAAAAGTACCAAATAAAACGAAGATTCCAGTTCTTTCGTATTATTTGCAGCCTCGTGTCTGAAGTGGACCTGCAAGACCTACCTACATCATTCCACAGTGTTATGGGCTGAATTGTGTCCTCCAAAAAGATATGGTGAAATCCTAACCCTATCATACCTCAGAATGTGACTTTATTTGGGGATGCAGTTGTTGCAGTTTTAATTTGCTAAGTTAAGATATACCGGAATAGGATGGGTCCCTAACCCACAATAACTGACATCCTTACAAGAAGAAAGAAGTTTAGACACAGACACAGAAGGAAGACAGCCACCTGATGATGGAGGCAGAGACTGGAGTTATGCTACCACAAACCAAGGAATGCCTGGGGCTACCAGAAGCTGGAAGAGGTGAGGAAGGATCATTCCCTAAAGTCTCCAGAGGGAGTATGGCCCTGTCAGCATCTTGATTTTGGACTTCTCATCTCCAGAACTGTAAGGCAACAAATTTATTTTGTTATAAGCCACTCCATTTGTGTAACTGTGTTATGGCAGCGCCAGGAAACTAACACAGTCTTATGAGACCCCTCATCTTTCTACTTTGACTTTGGGACTCACTTCCCCAATTATCACTTTACCCAACCTTAGACTTAAAGCTGAACTGCTTTCTCTGGCTTTGAGTTTTTAATCTCTTTTCTTAACTAGAATTAATGATCATCCCCCAAGATTTTATGAAACAGAGGTACACTGGAGCCAGCCCATACCAGTTTACAGCAGCCAACTGTTAAATTTTTAGGAATTTTGTAAGCCAGTTGCTAAACACAGCCATTATTTTTAAAATAACATTGTATAAGTTTTAAATTAGGTAAATTATACTAAGACAAATGTAATAAATATCAAAACTCATCACTTCCTAATTGTTTGACTACTTTTTACCATAATCTGTGCTTTTGAGGTTATTTATGTCAAATGTATCTGTTTGGTGGAAACAGTTGGGGAAAAATGTGCTACTGCTCATTTTTTCCCAGCTTACACTGGTAGCTTGAAATCAGCCATGGTGGGAATACTTACACCATGAAAACTGTCAAAAGCCACAAGCCAGATATTTTTATATTTTCAAAGAATTAATTGTAAACATTTACCAGCACTCCACCGAAATAACCTTTAAGTCCATTCAGTAAGCCAAACTAGGATGACTACAGAGGAAAAGCTCGTGGTTAGCTTCATTAAAGATATCTCTTTTCTGGGCCCTGCTATGCACCTCTCAGTAGAAATTCAGAGCTCAGGACAGCAAGTAAAAGGAAATAAAGGAGTCTATTACAAACAATGAAGACAGAGAGATTTGACAGGGATTATGAAGAGGGGATAAGACAGACTTAGATGCTGGTGACCTATTTTTAGTATTATCTAGAAAATCTCTCAGGAAAGTGTTTAGCTCTGATTATACATATTAATTACACTCCAATCAGAGAACTATTTAAAGGATCTGTGCTCCTTAGGGAAAGGTATTTCAGACAGATAGATAGATAGATGGATAGACAGATAGATAGATAGATGGATGATACAGGGATATATATGGCATACACATGTATAAGTTGTTCAAGTTGGTAATAAACCAGATGATTTTTCTTAGTAAAACAGACCCAACCAAGCTACAAAATTATAATTGAATTAAATGACTCTATAGACAGGCAGGGTAAAATCTTCATAGCTTTAGCAGATATATAATTCCACTATGTATGGATGGGATCAACAGTCTTTAGTTTTGCTATGACACCTTCCTTGTTAAACACATCATCAGCTGAACAAAAATATTTATAGGAACAGTACCTCTACACATTTAAAACAAAGATTTAAAGAACCTGACACCCATTACATAGTTACTTCCTAAAATTCTTAAAGGTAACTTGAGGTTGTTAACTGTTTGAAATTACTCTGCACTGTGGGGATTGGAATCTCAGGTTAGAGACTCTGCCCTAGTCCTTGAACTCTGTGCCAGCGAGAGTTGGGAATGCTGCAGACTTTCAATCCGTGCCAGAGAGAAGGTAGAAGGCCTTTTTTTTTTTCTTTTCACCGTAAGGCCAGCAGCAGATTATGGAGTGGCATTACTCACACCATACAAAGTCTTGCTGAGTCTACTTTTGCTCTAAACACTGTCTCATACCAGGAAGTGTTCTAAGGGTGGAATGTGTAAAGCTTGCACCACATCACTCCGTTTTTGTGACTGAGGCATTCTTTTAAAACCTGTCATCTGGGTCCAACAATGTTCCCACTTCATTAGCTACCAGATTTTTTTTTTTTTTTTAATGATAAATAAGAGTCTCTCTTTCCTTCTTTGTGAACACAATCCAACTGGGGAAGAAACCCAGTCTCTTAAAAGTTCTCCATAGTTTAATACCCATTCTTAGATTCCTTAGGCATTCTAAATGGAACAAAGGCAAATCCAGCTCATACAATAAGGCAGTCAGAAAAGGACGCATATAATAAGGTAGTCTGGGTCTGGAAAATTATATCACAAACACAAATAACAGAGTAACTACTTTTATGATTTTACTTTTCAGTATATTAGTCTTGGGGAAACATCCTGAGTTTAGGTTGTTGCTGGAAGATGCTATCAATTAAGGAAACAAGAGGTGGCTGGAGAGGGACAAGAAAAGCAGGAGCAGGAAGGGAGCACTGCTGAGAGAGGGGGACCAGATAAATATAAAGAATTGCTCTGCCGAGTTTTTCCCTCCTATTTCTTCTCTGTTCTCTCCATGGGCCCTCTTTTTTGCTGATGACCTCACTTCCTCCCCAGGCCTGCTACTGCAGTTCTTGTCAACTAAACCCTCAAATCAACGTATAATATAGGGCTAACAGTTAGCAATTAGTTAAACCTCTCACACATTCTTTTTCATCATAGAAAAATCTTGAAGACAAACAAAATATTCTCAAGACCCAAAAGTAAAAAAGATCCTTATTTTTGAACGTTTTGGGCAAGGAATTTTCTCACATCAGACAACATAAAGCAGTAACTGACAGGGTTAACACAGTCAATTAGAGGCCTAATAAGATTACTGTGATTCTAATATGTTTTGAAAATTATCATTTTGGCATTCAAAACATCTCTATTTTAAACTAAAATGTCATAAAGCATTAAGTTGAAAAATTTTAAAAGGCTTATCATAACTAAGCTTTTCTTAAAAAGCTCACATTTGTTTTATATTGCACCAGCACAAAATACTGATTTACATACAGATCATGTTTTTACCTTCAGAGATGGTTTCTCTGCAGAAATCTGAAATGAAAAAAATAGTTTTCTATTTTTGAATATCTTCGGTATCAAATACAATTTTACTGTCTGTGACTCACAGCAAAGGAGGTGTTCCTTTTTTGTACAGTTACACTGATGATAATTTGACAATAAACTACTTTTATGGACCAAGTTCAAGTTAGATACTGTGTTTACGCGCTACTCTTCTCAGCCAGCCCTATGCTGAACTTTGTAAGGGCTTTATGACAAAAAACAAAACAAACAAACAAAGAAAAGCAAAGTAAAAACCTCTTCTTTACTGAAATTCAGGCTTTCCATAATTACATGTTACAGTGTAATTCTTATCCAATGAGCTTGTGGTTTACCAAATTTAGGACAGAGCATGTAGTTTTATCAGTGATTTGAGATTTAGTTTTGTTCTCCTTTGCTTCCATAAATGGTTGTTCCAACTCTAAAATGGGCCACTTAATTTACAACTATTTTCTTCATTTCTTTTCTTTTTCTTTACAGGTTTTTCACCCACAATAAGCCTTTTTTTTTTTTTTTTTAAGAAGAGGTTGGGGGTAGGAGTTTATAAATTAATTAATTTATTTTTGCTGTGTTGGGTCTTCGTTTCTGTGCGAGGGCTTTTTCTAGTTGTGGCAAGCGGGGGCCACTCTTCATTGTGGTGCGCGGGCCTCTCACTATCGCGGCCTCTCTTGTTGCGGAGCACAGGCTCCAGACGCACAGGCTCAGTAGTTGTGGCTCACGGGCCTAGTTGCTCCGCGGCATGTGGGATCCTCCCAGACCAGGGCTCGAACCCGTGTCCCCTGCATTAGCAGGCAGATTCTCAACCACTGCGCCACCAGGGAAGCCCTCTTCATTTCTTTTTAAGAGAAGAAATAACGTACAATTTCTGACATGTTGACAAGAGAACTTTAGCAACTTTCTCCCTGACATGAAATAGTTCACTCAGAAGGCGTGTTTCCTATCTATCCTTAGGCTTCCTGGATGAGGCTCAGCTAAAAAAGTACTCTGAGATGCATTTGCCCATGTGCTTATAAGTGTAAAACCTGAGTGATGTCTCTGGGAAGGACCAAGAACACAAATACTTACTTGTCCCAGAAAGAGAGGGGTCCCTATTTTGAAATATCGTAATGGAACCCCAAATAGAGCTTATAGATTGAAAATAGTACCCTCTACTTGAAGATTCTTAACACGAATTCAATGTTGAATCAAACCTATAATCCATATAGCTCATAATAACTTACTTGGTAGAAGAATCTCAGATCAATAGATGGCAGGCTTTGGGTTTCTTTCAAATAGTTGAAAAATATAGATAAATTATCAAAGACAACTTTTCACTAGTTTTACCTTAATTATGGAGAAAGAATATTGAGTGTAAGTATCTCAGCAACCTTCTCCTTTTAAAATCCACCACTATCCTCAGTAGTCATAGAGATTATTCTGGCTATTTTTCACATCTGCTTGCGGTGACAATGTAGCATTTGGTAAGACAATTAGCTTTGGTTGCACATTCTCACTGAACTTTTGGTGAATTTATTACACTGTATATTAGTACAAAATTATTAGGAAAGCCTTCTAAAGCTAAATTTTTGTCATTTAGGAAGATGGGGGGTAGGGAATGACACTACATTTAAAGTCATTCTTCTGCCTCTATTGTTACCAGGCCTAAAAGTTGTAGCTACCCGGCAATTTCGTTGGGAAAACTGAAAATCTAATCCCCGTATTAGGCACTCCCAACTAAAACAGGATGTTGAAACTACTACTGGCAGCAGGGGTAGGAAATTTTCTGTTGCTCTTCTTGCCTGTGTTTTACGGTACAGGGGTTGGCCCTGGTTTGGTCCACCTGCCAGCGGAGCTTAAAGTTTCCGAGGCTTGGGGGAACACAATGACTTGGATCTAACAGCCTAAATGAGAAGAAGGGAATTTGTGCTGCCTCGAGGAAGCCGTTAAACTCCTGCTAAGCGAACTCTCTTTTTTATGCATCTATGCACACGACCGACCTCCTCTATCACTGACTAGAAATAATTTCTGACAATCCAGGATATTCCGAAAGCTTGGAGACATATGGCTGGAAAATGAAACTACCCTGGAGTGTGGCCACATCATTATTTTGTGTCGCATGGTACCAGATGGGCAGGTGGTGAATGGCGCTGGGATGTGAACGGACAGTTTAACAATGTGAATTTTTTCCCCCATAGAGCTCAGACAGACTTCATTTCCCTCTTGTCTTTCGGTCTCTAGTACTTGGAATTTCCCCCTCTCTGCAATATCAATTAACTCAACTTTGCAGTGGGGTAGCCAAAAAGAAAGAGGATGAAGGGGGCTCTATAATCTTAACAAGTATCGAGGGAGTCACTGCGCCCCGGGAACCGCGGCGGCGACCCGCCCATCCTGTGCGGATTTCAGGGCTGATACCGCGCGGGCGGTTATGGACCGGACCGTTTGATCCGCCGAGGATAGAGACCTGGGCTCGGTAGGGGTGTGCTGATCTTCAGGCAGACGTGGAGGCCCCTGCTGCCTCTCGTCCGTAGCGTTTTATAACCATTTTCATCGTTCTTCAAAAGTCATGGACGACGGCCCGCTGCCCGACCTCCGAGACATCGAGCTGAAGCTAGGGCGCAAAGTGCCCGATAGCCTAGTGCGCTCGCTCCGTGGGGAGGAGCCGGTGCCCCAGGAAAGGGACAGAGACCCCGCCGGGGGGAGCAGCGGCGGTGGCGGAGTCTGCAGTAGCAGCAGCAGCAGCTGCAGTTTCCCTCTCTCCCTGTCATCCTCCTCTTCGCCCTCCCCAACCTCTGGCTCCCCACAACCTAGCCATTCCAGTAGCGCCCTGGAGAGACTGGAAACCAAGCTTCACCTCCTCAGGCAAGACATGGTGAGTGTGGTTCTCCAGCTGTGGGAGTGGGAGCCCGCGCAGAAGCACCGGGAGATCGGAAGATGCGGTCGGGGGCAGAGAGGGCGGCCGGGGCGGCCGAGCTGAGCCATGGGTGCGTGGGAAACACGGGGAGGGGAGCGTGCAGCGGGTGCGCATCTGGAGGCAGCAGCCGGGAAGCTTGTTTACCCGAGACTTTGCTCGGTCACGGTTTGCTAAGACAGCAGAGCCTGCCCTGCTCTGTGTACTTTCTGACGTCAACTCCCTTTTCCCGGCTCTGACCATTGAGATGCCAGTCTGCAGCCTCCCAGGCACAAGCCCGCGGAGGGGGTCTGCAGTTATTGCACGCATCTGGGGCCTGCTGTGCGCCGTTCACACTTTCAGTTCAAAAGGTGGCTCGGTCCCTTGCACTTACTGCAAAAATACTTCCTGGTTTGCCGAAAGGTGGCGCGGCGGGGTCCCTGCAGCCCTTCTTCCTGGCTCACTCCTCTTCCACCACCACCGCCCCGCCCCTTGGTGCAGCAGCCGAGCAGTTCCTAGGCCACTGTGGAGCTGATTCTTCACTGCTGGTTCTGAAAACAATGGCCCACTCGTCCTTGATGTCCTTATGAATAGCTTGTCTCATGGTTGATCCAAAAGAGCAGGTGATCCCCAGGCCCAGGGATTTGCTAATGACCACTTCCTACCCTCCCCCGTCAGTCCTCAATCTGCAATTGTTTTCCGTGCTGTTTGCAAATGTTAGCCTAAGAATAGGACAATGGGACTAGGAAGGGTCCGAGAATACTTGTTATTCCGGATGTACTTAGAGGGAGACACTTATTTACTTACCATGAACTCAGGCAAGTCACTTAACCTCTGTGGACCTCGGTTTATTCGTACAATGAACTGCTTGGAGGAAATGATTCCTTCCCTAATCCTTTTAAGAAGGTGACCACAAAATAACAGCATTTTTCACCAGCTTGGAAAGGAGGAAAGTTACAACAGGGGCCTCAGCCACTTCTACATAAATGACCCTATCTACTGGGGCTTTGCATAAAAAAGAAGTAACCGGTGGTGTTACTTTAGCTCCTCTCTTTTTGCAGTTGGAACACTGGGAGGGAATAAATTCCAAGCATAAAGTAATCTTGGCAAATATACTAGTGCAAAAAGCCATTCTTCAGAGATCATGTCCTATGCTCAGAATTTTTACCACACTATCAACACAAGGGCTCTAAAAACCTCTCTCAAGATCTTTTAAGCTGGTTTACTTAAGAACTTTAGTTTTTATGTCTCAAGAATCCATTTTCCTCCCAGTTTGAATGCAAATATATAGAGACATACATATATAGGTCTATGTATGTGTGCGTATATATATGTGTGTGTGTATTCATACAACATGTGTAATGCAAATGATTTTATTACTCTATTCACGTTTCACTAAATACACACACACACCACAGGTTATACATGTTAGTTATTCAACAAGTATTGACTAAGCATTGACTATACCTGGTAATTAACTGGGTGCTCAAAATACAAAACAAAAAGTTCAAGGAGCCTATTTAGGGCTCTCAAATCTCTTGCACTCATTTGCCATTTATTATTTGTAGTATATAAAGCCTAGTGTGCTGAAGAATTTTGTAGGGTAAAAAAAGTGTGGTTATTTTCAACAAAAGACATTTTCCAGCCTTGTCTATTTTTCTTAATGAAAATGTCACAGAGTTAATAAAAATCTGTTTCCCCAAGCCAGATCTTGTTATGCATAACGATTATGGTATATACATAAATACATTTTAAAAAAGCAAGCAGAAACAACAACAGGTGGGGTAGATTATTAAACTGACTATTCATTATGTTTTCTACGTGAAGCATAGTTATCTATGAACCTAGGAGAATTTATGTCAGAACAGATGTTTTGTGTTCAACTCTGTACTCTAATAAAGGTCTCCTTTATTGAGCAAATGATAACATTGGCTATGGGAGTTTAGAGGGAAAGGATTGAAAACAGGTATATTCCCCTGCCAATGAGACAGTTTTCCCCCATTTTAACATAACTCTTACGGGTACTAAAAACCCCAGCTTCAGCATAATTGCAAAGCAACAGATTTGTTTTTATGCAGACTTGGCAGTTTAGTTATAAACATGGAACAGATGCAGTTGTGCAGTTCTTCCTGTCTCCTGGCATCCCCATGTCGAGAAGTTGGGCGATGCCCCTGTGAGTTTTATGTTCTTTTCTGCTCTCTTCTACGAGCACTGAGTCAGCCTCCTTGGTCTAACGCTTGACCACACATTTCATGCTCCTTACTTTGAGTTGTTCACAGATTTTTCTTCTGGATGGTCTGGAATTATCAGGCTTCGTTCAGTCCTGTCCTCAGAACTCCTTCGTAAGAAACACCTTAGCCATGTACAGGATTTTCTAGAGACTTTCAGGAATTAAGCCTTCCTTCTTTTCCTATTAGGATGGATGTACTTACCACTGACACAAGGCACCTTAGACTTGCAGGGACTGAGTCTCAAAACTTAAACTTATTTACATGCACCTGATCTTCTCATTGTCTCTCTCATCTCCTTTTATGAGATGAATCATTTCCTTAACTCTTCTCTGTAAATATTACAATCAATGCTCTTGAAGTCTGTGAGATACAGGTGGAAAGGAAGCAAGATGAAAGAGATTGAAGTTGGGGATGGGCGGGGGACTGTTTCTGTGGCCAGACTTCTTCACCTTGAAACCCTTATTAACAACATAAATAGCACAATACATAATAAAGGGTGTGGGAAGGAAAATATTGGAAAAGAAAACTTGCAGGCATATATTTGATACAGTAGGCCAATTCAGGAGGTTCTGGAGAGAGAGCACATTTTCCCAATGTGTAAAATATTTTTTATTTTTAATTTAAAGATAAGGAAATTTGACAATAAGCAAATGCAGGGATACACATAGGAAGTTTATAATGAAATCAGAAATAGATGTCAGACTTCTGGTACGAAGTCTGCCCAATTATATTTGTTCACTACTTTTCAATTCACAGTGTTTTACGATCTGTCATATTATTTGAGCATAAGGTCATACTGGGAAAGAAGTATCTTCATCCACATTTTGCACATGAGATCACTGTGGCTTAGAGATGGTTGAGAAATCAGGCCAAGGTCACATAGCTAATCAGTCAACAGAATCACAATTTGAACTCATATCATCTGACTCCATGTACTGTGCTTTTCCCCCATTCTCGTCTGCATCCTAATAATTTCTCTTCAAAATAGTTTTTATAAATCTGTGGTAAGTCAGCAATCCCTAGAGTACTAAGGGACCAACAAACAGAAGCCATCAGGATGCATGTCAAGGGCTGTTTCAGATATGGGTTCATTCAATAATCAGCAAATATTTATTGAGTGCCAACAATGTGCCAGGCCAGCCTGGAGACCTTGGGAATATAGTACAAAATGGCTACTTTAAAAAGTCAGTCTTCGGAAGAGGTCCTGTCCTATGATTGGACTTTTCATTCCACTGTCTATGCAGACTCCTTTTGCAAAATTTTCTTAAGACTTTAAGCATTACTTATCAACTGCTGCTCTAAGTTTTAGAACGCCTCATAACATCTGAAATATTTTTCCAGTAAATGTAAATAATCTCTGTCAAAGTCAATGTTTACCACTTAGTAATACATTTTATACTGCACTTTTCTTTTACAAGATGTTCAAAGGATTTTAGTGCTATCTCAATAATGTCCATATCATACCTCCAGTTTAAGAGTGAAAATTATTTTCATCGATTTACTCTGGAAAAAATTTGAAATGCATAAGTTTATAAAGGCAATCACTAATGAATCAGAGCCTGGAATTAGAAGGGATCTAATGGACGCTCCCAAGTTTGCCTTCCTAGATAATTACTGTTCAGTCATGAAAGTATAGTTTGAAATGAAGTATATACTACCTATTGATGCCGTATTCCAGATTTTAGTCAATTCTGTGTCACGCTGGAATGGTTAATGCGGTACCATTATGAATAACTAATTTGAAGATATTGTGTCCGGATCCCATATTTTTAGCAAGTACATATTGGCACAGCAGCTGTGTAATAGTGAGAGAGAAACAATTTCAAGCTAGTTACTTGTCTTACTATTAAAGCATTCAAATACCCTACCTGATTCCTCAACTCTTGCTTTAATAAAGTTTTCTAGGCAATACACAGGGCTAGACACAAACACACATAAATGATACCAGAAGAACATGAATCAAAATGTCAAAATTTTTGAGAAGGATACAATTGTACTTGGTTTTTATCAATATTTTCTCTTATTGATCTTTTTCATGTCCCCGCACCCCCATAATAAATGGCTTGCCTATTTTGTAATAAAAAATATACTTTATATTTCCTCAAAAAGAGATCATAATTTCATTACATTAACTTCACAACTGCTTTGGAAAAGATTCAGAGTAGGCTAGGAGCTTTCTATCATTTGTTCCATAATACTTTCAATAGTATCTTTACTATTTTATCATTTAGGTTTTTTTTTTTAATTGAACAAAACTTTAAGGAAAACCCTTAAGGAAGGCGTCTTCCTTGATGAGTTCACAAGATAGCTGAAAAGATAAAATGGGGATATAATTTTGCCAGAGAAAGATTACAAACCAGCACGTCAGCATGTACAAGATGCCATAGTGGAAATCAGACATAAGTGTTGAGATTAAAAGATAAAGCTGAGGAGATCTGTCATGGCGAATGTGCCTTGTACAAGGAATTAAAAGTGCTGATAGGGCTTCCCTGGTGGCGCAGTGGTTGAGAGTCCGCCTGCCGATGCAGGGGACATGGGTTCGTGCCCCGGTCCGGGAAGATCCCACATGCCACGGAGCGGCTGGGCCCGTGAGCCATGGCCGCTGGGCCTGCGCGTCCGGAGCCTGTGCTCCGCAACGGGAGAGGCCACAACAGTGAGAGACCCGCGTACCGCAAAAAAAAAATAAAATAAATAGAAAATAAATAAATAAATAAATAAATAAAACCCGAATAACTCTCCTTTTTAAGAAGGGGCTAAACACCGTGCTGGATGTTTATATATAGCTATTATGTTCATTTTACAGATAAGGAAACTATGGCTTACAGGGGTTAAATAATTTGAGTAGGTCACCGTAAGTGGTTTCCCAGCCATTCATTCAAACAAGAACCACTGGCAATCCGCTGGATCCAAATTACTCCCAAACCATACTATATCTCAGCACCATGAAGTGTGCCTATGTATTGTGACTGAATATTTCTACAGTGATTTCATCCCACAACTACCAGTGGATCTTTTGGTATTCTTTTAAAACTGTTATTGTTTCCTTTTCAAAATTAAATATATGCTCTCATTATAAAACTTCCAGAAATATGATATAAAGAGAAACAAAAGTCCCTTTTTACCTACTCCCAATACATCTTCCCCATATTACTCTTTACCCGAAAAGAAACCACTGCTGACAGTTTGGTGTGAATCCTCTCAGGTCTTTTTCTACGTCTTTGCCTGCATATATAGGCACATACACATTTACATAATTTTAAAATGTCTGGATTTCACTTTTCTTATTTTACATAATAATATTTTATTATGTCACCTGACATTTATTGGATGATTACAATATGTCAGTTGGCACTGTAAACAGTTTTCATGTATTATGTCATTTCATTCTCACTCCTCACCCACTTGTGAGGTAAGCACTGTGGGTTGTTAGGTAATATAAACAGATTCCTGATAGAATTTAAGAAATGTTTAGTTAATATTTATTCTGTCAATTCTCTTATATGAACCTCAGCTAGTTACTAATTAAAATGAAAATATCATTACTTTGCTTTTTATAATAAATGATTATCCAAATATTCAATAGTTCTTCTAGAATCAAATTCCATCCACAGAAATCTGACTTAATCAGAACACTTCATTCCTCTATTGAAGAAATAACCAAGTCTTCAAATTGGAATGTACTTCTCCTCCATCACATACCATTTTAACATAACCTTTTTGTTGAGTTTTTTTTTTTTCTTTTTTGATAATAATAATATCAGTAAAACCTCTAAAAGTTGGATCAGAATGCTAACATGGCACGAGATGATCCCTACCACATGGAGAAGGCAGAATGGCCACCAAGAAACTATGGCTCAAAACCATCTTAGGTTTGTTCAGACTTTAGAAGGCCCATGATGACCAAACAGATTCTGCTCCTAGAGATCTGGCATAATCAGAACACTGGATTCTTTAGTTGAAGATATAATTAATATCCTTCAAATCAACTCATAACAAAGTGATGTATAACACTGGAACTAGGGACTTCCCTGGTGGCGCAGTGGTTAAGAATCTGCCTGCCAGTGCAGGGGACACAGGTTTGATCCCTGGTCCGGGAAGATCCCACATGCCACGGAGCAACTAAGTCCGTGTGCCACAACTACTGAGCCTGCGCTCTACAGCCCTCGAGCCAGAAATACTGAGCCCAAGTGCCGCAACTACTGAAGCCCGCGTGCCTAGAGCCCATGCTCCGCAACAAGAGAAGCCACCGCAATGAGAAGCCCACGCACTGCAGCAAAGAGTAGCCCCTGCTTACCACAACTAGAGAAAGCCCGCATGTAGCAATGAAGACCCAACACGGCCAAAATAAATAAATAAATAAATTTATCTAAAAAACCCAAAAAACTGGAACTATAATATATTACTAACTCGCCCTCTCCCTGAAGGCCCATTTTATGGACAGTTGGAAGACTGGTGAAGCAGAGGATCAGCACAATAGTGAGATAGAAATTTGATGGTATCCTGGCACTACCGGACCCAGCGCTGCATTTGGCATCTCCAGGACAGCCATTTCCCTTAATTGTCTTGGTTGGGTCTGCCAGCATGTCCACTGCTGTTCAGCCTGTATTCTAACTGACACATCTTATTCTTCAAAATGTTAATCCCATCAATCAGGAGTTGGTCATTTTGGACGTCTTTAGGGTGAGTTTTCAATCTTGATCTCTGATGTCTTATTATTGATTTCAGATTTTCAGAGGATAATCAATTTCCCTCATTTCTAAGTGCTAGGGGGCACATCACATTCCCATGTATTTCCCCTCTACTATCAGCATCACATTGCTGTTGTAGAATAATTTTTAATTTTTAAAAAACATTCTGGATAACATGGCTTATTTTTATGTAAAAAATGATCAGATTATCCATTTGTAATTAAAATTACGGAATGTTCTTTTTTTCTCTGTATTTTAAATTAGGATGCCTGCAGTGAGCCAGATGTAAGTCTTCAACTTTCCATATATTTGGGAGCAGAACAAAATTGTTGCTATATTAGTACCCACCTCAGGAAACACATAGAAAGGTTTTAACACCAGCACCCCAAACAGTGAGACATATGTCACAACTCAGGGATTGATAGCCCAGGATATGATTATAATAGTTTCTCTGATTATTTATTTATTTAGTTTTTGCAAAAGACATTTAACTAAATTTACGTTGATTTTGTTGTTTTGGTGCCGACCAAACGAAGCTTGAGACCAAAACTGAGAAGGAAAGTCCTTCCTCATGGTGATAAAGTCCAACTTTCACGGCTGTGCAAGTCACAGAACTACCTGTAGTTCTTTTGCTGAGAATTTAATCATAAAGAGCTACTACTAGCTCTTTATTGGTGTGATGTTAATTTTGTTTCCAGGTTTTCCCTTAATTTCATAAAACGTTTAAATTATTATAATTGAAATGATACATGCTGTTATTAAAACATGCAAATAGTACAAAAGGATCTAAAGTAGAAAATGAAGGTTCCCCACATCCCCCTTCCCAATTTCCAATCCCTAGAGACAACTACTATGAATAATATTCTATGTATCCTCCTAGAAATTTTCTGAATATATGTAAGTATACCTATAGTTTCTTATATACCTTTAGCTATAATTATAGACATATATTCGTGGAGGCATATGTGTGTGTATAATTTTAAAATTGAGACTCTCAGAAGCTCATGTTGCAGCTAGTTTTCTAGATTCAGTAAATACTCTGGTATTGAATATATATCTATAGCTTCAAAACACAACTTACAGTGCTCCCACTTTGGATGGGTTACTGGCAAAGGACAGCAGTTAGAGTCTATTTGTATAAAAACATACTGCAGTTGGTGAGGCAAAAAGACAGAGTCAATAAACTCTAGAAATAGAAAAGACCACTGTAGAACCCTAGGGTGGGAAAGAACTTAAGAGGTTCCTTGGTGCCTTTAGACCAATTCCCCACTGGCATCCTCACCCATTGATCATCCATCCTTTGATGAATTTCTTCAGTGATGGGGACTTCACTGGCTCCCAAAGCAGACCATGCCATTTTCAGACACTTCTATTCATTATACTTGTTAACTGGCAATTCCAGTTGTTCATCAAAAAGACAAAACTATAACCGTTCATCAAGAGGTAAAAAAAAAAAAAAAATGTTCCAGCCTGTTGCCTACAAGCCATGAGTTTATAACTTAAGATGGATGCTCTATCAGGTGTAAAATACAATGAAAGCTCAGTGAGCTTCTCCTAGTTCGATATGTACATGACTAAAATAAAAGCCTTTCTTGACTTCCTTGCAAAATGAAAAAAAGAACGGCAATGTCAGGTATTGGCAAGGATGGGGAGAACTGGGCACTCTCCTGCACTGCTGCCGGAAGTGTATGTTCCAAGCACCTTTTTAAGTGGTAAACCTGACACTGTATTTAAAAGAGGGGGGACTTCCCTGGCGGCCCAGTGGTTAAGACTCCGTGCTTCCACTGTAGGGGGATGGGGTTCGATCCCTGGTCAGGGAACTAGGATCCTGCACGCCACAGCTCGGCCAAAAATATATAAATAAAAATAAAAAAGGGGAAAAAAAAGATACTCAACACAGCAATTCTGGTATCAGTAATATTTAAGATAAATATAAAAATTTACTCTAAGAAAATAATAATGAATTTGTACAAAAATATAGTTTGTGTGTACCTTTGGTATTATGTATGATTGAAAAAAAATGGAATAATCTAAATGACCAATAATGGTAGGTAGGCTATTTATCTGCATATGATAGAAATTTGTGTAGCTATTAAAATTATACTGTAAGATTATTTATGGAAGAGAGAAAATGGTTATAGATATTTACATGCTTAGAACAAAAGGCTGGAATCAAATACTACTGTTAACATTATAGGGTATCATTGGATGGTGGGGTTATGAATGACATTTTAAATTTTTTCTGTTGTGCTCTGTTGTTCTATTTACTTTATCTGCACTAAGTATACATTGTATTTTGATAAGAAAAAGTATAAATAGGCAGAATTTTAGAAAATAAAAGAGTATGGGCTTTAGAATAGGTAAAGGTGAATTCAAGGCATCACAGCCCTGCCTTTTACCAGCTATGTGTCTTTAAGCACATAATGAGTTTAATATACATAAAGTAGCTGGGAGTCTGCCTACTAAATAGTAAGCACTCATTAAGCATTAGTTTTTTTTGTCTTTCTCATTTGATTAATGGCTTAACTATTTCATACTTATAGGAAAAGATGAGATTAGAAGTTGTCCTATTATCTTTCTCTTCTGTCCTTTTATTGTATTTCATAGAAGAAGGGGGAGGGGCATGGCTACATGTAAAATAACTTCTTATCCTGCACAAACTACATCTGGGTTGCTAAATTTGGCATTGAGCACAAAAGCAACACCAGGAATGATTAGTGCCCAAGTAAGAAATGACCACTTCAACTCTGGCAAGTCCTTTCCGTTGAAAAAGGTGAATTAAAAACCAACTGACAGGGCTTCCCTGGTGGCGCAGTGGTTGAGAGTCCACCTGCCGATTCAGGGGACACGGGTTCGTGTCCCGGTCCGGCAGGATCCCACATGCCACGGAACAGCTGGGCCCGGAGCCTGTGCTCCGCAACGGGAGAGGCCACAACAGTGAGAGGCCCGCGTACCGCAAAACAAACAAACAAAAACCAACTGACCCATCAGGATCTTGGAGTGGCTGATGCTAATCACGGGCAAGACCACCACAAGAAGGTAATGGAATGGACGACTGCACTCAGAAACATTTGCCAAGCATTCCACAGTCTCCTCCTATGGGCCTTATGCCTCCTGCCAGAAACAGATGGGTAGAAAATATGAAGACTCTGATAGATGTTCACATAGGTTTTAAGAGAGAAAAGTAGTCACTGCTCAGAATACAGAAAAGGATAAGAAATAGTTGATTACAGACAAAGCTCTTTTTTGGATTTCATGGGTAAGAATCTGAAACCATAGTCCAGCCTTCTACCATCTTACAAGGTGATGATAACACAGTAGTGCAAAAAATAATACACAGAGCCACCAATGTAATCACTTAGATCAGTGATTTTATAGTCACACTATAAAACTTAATGATTTCATGGTATTTTAAATATTGTTCATTGACACAATCTTTCTGCAGTAAAAGCACATGATTATTTAAGTTATACTTATAAGTCTCTGGAGCTACAGATTTCCACAAGGTGAAAGTCTGACAAAATCCTGTGTACCTGACTTCATTTGTCACTTTATTATTGGGCCAAATGTTCAGCTGTATATTTCAACTTGGTTAATAAAACTGCTGTCTTTTTCTCCCTCCCTATAATCACCCTGAGGGCTGAAGCTATGATTAATCAATGCTGTGTTTCTCTAACACCCAATCATTTAGGGACTCAGCATTTGTTTAATGTGTAAATTAAAGTACACCTTAGTCCTAATTCTAATTTTTGGGTTTGGAATGCATTAGCAATATTGCTTTTTTGGACAGGAACACAGAACCCCAATCCGTCCTCTGCTTCCCACTGGCCAATTCCACTCACCTGGAATTTAGGTTCTTGGTTAAGAAAGACTAAAACATGTTTCTTCCTATTACCTGTTACTGTGACATTTGACTTAGAAAGAGAGAGGGAGAGAAAAAGAAGAAGCAGGGGGCGGGGGGGAGGTGAGGGAGGAAGGGAGGAAGGAGAAGAGAAAAGAGAAGAGAAGAGAAGAGAAAGGAACCTTTCTTCCGCTGTGAAGTGATACAACAGAATTTCTTCTTGGTTGCAGGACCTACTCTATCCTCAGATATGGTCAGCTGCAGAAACCATTGCTGTCAGGGGTACTGGCAACACATAGAAACGGAAGAGTTGTTTTGCTACTCTGTTAGGTGCACAAAGAAAAGGCACATTTTATTGATAGTTTTTGCCATCCTCTCTTCCTACTCAGGAATGAGGTTTTGAAGTTCCAGAGTGAAAAGAAAGAACTTACAAGAAAAAAGACATCATTTATAATTGTGTATGTATTGATATATGGTACAGTCTATGTGGTTTGGGTTGAAAAGAAATAATAGTCTATTTTGGCAGCCTACGTTAGTACCCAGATAGCATTGATTGTTTGGGCATTCCTTCTCTCACTATCCTTAGCACATCCTCAGTATAGACTTCGGAACTTAGGACTACGACGTCACTTGGGCACATTGTATCTGACGTGTTTGAGACAGTTAGCAAACTTGTAGTGAACCTCATCAGTGATGACCAGATGGTAAGTTAGATTGACAGAATGAAAAAAGCTAGGTTTCTTGAGTATTCATAAGATTCCAGAAGTGGAGACAGTTGCAAGGAATCAACCTATTTTTCTGTTTTTAATTAGTAACTAGATTTGAAAGATGAAAAATGGCTATCAAATACTCTAGTATTGCTACTAAAGCAGCAACTGCATGGGTTTCCTTCTGAATTTTTTTGTCCTTACATGAGCTTTTACATACCATTCACTTTCCCAAAGGCACTGGTTTTACCACCTTGCAAGAAGCTATACTACATGGACTTTTGCTGCTTTTAATCTTCATATTTCTTATTTATATTATCTGCAGGAAAAATTTACAAATATGTGGAGAAATATTTTTTAAAACCTGTATTTTAAAATAATTTTGGACTTTACATAACAAAAACAGTACCAAACTCACTATATACCCCACCCAGACTCTCCCACATGTTACCTTTACCTTCTCATTCTCTTCCCTCCCCCTCCTCTCTCTCTCTCTTCTTTCTTCCCCCCCGCAAACACACACACTTTTCCTTAAACATGCTTCAAATTAAAAGCTGCAGACATGATATTACTTTACCTCTAGATAAATACTTCAGTGAGCATGTCTCAAAAACAAGAACAGTCATAAATGTTGTCCTTCCTCTCTCCTATATACAGTACAGTCATAATTAATGACTTACATCATTTTTTCCTGCTGAGTTTAGACCTGTCCTAAGAATATTTTTCAACAGAGCACTACAGGTGGCCACCTTGCATCAATCAGAAGCCTACCTCAGGCCAGCATTCAGTTAAATAAAACAAGTGGGCCTACCTGAAGCATAGAAGGGGCAATTAGAAGAACATGCCCTCAATTTCCCACCTTCCTATTGACTTAATGTCAGAAATCCTGTTCTCACAAAATCATCTTTTGAGCCAGAGCTTGTGATCCATATGAAAAAATGAAAGAGTAACTGGAAGATTTTGGACCGTGGGTGGTATTCAGGAAATGCACTTTGAACGTTGGCTACACTAACAACACTATCACCTTCTACCATGTAAGCTGTATGGGGGCAAGGATGCTGGAAGCCAGTTTTGTTAAGTGAGGAAGAAGAGAGAAGAGGACATAGGAAAAGGAAATATCTTTTAGCATTTTTGTCTAAGAAAAGATTTCTCCTAGGAGTCAGTATTCCGCACTGTACACAATAGTTTACAAAGCATTTTCTCATATGCTACCTTCTTTCCTCAGTCCTGGGGTTATGAGGTTACAACAATTAGGCAATGAATATAACATTTGCAGCATATGCTGTTATACCATGTTTACAGCATGTATTTGCTAGAATATAGTATTTGCCCAGTAAATGTGACCAATAATAATAGGCTTCTGCCTGATATTATACTTGCTTGGCCAAGGAAGTAATAAATCAAGCTATGCTATGACCGTCACTATGTGCTACATTCAATTCAGTTCTTAAAATTCAGACAAACTCTTTTTGGGGATCATATTGAATAGTAAAATCCATTTGTTGAATTAACTCTTGAAAATTATCCGCTTGTTTTTCCTTTAATCTGGCTACGTTCAGAGTTTGCCAGGAACTATGGCCCCGACAAGCCTGATGAAATGAAACAGAATTTTAACTTTTATATTGTGCTTCTTAATTTTGAGTTTATTAGTTCAATTTCTAAATTAGTTTTGTGTTTGCTTTATAAAGTAATACTTGTTCCAATTATTCCTTATTTGAAAGTTTTTAAAAGTTAGTTTGGGAACGCCAGAATAAATATGCGAGAAGAAAGTCAGGATAACGAAGAGATGAGGTTTAGGGTCTTCTCTCTATGTGTGTTTCTGTCAGTGGGGAAAAATGAACTAGAATATGACAAGGATTCTTTTGGTGAATATTGGACTCATGATGATGAGCCCACGTGGTTTTTATGGGGCCCAAACTTACATAAGGACTTAGAAATGGATCTTGAAATTTCCCCCACTCAGTCCAGTTCCCCTCCCTCCAACCACCATCCTTCAGTAGCCTGGGAAATTATACCAGTATCTGCCATGTCTACCAACATGCATCCTACTTCAAGATAATTTGGTACCATAGGGAAATGCAATCTGGATTCTCCTTATCAGTATGCTTAATGTAAAATGAAACTATTTTCTTAGATGTCCATATTGGTATGATTTCTTTGGCTTATCATTTGAGTTGATTTTTATCAGCACAGTATTGTCCATGACCTTGATCTGTACTTTGGAGTGGAGTTTGATGAACATCCTGTGTGCCCTGCTAAGCATTTTTTGGACTTGTTCAGTTACTCACTGGCAGTAATTTTTAATTGCCCTCCTTTCCAACCATGTAACGATTTACATTTATAAGTGGGATTAAAAGAGACCAATTTCATAGAAGATGGGAAACTTGTTCAGTGAAACAACTGACTACTTCTACACTGTTGCAGTTGAAGTCTCATATGGATTCATACATGATAAGATCAGGAATTTTGAGATCTTAATGGTTGTCATGTATTATATTAACGTGTACTATAACTTTAAAGGGAAGTTAAGAGGACACAGTGAAAACATTTCTTTCAACAGTATTCCTCCCAGGCACAAACAAAGCAATCTTTTTAGTGAACCATAACTTTACTTGGCACTAGATGTGGAAAATCAACATGATTTGAAGGATGGTGCCAGCACAAAATGGAATTCCCCAAACATTTTGATTTAATTAATAAACGAAATGAGTTCAGAATATTGTCATTAGCAGTCAATAAATAAAAAAAAAACAAGGCTAAAGTCACAAATGCATACTACTTTTTGTGCTGGAGACTTTTAAATAATCACAGCACAACCATATTATCTTATTGGCATTAATAAGCAAGTGGGTTAAAATGATTATTGTTAGAGTCTGTAATACTTTTATTTAAAACCACTAACCATTAATTAAGTCTCCTAGGAGCACTATCAAATGATCACATTGCTGAGTTGGACGTGGAGATACGGAGACAGAGTGATTTACAGTAGATTAAGACAAGCCCAGATTTCCCACTTTCCAAACTGATTGTTCAGGATGCGTGGAACAGCCAATACAAATAGAGGAGACGCATTTCCATTTACACTTTAATTCCAAAAGTCCAGACATCATTACTCGGACTGCTCAGTAATTTCCTAACATTAAGTGTTGCGTTATTTTTGTTTGCTTTCAGTCTTAAGATAAACTGATTCTATTTGGATTTCACCCAATATTCTTTAAGGAGAAATGTACTGTTCCTTTTTTTTTTTACATCTTTGATTTGATTTTGTGTCGACAGGATCAAATAACTTGAAAATTTTATCTACATGAAAACCAGTGCCTTTTTGTAAGCAAAATTTGGTGCTACTCAAAGGCACTAACACTTCTGAGAACAAATAAAGTAAGTTAAGTACACACTAAGAATGTCAAATTGATTCACGCACTTAGAAATGAGTCTAACAAGAATCTATTTTCCATCTCTTGACCTCACACATGATATTAATTTTGCTCCAGCCAAAAATCTTAGTTGTTCCAATTAAACACTGATGATGCATATCTATAGTAAATATACATATTTCCAAATCCTCACTCTTTGTTGGGCCTTAAAGACAGATGGAAACTCTCAGTTGCACACCATTTAACTATGTAAATGTCCACCCTGGACACTGTTCCCCATCTCTGCTTATAGAAATGTTTCTATAATAGAAATCAAGTAAATACAACACATTTTAAAGCATCAACTATATCCCACTCTTGTATAAACCCCAGAAGAAATACAAATGAATTTGAAGACATGAATTTCACGGAACTTGCAAATCAATCAGGTAAGTAAGGCATGAGGTTACTACTAAAACAATAGCAATATTTAACTTCCATAGTATTGAAAATTCTGATCTAATACCAAAGGTTCATGATCCATAATAAAATGCAATTTTTATTTGAAACAAATTATACCATAACCATCTAATGCTGTGCCTAAGTGCTTGTCTTTTACATCATAATGTATGACCCCACCTCAGCTCCTGAAATGTGCTGTGTATATACTCTTGTCTCTGGACATTTGTACGTGCCATTCCTTTTGCCTGGCTCTTTCTTCCTCTCCCACCCTTATCCCTCACACCTCATCCAGTTAACTCTGACTTTTTATCCTTCAAGTCATACCATTGATAATATTGTATTTTGTTTTGTTTTTTATGTCCCTCATGAGACTATAAGTTCTCTCATAGCTAGAACCTTGTTCAATTATTTCATTTCTAGAATTTAGCAGACTGTAAGAGCTCAGTATTGGAGGAATAAATGAATAAAGCTCTCTAAAAAGTTATTACAGAGGAGGGTAACAGTAGGTAGAAGTAAGAGTAACAAGTTTGGGGTTATAAGCATTGACTGCCCAGGCAACAGTAATGATTGTGAGAGTGATTGAAGTAGATGGGAAGGTTATGTTGGAGCTAATGAAAAGAAGATTGGAATGGTAAAATATTCCCAATGAATAGAAAATACTATTCTAAGAAGTTTGAATACAATTAGATAGGCAATAAGGACCAACAGTAGTTGTTATTTTAGAGAATTTATATAATGAAAGCTGTGTTATATTTTTTAATACTCTAATTTTTTCTTATAGTTGTCTTCTTGAGAACTAAATGGTTCCATGTGTTTTATAGTATGGGAACCTTAAAGTATGCTGTCCTTTTGAAATACTCATTAACAAGAAAGCATACTGTTTATTACTGAGGAATGAAAGTGCGCAACAGAATAAAAAATGACAAAAATATTTTTGGAACAAGGAAAGAGAAAAGGTTATATTCATTCAAGATACAAATATGTCAAAATTGTGTGTTTTCTTCCTACTAGATATAATTTCATAAGTACACAGATTTTGATTATATGTCCTCAATAAATTTAAGTTGCCTTTATTAGTTATGTTGACACTTTCTAAACAACAACAACAAAATAAGTATGTTTTAATCATCCAAATGACATTTACCTATGAACATCTATTTATACAATTCTCTATGCTTAGGATTGTTTGATTTATTTTGAAATTAAGGGTTTTTCTGATTAAAATGTAATATACTTTCCTGATATATATTTCAGGGAGTACATAAAATATAAGGAAAGGAGGGAGGGACCAAAAAAACATGATTACATTACCCTGAAGCCACTGTTGTAACATTTTTATCTTATTAAAGTATTTTTCTTCTGTACTTTTTCCTTTGCGTTGTTGAAGTTATAATATATATCTTATATCTTACTTTTTGTAGATCCTGGTTTTTTGTTCAACATCATATCATAAACCTTTTCCTATATGATTTTTCTAAACTTAATTTGTATTACCTGAAAAATATTCAATTTTCTGTGCATTTCTCTAATATTGGATAGTTAACTTGCTTCTTGTATTTTTGTTGATGATGTAACATTTCAGATTATTTCCCTAATAATTCCTAGGCAGGGAGAATAAATGTCATTCCTTTTGTAACATGATTTTCCAACTCTTGATTCCTTTTTCTTTTGTCAGACTGAATATTGAGTAGTTTGTTTTTTTAAAGGGTGCATGAATCCTGTTTTCTTATCTCTTGCAAAGGAGAAAAGAAGCAGGTAAGCACAAGGGCTTCAGAGCCTGATAGATCTCAGTCTGAATCCCAACTCCATCACTTATTGTGTGAAGCTGACAAGTTACAGATCCTTTTTGAGGTACAGTTTGAAGACAGTAATATCTATCATTTAAAGTTTTGTGAAGATTAGGTGATACTCATCATAGTGCTTGGAACTAGTGCTTTATTAAAGAGTAGCCATTATTTTGTATGCTATTATTATTGTTGGAATTCTTTGTTGTCACTATGGAAGTTACCTTTGGTTAATTAAAAATCTCTGTGTGGGATTACAAAAACAATAAGACAAAAATCAAAACAGCGAATACTTTATCAAAACAAAAACCTCCACTACCTTTAAAATGCATTGCTACCAGGATTCCTCCTATTTCTGACATCAATCACAGGGCTTTATTTAAGGTACCTATGCTTATTTCCCAGAATTCAATATACAACCTCCAGCTGCTCTTTATCTGAGCAGTAAATTCTGATCATTGCAAAACCAGCCTAGAAAGATGCTATTATTACTATTGAAGAGTGGCAATGAGACTCACTGTGATTAGTTTATAAAAGCCGTACATACAGACTGTTAGGAGGGAGCCATGTCAAGTTTTAGCTGATTACAAGAATTACATTTCTGAATCAGGAGATAGACAGTGGGAAAAGAAAATAGGCTTTTTTCTACTTTTAGAGGAACCTAGGCACATCACTGATTATGTTTTAAATTGCATCCACCAGGATTTTAATTAGCAGACAATAATCTCAAACTCTAGTGATATCTGAGTGAAACTCTGAGCTGTTATTATGGTAGTTTTGTCTTTTATTCTGTATTATAAGATAAGCTTTCAAGTTTTAAATTCAGAAAATTCTTCAAGGATTTTATTTCAGTTAGACTTATATATTTTCTTTAATAGAGAGAGATGAAATCAACCCAAATAGAGCCTTATTTAGAAAATTCACACCCAAGGAAAAATATATGATTTGGCATCATCTTTGCCAATTATATGGCAAACACTTGTATAAAATCCAGCTATTATTTACTATAACATGTGTGAATATAAATACTTTGGGTTTTTTTATCATCTGAGTTGACGAATGGTATTTATGGAGCCAACTCCATAGATGATGGACTATTTCTTAAAAATGAACAGTAGTTTAGAAGCAAGCATCCCATCCTGGGGTATCTCTGTATTGTTTTATAGGTATTAAGTCAAAGTTTTATCATAAGCATCATTCTTATTTCAAATTTATAAAAAACGGCACATATAATTATAAAACTATAAATACTTCATAGATGAAACTTTCAGTGTAATGTTAGGATAAGGCATCATCTGAGTAAAAATAGTACAATTTGGTATTACTACGAAGCCGGGTGTCTGGACATGTCCTGATGAATTCATCATGTGCCATCTGTTCCAATATTTCTTGCCACCAGCAACCATTTTTTTTTGGCCAGTAGCTATTGTAGGTTTCTACCTGTATTTGTTTGACTCTATTATGGATTTTTCTACATGGTTATGGAGAAAAATATACTCCATACTATGACATACATTTATACTATGACATAAAAGTCCTATATGTTAATAGGACATTTTAAAACTATAGGAAAATTAGGACCCAATTAAGACTGCATTGCCTTGATTTTTTTTTTTTCTTTTCCATCCTTCTCACCTTATGTGATAAGAATTAAGAAAAGTGAACCATCCTATTCCCAGTAGCTCTTTTTAAATGTGGTGACCCATCTGTTGCCATATGCCAGGCATCTGTTTTTATCACCCTCATTTGTGGTCCTTCAAAGCTAAAAATGATGAATTAACATTGAATTTATGCTAATTTTTACTGCAAGAGAACAGCTATTTGCAAACCATTTAAGCTGGCAGCAGTGATTTTCAGGTGTAAGAGAATATTAAGAATAGAAATCAGCAATGTATTTTTATTCTCAGCTACCTTTTTGAATAGGTGTACAACTTTTAGGTAATTGTAATAACTGCGTGGCTCCATTCTTCAAGAGCAAAATGTGAGAAGTGATTCTTGCTTGTAAAATATCTGTTGAATTTAGATCAAAGGAAATATGACATTAAATGTAATAGGATCGAACTGTTCATGAATGCTTATTCAGGTGAGTGCCAGTTTAATCCAAGTAGAAGAATTGTTTCTTTTTTGAAAAGATGATTCATTTTTATCCAATCCTAAACTATCATCAGAAAGTGTTGATGGACTATTAAAGGCTAATACTATTCTGATCAGAACATAATGTAATATTTCTCAACTTTTTAGTACTGTGGAAATATCAATGAATTGGAACCAGAAGATAGAAGTCTCAGTACTATTTCTGCCACTAAGTGGTGATACAATTTGGGGCGAGTCATCAATCTTGAGTCCACATATAAGTCTCATAGCATATGGTAACCTGACTTGATTATTAACTGTGGTTTCTTTTACCACTAGCAATCTGAGATTCTTATGCCTGTCTTTAAGGTATATACTTTTTGGTTGCATGGAATTAATCATGTATGCATTTATCAATTAATCTAATTTTTCAATGTATACATGTAATTCTGAAGTACAATTGACATCAATGATATTAGATATTTAGATTGAAATAGCACTGACTTTAAAAATGAAAATTAAGGGGGAAAGTGGGTGGGGGGAAAAAAAAATGAAAATTAAAATGTCTTAAATAATGTGTATTATGCAGATTTTCTATCCTGAAGCCAATGTATAAATAATCTTTTTGAGCAAGGGAACAACCAGATTTTTATTGGAAACATATTCAGTCAGCTTCATTGACCTGCTTAATTACCTTGAATTTCAGCATCCTCAAATGTGGCAGACGTTATTTTAAAAATTCAGGTCATTTTGGGCTTCCCTGGTGGCGCAGTGGTTGAGAGTCCGCCTGCCGATGTAGGGGACACGGGTTTGTGACCCGGTCTGGGAAGATCCCAAATGCCGCGGAGCGGCTGGGCCCGTGAGCCATGGCCACTGAGCCTGCGCGTCCGGAGCCTGTGCTCCGCAACGGGAGAGGCCACAGCAGTGAGAGGCCCGCGTACCGAAAAAAAAAATAAATAAATAAAAATTCAGGTCATGTTAAAAGTAAAGGAGGTAACTGAAATTTTTTATTGTGGTAAAAAACACGTAACATAAAATTTGCCGTCTTAAGTATAAAGTACAGAGGTGTTAAGTTCATGTACCTTGTTGTACTACAGATCTCTAGAACATTTTCATCTTGGAAAACAGAAACTCTATACTCATTGAACAACTCCCCTCTTCCCCCTTCCCCCAGCCCCTAGCAACTACCATTTTACTTTTTGCTTCTAAGAGTTTGACTACTTTAAATACCTCATGTAAGTTAAAATTTTGCAGTACGGTTGACCCTTGATCAACAGGGGGTTTGAACTGCACAGGTCCACTTATACATGGGTTTTTTTCAATAAATACCAGAGTACTATGCCATCTGCAGTTGGTTGAATCTGCAGATACAGAACCATGGATAAAGAGGGTCAACTATGGGACTTGAGCACCCTCTGATTTTGGTATCCTTAGTGGGTCATGGAACCGATCCCCAGGGGATATAGAGGGACAACTGTATTTGTGTTTTTCTGCCTTGCTTGTTTCACTTAGCATAATGTCCTCAAGATTTATCCATGTTGTAGCCAATGACAAAATTTCCTTTTTTTTTAATGGCTGAATAATATTACACTGTATGTGTATCACATACACACATTTCACACATCACATTTTTTTTATCCATTCATCTCTTGTTGGACATTTAGGCTGATTCCATCTCTTGGCTATTGTGAATACAGGTATCCCACATTTTTCAAAAGTTTGCTTTATGCCACTTCGCTTTTACAAAAGACCTACACTAGTACTGTACCTGTTTTTGCTAACCAAAGACATATGGAAAGTGTTTTTCCTTCCACAAAAAAAGGCAATTGCTTCTACCATTTATGACATTTCAGCTTAGAAAAGGTTTCATAGGAATGTTCTACTTTTGGATAGCTGAGGAAAGCTGTAATGCTGCAATGAACATACGTCATTCTTTCAGATTCTATTTTCAATTCTATTGGATATATACCCAGAAGTGGGATTGCTGGATCACACGGTAATCCTGTTTTTAATTTTTTTGAGGACCCGCCGTACTGTTTTCCATAATAACCACCGTTTTACATTCCTACCAATAGTGCCAAGGGTTCCAGTTCTCCACATCCTCACCCACACTTCTTATTGAATGATTTTTTTGGATAGTGGCCATCCTAACAAGTCTGAAATGATACTTCATTGTGGTTTTGATTAACATTTCCCTGAGGATTAGTGATACTGGGCATCTTTTCATATGATTATTTGCCATTTGTATATCTTCTTTGGAGAAATGTCTGTTCAAGTCCTTTACCTATTTTAAATCCCATTATTTGTTTTTTTGTTTTTATGCTGCAGGAGTTCTTTGTGTGCTCTGGATATTAACCCCTTTTCAGATATGTGGTTTACAAATATACTCCCATTCCATAGGTTTCCTTTTCATTCTGTTGATTGTTTCCTTTGCTCCACAGAAGTTTTAAAGTTCGATGTAGTCCCATTTGTCTATTTTTTGCTTTTGTTGTCTGATCTTTTGGTGTCATATCCAAAAAAACAAAACATTGCCAATCCAATGCCATGAAGCCTTTCCCTCAGGTTTTCTTCTAGGATTTTTATACTTTTGAGTCTCATGTTTAAGTGCTTAATCAGTTTTGAGTTTATTTTTGTAAATAGTTTAAGGTAAGAATTCAACTTCATTCTTTTGTATGCATATATCCAGTTTTTCCAACACCATTTGTTGAAGAGCCTATCCTTCCTGCATTGTGTAGCCTTGGCACCCTTGTTAAAGATAATGTGACCACATACAGAAGGTTTTATTTCTGGCTCTCTATTCTGTTCCGTTTGCCTCTATGCCTGTCTTTGTGCCAGTACCATACTATTTTGATTACTGTAGCTTTGTAACATGTTTTCACTTCAGGAAAAGTGAGGTTTCCAGTTTTTTTTTTTCTTTCTGAAGATTGTTTTGGCTCTTTAGGGTCCTCTGAGATTCCGTATGAATCTTAGGATTTTTTTCTATTTCTGCAAACAATGCCACTGGGATTTTTATAGGGATTGCATTGAATCTGCAGATCACTTAGGGTAGTATGAACATTTTAACACTATTAAACCTTCCAATTCATAAATACAGAATGTCTTCCCATTTATTTGTTTCCTCTTTAATTTATTTCAGCAACATTTTGTACTTTTCAGCATACAAGTCTTTCACTCTCTGGTTAAGTTTATTCCATTTTATTCTTTTTGATGCTTTTATAATGGAATTATTTTCTTAATTTCCTTTTCAGATTGTTCATTGTTACTGTATAGAAATGCAACTGGTTTTTGCACGCTGCTTTTATATCCTGCAACTTTGCTGAATTTGTTTGTTCTAACAGTTTTGTCTGTGTGTGTGTGTGTATGATTTAGGGTTTTCTAGATATAAGATGAATTCATCTATGACCAGAGATATTTTACTTCTTCATTTCTGATTTGAATGCCTTTTATTTATTTCTCTTACCTAACTGTTCTGTCTAGTACTTCCAGTATTGTTGAATAGAAGTGGTGAGAGAGGGCATTCTTGCCTTGTCCTTGACCTGAAAGGTAAAGCTTTCAGCTTTTCACCATTGGGTATCATATCAGATGTGGGCTTTTAATACATATCTTTTATTTTGTTGAGGTAATTTCCTTCTATTCCTAGTTTGTTGAGTGTTCTTATCAGGGAAGGATGCCAAATTTTGTCAAATGCTTTTTCTGCATCAATTGAGATGATCATGTGTTTTTTTGTCCTTCAGTCTGTTAGTGTGGTATATTTGGTTGATTTTCCTATGTTGAATCATCTTTGCATTCCAAGAATAAGTCCTACTTGGTCATAGCATATAATCCTTTAAATTTATTTTTTTTAATTCTATCTGCTAGTATTTTGTTGAGGATTTTTGCATCAGTGTTAATCAGGGCTATCTGTTTACAGTTTTCTTATTGTATGGTATCTTTGATTTTGGTGTCAGGGTAATGCTGCCTCATAAAATGACTTAGGAAGTACTCCCTCCTCTTCAAGTCTTTGGAAGAGTTTGAGAGGGATTGTTCTTAATTCTTCTTTAAATGTTTGGTAGAATTCTCCAGTGAAGCTTTCTGTTTCTGGTCTTTTCCTTGTAGGGAGGTTTTTGACTGATGATTCAACCTTCCTACTAATTATAGGTATAGGGGAGAAAAAAGTTTTCCTTGACCCTCTTAGGCCCGCAGCTGGGTCTGAAAATTAAACCGACAAAGGCATAGTAACAGGAGAAAAGCATACAAATTTGTTTATTTAATATAAAGTTTATGTGACATGGGAGCCTGCATAAGGAAATGAAGACATGAAGAAATGATTAAAACTGAGTACTTTTATGTTAGGTTTGCTGAAAAGTGGACAATCATGGAGAAATATCATAGGTCGAAGAGTATGAGCTCAGTATAATAAACTGGAGGAAACTTAGCAAGGCCTGTTGGTTCAGATTCTTTTCAGCGAGGGCAAGAGCAAAGGCAAGGGCCTTTGAAGATAAGGATGCTTCTTTCCTCTGAAGATAGGGAAGGCACCTCTCACCTGAGAGTTTCGGGACCTGTTTCAGGAGAAGAGTGGGGAAAGGTGGTCAGAGTGACCTTCCTGCTTCTGCTGTCTTCTCAAGCTCCTTCAGCTTAAGATATTCAGTATACCAAGGTTCCTTTTTTGGAGGTAGCCTGTCATGAATGTCATCATAGGCCTGTTTAGGTTTTATTTATATATGATTCAGTCTTGGTAGGTTTTATGTTTCTAGAAATGTATCCATTTCAACTAGGTTATCCAATTTGTTGGTGTATAATTGTTCACAGTAGTCTCTTATAACCCTTTTTATTTCTTCTGTGGCATCAGTTTTAATGCTTCCTATTTTATTTCTGATTTTTGTTACTTAAACCTGCTCTCTTTTTTCCTTAGTTTAGCCAAGGGTTTGTCAATTTTGTTAATCTTTTTAAAAAGCAACTCAGTTTCACTTATTTTTTTATCACTTTTCTATTTTCTATTCTGTTTACTTCTGTTCTAATTTTTTTTTAATTTCCTTCTTTCTGCTAATTTTGAGTTTAGTTTGTTCTCCTTTTTATAGTTCCTTTAAGTGTAAAGTCAGATTGTTGATTTGTGATTTTTTTTTTTTTCTTTTCCCAATGTAGGCATTTACTGCTATAAAGTCCAGGAGTTAACTAAGTTTTATTGAACACCATTGGGCCAGGCTCTATGCTATGTGTATACATTATTCCATGCAGTTCTTCCAACCATACTAATATAGTAATCCAGTAGGTAACATATGCCATCTTCTGGGTGAAAACATTGGTATAGAGAAAATACTAAGTAACATGTCTCATTGACCAAAATCTAAGAGCTAATTAGTGGAATAATTGTATTTTATCCCTGATCTTTCAAGATCCAAACCCAAGTTCTTTCTAGGATACCAGTCTGCCTGGGACACCATTTTCCTACACTGTTTAAGTCTGGAACTTCATAAAGATGTAGCAAAGAAATGCCCAAATATACTGAATCAAAAAGGAAAAAACAAAATAAAACAAAAAAATCTATTGTTCCTTAGTTTATTTAGAAAAAACGGTTAGGTAAAGTGTTTCTGTAAAGTGATATTACCAATGTATGAGCAAGATTCTGTTAAGATTATTTGAACGTCGAATAACTTTGTAGTTTTCACAGTGAAAAAGAAATAGTGTCTGGATGGTAGTCTTTTCTTGACAAGCTTAAACAGAAACTGATACCTCTTAATTTTGACTAAGCATAAAGTTAAGGTGCAAAAGCAACTGAAAATATTTAGGGCTTTTACATAATGATACAGATCAAATTCTTAGCCTTGGTACAAAAATATTTTCCCATGAGTTGCAAAAGCTGAGAATGAGATCTCCTAATCATGATAATCATACTGCAATTCCACATAGTACCTTTTATCCAAGAACATCTAACCACTCCACAAACTGTAATGAACTGAGTCTAGCTGCATCTCTCTGAAGTAGCATGAGATATTATTTTGAAAGTGGTTAAGTATATTAAAGATGTCTAAAGCTGTCAAGAAAGTTGCTCAGAGTGAAATGAATCAGGAATCACCATATATCTTAGGAATCTATATCCCTGTTCCACAGAATGGAGCACCAGGCTATTTATTTTTCTTCTTAAGGAAAACGAGATTCTCATATCATCATTCATTTAAAGAAATTATTACTACATTAACTTCTTAAACTGCTATAAGGATATAATTTAAAAAGGAAATCTTGCCTTAAGAACTTTTTTAAATGCACTCATTTAAAACATAAAGTGTGTTTAGCAATTAAGTTGAAAGGCATGTAACAAACTTCTTTTGTGTTCATTAAAAAAAAAAAAAAAAAAAAGGCAGCATAAACATAGACTTCAGAGAAATTTAAGTATGTCCCTAAATAGGAAGCCAAAACTCAAGAGGAAGAACATATTTGTCATGAGAATTTTAAGAACAGTAAGACTGCGTTTATGGGGAGGAAATGGGAGATCAGAATAAGAATTTGGAGTCAAGACCTCTGGGCCTTTCTGTGTCATATGCTTGAAAAGCATTTTACCCACATCTTTGCTCCTGATTAAAAAATGGAAAACAGCCTTGTTTCACATGTACAAATAGACGTTTTCTGAATGCTCAGCCCGATTCCTCCTAAGAAAGAATCTATCACTTTGGATTCAGGAGCGTGAAGTAGTAGGTTATTTACAGTTTGGCAAAACTCTAGAAAAAGATGCACAAGATAAAGGTGGCCTGGTGTTAGTCTAAGCTCTAGTCCTTAGCTAACTTCTCTACACAGCCAAATTGTTTTCTTTAATATCTTTTGTTGTTGCAATTAGCAAAATTTTGTCCACCCTGAAAATAGGCCTGAGATACTAATGAAGCCCTGTGAAGCTCTTCTGAGGGCAGCTTAGAGTCAGTAACCCGCAGCATAGCAGTGTGGTGATATCCTAATCAAGAGCTTCTGTTTAACATAATATGGTGAGCTTTTCTACAGCATGGACTCTCACAGCATTTCTTACCCTTGCTCAGCACTCCACACTCTCCATAACATGCCTCCAAATTACATTCTCACCTTCACCTCCAAAAACATTCTTGATCCTCGGCACCTCTGGTTGGCTTGCCACTTCCCTGATCAGGAAGTGAACTTTTACATCTCTAGTCTTTGCCTATTTTCTTCATTACAGGCTCAAATTATAATGTCCTTCTTGACATAAGCCACCCATATTCATCTCTCTCTATCCAAATCCATCTTGTTCGTCATTATGCAACTGACATAAGTCTTCTTTTCCCAAAGAAAATTAATCCATACTTATTCTCTGCTACATTACCATATACATATGGACCAGTTCTTTTTCTCCCTCACCTGTTTCTTCATTCAACATACCTTTGTTGATTTGCCATGGATTGAATACTAATAATCCCAGTCAGAAACTAGGATTAATGGATAGGATAGACCCATTGCACTGGAGGAGTCCCTGCTTACCACTTCTTTGTCATTTGTCTTTGCCTTTGATTGTTATCACTATATCTGTTTCTGCCATGTCTCGAAAAATTCTCTGCCTTATAAGATCCCTTAATCATGCGTAAACTCTTTCTACCAATGCAGTCATGTCCCAGAATGAAACTCTGGGATCATTCCAACAGTGTTCTATTGGACACATGGGGGAAATTTCACTTTTCTTTGTGAACTGTATATTGATCATATACTATTAATGTGATATTTTGGAGAATCAAGACATTTTAGGCCTGGAAGGAATCTTAAAGATAATCTCCAATATTCTTACCTAACAACAGGAAAATGTAGGCATGGGAAGATTAGGTGACTTATTACAAGTCATAGGTTAAGTTACTAATGGAACCAAAACTAGAATCAAAGTTTTAGGTTTCCTTGTTGTTCTCAACAAACTACCCCATCAGTGGGTAATTGAGTCACAGGACATCACTGATATAAATAAATAATAAGTCAGCCATCACCTCTGTTTTAAAAGTATTGTATGTTTTTAAACATACAGAAATAGAAATAGAGAATATATCTACACAGAAATAGATCAGTGTAGACATAAACATGACAAACTACATCACATTCAAAGAAGAGCAAACTCTTACACATCCAGGTGAAATCATCTAATTAGAGTAAAATTCTAGGAGAATACTAAATTGGAAAAATAAATATAGTTTTTGAGGCAATGTCATTTAAAGGGCTAAATAAGTTCATTTAAAATAAATCAAACACAGTAATTTTTTAAGATGGTATCATGCAAAGGGGCAGTTTAAACACTTTAATTTCTAGAAGACTAAAGATAGAAGCATATAAGTTTAGTTATTGATAATCTTCAGTGCCAGAGGCATCATTAAGCTATCTGCAGAAAATGGAAAGGGCTCAATAAGATTATGAGCACTGGATCATCACAGTACTAGATATATGCTGAATCACAGATAATCAGAGAGAGAAAGCCATTGGAAATAAAGAACACAGGTGTGTCCAGTCATTTGTTGTGGCTGCTGTCTAGCAAATGGGTGCCTTTGCAGAGACCCTAAAGACTAGCTTGGGTGTAAAAGATATATAAAAAATTCACCCCTGAATTTGGGGTCTTATCTTGAGAAGGTAAAATTAAAAGGGTTAAAGTATTATTAGAATAGATTTAGTTGTTTGATTAAAACACAAGCATATGTGCCTGGAAATAATGAATGGTCATAGTTTGGAGTTAAGAATACAACACAATTTTTAAGTCACTCAATAACTCTTTAAGCAACTTTTTTTTTTTTTTTTTAATCAAGGACATGCCAAAGTCAACACAAAGAATGGAAACTTTTCAGGTTAGATAAGGAATCTCTGCTATCTGGGCAGATTACACAGAAGAATAGCCTTTTACTTCCTCTTGTTAAGAGCAAACTAAATTCTTCTACACCAATTTTTCATTCCAACAGAGGGAAAAAGAAAAACAAGTTCTAGCTTTGCATTAATAATAGTAGTAATTTATCCACAAACTCCTTTATAAAATTGTCTCCTAACATATTGTCTAAATATCTTTGATAACTAAACTGTTTAATATTTAATGAAATTTGTTGTTATTCATTGTTTTAAACCTATTTGTTTTTTTCTTCTAATAAAGATTTAGATTTTTAAAAAATTATCTCCTAATTAATCCATCAAAACTGAGCAAATTTTACCAACATTTTGACACATTTTATTGCTTTTTTTCCAGAATCATTCTTTGCAGATATGATAATTCAAGGCAAATATAGTTTGCGTTTGTTGGCATATTTACTCAGTTTCTATTTCAATTCAAGCTCTGTTCTTTACTATCTCCTTTCACATTCTGGAACAAATCGTATTAACTGAGAACAAAAATACTCTCCTCTTTGATAAGCAAAAACACTTAGTTATAGTTCTTTGCCATGTTTATTTCTAGTTTAATCTCAACACATATAAGCCATATTTTTTAATCAAACTTACTATTCGTTCGGAGAAAAACTGGAAAGTAATCACTGTCTGTCATACATAAGCATTCTAGGAGACCAGCAAAGCTTACACCACTACACTGTAAGATCTCCACAGCCAAAGGTATACCTTTAACACTTTTGTAGATGGAAAAATATGTTCATTAAAATGACCCAAAGATATAGTCACGTTATTACTGTTAAAATTAAAAGCAAAGATATACATAACAAATTGGTGTCCCATGTTTCAATATTCTATTTTCCTTAGAAATTAGATATCCATAGATTTTTAGTTATTAACTTGATTTATATTAAAGTTCTAAAATTAATAAATATCTTGCAAATTATGTTTAAACTGACACAGTACAGAACATAATTACAGTTGAATCAAAAAGATTAAGAGTTATAATGCAATATAGTTGAATACATAATTGCATGTTTTCTTAATCTCAGTATATGGAAGAAACATTAGCTTATCTCACAGTAAACCAGTATAAGAAATTTAGGAATTTAGTATTAACTGGTCTCTTCATTAGAAAATAAATCCAAATCTTAAAAAATAAAATAAAGTTGTATGTTTAGTCTCCATACTGAAAAAAGCTGAAAAAAGGAAAAGGTATTCTGTGATTATAACCTAAAATTACCAAACCAATTCATGTCTAAAGATTCACTTTGATGCTTCTGCGATAACACTGTGAGGATTTTTTTTTCCTTAAAATGTCAGTGCATTCAATATACTAGAGTTCGATATTTTTATTTTCTTGAAATTCTGGGAATATTAAAATTTTGCAAGTATTTATTATGTCTCTAATTAGAAAATTCTCTTTTTGCCTAAGAGACTTTATAATTTATTAGTATACTCTAGAAGTAGGGAAATATTTCGTTTTCTTATCGGTGAGCAGTAAAAGGTTTTTCTCAATTAAATAGCCACCAACAGGACTTGAAACTTTAGTTCTACCACCCCAGACACAGGGCACTAGAAAATTCAAAGCACACATTCTCAAAGAGTTACTCTACTAATCAATGGAAATAATATTTTATACATGGATTTGAGCACACCAAAAGACAAACAGTATAGAACGACTAACCATATTCCTTGTCATCTCTCACCCAACAGAGAATAGATTTCCATCATCCTAATAGAGATCCCCAAGTGAACACATCATGAAACCAGATTGCCAATTAGAGCTACCCCAAATAGGGAATAATTTATAGATTATATGACCTTGAGTGGCCTAGGGGTTCAGTACCCAAGCCCTTGGAATTGGCTATTTCACACATATTTTTTATACAGGAGAGTTCAGTACCCAGTTGTGGAAGTGGATATTACCTAAACAGTAAGTTAAGCAAAACGATTAGCCAAAAATCCAGAACAACAACAAAGCAAACAAACCAGAATAAAAAGCACCAAGTCAGAAGAAAACTGAGTCAGAGAAGATAAAGTTCAATTGCTATTTGTGATTTCACTCCAGAGGCCACTTCCTGGGCAACTCTGTTTAACTAGTTCCAGCAGGTGAGCACACTAGTCATCTTGACGGCAACCTCCAACCCTATCAAAGTGTAATTATTAAGTAGTTGGAAATATGGCTCTCGTACAAACAGAGGGAGCACGTGTTGAAGATTTATTTAGCTCATTTAATGAGAGAAGCATCAAGATGATATAGCTGGTCCAAAAGAGAGGAATAGTTTATATATTTTCTCAGGAAAGACATATGAAATTATTTGGTTAGAGACAAAACTGTTTAATGTGGAGTGGGACAGTAAAACCATAACTTTGAGATTTATTTTTTTTCACTGGACAGAAATCATTTTCATGTCTTCCAAACACAAATCTACAAGTCAACTTACAACTTCATAAATCTGGGCCAAATTAGTAAATTATGGGTCACACAAAGGTATCTCCCCATAGATAGTTAAATTATGCTTTGGGAGGCCTCTTAGGTTATGCCCCAGCACATCACTGAAGAGACATTTAAACTTGAGCTCACTGATCCTTTCCTTGGCTGTGTCCAGTCTACTGATACATTCATCAAAAGCATTCTTCACTTATATTTTAGTGTTTTTGACTTATAGCATTTCCTTTTGATCCTTTCTGCAAATTATCTCTCTGCTCACATTACCCACCTGTCCTTGCATGTTGCCTTTCTTCATTAGATCCCTTAGCATATTAATCATAGTTATTTTAAATTCCCAGTCTAAGAATTCCAAAATGTGTGCCATATCTGAGTCTGGTTCTGATGCTTGCTCTATCTCTTCAGACTTTTTTGCTTTTTAGCATGTCTTATAATTCCTGGCTGAAAGCTGTGTATGATATAAAAGGAACTGGGATAAATAGGTCTTTGATGTGAGGTTTTATATTTATCTGACTAAGAGTTAGATTGTGTTTACTGTATGCTGTAGCTGTAGTTATCAGAGAATAATATTTCCTCTAGGATCTTTTTTATGTCTATTCTGTTGTCTTTGGGTTTTCCTAGAGACTCCTTAAATAGAGCCTGAGGCCTGTAGTACTTTTAGCTGTAATCCCTTTTCTTATGCAGAAGCCCTTTCGATGTGATGTTAGGTGTAGGGAAGGAGAGGCATTCTGTAGTCCATGATTAGGTCTCAGTCTTTTCCGGAGCCTGAGTTGGGCATTTCCCTTCCCCCAGGTTAGTTAGGCTTTGGTAAAACCCCAATCAGTGAGGCTCTGGTAAAACCGTTTCCCTTGACAGCAGGCCTTGTGCAGGAGAACGGAGAGCTCTGGGCATATTTGAGAGGGCTCACTTTCCCCCTGTCTGTGCCAGCAGCATCGGGGATAGTGAGAACCTGGTGGGGTTGCAGGAGGAAAAACTCATGAAAGTGTGGGGTTCTCCCTGAAGTTTTTAACTCTCAAGGTAGTCCACACTGAATCTCCAGCACTCATCAATTAACAACTTTAAGTCTTCCTACTGATAACTGGCTCCAGATGGGCCTCCTGCTTCTGGGCATCTGTTTTCGGTTAGCTATGATCCTCTGTAGCCACCTCTTTGTCTCCTGGGGACAGCAGTTTACCCTGTGACATCAAGTCTCTGAGGGATCTAAGAAAAGTTGTTGATTTTCAGTTTAAGTTTCTTTCTTGTTGGGAAGATAGGAGTGGTAACTTCCAAGCTCTTTATGTATCAGATTGGAACCACAATGAGAATAATCATCAGCTTCCCAGATTTGTTGTGACAATGACATTAACTGTATTAGATAAGTTAATATTTAAGGTATGCATATAAGTAGCAGTTAATCAATGACAGATATGTTTACTAATATCCCTAAAGCTGTTCTTTTTTTTTTTAAATGAGACAAAATCACTCGATAAAAAAAAGTCAGCGTATGATCAACGGATGTTGGAATATGGCAGGTGTTTCTCACTGGCCGCTCTTCAGGGTGTGAGATCACTGCTCCAACTTGTGTCATCTGGAGAGCCCCACCCAAATTTTCCCAAATGAAAATATTTAGTCAGTGTTTAGGCATCATATGAAAAAGAAAACTAATCTTCATCATTAAGTGAAATATTCCAAATATTACCAAATTATCAACATTACGTAAAAAAATGAATGGTTCTAAAAAAATGCCAGCGCCTCAGTTACATTTCCTATGCAAAAGGACCATTCTACAGAAGGCCCTTTCTAAAGAAAATGGGTTAATATAGGAAATACAAGTCTGGCTCGTAGGAGGCACTCAGTAAATACAGGTTTTATCCTTAACCTAATCTCCTCCTTCCTTTCTCCTAGTGAGGCCAAATTAAAGTGAATTCTTCGAATTAAATGAAGAATTTTGAAAAGCAAGAGTGTAATTTAGTCAATTTGTCAATATTGGAAATTCAAAGATATTAGTATAGTTAATCTTAGTGTATTCTAATTTCTTAAACTATATCTGAATGTTATTATTTACATTTATTATCTTATACCCTCCATTTTATGACCATCAAATTATAAGGAGTATTATTTATAAGTGGTATCTATTGAAAGCATCATCTGTGTCACTAAATACCAGAGATATCATTTGTCATTTCTCCTTGAGGGTAATAAGCCATCTTTTCTTAGGGAGAAGAAAGGTGGTCCTATGGGAGATACAGATGGTGCCTCAATGAAGACCTTGAGTCCCTTGAACATTTCTTGTCTTCATCAATAAACATTTAACTAGTTACTCAATTTTTTACCTTTTTCAAAATATAAAACAATGTATCAATAGTGTAGCATTCCACAGACATGGTGGTCCATCATCTATCATTCAAAATTATCCACAAGTAGAAAGATATCTAGATCCTTGCTACTCATAGTGTAACCCATATACCAACAGCATTGGTGTATTAGTTATCCCCACTGCATAACAAATACTCCAAAACTTAACAAGGTAAACAACAAACGTGTTATCTCACAGTGTCTATGAGTCAGAAGTCTGGGCACAGATAAACTGAGTGACTCTGGATTAGGGTCTCTTCCAAGTCTGCAATCAGCACGTCAGTGGGGGCTGCTGTCACATCAAGGCCCTATTCAGGGAGCATCTGCTTCCAAGCTCACTCACATAGCCAGTAGCACATGGCAGCCCTAGCGCCTTGCTAGCTGTTGTCCTGAGATATCAGTTCCTTACCATGGAGATCTCACAATAGGACAGTTCACAGCCTGGCAGATGGCTCTCCTCAGAGCAAGTGGGAGAGTATACCCAAGACAGAAAGCACAGTATTTTTGTAACCTTTTCTCAGAAGTGACATCCCATCATCTTTGCCATATTCTATTCCTGAGAAACTAGTCAGTAGGTCCAGTCTGCACTCAAGGGCAGGGAACTACACAAGGGTGTAGATCCCAGGAGAGAGGGGGTTTATTGGGAGATATCTTAGAGGCTGCCCACCTGTACTGGCATCCACTGGGAACTTGTTAGAAATGCAGGATCACAGAACTAGTGAAGAGAATCTGAATTTTAACAGGATTCCAAGGTGATCCATATGTCAAGAAGCACTGCTCTAAGGAGCAAGGGCCAGGTGCTTTATTCTGTTGCAGAGGCTGCTTCCTCACTTAATTTTACTCACTGGTGAATGTTACTTTCTAACAGTTGCAAAGATTAATTTTCCTTGCAACTCAGTTCTCTCATACTCAAGAAAAAGGAAAAAATGTAGGGTTCCTGAAGGACTACTGGGCTGCAGATAGCAGATCAGAAAGAGTTGAGGGACTGAGGAAGAAAAAGGGAGCAAAAGGACTGTGACAAACAGATCTAATATCAATATCCAGTAATTACTGAAAGAGAAGATTGAGCATTTGTACGAGTAGGGATGTTCAGGACCATGGGGAAAAAGGACTAATGCTCTATTCCCTCAACAGCCCTTAAGTGCACTGCTGAATAATTCTGAATTAGAAATACTCTGTTTATGGTGGTGGCCTCTTACTACTTGATTCTGCTTGGGTCTACTTCCTTCTGTTTACCAAGATAGAGAAGTTCACAGCATATTTTAGAAATAAACTATCAAAAATTATAATATAGAAATGCAAATACTTAAGTGAGTTTTAGGCATCTTGATTATTCCCTTTCCAAATACATTTTATATCTCAATGATGCTTAAAGAATAATCTACATTCAGTATGTGAAACCTTTCCATAAAAAAACACTAATAACTTTGGTATAAATATTTTATATCTCCCTCAAATTCTTCTTAGGGGAAAAGATAAAATTCCGTTGAGCTTGTAATCCTCCATTAAAAAATGGCCTAAGGGGAAAAATGAAAAATCTCTAAATCTACTTATCACAAACATAGTAGATTAGGGAAAGCCTCTATTCTATACCTTCACTGGTAGACTGGAGCCGACTCCTACTTGGGTGTGGGAGATGTTTGTTAAATTTTTAGTAGTTTTACATACTAGTTTTTAACCACAGTCACAATTAAAACTTAAAGTATGTATATAAACCTACAAATTAATAATTTATATGAAAAAACAAAGGTAACAGATACTCAAAATCATCACTTTGTAATTATTTTCTACACTTTACGTTTAATCTTTTTTTTAGGTTATTTAAAACATCTGTTGTATCTACAGGGTTTTCACACTACATAATGCTGTACTACCGAACATCTCTTACGAACCCTGTTTGGTGACATCACATTGGTAGCTTGAAACTGGCCATGGTAGGAGTATTTACAGCACAGAAATTGGAAAATGCTATAAATCAGAACTTGACTTAATTTTGCTGATTGTCCTCAAGACAGGGAAATGTTAATACTACAGATTCAGCTTAAAAGTGTGTCATGTCCTTAGCTATTACATTATCAATAACACAAAAAAAATTGGTAAATACTCTTCATGCAGTCAAAAACTATTATCCGGTTCAGCAAAATTGCTCCCATCACTGACAAACCAGTAAAGTTCAGACGTAACTCGTGCTAAGGCTGAAACAGGCTTCAGTTTAATGAATATAATTTGTACTAGGGTGAAAAATACTTTAACAACAGATCACGTATCAGATTTAAGGATGAAAACTATTTAGAAAAGAGTAGGTGGATTGGGATCAATTCTATTTGTTAAATTATGGTTGAAACTGAAACCACAAGTTGCTGTACATACAAGAATTCAACAAAAATGAACAAAAACAGTCTCTGAGAATCAATTAGTTACAGTATATGGAATTTATAATAAAAGGTACTGTATATTTTAGTGTTATTTGTGAAGAGTGTGCTACACATCTTTTGTATCAGAACAGTTTCTACTACATGCATGTATGCATGTTTGTGTGTGTGTACGTGTGTGCATAGTTTTGCCAGGGAGCCAATTATTCAACATCTACCAGCACACCACCCTGTCTCCTTCCCTCCCAAGGGAAACATGGCCACTACAAATCACAGAGGGGTACATTACCATATCCTAGTCTTCCATGTAAAAATATCATTTTAAGTTCTAAATTAAAAAAATGCACATGCAGAGAGAACATTTATTATAAGTTAGTGGAAACACTTCTTGGCTGGTCTGTGTTCTGCTACAAATGTGGGGAGTCCATGTTTTAGTGACATCATTCCAAATGCATTTCAGCTCAGGTGATTTACAGTCTCTTACATTAGCCAAAATTACACTTTGCATATACATATTAAAAGCTCTCAGGAAAACAATTTTCACTGTACTAGGATGTGGAAAAGGAAATGACGTCATAGGCATCTAAGTATCAACTGGACCTAAAACCTGACCGAATAAGGCTGAAAAGCTCTCTGTCTTACTTTGGTAATCAGAGGACTCGCCAGCAGACACTATACAGATCTCATGAGCAGGCCTGGTGGCAGGAATTTATGTTCAAGATTCAGGGGAGTCACACGTGCCCCTTTCAAATAAACCAGATGCAACTTTCTAATTTATCAAAACAACATCAACCGGTCAGCTGTGCTGATGATAGTGTTTTTATGTAGTAATTTAGTCTTTGGGGAAATTACTCTTCTGTGAGGTTTTAAAGAAAAAAGTGAACTGTTTTAGTTAATGTTCAACTCCACATAAAAACAACTCAAATGGAGGAAGACGAAGCCGACTGATATAAAAATGGAATCCTTTGTTGCCCAGTTCAAAACAAATTCTGTTGTAAATTTTGAACTGGCTAAGAAGGCAGAGGAAAGCTTTGGCAGAATAACACTGACTTGTAAATGCTACAGGCTCTTCTCCTAAAGCATTCTAAACCAAAAGCAGTGGGTGCAAATACTGTAGAGTGTCTTCTCAGACTGTAAAGAGACAGTGATATCCTTATGGGTCCTCTGAGAGAACAGTTAGAGGAGTGCTTTAGAATTACAGCTATTAATAAAACTGCTGGAAATTTTAAGGATGAGTAGGCAGAAAATCTTCTGTATTCATCAAACTGAGGATGAGAATTTGGCAAATGTGAAGAGGGAGCAAATTTAGACATGAGGAGGTTATATAAAGGGAATATCCAGATAAACTGGGATAAACTGCTGGAAAAACAATATTCTAAGCACCTTTACAAAAGCTCTTTAAATGAGTACACATAGATGCTTTTGAATTTTTTTTTTTGTATATTTAGAAATAAATATGGCTAGAAAAGAGGCCTCCCCCTAACTACAAATTTGAAAAAAAATGCCGATTGGTTTCTTCTACTTGCACACTAGGATTAGAGCATCACATTACAAGGTAAATCTTATTTATTTTCCTTTCTTCATGTGCATGATTATGAACTTGCTTGCAAAGTAGTCTTTCTTCTAATTCATGTAACAGCTTTCTGGACATTTGGGATTTGGGTCATGGATACTGTGGATTTTAGAGTAGGGATTTATAACTGGGAGATGGCTTGCTTTCATCTGATTAGTCGATTCCCATAAATAAAAGGATAAAAATGGCGCAGGAGAGCTTTGTGAGAGAGATGAACACAGGGCGCTGTGCAAGCCTGCACGATGACAAGGTGGAGGGAGCAACGTCCCTATTTGGCAGATACAGCCAGCAGCTCATGTGCACATTTCCGTTAATATACAGACCTATTGAAGATGATATGTATGTTTATCCTGGAGCAGACACAAATACGATTTTTAGTGAAACTCAAATGGCAAAAGCTAAAATTACTGTTACCACACAATTTCTGATAAGGTGATTAAAATTCACATGGAGAGCTCAAACTTTAGCCATGAGTTTTTTACTAGCTAAGTAATTTGCCAGAGACAGAGCAGCAAATTGACTGGTCTGTCTCCTGTAGAACTTGCATGGTTCTCTAGTCGTAGAAACAATTTTGTAATCAAATGGCCACAGGAATGACAATCAGAGACTATGTTAGAATGAAGAGTAATCCTGAGACAATCTGATCTACAGAATCTTCTTAGCAAATAACATTTTCAATGAAACCTCAATATAAAAGGCAAACAAAAGTGACAGGTGGACTCCTCAGTTGAATTAAATCTTCATTAGTGGGCAGAAATTAGTCTTTGTTCACAGACTGCTTTCCTACGTTCACTGGATCCTGTGGCTCACTGGAGCTCAGAATAAACCCCCAGGATTCTTCTTCATGTATACAAAAGTTGTATATACCAAGCCACCTTGCCCAAAGGTCAAACAGGTAGACGGTGGCAGTGGCAGGCCAGAGCCCTGTCCTGTGTTCCTCACACCATCACCAAAGAAGTCAACTTAGTTGGCAACTCCCTGATTAAATGAAAATGTGACCACCTTCTCTCTTTCTTGGATTCCACTGAGCCAATTCATAACCTTTGTATCCTTGCAGTATTAAAATGATAGTCTGGACAAAAACATAGATCTGGAAAAGTTTATTATTAAGAATATTTGCAAGATCTTTTCTGACCCACCTCCTAGAGTAATGAAAATAAAAACAGAAATAAACAAACGGGTCCTAATGAAACTTCAAAGCTTTTGCACAGCAAAGGAAACCATAAAAAAGATAAAAAAACAACCCTCAGAATGGGAGAAAATATTTGCAAACAAAGCAGCAAAGGATTAATCTCCAAAATATACAAACAGCTCACGGAGCTCAATATCAAAAAAACAATCCAATTAAAAATTGGGCAGAAGACCTAAATAGACATTTCACCAAAGAAGACATACAGATGGCCAAGAGGCCCATGAAAAGATGCTCAACATCACTAATTATTAGAGAAATGCAAATCAAAACTACAATGAGGTATCACCTTACACCAGTCAGAATGGCCATCATCACAAAATCTACAAACAATAAATGCCGGAGAGGGTGTGGAGAAAAGGGAACCCTCTTGCACTGTTGGTGGGAATGTAAATTGATGCAGCCACTATGGAGAACAGTATGGAGGTTCCTTAAAAAACTAAACATAGAACTACCATATGACCCAGCAATCCCAAAGTACTGGGCATATACCCTGAGAAAACCATAACTCAAAAGGACACATGTAACCCAATGTTCATTGCAGCACTATTTACAATAGCCGGGACATGGAAACAACCTAAATGCCCAATGATAGATGAATGGATAAAGAAGAGGTGGTACATATATACAATGGAATATTACTCAGCCATAAAAAGGAATGAAATTGGGTCATTTGTAGAGATGTGGATGGACCCTGAATCTGTCATACAAAGTGAAGTAAGCCAGAAAGAGAAAAACAAATATCGTATACTAACGCATATATGTGGAATCTAGAAAAATGGTACAGATGAACCTATTTGTAGGGTAGGAATAGAGACACAGATGTAGAGAACGGACATGTGGACACAGAGGGGTAAGGGGAGGGTGGGACGAATTGGGAGATTAGGTTTGACATAAGTACACTACCATGTGTAATATAGATAGCAGTGGGAACCTGCTATATAGCACAGGGAGCTCAGCTCGGGAGGGAGGTCCAAGAGGACGGGGATACAGGTATACATATAGCTGATTCATTTCACTGTACAGCAGAGACTAACAACACTGTAAAGCGATTTTACTCCAATTAAAAAAAAAAGAATATTTGCTCTTTCAAGACCCCCCATTTCAATTTCTACCCTAGACCCAGTTCATTGCTTGTTCAAAAATGGTATGAAACTTCAGGCTTCATTCAGTCTAGAGTTGAGAGACCTGTTAGGATACAATCCTAAAGCATGAGAGACTTATGAAGTACAAAGATGGATTGCATTGCAATAACTGTAATGGCCAAAGTGGACAAGTGAAGAGGAAAACAGGAAAGGACATTGACATTTCTTTGGATCAATGAATGAAAACCTTCCAAACAAATTTTTTTGGTAATGTTCTATTTGTTTGTTCCCTTAAACTTTTTTCACCAAGTGTTCACAGAACAACTGTGCTGTGCTAGTATCAGTTATTACCTCGGAACAAACAGAGTAATGTTTGGAGTGTGATTCACCCCATGAAGTCCACGTCCTTTCAGAGATACTATCTTGTGATCTGTACATTTAAGCTAGGAATAACCTTGCCCCAGTTATTCAGTGTTTGAATTCTGTGAATGAATGGGAATGGGATTTCATGCTGGATTTGCTTCAATACTGCAAAGCTCTTTCCTGAAGTTACCTTATTCTTTCCCTTCAAGTATCATATCACAGCAAAACCCAAGGGAGGGGCATTCCTGACAGATGGTTCAACCTGAAGCAATCATTCAGCCCTTGGACAAATACTAATTGTATGCCTACTATGTGTCAAGCACTCTTGTAGGTCTTGGGCACAGAGTGGTGAACAGGACAGACCAAGTCCCCTTCACTGTGATGCTTACAAGCTCATGTGGGATACAGAAAATAATAAGTAAACAATAATAAGCAAGATGATTTCCACTAGTCATAAGTATTATGAGAGAACATAAAAACATAGAAATGTTGTGTACAACTAAGCGTGGAGACTGGATACCATGATTGATCAGACAGGCGCTCTCCAAGGAGGAGTCACTTAACCTCAGACAATGAGGAGGGCCTCCCAACTCCCAATATCTTCAGAGTAAAGCCCTGGGATCTTATATGACCTCAAGTGAGAAAACCACACATATTTCTGCCCAAGGGGCAAGTCTACCGTCTTTTTAATGGATGGCCAGACTTCCTAAGGACTGACATACTAACAGTGAGGAAAGGCAGGGCAGCTACTGGAGACAGAAGCCACACTGTGATTTAGTCCTGTGGTGAACTGTTCCTACTTTGAAGGTTCATCCGCAGTAGCATAATCGCACGTTAGTTCCAGGAGAAAGCAGTGTGAAGTGGCCTGGAGCGCCAGGTAATGGGCAGGAAGCCAGCCGTGGGCTCCCACGGTGGGAAGCTGTTTACTCTCTCCCCAGGAGGACACAGGGTTAGACACAGTTAAGTCTGTAATCATTACCAGCCAGATCAACACGTTCTAAGTGACTTGCTTTTGTCATTTTTCCCCTAACAGTGGTTCAATGGCCTGTGAATGTTTGCTTTCAGAAGAAAAGATTTTTTTTAATTTCAATAAATCATTCATGGTCAAAGGAAGCTTTTGTTACTTCAGCGTCTACTCCCCTCTCATTCATATTGCTCAACAAAACTGAACAATTTTTATGTGATGCAGCCGCTGTTTAGCTCAGACAAAAACTGCTGGAAAAAAACTATCCTAAGTATGTTTTAACCCCCAGTTGATACAGTTGCTGGGAATGTGTATTATTGTTGTCTCAAGAGCTGAACTTTCTCAGATCCTAAAATTATGACTATTTCCAAAAAAAAAAAATCAATCCATGCTTAAGACAGACCTTAAGAGATGTACGAAATGTAAGACACAGCTTCTTTAAGGAACTGAAAGCTTACCTGAAGAACCAGTGAGAAGACACAATCATAGGTAGCAACATAAGTGTACAAAATTAAGGTATACTGTTAGATACAAACTAAAAGGACTGAGAGGTTAAGCGGGCCAGCAGAAGAGGCTAGAATCAGCAAGTGGTGCTTGATGGGAGAAGTAGGACCTCAAGAAAGGGGAGGATCTGGACAGCAAGAGAGTCAAGTATTTCAAGTGAGGGGAGTAACAAGGAACACGCCCAGAGCTGGGCACGTGTGGGAACAATTTCACAGGACAGGGTGGGGATGTGAACAAATGCAGCTGTGTTTCGTTTGCGGAGCTGTCGGGAAATGGTCACACCTCTGTTGCACCACGCCTACAGTGGGCACAGCAAGTTTTATCAGCTACAGATGACTAACTGAAGAATTTTGTAAGACTACGGCTCCAATTTATTTTCTAGGCTCCTTAGTGGATGTAAGCAAATTGTGGATGATTTGTACATATGGGTTGTATTGCTTGTAATTTGAACAGTATCTTGATGACTCATGGAGTATGGGGAGTATTTGAATATGAAGATTGCCAAAAAAACATCCTGCCCCCACACAACATTACTGCAAGGTCATTGAGACACCACCACAAATAGAAAAGCATCTCAAGACTTACTAAGTTCTGCTCATGAATACCTCAGAGAGAAATGATTGTCATTGCTGACCCCCTATGCATTTTTGGTGCATTTCTCAGAGAAGACAAGGCAGTCACCCAAGTTACTTTATTTAATATCCTTGCAAAATTAAGGGTTCTTAAATTGTACTTCATGCTTTTTATATTTATACATACGTATGTGTGTGCATACACATGCACACACATTTCAACCTATAATCTTACATCTTTGAAGTCACTGTAGAAATTCCATCTGTCCCAATATCTGTTTATCATATTCACTCAATCCAAAGTTCCCCTTCAGTTACAGATTAACTCCTACCCAGGAAATATTTTTACAATATGAATGCATACATCTGAAGACAATAGGCTTCTTTCTCCCTTATGGCTTGAGTCACTCACGACTGAGTGCCTTTGAGAATTCTAGAAACCCACAAATCTGAATTAGTCCTGGGTCTTAAAGAGAGAATTAGCAAAGTCCAGCCTCTTGGGTTAAAGACCCCAACAGAAGAAACTGGAATCCCTTTCAAACCATAATGAGTGTGACTAGGACCTCTGGTGGCCAAATTTGTCTCTGCCTCCCTGTCCAGGCCCTGGCATTTTTGTAGGAGCCTTATTTCTGCAGTTCCAACAAGAACAAGGGCTATCATGAGACTTCTTGCAGCCTCCCTTTCCCCACCTTCCCCAGAACAACCACACCCTTGATGTTAACATATATTCCCATTGAACTGTAGGGCCTACAAAGAAATTCTGCTTTGTGGCTGAGAAGACAGATTTCTCTGAAGTAACTTAAGACCATCAAAAACACTATACACCTAGAAAGCACTATGGGGAGTTCTAGAACCTCCCCAGAGTCTCATATCCAATTTTGATTGGGACTTCCCTAGACAAATTTGAAGGAAATAATCAGATCTACAGAACACATCTGTACATTCATTGTGTAGAGTGGATTGGCCTCGTTTATCAGCACACTTCTGGATTCAGGGAATATTAAAACACTTTGGTTCTTCTTAAAAATAAAAGCATTATTCAGCATTATATATTTGTCAATGTAATCATAAAAAGTGCAGACCTTGGGGCTTCCCTGGTGGCACAGTGGTTGAGAGTCCGCCTGCCGGTGCAGGGGACACGGGTTCGTGCACCTGTCCGGGAAGATCCCACATGCTGTGGAGCGGCTGGGCCCGTGAGCCATGGCCACTGAGCCTGCGCGTCCAGAGCCTGTGCTCCGCAACGGGAGAGGCCACAACAGTGAGAGGCCCGCGTACCGCAAAAATAAATAAATAAATAAAAAGTGCAGACCTTTTCTGTACTCTGAACTTCTTTTTTCTAGATTTCAGTTTCTTCATCTAAAAAACGGGGATAAAAATAATAATACCTACGGCACAGGGTTACTGTTATAATGTAATGAGTGTTAGGTTTTGTAATGGTGCTTGCCACATCATCACTCAAAAAATAGGAGCTGCTGCAATGACGATGATGATTCCTTAATTTATACATTCCTCTTCTCCCCACCTCTCAATGTCCACACACATGTTCTCAATTAACATGGATAAACTATTAATCTGGCCAGAGAGAGAACAAGATTCTTGACAGAATCTGCCATTCAATAGGTTACTTCCAGGCAGCTTGGTCAGGGTCAGGGATGCAGTTGGAGTTTTACGTGCTTTTGGCGCCTGATGGGGCTGACAGGAAGTGAGTTCTTTGATTAAGACGTCTACCATTTGTCAGCAGTTTTCAAAAAGATCCTGCACTCAAGTGAATTTGTATTTTATTCTATGGATTTAAAATCATGGACTGCAGAAGACAGAATTTAAATGCCTTTTGGGTCTTTCAAGAACACAGAGTAACTGGCAGGTCTCTCCTCTCTCCTTGTCCTCCGTAGGTTAACCTCAGAGCCACAGACGGCAGGCTCATGCGCCAGTTGCTCCTCATTAACGAGAGCATTGAGTCCATCAAGTGGATGATTGAAGAGAAAGCCACCATCACCAGCCGAGGCAGCAGTCTCAGTGGCAGCCTGTGCAGCTTACTGGAGAGTCAGAGCACCTCCTTATATGGCAGCTACAACAGCCTCCATGATGGCAGCGACGGGCTCGATGGCATCTCCGTGGGGAGCTACCTGGACACTTTGGCAGACGATGTCCCAGGCCATCAGACCCCGTCAGACTTGGACCAGTTCAGTGACAACTCAGTCATAGGGGACTCACATGCACTGCACAAGCGTCCCAAATTGGATTCTGAATACTACTGCTTTGGCTAATGACCCAGTTTTTTGCATGGGATTGGTGTGCAATTAACTTGTATTTATCCTTCTTCTCCGCTGCTATATTTTTGGTGTGATTTTTTAAAAATATGACAACCTTTTAAAAAGAAGCTTATTTTGGACGGCTTGATGGTATTTCTGTTGCTCCTAGTATTTCTCACCTGGACTGATTAATCTTTGTCTCTCTTACGTCTCTATTTTTATTTATTACAGTGATTTTTCTCCCTTCTTTCACAGTGGCACAAATGAGGTAGGGGGAAAAGAATAAGCAATAATTATGTTTTTGCTTCTGTTTTCAGGGCAAGGGGTCAGGGATTACAAGATAAACTTTGCTAAATTTTACAATAAACCAAAGTCTGATAGTAACTAATTTTGTTGCTTGCATTCTTAAATGTTTCAGAGATTCATTTTCCAGAAGACACTGAGGTTTATTTTACTGTTTGTATGTTAGGTTGAACAAAATGCTCGGGACAAAGCTAGGCATTATTTCTAGGCCACAATGTCCTAGCGTGAAGTCAACAATACTGTTAGTCACACACTTCTCATGACAATCACTTGGAAGCCCCAACTCTGTGCAATCTGTTCAGTTAAATTTGCTGTTCATAGATCAGCATTTTGTCATCAGTGATTCTAACTCAAGCTGTAGACTAAGTCGTGTAATTATATATATGATTCTCCCAAATTTCAAAGAATAATTGAGATTAGGTATGGAGGTGATTAGAGGTTAAGGTGCCCTAAATTTAATTGTATTTTAGATTTTGTTGATGCTTACTGCATGCATTTTACAATTCTAGGATATATAAAGACATAGATGCACACAATGAATGGATGGATGGATGGATGGATGGATGGATAGAGTGGGAAGTAGAATCACTATTCCCTTAAGAAGTCTAATAGTCTAATAGATCCTTTCATCCTGGGATGGGTAAATAATCTCTTAATTTTCTGAAATGACATCTGAAAATATCACTCATACTGAACATTTAGTTTTGATGTAATATTATTAATCCTCTACATTTCTTTTACCTTGATGATTCCTAGTGAGTTAATCTTATTGAGATTTCAAGCTGTTCTTTGTAATGATATAGGTTTCTGCACTGAACACTTGACAATATGAATCAAAAAGTCTTTCTACTTGTAACTTTAAAATGCCTATACTCAAGAAATGATTTCCCCCAGATTTCCTTTATTATACGTATTGCATACTTGTCAAATTTGTTCTTTCCAGGTTATATATTATTCAATTTCCAATTAATATAGACCCTGTAGGTTTTTTACAGTAGTCCTTTTTTCATAAATTGCTGATAAAATCCTCATCAACAACAACCTCATGATGTCAGGATTGTCTCCGTTCTGTGTTTGAGGAAAATGAAACACGTAGAAAGTAGGTAACTGGGTCAAATCTCCCAGTAAGTGTCAAAGCTGGCACTTAAACATGAGCCTGTCTTATTCTAACAGTAAAACTTGGTACCTATAGTAGTAAAATAATAACGTATGGATGAGAATGCAAATTTAACCCCTGACAAAAATAAAGTGAGCAATCATTTTTCTTCCAAATCAGTAGGACCTACATTTTTGAATATGAGCTTTTTGAGCCCTTTCTTGAAATCACATGTCCAGTCAGTGATGTGCTTATAGGTAAATCAGGGAGTTGGCCACATGCCAGCTATTCCTCATCTATTTCCCCCTTTCTACTTTCTTTCATTTTAAACTTAGTAAAGGCTGCTGGGTTGGCTATTTTATTTGTTTAGTTTTAATCTGGAATTAAGCCAAGCAATTTGTAGCACAGGTTTTTTTTTTACCATATTAAAATCCAAGAGCATGCATTATGATCTAGTAGATAAAACATCCTTAGAACCAAGACTGAAGAATTTCAAACAGAGGGTAATGACATATGTAACTGTATGTCTATAGCACTGCAAGGAGAACATTTCCAACAGGAGAGAAGTGAGCAGACAGCAAGACTACACGAGGCTTCGAGGCTAAATTCTAACCTCTTCAAACCCTGAGATTTGTCTAGAACAAGCCAGGCACAGGAAAGATGATTTCTGTCCTCAGATCACTGTTTCAGATTGTAAATTCAATCCGGCCAATTTCTTTCACACCCTCCTTTTACCAATCAGCTTCCCCTGCTATCTGTCCATCCTACGCCCGCTATAAATTTCTTCCCTATACAAAGGAAATGAACAAGCATGAATGAAATGTGTAGAATAGTTTTCATTTATGCATCTTATTTTAAGGGACCTATAATGAACATTGGAAGAACACTTGAGAACTTTTTTTTTTGGCTCTATAAATTTCACTGTTGCATGTGCTTTACAGCTATTCCTATTTTTTTTTTGTAAAAGATACCAAATATAGAGTCTATAATTTAGACATATGGAGTAACATATAAGCCAACAATGTTTTGATAGTTGATTTTACTAAGAGAAGGGGAATATGCAACTAAACACTAATTATTGACATATTCATTGGTCTCAAGAGAATGAATGCATTTTCAACTAAAAAATTCCCATAACAAATCTATGACCTGGAGCGTTTGATATTTGATCTCTGTCAGTACCACGAGGAAATGGGGTAAAAAGTTGAAGTGCCTTCAAACTATTCTGCCTGCACTGAGTTGTGTTCTCCCAGAAAAATGGAATTTTCCTCAGCTGCAGTAACCTCTCCGTTTTATGGATTTGTCTGTTTTATACTGGGGAGAAGATAAGATAATTGGAGGTAAGGAATTTAGACAATTTAAAGCTATTACATTTTTGGAGTTTTGAAAATAAAGGAACTCAAAATAACCAACTTAGAAGTTTTAACTTCAAAGAAACTTCAGTATTTATACTATGTCAGCCCCAAATTGCATAGCATCAAGTTCTAGGTATTTGCCAACCTTTAGAAATGCAATATGATCCTTCGCTGCCGGGTGAATTGTAAAGACACTTGGAGCTCCGCGAATAATGTCAATCAGGCATTTTGATCCCCAATCCCATCAAAATACAATCACCACCATGATGCCCAAATAAATGGTTATTTTGAGGTCCTCATCTCATTGATATCTCAGCAGCAGTTGACACATTTGATCACTGCTTTCTTTCTTTCTTTTTTTTTTCTTATTTTATTTCTTTATTTTTTGGCTGCGTTGGGTCTTTGTTGCTGCACGCGGGCCTTCTCTAGCTGTGGCGAGAGATGGCTACTCTTCGTTGCAGTGCGCGGGCTTCTCATTGCAGTGGCTTCTCTTATTGCGGAGCACGGGCTCTAGGTGCACAGGCTTCAGTAGTTGTGGCTCGCGGGCTCTAGAGCGCAGGTTCAGTAGTTGTGGCGCATGGGCTTGGTTGCTCCGTAGGCATGTGGGATCCTCCCAGGCCAGGGCTCGAACCCATGTCCCCTGCACTGGCAGGCAGATTCTTAACCACTGCGCCACCAGGGAAGCCCCGATCACTGCTTTCTTGAAAGACTGTCTCATTTGGCTTCCAAGGCATCCCTCTCTCTTGGATTCCCTCATTCCCCACTGCCTGCTTGTTAGCATAACTCTGTTGCGGCTTCTCTTCATACTCCTGACCTCCACACACAAGAGTGTCTCTTGGTTCAATTCTGGTACCACTTCTTTTCTGAAATTATTCCCCTGGGGATTTCATCCAGTTCCACAGCTTTAAATGTCATCTACAGGCTGAGATTCCTCAAAGTATATCTCTAGGCTCAGTCTCTCCCCTGCACTCTAGCCTCCTGCATCTATCTGACCCCACGGCATCTCTACTTGATGTCTGATAAGCATCTCAATCTAAACATAACCAAAATTGAAATTTTGCTCTTGTTCTGTAATCTTCCCCAGTTCGGTGAAGGATGGCTCTAATTATCAAATGCTCAGTCCAAATCCTTGAAGTCATTTCTTAAGTGCTCTCTCTCACACCATATCTACCATATCCAATCTGTCATGTAAATCATATGTGTTCTACCTTAGAAATATATCCAGAATGAGCTATAGATTTTCATAGTACCCCTGTTACCACTCTAATCGAGTCAGTGTCACTTCTTCCTGGGACTATTTCAATAGCCCTGTCTTGTTTCCTGGCTTCCACCCTTACTTTCCCACAGTTAATATTCAACATAGCAAACAGTAATCTTTTAAGAAACAAGTAGATTTTTTGCCAGCCTCTGTACCAACCCTTTAATGTACTTCCATCTCTAAGCATAAACTAACTCTTTAGCACAGACTACAAAATCCTATGCAATCTGTAATCTTTCTACCTGTCTGACTTCATCTCATACCATTCTCCACCCTCTCTCATTGTGAGCCTCATTTACATCTTTACTATTCTTTAAAAATCTCAAAGTCTGCGCTTCCCTGGTGGCACAGTGGTTGAGAGTCCGCCTGCCGATGCAGGGGACACGGGTTCGTGCCCCGGTCCAGGAAAATCCCACATGCCGCGGAGCGGCTGGGCCCGTGAGCCATGGCCGCTGAGCCTGCGCGTCCGATCTCAAAGTCTATGCAAGTCCTTACCTCAGAATCTTTGCACTTCCCATTTCCTCTTTCTGAAATGTTCATCTCCTGAATGTTCTTAAGTTTTGATTCCCCAGTTCTTTTTGGTCTCCAACCAAATGGCAAGAGGACTCCTTACATAGCACACCTGGAACATGCTGCCCTTACCCTGGTTTATTTCTCCTCATATCATCACTTGATACATAATTTTTGCATGTACTCTCTGCTTCCCCACACTAGAATGTAAGGTCTTTGAGAACAAGACCTGTGTTTTGTCCACCACCATATGCTTCCAGACTCCTATTACTCCCCGAGACACGTGCATATACACACACACACACACACACACACACACACACACCCCACCCCACACCCCCCCCAGTCAGCTCTGGGGCTGCAGTATGTATGACCAGTCCTATGAAATCACCTGGATAAAGTGAGGACTCAACAAGTATTTGTCAAATGAATGAATGAATGAGGGAATGGGTGACTGAGTGGCTGCATGAACAGGCAGACATATCCTTAGAGACTGCTTCTTAATCCAGGATGCTGAATGCTTCCAAAGAAAGTCATTTGGGACTTTCCTACTGAGCGCTCCATGACAGAGCCACACCCTCTAATTTTCCTCTAAAGTGTCTTACAGTAGACACAAAATAAATTTTTTTTTGACTAAAGCAATTATTAGTTTTCTGAGTGCCTTCTAGGTACAGGCAATAACTGTGCTAGGATCAGGTGATAAAAAATGGAAGAAGGTACCAACCATGCTCTCCAGGAACTCATTTGTGTAGCACATTCTTTGGTAGGAAAAAATAATGGCCCACCCCCTCCATCTCCCAAAGATGTCGTATCCTAATTCCTGTAACCTGTGAATGCCTTACGTGGCAAAAGTGACTTTACAGATGTGATTAAGGTAAGGATCTTGAGACGGGAAGATGTCCCTAGATAAGGAAGGGGGGAAGAGCTTAATCAAAAGGGAACTGGGACTTGATGAAATAGGAAATTCTTAGCTATCTAGATTGCAAAAGACACTACAATTAGGAGATTCACTGTTGAGAAAGAGTGTTCTGGTGGGAAAACCAAGAGTGTGTCTGGACAACCTTTTTCTAATGCCTCAAAAAAATCCAAAGGTCAGAGTATTCAGTCACAGTGAGGACTCTTTGAAGAGATCAGGCATGTGACTCATGGATCCCCTCAACCATGCCAGCAGAAGCCAAAAACAGAGATGAAATTCTCTAAGAAAGGCCTGTGGAGGGGCTTCTTATCTAAGGTATTGAATTCCTGTGACATACACAGGAGACTCATAACGTCCTTGATAATTTTATACCAGCAAAACCATTGCCATCTTGGACTGAAAGGGATAGAGAAGTCAAAATGAAAGAGCTATAGGAACCCCAAAATTCCATAGGGAGGAGACAGGCTGATAAAGCTATTCAGCTGCAAATACATGTTACCCTTGGTGGAAAAGGGAGGATGGCTCCAAGGGCGGAACCTCAACCTCAGAGGGAGGAGTCACAAGCCCAGAGGACAGAGCTGACGACCACAGAGGATATTCTCAGGCCTTGAAACCTAACACTCATGTTTCAGCTGCATTTTAAAATTGCTTGAGAATGGTGACCCCTATTTTTCTTTCCCTTCTTTTTCCCCCCTTTTGAATTGAAATGTCTCTGACTGTTATTCTATACCTGCCCCACCACTCTATTTTGGGAGCAAGTAATTTGTTTCTTGAGTTTCACAGGTTTGCACATGGAGAATTGTGCCTTGGGAATGGATGATACCCAAGCCACACCCATATCTGATTTAGATGATTTAGCTGAAGAAATGTGGGACTTTTGAGGTGATGAGATGCTGTGTTGAGTTGAGGCATTTGGGAATGTTGAGATGGAGTGAATGTAATTTACATATGAGATGGACACACACTGCAGGGGGCCAGAGAGCAAACTTTGTTATGCAGTGTGATGACCCCCAACAAAGCTGTCTACCTCCTCATCTTCAAAACCTGTGAATATGTTACTTAACTAATACAATGCCTCTACCTAAGTCTTTCTCTGCTGTAGTTCTGCACTTGTTTTTATTACCCAATAAGAAAGTAGATACCTCAACAAGAAAGTTCTGGGCTAAATTATAAGAGAGGGTACAATAGGATTTGGCCAGCTACCCAGAATTTTCACAAACCATGTCTTAAGACAATTCATGTGGGACCAAACTCCCATTCCTTTTGACTTCATGAATAAATATGATGAGTGCTAATAAATATGCTTGGGCTCCTAACAGCTAAAGTGACACCACTTGAAACCTCCACTCTGGGAAGAAGCCCTAAATGTCAGATCTTCCTAAGAAGCACTTGGGACACTTTGGGGGGGGGGGGTGACTTGAACCATATTACATGAACCGGTCAGCATGTGCTCTGTAATCTCCCTACCACACTGGTAAACGGGAGATCAGCCATCTTTTAAAACTGGGTTTTTAATTTCAACAAGATAATTCTCATTTGCTTATTTCCTCAGTGACTCTTATGACTCATTCAGAGCTACCCTTCATCTTGAAGTGTTTGTCATTAGATGGCCATTTGTTTGAAGAGTGGTTGAGTTTCAAATACATTTTCTGTACTGTCAAAATGGATATTATAACAATACTTATAATTATTAGTTTCAATAAAATGCATTTGTAGCCAATAATATTGCCTCCGTTTCTCCATATTTTAAACACCACCTGAACCACAGCCAAAAAATTTTAAAAATCTCTAAAATATTTTTAGCTTTTTGTCTTGCTCATATAAGAGCTTATAATCTAAGGAGGAATGAAGACAATTACAATACAGTATGATAGTTGCTGAATAAGAAGCATGCTCTAACGTGGAAAGTGGTATTGTTGAATTAATGTAAAATCTGTAAAATATATCCTTGGGAAATATCAAAAGTATTATTTTAGGGAGATTTATTTTATTCGTTTTCTCATTACAAAGGGAGACATAGTATAATTCAATTATCTGTGCATAAATCTTTCCACTATTAAATCGTGTTTAATCTTGGACCATTTTCCAAGAGAACTATTTAAGATAATGCTAATAAATTGGTGGTTTGGAGTTTGTCAATAGATTCCTTGCTAACACAGCATCTATTTGTTACTTGTTCCAAGGGGATAGGTTTATTTAACAGAATCAGAATAAAAACTAAAGAGAATGAGAATACCTATTTCCATGATTACTACCAGATGCTGAATACCAGAAACTGCATCTCATGGAATTGAGAATATTCTTCTGCTGAGGGCTGTCTAATGACCATGGGTACAGTAGCAAATCCATGCTATTTCGAACCCAGCTAAATCTCTAAATAAATTACTGAAGTTCATTCAAATAGTAATGGTCAGATCTAAGATTCTAACTTAAGCATTACAGACTCCAAAACTTACAGCATGCAGATTATAGCACAAAAATATTATGCTTAACTCAAAGTACCTCTTCTTGGCCTGAGATGTACCAAAATAAGATTTTTTTGCATATAGTTATATTTATAGCTAACATGTATTGTTATGGTCCAATATCATGCTATCTATGTTTTCCAAAGCAGAAGAAGGATTTCTCAGAGTAAATATGGAAATATAATAGTGGTATGAAGCAAGGAGAGAAAAGGAATTAGAATTAGATTTGCACAGGGTTTTAATTCCTTGCACAGCAGGATATAGTTTCTGTTTGGATTTGGCTGACTGGTACATCCATCTCACACTATTTCTAGGCAACCACAGTTACCATTGCTTAAATGTTTAGCAGAGCATTCCCATAAATGCTAAACAACACTCTTTCAAATCTTGTCACCTATTATTCTGGATTATTGTGTAGCATGCTTAACCTAAGGCCTGGCCAAGCCAAACCAGAGCCAGTGCTGGGATCCTATGACATCCACCTGTATTTATGAGTGCTAGTTAAATTCCAAACATTGCCTCAAGTTGGCATTCCTTCAAGTCATTAACATCATGCCTGTTTGTCTGACATGGGAGAAAGAATTGTCAAAGCCTGTGTTATTTCACTCTTTACTAATGAGGGATCGTGTACCAATAAAGAAATGCTTCATTCTTGATGTTTTTAGATTATTCTCAGAGTAATTTACTACAATTATTTTTACATCAGCCAAATCCACCTATAAATCAAACATGGTTTTAGCTATTAACTCTGCATTTTTCCCCTCTCATGCAAAGGAATATACGTGAGAAGTCAGGAGACCTCCTACTCCTTAATAGCTGATGCATTCCAGCTCCTTATCACTTTCCCTCCCCTCAAAGCATTATCTTTGTGTTTTTTAATTGAAGATTCTTTGCAAATTTACTAGTGATGACTCTCAAACCATCTGAAAATTTTGTCCCTCACAAAAAACGAACTGAGGTGACTATATTCTTCTGGACCCTCAAAGATCTGATATTTTTTTTAATTCAGAGATTATATGATGATGGATCTTGAAGGGCTGCTAGAGGGCATGAAGAATAATCTATCATTTTGCAAATAAGAAAAATGAAGCATTCCTGGGTAGCTTGTACCACATGACAGACAGTGTGGCCAAGTTGTCTTTCTGAATTATGTTTTAGAAAATGATCTGATCTACACTTGCTGCAAAGAATGAATGGCTTAAGGTTTTTTGAGGCAAAACAAATAAAAATAATGAATTCTACTTAAAACATGAATAATGTAATACAAAAGGGGAAAAGAAAGACATTTAAGAAGCAAAATGGCACAGTCACTAACCTACAATTAAGGAGTGGTATAAAGTGTAAAGACTCTGGTTTCAGAGTGTTTTCCTTCTGCCAATTACTAGATGTATGAACTTTGAAATAACTAACTTTACTTCTCTGTGCTTCAGTTTTCTCATTTGTAAAATGGGCATAATGAAATCTGCCTCAGAATTGTTTGGAAAGGGCTTGAAATATGACCTAGCGCACAGAAATGCTTGATAAATTATGTTATTACCATTACAATAACTAGTTAAGAAAAGAAATATGTTTATAATGAAGAAAGAAGAAATTAAGGATGACCTATTAATGGGCATATAATATAGGTACATATACTGTTGTATGACCAATCCAATAATCATTCCCAACTAACTTCTCTAATGACGACCCCTCCTGCAGAAGTTAAATAACCACGCTTGTAGCTAGGCATGGCCATGGGACAAAATTTTGGCCAATAAGTTGTGAGCAGAAATCTGACAAGTGTTTCTGGAAACCCTTTTGCTGACTTTCAGTTGTTTATATAAACCACTCCTGAACTCAGAACATTTTGAGCTTCTCATATCCTTATTTCCTATGGCAATTGTAAAACTCTTGCAAGAAAATGCATTAAAAGTGCAACTTGCATGTTAGGACTGTTAACACAAAATGCCAGCAGTGAATTAGACAAACTGAACACAGTTGTTTTTCTTTTGTCCTCAGGGTCACAGTAATACAGCTAATAATTCTGTTTTTTTTTTTTTTTTTTTTAAAGCAAAACAAGCTTTTGCCTTTATAATACATGCTTTAGAGTAAGAGTCAAGTCTTCAGAATGATGGAAAGGTGCTAAATTCAGATTCTGCTTTTTTTTTAAATTTAGTTTTTGGAAACCAATCAAGGTACACAGAGAATTATTTAGACATCAATATTTTCTGAAACATTGTTAATTTGCTGTCTCAAATTTCACTTGGAGCTATGTTTAAAAAACTGGAAAAGGAATATTTATATGTCACTTTTTTTCTTTTAGCTCCCTTACAGATTTAGTAACAGAAAACTCATGATTTACTTTGGTAGATTTATTATAGAATGAAAAACAAAGCCAATATAAATACGAATAGAGTTTAAAATGTAACTATACCTGACCCACTTTTCCTACTAGGTTTGTCCTATCAATCAATGAGAAAACAATCATTGGCAAAATGATGGCTAGTGATACCATTTAGAGTCACATGTACTACTTATCATAGAGTACATTTTAATTCAGTGGGAGTTCAATGATTTATTTTTTAAAAATCTATCATGAATCTACATTCTTCCACATGTTTACTATGTACAGAACTTTGGAACATTAAAATTCTTGTGGATTTTCACATTTTTGTGGAGGCTTGTGTTCCTAAGAAGGAAAGTCTATCCTATTTCACATTATACTTAGATTCCCTTTGAAGAAGTAACTATAAAACACTTTTTATGTATAACTTCCCTTTAGTCATAGTTATTCTATAGTTATATACTCTTAACATATTCCATCTAAGAGCTTTCTATTGCAGAATAATTCCCTTACCTTAGCATTCATACCTACAGTTTTATCTGCCCATGTTAGCTTTGCAATGTAAGAGCACTCTTCCTTCCCAATGGGAGGAGTAAAAAGACGAGAACTATCATAAAGGTCTAAGGGATAAACCAGATAATAGCATCATCACTGAAGATTTTCTTAATAATCAAAGCCAATAATAAAAATCTGTAAAACCACAAATCATGCTCAACAGCCAAAGTCAAAGGACCAGAGAGTTAATCACAAAAAAACCACGTTAGAGAGCAAATCAGGATACAAAGCTAAAAGTGTTAAATCTTGGTAAAGGAAACCAGGGAAAGAGGTTAGAGTTCAAACGGGGAAAAGGAGTAAACTCTCATTTGCTATGCAAAACACTGGGCAGTTCTAAAGACCAGTAAAAGCATGGCTCATGAGTGAGTCAAACTAGATAAATGAAGCAGGGAAAGGCCACACCCACTATTCTCACCTTGAACACTGGTCTGCCTATTCTCTGAGTATACCTTGAGAATATTATATCCATGTCTTTGCTTTTCCTTCCCCATGCTCAAGAATGCCTTTCTCTTTGTTCTCTGTCCATCCAAATCCATTCATCTTTGCAGATCTACCTTCTCCAGGTAGCAGTCAGCTTTACTGCAGTATTTACTGACTGTACCACATGCTTTGGAACTTAAGAATTTGCTATAATATGATGTGAGTATATGTGTATATGAGCGTATATATGTATATGTAATTTGATGGTAGAACCATAAATTTTTAGCTCCTCATTGCCTATGTTACATATTTCATAATATTCATTCTCAGTATATGTTCAACAGATATTTCCAGAATTAGTTGAATTTTTATTTGTAAGCCCTACCAAATAAATAAAATTTCAGTCATTAAAATCAGTAGAAAAATTATTCATACCATCAACATATTACCGTTATTTAAATTTTCTTCAATAAATGGTAAAAAAAAAGTGAGAAGAGAAATAAAAGGTATCAAAGAAAGAAACAATGGTAAGTTTTATAAACGCTAAATTTAAATTCAGAACAGATTCAAAATCAAAATGGATTAAAGACTTAAATTTAAGACCTGAAACCATAAAACTTCTAGAAGAAAACATAGGGAGTAAGTTCTTTAACATCTGTCTTAGTAATACTTTTTTGCCTATATCTCACCAGGCAAGGGAAACAAAAGCAAAAATATTGGACTATATCAAACTAAAAAGCTTTTCCACAGCAAAGAAAACTATCAGCAAAATCAAATGGCCACCTACTGATGGGAGAAGATATTTGCAAACTATATATCTGCTAAGGGGTTAGTATCCAAAATACACAAAGAATGCATACAACTCAACATCAAAAAAACGCTATTAAAAAGTGGAAGAGGGGGCTTCCCTGGTGGCACAGTGGTTGAGAGTCCGCCTGCCAATGCAGGGGACACGGGTTCGTGCCCTGGTCCGGGAGGATCCCACATGCCGCGGAGCAGCTAGGCCCGTGAGCAATGGCCACTGGGCCTGCGCGTCCGGAGCCTGTGCTCCACAACGGGAGAGGCCACAACAGTGAGAGGTCCGCGTACCACAAAAAAAAAAAAAAAAAAACAAAAATGGAAGAGGATCTGAAGAGAAATGTTCCCAAAGAAGACATACAGATGGACAACAGGCACATGAAAAGATATTCAACATCACTAATCATCAGGGAAATGCAAATCAAAACCACAATGAGATATCACCTCACATCTGTCAGAATGACTATTATCAAAAAGACAGCAAATAACAAGTGTTGGTGAGGATGTGGAGAAAAGAGCAGCCTCTTGAACTACTGTTAGAAATGTAAATTGGTGCAGCCACTATGGAAAATAATATGGAGATTCTTCAAACAATTAAAAATAGAACTACCATATGGTCTAGCAATTCTACTCCTGGGTATTTAATTGAAGAAAACAAAAACACTAACTAGAAAAGATATACACACCCTATGTTCACTGCATCATTATTTACAATAGCCAAGATAGGGAAGCAGCCCAAGTGCCCATCAATAGATGAATGGATAAAGAAGATGTCATATATTTATACGATGGAATATTAGCCATAAAAAGAATGAAATCTTACCACTTATGACAACATGGACAGACCTAGAGGGCATTATGCTAAGTGAATAAGTGAGAGAAAGACAAATACTGTATGATTTTACTTATACATGGAATCTAAAAAACAAAACAAATGAACAAACGTAACAAACCAGAAACAGAGTTATAGATACAGAGAACAAATAGGTGGTTCCAAAGGGAAAGGGGGTAGGGGGAGGGAAGAAATAGGTCAAGGAGATTAAGAACTACAAACTTCCAAGTTGCAAAATAAATGAGTCATGGGTATGAAATGTACAGTGTGGAGAATATAGTCAATAACTATGTCATATCTTTGTATGGTGACATATAGTAACTAGACTTTTCATAGTGATCATTTTGAAATGTACAGAAATATAAAATCACATTGTTTTGTAACAGGAACTAACACAGTATTGTAGGTCAATTATATTTCAAAAGCAAATGAACTAACAGATAAAGAGATCAGATTTGTGGTTACCAGGGGTCAGGGGCTGGGGGAGGGGGAATCAGATGAAGGCAGTCAAAAGGTACAAACTTTCAGTTATAAGTCAAGTACTGGGGTGTAATGTACCATATGACAAATATAATTAAATGTGGTTTATGTTATACCTGAAAGCTGTTAACAGAGTAAATCCTAAGAGTTCTCATCACAAGAAAAAATTTTTTTCTATTTCTTTTATTTTGTATCTATATGAGATGATGGATGTTCACTAAAGTTACTGTGATAACCATTTCATGATGTTGGTATGTCATTATGCTGTACATGTTAAACTTATACAGTGATTTATGTCAATTATATCCAAAAAAAAAACTGGAAGAAAGAACTATGAAAACAGAAATAAAAGGTATAAAAGAAAGAAACAATGGGAAGTTATATAATATTGTGATTAGAAAAGCCAAAACTATCAAATAAAATTTTTAATTAATAAATAAGTTAATAAAATGAATGACTAGATCAATAATATTTAAATATATCATTTTGTTATATGCCAGAGTCATTTGAGAGATGTGCAAGGAGATATCCTTCACAATAAAAACATATAAAGTAATTAACAGTAATTCTAATGAGAAATTATTTGACCTACTGAAAAAACTATGAACCTTTCAGAAAGACAATATAAAAGTTGAAAGAATGTAGACATATTATAAATGTGTAAATTTTTTCCAATTAATTTGTGTTTATGGAACTAAATAAGCAGGTGATATAGACTGCTGTAGAAGAAAAAAACAAACAGGATAAGAATTAAATCAAGTAGGGAAGAATAGGCAAAAATATGAGAGAATATATTCAGCCAGGAAGAAATTCCCTATCAGATAATAAACCTCTTTGGATCTATAATAATTAAAACAGTGTATTGCTGGTACCAAAAATATATATATATTCTGGAAAATAGATAAAATTACACATAAAGATTTAATATTTACAAAAAGAAGCATCTGAAAATAATGGGAAAATAGTTTATTTAGTCAGTAACACTGAGATAACATGTTAGGAATTTGAGGACAAAAATCTCTTTTAGAGCTACAACTTATAGTATAAACCAAATTAATCCCATGTGCATTAGAGTGTCAGTTTTTTAAATAACCATAAGACAGCTAGAGAATAAAACATTTTAAATTTCAAACATATTGGATAAAAATCAGATATTAAAAAAATTTAAAATGTATATGTAAAAGGTTACAACTCTGAAATTTAGAAAAAAGATAGACTGAGAAAACTAATTGCAGCAAATAGAATAAAAAGAATATAACTACAGAAAGTAGCTCTATTGGGAAGCTCTTATCAATTATTTATTATTGTCTGGTGCTTGTGATCTTTATGATTCATTTGAAATTATTTCAAATGAAATTATTCTATAAAGCAAGACTAATTGAAAATTCCACAGTTCCAGAAAAACTAGATAAGATAACCAGTTATTATTGAAACATAAGATTTATGCTTTCTTTCATGCTCTGAGATTGTCACAAAAGAGTATCTTATCTCTAGCCATGAAAAGACTTTTAAAAACACTAGTCAAAAGCTATCAGCACTAAGAATTATTTTTCTATCTGCACTAAGAATGATTGAATCTTTTTAACTTAGTGCCAAACACACTGTAGATACTCAATAAGTACATATTATATGATTTATACCATAAAAATATCCCACTTACAAATCATTTTCCAGAAAGCCTTTTGAAGTTGTTTGGTTAGTTTAAAAACAAGTTTATAATTTGATTTTGTATAATATGACTTTGTAATTTGTAATAATAATGCTTTTTTACTCCTTAGATTGGCACAATTACCATTTCGATTTGTACATTATTCATGTGTGGCTCTGCTTGGTTTCAGAATTAAACTCTAAGTTAAGTGGCTCTCACTGAAACTGCACTCAGGAGAGAATGTCTATGTCCAGCTGTTTATGCTTGCTTTCTTTTTTCCTTCTCTTAACTTACCAAGTTAACTGCCATTTTAGTCTAAATCAAATTCTCACAAAAGAACTGAAAACCTCCTTTTAACCCCAAGAGTCTAGTAGAATTTCTTGAACTTGTGAAGAGAAAAATATGCTTATATACAAATAAAAGAAACGATAGGAAGATGATTTCTGTGTGGTTTTATGAACTAAAATATTATCCTATTTTAAGATTTCTGACAAAACATACGATATACAACTAATCTATACTGGGTCAACACTCACACCTTTGGAAGAACAGCAAGAGAATGTGGGAAGATGAGAAACAGTTTTTGTGAAAACAAATCTAATCTTTCAAGTGGTCATTCACTCAACAAACACATTTATGATGTGCTCTAACTGAGGTGGGTGCTATGTTGGAGGTTAAGCTAACAAGGAAAAGGTATAATTTGATTCTGAACAGTTCACAGTCACACAACAATGATAAAGTATGATGAGTGCTGTAAGAATGTGACAGAAATCACAATAATAAAAAACACAGGTATCTGTCTTTCTCTCCACCTTCTAAGGATTATCATTTGTAAGTAAGGCCTGATTACATGGCTACTGTTTTTCTAAGAAGAGTCATGGCTGGAGCGGCAACACTGGTGAGCCCAAGGAGGCACTGACTACCTTTGAGGTTAAGATACAAGTATCTGGGAAAAAAAAATTAAGAATTGGTGAGAAGACTGGAGGACTGGTGACAATGATGGAAGGGAGACACTAGAGAACAACAGTCAACTTGCGATGCAACAGAGAATTAGAGAAAAACTAAGAAAGGAAGAAGCTGTCATAAAGGGTAGATCATTAAATGGTAAAGAAAGAGGAAATCTATTTTAGGAAGTACTACTGGGTTCTATGTGGTGCTGTTACGTAGCTAGTCAGACATGAGCAGGTCCTGCCCCATCCTGGATGGGTTATCCCCCACTTGGACACGTGATCAGAACACACCCAGAGATTCTCCCTCTTGTGGTCAAGGACCACTGCTAGATTTCCAGCCATATGAGGACCGAGCAAGACAAAACTGCCAGCACAGGTTGATGCAGGCACACCAAGACCTACAAGGTGACTCAAGGTAACCTGGGGTTCATTATGCCATATTTGTAATAAATTAGCATTGTGGCTTTTGCTTTCCCCACACCCATCCCTACAGGTTTCACTTGGCTGCTTATGTGTTAGCACCTGTGCACTAGAAGAAACGTTACATAACCTAAGCTGTCCATCAACTTGTCAGTCAAATGATGCAAGACACAGGGAGGGACCGCCACTCTAAAAAACCCAACCCTACCCCATTGCAGGGCTGCTTCTGGTTTCCAGACAGCCTGCTCTCATCCTTTCTCCAGAGTGTAGTTACACTTCTGCTTAATAAAACTCTTGCTACTTAAAACTACTCTCTGCCTCTCAACTGAATTCTTTCCCTTGAGAGGGCAAGAACCAAGGAAATTGTCATTCTGTCAGTAACACAATTCCTCCTCTGTGATATCAAAACTCTTTCCATAACAATGAAGGTTACTCTTCAATCCTTTTTTAGAAGGATTTTTTAGAAGGATTTGAGTGCTTCTCCGGGAGCATCTACATTTGAGATTGGACCTAAGGCTAGCTGAGTAGTTCAAGATGGCCTACAGCATTTGCTTGGAAGTTATGGGATAAGAGAAGAAAAAGCCGCCTTATTCTGAAAATAGATGAGTGATGTATGGAAAAGACTTCATAAATGTAGTCTTTGAACAAAAACTTAAAGATGTCAAAAAAGGAGAACATGTGTAAAGGAAGGCTGATGAATTTCCAGTTTAAATGTAATGGGTGAAATTTGGGAAGTCAGACATGACAAGACTAATGATGGCATGCAATAGGCAGTAAATAACATCATCTAAATTTCAGTACCTAAAAAAGCAGGAACCACTGTATTCTGATAAGAATCTCTAGATTTAATAGCCAGATTAAAGGAAATCTATGAAGAGCACGTTAAGTCACATGAAAGTGAAGTCACCCAAAACCAGGATATGGACAGTCTATAAAACAAAAGGCCAGGCTTCTCTAAAACAAAAGAAAGAAAGAGGGAGAACTGTCAAAGAAAAAAAAAAAAGATTTAAGAAAAATAAGAGTCAAATACAATATATGGACCTTGTTAAAGCTAAGTTGACACAAACCAATGGGAAAAAAAGTTTTATTTGAGAAAATTAAGGAAATTTGCATGTGAGAGAATATGAAAAATTAATGATAATTCTTTTAGATGTAAACAAATATATTTTAAAAATTCTTCATCAGAAGTACTTACGAATGAAATGGCATGGTGACTACATTTACAATAGTTAAAAGTGTAGGAGGCTAACTACTTTGTGCTACATGTAAATCAAATCATTATGCTGTATATCTCAAAGTTATATAGTGCTGATGTCAATTATATCTCAATAAAACTGGGAGAAAAAATGTAGAAGGCAGAAATAGATTAAAAATTAGATACTGTGATCTAATTTTGAAATTAGGTGATGGGTACATGGATGCTCATTAAATACTCTTTACCTTTTATATAGTTTTCAAATTTTTCATAATAAAAAGTAAAAAATAAAGTAAATATAGTAGAAGAAAGGTTTCTCTGCTCTTTTTTAACTCTCTAGAATCACAGTTCCAGAACTTCCTCTTTTTTTTTAATATTTTGTATTTCTCTGCTAATATTGTGCACCATCACATTCACTATGAACATATGATCCTTTATATCTTTGATTACCAACGGAATTGCTGATTTAAAATTCTTGTTTGACAGGTGCCACGTCTGGGTTATCTGTTGATTGGTCTCCACCATTTTGGTTTATTTCTCTTGAGAATGGGTCACATTTTCTAATTCTTTGTATGTCAGATAATTTTGAATTTTATGTTAGGCTTTGTCAACATTAAATTGTAGAGATTCTAGATTCTGTTATAGTCTTCTGAATAATCCATTTGTTAATTTTAGTAACCACAATTTATTTGGATTCAAAAAGTAAATTTTGTTTTCTGAGTTGCTCATATCTTATGTCAGCCTTTTATCATTAGCTGGATTTTGTCCTGCGCCAGACAAAAACATGGGCATAGTTTTACATGGTACTTGGGAATCCTCCTCTCCAACTCTCTCCTTTATAGGATCCTCCCTCAAATTTTAGTGACTTTGGTTGCACTGAACTCTGTATTCTGGTTTTTCAGTACTCAAAGCCTTCACGGTTCTTATTAGAGTATTAGTCACCTCACAAATAATCAATTTCAGCCAGTATTCAGGCTAAAAGTCATTAAAATGGAAAAAATATCTCTTTGTTGACATTCCCTTCTTCCAAAGGTCAAATTAACTCTAAAATCTACCTATTTTTATTTTCTGTCCAGGGCTTCCCATCATTTAAAAAAAAAAATGTATGGGCTTCCCTGGTGGCGCAGAGGTTGAGAGTCCCCCTGCCGATGCAGAGGACACGGGTTCGTGCCCCGGTCTGGGAGGACCCCACATGCCATGGAGCGGCTGGGCCCATGAGCCATGGCCTCTGAGCCTGCACGTCCGGGGCCTGTGCTCTGCAATGGGAGAGGCCACAACAGTGAGAGGCCCGCGTACTGCAAAAAAAAAAAAAAAAAAAAAAAAAAAAAATGTATTCATTGATTGCTGTTATCCATGGGAGAGCTGGATTTGCTTGGAGCTTTACTAGGCATACTACACACACATAGACATACACGCGCATGCACACGCACATATGCACACACACATTATTACTTAAGGCTGAAGTCAAGTAGTGAGATTATAAGAATATTAAAAGGAGTCCTTCCCACCAGGAAGCTTGCACAAGCCTCTTAGACAGCCTCATCCACCAGAGGGGAAGAGCAGAAGCAAGAAGAACTACAATCCTGCAGCCTGTGGAACAAAATCCACATTCACAGAAAGATAGATAAGATGAAAAGGCAGAGGACCATGTACCAGATGAAGGAAAAAGATAAAACCCCAGAAGAACAATTAAACGAAGTGGAGATAGGCAACCTTCCAGAAAAAGAATTCAGAATAATGATAGTGAAAATGATCCAGGACCTCGGGAAAAAAATAGAGGCAAAGATCGAGAAGATGCAAGAAATGTTTAACAAAGACTTAGAAGAATTAAAGAGCAAACACCTATAAGAATTAAAGAACAAACAGAGATGAACAATACAATAAATGAAATGAAAACTACACTAGAAGGAATCAATAGCAGAACGACTGAAGAAGAAGAACGGATAAGTGACCTTGAAGACAGAATGGTGGAATTCACTGCCACAGAACGGAATAAAGAAAATAAGAATGAAAAGAAATGAAGACAGCCTAAGAGACCTCTGGGACAGCATTAAATGCAACAACATTCACATTATAGAGGTCCCAGGAGGAGAAGAGAGAGAGAAAGGACCCGAGAAAATATTTGAAGAGGTTATAGTCGAAAACTTTCCTAACATGGGAAAGGAAATAGCCACCCAAGTCCAGGAAGCACAGAGAGTCCCAGGCAGGATAAACCCAAGGAGAAACATGCCAAGACCCATAGTAATCAAACTGACAAAAATTAAGGACAAAGAAAAATTATTAAAAGCAAAAAGGGAAAAATGATAAATAACACACAAGGGAACTCCCATAAGGTTAACAGTTGATTTCTTAGCAGAAACTCTACAAGCCAGAAGGGAGTGGCACGATATATTTAAAGTGTTGAAAGGGAAGAACGTACAACCAAGATTACTCTACTCGGCAAGGATCTCATTCAGATTTGACGGAGAAATAAAAAGCTTTACAGACAAGTAAAAGCTAAGAGAATTCAGCACCAGCAAACCAGCTCTACAACAAATGCTAAAGGAACCACTCTAAGTGGGAAATACAAGAGAAGCAAAGGACCTACAAAAAAAAAAAAAAACAATTAAGAAAATGGTAATAGGAATATACATAACGATAATTACCTTAAAGGTGAATGGACTAAATGCTCCAGCCAAAAGACACAGGCTCGCTGAATGGATACAAAAACAAGACCCATATATATGCTGTCTATAAGAGACCCACTTCAGACCTAGGGACATATACAGATAGAAAATGAGGGGATGGAAAAAGATATTTCATGCAAATGGAAATAAAACGAAAACTGGAGTAGCAATACTCATATTAGATAAAATAGACTTTTAAATAAATAATGTTACAAGAGACAAGGAAGGACACTACATAATGATCAAGGGATCAATCCAAGAAGATATAAAAATTGTAAATATTTATGCACCCCAACACAGGAGCACCGCAATACATAAGGTAAATGCTAACAGCTATAAAAGAGGAAATCGACAGTAACACAATAATAGTGGGGGACTTTAACACCTCACTTATACCAATGGACAGATCATCCAGACAGAAAATTAATAAGGAAACACAAGCTTTAAATGACACAACAGACCAGATAAATTTAATTGATATTTATAGGACATTCCATCTGAAAACAGCAGATTATACTTTCTTCTCAAGTGCACATGGAACATTGTCCAGGATAGATCACATCTTGGGTCACAAATCAAGCCTCAGTAAATTTAAGAAAACTGAAATCATATCAAGCATCTTTTCCAACCACAATTCTATGAGATTAGAAATAAATTACAAGGAAAAAACACTGTAAAAAACAAACACATGGAGGCTAAACAATATGTTACTAAATGACCAAGAGATCACTGAAGAAATCAAAAAGGCAATCAAAAAATACCTAGAGACAAATGACAACAAAAACATGATGATCCAAAACCTATGAGACACAGCAAAAGCAGTTCTAAGAGAGAAGTTTATAGCAATACAATCCTACCTCAAGAAATAAGAAAAATCTCAAATAAACAATCTTACCTTACACCCAAAAGAACTAGAGAAAGAAGAACAGACAAAACCCAAAGTTAATAGAAGGAAAGAAATCATAAAAATCAGAGCAGAAATAAATGAAATAGAAACAATAGCAAAGATCAATAAAACTAAAAGCTGGTTCTTTGAGAAGATAAACAAAATTGATAAACCCTTAGCCAGACTCATCAAGAAAAGTAGGGAAAGAACTCAAATCAATAAAATCAGAAATGAAAAAGGAGAACTTACAATGGACACTGCAGAAATACAAAGCATCATAGAGACTACTACAAGCAACTCTCTGCCAATAAAATGGACAACTGGAAGAAATGGACAAATTCTTTAAAAGGTATAACCTTCTAAGACTGAAACAGGATGAAATAGAAAATATGAACAGACTAATCACAAGTAATGAAATTGAAACTGTGATTAAAAATCTTCCAGCAAACAGAAGTCCAGGACCAGCTGGCTTCACAGGCAAATTCTATCAAACATTTTGAGAAGAGCTAACACCATTCTCCTCAAACTCTTCCAAAAAATTGCAGAGGAAGAAACACTCCCAAACTCATTCTACAAAGCCACCATCACACTGATACCAAAACCAGACAGAGATACTACAAAAAAAGAAAATTACAGACCAATATCACTGATGAATATAGATGCAAAAATCCTCCACAAAATATGAGTAAACAGAAAACAGCAACACATTAAAAGGATCATACACCATGATCAAGTGGGATTTATCCCAAGGATGCAAGGATTCTTCAATATACGCAAATCAATCACTGTGACACACCATATTAACAAATTGAAGGATAAAAACCATATGATCATCTCAATAGATGCAGAAAAAGCTTTTGACAAAATTCAACACCCATTTATGATAAAAACTCTCCAGAAAGTGGGCCTAGAGGGAACCTACCTCAACATAATAAAGGCCATATACAACAAACCCACAGCAAACATCATTCTCAATGGTGAAAAACTGAAAGAATTTCCTCTAAGATCAGGAACAAGACAAGGTTGTCCACTCTCACCACTATTATTCAACATAGTTTTGGAAGTCCTAGCTATAGCAATCAGAGAAGAAATAGAAATAAAATGAACACAAATTGGAAAAGAAGTAAAACTGTCACTGTTTGCAGATGACATGATACTATACATAGATAATCCTAAAGACACCACCAGAAAATTACTAGAGCTAATCAATGAATTTGGTAATGTTGCAGAATACAAAAATTAATGCGCGGAAAACTCTTGCATTCCTATACACTAACAGTGAAAGATCAGAGATAGAAATTAAGGAAACAATCCCATTCACCACTGCAACAAAAAGAATAAAATACCTAGGTATAAAACCACCTAAGGAGGTAAAAGACTGTACTCAGAAAACTGTGAGACGCTTATAAAAGAAATCAAAGATGATACAAACAGATGGAGAGATATGCCGTGTTCTTCGATTGGAAGAAACAATATTATGAAAATGACTATACTACCCAAAGCAATCTACAGATTCAATGCAATCCCTATCAAATTACCAATGGCATTTTTTACAGAACTAGAACAAAAAATCTTAAAATTTGTATGGAGACACTAAAGATCCCAAATAGCCAAAGCAATCTTGAGGGAAAAAAACTGAGCTGGAGGAATCAGACTCCCTGACTTCAGGCTATATTACAAAGCAACAGTAATCAAGAAAATATGGTACCTGCACAAAAACGGAAATATAGATCAATGGAACAGGACAGAAAACCCAGAGATAAACCCATGTGCCTATGGTCAACTAATTTATGACAAAGGAGGCAAGGATATAAGAGTCAATCAGCCATATTTGTATGGGTCTATTTCCAGACTTCGTATTGTCTTTCGTTGATCTATGGTCTCTTCCTTTTACCAATACCACATGGTCACAATTACTGTAGCTTGTATAAGTCTTATCTGGCAGTGTGATTTCTCCATCTTTATTCTTTTCAAAATTATTTTGGCTTTTCTATCAATTTTGCCTTTCTGTATAAATTTTAGAATCAGCTTATCTATACAAAAACACTGCTGAGATTTTGACTGAAATTACATTAAATCTATATATTATAAGTTTGGAAAGAATTCACATGTTTATGATAGTGAGTCTGCTAATCCATGATTTCTCCATTTATTTACATCTTTGGTTTCTTTTACCAGCATTTTGTAGTTTCAGCATGCAGATCCTGTGTAAGTTTTGTTAGATTTATAGCTAAGTATTTATTTCCTTGGAGCTGTTATAAATGGTACTGTCCTTCTAAAAAAAAAGAATATTAAAAGGTATAAGAATAACTTTAGAAGAACTAAGATAATATAATAAACGAAAATATCATTGTAGTGGTGAAGAAAGGATGTGGGAAGAAAAGAAAATATTACAGAGTTCTCATTTGTTACAAATATTATATTAGTGCTAAAAATAATAATACATTCCATATTCTAGAGTTACTAATACATGGATTAGTGGGTGGGGATGTTGCAAAGTAGCTTAAGATGAATTCGATAAAATGGGTTCATATCAAACCTTGATGAGCTTCATGTAATATGCTAAGGTATTTGAAATTTTTCCTATAGATAGAAAAGAAAGGAATCCCCATAGGCAATGGGAAAGCTACTCAAATAATAACTAGAGTTCATTGGGAGAAGATCTGAAGAAGCCGAAAAAATGACGTGATATATTTTTTCTAAAATAGAAACAGTCTTGTGGTGATCATTTCACAATGTATACAAATATCACACCACTATGTTGTATAGCTAAAACTAATATGTTGTATGCCAATTATATCTCAATAAAAAAGAGTGAAATTTATATCCAAAGTAATTTGTAAATTTTTGTAAAAACGGGTTATTTCTTCATGATCCATGTTTATATTTTTAAGCCAGCACAGAGAAAAAAATGCACCCCTAACATAATGGACCTATCAATAATGAGCCTGAAGATAAATTGCCATTTATTAGAAAGAAATTTTGCTCTTTTAAAAAATAAAACTAAACGTTACTGAGATATTACAAGTATGGATTTCTCAAGGTAGTTTTGGATTTACTATAACAAAAGTGGGCTGCAAACATTCTCCCATGAAACAAACAGCCATTCCACAAATGGCTAGGGCTAAAAAAAGAAATGAGATGAATATTGTTCTCACTAACTTTTCCTTAAAATAGGCTTTAGCATGTAGCTTTAAAAATAAATGAATAAAAACAAAATTGTTTACCTCTGAAAAGAAACACAGCTTTAAAAACATGGCTTGTGGATACACAGAATGAAATATATATGTTACACATATATAAAATCTGAAGAACACTTAGTTAACATATAGTAACTACAGACTTGCTACAACATACATTGTTGTTAACATTTTTTTCTGCACTTTCTCTATATGACATGGATCAGTTTTAAATCCCATTCTCTATAAATAAAATAATAGTAATAATTTTTAAATGCTACCATTAGTATGAACTAATTATGTATTAGAAACCATATGAGGTATAATTATTTTATTTAATTCTTGGCATGTGTTTATAGCTTAGATACCATCGCCTCATTTTACAGATGAGGAAATTATCAGGGGCAAGTCAAAGTATATCAATGTGTAATCAAGGTCATATAGCCAGTAGGCAACAGAGCTGAAAATGGCAACAGAGCTCAGTTTAGCGTGAAAGCCTTCTCTGTCCATTACAATTATATTGTGCTGCCAACCAAGATATAATACTATTCTAATATGGCCTGCACCACTAGCTGGAAGTCTCCATCACTAACACAAAGTCAGCATCTGTGTATCAAGTTCGTTATTGTCATCTAAAGCAGCACATCCCCTTCAACCATCCACCGTGCTACTTTACTAGCTGCATGAGCATCTGGGAAACTTAAATTATATATGATTCATCTTCCCATTAGTGGGTTACTGCAGCAAGGCAGATAAAACTGACTCATAGTTCAGATATTAAAAGAGATGGATGTTTAAGTAACTGTATGCAGAGAAATGTGTATTCTGCCATGTCAGTAGTCTGAAAATAGAAGTACCACCCCTTAATTTATCTGTTTTGTAAGTTATAAATTTGGGGTTACAGCCATTCTTAAACCGAGTCATCCTTAGAGCCAAAGCCGATTCTCAATAATGTGTGGCTTAAAGAAAGTTATATTGTATGCCTAAACTGCCGGCACAGTACCAGCTGGCTTTTTATATTTAGTCATCTAGCACCCTAAATGCACAGTTTCCACTGCAGGGTTTCATGGAAGACAGGTTTTCTTAGTGCTTTGAGTAGACTGTGCCACTCCCTCTGGCCTGCAAAGTTTCCACTGAAAAGTCAGCTGATAGCCTTATGGGAGTTCTTCTGTATGTAACTAGTTGCTTTTCTCTTGCTGCCTTAAAGATTCTCTCTTAATCTTGATTTTTTTACTTTTTAATTGTAATGTATCTTGATACAGACTTTTTTTTTTATTAACAAAAATTTTTAAGAAGGATATTCATTTATTTTTGGCTGCACTGGGTCTTCATTGTTGTGAGGAGGCTTTCTCTAGTTGCGTTGAGTGGGGGCTACTCTTCGTTGCAGTGCTCAGGCTTCTCATTGGGGTGGCTTCTCTTGCTGCAGAGCATGGGCTCTAGGCGTGGGCTTCAGTACTTGTGGCACATGTGCTCAGTAGTTGTGGCTCTCGGGCTCTAGAGCGCAGGGTCAGTAGTTGTGGTGCATGGGCTTAGTTGCTCCACAGCATGTGGAATCTTCCCAGACCAGGGCTCAAACCCATGTCCCCTGCATTGGCAGGCATATTCTTAACCACTGAGCCACCAGGGAAGTCCCAATGTAGACTTCTTTGGATTCATCCTGCTTAGGACTCTCTGTGCTTTCTAGACCTGAATGTCTGTTTCCTTCCCCAGGTTAGGGAATTATTGAGCTATTATTTCTTCAAAAAAGTTCTCTGCTCATTTCTCTCTTTCTTCTCCTTCTGGACCCCTGTAATGTGAATGCTAGTACATTTGATGTGGCCCCAGAGGTCTCAAACTATCCTCACTTTTAAAAATTGTTTCTTTTTTCTGTTCATCTTGGATGATTTCTACTACTCTGTCTTCCGGATCACCAATTCATTCTTCTACAACATCTAATCTACTGTTGATACCTTCTGCTGTATTTTTCATTTAAAGTTATTGTAGTCTGAAGCTCTGATGTATTTTTTTTTTTTTTTTTACATTTTCTAACTCTTCGTTGGAATTCTTACTGTGTTCATCCAACTTCTCCTAAGTTCAGTGAACAGCTTTACCTTGAACTCTTTACTGGGTAGATTCCTTATCTCTGTCCCATTTAGTTTTTTCTAGGGTTTTGTCTTTTTCCTTTGTTTGGAACATATCCCTCTGTCTCCTCAATTTGCCTAATTTTCTGTGTTTATTTCTATGTATTAGGTAGGTCCATTACATCTCTTGATCTTGGAGAAGTGGCCTTATGTAGGAATATCCTACCAGATCCAGGATCCATCAGCATGCTAGATGCTAGCCCTGGCCATCAGAGCTAGATGTTCCAGGAGTACCCTCTATGTGAGCTGCACATGCCCTTCTATTGTGGTGGGGCCAGTTACTGTGGGCATGCTGATAGGCAAGCTGGTCCCTGGCCCAGCAGGCTGCGAGGTCCCGCCTTGTGTGGTTGTATGGGTTTGCTGGTAGGTAGTGCAGGACCCTGGCGTGGCTGGATTTGATTCCTGGTAGTACACACCTGGGGCGGACCCAATGGTGAGCAGGGCAGTCTCCCCATGAGGCTGGCTATGCAGCCTGGTGGTTCATGACAGCTGCAGGCCTGCTGGTATGTGGAGCATTTTCCCCATATGGCTGGCTGTGTGGCTCAGCCATTCATGACTACGGCAAGCCCGCTGGTGGGTGAGGCAAGGCCCTTAGAGCTAACAGGCTAGACAGAGGATTCCAAAATTGTGCTTGCCAGCACTGGTATCGTGTGATAGAACAAGATCTCAAAAGTAGCTGCGGCCAGTGTCTCCATCCCCCAGGTGAGTTCTAGCTGCCTCCTGCCTCTCTGAGGGGATCTCCAAGATCAGCAAGTGGGTCTGACCCAGGCACCTTTCAAACTATTGCATCTGTGCTGGGATTCAGAGCACGTGAGATTTCATGCATCCTTTCAGAGCAGAGTTTGTTTCTGACAGCTCTCTGGCTCTCCTGAATGTAAGCCCTTCTGATTGTTAAAGGCAGAATTTCTGGGGACTCATCTTCCTGGTGCAGGACCCCAAGTTGAGAGCTCAGTGTGGGCTTCACAACCCTCACTCCTCAGGGAGGATATCTGCGGTTGTGATAGCCTCCTTGTCTGTGGATCACCAAACAGGAGGTGTGGGTCCTAATTATACCATGTCTTCATCCCTCCTACCCATCGCCTCATCGTTCCTTCTTTATATAGTTGTGGAAAACATAGATAATTGTCCTGTAAGTAGTTGTAATTTGAGTGTGCCCATGGGAGGTGGTGAGATCAGGGTCTTCCTACCCCACCATCTTGATCCCTCTGTCAAAATTATTTTTAATTAACAAATTTCACTAAAAGTTTAAATCAAAGAAAAAATAGTATAATTGCCTCCAAGAGAGCAATATCTCCTGATTTTGATGATATGAATGCTAGAACATCTATGGTTGTATTCATATCTGTTCTAAGTGTAGGTATGAAAATAATCACAGAAGTTTGGATTCTGCATCCCAGTCTCCTCCTGTGTTCCAGGAAATGGACAGGGTGCTTCATAAAAAGATATAAGAACCTCCTTTATGCACATTATGACATAGTGGTAATGAAATCTAAGCTTGCCAGCTGACTTCTGGCCTTGAATACATTATGGTTTATCTGATTCACCAGCATGGAATGGAGCAGATTTAGTGTTTTCCTCAGAGATTATATATCAGATTCATTTTAATCTCCCTAAACAAGACTATTCCATTCATTTTAACATTTGATAGAATCAGCCCATGTTTAGAGCAAGCCATATAGACAGCTCAAATCAAATCCATATTATTTAGCTATAGGATTTTAAAGTTTACTTAGTTAAAAAAAGGCAAACAAATGTGTTACTTCTTTATTTTCAAACCGTCTAGAGTTATACCATGAATTATGAGGTTAGAGCTATAGTTTCTATTATATTGTGGCTGGTGACTTATTTGTTTGTTTGTTTATTTTTTATTCTCAATACCTACTCTGAAATGCCATACACTCTTCAAACTAACATAGTATTTGAGTAACAGCAGAAAAGGACAGAAAACCAAATATATTGTTGACAATGGTATCATGTGTGCTATATTAACAGCAAGCACAGGAACTGTGGGATAATGTTATAGAGATAGTTAAGGATGTTAGGGATACCATCTAGCGGGAAAACAACCCCTGAAATGGTTTCTACATGGTTTTAAATGTGAGATAAGCCAATTACTCCTGCCTGATTAGCAATGGGTGATAGGGCTCGTCAGAATGAATTTAAGCATGATAATGTCAATTTTAGTGAAATGGGAGGCATTCAATATGTTTAGGTATCATAATGAAGTATACATGGTGCGAAGTGACGCTACAGAGTTTGACTGGGACAAGATTATGAAAAGCCTTATAGCCTAGTGATGGATCATAACCATTAAAAATTTGAGATGGTCGGGGCTTCCCTGGTGGCGCAGTGGTTGAGAATCTGCCTGCTAATGCAGGGGACACGGGTTTGAGTCCTGGTCTGGGAGGATCCCACATGCCGCGGAGCAACTAGGCCCGTGAGCCACAACTACTGAGCCTGCGCGTCTGGAGCCTGTGCTCCACGACAAGAGAGGCCGCGATAGTGAGAGGCCCATGCACCGCGATGAGGAGTGGCCCCCACTCGCCACAACTAGAGAAAGCCCTCGCACAGAAACGAAGACGCAACACAGCAAAAATAAATTAATTAATTAATAAACTACCCCCAACATCTTCTTTAAAAAAAAAAAATTGAGATGGAGAAATTATAATAAAATAATAAAACAATTTTAGAATCTCATTGTCCATATACTTTCAAGACTGGCTTATGTATTGAAGAGAGACGATCATTCAACCTTTAGCCGAAAATACCCCTGCTAACAATTTATGGGCAATATTAAAGAGAGTACTTGAGTAATCAAAGAATTAATCCATATTTAATATGTGACTCTTGTGGGTTTCTCACCCAAGAAGTGACTTTAACTATATGTAATATACTTACTTTCTGCACCCCCAATTCCTTTGATTTGTGTCCTCAGGTGAGCTTTAATTTATGGAAGAGAAGTGTTAAAAGCCAGGAGAGAATCTAGATATGGTTGGAGAAGAACAGAGGAGAAAATTAAACAAATCATTCATAGTGTCTACTGGGATAAGATTATTGTCAAGATAATGACTCCTGCTTTAACAACAACCTAGAAAACCTATCTGCAGCCTTATGAGTCCTTTAGCTTCTAAGAACCCCAGAAGGCCCCTCTGTTAATAAGCAAGCTACACTCTTCACAAAAAAGAACAAAGCAATAAAACAGATGAAACTTATTAATATAATGTTGACCAAAAGAAGAGCAGAATATGTATAGTAAGATGCAATTGTATAAAGTTAAACAACAATGTTACTTAGAGCACTGTGTATAGGCAGTACAAGTCCAAATAAATAAGTTTTTTAAAAAAGGTCATGATTAGTACAAGGTCAAGACAGTGATTACCTCCAAAGAAGAACAAAAAGGACATCATCAAAGAGGTAAATCATATAAAGGGTTTCTAGGATGTTAAAAGTGTCTTGTTTCTTCACCTGGGTGTTGGTTACATAGATGATTCTTTTCCAATTAATTGTTTTTTGTACTTTTATATCTGATGTGATATATTTTACAGTAATATTTTTAAAAGGAACTAAGAATACCTAATTTTTTCCAACTCTGGAGGATTAGCAGAAAATAAAAATTGAGCTGGGCCTTGAAGAATAGATAGAACTAACACAGGTCAAGATGAGATGAAAGGAATTTCCAAAGATATAAAACTGCATGGCCAAAAGGAAAGAGGTAGAGTACCAAACAGATTAGTCTGGCTGTATTGATGGGTGTATGAAGGAAGAAAAAGGAAAATTAAGCTAGAACACTATAGGCAAAGGAAACCCCTGAAAACTAAGCAAATTTGTTACAATGACAGGATTAAGGTAATGGTATTTTACCCAAGTAAGAGACCTGGATTATTCCTCTGTTTTCCCTATGCTCCACCAGCAAAATCATTTCATCCCAATATCCTGAACCATTGGGACTTAGAACAGGCAGGGCTGAAAAATCTTTAGCAATTGCCTCCTTCCAGGACTGAGAGCGCTTTAATATATCCACTTCCAACACCATGGAGTTTTAAATCCATCAACGCCTATTCGTCCTGGTCTCCAAGACTAAAGTTCTGCTTTGGTTCCTATATATGTTGCTTTGTTAGTTCCTGTTCCAGAAACAGCCCTAAAGTGGTTGAGCCTTTCAGGTTACAACTACACAATTCAGGTTCCCTGTCTCTGTGTTTCATCTGCCTAATGGGACACCTTTACTGCACTTGGAATCTGGCACTGAGTATAGTTTGCCTTTTTGAGGTCTGTGTGCCCATCTCCCTGAGAGCCCCTGTTATCTAGGCTGCTCTGCAGGTAATGTGGGCTTAGCACCTCCTCCTCAAAAAGCCTGGCTGTAAAACGTGTGGACAAGTTCCAAGATGGATTTGCATCTCCATTTCCAACTTAAAAAATAGAAATGATATTCATTGTTCAGCAAATAATGGGAATGAAAATCAACTGCTACATATGCAAAGAATTAATGCTTTATTTCTTGCTATGTTTATGCTAAAAATATCAACATCACTATTCCTAAAAGGGATGGAAAAACTGAATAAATATATGTTGCAGTTATCAACTATCGATTATTATTTTTTAATTCTATTTTCATTTTTAGGAGAAATTCAATCCTATTTGCCCAGACATGTAACAAAAATTATCTTTGAAATATACCATTTCAGTAAACTCCTTGACAAGAAATGAGAAAAATCCAAGAGTAATTTCTAATGTCCTCTAAAGTTTTTCCATTCATTAATTGTGATGACGCATACACAGCATTTTCCTTTCCCTTAAGAATGACGAGCCTCCACAGTAAAAACAAACACATGAGTACATTTTAAAAGTCCTGGATGTTTATATTTTAGCTAAATGAACAATTTATTGATTTAAAAAAATGAAGAGCCTTTGTTTTCAGATATTTTGTTTTTATTTAATATCGTCCCCATAAAACAATTATAAAAGAGGGTGGTACGAAGCAATTAAAATAGCTTTGTTTATAAATTATCCCTCCAGAGACTATGATTTGTAGTGATACATCTGTTTTCACAAATAATGATTATAATAACATTGTGTGACTACATTTTCTTCTATGTAAATATTTGTGTCCACCCAACTTATCCCACATTACTCCCACTGAAGCTATTACTGATGTGTGCTGCTTAGAAACTTCAGTGTTTTAACATGTCTCAGTTCTGTTTCCTTGCCTGTTGTATGAGTCAGCGTGCCATCCAAGGGAACTGTCAGCTCTCAGTTATTCTGTTTCATGTGTGAAATACATGAAACATTAAAATACAATGTTTTCTCTACGGCTGTTTTCTGTGCAAAATTGTAAATCAATTTCAATTTCTAAAGGGGAATATTAAGAGTGTCTGCCCATATTTACTTGTGTATTACTATCAGTCAAGACCCTTTAACTGCAGATAATTGGCAGTTACTCAAGCTAGCTCAAGCAGAGGGGAAAAAAGAAGGAATTCAGGCAGTCCTCCCAGGACAGAAAAGAGATCAGGAACCTTGGTGGAATTGTCTCAACTGTCTTTACGTACATCCCTGTCTGAAAACTGGCTTTCCCTGCTTCGAGGTGCACATAGGAAATATGAATGCCCCATGCTCCTGAGTTGTTAATATACGTATTAACGTATAAACTACGTATAAACTTCTTAATATACGTAGTATTCCATTCTTTGTTTCTTGGTCTCTTCTCAGTTTTCAGGAGAGTGAAAGAGGTTGCCCCCATCCCACCATGGTGAGAAACACTCCTCATTACAAGGAGCCAAAGCAAACCTAGCTGCTGGAAATCAACAATTCAGATAGGTTGATTTGGAAAATGGTTTTTTAAGAGGGTCAAACACTTTACACGTGTCTACTCTAAACTGTCTTACCCAAAACTAGCCTTTTTGTTTCTTGAAATACACATCTGCACTGTTAGAACCGCCTCTGGCGTCCCTGTGAATTCAGGCCCAGAATCTGAGAAGAGGCCTGAGAACCTAAACAGATATATTTTGTAATAATTAGTCCCTTTAAGAGAAAACACAAAAGTCTTTCTGATCTACTCTGTGATTCAGTTCCCTCAGGTAACTTCGGCATCAACAAATGCAGCTATTCAAGGCCCTGCCGCCTCAATTCTCACACAGAGGCTCGTTAAGCAGGTAGACAATTTGAAACAAAGCCCAGGAATGGATGTTACAAGGAAGAAGCTGTGTGAGTATTAGGCAAAAACAATGCACCATTCATTCCTCTTATTAATGAGCCGTTTCCTCTTCAGGCAAACTATTTCACCAACGTATGATAAAGAAGGGCTTCAGTCAGACCCTCTTGACAAATTGGGCATGTTGCTGGACAGGTGCCACTGTCTTAGAAAGAAACATAAGGCTTTTGCAGCAGAGCTTTCTCACAAAGCAACCAGGAGAGAGAATGCACAATTTGATCAGTCTCAGATGATCTGATCTGCAACTTCAGAGGATTTCTTTATGAGCCCAAAAGACAATAAGTCATTTGGGCAGGAAGGGAAAATGAAGACTTACAGAGAACCAAAGTCAGAGATGAATTTAGTTAGTGGAAGAGAGATCGACAAGACCTACACGGCAGAAAATGGGGATTAGAAATACTATCCTCTTAGCCTTTTTGTTCTGATTTTTAGCAAATCTACAGCTCAGAGGCAGAAGATGCAGAAAGCTGAAGTCATGTTGTCAGTCCAGCCAAGTACTTCCACTGAAAAAGCTCAGTTTTGAATGTACTGCTTAAACATGCTGTTTCATTTTAACAAAGCAAATGTATTTTGATGGGATTGAATTTTTTTAGCAACAGGATAAATTTAACAAAGTCATCTTCTTTGTTATGATTCGAAAATGACAGGACATTTCTCAGCAGAGAATTCTCGTTCTTGTAGCATCATTTAAGAGATGGGAAATGGATGGCAGTAGGACAAAACAGAAAGAAATAACTGAAATTTTACTAATGGGGAAAAAAGATCATAGTACTCTAATACATTAAAGAGAGAAAATAAAGGGGAAAGAAAGAAAGGGAGGGAGGGAGGGAGGGAGGGAGGAGAGAGGGAGGAAGGGAGGAGAGAGGGAGGGAGGGAGGAAAAACAGGGAGAATCTTGCATTATTGCTTTGAGAAGTCCTACAACCAATATCAATTTGGCTGCTTCTCCCTTTACTCTGTCCTATTTTATAAGATTTTATGGTTTTAATCACTTTAGGGAAGGAAGTGCAATAAAAGAGCAGTGTGATTTTCCAAATACACAGACTCCAGTAATTCCTACGAGATCCCTGTCAGGATTTTGGAATCGAGATTATGACTACTTTATGAAACGTATCCACTGAAGAGAGCTCATTTGTTACTTTATTATAACTAGCATTTACTTTGTGCCAGACAGTCTCAAGGAGCTAAACCACAAAATGAGCAGTGTTTAATATGTGCTTTGGCAGTCATGCAGACTCAAATTAGGATACCTGATTCAGATTACAATTTACCCATGTCTTTCATCCTAAAATTATGTCTCTGTAACTGCTGAGGTATTCTAAGATACTGATTTTTCAGCTCATAGGATTTTCAGCTTCCCATCAAGGACAATTTGAAATATTTCAATACTCAGCATAAAGAAGCTAGTTTCCTCCCCTCACATCCCAAAAACCTCACTCCGGGACAACACAGAGGTGACCTGACTCAGCTCCATCCTGGCACAGAGAATTGATTCTCAGTGAAATGATGGTAAAATGAGAGGTTGGGACAATAATATTTTATCTCTTCCTCTATGTGGTGTTACTACTGCTGGGAGATCATACTGGATCCAATCTTCCCAAACTCTGAAAAACATTCTACCACAAAAGTTGTATTATCTTCCTACCTGACCTGATTTTTTTTAGAACTAGAATCCCTGTTATGGACTATACAGCTATTTCAATTGCAAGTAATATGTTCTATTTTCCTCATATGCAAATTAGTATGCAGACAGGAAATGTTGAGAAATGGTTCTTATAAGACAACGCTGGTAGTAACTGGTTTCTGCACTGGATCAGGAGTTCTCTGTCAGGGAGGGTTATGTCTCATTCATTGTTGTATCTCCAGCTTCTAGCTCAGCACTTGGCACATAGTAAGAACTCAACAAATATTGAAGGAACAGATGGACTTCAAAGGGAGCATCAAGTGGCAAAAGAAGGAGTGCCTCCATTTCTGTCCTATTAGACAATGACACCATTTAGAAAGATAAAGTCCAGTTTAAATTGAGTTTGTATAGTTCTATTGGGTTGGCCAAAAAGTTCTTCCGGGTTTTTCATAGGCTCTTACGGAAAAACCCAAACAAACTTTTTTGGCCAACCCAATACTTCCACAACAAATCAAGATCACCAAAAAATATCACACTTACGAGGGTACCTAATGCCAAAATCCCAAGAGTTAAGCCTGGGTTAAATATGAATCAATTCCTGATAAGGCATTCAACACTAGGCTTGATTACTGTGACAATATATTCATAATTGAAGGGAAATAACCTAACAATTGGGGAATGTTTCAATAGATCAGGGCACAACAATGAAACAATGAAATGAAGTAAACTGTATATCCATGGAAATACTAGTTTTAAAGCACCTTCAACAGCATGATGTATCAAATTATCTGTGCCACATTTCAGATCCTATTCACCTACTAGCCATGCCTTTTTAAAAATTCTAGCTCCGCTCCAGTGACCAGCTTTGCCTAAGTTCTAAGTGATTCCCATAAGCTCAAGTTAACACAATTTGCTTTATGTCTAATACAGTGCCTCTTCCTTTTATTCCATGGCTTCCCTGCTGACGGTGAGGTGTGGCTCACCAGGGGACCTGCTCACACACTCATGCAAGGGAGTTCATATACTGTAGAGCAGACTATGGACCTGGGGAAAAGAGTCGCTGGTGAATAAATTATTTTCCCTTTTCTCCCCCCATGACTGACAACTCTATGACGTAGTTCATTAGCTTTCTTAGAAAATGTTTCCACAGGACTGAGTTGAAAACTTTGTATTGGTTCTACCTGCTTCACTTCCCTTTTTCCTTATTCCTCCTCCCTGGAATTGCACTTTCCAATGAAGTAGGAGCACATAAGACTTTACCTCAAGCTCTGCTTTCTGGAGAAACCAGGTAAGACATTTAGAATGTCCTAGAAAGAAGACATGCAGGCTAGGATTTTGGAGCTGGAACACCCAGTTGTTGGATGGCAGCAAGCTCAAGATACTTCTGCAGAGATGTATCACCCTCACGCTCCCTATTATACTACAGTCAGTAGAATCTTTGATCATCTTGACATTTGAGTGAACAAACTGGTCCGCTAATTTAATATCCTACTAATTTGACTCTGTGAACAAGAAGAGGTAAGTATGCTAGTTGCCCTAGTAAGACACATGCATGTCAGAGAAGTAGAAATAAGATCCACGAATCCTCAGTTCTACCACATTAGTGAAGTTCTTCTGGACCTAGTGGCCTATGGCCATTAAGGTAAAGGATTGACTGCACCTTGCACCTTATACCAAGAAAAAAGAGGCAAAACACCTGTCCTCTGGATTTTGGAGCAAGCATCTACTACACGTTTTCTCAACTCCATTTATTTGGAGACTCTTGACTAGTACTCAGAGCCAAAGAGGGACCCGTAGTACATACAGGCTGAGGTGCATGTAGCAGCTCTATTTTATTATACTTTGGGGAGTGGGCCTCAGGAGTTCCAGAAAGTATAACAGGTGATCAGACTTCCATGTCAATCACCTCTGTTGTACTGACCTCTTAACTTCAACTCACACCTAGGACCATATGGGGATTTTTTTTTTTTTATAATCAACAGAGAAGAAATGAACTTGGGCCTGGTTTACAGGTGAGTTGGCACAATATAAAAGTGGATTGTGGACTGCTGAGCCCCACAGAAGGTGGCCCTAAGGAACAGTGGGAAGCTTAAGCGGTATTAGATGATCCACTTTGTATGGAGGGAGAAGTGACCTGAGGTCCAAATATACAATGACTCCTGGGCAGTGATAGATGTTTTAGTGGCTGGGAAAGGATCAGTAGGGAGAAAAGACTGGGAAATTAGGGATGAGAAAATATGGGGGAACACTAGGTGATCTGGGTACTGCAAGGGGTTTGCTGTAACAGATACAAGAATTGCTTCAGATCTCTCATCCACAGCTGTCTCTTATTCCAGATGCCACTGTTGTAACAAGGCATGCACATGTTCTGACCAACTTTACACTGTGACATCTCGCCTCCTGCCTGAAACTTCCTCATTGATGCCAAGGTTTGAGACACAATCAGAGCCCAGTGAACCCCATTTTGTAACCGAAGCACGTGCAATGCAGAAGTACAGGGGTATCGATATTCTATGAGAAGTTGGCCAGTAGGAAATGCATCTAATGTATAAATTTTCTTCCTTTGTCCCCTGGAAAAGAGGTCCTAATACAGTATGTGGTGTTTCTCATGGAATGGACCCCACAACCAAGTACGCGGCGCTTATTATCCGTCACCTTGCTATCACATTTTTATGCTGGCTTTTCTCTATCCTTTCTCTGCTTCATTTGTTCCTCCCTGACCTGCTGCCTCATATACTCCAGAATAAAGTCCCAGGCTCTGATTTCTTGAAGACTAGATTAAGACACATGAAAAAATCATCATGGTATAAAGTTATATGACCAAAAACAGAATACAAAATTATATATCTGAATGACTTGTTTTGTAAAAAGTGATGTCTAGAAAAAACTGTTAAGAAATATATATCATGAGGGAGATGCAAGAGGGAAGAGATATGGGGATATATGTATATGTATAACTGATTCACTTTGTTCTAAACAGAAACTAACACACCAAAAAAAAAAAAAAAAGAATATATATCAAACAGTGTTAACAAGTGCTATTTCTTGGGAGCAAGACTAGAAATGGTTACTTATTTATTTTATATTCTAGAGTCTCCAAATTTTTTACATTGAATATATGTTATCTTCAAACTCTGAAAAAAATTTTCTATGGAAAAAAGTGTCATCAGGTTTCTATAATAGAAAGTGATCTAAGGACATGGTCATGGTACAATCCACTCCCTGCATGGGAATGGATTTCTTATAAAACAATGAAGAAGGGTCAAGTTCTAGAACAAGCTCAGTTTGCCGCAAAACAGAGATGGAGCTCAACAATGTAGATATGCAGAAGCAAAGAGCATAGAGACCCTTGCAGAGGTGCAACAGGGGCTGTGAGTTGTCACGGAAGCTAGGACTGGGGCTGAGGACAAGTAGACCCAGATCCCTAGGTACACTGACATCATGGGGGATGGGTGCTGGTTGCAGAACTCATGACGGTGAGATGTCATATTAGCCAATGTACATGTGTGCTATGTGGCGGTCAGGATGAAGAAACACAGCTTGAGTTGATGGCCAGGGAGCAACATGAGGAAACTAGATACCAGAAAAGGCAGTGCTTCCTACATTACTTCATGCTGCCTGTCAGCCCCTCTGCCATATTTGTAAAGTAAGACCAGAAATCTACAGTAGCCATCCTGGAAGAATTTTCTGCAGCAATTTATTTAAAAAATAAAGCTAGACCCCTGTAAATGGGGTTAGGCAAGTCATTATAACTTGGAGGTTCATTCAAAGAATACAGTTTTAAAATCAAATGACAAGCACTCGCTGAAACTGATGTTGATTTTACCCACAAAATCAGACAGGACCACAGAACTTCATATTTCCACTTTTAACTTTCAGTGATTGAGCCCAGTTTGCCCAATCCATGAGGTGAAAATATCCTTGGGGGGAGAAAAGACACATGATGTTGTTTGTCAGAGAGAAGGAAATAGAGGGTAGAGAGAAGGAGACTGAGGACAAGAAGTGGGGGGGTAGAAGTAAAGAGGGACAGGGCCAGCTTCCTGCAAGTGTGTTTCCTGCAGCTGCACGAGGCCCTGCACTTAGATTCCAAGTTTGGTTTAATGCCCTTTTGTCGGGGTCTTGAAATTCTTAATGTTTATTTTGTACAAGTGATATAGCCGGTCCTGAGGCAGAGAGATAAGGGAAGAGAAGTCAAAATGGAAATAAAGAAACAAAAGAATTATTTTGGTCTAGTTAAGATGAAAGAACTAAGAGAGAGGCAAAATGGGCTTTACACAGCAGGTGCTCGGTGAATGTGGCGCAGTATTGAGTTGAGTGGGATGGGGAGAAACTGGGGCATACAAGATATTTGATGCTGTTTTACTGTCATTAACTAAGTGCTCAAAGAAGCTTATCTGTGGCATCCTCTTAGTTTCTCAAGACCCGGAGGCACAGAGTGATAGAAAAAGCACAACAGATACACAAATGTGGTAACGGGAATAAACATGAACACTGAAGCTGAACAAGTTCATGTGCACGTGTGAGGGTTGGTGGCAGGGTTGGGGGGTGTTCAAAGGGTGAGACTGGGGCATCTATAGGACACTGGGATCAGTGACCTGGAAGAATATAGGGTAGGGGCCAAACAGACAACCGAAGTGCCTTTATACCATATAATGTTGATACATTAAAGTGTCAAAAATCCAACCTGAAATGAAATCTACCTCATGGAAAGTTTCCTTACAAATAAGATTATACGATAATATTTTCTTTGTCACGAGCACTGTTTGAGACACTGGGAGTCTGGTGGTGAATAGGAAAGAGCATGAGTCCAGTCCTAAGAGAGTTTATAGCTTAGTGAGCCTACTTACGCAACTCTATTATGAAAATTGTAATCAGTGCTTTGAAGAAAATATAATGAGTTATAAAAATTTATATATTGGACACCTAATCTAGTATGAGGAAGGGAATTTGAGAGCCTTCCTGAAGAAGTAGCATTTAAATTGAGATTTGCATGAATAGAAGTCAGCCAGGCATAGGGTGAAGGAATTATAGGAGCATTTGGGGCACATAGCTACTGTACCCAATTATGTGAGGCCTAAAGACCCCACAGCAGAGAGTTTTGCTTTTCTTTTGTTCCCTGCTGTACCTGACCACTTAGGGCAGTGCCTGACACACAGTATATGCTCAATAAACACTTACAGGATGAATGAATGAATGAATACATGAATGATATATTCTAGGATAAAGTTTGAAAAGCCCTGAGCCAATGGGATCAAGATAAAATTAACCCTTCTAAGAGTAAGCAGATTGTAGCCAGCAACAAGTAGATGTGGAAATAGATTCAAGAAATAGTGGGAAAACGGCACTGCTAATTAACCATCAAGGTCGGAAACAGTTTCAATCACTCTCATTCAGAATCACACTCCGCAGAGACAGCACTTTTTCACAAGCTATACATCGAGGAAGTCCACAGTTAAAAAAGCACACGTTATGCAATTCTAAGTAATGGGTCATCCTTTATAGAGACCAGCTCAGCCCTAGTAACTCCACAGACCTTTGAGCAAACTATCATGCATTTCTCATGAGCCATTAAGGCTTGAGTAGAAATACTTCTGTTTTACTTTCTTTCAGTCTAAGCTAGCTGACCACTGACCAAGACAGAGAGTTTTTATTGCCTAATTCTTAAGTCACTTTGCTGGATTGTTTGACTTGGACAGAAATGTAAGGCTTAACAGAGACTCACTGGGGTGAGGAACTCAGGACTCACCCCCTTTTCTTTTCTATGATTCCAGTCTCCACTAAAGGGCTGCCCCACCCACAGAATCAATTTTCTGAAAGAGTGACTTCAGTCTTTGCAACAGAAAGCAAAAGAAAATTGGAACCTTACTTAAATGATTGCTTGCACTTTTATACTTTATAATCACCTAAATGAGAATTTCCTGTTGTTACCATCTAATCTTGCTGTCTCTAAGTGAACAGTGTAATTTAAAATATTTATTTTGTAAATTAGTATTCTTTGCCTCTCACATGTAATAAATCGTAAGTACCAGTAGGCTCTATATAAAAATCACAATACATTTTCATTATTTCTTTGATGAAGTCCAGTACCTATAATAAATAGACCAAGAGCTCCTGAAAGGCAAGAACGATGTCAACCATATTTAAACTATTTTAACTCTATTTTTAATGTGCCCGATATGCATCAGTTTCCTTTCTAGAGCCTATCTCCTCATTGAACAATTTTTTAAATCCAATTTTATTTATCATTTATTTTGTGCCAGACACTGAGCCAGACACCACATTCACATGACATGTTGATTACAAGAGTCCATATACACAAAATTCTAAAAAATATACTAGGCACAGAATAAGCACTCAATAAATGTCAGCTATTAATTTCTCATTTAAGCTGCACGTATCTAACAATATCTAACAAGGTAGGTATTGTTTTCCCACACCACAGTGAAGACAGTGTTCAGTGAGGGAAGCGTGAAGCAACTTGCCCGAAGTAACCCAGCCGGTTTGTGTCTGAATTCAGATGTGTCTCCTCTCCTGCAGCCACTCCTCACTGCATGTGATTTCATAATATTCTTGGTACAGATTTTGTGGCTTGACAAAAAACATGTGCCCTGATAATACAGAAACCTAAGCCCAGCTCAGACGAATGGCATAATGTAAAGTCCACGCAGACAGAAGAATACTGACTTTTCTCTTTGAGGAAGTGAAGTCAGCAGCATAAGGAACACAGGCTGCAGAGACTGCGGTAAGAGCAAAGGAGAACTCAGCCTGTCGTGTGTGTGGCCTTTCCCACAGCACAGACCACCCTAGAGGACTCACTCCTCCAGCATGTTTACTAAGTACCAGCTTTGTACAAGGTACTGTGTTGACACTGGGCAATGAGACAAAGATGGGTAAGTTAGAAGTGTTAACAGCCATCGGGGAGATAACAGACTAAGAGCAAAACAGACCCAAGACAAAAAAACAAAATAACTGCAAACTGGGATATATTCTATGATGAAAGCAAAGGGGATACTGAGATAGAGACTTGGTTACAACTTTAGGCATTCAGGAAGCAGTCCTTGTAGTTTTTGGATTTCATATTCACTTTTAAAATATAATAAATATTATTCACAACCACAAAAAATACATCATAAGTACAGACTGTCCCATAAGTAAAATGATATTTTTAAAGTATTTTATATGAATTTTATATTCACAGAATGCATCATATAGATGCGTTAAAAACAAAACACTATACGGTCTTAATAGATTCAGGAAAAAATGTCATAAAGTATCATCAGTACATGACAAAAACTCATAGCCATTTTCCAATAAAAGACATATCTTCTCTTAATGAAAGGTATTCACAGAACTACAGAGAGCACTGGTTCTCAAACTTCAGTTTGCCTGAGAAACACCTAGGGGGTCCCATTAGAACACTGATTTCTGAGACTAACCCCTGTCCCTCAGAGTTTCTGATTCAGTAGGGCTAGGGTGGGGCTTAAGAATTTGAATTTCTACCAAGTTCCCAGGTGATGTTAATCCTGCTGGTCAAGGATACTGGCCCTACTTTGAGATCCACTGATTCACAGGCTTAATTGTAAAATGGCAGAAGCATTCACTGCTGAAGTCAGGATCAAAATAAGAATTCTCCCTTCTACTTTATCATTTATAGACCCTATATAGAAAAGTTAAAAAGTAAAAGAAAGAAGAGGTTTAAAAATTAAGCAGAACAAAATGTTGTCTTTATTTGTGGGCAATGTGAGAGACAATATGTATGATCCATTCACTTACTGAATAAAAACATTCAGCACAGAGGTTCTTACGATATGCCAGCAAGAACCAATCAAACAGGTAATTCTATACCTTTCAGAAAATTATCTCAAAAACAATGCTCTACCTAGAGATAGAGCTAAAAAAGGTGTAAGAGCTATATGTAGAAAAGATTTTAAATTTACTGAAGCATGCAAATGAGGGCACCTGAAAGGGATGGAGATATATACAATATTAATAATGCTATTAATCTGTGAATTTAATTAATTGATAAATATAAAGCAACACCAATCAACACCTCAACAGGGCTTTTCATAGAATGTAACAACCATAAATTCATGGAAAAATACAGAAACAAGGAATCTAAGAAAAGTTGGAGGAGTAGGCGGACATATATAAATTAGAACTATAGGTGCAGTCAGACAGAATGAAGATCAGAACAGAAAGCCCAGAAATAAACAAATCCACAAATGGAAACATAACATATGAAAGAATGGCATTAGGAAGTACTGACTTTTTAAATAAATGATGGAAAAAAGAGACTTCCTATAAGGAGCAGAACTTTAAAACTTATGTAAGTAATTTCTCCCTAACCAAGATTATAAAAATACTTCATTAGTTTTTTCTTCCATAAAAATAAAAAACAGGGATCATAAATTTAAAGACTAGTATATTCAAAAACATCACATTTCAAACTTCAAAGCAAGGGACTTCCCTGGTGGCCCAACAGTTAAGAATCCGCCTCCCAGAAAGGACAGCCTCTTCAATAAGTGGTGCTGGGAAAACTGGACAGGTACATGTAAAAGTATGAGATTAGATCACTCCCTAACACCATACACAAAAATAAGCTCAAAATGGATTAAAGACCTAAATGTAAGGCCAGAAACTATCAAACTCTTAGAGGAAAACATAGGCAGAACACTCTATGACATAAATCACAGCAAGATCCTTTTTGACCCACCTCCTAGAGAAATGGAAATAAAAACAAAAATAAACAAACGGGACCTAATGAAACTTCAAAGCTTTTGCACAGCAAAGGAAACCATAAACAAGATGAAAAGACAACCCTCAGAATGGGAGAAAATATTTGTAAAGAAGCAACTGACAAAGGATTCATCTCCAAAATTTATAAGCAGCTCATGCAGCTCAATAACAAAAAAACAAACAACCCAATCCAAAAATGGGCAGAAGACCTAAATAGACATTTCTCCAAAGAAGATATACAGACTGCCAACAAACACATGAAAGAATGCTCAACATCATTAATCATTAGAGAAATGCAAATCAAAACTACAATGAGATATCATCTCACACCAGTCAGAATGGCCATCATCAAAAAAATCTAGAAACAACAAATGCTGGAGAGGGTGTGGAGAAAAGGGAACACTCTTGCACTGCTGGTGGGAATGTGAATTGGTTCAGCCACTATGGAGAACAGTATGGAGCTTCCTTAAAAAACTACAAATAGAACTACCATATGACCCAGCAATCCCACTACTGGGCATATACCCTGAGAAAACCATAATTCAAAAAGAGTCATGTACCAAAATGTTCATTGCAGCTCTATTTACAATAGCCCGGAGATGGAAACAACCTAAGTGTCCATCATCGGATGAATGGATAAAGAAGATGTGGCACATATATACAATGGAATATTACTCAGCCATAAAAAAAAACTAAATTGAGCTATTTGTAATGAGGTGGATGGACCTAGAGTCTGTCATACAGAGTGAAGTCAGAAAGAGAAAGACAAATACCATATGCTAACACATATATATGGAATTTAAGGGAAAAAAAAGTCATGAAGAACCTAGGGGTAAGACAGGAATAAAGACACAGACCTACTAGAGAATGGACTTGAGGATATGGGGAGGGGGAAGGGTAAGCTGTGACAAAGCGAGAGAGAGGCATGAACATGTATACACTACCAAATGTAAGGTAGATAGCTAGTGGGAAGCAGCCGCACAGCAGAGGGAGATCAGCTCGGTGCTTTGTGACCCCCTGGAAGGGTGGGATAGGGAGGGTGGGAGGGAGGGAGACACAAGAGGGAAGAGATATGGGAACATATGTATATGTATAACTTTGATTCACTTTGTTATAAAGCAGAAACTAACACACCATTGTAAAGCAATTATACTCCAATAAAGATGTAAAAAAAAAAACAAAAAACAGAATCCACCTCCCAAATGCAGGGGACATGGGTTTGAGCCCTGGTCCGGGAAGATCCCACAGGCCGCAGAGCAACTAAGCCTGTGTGCCACAACTATTGAGCCTGCACCTCTAGAGCCGTCGTGCCGCATCTATTGGGCTCGTGTGTCACAACTACTGAAGCCCACGCGCCTAGAGCCTGTGCTCTGCAACAAAGAGAAGCCACTGCAGTGAGAAGCCCATGCATAGCAATGAAGAGTAGCCCCTGCTCGCTGCAACTAGAGAAAAGCCCGCGTGCAGCAACAAAGACCCAACACAGACAAAAATTTTTTTAAAAAAAGTTTTAAAACTTCAAAGCAAAAGACCCATAAGCAAAATTAAAGGTCAAACAACAGGCTGGATCGAGATTATTTAAATACACATAATAGACAAAGAATCTCAACCAGAATTCTGACTAATCAACATAAAGCAGACAAGCAAGGGCTAAGAAAAATGGTCACAGGATGTGAAGAGCCACTTGACAGAAGAGGAAAGCAAGATGCGCAATAAACTCGTGAAGTGATGTTCAACTTCACTGGTAGTGAAGGGGACACAAATAAAATAATAATGAAAGACAATTTCCTACCCCCTCTGATTTAAGAAACTTCATGAAAAGCCTAGAAACCCCAGGTGTTGGAGAGGATGGTATCTCCTATCCTGGTGGAAGTAAAAATTGGTACAGACACTTTGAAGAGCCATTTGGCTGTACCTACTGTGCGTATCCAAGAGGAATACATTAATGCTGACACATGTAAATGATGTTAAATGTAAGAATGTTCAATGTAGTACTGACAGCAATAGTAAATATCATGAAATAATTTGTTTTCAACAATAGGAGGATGGACAAGTTGTGGAAAAATAATATAATGAACAACATACAACTATCCGTTAAATATCCCTATTAGCATAGATATCTGGTTTTGAGTGGGGCAGAAAAAGTCAAATTCCAAAATGAGAACATTTGTGGGTATTTTGAAAACCTACAGATCAACCCACTGTATTTCATGTAATAGCAATATCACAATCAGACCCAGGGGGCTATCCATCAACTTCGGAATAGTGGTGCATTTTTGGAGATGGGAGGGAAAGCTCAGGGTCTCCACCTGTATTCCCAATACAGTGCCTTATAAAGCTTGCATTCATCAACCAGCTCACCAAAATTAATGTTAGTAAAGACTCTAGTGATTCAGATAAATAAATTCCTTTCTTCTTTATTGATGGTGGTGACTTGACACACTTTTAAAAAGACCTTGGCTCATTTCTGTTAAAAGTTTCTTTGGGAAAATTCAATGACGCAGAATCCTTCCATAACCTCTCAGGTTGACGGCTGCCATTATTAAAATTGTTACCATATTGTGATGAACTTCTGGGAACTGTGTTAATCAAATTGCAAGAAAATGTCATTTCCTTAAAGAAAATATTTGGTTTCACCAGCCTGTAAATCTGTATTAACAATTCTAAGTCACCGGTTCAAACTGAAGGCCAGTACCTTGTTCATAGTAATCAACTGCAGATAAATCAGTTTGAGTCATTTGGCTATCGTCTCTAAGAGACACTGTTAATATTAAAATACTCAATGCTACCTGCTTAGGATGCTTGCCGTCATACACTATTTCCAGTTTCTTTGTAAGTTTGCCAAGTGTTTTCAAATATATCCCTTGGGAAAATGACCTATCAGTAATTTTTTCCTGCATTTTCTCAGGCTGATAGGAGAGAAGGTCTTTGATCACGTTGACTGAGGGCTTTCTTTTCAACTAAGAAAACTTCTTAGTTTTCTAAGTACAGAGAAACCTTATGCTTGTGCAGCTAGGCAGAGCTTTGTGCCAGCACTGGATATTTGTATGTCATACATAAAGCTTAAAAGCCGAAATCATTACCTACAGGTTGGAGGAATAGAGAATGTCTCAATATTTTAACTGAAATTATGTTAGGGCTCTTTTAAATTTCATCCTTTGGAATGCCAGTTATTTGCTCTTTTCCATTAGTTTTCTCCACTAAATCCTCTTCCCTTCCCACTCAATCCCTCCTCCCACACCCTACCCCTACACAGAAAATAACTGAGGTTCTTTCACAGAGGAATATTTTGTTTCCATTATTTGAGATAAAAAGCTAACAGTAATAAAGTCATCATTTTCAATGAAATTGACAAAAGTCATCATTCTTTTTTGTTTCCAAGTGGTGGGAGAACAAATGTTATTTAGAAATATCACACCATAAGACACTGGAAAGCATTAGGGGAATGGGTTTCACATCAGGAAATCTAGGGAGGAAACAATCCCTTCTTGTGGGATGGTGTTAAGTTTCTTTTTCCAGGGAGGGCAAAAGATCCACTAAGATGAAAGCAAAGCAAGGATGCCTGTGATAGCAGTGAAATTCATTTATTTATTTTCTCCCAGGCAGAGAAAGAAATCTGACAAATTAATTCTAATTTGGGGCAGGGGAGAGGTCAGATTTCATTTTCTTTCTTTCTTTCTTTTTTTTATTGGAGTATAATTGCTTTACAATGTTGTGTTGTTTCTGCTGTACAAGGAAGTGAATCAGCTATATGTATACATACATCCTCTCCCTCTTGGACCTCCCTCCCACTCCCCCTCGCATCCCACCCATCTAGGTCATCAAGAGCACCGAGCTGATCTCCCTGTGCTATACAGCAGGTTCCCACTGGCTATCTATTTTACACATCGTAGTGTATTTATATCAAACCTAATCTCCTAATTCATCCCACCCTCCCCTTCCCCCTCTGTGTCCACACATCCATCCTCTACATCTGCATTTCTATTCCTGCCCTGCAAATAGGTTCACCTGTACAATTTTTCTAGATTCCACATATATGCGTTACTATACAATATTTGTTTTTCTCTTTCTTACTTCACTCTGTATGACAGACTCTAGGTCCATCCACATCTCTACAGATGACCCAATTTCATTCCTTTTTCTGATTGAATTTCCCTATATTTTGAGTATCGTTACATTTAGAAATAAAACAATTTCAAAAAATTATATATTTGTTGAATTGTTTGACTCTGGTCCATCATAACATCATTGAGAATTGGTTTTCCACCTGTGAAATATGGCTGTCTTTACCCACCTCACAGGGTAATTATGAAGCTGAGCTGTTGGGAGAAAAAAAACTGGTCTAAGAGAGGAAATCCAAACATTTGCAGAAGTTTAGGGGGTCACTGAAATATGATCACCAAGGTGAGAGGCGAGCGGGCTCTGTAGAGTTTGAGACGAGCAAGTACACTCACAAAAGTATTTCATTTCTTAACAAACTGTTAACCCTGCGCTAGACTAAAACCAAAAACAAAACAAAAACAAAACCACAAGTCTTTGACCACTCCCAAATGTTAGTTTGCAGCCCCTTTAGTAATAAAAGAATGGGCTCTGGTTTGAGACAGCCTAACAGTTTGAAATCACCTCAAAGTAACTTAGGTCCTTAAGTAACTTAGGAAAGTTCTTAATTTCTCCCCCCCCATTTTATTGAGATATAATATACACATAACATTGTGTAAGTTTAGGATGTACAAATGTGCTGACTTGATACACTTATAAAGTACAAAATAATTATCATCAAAGTGTTAGCTACCACTTCCATCCCATCACATATTTACCATTTCCTTTTTGTAGTGAGAACATTTAAGGTCTGCTCTTAGCAACTTTCAAGTATATGATACGGCTTTTTTTTTTTTTTTTCTTTTTTTGCGGTATGCAGGCCTCTCCCTGTTGTGGCCTCTCCCGTTGCAGAGCACAGGCTCCGGACGCGCAGGCTCAGCGGCCATGGCTCACGGGCCCAGCCACTCCGCGGCATGTGGGATCTTCCTGGACCGGGGCACGAACCCATATCCCCTGCATCGGCAGGCGGACTCTCAACCACGGCGCCACCAGGGAAGCCCCAAAGGTTTGGGGTTTTTTTGTTTTATTTTTTTTAGTATTATTAGCTATCATCGCTGTACATTAATTAGATCCTCAAACTTGTTAATCTTATAACTAGATTGTACCCTTTGACCAACATCTCTAATTCTCACCACCCCTCCTCAACCACCACTCTGCTCTCTGCTTCTCTGAGTTTGTCTTTTTTAGATTCTTCATGTAAGTGATATTATACAGTATTTGTCTTTGTCTGACCTGGGAAGTTACTTAATTTCTTTAAGTCTTGATTTCCCCCAAATGATAACATTATAACATTATGTTTCCACATTGAGACATACAGATAATAATAGTATATTCCTCTTACAGTGCTATAGGACTCAAACAATATCAGGTGTGTACATCCTACCTCCTCAATAAATGGCTGTTGTTACCACCTCATTAGAGTACTTTGTACACAATAATGTTCTATACAGATGTAAGAGGTTTTGGGTTTATTTACTATCATTTGCTATGTGATATTTAAATAATAAATTACAAATATCAAATCAAATATATAGAGTTCAGATAAATTAATCACTTCCAGGGTGGCGGTGAGGAGACATTATTTTAAATGTTATAATTCTTTCGCATGCAGATAAATGTTTTCATTGAGAAAACATTTCATTGAGAATAAAACTAGATCTAAATAAGTTAATCTTTTTTGGGGGGGAATTTCAGACAGTAAAGAAAAAAACATTGGGCATGATCCACCAAAAAAAATATATAGATCTACAAAGCTTCCTTTTTTTTCTTGCGCAATATATCACACACACCAAAGTATATATAAGGATATATAATTTGAAGAATAAAAATAAAGCAATCACCCCTAGAGACATCATCCAGGTTAAGTAATAGAACACTGCCAGTAATGTCTTAGCAGCCTCCTGTGCTCCCCTCCCAAATGAATTTCCTCTCCTTCCAATGACAACTAATTTCTTTCCTTCCTTCTATGCATGCAAATTTAAACAATGCATTGTTTAGCTTGGCCTGTTAGAACTTTGTTAAAATAGAATCACATTGTATAAATTCCACAGCCACTTCTTTCGCTCAACATTGTGTTGATAGAATTTTTCTACACTGGTGTGTGTAGCTGTAATATGTTCATTTTCCTTGTAGTCTAATATTATAATGTATGTATATACCATGATTTATTTATCCAATCTATATTAGATTAACATTTCTATTGTTTCCATTGAGAGTTGCTATGAAAATTTTTGTGTAAGTTTCCAGGTAAACACGAATAAGAATTTCTCTAAAGTATGGATCAAGAGTGGAATTCCAGGGGCTTCCCTGGTGGTGCAGTGGTTGAGAGCCCGCCTGCCAATGCAGGGGACACGGGTTCGTGCCCCGGTCCGCGAAGATCCCACATGCCGCGGAGTGGCTGGGCCCGTGAGCCATGGCCGCTGAGCCTGTGCATCCAGAGCCTGTGCTCCGCAATGGGAGAGTCCACAACACTAAGAGGCCCACGTACTGCAAAAAACAAAACAGAACAAACAAAGCAAACAACAACAACAACAAAATTCTTCATACTAACTTCTAAAAATCTTTATAATTTTGCTTTTCACATTTATAACTGAGAGTCACCTGGATTGATTTTTTGTGACGTAAGAACCCAATTTCATTTCTTCCTATAGGTATAAACAAATGTCCCACTTACTTAAAAGTCCAGGTTTTCTCAATGAATCTTCAATACCTCCTCAGTAAAATGTCTTTTTTCCATGTAATCTTTACTAGATTCAGTGTTCTATTTGTTTGACAATTTTTATATCCCTGCACCCATAGACACTAATCAGTAGAGATTTTTAAGTTTTCATGTCCAGTAGGGCCAGTATACCCAACTTGCTCTTCAAGAGTATCTTGATGGCTTGGGAACTTTGTACTTTCATGTAAATTTTTCATTCATTTTGCCAAATTCCATTTAAAAGATAAAAATTTTAAAAGCATTAGCTCTACAGATCAATTAGGAGAAAGTGACACATTCACAATATTGAGTCCTCTATGCCATGAACATATTCTATTTGTTTTCAAAAAAATGTTATTTCAAGAGTTCTGCAAGTCATTCTATACAGATTTTGGACAAATGTTGTTGGATTTATTTCTAGTTACTTTATGCTTTTAAGTTAATATAAATGATACACTTTTTAAAAAGATTCATTTTAACTCTTTTAGCTACTATATTAGAAATGCAACAGATAATTGTATTATTATTCTACCTACACTCTTACTAAACTCTTATTTCTAACAATTTACTCCTTGGGGATTTTAATTCTTTTGGGTATTCTATGTGTTACCTGCAAATAATAACAGCTTTGTTTCTTCTTTTAGGATTTTTACACCTTTTATTTACCTTGCCTTACAGAACTGGCTCAGATCTCCAGTATAATATTGAATAGAAATAGTGATAAAAGGCATCTTTGTCTTTTGCAGATTCTAAAAAGAAGTGTTTTGGTTACTTACTATTGAATATCATGTCTGTGTATGAAAGGATGTTGAATTATAGTAAATGAAAGGCTTTGAGGAGCTTATATTAAGATGATATTATATATAGTTTTTACATTCAATCTATTCATATTTATTTCCTAGTTTTAAACAAACTTTATTCTTAGCAAAAATACAACTTGGTCATGATGTTTTATTACATTTGTTCTACATTGCTGGATTCAGTTTCTCAATATTTCAGTTAGGCATTTTGCATTTATGTTCATTAGTGAATCTGACTTGAATTTTTTTCTTATGTATACTCTCATTAGTTATTTTGGTATTAGTGTTTGCTAGACTAACTTTAAAAAATGAATGGGTAGAGGAGAATATATCTTTTTCTATGACCTCAAATATTGAAATTATTTATTCCTTTAGCACGGAGCACAACACTGTGGCAGTCACAACGACATGTGATCCATAAATCTTCTTCCTTTTTCTGCAAGGCACACAGCTAGACTGTAATTTTCTGCCTCCCCACAGTTATATGGAGCTATTGACTACGTTCTGGCCAATGGAATGTGGTCTGCATTATGAGAGTAAATGGGATACGGTATGTAAAAGTCTTTTGTTATAATGAATATTCACATCTGACACATTACTTTAAAAACTTTCCTCATTTTTTAGAGGTGGACAGTAACATAAACCAGAAATGGTAGTGTGTGGATTCAAATCTATATGTAAAGGGCCTAGAAGCTAAATGTGTATTTAATAAATGTAAATTGTTACTATCACTTGAGGCAATAATGGTATGTTGATAACACAATACTATTACATATTCCAAAGAGATTTAACTCTGAATCTATATTCCTTGTAAAGAAAAAAAAACAAAAACCCAAGTCTATAACTGTAGTTTCCAAAGGAAATAAAATAGAAATAAAAGAAATGTAATTAAGGAAAATAAAGTCTTTGGAATTAAATGTTACTCCAGACAACTATCATACAAATACTCTAAATCTTTTATTTTGAATTAGGTGAAATGGTCAAAAATGTGGTTACGGAAGCATTCTTAGAACTTCAGAGCATTTTGTTCTGTTCCTCATCCAGCATCAAAATGGCCGAGAGGAATAGCAGGAAAAGCTAGGTGGTCAGCCTTTGTACCCTTCTATGCAAGGCTCCTTTCTGTCATGATAGAGACCAGAGATCTGAGAAATTGCTAGATCTCTCACAGACTGGAAGGTCTCTCAGTTCTGGGAGAGTCACCCCCTCTGTTCCATTCAGAGCAACAATAGGTTGAGTTTAGGCAGGAACAATGATGTTTCTCTATAATGCCTGCTCTCCTGACAGGTGAGATCAGTCTAATTTGAACCTCAAAGACAGCCTCTGAGGAAAAATGGGGTACAAATCAGTTAAGTATAGTGACTGTTTTTACATGAATCTTGCATATTGTTAGAATGAGCTTTCTTTATTTCTTTCCATAAGCCACTGTCCAGCTCACAGTACCTTTGGGTAAGGTAAAACAGAACCTGTACTAGAATACACAGTATAAGGACTAGGTATACTAATGGGTAGGATATAAACCTGGCCTCCATGATGTGGTCAACCAGATCGGTTTGGTGAGGGTGATAATTACTGACATGGTAGTTATGACCTGGTAAATGGTCAGGGAGGCAGTAAGGACACTAGTAAAGAATGCTAAGTTTGGCATGTGTGGAAATAAAAAAACTAGATTTCATTCCAACTTCTTTTCATTGTGAATTATTGTGAAATCATAATATTTCTTCACTTCTAAAATGGGGCCGTTAGTAGGCCTGAGTACCTTACTTGTTCACACCAAGGAGCAAGGAGGTAGAGGAAAGCAAAGAAGGGTCATATGATAGCTAAAACCGCCTGGACAAAGACGACATAGCAGAAAATTAGCTTTAGAGAACAAGGAGCTTATGAATTTTATAAATATAAAAATATGTATACATATAGTAGATAGCGTCAGGGAGAGAAAAGTAAATACTATTGGTTATTTCGTGGCAGTCAGTTGTACAGTTCCAATATATTCTAAGTTCTGGGGCTAAAATCAATGTTCTTTTCAATGTGACCTTTTCCAAACAGTCTCTGACATTGATCAGTGAAATGTTGATATTGATGTGCCTTGGTAATTTACTTACTGCTAAAAATAAAAATGTCTGTTGTCCTAATCAATGATGAAAATGAGTCTTTTTACACAAAGAGCCACAAGCCCTTTATGGTTAAGGTGAGTTTATCTCTTGATTATAAAAAACAAAACAAATAAAAAAACATAAAAACCTCTTTAAGTGGTATTCGAATGGGACTGAACAAGTTTCATTTATTTTAGAAATATGTGTAAAATAATTGTGGGGAATCAGTACACGGGTTGGATAAAGCCAGAAAAGATTTTCAAATCAAAAAGGAACCAAAATACCATAGAAGAACTTAAAAATTTCTAATAATAGGTATATATAGTCATTGTAGGAAAATTAGAATATACAGAAATATAAAACCGTATATAATAATCAGACTTTACCCTCAGAGTTACCTATCTATTAATGTTTTGACCTATATCCTTCTAGACATTTATTTGGGGGGGGGGGAGATTAAAAAAAAAGGACAACTTCTCTGCCAGGGACTATCCTTACAACAGTTCTAGGAGTGACTTGACATTATCTCCATTTTACAAAGCAGGACACCAACATTCAGAAAAGTCAAGTTACTTGCTTAGAGGCTGATAAGTGGCAAAGTATGATTCAAATTCAGACAAAATGATTGCAAAGTTTAAGGTTTTCCCTGAACCCAAAGACACTGAAAAGAATAATGGTGCTCAAAGTGACATGAGCAAGATGGAGAAGAGGAAGCACCAGACCCTCTTTCCTCACATGTAGATACCAATTCAACAGCAATGCATGAACCAATTCTCCTGAAAATAAAAAAAGAAAAGAAACCAGCAAATTTCTCTAATTAGGAATACACACACACACAATACAGAGCAGACACATCCACAGAAAAGGTTAGAGAGGTCTCAAGGATCAACAGCTGGCCTGACTGGTGAAGTTCTTTCCGTGTATGAAGCTAGTCCATAAAGACAGGGCGAGGTGGCTGTTATTTTAAATCATGGATACCAATGCAAACTTACTAGGAACACAAAGAAACGGGGGGAAAGAGCTCAATCAAAGGAGCAAATAAATGTCTAAAAACCAACCTGAAAGAAATGGAGGTAAATTAATTATCTGAATAAAAATTCAAAATAACTGCTGTAAAGATGTTCAATAAGCTCTGGAAAACAGGACTGAACAAAATGAGAATTTCAACAGAGAGAAAAGAGATTTTGTAATTAAAGAATGCAATAACTGAACTGAAAAGTTTACTAGAAAATTTTAACAGCAGACTTGATCAAGCAGAAAAACAAATCAGTGAACCTGAAGATAAGTCATTTGAAATTATCCAGTAAAAGGAGAAAAAAAAAAAAAAAAGAGTGAAGAAAGGCTAAAGGACTAATGGGATACCATCATGTGGACCATTATATACATTAAGAGAGCCCCAGAAGGAGAAGAGAGAGAGAGAGAGAAAAGGGCAGAAATATTATTTAAAGAAGTAATGGCCCCAAACTCCCCAGATACAGAGAAGGATAGGGACATACAGATTTGAGAAACCCAACAAGTCTCAAATAGGCTAATCTCAAAGGAGTCTACACCAAGCACATTACAATCAAATTGTCAGAAGTCATGACAAAGAGAGAATTTTAAAAGCAGCAAGAGACATTTTTCCAAAGAGGAAACGCAGATGGCCAACAGGCACATGAAAAGATGCTCAACAATGCTAATAATCAGGAAAATACACATCAAAACTATAATGAGATATCACCTCACACTTCTCAGAAAGGCTATCATCAAAAGAGCACAAATAACAAATGTCGGCAAGGATGTGGAGGAAAGGACACCCTCATACACTGTTGGTGAAAATGTAAATTGGTGCTGCCACTGTGGAAAACAGTATAGAGGTTTCTGAAAAAACTAGAAATAGAACTACCATATGATCCAGGAATTCCACTCCTGGGTTTATGCCCAAAATAAACAAAAACACCAATTCAAAAAGATACATGCACCCCAATGTTCATAGCCACATTATTTACAATTGGCAAGATATGGAACCAACCTAAGTGTCCAACAACAGATGAATGGATAAAGAAGATACAGTATATATATACAATGGAATACTACTCAGCCATAAAAAGAATGAAATAATGTCATCTGCAGCAACATGGATGGATTTGGAGGGCATTAGGCTAAGTGAAATAAGTCAGACAGAAAAATACAAATACTGTATGATATCACTTATATGTGGAATCTGAAAAATACAACAAATTAACGAATACAACAAAAAAGAATCAGATTCACAGATATAGAGAACAAATTAGTGGTTACAAATGGGGAGAGGGAAGGGGGGGAGGAGCAGTAACCAGAAACATTCTAACTAAGAAAAGCCCAAAGGCAGATGGAGTCACTGGTGAATTCTACCAAACATTTAAAGAATTAATGCCAATCTTCTCAAACTTTTTCCAAAATATGAAGAGGAGGAAACACTTTCAAACTCATTTATGAGGCCAGCATTACCTTGATACCAAAGCCAGAAACACACACACACACATTAGGGGTGTAAGGATGGTTCAACATATGAAAATCAATCAATGTGACACAAACCACATTACCTCAACAAAGGATAAAACTCACATGATCATCTCAAAGTTGCAGAAAAAGTATTTGATAAAATTCAACACCCTTTCATTATAAAAACTCTCAGAAGCTAGGAATAGAAGGAAATTACTTCAACATAATAAAGAACATGAATATAAAGCCCAAAGCTATTATCATACTCAAAACCTGAAAGCTTTTCCTCTAAGATAGAGAACAAAGTGAGGATGACTGTTTTTGTCACTTCTATTCAACATAGTATTGGAAATCCTAGTCAGAGTAATTAGGCAAAAAAAGAAAAGGCATGCAAATTGGAAAGGAAGAAGTAAAATTATCTCTGGTTGCAGATGACACAACCTTAAGTAGAAAACCCTAAAGATTCTACACACACACACACACACACACACACAAACTGTTAGAACTAATAAATGAATTAAGTAAGGTTGCAGCATACAAAATCAACATAAAAAAAACAACAAACTGAAAAGCAAATTGAAAAATTAATGCCATTTACAAAGGCATCAAAAAGAATAAGTTTCTTCCTATATAAACTCAACCAAAGAGATGAAAGACTTGTACACTGAAAACTATAAAACATTGATAAAAGAAATTAAAGAGGACACAATTAAAGGAAAATATATCCCATGTTCATGGATTGTAAGACCTAAGATTAAGATGTTCATACTACGCAAAGCAATCTACAGACTCAATGCAATTCCTACCAAAAACCCAATGACATTTTTTATAGAAACAGAAAAAAGTCTTAAAATTCGTATGAAACCACAAGGATCCTGAATACATAAAACAATCTTGAGAGGAAGAAGAACATAGTTGGAGGCCTCACATTTCCTGACTTCAAAACATATTATTACAAAGGTACATAATCAAAAAGTGTGGCACTGGCTTAAAAACAGACATACTAGTCCCAGGGAACAGAACAGAGAGCCATGAAACAAACGCACATATATATCTACTGGTCTTCAAAAGAGCGTCAAGAATACACAATAAGGAAAGAATAGTGTCTTCAGCAAATGGTGCTGGGAAAACTGGATATTGAAATGCAAAAGAGTTAAATTAGACCCCTATCATAGACTATACACAAATATAAACTCAAAATGGATTAAAGACTTAAATATAAAACCTGAAACTGTAAAACTCCTAGAAGAAAACAGGAGAAAGTCTTCATGGCATTGATCTTGGCAGAGGTTTCTTGAATATGGTACCAAAAGCATAGGTAACAAAAGCAAAAATAGATAAACAGGACTAAATCAAACTAAAACATTTCTTCATAGCAGGTAAACATTAAACAGAATAAAAAAGTAGACTTAAAAACTATATATCTTATAAGGGGTTAATCTTCAAAATATAGAAGTAACTCCTACACTCAATAGCAAAAAAATCATATAACCCAATTAGAAAATGGGCAAAGGACTTGAATAGACCTTTCTCCAAAGACAACATACAAAAGATAAATAAGCATATGAAAAGACACTCAGCATCACCAATCCTCAGAGAAATGCAAATTAACACAACAATGAAATACTACTTCATACGCATTAGTATGGCATATATATATATATTTATATAAACAACATCATGTAACATGTTTCGGCACTCTTGTGCACTGTTGGGGAGGATGTGCAATGGTACAGTGCTGTGGGAAAACAGGTTCCTTAGAAATTAAAAATAAAACTACATATGATTCAACAATCCTACCTGTGGGTAATTATCTGAAAGACTTGAACCAGGACCTCAAAGAGGTATTTGCCTCCCCATGTTCACTGCAGCATTAATCATAATAGTCAAGAGTGGACAACCTAAATGTCCATGGACAGGTGAATGGGTAAAGAAAATGTGATATATATATATATATATATATATATATATATATACACACACACACACACACAATGGAATATTATTCAGTCATACAAAAGAAATAAATCTTTTCATGTGCCACAGCATGGATGAACCTTGAGGACATTACACTAAGTGAAATAAGCCATTCACAAAAGGACAAATACTGAATGATTCCACTTATATGAGGTACATAAAGTAGTCAAACTCATCTAAGTGGAAGGTAGATGAGTCATGCAAGATGAAAACATTCTAGTGATCTCTTGTACAACACTCTGCCTATAGTAAATAATACTGTACTGTACTCTTGAACATCTTACGAGAGTAGATTGCATGTTATATGTTTTTTACCATAAAAATAATTTAAAACCTTTAAAAAAAAAAGGCGATGGTGCTCTTCTCTCCACTCTGAATTCCAGAGACAATGTTTATTCCATTACTCCTGATGTCTTATTACTGTTTTACTATACCATCATTCTATAAATATTGATCAAGCTGAGTATATTTTTTCTGTATCTCTCATGTTACCTAGTACAGGGTTTTGAACACAGAAGACAGTTAACAAACACTTGTTGAATAAAAATATTTATGCATTTGTAAAGGACAACTCTATTAAAATTTTCCAAATGTTGCAGGCTAGTTAATTTTTAGAATTCACTTCAATGGCTGATTTTCAGAAATCTATAAAGCTATAAATCCACCAGGAATTCAAAGAAGGTAGCATTATTAACTGAGAAAAACAGCTGGGAAAGACTTAATGGAAGATGCTGGTCTTCATTCATTCATGTATCAGATATCAGCGGTCCCCAACTTTTTTAGCACCAGGGACTGGTTTCGTGGAAGACAATTTTTCCACGGATGGGGTAGGGGGCGTTCAGGCGGTAATGTGAGCGCTGGGGAGCAGCTGATGAAGCTTCGCTCACTTGCCAACCGCTCACCTCCTGCTGTGCGGCCTGGTTCCTAACAGGCCAAGGCCTGGTACTGCTCTGCAGCCCGGGGATTGGGGACACCTGTCAGGTATAGTTAGCAACTACTGGATGCTGTGAGGATGAATTTAGGCTCACAGTCTAATGAGTAGCCAGATGATATGTAATAAATGCAAAAAAAGTCAATAGATGTGGTTAAAGGTACGGCAAGATTAAAGCAACTGGCAACTATCAATGTCTTAAGGGGTCGCTGAAGGCTTTACATCTATGCATATTGAGTTTTAAAGAAACAATGTATACTCAAAAACTACATGGTAGGGGCTTCCCTGGTGGCGCAGTGGTTGAGAGTCCGCCTGCTGATGCAGGGGACACGCATTGTGCCCCGGTCCGGGAAGATCCCACATGCCGCGGAGTGGCTGGGCCCGTGAGCCATGGCTGCTGAGCCTGTGCGTCCAGAGCCTGTGCTCCGCAACGGGAGAGGCCACAACAGTGAGAGGCCCGCGTACCGTAAAAACAAACAAACAACAAAAACCTATATGGTATATAGTATTCCTAGGCAGAGGAAGCATCAGGTACAAAGGTGAGAACACATGGAAGAAAAAAAAAAAAACTAATTAGGACATTTGGTAAAAGTTCAGAAAGTATGGAGTATGAGATATAAGTAGGGGAGTAACAGGGAACATATGGTAATCAGATTGTGACGGACTTTAAGGTCAAAGTGAAGGTATTTGTTAGAAATACAGAGAAAGACCCATGTCAGAATTTATGCCATCTTCGCTCCAATTTCAACGAAATGCAAGGACTAAAAACAATGACAAAAGATGCTGTTAATAGTATAACCATGATCTAGATAAATGCATGTGAAAATCGTACCCATTTGCTGGTTCCAGTCAATGTATTTGATCTCCTCAAGCAGAATTAATCTCTGTCTCCTTTTGGATATTTCAGAACACTTTTTACTGTCTAATGATATTGGTCACCTTTGACTTTATACCCTACACATATTTAAGTAAATTGTACTATTTCTCCAACTACATTTTTAGCCCCTTGCTTATCTCTGTATCTACCACAGAGTTTGGGTTAACTGAACGGCACCAAATAGAACTGAGCTACAGCATTACTTCTTTCTCATAAATTTTATAATCTTTGATCTTTTTTGAATAAATGCAGGCAAAGAAAAAGTATCTTTCACAATATGGTTAACTTACATTTAAAAAAAAAAAAAAAAACAACTAAGAAAGAACACAGTGTTTGGTTACTGACACCTAACCCTTTGTTTTTCTTAGACTTGAGTCAGCAGAAATATGAACCCTGGTAAGACTGCCTGTATTTCCAGCTTTTGTGACCCTTGTTTATTCATCAAACTATTATGAACTTTGGCCCAGTTATGCTCTTTTGCCGTCTATTTGTAACATTCACCTGGATGGAAGAGATATTCCTTATTTTAAGAATCTGTTTACAGACATTTTGGAGTCATGGAAAGAAGCTAGTCAACAATATACATTTTGTGTTTCTATATAGAATGACCAATTGATTTTTTTCAGGGTAATCTCAGCTCTGAGTACTAATCTGGATAGGAAGTGCCTAATCTTTACAGAACTACTGGAGTAAAAGGGTATGTTTTTCTTTGCTTATCACAGGTCCAGTTATAGGATAAACCTCAAAGAAGTGTGTGCCAAGCCACCCAACGGGCTCAGTGTAGAAGAAAAGAAATTTCTAAGATTTGAAATGCTAGAGGAATAAAATAGTTACGGGAACTAAATCACAAGTCAGGCTTTAGAGGGAATATGGAAGTCAAGAGTGGAGAAGGACAAAGATTTTCACCTTTGTTTTCTAAAACTGTGATTTCCCTTTTTGTAACTTGTGCATCACACATTTCCTATTAGAGATATTTATGTGAATTTACCCTACTGTAGTCAAAAGTCATTTTAGGATTTTAAGTGCTAAATTCAAAGAGATATAAATTCTGTAATTGAATATCTACATAGCTCAAAATAATTTTATAGATATTTATGCTAAGCTCTTGATAATCATATCTATCACTTTTATGCCATTATCTTACTATTTGGTATACAAATATGTTAATTTGGTTAATGACACTTTAGTTTCCTAAGGGAAATAATACAATTTCTAAAGGTATTCAAAGCTTGAAATGCTTCTTAAGCTCTGGAAAAATTTGATAAACAAATAAAGCCAGTGTCATCATCCTTGATGAATTTTAGAAAAAAATCAGTAGTTTAGGTTGAGGGTCACTCAACTATGTAATTCAGGGAAGGGACAGTACAACAGGAGAGACTGTCTCAGATAAATGAAGGGTTTCAGATTCCGCAATTGGAAAGAATTTAAAAGGAGAGTCTCTCTTAAATCTCTGAGGCTTGTCTGTTTACTTACGATAAGTTACATGAATATATCTAGGTAGATATTTTTTCAAAAATATGCTTCTGTCATCCTTTTGCTACCAGGAAACCCAATATAATTTATTTTTAATTGTATCTACTCTTTTTTAGGATTAAAGGTAAAATTAAGTCCCTTCTCTGGTTTTTGTGTTTTCTAAAAAAAAAATTGGTTATTCCTGATCTCTCTCTTGAAATTTCCTATAAAATATGCACCTCATGACAATGTACACTGATCATTTTTAGGAAGGAGAAAAGTGTGCATTATACATCAAAAGAATTTTAAAAATGTACTGAGTTATAATTCATTGTTTTAAAATATATTTAGTAACTTTGAAAAAGATGTACCTTTTGTAATGTTATACTTTATTAGACAAATGTTTGGGAGGATCTGAGGTTCCTTTCCCTTTTGCTTTACTTTTCTGTTTACATGAGAACTAGCATAATTATAGAAACTTTCCTTTCTTTCAAAGAGGACTTAATTCTCTTCTAATGAATTTTGTATTGAACAAACCAATGGAAACAAAAGATGGGAACAGAGTCAGAGAAGGAAAATGAAACTGGGAGTTGAAACTCTTAGTGAGTGGGAAGAATCAATGACTCCTAGTTTGGTAGTTTGAAAAGCTAATGGAAATTGGTGCCCCAAGTAAAATACAGGGTACAAAAGGAATAACAAGTTGGAAGAGAAAAATAACAAGCTCAAAAGTGGTGATACCACGCATTAAAGCAATTGGAAAAAAAGAAAAAAGAAGGAAACTATGAGTGTCTATGGTAACTCACTGAATCCCACCACAAACACACCTCCTCCAAACACTGGATGGAAGACCCATTTCAAAGGGGAGGTTTCCAGTACTTATCTGCAAGATGGACCTCAGTTCAGGGAAAGCACATAGCACCTTATAACTTAGATCATCCCCCCGGGTTGAAAGGTAAAGTATAATGTAACATACCCCATAGCCGGAGGATAAACAGGCTTGGGTTACCACTGCATTATTTGGCTGCCCTCATCAGAAACATAACCTGTCTCCACAAGTTTAAGATAAAACAGGAGAGCCCTGATCATTTGACTCAAACAAAACCATCTTAAGTGCAACTGCTATCTTCCCTCCTGATACAGCACATGACTCCTTGTCAAGCCCAGCTGGAGACTGTGTCTAGAAGGATTATAGTTGAGGTTTCTAAAGCTGCCCTTTTCTCTTACACACATTCACTATGATCATCTCGTTTTTATCAAAACAACGTGATAAAAGTTGCACAGAATCTGCAAATGGTAACTAGACATGGAGAATCTCTGCCAGGAGTAGTATTGTCCTGAGACACATCCTGAAAGGTAATAATAGCTTTGTGGGATTTGGCTGCCTGTTGATAATATTTCATGTAATTTTCCACAGCCAAGAAGAAACAGATCAATCCAAGGGATTTTTGCTAACTTTTTTTTTCCCTCCCTGTATGTGAAAATACAAGGAAAAAAAAAAAAAACATAATACAGTCCTCTAATAAAACTTTGCGGATCATTTTCATGCAGATGGCCACACATCTGTGAATATTAAAAATGAACTTTGGCACTTTTCCTCCTTATCGCAATATTACTATCACTTATTTCCTTCCCTATGAATATTTTATACCCCACCCATTCTATGACCCAACCCCAAATCAATCTACTCCGGGGAAGCCATGTATGCTTGTCTAAACACTGCAAGCAAGTATAAAAGATTAAGACAAAGCTCCTACTAAACAATGAGAATGTTAAAAAAATAATAAGACTAAAGTCTCTCTTTTAGCAATATGTGTTTGCTTTAAGTATTATTCTCCTGGATTCACTATAAGCATTCGAGATTTCAAGAAAAGCAGCATTCCCTTTTGTAAATTTTTTTTTTTTTTTTTTTTTTTTTCCCTTTTGTAAAGTTTTATAAGCACAGAAACATATTTAGTATTTCAGAAACAGTTACAGATCACATACACACTAAGAAGGTTAAGCATATGATTTGTAAGATTCAAAGAAAGTAGAAGATTTAGTTTTTGTTAGGCTGATAATTGCTTCAAATGTTTGTCTCATCAAGCAATTAATTGTTGATCATCTATTATATTTCCTGTGTTGGCAAGAATTACATACACACACAATGTATATAAACAAATATAACTGAAAAAGGAAATTATTTTAAATATGAAAATGTAAAAAATGGGACCAAAGGGTTAAAAACAAACATTCTAAAAGCGATGACCTAATTCACCTACAACGTTTGATGTTTAAGATTCACAGGCGAAATACAGACTTCAGAGGAAGGTATTCCTTTGTGCAGTGAAGCTGAGAAGGGAAGATGGAGAATTCTGCTAAAGGTGCAGATAATTAGATTGTGCATCCTCTGTGGTCTTTCCAAACTTTTGGTTAAAAAAAAAAAGCCTCCTCAAAACAATAACTAGGCAAATACTATTGATTTGGCCTCTTTCTCTCAGTGTACACTGAGTCTGGTGCTACTCTGACCTAAAAATAATAAATCAACTTTAATTAGTTCTGTGAACTGGAGTGTAGCATTGCCTATGATGAGTTGAAAGGGTCCATTTCTCCAAATCCCCACTCTGGTCCTTGAAACTGGAGTTTTGCAAAGCCTCATGTGCTATCACCAGCTGTAGTCAGGAAGGGGCTATTTGGAGCTCATTGTGGAAATGAGACCAGAGCTGCAGTGGGAGCTTGTGGAGTTTTACACAATGTCAGCCCACCCTTTCCCTGTGGAATAGGAATTGTTGGCCAAGTAGACTTCCTCTCATAGTCAGAATAATCTCAGCTTTCTCCTTGGAAAACATACAAAAAGAAAAAGAACATTCTAACATGCAATCATGAGGAATGTGCACTTGCATCCTCTTCAGAGGGATCAAAATCTGCATCTTGTATCAGCATTCTTGACTGCCCTCCATATGTCTGTCGTACTAGGAATTAGATGATCCTTTTTATCTAGTGATATTTGAAAGACTGTGGCGTTCGCTGCACTATATTAAGTAGCCAGTGAAATGCAAAGTTGAATGGAATGTTCCAGAGTTATCCAGTAAATTCATCCTAAGAAAATAAACAACCTGAATAATTCAAGTAGAAAAATTCCATTACCACTCTTTTTTCTCATTAACAAGTTTATTTTGGCTGCATTATCATAACATCTATAAGATCAGAATTTATCAAAATATAACTGTACTGAGTTATATTTTTGCGATGAGGAATAAAATTTAATAGTCTGTTTTCCTTTGTTGACAAGCTCATTTTGGAGTTATTTTAATGAATGACCTACACTTTTATATCCTCCTAATTTGCAAACCAAACAAGTTCAATCACCTCAAATTTGTACCAAATAAGGTGAGAAATGGTACTGAGAAAAAATCTGAGGTTTCGAAAACTTTCAAAGACTTGCTAATGGCTCTTTCAGCAGGATTTGCCAATTATAGCTACTTTCATCCCTCTAATAAAAGCTACCACTCAATTGAGCAAGTCTAAATGGGAGGTTGATAAAATTTTCCCAGGATAATCATTTGATATTTGTATATCTTCAATTGTAGAATATGACAAGATTGTGGCATTGAGATGTATATATTATTGTTGAGTTTCGTATTCTGTGATGATAAATTCTACTGCACACAAATGAAACCAAATTGTGCATTTTGCACTAGTCCCATGGGAAGCTCATTCTTTACATAATGTAGGGGTGATGACTGTAGCTTTCTTTAGGAATGGGAATATTGTGATGAAAAAAGGATCTGATTCCCTAAGCCCATGACTGAAAACTATCTGGTTCAGACTGTAGTACATCACCCAGGGGTCAGGAGAGAAGAGATTTTTCTCTGCCTCATATCTGTAAATATCTTGCTGTCTTCTCTAACAATATTTTTTTCACCATCTTGCCTAACGCTGTATAGCACTGGAAGATGATTCCAGGACATAGGCTATATAAGGGAAAACAGTTTGCATGCTAGAGAATGAAGGAATATTACATCGTATGCTTACATCACTCAGTTGTTCATCTTTTCCTTTCTCATATTCTTCTTTCACTCAGCCGAAAGTATTACCTTTCGAAAAGCAATTCTATGGTCTGTTGCTTAAAACCTTCCAAAGGCAACACATTGCTTGTGAGACAAGTACAAATCCACTGCAGGGCACACAAGCCCAACTATCATCTGATTGTTACTCATCTTCTCCACCTTTCACTTTATTACCTAGAAATACCAGATTACTGTAATTCTTCAATGCACATCATGACGAATCATGCATGCTGTTGCCCCTTATGTTTCCACTGCCTGCAGTCTTACAAACCTTGACCTTGCTGACCCATGTTGACCCATACTTAAGACTCAGCTCATAGCACCCATGAACCCTCCCTGAACTCCTCAGACTCAACAATGGGCCCTTCTTGTTGATCCCATAGCACCCTCTGCTGTCTTCCATTATAGAATGGATCATAGTGGGTTCTCTTCGTCTTTCCTTCTTAGGAGACTGTAAATTTCTCAAGTTCAAAGGCAAATAAGTTCTCCAACATTTTATTCCTCTCTTTGCTGCCCCCCATCTCCACCTTCCAAGATGGGAATGGGTGGACAGAAATAGAGAAAAGCAAACACAAAGATAACAGAAATGTCTAGAGAGAGAACAGTAACACCAGGTGAATTCTAGCACAGAACAACTTGCTTATAATAAAACAAAGCCCATAACAGGAGATTGGGTATGTCTCTGTTGCTTGAACTCTAGAAGAATAAAATGGACACAACACTCCGTAAATGTTCATAGGGTAGCTTCCTGGTGAATGATAAATGTTCACTCTGCTTCCACATCATTCTCTGTTTTCTCCTCCAATTATTTTCTCACCTGGAACGCTTGTACCAACCCTCTAGGCCCATTCAGACCTAACCTTCTAAGCCTGGGCAAAATCCAATTGTCTCTATGAAGCCTTCTCTAATTACTCCAGGAAACATTATTTTTATTATTTCTGAAACTCTATTTTATTATTTCTGAATATTCTTATTCCCACCATTCATAAATATTTTAGGGCCTTCTTTTCTTCATCTTTAGTCTCAAAAGATGTCTGATTAAACCTATCGATAATTGTATTGTGGCTGAAACCACTGATACTCATATTTATTATGACAGTAAATGGAAAGAATGCTTAATTAAATGTTCTTCTCTTTTCTCTGATTTCCCTTTCAGTTAGAATATTCATAAATCTATTGAGAACAAATTTGAGTGTATTTTAGACTTCTTTTACCCATCCATGTGCTCTTATAAAAAACTGAAATTTCAAGTGTCTGAGGGTTGATAAAGGAGCTGTTTATACACAGGGGAAAGTTTAGCTCCCCTGAAATAACTGAAAAATACTGTATGCTCAAATTTTCCACAAATCCTCTATGTAACCTCGGGAAAGTATATTTCCTCTTTGGATTTTAAATTTCTTCCTATTAAATGAAGCATGAGGTGATTGGACATTTATATTTAGAAAGATGCATCAATGTGTATAAACCTATAATTTCTTGATTCAGTTGGTGCTAAAGGGTGGTATTAGATTGTTAAATTATTACACAAAGATTGTTGAACACGTATTGCATATGAGTCCTAGTAGACAACTCAAATTCACAAGAAGTATGTTTCTTTTTAAAAATTTCACTCCATTTTTACATCGTAAGGACATCGATACTGAATTTTATAACTTACTATTTATATATATATATTTTTTTTTTTTTTTTTTTTTTTTTTGCGTTACGCGGGCCTCTCACTGTTGTGGCCTCTCCCGTTGCAGAGCACAGGCCCCGGACGCGCAGGCTCAGCAGCCATGGCTCACGGGGCCAGCCGCTCCGCGGCATGTGGGATCTTCGCGGACCGGGGCACGAACCCGTGTACCCTGCATGGGCAGGCAGACTCTCAACCACTGCACCACCAGGGAAGCCCCTTTATCTAAATTTTTAAGATGTTCCTTATTTTTCATAGTACAGGTCTTCTCACTTCATTACTAATATTTTCTATAATTGTCTATAATTGAACAGCTTCTATTTTGTGCTTCATTCTATCTGTATGGCAGAAACTTAGTGAGTTTTGGGTTTCTCCCCTCTTTTCCCTCAGATGTACTCAAGTTCTGGGGTTTACATAGTGTCAATGCAATGGGAATACGGTAGGGATCAAGTGCTCAATAACAGCTGTCCATAGTGGTATTCACTGAGGTACCCTACATTGCTGCATCATTCTCCATAGGTTATGCTAAGTCATCCATCCCTGAATCTTGTCCATAAGCCCTTGAAGCCCAAGACCTCTCTCCACATGTCAGAATGGAATATATATATATATATATCTTACAATTAAATATAAAACAATATATGTAAAGTACCTAATTCTGTGTATGATGCAATATTAGAAACTCAATAAATGCTAAGCACTACTACTATTATTTTTTACTTCTTTGAGTAGGTAATTCAGTAACATTGTTCAAAAATCAAATATATATGTGTACACACACATATAAAAATCAAAGTGAGAAGTATTACCCTCATCCAGGTACCACTTTATCTAGTTTCCCTATTCACCCCCTAAAATAAACTTGATAGAGCTTTTTTAGGCAAAGATAGTGAAATAAAGTTTATGATATCCATAAAATGGGGAGTTGAGGATATTCATTTTCATTTATACATTAAATATACAAATAAGTATACAAATGTATACTTATATACATTTATAAGACTATTATCAAGATCTTGCAAAATAGGTTGTCAAATATTTATGGAGTACTTTCACAGACACTCTTCTAAGTGCTTTCGAAGTATTAACTAAGTTATTCCTCATACAACACTATGAGGGAGGTGCTATTGGTAGCCTCCTTTGACAGATAAGGAAACTGAGGCTCAGTGAGTAACACTTGGAAAGCAGAGGTGAGATTTTAATTTTTAGCACGTCTACCCTAACACAACTATTATAATTTATATCTGTACCCATTAGCCTTTGTGTATACATATATTTTAACATTCTCTTTAATTTTTTTATCTCTTCATCAATTGTCAAAAGTTGCCATTATTCTCAGAAACACTTTGGATAGCCTAAGAAATAATGTATGAAGAATAGGTTTGAATAGGGGAGCATCTACAGAGTAAACATCAAATGTATGTTTCCACTTAATCTTTGAAAACATTACTTATTTTTAAAAGCACTGACAGTTGCATAAAATCAAGAATCCTAACCTCTAATAATGATGACTTATGTTGAAACAAAACACATCCAGTAACCCTCTGTATCCTCACAGCAATTCTATTAGGATAACTTTCTTATTACTACCTCTGTGACTTATTTTTCTCCTTTAATATATCTTTTGCAATGTCAATATATCTTCTAAAAATGCAAAATTTATAATGGAATCAATGTTTTTAGAAAGTTTGAATATTTCCCAAATAATCTGTGAGTTTAATTTTTTTAAATATTTAAAATTTACTGACTCATAGATTCATATATTATATAAATATGTATATATAAGCAATATATATATACTTCTTATACTATATATAACATAACCATCACAATGTCAAGTAAAGCATTCAATTTGCAACATACGCTTGTAGCCTTATCTTTGACTCCTTGATTTTGCCCCCATCACCCAGATATTCAATTATACTGAATTATTTGCTGTCACCTCAATATGATATTTGCTTTCCGTGCCTTTGCTTATATTGATCCCTTCTTCGCTGATGGAATACTATTCCTCCTTTAAGGCTCAACTCAAATATCACCTACTCAAGTTTCAAGACTTAAAAATGATGTCAACTTGGAAGTCTTCCAGTCATAGCAATGTGCTTCCATAGCACTGTGCACGTGCAGCCTAGGCCACATTTTATTATCGTATTTCTTTGCATGCCTATTAAGAGTTATCATTGTGTCCTAACAGAGTACCCAGAATACAATAAGTGCATAATAAAGGATTATAAACTCCATGAATGCCGGTGAGATGACACAGCAGGAACTCTTACTTGTATTTACAAGATGAAGCATATTCCAAAAGTAAAAGTGGTTTTCTCAGGGCTACAAACTCCTTCAGGATATATTACACGGCTATATGAGCACGTGAGAAAGCTAGCTTCCCAATGTTCCTACCTTTCTTGTGATGCATGATAGGAACTGAAGAATGACAAAGCTGGAGAAAAAAAATTTAGGTATTTGCAAAGAGTACTAGGGCCAGTTTACAGGGACTGAATTATCGATATAAATACTCTAAATTTATTACTACACATGTCAGTGGGCTCTGAGAATTACCTGTTATAGCTATTCTACATCTCTATTTTTTTAAAGGGCCTTATATGTTTTACTTTTTTAATTGAAGTATAGTTGATTTACACTGTCATGTTAGTTTCAGGTGTACAGCAAAGTGAGAGAGATATATATATATATAGATAGATAGATATAGATATAGATATAGATCTGTTGTTCTTCAGCTTCTTTTCTCTTATACATTATTACAAAATACTGAGTACAGTTCTAGGTCCTTATTGTTTTTTTTTTTTTTTTTTTTGCGGTACGCGGGCCTCACTGTTGTGGCCTCTCCCATTGCGGAGCACAGACTCCAGACACGCAGGCTCAGTGGCCATGGCTCACGGGCCCAGCCGCTCTGCGGCATGTGGGATCTTCCCGGACTGGGGCACAAACCCACGTCCCCTGCATCGGCAGGCGGACTCTCAACCACTGTGCCACCAGGGAAGCCCCTGGTTATCTATTTTATATATAGCAGTCACACCTCTCTTTAATCCTCCAACACCTCACGCCTCTCCTCACTCTCAAAAGCTGACCCTTCTTACTTCAATAAAAAATAAGAAGTACCTACAACAGAGCCTTATTGCAAGGGAGGGTAGAAGGATGGATGGACAAACAGATATATGATAAGAGACCAAGGGTGATCTTATTTTGACATCTGGGTCTCCTCTGATTGCAAGGGCTTAACATCTTGACTTGGCTAACTGACCTCTTGTTCCTTACTCTGTACCCCTCCCAGTTAACGCTCCCAAGAGAGAGGAGATCTGAGACACACTGCTGCCTTGGATCACCTCAACTAGTTCTCTGGATCAATGTTTATAAAAATAGAAAGAATAAATAATGATGGAAAGAGACATAAAAATGAATTAAACTAGTCAGTAAAAGAAGATGGAGCATACCAATTTTTCTGTGATGGTGAGACAGACTTCCTGAGACAACTTTCATGCATCAGTTGGATATTCTATTGCCACATAATGAAAAGAAGAAACTTTTTGGTTTTTAGATTTCTTTAGGATAGTGCAAACTCTTCCTCAGATTTTCTTTCTGTGGCTATAACAAGTGATAAGGGCTATTGAAGCTTAGGTGACACTCTTTCCAAAAGTTAAGCTCACTTAGATATATAGCTTATACAGTACAGAACATACCTCATCAACTCTTTTTGCTTATACCACTCTCTGTTCCCTCATACTGTGAGTTTATGTGTATTCCCAACACCTAGTATATCACTAAACACATAGTAGATACTCAATAAATGCTTATTGAGTGAACATATACCTTGCTTGTGCTAAAAGTCTGGATGGAACTACAATTCAAAATGAAATCGAATGCACCATATTTTAAGGAAAGGTAGCAGTTTGAAATAATTATGTTATGGATATGATTTGCATACCACCTCATAGGACAAATACAACTTGGGGCAGTGCTGGAAATCTGGTACTAAGGAAAGACCAGCAATTTTAAATTCATTTTTTAAAGTGAGAGAGTACGGAATATACAATTTCAGAAAAGACTCCTATGTTCTTGGTCTGATTCTATCACACTAAAAAAAAAACAACTCAGGAAAAACACACATTTTAATAAGTCGCTTTCACTCTAGTCCCACCGCTAATAACTAGATTTAATTCTTAGCTGTACGATTTGCTGTGGTGTTCATCAGAAATTTCTTCAGAAGAATGGATTACTTCTTAAGTGTGCTTCAACTTTAATAGGTTCAGAGTCATGCTCTGGATTACTTATAAAGTAAGAAGAATAGACAAACTGAGAGTTTCGTATATAGTTTTTTCCTCTTTGATTCTGGCTCATTTATAATTCTGGTGTAGTCTCAGGGTGACATTGCCAGATCTAAGCGCCTTCACATAAAATGAAAATAGACTTCAATCAAGCTTAAAGCAGAAGGAAATGACGTTCCTGTAAGACTTTGCTTTTTGTTTTTGTGGATGCATGTTTTCCACTTCCCATGGGATTGGCAATACAGTGCATGATGTTTACCCTTAGCTTCTTATATCTCTGAGAACCTTATAAGGCTCTGCATAGAATTATATTTGTTGGTTTACTATGAAAAGAACATACTCTAAAAAAAAGGTTTAGGGCTTCCCTGGTGGTGCAGTGGTTGACAGTCCGCCTGCTGATGCGGGGGACACGGGTTCGTGCCCCGGTCCGGGAAGATCCCACATGCCACGGAGCGGCTGGGCCCGTGAGCCATGGCCGCTAAGCCTGTGCATCCAGAGCCTGTGCTCCGCAACGGGAGAGGCCACAGCAGTGAGAGGCCCGCGTATTGGGGGGAAAAAAAAAAAAGTTAAAAAAATAAAAGTTTAAAAAAAAAAGGTTTATTTACCATCTACATCTGATCTTGAGTTGGTCAAACTAGGCCCTGCTATTTAGAGCAAGTTAAAATATTTAGCCTTGCTACACACAGGGCTTATAATATTTTAACTGAAAGTTGAATGTTGCCTGACTTTGTTTAGATATCACTCAAGGACTCAGTCAAGGCAAATACATAATTCTTTAGGTTTATATTATAAGACTTAGAGAAAAAGGCATTTGCAATTATTTCTATGTTACAGGATATTTAAATTTAAATTTTGCTTCAACCTCCAATATGTAGGTCAATTCACCTTTTTGCAAGGCATCATTCTCTCACCCAACAGGACTTTGCTCACCTAAGTACCTTCAGAAAAGATCAGGCTCGTTCAGGGTGGTATGGCCGTAGCCTCACTTAGGTACCTTCAGAGAGCACAACAAAAGCAGGGTTAAGTGAGGAGTTCAGTGACTACTGGCTGTGAGGACATTCCTGGGTCTCTGCCCTCACTGACCTGTTGATTCAGCTGGAGCAGGAAAAAATGTGGTGGCTGGCATAGGGACCATTGTTTCTGCTCTTATCATTACAGTGAGACATTTTTGTGGTTTACAAGAAATGTCAAACCCCTGATACGGCAGAGACTTGCCATTCTAGACTGATTTTGCGTCAGTAGTTTATTTGGCACAGAAAGAGTCATTTATAGGGATTCTACTTTTCCTACTCTTGAACATTCTTCTTTAATTACTTATAGGAATCTGTCATAGTTGGTCCATAATTTTGTGTAGGCTACATTGCTTTGTTTCTCTTTTCTGTCCTCTATTCTTCCCAACTCTTTCTTCTCTGTGTGCATCTAAGGTTCCTCTCAGCACCCTCAGACACTTCATTCCTTTGTCCGTAGAAGAAAAGCAGGTTATGCCAGGGCGTGGATGGATGAGGGTAGGAGGAAGCCAGGAGAGTTTTCATGCTAAATTGATAGAATCCAAACTGTAAGTCGGGGAGAATCTTACCACAGTTATGACTCACTTTCTACATGTGCAAATATTTAAGGTACAGGTGGTATTTTCAGAATTCACAACCAAATGCAGATCTCCCAAGTTTCCCACAGGCTGACTTCACTATGCTTAATGGATTAAGAATGCATGCTTGTCTAGTTAGTTAATTAGTTATACGCAAAACTAATACCTTTCTCACCAAAATTTAGGCAGTAAACATGTCTCAGAGGAAATAAGCATAAACTAATATTAGGCAGACCTGGGCAAAAATCCCAGCTCTGTCTCTAAATAGATTTTTTTTAATATGAACAAGTTTAGTTTAGCACTTTTAACATTCTGGGCCTTATTTTTCTCTTCTATAAAATGGAAAATAATTCTGATCTCTTAGATGTGAGAGAAATCTAGAAGTGAACTCTATCAAAACATTGACAGAGTTGATTTTGCTGGTCAGGTTAAAAAGGCAGGCATCTCTTTTGCCACCTATGGTTCCATGTAAATCCTGAAACTTGATTGATGAAAACAACTTTCCAATTTAGAAGATCGTTCTTTGAAGATCACAACACCACTTAACAAGGTTGCTAAGAAGTACAAATAAGAACATAGACCAAGGATATCACAGTATACCTACACACAGTGGGCTTTTAGTTAATGCTAACCTTCCATCCTGATCATGTTAATTACTATCAATACAATAATGATAATAAGCTGTGATGCAAAATCCTCAGTCATAATCTAAAGGTGATGAGGCTAGAGGTCGGACTGGAAACCTGGGAGTAGGACATTGGTCAAATCACCTTAGTCTGGAGTTTGGCCCTAGCATGTTGACTCAGTAGACAGGGTGCTGGTCACTACTAGAGGATGATTCTCAACCACCAAACTCATTAACAAGAGATGTAACCATTTACAATAAGAAGTATACTTATCACATGCAAAGATCCTAGCATTCACAATTTAATTCGGCAGGAGAAATCAGGGTAAATTAAGGTTCATAAGCAAGTGAAATCAGAACCAAGGTAGGAAGTCTCTGGCTGACCTTAAAAATGGGGGTTACCACACTTTGTTAAGCTGATGTATTGCTACTGTTGGAATTAACTTACTGTATGGATCATAAGGACAAGATATTTACATAGGAGAGCTAGAACTTTCTAGCACCTAGTCACTGCTGATGACACACTGACAATGGATCTTACTTTTTTTTCTTTTTTTTTTCTTCGGTATGCGTGCCTCTCACTGTTGTGGCCTCTCCCGCTGCGGAGCACAGGCTCCGGATGCGCAGGCTCAGCGGCCATGGCTCACGGGCCCAACCACTCCGCGGCATGCGGGATCTTCCCGGACCGGGCCACGAACCTGTATCCCCTGCATCGGCAGGTATATAGACCCCCTCACCTAGACAGGTATATAGACTGCTAAAATTCATCAGAATAAATACTGTGTGTGTAAATTGGCCTTGATAAAAATTAAACAAAAATGTACATATGTTATATTTAATCCTCAAACTCGTCCTATGGGAAAACCACAGGTCTTCGTGTTTAAGAAACTTGCCACATTATGCTATGTATGGGACTTAACAGTAATTTACATTTTTTAAATGGCAATTTAATATTATATCTACTCTCCTTCCTATGGGACATGAGCACAGATACCTCCAGGTAAGCGCTGTGGTGGAAAAACAAGCAAACTATAGATCACGTATGCAGAGTAGTGGTATCTAGACTCTGACCCAGGAAAGAAGATACTGTATCAGCACAACTGTGGTTTATCTGTAAGAACAATGACCTAGCAGGCATTTGGAATCCAGGTCTTTTGAAGTCTCAAAGCACCAACCATCTTAGTTTGTAAGACATCAGTATGATCAATATTTCTATTATTCAGCCTTCAACTGGATCCTCAGTTACATCCATCTGAGACAAGGCAAGTACTAAAGCCAAAGCTAAATTACAGGCACCACTATGGAGAGTCACAGCCCCTTATGTGAGGATGAAACAAAATATCAGAGAGCCATCTGAGGATAATTCAGACTTCCAAAATTATCAGGCGATAAACTGAAAAGTGTAGATACTGTTCTCTATCATCTGTCAACAAGAACCACTTTCCTTTCTGTTTTTTCACGTCTCCAATTTTCAAGGATTAGTTTAAGATTACAGCAGGCAGTGAGTTTTAATTAAAAATAGACTGAATAGATTAGTGGACTGGAAAATGGGACAGAGTACTGATGTTTAATAAACTCAATTATTCCTGATATTTTCTTATAATTCTAGCCTTTATACTGCTCTATGGCTAAGCCCTATTTTTATTACCTTGTACTCTTAATATAATATAGTATAATTATATTTCATGAACCCCTCCTATAATTAAATCCACTTAAAAGATTTTTTAGAAGTCTTTATTAAATAAAAATGTTATTATATATATTTAAAACTTGATCACACACTGATATTAACAAAAGTCAATAATATTACAGAAGCTTTACTATCTACTTAAGGAAAGATAGTGCTTCAAGGAGGAATTAGTCACAAATGTAGATTATTTCAGAGTGGCAGTAGGAGAGGAGACTGCTTATAAAAGAAGGGTTGATGCTTAGGAAAGAAAGAAAAGATCACACTGGGTTTACCCAGAAGGGAGCCGTTTTGTGAAGATGAGAAAAAAGAGTCTAGCTGCATTAAGAGACAAGATTCAGGAGTTTACTCGATGATTAAACATGTAATCATAACCATGTTATGAACATGGTATTTAAATGTAGGAGTTCTATTAGCTAAAAAAAAAAAAAAAGGATATTTGAAAAGCAGATAAAGTTGAAACTGTTATCAAAAATCAAGTTAGACAGGGCTTCCCTGGTGGCACAGTGGTTGAGAGTCCGCCTGCCGATGCAGGGGACACGGGTTCGTGCCCTGGTCCGGGAAGATCCCACATGCCGCGGAGCGGCTGGGCCCGTGAGCCATGGCCGCTGAGCCTGCGCGTCCGGAGCCTGTGCTCCGCAGCGGGAGAGGCCACAATAGTGAGAGGCCCGCATACAGCCAAAAAAAAAAAAAAAAAAAAAAAAAAAACCAAGTTAGACATATGCAATTTCTTATTTGTCATTCTTTTCTTTCCCTTTTCTATCACGTATTCTTCCCTTTATTTTCCCTGTATAAATTAAGCAAATCACCAATTATTTATCAAACGCTTTTCCTGGAAGAAGTATTTTGCTAGGAACTGTGATATCCTTGCCATCAAAGAGCTCATAACATTTTTGGGGTTGAGAGGCGAGATAAAATAAACATGTTAAAAAGTGAGTGGCTAGACAAGATTTAAGAAGTTCAAAACAGTAAGTGAAATGTCACGAGGCAGCTCCAGTTTCACTGCCTGAGGAATTTTTTTACATGTTGATACCTAGCAATGCAGAGTAGTTCAGAGGTGCCAGTGATCACTTCAACCTTGGATGATTACAGAGGAATTTACTTAATTTTCATTTTAATTTATTTGTATTCAAGTATAATATAGATACAGAAAGGTGCACAGATCTTAAGTACGCAGTTCTCTGAGTTGTGACAGTTGCACGTACCCGTGAAACCATAAGCAAACTAGACATCAAATATTTCCATCACCCCAGAAAGATCTCTCCCGGCCCTTTCTAGCCAATCCTGACTCTCCCATCCTGCCTTCAGAGGCAGCTATTTTCTGATTTCTGGCTGGTGGTCAGCTGGGAGCCCCTTTTGGCCTAAACAACACCCACTTTTCTTATCACTTGACATCCCCGCCCGCATCTTCAAGCCAACAAAGGTGCATCAAATCCGTCCTGTGCTTAGAATCTGATTTTCCCTGGCCTTCCTCTTCTGACACCAACTGGAGAGAATTCTCTGCTTTTAAAGTCTCACATGACAATCTCCCCTGCTTAAGGTCAACTCTGCCATTTAAGGTAACATAATCATGAGTTAGTATCACAATCACAGGTTCTGAGAATGACGGGATGTGAAATTTGGGGGGACCTTCCTAGAAATACTGCCTACTACATTCACTGAAATTGTCTTGTCAACGTATGTATTTAATTGACCGGAAAGTGGCCAGAGGAGTGAGCACGAGGCAGCAAAGGTGGACAGTGCGGGCCAGAAAGTGGCCACCCTGGTCTGGATAGGACTGAACTCCAGACCAAAGAGGAACCCAGGAAATGTGGAATGTGTCTGTCCATGTCTAAAGTAATAGTCAGAAGGATTTACAATTCTATTGCAGACTTCTGGAATATTGAATTATAAAATGAGAAGAGCAGAGAAAACCAGCCAGAGGAGGAAGGAAAATACCTGCAGTTAGAACAAACAAGTTTTATAGGAAATGACGTGTGATCTGTGTGAATGAAGTACAACGTCTGACTACGCAATAAACCACACTTACATAACCGTATTAGGGAGATACTGAGTACTGATTTAACCAAATTATGGTCTATTTTTTACTGAAAAAAATGGAGGAAGGGAAAAAGGCATGGGTGATATAAGACTGCTAAACTCTAACCTTCCATAATACAAATGGAAATATGTAAAGAAATATGTGTAACTTAGAAATATGAACATAAATTACAGAATAAATGAAAAGAATTTGAGCAGGTAGGAAAGGTAGGAAAGAGGGCTTTTCCTTTTCATTATAAAAGTTGCAGTATTTGAATCTTGAAGCTACACAGATTTAAAAATACAAATAACTTAAAAAGATAATATATATGCAAATATTTTGTTTTAATAGCCAAATATATATGTTAAAACCTAAACAGTTTTTGTACTCTAAGATTTTGAAGAACTGCATTAGTTTTGGCAATTCTCATACTTTGTGTTGTTTTTAACGATTAAAATACTTTAAAATCACCTCAATAGATTCACCTCTCTTGGCTTATTTCTTGTCTCTGCAATCATGTCAGCTTGCAGGGGGCTGGGTAAAGGAGATGAACCTAAATCTGCATTGAAATTGTGGAAAAAGCAGGCTATAAAGGTGCCCAGTCATGTGGGATTATTGCCAAACCTTCAGAACAAAGGAAGAAGCCTTTTTAGGCTAAAGTGGGCTGCTTCAGGAGTTATACTCATTTTGGGCCCTAAATTCTAGACTTTAACCATCCTCTGGGTCAGGTTCTACATACAACAATAAGTACAGGGGTTTTTAACTTGGGATTTCATGAAGGCAACACAAGAATTTGTCTAGAGTGAGTAAATCCCCTCTCTGAAGAGAACTACACGTGTGGCCACTTACGTCTGTATACATGCAATGAGGGAGAATCCATTCAGTGTGGGATGTATCAGACTCCAGTTTCACCTCATCTAGTAACTGATGACAGCCCTCAACACTTTTCTGATGAGAAGGTAATTCTTCTCTTGTCTGGATCCTCTTTGTTGTGTCCTATGGCCTTCTCATACGTGTTTTGGGTCTGGGTTGGTATGACTGCAACTTGCTCCACAGCCCCTATACTGATCAAAGTCAGTCTCTAACCAGAGTTCACCACGCCTGGTGATGAATATCTCCTGCAATGGATCCCCACCTCTCTAATCTTAGCACCCTATGCAGCTTTTTCAAAATTCTGTTTATTCTTTGGAATAGTTTTGTTGCAGGAGTGTGCATTTCTTACGTATCACCATTAAGCATGTAATACACACATCCCATGCTTAGGAAACTTCATGTTACCAGTAATGCAATTCTACGCTTCATGCTAGAAGAGATTACATGGTAATGGCCTAGGTCACTTTCCTTATAACTAGGTATAACTAATTTCAATAATGTATATATATATTTAGTTAATTTAACAAATATACTCTGAGAAGCTATTTTAGATTAGGCTCTGCAATGATGATAAAGATGTAATGTCTGACCTCAAGAAGCACAGAGGTGACAGGAGAAAGACAATCAAAGTGGTTTCAATCCAGCTTCTCATGCCAAATGAGCTCAGGAGGCACCTAAGAGAGATGTTGAACCCGGATGTAAGAGGGCATGGGAGACGGCTTTCTGAAGAGGTCGAAGAATGATTATCATTTCAAACAGTAAGAGTTCCTTGATTCAGGGGGAAAAAAATCCAATTTATTTCTCTCCCGCTTCTCACCCTCTCACCTAAGTCCCACTGAACTCTCCACTCACAAACTTCAGCATCTTCCTTCTTGGCCTGACATCTTATTTGCACCTAGATTCTCAGTGGGGTTGTGAAGACATTGTTCACTACAGGGAACACCCACGTTCTCAGTCCTGAGCCAACTGTTAAGGGGAGTGAACTGTGTGTAACGATTCCTATTACTGAATCCATTGGCCATTCAAAAGCATCATTAAAAACAAAACAAAAATTTGCTCCAATGTCTTATACCTTAGTGTGCAGCACTACAGACTTTCTTATGTTTGCTCTGCTGCTCTCAGAAGTGACACAACTGTCACAGAAAAAAAAAATCTCGTTTTCATCTACTACCTTTCTTTAGCCCCTATAAGTAAAGAATGGCATCTTTAAGATTTTCATCACAAAACCTCTTGGTCCGCAAGAGAAAATCAAACTTTAGATATGATTTCATAGCTTAGAGGGACCCAGAAACAGCAAACATTTACTCCACAAACTTGAAAATACCAGAAGTGCCACTGGAGCAGTACATGTGTGTGAATGCTTATTTTCCCAAGGCTGAATATTCTGCCAACCGGTGCCTGTCCAAAGAAATTGGAGCAGCTCACTGCAAGATGAAAAACAGACCTTACCTACCCTGCTCCAACCCAGCACAGGAAGTAGCAGGGAAACTTGTATAAAATGAGTCAAAAATTCAGGGAGAGGAAAAAGGAGAAAGCTAATCACCTTACCTAAACTCTGCTGTTAAGTGTAATGTTGCTAGAAAAGCGCTAAATATAGTCCTACCTAAAGAAATGAGTTCTCATTTATAAGATGTAATTTAAAAAATCATCTCCACACAACTGCCATGTCACTTCATACACAAAGGAATACAGATGACTTAAACCGGAAGAAGCAAAATCTCGAAGGTTTTCGCTTCGTATGCATCAAAGTTCTTACGTTTATTCTTAGTCTTCTGGAAGCTGAGAGGAGCCCCTTTTGAAATGCATATGTACCTACCAAGGTGACTTGGGTGCAACTGGATCACAGCTCAGTGGTTAACGTCAGGAGCCAAGGAAGGGCAATGAGTGCAGTGGTCCAGGGCAGATGAAAAGGGCAATGGCAAATCTTGAGAGATGAGAGAAAAAGCAAAGAGCAGAAGCATGGGCACAGCTTCTTTTTGAAGATTCTGAGGCTGACTTTGGCGGAGGATAAAACTAAACCAGGATGCTTATGCAGTAGAAAGGGAATAGGTCCACGGCCAGGGAAAGAATCTGTGATAAGAGATGCCAGATGACAATAGACATATGTATGTAAGTAATGAATGATTTCATTTATAGAAAGTTCTAGAACAGGTGAAGCTAATATAAGGTGGGATTAGAAAACTCTAGAGCTATTCTAATATGGAATATAAATGGAGACGCTAAGAACCTACAAGTAGGCTAACCGTAATATTTTCTAACACAAAAGAAGTACTGAAGCCATAACGGAAAGAACATTTCTTTTGCAACTTTATCTAAGATGAATTGGTCATGCACAATTATTAGAATATTTTGCTAAGTATAGGTACCCTCTAATGATGAGATATAGGTAACGTCTATAGGTGTCTCAGCCCAAATCCCGTAAGAGATCTAAGTTCTGTTATTCCGCTTTAAAGTCATTTATGAACAATAGTCACAGTCACAAAATGGTTCTACCACCTGTTTTGTCAGCTCGATGAGGTCTCAGCTTTCTCTTATTTAAAGGGCCTCTGAACACATTTTATAAGAAGCTCCATTTGCGGTGACTGTGACAATATTTGAGCACCAGTATTCTGCTGTTCTTATACATGGATTCAAATAAGAACGTTCTGACTCAGTGGCACCAGATTCCAGGGGTGCTAGTGAGAATTATTTCCTGGTAGTTCTAAGGAGTAGATGAGATTGGAGGTCCCTACCACTGTATCTTGACAGGACTCTGAATTCTTGGGTAGGTCCTTTTCCCATGTTGTCTAAAATGCCCCTCTCACTGCTTCCCCCCATTAGCCACTTTTAAAGGAATGCTTCCTCTGAACCTATCACAACTATATCGTATAGCCCTTTCAATGATCTACTAGCATGTGTCTTTCCTTAGTTGTGCTTATTATTGCTAAAATTTTGCCCTTATTGTATGACTTTTTTATTAATATCTCCCATCCCCAATAAACTCTAATCTTCTGGGAGCAGGGAAGTGCCTATTTTTGCTAATTAGTATATTTCAGAGTGTTCAGCACATTTATTTTTGTTTGTTATGTTTATTATTATTATTTCATTCTATTTAATTTGTTTCATTTAATTTGTTCAAGAAATATAAATAAATATATGAAATACATGAATAAATAAAAAATAACAAATGAACAAATGAGTGAGTGGATGAATGACTGATCTCAAGTCACATGGTCCCAAGGAGATTAAAAGTCTCTATCTTCTACCTGAGGGAAGGGATGAGGCAGCCCTTGGGTTCCCGGCACACAAGTCACAACAGAGAAACCAGGCCACCAGAGAGCAGGTTTATGAAGGAGTAGCACTGATGATGGCATCCAAGCTGATGAGGGCAACTGGCAGGAATGCCAATGCACAGCACCACCACCAGAGGGCTGTCTGTATCTGGGAGAGAAAATGCCTGACATCTGACATGTTGGTCAAGTGGAAGAGGTGCTTCCCTCAGTTGGTGAGTTCCCAAGGTGCTAAAATTCCAAGAATTGCTTAGTAGAGACTCAGCCAAAGACACATACTTTGTCTCATCACTATATTGTGCTATATGCACAGTTACTTACTATATCCATTTCATTTACTGAGTTGCACTTCAAAGCAGGAATTTCCAAATCACAGTCAACAAGGAGAGTGAAACTGAATAGTACAGATAAGAGAAGTAAAGTGGATAAAACTCTAGGCCCTCTGCTTCAAACAGAATAGTTGCATTCTCATCAGTCTTACATTTTGAGCATTTATATTTTGGTGTGTATTACTTCCAACAGAATGTAAGCTCCATGTAACAAAAACTTTTGTTTATTTTGTTTAATGCTGGTTCTCCAACACACAAAGTAGTGTCTGGTGCATTGAGAACATTCAATCAGTTTTTGTTGAACACAAAGACAAGGTTTTATTTAAGAAAGAATTTCACTATTTCTTTCTTTTTTTTTTTTTGCGTTACGCGGCCTCTCACTATTGTGGCCTCTCCCGTTGCGGAGCACAGGCTCCGGACGCGCAGGCTCAGTGGCCATGGCTCACGGTCCCAGCCGCTCCGCGGCATGTGGGATCTTCCCAGACCGGGGCACGAACCCGTGTCCCCTGCATCGGCAGGCGGACTCTCAACCACTGCGCCACCAGGGAAGCCCCACTATTTCTTAATATAAAGGTTTGTTAAAAAAAACTATTTTCCAAAGAAAATAGCTCATCATTTCTTAAAGCACTGGTCTTCAAGTGGATTTATGTTTATCATTCTCACCGCCAATTTTTAAAGACCCAAATATAGTCACTGTTAATCAGTACAGCAGAATGCATTAACAAAATCCATCTTCACAGTGTTTAGAATACCAATGTCCTTTGCCTTTGGTTTCATCTTTCTGATTATTAAAGATCATCTTCTCCTGCATGGTCTAAATTACTGTGTCCATGCTAGCATCAATTTTTAAATGTGAACTTTCACATTTCCTACTAATCTGTAGAGTTAAGTAACCGTGATGGTTCATTTTCTGGTATTTATTTGAATATCTGTATGAAATAATTCCATCTGAATATAACAATATGTTGTATGAGCTAACAATAGTACGGAAGAGACAAAGAAGGCATCTACTGAATAAAATATATATGGAAGACCTGCTTAATTAAATCTCTAATGCAATTTTATCACCTACACAGAATGCTACTAGATTTACCAGATATTAATATCTAAGCCAAATAAAATTTCCAAGTTTGGCTCAATGGATACTTCTGTGTCAGAGGAAGGAAGGGCGTCTGAAAGACTGCTCAATTTTTTTTACACTGCTAGAGGCAATGACGATATTTAAAGGAGGTAAAGTATATTCACTTTCACTTAATAATAGCTAGAATTGAAGTGGTTAGTGATTTTCTAATTACTCATGTTCCAGTTTCATTTTTCTCTTAAAAAGTTTCTAAACATATGAAAGTAATAAATAGCATTACATATTCCTTGCTGATGCTTAATTTGATGAGAAATCCCCATTGCTATATCACACTTCTGAAAACCAAGATGTGTAACAGGCTCAGTGTGATACTTAATAAATGCAATCAAGTCAATAAATGTATACACCAAATTCACAGTTCACAACCACCCAGAAACTTAATGAAATATCCCTGTATAAGTAAAAATAAAACAGAAAGGATTGTAGGGAGATGGTGGCATAAGTGTCAGCGTTTATTGTTGTTGTTTATTTCTTTAGTCTTTCCTGCATTAAAACAGAGTGAATATGATAGAAAAAGATTCCATGGTCAACATGTACAACAAACTTAGGTGACAAGGAATCACCACAGACACCAAAATACAAACAGAAGGGGACAAACCACCAAAAGACATAAGACAGATTATCAGTGACTATGCAAAAGGAAGCAAACAGAAGGCAAGGAACTTTTAACAGGCCTGAGGAGTCAAAGAAATGTCAAAACACCATCCAGTACTAATGGAATCTCATGGGCCATTCTGAGAAGATGAGAGAGAGAGGATACTAAGGCTCTAATTTGAAGGTTAGAGGGAGGGGTCTTTGAGAAGTTCTCACAGGTAGTCTGAGTCTGCACCTGATAGAGTCCTAAAACCAATAAACTGTCATACTCCACCAGGATAACGCCCTTTACTCTGAAAAACTGCCAGGAACAAAATTCAAAATAAGTGTTACAGGGATGATAATGGCAAAAAGGGAAAATAAAATCCAAATAGCATAGTAGAAAAGGAAGATTTCACAAAAGAGAAGGCTGTATTTTATCACTCTGTGGATAGGAACTCTAGAACTGCTATGTTGATGATGTAATTTGAAAATAAAAGTTTGCTTTAATGACTTCATATGGAAAAAATATTTAATTAATTTTATATTTGATTTATATTGAATTGTCATATTAACAAGTTTTATATTGACAATATGTTGCTTTTAATAATTTTATTTTGATGTTATCTCACATAATAAATTCTTTTAATATTTAATTAATTTTATATAATTTTCACATGCTAGTATTATAGATATACTGGGTAAGATTAAAATTATCAAAATTAGTTTCACCTATTTCTTTTCACTTTTTTTAATATGGGTACTTGAACATATCTAATTATGTATGTTCTTCATTCTAACAGAAGCACAAGAAAACAAACAAGGGAGAGAGAGATGGATTGAAAGCCCATAGAATTCAAGTAGTATGAGAGACATTGATCAATAACAATGTATGGACCATGTTTGGGTCACAATACAAATAAAGCTCATTTAAAAGCAACGGGGAAATGTAAACTCTGATTAAATTTCTGACATTAAGGGAGATTGATCACTATTGTGGTGATGACTGTAGAAAGAATTCTTTTCTTCCAGACATATATATGGAAATACTTGTAGATGAAATGATTTATCAAGAGAAGCTTGAGAGAAGGAGATGGAAGTTTAGAAGAAACCAGAGTGGCCATGAGGTGATCATGCTTAAGGAGTGGTAAGTACAGGGGTTTCACTCTACTCTTCTAATCTGAATGATGTTTGAAATTTTTCATAATAACCAGGTAAAAACCAAAGGACAAGAAACAAATCTATTTCTATTATGGATTAAAAAACACTTATCAGAAATAAAGGTGGCTCTAGACGGTGCAAAATAAAGCAAAAGTCTCCTTCTCTGTAACATTAGCACTAAGATGAGAATTGCAGGAGGCTTCACTGTAGCTGGTCAGTTTTTCCACTTATGAATATTCCAAATCTTTATAAACCAGCTGGAGAGCAAGGGTTTGGCTAAATTTCCATTCCATTATAATAATGAGACATTTATTGAGAAAGAATGTCAGAAAAAACAACTTTCAACATGGCTATAGCATATACCAAAAACTGAAACACTTAAAGCCATCTTCATCCCAACTTACAAAAAACAAACTCATAAAATAATGTATCAACAATGTCCAATTATTCTCATCACACAGCACAGTGTAAAACCAAAATTATTGCTCTGACTACATCCTGTTTATAAGGTTACACTATAATATTGCCAACTATGTACTTTCTCGTAATTAGATAAATTAAGAAGGAATATTAGCAATAATAAATCATTTTTAATATTCAGGAATAAATATAGAAGGAAACAGAAAGAAAACAATCTAGGAAACAGTATTTTGAAAATAGAGGCATTTCATGAAAGACTCTAATAAACAGTGAATTTCAAAGTTTTTGCCCTTTCTAGTTTGCTCTCAGTCTTTCTGGATTTTATTTTTGTCTACAAGTCTATGTAAATTTCACATAATTTCTAATATAGGTGCTCTTGGTGTTATCAACTTTGGGTCAAGTAGCCTAATCTGCTCTGGTCTCTCTCTGTATTACAACTACCTCCATTCTAAAAACAGACTCGGGCCACCAAATAATCAGGAACAGTAAAGAAGAATAGGAGAGACATGGATGTAAAAGTAATATTTTAGGGCCCATCTGGTCAGACGATATGCTTCCGTGTTCCTCATGTAATGTTATATACATCAGTCTCATTTTAACAACCCTGTAAAGCATATAAATATTTGTGTTTTACTGGCAAGGAAACTGTAGAATAATGTTCTCTTGGTATTTCAATTAAACTTAACAAACCTTTCTTGAGTGCTTACTATTTGTGGGCACTGCTGACATGCTAGATTCAAAGAATATGATATTATACCTGCCCTCAATTTGCTCATGGTTTACTAGGGAAGACAAACCAAAGAGGAAGGATTAGAAAATATCACACAGTACGTCTTAGGGAAGCACAGATGCTTTCTAGCCCTTTCTGGGACCAGGAAGTCTTCTGAGATAAGGTGAGATGTCCAGCTGTACTACAGAGAAGCAGGCATGGGGTCTCCTGACAGAGAAGGGGCAATGACCTGACTAAGCAAAAGGAACAGTGTCTCTTTCCCTGTAAGGAAAAAAATGGATGGAAATAAACTACAACAGTCAGGGCAAGGACCCAAGGGGAAGAGTGGAAAAGAGAGAGAGAATATAAAACAAGAAAATATAGATGAAGAAATAAAGATAGAGAACGCTCAGAAAAGAGAATCCCTTAGGCTCCTCTCCTGTGTATTTAGTACAGCCTGATTTTTGAATCAAAGGGAAAACTTTAAAAAAACTCGTATGCACCAACCCCTGGCTTCCTGAAGTGTGCTTGATCACTGAATAATAAGCTGTTTTTATAATAAGCAATATTTCTCCATCCTTCCAAACATTATGGCCATAGCCAGGGTGTTATGTCATCAGGAAAGAGAGAGATGAAAGAACTGCTTCCTCGGTGTTGAATTCCGCCATGGTGTACAATGTTCTCCTGTGCATTCTCTACATGCACGGAGGACAGACGCCTTCCTTGTTCTCACTGCAAGTGTTTCACAGCATCTATATGCATTTCCATATTATAAGCTCCACATCAAGTGAATAAAACAGTCCCTTATTGGCTGACAGTTGTTTCTACCAATCTACTGGTCTTAAGTACCTTCTGCAAAATGCTAGAGGAATGATGCAGTAGTGAAAAGAATGCCTTCAATATTAGAGCAAGTGCAGTTGTCACTGCCGACTTGACTCGATTTAATAAAAATGGAAAGAAAAGCTGTTGGCTGGGAGGCCAGATAAGAACATTTCAGAGAAGGCTGAGCCACGCCGGAGCTTCCTGTGAGTAAGATGGGCACAGAGAACAGTTCTGCTGGGACCCACATGTGCAGCTCTGGCTCTCGGAAAGCCACGCATGCTTTTGGTAAGAACCAATGGAAAAAGAGCAAAGCAAGTTTGACAGCATGCATGTTCCTATTCTCTCTTAAAAAACACACTGGGTTTCACAGACTTAGCTCCATCGTTTGGGGTTAGAGTCTGGGATGCTGTAATTTTTAAGCCAAGGCACAGAGGATCATCAAGTGAAATACGCATTTCCACGTAATGAGATATTAATGAAGGGGAATCAGCACAGTTAATATCCCTGAGTTCTAAGACACAATGTTGTTCCGTGAGTCTGTTTTCAGTTGGGTTACCAAGTGTTAATCAACAACATGTTAGCATCCTGTAAGGAGCAGAGATTCAATGAAAGTGATATCGAAGTTGTTTGATTTCTTTCCTCTTCTCAGACAAGAAGGTAGTGGACAAATGGGAGCCCTGACCAAGCAGTGTCCCTGAGACCGAGGGAAATGGGACTGTTGCCTGCCAGTGTCAGGGTGTGGTGTCAAGGCGTGAGTTCCCAGACTTGTCATTCTCTCAGGGTGTGTTGGTCAGAGTCAGGAGAACAGTCTGCATTCCAGTTAAGGGCGGATGGTGGTAGTGGTTGAGGGGTATGGGGATAACAAGCCAAACATAACAGAAAACCAAGACAGCTAACAAAGATGAAAGTTGGAAGCCAACAGCGGTTAACAGGCCTTGGAGACATTTCTGAGATGAAGAACAAATGTCTAATTGCGTGCAGTTTTGATGGATGCACTGAGAGCTTACGCCTACGAAGAGCAAAACAAATTCAGCTGACCATGATTTAAACTAACATTCTCACTTGACAAGAATTCTGGAAGCCAGCAGAATTCTGGTTTTGGTTGAGCTGCTCAGACATGGAGGACGGCCAGGTCCCTGTCCTGTATTCTTGTCTTGACATTCTTCTCATGGTTGCAGATTACTGCAGCAGTAATGGTCACGAAGCCGGACAAGGAGATGATAGTCCACAGCAGAGCATTTACCCACACACCACTCCCTCAAGTTAAGAAAGAATACAACCTTTCTCAGAAATGTACAACTCATCTACAAACCCAGGGTCTAGGGTGAACAACTCAATCTTGTTTGCCTGGGACTTTCTTAGTTTTGGCAGTGAAAGTACCACGTCTGGGGAACCTTCTCAGTCCTGGGCAATCAGGGATGGTTGGTCACTGTATTAGAGTCACACGGCCATCTTTGATTAGTTTTCTTGAGATGAAGCATGCTCTACCCTATACCTGAACTAGTGTCTCTTAACTACAAAGAGGAAAGGACGGGCTTTTGTTATGACAGATTCTTTCTACCTTGGTTGTGCTTTAGAGTAATTTGGGGAACTTCTGAAAAGTGCCCATGTCTGAGCCCTACTCATTGTGATTTTAACAATCGGGGTATTTCTTGAGCATTAATACATCTAAAAAACTACCCAGGTGATTCTAATGTGCAGCCATGGCTGAGGAGTAAACTACTGGAGAAGTCAAATAACGGAATCAACCAGTGAACACCTAATAAGCAACCATGGAACACAGAATGTAGTTTAACATGACTGGCAACATAATGAATCTTCAAATCAATGTGGTGCTTCAGTTTTCTAAAAATTTTTTTTTTTTTTTTGGTACGCGGGCCTCTCACTGTCGTGGCCTCTCCCGTTGCAGAGCACAGGCTCCGGAGGCACAGGCTCATCGGCCATGGCTCACGGGCCCAGCCGCTCCGCGGCATGTGGGATCTTCCCGGACCGGGGCACGAGTGTCCCGGTCCCCTGCATCGGTAGGCGGACTCCCAACCACTGCGCCACCAGGGGAGCCCTAAAAATTTTTATAATCTGTTTTTCACTGACACTCAAAAGTAGGCAAGGTAGATGTTTTTTCCATTTACATATTAGAAAGCGGAAGTTCAAAAATGTTGTTACTCACCCTTGAGAGATCTCCCTCTGCTATATCACATTTAATGTGATTGCCAGATTTCCATTTTTCAGGGCAAGTACACTAAACACTGAGGTACATGCTTGAAAACACTCTGATGTATATAGTAATCATTCACAACCTTTTATGTGACTATCATGTCTATATTGATGGTAGAACAGATTTAACTCAGTGTGTCCTAACCAAAATTATTTTTGCACAAGCAAACCCTAAAATATTCTATCATGAGTTGTGGGAATGAGGTAAAAGAGAAAAGGGTAGAAAAAAATGAGACTCGAACTGAAGTGTTGTTATTCTGCATTGGTGAGGGAAGCGATGAACGGAGAGGAAGGAAGCTGTCATGCGCATTATAAGTTTGCCACGTCATCTCTGAGTTGATTGCTGAGTTGTCACTTAGACTGGTAGACCAACTACAGTCCTTTCCATTTATAACAAGTAGGTAATTTCTTTGCTTACTTTGCCTTTCCCTCCTTACCTACCCCTCTCCCAAGTGCTCCTTGGATTTCTCTATTAGCATTACTACTGCTCCTGGCTGGGGCCGAGTGAAAAGGTGCCCTTGAACATGAGAGTGTGGGGTGCTGGAAGTGAGAAATGTAATTTGTGATGCTAAGAACAAATGTGTGCGTTCCCTGGTAGGATCCTGGTCTGCAGTCTCTCTCCCATCTTTAATCTTCCGGGCAGAAGGAATATGTTAATCCTTAGAGAAAGAGCGAAAGGGAATGACATGAGTCCGGGTTTCACATGGAGAATTGGACTAGATGTGGTGAAAGTGTGGCCACCATAGTCTGTGAAGTAAGAGTAAGTGACAGACATTTATTCAGAACTCAAAGAGAGCAACACAGCCAGGGAGAGAATCCATACAGTGGTCTGGCAAAAGGCTATAGCTGTAAAGTGTTCCAAGCACCAGATCTGGGAAGTGAGACTAGACCACAAATGGAAATATCAGCTACAATTTGGGACGTAAAGTGTGTGATGGGTCAGTGGTTAACAATAATGATACAACAAATTTTTACCAAGGACGATGTGCCAGGCGCTAAGCTAAAAACCTCAAATAAATTATTTCACTTAATTCTTACAATAGCCTCATGAAATTGATTTATGTTCCATATAACAGATGGCAAGCTGAGACTCTGGCGAAGTAGAGTGAGCTGCCCGGTATCACATGACCAGTAAGTGGTAAATCAAGGATACACATTCAGGCCTTTGATTTTGTAACATTACAGAGGTCAAAGGGCATTTCAGGAACTTGTGGCGGTTCCTTCTCCACCTTCTCCTCACCAGACCTTCCCCCCAAACTCAGGTCTGTTCCTTCATTCTTTTGAGTTCCCAGGAAGGAGCCAGGCACCATGCAAGTTTAGGTGGTTGGCCACGCTTCAGTATGGGAGTTTGTAATGACCAGACAGGAGAGCTGATGTCTCTTTGAAGATACTCCTGCCCCACCTTCTCACTCTCTGCTAGGTAACAGACATCTGTGGCAGGGTAAGATTTACCAAGCAATTAGAAGAGACTAGCATAAAGGTGAAAGGGTAACTTGGCCCCCAACAACGTCTCCAAGAAGGTCTGAGTTTCTGATTTCTCTCAGGGGTTCGTAATGGCTTTTGTGCTGCCTGGGCTAGATACCTGCTGTCCAACCTCATCAAGGCTCTTTGGTGAGAAGAGAACTTAGCTGTGTAGTCCTCGGATGAAAGAGAAGGGGACTGAGTTGAAAGAGGGAGTGGTCCAGATGTAGCAGTGCCTCCTGGGACTGGAAGAAAGGCATGTAGTGATGGGTTCTATGAAGGGCTGTGGCCTGTGTGGAGGTCCCCAAGGAGACGGCAGGACTTCTGACGGGGAGGGCGGATGTGTTTCCAGAGGTGAGGGCTGCTAAACATCCAGCACCACAGCCTTGAGAGTTTCAGCCAGTGACGCTGGGACCACATTGGCGGAGAGGCTGTGGCATTACCTGCCTGTGAATGGACGATGCCTTGTACAATGAGCCTCTTAGTGGTAACCTTGAAGGACCAAAGACCAGAGGCTGTTTCCTAAGCTGTCTTTTTTTTCCTCTGAGAATGTATAGTACACTTAAGAGGGAAAAGAGTCTCCAGCGATAAATTAGGTGTCATCCCATCCTCGTAAAAGGGGGCTTAGAGTCAGATACAATTTAATTTATAAAAATTAAACATAATTTTACTTGCACCTGACATTTTTGAAACAAATTCTGGCTTTAACATTGATTATTTTATTTTATATTTGCAAACGTTTTAAGTATTTATTGTAGTTAAATCCTCTTGTACGGAAGGGGAAACTGAGACGGGTGAGGCTAATATCTATGTTTAGTGCACTAGCATGGAGGAAAGAACCATAAACAGGATCCACAGGTACTGTGAGGTATCATTTGCTTGTAGTAACAAAAAATACAACTCAACATTGACCTGGGGATGTGCACCGGAACCGACCTTGGACCTGGGCCGATGTTGGATGGGGTGCCCGGGTCACTCACCAGAAGCCTGAGTCACTGCCTGAGGTATTTGGCCTCTTGGAAGGCTCTAGATTTTCGGCTCTAGCATGTGCAGCTGACTCCCCCATTCCGGCCTTGGGTGGTACCACCCAAGCACAGCCTTTGGACCAGAGCCCATCCCTGCATCTGTCTGGGAGCCATGGAAACACTGTGACCCTCAGGTAGCGGTGAGGGTTAGAGGGGAATTGGGGTTTGCTGGATAGGTGGCATGAACCAGACTCCTTATGGACAGGCGACCTCTGGCACCTGGGACAACCAAGTTTTCTCATCTCAGGACTCCCCTGCTGCTTGGCAGAACTCGCGAGATCCCGCAAGATGAGGCTCGGCTGACCCCACCTGGCCCATCCTCTCCCGCCTGTCTACCTGGAACCACACTTACTGCCCCCCACACACTTGAAGCCACATTGTGCAGCCTGTGGCCTCCAGCTGTGCCCTTTGCCTGCCAGGTGTTAAAATTAAATACAAAAGAGACCAGACTCAAAAATTCCCTGAGCAGACAAAAACATTTAAACCAGGTAAGTGAAACTTAATTTAGCTTTTCTTGCAAAACAAGTGAAATGTAACCTGGCCTGCCTTTTAGGCTTCTTCTTGTAAATGTCTTCTGTACTCATAAAAGAAACTTAAGCCATCTTCCTAAGAACAATATAAGGTAATAAATTTTAACCAATCCCTGGCCATCTGGAAACCCCCCTTTATAATAACCAATCATTATAAAGTGAAGCAACTTCCTCATTTTCACTTTATAAGCCATCCTGTAATGTCATGCCTCTGAGCTTCATAGCAGTCTTTGAATTTAAAAGCTCCCAGTTGGACAGGTGTTCTTATATGCATAATAAACTCCCACCAAGTACTAAAAACAAACAAACAAACAAACAAAGCTTAAACCAAAACGGAAATTCATTGATTAATGTAACAAAGTCTGGGGGCAAAGTTGGCCTTTAGCAGAGGGACTCAACTGATGTCATCAGAAATGAGTTCCTCTCTACTGGTGCGTTCTCTGTCTCCTGTTCCGACTTTATTCTCAGATTTTATGTGGTAGCATGATGGCTGCCGACAAGGTCAGGGCTGTATTCTTCCAGGTTCGAGTGCAGCTGAAAATGTGGCACCTCTCTCACAATACCTCTTGCAAAAGCCTCATTGGCTTTTGGTTGGGTCACTGAACCAATCACTCTGACAAGGTTAATGGAATTCTCCTTTTGGCTAGAACTGAGCCCCAGGACACCCTGACTGTAGGGATGTTTGGAGACTACAACTCCACGTGCACATGGGCTGAGGCTGAAGGGGAAAGTAGAGGGACTCTTCCACAAGGGTGAATAAATGCAAAGATGTCCACCTCAGCCTCTCTCACTGCCCACTTCTTACCTCCTGGCCTAGAGCCACAAGATTGGCCCTTGAGGCTCTGAAATTTAAATTGACAATTATGTGTATAATAGGCTGCATAATGACTCCCCCAAATATAACCAGGTCCGGATTCCTGGAAGCTATGAATGCTTTCTTATGAGGCAAAAAAGTGCTTTGCTGGTATGACTAAGTTAAGGATCTTGAGATGAAGAGATTATCCTGGATTATCTGGGTGAATCCTAAATTCAATCGCAAGTGTCCCTATAAACAGGATTTGAATCTGTAAATTGTTTTGGTGAGGGCAGCCCAATCCTAGTTCCTTCCCTAGTCTGCCATTCTCTCCTCAGTCCCATCTGTCAAGGGCTGACTCCACAGTGAGTCACCAAGCTCTCTGGAAGAAACCCTCAAGTAGATCAGGAAGACAGGTGATCGCAAAAAATTGCAGTCCTTACCCTGGATAGCCCTCCATCTGACCCGTCACCTGGGGGAAAGAAGCAGCAGAGAGCCCTGAAATGGTCCCTCTGTGATACTGGCCCTGGATTCACAGACCTTTCTCAGGGGAGGAAAGCAGATTTTTCACACCCTCACACCCATCACTGTTGCCAAAACACGACACAGTGGGACTATTTTGGGGGACAACAGAAGCAGTTCAGAGCTGCTTACTAGTCAAGCAGTAACAGGAAATGAGCCAAAGGATGAGAGTCAGTTATATCCCAGGAGAATCTGACAACAGAATAGCAATGTTCCCAGAGCATAAGGATGTGAGAGATGAAACGAAGAATTCCTCCAAGGGTCAAGGGAGATAGTCAAGGCTGAGGAGTTCCCAGCTCCTGAAACACAACTGAGACATCCTGAGAGCCAGTGAACCAGGAAACTCCTAAAAATCTAAATGGAAATCTGAATACTCTAGTGACTCAGGAGTTCAAAAAATGGTCCCTTCCACCTCGAAGATCCAGCAAAGCCATTTCTTACAGAACATCTTTCTGAGAAGTTAAAGCTGTCACTGGAGGTCCAGCTGTACAGACAGCCACCAGCCATACCTTTGAAGAGACCCCCTGCTTTAGTCCCCCTGGGACTTGGCAATTTCCCAGATTGTTGTATGCGCTGGTGGAGGACAGCAGGGGGCATTGATGAACGCCCGGAGCCCTGAATTCCTAAAGTTTCAGGCTTCATGGAAGAGCCAGGAAAATTTAGAGCCAACTGATAAAAGGGAGGCCCCAGAAGAACCAAGTCAGGAGAACATCAGGGAGCTGATGCAGGGTTGAGATCTTCCTGCACCAGAGTGAAGAGCCGCCCTGCCCAGTGCATGGGGTCAGCATGCACTCATGTCCAGTTGTGTCCCGGGACCCAACAGGGAAGAACAGCGTCCTCCAAAATGTAACTTCAAAAGAAAGGGTCACATGTTTCAGTAACTTTGTTGCATGAATAATGTCAAAGGGCAGGAAGGTTCACTGCACAAAGCAGGCCCAGTTGAAAGCAGAGCTATCCTGATAGATAGAGGGTAATCTGAACTGCAGGAACACCGGGCAGCCAATGGTCTTACCCCGGAAGAGAAACTGGGATTAGATGTTGACTTTGTGCATGGGTGGAAACTTAGTTCAAGAGGGAACTCCAGGCACAAGCAGAGCTGTAACTGGACATTTCTGTAATGTGAGGACTCCTTTCCACCTAAGCAAAGCTGCAATTATGCCTTCCCTTTTGCTCTGGAGAGAGACATCATCTCTACCTCCCAAGGCTATTCGCCACTCAAATATCCTTGAAAAGATGGTCTGGAATAATTTAAGTCAGGGTCTCAGTATAAGAGATGCAGAAACATGAGAAACATGTGGAAAGTTGTCTTCCAACGACAGTGGGGAATGAACCTTTATTTCTCCTTCAACTCGATACTTCACTTTATTCATCCATGCAGTGGAATTAGAAGGATTCAGTTATATAGATTGATTAAATAGTCCTCAAATATTCTCTTTAAATGAATGTTCTTTTGATTATTATTGAATATAATGCTTTAAATGGACTCATTTAAGAATTATAATTATTGGGTGAAGTCTGTCCATGTCCTTTGTTACTTATTGGTTCCACTCTTAGGCTAGAATGTGCTGCTTGGTCTTAAAACTACAATCCTAAACCCCCAAAATAAGGTCTGGTGCTGGGTGAAGTTGACCAGGCTGGGTCTGAGCCACTGCTGTTGACAGGTTCTGGGATAAGGGCCCTGCTCCCGCTTACTCACTCTCAACTCCTTCCTTATCTGGAATCCAAGGACTCACCTTCTCCCTTTGCCTAATTTTAGACAAGGACGGACTGATTATAAAAATACACATAAATCCAAATGCCAATAAAGATGAAATACTTCCATAGTTTTAACAAAAATAGCCAAAGGCCAAAGGAAGTGAAAAGTTTCTGTGGTTTACAAAAGTTTATATAACTAACCAAGAATATACAATGAAATTTCTAAAAAGAATAGGTAAGCATATAGAACAGAATTTTCCTTCACAAATAACAGAGCTAAGATATATTTTTCAACTAGATTTTTTAAATAGAAAGTCCCCATGAAGCCAGTGATTTATACATTATATTGTTTTGGTTTTGGAGTATGAGTTAGATAAGGAAATTTTCCTTTCTTTTATTTACTTGGTTCAAAAATCCAAACAACACAAAAAAGGTACGTAGTAAAGAAGCTCCCTCTCAATCCTGTCCCTGTCTACTCGATAAACATTTTTATGAGTTTCTTGTGCATCTTTCCCAAACAAATCAAACATATTTTCTGATTTATCTCCTTCCTTATATAAAAGATATATACATTGTTCTGTCCCTTGCTTTTTACACTTCAAAGTATACTTTGAGATTTTTCCATATCAGAACATAGAGTATTTTCTCATTATTTTTGCACTATTTGTAAATTATGTAGCCTACACTCTTTTGATGGAGATTTGTGTCATTTATAAGTTTATGCTATTTCAAATAGTACTGTTAATATGTATATATAGTATATATACAATACTATATACAATATACAATAGTATATATACAATACTATATACAATATGCAATACTATATACAATATACAATAGTATATATACAATACTATATATACAGTATACTATATAGTGTATATAATACATTGTATACATATAATATATACAATATATTATTGTATATGATACTACAATATACAATAATACAATTTGTATTTGTTCTGTCATATATGTGCAACATAAGCTCCCAGAAATGGGATGGCTGGATCAAATGGTTTGCAACTTGCATAGAAATTGCTGAAACGCTACATATAGGACTTGTAACACTTTGCATAACCCCCAGCAGTATCTCAGAGTGTTCCATGGTATAAATTTCCAAGTATATTTACCAAAGTTAGCGGAAATGTTCTCTGATATCATTTCTCACCATTGTTGACCAAATGCTTTAAAGTGATAACCATCTAGAACTATGACACTGATTTGAAGTATTAGACTGTATTACTGAGCAATGTATATCTTTGAAAACATGACTGCGGAATTCTGGAAAGTTGCAGAAAATACAGAAAGTTTATACACTATGGGAAATTATTAGGTATCTGCCATATGAGTAAGAAGAATTTTATTACCATAACCACAGATGATAATCTGCTGTATGTCAATAACAAATTATAAGTTTTCTTAAATTTTATCAATTACCGAGAAAAAAAAAATCAGCAAATTTACTCCTGACTAGAAACTTCATTCAGAAAAGACTAGCCATAAACCCAAAGGAAGATAAAATATGTTCCTATTTATTTAGAATAGGAAAGTAGTTAAAACAACAGGATTTAAATTCAGGCAGTCCTGGGTTTGAATCCCAGTGCTATTGCCTAATGTGGTCAATTCTTCCTTCCTTTTCTGTCCTTGCCACGCCCCCAGGTGGGCAGAGAATACTTCCCTGATGACTGACTTTGGGCTTGACCTGTGATTTGCTATGACCCTGGAATGTAAGTTCAAGTGACAGTCTGCCAGTTCCCATCATGTCATTCTCTCCCCTTGAGCTTCTTCCTTTCTCCACGAGAACCTGCCTCAGGCAGTGGATCTTTATTCCAGAATGAAAAGATACTCAGAGAAGACTTGAATCCCACCAGCAGTGTAGAGCCAAGCCCCGCTGAACCCAGACAAGCCCAGTCAAAGCAGCTCATCCAAGTTTTTCTACAGATGTGTGAGATTTTCAGGGTATTTTTTGGTTTGTTTTTTGGCTTTTTTGCTGCTGCCAAAGCTAACCAATACATCTACTAACTGTGTAACTTTAGAAAAGATCCTCAAACTCTCTACACCACCATTTTCTTATCTGTGAGGTGAAAATAACAATAGTAACACACAATTTACAGAGTTTTCAGGATTAAAAGCAATTATGTAGGTAAAGTGTTTAGCATGGGAATTTGCACGTAATAAATGATGTATAAATGGTCAAAACATGATCAATATTAATGATCCCATACATGGGATGGTGACTACATTTGATAGTACCATACTGCATATTTGAAAGTTGCTAAGAGTAAATCTTAAAATTTTTCATCACAAGAAAAAAATTATATAACTGTGTTTGGTGACAGATGTTAACTAGACTTATTGTGGTGATCATTCTGCAATATATACAAATATCAAAAATTATGTTGTATACCTGAAACTAATATAATGTCCTATGCCAGTTGCACTTCAATAAAAAAAAAAAAGAAAGAAAGAAAGAGTAATAATCCCTACTGAGACCATAAGCTCCCTGAGGGCTTTCTCCAGTTTGCTCTGGAACAAACAAGAACCGTTTCTGGAACAGGGCAGTGCTTAATAAATTCTTTTAAAGGAGTAAATGAATGTATCAGTGAAGTAAACTTGCCCTGTTCTGAAGAAACACCTTGTTCTTCTCAAACACAGGGGTGTACGTTCAGTCATGGATTACTTTAGAACAAACCTTGTAAACACCAGGGTGCAGGTGACTAGCAAATGATAGGGTTCTCTGAGAATAGCTTTGGTAAACTACTCATGAGCTGCTTGGCGTATTGGAAAGAGCACAGATTTCCTAATCTTAGACCTTGGGATGAACCAGAACTTGCCACTCAGCACTCAGGTCACTTAAATGAATTACTAGGCCTTGTGGTTGCCATCTAATAGGGTCATTAAAAAAACTGAAAAGAAATAGTATCTACGAGTTTCCAACTATCTAATAAGGGCATAACAAATCTTAGATTTCCCCTTCTCCTGAAATATGCTTGTTGTAACAGAGAAAATAATGGCAATATTTTAGAAGACAGTGATATAGATAAATTTTATATTATTTTACTTTAAATCTGAAATATCAATAACTTATGCTAGATACACTATTTTAGAATCTTCCTAACCTATCCATTTAAAATGAAGTTCTTCTTCAAAATTCACTTTAATGTTGCCTCTTCAACTTGATTTAGTACTTTTGCACATAATGTGTTTAAATTTAAAAATGTGCTTTTAATTACAGAGAGGTTTCAAGGAAAATAGTAATTGCGAGGAAAGATTTAATTTAGGCCCTGCCTCTTTAAAACTCTCCACAGAATAAAATATGGCTGAATATATTTACGCTATATTTTCTTACCAATTCATATGAGCGCTCTTGTGAAATAAAGGTACTTGTTCTTTCTGAATTTACTTCATCAGGAGGCCACTGGCCTCCATTATGCAGCCTTATAAGAAACAGACCTCTGAGACTCACAGCTGTGCTAGTTGAAGGGAAATTAATAAAGACATTATTCAAGGACATTACAGGGTGTCATTAGCGTGAACACTCAGAGGCAAGTCCTCTGGTCTTGGCAGGAACATCTGTACTTCACTTGAGTACTCAGTATGCTTTTAAGTTACAAACACTAGAAGAAATTGGGTAACTGTCTGGGTTTTCCTTATCAAACTGACTGCTAGACACCTATAGCCCAATTCCTGGCCTACCCACAGAAAGCAGTTATACCAACAATACTCAATAGAAAATTTAAGGGACCCTGCTATGTTCTGAATGTTTGTGTCCCCACAAAATTCCTATGTTGAATTTCTAACCCCCAAGGTGATGGTATTAGAAGGTGGGGACCTTGGGAGGTGATTATTAATCCTCATGAATGTGATTAGTGCCCTTATAAATATAGCCAAGAAAGCTCCCTGGTCCTTCCACCTTTTGAGATTACAGTGAGCAGATAACCATCAATGAGGAAGCAGGGCCCTCCTTTCACCAGACCATCAGTTGGATGGCACTGTGATCTTGGACATCCCAGTCCCCAGAACTGTGAGAAATAAATGTTTGTCATTTATAACTACCTAGTTTATGGTATTTTTGTTATAGTAGCCCAAATGGACTAAAAGAGACACTTTTTTTTAAGTAATAGCCTTGGACCTTGGTTAAGTACAAACCCTGTTCTTCTTTTATATATATATATATATATATATATATATATATATTTCACCTATTTTAAAACATAAAGAGAGGACTTTTTTCTAGGTTTTTTTTTTTAGAAGTTAGATTATACTATCTAAACTCATTAGTCGGAAATTTTTTTTCACTCAAATATATTTCAGATATGTATTTCCAAGTTAATAACTAAAGACCTAACATATTATTTTTAGAAATTTCTAAACGTATCTTCAATGGTTACTTCATATATTCTCAAGAATAAAATAAAGCAAAAGTTAACTGATTAATTGAAGTATGTCATTTATGTCTTAAAATCTTTCCATCTTCTCCTTTCTGATTTCTTCTAAGTTTACTGAGTTACTAAGCCTCCAGAGACTTGATATGCAAATCTTTTTCTCATTTTAAAATGATTGACTTTTAAATATTTATCTTTTTGATTTCCTATGTTACTTATTTTGGCATAGAAATGATAAATGGAAAATGAGATAAGTGGAAAATGCCCTGTGAAGTTATGAAGCTACTGACAAGGTAGTCATTGGAGATTTAACGAAAAAAACACTTAAGCTGCGGGATGCAGCTCAACTGAAGGCAGGGGAGAGGCTCCATAATGGTTCCTTTTAGATCTTAGTGTTTGGTATTAAGAGTCTCTAAGGAGAGAGTACTACTAATTGGATCACATTGCCAACTAATATCCATAATATGAAATTGATTATGAAAATAAACCTGACATATTTGACCCTCACTATTAATGAGTTTATTTTACTAATAAAAATAATTAATGAAGTGCAAATATAATAAAGGATCGATAAGTTGAAAGAAATAGTAATGTCATTAAAGTAATAAAAATGTATGTGATACCACAATAATTAGATTTGAGTGATAAATGCTGGTATGAGCTAAATATTCTATCAAAATGAGAATTTATTTTACATTAGTCGTAATATAAAAGGCAGAGATCTGTATGGCTATTATATAAATAGAATAGTTATAATAATCAACTAAATAACCTATGATCTTTTAAGGCAAGATTTATCTGAGAAATAGTGGTTATTCTCTTCCCAGGGTTCCTGTGAAATACTGAGTGTCAGGATAAATTATTGCTTGTCAAACTGAATACGGTTACGTATCAAATACAATGCACCGTCATAGTACATCTATTTTTCTGGCTTTTTCAAGGGTGTTTGAATCCCAAGAATGACCAATAAGATTATAACAATCCTGAATTCATTTTATTGTCACAGAATGGACTATGTAATACTGAATTAATAAAAGAATGAAATTTCCTGATCATCTGTTTTCCCTCTTCCACATTGAGCTTAAGTGATTAATGCTAATAAACTCTGACTCTAAGCATAGGTCGTAATAGACCAAAAATCTGAGTTATTTTTCCCCAAGATAAACATTACTTAAACTGTAATTTCCCAGAGGAATTTTCACAGTAATTCATCTGAGTCCCATACTCAACCAAAAATGAGGTTGTAAACTCAAGTTTGAATGAGATTTATGAGTAGCTAAATTATGCTTGTAAATAAGCCTAGATCACTAATTTTCTAGCAGTTCCAAGTTGACAGTATTATAGCAGTTTCTTCATATTGTCTAACTTTGATGTTCTTCCTTATTTTCTTGTTGCTTGACACGATTATTGATTGCCCGGGTGTTTTGAAGTTATTACTAGATTTACATTTACAGTTACGGCAGATGGTTGAAAAGAAAAAGATAACTTCAATAGTTCTATAAATTTGATGTCTTACACTGCTTTTTTAAACTATCAAACTGAAGCTACCCTATCACATGTGACCTTACACACCTTACACATGTGACCCTATCTAGTCACATGTGTAAGAGTAGCTATACCCATAATGAATCCATCATTAACAACTTCGGCTGGCATTGAAGACCATACAGAAGGTCAAGCTAACCTCTTTTTCAAGCCTGAGCTTTCACTACTTTTGTTGTGTGTACATTTCCCTCCACTTCACTAACTCGTTCTCTGACATTGCTTCATGGTTTCCTCCTTACACGGCCCTTTGTTCATTCAGCAATTATTCATTTTTTAAGTACCACGTATTGAAGCAGCAGTAAGAAGCAAGGTATTCAAAATTCTTGTTCTAGTATTTTAGTGGACTTTCCAACAAGGAAGCAGCTATACAACGTAATGTGATATGTTTCCTTACTCTTCTAAGTTGCCCTCCCTTGCTCCATTTCAGCAACAAAGATATGAAACATTTCTCAAAATCAACCTCACATGGAAACTATATATAAAGTCTTGCTACATAATACCTTCTGTAATTATTAATTTATGGAATCACCAAATTATTGTCATAGGGCATTCAGTACTAGATGTTGCATCCTAAGCAATGTCCCAGTATACTGTCTCGCACTTGAAAATGTTCAAGTATTTGTGTGGCCTTTTTAAAAATGTTATAACAGCAAGGCACAGATTTCAGTAATCCTCCCCTTAGAAATGTTGGTACACTTGCATTTTAATGCAATTGCTCTTCAATTTTAGGAAGAAGCACAATAGCTTACAAAATTTAAGTCAGAGTTTAAAGTGCCTTTGCAGGTAAATTCAAAAATTCATCTGTCTCATAAAATCTGTACTAATCTAAACTATTTGTGTTAGTTTTACTTTTCTCCCAAACTCATTTATTGTATTCTTTGATTTAGCTCACCCTTTCTCTCCATATATAGTATTTGTGTTGCTGCAGGCTTCATAGGCAATCCTTCTGAGCATAGGCAACAATGAACTTTGTTTTTTAACATCTTTATTGGAGTATAATTGCTTTACAATGGTGTATTAGTTTCTGCTGGATAACAAAGCGAATCAGCTATATGTATACATATATCCCCATATCCCCTTCCTCTTGGGTCTCCCTCCCACCCTCCCTATCCCACCCCTCTAGGTGGACACAAAGCACCGAGCTGATCTCCCTGTGCTATGCAGATGCTTCCCACTAGCTATTTTACATTTAGTAGTGTATATATATCCCTACCACTCTCTCACTTCTTCCCAGCTTACCTTTCCCCCTTTCCATGTCCTCAAGTCCATTCTCTACTTCTGCATTTTTTTCCTGTCCTGCTCCTAGGTTCTGCAGAACCATTTTTTGTTTTGTTTTTTGAGATTCCATATATATGTGTTAGCATACGGTATTTGTCTTTCTCTTTCTGACTTGCTTCACTCTGTATAACAGTCTCTAGGTCCATCCACCTCACTACAAATAATTCAATTTCATTTCCTTTTATGGCTGAGTAGTATTCCATTGTATATATGTGCCACATCTTTACCCATTCACCTGTCGATGGACACTTAGGTTGCTTCCATGTCCTGGCTATTGTAAATACAGCTGCAATGAACATTGTGGTCCATGACTCTTTTTGAATTATGGTTTTCTCAGGGTATATGCCCAGTAGTGGGATTGCTGGGTTGTATGGTAGTTCTATTTTTAGTTTTTTAAGGAACCTCCATACTGTTCTCCATAGTGGCTGTATCAATTTACATTCCCACCAACAGTGTAAGAGGGTTCCCTTTATAATCTGTATATCTTCTTTGGAGAAATGTCTATTTAGGTCTTCTGCCCATTTTTGGATTGGGTTGTTTGATTTTTTGATATTGAGCTGCATGAGCTGCTTGTATATTTTGGAGATTAATCCTTTGTCAGTTGCTTCATTTGCAAACATTTTCTCCCATTCTGAGTATTGTCTTTTTAGTCTTGTTTATGGTTTCCTTTGCTGTGGAAAAGCTTTTAAGTTTCATTAGGTCCCATTTGTTTATTTTAACGATGAACTTATCATCTTGGAATTCTTTGTCTTATACAAGTGACTTGTACTCCCAGAGTGTAATACAAGTCACTGCTCAAGAAATACTCCGGTTTCAACCCTGCTTCAGTCCACAACCATGAGGAAGTTGAACCTTCTGCTTCTGATGAAGCACTTTAAGAAATATTTATACTTCACTGATTTTAAGCCCTGCCTCCACATGAATGAGTACTAACCTGGGCATCTGCTCTTAGTTGGTGCTAAGTTTCTTCACTTCAGTTACCTGACAAAATGAGTTGCTTTGAATTATCAATAATCCAAAAGTGAGAAGTGTTACTCCCGGAGGATTTTCTGAAGAATATGCAATCATCTAATCTTGACTTTTATCCTTGGGTGAGCCAAACAGAGAATTCTAGAATTTCCTTTATTTGAACTATGCTCCATTATTGACCTTACTTCATAAGAACATTAGGGAAATTGCCTTTTAACATGCTTTATGGATACCACGGAAGGCTGACGTTGTTCTACTGACTATCTTTTATGAGGACAGGCAGCAGTGGTATCCCATCTGTCAGTAAATCTGTGTTTCTTCTAAGCAGCAACTTTTCATTTATCACACAGAGGGATTAGGTCCTATGGTCAAGGGTGGCTGTTTTGCAGTCGACAGCTTGGGTCCAAATCTTGTGGCCTCCACTTACATGCTGATGTCTTTGTTTCCTCCTTGTGGAAAAGTAGTGGAAAAGTTTTCCTCCTTGTGGAAAAGCAGTTCTACCTGGTAGAATTATTGAAAATATTAAATGACATTAAACATACAGGGCATCTACAAAAATCTCTGACACAGAGTGGGCACTCCCTGTTACCTATGATTCTTAGGAGAATAATATATTTTGAAATTGATTCTGTTTTCTCTTTTCTGGCTTCTAGGAACATCAAAGTCAAATGTATTGCCTTTCTGAAACTTTGTGATTGGATATATCTTTTCCTGATCTTTCTACTTTTATTCTCACTTAATCTACAATTGTTTGTTTCATTTGGTTCTCTAGTTCTGATACTGCATAAAATCGCATGTAGTTGTATGCCCCAAAATCTCTGGTAGAATTAAGGACTACAAAATGTGTGTATACATAATATATTTTCATTTGAATCTTTGGCTACTTCAAAAATAATCTTCAGAATAGAGATTGGAATAGGTAGTGATTGGAAGGGGGGAATGAGTTTTCTGGAAATGTCCTCCTTGGCTCACATGATCACTTTGTGATAATCCATTAAGCTGTAATTTGTTTATTTTTCTGTATTCTTGAGTCATACTGCACCTTAAAAAGGTTTAAAAAGATGTACACATGACATATTCTGTACTCCTTTGCACTGAGTTTTCTTCAAACCTAATAAAAGACAGTACGTTTTCTCACTTCCTGTTCAGGTCAGCTGCCTCATTTTTCTTCGAGCCAGCTTAAAGGCCCGTTCTATCATTTAAAATATTTTCAGTTGCAAGTAACAGAAGGGCAACTCAAACAGACAAGCAATAATTTTTCTGTTCGCAGAACTTCAAATCCAGAGGTGATCATGTTTCCAAAAAGGGGTTTTGATCAGCTCTTCTGCCGCTGTTCTTTGCAGCCACAGGCTGCTTCTTCTGTGGTTCGGGCTTATCTTCTGCCTGGTTTCCCTCATGACTCCAAAGTGGCTCTTGGCAGCTACCAAGGTCACATGCTGTCTCAAGTTCATTCCCAAGCTGTGTGAAAAAGTGGCATTTCTGACTTTCTCTCTGATTGGAACTACTTAGATAATGTAACCCCTACAGTAACCCCAGGGTCAAGGGAGATAGCTTTACCTTGATTGCATCAACAAACCAATGCCATCTCAGAAGGTGAGCACAGTAGCAACCCCACTTAAAGGGCATGGGGGTTGGTTTATAATGGAGACTGATGAATGGCTTGGGGTAGCAAATCAATTTACACATCACTACTTTAATTTGAACTGGTGACATAAAACCATTTATAGTAACAGATAAAGCCATTATTAGCTGTTAGAACCAAGAGCAGATTACTTGAATATTTGACTGAGTCACTCATTCCTTTATACAACAGAATTTTGCCTGAAACTTCTATGTAGACAGCTATTAGTACTTAAGTTTTGGGACACAAAGAGCCCAATAACTGGCTATGGTAGAGTGGTGGCAATGGTGAGCATGTGAAAAACAACAACAACTAGAGTGCACATCAACGTTTGCCCAGTGGTATCAAAACTTGTGGGACTCCCGCTATGCAAAGCATCAAAGCAATTTCACCCTCCTCTACAATTTGCCCTTGAATTTGCCCTGAATCACGTGGCCTCTGTTATTATTCAAGTATAGCTATAATAATTTTACTCAGAACAAATTCGTGACTTATTTTACGTACTTTCTGTGGATCCAAATAAATAGGTCCTAAAATATGTTACAAATCAACCACCCCAATAGCATTTTCTAATTATAAAACAAATGACTATCTATTAAAAATCAGGCTTCTCTTAATAACGAGTTAATGAGTGATATTTCAGTAAGTGATTGTTTCTATTTTTATACATTACTTTTGGATAAAATAACATATAATATCAACTGAAACATGTATTTGCCTCAAAGGAAAATTGCAATTTATTTCCTCGCCTGCACACAATCTCCTACAGGTCTAAGCTTCATTATATGAAGACGATAAATTAATGTTTGATTAATCAGTACTGTTAAAAGGTCTGAATTTATTTTTCTAAACAAATCATTTTTATAAAATTTCAGGGTTAATGATCCATGGATCTTAATGAGTGATTTTCTTGATACTGTCAGAGATTTTTGTCAGTTAAAGTAAAACAGCATTATTCATTGATACTTAACAAGAGAGATTTCATTGATTATTGATTGATACTTAACAAGAGAGAAAAAAATTTGTTTTAGATATTCATATTGCGACTTCCCTGGTGGTCCAGTGGTTAAGAATCCATCTTGCAATGCAGGGGACACCGGTTCAATCCCTGGTCAGGGAACTAAGATCCCACAGGCCACGGGGTAACTAAGCTTCTCTAACTAACCACCAATGAACACAATCAACTCTGGCAAATGCTATCATACTTTTCACTGATTGCTCAATTTAGTGTTCAGATCAAAGTCTCCTGCCCATTAAACACGCGGATATCATTATCTCTACCTACAAATTTATTTGTAATTTTTATCTTTAAATTCCATTCCAGGAATAAAGATATTAACCATGGAATTCTTTCTTCTTCATGTCACTGATTAAGTGACATATGTGATGAAAGTTTACATTTTTTTCCTTTTTAAAACAGCTAATTTATCATGCAACCGTGGTACACTGTAGAATGTTTTGACGAATGGCCTATTTTACAGAATTTCATAATACAGAAAGAGCTTTGGTGAATAATGATAATTTAGTTAATAGGCCTCATAAAGATAATAGAGTCAAAAGAAAACACTTGACTCCAAACTCCTGACCTCCAAAAAACAGGCCCTGCCCCTCTCAGTGTTCCGCATCTCTGTAAACAGCACCACCACTCACCCAGTGGCTTAGGCCCACAGCTTTGGAATCATTCCTAGTGCATCTCTTTCTCAAAGTCCTTATTAAAATGTGACTAATATTATTATGGCAAAAGGCCCATCTTTCTCCAGTACTGCTTCCTCTGATGCATTGTTTATTGACAACAAAGCAAACTTATGAAAAGAAGCAAATCTGATCATGTTAACACCACCTCCTTATTCATTAAATATTCTTAAATAGATCCCTATAACCGAAAGAATAAAGTCCGTTCTTCTTAGTGTAACATAAAGGGCCTTTCATAAAGCCTGCCTCTCCCATCTCATCTCTCATCATAATGCACTCAAGCTGTCTGCATCAGCCATCCAACTAGCCTAGGCTCTTTGTATTTCTCTGAACGGGCCAAGCTCTTCTGCTTCTAGGACTTTATATATGAATTTCTCTTTTCTTTGCTTGCCCTTCCCCACACTTCTCTACTTCATTCATGTTTATCTTTCAAAATCCATCCAAATACCACTTCTTCCCAGAATCCTTTGTTGACATCCTAAATCTGAGCGAGCTAGATGGCACAGCGCTCAGTGGTTCTTCTATTAGCATTTTTTACACTCTGATAACTGTCTGTTTACATGTCCATTTCCAATCTTAACTGCAAGTTTCTTATGAGCAAAAACTGCCTGTCTGAACTTCACATACAAATCGCCAAGCATAGAACCTGATACATGTAAGGCATCCAACTATTCTGAAAGGGAGAAAAGAAGGGAGAGAGGAAAAAGCAAACCATGAGCTTTACACAGTCTCAGGTATCTGGAGTTATAATCCTATATTGCAACGGGGAAAGCCATGATTTCCTAGGGTGTTTAACAGAAAGGATCCACAGGAATTAGTTACGACATGAAGAGTGGAAGGAAGTACTCTTCCTCCAGGCTTTAAGATTCTCTGAGAAGAACCACATCAGACTAGCAAACCCAGTTCTCCTATCCAATGAAAAGGCCAGTACCATTCATGAGTGATGCTAATAATTTCCCTGTTCCAAAGAGACAAGCGCTAACAGCATACCAAAATTCCAGGAAAAGAGCACTTAAATGACACAACCCTGGATAGCCATGGACTTGCGTTATGACCCAGCTGTTTCTCTACCAACGACCATTCGAGAAAGGGACATGATATTATTAGGAAAACAACAGTCAGTATCCCCAAATTTCCCTCATTTTGTGTAATAGCAAGGAACTCAAGTAATGAAAATTATACACATTTCCCAAAATGATTAAAGATAATTTTCCAAGAAAAAATGTTCCAGCTAATTATTACTCCTTAAAGGTGCCAGAAGTTCCATTTGTATTCTACTTCTTCAGTTATTTCTGATTAAATTTACTCTTTCTTAAGTACCAGCCCTGATGATAAAAATATGAGAAAATTATCACTAAATCCTTTACTATAGTGTGTCAAGTATCTATTGCTATAAAAAATTACCCCAAACTTACAACTTAAAATAACATTTTTACCTTACATTTTCTGTGCATTAGAAAATTGGAGGTGGCTTACCTTAGTGCTTCTGGCTCAGTCTCTCTCATGAGGCTGCACGGCAACACATCACCTTGGGTTGAAGTTACCTGCAGGCTTGAGTAGGGTTGGAAGATCCACTACAAAGATGATTCATTCACATGCTTTTGGCAGAAGGCCTCAGTTTTTTGCCATATGGACCTCTTCACTGGGCTGTTTGAGGGTCCTTATCACACTCCTGAGAGTAAGGGATGCGAGAGAGACAGCAAAGAGGAAACATAATACCTTTTACGACCTATTATAGAAAATGACATACAGTCATTTCTGATATATCCTGTTCATTAGAAATAAGTCACTAAGTCCATTCTATAGGCAAGGGGAGCCAAATTAAGCGCCACATTTTGAAAGAAGAAATATCAAAGAATTTGTACACATATTTTAAGACCAGCACATATGATTAATATTAAAGCAATATTGTTTTTTACTTGCACGGTATTTCAGCTTCATTAAGTCTACTTAATGAAGTAGCATGCATTCTATGGAAACTTAGTCTCCAAAATGACATTTGGGGATAAACTTCTTTTATTAGTGTGTATCTGCCTCTATTTGCAATGACTGATACAAGGGGGAGAAAAAGTACATAGCTATTGCCTCTCTCTCCTCAGCCTAAAAAGAGCATCAGATCCATTCAATCCTCTATGCCACCCTTTTACTTCCAAAGTGTAAAATATCTGGATGAGAAGACTCATCATTTGATAGTGAATACACAACAAATAAAAAGTAATGTGAATGAGACCTTCCACTGGTATTTCTGGTTGGAGGGTGTGAGGGGTATGTTTGTGGTGAAGATGTTTAAACTCTCATTTCCTCCTCCCCTCCTGCTCATTTTCCCTTCTCCCTTCTTTTTCTTTTCCTCCCCAGTGCCTAACCCCACCCCACTTCCTTTCATTGGGAAACAAGATTTCAGCTGACATACCCAGCAGAAGGGTAAGAGGGTAGCAATTCTGAGCCTGAGCTTTTAGCTGCCCTCTGCCTCAGTTTATACCAGTCATACAAATTAAGCGACTTGCTTGTTGGCCACCCGTCTATCTTGCCCTTGAGGACATTTTTTTTTTTTTAATAGTTTTAAATTATTTATTTATTTATTTTTGGCTGTGTTGGGTCTTTGTTTCTGTTCGAGGACTTTCTCCAGTTGCGGCGAGCAGGGGCCACTCTTCATCGCGGCCTCTCTTGTTGAGGAGCACAGGCTCCAGACGCGCAGGCTCAGTAGTTGTGGCTCACGGGCTGTGTTGCACCGCGGCATATGGGATCTTCCCAGACCGGGGCTCGAACCCGTGTCCTCTGCATTGGCAGGCGGATTCTCAACCACTGTGCCACCAGGGAAGCCCCAGGACATTTTTCTTTTAACCACTTCTAAGCTGTCTGCAGGTCAGGATCCTGGTTGAAACTCCGACCTTTGCCTCTTATGACAGCAAATGCACACATTTTGCTCTTCACCTCTACTCTGCTGTCTCAGGGTCTTTCATCCCCAGTAGCATCAAGGAGCTCAGTTCTTTAATGGCATCTTCTCCAGACCCTCTGCAGAACATAACTGGCTGGTGGGTTTTCTAGCTTTGTATAATATACCTTCTCTAACAGGTCAAGTTCTCTAAGATGCTGTCTTTGGCCAAGACATCAAGTAGCCGAGCAAGTGAGAGCTGCGTGGAAGGAGGGGGAAGAAGTAGATCTGAGTAACAAAGCACTTCTAAAGGTACTATGCTCCCTGAAATAGGCACAATTAAAGTATCATGGAAGCTAAGAAGGGAACAAGGGAGCTTTGTAAATAAAGGATGTTGTAGCATAGATGTAGAAAAGCATAATTTTTAAAACTGAAGTATAGTTGGTTTACAATGTTGTGTCAGTTTCTGGTGTAGAGCAGTGATTCAGTTATACGTGTATGTATATTCTTGTTTATATTCTTTTCCATCACAGTTTATTACAAGATATTGAATATAGTTCCCTGTGTTATACAGTAGGACCTTGTTTATCTATTTCATATACAGTAGTGGGTATAATTTATCCTTCCCTTCCCCATTTCCCCTTTGGCAACCATGAGTTTTTTTGGGTTTTTTTTCCCCTATGTCTGTGAGTCTATTTCTGATTTGTAAATAGGTTCATTTGTACAGCAAAGTGATTCAGTTATACATATCCTTATATTCATTCTTTTTTAGATTTTTTTCCTCTTGTACGTTATTCACAGAATATTGAGTAGAGTTCCTTGTGCTATACAGTGTGTCCTTGTTGGTTACGTATCGTATATATAGCAGTGTGTATATGTTCGTCCCAAGCTCCTGATTTATCCCTCCCTCCCATGATTCCCCTTTGGTAACCATAGGTTGTTTTTGATATCCGTAAGTCTGTTTCTGTTTTGTAAATAAGTTCATTTGTATCATTTTTAATTAGATTTCACATATACGTGATATATATTTGTCTTTCTGTCTGACTTACTTCACTTAGGATAATGATCTCCAGGTCCATCCATGCTGCTGCAAATGGCATTATTTCATTCTTTTTTATGGCTGAGTAGTATTCCATTGTTGTGTGTGTGTGTGTGTGTGTGTGTGTGTGTGTGTGTGTGTGTGTGTGTGTGTGTGTGTGTGTCACATCTTCTTTATCCATTCATCTGCTGATGGACATTTAGGTTGCTTCCATGTCTTGGCTACTGTAAATAGTGCCACTATGAACACTGGGGTGCATGTATCTTTTAGAATTAAAGTTTTCTCCAGATATATACCCAGGAGTGGGATTGCTGGATCATATGCTAATTCCATTTTAAGTTTTTTAAGGAACCTCCACACTGTTCTCCATAGTGGCTGCACCAATTTACATTCCCACCAACAGTGGAGGAGGGTTTCCTTTTCTCCACACCCTCTCCAGCATTTATTATTTGTAGACTTTTTAATGATGGCCATACTGAGTTTTTTGACAAGTAAGAATGAATAGTTCATTTGGGCTGGAATTTAAAAAATCAATGAAAGGGTATAAGTGACATATGCCAGCAGTATAGCATGTATAAGTGAGAAATAAGGCAATTGGATCAAGGTGTGAAGGGCTATGGTTAACAGAGGAAGGAGCTTGGGCTCTATTTAGTAGTCAATAGGAAACTTTTTTGAATTGAAGATGACACAAAACATTTTTCTGATATATTCAAATATAATCTAATGATGGCTCAATTTCAGTTTATAACACATCTTTATATGTTTTAAAAGATGTTTCCAGGGCTTCCCTGGTGGCGCAGTGGTTGAGAGTCTACCTGCCGATGCAGGGGACACGAGTTCGTGCCCCGGTCCGGGAAGATCCCACATGCCGCGGAGCGGCTAGGCCCGTGAGCCATGGCCACTGAGCCTGCGCGTCCGGAGCCTGTGCTCCACAACGGGAGAGGCCACAACAGTGAGAAGCCCGCGTACCGCAAAAAAAAAAAAAAAAAAAAAGATGTTTCCAATACTTTTACCTCCTCTATTTCTTCTTTCCTTGTACATTATATACATTGCACACTTCTTTAATAGCAGCAAAAAAAAAGAATTGAGTGCCTCGTTGCCTCATGAAAAAGGGATTTGCATAGTAACAGCCTTCCAGGAACAATATATTTGGCAGTTTTGAATAAGCAATAACATGTGATCATTTTCATAATGTTCTCCAATTATCTTAGAAGTATAAAAACCATTACTTGAGTCATTGAAGTTAGAATGAACATTAGGGAATTCACTCTAGGCAGAAAATGTTTCCGTTGGCAAAATGCTGAAATGGTTGATCTCATAATTATGTAACTCCTCATTTCTATTTAACTAAACTTTATTTAAATTATATGCCTTTTGCCTGTTCCCTTGGAATACCAACCTCTGAAGACATTTGGTAGCTACACGGTGTAATCTAACAGAGCACTGACTGAATTTCTATGTCTTCTGATTCTGCCTTTAGTTCAGGATGTGCTGACGTAACTTCCTATAACTCCATCTCTGCTTTACTTTGGAACACCATGATAATCAGCAATTTGTAAAAACTGCCTTCTAAATGGTAAGACATGGGGTATTTCAACATTAAGAGCAAGAAAACTAACAGTGCCAGCAAGTTTACTTTCTCATGCTCTGTTTCTCATAACTGGAACCAAAGCATGATTCAAGTTGGAATATCTTGACAAATTACCTGCTTATTTTACATTTATTAATAATAATGGCATACATGCCAGAACAAGGTTCTCAGGTTTGTCCCGTCCCACATTTACCCCTTGTGGGGAGACGATTTGTTAGCATACTGACATCAAAGCTGTACAATGAGAAGCTGTCTGTACTGATATATTAGCAAGAATATAACCTGTTTTATTAGCATTTCATCCTGAAGATACAACTTGCTGAGAAACAGAACTTGCATATATAACTTCAAGGAATGAAAGCTTATCAGAAGGGTAGTGGGAGTGGGGAGCCTATCAAGAACGGAAACAAGTCTTGGACTGTAAGGCAGCCAGAAATACACAGTAAGAAATGTCTGCATGATCCTCTGGACAGTAAGTGTACACCTGACGAACTTCCAGGAAATTGAGGTCCTTCCTGGAGATGTTTTTTACCATGTGGGTATACAGGCAGAATCTCACTTACTTATATAGTGCTTTACAGTCCCTGAAGCACATTCACACATTTATCTCCTCTGCCCATTACGATAACCCCATAGCATAGGAAGAATAGGGATGATTCCACCATATACAGATGGGAAAAGTGAACCAAACAACTTATCCCAAATGAAGTAATTACTAAGTAGCAGCAGAATCAATAATAAGCTGAAGTCACCTCTTTCAAACTGTGCTAATTTCACTCTTCCATACTCTCTCTGATTTTGAGACTTTCGTTATTTGATTGACTTAAATTGTAAGTTAGTAGAAAAGGCAGATCTCAGATTCTCTTCTGCTTATCCTTTGAAAAATAACTGTTTAAGGGATGATTTAGTGCCTTTGATTATGTCACTCTTTTCAAGATCAGAAACAAAAAACCAAATCAAAATCCCCAACTTAAAATGAAAACCTCCACAGAGCATCATACTATTACTGTTTTCCCCAAATTGTGACTCTGATCATAATTTTTCAAAACAGCTGGTCTGGACTCATCAAAATTGCATCACTAAAGATGACGAAAGGAGTGACTACTTTGGATTAATGGAGACAAAGATATATGGCATCTTAAATGCCGTGTATGTCTGTACCCTGGATCAGGTAGGGAAAAAACATTGTTGGGACAACTGGAGAAATCTGAATAGGGACTTTACATTTGATATTATTGTAGTGAGGTAAAATTTCCTGAGAGTGATGACGGAAAGTAGGAGAGTGCCCTTAAAAGCTAGACGCTGAAGTGTATCGAGGTGAAGCTTCGTGATGTCTACAAAGTACTTACAAATGGTTCAGTGAAAATTATATAAATATGTCCATGTATACAGACACACACAAGTGTGTGTGTGTATGTGCGTGTGTGTGCATGGAGAGAGAGAAAGCAAATGTGGCAAAAAGGTAGCACATGAGTCCAGGCAAAGGATGATATATGGATAGATTTTGTACTATTCTTTCAACTTTTCTGTTGGTCTGAAATCTCAACACAAGGAGTATGGCAAAAATAGAAACACAACCACAGTAAGTTGTTTTTTTTAATAAACTGTTAAATTGATTTGCTTTATAGTAATTTTGTATAAATTATCAATAATACTTGGAAATTTGATGAAGATGCTACAGTGTTGGATTTCTGTACAAATGGGCAAAACGTACTTTATGCCTTAGGATAGTCTTACTTTAGATTGTTATTTATAGCATGAGTATTAAGCTTTTACTTTAGTAGTAAAAAAAATAAAAATATGGGAAGAGGAATGAGAGAAAAAAAAGGAAAAAAGAAGGAAAAGTATATTTCTGTGTTTTCATTTATTAGCTCTATATCTAGCTAAATTTCAGCCATTTTTCAAGAATCATCTCCAATACCACTTACTACAAAAGGCCATAAATAAAGGCCCGTTTCTTCCTGCCTTTCCCTCTTTCTTTCTACCCTTGGGATTCTCTGTCACCTTATGATACAGTCCCTATGACACTGGGCATAACGTGAAGTGGTTAAAAATTCTACTTGCAGCTACTGTTGCTGAGGAAACTTTGAATGACATAACCAGATATTTCTGGCTAAATTCTGGCTGTATTAGATTACACCTCCTCTTCTAGGAATCCCACAGCATCTTTCACCTCCATTCACGTGCCTGGAAGTTTTTGTTTTGTAACTGAGAAATGAAAAAAAAAAAAAAAAGAAAGGTCCACGAAAAAAGTAGGGAGAATGGGTAGGAGGCCCTGTTATTTATTCCCTCTTCAGTCCTCTGGTCAGAGCTTGACAAGTATTAAGTCCCAAAATCCATAAGTTTTCAAAACTCTTCAATAAAAAAAAAAAATTTGAGTCTCTAGGAACAAGAAGGGATAAGCTGAGGAGATGACTGGCACAGAAGGGGAAGAAGGACCTCCCTTGTACCTCTGAATGGAATCCAGAACCCTGCTGGCATCATGAAAAAGAAAGAGAGGGAACATCGAGAAACAGAACTGTGACCTGAACATTGGCATTGGCATAACTGATGAGGATTTTCTGAGTAACTTTACAGGTAAAGGACAGGGACTAATGGAAATCAGAGCAAAAAAGAAAGAAGAGGAAAGACATGACTACATGACTGCAGCTAACAGAGTGATCTGTGGGCACATATAAGGTGCTCTTTGGGGGCCTCCTCTGCAGAGGTCCCGCTTTCATTTGGGTGTAGGCTAGCTACAGAACAAACCTTTGTGTGACGGTGATGTCACGCCGCAAGAACCAGGATCCCATATAATGGCTGGGTTTTATTTTTAACTCAAGTTCCCAATGGGGATTTGCTTTTCCCACCGACATAAGTCCTCCTATCTCCAAGAGAATTAAGAGAACAACGAACCTGCTGGGAAAATGTCTCCATCTGAGTGCAGAAACACACAGAAAATTCTAAAAAGGTGGGGACGCCAGAGAGCTGCAGCCTGCACGGAATTATTATTAACAAATTTAGCAAGAAGTCATTATTCAGCAGAATCTATTAAAAGGAAGAATATCCTCCAACATCACTGATAAAGCCTCCTTAAATAAAGACGGTACTTAGAGCAGTTGCAAAGTCAGAAAGAAACGACCTCCTGGGGTTACAAAGAAAGGTCTCAAAGCATGAGGCTGACACCCCAGAAACAACAGAAACATGGAACACACCAGAACAAAACCCAAAAGCGAGAAAAGAAACTCTTCCTTGAAAAGCATTACAACATGTGACCTAGGGGTTAAGAAAAGAGCCTCGACAACCAGACTGCCTGGTTTTGAATTCTCGCTGTGCCATCGATCATCTGTGTGGCCTCAGAGAAAATATTTACGCTTTCAGTGCCTCAGTCTCCTCCTCTGAACAATGGATGTAATAATAGACTCTGCCTCGTGGTTTGTTGTGAGAATTAATTTTTCTAAACAGTGCCTGTTCGGAAATAAGTGATGGCTCTTATTAGATATTAAATATTGTTGGTGACAAGTAACTAGGCATTGAATATTTTCAAACATCACCTCTTTCTGGAAGAGCGGGGGAGCCTTAAATAATCTTGGCAGAACCTATTAAATGTCTACAGTGTGTGGCAGTACATGGAAACTACCATGGAGAAGGGAAATGCTATGACAGTTTCTGATGATCCCCTTCTCTAACAATGTCCAGACCTCCATTTACATCTTTGCAAGCTTGGGATGTACCTGAGGCAAGGGTCAGATGCATTTTGGTGCAAATGAGTTAGGCTCTGTCTCATTTGCCCTTCCTTATTTTCTACCGTATTTGACTTCGCTTTCAGTACATAAATTAAGTAGATCTAATATCCCAATCATCAGGAAAGATAGAAAATTAGCAGAGTGAGATTTTGAATATTTGCTAAGTACAATTAGATACATGCTGATTGAGTTTAATAAAAGGTGAGATATCCTACTGTTCCAGTTATCTCTAGCTGCACAGCAAACCAAATAAATAAAACCCTAGTGGTGTAGAATAACAACCACCATTTATTAGTATTATCTTCCACAGTTCTGAATATGGGCTCGGCAAAGTAGCTTTCCATCATGCGGTGGCTGTCATATAGTGGTGAGGCTGAATTCATCTAGATGACTTTCTCACTCACCTGTTTGGTGACTGACGCTGGCTGTGTGCTGTAACTTCAGCTGGAACCATCTACCTGAACACCTACACATAGCCCCTCCCACCATGGAGGCTGGATCCCAACAGCAAGTCTCAAGAGACTGAGAACCAGGTGGACACTATATTCTTTTTTTTTGGTCTAGCCCCAGAAGTTAGTTACTTTCCTCTCATTTGACAAAATCCAACCCCTTTTAGATTAAGGAAAACAGACTCCATAAGATCACTGCAAGAAACTTTTAAACGGATGGAATTTTAATGTAGCAACAATAACATGGGAAAATAAAGAACTACTAAGACATCTAAGAAAACAGGAAATTTGGGACCCTTAGAAAAATAAAAGGGCTTACACAACGTGTGTGTATGTGTGCACTCGTGCACACAACTATCAGTGGAGCTATGCATAAACTCAGGCTGATTATTGTAATCACTCTACAGCCTCATGAAAGAACACATTTTAGACAGATTATCCTTCCTTTACTCTGTATTAAGTGCAAAAGGATGAATTAAGCCAAGGTAAATAAAGTTTTGAAGAATATATCATTTCTGTAAATGGAAAATATATATGCTTCTGGAACTTCTGGAAGACAGCGACAGGAGAAGCATCAAGAAACCCTTGTAAGGTTTTAATGAAATTGCATCATTTTTCCAAGCAATAGCAAGGAAAAAAATAGGAAAATGTCAAATTTTGATAGGAATATATATAAAATCCTGCTAATTGAAGGAAAACTGATTTATGAATCAGTTCTTTTCTGAAGCCTTCTCCATCATTTTCATTTGGCCATCTCTCTTTGGGCATCTAGACCCTGGCATAGCATTGTATTTAGAATTTTAGTTCTGTGGACGGTGTTGAGGCCAATTCACCTTTTACAGCCCAACTGCCAAGGAAAAATTCTCTCCCAGGTAGCCTTGTTTTTCAAAGTGTTGAGAACTTCAGATCCAGTGACCACTGAAATAAGTCATTGGTCTACTGGCTGTGGGGAGGGTGGTCTGGAGAACTTATTCAATAGCATACCTAGAAGCAGGCCCCAGAACTTGCTAAAAACTTGCTATGTAGGTGCTCTGTTAGGTTTGTCACATGACAGCCCAGCTCCAGGTCTGGGAGACAGCGGCCAGGGCAAGTATGATGAAGTTAATATAAATTCTCAAAAACTAACTGTCTTCCTCAAACAATTAGAATAGAATGTTTTGTGTTCAAACATCTACATGGGCCTTTAAAATAATGTAGCAATACAAGAGAAATGCAGCCAAGTGCTGAGAAGAAAACCCTTCCCACCCAAATATGCTGACTTTAGGAAAGACAGAAAATACCTGCTTTAGATACAAACAAGACTAAAAATAGTTATTGTAATAAATAAGAGAACAAAGCAATAAGAAGACAGTGAAACTACACTGCAATAACAGAAGTAAAATCAGTGTTGAAAGCAGTAAATAACCTGAGATTGTGAACACCAAAAGGAGATTGAAGAGGCTAAAATGAATGAGTACATTCAGAAGACAGATGATATTAGTACAGATTGAAAAAGATGAGAGTTCATCTATAAGTAACAAGTATTCTTCCCAGAAAGGAAGCAATGATGAAAATCTAACAGAGAAACCCTCAAATTGGAAATTAAGAGGACTCACAGTATTTGAGAAAAATAACTGAATAGAGATTAACTCCAACATATGAGCTAATGAAAATTTACATTTTGAGAATGAAGAATACATCCTGAAATCTTTCATTCATAATAAAAGCAAAAGACACTATATTTTCACTTCAATAATAAAATGATACCAAAGAAAATGCTCCCATGAAGTTTAGAGAAAAAATAATGATGCTACAAGGTTTACATACCCAGTCAAGGTAATAATTTCAGATGTGAATAAAAAGACAATTTCAGATATGCTACCCAGGTTATTATTTTAAATGGCTTATGCAATTTTATCAAAGTAAGAAGAACTGAATTTAGAAGTCACTGAAGATTGGGAAGTTGTAGTAGCAAAAAGATGGTAGTAAGCATTAAAAACAAATATAGATAAATTATATGGAAAAATTTAAATTATACACTAAAAACTGAAGCTCATAAATAGTATCATGCCTATAATGAAATATGTAAAATTTTAATAACTATTAAAATTATGTAAAAAATTAATGTGATCTGTACCAAGATTAAATAGTAATCTGAAATTAAAATATAGCACTACATTCCTAACATTTCATTAAGTAGAGTACAAACTAACATTTTAATAATTAGGTTAGTATAGATTTATGATAATTTAGACCAAATGTTTATCTTCCAAACCACAAAAGAAATAAAAGCAGATAAAGCATTTTCTAGCCAGAGAAATACTAAGTACTAAGTAAACTTTAAATGAAATCAATAAAATAAATCATAATATAAATTGACAAAAATAAGACACTGTCTGGATAAGTCAGGTTGGCTTTAAAACAGCATCCACTAACTTGCTATAAACAGAGGGACACTCAGAACAGAATGATACAGAAAGGCTTTGAATTAACAGATGAATAAATTCATCCGAGCAAACATGAACATATAGTAATCAAGGTAGAATTAAAAGCAATAAAGCTTAAACCAGGATAAAAGGGCTGTTTTATATTGATAAAGTCAGTTGAACTTTTAATCAAGAGGAAATAAACAGAAATACAGCGGAATTTTAAAATACTATCAGCTCAAGAGAAGTCATACAAGTAAAATATATGTAATATTAGGATATTTAAATAATGGAGTAATATCAAGTTGTTTACCTTACAGAGAATACCTCTTTTTTGAATATTTGGAAATACTCTTCTATCATCTACAAATAATAATTATATAAGATACCATAAAATATATTTTAAAATGTATCCTCAAATAATTTATTTGACAAATTCTCATATCACATTTAATAAAGATGGAGGTTAGTCATGTATATAAAAAATATCAAACAATAAAGAATTTTTTTTAAGCACTGAACACTCACAAGTAATATCTAGGAGATGATGCAAGAACATTATTTAGAAAATAATCAAAAGGAGTATTACATTACAAACCAGTGTTATTGTTGACTACAGTAACAAACAAATGTATGTCCTCAAATTATTTTATTACAAAAATAAAGAAATCACAAAAAGGACAGTCAACCTGAGAAAATATGAAAAAGGAAGTAATAAAAGATAAAAAGAGAAATAAATTAATCTAGGAACTGAGGGAAGAACTAACATAATAAAGTTATAGTAAAACTAATGTGAAAGAAAACCAGGAGTTAATAAAAATCTGAATATAAAAGGAGAAGAAATGAAGAGTACAAAGGATGATTTTAAATGTATAAGCAAATACTAATATAAAAATCTGTCATAAAGAGACAGAAGAATCTCCTATGGAATAAGGACATATGAAAAATATAAAACAAAATAAATATTCACAATATCCAGGGACTATATCAGTTAATACTCAAACATCCATATGAAGTGAATCAGGAAAATAATTTATAGGCTAATAAGAAAAAAATCATACTTATGTAAATGAAAAAAATCCATTCATAAGAGTCAAGATCCATGCCTAATAATAGTACTATTAAAAATTGGGATAGAGGGTATTTTTCTCAATATCAAACATCTTTATTCAAAACAGATAATTAACATTATATATGATTTAACAATAGCGTTATTCCTAATATAAAAAGAAACACAGCAGATATGTTCTCTATCATTTATAAGTAATATTGCTTTGATGATCTGATTAACAGGGCTTGATGCAAAATTAAAAAGCATAAATTATTGAAAGGAAGAAATACAGTTATATGTAATCATCTGCATATGGTTGACTGCATCTCTAGAAAACCCAAAGGAAGTAACTAAAATCTATTATAATTAAATAATTTGGCAAGGTGACAGGACAGGTCTTTCCAAATTTAAAAAAATCTCCAATACATTTCTGCTTTAAATTTTCTCCTTTAAACATGGCCTGCACATTTAAATATGCATAAATATGGGGAGGCTATGATATATTGCTGCTTGGGGCCCATACAAAATTTAGAAAACTCTATTAGTTTCCTAGAGCTTCCATAACAAATTACCATAAACTTGGTGACTTAACACAACAGAAATGTATTCTCTCCCAGTTCTGGGGGCTAGAAGTCTGAAGCAGGACCATGCTCCCCAGCAAGTCTCTAGGGAAGAAACTTTCCTTCCTCCTCTAGCTTCTGGTGGTTGCCAGTCATCCCTGGCATTCATTGGCTTTTAGCTGCATTGCTCCAATTTCTGCCTTCATTTTCACATGGCTTTCCTCCCTCTTTGTGTATCTATATCTCTGTACCTCTCCTTATAAGGGTCCCAGTCATTTGCATTTAAGGCCCATCCCGCTCTAGTATGCTCTCATCTCAGCTTGATTACATCTGCAAAGACCCTATTTCCAAATAAGGTCACATTCACAGGTTTTGGGTGAATACACATTTGGGGGAACAGGATTCAACCCAGTACAGAAAGCATCACTAGGTGGTAGTCAAAAAGGAACAAATTTCCAGTTATAAGACAAAATAATTCCTGGGGATGTAATATACAGTATGGTGAGTATAGTTAACAATATTGTATTGCATATTTGAAAGTTGCTGAGAGTAGATCTTAAAAGTTCTCATCATAAGAAAAAAAAATTTTGCAACTGTGTGGTAATAGATGTTAACTAAACTTATTGTGCTAGTTATTTCACAATATATACATATATCAAATCATTAATTTGTACACCTAAGACTAATACAATGTCAATTATATCTCAATTAAAAAGAAGAAAACGTCCCCAGTCTGCTTCAATTCCACCTATTTTCATGTATATCAATCAAATCTCTTGGCTTTGAAACTTGCTCTCAGTTTCCATCTAAGCTCAACTTTCCATAAGGTCACTTGTGTTTGTATTATTTATAATAGCCTGGACTTTGACTATCTAGATGGAAGTCCCCACATTTGTATATCAGGGCAAGAAAAATACAACTTTAAGAAAGGGACAACTGTCTTACTTTTTTTTGTTTGTTTGTTTTTTTACTAGTGGGTCTTAACCTTCACTGTGCATCACAACTACCTGGTGAAATTTTAAGAGCACAGTTGCCTGGGTTCTCACTCTGCCCTCCCAGACCCTGATTCCATCAGATGCAAGTGGGGTCTAAGCATTTTCAAGAGCTCCCCACCGCATATGATTCTAATGTACAGCTGAGGTTGAAAGCCACTATCTTATACCTTTAACTGTGCCTCCAGTACACAATGAACAGAATGATCATTTAGAAAATGTGGTCAATGTAGATTCATAACAGTGTCGGAATACATAAACTTAGTCCATATAATTAGCATATAAAAATACATTTAATGAGTATATAAAAAGTACTAATAATTATCCTGTTATATACATATACAGTATACATCATAACATATACATTATATACGTAGTATATATACACATATATATTAGATCGATGGCCTCAAATTGCTGATCATCTGTTCTCAATGGAAGTTCGCTATAACTAAGATACTAAATAATCAGTTAAGGTTATAGGGGAGCATTTAACCAATCGCTGATCTGTAACACACTATATGGATTGCTGGTATTGAGGAAAGGTGGAAATCAATGGTGGCTTCAGTGCTAGGGAAGGTGTTTAGCATTAAGATGGACTGTAAGAGGGTAGGGAAGGCAAAACATAGTCATATTAGTATGGCTAAATAGTCAAATCTTTTATTTGCAGAATAAAAAATTAAGTATTTATAGCTAAAAACATTGATAAATAGGAAAGAGTCCCTGCCCTCTAGGAACTCAGTTTAGTGAAGGAAGCAGTCACGTAAAACAAAACAAAAATTAAAAAGCAATGTATTATATAGAAGTAACATTAAGAATATACCAAAATGTAAAATGTGAATACCCTCCTGTAGGGCGCGGTCAGCTAACTGCTACGCGGCAGGAAGCTGAAATAAGCTGAGTCATCCTTCCTGTGGCCACTGCGCTTGCGCTAAGTATACTAATGAGGTTTTAAAGTAGCGACCTATCCGATGCTGGCTCACAAATCGCACCATCGGCGAAAGCCAATCACAGAGCGACACATGTTCTTAATCCCTATATAAGCAGACTGCTATAGGATTGCGGGGTCTTCCTTCCATCTCTCTTCAACCAAGCTGTGCTCCAATAAAGTGTGATACGAGAAGAATCTTGCGTGTGGCGGCTCGTTATTCTGCTGGTCGGAAGCGGCCCGCCGCACCCTCCAAACTAGAAAACCCATTTAGGGAACTCTAATGAAGTACAGTTCTACGTCAGGCTATTTGTACAAGAATATTTATGTGCACATTATTAACAGGGAGGGGAGGGAGGAAAAGAAAAGAAAAGAGAAGAGAAAAACATACATCTCCACTAGTAAAAGGCAGATTGAGTAAATTATGGAGCATTCATCTACAGAAAGAATGAGTAATATTCATGAAAATCAAGTGTAACATAAAGCATATTACATGACCATATTTTGTTAAAAAATAAGAAATATTTTCTTAACTTACTTATATTAGCACAGAGACAGAAGAGTTCAAAGCTAGTTGCATTGTGTATACTTCATTACCTTTTTTCAAGTATATGTATATATATTTTTTGCTTTTGACAAAAGATGTATTACTTCTGTAATTTAAATATTTAATACATTTAAATAAAAACACGCACTGTGATAGAAACGTATTCTTACTGAGGTACATACTATGAAAGCAATTATATTTTATGTGGTTACATACTTCTATTTTAAATTGATTGGGACTGTTGTATAGAGACCAATAGAATCATAAACTATTTTTATATCCATATCAGCTGAGAGGAGATAATAAAAATATAAAATACCATTTTCAAGGGAATTTGCATATGAGAGGAGATGGAAACTAGATTCAAGATACTTTATTTTGTAAATTGGTGATTTTCACCCAAGATTGAAATCATATGGGTCTCATTGTTCTTTCTTCCAAAATATAATGTTTTACCTGTCCATCTTTTTCATCATGACTAAACCATTCAATTTACTGTTGGTGTGTGTGATCAAAGTGCACTGATAGTCAAACACATGAGTGATTTATAAAAAGTCATCAGAGATTTATACATATATTCTAAGAATGGCCCTTGTTCCAGAAGCTTCAGCCCCTTCTCAGTCCTGACAGCCAGCGGTGAGCCAAAGAGATTCACCCAAGAGCATTAAGCTGAGCAAGAAGCAGGAAGAAAAACCCCGAATAATTGCTCCATGACACAGTTATTTATTTTTTCAGAGGTTGCCCCTCAATGAATGCTTAAGTGCATGACAATTAGTATCTCACCAGCATCCTTCAAGGCATGGCCATGTTATGACAGAATTTCAGTAACAAATTAAAAAGAGTCCACTGTTCAGATTTGATGCAGAAGTCAAAAGTTTTACAGAAAACCAAAAGCTAAGAGAATTCAGCACCACCAAACCAGCATTACAACAAATCCTAAATGAACTTCTCTAGGTGAAAAAGAAAAGGCCACATCTAGAATCAAGAAAGTTATGAATGGGAAGCTCACTGGTAAAGGCAAACATAAAGTAAAGGTAGGAAATATTCCACACACAAATATATCAAAACTATCAATCATGAAAAGAAGAGAATAATAATGCAGGAAATGCATTTGAAATTAAGAGATCAGAAACTTAAAACAATCTTGTACAGATATAGACTGCTACATCAAAACCTCATGGGAACCACAAACCAAAAATCTGTAATAGATACACTCACACAAAAGAAAAAGCAATCCAAACACATCACTGAAGATACACATCAAATCACAAGAGAAGAGAACAAAAGAGGAAGGGAAGAAAAAAGACCTACAAAAACAAATCCAAAACAATTAACAAAATGGCAATAAGAATATTCATTATCGATAAGTACCTTAAACGTAAATGGATTAAATGCTCCAACCAAAAGGCATAGACTGGCTGAATGGATACCAAAACAAGCCCCATATATATGCTCTCTACAAGAGACCCACTTCAGATGAAGGGACACATAAAGGCTGAAAGTGAGGGGATCAAAAAGGTATTCCATGCAAATGGAAATCAAAAGAAAGCTGGAGTGGCAATACTCACATCAGACAAAATAGACTTTAAAATAAAGAATATTACAAGAGACAAAGAAGGGCACTACATAATGATCAAGGGATCAATCCAAGAAGAAGATATAACAATTGTAAATATCTATGCACCCAACATAGGAGCACCTCAATATATATAAGGCAAATGCTAACAGCCATAAAAGGAGAAATTGACAGTAACATGATAATAGTGGGGAACTTTAATATCCCACTTTCATCAACGGACAGATCATCCAGACAGAAAATCAATAAGGAAACACAGGCCTTAAATGAAACATTAGACCAAATGGACTTAATTGATATTTTTTTTGCATAAATAAAGTTTTATCAGAACACAGCCACATCCCTCTGTTTGTGTTGTCTGTGGCTGCTCTCTGCTACAACAGGCCGACCCCAAAGCTGGAAATAATATTTATAGACCATTCCATCTGAAAGCAGCAGAATACACTTTCTTCTCAAGTGCACATGGAACATTCTGCAGGATAGATCACATCTTGGGTCACAAATCAGCCTCAGTAAATTTAAGAAAACTGATATCATATCAAGCATCTTTTCCAACCACAGCACTGCGAGATTAGAAACCAATTACAAGAAAAAAACTGCAAAAAACACAAACACGTGGAGACTAAACAATGTGTTAATAAACAACCAATGGATCACTGAAGAAATCAAAGAGCAAATCAAAAAATACCTAGGGACAAATGACAACAAAAACACGATGGTCCAAAACCTATGGGATACAGAAAAAGCAGTTCTAAGAGGAACATTTATAGCAATACAACCTTATCTCAGGAAACAAGAAAAATCTCACAAAAAAACCTAACCTTATACCTAAGGCAACTAGAGAAAGAGGAACAAAGAAAACCTAAAGTTAGTAGAAGGAAAGAAATCATAAAGATCAGAGCAGAAATGAATGAAATACAGATGAAGAAAACAATAGCAAAGATCAATGAAACTAAAAGCTGGTTCTTTGAGAAGATAAACAAAATTGACAAACATTTAGCCAGACTCATCAGGAAAAAAAGGGAGAGGACTCAAATCAATAAAATTAGAAATGAAAAAGGAGAAGTTACAACAGACACCACAGAAATACAAAGGATCATAAGAGACTGCTACAAACAACTACATGCCAATAAAATGCACAACGTAGAAGAAATGGACAATTTCCTAGAAAGGTACAATCTCCCAAGACTGATCAGGGAAGAAATAGAAAACATGAACAGTCCAATCACAAGTACTGAAATTGAAATTGAAATTGAAACTGTGATTTAAAAACTCCCAACAAACAGAAGTCCAGGACCAGATGGCTTTACAGGCAAATTCAATCAAACCTTTAGAGAAGAGCTAACACCTATCCTTCTGAAACTCTTCCAAAAAACTGCAGGGGAAGAAACACTACTCTCAAGCTCATTCTATGAGGCCACCAGCACCCTGATACCAAAACCAGAAAAAGATACCACAAAAAAAGAAAATTACAGGCCAATATCACTGATAAACATAGACACAAAAATCCTCAACAAAATACTCAGCAAACTGAATCCAACAATACATTAAAAGGATCATACAGTATGATCAAGTGGGATTTATCTCAGGGATGAAAGGATTCTTCAATATCTGCAAACCAATCAGTGTGATACGCCACATTAACAAACTGAAGAATAAAAACCATATGATTATCTCAATAGGTGCAGAAAATGCTTTTGACAAAATTCAACACCAATTTATGATAAAAACTCTCTAGAAAGTGGGCATAGAGGGAACATCCCTCAACACAGTAAAGGTCATATATGACAAATATACAGCTAACATCATACTCAACAAGGAAAAGCTGAAAGTACTAAAATACTTTCAGCATTTCCTCTAAGATCAGGAACAAGACAAGGATGTCCACTCTTGCCACTTTTATTCTATAAATATAGTTTTGGAAGTTCTTGCCACAGCAATCAGAGAAGGAAAAAAAATAAATCAAAATTGAAAAAGAAGTAAAACTGTCACTGTTTGCAGATGACATGATACTATACATACAGAATCCTAAAGATGCTACCAGAAAACTACTAGAGCTAATCAATGAATTTGGTAAAGTAGCAGGATACAAAATTAATGCACAGAAATCTCTTGCATTCCTATACACTAATGATGAAAAATCTGAAAGAGAAATTAAGGAAACACTCCCATTTACCATTGCAACAAAAAGAATAAAATACCTAGGAATAAACCTAACTAAGGAGGCCAAAAACCTGTCCTCTGAAAACTATAAGACACTGATGAAAGAAATCAAAGAAGACATAAACAGGTGGAAAGATATACCATGTCCTTGGATTGGAAAACTCAATATTGTCAAAATGACTATACTACCCAAGGCAATCTACAGATTCAATGAAATCCCTATCAAATTACCAATGGCATTTTCCACAGAAGCAGAACAAATTTTTTTTTTAATTGTATGGATAAGCAAAAAACTCCGAATAGCCAAAACAATTTTGAGAAAGAAAAATGGAGCTGGAGGAATTAGGCTCTCTGACTTCAGACTATACTACAAAGCTACAGTAATCAAGACAGTATGGTACTGGCACAAAACCAAAAATATACATCAATGGAACAGGATAGAAAGCCCAAAGATAAACCCACACACCTATGGTCACCTAATCTATGACAAAGGATGCAAGAATATGCAATGGAGAAAAGACAGTCTCTTCAATAAGTGGTGCTGGGAAAGCTGGACAGCTACATGTAAAAGAATGAAATTAGAACATTCTCTAACACCATACACAAAAATAAACTCAAAATGTATCAAAAACCTAAATGTAAGGCTGCACACTATAAAACTCTGAGAGGAAAACATAGGCAGAACACTTTTTGACATAAATTGCAGCAATATCTTTTTTGATCCACCTCCTAGAGTAATGAAAATAAAAACAAAAATAAACAAATGGGACCTAATTATACTCAAAAACTTCTGCAAAGGAAACCATAGACAAAATGAAAAGACCACCCACAGAATGGGAGAAAATATTTGTAAACAAAGTGACCGACAAGGGATTACTCTCCAAAATATGCAAATAGCTCATGCAGCTCTATGTCAAAAAACCCAAGCAACCCAATCAAAAAATGGGCAGAAGATCCAAATAGACATTTCTCCAAAGAGTACATACAACTGACCTAAAAGCACATGAACAGATGCTCAGCATCACTAATTATCAGAGAAATGCAAGTCAAAACTACAATGAAGTATCAACTCACACTGGTCAAAATGGCCATCATCAAAAAGCCCACAAATAATAAATGCTGAAGAGGGTGTGGAGAACAGGGAACCCTCCTGCACTGTTGGTGGGAATGTAAATTAGAACAACCACTATGGAGAACAGTATGGAGGTTCCTTAAAAAACTAAAAATAGGACTACCATATGATCCAGCAATTCCACTCCTGGGCATATATCTGGAGAAAACCATAATCTGAAAAGATACATGCACCCCAATGTTCACTGCAGCACTATTTACAATAGCCAAGATGAGGAAGCAACCTAAATGTCCATCGACAGAAGAATGGATAAAGAAGATGTGGTACATATATACAATGGAATATTACTCAGCCATAAAAAAGAATGAAATAATGCCATTTGCAGCAACATGGATGGACCCAGAGATTATCATACTAAGTGAAGTTAAGTCAGACAGAGAAAGAAAAATATGATATCACTCAAATGTGGAATCTAATTTTAAAAATGATACAAATAAACTTATTTACAAACAGAAACAGACTTACAGATACTGAAAACAAACCTATGGTTACTAAAGGGGAAACATGGAGGGGGAGGGATAAATCAGGAGCTTGGGAGGAACACACACACACTACTATATATAAGATAGATATCCAACAAGGACATACTGTTTAGCAGGGGTCCCCAACCCCTGGGCCGTGGACCAGTACTGGGCCACAGCCTGTTAGGAACAGGGCCGCACAGCAGGAAGTGATCAGCCGGCGAGCGAACAGAGCTTCATCTGCCACTCCCCATCGCTCCCGCTACCACCTGAACCATCACCCCCACCCTCTGTCCATGGAACAATTGTCTTCCACGAAACTGGTCCCTGGTGCCAAACAGGTTGGAGACCACTGCTGTATAGCACAGGGAACTCTACTCAACATTCTGTGATAACCTATAAGGGAAAAGAATCTAAAAAAGAATGAATATATGTATACCTGAATCACTTTACTGTATACCTGAAACTAACACAACATTGTAAATCAACTATACTCTAAGAAAAATAAATTTAAAAAAAAGAATCCATTGTTGCTTCGATAAAACAGCTTTATATTTCATAAAACTTTGGAAGCTGGTCATTTAGTGTTAAATTTCTAACATCAATTCTTTATTAATGTGGGAAATATAAGTTAATCAATATAAAATTACTTCCCATGCATTATCATAATAATCATACAATTTTAAATGGAAATACATGAACAGAACACTCCCAAGTTTCTGGACTTTCACAGGTTGATTTCTGTTGTTTATATCGCTGTTGCATGCTTCCTACTGGATCAGTTCTTAAAAATCAGAAGTCAGTTAGAAGTCCTGAAATTAGAACTAAGCTATATGAACATGTATTACTACAAGGTAGTCGCCTTCTGAGAAATTCCGGCCAGTAAGCGGAACAGAATATTTCCAGGGAAATGAGGAACTTGCATAAATACGGGGTTGCCTTTCAAGTTGAAGGTAACACCAATTTCATGCGTTTAGTTTTTGTTCTCCAAGATCATGAACTTATGGTAAAACCAAGGACTAGTTTTAGAGCAACACTGAGCCTATATATGAATTTGGGTGAAAACTGTGCAAAGGTGGAGGTGGGTGGTTTCTGCTGAATTACGCTGTGTTTGCAAGATGGGATAAAAATCCCCTATTTTGGAACCCATTTCAACAGGTTTGCATCCATGAGGGCTAAATCAAATAAAATAATCTGCTCAAATTCATTTCGGGTGAGGCTGTCAGATTTCACACAGTTTTCATTGCCAATGGCAAACATATCTCAGAGCAGACCATAAAGTTAGTATTTTTCAGAGTTGAAGCTTACTCTTAAAAGAAATTTAACGTTGGAACAAAAAGTCAAACACCAATGTCCAAAACCAGACCAAATATATGTTTCACATATAGAATACATTGATTAATTATAATCGAAGGCAATAAAATAACAAAAGTTTATATTGCTTTTTCTAGTAATACTGAGGAACAGCCCAGGACTTTCCAAGTATATTAATCATGTTATGAATCACACAACAGTGTTATGAAGTCACTATGATTCTATCTTATAGTTAAAACCAAAAACATTATCAGTCAAAGGGTACAAAATTTCAGTTATACAAAATGAATAAGTCCTGGAAACCTACTATACAGCACAGCGCCTATGGTTAATAGTACTGTATTGAATACTTAAACATTTACTAAGAGGGTAGATCTTATGTTAAATGTTATCACAAAAATATTCATAATAATAAATAGGAGGAAATTTTTGGACACAGTGGACATATTTATGGCATAGATTGTGATGATGGTTTCATGGGTATATACTTATCTCCAAACTCATCAAGTTGTATACATTAAATATATACAGTTTTTTGAATGCCATTCATGTCCCAATAAAACAGTTAAAAAGAAAAAATTAAGCAGGAAAACCTCAGGTACCTTTGTAAGAAATACAGCAAAGCTGGGTTGTAAAACATGGAACCACAACTTGAGATCCTGTTTCTTTTAACTTTTAACTTTTTATAAGTCTATGATTCTACTCCGTTTACTAAAAGAAATAGAATTATGAAAACACCAGCCTAGGCCAAGTATACATGCTTTTGATCCACTTTAAATGAGGTAGCCTCTGGATGGGACACAGAGCCAAGTTTAAGGAACAAATAGATAAGAAGAGACTGAACATTAAAAATTCGGTTAAAATACTGCATAAAAAGTTAGGAGCAAATACCCACAGGGAGGGACTGTTCAGAAGAGAAAAATTCAGTTTTGGAAGAGATGGGCTATACTGCTTTGTGTAAAATTTGAGGTTTTCTTAAATTAACTATATGGCCCTCCCAGATTAAAAGAAAAAATTAAAGGACTAGAATAGGTTAAGGCCACATTCAAATAAAAATCCAAGTTATTATATCTATTTTTATTTAAAATTAGTATGCCAACCTCCCCCCATAAAGCAAAAAATAAATGTGTGTAAGGTTACATTTTTCCACATGATAAAATTGCATTCCATTATGTCACCAACTGGATATTGCTTTACTGAGAAGTAATCTGGAGCTTAAAAAGAAAAAGTAGACTTTAAAGGTCTTAACATTTGCAGATATACTGCTTAATTGATCAGTTAAATTCAATCTTTGAAACCCAGTATTTTTTAAGGTTTAAGAAAAATAAAATAGATGCCTATTAACAAAACTTCCACATAGATTTAACCACTAATGTTTACTAATCAGGAATAGAAAATCTCTTGAAATAATAGACTTGTAAGCTTTCATCTCAGAGGAGACATATGAACACTTAAAATGGAATGATCTTTCAGATGAGAAAGATTATGGTAACATTTTTTTCCCAATTCCCTTATAAATGAATCCAATACATTACTCATAGTACATTTTAATGGAAATGCATTCCAGAAAAAGTACATAATATTGCTTTTCTGCAAATACTGTCGAATATATAAAACTTAACATTCTTATTGTCCATTTGGGTCAATTCTAGTTTTACAAATAAAATATGAGCTATTCATAAAAATGAGAAAAATAATGGAAAAGTGAAAATAACTTATGCAATAAACTGAAGTTGAAAAATGAGAAGGACTAAAACAGTATTTACTCCCATGTTATTTAATATAATGTTAAAGTATATAAGTTTCTTTGGAAAATGCATGTGGGATCATTTCATTTAAGGTGGAAGTGATCATGGCTATTTGTCTAAGGACTTCTGAATGAAGAGACAGGAGTCAGCAGAGCTATATTCAAATATATGAGAAACTGCCTGTGCAAGAGGAATTAGGCATTTCACAGAGCTCTAACAAAATGGTACTCAAACTTTAATGTACATAAGGATACTCATAAAGATTAGAGTTCCTATTTCTGGATTCTGTACCTGCAGAATCTGTTTCCAAAGATAAAAATAATTCCCAGGAATTCTCATTTTCCAAAGTACCAGAAATGATTATGATGAATATGGTTGATAAATTATATTCTAGAAAATCAGTGGATAGAAGCTGTAGGATTACTTCCATATATGAAAAACAAAACATTAACCAATCTGCTCCCCATCAGAAATAAAACTAGCCAACAAAACATTTTTTTCTCTCAAGATTAAGACCTTATCCATCTGGTCACCTGTCTTCTCAATTACTAGAATCTTCAATGGTTCCCAGAAAGTTGGGACCTGGTAAAACATACATCCTATCACTCATATTTTCTAAACTCTAAAGTTTTAAAGCACTTCTGAACCAGCCTTTTCTGGCTGGGAATTTACTGTCTTTTGCACTTGAATTCTCCCTTGCATTTACTTTACCATTCTCAGTACAAAGTTTTGCGGGGATTTTTTTGTTATTTTTTAAGGCCTATGGTGTGAAGGAAATTTCCTATTTTATTCATGTACTAAGAGAGTAGGTAAATCATAGGTCTCCTTTCACAGTTTGCTTAAGAACTAACCCCAGAGATCCATTCATAAGATCATGGACATTCATCCCTAACCATTTCACACAAACTGCCCTTGACCTCCATGTGTTAATGGTCCAAGAGTCCATTTTCAGTCATCATCCTACTTGACCAGCAGCAGTGTTCGACATAGTTGGTCATATATTCTTCCTTGAAACGCTTTTTTCACCTGACTTCTAGAACACCCATTGCCCTGTTTCTTAAATTGAACTATAATTGACATACAATATTGCATTATTTTCAGGTGTACAACATAGTGATTCAATATTTTTATACATTATGAAATGATCACCATGATAAATCTTGTTACCATCTGTCACCATACAAAGTTGCTACAATATTATTGAATATATTCCTTATGTTGTACATTACATCCCATGACATTTATTTTATAACTGGAAGCTTGTTCCTCTTAATCCCCTGCTCGTATTTTGTCCATCCCTCTACCCCCTCCCTCTGGCAACCACCAGTTTTTTCTCTGTATCTATGAGTCTGTTTCTGTTTTGTTTGTTTTTAGATTCCACACATAAGTGATATCATATATTATTTGTCTTTGCCCATTGCCCTGGGTTTTACTACAACCTGAATGGCTCCTACTTTCTAGTCTCCTCTGGGGATCCTTTCTCATTTTTTCACACTGCAATGGCTCAGTGCTCTGTCCTTAAGACTTAACTGTTCTCCACATACACCCCTCCCTTGTTGATCACCCGCAGATATTCATCAGCAAAAACACTGAATGCTTAATTTGCGAAATATATACAAAATTCAAACACTTCTTACCATGTTCACTGCTATCAGCCTTGTCTGGGATCTCTCATCTGAATTACTGCAGTAGCCTTTTTACTGGTATTGCTGATTTTACCAGTCTCTCCCCTACAGTCCATTCTCAACAAAGCAGGCAGAGATGAGACCATTTTAAAAGACATATCAGATCATTTCATTCCTCTGCTCAAAACTGTACTCAACTGAAGGACCAAGATTTTGGTCTGTGGCCTACAAGGCTCCAATGATCTAGCTTTTCATGAGCTCCTTGACCTAATCTCCCACTGCTTTCTAACTCACTTGCTCCAATCCAGCCACACTGACCTCCGTGCTGTCTGTCGTCACAAACACTCACACCACAGACCACTTGCATTTGCTCCAACCTCTGCCTGGAGCATTCTTGCAACGGAGATGCACATGGCCTACTCCCTCACTTCCTCTAGGTTTTTGTTCAGGTGTCACCTTCTGCATGTGGCCTGCCCTAGCCACCCTAGTCATAACTGCATTCTCCTTCTCTGGTTCATTTTTTCTCCATGTTAATCATCACAATCTGCACAGCCTCCACCAAGTATTTTATTAATTGTTGTATCGCACATCACCCCAAACTAGAATGCAAGTTTCATAAGGGCAGAAATTCCTGCCTGTTTTGGTCACTACAATATCCTCAGCATCTAGGAGCTCAATAAATATTTGCTGAATAAGGAGTATGGAAAAAACTGAATTCTGAATTGACAAAAATCATGGATTATAATATTTCTACATCTCTCTCCAAACTGTGGGACAACTGTGTTTGGTGACGGATTATTGTGGATCAGTTAGTTTTGTGTGTCATAGTAATGGCTATTTAAGGACATAAGGAACGAGACTCTTTTACCTTTAAGATATTATGTTTAAAGACCTTTCCGCAGTTACCATTTGTACCATCTATGAACACTCATCCTCCCAAACAAACACATTTTGTCAGACACTACTAATCAGCCACCTCCCACTCCTCATATTACTGAGTCATTGTCCCCTTCTTCTGCAGTAGTAGGTGTTTTAGCTGAACATGATCTCTTAGCTAAAGACCCCAGGCCACAGTTTCCAATCTCCTCTCCATTTTGATGTAACCCATGTGACTAAGGTCTTGAAAACAGGATATGGGTGTGTGTGTGTTAGTTAAAAGTAGCCCTTAAATGGGATGGACACACCTGTACATTTCTCTTTCCCATGTTTCACTGGCTGGAGTAAAGATCTGAGGCAAGCCATCTTATCTGTCAACTATTGGCCGAAGATAACGCCTTAGGAGAGCATAGCTGGAAGATGGGAGGACTCAGCCTTGCCAACTCCATTAAGCCACTAAATATGTTACCCTGAACTGTTACAAGAGAGGTAGATGAAATAAATAAAACTCTCTCTTGGTTGAGCCAATGTTTTTATTAGAGCAGCCTAGACAAAATTCTAAATACTATATAGCCTTTTCATAGATAAAATAATCCTTAAAACTCTAAAAGAAATAAAAATCCCAATAATAAAGGCAGGGACAGTGTGGCAGTGGTTCATTGGTTTATTTAAAGGCGAAGGGTAGAAATCAATGTCTAATAGAATTAGAAACCAAAAGTGTAAATGTGCCTTAAATTAACTATTTACTAAAAGTAAGCCACCGTGCTGGCATTGTATGCACATTAAAATTTAACCTTTACAGGGGCTTCCCTGGTGGCGCAGTGGTTGAGAGTCCGCCTGCCGATCCAGGGGATACGGGTTCATGCCCCGGTCCGGGAAGATCCCACATACCGCAGAGCTGCCGGGCCCGTGGGCCGTGGCCGCTGAGCCTGCGTGTCCGGAGCCTGTGCTCCGCAGCGGGAGAGGCCACAGCAGTGAGAGGCCCGCATACACCAAAAAAAAAAAAAAAAAAAAAAATTTAATCTTTACAATAACCTCCAAAGGTAGGTGTTTATTATGTGCATTTTACAAGTGAAACTGATAGGGCTCAAGATGTTCAGATTTTCTGAAGCAGCACTGCAAGTAAGTGCTGGAGCTAAGAGCCCAATTCTAAGAGCACACCTCAAAATGTACCTTCCCATTCTCTTTTCTCTAGTTTGACAGCTCTGTTCTCTCCCTCCAGAGGTCACTGAGAATTTAAAATTGAAGTAGTTGATTAAACACTCTTCCTGCTCCAAAATGGAGTTCTGCAGAAGTAATATGATTCAAAACCCTGAGCGGAGGATGGAATAACTATCAACTTGAGGCCTAATCTTCAACTTGGACTTGGATTTCCAGAGTAAGATATTCAACCAGTCTGGACCTGAACTTGTTGGTCTAGTTCCTGCTGTAAGATAACTCCAATTACTGAGTCTGCCTGAATGAGTTACAAAAGCATTGGCATTAAGTGGAATTTGGTTACCCCAGACAGAATTCCCATTCATTTGAGCAGTCTGGAGTGAAAAGCAAAATCTGAATCCAAAAAACACATACATAGTTCAGATTCAATAATTCTACAGATGTGGTTACAAAGTGGATTTTAAATTTTAATGTCTTCTTTTCCTGGCTAGGAGGAAGGGAAGTTACTAAAGAAGTTTAACAAAGAAAAATAAACTTCGAGTTTCCAAGCACATATATATATATCATATATATGATATATGATATATATATATCATATATATATACACACACACGCATGCATAACCTAAGAATTCTATGCACCCAAGTAAACTATGATCACCCAGGCTTAAATGCACTCTGACCGAAAACCAGTGTACCACGCGCTCAGCGGCCTTCAGATTTCAGAGACAACTTGACTACTCAGGACACTTATCTCTTGAATCTGGATGGCTTCCACATTGGCAAGAGCTCAGTCTCAGTCTGCTAAGAGTACTAATAAAGCCCGTAACACTTGACTTTTTATATAGCCGTAGCAGCCAACACCTTCGTTTGACATCCAACTTAGAGTAGAGCCTGTGGCCTTAACACTTGGCTGTATAAAAAGAAAGAATACTTTTCTCTCTCAACTTTCTTATTCATCATTACGGCCCCTGTGTCATGGCAAGCATCCAGGCCATTTTAAAAAATTGTTGTGCCTCGTTCTTCCTCCCATCTCTCCTCTCCTTTCTCTCCACTTTTCTTCCAAAGTCTGTTAGCATTCTCGACGTCTGTTAGAATTCTCAAAGGTTTTTCATTTCCTCTAGATCACACTAAACCAAGGAAACACTTGGGGAACAATCTGATGGGATAATTATACAAGAATAGTGAACACAATTTCCTTCCCTTGTTGCAAATGATTAGATTATTTGCATCATCCTCCAAAACCACTTATATATTTATCCAAAGAGTTTAGAAAGTGCAACCTACTGCTTCACCTCTAGCCAGTGCTGTGTCTCTGTTCTTTCTATACTGGGCCATCTTCAAGGTACTCATGGTCATCTGTTAGATGTGTATCAGACAAAACTGTAATAAATTATTTTCTAATTCACTGTGTCAGCTATTATACATGTTCAGAGCAAACAAAATTTGCCAGGGGAAATTATAAAGATTCTCTGAAAATTGAAAAAGTGTATAAAAAGGTTTCCAGAGTCATTTTCTCTTTCAGGATTTTGTTTCATCTTGCTTTTTATATGCATGTGTGTAGAAAGCGAGAAACAATTCTGTGTGTACCATGAGAAATATTGCCAAAAATGAAACAAGGTTATAGAGGATGTACAAAATGAATGAAACATTTAATGAGCACTTTCCTCTCATCTCTCAACTTAATACAAGTGTCTTGACAAATTTAGTACAAATTTAGTACATGTGGCTGGATAGGAGTCTTCCTTTAAAAAACAATGTACACTTGTGGGAAATGTCAAGACATATCTTAAGAATTCAGGTATGTTACTGTAGAGATTCAGTATAGTACATTGGAAAGCGTATCCTGTGTAAGAGTTAAGAAGATAGTATATACGAAGTGCCTTGTAGATAGTATACCTTACACGGCATCTATTATTTTTTAATTCTTTTTAAATTGAATAACTGACATACAATATTATATGAATTCAGGTGTACAACATAGTGATTCAATATTTCTACACATTACAAAATGATCACCACAATAAGCCTAGTTACCTTCTGTCACCATCTATTATTATACTAGCTCTCTTATTTTTTAAAAGTAGGTACAGTCTATTTAGACCTCTGTATTACTTAGCTATAGCTGAGTAATCACCCCCAAACTTAGTGACTTAAAATACCAATCATTTCTTATTTTTCATGAGTCTATGGGCCAGCTGTGCTGTTCTGCTCACCTAAGCTGGGCGCAGCTAATTTCAGCTGGGCTTGTTCATGCATCAGCACTCAGCTCATAGGTTAACTGAAGGCTTAATGCTCTAAGATGGCCTAAGAGACATGACTGAACTCTGCTCCGCCATGGTGGTCTTTTCTCATGGCAAAGCAAGGGTTGAAGAGAGTGAGTAGAAACTTGCAAGGCCTCTTGGGGCCTCAATTCAGAACTGGCATGCCACCATTTCCACCATATGCTTTAGTCTAAGGAACTGATAAGGCAGGTCCAGACTCGAGGGACATGGAAATAGACCTCACCTTTGTATGGAAGAGCTGCAAAATTAAACTCCAGATGGCGCAGATACAGCAAAGTGTGGACTACTGGGGTCATTTTTGCAATCAATCTTCCAATGCACCTCTAACATCAGACACCAAAAACTGTAATAAAGATTGTGAAACTTCCATATGCTATTTTACGTAGTTTTTTTTTTTTTTTTTTTTTTTTTTTTTTTTTAACCAAATGTCAAGATTCCTCAAGCTAGATAGAAGTCAGAGCAGCTGTGCAGTTCAAGTCCATTAAGTTCGCTTTCTTAAGCCTGGTCTTTCTTTTTAAAGAAAAAAAAAAAGTTTCTGAAAATGTATCACTATAATTTAGCCTTCATACATAATTTACTATATACTTTTTTTTTTGGATGAAAATTCTTTGAAGAGTTTCATTTGTTGGGCTTGGGGGTAGTTATTACCTATACTGGAGCTACTGGTTGCCTAAATGTATCTGACAAACCAAAAATGTGTAGGTTAGAGATGAAACTTTAGAACTTGAACAGGAAGTTCAAAGTATGGCATGGTCTTTTACATGGAAATATGTATGTTATCTTTTATATAACCCTTTACCTTCTATTAATCTTATCTTTTAAGTGGATGCCCATAAGTCCCCAGTGTCTGGACCCACAAAAGGACATAAGAGCAAAGAAAAGCAGATATCCTACAGTTCACTTTATCATGCAAGGAAGACTGAGTCAAGGGACTTCAGAATTCTTCAAGACCATCTGAACTAAATTTATTTCTTTTGGCTTCAAATTATTGAGGCAAGGCCACTGCATATGGCTGAGTGCGGTGACCTTGCACTGAAGTCTTTCACAACATCTGCCTCTTCAACATTCACCATATCAGTGAGGAAGGAATGAAAATCCACATTTTCAACCTCAGGTCTTCTCGGCAGTTGTAAATCTCAAGTGTGATGGCTGTTTCTAGACGTCTGCAGGTTTCTATATGCAAAGAAACTGACAAGGCAGTGTCACCCTCTGAGCCAGTCAAGGAAGCACATTCTCAGCACTAGAAATCCCACACAATGGTCTTCTGATCTCTTTTCCCAAAATGTCAGTCGAGCAAAAGAGATCTGAGTGTTTCAGCAACATCCATAACACTGATTGTAGGGCCTTGAAACAGGAGATGTATCTCTTTATAAAAAAAAAAAAAAAAAATACACTGAATGAATGCATTCATAAGGCCGAATCTGTACGTATGCCACATTATGAATGAAATAATTCTTATTAAATTATTCAAGGCATTTCTTGGGATTCAAAGGGTGAAACTTCTGCCCAAAGATCAGTGAAGCATATCAAGACATGATCTATAAGAAGTCAGTATACTTCTGTGAAGTAGGTAAGAACTGTTTATTTTGTTCCTTCATTGACAAGATGATGATTTACGGCCCCAGTTCTCACATCATCAGCAACTTTCATGGAAGGAGAGGAGGCCTATTGCGGGATTGCTGGCCGTATTATTTTTATTACAATGTATCCTGATGTAGAAAAGTCGTAAATCACAACGGTGAGTGAAGCTCTTTTCTTCACCCAAGTCATGAAGTATAAAGGCTGCCAAGCTCTTTAGGTACTACACCACACACAAAATACCAAGAGTTTTACCCAGACAAAATTTTGCTTGGCAAAGAAACTTTACACCATTTGAAGACCTCTGAACATTCCCAGTGAGATGCACAGAAACAGGAATTCTTCCTTAATGACATTAGCATGCACATAGCGGATGAAAACCAGAAGCTGGTTTCACTCAGAGACAAGAACAATCTCTTTCTGTTGTTGCCAATTCTTCCACGACCTTCTTCTAAGTTATACAAGAAATGTAACTAACTCTGGAGTTGAGGACACTGGATGACCAAGGCACTGCTTCCTATTTTTCTCCTGTTCCTGGTTACAAATCATCCACTGCTTCACCAAGTTCCTTCAGATTGTGGCTTCCTTTATTAAGGGATGCTCTGAGCCACATTCAGAATAAAGTTTTACTGTTGCAACACACATTTTTTTTTTTTTCAAATTTCATGCATCTCAAGTTGAAAATTCTTCTCCCAGGGAAGACAGGCATACGCCAGCGTATCTTCAAGGTGGTAAAATGTCACGTACATTCAAGTTCATTGGCTTCTTGTTTCCATTGTCAAGAACCTTACCATCTGTGAGTGGTGCCTCACAGCAGTGTTTCTGCGATATAATGTGTGGCTTTCCTTCCCATTTCTCTTTTTAACACTTTCTAGTTAAGTGGACCAAATGCAAAGGAAGACAGATGTCCCCAAGCATAATGCAGGATATGTTTTATTTAATTCCTATAAATGGAAGTCTATTGTACACATTGTAACATCATAACATGATGATTACAACTACCCAAATTAGAGTAGCTTCTCGTACCATCTACGATTGTGTGTGTGAAACGCTGCTTCCATAGCATGATTTAATACCAAAGTAATTTCTTTCAAAAAAAAATAACTGCCACTGAAACAATAAAAATATCAAAGGAAAAATATGCATAATTGAATGTGGCCTGTGGACCACTAATTAAAAACCTCTATTCTAAGACAGGCCTTCTATTCTTTCATTATCTGATATTTTAAAACTTTCTGAAGCAAAAAGGGCTTAAATTCTCATTTTAACTACTTCCCCCCTCGGTATTCAGGGGCATGGAATGCACCCTCTATAAACCATGGGGAAAAGAATAATCCTTTTATTTTAACCTGGCTTACATCCACATACAGGAAACTCTCCAGTCTTTTAATAACTAAGGCACACTGTTAGCTCGGTCTTCCCAGAACACCGCTCGATACTAATAATTGATAGTCACGATAATGACTATGTGGTTCACAAAATTTATAAAAGGTCGGTGAATCATCAAAAAATTTTGAGTTATGCACAACGTATTCTTAGCTTGAAAACCTTTGTGATTTTAAATACTTCTGGCACTTCCTACCAGCTAATGTCTTAACCAGCCAGTGCTGCCTAACCGTTTCTGCTCCAAAGAGCTCTTCTAGGAGAAAGCACCTACTACGTACTAGCTTTTTTTCAAATACCCTGAAGATAAGTGTTCTGCAAACATTTTGACCATGACACCCAGTAAGGAATACATATTATTTATGTATCTGTAACACACATGTGCATGTGTATAACTGAACTACACTGGCCACAAAACCCTTCTTATTAAATGAAATACTCTAATGTTTTCTAGTAAATGCTAATCTATCACATTATGGTATATCTATTTCATAATGTTAATGACACTAAATTTATTTCAACAGCCAAGAATGGGCTACAACCTGTAGTTCAGATGATACCAGCCCAACCCCAAAAGAATGTGGTTTTTTCCCCTGCAAGATTAATAGGTTTACTTATTCACATGTATTTCTAGAGCTTGTCCTTTGAAAATGAGGCGGCTTTATTCTAGTCTCTTGAACGTTTATAATTCTCAATTAACAGGAACATTCTACTATCCTGAGCACATTATTCTTTAGATAATCAACTTTTTTTGACAAGATTAAAAGTTTATATGAAACCAAGATTTTCACTGATAAATAAGAGACCACAAATGCACAAAATCTGAAGTAGCTTTTCACAAATCGGCTCTAATAATTGATATGAATATTCTGTTTGATAAAATTTTTTAATTAAATCCCATGATGAAAAGACCAGGCAACTGACCTGGGAGCACAGAGAACAATTGACTTGTGGATCATTTAGAATTTGGCAAACATTTTTGGTATGACACGTACAGAAAGGAGTGACACTTGGTCTGAGCCATGCAGGATACAAAGGATTTCAATGGGTAAAGAAGAGACAAGATTATTTCAGGCTTATCCAAAGAGCTTGAGACAGAGTACGGGAAGTGGGAGAGCACATCAAGTGTTTGTGGGCTCTGAGTAGGCAGCTCAATAGGGCTAGAGAATAAGATGGGGGAGGGTAAAGTGGGAGATGAGTTTAGAAATTCAGCAATCAGCCAGTCTTCAAAAGATTGAATAATAAGAAGCTTATGCTATATTCTCTATTCCTTAATTTTCTTTTTTAAAAAATCATTTCTTGCTTTACAAACTTTGCTTTAAAAAGTAGCTTTTGACTTTACTTCCATGTCTTCAACTAGTCAGAAAAAAGCATAGTCAAATACAGCTACATTCAAATAATTAAATGTGAACCATTCTACAGAGTGGCTGTAAAGTCTGGAAACATAGGTGAATATATATAATGGTATAATACACATATGTGGGTTTATTAATATTACATTTCAACATATAGTATGTTGAATAACATTATATGAACATGTTTTCCATACTTTATGACCATCTGGTATTTTATAGTTCTATTCCGTACGTAGTTTTTGGTAGCAATATACAGATAGCACAGCCTAAAAAACACCCTCTTTCACAGTGGGAAAAATGTATCCGTTAGTCTGAAATTTTAGGTAGGAACCGGACAACCTTCTAATTCAATATAAGGTCACAAACTTTTTATGTTTTTATCATTACAAAATGGTCCCTAAATTCCATACTTTCCCCTGGGTATATTCAGAGTTCAACCCAAGTTCTGGTTTGCCAGCAATGGTTTCATTCCATTCTAATATCAGAGTATGACTGTGCTGTAAGAGTATAATGCTCAATCCAGTTCATTTATAGGTAAATAATTTACCAACCAGGTATGAACTTTATGAAATCAGGCATTATTTTGTCAATGAAATTATATATCATATCCCTACCACATAATACAATGTAAGCACATAGTAGACATTCAGTAGTTAATAAAGAACTACTTGAATTAGTATTGGTTTCAGCTGGAGTAATTCTCTTGTAACATCCTTTAGGAGTGCGAACAACCATAAGTCTTTCAAAGGAATAAAAGAAACAGACCAAGAAAGAGACCAATTATGTGTGCTCTCATTTTTTTTATTTTTTCAAACCAATTAATAATTTAAAGCTAACAGATGATCCACCTTAGAGATGCTTACTACTGTGAAAATAATGGAATTTGTAGAAGAGGATTCTCTGTTCTTTCCACTTGAGTTAATTCTACTGTCTTTATCTTTGCTGCCCTCCTCTGGAATTTTTATATCACCTGGTTCTCTTTTCCAAAGGATATGTGCTTTATACTTGCCTTTAGAATAGAACTATAAGAAGAAATTCAAACTTTTAAATTTCTGTTTTGCAGTGCATTTTTATCCAATTTTATAGCACAGTTTGGGGAAAACAGCAATGTAAATAATTACATAGGTTACAATGTAAATAATGTGTACATAGGTATATATTAATTTCAGACCTAACATTTGAAAATAAGTCTTTCTTGTTCCAAACTGTTTCTAAAGGCAGCCAGGCATCTGTTCTTTGCTTTGTTTGGAATTCCTTTCTTCATTACCTCCATTTATCCAAATCCCATCCATCCTCTGAATCCAACTGTCACATTTCCATGAAGTCCTCCCTCATTTTCCCAGCTGGAATTAATCTTTCATACCTCTAAAGCCTATAACAATTGTATCTCAGTGATTTAAAATACAACCTACAGCTTTCTAACCTGTCTTGTAATTATTTGGGTGCATAGCATCTCTTTCTTAATAAATTATAAACTACTGAATATAGAGTTTATATCTCAGTTATGTTTGCGTTATTGCAAGATCTACCTAAACATAGTATGTAATGTATAAATATGGATGAATGAAAATATAATGTAATTAAGCATTACATTTAATATCGTGGCATACAGAGCCAAATGAAGATAAACTTAAAGGCTGACAGAGTTTAACAAATTACTTTAGGTGCTTGCTGATCGTGTACCTTTAGACAGTTGAAGAGTCAAGTCAATAGGTTAGATATCGTGGAATCGTTTCTCAGTAATTTCCTGCAAACAGCAACTGCATCTTAATTTCTGAACTAGGAATATTAAGTTTAGCAACTACCGTTTTGCAATTGTTTGTCCTTTTAAGGAGAGAATGTTTATCCTCTCTGATTCCTAACACTACATTTAAATTATCTAAACATTGCAGTAGCTCAATGTAGAAAACTATCTTTTTAGACTTGAGCCAACTGCAACATACAAAGAGGTATAGAAAAATGCTGAAAATAAACATGCAAAATAGTGAGTATGATGCCTCCCATATACAACATTCCCCCTTTTCTCACTTTTGTAATAAAAATATATTCCAAAGCATTACATTTTTATAGAAGTCAATGCCAAATAATTCTTCAAGGCCACCAAGATCTGCTTAACCATAAAAAGTCCTCTTAAAAGACAGGATGCTATTAAAGAATGCCCCAATTCAGTTACACAACACACGAGTCCTTGAGAGAAATGAATCATGTTTATCTGTTATCTTTTTGATTAATAAGGTGGGACATCACTTGAGGGACAATAGAACTGGCACCTGTAAGCTATAGAGACTAGCATTGTATACACCTGTGTTGCACAGACTCCTCTTCAAAAACAGCTATAACATAAGTATGGGATAATAATAAGCATGAGTTATCTCAAATAGGTATGTCTATGGGTCCCTGAAAACTTGAAAATCAGCTCTTTTAGAAGATTACTGACTGGTCTCTTTTCTGACTGCCTAAAGATGGGTACCAGCCTTTCAAGAAAACTGTGTGATAAGAAAGGGGAAATAGGTATACATATTCTGAGCAGGATAAAACCAAAACTGATGATCTGAGCAGCAGACTGTGAAGTCAAAGAAGCATTTGAAATGCAATGAGATGAGAATAGGTCATCTAAAGACCAGGGAGAACAGTCCCTGGGAAGGAAAAGGGCAGAGAGAGAAGGCCAAAAGGGCATGAGACATGAAGCCGCAAAGAGTGGTGAACCTTCCTTTATCTCTTGAAGTTGTGATAAATTCCTAGAGATCAATTGAGGGCTAGATTGTCAGTTCAGGATCTCTAGGAACCCCAGATACAAGTGGAGTCCATATCCACTCCTGCAATATTTGTCAAGGGCCTCTACCAAGCACACATAAGAAAGATTGGAGGCAGGGCAGAGGACCTGTATTCCTCCTCCAGTAACACAAGTGTGTGAGATTTGCCAAAGATTGAGAATGCAGCAGGAATACCCGCAGAAGCCCATCTATTCTCTAGAAACTCTGAATATAAAGAAATGATTGGCTGCCACTAGAGACGGGCACAAACACTCCTATGTCTTGAATCCCTTTCAAACTCAAAGCAAAAGCCACCTGCCATTGGACAAGGGGCAAGAAACGTCTCCATGTCCCAGAGCTGACTTTATTTTCCGTAAGGCAACGCTGACTTGCTCTGGGGGAGGACCCTTCCACCCCTCATCCAGGGCAAAGATCAGCTGCAGCTGGGGAAGTGGCAACAATCCCATTCGTTCAAAACATTCTGCCCTTTTCAAGGCAGTACTTGGCTGCAAAACCTGAAGGGAAAGAAATGTAATTGCACCCAAGATCTCCCTCTTACATGTGATAGAATTTAATTGGCACCATGGGGGGAAGCAAGGGGATCTGCTTGCACCGGGAAACATGCAGGAATGCGGAGAAAAGCCTTCTCCCGAGGCTCCGGTGTACAGGACCTGCCTAAGATTGAAGGTGGAGTAGGAGAAGGGAGAAGCCACCCACGCTGCCATCATAAGGCTTGCACTACACAGCAAGAAATATAGTTGTGCACTGGGGGAGGGCAAGAGCCTGGAGAAAGAGCCCTTCCGTGATGCAGGTGTGCAAGATGAAGGCTGGGGGTGGAGCTGAAACACTGAGAAACACTCTCCTCTGGGACCCCAAGTCCCACACTAGCCCAAGATAATGGTAGATCAACAATGAAGGATAGCCAATTGGAAAATGAACCACAACTTTTAGCTCACCATGTACAAAAATTAACTCAAAATAGATTATACACCCAAATAAAAGAGCCAAAACTATAAAACTTCTAGAAAAAACCCATAAATAACTTTTAAAATTCAATAAAAAGAACCCAAAGAAGATTAAAAAATGGCAAAGAAGCACATAAAAGATGCTCTTCATCTTAATCATTAGGAAAATGCAATTTTAAAACCACTATGATACTATTACCCAACTACTAGAATTACTAATAAAAACTCTGGTCATAGTAAATTTTGGTAAGTAAGTAGAAAAAACAAACTCTCATTCATTGCTAGAGGGAATGCAAAATGGTACAGTCACTTTGAAAAGCAGTTTCGCTTTTTTTTTTAATAAAGGTAAACGTACATTTACTATAATAAGCCAGGTTCAGGTTTATACCCAAGAAAATTGAAAACATGTGTCCACACAATAACCTGTGTGTGAATCAGTGTAGCAGCTTAAGCTGTAAATGCCCCAAACTGTAAACAATCCAAATGTCAACCAGTGAATAAACAAATTGTGGTTTATCTATAAGTGGAATACTATTCAACAATTAAAAGGAACAAACTAGTGATATATGCAACAAAATGGATGACTCTTGAAAGCCTTACATTAATTTAAAAAGCTAGACACACAAGACATATACTATAGAACATTATATGACCTTCTACAAACATCAAAATTACGGGAACAGAAAACAGATGGTTTCTAGTGGCTGGGGATGAAGGAAGGAGCTTGACTGAAAACGAGCATGAGGAAAACTTCTGGAGTGATGAAAATTCCACATCTTAATCGTGATGGCCATTTTACAACTGTATACATTTGTCAAACTTACAAATGGACTTTTAATGTAAATTATGTATCAATAGAAAGAGAGAAAAATTAAAACCTTCAATATTTAACTGTGCAGCTAGGGTTATGAACCATTGCGATATTGTCAAGCAAAAAATAGTACTGCATTCACACACAAGTAGAAGTTGCTGACTGTCCAGTTGTATCAAATTTCTTGGAGAAAACTTGTTCTCATTGGAGATGGACCAGGTGCATCCTGATTCCAAACTATCTACTTAACTCAAGGAAGCAGGTGTCACTTATCTTTGTTTTGTTTTTGTTTCTTTTGCGGTACGCGGGCCTCTCACCGCTGTGGCCTCTCCCGCCGGTGCTCCGAACGCGCAGGCTCAGCGGCCATGGCTCACGGGCCCAGCCGCTCCGCTGCACGTGGGATCCTCCCGGACCGGGCACGAGCCCGCGCCCCCTTGCATCGGCAGGCGGACTCTCAACCACTGCGCCACCAGGGAAGCCCAGGTGTGACTTATCTTACATTACTTTTTCTCAAAAGAAGGAATGAAGGAAATTGTCACTACAGGATGAGCAACTGCTTAGAAAACTATAGAAACTAAGGTTTCTATAAGAGAACTATAGAAATAAAGGTTAGCAGGAAAACACTGGAGGCTGGTTGGTAAAATTCTCAGAGAGAAATAAATAGAAGTAAACTTCCTTAGCTTTGTTCTTTCATATCTGGGTCAAAATAAATTCCACCCAGCCTAAGGGAGTGGGGGTGAGTGAGTGTGTGTGAGTGTGTGTGTGTGTGTGTGTGTTTTTCCTGGAAGGTTTTAGCAAAACACTTTTTTAAATGTATGTGCTTTGGGGCTTCCCTGGTGTCGCAGTCGTTGACAGTCCGCCTGCCCGTGTTCCCCCGTCCGGGAAGATGCCGCGGAGCGGCTGGGCCCGTGAGCCATGGCCGCTGAGCTTGCGCGTCCGGAGCCTGTGCTGCGCAACGCGAGAGGCCGCGACGGTGAGAAGCCCGCGTACCACCAAAAAAAAAAAAAAGTATGTGCTTTGAAGTCCTGTAAAAGCCCTGAAAATGGAAAGAAGTTGGCCCTAAAGAACAGCTCTTTGCTTCTATTTTAATTCATGAAAAAAATGTTTAAAGTAGACTTCTCTTACCGTTCTGTTGGCAGCCGTACGCAGCAGGTTCGAAACAGGAAGCTGGGAGGCGGAGCTCTGAGTATCCTTCACAGGGCTCTCTAATGAGGGAGACCCTTCAGCTTCTTAATTACAAAAGTACCTACACGTTAGTTAGCTGTCTGAGTTCCAATTAGAGTTGGTTCAAACAGAACACGTTTACCTAGGGACATGATGTGGCTGGATGTGACTGCCAGCAAATGCTTAGGTGGCAGAATTTATTATGCATGGCCTGTACTGTGCACTCCTTTTCAGTAATACCTGCTGGACTATAAACACCACTTGCCAAGGAATGCTGATTTGAGCTTATAGATGCCTCACCACATCCCAGAGTTAATTTCCAGTTCTCCTTTAACACACCTCCCAAGTTTTTACATCTTTGCTGTTTTTTTTTTCTTTTGAAAATGTAATTTTCTTGTTGACTTTAATATAGATTAAAACTCTGAAATCAATAAAGAGGCTCCTTCCAGATCTAAGAACCATGAGCATGTGAGATAAACTCTATTAAAATAAATATATGCAATGAGCAGATATTTAAATCTGCCAAGGTATTAAGAGCAAAATTTTCTGAGCTAAATAAAAATGAACTTTCAAAAAGTCTTAAAAAATTCTGAATGTACATGAAATACTTTTTTATATCATCTTGGAAAAATGATCACTTGAGAGTTTTATATACCTTTGATGTTTTATTCAGTTCACTCAAGCTATTTTTTGTGACTGTTTATCAAAACCAGTAAGTATATATCTGATAATATTTTGTAATATAATGCCCATTTTATCGCAAGATGTATATTTGTGTTTCTTTTTTTGCGGAGGGGTGCTAAATTTATCATAGAATGACTTGTTATAAGGAAAAGAACTTACTGTATGAGAATTTATATCTAGAAGTCATGGCTAATAAACCTAGCCATTCTTTATCAATGTCATCAGATGTTCTAAAATGACTTAAAGGTCTCTGATAACCTCGTTCTTAACACATAATGTATTAAGTGGAGCATTTAGTTCATCCACAGTTGGAAAATACTTCAGTTATGATATATTCCATTCTCTGAAATCAGGCATCATGGAGTTGATAAAGTAGTCTCCCTTTTTTTCTCTTTTGATGTTTGTCACAGCTTTGTTTATAATGTGCAGCATTAAAAAGAGATTAAGTGTCTGACATAAGGGAGTAGATTTAAAAGATTTTGGTACATTCACAGGATAGAGTATTACAAAGGTATTCTATAAAACTATAATAAAAGATAGGAACATATGTTCATGATATATTACATAGTGAAACAATCAAGTTATAAAGTAATATGTATAATAAAATACAGTTTGGGGAGAAAAATGTGTTGTGTGCACATGAGGGGTGGTGACTCAGAGGAAGAATATTTAAAAGAACAAACATTGAGTTAACAGTGGCCATCATTTGGTTATATTCTGGGCAATAGTTTCTTCTTTTATTCAAATTTTCTCATTTTTATGATGAACATGAAATACTTGTATAATCAAAACAAATATCTAAAACTCATTAAAACCTTCAAGTCAGAATCTTGGGCAAAAGAAAATAACTGGAAACTAACATCCATTTAAAATAAATACAGAAAGCCATATTTTAATCTGTTTAAGTTCTATACATACACTGAATCATTTATCAAGATAACATTGCTCTGCATAACTAATGGCAAAGTCAAGAATTAGGCACAGCAAATTTGTTGGTTGGAGTAGCATAGGTAATTTAATGCCTAAGAGAACCACTCTATGACCTTCTGGGTAGTTTCACAGAAAGATTCACAGAATATTACCTGTGAGTTGAATCTTCCCTCCTAATGACCCAGGAAGCTATTTGTTGATGAAAAGTAAGGTACAGCTCCTACCGTGAGATACAAACTTAAAAGAAGCATGTAATAGTAATAATAAGAACACTTGTTCAGTGCTTCACTATGTCCCAGGCAATATCCTAAGTGTAAAAGCCATTTAATCCTCAAGACACTATGATACAGTATTCCTGTTACCGTGTTTTTTAGATGAAGAAACGGAGAAGTTAAGTAATTTATCCAAATATAGCTCACCGGTGGTATAAAAGGATCCAAATTTAGGCAGTCAGAGTCTGTGTTCTTAACCATGATGATATACTACTTCTCAGGAGAAAATTAATAGGATATTAACAGAAAGTAATATCCAGATGTATAATGTAACTTGCATTTATATTAGAAACTATTTTGGTGAACTGTGTATAACTGCAGACTACCAGGCAACCTCATGTGCTAGTTCTCAGAAGCTTCTGTGCTGGATCCCAGAAGTTTTCTCTCTGCCCAGAGTTACCCAAGGCCCTCAGGGGGCTTGCATGTTCCAAGGCTAGGTAATCTGCAAGGTTTCCATGTTGCCTACAACGTCCACGTGTACTTTCCACTTTCTGTACCCTCTGAGATACACTCAGTATATGTGGCTCAGTGGAATAATCTTGGCAAACAGAATAACAGGAGGAAAGAGGAAAACAGTCCCCCCACACCTCTTCTGGAGAAGGCACCATGAATGCTCTCAGCTCCTTCACCGTCTCCCTTATTTTCTGGTCTTTTCACTGAACCTAGGAGATGATGGAAATAAGTTCCCCACTATGGCCCCATGTGTAAAGGAAATTCCTGAACTTGGCTAACACTTCCCCTGGAAACAGGCTAATTAATCCTACCATATTTCTACCAGGTTTCATATATTACAGCTCAAGACCAAGTCTGACTGTTAGCGTGGTAAAGTCTGGTCTTCGTGAAATCCAAGCAGCAACACTTATTTAAATAACTGGGCTATGTAAAAAATTAAACAACAACACAACATATAAATATATGTATCATTTTCTCATTCATTATCTTAACCATTTTATAGTATTTGGGCAAAAAAAATATGCATTTAATAATATGAAGAAATTCAAATTCACTTTTGGCATTACCTTTTGACCATTTAATTAATGGTTTACAATATCCCAGCACCAAATTTTTATAGTATCATTCAGCTAATGGGTTCTGATACATATTCTGTGAATGTTCTAGAGATGAGAGTTGGGATGACAAATACCTGAGTCTCCACTCCTCTTACCAACTCAAATTCTCTGCCAGTATGTGAGTAGATTCTGTAGCTGGTACAAACAGAAGAAAGAGTTGGGGAAAGGTAGCAGCTCAACCAAAGCCTTCCTGCTTCTGTTTAATTCTGATCTTGCTACCTGATTATGACCATGCTCAGTTACTAATTTCAAACTCATCTAAACCTGGAAAAAGTCTCAGAGTCAGAATTACTAGTTCCCTCTAAGTGTCAGCTGAGGAAAAAAATGCACAGCCTAAAATCTGAGAAGTGTGTTTTACTCAGGGCATTACTGAGGACTACAGCCCGGGAAGGCAGCCTCTCAGATCGCTCTGAGGGACTGTTTGAAGGGGTTTTTGCTGAAAAGAAAATTGGTTGAACGTCAAAAGATTATTGCTAATCACAAAAACTAGACATCTCAAGTTAATGACTTTAGAGTTTTTCTATGTAAGGGAAGATGCAAGAGTCTGGGCTCACTGAAATTATTCCTTCCATATGCATCTTAACTCTCTAGGGCCAGTATCCTGTTTTTCTCCATTCTGAATTCCCCTCAGGGAACACCACTGCGAGCAGCTGCAGGGGCTGGTGACTTGGTGGCAGGCAACATTCTTTGTTTACTGAAATGATAGGCAACATTTTTTTTGTCCATATAGGTAAAATGCAAAATCTCTGAGGCAAGAGATACAGCATATTGTGTTGTTGTCTGTGTCTCTGGCCTCCTCTATGCCTTCAATTCCATTCCTTTTCTCAAGGTCAATATTCAATGAAATACTCGGCTTCAAAGGTATCACAAGAAATCTTTATGCCAATACCTAGGTGACTTGAGCTATTCCTCTTCTTTCCTGCATGAAAGCATTTGAAGCCTGCATTCTTTGATAGCCTCGCCTCTAGATGATTGGGCAAATTTGTTAATAAAACAGAATACTTAAATTTGAATATCTTATGGCATAAATATAGGACAGATCAACTTTTAAAAAAGAAATGTGCTTTTTAAAGAATGTTTGAAATTTTCTCAGTGACAAATACTCTTTGATCTTTGCAGTGGTAGGAACAGTCGTCAAAAAGTGAAAGTAGGTTAATCCACATTGCAATAGTTCTCACTTGACTGACTCACTCTTATTCAGTGTGGGTAATGGTTACAATTTCACGATAACCCAAATTTTCCACCTCCGAGCTGTGCATTTGTCCTGTTGCTGAACAACAAAATTGCCTCAGGTGACTGCCCTGTGCAAGAAATTATTTTCAACAGCCTGAGGCATAACAGAATGTTTTATGTGACAAGTTCAAGAAATGTTTCTTATCAGACATCACAGAGTCACTTTTACCTCTGTTGCCAATCTGATCTGTCGGGCTTGAATTTTTGTAAAAAAAAAACAACAACTTTCATCATACTCTCTCTGCTTCTTCCAGATACAGTGTCAAACCAATACATAAATAAAGTTGCTTTCTAAAGCATGAACACCTTAATTTTCATGGCCTCCATTGAATTGTGCCTTAGACATTTACTAGCTCACCTTGGATTATTACACACTTTTGAAGAAATACAGAACCAAACCTTGTCAAAGAGCATGAACTGAACAACAATGACAGGTAGCTAAAAATGACTTTTTGTTAACACCTGAAAGATACTGGTTTGATGCTTGGCAATATTCAGAAATATAGGAGCACAATTTGGAAGAATCATTTAAATAGTGACTCTGCTCTAGAATTATAGAATGCCTTTCTTCAGAAATCTCAGAGTAATTCCAAGTATAAATTGTCCAGACTCAAATAACAACGGGGCTAACAACTGAGAATTAACAGAGGCCCACGGGCATGTGTGTGTTTTCTTCGTGTACGGGCAGGTGATTTACCTCAGGGACTTTCAACTACATGCAGTGAAAACACAAGGCAGCACCATTTGAAAGAACTCAGCTGGGTTTCTTAAGCTCCCTGTTATGATTGGTGTCAACTAAACTATTTTAATCTTATCAATTCATCATGCATTTTTTCAAATGTATACTGAGAAAATATCTATGAAGGGAGAAATCTGGTTGACCTGGTAGTTTTCATTGTCAAAATTTTCCATAGTGAGTTGGCATGTCAGCTCATGATAGCTAATAGCACACTTCCATGAGTTTTTCTAGAGGAAGGAAAAGTAGGAGAGAAAAAATAATGAAATGAAAAAGGAACAATACAAAAATAGAAAGGAAATGAGTTAGAATGGAAGTTGGTACCTATTAAATGTGATTACACATTTGGAAATTTATAAGACAGATTTACCTGGTTTCCTTGATGATTTTCAGATTCAAACTCTGATTTGATTTATTCTCTTTTTTCCCTTTCTCACTCTCTGTATTCAACCTTTTTTATTACTGGCTACATCAAATAAAGTCTACACAGATTTTAAACTTTACATGCAACCAAAAGTCATAGCAGGCTCCAGGTAGAGAGGCATGAGGCGTGCAGGTGATTTGAAGTTTGTGGATGAGCGAAGAGATCTTTCGGTAGCAACCCGTTCAGGCAGAGAAATGGTGGGGTATTTCATTAGGTAGATATAAGACAACTTCTAGAGCATCTGATCCCTATATGGGGACTTAAACCTCATCTACTGTATTAGTTTTCCATTGCTATTATAATAAATGACTACAAATGTAGTGGCCTAAAGCAACATCTATTTATTATCTGACAATTTTGTACGTCAGAAGTCCACATATACTGTGGCTACACTGGGTCATCTGCTCAGAGTCTCAAAGCCCGAAGTCAAGGTGTTCACAGGCTGTGTTCTTTTCCGGAGGCTCTGAGGATAAATCCAGGCTAATTTACATTGTTGGCTGAATTCAGTTCCTTGCTGAGGAACTGAGTCCCTGTCCCTTGCTGGCTGTCAGGAGCCTGTCTTTGCTCCTAGGGTATGCCTGCGTTTCTTCTCATGCCTTCCATTGGCATCCTCCAATGATGGCAGGACGAATCCTTCCCACACTTCAAATCTCTCTGACTTCCCCTTCTGACACATTCCTCTGAGTGTAGCCAGAGAACGTTCTCTGCTTTTAAGAGCTCGTGTGATTAGAATGGGTCAACCCAGATGATCCAGGATAATCTACCCATTTTAAGGTTCAAAACTTTAATTCCATACATAAATTCCCTTGCCGTGCAATGTGACACATTCACAGGTCTCAGGGATTTGGCCAGGGCCATTTCTGGAACGCAATTATCCAGCCTACCATATGCACCTTCACAGATTCCCCTGGTTAAACTAGTCATGCAGGTCGACCCAGTTTCCAGGGGAGGGGATATAGACCCCACTACTTCATAGGGGGAATGCCAAGGTCATATTAAAAATAACATGTGAGGTGTGAGAACTTGTTACAGGCATATTGAAAAATACAATCTGACACAGGAACGGACCCTCCAACGATAGGTAGGTTGGAGCCAGATTCTAGAAGTTTTGGTGCCAAGCGGGAGGTTTGGAGTCCGTCTGGGAGTCAGTGAAAAGTGATGATTTTTAAGCAGAGAAGTAAGATGGGTACAGACAAGGAGGAGAAGGTGGAGATAGAAAGGATAAGAATTGTAGTCTCCTGAGATTGTCCCATTTAATACGGCCAGGATTTTTATTGTGCTTTGAAGGCAGGCCAAACTGCAAGTGTCATTATCTGAATCAAAAGGATTCCCAGTGATTTGGTGTTAGTCTCCCAACGCTGCTTCACAAGAGATGTAAAAGTTAATTTGACCTTCTATTCCACAATATGAGTATGCGAGCACCAGGTACCAGCAGGTACCAGGGTTTATGGAATCAATTTAAGACTTACGTTGTTGTATTCTATCGGAAGGATGCTTTTCCAATGTTTACCACAGCACTGACTGCACACAACATGAGTACTACTCCCTCGCCCCCATTTAAGCCCTACATTAAAGAATTTCCGCCCACAGGAAGTTTTGGCTGAAGTGGAAAGATTTTGAATACGTGACATTCTCACACACACCCAGTCTAACTGCAATTTCATGTTTAGAATGAAAACTTAAAGGTCAATGAGGAAAGGCAGTGGAGTAGACTACTAGTAAATTCTTCATCAAAGAAAATAGTCCAAAACCCTTCACCAGCAGCATAACGTTTTTTTTTTTCTTTGTCAAAAAGCTATTTTTTTCCATGCTACAAAAATATACACTTTAACATCACCAACCTATAGCACTGCATCTAAAGACTTTTTAAAAGACTCGAAAAGAGTAACATGAACTAAAGATACCATGTAGAGACAGATGTTTATCGAAGAACGGATGGAAATAAAGACTGGCAGCTCCTCCTACCCTCAGATGGGTCTCTGTTCCTCTGGGTGTTTGTGCCACTTCATACAATCTGATTAACTAGAGGATACAGATGCAGGGGAAACAGGAGGCTTTATTTTCTGTTCCATTGAGTTCAAAGAGTGAAAACTTCATGATCCGATTATCATTTAATTTCTGAGGTCAAAATGTTAACTCATAATTTTCAAAGCTGTGTATTTTTGCTGTGATACTCGGTGGCTACAAATAAATAGCAACGATGTTTAGCCCCGATTGCAGTGCACACAGGAGACAACTTGATTTCTCTCCCATTGCCACCTTCAGAGCTCTGCAGGCTCCCCCCTTCTCCACACCTTACAGACACCCCCTCTGTCTGCGACACATTCATTCAGGTATTAAAATGTCCAGTCGATTCCAATTTCATTCAAAGCAGACTAAGTTTGTACATTCATTTTCCATCCGCTTTCATCCGTAGAATGAAAGAATGTCAGAGACATTCATGCTGGGATAATGGAACACCTGGGTGGACTCTTTAGCATCCCTAACATGGGCAGTGCACTCACTGGCTGACCTCTTCAAATCCTTCCTCCCCCTGGGTACATCTCCTCTACTTACAGCTAAGAACCTGCAGATAGGACCCTCTAGATGCCTCAAACACCCACAGCATCTTTGTCACACCTAATGTGGATCTGCAGTTTCCCTTACTTTGCGGCCGCCTCTCCCCACACATATCTATTTCAGCCAGTAACCACTTCTCTAGCTAAAAGCAGACACTGATTTAAATCATGCTCCCAAATTCCTGGAGGCACACGCCAGGTTCTTCTGAGAGAACCCTCACCAAGCTCTACCCCAGTATCTTTGCAGAGACTAGACTGTGAATGCTAAAGCTTACTCCTTCCCAGTTGGCAGGAAGAAGGCAGATTCTACTTTTTACAGGCACCACATTTCTACTCTGTATTCTCTGAGAGCTTCCCTGATTTGGGCCCGAATGTGAGTGGGGATCAGGGCCAAACCTCTTCCTTTCCCTGCCCCTGCAAGCAGAAGAGTCAGAGCTCTCCCTTCTCCTACGTGCTCCTTTCAAGGGATCCTCCTCTTGGATTTCTAGAGGTGGTCACATTCATTGGATCAGTTCTTCTCTCATTAATAAGTCCTGGATGCGTGTATCTAGCAGCTAGATCTTTCTAGAATATGGATAAATTCCCACCTATTGTCCTAAGTTAGAGGCTCAGCTGAAATTTCAAGATAGCAAGACAATTCCATTCCATATTCTATTACATATTACCAAGTTTATTTGCACTATGATCTACCTTCAGATACCAATCAAGAATTCTAAATATGGAACTCTAACTTAGGAGCCCACGAGATTTATTTAATTTTCTTTAAAAAGGAATTTGTCTGAATAAAACTCTGCTGGCAGATCTTCTTGGCAATGGGTTCCCATTTTCTTCTGGTATTTCTTTATTTGTAACATCAGACTTTAAGAGAGAGAGACAGACAGAGAAGCAGAGGCTCATGGGGGAAAAGTAGGAAAAGTCAAAGAAGAGAATGTTTGTGAATGAGAGAGCCAGAATTTTTAAATGATCATTGTAGCCTGTTACTCTGAATTCTTCATGCCACTTTTCCCCCCAAAGAAAATAAAATAGCAGCTGATGTATGACATTTCCTACTTCTCATGACATGAGCTACATCTTTAAATGGATGTGTGCTTTAGGAGTATTTTGGGAAGAACATATGTGAATGTATCCTGATAACAGCAGAAATAATCTTCTCAGATGCCCTATCATTCTATTCTGAGTATGGCAGGTTGTTCCCAGCTGAGCCTCAACTGGCTTTGAGAGGCAGAGCCTGGCTGACTGCTAATTGGTTGCGATGATGGCCTGCAGGCATTGATTTGCAAAAGTTGATAAGCCTGGGGACAAGGGGACCGTCTAAGATTTTCCAGGTGCCTGGAGATTTTCAAAATACATAAACTGAAGGATAAAAAGCATCAATGTCTCAGCCTAGTGGTTAGGTCAAATCCTCATCAGAGACGTCCGAATTTCTTAGAGGATTTTCCTAACCAGTTTATAATTCCCTTCAACCTGCTAACCTTGAATCAGACAACATGTTTGCTTTTTTTTTTTTTGCAGTACGCGGGCCTCTCATACTGTTGTGGCCTCTCCCGTTGCGGAGCACAGGCTCCGGACACGCGGGCTCAGCGGCCATGGCTCACAGGCCTAGCCGCTCCGCGGCATGTGGGATCTTCCCAGACCGGGGCACGAACCCGTGTCCCCTGCAGCGCCAGGCAGACTCTCAACCACTGCGCCACCAGGGAAGCCCCATGTTTGCTTTTTAATGGTCTTCTAACACATGTATGATCTACATTTGAGTTGGAAAGGCTATAAGTATTTTTTCCTTATCTAGGGCTAAATATCTTGCCTTCTGTGGATAACTACAGTGTATTTAAAACAACAACAACAAAATGTTTATGTACTTGATTATGAGATATAGACAATGGCTTGTTAAAACTTTTAATCTATTAATACTACAATGCTTCTCTACTTGTTTTATGAATTTGGCCTTAAATAAGGAAAACTGAAAGTGGTAAACAGGCATGAGCTCTCTCATTTGTTTTCATCAATGAGCAGTAACACTGATTTCAGGACTTAAGAAACTATAACTAATCCCGTGTCTAAGAAGAAAAATCTCTACTTATGTTGGACCAATGCTCAAATGAACCAAATGTCCTCAGACCCCACCAACCATAAGATAAAATGAGTGAAAGTTAGGTAACATGAAAAATCACTACCCGAATCTCACTACTCTTTAGCCTTTACTTCCCTAAGTGCAGAGCCTCAGCTACCCCATCACCCCCACTCCTACCAATGTCCACTGTCCTTTTCCCTTGCAATAGCTTCACTATTTTTTTCAGTGTAGTCTTTTTTTCCCTCCAGTGAGGCAAAAAATAAGGTCACTGAGAACTCCCAAGGTTTACATTTTACAGCCTCCACCCCACAAAGAAAGATTAGACCAGTGATCTCTTGAGCCAAAGTGAAAAACCTAAAGCCACAGACGTATTGGTCCAGTTAGAGTGGCAACCAATCCCTGAGTCAATTAACTGCAGTCAGGGAGTGAGCCACACTGGACACGGGCTGCTTCTGCTTCTGTGGCAGCCTGAGGACTACGAGAGTGGACAGCATTTCGATAACAGTGGGACATCTTTCCTAATGAGAAAATAAGGGCTTAAGTTTCATCCTTACATTCATTCACCTATTATTTGCCAGACATTTTACTAGATTCTAGGGATGCAACCATTAATAAGAAAGACAGCTCTTCTCAAGCAGAACTTATGTTATATGTTATGGTAGAGAAAGATAAACAAGAAACAAAAATTCAGTAAAATAAAGCTATCATGAATACTAAAAAAAAAAAACCTCGAGCACCATGCTAAATGGTTTACATGCATTATTCTCCTCTAATTTTCATAAAACTTAATAGGATCACTTGACAACTGAAGAAAACTGCGGCTTAGCCTGGCAGTGTAACTTATTCCAGGTCAAACAGCTAAGAAAGCACAGACTGGAGTTTTTGAGAGAGGTCTGCTTGACACCAAAATCTACACCTTTCTAGATTAAATCACACTCTGCTATTCTGATAGAATCACACAGGAACACATAAAAATGACATACATGGTCAAGGAAAGCTTCTCAGAGGAGCTGAAGTATAAATTGGAACCTTAAGGATGAATATAATTTAGCTTACTAAAGAGGAGGTGGTGTGTTCTAGATAAAAACAACAACATAAGCAAAGAGATGGGAATGAGATGGTCACAGTTGAGGAAGTGAAAGACCTGTAGTGCTGCTGAAACACAGTAAGGGGAAAATGCTTTCCAAAGAAAACCTAGAGGAGAATTCACACTGGTGCATGTATCAACAGTTCATTCCTTTTTATTGCTGAGTAGTATTCACTGTATGGATGTACCACAATTTGTTTATCCATTTGTCTGTTGATGGGCATTTGGACTATTTCCAGTTTATAAATAAATCCACTATAAACATTTGCATATTCATATATCACTGTATAAACATATCTTTTATTTTTTTTGGATAAAAACCTAGGAACAGAGTGACTGGATCATATGGTAGTACATGCTTACATTTATAAAAAACTGCCTAATTGTTTTCCAAAGTGGCTATACCATTTTATATTCCTACCAGAAGTGTATGAGGGTTGAAATTCTTCCATATCTTCCCTGACACTTGCCATGGTCAATCTTTTTAATTTTAGATATTCTAATAAGTATGAGATAGTATCTCCTTGTGGTTTTAATTTGTGGTTCCCTAAAATATGAAACATCTTTTCATGTTGTTATTTGCCATCTACATATCTTACTTGATGAGGTGTTTTTTCAAATTACTTTCCCATTTTATATTGGGTTGTTTATTTTCTTATTATTGAGTTTTGAGAGTTCTTTAATACTCTGTAATTCAAGTTCTTTGTTAGACATATGATTTACAAATATATCTCCTATTTTTTGACTTTTCATTCTGTTACCAGTATCTCTTGAAGAGCAGAAGTTCTTAATTTTGATAAAATCTAATTTATCAGTGTTTACTTTTGTGAACCATGCTTTTGGTATCATATGTAAAAGTTTTTTTGCCTAAACATGCAATGACAAAAATTTTCTCCTGGGCTTTATTTTAGAAATTTTACAGTTTTAGGTTTTACATTTAGGTCTATGATCCATAACTTTGAATTATACAGAAGTTCAAAGGACCTAGAATAGCCAAAATTAGCTTTGAAAAAAAAAAGAACAAAGTCAGAGTACTACCTCATTCCAAGAGTTATTACACAGCCACAGTAATCAAGAGTGTGATATTGGTCTAAAGAGAGACAAATATACTGATGGAACAGAATAAAGAGTCCAGAAACAGACTCATTCATACATGGTCAACTGATTTTTAACGAAGTTACATAGGCAATTGAGTGGCAAAGGATAATCTTTTCAACAAAGCATGCTGGAAAAATGGGATATTCATATGCAAAAATAAGTAAATAAATAATGAACTTTGATCCATATTTCATGCCATTCAAAACTGGTTACAATTGTTAATAAATTATTCAAAATAGCTAACAAAAATGTGATTAATAGACTCTTGATTGATATTGTAAAGAAAAACGAAACCCCCCTACAATGTTGGTAGGCATGTAACAACCACTATGGAGAACAGTATGGAGTTTACTTAAAAAATTAAAAATAAAACTACCATATGATCCAGCAATCCCACTCCTGGGCATATATCTGGAGAAAACCATAATTCAAAAATATACATGCAAAAAAGAAAAGAAAAAATACATGCACCCCAAGATTCACTGCAGCACTATTTATAATACAGTAGCCAAGACACGGAATCAACCTAAATGTCCATCAACAGAGGAATGGATAAAGAAGATGTGGCACGTATATACAATGGAATATTACTCAGCCATAAAAAAGAATGAAATAATGACATTTGCAGAAACATGGATAGACCTAGAGATTATCATACTAAGTGAAGTAAGTCAGACAGAGACAAATATTATATGATATAACTCATGTGGAATCTAAAAAAATGATGCAAATGAACTTATTTACAAAACAGAAACAGACTCCCAGACTTTGAAAACAAACTTATGGTTACCAAAGGGGAGAGGTCGGGGGGAGGGATAAATTAGGAGGTTGAGATTAACACATACACACTACTATATATAAAATAGATAATCAACAAGGACCAACTGTACAGCACAGGGAACTCTACTCAATATTCTGTAATAACCTATATGGGAAAGGACTCTGAAAAAGAATGGACAATGTATACGTATAAATGTACCACTTTGCTGTACACCTGAAACTAACACATTGTAAATTAACTACACCCCAATACGAAATAAAAATAATATTTCCTGGGACTTCCCTGGTGGCACAGTGGTTAAGAATCCACCCGCCAGGGCTTCCCTGGTGGCGCAGTGGTTGAGAGTCTGCCTGCCGATGCAGGGGACGCGGGTTCGTGCCCCGGTCCGGGAAGATCCCACATGCCGTGGAGCGGCTGAGCCGGTGAGCCATGGCCACTGAGCCTGCGCGTTCGGAGCCTGTGCTCCGCAACAGGAGAGGCCACAACAGTGAGAGACCCACGTACCGCAAGAAAAAAAAAAGAATCCGCCTGCCAATGAGCCACAGCTGTTGAGCCTGCACTCTAGAGCCCACAAGCCACAACTACTGAAGCCTGCGTGCCCAGAGCCCATGCTCCGCAACAAGAGAAGCCACTGCAATGAGAAGCCCGCGCACCGCAATAAAGAGTAGCCCCCACTCGCCACAACTAGAGAAAGCCCACGTGCACCAACAAAGACCTAATGCAGCCATAAATAAATAAATAAATAATTTAAATAATAATAATAATATTTACTTAAAAAATAAAAATAGCTAACAAAACTGTGATTAATAGAATCTTGATTAATACAACAGATACATTCGTCCTACCAATATGTGTCAAGGGTAAAACTAGACTTACACAGGAGTAAAAATACCAGAAGGGAGAAAAGGTTTCACTAAAATAAGAATATCATATGTATAGTACAGAGATAAAAATAGTAGCACAATAAAGCAAGTGAAAATAGAAAAAGCTTTAAATTAGATCAAAGAGCTTTTATAAAGGAAATGTCATCATTTTACAAAAGAATATTTTCTTATTCCAGTTGTTTTCAAGCTTATTTTTAGTCAGGGAAGACTTTATTCAAGGGAAATGTTAATCAGAACCAAAACCAAATAACTCTGGTTGAAGCTAGGGTAAGGAGCTGAAACCAGGTTAGTTGACTGCTCTTCACCACCGTCTTTCTGTACATACAAACATCTATCACTGAGGTCCCTCGAATACTTTAGGGAGACTTCAGTTTGAACACTAGGTTCTTGGTTTGAATGTGGGAGAAAGGTAAGTAGAATTGTGGATCACCGGTATGCACACTGTCAGCCTTATTAGATGTATTAGTTTCCTAAGGCTGTCATATCAAAGTACCTGCAACTGGGTGGCTTAAAGCAACAGGAACGTGTTGTCCCCCCAGTCCAGGAGGCTAGAAGCCTGCAGTCAAGGTGTTGGCAGGGCCAAGGCTCTAGGAGAGGACCCTTTCTTGCCCCTTCCAGCTTCTGGCAGCCCCAGACCTTCCTTGGCTTGTGGCCGCATAATTCTAATCTCTGCCTCCATGTCATATGGCACTCTCCTTGTATCCTGACACAGCCATCTCCATACAGGAGCATCACTCACGTTAGGTGAGAGGCCCGCTTCACTCGAGTGTGACGTCATCTTAACTGTTTGCATCTGCAATAATCCTATTTCTAAATAAGGTCACATTCTGAGGTACTTCACAATGTGACTTCAACATATCTTTTGGGGGGTAGACGCAATTCAAACCGTAACACTAAATAATTCCAAATTGTTCTTTAAGTTGGTTGTACCAATATTCACTTCCAATAACAATGTATTAGAATTCACTTTTTCAATATGCTTATCGTTATTAGATTTTAAAATTATGTCTAATTTTATGGCTACAAAATAGCATTTCTCTGTTGCATTCTCCTGATTACTAGCAAAATTGAGTATCTTTTATATGTATAATGGGCATCCTGGCTTCCTCTTTTGTAAACTGCTTGCTCATGTCCTTTGTCTATTTTGCTATGGGGTTGTCATTTTTTTATTGATTTGTAGATCTCTACAGTTTTTGTATAGTAATTGTGGTTACATAACTGTCTGCTGTATTTACCATATTTAACAATCAAAACAATATTTAATGCAACCAACTAACTCTATTACCTAAAAAGGCAAAAATGAAAAGTTGAGGATGGAAGAATAATACATAGCATTTGTGGTACACCATCACACACACACATACCCACAGACATCTCCATACTGGTTAATTATTCTCACTCCCAAGGTGAAATTGTTACTCCAGACAAGGAGGAAAGCTTATGTGATGCCAGGTCCCTAAGCAGAGGACCCGTGGAGGGATTTTCCATCTCTTAGAATAAGATTAAGGGGAGAACGAACACAAGCCTCAATGACTAGTTTCAACAATTTCCTCTATTCTTCATATAACACGCTATTCTAGAGCTAATGAAACAACCTGAGTGTCAACATGCTGGAAAATATCACATTTTTGAATTAAGAACTGGAACCACTTAAGGAACCACTTGGAAGAAGCCACCAATATGAAATCTGAACTGTGGCAATAGATAAAAGCCAGCTTATCTTTAGAGTATATTCTATTTGCAAACATTTGGGAACACGACTAAAAGAGAGAATACAAAGATCTCTAAGAGTACAACGTGGTTGTCTTCACTTTGCGCTCAGTATGATTTTTGAGATAATGATTTTTAAAGTATAATTTATCCATTCATAAAAGTAGTTTGTGTGTATATATGGATATATACAAATAAATATGGAAATATACAAATATTAAAAAGTATATGCAAACTCACACTACTTTAAGCCGGGTATGTTTCTCTCCAGTTTTTTTTAAACATAAATTTTTGTTTGTCTACTTCTTTATTTGGTTGACTAGTACAGAATTAGTCAGGATAAACTGCAGGTTATACTGCAGTAACAAATTAACTCTGATATCTAAGCGTCTTAATACAACAAAGGCTATTTCTCATTAACTCTGAATGTTTGATACAAGAGTACTTTGTTCTACTCCACAAATTCTGCAGCTGATGGAAGCTCATAATTTAAAAAATGTGGTTTCAGAACTCCTTTCAGAGGACAGGAGAAGTAGGAGAAAGCCACACAGAGGTTTTTCCGATCATATCTCATGGACAAGAACAAGTCAATGGCCCCATCTCATTGCCAGGGATCAGGGAAGGGTAGTCTCCCTCACGCCCAGGAAGGAGAGAGAACTGGATATTGGTAAGCATTACAATGTATACCGGAGCTAATTTGCTTTGTTTTCTTTTTTATTTTGAAGCAGCAGTGGTTTTCCGTGGTAATAGTTTCTGAGGAATTTGGCCTGATATCTTTTTATCTTACGCAACCCAAATTTGTCTCAGAATCGTCAGGAATTTCCATGTGTAATGCTATGTTGGAACTTTTTAATCTAAGCATATTACTTACTAAATTCCTTTCTGGAAAGGATCAGCTTAATATACTGGGGATATAGCTGACAGATACAAGCAGAAAGCAGCCCTGGAAGGTAATAAGCCAGGAGTGTCCCATGGCCATAACCTGTGAGAGCTTACGTCTTACAGAATTTCCATCCTCAACATTCCAACTAAACAGGAGTTTCTCAGCCTTGTGATGAGAAAGTAATACATTTTAATTTATTATGAATTTGAACTCTATCCCTCCTCCATTCACGTGGTCATTTGCCCTTGATTTTACTTTTCAATAAATACATAGCCCTGTCTCCTTTCCTGTAAAGAAGAAACAATGAATCAACCACAAGAAAAAATGAGATAATCCAGAAGATAGATGGGGTGGGAAAAGTCATTTTCACGTTTAATAACATCCAATGTGCATTTTCACATCATTGGGAGGAAAAAAGAGGATAAGGCTAAAATCAAATTTTAAAAAGAGACCTCACTTTTGATCTGTTCTATGAATTTTGAGAATGTCTGCTTTGCCTTTTGTAAATGAGGAAGTTTTACAGAAATTCCTACCTTTATCATTAGACACAGTGATCTTTGCTCACAGGCCTGCCTAGCATCTTCTAAGGGATATTTTAATTTCAATCTCTGTTTCTTATACATTATTTTTATCGAGGAGAGAGGAACATATAATGTATTAATCATGCATGTATGGGCTTTGTCACCTGACATTTTTAAATATTCTCAGTTCAAACTAATTGTGTTTGACTTCATGGTCCAGTTCTAATGCCATCCCTACCACACATCTTAGAACTCACTAGAAGAACTCATGTTCATTATTCTGTCAATTCGTGGCCATTTGCTAACCAGCCCCTTCAATAAGGACTTTATTACTCTTTTTTTAGTTAACTGGGTATTTGATTTTCCCATCTAATTGATTTTTGACTACCTGGGAACAGAAAGGATGTTTTATTTCATGCTAAGGAAATCCCTGTATTAGTTTCCTATGGCTGCTGTAACAAATTACCACAAACCTGGTGGCTTAAACCATCAGAAATCTATTCTCTCAGAGTTCCAGAGGCCAGAAATCTGAACTCAATTTCATGAGACAAAATTGAAGAAGGGCCTGTGAGCAGGGTCACATTTCAACTGGAGGCTCTAGGAAAGAAATTGTCCCCTGGCCCTTCCAGCTTCTGGTGGATATCAGCATCCTTTGACGTGTGGCCATATCACTGCAATCTCTGCCTCTCTAGTCACACTGCCTCCTTCCCTTCTTTGTGTGTCTTATCTTCCTCTGCCTCTCTTGTACCAGGATGCTCACGATGGCATTTAGGACCCACCCACATGATCCAGGATGACCTCTCCATCGCAAGATTCTCATCACATTTGTGAAAACCCATTTTCCAAATATGGTAGCATTTACAGGTAGAAGGAATTAGGACATGGACATATCTTTGGGAGCCTCATAAGTCTACCACATACCCCAACCCTTGCCCAGCTTGGAGCACAGTACGAACACAGCAGGCACTCAGGAACATCCTGAGAGCGGTATCTGCCTGTCTCTGCCTCTCTGATTGCGATGTTCCTTCCCTCTACTTCTCCTGGGGTATTACCTCTTCTGTGGACTGACTTATAATATTTGCACACCGTCAAAGCCAACCTAAAATGACAGCCTTCATCTTAGGGACTACATAGTTTTCCACCTTGGTCTCCACAGACTACTAATTCATTCTCTCAATGGCCTCGTTCCAAAACTCATGAGAGAGACTATCTAATCGATTGCGATGTCTCGCATTCACTACTTGTGAAGTCAGCTTAGACCAGAAGGAAGAGCTCAGAATTATAGATTTTGCAGATTCTCTCTTAAGGAAATGGGGGTGGGAGATAAAACTGGTACCTTGAATATGGTGGAGACATATGATAGACACTTCTTTAATCTTTGGTATGCAAGACTAACTTCAGTCTACAGGTTTGCTAATCAGAGTTGTAGGACCTAGATTAGAGGAAATTTAGTGAATAATACCCCCTTCTTTTGTTTCCTACACACCACCTTCAGAAATCTGGGAACTCTTTTTTTCTGGGTACATTTTGCCGGGCACCACAAAGATTGAACCTTGGCACTCCTAAGAGACCAGGCCAAGGCACCTGATGTCTAACCCCAGTTTAATCTTTCTCTATATGATGTCTTTTGGCAAAATGCATTCCTTCTAGTTCTGATTTTCTAGCATCGGTAGGGGAACACTGTATCTTAATATGTCATTTCCACCAACTTGAAAAACTCCAAACTAATGTAAATATATACTTTTACATTATTAAGAAATAATATAATTTCCAAATGAATGCATTTTATTGCCTCTCCAAAGGAAATCATATGATACATTGTGAAATCCAATAATAGAAACAGAAACAAGAAAAAAAAACAGAGAAATTCTATTCTGTTGCTGCCAACAGCCTGGAAATCCCCTTTAAGAAATAGTTTAAAATTAAGATAGCAGCTGGAAGCATTTAGATATTCCAAAATACTTCAACATCCCTTATGGTCTGCCATTTCAATAAGATTTTTAATCATGTACTTAAAAAAGAAATAAAGACTGGATTTCTTAGCAAAATGATTTTTGGAAAAATTGCTTTCTTATTTCTAAGAAAACCAGAGGTTATAGATATTTGGTCCCAGACAAGCCTTCTTCTTCTGCAACTTCAAGAAAATATCTCTGGTCTGTGCCAGCTCCTTCCCCTCTTCCCACTCCTATTTGAAAGGGGTATAGGCAGGAGATAGAAAGATATTAATCTCACACATATTGAACCAGTAATTGAGTAAAAATGTTTGCGGTATTTCCTCTTAACATTTTGTATGTATTTTTGTCTGTTGTTTTATAGTTTGCACTTTGTTCTCCCAAGAGACTCATAAGCCTTTTCCTTAAAATGCTTCCATCCTTTTTGTTTAATTTCTCTCAAATTTTCCCAGGATATTCTTTTGCTCCCTAAAAACAGAGACATTAATTTTAGGAAAGTTGGTTTCCCTGAAATTCAGCTTTCCACATGTGAGAGTTGTCCCGGGTACTCAGCACAGAATATCTGCTATCCAGTCGAGATGGTGCCTAGTTTGAGGTCTGCATTACTTTAAAGCCTCTGTTTGTCTACCACTAAATTGATCATAAAATGTATGTTACATGAAGCTTAATTACGGTTAATTAAGCACGCTCACATCCTCACATGAAAGATAATACTTACAGTTACATTTTGAGATTTATATGTTAGTTATAAATACACTTGATGAGGAAAGTACCACAAATTCTTTGAGAAATCTGTCCTGACAATATTTTCACTTTTCTCTCAATTTAGAAACTTCACCAACAAAGACTGATGTAAGAACAAGACAAAGAAAGATTATAGTTTAAGAATTCTGATTAAGGAGAAGAAAGTCTGGAATTGACAAGAGATACCTTTTTTTCTGTTCTGAAAATTCCAAGTTCCTAAATTTGCTTCTCTTTTCAAAGCTGGGAATTAGATTACTGTTAGGAAATCTTACATTTAATGAATAATAATCCAGGGCAGTCAGGATGTGCCTCTGAGCAAGTGTGATTACTGTTAGTCCACATCAGTCTTGAATATATACGCACAGTAATTCTGTGTCCAGTGCATACCTGCATATCTATTTGTCCCACTGGAATGCCCCTCTCCCCAGGAATCCCAAGCTTGTCTGACTAGGCAAAGTAACCAAATGGCTCTTAAGTCCCTAGTTTCTGCCCTGTGATATTAGTGAAAAATTAAAAGAAGTCTACGAAAGCTTGAAATCAAATATATCATGTGTGAATCTTCTCTCTACAAAATGCAAATGTTCCTATGAAATTTAATAGAGCACATTTTTTTTTTTTTTTTTGCTGTACGCGGGCCTCTCACTGTTGTGGCCTCTCCCATTGCGGAGCACAGGCTCCGGACACACAGGCTCCGGACGCACAGGCTCAGCGGCCATGGCTCACAGGCCTAGCCGCTCCACGGCATGTGGGATCTTCCCGGACCGGGGCACGAACCTGTGTTCCCTGCATCAGCAGGCGGACTCTCAACCACTGCGCCACCAGGGAAGCCCTAGAGCACATTTTTTAAAAATTCCTTTCAATGGTTTATGCCAGAAACTTGGAGGTACAATGAGCCGAGAGTACACAGGCAGGAAGTCTTTAGAGTGGCCTTGAAAAACTCCTTACCATTTGGCAAGAAAAATAATCCAGAAAAAAAAAATTTCTATATTATCTACATTTTGTACTAGAGAAGAGATAGATATAAACTTCAACACTGGTCTTCACTGACTAAATACCTCCCATTTTTCAACATTTAAGAGAAGGAGAGAGGGAGGTAGGGAGGGGAAAAGAAGAAGAAGGAGAAGGAGGGAGGGGGAAAAGGAGAAGAGGGAAAAAAGGGAGGAAAAGACCACAGGACTGAGTTATGCTTCTCGTCCTCCAAATACCAAACTGAATGTTTGAGAATAAGTTTTTACAGAAAGTAATGGAAGGAAAATATGGTATAAAAATGCTCTCCAAAATATGGTATCAATTTAGAATTGTTCCAGAACTAAATGAGAGCCCCTGTTTCTGGTCTTCATTGTAAATTCTACTTTTTTGATCCATCTCCTAAAGTAAAGGAAATAAAAGCAAAACTAAACAAATGGGACCTAATTAAACTTAAAAGTTTTTGCACAACAAAGGAAGTCATCAAAATAAAAAGATAACCTACTAAATGGGAGAAAATATTTGCAAATGATATGACCCATAAGGGATTAGTATCCAACATATATAAAGAGCACATACAACTCAACATCAAAAAAACAACAACCCAATTTTAAAAATGGGCAGAAGAACTGAATAGACATCTTTCCAAAGAGGAAATGCAGATGGACAACAGGCACATGAAAAGATGCTCAACATCACTAATCATCAGGGGAATGTAAATCAAAACTACAATGAGATATCACCTCACACCTGTCAGAATGGCTATCATCAAAAAGAACACAAATAACAAATGTTGGTAAGGATGTGGAGCAAAGAGAACCCTTGTACACTGTTGGTGGGAATGTAAATTGGGGCAGCCACTATGGAATACAGTATGAAGTTTTCTCAAAAAACTGAAAATAGAACTACCATATGATCCAGCAATTCCACTCCTGGGTATATACCTAAAAAAACAAAAACACTAATTTGAAAAGACACATGTACCCCAATGTTCCTAGCAGCATTATTTATAATTGCCAAGATATGAAAGCAACCTAAGTGTCCATCAACAGATGAATGGATAAAGAAGATGTGGTATACATTGTGGTGTATACATACACACACACAATAGAATACTACTCAGCCATAAAAAAGAATGAAATTTTGCCATATGCAACAAATGGACGGACTTGGAGGGTATCATGCTAAGTGAAATAAGTCAGACAAAGACAAATACTGTATGATATCACCTATATATGGAATATGAAAAATACATCAAACAAACCAATATAACAAAAAAGGAAGCAGACTCATAGAAATAGAGAACAAACTAGTGGTTTCAAGTGGGGAGAGGGGAGAGGGGCAACATAGGGTGGAGGAGTGGGAGGTACAAACTACTGGGTATAAGACAAGCTACAGGGATGTATTGTACAACATGGGAAATATAGCCAATATTTTTGTTTGTTTGTTTGTTTGTTTGTTTTTGGGGGGGGTACGCGGGCCTCTCACTGCCTTGGCCTCTCCCGTTGCGGAGCAACAGGCTCCGGACGCGCAGGCCCAGCGGCCACGGCCCACGGGCACAGCCGCTCTGCGGCATGCGGGATCCTCTCGGACCAGGGCACAAACCCGTGTCCCCCGCATCGGCAGGCGGACTCCCAACCACTGCGCCACCAGGGAAGCCCGCCAATATTTTTTAATAACCATAAATGGAGTGTAACCTAAAAAAAGTGTATTAAAAGTAAAAAAATGTTTTTAAAAAGAATCTTTGTCAGTTTGGTAGGTGAGAGCTGGCATAACACTCTAAAATTTGCATTTCTAATTTTATAAACTCATGTCTTTTGCCCTGTGAAGGGAGGAACGTATTTATTTTTCTTACACATTCATGTCGCTTTTTATGTTGAAAATGATTTTCTAATATTTAACTTTGTTTTATCTACACTTTCTTAAAATAGACTTATTTTTAAGACTTAGTTGTTTTAGAGTAGTTTCAGCATAATTGAGAAGAAGGTACAGGGATTCCCATATACCCCCTGCCCTCACACATCCACAGCCTCTCCCGTTATCAACATCCCCCACCAGGGTACTGCATTTGTTACAACTGATATTGACACATCATAATCACCTGAAGCCTACAGTTTACATTACGGTGCAGTCTTGGCATTGTGCAGTGTCTATGAGTTTGGACAAATGCATAATGACATGTGTCCATCATTATAGTATTACACATATTTTCAGAGCCCTAGAAATCCTCTGTCCTCCTACTATTCATCTCTCAACCTCCAGTAACTACTGATCATTGTATTGTTTCCATAGTTTTGCCTTTTCCAGAGTGTCGTATAATTGAAATCACGCAGTATGTCCCCTTTTCAGGTTGGCTTTTTTCCCTTAGTAGTATGCATTTCAGTTTCCCCCATGTCTTTTCATGGCTTGAAAGCTCATTTCTTTTTAGCAATGAATAATATTCATTGTCTAGATGTACCACAGCTTATTCAACCATTCACCTACTGAAGGACTTCTTGCTTGCTTCCAAGCTTGAACAATTATGAGTAAAGCTTCTATAAACATCCATGTGCAGGTTTTTGTGAGGACATAAGTTTTCAACTCTTTTGGGTAAATCCCAAGGAGCATGATTACTGTATTGTATGGTAAGAGTATGTTTAGTTGTATAAGAAAATACCAAATTGTCTTCCAAAGTGGCTAAACCATTTTGCATTCTCACCAGCAATGAATAAGAGTTCCTGTTGCTCCATGTCCTCACTGACATTTGGTGTTGTCAATGTTCTAGATTTTGGCTATTCTAATAGGTGTGTAGTGGTATCTCACTGTTGTTATAATTTTCATTTCCTTATTGACATATCATGAACAATATCTTTTCAAATGCTTATTTCCATCTGTAAGTCTTCTTTGGTGAGGTGTCTCTTAAGGTCTTTAACCCATTTTTTAATCAGGTTGTTTGTTTTCTGATTCTTGAGGTTTTAGAGTTCTCTGTATAGTTTGGATAATAGTCTTTCATCAGATGCACCTTTTGTAAATATTTTCTCCCAGTTTCTGGTTGATCCTCTAATTCTCTTGGTATTACCTTTCACAGAAGTTTTCAATATTAATGAAGTCCAGTTTATCAATTATTTCTTTCATATACCATGTCATTGGTATTGTATCTAAAAAGTCATCATCATACTCAATGTCATCCAGGTTTTCTCCTATGTTATTTTCTAGGAGTTTTATAGTTTTGTGTTTAAATTTATATGCACAGGCCTATGAACAATTTTGATTTAATTTTTGTGAGAGTGTAACAACTGTGTCTAGATTCATTACTCACAGGTGGATGTCCAGTTGTTCCAGTACCATTTGTTGAAAAAACTGTCTTTGCTTCATTGTATTGCTTTTGCTCCTTTGTCAAAGATCTGTTGACTATATTTATGCAGATTTATTTCTGGGCTCTCAATTATGTTACATTGATCTAGTTGTCTATTCTTTCCCCAATACCACACTGTCTTAATTACTGTAGTTTTATAGTAAATCTTGAAATCAGGTAGTGTCAGTCATCCAACGTTGTTCTCCTTCCTCAATATTGTGTTGGTATTCTGGGTCTTTTACTTCTCCATATGAACTTTAGGATCAGTTTGTCAATATCCACAAAATACCTTGCTGGGATTTTGAAGGAGATTTCAGTCAATCTATAGATCAAGTTGGGAAGAACTGACATCTTGACAATAGTGTCTTCCTATCCATGAACATGGAATATGCCCCCAGTTATTTAGTTCTTTTTTTTATTTCAGTCATCAGAGTTCTGCAGTTTTCTTCATATAGACTTTGCACATATTTTGTTAGATTTATAACCTCAGTATTTCATTTTGGGGGGTGCTAATATAAATGGTATTATAGTTTCAATTTCAAATTCCACTTTTTCATTGCTAGTACATAGGGAAGTTAAATGATTTTTGTATATTAACCTTGTATCCTGCAACCTTGCTGTAATTGTTCATTAGTTCCAGGAGTTATTTTGTAAATTCTTTTGGATATTTTACATAGATGATCATATCATCTGTGAATAAAGACAATTTCATATCTTCCTTCTCAGTCTTGCCTTGTCTTATTGTATTAGCTAGGACTGGACTGATCTTAATGTAATCAAATAACAATCTTTTTCCTTATAATACCTACATATAGCATAAATGAAAGGAAAAATGTGAGAATGAAATAAATTCAAGTTTAATAGAATACAGCAAAAATCACATTTCTTTTTTAAAAAATTGTATGTGCTCTAGTATACTGTGTGCTTACTGATGTCTGTAGCTAATATCAGTTTTTGAGGTAAAGAAATTATTCCAGGTCAGGCTTCTGACCTTCGTGAGATTACTCTGAGTCCAGCAACAGGTTTCTCAACTATGCAAGTGGAGACGTCCATAGTCAGCTCATTCCAAAAGGATAAGGCTTAAAGATGAATACTCATACCATACAGATACCAATGAGACCTCCAACAAAATGCATTCACTTAAAATGGGAAATAAGTTCATAAGCAATAAACTAATCCATCAGCTGTACACAGCACCCATCCCCTAATATGAGAGAGCCATGAATGAGTGCAAGAAATTCCTTAGACTGTAGAACTTAAGAAAAAGGAGTTTGGAATGGGCTGTGGCCTAAAACCTGCCTGGAAATGTATTGAGTGAGACACAGTCTTTAATAGGATCTGAATAGATTATTATGCTTTAATTACTATGACTATGAGTAAACTAACAATTTCCTTTCTCTTATCATCATTACTATGACTTGGAGCAGTTTCTTTCAGTGAATACTTGGAATATTGATGAGATCCTTTTTGCCTTTTTCAAGGGCCTCCAAGTCAAATGTAAGATTCAGATTCTTCTCAACCTAAATGAATTGACTTGATTGTTTTGTGGTTTATCTGGGGAGTTTCCCACACATCATGTTAAGCAAAATTTCCCACTAAAGGGCACTCTTATGGGGCTAATGGATAGAATATGCAGGTGTACAGAAATTGCAAAACTAATTGACAGATGACAAATGCTTCAATGCTCTGCTCTGGAGCCAAAAATCAGCAGGTAACACATCTTTGTTTTTCCTTTGTTCCCTTTTTCAACATATTCTTTGCCAGTAGAGAAATCTCTTTACTCCCTGTGCATTTATAGTTCGCCATTTCACCATTTTAAAATTTTCTCTTATCCATTTCCAAACCTCTTAATATTTGTCAGTTTTATTTCAACCTGTTAAAAATACTGGCTTGTGGTTGCAGCTTCATATAAAGTAGTAACTGGTTTCCAACATAAAGACAGTACATAAACACCAGTTCTAAGTAGAAATATTTCTGTACTGACAGCCAACAGCTCACATGCATTATCAGGCCTGACCATAATTAGGTGATGAATGGAAGTTAAAACTTTCAGTTTTCAGTATATCCTTCTAATTAATTATCAGAGCACCTATTATAGCAAGCATTATTTTTAGCAATTCCAGAAAAGAAACACAAACTCTACCCTCAAGATGGTTATTAATTCTTTGAAAAGACAAAACAGTCACATGAAAAGGTGAACAACAGGAGGGTTAAATAGTCAATTAAAAAACAGTAGAATAGATGTCTGTAGGTATTACACATGACTATGATACAGACAATAAATGCTATGGAATTCAGGGGAAAACTGTAAGCAAACTCAGAGAATGTTCCATTGCTGGTCAGACTTGAAGAATGGGTAGGATTTGGAAAGAACAGAGAACAAGGGTGAATGTGTGGATGGGCGAAGAGATTAAATGGTATGAACAGCTATGTTGGCAATATGCAAGTTGTGTTAGAAGAGTGACTTTATCAGTCTGAATAGATATGATGGTCAAAGGTAGAATGCTCTCTCTCATATCTTATGGCACATGTAAACACCTCTTCCTTTGTGTTCTTGGGGGCTGTTTTAACAACGTTACAATGGCACATATCATATTGGTCAAAGTTCAGTTTTATAGGTTTGTTCTTCAACTCATCTGAGACCTCCCAGAGACAGGAGCTGTATTCTCGCTCTCCACTACCATGAGCATCTGGTACACACCTGATACATGAAAGCCATTTACTAAAACTTAAGTTAGTTAGGTGAATGAAAGGAGGCAAAATAAATACTGAGAGATTTTTCTCTTTGTAAAGATCATCATTTTCCATTAATTACTGGAGTTTCCATCCTCAGTAAGAAAGGCATAGATATCCGAAGGATCTCTACTTTCCAATGAAATTTCATCTGGCTTTCCACTAATAATGGGATCAACTGAAAAACATATTTGAAAATGTTGGCTTAAACACAGTTAAATGGGTTTATTTTTATGCATTCATTCACAAATATCTATTGAGTACCTACTATGTGCAGGGCACTGTTCTAAGTAATAAAAGTAAGTCGTTAACAAAATAGATTTTAAAAAAACCTGCCTTTGTGGAGCTTATATTCTAGTAGAGGGAAACAAAAAAAATTTAAAGTTCTAACACATAAGGTAGTTTACAAAAGTAACCCAAATTATTCACCTCTTCCTGTATCGGCACCTTTTGCTTTGTAGCGTTGCAGTGCCTGCCTGCTCTGAGTCTGTGCCTGGCCATGTGACCTGATTTGGCCAATAGAACATTAGCAAATTGATATAAGCACACTGAAGGGCTTGCTGGCTCTTGCGTCTCTGTGACGGCCAGGAGATTATGCCTTTGCTAGCTTGCTGAAGGATGAGAGGCGCATGCAACAGAGCTAAGATGCTCCAGTCATCTCACTGGGGCCTCCTCGATTACCCAACAGCCGGGTAACAACCCAACAACCCAAGTGCCTGTGCCTAACCCCTATCAATTGAGTTGCTAGAGAGTGACAGAGAGACGTGGGAGATGAAGACAGGAAAGTAAAAGTAAAGGGAACAAGACAGACCCAATTTTGTAGAGCTCTAGGAATTCTCAAAGCCTTAATATGCTAATAAGCCGTGAGAGTTTTCAAACAGCAGACTTAGAATTCTGCAATTCCTCAAATGTATTTGATACCCAACGCTTTTTTTTTTTTTTTCCTCTCTCACAGAGTATCTCAAAGCTCTGCCAAATCCACCTGCGGGTAGGTTTCATCTTAAGGTCCCAGGCTAGGCTGAGATGGAAAGGTTGGAGACAAGCTGAAACTAGCACCCTGACAACATTCCAGAAGATCCAAACACTTAGGTGGAGTCTGCTCCAAATCATGCCCCTCCTGGCTATGCAATCTGACATGCGGCAGAAATACTGGCTTTTCTCATTAGGAAAGTTTCGTATGTGGCATATTACATCATCACATAAAGGTGCCAAATGAAATCAAGTTCTAAAAAAAGAAAAAAATCAGATGGTGTGTTAGTATACACAGAAGTTATAAATCACTAAGCCCTACAAGCTTTCCATTAATAAGTAAACAAGGGTAGGTTCTCCAGATGTTCTTAAGCCACATCACTTGGATGAAGACCCAAGAGCTTAACCTGTCTCAACAAAGAACATCTTATTTCTACATAAAAGAAATGGAATTGCTGTGATAATTCTAAAGATGGATTAACATTGAAGGGACTTACATAAAAATGCACGTGCCTATTGATTCGTTACAGGAAGTAACATCTCAATCCAAGGTCCCTGACGTCAGAGAGGTTTTGCTGGCACTGCTGAATTTAAGACCCTCTACGTATACACGAGACAAGAATTTTCACTCATACTGTATTATTCGATCCCAAACTCCCTTCCTTCCCTAACTTCTTCATTATACCTTTTTACCGCAACTCCTTCCAATTATAGCTACTTCTTCTGAGAATAAGAAATAATTTTAAAGTTGAGAATGTATAGCATCTCCACCCAAACAGAATCCATCATATTTAAATTGAAAACCTCTTGGCTATTAGCAAAACTATTTGATCACTTATATCTTCCATATTTTTTCTCTGTCATATTGTACATGAAATAATGTGTGTAGAAATACTGTAAAATAAACATTTGAAGGAAACAGGTTCTCAAAACAGCATAACATACACACTTTTAAAAATTGCTGTTTAAGTGCAAACTACCTTTCTGCAAACGGAGGAGAGGTACATTTTCCTTTGCTTCCCTGCAAGGTCCATATTCCCCCTCTCTATGACTGATCATACTCTGTCAATTCCTTTTCTGTAGGCCAGAAGGAGGATTTTCTCCCTCTTCTGTTCCACGTAGCTACTGGCAAGGAAGACTTACCAAACACATGGAAATGCCAGAAAGCACACATACAGGAGAACTCAAAGCAAGTCCCTAAGATTCTCCTGCTGTAGAAACCCTCTCTCTACCTCCTTGCCAGCAGGGGATATACTTCCTGCTAGGATGGAGCCCTCCCAGCCAATCCACATATGAGCATGACACTGCATCCTTCAAGGGAACAGAATGGGAATATCTACTCAATCAAGTAACAGATATTTATTGCTTACCTGAGAAGCCATGTATTGGTTATTTCGGAGATATCCAACGTATGACACCAATCCTGGCCACAAGGCAAATACCCTATAGTTGGGAGAATAAGGTAGCATTTCTATGTAAAAAAATATTAACTGTTCAAACTAAATTGACTTATTCAAATACTAACGTTACAGAAGTTCAGTAGAAGAGCTATTACTTTGGATGAGTCAGGCCATCAGGGAAAACCTCAGAGAGGAGGAAACTTTTATTTCAACCGTGTAACATAAGCCTAAATTCAGTTAGGTAGGGAGAGAAACAAGGAGATGGACACAAGCAAGGCTTTTGACTGGAACATATATTCCCTCCAAAAAAAAAAAACCCCCGCATTAAGTGTATCAGGTACTATCCCACGTGGAGAAGATAGTAACAGACAAGACAGAATGCTGGTTCCCTTGGATCTTACATCCTAGAGGAAAAGAACAACAAACAATAAGTAACAAGCAACAAGCATCATCACATCAAATTGTGACAAGTATTATGAAGAAAATAAAACAGGAGGACGGCATAGAGGAGGGATGGCAACGTCCACCAAGATGGTCGGGAAGGCAGTTCTGAGGTGGCCTCTGACCTGGGGTGACGACAGGATCAGAGAATGTGGAGGGCAGGCTTTCCTAAACTCTAGGTTGGAGACTCTGGTGTCCTGGGAAATACCAAAGAGTGACTGAGGAAAACAAAAACAACTCTTGTCCATAGACATTCTTTTTGGAGATTCATAATACACATTAGCATATGGAAGACATCTGAACATCCTCCAGGAAGGAGAACCTATTTTACTCAATGCTTCCCCAACATACCTGAAGGTAATGGCCCATCTTCTCTTGGTGATGGCGTATGCCTTGCGGGGGCTGGGAGAGTGGAGGGGCAGGTTGTAATATAATAACATTTCTACTACTGGTTCTCAAAATACTGCTTAAGGCTAAACTAAGAAGTCTGAGGACTCCAACAGAACAAAACCTGAATGGGTCTCCCTATAGTTGTGTCATATGGTGACCTCTTTGGAGTTTGATCTGCAGTAAATAGGAAGCCCTTCTAACATTTGAACAGGAAATTGACAAGGTGAAAGTGTGTGTTTTGATACTGTTACCCTGACGTGATAATGCTGAGTGGGTTTAATGAAGGAGATTAGGTAGGTTAGTTAGGAAGCATTTTTCTAGCCTAAGCAAGAATTCTTGAACCAAGATTTAGCGAAGGGGAGGAAGAGAAAGGGAGAGACCTGAAAAATTAGGAAAGAAGATTTGGCCAAACAAGTGGACATCTCATCTAGAACGTGGGAGAGACACAATAGTGAGGTGGAAGCAATGGGTTGGTATTGGGATGGTGGATCAGACATAACAAAATAAGATTAAAGAACACTTCACAAGCAAAAACAGATAGGCAGAGACAGAAGGATGCAATGGCAATAAGGAATGAAACAAGGTTGAGGTTATCATATGAACAACCTACAGTGGAAAGTTTAGGAGCTTAGTATTCATTTTATAGGCAAGCTACTAGGATTTTCTTAGCAGGGATGATTTGAAGTATGTTTTAGTAAGTCTCATTGCGACTAATGTGTAGGATTCATTGGAGAAGAAAGAATGGAGATAGGAAGAACCACTCAAGGTCAATTTCAAAAGTCCAGGTTAAAGATAAGCAATGCCTCGGAGAGAATGGAGCCTGGGGATAGCGAAGAGGAAAGAGATGCTAAAGGTGTCTCATAGGTAGGATACGGATATTGGCTAGGACCAAGTGTGAGTGAGGCAAGCACTGATGGGGAAGCAAGAGCAGAGCCTGAAAGCATCTTCATCATAACTGGGAAGGTAAGTTAGACAATCGAAGTTAAGGGTGGAGGCAGCAGGTACCTGGCAGCAGATCCTCTGCGCCATCTGGAACGTGCTGAATTTGATGATCTGGTGGGCTGTTTGGGAAGAGATGGTCTGCAGCCTGATATGAAGTTGAAGGAGGATTTCAGCCTAGAGATAAAGAGTAGCATTGAGAGATATAAACTACCATGTGTAAAATAGATAGCTAGTGGGAAGCAGCCGCATAGCACAGGGAGCTCAGTTCGGTCCTTTGTGACAACCTAGAAGGGTGGGGTAGGGAGGGAGGGAGACGCAAGAGGGAAGAGATATGGAACATATGTATGTGTATAACTGATTCACTTTGTTATAAAGCAGAAACGAACACACCATTGTAAAGCAATTATACTCCAATAAAGATGTAAAAAAAATAAAAAGATTATAGAGAGGATTCATTTAGCGGGAAGAGCATGTGACAAGACTCTGTCCTGACTCTACCACCTCCTCTCTATGAGACTCTGAATGTTACTCCTCCTTCCTGTGACTCAGTTTCCTCCTCAATAAAATGGGGATAATAATAATACCAATCTCATAACACTGTCATAAGAGTTAAATAAGTTAGTATATGTGAGGTGCCTAAAACAGTATCTAGCACACAGTGTTTTAGGACCACAACAATGTTATTATTAATTGTGGTTATTATTATTATTATTATTATTATTTTGCGGTATGCAAGCCTCTCACTGTTGTGGCCTCTCCCGTTGTGTTGTGGAGGCTCTGGACGCGCAGGCTCAGTGGCCATGGCTCACGGGCCCAGCTGCTCTGCAGCATGTGGGATCCTCCTGGACCGGGGCACGAACCCGTGTCCCCTGCATTGGCAGGCAGACTCTCAACCACTGCACCACCAGGGAAGCCCTGCGGTTATTATTGCTATTACATGACATAGATGAGGAACTTTTTAAGCAATGAACTAGAGCAATAATCTTTAAATAACTCTTTCTATTCTCAGTGTCAAGTTATACAAACCTTCTTATCCTTCATGAAAATGAGTAAATAATGCTACGGCTATGGAATTGATACTTGATTTTCAAATTCAAGCTCAAAAATACCCTAGTAAAGGCACAATATACTATACTGTTGCCTTGGATACAAAACAGTGTCATTTTCTTTGTAGTATTTGATTAATTAGGCCATGAGAGTAACATATAGATGAGACCTATATTTTGACATAATTTTACAGACAATTCAAGACTCTGTTAAATTGGTATAGACTTGGAGGTTGAGAGGGATGGGTCTAGAAAGTGTCACTTTATTCATGAAGATTCTATCTCATCTGTTTACACTACTGATGACCTTCATCAGACAGTTCAGGCACCTTAGGGTCAGGCTGAGGGAAATTTTAGGAAAATAAGTTCTCTAAAAATATATGACTGTGAGAATAGTATCCATTTTTAATATAAAAGCCTATTTATTTGACAACAGAATGTTCACCAGTTGTTGCTGCAATAAAACTGCAAAGATTATTAGTGCAGTTTAATGAAGCTGGCTGTGAACCGCGACTTTAAAAGTGCGTGCCGTTAATCCAGCCTGTCTCACAAACTGGCCCTTCACAAAGGAAAGGATTATCTCATCAGTACATCCTGTTCTGTGGTGCAGTGAGGATGCTTCATCGATTCAACTGACGATGGTTTTCTGGAAGCAGTTAATACCCTGAAGAGGCATGCTAGGATGAGAACAGCACAGTTGCTCTTCACAAAGGGAAAACAGTCGGTTCATATGTCCTAAATGCAAAGACCTCAGAAATAAAATTGCAAGGCATGCTTTTGGGTGATGTTTTAAAGTCTGAAAAATATTTTAAGTATGTATTTTTAAATGAGGATTCAGTTCTTTTATTGGATTTGTTTTAATAGTGACCAATAACATGTTTAAAATTCTGATGAAACAACTGTTCTCTGTAGAAGCATACACAGATCAGATTTATGTCTTTAAAGGCTTGAGTCAGCGATACACAGGAGAATTTTTTAATGTTTCAATTTTTTTATCAAATGTATGTAGACTGTAAATTTTTAACAACTGTGACCAGGTCATGTAAATATACAGAAATTTAAGCAAAGGATTTTTTTTTTTATTGTTGATGACAGGTTTGTTTTTTGTGGCAAAGATTACATTTTTTTCCTCTCAGATGGCACTATGAATCAAAAGACGTTTTCCTTGAAATTCATAAAGAGCATAAAGTTGGTTTTGTGTTTAATGTCTGAAACACCTGGAGCTAAAAGAAAGTTACCACAGCATAGAATTTACAACTGTACTTTATATGAAATAACACATAATCTCTATTTAGCTTCAGTTTTATTACAAAAAAAAAAAAAAACTCCCTGCAAATTTAAATGAACAGGAAGCTGATAGGCTTACAGGTATGAGCCACTGGGTTGATTAAATTGGGGAAAGTAGTTGAGCCTGAAGCGGACACTCTGGGCATCCTGGCCCCCTCCTCCAGTGAGTTCAGTATGATTATTTAAATTTTCTCTCATTTCAGGTCACTAGAAGAGTTCCCGTTCCCTGCTCTGGCTCCCAAAGTTGGAGCAGATGGAAAGACAGCCGACTCTGTGTGATTGAGGGGCTGAGGCTGCAATCCTCTCCCTGATGGCTGTGAGTGCCAAGGCGCAGGGGCTGGGTGTGTATGCAGCGTGCTGCCAGCTTCCGAAGATCTGCTACTTCGATTATAAAATTCTGATACCATTCATGTTTATTACATGCATGACCCTAAAGCAGCCAGGAGAAACTGAGATGAGGAAGTAAACCTGACAAATGAAGCATTTAATAGAGCTAAGCTAGAAGTCTTGTCCCAGATTCTGACTTTGTGGCTTAACACATAAACGAAACCCAAGTGCCCTTCTGAAGAGGAAAGTTAAATCAATTTCCCAGAATCCTTAAGGAAGAAGCCAAGCTGATTTAAAAATCTCAAACTAACTTGAAATAGCTTAGAATAATTGTTCACAAGCTAATAAGTAAGGAACAACAGACATGGGTGGGAAATATAAAATAAAAACAAAAATAAATAGGCAAAAAGAAAATAGCTTATGTTTTATATACATGACACATGACATTTTTTTAACAGTTCACTCCCCACACACAAGCTTAACAAAAGAAGAAACATTTTCTGTCTTTTCCCTTTGTATCTGTTATCTCCCAGCACTTAACAACAGTGCTACCATACAGTAGGACCTCAATAAATAATTACTGAGTCAATCCATCGATCAATCAATAATTATAGCTAGATTTTTTCTACGTGTATGGGCAGGAGGGAGGGTGGGAGGGAGACGCAAGAGGGAGGAGATATGGGGATATATGTATATGTATAGCTGATTCACTTTGTTATAAAGCAGAAACTAACACACCATTGTAAAGCAATTATACTCCAATAAAGATGTTAAAAAAAAAAGTGTATGGGCAAGTGACACAAGCAATAGGATCAACACAGGCCTTTCAGGGAATAAGATTATAGCACCAAATTGCAGGGGCGGAGGGGACATCATAGTATTTCTGGTAAATATTAAAATCTCCCACTTGGCTCCTTTTCAGGGGCAGGGTCTCTTTCAGTCCTGCATTACAGTACTTGTATTGCTCTAATATTTTGTTCACAGGTTTGTCTGCTTCACGAGACCATGATGCCTGCTTTTCTCCTGCTTAGTACAGGGTCTGGCACAGTGTTTAACAAATGTTCCATGAATGAAGGAACAGATAACAGGTATCTGGATAACAAACACGATTCCAGATGTGTTGCTAATTGAGATGTCAAGAATCCCTTCAGCTTTTAAATGGAAAAGAATTATACGGTGATATCCTTCTCAAAGTTTTTCAGGCCCTTTGGGTGACTGTTTTTTTTAATTCCACTCTTCAAAGGTAGTGGGGAAAGAATTCCTTTCTTCCTCTGAAATTCCACTGATGACCACATGATGGCGCTGGCGCTGCACCATAAATACAGAAGCAGCTGGGCAGTGTGGATTCCCTAGGCCCCTCCAGGGGCCTCCCTCTCTCTTTTGCCTGCCCCCACTCTTCTGCTGTGTTTCCCCTCAGGTCCTCCTTTCCATCCAGTCGAGCTTGATACGTAGAACACTTGCCAAGAAGCTGTCAGACCGGAACTGGATACTGCCCACCTGAAGCTGGTTTGTTCTTTGTTCTCAGACAGGCCAAATTCTGTCTGTTCCTCCCATCTGAAAAAATGCCCAAGAACATTCTGAATGCTCTTTAAAGCTGTGCATTCTTAGTTTGAAGTACAGGTCTTTTTATTTAGCACTTGATTGGCCCCTGCAAGTGACCTATTCCCTTCCTAACAAAATAGCCAACAGAGCAAATTATGTCCTGATAAGTTATTAGAATCCTCCCAACTGAGGAAACTGAGACCTAAGGCTTTGCCGACACGCACAGAAGTGAACTCCGACGGTATGAGTTGTACGGATTCTTACATTCAAGGTAGATTGGAAAACTTAGAGAATAAAAATAAATCACCTGAAGATAATCTACTGCCTAAGAATTAAAAGTGAGTTCTGAAAGCAGATACTTAGTATGTTTTTCAAAAACAGAAGAGGGATAAACATTTTCATTAAATTAAATGAGGATTTTCTCTTCTTTTTATTTATTTATTTTTTTGTGGTACGCGGGCCTCTCACTGTTGTGGCCTCTCCCGTTGCGGAGCACAGGCTCCGGACGCGCGGGCTCAGCGGCCGTGGCTCACGGCCATGGCCCTCTTCTTTTTAAATTGAGGTAAATATTGTATATGGTGAAATGCTCCAAGATTTATGTTTCTTTATAACAATTTTGTTGAAATATAATTTACATTTAATAAAATGCATCCACTTATGTCTATAGCCCAATGGGTTTTGACAAATGTATACACATTAACTTAAACACCACCACCACACCTCCACAGTCGAGATACAGAACTTTTCCAGTGTCTGAGATAGTCCCTTCAGGCCCTCTCAGGTCGACCCCTCCCCTCCCCTCCCCTCACTGGTCTAATTTTAATTGCCTGTGAATACTTTTGCTTGCCCTTGGACTTCATATCAATGGACTCATAGAGTATAAATACTCTTTGTTTCTGGCTTCTTTTACTGTCTTCTCTTGTTATGTTTGGTTTTTTGATGTTCATTCATGCTATGGAGTTTATTCCTTTTTATTGCTGAATAGTGTTTGATTATATGAATATAAAACAATTTTTTATTCATTCCCTTCTTGCACATTTGATTTGTTTCCAGTTTCGGCTATTACAACTAAAGCCACTATGAATACTCTTATACAAATAGTTTTACAGACATATGCTTTCATTTCTTTGGGGTAAATACCAAGGAGTGGAATCGCTGAGTTTTTTTTTTTTTTTTTTTTGGTACGCGGGCCTCTCACTGTTGTGGCCTCTCCCGCTGCAGAGCACAGGCTCCGGACGCGCAGGCCCAGCGGCCATGGCTCACGGGCCCAGCCGCTCCGCGGCACGCGGGATCCTCCTGGACCGGGGCACAAACCCGTGTCCCCTGCCTCGGCAGGCGGACTCCCAACCACTGCGCCACCAGGGAAGCCCGGAATCGCTGAGTTTTAAGGTAGGTATATATGTTTAAGGTTATAAGAAACTGCCTACGTTTCTAACGTGGTCGTGTTAGTTTCCTAGGATTGCCATAACAAAGTACCACAAACTGGGTAGATGAAAACAAAAGAAATGCATTGTCACAGGGTTCAGGAATCCAGAACTTCTGAAATCAGGTAGTTGGATATCAAGTTCCTGTCATGGACAAACTCCCTCCGAAGGCTCCAGGGAAGAATCCTTACACTTGCCTCTTCCAGCTTATGGCGGTTGCTGGCAATTTTTGCCATTCCTTGCCTTGTGTCAGCATAACTCCAATGTCTACCTAGTCTTCACATGGCCTTCTTTCCTGTATGCCTCCTATCTCCCTGTGCTTCCATGTCCCTCTTCTTACAAAAACACCAGTCATCAGATTTAGGATCCATCCTAATCCACTATGACCTCATTTTAGCTTGAATACACCTGCAAAAACCCTGTTTCCAAATAAGGTCACATTCTGAGGTTCCAGGTGGACATTAATTTGGGGAGACGCTATTCAACCCAGGAGAGTGGTTAGTTGAATAGTTTTACACCTCCCACCAATACGTGTGGGAATTCCAGTTGCTCTGCATCCTTGCCAATCCTCGGTATTGTCAGTGTTGAAAGTTTTGGCCATTCTAGTGTGTGTGTAGCATTATCTCATTCTGGCTTTATTTTGCGGTTCCTTGATGACTCTTGATCTTGAGCATCTTTTCACACACTTATTGGTCAGTTAGGGATCTTCCTTGGTAAAGTTCTCTAAGACATTTTCCCACTTGAAAGTTAAGTCGTCCTTTTTTGATTTGTAGGAATTATTTACATAACCCAAATATAAATCACTGGTCCGATATATGTTTTGCAAATATTTTCTGTCTGTGGCTTTACTTTTCATTTTCTACAGTAGCTTTCGATGAATGGAAGTTTAATTCTGATAATGTCCAATTTTTAACTTTTAATTTTATATTTAGTGCCCACTCTAAGAAACTCCCCGAACACAGGGTTCTAAAGGTGTTATATATGCTTCCAGAAGCTTTGTGGTTTTAGCTTTTTTGTTTAGTTCTATGATTCACCTTGAACTGATTTCTGTATAGAGTAAGAGTAAATGTTCATTTTCCCCACATTTATCTACTTAGTCTGACTCCATTATGGAGAAGATTCTCGTTACTCTGTTAAAAAGCTCTACTTGAAAATTACCTGACTACACATTTTATGTCGAAAATTGATGGTACATGGTCTGTTCCAATGATCTCTTTGCCTATTCTTGCCACAATGTTATAATTGCTGTAGTTTTACAGTAAGTCTTGAAATCAGGTGGTGTGAGTCTTCCAACTTTGTTCTTTTTCAGGATAATTTTGGCTATTCTAGGTACATTTCTTTTTCATATAAATTTCAGGGTTAGCGCTTCAATTTCCACCAAAAAAAAAAAGCTGTTTGGATCTTATTGGGTTGAATCAAATATATAGTAACTGGGCTTTTTAATAGTTAATTTGTAAAATCCATTTCTTGCTAAGAAAACCGCATTTTCTAAACTTTTTTTGATTTTCCCGAACTTGCCTCATCTTTGGAAAATATGTATAACAGTCTTAACCCAGATCAGAATTTATTTTAAAAATCCTGGAAATTATCCAATCCATTTTAAGCTACTCTTCCTTGAAAATAAAATAAAATAAAAACTTTTCAATAATTCAAGTCTGGGAAAGAATTTTTCTGACATTAGAAAAAAAGGTACACATTTATGACAAGTAAAAACCATAATTCCCAAAATGTTTTGGAAGTTTTAATTTTTAAAAAACTCATTAATTTCCATTTTATTTAACTGTTAGCTTCTAAACACATCTCCAGACTAGATTTGACAGAAAAGTATGTTGCCTAGTTATTTTAATTCAGTATATTCAAATTACTGAAAATTAAAAAGCCAATGTATTTTTCCTCACATCTCCTTTTCCATTATCCACTTTAATTACATATTCACAGTACAAAGGTAGAGAACATTTGAGAAATCTACCACACAGAAGAAAGCACCTGGCATACTCTACTTTGCAAATGTTTTCAGCCTCAGGTTATTCTCAGTCTTGTTTGTGTTCCCTCCCACACGAAATATTTCAATGTTCAAAAAGTAAAAACTCAAAAACAAAGTCTTAATTACGATTGCCCCGCATTTCTTTTAAAAATCTTGTTCCCTGGTGCATTTTGAAGAAAGCAGTGATGGATTCTTTTTTCCCTTCTCAGAATGTTACTATTTTTTAAAATATATTTTTGAATTGAGGTATAGTTGATGCACAGTATTTGCAAATATTTTCTCCCATTCTGAGGGCTGTCTTTTCATTTTGTTAATGGTTTCCTTTACTGTGCAAAAGCTTTTAAGTTTCATTAGGTCCCATTTGTTTATTTTTGTTTTTATTTTCATTACTCTAGGAGGTGGATCAAGAAAGATCTTGCTGAGATTTATGTCGAAGAGTGTTCTGCCTAGGTTTCCCTCCAAGAGTTTTATAGTGTCCGGCCTTACATTTAGGTCTTTAATCCATTTTGAGTTTACTTTTGTGTATGGTGTTCAGGAGCGTTCTAATTTCATTCATTTACATGTAGCTGTCCAGTTTTCCCAGCACCAGCAGTGATGCATTTTGAAGAAAGGAATCCGACTGCCATCCCTTCCCAGACATTCCTATGTACTTTACCCCAACCTCACCTCAATTTTCAGTGCACGAAATATCTGGATTTTAGCACACTGTTCTTTATCTTTCCAAATTCGAAGTGACAAGAGCTGCAAAGTTAAGACATTTTTTGTCTACAGAATTACAATGATTCAAAGAAAACTGCAGCTCTCACCAGATAGTGTGAAAACTTAGGTCTCCACGGGGAAGGTGCCATCTGCTGGGCGGGTCTGGGAGCACAGAACTGCAGCTTCATCTCCCTCACCGATTCTACAGGGTGATTCCTATATTTCTTCCATCATGAGATATAGTTTCCCCTCAGTATAATATTTCCTAAAATTAAAATGCATTGGAAAATCTACATTAAAATTTAACCAGAGTAGGTAATAACCTCCCCCAATGAGAGAAATACATAACTAAGTTTACTAAACTTAAATCAATTCAATACGACAAAGCTTGCAAAATTAGATCTGTTTGGGGAATGGCATGGAGAGCATTTATAAATAAATTGATTGAACGAATTATAAAACACCCATATAATGAACACTTCAGTTATTAAAGATATTTATGAAAATGTTTAATGAAAACAGAATTATTTATATCATTATAATATTAACGGGAAAATAAAGACAACAAAACATATGTTCCATTTAAGCCCAAACTAAGGCACTACTGTTTCCTGGTTCAGAGTGAATCAGCCCTGGGTTCCAATCCTACCTCTGCCTTTATTTCCTCTGTGACATTGGGAAAGTTAACTACTCTGGGCCTTTGTTTCCTCATCAAAAAATGCTGAAAATTACAAAATTCATAGCATTGTGAAAATTAACTGAAGGTAAAGCACTTAGAATGATCCCTGGCACAGACCAGTCTCATGGGAAGTACTTATGAGTTTATAGGGAAAATAAAATAATCCAGGCCAAAACGTAAAAGTTAGCTTATGAGAAACAATTTTAATTCTTCATTAAGTATTTCCTAAGTTTTCCAGAGTGAAGATATTTTATTTCAAAAATCGGGAAAATGAAGTAAAAATCAAAAACGAGAGATATCTATTAATATTAGTGCTTACAGGTCAATGGGGCAATTATAAATAACGAGAAGACAATAATAACTGCTATATGGTTCTAATGCAGGCTTCAAAAGTGGTAGGCTAGCTATCAGAAAAGCAGCTGCTCACAGGCCAATCTTATACTAGTCCTACTTATATTACTGCTGTCTGTAAGAAATGCAGTGGACTACATTTGAAACACTTGGGCAGCAGGGACCATCAAGATAGAGAGGCATCACTTCCAGAATCTTATATACGGCTTTTTTTTTTTTTTTTTTGCGATACACAGGCCTCTCACTGTTGTGGCCTCTCCAGCTGCGGAGCACAGGCTCCAGACACGCAGGCTCAGCAGCCATGGCTCACGGGCCCAGCTGCTCCGCGGCACGTGGGATCCTCCCGGACCGGGGCACGAACCCATGTCCCCTGCATCGGCAGGCAGACTCTCAACCACTGCGCCACCAGGGAAGCCCCTTATATCCAGTTTTGAAAAAACACAAAATAATACCAAAAAGTGATGGGCCCATACCTTCTTCAGTAAGAGATGATGTTCTTGATTTTTACAAGTACTAAGGATTGCACAAGCCTAGAATGTCCTCACAAATGGATACCAAGCAGGAAAGTGGGAATAAATCTATTTCCCATGCTGGTAGTTACTATTTTCCTTTAGGATCTCATAAAAATAAATACTTCCTAATTACACAAAGATGAAAGGGAAAGTTATCATAAAGAAATTGTAGGAAAGGTATGAAGGAGCATTATAATGCTAAACCCCATACTATGGCAGTTAGGTAATGGAAAATGTATCAGTTTTAACAATATGTAACTGTTCACATATATTGTGGTTGTATAACTCCTAATAACGTGAAAGTCTATTAAACGTACACATGAAGAAGGAATATAATGCTGCAATTTCAGATACTTAAAAGTACTCCGATGAGGGAACTGGTTTCTTGCAATTAAGATTATGTCTTAATATTTCTGTCTTCTTAGTACCAGACAGTGGTTTATGTCTATGCCGCAGGTACGAATTTGCAACCTCCTATTTAGGTTGCAGAAATAGTACACCTTGTTTTCTTTAATTAACTTAAATTTGACTCTAAGCACCTACCCCAATAGGCTGTAAAGAAATTCAACCTCAATCCGTATCAGCGCTTCTGCTCCAAAGTCAAATTCTGCAGCAAAGCTTGGGAGTTTTGTTTGGAATGGGGCATGGGGAGAGAGTAAGCACCAGTCTTCCGGGAAAAATGACAGCTGCCGAGATGCAGAAACCAGGCTCTCACGGTCATCACTACTTCTGTGTCATTCTCGGGGCATGTGAACTTGTACCCAGCATGGGAACCTGAATGCCAGAGGACGCTGTCCCCTTCAGGCCTCTCTCTCTGATATCCTGCTGTCACAATCCTTCAGGCTAGAAGGAACTGGCCTTAGGCTTCCAATATCTTGGCACGATTTTACCCCCCTCTTTTGGACACAGAATAAAATTTTCTTTTTTAATCAGGAAAAGACAGAAGAACATAGATAATTGTTTCTACCCTTAATCAATCCTGACTATGCACTGCCTGGACGAGACATCAAAACTTCCCCACTGAAGGAGAGAGACTTAGTATTTACTCTTTTATATTACTATAATTAAATGCTTAAATCTTCTCTATTCCACTCATCCCAACACCCACACCTCACTCGGGTCAGGCAGGGATTAACCTGAGGGCACTACGGAAATCACATACACAGAAAAGCAAAGAGGAACAGAACACTTATCCTCCTATGTGTTGGACCATCTATCATGATTTCTCTCCTGCTACCTCTGCCAGGACCAGTTAAGTAATTTGCAGGGCCAAGTGCAAAATGAATGCAGGGTCCCTTTTCCAAAAATTATTAAAAGTTTCAAGACAATGACAACAGAGCATGAAACAAGCACAGGACCTTTCTAAGTCGGGGACCTTTCTTGTGTGATTGCACAGGTCACATGACCCTGAAGCTGGTCCTGACCACTGTTTATTTCAGCTCTTCATCATCTCCTTTGTTCTTCAACAACCTCCGGATGTTCTTTAGATTTGCTCCCTTGGGAATCATCCTGTACACACCCTCCATATAAAATCCTGAAGCAGACATCTGGTTCTGTCACATCCCTGTTTAAATCCTTCAATAAATCCCTGAAAGGGGGATGTCCAAGTTATAACTGTGAACTGCAAGGTACTCCTCCATCTGGCCTCTAATTGACCGGTCATCTCCTATCTCTTTCCACTCCCTGCTTCACATACAACGTTCCACCTGAGAGTCAAAATTCAGAGCCATTTAGGTACCAGATTCCATTTTCAAAACACCTGATTAAGATGGTAAAACAACATGGGATTATACTATATACAGGCCTTCATTTCATGTTGATAGCAGTCTGTCCTTTCAGAAGAAACAGCTTCCAAACATGTTCATTTGTCAGCATAGTAAAACTCAAGAACCAGAAAATCCAATGCTGTTTTAAATATGCTTCAGATTTACAGACACTATCAAAGTCATTACTTCTAATCCTGCTGTAGTACGAATTCTCAAAGAGATTTCACCATTCATGTACCTTTTATTTTTTGTTGATTCTTTGAGCAAATATGTATTACACAATTGCTATGTGCCAGGCTCTTTGCTAGGTACTGAGGCCAGAATGATGAACAAGAAAAAATAAGATGATATAACCCCTTTTTTCAAAGTCATAATTTAAAGGAGATGAGGAAGACAACTAACAAAGCAATTACAATATAATCTACTGTGGCAATCATATATAGAGCCCTTACTATAAGTATAGCATCAGGTATTTCATATATACTATTGCTAATCCTCACCAAACTTGGACATTCTTATTCCTATTTGACAAATGGGAGAACTAGGGTTCCAAGAGTATAAATAATTTGCCATAGTAAGTTGTAAGCTAGGACTTAAAACCAAATTTGAGGGCTTCCCTGGTGGCACAGTGGTTGAGAGTCTGCCTGCCGATGCAGGGGACACAGGTTCGTGCCCCGGTCCGGGAAGATCCCACATGCTGCGGAGCAGCTGGGCCCGTGAGCCATGGCCGCTGAGCCTGCGCGTCCAGAGCCTGTGCTCCGCAACGGGAGAGGCCACAACAGTGAAACGCCTGCATACCGCAAAAAAAAAATAAAATAAAATAAAAGATTCCAAAGCTCCCTTCTTTCCACTATGTTATGATGCTGTATCTCACACACATTGAGAACAGTACTCTAAAAGCTGGTGTGTACAGAGAGAAGTGACCAGCAAACCCAAACCAGGTTATCTAATAAGCTAGACAGAAAAGGATAAGAGGTGATTGGTTTTGTGGACAAGTGTGCAGAGTGAAGAATGCACAATGAAGGAGGAACGCATTGCCAGGCTCCAAAGGATGTCGTATTCTAGGAACTGAAAGTAGTATGGAAGGACCGTGTATGGAGTTAGGACACATGGAACAAAAAGTCAGGCAAAGGGCTCTATCACAAAGGATCAGCAGGCCGCCTAAAGAGCTCAAGCTCTGTTCAGTAGGTGAGAGCGGGCATGGAGAAGGCTTAGTGGGAAATGACAGCTCAGGTCTGAATTTTAGGAAAACATTCTGTTACCAATCTGGAGAACAGATGAAAGGCGCAGGAGGCCACAAGCAGACAGATCATTCAGCAGGCCGCTGAAGTCTTGGCAAGAATGGAGATGGCTTTGAACAAAGTCCGTGGGAAGGAGAATAAAAAGAGGAAGCCTATTTTATGACACAGATAGCAAGAAGAGAGAGCTGGTGATCAATGAAATCAGGACTTCGTGATAAGTGTGGAAAAGAAACCTACGTAGACTTTAAGGGTTTCTAATTTAAATACTGGGGTGAACGTTTAACCCAATTGCTCATTCAGATCTACAACCCCAAGTAGTGGACGTCTGAAATTTATCTTCTGTCATAATCTTCCATTTAAGAAACCACTACTACCTTTATCTCTTTCTTCATCATTGAAGCAAACTTCATTCCCTGTTTCCTGAATCCCTCAGCTTTGTTGTTGTGTCTCTTTTCAATGGAAGGGTCAGTGATTACTTAGGGACATGGCTGCCTTTCTTCTCAATTATTTTCTAAGATAGGTTGCTATTCCAGGATAAAGTATACCACAACTCATGTATGGGGGAATCCTTACCCTGTTAGGGCTCTCTACAGTATACACAGCATTTTCAGGAAAAGTTTCCATCTGATCCCCTGTGAGATGGGGAGGAATTAAATTTCCTATTTTAAAATGTGGGAAAGGAAACTTTCAGAGAATCTGTGTCATTCCCATTCAAACAGGGAATAGAACTCAGGCCAATCTGGGTTTTTGAAAAGGTGTGCATTCATCACCATGTCTCTTCCCTCTAGCAGGCATGTCTGAAGTGTACTGACCAGCAACAAAGTAACAAACATGTGCACTGTAACTAAACATGAAAATTTATTTTAAAAATATATAAGGAACCAACAACTTTCAGGATCTGGGGAAGCTAAGGCTCAAGCCAGTTTCTACTAAATAAGGATTCATCTGGTCACTTGAATTTCCCCTGAGACATTATGCGTGATTGGATCCAGGCAGTTTGCACAATGCAGTGCATCAGCTAATTGCTCCTCTGCTTACTCTAAGTACAACTGGCTACATTGGTTGGAAAACCAACCCAGGGAATAGGCTATTAAATTGGTATTGAAGCTCTGGCAGTGGACTGGCTGATCAGGATACTGAATGAAAAGCTGAAACACAAAGCACAGCTTGTTTGGTTTGGTTTGGTTTTTTTAACAGTAATTTCTAGTGGCGGGGACAGATGTTTCTTGAAGTGGCAAGAGATTTGAAAAGCAGAGCGTTATAGCACTTACTGTAATTGCTTTATTAATATTGTATGTGTTTATGGCTTCTGTCTTCTGGCTTGTGGCACCTCTTATTTCAAATGACTTTAGGTTTCCTGATGACTGGAGGTTAATCTTTACTTCAGAGATCCTTTGAGTCCCATATTCAGCTTTGTTCCTGCACAGTGAATTATTTCATACAAAGCCGCTTTTTCGTTTGCTTTTATTACACTCAGAAGCCCTCAGGGGGCACTGGAACATCGTCAGAGACAGCAGTCCAATATCTGCAAAGGAACCTCTAGTTAGCAGAGAAATAAACACCCAGATACATGCCCATCCCTGCAAAAGAAATGACCTTTGATATCCCTAGCCAAGCCTCGAGTGTTAATGTCAGCTACCATATCGGGAGAAGGACCGAAGAGATTTTAATCCAGGATCTTGAAAAGACTGGATCGGTTTGGGAGAGCCAAGTTTGTAATAGACATATCCTGAATAACGTCTTTTTTGGTGCTTGGTTTACTTTGCTTTGAAAAGTAGAGACCATATTTTCATTCTCTTCCAATGTGTTATTACAAAAAAGGGAAGAAGGAACCGACAAGGAAATTGACCAACAAATGCAAGTTAAATTTGGAGTTGATATTTTCGGAGGTTGGCTGGTTTGCTCAGTGGCTATTGTATCTCCTTCCTTCCCTTCCCAGGCCTGTCAGAGTGGCTCCTAGTTAGTCCTTCACCTTCTCTCAGTAGGTTCTTGTTCCCAGGGCTTGCTCACTGAGCCTTCCTGAGTGAGGAAGGGAAAGGGGCATCACTTGGGGGTGTTTTCGTCCGTTTCATGGTTGACATAGTTATTGTTGTAATTTGCTTTACGACTGCCCCTAATGGGTCTGTGGGTTAAGTTCAGGCTCCACTCAACCAAAGGCCATAAAGGGTCCATGGAAAAAGCAGCAGAGTCTACAGAAAGATTCTCATCACCAAGTCATTTCCGAGAACTGTTGGGACTTCCTTGTGACACCAACCAACACTGGAGGACAGAGCCGGGCGTGATGTACTCAGTGTTCTGCGCCATGTTGTGACAGTCAGATTCCTTTGTGCAAAGACTCGTTAACGGGAAGCCTCCACATTCACTGATGAAAAAGAAGCATTTTTCTTTGATTCATGCCTCTAGGAGGAAACCTACTCAATATTTAATTTTAATCTAACATGTCACACTTTTTCCATGCCAACAACTAGCCTTCCAGTTATGCATAATTCATTGTAGTGGACAAGACCAACAGCAGTGCTCCTGGACAGGATGCTGTTGAGAGGTGGTGTGTGGCAGCCAGCACTGTCGCCTGTCGCCTTCCCTGAGACATTCGGATTAAGGCATTTTTAAAATCGATCAACACAGATTGTTTATACAGAGAAATTATTTGATGCAAAAAAGAAAAACACTAAAATGGAATAAAAACATGTAAATTTTCGAATATACCCTGTGCAAGTAGCATAAATAAGTGCGGCTTATAGCTAATCACAGACAACCTTCCTGCGCTTCAGATTCTCCATCTGTGCCAATGGCCTTTCTTTAAATAATGTGTGTGAAACGGATTTTAGAGTAATCCAAGACAAAGAAACAGGACTGCAGATGTACTTCCAGGATGCTCCATTATTTTTGCCTTTAGGTTGCAACTAGTAAGAAATTGAGGTAACCTTCTCATGGTCAAAAAACAACAAATGATAATTACTGGAACCTACATTCAACCCTGGAACCTACATTCAACCCTGACAAATACATATGTTTATGTTCAGTAATCAACATTCCTCTCCTCCAAAACTAATCTAATTCCTCTCCTTAAAAAAAGACTTAAATGCTACCTTGCTAATTCAAATAAAAATCAAGTGATATACAGCTACAGGAATGACATTTCTGTACTTAAGCTAATACCATCTTGCAGGTAAACAGAGATGATTTATAAAGGCCAGGTTACCATATAGTATTATTAAAATACTGCCATTCCCTCAAGCTGTTCAGCAGTACAACCAATCTGACGCATTAACATACTGCATAGTGAAGAGGCTGCACTTGCTACATTCTCCCCAGATTTTGTTTCATTTAAAATATTGTGTACAAAAAAGAGTCATATTCAAGACATTGCTTATCCACAACATCCCTGAAGTGCTTTGACAGCTATGAGACTTTTTTTTAGTAACTGAGCCATGTATACATGCATTTGTTCCCCCTTAATGCTTATTCTTTTTGTATCACTTACTAGCATTTAATTTCACTTTTCCTTATGGTTAGTTCTTAACGTTGTGCATTTTTTTTTCTGTGTGGTAACCAACTTTCCAAATGGATACTGTTGACTGGAAGCTACCTTATCTTATCTGTATCTTACTTCTGATGCCTTCCTGGTCCACAGTTAAATTGTTTCCATTAAAAAAAAGAACAAGAGAGCTTCCCCAGTGGCGCAGTGGTTGAGAGTCCGCCTGCCGATGCAGGGGACACGGTTTCGTGCCCCGGTCCGGGAGGATCCCACACGCCGCAGAGCGGCTGGGCCCGTGAGCCATGGCCGCTGAGCCTGCGCGTATGGAGCCTGTGCTCCGCAACGGGAGAGGCCACAACAGTGAGAGGCCCGCGTACCACAAAAAAAAAAAAAAAAAAGAACAAGAAAAAGAGGAAGAAGAAGGAGGGGATGGGAAGGAGAGGAAGGAAGGAAAGAAAGAAGGGAGGGGGGAGAGGCAGTACCTCATGGATAGTTTCCCTCCAATTTCTCATTTTCTTCAGTTCCAAGATGTGCAATTCTCAAGAATATTATTTTCCCTGGGCTGATCAATATTCTCTTTCAATAAAACCATAGGACATAGCTGTTGGGCACAGAAACTAAATGTCATGAATTCAGTGCCCTGCTACTTGGCAGGAAACTCTGGCTGCATGCTTTTTATGAAATGTTTTTTTCACCTTCACTCCTTTGTTGTGCTTTTCTCAACAAAAATTAGACAGTAATAACTAGTACATTTACACACTGCAGTTAATGATTGTAATAGTATAAGGTAAGAGGATAAATACTTATTAACACAAAACAAGTACAGTATAACCTACAATGAATAGAAAAAATTATTTCAGCAGTTAATGAAAACATGGATACATTTGACAGAATTACTTAGGGGAAGAAAATTGCTTGCATGCCTCCTGGGGTCAAATTAACTGGGTGTGTATGTGTTTAATCCTTTCAGAACTGTAAAGTATAATTGTTGTAAACTGCCACCCTCCTTGCCTCCTACCCAAGTCTGAGTAGGCACCCCCAGTTCTATCTTACCTTTTGGTAGCTAATTTGAGTTTCTCTTCCCAAGATGCACCACAATGTCTGCAGGAAAGGAGGCTAATAATGCCTTCCTGGGAAATCCTAGATTCTGTTCCTGGGGGTTAACTGTTGATCGAATAATGGACAATCACAGCGGTAGCCATTTGGATGAAGAAGAAGGAAGGTGGGGAGCCATGGAAAGAACAAGAGAAAAAAAAAAGGATACTTTTAAAAACATCCCATAGATTATCTAAATTCATTTTTCATTATTAATTAGCACTTTTATATCTTTTAATACTGTACTCTATATTAACTTCCTGGCCCAAACTAATTAAATTAAATATATATTAATTAATGGGCTTTCCATGATCACCTTGTTCCTTGCTAACCTAGCCCCGGGCAAATAGCTTTCCCCAGCATATATGGAATATATACCCCCAAGGAGAATGCACTCATCACATACACAGAGCTAATCTATCAAACCTCAGATGAGTAAAATAATCTTAAAGACATTAGGAAGTAATTTAGTAAGATTAGTACATGAGCAGTTTAGAGCTAGGATCTGACACTTTCTGATTAGAAATGTCATGAAAGTGAAGAAATTCTCGAGACAATTAACTTCTGAAGAAAATTCATCCTATAATTCTTGCAATTTGAGATGAATCACTTAAATACTCTGGCCCTCAGCTACATCATATCATCTATAAAAGAGCAGTGTTGGGCAAGGTGGCTGCAACTCCAGAATTATTTGATTTGGTAACACTGATAATTTGTGATTATTATCAAAAAAGGAAAAAAAGACTTCAGAATATGAGGACATGAATATATCGCCTTACAGTTCTTGATAAACATAAACTTTAGCAACGTAGATTTCAGTTAAGTTGTGTGCAGAAATATGTGGGATTTTACTGCCAGAGAGTCTAAAAACATCCCTAAGAAAGGATGGGAGACACTAAAAATTTCAAGCAATCACAGAGCAGAAGAAAAGGAAAACAATTTAAGGAATTGTGTCTCTTGGAAGCAGACATGAAAAGGTAATTTGGAGCTAAAACTTTTATTGGGGGAGAAGGGGTGATGATGTCCATGAAAGACAAGGGAGCAAGAAGCAGGTCTGGGTAAAGAAAGATATTAGGAGATAGTGCACATCTGAACCTTGTGAAAGGAAAGCAGGGAGGGGGAAGGATTGGGCAGAGGAGCTGTAGGCAAACTCTCCACCAGCCCATCAGGAACTGCAGATAGAAGACTGCTGTGTCCTGCCACAGACAGAAGCCCCCCGCCACTGCCATGCTCAGACATTGGCTGAGGACTTCCCAGAAAGTTTGTGGCCTTGGCCCAAAGCTGAGGTGGTGACTGTCTCACTGTGGATTTAATTTGCATATCCTGGATGATTAGTGATATGAACACCTTTTAATGTGTCTGTTGGCCATCTACATATCTTCTTTGGAGAAGGATGGCTATTATCAAAAAACCCAAAAGATAACAAGCGTTGGGAAGGATGTGGAGAAAAGAGAAGAGTAGTACTCTGTTGGTGGGAATAGAAACTGGTATAGCCACTATGGAAAATAGTATGCAGGCTCCTCAAAAAATTAAAAATAGAATTACTTCCAGGTATATATCCAAGGGACTTGAAATCAGGATCTTGAAGAGATACACCCATGTTTATTGTAGCATTATTCATGATAGCCATGGAAACAACCTAAATGTCCATCAACGGACAGTGTAAACTATCTTTCAATTTAATACTATTTTAGTCCTCCATTTTGTGCTAACTATTGCATCTTGTAATATATTGTACTATGTGTGAGGTGCTAGTGCATCTTTTCTAGTATCATATAAAGCACATGTCGGTGCCAATGAATTAATTCAGTTCAAATTTTTTCTATGAATCAATGCAACATTGTAATGCATTTATTTGAATATCTTAAGAAAACATCACAGGTTATCATGACATCTGTGTAAGTTTAATTGATAATTATATTGAAATTAATGATTTTACAGTGAAAATATTAACTTATTTTTCTAGTTCAGCAACATAAATATGAAAAATTTTTGTTATTTAAAATAAAGACATAGAGTGGAAATGGTAAAGTTAGTATTGTAACTGGCGCAATAAAGAAAAAAGAAGGGGCTTCCCTGGTGGTGCAGTGGTTAAGAATCTGCCTGCCAATGCGGGAAACATGGGTTCGAGCCCTGGTCCGTAAGTTCCCACATGCTGTGGAGCAACTAAGCCTGTGCGCCACAACTACTGAAGCCCGAGCGCCTAGAGCCCGTGGTCCGAAATAAGAAGCCTGTGCACCGCAACGAAGAGTAGCCCCTGCTCACCGCAACTAGAGAAAGCCCGCGCACAGCAACGAAGACCCAACGCAGCCAAAAATAAAATTAATTAATTAATAAAAAAAAAGAAAAAGAAAGAAGGAAGACAGTTTGTCATAAATATCACATTAAATGGAAAGTGAAACTTGCTGGGGCCAAAAAAATAGCTGCTTGTTGTATAAAATTGATAAAATAAGATACGTGACTCTATGCATTTGTTTAAACCTATACAGAGTTGATGTTTTTGTGAGGGTGCTTTTAGATAAGATTAACATTTAAATGAGCACACTTGCATAAAGCATAGTATTGCCTTTCACAATGCAGGTGGCCCTGTTCAATCAGTTAAAGGCCTGAATAGAACAAAAGACTGACCTCCCCTGAGCAAGAAGGAATTTTCCAGATGGCCTTCAGACTTGAACCATAACATCTGCTCTTCCCTCGGTCTCCAGCCTGCCAGCCCACCCTGAGGATCTTGGACTTGCCAGCCTCCATAATCACGTGAGCCAATTCCTTAAATAAATCTCTCTATACACACCCTACTGGCTCTGTTTCTCTGGATAACCCTGACTAGTGTTTACTGCAGCCCATACCACCACTGAGTAGGTGGGCCCCATACTTTTTTTTTTTTTGCGGTACACGGGCCTCTCACTGTTGTCGCCTCTCCCATTGTGGAGCACAGGCTCCAGACGCGCAGGCTCAGCGGCCATGGCTCACGGGCCTAGCCGCTCCACGGCATGTGGGATCTTCCCGGACCAGGGCACGAACCCGTGTCCCCTGCATCGGCAGGCGGACTCTCAACCACTGCGCCACTAGGGAAGCCCTCTGTCATACTTTTATTCCCAAGGTTGGCCCGGGAATTTCCCTCCTTTGGACTTCCCTTTTGATGGCCCTGTTTCTGAGAAGGGAGTCAGTCTAATAACTGACATCCTCAGAGATTGTCAACCTGGGTCCCCACAGAGAGTTTAAGGTCAACCCTTGGAAAGCACAGTGTTGAAGGGGCAGAAACGCACCTGTGAGTGTTCCACCTTCCTGTTAATGATCCTCTTCCTGGCCCTGCTGATGCTAAGAGACAAAAAAAGAATGAGAGTCGGGGACTTCATTCTCATTCCCCTTTCTCTAGACAACATGCAGATATTCATTATTCACGAATACTACGCTTTAGTATTCTGCATTCAATTTGTTATGATCAGTTTTCCATTTCTGTTATTCATTTCTTGAAGTGGATACAGTAATTTTTCATTGTTTCTTGCCTAAAAAACTCAAGTAACAAAGGCTTCCTGCTCGAGGTCTTCAGTTGACATTCCCACCAGCAGTCCTTGGCTGAAGAAGGGCACAGATCCTCAGACCTTCAGAAACATCTATGCTCCATTCAGTGGGATTCTGTTCCCTGAGCAACCGTGGGATAGCGTCTGATCAGAGGCTCAGCACTGCTCTCCAGGTCAGCCCTCACACAGGGAGAGGATTATCCCAGAGGCAGCTGAGACAGAAGGCAGCTGATGAACAACGTTGAGAAATGTTTCTTCTCGGGTGTCCTGAAAGACCTTAAAAAACCAAATTATCACCCCTGATTAATGGTGTTTGGGATTTACCCTGGAAACCTCTACCACACCCAGGAAGATGGTCTGCGAATTTCGCATGCAAGTCTCAGTCTCCACTCTGACCTCTGAGCCACCCAACTTTTTCCCCTAGAAGGATGGTATCCTATTACTTTCTGAGAGTTTTCAAGTGTCTTGCTGCTCCTGGGAGCTGTTCCAAATTAAAGGAGACCAGAGAAACATGATAAGTAAAGGATCAGAAATATGTGATCCTTAATTGTATCCTGTACTGGAGGGAAAACAGGCTGTAAAGGACATTGCTGAGTGGGTGAACTGACAAAACTGAAATAGAGATGGTAGATAAGACAGAGGTCCCGTGTTGATGTTAAATTAGTTAAGCTGCTAACCCTGCTGTGGATTTTTAAGGGAATAACCTTTTTCTTAGGAGATACACATAAAGTATTTAAAAGCAAAGGGCCATGATGTATGCGACTCAATTTCAAAAGTATGGGACGAAGAATAATGTTTACACAGAAAGAGAGCACACAGGACAAATTATAAACGGTAAGTGCAGCTGGGTAAAGGCTATTGGGCAGTCTTTTTCTATAAGACTTGCAAATTTTCTCTAAGTTTCAAACTGCAAGGCTTCTATAAGTTTCAAACTGTTTCCTAACAAACAGTTCTAAGAAATGGTCCATCGATCAGTCCTGCTGAGCTTTAACTCCTTTTGAGATACATACATTGATGCCCACAGCTGTCACCATCACATCCAACTCCTCAAAGTGAGATATCCCAACTTTAAAAAAAATGGTTTTTATATCTTCATTGGAGTATAATTGCTTTACAATGCTGTGTTAGTTTCTGCTGTATAACAAAGTAAATCAGCTATAAATATACATACATCCCCATATCCCCTCCCTCTTGAGTCTCCCTCCCACCCTCCCTATCCCACCCCTCTAGGTTGGTCACAAAGCATCGAGCTGATCTCCCTGTGCTATGCGGCTGCTTCCCACTAGCCATCCATTTTACAAGAAATCCCAGCTTTTAAACAGTTTTATTAGGTTCTGTCTCAGACAAAAACACTAGGATCTTCTTATTACAACTGTGGTTCTAAACATTTTCAACATGGATTTTAAAAATTATTGGAAAATGCAAATGAAATAAAAATACATACATGTAAAAATATCAAATAAAAGGATCACATTAATATGAGTTCAAACCTTTGCCCTGTAACATGCCAACAGAGTGATGTGGGAAATGTCATTTTACTTCTTTCTTTTTCTGTTTCTTTATCTGGAAGGTAGAGATAAAAGTCCTCAGTCACATGAGAAACAGTAGTTATGATTAAGAATACTAATAAAACCAATAGGAGCTTTACCGCACCTGAAATGTCTTTATTCAAAACACCCCAATTTTTCTGAGTGCACCTGGCACAGCTCCTAGTTCAATAATCCACAGGACACAGTCCTACAAGCCTATATAGATTGATTCTCCTCAACAAGATGAAGTGCTCCGTTCTTATTTCTGTATGTTAATATCACTGCCCCATAATGCTGTTCTGCTGAAAACCAACTCAAGGCAGAGGTCGCCCCACTTCAGCCTTTTATGGGACCCTCCTGAGAGTTCTTTCGCCTCAGGGTTTTTCCTCTTCCATTGAAACCCGCTCACAGTGTTGGGTTAACAGATTTCACTTGAACTCTGTTTCTCTTCAAAGCGTTTCTACGTTGGGATAAAGCTGCCCTATGTTTGCTTTACCATATGCATCGTTGCTGATTTGTGGTTCTTCTCCCTTCATATTTACTGTTGTCATTTTCTACTAACAGAAACATTTTGTTCCCAGCCTCCTACAGAGGAGAAACAAATATTCAGGTATAGGTATCCACTCCTCTGCACTCTGTGCATTACTATAAATATCTAGAAAGAAACCTATAGCTAGAAAGAAATCTATAGTTGCACGGAGAGTTCAAAGTGTATTTGAAAATTGCAGACTGCCAAACCTGGGGATGAACCTGTGCTTCACCAGATCCTTGAAATTCCCAATTTGAAAGCTTAAACCAATGAAACATAAGCCTTTATCATGTATCTCAATGCTAATCACTGAATGATTTTTCTTAAAATGGAAAGAATACAAAGGTTTTAGCACGTAGCATACGTAGTTCCAAATACATACCAATATCAACATGTTTTTAGAGAAGTTTCTTTTAAAGTAATTTTTTTTGGCTCAAACCCAATTTTTTCCAGGTGCTACTTTTAGGAACTCCTACGTAGACTCAGTATTTTAGGGTTTCATATAATAAAATCACATTTGAGAAACATGAAAAACTTTTCAAGTCATAACATAAATGAAAGTAATATGATAACCAATATTTCTGCTTTCTGCCCACCTTCTCCCAAAGAGTAATCACCTGTACTGCAGGGAGTCAGACAAGAGATTTCTAGAATAAAACATAAGGATTATAAAAATGTACATTAGACTTAGAAAAGAATCTAAGGGGTAAATAAATTAGTTTATTTAATACAATAAGAAACTAGGCCCACAGAAGGTTTGTCCCAGGACTCCTCGTCTAGAGACGGCACATCCAGGTCTACCTTGGTCTCCTTGCTCCTGGCCTCGTCCTGTTTCATGGCCCTGCACATTCCACCCATTCTACAGCCCTGTCACCAACATCTCTCCCCTTCATCAAGGACTTCTCAGGGCTTTCTAGACAGGCTGCTTCAGAACGAACATCTTTAAAAGTCATTATTTCCACTCCAGTTGTTTTCCTTCTGTGATACTAAGATTCTTTTCAATTCTAATGGAAATATCCCATTCTTGTTCCCTGAAATGCAATTTGATAGCATTCGCATCTAGGAGTCCTTATTTCTGTTCTTTTATCTCCATTTATGCAACTTTATTGAACTACTGAATGAGAGGGACTATGATAGATGCGGAGGATATAAAGTCAAGTAAGACAAAGCTCATGCCAGAAAGAACTGTGTTCCTTGAGTTATTTCTACTGTCATTACTGAGGCTATCTACCAATTGGCAATTCTCTTGGTTCTTCCTGCTTTTTTTCTATTTGACATGAACACTGGGTGGCATTTGTTCACATGAGTACTAATACTGTCTGCCCATCTATCCATCAGTTCATTCTGCCGTCTGTCCATCCACCTATTTATCCCATCAGCTGAAGATACCATTCTGTTGCCTAGGGCACCCATTTGCCTGATTTATTAGTTGGCCTAGCATAGGCATGTTGAATTATATCACCTACTTCTCGTAATGAATGGTCTTTTGTCCACGGGGGAAATAGTTTGGAGTTAACGTAAGATGAAAACCTGGAATACGGTGGTTTTTTACTCTTGTCCCCTCAGGATGATCATTTTGTTAAGGTGCTTCTTCTGTCATTTTTTAAAACTATAAAATGACATTTAAAAATAGTACCATATAATCAAATCTTCTCAAAACACCAGAAAAGAAGGAGTAAACCTCTAGAAACTTGAGTCTTCATGTTCTTAATGGTTAGTCTCTTAATTAACAGCTTAGAGATCCCATCTGCTGTCAAAATAATTGGGCCATCTTTTCACTTATTTTTTATATGACCTCAAAAGACTCCCAGTTTTTTTTTTCCCTTCCTGGAGATTAACTTTACTTCCCCACATTACCTTCCTCATAAAGTGTTTCAATACACATTCTAACTCAAGGGAAAACTGAAAGAAAAAAAAAAGTGATTTCTTTGTTAAAATACAAGAGCCTACTTGACAGGGAAGGGCTCTGAAATAAAGAGAGCAGCCTTGTTAAAACTTTGAGCTGTGCCTGAACACATCCTAAAATGTTTAAATTGTCTGTTCCGGTAATAAATTATAAGCTTGGTAGTTTAAAGCCAACTCCCATCGACCAATAAAATGGAAAATATTGGAGTAGGCCAGATACCAGTTTTCAGTGAACAGCTTCTGCATGAATTGCAATGAGAAATGTTCAGTACCAGTGACAGCAAACAAAAACTAGATTTAAAAAATGCCTGGAGGATATGTGATTCACGAGAATTATGGAATTTGTTTCTGCTTCCAGATAAAGACTATTAATAAATTATAAGCACGTCAAATGTAGCTGCTGATACAATAATAAATACTGATACAAAGCAAAGCTCAGAATACCTTCTTTTGCAGGCTGAATCTTGTAGTCCAGTCTGGCAGCACTATGTTACTCAGACTTTACCAAGGGAAACCTTTCTTTTTATCTTTAGATTAAGCAGCCGTAACAGAAAGCACTGTGTTTCTAATAAGGCATTGTTCACAAGAGTTCACAAGAGTAATGGACTCTTAGGTAGACAAGATTTTGTATAACGCTAAGTCCCCAAAGATCAAATGATTGGTACCCCTAAAAGAAGCAATCATATCGTTAACAGAAGTAAAAGAAGCTTAGATGCTTGCATTCTTGGTGTTTCATGTAAACCACAAAATTTAAGAATCTACTTCCACTTTCCTGCACAAAATAGTAATATCTGATCTTTGATTTTCAACTGATTATTTACATTCCTGCTCTTTGCTTTCCTACTCAAAGTACTTCCATTTTGAAACCTTCATGACAAAGCTATTTTTGTGTGTGTGACTCTCTTTGACTTTTACTATACACTAAAATCTGGAAAGTGGTATGTAATAAAAGGACTCCCAGTCTGGAAACTGGAAAGCCTGTACTCTGGTTCAGTATCTACCTTGCGTTAGCTGTGAGACCATGGGGAATTCATTCACCATCTCCGTACCTCTATGTTTTCACTTATGACCTGAGAAAATTGGCTTGGATGGCCTGTACAATCCCTCCTAATAAATTATGACTTCGGAAGCTCTAGCTTTATGTCTTCAAGAAAGCTGACAAGTTTGAGTCCATCCTATCTTTGACTTTTTTTAAGCTTAAATGAGCTTTGGTGTGACTTCCCAGATAAAACTAGAAATGAAGTGAAACGTGCTCTAGCTAACTGGACTAGGTCTTCATCCCATCTTCCTATTGAGCCTGGTACGAAAAGAGCAGCTTTGCAAACTCCAGTTACTCTATCCTCCATCCATCCTGAATTACACCAGGCCATTTGCTTTAACACAGTTTCCCTTTTATCATTCTTCTACATCCAATCTTTCCATACTTCCTGTTGGCTATTGCTTCAACTCTAAGTATTCCCGTCTGACTGAGGGACCCTCACTATCACCATCTCCTACCACTCCCCCTTACATACCTTTTTTCACAAGTTCCCACTGCTTTAAGCAGCTAGTCACTTCTCCCCGCAGCAGCTAATGAATTCTCCAAACACTATGCCTTCACTCCTATCATTATCCAGTTTCTCTCTTCTTCATCCATCTGGTTCACATTCCAGCAGAATTTATGGTGATTACTGAGCACATGAAGTGGGACAAGGCAACTGAGAACCTGACTTTTATCTCATTTTAATTAATTAATTAAAGTTCCAATGGCCACATGTGGCTAGTGACTAACATATTGGCCAGTAAAGCTCTAGATTATACCATCATTTGACATCTAGCTCAAATTCCACTTCTTGCAGGATAAGTTTCGTTAAAATTACCTCCAAAACTTAAAAAAAAAACCCGAGAGATGTCTAAGCCCCATCCGCAGATCCTCTAATCTAATTGATCTGGGGTGGGACCTGGCCATGAATATTTTTTGAAGGCTCCCAGACTATTCCAGGGGGCAGCCAGGGCAGACCACTGCTCTGTGAAACCCATTCAGGCTTCTCATGCCTCAGTAGTTGCTGGCTGTCTCTGAAACTCTGCACAATAGCCTGAATCATTCAAGTTAGCGTTTCTTTTTACCGCTACCTTCAGTTTTTTTTACCTGGTTGGAAACACCTTTTTCTTGTTTTGTCCACTGAGGCTACTGCCACTCATGGCAGGTTCTGGATACATTTTTGATTATGGAACAGTTTTCACTTATTACACATAGCCTTGAAATGCAAAATATTTATAGCTTTTGATTTTATAAACCTAAATGGGGGTTTCTATCCTGCCTTTAAATCATTACCATGTATTGTAGTGAGTCTATTAATGAGACTTCTGTGCTAGACTGTAAGCTCCGTAAGAGCAGGGGCCACTGCCCTTCACCAATGTATTCCTGCTACCTAGAACCTAATCTAACACATAGAGGTATTTAATAAATCATTGCTGAATGAATCATTTAATGAAATAAGTACTTGAATAAATACAGTTAAAGTCACACCAGTGTATTGTCTTCTTCATGGAAAGTGAGCATACAGTCATCTGTACCTTGAGGTGGTGTGCGTGTGTGTGTGCACGTGTGTACATGGGCAAGTGTAGGCACATGCATGGGTGTATGTGCATGCATGTGCGCCTATATATATATATACACACATATATATACACACACACACATATATGTTGTGTGTGTGTGTTTCACATGCCCAATCACTGTGAGCATCCTTAAGAGGATCCAATAGTTGCTGAGTATTCCAAAGAATCCTTCAGCACCTCTTAGCTCTGCACAGCTGGTAGCTCTGCTCTCCGTAGCTATCGTCCTGGGAAATATGGTTATTAATACTGAGTGAACAGATGGTGCAGGGTGTGTTACTTAAGACGGTTTTGCCAGGAGGTAAATTTATGCTTTATAAATGTACTTCAAAACTATGCTATTTGATTTAATCACTTAATGCAAAGACAGCTGCATACTATATTTGCCTTAACTGCAGTTCTATGGGTTATCTGCCAATCTGTTAATTACAGTATTTTGAAAGGCTTCAGGAAAAAAAAAAAAAAAAAAACAGTAATTATACAGATTGGGACGGGGGGAGGAATATTTTTGAAGCCTAAATTCAGACATTCATTCCCAGCGAACACAAACTTATTGAAGATTTAGAAAACCTGCTAAGAAAGTGGGAGTAGATGTGATGGCTTTCGTTTGAAAGGGACTTACGTATGTGTTCCCAGTCTGCATTAGTTACTGTGGGTAACTGCCAGGGAGATGGGAATGGAGGGCTGTTCAGCTGGACAGAGCCCCAGCGCAATCGCCAAGGTCTCTGAGCAACTGCTCAATTCCTTGAAATTAAAAAGAGGAAGGAGTGGTAGAAGTGACAGGAGGGGGAGGAAGAGAGGGAGAAGGGGGAGGGGGGAGGGAGATGGAGAGGAGGTTCAACTTTAATTGTAAACATGATTCTGCCCTCGATGTTCCCATACTTTCCCATAATCTGCTTGCTCCCTGAGCCCTCTGTGCGTAAGTCCTCTCTGCTAAACAGTTGCAGCAATGATTAAGCAAATTTAATTAATACTGTATCAGCAAAGAGGAATATTTTAAGCTTAGCCTGACAACTTCCTTTTCTTGCCAAGGACTAGATGCCACATACTTGTAGGAGAAGTCTGGCCCGTTTCTCCTATCCTCTGGGAATTCATGTTCAATGAATTTCATTGCCATTTTAAGAACAAGGTTTCTTCTCTATGGGCAACTGTACCAGGATGAAAGGATTGAACGGGACCCAGCCTGTAAAACAAAGAATTGGGGAAAGAATGTTACAGATTATCTGGTCCAACTCTCTCTTTTCACAGACGAAGAAACTGGGGACCAAATTCTTAATTGATTCACTTTCCCAAATTAGTTAAAGAATAATGGGGCTTTGACCAGGAACACTCTTCTATCAGTTTAGGCCCTTTTCTCACGCATCACACGTGTATAAGGCTGTAAAGTAACAAGAAGTAAAACAGAAAGAGCAGAGAATTAATTTTCCTGTGCTATTCCAGTACATGACTGGCTGGGGCTGCCTTTGGGCAAAAGGAGAAGGCAGCAATAATAATAGTCATCCTAACTGACTGCCTAGGGCCTCCACGTTCCACAGCTTCCAGTGTCATCCACACTGAGAATGCTGCCCTGTGGAATTGTGCATCACAGCCTGAATGCCACCTCCTCTGTGCTAGGTACCTTCCGAACTTCATCTCAGTTAAAACTACCAACAACCAACGATACAAACATCTCTTACACTTCACAGACAGGGCTCTCAGAGCTTGAGTAACTTGCTTAAAGTCACACAACTGATTTCCAGTAGAGTCTAATATTCAGACTTGGACTTACTGGATCAAAAGATACGTGTCTTCCCAAGAAAATGTTTGTTTCTTGGCAACCTCCTTCCAAAATGGACTAAAAATACTTCCTTCAATTCTCTGAGGCTTTTTACTGTGTCGGTTCTCGCCAGTCTAGCGCCATCTTGTGGCGTGCTACTCCTAGGCTACTCTGCACTACAGTTTATCTGACCATCATCTCGTCTTCACAGCCAGGCTCTATGCAACGTTCAACAAGCCTCAAGAGATGAACTGATACGTGCTTAGACAAGGTCGTCAAAGCAGCCATCGATAACTCATATCCTTTTTTGCAGGCAGTGTACATTTCCATACAGTCTTGGTTAAGCTGATACACAGGTGCCCGCCTGACCTAGTGGAGTAGAATTACTTTAACTTCTTGTGTTAGGCAGAAGGAGAGGATAACGCCAAGGTTGGCAGGTGAAGAGGTATTAGAGGGGGCAGGCCTGGCTTTTGATATGTCGCAAATCATATTTAACTGAATATCGTACCTAATCTATGAGGGAGCTAGAAGGTACTTATATCTTTGGTCGGCTCTAGTATTCCATTTCCTTGAGGCTATTTAGATGAAAATCATCAACATGGCCATCTCTCTGGGCCCTCATATCTCTGCTTTCAACTCTTATTATATATTTTAAAAAGTGTTTTACTTTTTTTAAATGTATGCCTATAATCACAATTTTCATGTTTTAGGGCAACATCATTATCAATATTCTCTGACCTCTGTTTTCTCTGTTTCTTTGACTTTTTGTAGTATCTCAAATTAAAAAAAAAATTAGATGTCTTTGAATGAAGCAAATTTATCCTCTACAATTAAAGGAAGTTCATGCATAAGAGACCAGCATTCCAAAATAGGAGAAATTCTTTCTGGTTTATACTGAAGTGCTTTATGTAACAGGAGAGAGAGAGAGAGAAAGAGAGAGAGAGAGAGAGAGAGAGAGAGACAGAGAGAGAGAGAGAGAGAGCGCGCGCACACAAGTGTGCTTCTTTACAGTATAAAATTGCTTTCAGGAAAGTTGTGCAACTAGCCCAATTACCCATTTCCGTTCTTCCAAAGAAGGCATTGTCCCTAGGAAGTATGTTGACTCTGGGGAATTCCAGCTGTTTAGAGATTCACAGCCCCACATACAAAATCTAAGTGCCTCCTGGCATCCTTGTTTAACCAGCACAACATTTCGCAATCCTTTTCTTGGATACTGTGATTTAGAGTTTAAAAAAAAATCTCCTACTGTTATCAAAAATAAAATCTGTGTCTGTGTCTCCCATTATCCTTGTTGCTTTGGAATGATTTCTGAAACAAGGGAGCAAAATCAACTTTACTCAATCATCTAACAAATGGAAGCCCTCTCTTTATAGATCATTTGTGTTTTTCTTATTTATATTTCATTTTATTTAAAAAAATCTAGTTAAGTGTTATTTTTAAAATGGAGAAAAAACACCACACCCACTCAAATATAGTCATTAGATCTTTGTCACAAAAAAAAGGCAAATAAATAGAAAAAGGATGCTCTTTTCAACAAATGGTGCTGGAACAATTAGACAGCCATATGCAAAAAAAAATGAATCTAGTCACAGACTTTATACTCTTCACGAAAAATAACCCAAAATGGACTATAATCCTAAATGTAAATAAGATTCAAAACTATAAACCTTCTAGAAGATAACATGGGAGAACCTCTAGGTGCCCTTGCGTCTGGCAATGAGTTTTCAGATGCAACATTAAAAATATGAGAAAATATAAGAAAAATTGATGTTAGACTTAATTAAAATTAAAAATTTTGCTCTGTGAAAGAGAATAAAAGACAAGCCAAGGACTGGGAGAAAATATTTGCAAAACACATATCTGACAGGTGATTTGCATCCAAAATAGAGAAAGGACCCTTAAAACTCAACAATAAGAAAACAAGCAACACAATTTAAAAATGGGCAACACATCTGAGCAGACATCTACCAAAGATATACAGGTGGAAAAGCATATGAAAATACTCTCAACACCACTGGTCATAAGAAAAATTGAAAACTGAAACAACCATGACATACCACTACACATTTAGGATGGCTAAAATACAAAATGCTGACACCACCAAATGCTGGTGAGGATACAGAACAAGAGGAATTCCCATGCACTGCTGGTGGGACTGCAGAAGAGTACAGCCATTCCGGAAGAAAGTTCGGCAGTTTCTTACAAAAGTAAACATACTGTTAACATATGACCCACCATTTGCACTCCTAGGTATTTACCTTATTGAGTTGAAAACTTACGTCCACACAAAAACCGGCACAGGAAAGTTAGGCAGATTTATTCATAATGTCAGAAACTGGAAGAAACCAAGATGCCCCTTAATAGGTGGATGGATAAACAAACTGTGGTACATGGAATGGAGTATGTTTGGCAATAAAAAAATTGAGCGATCAAGCCACCAAAACCATGAAGGAATCTTAATGGCCTATTGCTCAGTGAAAGAAGCCAGTCTAAAAAGGCCACATCCTATATGATTCCAACTATATGACATTCTGAAAAAGGCAGAGCCCTAGAAATAGTAAAACAATCAGTAGTTGCCAGAGGTAAGGGGAAGAGATGAACAGGTAAAAGTCAGGGGATTTTTAGGATGATGAAACTATTCTTTATTATGCTGCAATGGTAGATAAATGACACTATATATTTTTCAAGAGCCAAAGAACTGTCTAATATAAAGCATGAACCTTAATCTAAACTATGGATCTCAGTTAAGAATAATGTGTCAATATTTGTTTGTTAATTATAGCAAATATATCACATCAATGCAAGATACTAATAATAGGGAAAACTGTGTGTCAGGGGAGGCACATATGGCAACTCTATACTATCTATTCAAGTAAAGGTATTTTTTAAACATCACTGTTATTTTGAAAGGCAAAAGCTTTGGGTGATGATGCTTTCATTCATGAAGTTCTTTGGACAATCTTTTTTCAGACTACCTTGAGAGGCTGTGCTGCATTTTTTTGAACATCTTCAACAGTAGCAAGCATTATTTTTCCTCTGAGTATCTGAAATAATCAGAAGTCATTAAAATATAACATAAGAGAAAACTTCCGTTTATAAATTTAGGAAACGCAAAAGTAAATATGTTTATGGAATAAATCTGTCAAAGATGGATTCTAAAAAGGTTATGTGCAGTGGCAATTTTATTAGTATACTGCACCGTTTCCCAAGAGAGCAACTGTGGAAGATTACCTTCAGGTAGACCTTCAAATACTGATTTTAATAAAATCTGTCAAAAACATTAACCCATTACCTCATGCACACCATCATGAGAAGGAAAGGATGGAAAAGAGAGATGAGGGGCTGGGAATTAGAAACCTGACAGAAAAGACAAAGAGGCAAGAAAAGAAATGAATGGGATCTTAGGGTAAGTAAGGAAAAGGGAAGTAATACCTGTTTATTTATAAGTCATTTTATTCCTGGTGAAATAAACAGTGTTATAAACAGGTTACAGTTAAATTTATAGTATGCATACCAACATTATTTTCTTATAGAATACAAATGATACTTTGCTAATTATAGGAAAATAAATTACACATATAAAACAATTTTGGGGTGATTGTATCTACTGTTTAGTATGGCCCGAGGGCCAAGCTTACATACCCATTGTTCACAAACTTCTCGGTCTCACGGTTTCTGCTCCTGTAGAGCCACACCTCTGTAGTTTCAGTTGCCCTAAAGAGCCCCTTAAGTCTTCGTACAGAAAGGCTGCAGATAAGTGATTTAGAAGTGGATTAATCAAACAAAGGGTGTTACCCAGTGCAAGCCGGTGGATGTCTGAAGCACAAGCTAGGAGAGAGAGTTAGGATGCAGCTTCTGTCTGACAAACTTAGTCTCTCTTTTCCCAGGAATAGCAGACAGGATGCCACTGAGAAGAACAACACTTTTTGAAGAAGGAGAATGGCATTCAGCAATGGGGGCTTTGGGGTATCATGCTTTGTGTTGTTTAGGGTCCTGAGACAGTCCTAACATAACTGACTCCCATTGGACCCTTGTAGATATAATGTATATTAAAAATTTTGAGTTCTCTACAGACAACAGAGACCAAGTTATACTAATAGTACTTATACTCATTTGACACTACTTGCCTTTTTTTCTGTCTTATTTCCCCAACCAAAGAGTATTACATCTTACGGAAAAACCCAAATTAACTTTTTGGCCAACCCAATAAATTTCTCAAAACCAGGACATATTATGTCTTCCTTTTTTGGCTCATAGTACCACACTGCCTTGAATATAGTATATGCTGAAGAAATGTTTAATTTTTTATATTTAAAAATTTTTCACTTAGATTTCATTTAAATATGATTAAATACTCAAAAGTAAATGTGGTATTATAGAATGAAAAATTGTTGTTTCTCCTTTGGCTTCTTGAATGTATTATTCGTATCTTAAATTCATTTCAAAACTGTATCTTCGGGCTTCCCTGGTGGCGCAGTGGTTGAGAGTCCACCTGCCAATGCAGGGGACACGGGTTCGTGCCCCAGTCCGGGAAGATCCCACATGCCGCAGAGCGGCTGGGCCCGTGAGCCATGGCCGCTGAGCCTGCGCGTCCGGAGCCTGTGCTCCGCAACGGGAGAGGCCACAACAGTGAGAGGCCCGCGTACCTCAAAAACAAAAACAAAAACATATCTTTTTATTTTCATCAAGATTATTACAAATCCTCTCAAATTAAGATCATATGCTACTCATTGTATATAAACTTTACATAGTTGCTCAGGCATGTGTGAAGATGGCTATTATAATAATAATTTTTAGAACTTCTGTGTACTCTGAATAACCACTTAGGTGTTTAAACACCACTGTTTAAACAAACACAACAAAATCAAACATTCAATTCTGTGTAAAAATGATCTATGTCAAACTTTTAGAAATGAAAACCACAATGTTGAGATGTCTAACATACAATAAAAAATTGCCAAACACGCAAAAAAGCAAAACAACATAGCCTCATTAAGAGGACACAGCAAGCTTAAATGTTCTTTCATCTAATAATATGACTTCAATATACATGAAGCAAAAACTGATAAAGCTACAAAGAAAAAGAGACAAATCCACAATTTCAGTAAGAGACTGCAATATCCTTCTCTCAAAATTAATAGAACATGTAAACAGAACATCATCACTAAGGATACAGAGGATCTTAACAACATTATCAACCAACTTGACCTAATCGGCATTTATAGACCACTTCGCCCTATGAGAATGGAATGCATGTTAATTTGTAGTTAACAGCTCAGCCATTCCACAAAGAAAACTCCAGGCCCAGATCACTTCACTGATAAATTCTACCAAATATATAAGGAAGAAATATTACCATTAAACATAAACTCTTTCCAAAAAATTGAAAAGGAGAGAATATTCCCCATTTTATGAGGACCATGTTACTCTGATAGCAAAACTCTGACATCAGGACATAAAGACAAGGCTTCCCTGGTGGCCCAGTGGTTGAGAGTCCGCCTGCCGATGCAGGGGACACGGGTTCGTGCCCTGGTCCGGGAAGATCCCACATGCCGCGGAGCGGCTGGGCCCGCGAGCCATGGCCGCTGAGCCCGTGCGTCCGGAGCCTGTGCTCCGCAACGGGAGAGGCCACGACACTGAGAGGCCCACGTAATGCAAAAAAAAAAAAAAAAAGACTTAAAGACATTATAAGAAAAGGAAAATAGACACTGATATCCCTGATATCCCTCATGAACACAGATGTAAAAATTCTAAACAAAATTTTAGCAAGTTGAATCAAACAATATATAAAAATTATAATACATTATAACCAAGTCTGTTTTATTCCAGGAATTCAAGGCTGGTTGAACATTTGGAAATATATAAATAAAAATAAATGTATTTCAACATATTAATAAACTTAACAAAAAAGATCAATTTAACAGACACAGAAAAAGTCACTGAACAAAATCAAACATACCGATACATAATCCCAGCAAACTAGAGAAAAAGGAATTTACTCAACTGGATAAAGGGGATAAACAAAAATCTCACAGTTAGTATCATACAACATAGTGAAGAACTAAACACTTGGAATAAGACAAAGATGTAAGTTCTCATCACTTCTAGTCAATATTGTACTGAAGGTTCTAGCTAATGCAATAAAACAATGAAAAAGAAACTGAAGTTATCCAGATTGGAAAGGAAAAATAAAACTCTTTTATTCATAGATGACGTGATTTTCTAGATAGAAAAGTTAATGGAATCTGCAAAGAAGCTACCACCATGAGTGATTTAGTAAATTTACTGAACATAAGATCAATAAACAAAACCAATTGTATTTCTATATACCAGCAACAAAAAAACAGAAACTGAAATTTAAAAAAATAATACAAATTACAATAGTATTAAAAATTTGGGAGAGAGAAATCTCATAAAAGATGCAAAAGACTTGTACTCTGAAAACTACAAAAGATTGCTCAGAGAAACCAGAAAGATCTAAATAAAGAAGAAATATATTTTGTTCACAGGTCAAAAGACTCAACGTGGTTAAGGGATAACTTCACCTCAAATTGATTTATATATTCAACATTATCCCATTCAAAATCTTCAAAGGCATATTTTTCAGAAATTAAAAATTTGACTCGGGCTTCCCTGGTGGCGCAGTGGTTGAGAGTCCGCCTGTCGATGCAGGGGACACGGGTTCGTGCCCTGGTCTGGGAGGATCCCGCATGCTGCGGAGCGGCTGGGCCCGTGAGCCATGGCCACTGAGCCTGTGCGTCCGGAGACTGTGCTCCGCAACGGGAGAGGCCACAACAGTGAGGAGCCCACGTACCACAAAAAAAAAAAAATTTGACTCTAAAACTGATATGGAAATGCAAAGTGCCCAGAGTAGCCAAAAGCATTTTGAAAATTAAGAACAATTTTGAAGGATTAATGCTACCAAAATTAAAGCTTAATTTAAAGCTAGAATAAAGACAGTGCAATATAAATGTAAAGACAGCAAGATAAATCAATAGAACAGAAATAAACTCACATGTATTGGGACAAATGATTTTACAAAACGTGCAAAGATAATTCAGTGGAGAAAGGATAGTCTTTTTAACAAATGTGCTGAATCAACTGAATATATGCCAAAAAAATTCTCAGATTCATACCTCACACAATATATAAAAATTTACTCAAAATAAATCACTGACCTTAATATAAACTTAAATCTATTAAACATTTAGAAAATTAGAAGAAAATCTTTGTGACTCTGAGTTAGGCAAAGATTATTTAGATACACACCGAATGCACGATCCATAAAAGAACAAATTAATAATTAGACTGCATCAAAATTAAAACTTCTGCTCTTTGAAGGACATTGGGAAGAGAATGAAGAGAAAAATCAGAAACTTGAAGGGAAAAATATATATAATATAAAATAAAGAATCTGTATTTTATATATATATATATACACACACATCCACACACACCCAAATATATATACATATACAAAACTCTCAAAACTCAATAATTAGAAAAACAAACAAGCCAATTTTTAAAATTTGCATAAGAGATTTGGACAGACACACCTAAGAAGACATGTAATACAAACAGCAAATAAACACATGAAAAGTTGTTCAACATGATTATTCATTAGGTAAATGTAAATTAAAACCACAGTATAACACCACCAGATGCCATCTGAATGACTCCAATTAAAAAGACTGATCATACCAAGTGCTGGTGAGAATATCAAGAAACTGCAACTCTTGTACTTTGATGGAGGGAATACAAAGTGGTACAGTTTAGAAGTTTCTTATAAAGTTCATGTGTGTGTGTATATTTCCCTTATGACCCAGCAATTCTAATTATAGCTTTTACCCAACAGAAATAAAAGTGTTATATGTACACAAAATATTTTTCAGGAATCTTCTTAGTATCTTTATAACAGTTGAAAACTTGAAACAAATGTCTATTGTAGTGGTATGAATAAGCAAACTGGACAACCCAACAATGCAATACTACCCAGAAATGAACTACTAAAACATACAACATAGATCTCACAAACAGTCTGAGCAAAAGAAGCCAATACAAAGAGAATATAGACAATGTGATTTTATTCATATGCAATTCTAATGAAGAATAACTATTCGGTAGTTACAGAAAGCAGGTAGGTCAGTGGTTACCTGTGACCAGAAGTGGTAACTGGGGGAAGCGGAATCTGACTGAAAAGGGACACAGCTGAACTTTTGGGGATATTGGAAATGACGGGCACATAGATTTATCAAAGCATATTAAGATCTACAGTTAAATCTGGTACATTTCATTGAACATAAATTATGCCTTACTAGAGGTGATTTCGGCTACAGTGTGTCTCAACTCCATGAAACATCCTGACCAGAATACCCATTCAATAGTGAGATCTACCTCATTTTCTATACTTAATGTACTGATAGTTTAATTCGTCCTTTACTTCAAAAAAAAAAAGAACTAATGGGCATCAAAGGAAGAGTTAAAAAAAAAAAAAACCTTCTAGAGATGTACCAGCTTGTTTTCTTAACAATCATTTATATAACTGAGATTAAAATGTAGTCTTTTCCGCTGAAGCAGATAAAGATCTGGGTTGCTGAAACTTGTTTTGCTGTTCTATAAAACAGCTGCAGTATCACTGGCACTTATTAGGCATGAATCGTGGTGCAACCTTCCTGTTTAAAGTCTTTAGCAGAACAGCTGCATTCCAAGCTGTAATGATGTAATTGAGGGCAGGGTAGAGTCTGTAGGTGCAAGAAGGCTATGGGGGTTCATGCAATTGTTTCCATTAATAGCAATGACTTAACTTGGCTTGTGGTTTCAAACCCTGATGTAGTCCAGTTTATACCATTTTCCCTCCTTGGGATGGAACTACAAGCTACAGTTGTGGTAAAAGTAAGAGTGGATACGAAGTCAAAAGATATGGATGTGATTCTCACTCTGTCCCCTTTAATATGTGTGACCTTAGACTGATAAAGTTCAGACAGATCAATTATTTTCCTTATCTGCAAAATGGGGAAGATCACTGTTCCCATCACATGAGTGTTTTAAGTATTCAATTTTATAATGTAATGAGGGAATCAGTCATCATAAGCCCTGAGTAAATAATGGTTGGATAGGAAATCAGAGTCTGATATAAAAAGCTAACAAGTTAGAGGCCACTCAGAAATAATGCTACCGATACCAGAGGATGGCTGAACTGCCATCCTAGAATAGGATTAACCGGCTGTTACTCTCCAAGGCAGGCTGGCTCTCAAATCCAACAGAGGAAATCCTGGCAAAGTAGCCTAGGTTCGAATGTTAGTTGAACTGGATTAAACAGTGGGTTAACTAAGGCCATCCTCTTTCCAGCTGAACCTGATCAAGCATCTCATTTTAAGTGTAATCTAATCCATAGAGAAGAAGAAAAGGACCCCTTCCCACCTCAAAAGAACCTTCCTCAGTAAAAGTTGCCAAATAAAAATATCCTGTTCAAATTGGGCAATTTCATGAGATAAACAGGAGTTCTGACTGGTTTCCATTTCTGGAAAAGTCTCTTCATACCTGAAATACCAATGTTCTGCTTTAGGGTCTGTGGATTTCTCTTCTGCTCTAAGGATATCAAAGTAACATATTTGAGGTTAACTGATTTTTTTAAGAAAGAAGGGTCAGAATCTATGGTGGCTGCCTCCCAAGGAATCTCTTTTTAAAATATTATGACTGGATTGTTTTGAAATGTGTGCACTGTCTCCTTAAGATCATGTCCTTATAGTTCCCCAAGAAGGGCCAGTGTAAACTGAACCACTGTGTGAGTAATAGCAGACTTACACACCAAGGAGAAACTTAAAATGAGCCAGGACGAGTTTTGTCTACAAGACTCTTATTGCAAAGCTCTTATTGCAAAGCTTTTCCAGGAAGTTGCTTGTCAAGCCCTAGGCCACATCCAGAATTTAATCCTTTGCAAATTTCCAAAGTGAATTTGTGCAGGAGGGGCAGAGTACCAAAACTATGTATGGGAGTTACCAAAAAAAAAAAAAAAAAAAAAAAAAAAATCCTGGGAACAACATGCAGGGAATTTGGAGAAAATTCATCACTTAGGCCAGTAATTGACAACACTTGTCTTTGAGACACTGCAGTTTGCTTGCAATAATCTCAAAGTTCATTTAAAAGTGCCCTGCCAAAATAATTCAGCTCACCTCACCTGGAAAAAAGTACGTGTCATGGAACACTTCTGTGAGGAGAGTGGGAAACTAAAAAAAATCAACAAATACAAGTGCCAAAATTAACCTACCTTAGAGTTAGCAATATTGAATATTTATTACTCTAGAAACTTTTAACTCCCATAAGGAAGGGCTAAGAGTTCCCAGCATCATGTGTGGAATTTGGACACAACCAATAGATGCTAATTTTCACTGAACAAATTGAGTATCTGTTCTATGCCCAGCACTGTTTGGGAGAATAAATAGTTATTCAAAAGTATAGGTCACACACACACACACAAAAGGTATAGGTGAAGGTCTAACCAAATATAATCAAGTTTTCTCAAGAAAGCTCATATTTCTTTAAAATATTCCTCTATAGGATTCCATTCTTCAGCAAGTAAAATTACCAGTTCTGTAAGTATGTTTATAGAAAAATTTAATTCTAAGTATTCCAATGCCAAAGATCCCAACTAAGTTTACCTGCACAGAAAATTTTATGCACAAAGTGTTAAAGACTGCAGTGACGATCACTTATAGAGCTGGAAGCAGAAACCAGAAAAATGATTTTACTTTTGTCAGTGATGTATTACAACATAATCTTTCTTTACTGGATAAAACACAAAATAAACACTCACACAATCGGTTTCAACTTTAGTCGAAGAAAAACTTCAACCAAATCTTTCACTTTACCAGAAATAAAAGCTTTTGTTAGAAGAGAGAAAGATAAAGGAAACTGAAAAAAAAAATTTTGAAAAGGCCACTTTTCTCTCCCAAATCCTAGCAACTATATGCAATGATAACATCAATGAAAATCTAGGCTTCTAAGTTTTGAGTATTTCATGTGCCTATTATTTTATGTTCTTCATACAGAGTTTCTTCTTAAGAACACAAAGGGCTTGGCTTTATCATTTTTATATTTTCTCACTTTAAGTTAGATTTTCAGGAATGGAAGATTTCTTAAGAATTGACTTAAGAATTAATTGATTTAGTACTTGGTATTAATTTTTTCAATAGCTACAGAAAATCCTGTGGATATACCCCCTTTTTTGCCCCAAGCATTTACTTCAAAAAAAGACCTGATTTTAATATAAACAAAAGAATATAATCACACCCTTACACTTGGAAAAAGATGTTATCTCACATTCTACTTGTACAGCGTTTTATCTTGGGTATGTTTCTAGAAAATGTAATGCTCCAGTATTTTAGAAATAAGAAACAGCCCCTTTTCTGAAGAATGCATTTATCTACTCAAGAAGAGAAGGACGGCCTGAAGACAGAGTAGAGTAGGGGCGGGGGCGGGTAATGTAGAACAAAGCCAAAGTAGCATGGACTCTCCTGCCCTCTAGTGGTTGGACTCTAGAAAAAAATTAAACTGTTCCATGGGTTTCTTTTTCCTCTAAGTGGGTTTATTTTCTCTTTGAAAATTTAAACTAAATGTAAAGGTCTTTTACCAACTGACAATATTTCTTGGAGTATCAGGAACAGCCTCATTTTACTTAATCAGTCATAGTTATCATCTGGTCCTTTATTTTTTCAGTCACTGAAGAAGCATACCCAACAGAGTCAGCACTATAAAGGCACTGGTGGAAAGTCGACCACCGTATCCCCCAAATTCAATAGCCTAGTTTCATAACCAATACACACATTTTACCCAATTGATTCCATTTCTCATAAAAATCTTTTTTTTTTTTTTTGTTAACACTTTGAAGCTCAAGAAGTAAGATAAGTCTGGCCCAGCGGTGTCACTGTTGCTCTGTATATACATACATGAACCAGCAATGGTTGCTGAAACCGAAATAGCTGAAGCTCGTGGGGTGAACCTCGTATTTTAATGTGGGTGTAAGGTTAGTTCATCTATATTTATTTATTGTATCTCTAAAAAGTTGTAGGCCAATTCTTAATGTATTTACCCTTAAATTTTCCCTTTAAATGGGACTTGTATTTTCAAAAACTTACATTAAAACATCTTAACAGTGTTCACTGCTAACCTAAACCTATCAATTTGTAATGCATTTCCACTTATTGAATGAGCTTTATAATCACATATGATTACAATTTACTATACATGCAGAAATGCTTTTTAAACTTCTCAAAATATTAATTTATCACAAAACGGCTTTGTCTTAAACCTAATATTGCCATCACTATCATACAAACATAAACATTTAAACAAGCTTATGCGGGGAACTTGTCTCAATAGTAACCACAATAATAATCAAAATATAATTTTGTTTAGTTTTGTTTTTATGTAAATGTCCCAAGACTTAGTAGCTGGAATGATAATAAACTGATGGGGATTTGCCTTATATTTCCATGGGGAAGGCAGATGAAAATAAATTAACTCCAACTCACAGATACAATCTGAGAAACAGTGAACTTTAATACCTGCTGAAAAAGTTGCTTATCTGCAGCTTCCTCCTCTGTCAAACACAGAGTTGAATCTGAATGATCTTTCAGGTAGAGTCCTGCTAGAGATTTCTATATCTATTGATGACTATGAAGCCTCATGGTTTCATGTCTGAACTTTTGAGAGTACAGCTCAATAAGTTAATGATAATAATCAGCCATTATTCATTCATCTCCTTTGCTCCAACTTCAAACATACAAGATTAATACTAATTTCCCTCAATCAAGTTAATATGGGAAGATACTATTATTATAAGTTATTTAAGTATTGAATTTTTTTTAAAGAAGAATTCAAATCACTTTTAAATACTTGTGTTCAATGAAAAGAGTCACTCACTGTCAGGAAACCTGAGTTTCAGTCCCGCTTTTACCACAGATTGTTGGTAACTTTGAAGATGGCTCCTCTATAATATGAGTGAATTAGATTAGATTCTTTCACAATTTAAATTTTTTCATCTTATGTAAAGTCAAGAATTTTCAGGGCTCTTATTTAGTATTGGCTTTGGAATGATCCTATGCCAGGCCCATAATACGTGATCAAGGTTTTGGTCAAATTTAACAAGCTGGAGAGATGGTAGATAATTGGAATACTAAAATATACCCATGCACAAGAACTTACCAAGGAAGAACAGCCAACTTGGAAACATATTTGAATATTAAAGGACTGGCTTGTACTCTACAACCTAATCTTCCCATATGAGCTAAATTACTTTGTTGCAACTTCGTGGGTATGTCAAAAGCTGACCCAGTACTTCCCTCTCCAGTTCCATGTTCTCTGCATGTTGGACAATGCACAGAGTTTCCTTTTTACCACTCACAACTCATTTAATTCCTTAAAAATAATAAACACAGTCTCTCTACCTTCCTTGCTTTCAACTCCTTTCTGGTTCCTTTAGGAAAAAAAAAATATTTCTCTCTTAAAAAGGAAATGTTTTGGGCTTCCCTGGTGGCGCAGTGGTTGAGAGTCCGCCTGCTGATGCAGGGGACACGGGTTCATGCCCCGGTCCGGGAAGATCCCACATGCCACGGAGCGGCTGGGCCCGTGAGCCGTGGCCGCTGAGCCTGCGCGTCCGGAGCCTGTGCTCCACAACGGAAGAGGCCACGGCATTGGGAGGCCTGCGTACAGCGGAAAAAAAAAAAAAAAAGGAAATGTATTATGGCATGCTATGTGACATATGTCATATTTTATGGGGGTAAAAAGCTGAGTGAGACCCAATATAGCCGGAAGCTCAAAATCTATCGGGGAAGAGATTATATTATAGCCAAATGACTTTAACAGATCAAAGACTAGTGTGGTAGAGGTGTGCTTCCTTAAAATGTATTACTTGGAACTCGAGTCTGACCAGATATTTTTGGTCAGTTTGGTTTGGAAAATGGTATCCCACACTCCGTGAAGATTTACAATATACTGCTATATTTGACATTCTGAGAAGTCTGACATAAAACAACTTGCTTTAACTGAGTATAACCAATGTTCCAATAATTTATTTCCAGACCATAGAAGATTTTTTTAAAGTAATATGTGACACTTGAAAAATGCTATGCCAGAGATGAAATTTTATGAATATAAGAAGAAGAAACACGAGTTCTGATTAATAATAATCAGTGTTCCAAGTACCTGCCATGAGAAGAACACACACCAACTCATTGAAGAGAAAACTTTATGAAGAATAAATGATTTGAGCTGGGTCTTGAAGGGTGAATAACCCAGGGACGGGTTAAGGAAAACATAATTTCAGAAAAAGTTAAGTGGGACTTCGCTGGTGGTTTAGTGGTTAAGAATCCGCCTGCCAATGCAGGGGGCACGGGCTCAAGCCCTGGTCCGGGAAGATCCCACGTGCCATGGAGCAACTAAGCCCATGTGCCACAACTACTGAGCCTGTGCTCTAGAGCCCGCGTGCCTAGAGCCCGTGCTCTGCACCAAGAGAAGCCACCGCAGTGAGAAGCCTGCTCACCGTAATGAAGTGTAGCCCCCGCTCGCCGCAACTAGAGAAAGCCCACGCACAGCAACAAAGACCCAACACAGCCAAAAATTAATTAATTAAATAAATAAATTTTAAAAGAAAGAAAAAGGTTAAGTGTAAATAGAATCATGGAGGCCAATATGTACCAACCAGGTTTGGAAAATTATAAACAGAATGACAGGACTAGAGCTTCTTCGGAACAGAACTGGTGAATTAGACAGGAAAATTTGGGGCCAAGTGCTAGATGACTCAAATACTAAGCAACGTATGGACTTATTTTTTCTACACAGTGGGAAGCCTAAGACATGTTTAGGCAGAGTGGCACGACTGAACAACCAGTCCAAAAGAGTAATGTTAGTGACACAAATGGATCAAAGAAAATAGGAGCCTTACATTTGAAAGTAAAATCAGAACTCACAAAGAACCAGTTCTTTTCACCTCTAGAGTTCTTGAACACACCCAATGGTTTTCTTCGAAATCTCCACAAAAGTGTTTGACTCATCCTCCTTCTCTAGTGAAGTCCAGTTTTCCTAGAACGCCAGTACTCAGCACATCCCAAACACTAGTTTTTCTATGTCAATTATTTAAAATTTTAACAGAATACAACATCAGTAGACAATCTAGACCACGGACAAAGAATAAAAGGTCTCAGTAAAAGAGTGAGGAAACATGAAGTGGGGCTTTGAGTCAAGGTCAAGCTGGGAGGCAAAATAACCACTCTGACCTGCTGACTGCAGAATGAGAATACACTCTTTCCCTCCCTGTCTCTGCTCAGCACACACCCTGAAAAACAGGGCTAGAGCCCTGACAGTGATCACATAGCACTGACCTGGGGAGGAGAGCACTGCTCAATTGTCTTTGCAGTTCAAGTAAGGGAAGTTTTTCCCCTTAATAAACCAGTCTGTGTCCAGGCTAACCACAGGCTAGAGAAGTGGTTAAACATGTTCCAAGTTCTATTCTCAACCACTATCCTCTTCATCTCCAACTATTCCCCTCCCACAAAATTTTTGAAACACTAGCCATTCAGCAGTTAGAGACATCCTCTGTATGGGGACTTAAATGTTTGCATGTGGGAAACAGAAGTGCCATGGTCCCTTGCTGCCCTCACTACTATAGACTTTGTTAACTGACAATGAAATGCACTCCCCTAACCAGGGAGTGAGATGTTTCCTCCATGTCATCAAACCTACCCAAGTCATCCAACGCCCCCTCCTTCAGTTGGATGACTTGGAGTGTCTACTTTTGTCAGATAGTGGGTTGTCCACAGGCGAGGTGTGGGGAAGGGGACACAGTCAAGGCACTGCTGGTGGATTCAAGCAACTGTCAACTGGGGGTCATCACTCAAGGTTAACAGGGCACTGAGTGCCCTTCCCCTCAGCTTCTGGGTCCTTACACTGGATGATTCTTTGTCCTCCTCCCACTTTAAGCCCTTTCATTCCTTTTATTCCTCATTCCTTCTCCCTCACCAGCCATATTTGATATAGTTTTGGAGAATGAAAACACTGTGCATTAAGAACCTAAACTTTTTCCTCCAATATTTTGGCCAGCAGCTACTTTGAGAGTGTGCCTGTGTTATACTGTGGCTGGGGAGGGAAGAAAGGCTTTTTTTAGGAGAGAGAAAGAGAGAAAGATAGGTGGGGAGCAGAGGGGGTGGAGTGAGAGCTATGCAATGCATGGAAAACGCATATTTTCACAGTTCCAGATACAGTCCTGTTACATGTTTGTGCATCACTCTATATCACATATGCCCACCTCGCCTTCCCTACACATTCTCCCAAGCAGACGGATGACAGATTTCTTTTTTTCCTTTTTTCTTTTTTTTTTGCTTGCTATCATTTAGGTACATGTTGAAACCAGGTAATGGGATGATTTTGCCAAAAAAAGTGGTCAGAGTTAAAGAGTAAATCTATTTCCTATGGGCTACTCTGTGCTTCCCTCCATGACAGTCAAGGCGTATATGGAGTTTCTGGGTTAGCCAGCAGTCCTGTTGGTCAACCTGCTGTGCCTGTCAGGCACAAGGGGCCATTCCAGCCTGAAGACGGAGGAAAGAAACAGGGCAACACAGAGTGCGAGGAAAGGACTTGGGAAATGAGCAGGGGAGGGGATGTAATTTTTAATCCCTTCTGTGAGAGTAAAAGATCAGGATAAGAGAAAGATCAATTAAAAGATTTTTAAGAAGGTTTAATGAGCGTCAAAACTAAGGTTTCAGGCTTCCCCGGTGGCGCAGTGGTTGAGAGTCCGCCTGCCGATGCAGGGGACACGGGTTCGTGCTCCAGTCCGGGAAGATCCCACATGCTGCGGAGTGGCTGGGCCCGTGAGCCATGGCCGCTAAGCCTGCGCGTCCGGAGCCTGTGCTCCGCAACGGGAGAGGCCACAACAGTGAGAGCCCTGTGTACCGCAAAAAAAAAACTAAGGTTTCATAAATGAAATAAATACTTAGACTCCTTTCAGTTATATATTTTGGTTGCCAGTCTGTGCTTCTTTGAATATAGCCCATTTATGTTTGGGTTACATATAAATTATAGTTCACCCACTGATCACGTTGTTAATGAAAATCAGCTTTCGATTTCAAGTCTTCCATGTAATATGTACTGGGAATTTGGAGAGGGCACACGAGAAAGTAAGAGAGATTGAGCAGTTGACAAACACGCTAAGGACAGAGAAGGCTGAGTCACCTGGGATGGCACATTTCACTATGGAAGACTAGGGTTTCGGTGAAGACAATGAGGCTTTATGAAACTGTCCAATCACTTAACTCCACCAAACTTCGTTTTCTTCATTTGTCAAGAAGGTGTTGCAAGCACTTCTTCTAGATAAAATGTTACAGCAATTCTGAGAACGAGCTGTGGTCCTTCAGTCTTTGCAGTAAACAACGGGCTGGAAGTGGGGTCTTCCCCTGACGGTTGCAGTCAGATTGCCCTTTCGCTCTCAGCTGACCTTAGCAATGAGTTCTTACTAAGCAGAGTCTTTAAGATTATGACGCTTCTTGAGGAAATGCTTGCCATCACTGCCCCTTCCCACTTTTCCAATCCAAGGCAAAGACCACACACCATTTCATTTCCAGGAATTTAGCTCTTATCTATTTCTCTAAGAGAGGCAACAAATCATCTTTCTACAGTGGTAAACAACAGTGAAAAGAATCACCAGGATAGAAACAATGATGGTATTGCAAGGGAACTGCTCCAATGGGACACAAACACTTTCACTAAAGGGAGAGGGTTGTTTGGTGAAGGGAGAAAGGAAGCTTAGGGAAGATCCTACAGAGGATGTCCCTACAGTCACTGAGCCTCTAATCAATCATCTGTTTCTAGGAAACATTCACTTTCTAAAGAGTTCCTGCAGAATACAGGTGAAAAAATATTTCCTGGACCAAAAGTTCTCTGGTTATCAACTCTTATTTATCAAAAATAAAATCCAAAGTTCTGTATGTTCAGTTTTCTGTTAATACTTGATTGTGATTATACTTCAAGCCAAATCTACACTAGAGAAACTGAAATATCTAGATTAGAGCTTTACTTCACTTCTCCATCATGCCACCTGTAATGATGCTTCTCAGAGGACTCCAGACTAAAGGGCGGAGGAAATATTCTTTTCTTTCCGTGATATCAAGTGGTACCATTGGAATGGACTATTCTCATTATCATTAGTATTACCTAAGGTAGAAGTCAAGGAGATAAACAAGGCCTTAGTACTAATATTTATGAAGATTTATTGTTTGTCCAGTAGACGCTGCACTCAATTTGATATGTTGTGGAAAGTGGGTTTGATTAAATAAGATACATATTTTCTTTTTTATAATAAAGACTATCTTGGGGAGTAACTTCAACTGAGTAAGAAGAAGTAACCTTTCTTCAATTACATTCCAGAAAGGTTAAAACCATTCTGCCAGCATCTACCTAGATACCAAGCGTTCCCATGGAAACCATCCACTGGCCCTAAGTTTCGGGGATGTCCGCAGAAACAAACAGCAGCTGCCTTCGCCCTTCAACCCCTTGAGACCTTGTACACTTTTCCTACCTCCTCAGAAAGTGAAAAATATCCATGACTTACCACCATTCTCTTAGTCTCCTCTTCTCAAAGTTAAAGTTTGAAAAGAAGGAAGTTTGAAAAGAAGGAAGAGACAAAAGTTACAGAAAATGCAAACTAGCATAGGCCCCACTGGCATTATTTTTGGTTTCTTTTACCTTGATCTGTCCAAGTCTATCCCAAAATGATTCTATCATTCATTTATTCACAGTTACTGAACACTTACGAAGGTCTCAGTATTTATATGCAATATGTGAGATTTTGTAAATTCCGCTTTTTGTCTCTGAAGTATAATTATAATTAACCCTACCCTTTTGTTTTCCATTGACTCTGAAGAAGTCTATATTCAACTTTCACATCCAATAGTAGAAATCTTATCAGAATAGGCTTGGGGCTAATGATCTTCTTCTCCCTTTCTCTAAACTAACTTTTTTCCTTCTTCCTCCCTTCCTTCTTTCTCTCCCTCACCCCTCTCCACACTGTTGAGCAAAACTCCTGAGCTAACATTATTTTCAGTAGAATAACAGAGCCCATAAGATACACAAAATAAAGCAACACGGTACAACTATCTGCTATAAAATGGGTATGTCCAAGACACAGTAATAATAAAAAGGGTGGAAAGATCATGCTTGGGAATGAGTGTTGGGTTTGTTCTTTAATGGATTTATCGTTAATATTTTAAAAAAATTATGTAACACAAAATCTAAAAAACATACACCACCTCACACTTTTGGAAAAGAGTGGTATATATGTCATTCATTAATAAAGCATTGTAGGAGGAGTAGGGATATTTCATTTCTAGAATTATGTAACAGGAAAATGACAGAATATATATTTAGACAGTATTGGTCAATTTGAGAACTTTTAGTCAAAAAAATCCATAAATGTGTGGTTTAGCTAATATACAATAACAATGATCTATGATTTGAAACTTTAAAAACTTTCATATCCATTACGTATCTCAACTTTAAAAAACCTAGATGGAAGATATTATCTCCATTAAGAAATATATTTGGCAAAACTAAGTATCTGGCCTTAGTAAAGGAATTTATGGCTCTAATCCCATTTTTTCTCCTTCAAGTAGGGAACATTTTCCACAGTCCCATTCAAATTCTTTAGTAACTAAATTTCTATTCTCTCTTGTATTCAGAATCCCCATAGAGAAAGTTAAGGTATTTTAATAACTGTTTCTTGTTTTCACTTGAAAGTTGAAAAACAGATAAGTTTTCTAAGTAGGAACACCAAAGCAAGTATCAAAAAAAAATATATGATCCATGGTCATAAAGGAAAACTTACCAAAGCTTTTCACACTTTAGGACTTCCCATCCCAGCTTTCACAGGAGCTCATCTACCTGCAAATGATCACTTCTGCACAGGTGGTTACAGACACATATATTCTTTGGGATCTCAATGCTTTATAAAGGTTTAAGGTGATTCTTGACTCTTCACTGGCTTCCAATATTCAGGTAATTGAAACGTATGATTTATGTTATAAATACCCATAAACTATTTTATTAACAAGTGGGGATTGAGAATGCTTTATAAGTTTACTTTACCCAATGTCCAAACCTAGAAATTAGGCTTACATGTACTAGTCATCTGCTCTCCAGTACAGAAAAACATCACCCTTCACCGCACCCAAAGAAAAGCGTGCTGCAGGATCCCATATAGAAGCTTCCATTCGCTCAACCCTCACCTAAATCTTTAACAGTATGAACTGTCAGAGCCAGGTCTTCAAAGAACTTGAAGCTTATTTTATAGTCAAATGTGATTATCAGTTGGGAGAAGTCCCCTTTAAAAGCTAATTGCCTTTCCTTAAATCCTTAGGGGGAAAAAAACACAAAAATTTAACTACTAGTAGTGCATACAATTTCCACCTTACATTTCCCCAACTTATTTAGTATCAATCCCTTGAGAAATAATACCTAATGTGGAACAAAGGAGGATCTGACAGAGTCTGATCTCACCAACTTCCTTCTAGAAGACTGTTTAGTCTACCAAGCTCATTTCTTCATTCCCTCCCTTCTGAAGAGAGACTGTACCTAAAAAGGAAGATGAAAATAAAATTTATTTATCCTAATTAACTGAACATAGAGGACTGAGGAGGAGAGATTATAGAGTGATGGATATTGTACAACTTCCCATTTACTTTTCAAAACGAGAAACTTGGCTTATTATGCAAGCAACGGGGCTCAGATTGATGATAAAACCTCTCACTAGGTTTAAATAACTCCCATCCCCAAAATATCTTATTTAAAATATTAAGGAGTGACACATTTGCTTCACCAACCAATGAGAGTATGCCATTCTCAGTTTTCCTGGAATCATTTTTGATTTTGCTTTCCGTTCTAGCAGAAATTATGAGGATGTTTCTAGAATGAGAAACTAAGAGGACACTTCCCAAGTTTATGTTTAAAGTTGGGATATAAATTAACAGTAGTGACAGCACACTCTGCTCCAGATGACCCCCACGATTCCACTAGAGATATCATTGCAGCCCTGAAGTTACACTGATTTTAGAAATATTAACAATATTTCTATCATTTACCAAGGGCCACCACATGCAGACACTTCATCTCTTTTGACACTAAAAGAGCTGTGAGGAAGATGCTATTATTCCTTTTTTACAGTTAAGGAGGCAGAGGCTCAGAGAGATCAGCTGCCTTTCAGTCAGGGACCAAGCCAGGATATGAACCCAGGGCCTTGAGACCCAGAGGCCCATGCTCTTTACACTGCATTTCAGAGAAATCTAGAGCTCCTTCAGTGTTAAGACATTTATCAGCTCTGACTTACATTCATTCAAGGCAGTCAAAGTAGGTATTGAGACATTGATGACTTCATTACATGAATACCTGTAACGTACAGAAAGGAAAAGCTTTAGAATAAAAAAAAACTCAACTACTGAATAGAAGAACTAATAGTCAGGTACTTACAAATAAATGCAGATGAATGCGTTGAACCTAATTCCCATAGTTTTAGTTATCCAAATGGCAAGAAAAATTATAAATGTATATTTTAAAATGTATAATTCCTTTATTTATTAACCCTAAGATTAAAGAGTAAAAGATGAAAAAAATCATATGCTTCCTAGCCTTAATTTTTTTTTCTTTAAAGTGAGCCAGCATCCTCTATCATAAAATGAACACCTGGCACCAGATCTCCTATTTTGATGAAAACTGTACCTGAAAAAGAATATTTTACTTGTCCTTTTTATTTTTAAAATGTAAGCTATAAATATATACCTAATTATAAGAAAAATAATGGGTGTGTATAACAAATATCATAAAAGCATTTTAAAAATCATTCTGAAGCTAAAACTGGAAGTTGCTGGTTGTACTTTTAACTGCATAGGTATCCAACTGCAACAAAATGAAGTTATGAGAATTCACATTCCTTAAATGAAGAAAATACATAGTAAGTTTTACAAAGTTCAGTGACATCTCTGAAATAGCTGTAGTAAAATATATTATCTATATGCATAATTATTATACTGACATCTTTTCTAGAGTAGCTCCTTTTTTTTTTTGAACACTGGGGTGCATGTAACTTTTTTTTTTTAGGATTTTTCACGTTAACATTCTAACATCTTTATTGGAGTGTAATTGCTTTACAATGTTATGTTAGCTTCTGCTTTACAACAAAGTGAATCAGCTGTATGTATACAAATACCCCATATCCCCTCCCTCTTGCCTCTCCCTCCCACCCTTCCTATCCCACCCCTCTAGGTGGTCACAAAGCACTGAGCTGATCTCCCCGTGCTATGCGGCTGTTTCCCACTAGCTATTTTACATTTGGTAGTGTATATATGTCAATGCTACAGAGCAGCTACTTCTTAAAGAATTGAACAAGTTGATAAATATCTGAGTGATAACTGGCCAATCTAATTTGTACCTACAGTAAGAAGTCAAATCAACTTATTTAGGATTCTATTAGTAAATTTCTCTTCTTAACTAATGCATAGTAAGTAAACTTAAAATACTCCCTTGCTGGCTTGAGAAAAATCTTTTCCTAAATGGGACAGACACATATTTTAATATTCACAGAAAGGACAAAGACCATGACTCTAATAATGACTTATTTTAAAAATCAGGTAAATAGTTAATCATTTAACTTACAGAATTGCATGTTTACCTCAAAAAATAAGTATGTTAGGCTATGTTTCTTATGTATTGTGTTGCCTTACTCAAATGTGTCTGCAGCCAGTGAATGAACATATTTTATGCTCAGTTGAGAGATTTTTATCAGTACACTTAAAGGCAGCAGGGTGCATAATTACGTATGCCTGCCATCTGCATCACCCTCCAGGTGCAGGAGACATTAGCTTTATTTAATATTACCACAACATTAATTTTACTCCATTAATTTATGTCATTTGTCCTTTATTTCAAACTCAGATTGCCAAAACTAAAGCATTAGAGGTGATGACCCAATTCTGATTTTAGTGAAAGTCTTATAAACAAAATCTTAAATAACCTCATTAGCTCAGAATACTCTTAAAACCGGAACTGACTGGCTTGCTTTTACTTTTTAAAAAAGGAGTCTACAAACAAAACCTTTCCGATTTTGGTATAATAGTTTCTTCCAAAGAGAGAGTATATTGTGAGATCACAATATAGGGCTCACTGATAAGGCACTAGAAAATACTAAATCGTATCATGAAAAAGGTATTTTCTTTCAGTTCTTTTAAGTCCAGGAGAGTCTCTATTGCGTCATTATCGCCATTCTAGTATTTGCAACTCTCCCTTTCTGACAGAGAGAGCAGACCTCAAGTTCTGATCCTCAGTAGGCAACTGTATTTTGATAGAATTCAACAACATCACTTTTGCTCATAATTACCCTAAATTTGTGGCAAATCATATTGGTTTTCCACTTGAAGTAGTGAGATATAACTCCTTTTTAAAGCACATTTAAGTTAAACAGGAGTCTAAAGATATTTAGTAATTAATAGTAGAGTTATATGAGGATATGGGAAACAGCATGAAGATTGTATGCAAAACAACTGAGATTTTGGTATAAGTTGATTTGCATCCAACTTCAGAAGAAAAAGACATGGTAATACAAAAATGAAAATGGAAGTCTATTTAAAGAAAGCTACTGAATTTCCATTACTCTATGTCTTCCAGGATATAATACTACAATACCTCTTACCATTTCTTGATAGCTTATCATGTGCATGGTATTAATGCTTTAAATACAGTTATCTCAGTTAATTTCCCAAAGCAAGGTAAACCTGTAAGTTTTACTGAATGGAATAAAGGACCTTTAGGTAAATGAAATTCAGAGAGTAGAACCTTGAATGCCAAATATTTCAAGGTGGACTCAGGTGAAAAAAATCACAACTTTTAACACATCAATAAGAAAAGAAGAGGAAAAGTAGGTTTTCCAAGGATAATTGTTTATTTCTGAAAATCCACATGTGAGGAGGAGAATGGGGGAAGGAGGGAGAAAGGATCACAAAGAATCAGCGAATGACACGGCTTTCTGAAAAATGTCCAGTATTAAATGAATAAGTTACAGCTCCCTCTCAGAAGCTGCCTAAAGCAGTTCTTCTTTGATGGCAGTACTTTCTGAAACTTCAAGAAACATTTTCAGCGAGAGAATTCTGTGATCATTACCACAGATTTGCCTCTGTCTTGACAGAATTCCTTGGAAGGACCTACAATTGAACTTTCAGTACTTGAATGATAAATAAAATTCCTAGACAAATTATACAATTTTTTCTAATTTACATAAAATGGAGTACCTGTATTTTGAAGGAAAAAAGAAGCTGCAATGTCAAAAATCAAAGTAACCATATTTGCTTTGCCTAGTTTCCACGTTCTTCATTTAGAAATGTTCTTGTCACCAACATGTGTTTTTCCTCCTGAGGTAACAGAGGCCAATCCCACCTTACAAATAGCTCCCTTTAGGAAAGGTCAAAGTTAAACATGAATTCCTCGTAGACAAAGGTGAGGAACATCTTTGCACAAATCAAATGCATTCCAGAATACTTGTCACTGACATGAAACAACACAGCAGGGCTGCTGAAAGCAGGTGATGACAGTTTCGACATTCCCACACCTAGACCCAAGAAAGCATACTGATTCTTGTCTCCCTGCAGGCATCTTTTCAACTTCTCCACTCACCGTGATGGAGATCTGAAGACAGGCACTAAATCTCTGGCATTCTCAGACAATAAGCTAGATGACCAGGTCTAAGACAGCTTGGCATGGTATACCTCAGAGCAGGGAAGAGCTTACTTTGCTTCTTCGAATCTATCAAAATCAGCTTTATCAAGATTCTTAAAATGGAAAAAAAAAAGCTCCTTTTTCCTGTCTTTCATGAATTTTAATCTTTTATGCTTCCAGTTCCATCACTGTTCTGACGTACGGGCTCTACTGACTTGCCACACCGCATTGCTACATCTGCTGCTATAAATCAGTAGGTGCTGAAATCAAATACATCATCATCATCACCATCATCATCATTTTGGAGGGGTCACAAAGAACACCAGAAATATGCAATATTCACCAATGTAATTTAATCACAAAAACAAATATTCTGAACCTATTATGGGCAAGCCACAATCTTGAGTTATACATGGTCTTGAGTTGCACATGGAATTAACACTGTAACGTTCAAGTCTTCAAACTCTTTGATCACTTTCTTCCTTCTCCACGGAGAAATCTTACATTTCCAAGAAAGAATAACATAGGAAGCATAAGCCTTTGTCACTCTCTCTAATGTTGATGCACCGATATTCTTTCCCTCTCAATCTTCTTTTCCTTCCTTCCTTCATTCCTTCCCTCTCTTTCTTCACTTCTACATGCTTTGACTTCGTTAATTAGTAGCAGTTCAGGAGGGGAGCTTATCCCCAGCGTTTTACATTCTTAAGTGGCATTCCCACTGCTTCCTGTTTTGCATTCAGTATGAAGGCTGCAGCTAGCTTAACTAAAACAAGGTAAGACCATGAAATTAATCACAACCTATATATAATTCAATCATTTACATGCTGAACAAAAATGTATAGAGCCTCTCCTATTTGCCAGGCACAGTGATAGTAGCTAAGGATATAAAAACATCCAAGATACTATACTGGTGTGTCCTAGGGCTTCCGTAGCAAAGTTCCACAAACAAGGTGGTTTACAACAACAGAAATTTATTCTCACAGTCTTGGAGGCCAGATATCTGAAATCAAGAGGTCAGCAGGGACAAGTTATCTCTGAAGACTCCACAGAAAAAACCTTCCTCATCTCTTCAGCTTCTGGTGGTTCCAGGTACTCTGTTTTGTTTTTTGTTTGTTTGGTCCCCATCTTTACACAGCCTTCTTCTTCTGTCTCTGTGTCTCTACATAGCCTTCTCTTAAGGATTTAGGGTCCACCGTAACCCAGCATGACCTCATTTTAACCGAACTGATTACATCCACAAAGACCCTATTTCCAAATAAGGTCGCATTCTGAGGTTCTTAGTAGACATGAACTTGGGGGCAATGCTCTACAGGCTAGTACAGATACCCAGCTGGGTGCTCTCACTGGAGTGCCTTCACACATTTACTCAAACTTCAATATGGCTGGTTAACTGGCCTTCCTAGGGTGTGCCACAGAGTGGCCTCCATAAAATCTTTGCTGGTTAAAACATAAAAGTGGGTGGCTCAGCTTCCAGCAGCCAACCATGAGAGGATCTTGACATGCCTTCATGACAGAGGGCCATTAACTGGTGAGTAAGAGGTTAGATGTGTCACTGGGATAGTAAAATGAGTTTTGTTACCTCAAGTACCTCAGTTTACAATAGCTGGTTGGGGAGAATAGCTTCCGAATTGATGCAACGTGTAGTTGTGTCATTCGTTTCGTATATCTAAGAATCACAGAATTTTTACATTTTAGAACTTGATATAAGCTTTGAGATAAAATCACCTATCATTTTACAGATGAGATAAATCAGAGGGAATGCATATGTTCATTAGCTAATTAGGGGAAGAACTAGCAGAACAAAGGTTCCTCAATTCCTTGCTCAGTGTTCAAATCAGATTTTTCATGTTCATTATTACAAATAATTTTCATTATGACTTCTTCTATCTGAACATGCTTTAACTCTTGACTACTCTAAAGAACAACTTATAATATTGCATCACTCGTAGCGTTTCAGAAAAGCACATACAGGCACAACACCTCTCTTTTTTTAATGCTGTTTATCTTCCTCTGCTCCATGAGGAGTCTGTGCATTTTTAGCATTAGTAAAAATTCTGGGCATAAAAAGCTTTGAGCTTTTCATAATGTTGTTGTCCAGAGTTTCTCTAACTGTAAAACTATGGACACCATATGTTCAGTTAGACATGATAAAAGCCAATTTTAAATTGTAAATCTTGAACAGTATAATAAAGCTTTTCCCCAGTAAAAAGAACAAAATAAAAATGCCTGCTTTTTTTTGTGCACCATGAAACTTCTTATTTATTCACTTCAATTCCGCATTTACACAAAAGCGCTGTAATAAAATATCTGTACACTACTTTTGTTACAAATATAGATAATATTTAAAGTGACTTTATATATTCTACTGTAGGAGTTTCACGCTCTAAAATGGGAATGAACACATGATAATTCCTCACCAGTTGTCTCAATAAACAGCTCCATCTGTTTCCCTTAGTCTTAAACTATTGTATTATAAGATGTTAATATAAGGCAATGAAATGAACTTATGTTAATCCCCTTAATTTTTCTATCAATTTACTAATGGCATAGAACCAAAATAATTACTAACACATTGCTTTTTCTCTGTCATTAAGATTAATACTAATTGAAAACCAACTGCACAGCACACTGACACAGTTTCAGTGTTGCATCCCTTAAAACCATCACTAACAATTCAGAGAGCCTCCTATGCTCCTGCGTGGTTAGCAAGGCTGCTTTCTAGAGAAACTGCAGTCAATACAGGGCAGCGTCATCATTTCACTTATAGAAATGTGAAAATATTGTATAATAGGTCAAAAATGAAAACGAACAGCAAGATGTGCAATAAGTGGTTTCTTTACAAACTTAGGAACATTGCTTCCTGTTGTTATTTACCCAATCTTGAAGCCCGTTTTAGGAGAAAACTATATATGTGCGTATTAGAGCTGGGAGTTGCAATGTTTTAATAATAGTCAACATTTTTAAATACTGAAAGTATTTTTAAACATTTTCAGTACAACTTTTTTCTTTTCTTTTTTAGTTAGAAGTGAGGAGAGAAGCTGGATTAACAGAATGCATTTTTATAAAACTTGAGATTTTCTTCTTTAATTTATATTTTCAATTTTCACCTTAATTTCATGAGACCATTTCCCCTTGGTTAGCTTTCGAATGATTTTTTTTTCCTTTCTCTACTAACCAGTTGAGCCCATATTAATTTCTGCCCACACGATTATAAAATGTCATATATCTTCAGGAAGAAAGACTGGATTTATCTACGCAAAGAGCCCTTCTCTTTGAGTTTCCATCACAAAATGCAAAGAGAAAGGGAAAGTGATGCTAGGTTGTAAGAAAATCATTTCCATATGAGAAAAACAAATTTACATGCGATTTTTTTCCTACAGTTTTGAAGAGCCGGATGAACACAGCCCAGGAGGAGTGCACAGGACCAGTTCCACTCTCTTTGTAGCATGGGATGTTAAGTGAGAAGTTGAGTTGGCTCAATTCTGGCAGCTAATTCAGGAGAGAACCATCAAAGTGACGGTGCCTTTTGTCCGCTTAAGGATGGAAACGGCTTCTTCATGTGTTACCCCTTCTAGACTCTGCCCGTTGACAGCAATGATCTGATCACCCCTCTTTAGACGCCCATCTTCAGAGGCTGCTCCCTGCAATTATAAAGCGGCTTGTTTACTTCTCAAAAACTGCTGCCTTGCAGTTACACAACAGAAAAAGATCCAAACAAGAATGTGAATTGCTCTGCATGTACACACACATTGCTCTCAGCGCTCCACAGGTGCTCCAAAGCCATTAAGCAATGATGAACAGACACAAAGGAAGCCTTTCTCCTAAATGGCTTCAGCCCTGAGATTCCAATTTGAGAGAGAATTTAGCAGTCAATAGATTAGTTGGATGGCTTTTTGGCTGTTCAGCACAGCAGTTGGTAGGAACTCAAATTAATAAAGAATATTTGGGAATACGCTTAGTAGGAATGATTTCATAGAATCCAAGATTTTTTATCCTATAAAGAAGACCTACAGAAAGAAAACAAAGGATTAGCAGTTTTACAGGACAAAAGCAGTTTTATAGGACAAGGGCATGAGGGCCACCAAACCCAAAGGTTTGCAGAAGCACAAAAGCCCACATGTATGCTGACAAGGACAGGATAAGGCACAAGTCGTGCTAACTCTAATTCTAATTCTTTCTTTGTCTTTCAAAAGGTGGCTTAAGCTGCTTGATTCTTTACTTCCCAAGGGTGGACAGTCTTCATATTCCTTATGGGCCCTAAATGATTAAGACTAAACACAGACACTGCTGTTTGGAAAAGAACCTCATCTTAGGCATAAGTATAGTAGGCAATTATGCAATTAAATATAAGATTAAAAATATGGAAAAGTTAATGAGGAATCCATAATGATGAAATTCTTAAAATATGTTCTAACTAGCATGCCTTAAATAAATTGTTCCGAGGCTGAGAAAAAGGACTGCATGACTCTTCTATTTACTGGCAAATGCTGTTTGTATTTTTGGACATACCAATGGCTTTAAAAAATCTCATAAATTAAGCCTATAGCTAGAGAGATAGCTATAGCTATAGATACAGCACTTTAAATTGGTGAAAAATAATTTTTTTTCAAAATAATAGAATGAAACCTCCCTAAGTAAGCACTTTAAAGGACTATAATACTAATCTAAAGCCCCTGTACCAAATCTTTTAATGGGTTTAACATAATTTTGTTTCCTCCGTGCTGTAAAATTTTGAGAAACTGAATTTTCTCCTGCAGGAAATTTTGTCATTCCTAAAAATTGTCTTAACAAAAAATTAACAATAATTATATGGGTTTAAGTTATTTTAATAGCTTCACCAATGTTGTTAATAACTTTATTTGTATTCTAAATATTCTCACCAAAGAAGAGGATGCTATATGATTATAACTATATACCAACAGTTTTCTTTTCTTTATTGAATCCCTTGAATGCAAACAGCTGATCTGTGGTAGGTGATAGAGCTGCTGGATACTCCTTAATATTTTTAGTAGTTATTTTTCTATTCCATTCAATGAAATGAAACTTGCAAAATAAATGCCCTACTAACTAGTTATTCTCCTTATGTATTTTATGTACTTTTCTGTGCCTGTTTTATATTTCACAACAAAAAATGCAAAGAAAAAAAATGTCAGGTCTCTTTAGCATACACATATTTAAAATGTCCGATTTGCAAAAGACGTTCAATCACATACAACTTGTTTCCAAAGGAAAACAATCAGGCCTGACTGTCTAACTAACGTTCATTAATAGTTTTATGTATATTGTCGAGAGTACCCATGGAACTTCAATTTGAGCCTATTTTCCTTTAAACATAACTAAACCTCAAATTGGACAAACATATCTAACGACCTATTCCGGTAGGGATTTCCAAAAGAAAATAATCAACTGTTAATCATTGGGCGTTACCTCAAGCCATAAACTTATAAGCCCGCTGCTGACCACCATTAATGAATGCTTAGTGGGGAAGAGGGTGGTTAAAATTTGCAAGCTTACCTTCGCGAACACTGTTTTAACATAAATGGGTAAATCTCCGTGAGGGCTGCCATATCCTCCTACTATACTGAAGCCCAAGCCATCTGGTCCTCGGTCTAGTGCAATAGACTTACACTGAGGAGGTCTACAGTAAAGGGGAGAAAAAAAAGAGTCTTTAGACTTTAAAAAAATATATACATATATGGCATATATATATGTATCTCCATGAATCTGTAAGTTATGGGTTAGCTGACATCCACCTAAAGCTAGTATAACTCTCTGTGTTACCGACAGTGAGTACATCACGGGTATTTTGGGGATGCTTAAATTGTCAGTGTGTGCTGTGCTATGTATCTGAAATTTACATAATCTAATGAAAGACTACTTAACACCCTATTCTCTTACTCATGTATACTACCCTTAACCTAACATATTCATGGCAAGCTCTCATTGTATAAAGCAGCTCCTTCCTTTTCCAGTTTATTTAAAGTGAGAGGCTAAACTGCCAAAGACTATGATGGAATAAGTCATAAACATCAGTATTCCCAAGCTCAGAGACAAAAATAGATGATAAGAAATATAAAAGCTGCATCAAATTATGTAAAAATTCCAACATGCTCCTCTCTCTATATTCTAATTCTCGTGTACTCAATTTTTGGGTAACTGTGAATTTTTTTTTTAATCACAAGTATGATTCATTAAATGATTAGGCAATGTTGGAATTTTTAAAAGGATAGATTGACCCCCAAGACTAAAATGTTCCCTCAAAAAACTCAGAGATGAAAATGTGGGAAGAGTAGTAGCATGCATGCATATCTGCTTGTCTATCTATCTACCTACCATTCCATAATCAAAGAGTTTAGAAACACTTGGTTTTCATATTTTGTACCTCATCTTCCATCATTTCACCTTTACGTGGGTAACAGGGACATACAAACCACAGTATATGAGCTCACCCTAAATCATCGTGAAATATACTGCTTGACGTCAGCCCAGTGAAAGAAAGACTAGAACTGGCAGGCTCCTGCTGATGACCTGTGACCACACTCACATCTCCTCCAGCAACCACCTGTACACAGGAGAAATATAAAGAGAAAAAACACACGCTCATGTGGCTAGGAAGACATCGTAATTTTTCTTCAAAAAGAGCACTGGGAATAAAATGTGTATTTTATCATACACTTAATCATTTCTGTTAACATAAATTCAGGAATTTCATAAGGTCCAGAGGCCTCTTCCAACTGACACTAAGAATACGCTACTAATTCAATTCTACCAAGTTCTCTGATGCTTTTCAAACATGGTTTCACATGCAATTGTTTTCTAAAGATCTTTAGAATGTAAGTCACTCAATCACACCACTTAAAATTTCAGCGATTAATCATTTCCTGCCAAGACCATGAATTTTCCCCCTAAGATATAAAGTATGAAATGATAAATGCATCAGGATAAAATGTGACAGAATGTGTTTCCTATGTACTTTCTTGGAATTCTCAAAGTAATCATTTATGTTCAAGGGAAACAGTAAATACAATAATAGGAGATTTAATCACTTTATAGCTTTAAAATTAAATCTCATGTGTCCTCAAGCTACCCATATTAGAAGAGTTGGGATAAAAATCTTACCTGCATTTCAATGGAGCCAGAGGCATTTTTCAGAAAGTTAACTGCCTGGGTGTGAGTCATCCCCTCAGTGGATGTGCCACAGATAGTGACAATCCTATCCCCAACCTGCGAGGGAGAGAAATAGCCATCTGCTACAACAGCCATGGAGAGTGGGATGATTTCCTTCCCTACCTTCCACACCACATATATACTACTAATCAGCAATAGAAAAAGAACCAAGGAAACGTCCAATTCCAAGCAGCAGCGACCACAAAGAGAAGCTGCAAGTAATGGCTGAGTTCTATCATCTTTGGTGCAATGGGCAGGGAATCACGCTTGCCTTTTCTTTGTTTCTCCTGGTTAAAACATTACTTCCTATTAAAAGAATACCATATCTGCTATCTTTTGGGAACCAGAATCTCTCTGGATATTATTATTATACACATTAGCTGTGACTCTAAGTCAAGGGTTGGCAAACTACGGCTGACAGGCCAAGACTGGCCCACTGTTTATTTTGGTTAATAAAATCTGGTTGGAGGACAGACATGATTATTTGGCTGCTTTCACAAGGCAGAGTTGAATAGTTGCAACAGGGACACACATGCATGTCCTGCAAAGCCTAAAATATTCATCTCGTCCTTTACAGAAAAGTTTTCTGACCCCTGTGTTACGCTTACAATCTGTTTTTAAGGGCCAGTCATAAATTTACATAGCAAAAGGGAAATAGAACCATTACCGATTTAGACAGTATTTAAATAATGATTATGGTTTGAGACCATTTTTAAGGCATGAGGCCATACAGATTTTACTTTATAGAGATTGAGTTACTTTAATGGAATATTCACATTATTTCAGAACTGGGCAGTTAGCATAAATTCTATCATAGTGCTCTACATATGCAAAATCTCTCAATTTTGAATCAAGCTCTGTATAGTTTCACATTGTAAGTCATGTTTACACTAAACTTTTGCAAAACTGATAAACAAATGCAACATAAATGACAATTTTCAATTTAATAAAGTTAAACCAGCATTTAAACCAAAAAAAACACGTAAAGAAAAAATTTCACTTCATTCTGGCAATACCTTCTGAGAATACCTTCTGTTTTATTTTAACTTCTTCCACAGGGTTTCAAACAAGTAAAAAATGTTAAGAAATAACTATAAATCATCCCATTTCATTTACTTGAAAATCTGTATACAACAACAAATTCTCCTCTCAAGCCCTGATGTGGCTGGGTAAGCGGATTTAAAAGTTGACAGACATCTCAAACTGCCTGCAACAGTTGGCCAGAGTCAAAGGGTTTATAAAACCTTTCGACAGATTTGCTAGGGCTACCAGGGCTATCAGTAAAACTTACTCTGAGTTTCTGGGTCTGAGCTGCAACTCCATTCGGGTGCATCATTGCAATAAATATAGGAACATCACCAAGTGGGCTGCCCACTCCTCCAGCAATGCTGATTCCCAATGAGTCAGTGGGTCCCTGCCATTGGACAGACAGAGTATTTTGGTCAAACTGATATTTTTAATTGGATTTTGGTCTCTTTGGCACAATATTCTATAGTTAACTTTGATCTTCTAGATGTGAGGGTGGAAAATGATGCCCAAGAAAATTGTATTACTTTATTTGATACAGGTCCTTAATGTGATTTAGAAAAATAAGCATCTGTTCAGGAGGTAAAAGAAATCAAAACTAAATGAAAATCATGCTACAGGGAATGAGGAAAATCAAGAAGCTGATGAAGTGAAAAGGAATCAGAGAGACCCGTGTTCAAAGCCAGGAACCCACACTTACAAACGCTGGGATCTGGAACAAGTCCACTGCTTTCAATGAATCCCTAGATCTTCACGGACAAAATGGAGATTACTGTGCCTCTCACAAAGGGCTGCAGTGACTATTAAATGAAATGACGATGGTATGAAGTGTCTACAAGTGTGCTCAGCACTTATATCTGCTTTTATTTTTTCTATTGTGCGTGGCTATCAGAGGAATCTGTTTCAGGAGAATGGGAAATCTCTGTTGAAGGCAAAGGCTAATTTATCCTAATATGAGAAGTGAGAGAGAGCCGGCATTATTTTGCGTGGGGCTGGGTTGATACCATTTGTGGCAATAAAGAGTACACCAAAAATGATTTTTCAAACAAGGAAATTCAGCAAAGACCGCATTGGGCTATTTCCACTGCATATAATACATATTTTATCAGATGGTACTATAAAATAGTAAGGCAGCTAACAGGAAAATACATATGCAGATGCCTTTGGAGTCAACAGAGTTTATATTGTTTCCTCTATCCCAAGTTACCTTTTTAATTTCAACTGCTCTTAATCCCTGTATTTCAGATGCCACTGTAAATAGGAAAAAGATAAAATATGGTTATTAGTGCATTTTTAATGTTAGTTTAAATTTCAGTTGATGTCTACAGCTAGATGGGACTAAGTGAGGTACCCTAATTTTTTTGCAAAGGGGGTTTCAAAGTTACTAGCACACATGATTAAATCTGTCTTACAGAGGGACTTCCCAGTTGGAAAAATGCACACACCATCCTGTTTCTTCCTTCTTATTTCAAGCATTGCTTACACAACTCCAGAATCCACTTTGAATGAGTTAAGGACAGGATGTGCTTTGGATAGAAAGACATGTGCACAGCTGAGAGAAATAAAGTCATGGAAGCATTAAAAAGAATCCATGGACTTAAGTGCCTAAATTTCTAGAATATTAGTTACATTGCAAACAGAGACTGCCATATGGTTAGTTTCTTCAATTTGAACAACTTTCAACCAATGCTCCAAGCCAAAAAACCCTCTGCCTCATGATTTCATGTAATTAAAACACAGGAGGATCATATTAATTTTATCAACCAAATTTCTTGCAATCTTCATGGAGAAAGAAAGCTTCACTTAATGGGATCTTCTGATATATTGCTGTTACATTAAACAGAAAAAGGGAATAAAAATCAAATACAAAAATCTGCTTCGCAAGAAAAAAATTGCAGGATCCTGATTCTAATGTTTAGTATACCTCGTAGGGAAAACATCAAATGGGAAATGCCGCTATAGGCATTGCTTCATGCTCTTCTGAATTTTTGCACCTATACTAGGGTTTGGGATGATTTAGAGGAAAGAGAGCTTCAGAGGTAAAGTAAAACAGGGGAAAAAATCACGGTTGATGGCCAAAATTCAAACCACTTAAAATTTCAATCCAATCTTACATGCATTCTTCTTTGAGCTGCTTTCCAGTGGCTCAGATGTACTGGATCCCGCAAGTGGAAAAGTGAACGATGACAGGCTCCCTTCACTTATCTACAAATACATAACAGTTGTTTTAGAAAGTTTGGGAAGTAATAATACCCGCTAAATACGACTTATTTCAGAATTCTTTTAATGGACTTAGAAATACTTGTTAAGCAACAGTGGCATTTGGTAATTTGAAGGGCAATCAATATGGAGAGTTTCCAATGAGTTTTCTCTTCTTTTTTTTTCTTTTTTAGGAAGAATTTGTCCAATGACATAAATAAATTAAAGGCAAAAGAACGGATGCAATTGATTCCAACCTTCCTAAAACTTTAGTGGATTTTCATAATCTCACCCAAGCTAATCTTCTCTAAATTTAAACAAATGCTGTACATAGATGGGGACTTCAACAACTGCAGAATTAAGGCCAGTCGACAGGAAACGAATGGTAATCATTCAAGGGTGACTAAGAGGTCCTTAAGGACAGGCTGATAAAAATGGGCTTCTGTCATCAGAAGGCAAGACAAGAGAGGGGCTTACCAAGAGACTCCAGCTATCTCACACCATATTTTATACGTGGTGGCGAGCTTCTACAGTTCACCTACATGGGATTTTTTCAGTTCAATACTGATTGATAAATGTTTGTTATAAAAATACTTTAAACATATGTCTTTGTAGACTTTATATGTATATATTAATAGGTTTACTTTTGAGATTATGGAAAAAGAATCATGTCAGGAAAGAAGAATGGTTGGAATTAAGTTCCTTAGAATGACTCACAAACTACTCAAGAGCTCCATCCACCTTGCTTGCCTGTTCACTCCCATCTCTCGTTCTTCCCTATCACAAACTCTGCACCTCAGACACTCTGCCAAGCTGCCAGGGGGCCAGGCCTGTGTACATGACCCTGGACAGACTCATGGTCAGGGCCGTCTTTGAGTTCCTTTTGGCCTATGGGCTGCATTGCCCTGGTGAATTCCACAGCTACCCACCTGGCTGCTTTGAGAAGGTCTCCTCTCCGAATGGAATGGGCCAGCTTTGACTCTTCCGACTTCCAAGGTTACTGTGCCTAGGGAACACTGCGGGGGGAGTTGTTCGATGAAATGTTTAAATAAAATACTACAGTCAGCTTTAGAATTACATTTTACTCTTCAAAACTGGGTTTTTGAAAGGCATTTTCCTTTTGGAATTACCACGGGCAAGGATACCTCCAATCCTTTGTGGAAAAAGGCTTTTCTAAAACATTAAAACTAGTAAAAAAAAAATTATAACAACAAGCAGCAGCAGCAACACCCAGTGTCTGTCTTACTGCCTCATGATTTACATGGAGAGCATGTCTGTCAAGGCAAAGAGACATGGAGAATCAAGCAATTATCTCACGAAATACACTAATTTAGATAGGCCAAAAGAACTAAGTACCTCAGATCTTAAAAAACAAAACAAAAACAATAAAATAACCACTACCGCAACAATTCGTTTTGCCCTCAATAGCAGAGGTACTCAGATAATTGGGTAAGCTCCCTACTGCCTCACTGTACCTGAATAGATATATTATAATATACAATACTTAAACAAGCCATATTGCTATAAACACAAAACGAGAATTGAAGACAATTTCCCTGTGGTCCTTTACGAATAAATCATAGGCATGCAAGAAATGCTATACAGTCCAATGTGAAAGTAGCACAATGAGGTGTTTGAGAACTCAGGCTTTTGGAGTCAGATACACTGGTTTAAATCCAGACTATGTGATTTACTAGCTGTGTGAACTTAGCAGATGTTTACCCTGATAAGTCTTTTTACTCTGCATTTTAAAAACAGAGATCATTATAGGTTGTTGTGATAAAATAATCCATGCACAATTCTTATCAAAGTGTCGAGCACAAAGCAGTATCGTCAATTGTGTTGCTTCCAGTTTTCTATTATTACAAACAACACTGCAATGAACCTTATGTACGTGAAGTTTTTTGTGTATTGAGGATTCTGCAAGATGTTTAAATGAAGAAATAACAAGTCAAAACAGCAACAAGCAGCAGCTGGAGGTACAAATAGCAAAGCTATATAAATATTTAAGGCTCTCATTATATACTGCCAAACTGGGTTTTTAAATGGTGATTTAACTGGTTCTAAAATTATTTAGGTTATTTTATGGATGTCTCCTTCCCTATCTTTGAGAGGTATCTATCTTCCAGTGTTAACTATCATTGTTAATTTATCTCCTAAAGGAAGCTACTTCTCCTTAAAGAATTCTAATTATTTTTTGAAAACTCTAAGAAGAAATGATAGACTTTAAGTGTGCTTTATTAATAACTAAATTTATATGTATATACCAGATCCTATGCAAACCACAGAGGTTTATAACAAGATGCTCACTTGAAAATCACTCCATGAAGCTAAGCTTAGCCACTGAAGAGGCTCCCACTAGCATCTGAGATCTCTGACATTTCTCCTGCTGTCAGACACTGTCATGAAGTTATGTGCTCATGTTACTGAACATGTGCCACATGACATGGATACTGATGGCGATCGATTTTTAATCCGCACTGAACTACACTTCAGGTCATAAAAACACATGTTAGCTAAAGGAAAACGATGAGATAAACACTGCTTTATTTACTTGTAGGAACACAAATCCCCTCTGGAAACTGGAATATTCCCTGATAGGAAATATGTCTAAACTTCCACAAGTTGTATTTTTAAGTGACTATTCTATATTTTACATTTTTAAAATGAGACTGGATCTGCCTTTCCAATCAGAAAATGATTCTTCATGGAGAGTTTACTCCATGGAGGAAAGAGATTTCACAATGTAAAATGTACTTACGACTAGCAATGATACCTTGGGATGGAGGCCTTATAATTACTGAAATAACAACAATAATAACTGTTGAAGGTACTACCCGGTAAATCTGCATTGCATTGTCTTCATTTCATAAGGATGACCCATCCAACTATGATTTTGCATGTCAAACTTTAAATAGTTCAATAGTTTTGAATCAGAATAAGATGTGAACCAAACATTCTCTTCTGCCATGCAAAAAGGATAAAATCTTTCTTCCACATTCTTCATCTCTGGGGAAATATAAAGATGTCCAATTTAGCACCCAGTAAGGGGTTAAGGAAGGGGCTGGGACAGGGCAGTCCAGAAAGCATGACTTCCAGAGGTGCCCTTCTTGCCTCCTATGATCTTCCGCCTTTCTGCTGAGTCCCTTTTCAAAGAACACCTGTGCCAGGGAGGAGATTCTTCTCTTAGGCTAGGGGTCATATGAATAAATCCAAATATAAATATGGGGGGGCAGGGGAGAACTGAGGTTAAGACTTTTTTTCTCCTTTGTGGACTGAAAATGTGTTTTTCTTTCAAGAAAAGAGCCACACAGTAATCACTTTGTGATAAAAGATTTACTAAGAACACAGATACTCAGTTCATAATTCTTACTACTGCTAAATAAATATCTAATAATATAATAAACAGCTGATTGTAAGTTTGTTATTTAGAGATTTATTACTGAAATATGGTGTCTAATGTATAAACATCTTATTTGAGAGAACATATTAAATAAATACGTGTTTGAATGTGGCCGCCCCTCCTTCTCTTACACTATTACACATGAGCATTTGTGACACTGGATTTCTACCTTCAGCAGAGCTGCCACGGCTTCCTGGGTGGCGTGACGGACGTCTTCTCCATTCACCATTAGTATCTGGTCTCCCTGCATCAGTCTTCCGTCAGCATCTGCAATTCCTCCTTTCACAATGTCGGACACAAATACTCCAGTATCATTTCTGCAAACGTAAAATTTTGAATGTCAACATTATTATTTTTTCCCAGCTGTAATGCAATGCTTATTTAATGAAAGGCTAACATTTTACAACTGGAAATTGTACTTCTATTTTTATGACTTTGAAAGTTTTATTGTTTTCAGCAACACTGGTGCAACTATGAGAATTATTTTTTGTAATAAACAGTATCTTATGTCTTTACAATATTTCATAGATTGAACATATCTTTCATAGGCATATTTATTCAACAGTTCTACACTGTGAGTAGAAGTGGCTATTATACTCATTTTATGAGTCACAGTTACTAAATGGCAAAAACAGGACTTGAGAGTCAGTCACTGGGAGCTAAATCTATTGTTCTTTCTACACCATAACGAAGCCTTGAATGGATATTGACCTGTGCCTACATAAATATGTTGCTATTATCACCAGTGTCATTAACGTTACTGAAAATAAATAACGGATATGTATCTCAAACTAAAACCATTTGTTCCTCAAAATTAAGTACCGTTGCTGTGATGTCTCTTCTTTTAAATCATTACAGGTCTAACTTTCATACAAGATAGGTTTATGCAAAATGAACAAATATTCAACTTATTTCAATCTTCCTTTCATAAAAGTATAAATAACTCAAGGACTTCTTGTTGAGATGCAAAGATAACTCTTAGTAGAAACATTTAGTAAAAGTTGAATTGTATCACTTGTTCTTGCTAAGGTCATGACCTCAAACAAGCCCTTTCACCATCTGCTACTCTGCTTTCCCATCTTAAGAATAAAAGTGTTGGAACTTACTGGATTATATACTTTTTAATATTAACTATACATACATATTTAAATAAATCAGGTACTTACTTTATGTATATTCACCAACCTACTACCCTGGCCTCTTAATTTACACTTTCTATTCCCTTCTGATGGTGTGCTCTTGTTCACACTGATCCTTCTCCCTAGAACATCCTCACCCACTTTTGTCAGACCAACTCTCACCTCTCATTTTTGGCTTCATCTCTGGCACCTCTTTATAAAGGGGTTTTCCTAATCTACTTCCCTTAAATAAGGTCGTGCAGTCGGTCCCTTTCTCCTGTGCTTCCATGGATCCCCCACGATGCGTTTCTGTCTCTCATCAACAGATTCCTTTGTTGCAAGAATATATTTAATACTCATTTACCAAACTGAGTTTTTGGATCCGTGGATCCAGGATCCATGTCTTATTTAACTCCGTTCCCCAGAACCTCATATATCTCCTGGCACCCAGCAGGCCCTCAAAAGTACCAAATGGCTTTTTGTCTAGTACTTTCAAAATCCCCCAAAATACTGACTAAAAAATTTCAACACCAATGTCTTCTGATGTTCCACTACTGCATGGGCTGAAATAGCTACCTACAGAACACTAGCAGATGGGAAAGATTCTACTGCTGCTAGTACTCTTCCAAGGAATTTAAATTCAATCATTTCCAAGAGGTCATTGCATTTGCCCTGATCAGTCATACCTTTTACCAACAATACTCAACCCCAAGCCTTTGCCCGGCTTCTTCTGCAGCTCGATGGTGAGGGTGTCGTACACATCCTCCTCTTTGTACGGGGCCTCATCTCTGTAGAGCGTCAGGCGCACCCTTTGTGGTGTTTGTCTCAGCACATTTATTGCTTCATCATGTGTGGCCTTTCTCAAGTCAATTCCATTCACCTGTACAGAAATGGGACACAGCGGGTGAGGAACCAGGTGAGTTGAATAAAAGGAAAAAAGATAGGGAGAAGGGAGGGAGGAGGGAGAGGAAGGGAAGGAGGGGGGGAAAAAGAAATAAGCAAAGACCATCCTCCCCAGAGTAGCCTTTTCTTTGTTAGTTGTAAAGTTCAAATGCACAGCATTCTGTACCTCTAAAATCTGATCTCCAGCCCAGAGTCTTCCGTCTTTACATGCTGCTCCTTCTTCGTAAACTTCATGGATAATAATGGCACCCTAAGGGCACAAACAAAACACAGCCATACTTTATACCATTCTCCCTAGGGAGGGTGAGCAGAAATGGAGTCAAAGCACACTTCACTTTTAGAGACAGTGATAAGGGTTATACACTCACTGCATCCGTATGTGAGTCGCATATCAAAATTGAAAGAAAAGCATAAGAAGACAGTTTTTGCTAAAAGGCTCAAAGAAGCTTACATTTCTTTCACATGATAGGGAAGTTTAAAGAAAAAAATTATAAAATATATAAATCACCCACATACACATATATAATAGATATACATCACCTCATCATCTTTCCTATCCACAAAAGGAATGAATGGATTTTAAAAGCATTTCTGACGTTTAGAAATTTTTATCTATAAATTATCCAAATTTTCAGATTTCTCTCAATATGGGTCTAACCCAAGAGTATCCAGTCAGTAAAAAGAAAATTAAAATATGGCAAGAATAAACTAACAGAAATATTTTGAATCTAAAGGTCACAGTCACAAGTATAAAGAAATATTATTAAGTCGGTGTTGGCTTACTCAAAATAAAAATCCCAGTAGGCAGCTGAGTATCTGCCCTATAAATTAAAATAACAATGAATGATACATTCTTCTAAGCCTCTGTATTTCCTTTCATAAAACTGATGGAAATCTCCCTGACAATGATCTCTCAGGGCTCACTGAAGAGGCTGCCTGTGTATGTGGAGCATCTCTGGCTGTGTCCTCACCAGCAGTGTGTCAGACCCCCCAACGATGCTCAGGCCCAGCCCTGTCCGCCCTTTGGAAATCTCAATTGTTGTTTCACAGCCTGGGATGATGGGGCAGGTTGCAGGATCAGAAGCAAAGATTGCTGGTGTTGATGACCTGCTTGTACCTAAAAATAAGTTAAAAGTGAAATGAAATACAAACAAAAATTGATTAGAAGGCATATACATCAAACTCACCACACTGGGTGCCTCTGGGGGATGGAGCAGAAACATGGGCCCAAGTTCGGGACAAAGAAGACTATATAATTCCACCTTACTCTTTTAGTTATATTTAAAACTATCCAACAAATGATTAAATCGTTATTGTTAATTTAGGGTGGTGGGTACAAAATTACCTGTTATATTAGTTTATGCAGTATTCTGTATTTTTTTAAATTACTGGAGGTAATGGGTAAAAGGAATGAGAACAGAGAGTTGAACTGAACCTCTAGTTCCACTTTGATATTCTACGTTTCATGGGACCCAAACAAACTTCTTATGAAATTATGATTTGTAAAACTCAGAACTGAGATATGTGGTGGAGACCTAACTCACATTCAGGGAAGACGACAAAACACAAAGGACATCAGTAACTCTGGTCATAGTGCCTGCCATTCAGGGCTTTTTAGATTTTTGATTTGGTTTTCCTTTTCATCTTATCTTAGAGCATCTCTACTTATGTAATCAAATCTGAGCATACAAGCAGCTGGATTTAATATCTGAGTTTATAAGACATCAAGTGAGACCCACTTGCAGTTTCTTTCCTTGTGTCTCAATGTTTTATGAACTCGGATATTAAATCCTGGTGCATAAATGCTTAGAATTAAATAAATAAGATTAGATTATGAAAAAATAAGGAGAATATAATTTTACACTTTGTTTTATGAGAGTCTTCACATCATATGTTTTGTGATATACCAAAAAGCACAGAGCAAACGTCATATTTTGGGAAAGCTGGGATACTTGATAGATTAGCTTTAGAAAAAGTGTTCTCTTTCTAGGAATCAGAGGCAGACTATTTTCTTGCTCCTGAATGGTAAGAACAGGTGTAACATATTTTCTTTTATGTTATGTTTCCATTTAGCATTTTATATTTTTATAGACAATGCTATTTAGGGATTACTTAAAAATGAAAAATGAAAAAAATTCCATATATTTTTTTAACATTTTAGTGAATTAGTATTTCTAAATAAAGGATTGCTTTCATCAGATATTTATTACTTTAAGATTTTTTAGACAACAAGGTCCAACTGTATAGCACAGGGAACTACATTCAATGTACTGGGATAAACCATAATGGAAACGAATATAAAAAAGAATATATATGTATATGTGTGTGTGTGTGTATTTTATATATATATATATATATATATATATATATATATATATATATATAGCTGAGTCAGCAGAAATTAACACAATATTGTAAATCAACTATACTTCAATAAAAAAAAGACTTTTCAACCAACTATATTACAAATGTTTTAAACTGCTGTTTCCTTAAAAACCTGTTCAAAAGAACTGAATGTTTCAGTCTGGAGGCCAAAAGAGATTTTTTTCCCCAGCTGCAGAAAAAAAGCAATGTTTTTTTTGTTTTTTGTTTTTTTTTCTTTTTCGCAACACGTGGGCCTCTCACTGTTGTGGCCTCTCCTGTTGCGGAGCACAGGCTCCGGACGCGCAGGCTCAGCGGCCATGGCTCACGGGCCCAGCCGCTCCGCGGCATGTGGGATCCTCCCGGACCGGGGCACGAACCCATGTCCCCTGCATCGGCAGGCGGACTCTCAACCACTGCGCCACCAGGGAAGCCCCAAAAGCAATGTTTTTAAGTACTTTTATTTTCAATGCTGCAAAGCTTGAAATTTATTCTTTTATTAAACGCCAGTGTAATTTTTCTCAAAAAAGTAACTCAAAGGAATAATTTGCCTCAATATACTAGACTGGCATTTTAATGATACACAAAAGTTTCATTCCGTGCTCTACATACAACTGTTTCATCTACTTTGACAGTATCTACTATTTACACTCAAAGGATACAACTCATATCAACTACATATATGTGCATTTTTAAGAGTCTGATGTAGTGCCAGGCAATGTTGACTTCACACCAGTGAAGTGGTATCACTGTATCCATTTTAAAATAAGAATACTGAGGCTTTGGGAAGTTAAATTACTTGTTCAGTAGTATAAAAAAAGGAATGTACAAAATGGTGTATCTAATGTATTAGTAAGATACCTGGAATCACAGATATCCTTAGCAAAAGATCCTTGGAGAGCAAAGAGTACCACTCCCTTGTCTTAGAGATGAGCAAGCTGAGGCTCAGAGTGGCTGCATGGCTTTCCCAAGGCGCTATGGATGGTTAATGTACAGCAGGCAGATCCCCTGCCTCACAGTCCAGTGCTCTTGCTTCAGGAGCCCTTCGCTTTGTACCACCCTTTCACCAACAGGCTCCCTGACTACGGCCTCTCAAGCAGTGGGCTACATACAGGCAGGGAGCTCCCACATAGGGACCCGATACTGAGTCTGAATGCGTCATACGCACAGGACTAGCAGGAGACCAGCCCTTACTTCGGATGGGCTCTGCTTCCGGGGAGCCAGACGGCGGGACCATCAGAGACTGGGGGCTGCTCTTTTTTTCTCCATTGGCTGTACCAGCTGCTGAAGCAACAGCCTGGGAATCTGGATTCTCAGCACGAATGGTCAGTTTCACTGTTGTCCTCGCTGTCTTCAAAAGGCTAATAAACTGGCAGGGTGTTGGTTTAGAGGGGAAATAAAATTTACAGGCAAATTAGTAGACTTATACTTCCACTATTATAGCTGGAAACTAGAACCATCTATGGTTGAGAGAAGAGTCAGAGGCAAATTCTTTCCCTGTCAGGACTTGAGTGGTCAAGCAAGAATGGTTGCAGTTCCTTTCTAGTTTCTCCAATTCCCTGATACTGATTAAGGCCACAGTTAATTTCTGCTGTAAGTCTAGTTCTGACCATATTCTTCATTATATAAGTAACGGGCTTTCAACTTTTTACATTTCTAATTAATACTGCCCAGTTCTCTGGATTCTTACAACCTTTGAAGACATATGGGGTGCTTTACCCACTTCTGATTCTACAGAGAATGTGAAGCAGTTTACACAAACATTTTTAATAATATGGAAACACTCAGGTTAAAAGCAAGATAAGGAACACTGTGCAACAGAAGAATAAAGCCAAATGGCAAGTTAGAACATACACATGTGAGTTAAAGGATCAAACCCATACAATTATTAAAACTGAATTTAAAAATGGTTTAAGCATCCTGCTGGCCAATGTAGAAATGGAAACATTGACACTCCAAATCTCAAGAAAAATAGGGTTTTTTTCCTAGCACTTATGAAAGGCCTCAAATGAGACTCCTGGTAAGTACGGTATTAACATCACTTTTGAGGAGGAAGAAACTCAGGCACAAATAACTGTTTAACCCCAATAAAAGTTATACATTTAATGGTTGAGTTTTAAAACCTGTTTATAAAGCAATATACATAGTGGATATTTTATAGGAGCAAACATCCATTAAAAAATATTCCTTTAGTTTTAACACTAAGCTGACCTTTGTTTAGAAGTTCCAAGTTTTCCTAAGGAAAAACTGAAATGATATTTATCAAAAATGCTGACTGAATCCTGAATTTATCAGGTAACAAAAAATACCTTAACATCATCTTAATTGGAAAACAGAAAGTAGAAATTAAATAAGTTCCAGAGAATTTCTTTTCTTCCTTGCAGATATCTGTCTAAAATAGCTACACAGCTCTGATTCCCTATGACTGACCCCCCCCTCCCCACACACGTTTAGCCATGTTCAAGGATGAGTTTATGGTATCATCTGCTTTCTTTTGGAAAAGTACCTTTTCAACAGGATAGCCAACAACAACTTCATCATCTACAGCCAAAATCTGATCTCCAACTTTGAGCCGTCCATCCTAGATGGAAATATGGAAGATTTTGAGTGAATTTACAGAAAGAATTTCCTCCCCACCACTTTCTGAGAGTGAGAAGAGGGAAGGCTCACCCTGGCTGCTGCCCCGTGCTCTGTTAGACTCTTTATGATGACCCCGCTGAGTGTATCTTCTTCACTGATGGCAATGCCCAAACCCCCCTGATCCTAGAGAAGCAAAAACAGAAACACTCAGAAAACATGAAACAGGTTAAATTTATCCAAATGGAAAGGTATGTGACTGAAACTTCTGAACACTGTCTTCTTACCCAAGGGCTAGAAAAGAAACCTGTTCTAAAATCCACTATTACAGGGCTTCCCTGGTGGCGCAGTGGTTGAGAGTCCGCCTGCCGGTGCAGGGGACACAGGTTTGTGCCCCGGTCCAGGAGGATCCCACATGCCGCAGAGCGGCTGGGCCCGTGAGCCATGGCCGCTGAGCCTGCACGTCCGGAGCCTGTGCTCCACAGTGGGAGAGGCCACAGCAGTGAGAGGCCCGCGTACCGCAAAAAAATAAAAAAAATAAAAAATAAAAAAATCCACTATTAGAAATCTCTTCTTAAGCAAACTTTCAATTATTTTAATGGGATTAAATTCTCCTCCATCAAATAAACAGTCAAATGTTTTCACTCCTCCCACATGTCCACTATCTCTAGTATCTTTAGCATATATATCCAGTAACATATCTCTAGTAACTCTAACAAAATATCTAGAGAACTAAAACGTATTCAACAATTTAATGACTGTACAACGTCTGAGAATTTAGCTCTGTGTAACTGGCTAACCAAGTGATTCAACACCAAAATATCCTCCTTCTTCCTCTTTCTGGCCTACAGCTTAGAGATAACCACTAACACTGGCCCCTTCATCCCTTTCTGCTGTCCTCCCTCCTTTAGCAGACAGACTGCCATGACTGCTCACATGCTGTCCTTTCTGGGGCTGAATACCCAGACTGGTTACTTCAAATACTCGTGTTCTGATGTGGTGCAGAGTGAAAATTCTCTTAACTCTGAACCCAAAGACCTGCACTGAAAACCTGCCAAAGCTAGAAGAGCTACACCTACTTTTGTCTATATTTTCCACACTTCTTTTTCATGAAAACCAAGTGTTCCATAACATTGGGTTTTACCTTTTCTTAATGTTTACGTGAACAAAATTACCACAGGGTTTTACACATTTCATTCTGGTTAGATCTAGCAACCTTTCTCATTAGAGTTTGCACCTAGGGAGATGGAAAGCAAAGAGAGAAAAGGGAATCTTGCCATGGTTTCTCTGAAGTGTATACATGAGAGCAAAGGTGGCCACCAGACATTTAAGATCACGACAGTGAGATTAGCCTTCACCATCATTTTAAAGATTATCAACACTGTGGCTTTGCAATGATGATTAATGCTTGACGACTTTCCGACTGTCACTGTGCATCCTCTCTGCCACTGCTCTTTTCACGTGTATACAGAGAAAATCACACGCTTTCAGGGAAAGCAGAGCTCAGCTGTAATTTCCTTTCTGGCTAGCTCTAGAAATTTGGATACGTTACCTAACCTATCTCTTAACCTCAATTTTCTTATCTCCAAAAAAAGGGAAAATAATTCTTGCCAACTACAAGTTTGCTGTGAGGATCATGTGTAGTGAGAAAAGGCTTAAAAGCCTGATACACTATGCAAAAGTGTTGCTATCACACACACATTCCTTCTACTTATAACTCTACAGGATATAATCAAGTTGACTTCAGATAAAGTGCCTAAACTTGCCAGCATTTTGAAACCCCGAACTCTGATCTAGTGGTCAAAGAATCAGGCACACTGAAGAGGAAGGTCAACGTGCTATGAGACTGACAAGTCTCAATGCTGATGCCAAATGTAAAAAACTGAGCTACCCTCTATTTGGGACACTCCACACCAATGCTCTTTCCTACTACCACAAATAAATATTCGTTTGAATAAGTAATACTCTATATCTACCATGACTGTATGTACTCAATTCTGAGATTTGATTCTATTATTGTCTATTCACTTAACTGTAGTCAGAAAAGTACTTTACTAAGTACAGACGGCATTTGCCGGTTGTTTACCTAACATCCGTTCTCGTCGTACTCCTTTATACAAACTCAGAGACTTCCACTAGAATATCCAGTCCCCTCTCCCACTGCTGCCTCAAACAACTCTCTCTTAAATGGCAATAGAATGAGGGATTCTTGAATGGAAGTGTATGGACTTCTTGATAGAAAAAGCTTTAATAACTTCTTTTCCCTCTATCCACAACACAAACTGCCCACGATGACTTTTCTTAAACGTATATGATAAGACCAGAGTAATCCATTTTTGTAGTTATTTTTTAAAAAGAAATCAAACCAAGAAGAGTCACAGTATTTTTTTCCACTAAATGCTTAACAAAATCTGATCACATGCCAGGCTTTATGCCCACCACTTTATAAACAACTCACTTAATCTTTATAATTACAGTATTATCAGAGGTAATACTATCATCTCCAATTTATAGGTAAGAAAATGGAGGCAAAGCAAGACCACACAATGTGTGAAGTCTGGACCTGATGAAACAAAGATTCAATTCAGACAGACTGCCTCGGGACGCCCTGGAGCTGGGGAGTTGCAGAGCAAGCACCCCTTTCTGCTGCAGCATTTCACGTTCAATCCCTCTATCCCACCACACTACCTCCTCCCTTCCTCTCCTCTTCCCTGAGCAGGTCACTACTCTTTCTGCTTCTACTCTGCTCATCCACTGCCCACCTGCATTCCAGCATAAGCCTGCAGCACTTGAAAACATTTACAGGTGCTGTTCAACATCTGTTCAACAAACCACTTCTTTAAAGTGGTCACCTGAACCTAAGGCTCAGATCTTTGCAAAAGCAAATACCTCAGGGATGCCTATCGGTGAGACTTCTAGTTATCTGAGCTTTCGGTTTCACGAAGGACAAAGACAATAACTTCCGTTTCTTTATTCTTTTTATTTCCTCCATAGCAGGTCCTTGGTAAATAAATCAAAGGAGAGATCACTAAATGTCATACCTTGGGATAATCATAAAGGCAGGAAAAGCTGGGTCCCTGCCCAAGTATCAATTAGCACAGTGGTTCTCAAACTTTAGTGCACACTGGCATCACAGAGAAGGTTTATTATTAAAACACAAGATGCGAGGGCACCCCCCAAAGCTACTCATTCAGGAGGTCAGGGTGGACCCACACACCTGTAGTTCTAACAAGCTCTCAGGTGATGCTGATGCAGCCCACTTTTGAGAACCAGTGAATTAAAACACCAGTGTCAAGGAGGTCACATCATTTCACTCCAATTCAAAGCAGATTTACCTTGGGAAGCTCCAGATGTTGCACGTTTGGAAATGAACCGAGGTCCACAGCTGCATCGGAAGTAGTAACACTCGGTTCAGCCTGACAGAGGGAAAGAAATGACAAAATAGGCAACTGAGTGTTAAGTAGTTTTGTTTGTTTAAATACAGGGACTACTTAAACAAAATTATTTCATATGCTGTAATTCCTTATTACTATTTTATTATTTCATGACATTTATGAACATTATATTCTCTTTAAAATACGAATGAGGTGTGATTAGACAGCAATTATTTTGGAGCACAAAGACACAAGGTGCTCCTCAAGACTGCCTGGGTTTACTCCACAGTGCTATCTAACAAGAACCCAGCTCCAAACGGTGCAAGCACTGAAACACAGAACACCAGCAGAGGCACCATTCACTATGCTTTACTGTGCTGGTCATCAAGTGTATTTAGGAGCTATTAAATGTTTTACCTGAAAATTACTAAAATCCATTTTCTTAAGGGACATATTTGGTACAACTCATAGGAAAATAAATTTTTCTCCCTTATAATCTTGAAAAACCACTTGACTCAGTTCACCATTATGATCAGTGAGGTAGTTCACCAGCATGAGACAATGATTTCTGCATCTTATGTACAGAAAAACCCAATGTATAGATATTAATTTAGGGAAGAGCGTTTCCATTTCTATGCCTTTTCCCACTGATAGTTATCATGGTTCATCTAATTTTAAGCTTTTCTCTCTCTCCTGTCTCCTTTTACTCATCATTCTAAGCATGTATCCAATGCATGTCCAAATCAAAACAAAACTCCCCCCAAAAACTCAATTTTTTGTCACCCTCTAGCCATTGCCTCATCTTTCCTAATTTCTTATCCATCATTTGCTTTCTCAAAATCACTAATAATTTCCTAATTGGGAAATCCAAAGAACTCTATTCACCTTCTCACTTGAGCTCCCTGCAGTATTCAAGGCTGTGGAATATACCCTTTCTCAACGGGGCTCTCCTCAGCTGCTGTGCAACATGCCCGCCTGGTTCTTCTTCATCTCTGACCTCTCTTTGTCAGCCTTCCTCCTTACTGTTGATATTACACATTTCTGACCTGGGCCCTCTTCTCTAAATGTTCGCCATAGGCCAGAGCCTCAGCTCCCATGGCTCCCAAGTCGGCATCTATGGGGATTCATCTCTAAACTCTACACCAGACGTCTGCATGGACACTCCTACCGGGCTTTCCAACAGGCACTTCATTCCTAAGTTGCCTCAGAGAGAATGTTCTCTACTTTTTTTTTTTTTTTTTTTTTTTTTTACAAATATCTGCTTCTCTTTTTTATTTTAATGAAAGTTAGCCATCTATCGAGTCACTAAGTCAGCTATCTGGAAGCCTCATACCTCTTGTCTGCATCATTCACCAGTTTATTCTCAGCCCAAAACACAGAACCTATTACAAGGCAGATACTCACAAATATTTGTCGGATAAACAGATTATCAACCAGTCATTTTTCCTCACTGAGTATATTTAGTTAGGGATGAAGTAATGCCAATTTGGGTCCTAAATATCTGACATAACCACTTCTTCTCTCTCTCTTTTTTTTTCTGCATTTGTTCAGGCCCTCATTATCTATCCCCTGAACTACTCCAATAATGTTCCTACTCCCTTTAACTTAACTTCTCTGCCCTGCAACCTGTGATTTTTCTCTGCACCATTTCCAGAGAAGTTTTTAAAAATATAATTTTCATTCTTTGAATTTGCAAAGACATGGCCTCAAAGACAAAGTCTGCACCATGATCCCCATGATCCGACCCTACCCATTCCCTGCCTCCCACCGTTAGTAACACTCTGCAGTTATCAATTCTCTTCACTTGCCAGAGCCTCCAGGCCAGTCCTCAATCCACGTGCTCTGCCTGCAATGTTTATGGCCCCCAAGTCATCTACTTCCAATATACACTTCATGTGTAACCTCCCCTATGAAGTCTTACTCTCGCTTTCCCTCCAGAGGTAAAACTGTCAACTCCTTTTCTACCTTCATTATTCCCTTTGCAGACTCTACTAGTAGCCTTCATGTAAGCGGTGTGCTTATTTACATGAGTGTTTCTTATACTAGGGTATAAACATCTTGGGTGCCACGGCTATGTCTTACTTATCTTTTATATCCCTGCAAGAGTTCTATAATTGTTAGCTGAATTAATAAGTGGTGTATCAAGCAAATCTTCCCAGAAAAACAAGCATAAGCTACATACCTCCTTATTTTGAAGATTCTCTGAGGTAGCAGGCAAAGGTTCCACTGTATGCCCAGGACATACGGCCATCTGACTCACTGCATCTTTACTTCTAAAGGAAAAAAGCACTGACCTATCATATCATGAGCATTCATATGATTTTCATTCTTTAGCTTGAAGACTCAGATTATTAGAGAAAATTCTGGGACCTGGAACTACAACACTCACACATTTATATATGTTTTATTTTCATTCAAAAGAATTAAGAATTGAAAGGCGAAGGAAAAATATTTAATAAACCAGAAAAAATGCTCACCTGATAAAAATTATTTTTACTTTAGAAGGGGCACATTTGATGATTGATGAAGCATTCTGATGACTTCTTCCATATAAAATTTGCCCATTGATCTATGAGAAATAAATATCATTAACTGAACCTAGAATTTTAACTTCACACATTTTGATCATCCTATCTAATGAAAAGCACATTTGTTATCTAATGAAAAGCACATTTGTTTCTCCCTTTAAAATATTATATATATTTTTCTTCCTAGAACATGAACCTGACTTTGATGGTGAGAAAAGAAAAGCTCGTGTTTAAAGCCAACATTAAAATAACATGCATGTAGTCTGATCTCCATGGACTAAAGAGACACCACTTGGACTGACTATAGGACAGTATTCAGGCAGGCGACAAGCTTCTAGAGTGCTTTGTACCAAGCAGGGGCTCTGTGGAAGCACCTGTGACCCGCACAGATCATCCTGGGAAGGCCCTGACTGTCATGGCTCCTAATTAATCTCAAAACTCAAGGCCTGGGAATAGGCCACTGGGAGAAGCAGTGCCAGGGGATTCAGGGTTTAGGCAGCAGAATGTGCTTAAGCAGCACAGTACCTAATGGAAACTGCCAATCATCCTGTCATTTAGCCACTGCTGACTGAGCCTCCCTAGCCAACAGGGAAACACACGAGGCATGGTTCAAGCAGCGTAAAGACACATGGAGCCCAGCCTACAGGAGGCGAGGACGGACAAATCAAGCAAACACAATTCTAATACTGTAAAGTATGGTCCACAAGTTTATTTTGCTCGGCGGGCTGAATTACTGTGTTTGTTATTTAGCCTCAAATCTGACCCCGCCACGCCCCACCCCCATGACGTCTACCATTAGGGATTCAACTCCTAGAAGGTTCAGTGGATCAGTCTCATTACCAGGGCATGATTGGCCATTTGGTTTTTTCAAAAGCTCCTACTAAAAATGCAGCACACAAAACAAATGTATTTGAAGTGTGATCTTTATTACTGTCTTGGGGCAAAAATTGTTTCTCGTGCTATATAGTCACAACCTTTTAATGGAAGTTAATGGGAACGTGGGCTGCAGTTAGTAGAGATTTGGTCTAGAGCCAAATTTGCTGCAATGTATCTATTTTATTAGAGAAGCGGTAGTTTCCTCAGTCATCATATGAGACCCGGGTGGATTTTCCGGAAACTGATGGTTCCACTGCACCAATTCAGCGAGAGTAAATTCAGTGCTTTCCACAAGAACTTACCTCTAGAAGCTCGTCTGCAATCTGCAACCGACCATCTTTCCCAGCTGCTCCATTTGGATCAATCCCCACTATAAAAACACTCATCCTGGACCGGTCTTTGTTCCCAGCAAGACTCAGACCCAAACCACTACGACCCTTCTCCAGTTCAATCATATGTAGCTCGCCTGTTAGGGTTCCATAACGCTGTCTGATATTTTCTACACACAACAAGAACAAAAAACCCACAGATAGTAAGAGCTAATTCACAGCCAAACGCTTTACTATGGAAGGTTATTTAGGATGGCATCATAAGGGCATATTTGTACCAAAATGAAATCCTTAGCAGTTAAGAAAACGCTAAATAGACTGGCGGCCTGGGCGTCAAGACTGGTTTCCTGGAGCACCCAATCTTTGAGGAATTTCTCTGCATCCAGCGTGCAGAGCACAGTATCTGATTAATCAGTTCACCTGGGGTGGTCAGGCCCAAAGAAGTGATCCACATTAACAAACTCTCAAAAGACTGTGATTAAAACAGAAAGTTACTTTATCATTTGCAGAGAACAGAACATCCAGAGGACTTGTCTCTACTGGTCAGTGGAAGCTTTTCTTCCACAGGGAAATCTACATGACATGTCACATCATGTTGGGTGGTGCTCGGTACAAAGATCCAGAATAAAGGGGATGGGTCTTCTTATTGCACAGAGCCACCAGGCCACACACACTGATGTACCTGCTGTCACTGAATGAGACCTTTCATACCTCACATCCCACGTGTTCAAGAGGTAGAGTTTATTCTTTAATCTGAGAGGGCAAGGCCACAGGTAGGTGCCCCAGGCCCAGATGCACAACCAGCCAGTGGCCAACGCTAATCACCAGGTACGTGAGGGAGCCATCCTGGAGGTCCAGCCCAGCTGAGCCCAGTCAACCACAGCACCTTGACAGGTTAATAATAACTTGTTTTCTTAAGCCATTAAGTTTTGGGGTGGCTGTGACATGGCAACACATGAACATTCCATTTGATGTTTTCCTCAGAGTACATTCTGGCCACCCTGATGGATTAGCAAAACATTCTAATTTCATTAGAAATACACTGAGAAAAGTGCAAACTTTACAAATCATTTCTTAGAAAACATTACTATTTGGCTAATGTCATGCATTCTATGTTGATTCTTAACTGCGTCAATTTCATAAATTGCCGTGTCCTGATTCCTTCTTGAATCTTAGCAGCACAAATTTTGTGCTCTGTACTTCCTAAGAGCATATACTGTAGTATTCTTGAAAGAAATAATTACAGTTTTAAATGAAACTTTTTAAAGCACTGACACAGAACTTTGAGCTTAATATTTCCCTGTAAAATGGCTTATTTCCTTAGGAAACGGAGATACACCCATGATCCTAATAACAGCTGCCTTCGAATGCTTCCTGTGCATCATTACGGCTCCTCAAACATTATCTAATTCACTGTTAGCAACAGGGAATGTAGGAACTGAATTTTAAAAAGGGGGATATCACCAGGCTGAAACTTAGAGGCAGTTAAACAACTTCCCAAATGTCCCAAGGTTGTATCTCAACAATTATACTATGTTACCATCTTAGTACAGAAAATACCTAAAATCAAGGCTGTTCCATCAGCAACAACAAATAGATTTTTACAGTGAGGAATCTGAGGCCTAGAGGGGGGTGACGACTTGTTCGAGACCAAGAGATGGCTCATCCAGTTCAGCTTCTGAAAGAGCGCCCTGTCCTTTTTAACTCTCATACAAATGGCAAAGTGGGCTTGAACAGGGATGCAGATTTAAAAAAAGAACATGATTTCATGTCTCAGGAATGTGTGTATTCAAGTATGACGAACAGCAGTTTTTTCCACACAAAACTGCAGCATGTATAACCGAAGGTGAAACGTACTTACTCATCCAGGACATAAGCCTTGAGAAACCCAGAGCTACTTTAATACCTCTTATAAGTCAATGCATTTCAAAAAGACAACTTACTCCAGCTGTAACCAAACTCATCCTCTTTGTCCACATCTGCTGAGATTTCACGTGCCGATGACTGTGCATGATCCTCGCTCACTTCTGCAAATGCTGGAGGAGGGGGCGGAGGTACACTGCACAGCGGAGCCTTTTCTGGCTCGGATTCTGACTGACTGGGAGCCTGTGGGAACAAGAAGAATGCAGTGGGTATGCAGTCTAAGGAAGGAAGACTCAACGGAAAGAAATAAGTCTGCAATGTCAAAAAAAAAAAAAAAGAGTAGCTTTAAAATATCTCACATATTAAATAATGGGAAAATATACATATATAAAAAATGGTAGAAAGGATTCAGGTAAACTTTAAATACACTAAACAAAATAGTATGTTCAGAGCACAATCCATTAAATGGTTATATGGTATTTTAAGGTGAAGAATTAAAGGCTTAAATAAGATGAAAAGTTGTACAAACTTGCTTTTTTGGAAAAAATATGCTCATTCGAAAGTTATCTGGGCAAGATTTTGGGGGTCTAGGAAAGGCTTCCAAGAAACTAGAAAAAAATTAATGAAGTTAATCATATAATCAAGCAAAGCAGTTCAAAGCTTGTTAGTGAGAAGATATTTAAGGAATTTTTTATTTCTTCCTGAATCCTCTCTCAAACTGACTTGTAACAAATTCATGAAAATGAGCATTGCACATGCAGGGTTCATCTACCAGGGAGACTGTTAGTAAAGAGCACACAAATTCAGATCTCAGGGGTCTGGTTTTAAGGGACAAAACCACCGGCCCCTTACCAACGTAGCCCTAAAGGAAAATGGGAAAACAGGGTTGAATACTTCATACAAACCCCAAGTTTGGCTGGTATATTTGCTGTCACTTAGGGCTACAAGTCTTATTTCAAAAAAAAAAAAAAAAAGGACTTGGTATCATCAGGTTCTTTTTTTCTTTAATTGAAACACAGTTGATCAAATTTTTATATTATAGATTATCAAGCAGAATATTAGAGTTAGAAAGGTCCTTAAGTCATTTTATTCATTTATTCATTTTGCAGATTAATAACCCAAGGCTGTGAGATGTGAAAGATTTTGTTCAGAATCACCCAGTGATACTAGACTTCTTTTTGCTTAATTCTTAACCTAATCCAATGCACTTTCCATTATATCATGTTGTCTCCTCCAATTTCTACAGTTAAGACAGAGAGTACCTAACTCAAGGGTCAGAGATACCCAGCTAAAGTTCCAACATTGCGGTCAGGCTGTCCCTGATGCCTTGAACATACATTTTTCCTTCCTTCTTTGTTTTACCTTTTTTTTTCCTATATAAAAATCCCTCTGATATACCTTATTTTGTTTTATATGTGTATATCTGGAAAAAGATTGTGACTAAGAAATATTTCTTAGAGAACACACTAAATGACAGGCATGTACAAATACTTAAGAATAATTAATGTCAAGGATCAAAATATACCTAAAAATGAAACTACAGGGCACTGAATGTGATCTTTCTTTGATGATTCAGAAAACACTTTGGATGCTAAGCTACCCCAAAAATGATCCTGGCAAACATGAATTACTATTTTTCCGGCAAAGCACAGGTGAGCTGATTTTTAGACACTTAGGGGCAACAGATTTTTCAAGTCACAGAATCTGCTGCATTAAAATGTTTGGTTTACATACCATTGGCCAAACAGACAAAAACTACTAATGGAAACAGAATCCTTGTTATCCTCCCAAGTGTTGTGCCATAAAACTCTCAAATGAGCAATGTACAAATAAATATAAACAGACAAATAAAAAACTTCATTTGATCCAATGGAGGTTCATTAAATACACTAGGGTAGGAAGGAACATGTAATTTAGAATTTTTCTGGTTAAAAGTTTTTAAAAAATTTACCTCTCTAACAATGGAAAATGTGAGAAAACATGAATTAAGCCCATTTCATTTTTAAAAAGTGGAACAAAATCTAATATAAACTTGCCATAATTTTAATAAATTTATGGATGCATATTTTATAGATCTTACTCTCTGCATAACTTTTCTGAGCTGTTATTTTCCTTAAAAACAAACAAACAAACAAAACCTGCTTGTCTAAAAACTATTCAGAATCTTACTTAGGCAGAACATTTTCGTACTGTGAATGAACTCAAATGGTGCCCTAACATAACTGATTAATCATAAAGTCAATACAAGCCTACATTTACTAAAGGGGCAACTAGGTGTTCTATTTTATTACCCCTGATACTCTCATTCTTACTGAGATCATGTAATTTAGCTTGCTGTTGACACTTCTTAAAATTTACCAGTGAAAATACAACTCTTTAACAAAGACCATTTAGCCTTCATTGGCAAAAATGCAAAGTGTACTTGAAATCATTCCATGCCATGTATGCACACAAGTATGACGTACACACACAGCACACTGTAACACACCCACTTACTTGTGAAAATTTCACATTAAGACAAACCTTAAATGGTGTGGGAGCAAAAGGGTTAGTTGGGGAACAACGGAAGAGAACTCTACTTGAATTCTGTAATGCCTACAGTAACAGAAAACATATTCCTTCAGATATAGCATCTTTGGTTATCCATATTACAATAACATGAAAAATCCAATGAATATTCATAAAATGCTTCCTGAAAAAAATTAACAGCTTTCTTCCTTTCACGATCAAATTATAGTATACAAGTTCTTGTAAGTTTTTGTTTCAATTTTGGATTTATAATTTCATCAGAATATGAGAATATCCAAGTATAGATTTACAAATGTTGAAACAGTTCCATGTTTCCTCGTAAGGCATTTACACGGACATACTTTATGAATATTCAACAAAATCCTGCATATACACAATTATGTATGGAGTGATTAACTAACAGAAGAGCTTTTAGGACTACCTTGTATAAGTCTGAGAAGGATTTAAACCAATACAAGGTTTTTAAAGAAATTATGTGTGAAAGTAGCTCATACATTTAGCAACTAACAAAAATTTATGTATCTGAAAATTCAACTCACACCAAAATATAGGAAAGGCATTGGACTCACGATTCTCCCTTACTCTTCAGAAGGGCCATGTAATTTCAGCTATAAAAATGAATAGGTTCTGGCAAGAAAATGTGCTTAAGAAAGGATTTGCATGCCCACTCCAAACACACAGTTTTTTGTTTTTTGTTTTTTTAATCCTTGCCCAAATTTAGTAAACACTGAACTGGGACAAAGGCACAGTAGCAACAAAGAACAAAACATTGGCAAAAGGCAATGGCAAGACAACGGTCATTATCCAACCTTGTCAGCGTTGAACTGTAGAGAATCAGCAAATGGGTTAGTGCTGCTGAACTTGTACTTAGGGTAAAGGTTGTGCGGCAAGGAAGGCAAAGGGGATTTCTAAAAGGAAACATAAGAGGCGCTGAGCGCAAAAGAAATGTACTTAAAACAACTCATTTATAAGGACAAAGCAATTGCTGATTTAAATAACTGTGCAACACTAGATCCTGTCAGATCTCATAATTAATTAATAACATCTTATCAAACAGCGTAGAACTCAGGGTTTACCTCTAGCAACCTGAATCCACACTCAAATCTAAATCTGGTCACAAAACACACAGGAATCAAGTCTGTCAAACTGATCCCAAATTTCTTTTGTTTTCACTGAGTGTCTTCACTATCACCGACAGAGAAGCACATATATTTCACCCACTTATATTAACACATGTTCCATGCATATCAGTAAACATGCTTCAAAATTGAAACCATAAAAGGTTTTCATTTACACTTAAAAGCAAATTATGCTTTTTTGGTAAAACAAAGAAAAAAGAGTCTATCTGTTGCAGAGTGCAAATTAAACATCTGTCCGCTAGTCCATTGGTAAACTTCAGTATTCTGTTATCTTGTTTCCCAGTAAGGAAACTTTTCATACCTTGACTAGATATTAAGTTTGCTTCAATCAACAGTATTCTTTAATTTAAAAAATGAAATCAACAATTTTTAAAGAAATGACCTGCTGTACAGTGGTGTTCTCTATTTCTGCCCACTTTTTGTGGAGCTAGGAACATATATATATATATAAATTTCCTATAAACGTTCCCATATTACTGGGGAATTTATGAGGCTTTGGGTAATTTTTGAAGTCCTGCCTTACAGTGTTCACACAGGTTTTGTGGCTCGCCTGTGATATGCTCTGAGCTTGGACTACTGCAGCTGAATATACGTATTACAGGCAGGATGACTGCCAGAGAGAATGCAGCATTTTCAGAGTAAAAAAAAGGAAAAAAAAAGAAAAGTAATTTCCTTAGCACAATAAATTCTTCTCTTTTTTCACACTGCTATCTTTTTCTTTTATTGACTATATCTTTCAGGGGAAATTGCAGACGTTTAAAATTCATTTTGGCTCTAACTAAATGTTTGTGTTACTTCTCTCTATAAAAAAGCCCTACTGGCAAGCATCAAGAGTAGGGAGAGGTTGTCATGTGACACCACCCTGTATGAGAGAACACTCTACAAAGACTATCCTCACTCAATACGCCTGCACTAAAGCTTATGCCACATCACCCTTTCAATCTGCTCTTCTTGCAATGTTTTTCCTACAGAAGGAAGATGGGTAAAAGTAATGGGCACACTGACATTTCTGCTCATCTCAACTTTCTCTCTGCTTTTCAATTTAAAATGTCAAACTCCTGCTTTACAAAAAAGATCACAAATGCCAAAAAACATGACCATTTATTAAGGTGGAAGAAATGACTAGGCAGAGATTAAAAACACAATCCTAGGCAAAGTAACTCAATGCTATGGAAAGTAGATTATTTCTAATCCTCACACATGGAATTGTCAGGTTTTACATTTTCCTTTATAATTCTGTAGAACAATATAAATCAAAATAATAATGGGAAGAAATGGAATATTTAAAAAGAGCTCTGGTTTTTTTGTTTGGCTTTGCTTTTTGTTATTTCAACTTGCAGCCCTTAAGGATTAGAATTTGGCCCTGATAGGAGAGTATAAAAGTACAGGATGAGCACAGCAAATGAAATAGTAGATCACTCTATTATGAGGGAAGGATTTATAGAAACAGACTATATCTCTTATTAAAAACTCAGTGATGAAACCTGTGTTTATAGTTCCAAGGGCTGATGAAAACAGAAACGTTATTAACTAAGAAGAAGCACAGGGAAGGCAAAATCATCCTCTGGCCCGTATTAGTGGGACCCACCCTTTAATGCGACAATGCGGTCAGACTGAGTTTGAAGTGTCATACTGGTGGAATTATCAGGGCTAGTTCTGGGAAGTTCTAATTCTCGAACAGTTTAAGAGCCAAAGAGACTGACTGGCTTTTCACAGTCTATGTACAAGTTTTTCTTGAAGCTTTATTATATCCAAAAATAAAACGTTTCCCATCAAGAGACTCTTATGTATGTGTAATTTTTTCCCTTTAGACTCCTGGAGACATCATTATTTTCATAGGGAAGTAAATCATTAAAAACAAAGTAGATCTCATCTTAAATGCAAAATTAATTCTAATTTCCCAAAGCAAAATATGTATGTAGAGGAGGAAAAATATCTTTCCTCTACCTGTCGAAGATTCTTGCCTGGACCTCTGTAACGAAAAACAAATTAACGAGAGAAAACCATGTGTATTGACTTAACGTAAGTTTTGCATGACATGGGGCCTTCATAAGGAAATGAAGACCAGAAGAAATGGTTAAGTCTGAGTGTTTTTATAGGAGGTCTTACGAAGAGTAGAAAGTTACAGAAAATATGATAGGACAAAACAGCACGAGCTAAGTGTAGTTAACTGGGGGAAACTTAGCAAGGCCTGTTCATTCTGATTCCTCCCAGGATTCCTCCTCGTCTGGAGATAAGGATGCTCCTTTCCTTAAGACCTCTCAGGAGAGCCTTAGGACCTGCTTCAGCAGAGAAGGGGGAGGTCAGAGTCTTTCCAGCACCTGCCTTTTCTCAAATAACTTCAGTTTAAATATTCAATATGCCAAGGTGTCGTATTTCAGGGTACCATGTCCTAAACCCTGTCACGTATCATTTGACTACACATGTCATTCTAAGCAAGATTTATTCTGGAATAATTGCTATAAATCAGGCTTCATTATACCTCAGATAATAAAATAGGAATATTTTCCAGGTGCATGAGAAAAATATCTTCCTAGTGCATTAGAAAATGTGACTAGCATTGAAAGAAATGTTTGTAGTTTTTTCAAAAGTAATCTGAGAATCCTATTCAGCAGTTTATAGTATTGTACTAAATGATATAAAAGTTGGAAATTAAAAATAAAACAAAAAAAGGAATAAAACCCACCCACACACAAAAAATAGCTTTAACTTAACTTAAACAGCCATTTACCAACATTATCATACTGTGTCTGTTTAACACAACAAATGGAAACAAACGTAGAAAGATCTGTAGTTATTTAAACAAACTGAATAGCATCTGAAAAGAATGCAAGATGATACAGCCCCACCATTTGGCAGATTTTCTCATCTGAATGGATAATTATCACCTAACAATCAACAACCGAATGATTAAAAACTGCAGATGTGAAGATAACTGCTTACATTAAGAACTACTATTTCATTTCTTACAGTGAACTCAGACCAGAGCTACACTTGTCTTGACAACAAAGGGAAAAACCAATAGGATAAATCTGGTCACTTTGTTTCTCAGGGCACAGAATATTGACAAGTTCCTTTTACTGATCTCATCTAAAAACCTGTTCACTTGAGCATTGCTATCTTAAATTTTTAATTTTAAGAATTAAAATTAAATGTATTATACATAAAATTATGTATTTTAAGTTTTCTATGATTCTTTTTTCTATGATTCTTTTCACTTCCCTCACATGTGTTAACATTATCTTTCTAAATACAACAAACCCTAAAAACTAATAAGGAGGTATTTCAAAGAGAATCAGTATGACAGGGGTTCTTAAATCCAGAAGTGGAAATTCTCTATGAGCCTCAGGACATCTAGGAAACTCCTGAAATGCTATGCAAACTTTGCAATAAATGTGAAGAACTTTCTAAGGGGTATGTGGCCCCAAAATATTCAAGAACTGCTGCACAGGAAAATATTATTTTTTTCACCGAGGCATAAAGAAGAAATAGAAAAAAACAGTTTTAAACTCTTGGCATAATTTTCATCTTCGTAATTTTCAACACATCGAATACACAAAGCTTCACTTAGTATCTTCATAAACAACATTCACTGAATGTGCTTAGAATTTCTAAAACATTTTTTAAAGCCACTTCACCTGTGACGACTGACAGTAAAATGCATTAGTAGGTCTCTGTCCACCAGGGGCTATACGGTAATGAGAGCTATACAGTCAGTGATGATGGCTGGGAAACAGCAGGTATGAAATCACTAGATATAAACATACAGCTTGAACAAAATCCATCATGTGGAAAGTTAATGTTCACTGGGATAGACAAATACATTAAAGATCATGCACAGGAAATCATGAGATTGCATAAACTGGAAATTCTGTCCAGAGAATAAATTTATGAAGAAAATGAAATCTCTCTGGCTTCTAAGGGACTTGACTAGACGTCACAGACTATCAACCTGAATGACTCCACCACAACCCTCTTAACAACTTAAATATTTTATGACTAGAGTGAACACTAATAATTATCCATCTAGATGCCTATGAGCCACCAATGAATCCTACTTGTGTGTTTTTAACAGGCTTCAAGTGTCTGTTAAACATGGTAGAAGGGATTTCCAGGACAACTCAATGGGAAAAAAAAAAAAAGCAAAATAAACTTCTAAAAAGTCTCCTGAGATTTCAAGACTCGATCTCGGGTCCTAGAAACAACTTGGCCCTGGATACATTAGATTCCAAGTTGAATACTGTTTGGATATGCCTACCTTGCCCTTTGTGTTTGCTTACCCTTGGTCTGTTTATAATGCTCTGTACCATAAAGACTACAGGGTTGCCTGCTTTCCGAATGGCTTCCACAGCTTGTTCATGGCTTGCATCTCTGAGGTCCATGCCATCCACCTGCAATGGAAGGCCTCAGCTTAACATTTCAAGAAGCTACAGAACAACAGAACAATTTGTCGATCTGGAGTTTTGAGGATCCTGGGTGAGTCTCCTAAAAAATCTGTTTCAGATTCAAAAATAATTGAGAGTACTCATGAGGCTCCAGGACTTTTCATTTGTCCAGCAGACTTGTGTTCCCTTGTTTTGGACACAGATTTCTGTCTCCAATAATCAACTGAAATAATAATCAATTAGAATGAAGCTCTGCTTCTGCTTCCCTTACATTGCCCAGTTGTTCCCTTAAATTAATAAATCAGCATCATTAAAGAAATAATATATGGGAACTGCCTAGCAGCACTGCTTTCATCGTGAAAGTCACTTTACACATTTTCTTCCAATTCATTACAGAGCCGTTTGGGAAGTGGGTGTGTGAGGCTTTGTGTATTTCTCTCTGTACAGGAAGCTTGAAGTTAAAAACAAAATTCTGATGTTCAGAAAACTCAGGTTATGGTAAGGTTAGTTTGGCAAAAGAATCTTTGCAGTAGACGTGGTAGGAGCTGGAAGCCAAGAAATTGTGCTTATCTGTTAGTAATTCTTATATAAATAGCTTGAAAGTGAAAGTTATTTTGTAACTTTTTATTGACCATGGTTTGCCTTGGTGATGATCAGCTCAGCTTATGCACTATATGAATAGGAAGGAAAATAGTTTGAAAGGCCAAATGCTAATCCTGCCAGAAAACTATAGGACACTGGTATAATTTTATCATTTCCAATTACCAGAGAATGGTATATACAACAAAATAGAAAAATCAGAGTAGACATAATTCTGAAAAAGAAAATTATTAGATCTCTGCATAGAACATTATCACTTTTAAAAGAGTTATATACTATATTTAATTAAAAACTTCCCTCATGTTGATACTTAGATGAAATAACAACATCTCTTTCAGTTCATATTAAAAATGGCTTCTAGGGCTTCCCTGGTGGCGCAGTGGTTGAGAGTCCGCCTGCCGATGCAGGGGACACGGGTTCATGCCCAGGTCCGGGAAGATCCCACATGCCGCGGAGCGGCTGGGCCCGTGAGCCATGGCTGCTGAGCCTGCGCGTCCGGAGCCTGTGCTCCGCAATGGGAGAGGCCACAGCAGTGAGAGCCCCACGTACCGCAAAAAAAAAAAAAAAAAAAAAAAAAGGCTTCTAACTTTCTGTAAAATAAAAGTATATATGTTTACTATATATTCCATTAGTGGGAAAATTTAACAGGACATTAAATATCTTTGCCCAAGTCCAAAGAACTCTATACTTAGAATGGAATACTTCTCAGGTCTCTAATTTACATACATTTTCAGAAACTCTTAGCAGAGACATGTTCTAGAATCCCCAGGATTACAGAGGCCTAAGGCTCCTTATTTACAGCAAAAAGCCCTTGCACGTAACAATATTCAACAAACTGTTGCTTAGCAGTATTTTACCACATGCAAAAATCCTTTCTTTTCAATTTGAAAGGGATGTTTTAACTCTCTTAATACACTGAAACAAACATTTTGGTGAAAACTATGATTAATCTTTTCTTGAAATAATTTATAAACATTTCTTACTTTTTTCTACTTAGGTCAAAGGTATTCAATAGTGAAGTATCTATAAAATAAACTGCCTTGTGATAATCTTAAATTAGAAATTTTATGTAGTACTATAACTAAAAAAGAATCCTTTAACAGGGGGCTAAGGTATCATCTAATGAAAAGTAAAGATGCAGGAAGAGAGAAAAAAAAGCCCATCATTCTTCCTTATAAATGGTCAGAAGAAAAAAAAACAAAACACCAGACATGGCCCTTGCTTTCTCTCAAGTCTCAATCTTCTTCCTTCTTCAACTCTCAGAGACAATCAATAAAGGAATAAATCGATCAATGCCCAAAATGTTCATTTCAAAGTTGTGACTGATATGGATAACTTTCTTCTACACAATTAAGGCATTTTAGTGCCTAAGTTATATGGATTTAGAAAATGAGATACAATCACTTGTACAAAGTAAAAATAATGGTTGTTATAATAACAAAGTGATCGGTTTCTATTTGGAAGTTGTCTCTTTTAGTCTTCTAAATCCTGGAAACTCAGCAAACCTGGGTTCAGCTACCCCTTCCTCTAACCTAAACTAAAACTATGCTTATGCTGATCAAATAATTCATCACACTGTTCTGAAGTGACTTGATCACTTGTCAAGTCTGTCCCACTTGACAGGCAGGCACAGTGTTTTATTTACTGTGGGATGCCCAAAGTCTGTTACAGCACCTGGAATGCAACAGCTTCTCCAGGAATATTTGTTGAGTAAATGATGAGTGACTCGTGCGAGAAGAGTTAATTTAAAATATTAAACCTAGCTTTGAATTAAGGGATTAGGTACAGTTTGACCAAACGCTTCTCTCTCACACATAACAAAGTACTCACACATGCGTACACACGTGTGTACGTACCAACTCACACGTGCACACACACATACACACACACACACACACACACACAGCCCTTAGTGATGGATGGGGAATGGGCACAGCACTGAGATGGAGGAAAAGCCACGCCTGGATTGGCAGGGGTGGTGGGGGAGACATTTATATAAAAGGCAATAGGATCTTAGCATAAAAATTTTACTAAGAAGACTCACTTTAAAAAAATCTCATCCAACAACATTTAAGTATTTCTAGAAATAAAATCTCATTTAAGGGATTAATTATGATGTACACATTCTGTGTGTGTACGTATACTTTTAAACGATTCAATGATTTCCCCAAGAAATTTGCTTTGTTCTTTAAACTGAACTTAATTATTTTATCTTAGTGCCAATGTTTTTTTAAAAAGTTGATTATACCCCCAAACACCCATCTCTACATCGAGATATATAAGCTGTCATCATATACGGAAGAGAAAAATTACGGACGAAAACAAACAAATAAGAAAGAAATGCTTTAACAGCAAACACATTTTACTCTAATATTGGGTCAGTGTAAAGATGATGACTCCCTTGGTAAAGAGGACGGCCCAGGTGAATAGTTTTAGCACAGAAAGCTCACTGGAGGGTACCTCTACTATTCTATCTCCAGGTTTCAAGGTTCCATTTTTGCCAGCTGGACTATCTTCAAGAACATGTTTGATGAAAATGCCCCTCATCACTTCACCGTTGCTTAGACGACTCCCCATCCCTCGTCCACCAACAATGCTGATGCCCAAGGATTTGCTTGGTTCTCGCCAAAGTTCAACCCTATAAAAAAATAAATGAAATTTTAAACTCTTATAAGAAAGTATAGGGGCAAACCCTCATAATATTGGGTTTGGCAATGATTTCTTGGCTATGACACCAAAGGTACAAGGCAACAAATCCAAAAACAGACAAACCGGACTTCAATAAAAGTAAAAGCTTTTGTTCATCAAAAAAGTAAAATGGCAACCCACAAAATGGGAAAAATATTTGCAAATCACACATCTAATAAGGGATGAACATCCAGAATATCTAGAGAACCCCTAAAACTCAACAACAGAAGAAAACAAACAGATCAAAAATTGGGCAAAGGACTTGACTAGATATTTCTCTAGGGATGATATACCAATGTCCCATAAGCACATAAAAAGATGCTCAACATCACTAACATTAGGTAAATCAAAAGTACTATGAAATACCACCTCACACTCAGTAGGATGGCTACTATCAAAAAAAAAAAAAAGAAAAGAAACCCAGAAAATAAGCGTTGGCAGGGAAAAATTTTAGAAATTATGGAGAAATTAGAACCCTTGTACACTGTTGGTAGTGATGTGAAATGTTGCAGCTGCTATGGAAAAAAGTATGGAAGTTCCTAAAAAAATTAAAAATAAAATTACCATATGATCCGGCAATTCCATTCCTGGGTATATACCCACAAGAATTCAAAGCAAGGTTCTGAAAACATACATGTACAGCCATGTTCATAGAAATATTATTCACAACAGCCGAAAGGTGGAAGCAACCCAAGTGTCCATGGACAGATGAATGAATAAACAAAACAGTATATAAATACAAAGTAACATTATTCAGCCTTAAAAAGGAAGGAAATTCTGACACATGCTAGGACATAGATCAACTTTGAGAACGTTATGCTAAATGAAATAAGCTAGCCAAGTGAAATAAAGGACAAATCCTGTATGATTCCACTTATATGATGTACCTAGAGTAGTTAAATCCATAGAGACATAAAATAGAATGGCAGCTGCTAGAAGATGCATGGGGTGGGGGATGGAGTTACTATTTAATGGGTACAGAGTTTCAATTTTGCAAGATGAAGAAAGTTCCGGAGATGGATGGTGGTGATGGTTACAGAGCAATGTAAACACACTTAATGCCACTGACCTAACACACTAAAAAATGATTCAGAAATTATAATAGGAAACACTTTTTTTTAAATTCAAAGGAATAAAATGTTACGTATGTTAATTTCTGCAAATATTATTTGCTCAATCTATTAAGGTTTTACTAGTAGTAAAACAAGATCATTTTAAATACTCTTCCAATTATCTGTTTTATAGGGGCTGATAAATACTAATGTATTTCTGAAGCTGATTTGTTACAGGTTAATATTGGACTCATACTCCAGGCTGGGGCACCGATGAATGTAAAAGGACCATTTTCCAGAAGCTCTAATACTGCAGACATCAAAAAATTCAGCTACCCTCAAACAGATGGTACCTTCTAAGCTTAGCAACCCAATCAAGAGAGAGAACATTTCTGCATGCACTGTTTCAGAAGCCTACCTCTGTAGAAGTCTGTCTTGCCAACACAGATCTAGAAACTAACAGTCAGCGCAAGAAGAGCAGTTCTTGTTAGCAGCGCTAACAAGATCCTCCGTGACCTGATCCCATCACCACCTTCTAAATGCATCCCTCACAGCTCTCCACTTTCCTCTCTCCAACCCAGCTACAATATCATCTTGCCGTTCCTTAGGTTCATCAGACATGCTCTCCCGCCTTCGGGCCATGGCGCTTGCTACTGCCTGTGTCCTGAATGTACTTCCTCTACCCACATAATAACCACATGAACTCTTATCTGATAATTGCAAATAGCTGTCAGAGTTATGGATGAGTTGAAAATACGTGTCTTTTGAAAAGGCGGGATATAAGAATAAGGTGATTTGCAGCGAGGTGTCTGGCCAAGACGAAGGAGCAGCTCAGGTGACTGGAAGCAAACAGAGATACCGAGTAGAAAGCTCTGAGATAGGTAATGAGACTGTACAGTCTACTCCCAGCTGCAGGAAGGGAGTCAGCTGACACTGGACATCAGATAAATGAAGAAAGCACGGTCCACATGCACTCAAACTTGACATTTGAGGTGCTCCCAGAGGAAACGAAAGGATGGAGGTAGGACTCCTGTGCAATGAGGGAGGTCACAGTAAGAAAAGACTGGGATAAAAGAGTACTACAGGTGGAGTGAGAGGGCAGGCAACTAGTCACATGAAGGTAGATGATGAAACCCACATTTTCTTTGGTCAGCACTTTTTTCTTTATTAGAAATCTAAGATCCTAGAGATCTACTGTTTAGTCTAAAAGGATCTCACCATGATTCTTGATCTTAACAAATCTGTGAGAATAGCTTAAACTAGTTAAAATCCTATTCATCATTTTCTTTCATTCTAGGAATTCTGGGAAAGACAAGAACCAACTTCTTCCATTTCCTAAGGTAAAATGGCAAAGTATTAAAGTCAGCAGAGTTAGCCATTGTGTTTAATATTTAAGAATCCAAAATACATAGATGGGGCTTCCTCGCTCTTTTTTTTTTTTTTTTGCGGTACGCGGGCCTCTCACTGCTGTGGCCTCTCCCGTTGCGGAGCACAGGCTCCGGACGCGCAGGCTCAGCGGCCATGGCTCACGGGCCCAGCCGCTCCGCGGCATGTGGGATCTTCCCGGACCGGGGCACGAACCCGTGTCCCCTGCATCGGCAGGAAGACTCTCAACCACTGCGCCACCAGGGAAGCCCATCTCTTCTTTTAAAAATGTAAAAAAAAAAATAAAAGAAAAGAAAGAATGAAGGAAAATGTCTCCTAGGGCTCTTTGTGGTTGGTGTAAACTAGAGATTGGCTCTTATGATTCCCCGAATACTAAAAAGAGCAGCACAGCAAACACTTATTAAGGGCTTATCATGTGCTCAGCGTTGTTCTCTACGTGAGTTCCATACACTTTGATTTAATTCTCAAATCACTCCTATGAGGTGGATACTCTTGTCAGCCCCAGTTTACAAAGGGAAGAGGCACAGAGAGGTTAAACTGCCTTTGGGTACCAGCACCTTGTGCTTCCTCAGGATGTGGCACAGACAGTAAAGTGGTTTCAGATCCACTCCTCAGAGGAAAGGCTGTAACTCCTCAAAACATCAGAGCAGATAACCAAAGCCAGAGCTGCCAAAAGGACCCCAGCACTGAGGAACCAGACTCAGGATTCACGGAGCAGAACATGGTAAACGATCCGTGGAAAGAAAAAAAAAGAGACCTATAAAAGAAAAACTTTACAGAACATGTGCAGAGCTGGTTTTACAGAAAAACGGCAGCCTTTCTGGGGAACACAGGTTTAAAAAAGAGTGAAATTCAGAAAAGCAAAGGTAATACAGAGCTCTGAGGCCAGGCTGCTTGAACTTAGAACCAAGAGCTCCTGGACTCAAGTCCTGCCCTTAGGCTCCTTAACAACTGTGTGACCCTCTGCAACTTCTTTAGTCTCTCTTTTACTTTCCTCAGCTGGGAAACGGATCCAACAAGAGTCTCGACATCAGAGAGCTCCGGTGAGGATTACATTCATGAATACATGTAACGTGCAACACAAAGCTTTGGGACATACTAAGCAATCAATAAATCCCTGATTACTCTTATTATGATGATTATAATTACGATTACTGAAGTAATGTCAACAAGGTATAATATTCAATTCATACGACAAATGAGCAAATGTACCCCAGCTCCTCAATCCTGTTATACCTACACATTGTTTACTAAGATAACTTAGCATTTTCTACCCATCAGGTTGACAAAAACAGTTTTTAAATGATCATATGATGTGGTAACAAAGATGTGGGGAAAAGGAAACTCTTATATATTGGAAATAAAAGTAAAAAATTGGTATAGTCAATTTAAAAAGCAATTTGACAACTTCTAGTAAATAATACAGTTAAATCTATAAGCCAGCAATTCCACTTTGGGATATACACCTAGATAAATTCTCATCCATACATATAAGAAAATAAGATATAGTTACTACACAGAATTATAATAATAATTAACTACTCAAATATCAATGAGAATAAACTGTGGTATATTCATATACTGAAATGCACTGCAACAAATAAACTGAATGAATTAGATATTTAAGTATCAACATGATAGATCTCCAAGACACTGGTTTGAGAGGAAAGTAAGCTGGAAAATGATACATACAGTATGATACAATCCTGTACATGAAAATCACACAAAAGTGTAACACAGATTATTTACAATCTTAAAATTTACGCTTCGCTAAAAAGTATTCTCTATTTCCACACAAAGTAAATTTTTCTTGACTGCATGAAAAAATGTCCTAGCAGGTTTCCAATGTTGTAAAGCATATTCATAACACTTGTTCCTCATCTACTAAAAGCTCTGGCTCTTTTGGTAAGCTTCCTCATGAACTTCTATGAACTTTCCCCCCAAAATACCTTAGTGCTTCTATGTAGGTTAGGGAGGGCAGAGTATCTTCTTTATGATTTATGGAAGCAGACATATCCTCTCTGTAAATTAGTTACTGCCTTTAGAGACACCTCTTAGGCTGACGTGAAGGCTAAAATCGAGGATAAAAGTATAAAAATCTTCTGGTCCATAAGTTACACCCTTCTCATAAGAAAATTTCATAATGATTCCTGCGTTCAATGCTTTATTTTCGTTGTTATGAGTAATGATGATGAAGATGCTGCTAAGACCGACACTGACTGAGTGCTCACTCTGTACTGGGCACTGTACTAAGGACTTTACATGCATTATGATATTGAATTCTCCCCCAAATTTAAAAGGTTCTATTATTTATTTTTAAATTAAAAATTTAATTATTATTTCAAAAATGTTTCTTAAGTGAAGTACAGTTGCTTTAACATATATTAATGTCAGGGGTACAGCATAGTGATTCAGTATCTTTACAGATTATACTCCATTAAAAGTTATTACAAGATAATGGCTATAGTTCCCTGTGCTATACAGTATATCCTTGTTGCTTATCTATTTTATACATAGTAGTTTATATCTCTTAATCTCTTACCCCTAATTTGTCCCTGCAGCCTTCCCTCTCCCCTTTGGTAACCACTAGTTTGTTTTCTATATCTGTTAGTCTGTTTCTGTTTTGCATATACATTTGTTTGTTTTATTTTTTAGATCCCACATATAAGTGATATAATACAGTATTTGTCTTTCTCTATCTGATTTATTTCACTAAGCATAATATTCTCTAGGCCCATCCATGTTGCTGCAAATGGCAGAATTTCATTATTTTTATGGCTGAGTAGTAACATTCCACTGTGTGTATATATACATAAAGATAGATATATAATTTCATCTAATATTTATAATTCTATCTAACTTACTTCTGCCTCTTTCTTCAAATAAACAAGAAACTTAGTATCTTATAATATTTTTTCTGCCACAGATCTACCACTTATATTCTCAATGTGGGTAATAATGTAGAAAGACCTTAATTTCTCTAAGCAGTCTAAACAGTTTTTAAAAAATTCAAATCAAAAAGTCATTTTAGATGGCTGAAAATGCTTACTGTCTTTCGTGAAAGCAACATAAAAGGTTTCCTATACTTTGAACAGGATTTGACCTAGAGAATGCTTACATGTGATGGCTGTAGCCTCAAGCTCATTGGTGAGCAAGGAAACTCATAAAACTGCACTACACATCTGCAGAGTAGAAATTTTTCTCTCTCTCGAATTTTGTTTATTCATTGTAGAATAAATATTAAGTATTTACTATGTAAAAGGCACCTTTGTGATGGTCACTTTTAAATCTGTTTAGAGAAAGTACCCAACGATTACTTATATTTTACACTTAATGCAAAATACCTTACATTTTTCTTTAATTACTTTGTGTGTCTCTATATCTTGCCTCCCCAAATGCATAATAACTTCCTTAAAGGCAGTATTTATGCCTTATACTTCCCTGTTTTTCACAAAATCACCTGCCTCTCATCTGGGTCCATAATCGGGATTCAAAAAATTCCTATTACACTTAATCTGATTCTACTCAGCAGGAACATGGAAATACACCTTGGTGATACACAGTAGTATATCCGAGCAGATTTAGGGAAGTCGTCTTTTCTATTATATATGAGATTCGTTCTAGAAAGAGCATGGGTTAGAATAACTGCAGCCTATGATAAGATGCTTACACACACATTTTGAATATATATGCTTGAATATCTAGTTTCTACAAATGCTAGAAAAATTTCAAGTTAACATTTGGTGGTTTACCTAAGATCAACTCCACAAAAAATATTCCAACTACCTATGCCTAATTTTCTCTACTTTATTTAGTCCCTACTATGTGTCAAATCCTCAAATACATGTTAGTTTTAACCCTGTGTGATACAAATTATCTTCTCCACTGTGCCCATGTAGAAATGGAGGGTAAGGGATATTAAACTACTTGCTCAAAGTCACAGTAGCAAGTTGTAATCCAATACTTGAAACCACCCCTCCCCATCTTTAAACACCGAGTAGGTGGAAGACAGAAATAGTTCTTACCGCCTGGATTGATTCCAACTGCTGTATGTTGCATTTTGAAGTTCACTTTCTTCCCCCTCTCCTTCTTCTCGCTCCGGTAGCTCTGGAATGTCTCTGTTAAAGAGTTACACAGTGAGTACTCCCAAATCCTAGTAAAGCCATGCAAGGTTGTCTTGTATGTACTTTACTGTTGGTTTGGCTAAAAATGCAGAACTGCTTTATATTTTCACCATACTTAACTAATAAGTAGATAATAATTTACATTAAGGGGAAAAACAAAACCCGTATTTCATTTTACATAAAAGTCTTATATTAGAATCAATCTACTATAACTGAGTCTGGAGATACAGCAGAACACAAAGAATCTTGTCTAGTCTGTCTCTTTCCTAATGAAACATGGACAAAGAAAGGAAAGGCATGAAAAGAAAGGGAAAATGCCAGAATTTTAAAGAGAACTATTCAACAAGTTTTTTGGGTTTTTTTTGTTTTTTTTTTTTTGTGGTACGCGGGCCTCTCACCGTTGTGGCCTCTCCCGTCGCAGAGCACAGGCCCTGGACGCGCAGGCTCAGCGGCCATGGCCCACGGGCCCAGCCGCTCCACGGCACGAACCAGGGCACGAACGCACGTCCCCTGCATCGGCAGGAGGACTCTCAACCACTGCGCCACCAGGGAAGCCCAACAAGTTATTTCTTAAATGCTTACCGTGCGCAAGAAAGTAGAAGCACCATGTGGGTTATGAGCTTGCAAAGCCCTGATCGATCCCTGGCCTGAAAGAGCTTATCATCAAGTACACCAGGAATGTAGCATCTCTGCTTCCTCAGGATGGACCAATGCTTTCCCTTCAACTTTTGAAGACAGATGGAAAATGCTTATGGTCCAGCTCAGCCCATCCAAAGGAGCCAGACACAGAATTCTCCTTACAGGAAGCAGTTTGCAGTACGCTTGTGTTCAAGGTCAGTTTTCAATTTCTGTAGGAATTCAGATTTTGCCAAATGCCAGGCATACAGCAAAATGTGTCCAATCTGTTAACTGACTATAAATAAAACCGTAAAATAATAACCTTGTCAAGAAACATTTTGTTTTCCCAAAGGAACACTTTGCATCAACAAATGGCATTGTAAGGGCCATAGAGAATGGTTAAATCAATTATGGTGTGGCCTTACGCTGTTAGTAAAAAATGGATTTCTAAAGAAACATGCCAACATGTTCTTTTGAAAATAGAGAAGGCTTTAAAAACTCTAATTCAATAAATGTTTGCAGTTGATTTTTATAGAAATTGAAAAAATCTCAAGACAGTGTATGTTCAGATTATATCCATTCTCCCCTGACAGGAATAATGAATTTGATTCTACTCAGCATGAACATGAAAATACACCTTAGTGATACACAGTAGTATATCCGAACAGATATAATTCTATCAAATTATATCATCTTCAGACTTTGAGATGAGAAGTCATCTAATCCAATAATCCGACTGTGTTTGAATGTTTCCCAACATTTCTGCCCAATAATTTGTCCAGGCTCTCCCTGAACGTCTCATTCTTTCTCTGACCTGAATGTCAGATTTTTGTTTTTCATCTGTTAAAAGGAAATCCACCTGCCTGTGGTTCCTACCCATCGGCTGTGTGACTAAATTCCCCCTCTGTGTAAACTGAGAAAGGAGACTCTAAATGAGGCTGCGGTCCCCAGAGCCTAAGCCCGACAGTGGGACACGATGGTTGAGAACGGCTCCAAAGAAGGATTTTCAAAACGATGTTAAGTAGCTGACTGAGAACTAGTCTGAGTGAAGCTCAATTCGTAAGATGCAAGGCAGATACAAGGCCTAACCCTCTGGAAACACCACTGGAGAGAATATGATAGAAAAAGCAGGTAAGGAACATAGACAGGAGTGAGAACTTTGAAAGAGTACCTAAAATATTCAGTTCTTACCCCTAAAGCCCAAGCTGGGGGAGCTGCTCAGACCCAAGCACACACATTACATCACATGCTCCTGCCCTTTGAGCTATAAGATGATGAATATCCTGAGTCTTCTGATACAAAAACCCCATTCTCTTCAAATGATTCCCCAATCTCAAATCATTTCACTAACTCAGATATGCTCCTGTAAATGTGCTGATTATTCTTTATCCATCTTAGGCTGGGGTTTATGGGTCTTGGATCATGTGCTCCAAAGAGCAGAATGGACCGGTTCTGTTCCCCAGCACTCACTCAGCCAAGAATGAAATTTGCACTCATGTTTGCTATTGAATATCAACGAAATTTCTGTCAACTATAATAACTCTCTTTCATGTGCATTAAGGTGTCAGAAATTGGCACAAAGTCACACAGTGAAGGAGCAGAGGTGAGACTTGAATTGAGGCCATCTTATTACAAAACCTGAACTCTCAACCTCCATGCTATGCTGCCCCATATTTTTATACTGGGCTTGTGCAATTCTTTTTTGGATCCAATGGTTAAGAACATGGAGCCTGACTGCATGCATCTAACCTTGACTCTGCCACTTATTAGCTATGAAACTTGGGCAAGTAACTTAACCTCTCCGGTGCAGATTCCTCCTGTGTAGGACAAAGACCACTTTGTTTTGAGCACCCTTACATTAATTGCAAATACACTTTTTCTGCAGGGAAGCAGCTAGTCACAGCATTGTACAGTTCAGGCCCTTCTCCCTTCTGTGCTGTGAGGGAAGCACAGTGCTGAAAGTGGCTCTTTTGCTCCAATAGTAAATTTTTGAGTGCTTTTAAGGCCTCAGAACTTAGTAAGAATACCATGTTATCTTGGCATATTCTTTAATTAAGCCATCTGAAATGATATTTCAGAGGACACTGGAATTACTGATTTTACCACTTTAATAGGAAGTACCAGATAGCTGTAATCAATTCATGTCATTAACCCCGAGATGGAAATTCTAGACAGGAGTATGGCTGAGTTTTGTGCAGGGTGGAATGAATACTCCTTTTCCCATAAAATTCAAGAGGCCCTAAGGGCCATGACATTCTTTGCTTTTATTAAACACATAACACACCTTTCCTTCCCTGACGCTTTCTGGATAGCTGCAGCCATGTGCAATTTGTAAAGGAAAGAGCAATGGGATATCGTGATGCCTGCAAAGTCACTGGACACCAGGGTGCCCTGGGATGTTAGAAATTTTGTGAGCAAACCTCAGAATGTTTGCAAAGCCATTTTTCTCTACAGCATGCTTAAAGAGAAATCTGTTGCTCAGTTGCTAATGCAACTGAAAAAAAACAGGCCCACAGCTGGAAGTGTAAAGTGGTTCATTCTTCCCGGAAAAGCAGTATGACATTTTTTCTCTCCCTGTGCTGAACTCAGCATCATCATCAAAACCTAGTTTCTGCCTTTCCTAATGGGGGGGTGGAGGGGACCACTTCTCCTGTATTATTTAAAGGTTCTTAATACACTGCATATCAAAAGGCTTTAAAAAGCCATATACACTATTTCCTAACATGCATACATACAAAGACATTCAGCTCAACGTTCTCCAAAACAGTAAAAACATAACTATTGAAAATGTTTCTGAATCTTTATGTACGTTAATAAAGAAATAAAATTTCTGAAAATGTTTGCTTATGAAAGAGGAAAAGTGATACAATACCATACAAATTGTAGGTTCCAGGGAGTTAATGAAATCATACTCATATCTGGGGTAAATTCCCAAAACTCAGTATGATGAAAGTGCTATACTGAGTGGTACAACTAAAGATGTTTTAATTTCTTGATTTGATTTTTCACAGTTTTTTCCAAATTTTCCACAATATATGATCACTCCTTAAGTAATATGGGGGAAAGGGCTGAATATTTTTTTAAAATCTTGAAAGAGAGAAAAGGAATCCAGTCCTTCATTTCTACTACTCTCTGACTCTGGATTCAAAACTCTTCTTTATAACTTGCTGTATCATTCATTCACTGTAGCAGATTTACAGTTTCACTTACCTGCCAGTGTAGGAAGAAAAAATATCCAGTGCCATTATTCCTCCAGACTGTTGTCCCAAACTTATTTTGAACTCTTCTAAGTGTTCTGCAGGCACATAAGTAATTCTGGAACAAGACACAATCCATGAAAGCAAAGGGAAGCAAAGTTTTGCCTGTTAGGGGAATCTTCCAAAATATAAAATAAAATTATATTGTCCCTTCACCTCTACTTTTTCACAGAACTCATTTAAATTGGCTTAACTCAGTGGAAAATCCAAACTTCAAAAGGATAAAGTATCCTATAGGCAAGAATAACAACAGAAATTAAAATTTTAAACACTGCTGATAAACTATGTGTTTACCAATAATTATATGGGGGAGGAAAATAGCATAATATCTATTTCCAGATGAGAACACTAACAGGAATTTTTTGAAATTAAAGAAATCTATAAATCCTTAGAAAAATAATTGTCAGTAATAACATTATTTTGTCCAAAGATTTTTGGGTTCCTTAGCAGAAACAAATGAGGTGAACTCTATTAAAACACTGGGTATACCAAATTACTTTACATTCTCCCATAATACACAATTAATTTTGGACATTAACAAGCATTATCAATAATCATATCCTAGCTTTATTAAATTATTAACTCCCAAGTCTGAAGTTAAACCATTATAAGTTTATGGAAAGACTCTATTACTAATTTGTAGCAACTTCTTATATGTTCATTTTGGTTTCAGAGAAAAGCCTACTGTGTACACCTGAATGGTCTCTTACTAATTCAACAAGTGCTGGCTGAATGCCTATAATGTGGAAGGCACAGAGTAAGATGCTTATTACAGCTATAATGCTTAGAAACTGACACTTGAAAATTTAAGTTTACTGCTGTCCTATCAGGCTACACAACTGATTGACTTGTTTAAGTAGTCTGTTCCGAGATCCTCAAATTAATGAATAGTAAGGCAAGAGAAAGAATGCATTTGAAGTCGGTTCAGCATATTTGTACAAAGACACAAAAGTATGTATCAACAATCAAAAAGACTATTAAAAAAGTCTTCACAAAAATCATGAAGACTATTAAACTGGCTAACCATAGCTTACCCATGAAGACAATAAGTATCAAAACCCTAGCACTGGGCTTCCCTGGTGGCGCAGTGGTTGAGAGTCCGCCTGCCTATGCAGGGGACGCGGGTTCATGCCCGGTCTGGGAAGATCGATCCCACATGCCGCGGAGCGGCTGGGCCCGTGAGCCATGGCCGCTGAGCCTGCGCGTCCAGAGCCTGTGCTCCGCAACGAGAGGCCACAGCAGTGAGAGCCCCGCGTACCGCAAAAACAAAAACAAACAAAAAAACCCTAGCACTAAAGGGCAAAGAAAAAGGATTGTCTTCCATGTTATAAAAAAATAAGAATTATACCAATGGCATAATTTATTGAGTGAGGAAGATATATAATTTCAGACATACTGGTGATTTCCATAAAAAGCATTCACTCTGTGAGGTCGCTTAGGTTTAGAGTCAGAGGACACAGTTCTGCTGCTTCTCCAGAGTGTTCTGGTAGGGTACATCACCACCAGTGAATGTCCATATCCTCAATCACAAAAAGGATGTCACTTTTTATGAGACTACGGTAAGCCAAGAAGCACAATACAAACATAACACAGTGCTCTAACAGAGTGTCAGCCAGCGTGGCCACACCTGAGCATTCTGGCATAAGCCGTGGACCCTTATGACACTTTGCGACACTTTTACCTCAAGGATCAAACGGAAGTAAAAAACACAGTTTCAGTGGATTTAGGACTAGGCTGGGTGAGAGAGCTGCATTTTAATTCTGATGCTACTTTATTTATTCATCTATAAAACACCTTCTCTATAGTGTTACAAAAGTATACTGAATAGCAAATTTGCATTTATCCCTTCAAAAATAATGAGTCAAAAATGTTTAACACATTAGGTTGGGGAAGAAGACTGACTGCCTTTACACAAAGAAAACTAAAACCTGAAACGCCTATTCAAGAAAACTGGTATTATTTCTGAAGGTTCAGTAAAGTTAAAACTCACCTAAATAATACCTTAAGAAAAAAAGCCAGGAAGAGGTGAGGAGAAAAAGCTAGAACACAACAGGCAAAATAAGAATAATCAGTTAAAAGTATTTAATTTTTTAATTGGTTTGAGAAGGAAAAGCTGTTTCTATCCCAAACACTGTTGAAAATGAATTCTCCTCTATATTTATTCAAAGGTGTTTACCCTTTACCAAGAGGTGGGGGAGGAAGAGCTTTACAAATATTTTTCTTATATTTTAGAGCAGTGAGAAAGAGGAAAGAAAGCAGTTTTCATAAATATTTAGCCCAACACAGACAGCAAGGCCATCAGAACAAGCATCCCACAATGCATTAGCCCATGCAGAACAATTATAATACATGCCTGGTCACACGGCCACACAAAACCTCCAGACACCAACCCAGAACACCACACTACATTATGAACTGCATAAACACACTGAAACTGCTTATTTGAGAGTTGTATTAAAAATTCTTAAAGGCAAACTAACCTTAGGTTACATGTGGAGTGGAAGAAAAAGAATAGCATTAGTGATGCTGAAATGTGACACAGCTATTAATCCAGAGGTTGCGTCTGCATATGCAGACAGGATCGCTCCCTGAAAAAAGAGCTGGAAAGCTTAGTAGTAGGAAGATGTGATTTTAAAATGAGTTCACAATCACCAGTACAATGTGAAAATGTAACCATCTCACAGCTCTGTTGGAAGTACGTTCTTACATAAAGGAGAAAAAAAAAAAGCCAAAATGTATAGACACTGAATCTCTGTCTGGGTCTATCCCCACATCGGGATGTTACAAAAGCATGAAGAGGTTTCACAGACAAGTTGTAACACGCAGCCATAATGAGCTTTTCAATCACCATTACTCACACATAAAAGGGGGCTCGATCGTCAGCAGGTGCTGCAGAGAATCTAGAATGTGAAGCACACACCGCAGCATCTTTTTACAATGGTGTTAACAAATGTCAATGTCTTGTGCTGAATGTGAGATGCATGTATATGTAGTTAAAAGTGGGTCCTCCTGGTTGTTTTTTCCCCTTTCCACCTCCCTCCTATCTACACCTCCCTCAGAAAAGCATCTGCTCTTTACTGGTGTCTATAGCAGTGATTATTAACAAGCACAGAAAAATGTAACTGCAATCAATCTTTTATTCCTTGATCAGGAATTCATCCCACACTTTAGGTTAAGGCAGGTGAATTCTGATTCAGCTCGGTAATTATCTGGCAGATGTTACAAGCAGCTGCTGCTAAGCGCAAAACCCTGGCTATTATTACAGAAACATAAGCACTCCTGGCAAGGTGGAGTGCAAAGTGAGACAGGATGCATTCTGGTGAGGCTTCACATCTGGTTTTCCATAGAAAATAATGAAACCTGGAACTTACACTGGCTGTTCCTGAACTCTTGAAACTCAAATTATCTACCCAGGCACGCACGAACACGCATACACAAAGTTCCTAGTCATCTCTCGTAAGCGGCAAAAAAGAAGCCAGTGTGTTGTCTCAATAAGCAATGCTTTTCCTAAAACCAATCAGTTATATAACTGAACCAATTAGAGTCCCTTTTTTTAAGTCCCTGCAATACATTCCTCCACCACCAGCCCAGATTAAGCTAGCTTCCTAACAAGAAATCAAGAGGAAGGAAGAGACATGGATGGAGCCTAGATTAAAGCAATGACCACAACACTTAACTAGCACTTAACATTATGGTTCCATGCAGAGTAATGGAAGGACTAGACTTTCCATTTAGAAGGATTACCCACAGAGTTTTCAAGGTAATTTTACACCTTTTGCTTCATGAAGGCAAGTGACAGGGAGGAGAAATGGCCAAAAACACCATGCAAAATGCATGGAACACACTGCTCAGCCCTGGTCAATCTAAATGGCTATCTGTTTTACCACTTGACACAATTTTTCTAAAAAAGGACTCTATGATTCTCATTTCTTTTTATCATTTACCCAATGAGTCAAAACTATAGCCATCCTAATCACGGCTTTAATAGGATACCTGAGGAGAAATCCATGTAATTTGTGGGTGTGTTTGTGAGTGTGTGTATGCATGCATGCGAGCATGTGAGAAAGAGACTGACTGACTGACTGATTTCCAGAGGAGGGAAGGTTGTAGGATTTTTCTTATTTTCTCTTTTTAATGTAAGATACATTACATTTTGCTTCCTGGAATCCTAAATCAATTTTTTATGAAACTAGCTCTCTAGATACTCTTCACAGTCTTAATAAAGCTGCTGAATGCATAAGTGGGTAAATCCTGGTGCTAAATCAGAGGGTGGGAAAACAAACAACAAAACAAATCAAAACAACCCCCCCCAAAAAACCCCCCACAAAACAGGAAAGAAAAAAAGGCTTTGTAGCCTGAAAATGTACCTGACACCTTTTCTAGAGTTGACTAGGTACATGACTTACGCTAAATCAATGTCACAATGATCTTATTTTTGGGCCACTTTTTAAGATCTGCAGTACATTAGAACAGCGAGGGAAGGTTAAAACCAAGTACCGATTCTGGTGCTCAGTGCCAAAAAGTGGACAGGAGACCTGCATCAGGGCTCACGACATAAGACGTGCATTATCACACAATAAATCAAATGATCAGTTACGAGACCATCTGTATTTTATGGTACTTCAAAACTACATAAGCTAAAACCCCGGCAGTAAAGAGTCTCCATGTAGATCCTTATCATTCATCTTTGAAGCAAAATGAATGGACACTAGCCTGCAAGTGGTGAGGAAAGCACTTAACGTTTCTCTTTTTATTTACTGTAGAGGCACTGACATTTTTAATGATCTTCGCTTGTACTTGCGTGATTAATAAGATAATTATGGAACCGCCACATGATCTGATGATCTGTTTCATTATAAAATAAAAGTCAAAAAGGCGGCAAAAATATGAAAGCCCGTGCGTGAAATTCTGCCCTAAAAATAAAACCTCCTTTTTATAAGACAGCAGAATGCACTCTAAACAGCATATATTTTTCTGCTTTTTATTGATAGAAAAATGAGAAACAGGTTGTAAATACAGTTTTCTTACCTAAGCTCTACTGATATGTATTTTGCAGAAGAATAATACAGAATTCAGTCAGTTAGATAATATTAATACAAAAAAAGTCTCCCATACTAGTATTCATCATATCAACTTAAAGTAAACAATCTCTCCCTGAACCCTTATTTTACTATTTTATCCCTTATATGCAAGTATTCAATTACTAATGCTAGAGAAAAAAAGGAACGCTTTTACACTGCTGAGGTGTGACAATAAAGTTATTAACTGATTTTTATGCTGGCTCAAGAAACATCTAGTGACTTAAAAAACAAACCACATATATGACATGCTTTTAGTACATTATGGGATGATGAGAAACTTAAACACTTCCTGACAAAATAGCCTATATGACATACCATCAGACCATATCAACATTTTGGTGAATTCTCTTATGTCATGAGGCAGTTCAACAAAGGATAAATTATGGGTCAGACTGACACTGTTCTGTACAATCTTTACCGTGCTTGGCCCTTACAGAACTGGCTGACTTGGAGGATTCAGACAGATCATTAGGTAGTGCACAATCTGCTCTACTGAGGCCAATCCAAACTTCTTTGTAAGTTCCTAAGAGTGGACTGTCCTGCTCTATTAAGAGATTTCGTATCTCTCACATCTAAGATTTTTGCAGAAATCACTGGAGAATTAAAAATAGAAGGCAACATCATTTTGAAGTATAGCTGTCCCTAGGTACCTGCAGGGGACTGGTTCCAGGGGCCGCCATGGATACCGAACTCCACAGATGCTCAAGTCCCTGACATATAAAATGGCAGAGTACAGCTGGCCCTCTATACCCATGGTTCAGTCAACCTCAGATGGAAATTTTGATCCAAGGTGGTTGCCCCTTAGGATGTGAAACCCAGAGAGAGCCGACTGTGTATTTACTGACAAAGATCTGGGTATATTTGGACCTGTGCAGTTCAAACCTGTGTTGTTCAAGGGTCAACTGTATTTCAGTATTGTTAGTATTAAGAAGTTATTGATTGTAGATATAGTGTCCTAAAGACTACAATCAATACAATCAATAACTCCTCAGGAATAGTCAAATTCTTCAGTGATTTATATTAAATAAATATATAATAATTTTTGTATATCAAACAAAAGTATGTACTGAGAAAAAAATTCTGATTAATGAATTGAAATTCCTGAATTTCCCAAGCCAAAATAGGATTCAAATGATACTTACTTTATGTCTGGCCCAATGAGAGAATGCCTTCTCAACATGGCTCGTGCTTGGGTATTGGTTAAACTGATAGTAGACTCTTCATTAATAGACAAGATGCAGTCCCCAACAGCAATCCGACCATCTCGACTAATGGCACCTCCATGAATAATGCTTCGAACAATCATCCCCAAGCCATCTTTATTAGCACTTACTGTCATTCCTATGGTAAAGGAGGGATACACATTAAATGCATGACTTTCATGGTCTCCCAAGGCAATAGAAACAAAAGCAAAAATAAACAAATAGGACCTAATCAAATTTATAAGCTTTTGCAAAGCAAAGGAAACCATAAACAAAACTAAAAGTCAACCTACTGACTGGGAGAAAATATTTACAAATGATGCGATCGACAAGGGCTTAATTTCCAAAATATACAAACAGCTCATATAACTCAATAACAAAAAACAAACCACCCCATCAAAAAATGGGCAGAAGACCTAAACAGACATTTCTCCAAAGAAGACATACAGATGGCCAAGAGGCACATGAAAAGATGCTCATCAACATCACTAATTATTAAAGAAATGAAAATCAAAACTACAATGAGGTACCACTTCACACCGGTCACAGAATGGCCATCACTAAAAAGTCTACAGATAACAAATGCTGGAAAGGGTGTGGAGAAAATGAAACCCTCCTACACTGATGGTGGGAATGTAAATTGGTGCAGCCACTATGGAAAACAGTATGGAGGTTCCTCAAAAAGCAAAAACAGAATTGCCATATGATCCAGCAATCCCACTCCTGGGCATATATCCGGAAAAAAAACTATAATTCAAAAAGATACATACACCCCATTTACAATACAGAACGGCACCATTTACAATAGCCAAGACATGAAAACAACCTAAATATCCATTGACAGATGAATGGACAAAGATGTGGTGTAAACACACACACACACACACACACACACACACACACACACGCACAATGGAATATTACTCACACATAAAAAAGAACAAAATAATGCCATTTGCAGCAACATGGGTGGACCTAGAGACTATCATACTAAGCGAAGTCAGTCAGACAGAGAAAGACAAATATACCATATGATATCACTTACATGTGGAGTCTAAAATATGACATAAACTTATTTATAAAACAGAAACAGACTCACAGGGAGAACAGACTTGTGGTTGCCAAGGGAGAGGCGGAGTAGGGGAGGGATGGATTGGGAGTTTGGGATTAGCAAATGTAACCTATTATATATATGTATAACTGAATCACTTTGCTGCACACCAGAAAGTAACAGCATTGTAATCAACTATACTTCAATAAAATAAAATTTTTTTAAAAAAGCACGACATTCGGGGCTTCCCTGGTGGCACAGTGGTTGAGAGTCCGCCTGCCAGTGTAGGGGACACGGGCTCATGCCCTGGTCCAGGAAGATCCCACATGCTGTGGAGCAGCTAGGCCCGTGAGCCATGGCCGCTGAGCCTGCACGTCCAGAGCCTGTGCTCCGCAACGGCAGAGGCCACAACAGTGAGAGGCCCGTGTACCACAAAAAAAAAAAAAAAAAAAAAAAAAAAAAAAAAAAGCATGACTTACAAATTCATTTTAATTGAATTTAGTAATCCCTATGGATTCACAGATAAAAGAATAGGAGTAACTTTTTCAGCAGTAAAAAAAACAATCAAAAGGAAAGCATCAGTTTCTAACAAAAATATTTTTTAAGTAAATTTAGAAATGTTTGTGAAATTATACCTAAAGACACTCCATGTTAAATACATTAGACATGAAACAGGGTCTACACTGTGGAGTGGATGTAGCTTATTAGGCTACGTGATGTGTCGCCACTTACATAGAAAGCTCTCTCAGGGAGAACATTTTAACAGTATCAAATCAATTTTATAATAATAGTTCATCTCTTACATATATGAAAGAATAAAGAGCAGGACTATAAATGGAAAATTAGTTCTCTAAGAAACTCTCTGATATTACCTTATTTCTAGATCATTTGTTCATTTGGTATATATTTACTATATGTTTACTATGTGCTAAGTACTATACTGGTAGCTTGATATAAAAAAGCATAACAGAATTCCTAACATCAAGAAGCTTGTATTCAAGTCTTATCCGCAGTGCCTATCACAGTGCCTGAACATACAGTAGTCAATTGAATTAAACTGATGTAAACATTAATCTATTACCACTTTATTTCCAAATGTGAACTTCAATGAGCTCCAGATTTGGATATTTGATTGCCCTCTTGACATGGTCCCTGAATGATTCATAGGAAATACAAGCCTAGTAAGTATAAAATTGAACTCCCTAGTCTCCATCTCCCCTTATTTCTCCATTTGTCCTCCCCTTTTTGGTAATGGTACCACCATACTACTCTCCATTACTCAAAGCAGAAATGTTGGAGTTGTTCTGGATTCCTACCTCTCTCTCACTACCTATATTTAATCCATCACCAAGTTCCACCATTTCTATCCCCAAAACTTATCTTGAATTCATTCACCTTTCTCCACACCCATACTAAACCTAGACCAAGCCAGCACTTCTCCTGCCTCATTTTTTGAACGAGCCTCATAACTGGGCTCCTGGCTTCCAAAGTTGTCCCTGCCAATGCATTCTTCTCATAGCAGACAGAGCAACCACTCAAAAAAGACAAACCACATCACATCACTCCCTTTGCTAACAATCCTTTAACAGTTTCCTATTGTTCAAATATACAACATACCTACATGGCCCTGTCTATATGGAATTCCTGGCCTGGCCCTCCCGACATGCACCCTTCTTTGGGCTATGCCCTCCTTGCCCCACGGCCCCGCCGTGTTCCAGCAACATGGCCTTCTTTCAGAAATATACCTAGTCCCCCTTTTCAGAGTCTTTGCCTGACACCCCCTTTCTTCAGCTCTTGCACAGCTAACAACTTCTCATTCTTCGATATCAATTCCTCAGAAAAATATTCTCAACAAACCCATCTGAATTAATGCTCCATTCTCCCCCTACCCTCACTCTATTCCTTCAAAAATATAAGACCTATTGAAATTGAAAACTTAACATAAAATAATATAAATTCACTTAAAACCAAGTACTAAAAGTTCCTTCCAAAACAAGATTATATAATTAAACAATATAAGGAGAGCTATAACTCTCTTATTAAAACATTGAGAGAAGTCAATAATCCGTTTTTAGTTTTTTATAATATTTTTAAAAGAAAGAAATTCTCTCTGAATATTAACTTTAACTATACCAAATTAGACATGATATTTCAAATATTTTTTAAAGAATGATCCTGACTACAATGTGTTTCCAACCTCATATTTCATGCCTGGATTTGGGCCATCCAGGCTCCTAGTTACCATTTTCTGATAGGAATGAACCACTAATCAAATGTAGTTAAAAGATTCTGTTGAGATTCATACAAACTATTTTTAAGTGCACTGTTATTAAGGAGCTTACATAAACCAAAAAACAAGTCTAGACGCTGCTTCATCCAAGGGGGGTTTCATACAAGCAAAGAGGCTGGCTCTGAAACGTTTCCATAGGTACGCTGGTTTGCTCTGATGCTACCATCTTTCCCACCAAGACCCACCAGACAACTATACTACAGCAAAATCAAAATGTATGACTACAAAACACAACTTAACTCAGTGGCCCATCCTGGGAATCTAACCCATCATCTTGTTCTCATTGGCACCATGCATTCTGCCATAAAGCAAGCCACAGACATGCAACAAGTCTTCACGAGCTATGGTCAACATGACCTCTAAATTAATTCTTAACAGCATATTTAACTCATGACTCTACCAGTTATTAAGGCTGTCAGGTCATGTCAACCACATGAACAAAGAGGTTGACATCAGTTAGCTCAGCTTGTACTTTCCTTTTACCAAATGATCATTTTCGGGCTTCAATAACTTCGAGGTAATATCCACTGACTAGATTTTGGTTGTAACTCATAAGATCTCTCAATCTTTTCCTAAAAGAGGTATAGTAGCATAGCCCAAACCATGTACTGTAGAACCGAAAAACTGGTTCCAAATTTGAGTTGCAGCACTTCTAATCAGTGTGGCTTTGGGCAACTCACTTAACCTCACAATGACCTGCATTTTACTCATCTGTAATATGGGGATAATGTCCACTTTCAGGGTTGTTTAAAGAATTTTTTGAGAAAAGCACATGTAGTGTTCCTTTCAAAGTGCTCAGTAAAGTACAAAAGAAAACTCACAGAATATATTTAAAAGACATCTCCAATCCAAAGCTACATTGCTTTCTAATGTCTTAATGCAAATCGTAATTCAGCTTCAAAATGAAGCTTGTTATTACAGCAATGCCACTGCAGCTCTGAGCGACTCAAGGACTCACGTGCCTTGTATGGTTTGTGAAAACCAGAGACAGACTCAGGTTTGAGTCCTGGTTCCAGAGAAATTCCTGAGTCTATGTTTCTGTACCTCATCAGCGAAGAAAAGGTAACACCCTCCTTTCCTTCTTACTTTTTTACCTTCAAGACCTAGTACAACATAATTATCCAAGGTACCACAGACTTATCAAAAATAACCACGATTACATTTTTCAAAGGTCACTACATGCATATGTACATAACTGTGTATATCTGCACATAACATCCCCCCCACTAAATTTAACAAAGTTTAAAAAACCCAGGTTATTCTTAAAATCACAGCAAATGGATGATGACAGCTTTTAGAGAAGCCTATCATTTATTAATAATTTCTTCTGATTATAACTAGGAAGGAAACAAATTACCCAGAAAGTGAAAACTGAAAACAACTTCACATAAAGAAGAGACCTATTCTATGAAAATGTGTTCAGTGATAGACCCTTTCATGACACACTCCTACCAGCACAAAGCCAGTCTCAATTAGATATTCTAAAATGCTACCACACTTTTTGTTACTTCAAGTTGTAAAGGCAACACCTTCCTACATTAAAAGCTTAAATGAATGCTTTAATTAAATTGTTTTAATGTTCTACTGAGATTTTAAAAATAGGCCTTTTTCATTATCCTTTACATCTAGTTACTCTGGGCATCGTAGAATATTGAAATCTCCTGTCAAATGAGATAAGAGAGAAATATTCTCGCTTTGGCATACAGAATTTGCACTCCAAGATGCCAGAGGAACTCCACTGGGTCCCAGGAAATCAAACAGCTAAGGACAAAGCCCTATAAGCATTTTGGGCATGTACATTATTCAAATAATGGAAACTAAGCAGAAAAGTAAAACTAAAAGATATATATTACATATATATGTTAACACTTTTATATTACAGTTTGGTTGGTAAACTAATGGTGTTATAATTTCACACAAGTAAGTGGTTTAGTCTCACAAAGCAAATTAAAGAGTTCTTTTATATTTTAATGTTAAAATCAAACTATTGAGGTATAAATGGATTCCTGGATATGAAAGCAAGGACACTTCACCTTCTACTCTTTTTTTTTTTTTTCCAAAATCCTAATCATTTTGGTATATTTTTTAAAATCAAAACTCAACGGCTAAAGTAGGAGCAACTAAGTTTCCAACGACAGGTGAGTGGATAAATGAAATTTGGTGTAAACACACACACACAGGAATATTATTCAGCCTTTTATTAATAAGGAAGGAAATTCTGACATGTTACAGCATGGATGAACCTTGAAGACATTACGAAATAGGCCAGTCACAAAGGGACAAACACCATACGATTCCATTTACATAAGGTACCCAGAGTAGTCAAAATTTACAGACAGAGAGGAGAATGGGGAGGATGCCAGGAGATAGGGGAGAGGAGAGAATGGGGAGTTAGTGATTAATGGGTACAGTTTCACTCAGGGAAGATGAAGTTCTGGAGATGGATGGTGGTGATGGTTGCACAACAATGTGATGTACTTAATGCCACAGAAATATACATTTAAAAATGGTTAAAGTGATCAGTTGCATGTTATGTATCTTGTACTACACTAAAAAAAGGATATATCCCGATGTCATAACAGAAAAAACAAAAAACTCCATATGACTGTCTCAACAGATGAAAGAAGAGATTTCACCAAATTCAACATTCTCTCAGCAAACTAAGAACTGGTGAGCAATCCACAGGGTCAGACTGTAAAATCAGATGTACTCCAACCCCAGCTCTTACAGCAGCCTCCCAGCTGCTTCTGATCTAATTCATCCACCTGTGCCAGAATGATCGTAAAACACACATCTGGTCACGTCACCCCTCTGCCCTCAGCTCCCACTGGCCACTGGCGCTTAAGGCAGGGCGTGTCCTGAGGGAGGTCCTGTGTCCTGCATACGAAGAACTCGCCTGGCAGCTGTCTGCCACCTAGCATTCCTTCAGCTTCAACTCTTCCTTTGCCCGCCATTATGCCACACTTCACCCACACCAAACAAACTTCAGTGATGTTTCACAGTTCTCTGCCTTGGCTCTTCCAACTTTCCCAATGCCTCAATGAGGTGGTAGAAATCTCCTTTTTCAAGGACTAAATCAAACATCTACTCTTCTCTGAAACCTTTCTAGAAACTCCTCCACACTCAGAGAGCAGGGATCAACTCTTCCTTCATTTAAGGCTTCAATGTTCTCTGCATGAGGGTCTCTCACAGCAGGTATGATATTTTAATGCACTGAGGATTTTAAAAGTCAGTTTGTCTACTCTCCTAACCTCATATTCCTTGAGGGAAATGATTATATAATGGTGTCTATGCACAGTAGCCAGAATACAGAAAATAATTAATGTTTGAGAGTTGAGTAAATAAATATACTAGAATAGGATCTCTCATATGGGCTCTGCAAAATTTCTCTCTAATGAGTTAATAAAAAAAGGCCAATGACATGTGAGAAATGCTGCATCCTGTAACCTTTTCTTAGAGATCCACAGTGCACATGTGACTATCAAAGCTACTGAGTGATGAAAACAGAAACACCTGTCTCCTTAAGCTTATCACATTCCAAACTTTGAAACTTGGAACCCATTTAATAACTCCCATTAACAGCCGACAAAACTAGTATTGTAAGCAACATGCTTTCAGAAACACTGCATTAGCAGATGAGATATTTTTGACATGTTTAGGTATCTATAGTACATATCCCATAATTAATGAATTAGAGAAAGTTCTGTAGCTTAAGTTATATATTATTCTATTAAATGTAATATATAAGAAATAGTAAAGCTAATTAAGTAGAAATTCTCTGCTATAAGTCTCCATGTAGCTTCTGTTGGTAGCGCCCAGCTGCCAGCAAATGGAACAAAATCTAGAAGGAGGCAGAGACCGGAATCCCAGTCACCAGCTAAGCACTGCTGGGCTTCTCTGCCAAGTCCACAGACACCAATGTGAAGGGTGCTGGCTGGCTACATCCTAGAAGGAGGAAAAAGCTCTCTGAAGCACAGCTAACCAGAGAGTCTTGAGCTGTAATCAGACCTCCAGGGAAGCTGATTTATGGCCCTACTGATCAGCACCGAGCCCTAAAGACAGAGCTGAGCCATGTCACTGCTTAACTCAAAAGAAGAACAAATGTGATCTACCTGGATATAATTTTAGCTACTGTAATTAGGATTTTATTTCTACAGCGGGTCTTCTTTGCCCAGTTCAGGAGATTTGGGATTATTAACCAGCCACAACCCTGTATAGGTAAAAGAGGACACAAAAATCCCGCCACCTGGGAAGGACTATTGAATAACTGCACTTAAATTTTGGTGGTTGCGCACCTCCTGTCTTTCTAGTCTTTATTTCAGCAAATGAAAGAAATTAAATACAAACTGACTTATGCATAACTGGTAGCATTCAAAGAAACTAATAATTTCCTTTTCCAAAGAATTTAGAATTCCAAATCTCTGACTTTTCATTTTCTAAGGATGCCTTTTCTGATTTGCTGTATCATACATAAACGCTTCGTATATCTTTTACTTGAATGGAAATGAGGCTCAGGAATACTTGTAAATAACTAGGAGAGTGAGGGTTATAAGCTAGTCTGAATTAAACAAACCTGTTAACCATTTCAGATAAAAATAATAAGTACATAAAAAGAATAACCAAAAAAACTAAGGGAGGGATCTCCCTGGTGGCGCAGTGGTTAGGAATCTGCCTGCCAATGCAGGGGACACGACTTTCAGCCCTGGGCCAGGAAGATCCCACATGCCTTGGAGCAACTAGGCCCGTGCACCACAACTAATGAGCCTGTGCTCTAGAGTCCGCGAGTCACAACTACTGAGCCCACGTGCCACAACTACTGAAGCCCGTGCACCTAGAGCCCGTGCTCCGGAACGAGAGGAGCCACCACAATGAGAAGCCCGTGCACCGCAACGAAGAGTAGCCCACGCTCGCTGCAACTAGAAAAATCCCGCGCACAGCAACGAAGACCCGACACAGCCAAAAATAAATAAATAAATGAAAATTTTTTAAATGCTTAAAAAAAAACCTACGGGAAATTTTACAACATCTATTATCTTATCTATACTCAAAAACATTGAAACTATGTTCAATATTTCCTCTTGGCCAGGGGTCTGGGAGGAAAGGTGTACGTGGAAAATAAGAAACTTACCCAGGCTAGAATTGCCTTTTGCTATCGTAATAGTCCTCTCGAAAGATTCTTTGGATATAGTTTGGAGCATGACACACTCAGCAGCAGAGGCCAGGGACCCCTGTTGAATTAAGAACTTGGAGCCCTGTCAGAAAATAAAAATAAGTCATGTGGAAAGGAAAACTAGACTTTGGAGCGTGATTTCAACATCACCCATGTTCTCTAACTGGTTGTGCTTTATTCAGCAAGAACCTACAAACAAAACAAGTTCATAGGTTGTCTTCTGAAAATCTCAGTATCAGGAAAGCGCTGGCTCCAGATGAGCCAGAATAATGTAACCCCTCACTGTCCCCAACCTCATCATCATACACAAACCATCTCTTGAGAATGTCACCTTTCCAGCTGAATCAGTCAGCACAGGAGAACTCAGTTCTGCACTTGATATAACTTCATTTGGTCGGTGAGGTTCAGTCCACACTCTTGTGTTGTCACATCCGTATTGCTGTTCAATAGCATTGGCAGGTGTATAATCATTTACGGTAAAGCCAGAAGCAGTCCCCATGCTCAAGTCCACTGAAGGCGGACTCTCGTCCCGTCTTTGCAGGAGATTCTGGGCATATAGCTCCTCCAAGGACATATGCAAGTCAAGTACTGGATCTGAGGAATTTTCAGTAACATCCTGATTAAAGAACAAAAAATAAAAATTATGGCCAGAACTGCATCAATGCATTTCGTAAGATCTTAATGAACAACTATTTAGTGAAAAGCAAACACAACATAATTTTTAATTACTCAAGAAGTATCAGCAAACATACATTCTTTGCTTAGTTGATAGTCCAAACACGTTTATTTTTATAAATGATTCTGAATACATTTCCTGCAAATCATACATCTCATACTGAGTCATATTAGTACAATATATTAGTACTTAAAATCATTAAGACGTAATATTCTGTTCTACTAATAAAATTACTCAGAGTTCAATACATATAGGAAAAGTAAATATATATTTCTAAATCTCATTTAGAAAGTATCTCATATCCAATCTGTCTGAAAGTTTCTATTCATTATAAAATTCAAAGATAAACAGTATGCCATTAATTGATTTCAATTTATAAGAACCTCCAAGAAAAACGCTGTTTGGATAGGGATTTGTAGGTATTTATGTAGTTGAAAAGGAAGTCATACAATTCATACTTTTATAGGGAAATTTTTCTCAAATATTATGCAAGTTGTAGCAGAAGGAATAGTACTAAGAAATGGTGTCATAAGATGTAGGTTCTAATCCAGACTCTCTTATTAACAATCTATATATTACAGAACCTCTCCTGGCTTTATGTTACATAATTTCTAAAATTCCCTGAAACTCTAAAATTCTACAGATCTACATAAATACATGTATCTACTTACAACCCACATACTGCATCACTTATGTGCTTTGGACAAGCAGTGCTCCTCCATGAACTGCTGTTGAATAAGTGTATTAATTGTTCCTTCAATCCTTTTACTGACATTTTTAAAGTATAAAATTAGGGTATGAATACATTATCCTCAAAAAAGATTCAGGCCATACAGAGGTATATTATGTATGCATACAGGGTATAGTATGCAAGTCTTCCCTTATGGCTCATTCATCCAGTCCTTTCCTCAGTAGAAATAAGGGGCTGGCATCTGTTGGGTGTTTATTCATCAAATTTTTTATGTATCTGTCTAACACATATGTACAAGCACAGATGCACACATTCACATGCACATATACATGTTCATTTTAAAAATCTAAACTAAACTATATACTAAGTAGTACATTTCTACTTGCTTTTCTGAAGTATCTTTAATATCTTAACATGAGAGATTTCCTTGTCAGTAAATATGTTGTCATTGACATATTCTGAATATAAAGTCATTGTGATATATACTGTTAAGTATTTTCCAAGCTTGTTTGTCTCTTGTCTTTTTTTTAAAATAAGTTTATTTATTTATTTATGTTTGGCTGCGTTGGGTCTTTGTTGCTGCGCATGGGCTTTTTTATAGTTGCAGTGAGCAGGGGCTACTCTTTGTTGCGATGCACAGGCTTCTCATTGCGGTGGCATCTCTCGTTGCGGAGCACAGGCTCTAGGTGCGCAGGCTTCAGTAGTTGTGGTACGTGGGCTCAGTAGCTGTGGCTCGTGGGCTCTAGAGCGCAGGCTCAGTATCTGTGGCGCGCAGGCTTAGTTGCCCTGCTCCATGTGGGATCTTCCCAGACCAGGGCTCGAACTTGTGTCCCCTGCACTGGCAGGTGGATTCCTAACCACTGCGCCACCAGGGAGATCCTTGTCACCTGTCTTTTAAGTTTGTATATGTTATATACCTATACATGCTGAAATTAAATTCTTTATGTGATCAAGAATTGTTCATGTAATTTTTTATGAAATTCTTTATGTAATCAAATTTGTCAATTTTTTTATGCTTCTGGGTTTTATATATTGCTTAATAATTCCTTCCTCTGCACAGAGTAAATGAAATGCTTTATAGTATTTTTCTCCAATTTTATAAATGGTTAGTTGGCAGATTCAGTATTAACCCATCTAGAATTTATTTCAGGGTGTGGTGTGAGATATGGGTCTCTTTTTTTTTTTTCTAAGGTGGTAATCAATGGCTCCAACACAGTTTATTACATTCCTCTTGTTCAATCAAGTTTTCGTCTCTCTGGAAATATCAAATATTCCTCGTATAAAGCACTGAGGCAAGTAGGAATATCATATAAGCAAATACCATCTTTAAAATCCTCAGGAACAAAGGATAGAAAGTATCATCCTCCACACTCTTAGAACCTAAATAACAACCTGTTGGCTCATTCAACCAACTTTATTTTAGTCTTATGAAAAAAACAAAACAACGTACTTACTAGAGAATTGGTTAGCTTCTGTATTACTAAATTAATTATTATAATAATTATCAGTAAATCATCCCTACCACTTCTCAAATAAAGATGACAATCAAAACTACTTTTCATCACAAAAAGAGGTCAAGCTGCCCTTGTTAGCTGGGGTTTACTATAAATCATATAACAGAAATCTCCATGAATTATTCATGAAGGAGTTAACACCGGCACATAGAAAAGAAAGAGCTAATCAACATAGCAGACAACATACGCCTACTTCAGAAACATTTCTAGTTGCTGAACAACCGACTTTTATTTTTAAAAGTCTCATGGATCTAAAAGAAAAGCAGTTCTTCCCTCATAAGATGTCCAAAAATAACTACGGTTTCCCAGTGCAACTTGGTATCTAAACTGAAGTCTTTCAAAATTCCATATTAATAGGTGCCTCCTATTCTTGTTCTGCTTTTTTTCACATTCTTGTTCTTAGGGAAAATGGGGGAAAGGTTAAATTAAAATGCCAATTATATTTGAAAGTAGCTCTTTTTTTTACGCGTAATGCATATAATGTTATACTTGGGCACATCATTTACCCACAGAATATGTTTACATAGACGAGCTAAATACTTAAGCATTCACTGGACACAACCTGCTTTTCTTCAGTAATAACTATCACAGAAGTCCTTCTATACTTTTAAAAATATATCATAAGCACAGCTGCTCCAACTTAAATTGTTCTCCCACTCTTTCTGAGATAAGGTACCCTTCCTTTATTATCTGTATTCTTACCCTACTGAGGGAAAAGGCAACATCTTTCATACCTTTGCGAGCTTGCAGTTTTGTCACTAAGACTTCCACAATCACTCTCATCATCTTGACTAGAATGATGTAATTAGCTTTTGAGACTAACCCTTTCTCCAAAAAATAAAAATTAAAAAATGGTATCAACATGTTAAACTTAAATGTGAAGGCAGCAATATTTTATGCTCCAGTAAAACACTAAGTGGAGACTTGTTCCTCTAAATATATAGATTTTTTTTAAAAATCATGGAATCCATTAGTTTTGTTTGGGGTGCAAGGTATGAGGAGGGGTTTCAATCGTGACAAACATGAAGTCCAACTTGCACTAGGAACAACAGCATTTCCTAGAGGGTCCAATATTCAGCAATGCAGGACATGCACTAAACTGGTAATCATTTCATCCCTGGAACAAGAGTGAGAACATGGGTTTACTAGGGAATGTCGGGCATGGCCTTGTGGATAAGAAGAGGAGATTCATTACATAGTCACTGAATCTTTTTTGACTGTACTTTTAAGCCAAAATAGGGAAAAATAAATGAAAGCATCTTCTTCCCCAAAACTATACTGAGCTTTTAAACGAAAGTCTACAGGTATTTAGTAAGTTTCTAAAACAATTATTTCTGCATTCTATTATGTCTTGGGGTGACAAAGAAAGGGGGACAAAAAAAAATTAATCGAATAGTTAAAACCTAGAATAATGAGAAAACCCATTGGCTTCTTGCCTTTAAAATCCACATTTCAGTGACCTGATTCTATTAATCCAAATACCATTGAAGTGGCCATATTTTTCAGATTCTTGAGTAATGGTTGTTTCCCTTAAGTCCTTAAATGATAATTAATCAAATTAAGCAAATATAACTCCTTTAAAAAAAAAAAAAGCAGAATGATCCCCCAAATGGGAGAACTTTGTGCAAAGGATGTCTACCATATGCCTACAGCCCTATGCCGTCTAAGCAGCTGTCATGGCCCAGGCTGTACCCTTAGGGGGAAGACCTCCCTCCATGATGAGTCCCTGCTCTGGGTGATCAGCTCTTGGAGCTTCCAGTAGCATACCTAGCAATGGTCCAAAGGCTTCTCATCAAGGTAAAGGAGAGAGGTAAAATTATTTGTGCATTTCCAGCCACCATTTAAGGCTACGAGATTATTACATAATTAGCAAAGTCAAAAGCCTGAGGAATCACTGAGATCCTCACACTCTATTATATCCTTCTTTCAAATCTGTATGGAAGCTTCTTTGTTTTTCTTAAGCATCATACGTGGTATGATTTTATCAATTAAAGAATTCCAAAGTAAGCTCACTTTTCTTTAAGAAAAATGGTCTACTCTATATTCTGTAACAAACTGTCATTCTTTTTAAAATAAATTTAGTGCAACGTAATAGGAAGATGAATGAATCATCTAATTTTTTCATTTTTCCAGTAAAATATCTAGGTACTAAAAAAATGCCACAAAACAAATACAAAAACAAACAAGCCAAAAAAAAAAGTTGCAGAGCTTTACCATGATACACAAACAGCCCTACTTTCTAAGAAAACCGAAAGCACACAGGAGTTTCACAATGTGTTTTAAAACACCCTCATTAATATCTTCTTTGTTGTTTTGTAGTTTAAATATTTCAGTTAATAGGCCAGCTTGCCAAAATTTGCTTCAACAAAAGAGTAAACTGTTTAATGAAAAGAAAAAAAAAAACGACAAACAGACTTCAGTAAGCCAATACGTTGTGCTGCATACAGCCAGCATTTGCCCTGTAAAATATATGCTTCTCAGTATCCAGATTGTGTAATCCCTTTAAGTAACAATTACTAAGGTAAACAATGCAATCTGTCCCACTGGCAAGAAGGAGTGTGCTATGCTGCAGATTAGGAGATTCCATGAGGAGATGAACTCAGCTTCCAGCCCTGAGGCCAGTAAAGATGGAATATGTTCCAGACAAGTACTCAGTCAGATAGACAGTCTCAGGTGTGGTGAGAGAGGAACAGCTGCTCTATTCAAGATTATACCTTGCAAACTAATTCAAGGAGATTACCCAGCATCATTTACAAGGGTAACAGGTGCACCTTGAACATGAAAGAAAATGCTTTGAAAATGTTCTGGCCAAAAAGTTACCTGTTAATCAGGAAAGGAGGAAAACTGCCCAAGGCCTATGGAAATTCCACTTTTCAACTTATACATAAATACAGATTCCCTTCCCACTGAATTTACATGAAAAACATATATTTCATATATTTAAGAAAGAATTATTATTCAGTCTTTTATCTTAATTTTTATATTTATTTACAGTATATTTCCAACACAGGAAAATATAACCATATATGAACCCTTTGCCCAGATTTAACAGACATTAATATTTTGGCATATTTTCTTCAATCTCTCTTTCTTCTTAAAGGATATAATGTGTTACAGATAGAGCTAATTCCCATGCTTTATTTTTTCTCCAAGAATAACTTCTTTCCTGAAGTTGAAAGAAATCATTCCCACACATTTTCAGATTTTTAAAGTATACACACTCACACATATACTCATAAATATACACCGAATTGCTCTTTATATCAATTCTGAGAAAATATAAACAACTCCAACTAATCAACAGAAAGACAAGCAACTCCACACAAAAATGGCCAAAAGATATGAAGAGGCCATTGGTGGAAGTGAAAACCAGATGGCCAATACAGGAAAACCTGTTCAACCTCACCAGTAATCAGGAGCTCCAAATTCAAACAGTAAGATATCATTCCACACCCAAAAGACTGGATAAGTTTTAAAATATTACTTAATAAACATTATAGAGTGTGTCATCAAGAAAATAAATAGCATTGGGTGGGGCACTTACACCAATAATCTATTTCTAAAATTTAGATGGCACAGACATGTCAAATAGTAGCTAATTTCTCCATTCGCATCCAGTGACTTAAACATAATTTTGCCATTCACTGGGGTTTTTATATAAAGTATTCTTTGGCATCATTTTATATAAAAACGTAAGACAGCATTAACTTTAACTTAGCTAATAAATATTAAATTAATGAAAGGAATATTTTACTGTCCAACTTTCCATGAAAGTCAGCTTTAAAACCATTAAGAAAATAAAGTAACTCTTGTAATTTTTCCAAGGTAGACACCGCCAAGAACACAATTTGAGAACTACATTTCATTAAAATTTTTCTGTCTAACATGCAAATCCTAATCAAAGTTTTGAACCTTTGTGTCTATCACGCTGTATCACAGAACCTAGATTTAAATAGTCCCTTGGAGTCTACAAGATACCCAATTAACACTACCTAAAGGAAACTGCACTTTAATCTGATAATGAATCCCTGACTGGAAAAACATAATGTCTCTAACATGTCCCTCCCAAAACACCCCACTAACAATGACCTCTGGGAAATTACGCACAAAGTTTTCCCATAAATAAAATGGCATTTCCTTTGTACCTTGGGAGGAGAAGATGGAAGGGAGGGACCAAAATTCAGATTATCACTACAAGCACTGCTGTGAAGAGATAAAATAGAGGCTTGAGTGGAGTAGATACTGTCGTTATCAGGAGAGTACTGAGACTCAAAGGCAGATTCATCTGCTAAGTCAGCATCATTTGTGTCCACCTAGGAATAAAAACAATAATATTAGTTGGGAATTCTGTTCTGATACATATATGACAAAGTCTCCACTTGAGACTAAAGGGCATACTGCTTTCATTCTTTTGTCTATTCTATTTTCTACATGACCTCTTCACCCTCTTCAACATATCAGAAACTAACTAATGCAACAGAACAAGGACAAACTGGTGCTAGCATAGAAGGTTACTTTATTCCATCAATAAAAGGGCAAAAGGTAACAATTTACAAAGGGCTTGGAGCAATTCTAAGTATAAATATTTCCATAAATTAAAAACATACTTTTTTCCACTTCACATTTTTTTTAAAAAGTAGCTGCCCAAATTCCTAGAATTTTATATTAAAATGAATGAGATCATCACTTTTCCTATTCAACTAAAATAAATTATTATTCAACAAGGCAGCTAAGCAATTATCTATTTGTAAAGCTCAAAAAACAATATATTTTGTTTAAATTATCCTTTAACTAGATTTTAAAACCATTCAAGTTACAGGTCCAGAATTTTATGGTGATCACTGGAAATCAAAAATAATATCTGTGATTTCATGGTGAAATTATATTAACAAACACGGGACCTTATTATGATCTGGTTATAGTGAAGCTGTAAGTTATAAATGTCTACTGATGGAAAACTCAGAAAGAGTGAGCTAGACAATTTCACAACATTTTATAAAAAAATCTTATTACTATTTTCTGTCGCAGAACCAAGTGAAACAATTAAGTCATGATGAGCTTGTAGCTGTTCTTACAATTCACTCACAGTTACACCTTAGAACAGACAGAAATGATGTAAATACTACCTTTCTCTAATATTACCAGTATTTAAATTAATGGCCAAAACCCTTATGTTCTATTTCTTTGTGATTTCGACTTACGTGTTTAGCCAAGAAAAGTATCATAACATTATACCAGGTCACATTCTTGCAAAAACCTGATTAAGAATACAGGTTGGGCATTTTAAAGTGACCCTCTCTCTAATAATATATTTTAAATACATGTTCAAAGTTACTACTGACTATGTGGAGGTTTACCCTTTACAGATGCACATTATGTACAACAATCTAAATAGTAAATCTTTAACTTTTGCTATCTAGATAGTATTAACTAAGCCGAGTGTCGCGGATTATAATAAATATTTAAGAGTACCTAAGAACAATTTGTATGCTTATCGTTGATGCCCTAGAATCTTAAGAGAGATCCAAATAATCAATTCATTTAATTATTTTAGAGATTAAAACACTAGGGCCCAGAGAGAGTGAGTGACCAACACAAGATTACATAGCTATTACCGTTGTAAGATGTTACACTCACGTAAAAGTGGGTCTAATTTTTCTTTTTGACTGGCATTTATTTAAGAACATTCAAATATGCCATGTAAAATCTACAGAGAAAATTGTTTCTTGGGGCACTTCTAGAGACAGTGATATATTTGTGTCCTACAACATTTCAAAAATAATTTACTATATAGCTGGGTACTATTTAATACATTTATACCATAGTACTTTATGTAGTTCATAGCATTCTAAGCTATCCAGTTTTGAAGTGGTAATAATGCCCACGGGGAATAGAGCCAAATGTTACCTGGTATGCTAAATATTATAATGTGAAATTATTGCACTGATTACAATATACACCAAAACTTTCCAAATGGCTAATTCAGGAGCTGACAGTTGAAAAATACTAATAGAAGTATTATTAGTATTTTAATACTGAAGAACTATCTCCTTCAACACTAGGATTATTGGAATCAGAGAAATAATTCATACTCCAGTTTAAAGCACGATGTGCACAACTGGTTATAAATACCTAATGGAGAATTTCACAGGTTCTAAACCTCTCACTAGTCCAACACCACTAAAACATGTATTAAAAATATTCCTGGGCTTCCCTGGTGGCGCAGTGGTTTAGAGTCCGCCTGCCAATGCAGGGGACGCGGGTTCGTGCCCCGGTCCGGGAAGATCCCACATGCTGCAGAGCGGCTGGGCCCGTGGGCCATGGCCGCTGAGCCTGCGCGTCCGGAGCCTGTGCTCCGCAACGGGAGAGGCCACAGAAGTGAGAGGCCCGCGTACCGCAAAAAAAAGAATATATATATATATATTCCTTTCTAGTTACACTGAGCAATGTTTCTCCCCAGAAAAATTTAGGTCAGGAACCTGGCTTCAATGGTGGAAGTACTAGGAATAGGATGTGTAATTTGTTACACTTATATTGTATAAATGTCACGTGTATATTTATATCTGGTATTTAGTTTTATATTTTAACTATTAACTGTTAACACAGCATTAGCTCTTCTACCAGACAATAAGGTTCTCAGGATCAAGAATCATGTATTTACCCAACAAAGTGGCCCCCAGGGGTCCCTAAATATGTTTATTACAATGAATGATTTTATATAGATCAAGTGAAAATAAAATTTTAATTTAAAAGTTTCTGGTAAATCAGTAATGTTAACATACATGTATTCATAGGAAACATGAGTTCTGCCTCTTTTGGAAGCTTTTGTGCTCTTAATCAATAACTGAACCAATTTATGTGATTTTCACATTATTAACATCTAATGAAATAATATACCTGTTACCTCATTAAAAAGAAGCCAAACAACTGATATATGAATGAATACTGAAAACAGTTAAAGAATGCCTGGAGATGCCCAAGTATGAAATTAGAGCAAAATGCCCAGTTTTCCAAAACATAACGAACAATATAGCAAGACTTTAGAATATTTTGAAAAGCAAAAATAAGACACATAAGATTTTGAAGGAAAGCTTGATAAGCTGTGGCCACTAACCAGAGCCAAGTCAGCCCTGAAGAGGGCTTTGTCAGCCAGCCCTTCCTCCTCGCAGGAATGTGGTGGGTAGAGAAAAGAATCCTCCTTAGCAGAAACATAACCCTCTTCTGGTGAAAGCTGCAGGGAGAATGAAGCCCAGTGTTTGAGGATGAGTTCATGAAAAAGAGAGAGAACAGGAAAGAGGGAGGGAAAGGGAAGACAGAGGGTGAGGGGAGAAAAATTAAGGGGAGGAGAGGAAAAAACAGGAAAGTTTTCAAATAATGTTTTCAAATAATAAAGTCATAATAAACATACAACTTTAACATAAATGATGAGCACAGAATATGATAAATATTCATATTTAACAGTTTTATATTTTAAGATACAATGAGGATGTTTATTCCAATACCAACATCATCTGTTAGATGAGAATCCCTTTCTACCAATTTCTTCATCCTTCTTATAAAAGATATTCAAAACCACTAATTTCTTATATTATAATAATCTTCTGGTCATTTTTACCTGCCAAATATTTGGTTAAACAATGACTTCTTAATATAGAAAGAAGGCAACTTTTAGGTGTTAAGACATAAAAGAAGATGAAGAAAAACAAAACATTAAAAAGAAGGACCAATTTCTCTCTGTCATCCCTTACTAGAATATTATTTTAAAGAATGTAATTTCCTTGACAAGGAATGTTAGTGAACCTTACAGTGAAGTCTCTTAATTTAGCACGGCTTTAAAAGACAACCACCACCACCAACTCTGTATGTACACAACATGCTTAAATTGCACTCCTGAGATATCAAATTATAACCATGATCACAGTGACCGAAAACCTAGCATTCTTATTACAATCTCAGATAAAACAGGCTAAAATATTTAGATTGTCTTGCCTATATCACCAATACATGCAGAAATATTTTAGAGAAAAAATGTTTATCTTCTTTTCCCACACATAAGAGTTTAATGGTCAGTAAAACTCACTTTATGTAAAAGAGATATTCATCATATACTGCAATGCGTATTAAATTTGAAATATTAAATACTCTTATGAAAGAAACTTACCTTGGATCTACCCAGGAAAAAAAAGATTGCTTCTGAGTAAGTGGCATGGTTTCCCGATAAGGGCAGTAAAAAACATATATTTAGTCACGTTTGCCATTTTCTTTGTGTAACAGAAAGACCGGAACCAAATGTATGGTCAATCTTAATGAACATGTAGAGTCCCATAATGGCCTATCTTCATTCTTACACTCCCCGTTGTACTGATCTCTTGTTCTGATTTCTATAATACTGGTTTGATTGAGGTTTGCTTACATGCTCTTCCTTCTTCCCTTCCTCTTTCCCTCCCTTTCTTTGTGTTTTCATAAATATATTTTCATAGGTTACAGAAATTTATTGTAGAATAAAGAGCAGAGAATGAAAAATTTAATAAACATTTAAAATATATTAACAAGCTTACAATTTGAACAAACTCTCTGACAAAGTCAACAAACCTTCATTTGATGTTTATGCAAATGCATCTATGCATGTGTTTTCTTAAGAAAAGGTGTATTTGCCTTTTCACCTAAAATACTTTATACACTGAAAAAAACCAAATACTGAGATTGTCTCTAATATTTCATTGCAATTCAGTGATAAGTGCTATGCTGCAATCACTATACCTAATAAGCATACTGACATTACGTAGCATGAATTTATTAGTTGTTTTTATATTGCAGTAATTAATAACATGAAGGTAATTCCCTCCCAGGAGGAGAGCTATAAGCTGATGAACCCACATTGGAAATTTCAATTTCTTGCTCTGTAGTAATTAGACAACAAATGTATTGAAGTCACTAGAATATAGGAACTTAACCCACTCTGACAGAGATTCTACTTTCTTCCACGATAATTAAAGATTCCACTGTCAGTTGTTAATGCTATTAATTTCTCTAATATGCCACCATACTGGTATAGATTATTTTAAAGCCTATTTCTTCGAAAATACTTGATTCTATATTGATCATGACCTTATTTTGGAATAAAAAAGGTGAAAAGTAAACCACAGAATGCTAAGTTTTAAATTTATTTCTGAACTTCCTGGCTGTTTTCTGCCCTTTACTCTTTTAAAAAATATTACTCAAAATTAAATCTTTACACTCATGGAGCCAATAACCATGTTGATGAAAAGTTCCAAAAGTCGTGATTCAATCATGAGAACACCTTAAGATAAAAGCCTGAATTCCAATACTGTTTGCAAATAAAAAGAAATCAGCAAAATCTGAATTCTTACGGGTAAAGGCTTGGCAACTCCTATTCTCACAGTTCCTGATGGTGCACCCTTCAGTGCCTGGACAGCTTCTTCGAGACTGCTGTTTTCCAAGTTAACGTCATTGACAAACATGAGTCGATCTCCAGGGAGAAGTCGTCCATCCTTTTCAGCGACACCACCAGGCACCAGAGAACGAATTACAATCACAGTGCTTGCTGGGTCAACTGGATCCTGGCAGAACGAAAAAGGAAAGAGAAGGCAGCTCCTTTCTACACTTAAAAATGTTGTTACAGGTTGTACACTCTGAATTGTAACAGATGGGTAACTGTTCCAAGTGTCTTTTAAGAATTTGATACAACACTCCCAGTGAATTATCTGGGTGAAGGATATATCCATTTGAAAGAGTTTAGGAAAAGTCTACGCTAAACAGTGGCACCCTCACTTTTCCATGGTTCCCAAGTAGACCTCTTAAATTATACAGGTAACTGTAAAATTATAACTTTAACTTTTGATAAACTGTTCAATTTTATAACTATCATCTGAGATCCATGAATTATTAACAGCAGCATTTATTGATAAGATGATAGTATTGTGGGCCATTGGTAGATGTGAGTATAGTGAGGGAAGGGCCTGTTTTTGAAATGAAGAAATACAGAAGGAGGCCATATCATATTTGGTGATGCAGTGTCTTCAGATACACAGAAATACTAGAACAAGACTCCAGAACCAGGCCCTAGAAAGAACACAACTCCCTGGAGTCATCTGAGATGGCTTTCCAGCTCAGTATTAATTAATGAGGAACAGCAGCTGCACTTCATCAGACTGGCGTTTGCACGCCCTCAGTTACTCAACACAGAACACAACATGAGGATGCAGGCTACACCTAACCAATTTAAGATTATTCCTAAGTTTGGTCAAATAATAAGAATATTAGAATTTACAATATATCCAATTATAAGCCTATCATTCACTTCTAACAAAAGAAGTAAGTATTTAATAGTTTCTGTCTTACCACTCAAATATGAACCATCAGTTAAGAGCAAGGAAATAAAAATAATTTAGGCATATTCCCCAAAGGAACAGAAAGACTATATTTCTATAACATTCCTAAAAAGTATTCTGCATATTCTTCAAACTTCCAAGAGCTGAAATATAAAAGAGCTCATAGAATTCAATGTCAAAAGAAATGCTTTATGATAATCAATTAATCATATAAATTATTATTCTGAAAGACTTACTAGAAACAAGAATACATCTTTGATAAATCTAAGCAGTATTATCTGCTTTTTCTCTGCTATTAACAATATATGTTTAGTATCTGTCATCTTTTTTTAAAAAAATTGTTAAAAGTAGCATATATTTACCTGATAATCTAAAATGCTAAAACCAAGTCCTCTGCTCCCTTTCTCCAGCTCTATGTTCTGAACGTTGGCTTCCCACATGGCCAAAGGTCCTTGAACCTCCTCTGCATTCTGACCCACATCGGTCATCACCAGCACAGGATCCTCTGTCTCCGAGGACCCGATAAACTCACCTAGATCTATATGAGGCTGGATAAACAGACCAGACAGCTCTTATTTCAGACGCACTAGATCCACAGATGCACATACAAACACTACAAGGAAAACAAAGATTCCCAGCATCTGTCCAGAATAAAACATTCACATATGAGTAGCAACAGCTTCTCATGAAACCATTATGAATTAAAGTAGCAAGTCAGAAATATCTAACTTGTAATAGGCATTTAAAATGTATGGTTCAAAGAGCTCCTATAAAAATACATAGTGATTACATCTCGGCAGCATGATGGTGGGTGATTTTGACTTTTTTCATCAGTGTCTGTTATCACGTCTATCGTTAGAAAAAAAAAATGTGAAGCTATTTTGATATTAAAGAAAAATAATTCTTATGATAAATAAGAACAATTCAAGAGGAAGTGGCTATGTAAAAGTTCTGTACTCTAGGCAAATAAGGGTTCTAAAATCCTGTGAGCTGTACACGTGATTATTTCATTAATAAATTAACATGCACAATGGCAGGACGAGATCTGAAGTCAGATTGGCCTTGGCTTGAAGACTGTCTCTATGATTTTTCATCTGTGTTGCTTTGAGCGGTATTCTTAACCTGGGCTTCACACTTACCCATCTCATAGAATTTCTGAGGATTAGGTGAGGTAACATTTAAAAAGCACTTGGCACAGGGGTTCAAAACATTAGCTTCTTTTAGTAAAAATATACTAAAGTGAATCTGGTTCCACATTAGATAGGAAAAATGTGCTTTTGATGATGAAATGTTAGTTTAAATACTATCGTTGCTTTTTATCAATTATTGCACAGTAGGACCATGGATGCAAATCCGTCCACCTGCTTTATTATAATAATAAATACCATTACACCACATAAAATGTATTTGGATATGTATGGTGCTAGACTGACTTCTACACAATTTGGAATTATGTTTCTTATTCTCCCCTATTCTTACCACGCCTGTGACAAGCGCTGGGCTGGCGAGGTTACATAAAAGTATCTTCTACTACATATGTACCACATACTCACTACTTTCATATTTCAATTTTCTGTTAAGGGGAACGAGTGTCTAATTCATAGGAATAGTGTGAATAAATTATACAAGCACAGATGCACAGTAATACCTAATATCATTATATATCATATTTAACCTACAGAGCAACCCTCTAGGATAGGCATCAAGACTCATATTTTACACAGGAGAAAAGTGAGATTCAGGAAGATGAAGTGACTTGCCCAAGGTTGCAGAGCTAGTAAGTGCCAAGCTTGATTCAAACCCACGTCTGTCTGACTCCAAGGTCTATCCCATAAGCCACAGGATTTGTGAGGAAATCAAATATCAAATAAGAAAAAAAAGGCTTAAAATTTTTTAAATAACATTCAACCTTTCCATTATACATTCAGATTAGTCTCCTATATCTGCAAACCTGGTACCTTTTCTGTTAGTTCAATGTCACATAAGTCCAGGCTCTCCAACTCTGACGGGGTGGTGGGTGGCACCGTTCGACGACAGCACACCATTGTCACCTCTATAGGCAGTTCTTTTAAAATAGTCACCACATCCTGGTGATTCTCCCCAAGTAGAGTTATGCCGTTCACCTGTGCAAAAAGAAAAGTGGGCCAAGAAAGAACATTTCCTAACATGACTACTTTCAAAACCATTTTTTTTATTACATAAATATAAACTGTACTCGGGGGATAACCATGGCTCTACTGTGCTGAGAACGATAGCTGGATCTGTAGTGGTGTTTCCTAAAACAATCTACACGCAACACTACAGTCTTGTTGGAATTGGACTTCTAAAGCACTCACAGGAAAATCACTAGCTTTCACCCATGTTTCATATGCCAGTGTAATAATAGTTCGGAAAGGGAGAGTTAATAAGATCATTCCCAAAGGATAGAGGGAAAAGGAGAAGTTTTCTTTAAATGATGTGTTATATCATTATTATATAACATAATGATATGTTATATCATTATATGTTATATCATTATATCAAAATGATATGTTATATCATTTCCTTTAAATGATATATCATAATAATCATTATTATCTTCATTATGAAAAACATGAAGATAGAAAATGGCATGTATTATATGCTAGTATGTTATTAAAAGGGGGAGAAGCGAATATATTCAAATTTTCTTACTTACTCATGAAAAATATCTGGAAGATTGCATAGAACCAATGATAAGCAGTTACACCTAATGAAGGGTGATGAGAACTGAGTGGACTGGGATAGAAAAGAGACTTCACTGGAGTATATCTTTGTATTTGTGATTTTGAAACATGTGACTATATTACCTATTCTAAAAAGTGAATGTTTCAAAATTTTTAAAGAAAAGTTTTTATAGTTCTCTGGCCCTAAAACAAACAAACAAACAAAAACCACGCAAGGAATTAGGTAAGATCAATGTACATACAGATTGAAATTTCTGCTTTGGCTGGAGTTTTACTTGCCTATCTTTCTCAAGTACACTTTGGAAGAGAAATTTTAAATAAGAACTTACTTATTCACCACATTAAGCCTCCCACAGCCTTTTCAAAATTTTATTTACAAAGGGGAAAATGAAATAGCTGCTTACTTCCAATAGCTCATCTCCACTGAAAAGCTTCCCACTGTGTCCGACAGGACCTTCTGGTAGAACAGATCGGATAAAATGATGGCCCACTGTTGCTTCCAGACTTATCCCCAACCCACTATTCTCACTGAACTTGCTCACATGGGCCACCTGAAACAAGAAAAATCATCACAATTTTTAATATTCTTTCATTTATTTTCTTCTCCTGTATGTATTTTATGTTCACTCCCTAAAAGGTCAAGTTTCTCACAAACGCTTCAAAACCCTTATCGTAAAGTGGCAAACGTTTAGAGCTTTGCCTTGGAAAGAGTGTTGATATCTATCAGTTTCTTGAACCAACACAAACCAAAACGAAGTAGCCAGATGCAAGCACCCAAGACACTTTGCAGTGCCTACAGGTGCTGATAACAGATAGAGGGTAGTCAGAGTGACCACAGATAAAATCAAAAGCCTGAGCTCAAACAACAGGGTAGAAAAGGCGCATCCTTAGCAGTTCCCGTGTGCCAGGACTGTGCTAACCCCATTACACAGATTATCTCACTTACTTCTCATAAATAGGTACAATGTCTATCCTTGCTTCCCAAATTGGAAAACAAGGTTCTGAGAGGTTACCTTCAACAGAGTCACACAGCTACAAAAGTGCTTTGAACCTCAGCAGTCTGAACCTAGAGCCCAGGCTCTGGACCATACACTGTATCAAGGGGACAACACTTGTCTTTAAAAGTGAATCAAAGCTTAAAACAGGAGAATAAACTTTCTATTTCCTACTGTTACACTAAATAATGAAAAACGTTAGGAATTCACCATTTTCACAAGGAGTCCATTCATTATAATATTAAAATCAGAAAGTATACTAAAGATGATCTGCTTTATCCCCTTTATTTTATAGTTAAGGAAACTGAGGGATAAAAGGACCGAGAAAAATGTTGAATTATAAGAGATCTTTTTCAAATCTTAATGATAACAAGCACAGGGTTAATACTAGATGTTGCACTATCTGACTTTGCAATCTAATGCTGGATAAAATCCTTCTACTTCTTAAAATCCAATTTAGGTATCACTTCCTCCGAGCAGCTCTCCAGGTCCCCATTTAAATGTCCATCAATCCTTCTCTCTACTACTCCTCCTGTAACTTCATTTTTGCTGTATAACTACATAGAAAATAATTTGAAGTCCAGATCTATGTCAATATTTACCTGGAGTTTAATGAAGACCTATAAATAGCTTAGTTCTTTCTTACTTATAGTAAAATCCCACGCTTGACATATTAATGGAAGTGCCACCAAGAGAGCATGTGCACAAAGAGCAGTTGAAAGTCCACGGTCTTGGGTCTGATCTCTGTGAGAAAATGGCTGGTGAAAGGGCGCTCTTCACTATTCAGTCAGCGCCTGAAGGAGTGCAGCCTCAGTTATTCGTGCCAGTCACGCTAACCCCACCCCACAGAAGGAATCTCCCAACTTTCCTTTCCTGCTAAATTAACTACAGTTAAGCTGGACTTTGTTGTATTTTTTCCTTGACTCAATTTAAAATGGTAACAGCAGCTGTACTTACTCAAATCTCATTTGACTGTTAACCATCTTGAGTGTTTAAAAAAAAAACAACTTTGTAATGAGTATTAAAAACTAAGAATACTACTTGGCACAAAGTACTCAATAAATGTTAGTTATTACTTATATTATATGTCATTATCTGTTGTGCTTTATCGCTTCTAATCTACAGTTACTTGAATATTATAAGCAATATGAAAAATTTTACCTAACCTAGTATTTTATTGTTCCTTTGGAAATTCCTGAAAGTTGCTGCTATATACCTAAAGATTCATAATTTGTGTCTACTTTGTTAAAGTTCTTTTTAAAGTAGCAGATCACAACTGCTACCCTAGGTATGCAAACCTTTAATAAACAAAATTCTCACTATGGCATAAGTGAAACAAAGAAAAGCATGCAGAATAAAAACCCTCAAGGAGAGTAAAAGCGTAAGAGTGATAAGGAAGAAATAGCAAATCACAGTTCTGCACATGGGGCATGATGATTTTTGTTTTATTTTCAAGTAAATTCTGTCATTCTATTCTGATTCTTTCCACGAATCCTAGGAATAAGAATCAGAAAAACATTTCCTAATATCTAAATAATATATACAACTGTAAGAAATACTGATGAATTATAAGTTCTAAAACTCCCATCTCATTTTTACTTCAGCTCCTTGGTTACTCTCCAACTTGAAATTTTTAAATATCTGAATCAGCACATTTAGGTCTTTGAAAAAAAGCCCTTGGCGTTTGTTACTTCTCTAAGACTTGAAAAAACCCCTGGGCGTTTGCTACTTCTCTAAGACTCTTCATGACGGTCATCTTTATTATTGTCAGGAACTTCCTGCTCAAATACAGTTCACAAGTTAGGAAGTTAGGGAGGAGAAGCTAACCCACCACTATTTCATAATTAATGCCCATAATCCTCTGCCACTTGGTCAGCAGGGCAGCTTCCTGTTGTTGAGCATCTTCTGTATCTTCTCTCTCAGCTGACAGTAATGGATACCCTGAAAGAGGTGACACAATTAGTGACATACCACAAAAATCTCCATATCTGAACATTCGGTACCAGGGACACTGTGATCACAACCTGTCATACCAAGTCTGACTGTTCACTCAATACATGAGTTACTCTTATTTCTCTACACATCTTAATAATTCAGTTCAGAAGCCTATCATCTGCATGTTCCAAAACTATTCTCTTTTAAGAGATACCTTTTAGGTCTTAACTATAGTTCCATTAAAGTATTCATATATTGTCTAACTTTTATTTAAAAGAAAAAGGACTCCAAGTAGCTCCAGGATTCACTTGGTGGCCCTCTTGTGACTCTATATTAAAAAGTCACACTGCCTTCTATGTTAGTGTATCTCTTTCATTTTCATTTGGTTCTACAGAGTAGAGAAGGGACCATGCTATGACTTAGCAAAAACAAACAAATTAACAAATAATATATGTACCTCCATGTACAATAAGAAAATATAAATAAGAAACAAATGGAAAATGTACATTAAGTTAAAACCCTATAATTGGAATCATACTAATTGGCAAAAAAAGGAACATGAAAAAATAGAAAAGAAAATCACTAAACAAGTTATGTAAACAATACTGAATTAAAACACTTAGCTAAAATAAACTGGTTGAGAAGAATTTTCAAGTCATATTCAAAGATTTCCATGACATCACAGTTTTTACTCATAACGGTTGTCTTCTAAAAAAAAAAAATCTCTACACGCCACTACTCCTTATATTAGATTTTCAATATCACTTTTTAGCATTCAAATTTCAAATTTAAAAGTATTCTAAAATTCAAATTTCTCATTAGCTGCTTCCTTGTTAGTGGAATGAATGAGCTTCCACTCCAGGACTATTTTTCAGGTTTGTTACGTGTCAGATTAATAAAACGATTCTGTTTTCTCTTTGAGAAACTGGAAACAGTAAGCGATATATTTCTGGAGACTAGCCCCCCAAAATGAGTGTTTTCTCATTCCAGAGAAGTATGAATGTGCAGCGGTGAACACAGACTACAGGAAACCTTTCAAGCTGATGAAGGTTAGAAAGAGGAGGGTCAGCTAGTCCTACCTCCTCCCATAACCCCATTCTCTGATTCTGTTGTGTTTACACAGGTGGGCAGTGATTCAAGCAGGGTGGGATTTGGAATGGAGAAAGTGGGGAATCTGTAAGCTGCTGATAACAACAGTCTGAAATTTGTATTCATACAACCAACCTACAGTCACAAAACCCTTCATTCTCCCCCTTTCACAAATGCCCCAAGATCAGATTTCAGGCATATTTAAAAAACCATAAAGTTGTCATTTGTAGTGAGGTGGATGGACCTAGAGTCTGTCATACAGAGTGAAGTCAGAAAGAGAAAAAAAAATACCGTATGCTAACACATATATATGGAATTTTTAAAAAAATGGTCGTGGAGAACCTAGGGGCAGGACGGGAATCAAGATACAGACATAGATAATGGACTTGAGGACACAGGGAGGGGGAAGGGTAAGCTGGGACGAAGTGAGAGAGTGGCATGGACATATATACACTACCAAATGTAAAACAGATAGCTAGTGGGAAGCAGCTGCATAGCACAGGGAGATCAGCTCAGTGCTCTGTGACCACCTAGAGGGGTGGAATAGGGAGTGTGGGAAGGAGATGCAAGAGGGAGGGGATATGGGGATATATGTATAGCTGATTCACTTTGTTTTATATAAAGCAGAAACTAACACACCATTGTGAAGCAATTATACTCCAATAAAGATGTAAAAAATAAATTTTAAAAAAAATTGAAAAATTAAAATTTAAAAAAAAAAAAGTCCAGTCTCCTGACGTTACTGTGAAGTCAAATGATTTGTCCAGGCTCACATTATGAGTCAAATTTCTGTGGAAGAGGCAACATCTTATCCCCTGTCAGAGGACCAGCACTAGAACAGATGCATTAGAATCATTCAGACATTTTTCCTTTACTTTATTTTAAAAAGAATGTAGGACTCCTGATTCTAAGTCTAGACCCTCTCCCACCTAGCCTCCCATACACATATGCACATTCACCAAAGCAAAACAGATGGCTGAGCCTTCAAGACCATCCCCCACACCCATCCCTTCTTACTCTCTCAAGTTTTATGCTTTGAAACATTTTTATCCTGTCCCACTCCTCTGGATATTCATATTATCCTAAATAATTTCTACACCTATGAGTGTAAAACTAGCAAAATGTGACTAAATCCCTGAGAGTCCTACACCTGTCACTCCTGGGATATCACTGCAAACACAAATATCCCCTTAAAATAAAAAAGTTAAATCACAATTTTCAGTAGAAAAAAAATAATGAAAGAGGAACTATTTTAAAGAACTACAAAGCTTCAATCTAATTATTTAGTGAAGGGCAGAATTCTCATAAGGAAGATCAGTCTTGGACTTTGTTCACTGGATTTAACTTATCAAACACCTAAAGCAATATGACAGGTCAGGGAAGCACAGAGCATCCAGCCTAAAACAAAGGCAGCAACATTCGGGCATAATTATATACTAAAACTATGCCGCCCTAAAATTTTTGAAACAGTTTGATGAATTCTAGGTATATAGTGAGAGAAACCTCAGAGAGGCTTAATAATTTCTCATGTAATTCCTTTCAAAATTTAAAACTTTCGAAAAATTTAGAAGAAAAAGTCCCCAAAATAAGGATAATTTCATTCCTAAGAGCTTATGCTTTAAAGATTCTCTTGTGTTTATTTAAAAAATCCTTTTAACTTCATTACTGCTTGCTCAAGAAGAGACAACTTGGATCTATCCTAAGAAATAAGGGGAATGAAATAAAGCCATGTATGTAACTGAATGATTCCTAAAGGTTCTGATTTAAAAAAATGTAGAAGAAAAAAAAAGACGGACTCAGCAAGAAAATCTGTCAGCTATAAACTATTTTAATCTACTGGAGCAATTAATCAATCTGTAAATAAGGGTTTTCAAGAATCTTTTTTGAAAGTTTTTTTTTTTTTTTTTTTTAATTTACAATATATCCAGAGAGGTTGAATCACATCTATAAAAATCATTTCTCTAAAAATCAATAAAGAACATAAAAACCTGGCTCCAAGTGTTTACCTTCTTCTTCAATTGGTAATATGCTGGTGTTTCTCCTCAAAGATAAAGAATCTTCATCTTCTTCATAATTTTCTTAAAGATAAGAAAGTTTAGTAGTTATGTCTGTAATATAATCAAGCACTTGAATTTTTCAAACCCCGCTTTATTTGAACACCTAAATGAGAGTTTGCTTTTTGTAGGTAAACTTTTCATCAACCACATGTACTTAAAGTTCTTCTGTTAATGGTACAAAGAAGTAATGAAGTTCTCCTGTGACTTGCTTCCCTCTCTCCTGGTCTGCAATTAGTAGTGTACGGCATAAATACCAGAAAGGTCAACAGTCTGAGAAACAAAACACACTTTCAAACCAACAGCCTGACTTCTAGCAATAAATACTTGCATCAGGGAGCTACATGAGGATTTCAGTAATTTTCAGACATATCCATGTACAAACAGCTTATGAATGGCATTTCTAAATGTGGAAATAGGAGTCTCATGGTCTACTGACTGAGCTAGCCAAGCCTACACACTGAATTAAAGTTGATTCCTTCAAGGAAAGGGTGGGCATTTAGAAACATTATGGGGGTCACACACATAATCTAGGCAGAACATATTTCCCCCTAAAGAGAAAATGTAGCAATGACATCCAAAAGCAAGGCAAGGACAGAAAGCAAATGACTGCACGTGTTTCCAAATGAGAAGTGGTGACTGAATAAACAGTATAGAAATCTGCTTTATTCGGAAGCCCATTCTATAGTTAATGGATGCATCTCTGGTTCCAGTTAATCTCAACTTTAATAAATTCCCTTTTTACTTGGTTCATAATGAATACTTAAGACAAAAAGTGACTCTTTAAATAATTTCAGAATTAGAAAAAATACAAAATGATGTTAAGAGTCTAACTGAAAACCAGATTCATGTGGCCTTACCTTTGCTTACACTTGCATTAACAGGAGACAAAACTGCATCTTTTGTGATGTCCTCCCGTGACGCAAGCTCAGCGTCCTGCTTTGCTCCTCTCCTCATTAATGTCAGGTGAACAGTCTGTCCTGTGTGTCGCAACACCTCTACTGCTTGTTGATTGGTAAAACCTTGAAGGTTTGTGCCATCTACCTATGATAAGAACAAGACATGTTAAAAATAAAAGGATAGCTGTATTACCAACCCACGAAACACACGGTTACTGCTTGTCAGTGAGAACAAAATTGGGAATGAGTATTCCCCTAGGTGGGGGGATGGGCTAAAACCTGTCTGGGGACCAGTACTGGCTCAGACGCACTGGAATCACGCAGGAGTGTTTCATCTGTTTTAATACAAACTAAGGGGTCTCACTTCCAGAAATTATGAGCCAGCGAGTCTAGAGAGGGGGCCAGGATTCTCCACCTTTTAAAATATTCTTTTATATTTCTTAGGGGAACCTAACGCACAGTCAAGTTTGGAAATCAGTCCTAGGCAGGATACAGAGGTATAGAAGACAGTGAGGAAGTGGCTACTGAGAGTGCTGACGAATTCCGAAATCATACTTACACCGGCTTTAAAAAAAGAAAGATGACAAAACTACCTTCCTTTTTATTTCTTTGCCTCTTCAAAAAATATTTTCCCTTTTTATAGTTCACAAATGACAAAACACTTGATGGTGCCCCTGTGACCTTTCCAAACTACAGATATGATTCCATCACCCCCCACCCCGGCCTTTCGTAGAACACTCCTTGAGACAATGCTCCAAATTTTTAACATGGCTTAGGATGGCTGTGTCAACCCCACCTCCCATCACCAACCTCATCCTGCGGGATGCTGCCTATTTCTCTGCACTCCAGCCCCAGAGGACCATTTCCGTTTCTCTGACCTGCAGTGCTCCCTTCAGCCGTGAGGTCTTTGCAAGTTCTGTTCCCTCAGTCTAGACTCTCTGGACAGCCTGCTCCAGCCCATGCTCTTTCTTATCTAGTTACTAAAACACCCATAAGTACTTTAGATCTCAGTTCAATAGTTATTTCCACAGTTAAGCTATCTTGAGGCCCCTGACTTTAGTCAAAGTCCCCTTTACCATTTCTCCTTCACAGCACTTATCAGAAATTTAATTTTACGTTTTCTGTCGTTATTTGGTTTATTTCTGCATCCTCCAAGAGGACAGGCTCTGTGTGGCATCAAAACACAGTGCTGGGAATTCCCTCACGGTCCAGTGGTTAGGACTCCGCGTTCTCACTGCCAATGGCCTGGGGTTCGATCCCTGGCCAGGGAACTAAGAGCCCACAGGCCATGCGGCCACCAAAACAAACAAATAAACAAACAAAAAAACAGTGCTGTTCACACAGTAGATATTCACAAATGAGAAATGAGAAACTGGCTCATATGTCAAAGGTTTATTTGGAAAGCAAATTATATTTTTGAATAAATAAATGCAGATTATAACACCTTATTTTTTTAATACATAAAATTTGAAAACAATTTGGAAAACTGGAACAATAAATTTAATGTTGAAATTCAAAGTCACTGATATTCCTTTTGAATTGTGAAATGACTATAAAATGGCTATTAAGTGTCATGCTTTTCTGAGCACAGTGCTGACCACATTAGGCACTCAAATATTTACTAAATGAATGAGAACTACAATAAAGACCTAGGTCAGTGATCTCCAAGATGAAGTACCCTTACTGCAGAGGTTTCTGGAAGAATATAACACACTCTTAATTAAACATATTTTAAATCTCATTTGTTTTACACACACACATATATAATACATACATTAACTATGTATATAAAACAATATATATATAATACATATAAAACAACATATATCATATATGAATATATAGAGAGGATAAAAGAGGAAGGAGAAAGGGGTAGTTTATAGATAGATAGATACAGATTTTTTTACCAATGGGGATATTCAGTCAGAAACCTAGAGACCTCTGATCTAAATGATCAATTGGACTTTGGAAGTTACTTAAGTTTTGTACGACACTTTTGAGCTAAATGGCAACTTGCACATAGGTGTCTAACACTCTCCTCTTTCCTCCCAACACCACCTTGTTGATTCCCTCTTGGAAAGACTAGTAAAAATATAATAACAGAGAAAACACCATAACAAAACTGGAAACCATGGAAGAAGACAAGTCCCTATACCAGTAACTTAGAGGAACTTCTATGAGGAATGGTCTGAACATGACGAGATTGAAGGCAGGCCAGCTGGATCTCTAAATTTGAGGGAATAGTTTCTCTCGTCTGTAAGATGAAACTTCAGTAAAATCCAACAACTGCCCTTCATTAAAAGGAGGAAGTCAGGGCTTCCCTGGTGGCGCAGTGGTTGGGAGTCCGCCTGCCGATGCAGGGGACACGGGTTTGTGCCCCGGTCCGGGAAGATCCCACGTGACGCAGAACGGCTGGGCCCGTGAGCCATGGCCGCTGAGCCTGTGCTCCGCAACGGGAGAGGCCACAACAGTGAGAGGTCCGCGTACCACAAAAAAAAAAAAAAAAAAAGGAGGAAGTCACATGGTACATGTGGGCCCTAACCAGTGATTCTAAAAACTACACCAAGTGCTAGAGGTCACACCAAGCTGGGAGCATGGGGCAGCACAGAATTACATATGTGCAGTGAAGTCACACTATGCACACACATGCATACGCACACAACCCCAACTAACTCCTGGTTACACAAAGAAAACAATCTCTTACTATAGAGAGGTAACGTTCCCCATTGTGGTTTCCTGGTTTCCTCTCTATTCTATTAATCTACAAGTGAAACTGACTAAATTTAAACTTTCCCCTTCCTTCTTGCTTTGTCAATTCCTGAATTATTTGTACAGAAATCCATCTCAACTCCCTTTTGTACAAGCATAGTTCTCACTGAGATCTCTGAGAATAACTAAAGGTCACAAGAATTGAATACCACAGTCCAAAAGAAGGCAGGTGCCCTGAAGCATCAGTACAAACATCTTCCAATGAGACTGTCACTGCAGTGAACAGGAAAAAAGGTATTTTCTGAAACTTCCCTTCAAAGGAATTCATAATTCATTATATTGATGGAAGTAGGGATTATACATACAAAGAAGGAACAAGTATCTACCAAAAAAGAAAAAGAAAACTGTTACAGTGAAGGCAGTCAACAGGATTTTAAATACTGCAAAAACAAAGTCAAGGAATGGAAGACAGGAATATGCAATTTTCCCATATTTCAGAGGATAAGAATAAATAGATAAAAATGGTCAGGGAAATAAGACTGAAGACATAATGTGGCTGATCTAGAATATCAATGTAATTGTGAAAAGAAATACAAGGAGAAGAGAATAATTGAGGAAAATTGAAGAACAGAATAATTGAGAAGAGAATAATTGAGGAAAAAAATGAGGAAAAAAATAATTGAGGAAAATAATTGAGGAAGTAAAAAAAAATAATTGAGGAAAAAAAAATAATCAAAGAAATGATTAGTAGATAAAGAAATTTGCCTCTATAAATCAGAGGTATATGAAAAACTAGGGGAAAAAAACTAACACCGGACATATCATGGTTAAATTCTTAGATTTCAAAAATCAAAAGAAAAAAATCTATCAGCATCTAGGCAACAGAGTGAGCAGGTAATCCTTTGTGAAAGAAATTACAAACCCAAAATTTTATATTCAGTGTTAACATATGTGAAAATGGAAATTATGTTTGAGATGCTATGATTATTTATATCCTATACCGTGTTGTGAGATGGCCACCATGCAGAAATTTAAACTAACTGGTCAAGAATTATAATTTGTACACATTTAGGGCATAAATGGGCTGAGTTGTTAGAGATTAGGAAAAATTTAAAGGAGGTTTGTTTTGTTTTTTTCTAGAGAGAAGAGTGTTGTAAGTCCCCACTCCACCTAGATGTTTAGCCTTTGACCACAAGTCAGAAGAGCTGCATCTCGTGTTGTAGGGAAGAAGGTAGTAGACTGTGTCTAGCTCTGTAAGGAGGTTAAGGGAGAGGCTGTTTAACTGCTCGGAAAGTGAAGCAAGAGAAAACTATTATGTTGAGAACTGCTCAAAAGCCTAACTCTGTCTGGGCACAGACCAGAAGGGGACCACACACACACACACAGACACACACACAGACACACACAGACACACACACACAAACACACACACACACACGAGACAGCCAGGCTGGAGCCATCTTGAAACCTACCCAAGAGTACTCCTAGGGAATAATGGCACCCCAAAGAGAGAATCTATGGAGCAGAATGCTGAGAAACCAGGGCCAAAGGGAAGAAGAGTCAGTCAGATGAAAAAATCTACCATCTGTCATGGAAAGTTCAAATATCTCCACAAGGATCTCTCAGGAATCCAAGAAGGAACCCTAAATGACAGTCGGTTTTGAATATCCTCCAGGTTCACTCAGTACAAAGCCATCTTACAACAGTGTCAGTCAAGGATGAAGTGTCTTACTGTCTTTTCCTCTCTTCCTTCTCTCACCTTTTACACTGGTAAGAGTCAGAAAGCAAATGAGAAGGTGAGGGAGGAAAAGAAAAGCTAGGTAGGGAAGACATACTGGAGAGTGCATTCTCTATCCCTATGTAAGCCATCAGTTCATAGCAGGCTTCTGGGAGGCCAGGGAGGCAGTCTGAAATTAATTCTTTAGGAAGGGAAATTTTTAATACTAATTGGGGTTGTATTTGGTGATTTTTGATTGGCCAAAGGCCTTTTACTCTCTAAGAACAATGTAAGTCATGGCACTTGCCTAAGATTTCTTCCAGGGAAAAGGGAAGACCCTTCCCTATAAAAAACTAAAAGAGAGTTGATGACAAAATTTCCAAGGTTGTTTAAGATTATCCCCCCTAAGACTTCCTTATGCAAAGTCTATGTTATCCCCAGCCAAATCATTCAAGTGTGCAAAGGCAACAGAAGAGGTTATCAGACAGAAAAGGTTCAGAAAGTCTACCAACACATTCTTTCATTTAAAATTTACTAAAAAACACTCTAGCTGACTAAGAGATTAATCAGATTTAAAATTCAACATAAGAAAACAGTGGCAGGGCTTCCCTGGTGGCGCAGTGGTTGAGAGTCCGCCTGCCGATGCAGGGGACACGGGTTTGTGCCCGTCTGGGAAGATCCCACGGATCTCCACGGCATGTGGGATCCTCCCGGACCGGGGCACGAACCCGTGTCCCCTGCATCGGCAGGTGGACTCTCAACCACTGCGCCACCAGGGAAGCCCTTTATGGCTCAATTTTTAAATGCAGTTTCACTAAGAAAAATCGAATGTATATGATTTTTTCTACTAAGTAGCAATAAAGTAGCAATAAAGTAGATTTTTCCTACTTAGTAGCAATAAAGTTCATTATGTAAAGGAAAAAAAACACATTTTTCCCTTTTTTTCAAAACCTGATGACCTGAATGTTAAAATATATTCCTTACACAAATGTCAGAGATGGTAGGTACTAGCACAGAAGAAATTGCTATAATGGAATAACCACGGACTTTTAAACCTAGACGTTGGTTCAAATTTCTCAGTATCTTCATCTGTAATATGAGAATAATGGTACCCACTTTCCCAAAATTACAGCACGTGGCACTTTGTACTGGAAAGATGCTCAGAAACTGCTATTATTATTAATAAAGTGAAGAAGTGATTAATAAACATGAAAACCCCAAGCCCTATGGGAGCAGTTTCTGATCAACATAATTACACCCATCATACATATGAGACAAGGTCACCAAAACCTAAATCAGGGCTCAGGCCATCTCTGATCCCTCAATATCACAGGAAGAGCGTTAAGAGGTGGCTTCAGACCCAACTGTCCCAGAGACAAAAGTGCTGTGGAACTAGGTGCAATGGCAGTAAACTGCCTATGTGCCATCTCAAGGAGAGATCCAACATCCTCAAAATGTGCAGTGCAGATACCACAATTAACAGGTGCAATTAATAAGGGGAGAAATCCTAGTTAGAACAAATGGAAAAGCCCAGCTCCTTAGCACACTCAATCTAGCTGGCCAAGCCTCCTCCAATGTGGCCTATACCTATACACACGTACAAAACTTGGGACTATTAACAAAGTCACAGAATACCAAAGGCAACACTTGATACCTTTCCTTATTTATCAATATATGCTTGTTTAGAATTTTTTTTTAAATCAGACGTTAATTCTATACTGCTTTTATCAAGGATCTCTGTATACCAATCTAAAAAAATGAGTATATGATTTTATCTAATGACAAGGCTGGTCAACTTTAAAAAAAAATAGACCTTTTATTAAATAATTCCTATATAGAATACCAATATATAATGTGGGAAAAATAGTCTCTATTCCCCGCCCCGTAATGTCTACAGTGAAACTCTAGGGGTCAACAGAGCACAATTCGTAAAACAGGAATCTTATAACAAAAGAGTTTAATGTTTCAAAATAATACATCCTCAAAATAGTAGGAAATAATTTCTTAATCTTCTCACCATCTCAACAATTACAAAATAAAAACATAGTTCCAAATAGCTGCTGCTAGGACAAAATTGAAAAAAAAAAAAAAATCAAATACAGCAGTTGTGAAAAGGAACTAGTGTGAAGAACTTTCCTACCCGTATCTCAAAAGCCCACAAGATGATGGTATTTTGCACAAAATTAATGCATGATCAAAAGTACTGCATCATGTTCCTTAAAAGTCGAGGTGCTTCCAACTTTGAAGAGAATGTTGCTAAAAATTAAAAATATAACATTGATGACAGCAAAGACAGTGATTTTATTGAAAGCAAGAAAATACTTCAGAAGAAGGGTGCTTCTGCTTTTGAGTCAAAAATTTCCTTTAGCACTGATCTTGCCTAAGCGAAATTATATTTGAGATTCCACTTATATAAGAATGAAAATAATGACAAGCTTGAAAGGAAACTTTTATGAGACTTAAATGTGTAATCATTTCAGACCCTTAATAAATATCTGCTTAATTAAACTGTACTTATGTGCCATGCATACTATGTATTTTAAATAAATAAATCATTTGGTTTTCCTAAAAATCATACAAGGGAAGTGTCTTTATCCCAATTTTGTAGGTTAAGGAATCTTGCTTCTTGCTAAATGGTTAAACATGGAGTTATATGATCCAGCATTTCCACTCCTAAGTATACACCCAGGAGAAATGAAAACATACTTCCACACAAAAGTTTGTACATGAATGTTCACAGCGGCATTGTCTGTAATAGCCAAAAAGTGGAAACAACTCAAATGTCCATCAACTAATGAATGGATAAATAAAATGTAGTGTGTCTCTACAATGGAATATTATTCAGCTATAAAAAGAAATTAAGGGGCTTCCCTGGTGGCGCAGTGGTTGAGAGTCCGCCTGCCGATGCAGGGGACACGGGTTCATGCCCCGGTCTGGGAAGATCCCACATGCTGCGGAGCAGCTGGGCCCGTGAGCCATGGCCGCTGAGCCTGTGCGTCCGGAGCCTGTGCTCCGCAACGAGAGAGGCCACAACAGTGAGAGGCCCACGTACCGCAAAAAAAAAAAAAAAAAAAAAGAAATTAAGAATTGATACATGCTACAACATAGATGAACCTTGAAAACATTATGCTAAGCAAAAGAAGCAAATCACAAAGGACCACCTACTGAATGATTCCATTTACATGAAATGTCCAGAATAGGCAATCTATTGAGATAGGAAGTAGATTGGTAGTTGTGCAGGGCTGGGAGGATGGAGGAATTAGGGAGTAACTGCTAATGGGATGGGTTTCTTTTAAAGGTTAATGAAAATGTTCTAAAATTGATTGTGATCATGAACGCACAACTGTAAAGATACTAAAAGCTTCTGAATCATACACTTTAAATGGGCAAATTGTATGTTCTGTGAGTTATATCTCAAGAATGCTGGTTTTTAAAAAAGCTTTCTATTAGATTCAAATATATAGTCTGGGGGGCAAGTACATTAGCTATATATTCAATTTTTAATTCTTTATCAGATATGGATTTAGAATATGTATATATTCACTCTCTCCCTCTCCTTTTCCTCCAAAATAAAAAAAAAAGTAAAGTAGTTAAGTTTCATTGTATGTTAAAATAGAGATACAATGGGAAAGTTTTTTCCCAGGATATGACCAGCTTAGGTGGCACGCACAACTTGGTCTTTAGAGCAGATTTCAAGAGGTAAACAGGTGTAGTTAGGAGTTTTATAAAACAAAGGTCAAGAAAAGTCACAGAGTTGCAATGTAGAAGCAAAGAGCAGAGACTGATAAAGGACATCTCTATCTTTCTGTTAAATGTGAAAGAAAACACAAAACATAAAATTTACTCTTATCCATTTTTAAGTATATAGTTCAGTAGTGTTAAGTATATTCATGTTGTTATACGATACATCTCCAGAACATTTTCATCTTGCAAAACTGAAACTATACCCATTGAACAACTTCTCCCCATTTCCTCCTCTAACCAGCCCCTCACAACAACTGTTCTACTTTCTGTTGCTATGACTTTTTGTGCCTGGCTTATTTCACTTAGCATAATGTTCTCAAGGTTTTGTTGTAGAATGTGACAGAATTTCCTTCTTTGTAAGACTAAATAATATTTTATTGTATGTATATACCATATTTTGTTTATCCATTCATCTGCAGATGGACCTCTGGGTCACTTACTCATCTTAGCTCTTGTGAATAATGCTGCAGTGAACAAGGACTCTTCTATCTTAACTACCATTAAGATCCCAAGGGGAAAACAGACTTCATTACACATAAACAAATATATATTAAGATAAATCAGCATTCCCCAAAATGTACTCCAAAGAATATAATATATGTTTGAGGGAAGAAAGAACATGATTACAAAAGTTTAGGAACCTCTGAAGTAAAAGAGTTAAACAAGTTTCTTTATTGGGAAACTTCCCAGGTTTTGATTTTTCAATGTGCATTGTGGACCCCTAAGAAATGATATCACAGGCAGTTTTTCCTAAACTTATTTAACCAGAAAGCCCTTGACGCAGGGTCTCTGGGATTCGTGTTCTGAGAAGTAGTTAGGGTAGTCCAGTTTCCACTGAACACTGAACTGAAAGTTGGATTCTTTTTATACTACCTTGAACAGCTATGTGGTCAAAACATACTAATGTTACTAGGATACAATTATGAGCTTGATCTAACCAAGAGGATCTGGCTTTATTTCTTTTATTCCTTTATAGTCTTACAGCTAAAAGGAGCCCTGGTCATGGTGCCAACAAAAATAGTGTCATTCTGAAGCTGATGTAAAAAAATGCACACAACCCAATTTCAGATTCAAGTACACTAAAAGTGATAATGTCTGGTCTTTAGTTTTGGAGCATCTGCAGCTAAAATACAAGTATGATTATTAATGTACCAAAATCATTAAAACCAGAAAGCAGATGTATTAGCAGTTAGTCAAGAAAGTGTCCCACCTTTAGAAAAGGTATCAATAAAGCTTCTATCCAATGCTCTGACTTCCACAAAATAATGAGTAACTGTGATGACAGCTCAAACCACCAAAGCAAGCTTCAATTAGTACAGAGCTACCTGTAGTTCTCAAAACTGCATGAACTAGGAGAATGCATCTCTCAACCATGAAAATTAACAAAGCTGTTATTAAATGTGTACTTACTGCTATAATTTGGTCTCCAATTTGGATTCTTCCATCATGTTCAACAGCACTGCTCTTTGTAATGCTCTTTACAAAGATTCCTGAAGGTTCTAAGATTAGAAATAGGTTTGTTTTTGCTTTGTTTTGCTTTACTATTTACAAAGCACACTCAAACAATACCCATCCTCCATTCTCCAAATATAAAATCCTAATTTTGCACAGATATAAATCAACCAACCACACAAAGAAAACCACTAGTAGAAACTTACGCTACAGAAAAAGACAATGGTTTTGTCTGAAATAAAATATCAGAGTCACCTGCACTAAATTATTCCTAAGGAAGATTTCCATCAGTTTATGACAATCTGAAAATACATTATGTTGATTCAATATTTCATAAGACAAAGACATTACAGGCAATTGCCAAGATGAAAGAAATAGAATATTAATGTTTAAAAACTACCTAATTTTTTATCTCCAATGTAACCAGCAATGGTAATTCCTAATCCTTGGACATTTTTAGTGAGTTCTACATCAAATGTCTCATTTTCTTCACTTTTCTGAGTAGAAGCATCAACCTAAAATAAAATTGATAAATAAATATACACATAAATAAACATGTAAACAAACAAGATAATCTTTTTTTATACACATAAATAAACATGTAAACAAACAAGATAATCTTTTTTAAGCCACAATCTTTAGAAATAATATGATGTAATTGGGTGTTAGAGAACTCAGCTAGAAAATTATAGAGTAGGGATTACTCCTTCAATCTTGACAACTTGGACTCAGCATCACATTTTTACTCAAAAGGAATGTCAAGAGTAAAGCTGAACACCCCCATCAGAGAAATATATAATTGTCTGTGCGTGCAAAATGTTAAAAATTAGACAGTTTCTTATTAACAAATTCTATTTTCAGGGATGGCTCATCTTCATTTTTGAAGAAGTTAGGATGTAATACAGTTAAAATAACTCATACTTTGAATCCACATCAGCAAGTTCAAATCTAGCTTTGCCACTGTTTTTTTCTAAGCATCACTCTGCTCAACTGTCTATCAGGAATAAGAACAAGTCCAGCTAACAATTATTGAGCAGTTTCTATATAACAGACACCTGTCATGTCTCAATTCATTTACTCCTTAGAATAAGCCTATGAGGTAGGTACAATTACTGTCAATTTTTCTCTGGTGAAACTGAGGAACACAAACTTTTCCAAGGACAAACAGCAATCTAGTAGAGGCAGAATTCAAATGTAGATAAGCTGGTTGCAGAACCCCTGCTCTTAAAAGCTGCACAGTATGTTAATTCTTCCTAGAATGTAGGGGCCATACTGCCCACTCAAGACATGCCGTTATTACTACCTTAAGTTGAGAGCTGATTCTAACACCATGAATGTGAATCTATCCTCCAGATATACTATTAATAGACTGATGATTATTTTGAAAGCCAGTGAAATATATCAAACAGCTAATTAAAACTGTCCTTGGGGCTTCCCTGGTGGCGCAGTGGTTGAGAGTCCGCCTGCCGATGCAGGGGACGCGGGTTCGTGCCCCGGTCCAGGAAGATCCCACATGCCGCGGAGCGGCTAGGCCCGTGAGCCATGGCCGCTGAGCCTGCGCGTCCGGAGCCTGTGCTCCGCAACGGGAGAGGCCACAACAGTGAGAGGCCCACGTACCGCAAAAAAAAAAAAAAAAAACTGTCCTTGCATTTGCTTTATAAATTCAAACTTTAATACAAAAAGCTTTTTAGAAGGAAAGAATGCCTTTACACATGATTTCCTTCATTCCTGGAGTGGTACCTGAAAGCAGATTTCTCTAATATGTAGACTTGTTATTATGTATTGGACTGAAGGGCAAGGCTCGCTGAATAAAGCATGCGTGAACTAGCACAGTAAGTCATCAATAAGTTGTTGGCATTATATACTAGTGTGGTGTCAGCAGATTCCACAGAGAACCCTAGGAAGATCACAAAAGAATGAAGTCTTTGGTTCGAATGGACATGCAGGTTGGGGCGAGCTGGTAATGGTTTCTGATTTTCTTTAAGCACACTCTGTACCTCACTGATAAGTCACCTAAATGAGATATAATTGTATAGTAAAGTTTTATTTTTTTCACTGCACATAATTATCTGTGCAAACTTAGCAAAAGTTTAAAGTTTAGATAATTACAAGAAAATGACAGGATGAAATCTGCTTCAATTGAAACAAATGTGTCTTCTATTTTTAATAAGACTTATGCAAGTGCTATTTTAGAGGGTGGCAATTTGACTATCGAATGGTTTTAAAAGGGGCACAAGCTTCACAAATGATGATATGCACAGAATAGATATTTTTCTAAGCTTTCAATTACATCAAGTGGTTTTTGGTATTGCATTCATTTATATATTGCTGAATAAAATGTTTTGTTTACCACAAAAGAATGCCATTTAAATACTTTCATAAACAGGCTTTCTTTCTTTACTTCTTTCTCCCTGCAAAAAATAGCAACGAAACTCAATCCTAAAAACAACAGAATCATGGAAATTTCAAGTGTTCTAATAAAGTTTTAAAGGGCTTGTGGAGGAGGTTAGAATATTAAAAGAAAGAATTTGTAGCAACTGTTTAGAAAATAACTGTTTTTAGATCTATAAGAAAGGAATGTAGAACTTGCATTTGCTATAAAGCTCATATAGAAATTGGTCATAATTCTCTTCTTAAATATTTAAGAAATTTCTGGATAAAATTATTTTGTTGATATTTAATCCACTATCATCTTGTGACCTGAACTATTTGAGATAACCATCACATTATAATAATTTTGAAACATTCTAGCTTTTATCATACCAAGTTAAGAACAAAGATGGAATGCTCTGCGCCTATGAAGCTTTTGTCACAACCCCGAAAGCATAACTTTTCTCTAAAAAAAATTATATAAGTGGGTCAAGAATAGCAACTTATTACAAATCTGATAACAATTATATGACATACCTGAAAACAACAATGAAAGGTTTTAGTAGGCTTTATTTATCCACCTTGCCCACAAAAAGACACTAAGAAGCAAGGTGTTGAAAGGGAATGATTGGAACTTACAGCCCACCTTACAGAAACTCTTCTAAGTAAGAAAAAGATAGAATTAAATGTTTTACGTATTAGTAGCAAATAATTCTTTAAAATATATCCAAACTTCAAAACATTTTCCTCATAAATGTGCTTAGAGAAAAATCAAAAACAGTAATCTAGAATTTTTAAGCAATCTATCTTTCACCTGTTAGACATTATTCCTATTTAATAAACTATTATTAGTGCTGAAACATCATTACATTTGAATTTTGTTTCATTCTTTAGCACTAATACACTAACATTAATAAGTCTAGTTTCTAAATAAACACCACTGTCATCTAAGTGCTACAGTCTATGACTTTCCCATTAACTGCTTTTATCTCCTTACCCGCATCTCTGGTGTAGAAGATGGGGATGAGGAAAGCGTGATGCCCAAAGAGGTGGGCACCGCTGGTTCTTCCATGGCACCTCTTGCAATCATCAATTTGACTCTATTTCCACACTGTCTGAGGACCTGGGCTACTTGCTCACTGCTCATTCCTGCTAGATCTGTGTCACCAATCTTTAGAATGTGGTCTCCACTGCATAATCGCCCATGCTGAATAAAAAGGGATTGATTAGTCAGATTGTTGTTGTTATTATTATTAACTTCATCAGAGAAATCCCTCATTTAGAGGGAACGAGAGTAATAACAAAAAAAGAGCTATTACATGAATTACCAATCATGGTACATTAAACATGTGGTTGTGATGTTAACTGTCTTTTGAAGCATGCTAACTTCATTAAGTGTGATGTAAGTAAATGAAATTCATAAATATTCTTTAAATCAGTAGTTGATATGACCTTTTCAATTTGATTTCTACCCACTCGATGCAAGAAAGCACTAGTCTTTCTGTGAATTTTTTGAGGGATAAAATAAACAGAAAATGCCACTAAGGAAAGGTGAAGTATAACTCACTTCACAAATATATATAACTCAAAATACAGTATCAACCACAAAAATCCACTGGGTTAATACCACAATTTTCTGCATTGCCATTTCAAAAATTTGCATCCCTAAAAAACTCATTTGCAGATGAAATATTTGTGAGACTTAAATTCAGATAAACCAGGGAAGTGAACAGCAGTCTGGTAAGCCTCCATACAGGCACTGTCCACTAGAACTTTCTGCAGTGATGAAATGTTCTGCATTGTCCAATATGGAAGCTACAAGCAACATATTGCTCTAGAGCACTTGAAATATAGCTTGTCTAATGGAGGAACTGGGGTGGTAATTTTATTTCATTTTAATTAATTCAAATTTGAATTTAAAAAGTGATATGTGGCCAGTACCTACAGTATTAGACAGTGCAGCTCTATACACAAGGTAAAGCTGATTTACCACAAGCCTGTCAATTAGAGAAATTTCACTGGATACTGCATGATACTGGCTAATGTTTAAAAGGAAGAAAACGCACATACTATTGAGTTACTCTCAATAATTGATAAGGTTATCTCTATTGATAAGGCTGCCCATAAATCTGCCTTTCATTTACCAATATGAAAAATACTTGATGCACGTGACTTAAGTTCAAATACACATGCAAAAGCAAACAGCTTTATATATAAAACATTATAACCAAGGCAAAAGAGACACTAGAACTTGTCAAATTAAAATGTAAATCATAATTAGTAACTTTACAATTTTCTCACATATGCTCCAACAACTTTACATAGCATAAATGGCAATGCTTTAATAAACTACTGTAAGAGATAAAAACAGGCTGTACTTCATATACAAAGATGACACCAGTGACCCATCACTAAAGGGACAAGATGAATCTTATTTTTCGCCCTTCAATAATGAAGTATTCTTTTTTCCATAATACCTTGTACCTATAAAACAGATAAGTAGGCTTATAAACATGATTTACAATCATAAAATAAAGGATATATACCTCTGCAATGATCAAAACCACAACCTGGGCTTTAGTCTGTGATTCTAAAGAGGCTTAAGATCACTGTCTGTAACTGTAACTGAAAATCAAGGTCTCTCTTGAAATGTATTTCTCCCCAGGTCTAAGAAAAACATTTTACATACAAGTCCAGCGAAAAAGATTCTGACACTGTCTAAAGCCAAATTCTCTTCTAACAGAAATGTAAAAGATGAAGGTGTATTTTTGATAAAACATAAAAAATCTGCTGCAGTAGCTTACCTGATCAGCTACTCCTCCAGGCAGGATGGTTTTCACGATCACGCCAGTTGCTTTTCCTCCTACAATGCCAAATCCCAGACCAGAGCCATCATTTACCAATTCAATAGTCTCCACGTGCTGCCAGTGAACCTGAAAGCAAAGCCCCCATATGAATTTGAAAACATTTTACGAAAAACTAAAATTATTACTACAGTTGAGATCTCTATGAATATTATTTTGTGATTAGTATTAAATAACTAAGTGCAGACATAATAATTAGTTTTAACAGGGTCCCTTTTATTTAGTACACTTCTCTTTCAACATGTTGTTACTGCTATTGATATAACCATTCTTGAAATAATCAATACATCATTACAGTGACTGCATTTAACCAGGTAAAGAGAGATTTGCAAGATCCTTTGTAGAACTTAAAAGAAAAAAGGGATGATCAAGGAAAGACTGTTAGCTGTTAAGAACTTCTTCTGCATAAACCCTATTGGGCGAGATTCCAAACAAAGTGACCTCTTAAAGTCACTGACAGCTGTCAGTGACTTTACAAAGCAAAATTAAGATTTTATTTGCTTACCCTTAGAGTCAACTGGTTTTTTTTTCCTTTTTTCTTTTTTTTTAAAGAGCTCGTACTCTGATAAGATCAATAAGATTGTTTTTTGTTTTTCTTTTTTAATTTATTTTTTGGCTGCACAGCACGGCATGAGGGATCTCGGTTCCCGGACCAGGGATCGAACCCGGGCCCTTGGCAGTGGAAGTGCGAAGTCTTAACCAGTAGACCGCCAGGTAAGTCCCTAGAGTAAACTTTTTTAAGGGACTAAAAATTTTTTTTTTTTTTTTTTTAAGGAATGATGTCAAGTAAAAAGGCTACATAAAGAAAGGTAACAATACCATTCACCACTGCAACAAAAAGAATAAAATACCTTGGAATAAACCTACCTAAGGAGGTAGTAAAAGACCTGTGCTCAGAAAAGTATAAGACACTGATGAAAGAAATCAAAGATGACACAGATGGAGAGATATACCATGTTCTTGGATTGGAAGAATCAATATTGTGAAAATGACTATACTACCCAGAGCAATCTACAGATTCAATGCAATCCCTATCAAATTACCAATGGCATCTTTTACAGAACTAGAACAAAAACTCTTAACATTTGTATGGAGACACAAAAGACTCCGAATAGCCAAAGCAATCTTGAGGGAAAAAAATGGAGCTGGAGGAATCAGACTCCCTGACTTCAGACTATACTACAAAGCTACCATAATAATCAAGACAATATGGTACTGGCACAAAAACAGAAATATAGATCAATGGAACACACCTATCATCAACTAATCTATGACAAAGGAGCCAAGGATATACAATGGAGAAAAGACAGTCTCTTCAGTAAGTGGTGCTGGGAGAACTGGACAGCTACATGTAAAGAATAAAATTAGAACACTCCCTAACACCATACACAAAAATAAACTCAAAATGGATTAAAGACCTAAATGTAAGACCGGATACTATAAAACCCTTAGAGGAAGAACACTCTTTGACATAAATCACAGCAAGATCCTTTTTGACCCACCTCCTAGAGTAATGGAAATAAAAACAAAATAAACAAATGGAACATAATGAAACTTAAAAGCTTTTGCACAGCAAAGGAAACTATAAACAAGATGAAAAGACAACCCTCAGAATGGGAGAAAATATTTGCAAATGAATCAACGGACAAAGGATTAATCTCCAAAACATATAAACAGCTCATGCAGCTCAGTATTAAAAAACAAACAACCCAATCCAAAAATGGGCAGAAGACCTAAATAGACATTTCTCCAAAGAAGACATACAGATGGCCAAGAAGCACATGAAAAGCGCTCAACATCACTAATTATTAGAGAAATGCAAATCAAAACTACAATGAGGTATCACCTCACACCGGTCAGAATGGGCATATCAGAAAATTTACAAACAACAAATGCTGGAGAGGGTGTGGAGAAAACGGAACCCTCCTGCACTGTTGGTGGGAATGATACACCACCAATGATACACCAACCAGTGGTTAATTGATGCAACCACTGTGGAGAATAGTATGGAGGTTCCTTAAAAAACTAAAAATAGAATTACCATATGACCCAGCATACGGTATGGGCATATACCCAGAGAAAACCATAATTCAAAAAGACACATGCACCCCAATGTTCACTGCAGCACTATTTACAATAGCCAGGACATGGAAGCAACCTAAATACCCATTGACAGACGAATGGATAAAGAAGATGCGGTACGTACATATAATGGAATATAACTCAGCCATTAAAAGGAATGAAATTGGGTCACTGGTAGAGGCAAGGATGGACCTAGGGACTGTCATACAAAGTGAAGTAAGTCAGAAAGAGAAGAACAAATATCGTATATTAATGCATACATGTGGAATCTAGAAAAATGGTACAGATGAACTGGTTTGCAAGGCAGAAATAGAGACACAGATGTAGAGAACATACGTATGGACACCGAGGGGGAAAGCGTGGGGTGGCAGGGTGGTGGTGGTGGGATGAATTGGGAGATTGGGATTGACATGTATACACTAATATGTATACAATAGATAATAAGAAACTGCTGTATAAATTAAATTAAATTAAAAAAAATTTTTTAGAAGCCATAAACTTAATCATAATTACATAAAAAATATTCCAGGCCACAGAGAGATGCAACAAAAAGGGAAAAACCCAAGAAGTACAAAGAATCTACAGGAAGTGTGAACCCATACAAAACCTTAAAGAAATAGAAAAATACGTTCTGTTCCTCTTGAAAATCTGATGTACTCACCGGATTAGAGTGAGCTGAAATTGTGCTGGCCGCAGATGGAGAACGGGAAACTATGGGGCTGATGAGCTGAGGCAATGAGCCTCTGGCAATAACCAGCTTGACAGTATCTTTAGCTTTCTGCAGGATGCTGATAGCCTGCTGATGTGTAATTGTCTGATCAAGTGCCTGTCCGTTAATAGCAAGGATCTGATCAGTTTCCTTCAATCTTCCATCTCTAAGAATGAAAAAGGGGGTAAAAAAATAACTAACAGCTCTCAAAACAATGACAGCTTCTTTGGCACGCATTTTCAGGTTATTTTTAATTCTATTTTCTAATGTCCACAATATGAAAGCTTTTTCCTGCAGTTGCACTTCTAAAAATATTTTTTCTATTTCTTTAATTTAGTATGTATATGAGATGGTGTTTACTAAACTATTGTGCCCAGTCATTATGCTGTACACCTTAAACTTACATACTGCTGTATGTCAATTATGTCAAAATAAAAATGGAAGGGAAAATATATATGCTTTGGCTCCAGTTGACCTACCCCTAATCAACCCCTCCCAGTTAAAAGCACCTTCTTTTCAGCTACCCACTCAACCTATACATTGTATTTTAGATGTTCCTATCCTCTACAAATGAAAGCAAAGATGTATATATTTACTTGTTGCTTTGAGTATATTAATAAAATATAGCTCAAATTATCATAGGCCATTTGTATACTTTTCTATAAAGTAATTTTAAAATCTAATCAAAAAGAGCCCATTTAATAGCAATGAGAGTACTGCCCTAGTCAAATTTTTCTTTCCTTACTAAAAAATGATTAAGTTATAACTAAATTTAAAAGTAACTCTCCTTTCAAAGGACTTTCTTTTTATCGTAGCAATGTTAAGAATTTAATGATTTCTAAAAACTAATTAATAACAGATTGTATTCAGTTTTTTGTCTGTTTTTATTCATTTTTGTTCCTTGAAATTCTCCCAAGGTGAGCAGTACCTTCTGAATCTGGTATCAAAAACAGAAAAGAGGGGCTTCCCTGGTGGCGCAGTGGTTGAGAGTCCGCCTGACGATGCAGGGGACACGAGTTCGTGTCCCGGTCTGGGAAGATCTCACATGCTGCGGAGCGGCGGGGCCCGTGAGCCGTGGCCGCTGAGCCTGTGAGTACGGAGCCTGTGCTCCGCAACAGGAGAAGCCACAACAGTGAGAGGCCCACGTACCACAAAAAAAACCAAAAACAAAAACAGAAAAGACACAGTGACAGTCTCACCTGTGGGCCACACTGCCCTCCTGGATCTCCTGCACAAATATCCCCAGTTCTCCCCGGTTTTCACTCCTCAGTCCCACAACACTGAACCCAAGGCCTCCACATGGAGGTTTGAGGAGCTCAAAAACTTCTATTTGGCGACCCTGTTCAGGAAAAAAAGCAAGAAATATAATTAAATGCAAATCACTGCACTTGCAATCATCTTATTAGTGACATTAATCTGTTCTTTAAAAAAAAAGAAATTAAAAATATTTTTTTCTAAGATAAACTTTATCACTCATCACCTAGAATGAGACATTTATTTATCCTGAAGAATATTTCTGAAACATAACATATAATGCTCAATTTAAAATATGATAATTAAAAAAAGGAACAGAAAAATCTCAGAATCACCTAAACCCCCATAAATTCTACATCTTTGTCATTCCAATTTTTTCAGATATTATAAATGTCTTCATAAATAAGAATATAATATATATTTTAAATATACTTGATATATATTTAATGTATATATTTAACTTACATAATGTAAATATATATAAGTATTCTTCAAATTATCCAGGATTTGATTACATTCTTAAGATATTATTATACATTCTATCATTAACTATCAGGAAGAAATGCTCTTACCTGGGCCATATTTTTGATCAGTTGATCAAATTCATCACAAGCAGGTTTCCCATTGATGTGTGCAGTACCCAATCCTGTAAGAACTTCCAGATTCCCATTATTTGGGGATAATAAAAATGATTCATTTTGCAGAGTAGGAATTACAGCTGGGCTGAGATGTGGAATGTGGGCACATTCAACATTTGAAATTGTGGGAGTTGCAATGTTTACCTAAGAGTAATATGGAGACTATTAACAACTTCGTCATTCCATAAACTATTTCATAGCAATCATCCCAAGAGAGGTAATAATGAAGTACCTACGAAATTTCAAAATGTCCATACCCTTTTATTCTGCAACTCTATTTCAAGAAATTTATTTCAAGGAGAAAAATTAGAAAAATACACAAAGATGTAAACGCAAGGATGTTCAGCACAGCACTATGTTTTAGGTGGAAAAAGTTTTAAAAACTAATTAAGTGAAAAGAATCAGTGTTCAACTTCAAGGTACTCATTAAAACACACACAAAAACACATCCATACATATGTTTTTAAGTGAAAAAGCCTAGTTATTGAACAATAACAGTAAGTATAGTACAATTCAATGTACACTCAAAAAATGTTTACATGTGTATTAAACATCTGGAAGAATATACACCAAAACACTAACAGAACACTAGTTGTCCCCAAGAGATGGGATTCCAGAAGGCCATTAACTTACCATATTGCTTGAATTTTTATAACAACCTATGCAGTAAAGAATTTGGTCTTTCCCAGAAAGAAGCCTGGCCTTTGTCCTTACCTCATAGGAAGAAACTTCTAAACCCTTGGAATTTCCCAGATGACAGAAGTGTCTCTGTTATTCACAGTGGGCCCCAAGGCCACATGATATCCTCTCAAACTCTTAAACTAAGTCATCTCACATGGGCAATCAATCATGCCTATGAAATGATGTCCCAATAAAAACTCTGAACACCAAGCTCAGGTGAGCTTCCTGGGTTGGCAATACTCCACGCATACTGTCACACATCGAGTTTGGGAAGGGAACACTTCCTGAGGAACATGGAAGCTTCACATCTGGAATCCTCTCAGACTCATTGCTATGCATCTCTTTCTTAGGTTAACTTTCGACTTGTATCCTTTCCCTATAACAGACCATAACCATGAGTCTTAACAGCTTTCAGTAGGTTCTATAGGTCCTTCTAATGAATTACTGAACCTGAGCGTGGTTTGGGGAACCTCCTGAATGTGCAGTTGGAATCAGAAGTGAGGATGGTCTTGTGTGGACTCTTCCTTCCAACTTTGTATTTGGAGCTTAACTCCTTGCTGTTGGTGGCACAAGTCTAGGGCAGAGCTTCTAGTCTGGAGGACTACGCCCTCAAACCTCACAGTATGGTTAACTCCAGGTACAATGATATTAATAAACAACAACAAAATATTCTGTAATTACTTGTATGTGCCTGTTATACAGAGCTAAATAATCTAATAATAATAAATAATATATTTATTATTAATATTTATAGAATATCTTATATAAAGTCATACTGACATTAATATAGTCAGTTAATTAATATTAAATAATAATAAATATTACATTAAAGCTAAGCAATTATTAAAACAGTGCAAAGAGTCAATCCTAATTTTGTATTTCTATAGGGTATCTGGAATGTAACTTTTAATTTACAATTAATCGTAAGAAAAGTTATAGCAATGACACTTTTGGATCACTCTCTAAGCTCATCTCCCAGCACTCTGTCCTTCACTCACAAAGCTCCAGCTATACTAACCACTTTACTGTTCCTCCAACTGCCAAGCTGTTCTCTCTAGCAGCCAAGTACGTCCTTCCCCCAAGGATCTACGTGCTTACATTTTTTGTTCATCCAAGTACACTTAACATCACCTCAGAGAAGGCCTCCCTGACAACCCTAACTAAGACTGCGTCCCACCATTACGCTCCATGAACTGACACTGCCCTGTTTTTCTTCATGGTGCTTATTATTGCCTGGCATGCACCCTGCTGTCATGCAGCTTCCACCCCAATCTGCAGAGACAGACTAGAATGTAGAATTCTCCAGTGGAGGAATTCGACTATTTTATTCTCTATTATATCCTCATCCTCTAGGAGAGTGTCTTGCACGGAGCTGGCTTTCAATATCCATCTGCAGAATAAATGTTTATCCATTTTTAAGGACCCACTCTGATCTAATCTGCCCAATGACCCTCCAAGAATCACTATTACCATTTTACAGATGACAAAATTACACAAAGTCACACACCTAGTAAGTAGATTATGACCTAGATTTTTTTCATCATGGTGCTACTACCATCTTCGTATTATACACATAGCAAACAATCATTTCTGGAAATGAGACATTAGTAAATGTCTTCCACTGACAGAAGCAATCAAAATATTTCACAATTTATGTCACCATTCCATGCCTAAGCTTGTTACCTGTCCTAAAAAATAAAACAGGAAACTCAGTAACTTACCAAAGTTACCAGTAATTCACCATTTTATTGGCTATCTACAACCACAGATGTAAAGGAGATCAAGGTATTTGAGGAAGAGGCTTTTGGGAATCCTTTCAAATGCTTATTTTAAAATCTACAGCAGGCATGATCAATTATTATTTTTTCAAAAGTAAGCTTCTTATGCCAAACCTGATTTTTTTTTAAACCTGAGCATGGCAACTTCAATAAAATCTGCCAGCAGAAGATACACTGTTCAGGTTGAAGCAGATGGCATCATGAAATCTGTGACAGGCTGAGGATCCCACATACCAGGACCTAATGCCTATGGTATGTTTGCATAGGGAAAAAATATTTGGAGTTTTGCTACCGTGAGCTAGGATGAACAAATCACATTATAAGCACAAAGAGTCTGTCTGTGTGAAGTTAACTGGTGAAACAGAAGCTCTGACACTATGCAAGACAAGGTGTGAAGGCATTCCAAGAGTAAAGTTATATATGCATATAAAGCTATATGATATTGAATATCAATTGTCTTCCACAAATTTGTTAAAGGTTAACAAATGACAATGACTCCTCCTACCTCCTCCCAGCCACTGAGGTCTACATAAATGTAAAAGCAAAGAGATCACATAAGTAAAAACTAAAATTTAATTATACCGTTATACAAAAGGCTTGTTTCTAACTTTGAAAATTTATACCCATAGCAAAAAGGCACCTTGTGATTCTGCCATAGCTTTATTAAAATGGCTTTCTGAACTATAATCTCTTTGAAGAACAAGAATGAATCTTCTTTGCCATGATAGGTCTGTTCATAACAGACACAGTATAAATGTTTAATAAAAAGAACTTGACTCCCATCTTGGTTTATAGAATATAAAATAAACAGAAGAAAACACAACTATCTGTTGATTTTTACATACAGGTAAACAATCTGTATAATTTATGGAAGTTGCTAGTAAATGAGCAACAGTCACCACATAATTTTCTGTTCTCTTTAGCTTCTGGCTATTTCAGTCTAAAAAGGTCTTTTATGTTCTTAGTAAATAAACATGTATTAATTTATGGATTCTAATTAGTGCTAACATTAAAACATAAATTAAATAAAAACTATGTAAGGTATTCAATTAAAAAGTTACCAAATTCTTTGTGAAAGGGTAATATGGAACACCATCTCAGTATTTAGAAAAACAGGAGGAGCTCTATTATAAGATGTAGTCAGAACCAGCAAAAGGTTCACTTACTCTAAAAGGTCAGATAAAGCAAAAATCATAACAAAGGACAAATATACAACTTAAGCACGTTATTTTAACTTAAAACACACATACATATTCACAAATATCTTGATATATGGGAGGTTCCACCCTCTTTCTTATATAAACCACATTCATATAATATGGACTTTTTTTTCAAATTCAGCCTCTTTACAAGGTGAAGCAAGAATCTGGACACTTGGGAAACAATTTCAGGATAGAAACCTTCCAGATTTTTAGGATATTTTTCTTCAGTGTTTCACAGTTGCCTCTAACACAACCCACTCACCAACAATTGTTTTATCAATTCATCTGTGTAGTCTTTAAAATGAATTTAAATAACTTTTCACAGAAAAATATCTTTTGTCATAACTTTTATACTACATAATAAAGCCACACAAATATAAAAATATTATGACTTGCATAACTAGCTCTAAAATGACTTTTTAATAAATATACACTTACAAAAGCAAAGAGACAAGAAAATATCTGACTGAACAAGTGTTTAGTGCTCCGGGCATCAGTCAATATGCACTACAGGAGAAAAGGACAGCATCTTTTTACGTAGCAAACAACTTATCTGGACGTGTACTAAGAGAGCTGCCTCTTCTATAAGAGCATCCCAAGAAAACAAAAATTCTCTTTAGTTCTCTGTACAATTAAGCTCGCCCTGTGGAAATAACTGTATCAGAATAACCCTTCCACTGAGATCATTGGAAAATTTGCATAAAAAGCTGTTTAAAAAAAAACTTTAAAAGATCAAAAGGAAACCATCACTTCTGCCATATTCTATTCATCAGAACTAAATCAGTAATGCCAGCCCATACTCAAGAAGGTATCACACAAGAGCACAAATACCAGGAAGTAGGGATTATTGGTGTCCAGCCTCCAGGCTGTCTATGATAGCACATCACGGTAAAGCCAAGACAGAGGGAAGATCTTAAAAGCCACCAGAGCAAAAACAGACCTTATATTCAAAGAATAAAGGTGACATCTGACTTCTCAAGTGAATCACTGAAAGACAGAAGAGAACTTAAAAATTAAAAGAACTGACAACCTGACATTTTCAGAACAACCCCCCACATACATACTCAACACACAAAGTATTGTTTCAGTTTTGTACAAAAGAAATACCAAAATAAATTCTTATGCAAAAAGAAAATGATCCCTGATGGAATTTCCCTAATGCAGAAAAAACTGAAGAGCACAAAAAAGGGTTTAAAAATGTGAGTAAATCAATAGAAATTGCTTACAACACATAATCGAAAAGTTCTGAAGTTTAAAATTCATGTCAAATTAAACTACGTGAATAATTACACAAAATATAGGAGTAGGGTAAATGGGGTGAAAGGTATTAAGTTCCTTGAATTTTCCAGGAAGTAGTGAAAGTACTAATTAAAGTAGAATCATATAAGTTAAGGATGTATATATCTGATGAAGGACTCATACCTAGAATATATAAAGAAAATTCAAAACTCAGGAATCCAAAAAATCCAATTAAAAAATGAACAAAAGACACAAAGAGACATTTCACCAAAGAGGATACATGGATGGCAAATAAGAACATAAAGGTGTTCAGCATCTTATCTGTTAGAGAAATGCAAATTATAAGCACAGAAAGATATCACTATATACCTAACAGGATAACTAAACAACAGCACATGCTGGTGAGGATGTGGAGAAAACGGAACGCTCATACACTGCTGGTAGGAACGCAGAACAGTAGAGCCCCTCCGGAAAACAGTTTGGCTGTTTCTGAAAAAAAACCCTCAGTGCATATTTGCCATACGACCCAGCAATTGTGCTCCTGGGCACTTATTATAGAGAAATGAAAACATATGTCCACACAAAAACATGTACGTAATAGCTCATAGCAGCTTCACCTATAAGAGTAAAAAACTGGAAACCAACAAAATGTCCCCTAGTAAGTACATCCATACCCAGAATAATACTCAACAACGAGAAGGAACAAAATATTAAGATACACAGAAACTTGGAGGGATTATACTGAGTGAAAAAAAACAATCTCAAACTGTCACATACATTATATTTTTATAAGAGTCTTGAATTGATTAAATTATAGAGATGGAAAAGGGTGCCAGGGTTAGGAATGGTGTGGAGTAGGGGGCTGGATATGAATATAAAGGGGTAGCAGAAGGGAGGTCTTTGTGGTGGTGAATAGATCAGTATTTAGATGGTGGTGGTAGTTACACAAATCTATACAAGTGGGAAAAAATGACACAAATTGAAAAAATTAACACACATTGTACCAGTATCAGTTTTGTGGTATGATATTTTACTATAATTAAGATGTAAGCATTGGAGGAAACTTGGTGAAATATACATAGGGCTATACATATGCTACATTGAAAACTTCCTGTGAATCTGTACTTAAATCAAAATAATTTTTTTAAATTAATTCAAATAGGTTAAGGATACTGACTGTAATCTTTAGGGTGACCAATAAAAGAATAATAAAATGAAGTATAAATACCATGCTAATAGAAGAAGAAGATAATATTAAAAAGTCAACTAATACAAAAAAGGCAAAAAAGAGTAAGAAAACAAAAATGTCAAATTTAAACTTATCAATAATTACATTAAATATGAAGGGGTTAAATACTCAAAGACTGAAATTGTCAGATTGGATAATACAGTAAAATCCAAATGTATACTGTTTACCAAAGACACAGATTAATAATAAAAAAAGAGATACAGAAAAGATGAAAGTAGAAAGATGGAAAAAAGATACACAACACTTACATTAACCAAAAGAAGCCTGATACAGCTAAACTAATATCAGACAAGTAGATTTTAAGAAGCATCACTGAAGATAAAAAGGGACAATACATAAAGGGTCAATTCAACAGAAAGAAAAAACAGTCTTAGTAATCTAAAAAGATAATCTCAAAACAGGTAGGGCAGGGACTTCCCTGGTGGTCCAGGGGTAAAGAATCCACCTGACAATGCAGGGGACGCGGGTTTGATACCTGCTCAGGGAACTAAGATCCCACATCATGCTGCGGGGCAACTAAGCCTGTGCGCCACAACTACTGAGCTCTCGTGCCTGAAATAGAGCTCGCGTGCCGCAAACTACAGAGCCCAGACGCTCTGGAACCTGCAGGTCACAACTACAGTGCACACGCACCCTGGAGCCTGTGCACCACAACTAGAGAAGAGGAAAACCCACATGCCACAGCTAGAGAGAAGCCTGCGTGACACAACTAGAGGGAGGCCCGCACACCACAACGAAGAGCCCGTGTGCCACAACTAAGACCCAGTGCAGCCAAACGAATAAATAATAAATCGTTAAGGAAAAAAAAAACAAACAGGTAGGGCAAAAAGGACTCAGAATCCAAATAAGAAATAGGCAAATCCACAATCATAATTAGAGTTTATAACAAATCTCTCTCAGTAACTGACAGAATGAAAAAAAATCAATAAGGATATAGAAGATATGAACAACATTCTAAATAAAGTCGACCTAATTGACAAATATAGAACATTGCACTCAGCAACTGCTGGATGCTGAATTCTTTCCAAATACAAAGGAACTATTTATCTAAATAGACTATAGGTAGTTCAAAAAGCAAGTGTCAACAAACCCCAAAGAATAGATGACCTCTGATTACAGTAAATTAAGCTCGAAATCAATAACAGAAAGGTAACAAGAAAGCTAAAATATGTTAGTCAATTAAGCAATACATTTCCAAATAAACCATGGGTCAAAGCAATTATGTTAAAATTTAAACATTTTGAATTAAATGATGATGAAGATACAACATACCAAAATTGTGGGATGCAGCAAAAGCAATGCTTAGAAAGAAATTCATAGACTTAAATGGATATATTAGAAAAAGATGGGGCTTCCCTGGTGGCGCAGTGGTTGAGAGTCCGCCTGTCGATGCAGGGGACACGGGTTCATGCCCCGGTCCGGGAAGATCCCACATGCCATGGAGCGGCTGGGCCTGAGAGCCATGGCCGCTGAGCCTGCGCGTCCGGAGCCTGTGCTCCGCAACGGGAGACGCCACAACAGTGAGAGGCCCGCGTACCGCAAAAAAAAAAATAGAAAAAGATGAAAGATTAATAAATCAATGAGCTGAGCATCTGTATCAAAAAGCTAAAATAAAACAGTATACCAAATCTGAAAAAAGGAAGAAAATAACATAGGTTAGACCAGAATTGAGGAAAAAATTTTTTAAATACAATAAAGAAAGCCAAAAGTTAGACTTTTGGAAGAAAAAGGATTAATAAAATAGATGAAACACCAGGAATGTTTCAGAAATTGGACTTTATTATAAATTTTTAAAAATTTTCTGGTCACCAAAAGATACAATTATGGGAGTCAAAAAGCAAAACACAAAGCAGAAAAAGACAACTGTAATACATATGTCCAACAAAAAAACTGTATTCAGAATATATAAAAAACCCTTGTCAGTCAATGAGAAAAGGACTGACAAAACAATAGAAAAGTGTGCAAAAAAACTTAAACAGAAACTCCACAAAGGAGGATATCCAAATAACCAACAAGCATATGAAAAGGTACTCAACATCATCAGTCGTCAGGAAAATGCAAATTAAAACAATAATGTGATACTACAAGTACCGCTAGAGTGGCTAAAATTGGGGGGGAGGGGGAAAGAAAATTAAAGCTGGCGGTACCAAGTATAAGCGATGATGTGGACAACAAGAATTTTCATACATTATAGTGAGAGCACAGACCTACAACTGCTTTGGGAAACAGTTGGGCAGAATCTACAAATGCTGAATATATACCTTAAGACCCAGAAATTTCACTCTAAAGTAAATACCCAAGAGAAATGCACAACTGTGAACATCAAAAGACATGCTAGAACATTCATGGCAATTTTATTTATAATACAGCCAAAAACTGGGGAAAACCCACAAAATTATAGTCAACAAAAGAAAGGAAAAATATATTCTAGTATATTCATGCAACAAAAAAATGAAAAGAACGACAGCTACATACAACAACCAAAAAGAATCTCACAGACACAAAGCGAAGACAAAGAAGCCAGGTACAAAAGCATATATACTCAGATTGTATTACATAAAATTCAAATATTCATCTATGGGATGAAAGTCAAAATAGTGTATGATCTGACTTATATGTGGCATCTAAAAAAGCCAAACTCACAGAAACAAGGAGTAGATTGGTGGCTGCCAGGGGCTGGGAGAAATGGGGAGATGCTGGTTAAAGGATACAAACTTCCAGTTGTAAGATGAAAAAATTCCAGGTATCTAAATGGACAGCATGGTGACGACAGTTAACAATATTGTATTATATACTTGAAAGCTGCTAAGAGAATAGATTTTAAAAAGTCTTCACCTAACACACAAAGGGTTAATTATGTGAGGGGATAGATGTATTAACTAGCCTTACTCTGGTAAATAAGGGTAGCAAATATTTCAAATATCACGTTGTACATCTTAAACTTATACAATATCCTATGTCAACTATAACTCAAATAGGCTGGAAAAAATAGTGATTCCTTTGGGGTAGTTAGGACTGACCGAGGGGACACAGAGATTATTATGGAGTGCTGGTAACCTTCTATACCTCGATTTATGGGGAAGGTTATGTGTACATTCAATTTGTAAAAAATCCTTGAGCCATATAATCTTCGCTTGATTGTATGTTTTTTTCTCAAAATTTTTTAAAGTTTACAAAGTAAGCGATACAATCAGAGCAGAGAACCTGGGGTACTCCAATGAATGATATACACATACACTTCTCTTAAAGAAAGAGGTAGTAGGAATAGCCTCTATGTATCAAGCTAAACCTTCTCTGACAGAAACTGAATTTAAAGTTCAATTACCCAGCATTCACCTTAAGTGAAGGAAAATAAAGAAGTGGATATCTGAAGATGAAGCTTAGTCTATTACTGTGATACATTACCCTCCACAGGCTTGATATGGATTCAACTGGCTAATTCCCACTGCCAGAATAAATCTTTTAACAAGTGCTCAAGTCAAGATGAATCCTCAGCAAATGTGTTTTGACCTCTGTAGCGCACCTAGATCTTTCTTCCTTAAAGATTATACATTTTTAAAGCTTGTATCATTTAATTGCACACCAAATTAGAAGAAAAAAATAATCTTTACTCTGTCTTACACTTTTACACTAAAGTAGTTTGACCCACCCTGGTACAAGCCTGATATAACTCTAAGATTTTTTTTAATTATAAATTGTTTTTCATCTTTTTTCAATAATAATACCTATTCTTTAAAATTAATGTAATTCCAAACATACTCAACAAGATCAACATCTTAATATTTTGATCATATGCATGTGGTTTATGCACTTAAGCTTAATCCAATAGAAAACTTTTCAAATACGTAGATTCACTTAACAAAAACTGCTACAAAATACTGAAATATTAACTTCTTAGGTTTTATCTATCCCTTCTGTGTTGTTAACTGAAAAGGAAGTTAACATTATTAGCTCTATTTTCATGGCTAACATCAATCTTTCCAGAAGTACTTGTATTATTGTCTACAAAAATGACTGCTTAGGATCAAACTGAATTTCCCAAAGCATTTCTGTATAGATTGTCCAAACCTAATTTGTGGTCCTGTTATTTTGACTTATTCTGAATTCAGAGTATAGCAATGAGAATAAAACAACCCAAATGCTTACGTACATTTGATGAATACTGTATTTCTATCACTTAAAAGCTAAAATATGCATTATCTTGAATTAAACAAGAAAAATGACCACTGCTTTTGCAACCCTAGTTTTGGTAGATTTAAAACAAATTTATAAACATATATTGCTAGTTCACTTTCCCAATTTTTTGTTTGTTTGTTACTCCCTCAACATAATGGAAAAATAAGAAGCAAGGCACTCTCTGGGGAATCTGCCATAACAGGTGCACCTCATAGAAATGCAGACTTTTTTTTTTTTTTTAATCTGCACCTTGTCTTTTCTTCTTGTAGAGCAAGAAAAGTGCTTATTTTCTTGTGAATTTACAAAAATGCTGTAAAACACTCTCTGGAACTGATCCCAAATATGAAATGCAAAGAGGGATAGGATGCTGAGAGTATTCAATGAAATACAGCACCTAAAATGGTAGCAATAACAGGAAAAAAAATCTTATACATAATAGAGCTCCATTTCAAGTTTGGAACCAAGACATGCCTCTTTTTCCATAAATCATTCAGTGAAACACCGAGTAGAGCACAACTCTGATGCATTATTGAACAGGCAAACCCCCTTGCACAGTAATTGATGGTGGCACTCTTGATTTAATGATCCTTATTTTTAAAGCTAATTAAAGAAATTGAGTTGCATGTTCAAAGCATATTAGCTTAATGTGACCAGACTATTTTGGACATAAAGTAGCTCACAGTTCCTGAACTAAACAAGATACAAAATGCAACAGCAAGTTATAAGGGCGGGGTGGGGGGTTCTGATGAAACAAGCATAATTTTACATTTTCTATGAGACCTATCTTTAGTTCATTCAAATACTTATTCAGCACCTGAAATGTCCGAGACATTGGGCTCTAGGGGATGGGATGGTAATTAAAGCGGTGTCTGTGGTAGACTGTGAAAGAAAAGGCAACAAATTATTTTCAGCTCTTCTCAGCAAGAACAAGTCTATTTCCCCATCTTTGAATCAAATAAAAACGTTCTTGATGAAGTAGTAAAAATTATTAATTTTATTCGATATTGACTCTTGCATGCACATCCTTTTAATACTCTGTTAAAAATGGTAAGTAAGTATAAAGTACTTCTGCTATACAAAAAAATACAATTGTCAGAAGAGAAGCACTATTGTTTGAGTTGCAAACTAAACTATGCTATTTTTTTCATGGGTACCATATTACTTGAAAAAAATGACTTAAAACCAAAAATGATTAGACAGGCTTCGGTATATGGCAGACAATTTCTCAAAAATAAACAAAGTATGCTTGTCACTTCAAGGAAAACAACTGACAGTAATTGTTGCCAGTAGTAAAATTTGAGCTTTCAAGTAAAAATGAGAATTTTGAAAAATTTGCATCTGCCTTCCTGAGCTTGACACTTTTCCATAATTTAAAGACTCCATTGATAAGATCAGAAGCAATATTAGCCAAGTGTAACTTTCTGATACTATATAGTGAAATGTGAAACGTAATTTTTCTATTTTTCAAATTTTCCAGATGACCAATATAATATAAAATTCTGCATGGATAATAAAAGTAAAAATTCATAGCACAAGACAGATTTTACTGTAACAGTACAAAATGTTCACTGTTCTGGTTTCAGATTCCACGTTAAGAAACTACCAGGAGTTTTGGTGTCCTATTGAAGGAGGATATCCACAACCATCTGAAAAGGCTATATATACCCCTCCCCTTTTCCAGCTACATACTGATACTTGCATGAGGCCTGATTTTCTCATATACATCAACTAAAACAAAAAATGCAAACAGATCAAAGGCAGAAGCAGACATGAGAATCCACTGTCTTCTACTGAGCCACGTTAAAGAGATGAGCAAAAATATAAAACAATGCCACTCTTCTCACTAATTTTTAAAGGTAATCGGTTTATTACTGTTTTTAATATAATAAGTAAATATTTACAATAGTTCTCAATTTTAATTTCTAACCTGATAAATACTGGTGTATAAAACCACAAAAACAGAAGCTCTTTGAGGTACTTGGTAATTTTTAACAATGTAATGGGGTCATGAGGCCAAACTGACAGTTGCTGCCTTAGAACATAAAATCTCAATAGGAGGAGGAAGCAATAAGCAGAGAACTGATATTTATTGAGTGCTTGGTAAGCACTGGGCTTATGCCTTAGTTTTAAAATCCATGTTATTTAGTTCCCATTTTACAACTAAAGGAGGAAAAAAAAAAGGGGCTCAGTCAAGATAAATATATATTTTTTCATTTTAAGAAATCAACTCTGGCTTAAGATCATTTACTTATAAATATCAGTGCCAGAATACAAATCTGGATTGTGTCTGTCTCCAAACAAGACAACACTACAATACTGCCAGCACCTGAGATCAGATCATCAAAACGAAGGCCTCTAGATCACCAGGAAATCCTTAAATTATGTTCATTATACTGTTTAGGACAGTGAAACAAAAGACAACAGAGCTCTATCATTAAGACCTGGGCTCTGGAGTCAGCGTGCCTGCATTCAGATACTAACTCACTCCCCCACTTAACCTCTCTGTGTCTCCGTTTCCCCAGCTGCAAAATGAGGAAAATATTATCCTGTGCTTTACAGTATTGTTATAATGATGAAACAGGTAAATCTACGTGGAATAGCTCCTGGCACACAGTAGGAATTCCATACATGTTAACTGCTATGATGATGATGAATGATGAGTGACATATCTTTTTCAATATGGTTCCTACGAGAAAAATGAGGTGTCTTCAAAGTAACTTCAGTTATTTGGCTAGTTTATTTATGTTAAATAAATTCTCTAGCAAGGAAAGTTATTAATGCACAAAACTTCTAAATATTCAACAACATTCACATACTCATTAATTAAGCAATCATTTATTGAGTTTGAGCAAAGTGTCATGTTAGGGACAAGGTATGCAAAGGTGAACATGGCATGGATTTTATTCCAAAAGTAGTAAATGGACTCCAAACAAACGTCCAAACAAATGAATTCTACAACTCCTGTTTACGCTTGTTAAGAACAAATGGCGAGTGGCGCACAGCATATACACCACTAGTCTAGGCATGTGTGTTGATGTGTATTTGCAGAATGTCTTTCCTTTATTTAAATCTCAACACTTCTGTGCTTTCTTAACAAAATTTCCAAGGGAAAAAAATTTACAGAATGTAACTTGACCAAAAATAATATTCTTATCAAAGTACGCTGAAATTTTCTACATCAGAGGGGTAAAGGTATCAAAATTAAGTAACTATCTTTTTCAAATGCCATCACAAATTTCAGAAATTTTAAATCTAGACAAATGACATGTTAGAATGTTTGCAGTGTTTTTTCTATGTCCCACATTTCCAGAAGATAAAACTGATTCACTGTTCACAGTCTGCTTAGAGAAAAATAAAAATAAAACCTTCTAGACAAGTATAAATATATGGAAATGGGCATATGAAGACTGATGTTACTTTGCCATGCTGTCTCTCCATTCCACTATTACCTTTACCCAGTTCATTTACTTTAAAACCTAGCATAATTATAAACAAAAGCAGAATGAAACTTCTGATTTATATTAAAAAGGCCCTCTGATTAAAATCTGGTGGGAGAATTTGAGGGAAATGGCAAATTTTAATGAATTTGAATTTATAAAAGATTTAGTTTGAATTCATTTCTCTTTAGGAATGCTATTAACTGTTTTTTCAACTTATTTGCTCCTTTAAATTACAGAACTAGGATTTAGAAACAGTGTAAATTAGAAGTTAAAAAAAAGCATTGGCTTCAGGGTCAGACAGACCTGGATTCTTCCCCTGAATCTACCAATGAATAATTGTGTGGTCCAGATTAAGTTATATAACCTCTCTAAACCCCAATTTCCTCACTGGACAAAATGGGGATAAAACCCATCTCAAAAAGCTGATGGACTGGTTAAATGAGACAAAGTCCACAGCACACAATGGCTTCCTAAAAGTAATTGTTCTTGTTGCTGTTGCTATATTTCAAATGCAAATCAACCTCTATTGTTCTAAATTCTTGGGTTATAAAACTGATTTACATTATACCCAGTAAATTTCACATTTTTTCCCTCTTCTCCAAAGACCATTTAACTTTGTCACAAAAACACCATACAATTAGCACCATTTGCTGTTTTAGACACACATGCATACCCAATAGCAAGATGGTGTTGCATTTTAATCCAGCACTGTATAAAAAGCTTGAACACTGCCTTCTTGCCCAGGATAAAACAAGAATTTTAGTCCCTTCAAAGGCTCTATATTTACAAACTTTTAGTTAAAGGAACAAACATTTAAAAGCTGTTATTGTACCAAAAATAAAGTATTTGAAATTCCTACAGTAAATAAACTTTATGGTAAATGTAAAAACATGAGACTCAACTCCTCCTTTCATAACTTCTCCTAGATAACGTACATTGAAGTCTCAAGAAACAGACACTTTCCTGTTAGGCGGCTGCAATGCTCTCTCATAAAAGCAAAACCGTTTCAGGGGTAAGAAAAATAGTTTTTTCATTTTCACAGGCAACATCAACTGGGAAGAATTCCAGTCGATTTCTCATACTTCCTGTTAATGGGGTTGAGGCGTATCTTCTTTCTCTCCATTCCCCTTCCCCCATACCCAGTCATAATTTAACCTAGGCATTCTTGGGAGAGAGTAGCCATTTCCCCTTTCCTGACAGCAAGCCTACCGGTGAATTATCTTCATTTCAGTCTCAAATTAGAAACCATCCACACAAGGGTTATGTTTTCATCTTTTACATAAGTAATAAAATAAAGCTGAGGAAATACAGGCATCTCTGCTCTTTGAGACATGAATTAACACAAAACAGCATCTTTTTGACGACCAAAGTCAAAACAGAGCAACCAAGTACTCAGTTATCAAAATTCTCAACTTTCCAACAACCTAAAAAACATAAATGTAAGAAAGTGTCAGAGGTGAGAATGTTACTGCTTAAAAGCAGCATACCTCAACACTTTGGCCATGAACGTGATGTATCAGTCCTACAAACACAGAAGAGTGGCTCTTTGGGCAGGCCTCAGGATGGTGGTGTTTCACCCAATACCCTCTACTTCCGTCAGATATTTGAAAGTAACCCTATGAAGTACACACTGACTACCTGTTTCTTTAGGTTCTATAAAGTGCACTCCTGTTTTAAGACAGTATGAGAAAAAAAATACATAGGGTACATTACTTCATGTACTCTTCTGCAGAAAAGCCGTCGCTAAATTAGTGTGTATTCTTAGTGTATTTCATTCTTAGAAAGATGAAAGAAATAGTCCTTTGAAGTGTAAGTCACGTGTTTTACAATTATAATTGAGGGTCTTATCCATCAAAAATGTCATTAAAACCTATACCTTTGTTTTATGCTGTGTGTTTTTACTACAACCTTTAAAATGTGGAGAAATAAAAATACGTAAATAAAATGATTGTTAAAAGACTGTATTTAATAGTGTAGTTAAAAGATCAAGTTGATATAACTTCAACTTGATACAATAAAATTTGATATAGAAAGTTGAATGCAAAAGAACAAAGATGATAAAAACCAAACCAAAAAAAAGAAAAAAACTCAAAAAACAACAAAAAAAATCTTACCTTAATAAATCCTTTATAATCTGGCTCCAAAGTTTCCTCTCTTGCCAATAGCCTTACGTATTCTATTGCTCTGATAATACAGGTATGTATGTGACTCTGTACCAGGGTTTCTCAACCTCAGCACTGAACACACCCTAAACCCCACACTTCTTTGTTTTGAGGGGCTATCCTTTACACTGAGGATGTTCAGCAGCATCCCTGGACTCTACCCATTACGTGCCAGTAGCAATGGCCCCCACAGCCCACATGTTGCAACAATCAAAAGTGTCTCCAGATATTGCCCGATGTCCCCTGGAGAGGGAGAACGTAAAATCCCTGTTTGAGAACTGCTCTATACTCTTCTAACCACTGTTTCCACTACCTGAAATAACTTCCTCCATCTCTGCAGAAAACTCCTACTCATTTTCAAGACCTATTTTACATGTTACTTCCAGTGTGAAGTTTAGTTTTCCTCTAATCAAAGTTAGTAATTTCTTCCTCTTTCTTCCTCTTATACCACTCACATTCTTGTTTTTCTATTTAATTACATAAGACTATACATGTTCTCTATTTCCCTCTAGATGGTGAGAACCTCCACCTTACTTATTCATTGTGTTTTTGATTATTTTAGGTGTTCAACAAGGTTTATTAATAAATGATTATGAGCTTTCTATAAAATAACCATGAGCTCCCATAATGTTCCCATTGCCAAGGGGAAATCTGGTTCATAGAATGATGTCTCACGTTGAGCAATACATAATTATCTGGTTCTTTTTTGCCTTTGTCCTGGGAAATGGGAAATAAATTCTATACTAAATTTTAGCAACCCAAGATTCTTGGTATATCTAATTGTCTAATATTTTTATTTGATCTTTATTTAGATTTACCTTTGAATCATCTATTAGTCAGGATGCTTTGCCTTCAGGAGTTGTTCCAAATTCTTTTTGGAATGTGAACAGATAAAACTTAGGAACACAAATATAAAACCACAATTTTATACCATGAAGACCGTATTTTCCAAGAATAAAAATGAAAAAGATGGACTGAATTACTGTGATCTACACTGAACAGTAATTTCCAACACTGATTCTATGTTAAATCAGCATTTCTCCAATTATTTCAAGAGATGTCATAAAATTTCCAAAGAAAAACTTGGAAATTTCCAAAGAAAAACTTGGAAAAATCTGGTTTAATTTTGTGTGTAAATACACTATGCATCTAGATGATATATATGTAAGCCAACACTTCCCTGGGAGAAAGGTTAATGAACCAGGAACCTGGAAATATCAAACAAGAACAAAATAACAACTGTCATACTCCAAAAAGGCTGGAAATCACTGACAAGGAGAAACCTCCAGAATATTCTATCCCCCCAAGGCTAGTCTTCCATATCAGCAGCTTTTGTAGCCTGCATATCCACATCATTTCTTCAATGTTGGACTTGGTCTCTGTGGCCATAACTTTTTAAAAAAATCTTAGCAATGACAATTTTTAAATATTAATTCTAACTTTTAAATATTAATTCTAACTTTCTAATGAAATTAATCATTTTAATTCACAGTTTTCCTATAAAAAACTCAGGATAAAAAGACATTTAACTTAGTGCCCATAGTTAATTCAGAAAGCAAGGCGATTGATTAATCAGGAAAGCAGCATGCACCTATATTGGAATAGAGAAACGTCACGGAATAAATATTCAAATTCAATATCCTCGTGGCTGACAAGTTTCTATTATTAAACTGCTAACATATTTATTTCCTCCACAATAGCTGGATTTTTGTCATGAATATGCATTAAGCCCTGCAGTTATTAGCCCTGATGACTAGGTGACAGTGAGGACACTACTTGAGAATTTGCATTTGACAGATCATTGACACAATGTCACAGTTCCCTTTTTTTTTCCCCCTCTTCACTTAAACAGGAATCATGCGATAGGAAATGAACTGGAGCTATTAGAGATTATTCAGGTTTAATAGCACACATCCTTTTAGCTGGCATTAAAACAATACACAATGTGGCAGAGTTAAACAGAGGCATCAATTATACTCTCAGACCTGTTAATATTTTTGACAATATTTAAATAGCACATCCCTTCAGGGCATGGCTTTTTTGCCCTCTCAGTTACACACCTGTCAAGTGTTTAATTTGCCAAAGGGAAACAGTTTGATTTCTAAGGGCAGTCTTAATACGGAAGAAGCAAATTGGAAAAATTAAACATTATTGAATAGAAGTAATGGGAAGGATCTGAAGGGAAAAAAATAGTAGGCTTAATTCAACATGGCATGTCGGCATCTGTCATTAATGCAACAATATGATCATGTTCCCAATATGGTGCATATACCTTGGGCTTTTCAATTATTCCCTCCCTTTGCTTTTTAAAAGACAGAATGATGGCAGGGGAAAATCAAAGGGGTCAACAGAATGATGGCAGGGGAAAATCAAAGGGGTCAACATTTCCAGTAATAATAAAAAAGATGGAAATGGTAACTTGCTCCTATTGTACATATAAAATTATACATTTGAAAACATAAGTTAGGTATAAGATAATAAATAAAAGCTAGACATGCATCAGATTTGTGTAGCTACTGGATTAAAAACACAAAAACCAAATGTCACTCCTTAGATGCATTACTTAAATATTAAATTATAAATATCAATAAATTAGCAGTTGGTAAACTATATAGAAAATTTAAATCTAACATGATAACGTCTAGAATATTTAACGTTTAAACTTTAAAACAGAAAACATTATTTTAAGTTTTTGAAAATTTTCTCTAGTCACGCAAGGAAAAGAAATTGGTTAAGTTAACAAATGAAACTGAATTGGTAAAGAACGGAGAGTAAAGTGAAGAGTCACAAAAAATGTGGGAAATTATCAATAGTTTCAACCGACATAAAGTCATGGCATCTAGGGCATGTCTACCCTTGGGGGCAGGGGGAGATGTGAGATAAGCTGCAGGGTCAAATAAGGGGAAGGGCTGTGCCTTGGCAGCCAAGAAGCATGAGTTGTAGCTCTGGCTCTACTCTTCTAAACCACTGCTGTAATAAGCAGGGGGAAGAACAGATGGTTTCTTTGGTCCCTTTCAGTATTTGAAGGGGTGACCAATGAGCCAAAAAGTCCAAAGTCATGTAAGACACGCCTACAGAATTCACAAACATCACAGCTTACGTAGCCTTGAAATACAGTTGACCCTTGAACAACACAGAGGGTAGGGGCACGGCACCACCCCACACACGGTCGAAAATCCACGTATAACTCTGAATCCCCCAAAACTTAACTACTAAGAGCGTACTGTTAACCGGAACTCTTACCCATAACATAAACTGTCACCTAACACATATTTTGTATGTTCTATGTATTATATACTGTATTCCTACAATAAAGTAAACTAGAGAAAAGAAAATGCTATTAAGAAACGTCATAAGGAAGAGAAAGTACATCTATGTGCAGTTCTAATCCATGGTGTTCAAGGGTCAACTGTATACTAGATTCTAACATTTAATACAATGAGATGACACTGCCCATAGACCTAGACTATGAGGCTCAATAATATTATGCTCAATAATTTCCAAAGAAATTTCAGCTGAATCATGTGGGACCCAAACAGTTTTAGAGCCCATATTCTACTTCCATTTAGAAAAGACAAAACAAGCTCAACAAGTAGGCCCATTTCTCTCCTCCTTTCAGCAGACATGGTAAGTATGAAAGCTATTCTCCTTACATAAGGCTGGCTAGCAGGGAAATTTCAACAGTTGCCTCACTGGACTAATGGTATTCCCTAACACACTTACTAGTACTTTTTCTTGCAACTTTTCATCTCATTCTAATCATATTTTCACATAATACAATAAGGGGAGACATCTTCACACTCTTTAAAAACCAGATAATTTTCCACACCATAATTACACTAATATTCATGATATTGGTTTATCCAAAAGTGTGCCAATTCATTTTGAAAATGAGTACCTAAAACTAATCTTTTCAATAATTTACAAAGGAAACAAACACAACTACATATAATGAAACTACCTCTTTTTCTTAATTCATGGCCATAACTTTTAAAATCATTAGGTAGAAATTCACTTGAGAAAAATATTTTTAGACATTCTTCTTGATCTACTTACTTAATTTGGGGGGGGCTACTAAAATATCTAGATTAAGAAGTTATATGACACTAAACAAATTCTTTCTCTGTTGCTACTATTTGTTCTCTTTGCATTTGGCATATTTTGGGTATTTTTGTTAATTGGAGCTGTTCTTTCACTGAATTATGAAACGAGTCTACAGGTTTCATTTTAAACTTTTAAGGCAGAATATTTGCTAGCAAGTCATCCATAAACATCAGATTAATGCTAAAAACATCAGAATGAGTATTAACTTGGACTAAAGACATAATTAGACTGACTTCAAACCTTGTGAGGATAGCAACCATCTAAAAAATATTTTTTAAAAACCTGAGAAATGGTGATTAAGTAAGTTCAAAGACCATCTGACTCCAGTTTTCATTCTGTCATTGTGATGTTTCAATTTTAATATAAATGCCAGGACTTTTTAATATTCATAATTTTTACAGGAATAAAACACTGTGTTACATTTAGAAGTCCTAATGTTTATCACCATCTGATGCTGTCATGGGAGCAATTGCTACTTACACTCTTTTCAGAAGTGAGAATTGCAATTCCTCTAACTGATGACAATGTAATTACTCCGTTTACTGTCAAAATAGAGGTTATTTCCCTTCCTCACATACATGATTACACATGCAAATCCAGGCTCATCTGAAATCATGTAAGTTTACTGAGTGTCTGAATCTGAATGAGCAAGATCACATGAACCATGAGTCCTAGTGATGATGGAAACCAAGCTACAGTCATCCACCCTAAACATATTTTCATCATCCCCTTCTCTTGCAGGAACTCATTCTTCCGTATCTACACAGCCTTCAACAGCCTTCAACACAATGTCATATCATCTACAATACACTGCAACAACTGTCACAAAAATAACTGGGGGTGGGGGGAAGCCACAGTTAATCTGACTGTCTCATTTGGAGGTTTAAATCAGGAGCCCCCAATCCCCGGGCCACGGACTGGTACCGGCCCACGGCCCATTAGGAACCGGGCCGCACAGCAGGAGGTGAGTGGCGGGTGAGCGAGGGAAGCTCCCTCTGTCGCTCCCCACTGCTCCCCATCGCTCGCATTACCGCCTGAACTATCCCCACCCCCACCCCCCCATGTCCGTGGATAAACTGTCTTCCACGAAACTGGTCCCTGGTGCCAAAAAGGTTGGGGACCGCTGGCTTAAATGACTTCATTAACTATTCATTAACACATACAAAAATCAGCCTTTCAGAAAAACACGAGAGTTTCACAAGCTCTATGCAACACCACAAAGGCCTCCGGTGAGTGCACCATGTCTTACCTGGTCTTTCAGTTGCTGTACAGAAGTCTGCAGGTTCAGAATCTGGCTGAAGAGTGGGCTCTGCAACACTGACTTGAGAAGGTTCAGTTTGTCTTCATTTGCTACATCCCCGCGCTCCCGCAGCTTGGCCTGCAAGCGCTCTGCCGCCTGCAGGGCCCGATTTTTGTCTAAACCAAAGAGCAGCATTAGACAGTAACAGGATTTGAAAGACAGGCATCAAACCATGCTTATAGAAATCCTAAAGCTATTCCTTTCCAGAGCTCAAAATTGACTCAGAAAAAAAAGAAGGGTCTAAAACATGTCACTACGAATATATTCTTCAAACCTTGAAATTTCTAGTAAGAAAGTTTGACAGCAGGGAACTGGTTATAGTGTGTGCTACATGCAACTAATTGTAAAGTACAGAAACTACTACAGATGAAGCATATTTGAGTTCCAATACCAGGTATTTCATCTCTAATGAAAACCAAACACTCTGTCATCTTGTAAATGCTGACATTTCCACTTTTTAAAAAAACTTATATGTAAGAAAAATTAGAAGTACAGCTAATAAGTGGAGGTGAATAATGTTACTGATGAGTTATAACATCCAAATATGACAATTTCATATATTAAGGGGCAAAGCATTGTGTATTTGTGAATTTACTTGAAAATACATCACAATAATGCATATCCCTTCAAAAACACAATTTTTTAGTATTTTAAATGTCTTACCCCCAAAGTAAGATATTTATTTGCCAAAGTAAACGTCTTGAATTAGCATATCCTTAATAATCCTAGCATCTTGCAAGCATGCTTCTACCAGATAGTGAGTTTCTACCACATATAACAGTTAAAAATATCTCCCCAAACCCTACTCTTGCTCTCTTTCTCTCCCTTACTGGTAAGTGAAGCCACATTAGTTTTTAAAAAAAATGGAGACTGCTCAGATATATGTCCTAACAGATTCATGATGGTAACAAGTGCGTCTATTAAAATATATTTGCCATATCATAGTAATCGAAAAGAGTGAGAATTATCACCAGAGTCATTTTCGATAGCACCAAATGCAGAATTATGCAGGAATGGGGAAATTAAAACATGAATCAATGTCGACCATGAGTTCACAAACACAAATTTAAAGAAACAATATTTACTCATATAGTAGGTCCCCTATATATTAACCTTCAAGTTGTGAACTTTCAAAGAATGCGAACGTGCATCTGGTTCCAGCAAGGAACCAGAACCTGTGCCATCAACGTTAGGGGTGAGTGAAACTGCAGCCTGCCCTCCATCCCCTATTGCTGGTGATCCTTCAGCTCCACCGTCTCCCACCTCCTCTCCCTCCTCCAGTCAGTGACTCTTCTTGCCTGTTCGCTCAATGCCAGCCCCTGTATGCCAGCTGTTGTACTGTACTAATGTACTTTTCAAGATACTATAATGTAAGTTTAAAAATGTTTTCTTTATTTTCTGTGTTTGCTTGTTTTTTACGTATTATATGTGTGAAACGTATTATAAATCTCTTACAGTACAGTACTATATAGCCGATTGTGTTAGTTGGGTACCTAGGCTAGCTTTGTTGGACAACAAATTGGATTTACAAACCTGCTCTCGTAACGGAACTCATCCGGATGTAGGGGACTTACTGTATGCAGAATTTAAAAGCAAATAATAGTGAAGATATGCATGAGAATTTTATTCTCGGTCATATTTCCCATGGTATCTCAGAATACAAATCTAGTATTAATTCCCATGTCAATTCTTGAAAAGTATACAACTCAGTAATAACTTACAGAATGAAGATTATAAGGTAATGGTTTATATAATTCTGTATTTCCCCTTTGCTGTCCACTTTTTTATGAGGAACTTTCCTATGTGGACTGGTAGTCTTTATGATTTGTGACTTTAGTATAAAATAAGTGATGCAGGAAATGTACACCCATGCATTCTTACGGGCATAGTACCAGGAACAAAAGTCAAAGTAATGATCCCCATGATCACAAAAACAGCTCCTTCTCCTTTCCTGCCACCCACTCTCCCCACCCTTCCCTCAAAACCTGCAGGTGTCAAGCCACCAGCCATGATCATCGAGGCACCAAAGTGAAATCCAGATACCTTCCAATAATCATACCCAAAGAGTTCCCTGGAAAAGGTGAGGACTGCAGTGCCCGACGAGGGACGATGAGGGACTGGGTGTACCATACCTGAAATACCTGCAACTAGTTCTATAAACTAGCTTCTCTAAAACTAAAGAGCAGTGTGAAAAAAAGATTAACACATGAGTCTAGAAAATTTGGATATTTCAACCTAAATTATCTCATGTAGAAATTAAACTGCCTTAAATTGTCACTCGAGTTTGTCAACCTAAGTGTTTGTTACTGTTATTTTTACCAACTTAAAAGCAAAGCTCAGTAGTATTTCACCTGCCAAGAATAAATTAAAAATAAGACACAGGCAATGATCTATCAGTATTAAAAAAATTGTTAAAACTTTTGGTGCTATCCAGAAACAAACATTAACCAGAACTGGTTTCATAAATCAGAATTGGGTTTACATTAAGTTTTAATAAAACCCATAATTGGTAGAACATTTCATATACTCTCAACTTTTGCTTATAAATGATGTGTTTTTGATAACACTTCATATGAAATTATCCAAATATAGAAACACATTACCCTAGTACAATGCTAGTGGATAAAAAAAAATTTTTACTAAGTTACTATAGACAGAATCCAGATATGTAGAACACACCATATTTCAAAGATCCCAATGGAAGGAGTTTCAATTATTATCAAAATGGTCAGGAAGAAACAGGTCTTACCTATAGTTTCTAACATTGTTCCCAAGTTCAGTGTCCTTCTCTACAATGATTATAAACAGCAACTACAAGGAACTCTAGGGAGAAAAGAAAATGGAATGGTTATGTTTTACAACTTTAAAATTATATTCTAAAACCAAATACTCTAAAAAGCACTTGATACTACTATGATTCCTTTGACCATTAAAATCTTGTTGAGGTAACTTAAGATAGTTTTCTTTATAGGCAAAAAAAGTGATCATTTTAGGATTTATTCAAAATTATCTTATATTTGCAGATAATACTTGTATAATAAGGTAAAAGGCATAAAATCTGTTTTAAATAAGATAGTAGAAGTATCCAAAATATTTCCTTAAGAGCTTCTCAACACAGACCACTATAACCTTGGATTCACTTACAGATCCTTACCCATAGAGGAAGGCATTTACTTGGCTCTGCATGAGAAATTTCGTAGGCAAAAAAAAAAAATAAAATGTGAAAAATAGAATAGGGCTTCCCTGGTGGCGCAGTGGTTGAGAGTCCGCCTGCTGATGCAGGGGACACGGGTTCGTGCCCCGGTCCAGAAAGATCCCACTTGCCGCGGAGCGGCTGGGCCCGTGAGCCATGGCCGCTGAGCCTGCGCGTCCGGAGCCTGTGCTCCACAACGGGAGAGGCCACAACAGTGAGAGGCCCGTGTATCGCAAAAAAAAAAAAAAAAAAAAAAAAAGCATATATGATCCTGCCCTTGAATGCTCAGTCTTAACTGGGAAGATGATTCAAAAAAAAAAAAAAAAAAAAAAAAAAAAAAAGAAATGAATTGTAACACTCGAGCAGTAAGTGAATCAATGCAAGATAACATATTAAATCACAGACGAAAAGCTGAATAAAAGAGAGCACAACATTAAAAAGATTTTTTAAAGTTTTCAAAATACCCTCCTGTCAATAATCTCTCTTATTCCCACTCAAAAAAATCTTCTCAACTCCTTCAACCCACACAGATTTCTCTGATAATACTCATCTAGGCTATTTAAAGTACCAGATACAGATCTCCGCTGACAATATCCGCACCACTAACCCATCTTTAACCTTTGCTGTCCAGCAGTTTTGCCCAACTGAGTCCAAGTTACATCTATCCTTTGCCTTGCAGAAAACCCTGAGTCATTAGGAAGTCAGTGGGTCATTTCTTCAATGCAGAAAAGGAATCCACAACCAGACATCCTCACTTTTCATCTGGAAGATGAGACAGTGGATTTCTCTGAGAAGGGACAAGTTGCCCCCTGTAATCTCTTTAAGAGAGAATGCATTTGGGAAAAAAGGAAGAATGTGATGTACACAAGCAGATGCACAGACCATCAATGCCTGCAGTCAGCTCTGTGTAATAACTGAGAACACTACTTATTGGCTTCCCTTAACCCAGTTTAGAATATCACGATTTAAAATAACTCCATTTCAAATAGTCAAACAGCTCAACTACTGGCACTTGTTTTAGAAAGTGCCCTGGTGTCAAGAAAAGAGGGCACTAACCTGGAATTGAAACCTCAAGAGTGGTGTGACCTTGAGCAAGGGGCCTATCATCTGAACCTTAGTTTACCAGAAAACGCACTCACTCTTTGGGTATGTAATGATAAATGAGATTAGAAATATATATATACCAATTTCCAGCTCAGTGCAAAACTCCTAATTCTAAAATATATATTTACAATTAATGCTGAGCCCATGTATTGAATAGATTAGCATTCCAATGCCAGGCCTTGCATAGTTTTATGGGGGAAAATATAGGGAGATCTTTAAAATAGTTATATTTTTTATTCTTATTTACAAGGAGAATATAATAGTCCTTCATAAAAGAGAATATTATTAGGTCCCCTCTAAAAAAATTATTAACTTTTGACAGAATATTAAAAGGAAAGATACACCAACAGAAGGAAGCCCAGGTCTACAAAGGTGTATTTAATGCAACCGCCCAAGAGGAAGCATGATAGCAGTGAAAGGGCATGGACGAGGGAGTCTGATGACCTGAGTTAAAATTTCAGCTTGACCATTTACTAGCTATACACCCTTGTTAAGTCACCCATCTATCTCTTCTGAACTTGGTATTCATAAAGTTTTGAAAGGGTAAAATTATATGCATGAGTGCTTGGTATACACAATAAAATTTAGTTCTATCCTCTTTCCCCTATGAAAAATTAACTCAGAAAGATAAACAGTATTCATGACTTGGCGAGGGAGGGGGATAGGTCTATGGATTTAGAGGCCCACTGATTTATGAGGATTCTGCAGAGAAAGCACAGAGTAAGCAGTTCCCAACTGAGAACAACACTGGTGTCCAAAAGTTCACCTACAAGTCAGGTCTGTGGAAGCAGAATTACTTTTTTTTTTCCAGAGAAACCCTTACCATAAAGGTTTTTTTTTTTTTTTTTAAGATGTTGGGGAAAGGAGTTTATTAATTTTTATTTATTTTTGCTGTGTTGGGTCTTCGTTTCTGTGTGAGGGCTTTCTCTAGTTGTGGCAAGCGGGGGCCACTCTTCATCGCGGTGTGCGGGCCCCTCACTACCTCGGCCTCTCTCGTTGCCGAGCACAGGCTCCAGACGCGCAGGCTCAGTAGTTGTGGCTCACGTGCCTAGTTGCTCTGCGGCATGTGGGATCCTCCCAGACCAGGGCTCGAATCCGTGTCCCCTGCATTAGCAGGCAGATTCTCAACCACTGCGCCACCAGGGAAGCCCCATAAAGGTTTTTTTTTTAAAAAAAATTTTAAAAGCTCAATTCAGCTGCAAGTCACTGACATTAGTTTCCAGATGACAGCTCCATTCCTCTGGATTTCAGTATTCAAAAATTAGTTTCACAGTTTGTCTTCTCTGCTCTGATGTCCCTCAAATAAACAGATAACTATTCTGATTTCACCAGGACAGAGACAAGAAGTTGAAAAAAATGTTCCTTTCTATGCCCTATACTACAATGGCAAGTATTCAGTTTTAAGTGTAAAACTCATTTGTAATCACAGAATTTTTGAGATTACAGAGACGGCATCCACTCCCATCAAACTGCAGACATGAATTCTCTTTCTCACCCTTTCACCGCCCCACCAACACCCTTCCCTCTTTACCCATTTCAACATTGTATGAAAATAGAACGGTACCTGGATGATAACCGTGGGTCATGGCCAGTGGATAAGACATAAAGAAGGCTCAATACATTTCAGAAGAATGCCAAGTTCTCTGGGTTTTTCTAGGCAATTCATGCCAGCAGTGATGAATCAGAGGAGCAGTAAAGCCGCGAAATAAGATGTGGGTACAATAACAAAGAGACGGACACGAATGCTGGGGCAGAAGCAGTGGTAATATCGGCATAACGGCAACCACCCAGCACCTATTACATTCAGATCTGGGCACTGTTCAAACCATGTTATCAAATTAAGTCCTTTAATCCTTATACAATCTACTCACTGTACAAATGTGGAAACTGAGGCACAGAAACATTAAGTAACTTGCCTCACTGGTAAGTGATGAACCTAAGATTTGAACCCAGGCAGTTTGTTTCCAGAGTCAATTAATTTAGCTTCTACGATATACTGCCCCCCTTGATAAGAAGAAGACTCACCTTACCATTCTCTTTCCTCTATCCAGCCAAGTTCAACATTGTGTAGACCTTGCTCTACACAGGAGAAACTAAAAAAAGAAATGGCAGCCCGAAGTGAATGAAGTCTGAAAGGGACTGGTTCAGACTATTTAACATAGCCCACAATCCACACAAAGGTATGAACAAGTCAGAGTTTAGGATTTTAGAAACTATGTGTAGGTACATCAAAGAAAGATCAGTAATATTCCCCATTTATGTAGTGTCCATATATGTTTAAACAAATCATTTTTGAAATTCAAGATTTTAAGAAAAATCCCCAAGAAAAAATAAGCCTCTTTATATTAATATTCAAAGTACCTTTAAAAATATGGCTATTATATGTCAAAGTACTAAATCCCTCAACACAATGAGACTAAGAATATTCAAATAGTATAGGAAATACTAGCTTCTCTACAGTAGCCCCTCTAGCTACTGTTTACATACTCTGCTTGTAGCCATATCACTATTTAGCTACAATTGAGCCTATTTCAGTAGCCATAGCACTCAGAACTACAGGACATACCAATAATGGATCAATGAATTCAGTGCCTATGAAGCACTATAGTGCTAGGCAAGTGCTGTTTCCATACATTACATCATGGGAGCTGGGGCCCCAACCATCTTGCTCTCCATAATATCCTCCACTGCCTGTCACATTATTCTCTCCATTTTCCAGATAAGACAACAGAGGAAAGGAAGAGGCTGAGGTCTTACTCAGGGTCACAGAGCTAGTAAGCCAGAAATCTTAGCTTTGAATCCAACTCTGCTTGATTCAAAGCCCCCACTTACTCAATCACACTATCCCTTATTTTCCATATTGTTATAGGAACAAAGAATGTGCAGGGCAATGTATAACACTGCTAGTATTTGTATAAAAGAAGAGGAGGGAAAAGATTTGTATAAGTCAAATTAATATGTGCATGTTTATGAAAGCACAGACTATTCCTACAAGCTTTCCAAAGGCACTAATGGTGGGATGTAGAGAGCTGAAGGACATTAGGAGAAACTTATTCTGACCTGCACTTCTTCTGAGTTTGAAAAATTTTGTGTCAATATAAGGTGGCCAGATTTTGCAAATTAAAAATACAGGATACCTAATTTAATCTGAAATTCGATAAATGAATAAATTTTTAGTATAAGTATATCCCATGTAATACTTAGGATACAGTCATGCTAAACACTAAATTGTTGATTATCTGAAATTCAAATTTAGCCAGGCATCCATTATTTAATCGGCAAGCCTACTCATGTACATATTGTCTTAGAAAAAAAGCAAATTTTAAAAATCATTTTTAATTTAAGGACTTTATGCTTCCTGCAGAACTTTAATATAATGACAGAGTTGCCAAATCCTTTATAAATCTCTAACCATTTTAGCTGTGACCATATGATTCTCCAGCAACTGGTTGATAACACTAGTTTCAGTCGAGGACAAAAATCAGACAGCTTCTTTCGTTTCTTTTAGAAACAGAAAGTGATTAATTAACAAATCATTTTACTTTTCAACAAGTTGTACTGGTATATGTAGGCACAGCTTTTGTGTAGTAGAGAATCAGTGCCTGAAACATAAAACAAATCATTCTGCCCAACACAGATTATATGGCAACTAACAAGTGAAAATATGTCTTATGCTAAAAATAACTCTACTAAGAGAAACTGCCCCAAATGCATACAATTTTCTAGTTATCTTAAACAATTCTGACTGTAAAAGGAGTACACCATTAAAAGAGCTTGCTGCAATGGTTTGTGGCTTGTCAAAATCACTTAGCGTCTATTAATGCATTTAAATTTAGCATTTGTCTCATTCTTAGCTGCCTCAGCACTACCTGAAGTTAGCAAACAAGTACAAGGCTGTAGTCATTTGCAGGTAGTTTGTCATAAAGTCAATTGGCCACGACAGCAAAACTTACACTTGCAGTCATAATTCATATTCTAGGGTAACGTTACTGAACTACTGTTACTGAACTATTGCAAGAGCACAGAAACATCCAACTACCCACCAACATCATGCGATCATCCAACAGAAAACAGTCAGCTCTTCTTAGCATCTGTTCTTTAGAACTTCTCCCTCATTCTTACAGGATTGATCAAAAAAGCATTTGTGAACAAAACCTTGCTTTCAAGTTGACATTTATGAATCTCCCCGAATTCTTCAGTAGAATTTATTAATTCTTTTTTGCTCCCCCAAATCGAAGAAAATCAAGTTTCAAGGAACCTTGCTTTTACAGCATAAGGCAAATACTGATTGATGGTCTTGTCCTTCCTTTATAAAATGGAAAGATAAATTACCTATCCAAAATGAATATGCTGAGGGGGCCACAGGGTTAGAAAAGAACTCAGATTCTGTTGTTTACTGATTCAGCAACTCACGGGGCTCCTACATGATGAGCATGTTGTTAGGTGAGAGAATTAGAGGAATGGGGACACAGTCTGGGAACTCAGGGGCCAAGTGAATGGAAGAAAAAACAAGTAAACAGACACTTAAAACATAAGACAAGAGAGGGAGGCCATCAAACCCAAACTGAAGAGAAAGGGAAAGCTTCCTGGAGGCAGAGACCCCTGCAGAGAATTCTAAAGAACAGGTGGGAGTTAGGGCAGAACGGGTGATAGAAGAGCTCCCAACATAGAGGCAAGAGTACCTAGCACCTTTAATGAGCACTGCAAATAGTTACTTATGCCTGGACCAGGCCTGAAGGAGACGGAAAGACAGAGGTGATGAGGCTAGAGATGTGGGTACAGGCTAAATCACTGAGGGCCCTGCATGCCATTCTTGAAGAGTTTAGATATTTAATACTGAAGCTTGTTTCGGTATAGTGAGTGACACAATCAAACTTTGTTTTAGAAAGATAACTCTGGTCATAGTGTGGAACACCTATAAAAGGGGAAAAAAAGACTGGAAACAAGAAGGTCAGGTAAGAGGCATTTTCAAAAATAGAGATGAAGGTGAAAAATAAATGAAAATGGGAGACAGATTTGAGGAATTAAGAGCTGTAAGCAACAGGACCTGGTAAAGTGGAGGTAAGGCAGATGAGTCTAGGATGAATCCCAGCTTTCCTGCTTGAGTTACTAACCACTGAATAGAGAATAAAAAAAAAAAACAGCAGGTCAGTGGTATGACTGTTCTAGAAATAAAGCACTATAGTGATCAAGAGTTTAAAAGGCTGGGTTATACAGTACCTCATAACACTGTGATGGACTGAACTGTATGCCTCCAAAATTCATATGCTGAAGCTGAAACCCTCAGTGCGACTGTATTTGGAGAGAGCACTTTTAGGGAGTAATTAAGGTTATATGGGATCATTAGAGTGGGGTCCTAAACCAAGAGGACTGATGGCCTTGTAAGAAGAGAAAGATATCTATCTCCGTCTCTCCCTCCTTCCCCCACTCTTACCCTCCTTCCCCCTCACCACATGCAAGCACCAAAGAAAAGCCATGTTTTTTCTTCGGAAGGAAACAGTGAGAAGGTGGCCATCCACAAACCAGAAAGAGAGCTCTCACCAGAAACCAAACCCTGCCAGACCTTGAGGTTGGACTTCAGCCTTCAGAACAGTGGGGAAATAAATTTCAGTTAGGCCACCCAGTCTATGGCATTATTTACAGCAGCCTGAGCTAATACAGATTTGAATCTTCCCACAGCCCCTGCTCCAAGGAATATGCCATTACACACTATGATATGCCCCTTTCCTTCAACCATAACAAGGGGAACAAGGGGTGGGCCCCTCACCCAAGGGAAGACAATCTAAGTGCTGACCTAAAAGGCAGAATTGGGCTACAGTCTCTCTCTTGGGAACTAGAAAGACTAAACCAATTAGCAGTGGAGGTACAGTGGAAAAGATACAAGGAGCGTGAGTAAAGAATGAAGAGGCTAAGATGGGGCACATGCCAGCCTGAGTTAAAAGAGACCAAAACAGAGACATGGGTAAAGACAGAAGAACACAGCTGACATTAGGAGAGAGGCAGGTATTCTTTGGGAGACCCAACACAGCCAGTGAGAGGGAAACAGAGTAACTGGTCCCTAAGATGCATGGTCACTGACATCCATTCTTACCATGCACTCCATTTTGCCAGAGGTAATTAGTATGAGTCTCTGTTTGTTCCATTCAAACACACCTAACTATTACAGGCTGCTTTGGTATAGCATCATACTATCACATCCCAAACAAAGCAATATCCTGCTTAAGAAGTACGCTTCCTCCTTTAACTAATTCATGTGGATTCTCTACTTCCAATAAAGATTTGAGGGAGCTTACAAGCAAAGATAACTTTAATAGGACCACTGAGATAATTAAGATTTTACAGGGGAGATAGTTATATCGGAAAAACAAAGCATAAGGAACTGCTACTATGGTGGGTGAATAAAATACTATATTCAGTTTTGATCAGAGCCTGAGAAAAGCCATCAGGTTTCAATCAAACAAATCATAAATCCATTGTTGAAAAAGGAATGTGAGATCCGACTGACAAGGTTTCATTCTATAAATGAAACCACAGTAACTGCGGAAAACATTTACAAATAATGCAAATATTTCTGGCTAAAATATTCCAGTTAAAGAAGAATAGAAATACTTTCACTTCAACCTCCACTAGAAAAATAAGCCAAATATGCATGTTAAAAATTAAAAGTAACACTTAAAAAACAGAAATGGAATCTATAGTTTATAAACCAGGAGGAAAAAAGATGAAACAAAGAATACTAAGCAATCTAAAAGAGGCTGGGAACAGAGAAGAAAAGAAAAAAGATAAAAGCATAGTAAACAAAAAACACAAGAGGACTGAAATAAATTCAGATATCCACATTCCCAACAAATATAAATGGGTTAGACTCATTTACTAAAGAACAGACTCACAATCTATATCTCAAAAATGAAAATGAAAGTTGCAGAATACAGTTTGATGTCACTTAATCTATAATTTTTACAGAATATAAAATAATAATATATGCTACATATAAATAGATATATATGTGCTTTCATCATTTCAACAATGAATTAAAAAGATATTTTAAAATTACAGTTATGATTACTTTTAGGGGTGGACAGATGGAAGTAGTAGCTTTAGATCAGAGAGAAGTCAAAAGGGGACTTTAGCTTTCTCTATTTTTTTTAAGGAAACTATACTTTTAGAATGTTTAAACTTATATATGTAAAAAGTAATTGGGTTGAAATATTTATGGATAAAATGGTGAAATGTCTGCGATTTGCTTCCAAAAAATGAAAGAGGACAGAAGAAATAAGACTGGCCATGAACCTGTGGTTGTTAAAACTGAATGATGGATACATGAGGATTCACTGTAATATACACAGTGTAAAATGTACATTTTAAGTTTTTCATAATAACAATTAGAAAAATAAGAGAATGTCAGTAAACATATGAAAATGTTAATACCTAATTTTGGAGGATAGGACTAGAGCTGGTTATTTCCTTCTTTATTCACAATATTTCTCAAATTCTTCCTAGCACCCTTCCTCAACAAAAAAAGATTTCATTTCAAACTACTAAATTACTTGGAAAAAATTTTTTACCATTGGTAAATGCTACCAGAAAGATAATTTCTTCAGGCTAGATTACTTATACTCCAACAAAATGAAAGAAAACATTATGAAAAGACTTTTCTAAAAATTAGTATCTTATAAGGAATTTTCATTTTCACCATTAAAAACAAAGCTTTATTCTAATTTTCTGATGGCTACTCTGCTTCTAGTTTTACCAAGCCCTTTTAGATAACAGCCTTAGAAGCAGATCTTACGGCCCTGGATTAGCCAATTCCATGTGACAGAGCTAGCAGCAGGCAAGAAGTGATGAATGACTACTGCTGTTCTAGTTTTGAACATATAAACAGTGCAAACCAAAATCCCCACCTTTGGAAATTGATGGGTGAACCCAAGAGAGTACAAAAATATAAATCTGTTTCAGTTGAAAGAAAACTTATCTTTCATGCATATGCAAATGATGATTCAATATTATGAACAGTCATATAATATATCTAAGCCAATATTATAATACGGGCAAGTGGCATATTAATCCACAATTATGTGGACATATATAAATTACAATCATTACTTTGACTAAATCCACATACGCTAAACAAATTTTGGTGAAAATAATGTCAACTTATTCCTTTTCCTAGGAATTTCCTAATAGGGAGAAAAAAAACCTATTGAAAAGGAAAATATATATAATTTAGATATTAGGATATTTTATTACTTCTAGATACACTTACACAACAATGTGTTTATACTAACAAACATGGTCGTTGGCTATATTTTCGTTTTGAAAGCTACCTCCTTTTATTTTTAAGATTGTTGGATTGAGGTGAAGGGCTAACTGTCCTTTCAAATAGTATAACATGTTCTATCCTTAACTGAAGATTCCCTAAAAGCACAAAGATACTAACTTTAAAAGGACATTTCACCAGATTAACATCCACTTCCAGAATTACACACTTACATTTTGTGATTCTTTTGAGTCAAATTCCCTTATTAACTGCTCACACCTAAAGATGAAGTCAATTTTATGGTTGAAAGGAGCCTCAAAAAACATGCAGGTCACAGACAAGCTCAAGTTCGCTGAGGTTTGGTTCTACAACAAACCGGTGGTGTGTCAGGCTGCTATATATTACTCAACTGACTATTTGAAAGGCTGAACTTTTTTTTTAATATACTAGACAAACCAATTCCATTTATATTCCATTGTATTATATTTATTTCCTTCCTCCTCCACCATCATCCATATTTTTTTAAAAGAACAACCAAACACACACACACACCCACACACACAATTTTCTCTCTTGCTCGCACGCGCTCTCTTTCTCTGTCTCTCTCTCTCTCCTAGAGAACTGGAGGTTCCAATACTTTCTCTCTGGTCACCCATTTTTACATATTTTCCATCCGTAATGTTCTCTCTTAGTACATTCCTACAGGACAGGGACCCTCTCCCCAAATCAACTCACACCAAATATGGTGACTCAGAAAAAAGATTTAGATGCTTCTGAGAATGAAGCTTTAGCCTCTCTGTTCTCTCCCTAGCCAAACTCAGAGGAATTTACATTGTTGAGCAGTTTGCCCCTGTTTGCTACCACATTTTCAGCGCTACGAGCCAAGATGCAACAGGCTGTGCACGTTTGTTGGACACAAACAGGCAGGGGGATTCCTCCAAAGCCTGCCCTGCAGGCGAGCAACATCGGGCAGACATCAGACTCCAGAGGCAGCTAGTCGCACATAAAGCGCTCACTCCAGCCACATAATTGTCTTGGGGGAAACCAAAAATGTGCAGGAGGATTACCTCTGTGCCACAGAATTCTCAGGTGTTATTCCTACAGTTGGCAACCAATTCTCCAGAGAAATTACCTCATGGCTCTGCCTCCTGCCCTTTTGCCTGCCTGGAATGAGGCAATTCTCCAGTGGATCAGGCCAACAGTGTCCTCGTGCTTAGAAAAAGCATGAATACTCAAAGCGTCCCCATGGGACCCTGAAACATGGCCTGCAGCTGCTCTGTGTTAGGACTGATCAACTGCAGGAGGAGGTAACAGATCTCTGTCATTCCTGGCTGCCCTCTCAAGGATGATGAGTTTGTGAGATCTCAATGATGATACTGGTGCAGAACAAAACAATACGTGGCTTTGTCAGTTGTGACTCAATGACTCCTTAGGGTAAAGCCCTAAAGAACAGTGCAGAGAGACAACCTTTCCAATACAGATAAAACTGTGGAACTCAGAGATGGGAGGTGACAAGAATATTACAACCACGCTGCTTCAACTCACCTCCCCACCCAATTAATCCATGCTCTTTACCAAAGATTATTTCTAGGGCTTTTCCCCATAACTTTTAAAATAACTCTCCTTCCACCATTTCCAAATTGCTTCTCCTGTTCTGGAATCTTTTCTATAAAAATGACGAAGCATCGTCTATCACATGGCCTACTTAGCTATCATTGAGCTCTAAGTACTATACATAATTAGATATTTTTATCTTTCCACATCAATCAGTGTCTCCTAAATTCAGTTTGTGGCTTTCCTGATTTCCCTTTGCTGAATTTGGATGGGAACAAAGATAAAGTTTACAAACTTTACTCAGAAAAGGGCAGCCTCAAATTTCTAATAGGAAATCCTCTGGGAAGAAAACAACATACTGTAGTGATATTTAACGTAGCTGTTTTCCTCTCCTGGACTATGCCTGTGGTGACTATAGAGGTCTGCATCCCCTGTTGGTTTAGTTCCAACTCTTTGCACAGAGGAGAAGCAGGCATATACGAGAACTGTTTGTGAAAGATCATGCTCTCTTGCTCTGAGTCCATTCTCTGTAATAATTTTCATGAAGAAATTTAGAACCCTTAAGTTTAGCTGGCAGAAGGAATCAAAGCATTTTTTGCAATTACTAACGCTTAATGATTTCAAATATCTTATTTGAAGACATCAGAAAATTTAGAGCTTTTACTCTTTCCAAAACAACTTGCTAACACATTTTACAGATATGGAAGTAGAAGGTCAAAGAAACTACTAACTTCCCCAATGTCACGTAACTCACATCTTTTATTAAGGAATTGTATTTCTATATCCATTATTATGTGAGGGTACTGAAAAGTCTAGGTAATAAAACATCAACAATTATCTGAAAGTTTCAGCCAAAAATAATCTTAATTTAGCTACAAGAGGATTTGGGGGCAGAGAAGAAGGGAGAAAGTAATAAACTTAAAAATCTTACTCCATCAGAATGGGTGTCTATGCTAACTCAATTCCCTCAACAATAAAATGTTTAATTTTCCATGTTATTTTGCTGATTTTAAAAAAAAAGCAACTTCATTCTTCAGGTACAAATTCACCACCAAATACTCCCTTCAAGAACCAAAGGTTTGGGCTTCCCTGGTGGCACAGTGGTTGAGAGTCCACCTGCCGATGCAGGGGACGCAGGTTCGTGCCCCGGTCCAGGAGGATCCCACGTGCCGCGGGGCGGTTGGGCCCGTGGGCCATGGCTGCTGAGCCTGCGCATCCGGAGCCTGCGCGTCCGGAGCCTGTGCTCCGCCACGGGAGAGGCCGCAGCGGTGGGAGGCCCGTGTACCGCAAAAAAAAAAAAACAAAAAAAACCACAAAGAACCAAAGGTTTCCAAATATATATTCACCACTAGAGTATCTAAAATGTAGGCTTGGTTGTAATCCACAAACTAAAGCATTAATTTGTCATTTAAGACTTTTAAAACATGCTATTCAATGACAACGAATAATAAAACTGCATATAAGAGGGCTTCCCTGGTGGTGCAGTGGTTGGGAATCTGCCTGCCAATGCAGGGGACACGGGTTCGTGCCCTGGTCCGGGAAGATCCCACATGCCACGGAGCAACTAAGCCCGTGAGCCACAACTACTGAGCCTGCGCGTCTGGAGCCTGTGCTCCGCAACGGGAGAGGCCGCAAAAGTGCGAGGCCCATACACTGCGATGAAGAGTGGCCCCCGCTCGCCGCAACTGGAGAAAGCCCTCACACAGAAACGAAGACCCAACACAGCCAAAAATAAATTAATTAATTAATTAATTTTAAAAAAAACTGCATGTAAGAATTGGTTGCTATTACATCTACTATAATAATAACTCTTCCAGAGAATAAATAGTCCATAAGTGAGTTTTTTAGACAATGAACCAGCATTATTTTTACTGTCTGCAATGAAACCACTTATGAAATGGCTTTCATATATCCGTCTTCTTAAACAGAGCATATGTGCTTCACAAACATACACCCATTTTCAAGTAAGAAACCTGAGGCTCAGAAAGATGAAAGTGTTTTCTCCTACATTCAGGAAGCTTGTAAGTAAGAGTGTTAACATTAAAAGCCAATCCCATTCATCAAAGCCAAGTCCTTTCTACCAAATCATAGCTCTGTGCTCTAATAATACTACTACCGGAAAGAAAATAGCTATTTACCTTCAGATGAAGTAGCCTCAGGCAGAGCTTTCAGAGTTCCCAAGCTGTTTTATAAAGCTCTCTTGAAAAAACACTCTACCATTTTACTAGCTGTGAGAGCCTGGGCAAGTCACTTAACTTCTCAGAGCTGCTGCTGTAAAGTGACGTTAACAATAACATATGCAAAGTGCCTGGAAGTAACACGCATATAAAAGCTGCTGCTATTTATTATTTTTGTCTTCTAGTGTCTGCTGTTTCCAATTTGCTATGTAACTCCTTAACATGAGTGAAAATTGATCATTTCTGAACTGGGACTTGCAAACTGAACCATGTCTTACCTATGCAGTAAACAAAGCACATGGCTTTAGGCTAGCTTTCCCACTGCTGAAAACTATCCGTACTTTTTGTACTATTTAGGATCCCCCTCTAAAGTACTTCAAAGAAGTAGAAATGAACCCAAAGAAACTGTAATCCAAAATTCAGCTTAGTCAAAGAACTGACACTTAGAAGTATTAAGTTATCAACCAGAGAAGACAGAGGGAGAGGGAATAGGTTTGGTTTCTGGCAGGACACAGATAAACAAATGGGAGGAAAGAAATAATGAGGTGAGGAAGCTGAAAGGGAAAAGAGACAGAAAGCTGGAGGGCAGCAAAGCGATTGAGAAAACCCTGAGAAAATTCCTTAGCACTCACAAGGCCAAGAGGCAGCGGGGGCTACTAAGGTCACAGATGCCCAGAAGAAGGGAATCATTTCCCCTGCCAAAGTGAAATCGGATCTCAAAGGAAAACCTCGAGCTCATCTCTATCTTCTCTCACCCGCAAACTAGCAAACACAGTAAAACTCAGTACATCTGAGTTACTGTCTTTGTGACTCAGCTGTCAGAATCCCATGAAATAAAAGTATGTGAAAGTGCTTAGAAAATGGGAAGCGATATAGAAGCATTAGGCATTATTTTAACAACAGTATCAGCATCAGAATGGCTGATACTGTTTCTTATCCCTAATTTTAAGAAAATGAACAGCAAAAAATATTATATATACACAGCACTATGTTAGCAAGTTTTAAATAAGTGCTTCCATTTCCCTAGGCATAAGGCACAGGCAGAGTTAGTATGAAGATACTTGCATGGGGCACTTCCATTCTCATACAAATAAATATGCACTTTCACATCTAATTTTGTATTTATAATTCTGCTTTAATTTAAGAAAGCCACCCTAAATTCTATAAGCTTTAAGCCCCCCAAATCTGTACTATCTGCCTCTATCACTGAAGCATATGGCAAAACAAAATAAAGAGAGGTACCCAGCTTCTGAGCTCCCAATTTAGTAGAAAACAGTAAGTAATGACACTGCAACAAGATGTGCTAAATTCTGGGAGAGTACAAAGGAATCCAATGCTGTCAGAACGAGTCAGAAAAAAATTGGAGATGTGACAGGTGAACTGTCCTGAAACACATGCAACTTAGGAGAATAGGAGGGACAGCCAGGAGAGGGAATGGCATCTCTTACTAACGCAAGGACATCTGCTAAGGCAATGAAACCAGAGAACTTAATGACAATGGTTCTAAACTACAGGGCTACCACACTAGACAGAAGAGAAGAAAGCACTGTCCCAAGCATAGCTCCCTAGGACTATGCCCTGCAGGGAGATAGCAGTGCATTTTAGATACATGGGGCAGGAGTGGCAGGGAAGAGGGGGGTTACTAAAATCTCTTTTCCAGAAAAGCAATTCTGGCAATAGGCTAAATAATTCACCAAAAATACAAAGAACTAATGGGACGCCCCTGGTGGTCCAGTGGGTAAGACTCCAAACTCCCAGTGCACGGGGCCCAGGTTCAATCCCTGGCCAGGGAACTAGATCCCACATGTTACAACTAAGAAGTCCGCATGCTGCAACTAAAACCCGGTGCAGACAAAAATATATATATATATATTTTTTTAATTCTTAAAAAAAAAAGAATAATAGTATAGCCAGATGTTAGGCTGTTAAAACAGCCCAGTCAGGAAATAATGTGAGCCAAGATTAATGCAGTGGCAAGAAAAAACAAAAAGAATTGACACAAATACACTCATTAGAGAGAACTAAAATGATCAATGACCACTAGACATGTGTTGGGGGCAGGCATAATGAGCGAGTGACAGCAACAAAGGTTGACTCTCAATGTTTCTAACCTGGGAAACTAGAAATAATGCAGCATCATTAGCTTAAAGAAAGAAAAATGTCATTTAGAGGAACAGGGCAGAAATGCATACTGGACATACTGAGCTTGAAATATCTATAGAAAATAGGAAATAATAGAACTTAAGTTCCGTGAGAGCAGGAACGTTGTTGGGGGTTTTTTTGTTTTTTTTTAAATTGTTGTTGGTTCCTTTTTCTCAGTGGGCTGTCACCAGCCCTAGAAACAGTGGCTGGCCCAAAGTAGGCACTCAGTAAATATTTGCTGAAATGAATGAATTGACTACATATGTGAATCTAAGGAGAAAAGAACTTAGAGATGTAAACTCAGGGAATCACTGGCCTCAAGGTGTTGCTGAAGATAAAGGAGATTAATCAGGGAGAAGGTAGAGATTAACAAGAGAAGAAAACTGAGGTTGGAATCCTGGGAAACATGAACATTTAAAAAGTAGAATCTAATGCGTAAGAATTATTTTAGGGGTAAAAGTCAATTAGAAGTAAGGACTCTTCATGCTTTAACACTCTAAACACATACTACACTCACAAAACTCCCACTCTGGCCAACACGCTAGGCCAGGTTAGTGTTTATTTACCTGACCCTAAATAACGCTTATTTGACATCACTTTGATTGCTATACTAACGTAAAAACAAATTACTTATGGAAGATAACCTTAGTCAGGTCAAGTTAAATATAGAAGATCAAAATATCTTAAACAGACATCAAACAATCACCTATGAGAATAAATTAAAATTTTAGAGAGGACCTTCAAGATGGCAGAGGAGTAAGACATGGAGATCACCTTCCTCCCCATAAATACATCAGAAATACATCTACACGTGGAACAACGCCTACAGAACACCTACTGAACGCTGGCAGAAGACCTCAGACCTCCCAAAAGGCAAGAAAATCCCCACGTACCTGGGTAGGGCAAAAGAAAAAAGAAAACACAGAGACAAAAGAATAGGGACGGGACCTGCACCAGTGGGAGGGAGGTGTGAAGGAGGAAAGGTTCCCACACACTAGGAAGCCCCTTCACAGGTGGAGACTGCGGGTGGTGGAAGGGGAAAGCTTCGGAGCCGCAGAGGAGAGCACAGCAACACAGGTGCGGAGGGCAAAGCGGAGAGATTCCGGCACAGAGGATCGGTGCCTACCAGCACTCACCAGCCCGAGAGGCTTGTCTGCTCACCTGCCAGGGCGGGCGGGGGCTGGGAACTGAGGCTCGGGCTTCGGAGGTCAGACCCCAGGGAGAGGACTGGGGTTGGCTGCGTGAACACAGCCTGAAGGGGGCTAGTGCACCACAGCTAGCCAGGAGGGAGTCTGGGAAAAGTCTGGACCTGCCGAAGAGGCAAGAGACCATTGTTTCGGAGAGGGGATTCCTTCCCTGTCTGCACACAGAAAACAGCACCACCTAAAGAAGCTTCAGAGACGGGCCCAAGCTGTGACTATCAGCACTGACACCAGAGACCCGCATGAAATGCTAAGGCTGCTGCTGCCGCCACCAAGAAGCCTGTGTGCAAGCACATGTCACTATCCACACCTCCGCCTTTGCAGCCCGCCACTGCCAGGGTCCCGTGATCCAGGGACAACCTCCCTGGAGAACTAACAGCGTGCCTCTGGCTGGTGCAACGTCACGCCTGCCTCTGCAGCCGCAGGCTCACCGGGCATTCCAATTATAACTACGGTACTGCTCCCTCCCCGCAGCATGAGTGAGCCAGGGCCCCTTAATCAGCCGCTCCTTTAACCCTTTCCTGTCTGGGAGAAGAACAGACACCAGAGGGCAATCTACATGCAGAGGTGGGGCCAAATCCAAAGCTGATCCCCAGGAGCTGTGCAAACAAAGAAGAGAAAGGGAAATTTCCCCGTGCAGCCTCAGAAGCAGAGGATTAAATCTCCAAAATCAACTTCAAGTACCTGCATCTGTGGAATACCTGAATAGACAACGAATCATCCCAAAATTGAGGGGTGGACTTCGGGAGCAACTGCAGACTTGGGGCTTGCTTTCTGCGTTTAGTTTGTTTCTAGTTTTATGTTTATCTTAGTATAGTTATTAGCGCTTGCTATCACTGGTGGATTTGTTTATTGGTTTGGTTGCTCTATTCTTTTTTTTTACTACTTTTAAACTTTTTTATTTTAATAATTATTTTATTTTATTTCTTTTTCTAATTTGTTTTTTCTTTCTTTTTTCTCCCTTTTCTTCTGAGCCGTGTGGCTGACAGGGTCTTGGTGCTCCAGCCTAGTGTCAGGCCTGAGCCTCTGAGGTGGGACAGGCGAGTTCAGGACATTGGACCACCAGAGACCTCCTGGCCCCTTGTAATATCAATCAGCGAGACTTCTCCCAGACATCTCTGTCTCAATGCTAAGACTCACCTCCACCCAACGGCCAGCAAGCTCCACTGCTGGACGCCAGGAACACACCCCACACGTTAGCAGAGAGGCTGCCTAAAATCATAAGGTCACAGACACCCCAAAACACACCAGCGGATGCAGCCCTGCCCACCAGAAAGACAAGATCCAGCCCCACCCACCAGAACACAGGCACCAGTCCTCTCCATTCGGAAGCCTACACAAGCCACTGAATGAACCTCATCCACTGGGGGCAGACACCAAAAATAAACAGGAACTATGAACTTGCAGCCTGTGAAAAGGAGACCCCAAACACAGTAAGTTAAGCAAAATGAGAAGACAGAGAAATATGCAGCAGATGAAGGAGCAAGGTAGGAACCCACAAGAACAAACGAAGAGAAAAGAGGCAGTCTACCTGAAAAACAATTCAGAGTAATGATAGTAAAGATGATCCAAAATCTTTGAAATAGAATGGAGAAAACACAAGAAACATTTAACTAGGACCTAGAAGAACTAAAGTACAAGCAAACAATGATGAATAACACAGTAAATGAAATGAAAAATTATCTAGGAGTCAATAGCAGAACAACTGAGGCAGAAGAATGGATAAGTGACCTGGAAGAAAAAAGAGTGTAAATAACTACTGAAGAGCAGAATAAAGAAAAATAATGAAAAGAATTGAGGACAGTCTCAGAGACCTCTGGGACAACATTAAATGCACCAACATTTGAATTATAAGGGTCCCAGAAGAAGAGAAAAAGAAAGGGACTGAGAAAATATTTGAAGACATTATAGTTGAAAACTTCCCTAACATGGGAAAGGAAATAGTCATTCAAGTCCAGGAAGCAAAGAGAGTCCCATACAGGATAAATCCAAGGAGAAACACGCCGAGAAACATATTACTCAAACAATCAAAAATACTCTACCCAGCAAGGATCTCATTCAGATTTGATGGAGAAATTAAAACCCTTACAGACAAGCAAAAGCTAAGAGAATTCAGCACCACCAAACCAGCTTTATAACAAATGCTAAACGAACTTCTCTAGGCAGGAAACACAACAGAAGGAAAAGACCTACAATAACAAACCCAAAACAATTTTAAAAATGGTAATAGGAACATAGATATCAATAATTACCTTAAATGTAAATGGAATAAATGCTCCCATCAAAAGACACAGACTGGCTGAATGGATACAAAAACAAGACCCACATATATGCTGTCTACAAGAGACCCACTTCAGACCTACAGACACAAACAGACAGAAAGTGAGGGGATGGAAAATGATATTCCATGCAAATTGAAATCAAAAGAAAGCTGGAGTAGCAATTCTCTTATCAGACAAAATAGACTTTAAAATAAAGACTATTACAAGAGACAAAGAGGGACACAACATAATGATCAAGGGATCAATCCAAGAAGAAGATATAACAATGGTAAATATTTATGCACCTCAATACATAAGGCAAACAGCCATAACAGGGGAAATCGACAGTAACAAAATAACAGTAGGGGACTTTAATACCCCACTTACACCAGTGGACAGATCATCCAAAATGAAAATAAATAAGAAAACACAAGCTTTAAATGACACATTAGACAAGATGAACTTAATTGATATTTATAGAACATTCCATCCAAAAACAACAAAATACACTTTCTTCTCAAGTGCTCATGGAACATTCTCCAGGAGAGATCACATCTTGGGTTACAAATCAAGCCTTGGTAAATTTAAGAAAATTGAAATCATGTCAAGTATCTTTTCTGACCACAACGCTAAGAGACTAGATATCAATTACAGGAAAAAAAACTGCAAAAAATACAAACACATGGAGGCTAAACAATATGCTACTAAATAACCAACAGATCACTGAGGAAATCAAAAAATACCTAGAAACAAATGACAATGAAATCATGATGACCCAGAACCTATGGGATGCAGCAAAAGCAGTTCTAAGAGGGAAGTTTATAGCAATAAAATCCTACCTCAAGAAACAAGAAAAATCTCAAACAACCTAAACTTCCACCTAAATCAATTAGAGAAAGAACCAAAAAAAACCCAAAGTTAGCAGAAGGAAAGAAATCATAAAGATCAGATCAGAAATAAATGAAAAAGAAACGAAAAAACAACAGCAAAGATCAGTAAGACTAAAAGCTGGTTCTTTCAGAAGGTAAATAATTGATAAACCACTAGCCAGACTCATCAAGAAAAAAAGGGAGAAGACTCAAATCAACAGAATTAGAAATGAAAAAGGAGAAGTAACAAATGACACTGCAGAAATACAAAGAATCATGAGAGATTACTACAAGCAACTACATGCCAATAAAATGGACAACCTGGAATGGACAAATTCTTAGAAAAGTACAATCTTCCGAGACTAAACCAGGAAGAAATAGAAAATATAAACAGACCAATCACAAGCACTGAAGTTGAGACTGTGATTAAAAATGTTCCAACAAACAAAAGTCCAGGACGAGAAGGCTTCACCAGCAAATTCTATCGAACATTTAGAGAAAAGCTAACACCTATCCTTCTCAAACTCTTCCAAAATATAGCAGAACAAGGAACACTCCCAAACTCATTCTATGAGGCCACCATCACTCTGATACCATAACCAGACAAAGATGTCACAAAAAAAGAAAACTACACACCAATACCACTGATGAACATAGATGCAAAAAATCCACAACAAAATACTAGCATACAGAATCCAACAGCACATTAAAAGAATCATACACCATGATCAAGTGGGGTTTATCCCAGGAATGCAAGGATTCTTCAGTATACGCAAACCAATCAAGGTGATACACCACATTAACAAACTGAAGGATAAAAACCATATGATAATCTCAACAGCTGCAGAAAAAGCTTTCAACAAAATTCAACACCCATTTATGATAAAAACCCTCCAGAAAGTAGGCACACAGGAAACTTAACTCAACATAACAAAGGCCATACATGAGAAACGCACAGCCAACATCCTTCTCAATGGTGAAAAACTGAAACCATTTCCACTAAGATCAGGAACAAGATAAGGTTCTCCACTCTCACCACTATTATTCAACATAGTTTTGGAAGTTTTAGCCACAGCAATCAGAGAAGAGAAAGAAATAAAAGGAATCCAAATCGGAAAAGAAGTAAAACTGTCACTGTTTGTAGATGACATGATACTATACATAGAGAATCCTGAAGATGCTACCAGAAAACTACCAGAGCGAATCAATGAATTTAGTAAAGTAGCAGGATACAAAACTAATGCACAGAAATCTCTTGCATTTCTATACACTAATGATAAAATATCTGAAAGAGATATTAAGGAAACACTCCCATTTACCACTGAAACAAAAGGAGTAAAATACCTAGGAATAAACCTACCTAAGGAGACAAAAAAACATATATGCAGAAAACTGTAAGAAACTGATGAAAGAAATCAGACAATACAAACAGATGGAAAGATATACCATGTTCTTGGATTGGAAGAGTCAACATTGTGAAAATGAGTATACTACGCAAAGCAATCTACAGATTCAATGCAATCCCTATCAAACTACCAATGGCATTTTTCACAGACTAGAACAAAAAATTTCACAGTTTGTATGGAAACACAAAAGACCCCAAATAGCCAAATCAATTTTGAGAAAGGAAACGGAGCTGGAGGAATCAGGCTCCCTGACTTCAGACTATACTATAAAGCTATAGTAATCAAGACAGTATGGTGCTGGCACAAAACAAAATATAAATCAATGGAACAGGATAGAAAGCCTAGAGATAAACCCATGCACATATGGTCACCGTATCTTTAATAAAGGAGGCAAGTACATACAATGGAGAAAAGACAGCCTCTTCAATAAGTGCTGCTGGGATAACTGGGCAGCTACATGTAATAGAATGAAATTAGAATACTCCCTAACACCATACACAAAAATAAACTCAAAATAGATTAAAGACTTAAATGTAAGGCCAGACACTATAAAACTCTTAGAGAAAAACAGAGGCAGAACACTCTATGACATCAATCACAGCAAGATCCTTTTTGACCCACCTCCTAGAGAACTGGAAATAAAAACAAAAATAAACATTTGGGACCTAATGAAACTTAAAAGCTGTTGCACAGCAAAGGAAACCATAAACAAGATGAAAAGACAACCCTCAGAATGGGAGAAAATATTTGCAAACGGAGCAACTGACAAAGGATTAATCCCCCAAATATACAAGCAGCTCATGTAGCTCAATATCAAAAAAATAAACAACCCAATCCAAAAATGGGAAGAAGACATAAACAGACATTTGTCTAAAGAAGATATACAGATTTCCAACAAACACATGAAAGGGTGCTCAACATCACTAATCATTAGAGAAATGTAAATCAAAACTACAATGAGGTATCACCTCACACCAGTCAGAATGGCCATCATCAAAAAATCTACACACAATAAATGCTGGAGAGGGTGTGGAGAAAAGGGGACCCTCTTGCACTGTTGGTGGGAATGTAAATTGATACAGCCACTATGGAGAACAGTATGGAGGTTCCTTAAAAAACTAAAAACAGAACTACCATACAACCCAGCAATCCCACTACTGGGCATATACCCTGAGAAAACCATAATTCAAAAAGAGTCATAAACCACAATGTTCACTGCAGCACTATTTACAATAACCAGGACATGGAAGCAACCTAAATGTCCATCGACAGATGAATGGATAAAAATGTGGCACATATATACAATGGAATATTACTCAGCCTTAAAAAGAAACGAAATTGAGTTATTTGTAGTGAGGTGGATGGACCTAGAGTCTGTCATACAGAGTGAAGTAAGTCAGAAAGAGGAAAACAAATACCGTATGCTAACAAATATATATGGAATCTAAAAAAAAAAGGTTCTGAAGAACCTAGGGACAGGACAGGAATAAAGACACAGATGTAGAGAATGGACTTGAGGACACGGGGAGGGCGAAGGGTAAGCTGGGACGAAGTGAGAGAGTGGCACTGGTATATATATATATACACACACACTACCAAATGTAAAATAGATAGCTAGTGGGAAGCAGCCGCATAGCACTGGGAGATCAGCTCAGTGCTTTGTGTCTACCTAGAGGGGTGGGATAGGGAGGGTGGGAGGGAGACGCAAGAGGGAGGCGATATGGGGATATATGTATATGTATAGCTGATTCACTTTGTTATATAGCAGAAACTAACACAACATTGTAAAGCAATTATACTCCAATAAAGATATTTTAAAAAAACAAAGAAAAAAGCTGACCTTATAATAGGATAATAATAAAATAATAAAATAATAAAATAAAGTAATATTTTTCTACAGTGTCATTTTATTACTTTAAAAGTTAAAGAGCCATATAAAAAATTTTTTTTAATTCCAGTGGAATCAAAAATACTCCAGCAAGCTCCACGATGAAATAATATCTACCTACACGGAGGAGAATACATCTAAAAAATATAAATCAGCCATGATGCTCTCTTATTTACCTCCACACTAAACCAAAACAAATTCACCTCTGGATCTTCCATTAACTGAATATGCAAACGTTCAAGAAGAAATTAAAATTTCTTCACAGTAATAAAAGTAGTGTTTTTCATAATCTGTACTAAAGACTCATTAGAGAGAACTCTGTATCCCTCTGAAAGCAAAGAGGTGTCACTGTCTAAATCAGCTGATAAGCTCATCAAGCAGTGGTAGTGTACACTCCTGAGAATACAATGAGGAAAGTCAGCCGAAGACATAACAACTTATATCGTGCTGGCAAGATTCCAAGTTGCTCAGAGAAGGGAAAATTATTTAAAGAAGTCTGAATTAATATGAATCTACCCAAACACAAACCTTACCCACGTAAGATAAATAAGCATGGACCAATTCAATCTCCTAATTACTAATTCAGAGATAACTTTAATAGGCTACACTATTTAGTCACCCTATGTAAGTCTATAGGACTCACTAAGGCCATCTTGACCACCTGGTACTTCGCCTCTGAAAACAATTTAAAAGGTCTCATTCTCTTTCAATAAACATGACTATTTGCTTCTTAATTAACACATCTACTATTTAACTACATGCATTAACTGTATTTTACTATGGTACTCAAAGGACTGTTAAAATTAAGATTATAAACCAACTTTTACTTTTGTAATAATCCAGACAGCACATCTGCTTTAAATGGTGTTGCTGCTTTGGGGTTTGTGTTTTTTTTATTGTTTAGCCACTCAATTTCAATCAAGTGATCAGAGAGTAGAGACAAACACAAAAATGTTAAAAATGGCCTGAAAAACCTGAATGACCCCAGTAAGAATAACATGTTTTCATAATATAATGACCATCCTTTCTCCAATTCTTGGTATGTCTGATGATCTTAGGTGTAACATATAATGAATGGCAATTATGTGTATAATTCAGGTGCCAAATTACTCCTTTGTTATCCAAATCACTATAGGACTGTCACATAAAGTTGTCATAAGAAGTGACCAATAAATCTACCAAAAATTATAAGAACTACCAAAAATATGCACGTGGGTCAGGAGAATTAGGCAAGCAATCTGGAAATACAGTTTTGGGCTCAATATTGAAACTGACTTCACAAGGTAGTATACAAAAGCTTGTGGAAAACCTCAACGCTCACGTGACTTTAAAAAAATTAATCACCTGATATTTTCAAAAATTTGAAAAATTTAAATCTCCCTATTTTACAATTGCCAGGGTTTTTTTTTTAATAAAATATGATTTACATATTTTTGAACTTCATGTAAACATTAAATAAGGGTACTTAAATTTTATGTTGATCCAAAAGGGGCATGAATTTAAGAAGACTGAATAAAACTGTCAAATACAAGAGTCTGACACAATATAGTTGAATCCAAGCACAAGTACACTACAAGGCAATGGATGAAGTATAGGAGAATTCTAAAACTATTTCAAAAACTCTGAATGCTATAACCATAAAATGAACTATTTCTCAGTAATAAACAGTAATAAACCACGAGTACAGGCAACAAGGATGAATCCTAAAATACACGGTGAAGCAGTCAGACAAAAAGAACACACTGTATGATTCCACTTATTTAAAGCTCTAGAGAATGCAAACTATAGTGACAAAAAGCAGATCAGTGGTTACTTTGAGATAGGGAAGTAGGAGAGGCAAGAAAGGATTACAAAGGGGCGTGAGGAAAATCTGCGGGGGATGGATATGTGCACTGTCTTGACTGCGAGGCTGGTTTCACAAGGGTCCAAATTCAACAAACTGTACACTTTCAATATGCGCAGTTCATCATATGTGAACTATAAATTATACCTCAGTAAAATACTTAAACAAGCCCTCTCCCCTCCCTGAGAGAAGGGGGAAGCCTAAACGTCCTGAGTTTAGCACCCAACAGATGTTCACTGAACTTAATAGCACTGCCTAGGGGGCAATAATCCAGGCCCGGGGGCTATTAATATAGATAGATATATGTATATATGTACATTCTGCAAAGTTTATAGTATAAAGAGACATTCCAGTGCTGTACTTTTCTCAACCGGAACAGGATGACTACATTCACTAGTCCCAGGAAAACCGTGAATGTGGTAGAAAGGAGGGAGAGGGTGTCAGGCAAAACTCCACTGAATCCTATAGTTGAGGCCCCTCCAGTGCTACAGCAGGAAATAAATGTTGCCCAGAGGCAGACTTCATGCCTGACTTATTAAAATGAAATACTCTTGCAAGACTGGGGGAAGAAAATGGGAACATCTGGTCTAAACCTTCTTTAACTTTATCCAGTAATGCCTTAGACAAACAGGACCTGTTTGGGAGGGGTGCTTAGCAAAATATAAGAGAAGCTGGGCATACCTTGTATAGATCAGAGAAGATCTTTTAAACTGTAAAATAATCTTTAATATTTATGGTTCTGTCATCACAGTTTTGTTAGTGTAGTGATGTCTTATAAGCACAGGATAACAGACTCCCATGACCATTTTCTTCAGCGTGTTCCCTGAAGCAAGGCATGCTAGGGACCACCTAATTATCAATACATAATGTAAAGTTATTGCAAAATTAACTATAGGTCTATGGAACATTTAATTTTTAAGCCCAGATCAAGAATTACAAATGCATTCTCCACTGGTGTCCTGTGTGCCATATGGTAGTTAGGCATATTATACCTCCTCAAAGAGTCAAGAGACATTGGTTCAAACAGGTGCAATTAATGTCAGTTCAAACATATGGACGCTTAATAATCTCAAATCATTTTATCCTCACTGAGAGAAAGGGCAATTACTGAAAACTACTGACCAATGGCTGTACTTGTTCATTTGTATATCAAAATAAGTTAAGCATTCTCGTTTCACAAAATACTTGTTTTCTTTGGGGAGGGATAGTACCTAGGTGACAGAATTGCAGCTAAGTTTTTCTGTTTCTTTGCAGTTGTTTATGTTGTGTGTGTGTGTGTGTGTATATATATATATATATATGTATGTATTTTGTTTTGTTTTCTTTTGCGGTACGTGGGCCTGTCACTGTTGTGGCCTCTCCCGTTGCGGAGCACAGGCTCCGGACGTGCAGGCTCAACAGCCATGGCTCACGGGCCCAGCCGCTCCACGGCATGTAAGATCTTCCCGGACTGGGGCACGAACCCGTGTCCCCCGCATCGGCAGGTGGACTCTCAACCACCACACCACCAGGGAAGCTCATGTTGTCCATATTTTTTAAACGTGCTTTTTTATCATCAAAAAAAGTTACTAAAAGAAAGAATTACCTTATGTATTTTACTATAACTATAGTTTTAAAACATAAGCAATAGAGTAAATGAAAAGTATCCCAGGGGCTTCCCTCGTGGCGCAGTGGTTGAGAGTCCGCCTGCCGATGCAGGGGACACAGGTTCGTGCCCCGGTCCGGGAAGATCCCACATGCCGCGGAGCGGCTGGGCCCGTGAGCCATGGCCGCTGAGCCTGCGCGTCCGGAGCCTGTGCACCGCAACGGGAGAGGCCACAACAGTGAGAGGCCCACGTACCCCCCCCCCCCAAAAAAAAAAAGTATCCCAAAAGGTATTCATACTATCAACATTAAATCATCAACACAAACTAAATAGGTTTTTCCTTGAGTTTTTGTTGTCCAGTAGCTGATGTTTCTGTCTTTTCCTTTCTTACAAGTGTTTTCTCTTTCACTTTCCCCTCCTGCATTTAGTTACGGCACCCTAGATCCGGAGGTAGAGTGGTTTACAAGAAAATAACAATGAATGTTGATTTTGCAGATCTAAATAAAGCCAACAGGAGTATAAAGACAAGAATTCCCTCGACCAAACAAATTTAACCACCACAGGCAAGAAGAAAAAAAGCAAGAATTTAAGCCTTGTTTTACCTTTTTTTTTTTAAAACTCAGCTGTCCAAATTTGGAAGAACTGCTTTAACTCTAACAAATATAATTTCTAACTGCTCCAACAAATATAATTTCAACGCTTCAAAAAGTTTTTTGTTACTTTATGATATATAGGATATGAATTACTTTTTAAATTATATTTTTCCAAAAAGGGGAAGATATTTCTGGGGAAAAAAGACTATGCCAAATATCTGACCATAAAACATGCATAGGATATACACACAGTTTTTAGGTCAATATAATTTAAATTATAAATTTTACTGTTTTAATCACACTCCAAAACCATCGTGAGATGTTTACAACACTAATATTTCATCTTTGCTAATTTAATGTTTTACTCATTTTGTGAGAGATAGAAGAAATATTTTAAGAAAATTGATGCTTTTATGAAATGCTTAAAAAGAAAACGAATGCTCTGTCTACAAAAAGGAAGGGCCAATTTTCCAGTGAACACCAGAAGAAAGAAAACAAGTGGCCTCAGGCCAAAGATAAAATAACTTTTTCCTCACATAGTAGTTTCCCTTTCTTTCCAAACATCAAATTACCACAATACAGCTTAGGTATACCACCACAATAGCCTCCTACAGGACCTCCCTCCCTTACCCTGAAGCCAGTCCAATTCTTCAAGGTCTCACCAGTTTACAACCTACAGTCTGTGAGAGCCTTACAGTCTCTGTAAGAATTTATGAATTGTTTCCTCCCCAAAGTCATATGTTGAAGTCCTAACCCCCAATACCTCAGAATATGACTATATTTGGAGAGAGGGTCTTTAAAGAGGTAAATAAGGTTAAATGAGGTCACTGGGGTAGGCCCTTAATCCATCTACAAGTTGCCAGCAAGGAACCCAATGTTGATGTCTAACTTCTTTAATCACTGTAACTTTTACTACATGTAAAACCTTTTTGTTCTTTCCTCTGTGTGTCTATTTTTCCAACTAAGACAGTAAGCTTCCAACAGTATTTATTTGGTGTTCTCCCCAGTGCCTAACCCAATTCAACATACCTCCTAATCCATCTATTACCATCTACTCAATGAATAACTATCTCAGATCTTCTTGGCAAGTGTTTCACAGGAAGGCAATGGTATCAGTTTTCTCTATCTAGAAATAGTTCATCTCCTTATTCTTATTCACCCATGTGGAACCCCACTATAATTATTTAATTATAGTACATTAACTTTATCATATTAAACATCATTTCCCAACTGTATTTATAGTGATGCTCTTTTAAGCAGGAAACTAATTTACAAGAAAAAATAATACCTTTCTTGTTATAAATATGGGGTTGATAATGTATGTAACAATGTAATAATATCAAATGAATTCCTACTTTAGGCCAAACGTGTTTTAAGAGCACATATAACTGTTTGGGAAATATAACTGGTGATATTATCATCATTCACATGCACCATCAAGCAGTCCTGAATTCTACAGGAAGTTGTTTGCTTCTTTACTCTGAATCATAGAAGCTTTTGCTGATAGATGTGTCATTTGCTCTAGCATATATAGGGACATTTCCAACCCAAGACGTCAACCCTGCCCGAAGATATTTTGTGAAAAGCACAGAGTACTTTGTGCGTATTATAAATATACAAAAGGGAACCCACCTGCAACTCAACCTGAATCAAGTCTATTAATCTGCTCTTAACTCAGGACAGTAACTTCCAGGCAACTGTTACTCCCCAGCTTCTAAATCCCTTAATCTGAAATGGGTCCATTTCTTTGTTTGTAAAGCAGAGCCTCTCCACCACATCAGCTAAAGGCTAAAGGCCTGATCAATGCAAAATTACATTTCAAGGATTTCCATCAATGTCTCCAAGCACCAAGCCTTGCACAGATACAGTAAACTCTGGGGAGAGTCTCTACTCCCTCATCATATATATGCATTTAAAAGATAAATGAACTACACCAAGAAAATCCTAAAGATGCCACCAGAAAACTACTACAGTTAATCAATGAATTTGTAAAGTAGCAAGATACAAAATTAATGCACAGAAATCTCTTGCACTCCTGTACACTAATGATGAAAAATATGGAAGAGAAATCAAGGAAACACTCCCATTTACCACTGCAACAAAAAGAATAAAATACCTAGGAATAAACCTAGCTAAGGAGTCAAAAGACCTATATGCAGAAAACTGTAAGACACTGATGAAAGAAATCAAAGACAATACAAACAGATGGAAAGATATATCATGTTCTTGGACTGGAAGAACCAACATTGTGAAAATGACTATATTACCCAAAGCAATCTACAGATTCAGTGCAATCCCTATCAAATTACCAATGGCATTTTTCACAGAACTAGAACAAAAAAAACTTACAATTTGTATGGAAACACTAAGACACTGATAGCCAAAGCAATCTTGAGAAAGAAAAACAGAGCTGAAGGAACGAGGCTCCCTGACTTCAGACTATGCTACAAAGCTACCGTAATAATCAAGACAGTATGGTACTGGCACAAAAACAGAAATATAGATCAATGGAATGGGACAGAAAGCCCAGAGATAAATCTGCACACATATGGTCACCTTACCTTTGACAAAAGAGGCAAGAATACACAATGGAGAAAAGACAGCCTCTTCAGTAAGTGCTGCTGGGAAAACTGGACAGCTACATGTAAGAGAATGAAATTAGAACACTCCCTAACACCACACACAAAAATAAACTCAAAATGGATTAAAGATCTAAATGTAAGGCCAGACACTATAAAACTCTTAGAGGAAAAAATAGGCAGAACACTCTATGACATCAATCACAGCAAGATCCTTTTTGACCCACCTCCTAGAGAAATGGGAATAAAAACAAAAATAAACAATTGGGACCTAATGAAACTTCAAAGCTTTTGCACAGCAAAGGAAACCATAAACAAGATGAAAACACAACCCTTAGAATGGGAGAAAATATCTGCAAACGAAGCAACTGACAAAGAATTAATCCCCAAAATATACAAGCAGCTCATGGAGCTCAGTATCAAAAAAACAAACAACCCAATCGAAAAATGGGCAGAAGACCTAAACAGACATTTCTCCAAGGAGGATATACAGATTTCCAACAAACACATGAAAGGATGCTCAACATCACTAATCATTAGAGAAATGCAAATCAAAACTACAATGAGGTATCACCTCACACCAGTCAGAACGGTCATCATCAGAAAATCTACAAACAATAAATGCTGGAGAGGGTGTGGAGAAAAGGGAACCCTCTTGCACTGTTGGTGGCAATGTAAACTGATACAGCCACTATGGAGAACGGTATGGAGGTTCCTTAAAAAACTAAAAACAGAACTACCATACGACCCAGCAATCCCACTACTGGGCATATACCTGGAAAAAAACATAATTCAAAAAGATACACATACCAAAGTGTTCATTGCAGCTCTATTTACAATAGCCAGGACATGGAAGCAGCCTAAGTGTCCACTGACAGATGAATGTATAAAGAAGATGTGGCACATACATACAATGGAATATTACTCAGCCATAAAAAAGCAAAATTGAGTTATTTGTGGTTAGGTGGATGGACCTAGAGTCTGTCATACAGAGTGAAGTAAGTCAGAAAGAGAAAAACAAATATCGTATGCTAACGCACATATATGGAATCTTAAAAAAACGGTACTGATGAACCTAGTGGCAGGGCAGCAATAAAGACGCAGATGTAAAGAAAGGACTTGACACAGCAGGGGAAGGGGAAGCTGGGATGAAGTGAGAGAGCAGCACTGACATACATACACTACCAAAAATAAAATAGATAGCTAGTGAGAAGCAGCTGCAAAACACGGGGAGATCTGCTGGATGCTTTGTGATGAACTAGAGGGCTGGGATAGGGAGAGTGGGAGGGAGGCTCAAGAGGGGATATGGGGATATATGTATACTCATAGCTGACTTACTTTTTTATACAGTAGAAACTAACACAACATTGTAAAGCAATTATACTCCAATAAAGATATACAAAAAAAAGTATCTGAGATGCAAAGAGAACTTCAGCCGCCAAACAGGGCATTGTATATATGATAGGAATTTGGAGTACAATAAAAACTGACATACATCTGTCCCCTAGCAACAACAGTCAGGGGGCTCACGTGATGAAATGAAGGAGTGTGTTAAATGGAGAAAGGAAACCAGAAACAAGAGAGGGGAAAAGAAATACTGAAAGGAGCCAAGGAAAAGGAGGGAACACAAGTAAGAATTATGGTATGCATCTGAGCAATCTAGTAGTAATATGTTGAGACAAACTTCATCAATTGTTTTGTTTGTTTTTGCAAATGACGTAGGCAAGACGAGTGATGAAGAGTCAAGGGGCTCCCCAAACTAGCTCTGCCTAAGTGACAACCTGCCTGTGGAAAGGAACTTATGACAACCCCTAACCCCTGCCTCTGTCTAGCTAAATAAGCAGAACTATAATTCTCAAAGCTGCTCAGGTAACAGAGCAGCTAGAAGTCACCAGAACTCACTGCAGAGCACCCTGAGATACAGCTATATATTGAACTTAAAATAGCTAAATATATAATTTCTGCTAATCACAAACCCCACTTCAGCCTAGATTCTTAAAAAGATACCAAAAGGTTAAGAAAACTTTTTGAGAGTGAAACATGGAAATGAGAAATCCAACACATTAATTTGTCTGCCTTCTGGGGAACAGTCTGCCAATTCGCAGAACACCAGAAACAGGGCCTAAAAGGCAGTGGAATTAAACAATATGCTCATTACATGAGGGAGTATGTAAGCAATACTTTTGAAGCCTAGTCTTGATTGGCAACTATTTCTGTAGAGTAAGACAGTAAATTTTTCAGACTTTGAAGGCTCTCCATCTCTGTCTCAACTATGCAACTACTCAAATCTGCCACTGCTGCTGCGAAAGCAGCCACAAACAGCAAGAAAGAATCACAGACAATAAGAATGAGAGTGGCTGTGCATCAATAAAACTATGTGCACTGACATTTGATCTTCATATATTTTTCACATGTCATGAAATATTATTCTTTTGATTTTGTTTTTCAACCATTAAAAAATGTACAAACCATCCCTAGCTCTTAAACCGTAGAGAAAAAAACAGGCTGCAGCAGACAGATTTGGCCCTTGGCCCTTAAGTTTACAAACCTCTGCTTTTAAGGACCCTAATGTGAACTCTGAAATGGGAGAGGGGAGTGAGGGGGCAGTGAGGGATAGAGTCCAGTCTAGATAAACTTGGCCCATCTGTAAACTAGCCCATCAGCAAGCAGGGAATCTGGGCATCCCAGACAAGATTATTCCCACCACCCTCTAAACCCTCTCAGCTCCTCCCTCAGGCAAAGGCACAGGTGCACTGCATTAGAATTCAAGCCAAGAAACTTCCAAGTTTTGTTGGGTTTTAAATGCAGTTATTTACCTAAATTCTACCGGGGCTAAAGCATATATTTTACAAATTTAGATGATGCGACTCCTACAAAAAGTTCATTGTAGTTCCCTATACCCAAATGCAACATGTAACCCTGAAACCCACTCCATCACTTGAATGTTTCAGATTAGGTGTTACTTATTCTGTTAAAGGCAACCTAAATGAGGAATGCCTACGGAAACACAAACGGGATGTTTACGCCACAGCTGTCCAACAAGGCTGGATGACAAGAGTCTGGCCACTTTTCAGATTATTCCCCTCTCGACACCAAAAGAATTTGGAGAGTCTTCCTTCTAGGTTGGTGAAGTCAAGGTCCTCTTATCTGATGACACCTCTGAAACACTAGCCGCCACCCGCACCCACTCCGCCCAAGACCCGCAGCGTCCAAACCCGGATTCCGCCCCAGCAGAGCAACCTCGGCAGCCCCAGCTGCTGAGATGGACGGAGACTTCCCACCGGCCCCTACTCGCCCCTGGACACAGAGCAGCAGCGGCCCCTCCCGCCCTCTCCCGGCCCCTCCCCCTCTCCGCAGTCCCAGCATGAATTTCCACGCGATCGGCAGGAAAGAATAGCCCAGGCTTTGTGCCTCTGCAAAAGAACGCAGCAAGAATTTACACCATCACCACCGCTGAAAAACACACACACACACACACACACACAACTTCGGAACAGCGCTTCCCTACAAACATCCGGCATCCCGGGGCTGCGAAACTGCGGACAAAGGCGCCCCATCGCCGCGGGGTGGGGGGATAAAAGGGGAGGCGGGAGCAAAACACTCCCACCAACGCGGACAGCTGACGAAAGGGCACTGGCGTCTGGGAGAGGGATGAAAAGTGGGGGCGGATACCAGTGAGCCGCGCGCTCTGGGTGTCCCGCAGCCGAGGCGAGAGGCGCCAGTCTGGGGGCGCGTCTCCCCACCCCCGCGTAACGATAGAGTGGGCGTCCGACCCGGGGCGCGGCCACCGCAGCAGACAGCAATAGGCTCCCGCGCCCCGCTGCGCCCGGCCCGCGTGCCAGGCCCGGGGTCCGCCTCTTCAGCACCCTTACTATGCCCCTCCTGGCGAACAAAAAGACGAAACTTTTCAACCTCTTAGAATCAACAAGAGCAAAAGGAGGGGAGAAGTGGCTGAAAGAACCGGAACGACCGCTTGGGGACCCGGCGAGTCGCAAAGGAAACTTCCAGACCCCATCATTTTCAACAATCAGAGGAGCAGCTGCTTCCCGGTAGCGCCGGGCCGCGCAGGGTGGGCCGCCCGCCCGCCCCGCGAGCCGAGCCCCGGGCGGCCGCGCACCTTCCCGGCCGGTGCGCGCGCAGGGCACGGGGGCGCGCTCCGGCCTCCTGGCCCGGGCCCCGGCGCTGCTTACCCTGCTCGCGGCAGCCGCCGCCGGCGGGAACGCGAAAGGAACGGAGGGTTGGAGAGCTGGGGTCGCCGGGGACACTGGGAGCCTCGCCTCGCCCACGCTCGCTCTCTTCTGTCCTGAAGTAACGTCCCGGCGAGGAGCTTCGGGAGGAACGCGCACTAACGCTCCCACTCCACCGAGAAACTTAATCCTGCCCGGCCGCCGGCGGCCCGACGCCAGCCTCGCGCTCCGCCGCGCCCCCTCCCCCTGCGCGCGCCGCACTTGCGCCGACCGGGGCTGCCGCGGAGGCGGCTGCGGCGGCTGGGCCCGGGCTGCCAGGGCTGCGTGACGCCTTCGGCCGGCGGGGCGGCTGGCGCGCCTCGGCCAATCAGGGGGCGCGGCCCAGCCGGCAGGCCCCGGGGTTTAAACTAGCTCCGCGGGCGCTCGGCTGGGGATGTGGGGAGTGGGTTCCGCACGGTTGCTGGAGAAAAGCCCCCTTAAATGTCAAGGTCAAATAAAAAAGAAGCATTAATTTGGACAAGTCTGTCCCATGCAACGTTTAGGATATACACTAAAAAATTCTTTGTTTATCTGAAATTCGGATTTACCTGGGCAGCCTGTATTTTTATTTGCTGAATCTGGTAACCTGCGGGAACCGGTAGCCTCTATTTCTAGTTTTGAGGACTTTTTTTTTTTTTTTTTTAATGCGGATTGCTCTCTGGTAGCTCATTAAAGTGATGAGAAGCACTTTAATGAGGATGCTTGGGGGCGGGGCTAATCTAACTTTCTAGAAAGTAACTTTTAGCGCATCAATGTCCATTCTCAGACAGATGATCCAACTAAAAAACAAACAAAAAGTGGAGGAAGGGTGCAGAAATACACGGTGCCAGGAAAAACATACTCATTTCTATTCTGTGCCATTTAAGATTTTCTTTCTGATATTCTCAATTCCCTGAGTCCCAGGAATATTCTCTGGGGAGGAAAATTGCTCCCTTTTTCAATACATAAGTCTAATATTAAAGTATACATCAAAGGATACTCAGAAGCCCAATTAAAATATTTAAAGAATTTATTTTAATATCCTGAATTAAAGGTCTGTTTTTCTTTAGCAGACTTGTAAATTTGGTTTGTCTTAAAAAACGTATTTGTATTTCTACAATATTCACCAACTATTTAAGGGGAAACACAGTTTATAAAATATACAAGACTTCAGAGGGAAACTGGTTTAAGTTTTTAAATGGATATTTTCAGAAAGCTGCAAAATAGAACATTTGCCTGTAAATGACTAGGAGTTGAGTAGTCAGCTCAGTGCCCTGGGCTGAAGAGAGTGTCTTCAGCCCAAGGACGCTTGCTCTTTTATAAACATATGAATTGGTATAGATTTTCCCACAGGGAAACAAAAACATGGAGTAGATTTCTTCATAGTCTATGGATATTCATTTCCTCTGGGTCTTTTGAAAATGAAAGTTAAGATAGGATAAAGGAAAAACTCATTTACCTTATCTTTTCTGTTCGTTGTCTCTTCAACACATCTCTATGTTGCATAACCTTTCAATCAGCACTCTCAGGTCTCTCCATTCTGAAAAAGAGACAAAAAAGGAGAAAAGAGAAATAGAAGGAGAGAAGGGGAGGGAGGGAGGGAGGAAGGGAAGCGGGGAGGGAGCGGGGAGAGAGAGAGAGGAAACAAATAAGCTACTTCCCAAACCTGTCTCTCCCCAGCTACCACACTTTTCCCCTCTCCTTCTTAGTTAAGTTTGTTGAAACCAACCAACTGCATCTGGCTTCCTACCCCTTCATAGTACAGAACGGGCCCTTGCTAGGGACACCAGTGACCTCCCACTACCTAAATCCAGCAGATGTGTTTCTCTCCTCATATTCCTGTCTCTTCAGATGCGTTCATAACTGTTGCACTCTCTCTTCCTGAACTGTTCCCCTCCCCTTGCAATTCCAGGCAATCACTCACTCTTGGTTTTGCTCCTTCCTCTTAGTTAGGGGCAGAAGTGTGAGACCCGAAGCTCATACAATTTGGGGCTCTGCTTTTAGAAAAGAAAACCAAAGATACCTTTCTTGTGAAAATTTTACAAGAATATATGACCGTGTAAACCCATTGCTAGGGCTCCTCCCAAGCAAGAGAAGGACCCAGAATCTTCACCTTTATTAGCTGCAAAGTTGCTCTGCCTCTGTCTTCAGACCACTCTTTGATATTCTTTGCCAACTAATCTCTCCCTAATCTTTAAATGGAATTCCTCAAGACTTAGTGATAGGCCCTCTTTTCAACTCTATCCCTAAGTCAGTTCATTCTCACCTCTAGCTTATCATTTATTGGTTAAGGATTCCTAAGCTGTTATCTTCAATGCAGACTTCTCCATCTATCTGAGTTTATTTGACTTCCCCATATGCCTGTCTCAAACCTAGATTACCCAGAATGGAACAATGATATTTGCTCAGGCCTGGCCATCTTTCACAGTTCAGTGTTTCAGTGAACGGCACAGCCATGGACATTACTCCATGATTCCCACAAGTTAGGATAAACCCACTGAGATACATTCTCATCTGTACTTTTGCTTCACAGTATTCATCCTACTTTGAAATTATACATTTAGCTATATATGCAATGTTTCTCTTCCCACTTAGACCATAAACTACTCAAGAGCAGGGCCCACTTCACCAGATCATCCTCAGAGCCTAGCAAAATGTTTCATACCTTATCAGTGTTCACTTGACATGGGACGAATACGTGAATGCAAGAATGAATGATTTCTCTACATAACTTTTTTGTTCTTGCCATAGAGTCATCTCCAGGCATCCCATTTGGAGAGTATTCTCTTATTGCTTAGAAATTCCAGAGGATTCCTCCTCTTTGAATAGCAAAGTTCTTCCATTTGTCCATTTCCAAATCTGGTCATTCTCAGATGCAAAGGAAGTAAGTGCATGAAATGCTAGCTGGTAGAAGAAGAATAGGAGAATGATTCCATAACTAGTTACTAAAAGTAACTAAGGGTTCCTTAAAAGTTACTAAAAGTATTCTAAGGGTGTTGAAAGGTAAAATGGCATTTATTCTATTGAACCATAGGAAAAGAGCCCAGCTTAAAGGATTTAATAACTTGGTTTGTTGCAAGTTTACAAAGGAGATTAAAACAAAGCGTGGGTTAAAAAGATACTACTGTTCTGGTCTCATTTAGCAAAGCAAATTGTACATGCCCATCTTAAATGGTAATACATCAGAAGTCAAAAAGGCATTTTGCCTACGTTACTTCTTCCATAAAATTACCCAGAACTGGGATGATTCCACTCAGGGACATCTCCTTTTGAAGTAAACCTGTATCATTACTGCTCCATTCTCTTCTGCTTCTTCTCACCCAGAGGACCCAAGACTTTCTAGAGTGACAAGGCAGTGTGGTATATTGCACTGGTTTAAAAAAAAAATGTTTTTTAATTAAAATAAAATCTTACAGGGCTTCCCTCGTGGCGCAGTGGTTGAGAGTCTGCCTGCCGATGCAGGGGACACGGGTTCGTGCCCCGGTCCGGGAAGATCCCACGTGCCGCGGAGCGGCTGGGCCCGTGAGCCATGGCCGCTGAGCCTGCGCGTCCGGAGCCTGTGCTCCGCAACGGGAGGGGCCACAACAGTGAGAGGCCCGCGTACCGCAAAAAAAAAAATAAATAAATAAAAAAAAGATAAAATAAAATCTTACAGAGAAAGCCCAAGTACATAGAGGATAAAGTAGAGTTGCTCTTGTCTATGGGGTGGGTTGAAAATACAGGTTAATAATTCTTTCTATTTCCTGTCAAGCACAGGCTCCGGGATCTGAAGATGAAGGAATTAGGAACGTTGTCTGCATCCCAGCTGTATTCCCAGGGAGGCATTCGGCACAGCAATTTGTTTTTCTCAAATTTGAGTAACGTTCAGACTATTTTTGTAAGGGAAAAGTTTTGAGGACTTCCAGGATTGGCTAGAATTATTTTTTATTATAATTTAACAAGTACAAATATCAACTGAGTACATAAAACTCTAATACTGGTGAAAGACCCAACTTGTCTACTCAAAACCTTTAATGTCTGCTATTAAAGATAGATCCTAGAAATTGCAAGTTTGATCCATCAAGTTACAAAGTTGCCTCCCAGGCAACACAGTCTTTGTTCTGCTCTCCTAACAGTGGGCCAGTTCCTCCCTCACTTGGTAGGTGTCACTACAGGGCTCTCAGGTCAGCACTGTGTATGAACCAGATTCTTCCCCCAGGACTAAATGACTTTGGAGGAATTCTTACTGTGGGACAATGGATTATTTCCAAACCTTTAACCAGCCGTGACTCTTATTAATAATGCTTCATTTAAATGCAAACTACTTGATGTGTCTACATCTCCTCCTGCCTAAGGGTTAACTAATGTATAACAGATATGCATTTTTATTTATTATAGTTTGCAGAAAGGTTTTTATATTCTATCAGTGTTGGCTGACTGACTTTATGGTTTCAATCGGCCTCTAGTTTCTAAAATAAAAGAAAGGAGTTTGGATACTTTTTTTTTTCAGTTTCTTCAATGTTAGAAAAAAAATAGACCATTTTAAACAATCTTTAACTTTTTTCTCCGTTGAAAACAGACAAGATTGAAAAGAGATGAAGAAGAAAGAAAAGAATGTTAGGATAATAAATATATTTGTGTCTACAAGAAATCCATTAGGAGGAAGGAATGACTGAGAGAGAATGCCAGGCATGTGAAAAATGTAAAAATTATATCTCTTGAAAACATGTAGAGTAATCTGTCTCTCTTCATATAACAAACTGTTTATAGAATAGAGGCACTGAAACATACAGTGTGTCTGACTGGGTCTCACCTCTCTGAGGAAGAAAGAAAGGGCATTGGGAGGTCATGACCATCTGACCTTGACTTCATTTACTTATGTACCCACAGAATCCTGGTGCAGTGAGGAAATCTTAGGAGAAAGCAATAGGACGTAGTTATTTTTTGGGTGGAACACATCCAAATAATCTCCAACTCAAGTTTATACAAGCTAGAATAACATTTTGGAATCTCTCTCCTGAAAAATATTTCTTCTGCATCATGTATACTATGAGGGTATAAGTCCATTGCCCAAGCAAAAGTCAAGACAAATAAGCAATAATGATAATGAGAAGAACTTGTTCAAGTCACATAATAATTTTTAGGTAATACCCCTCCTTTGTGATGGCAAAAAGAACAGAGAAGAAAAATTGAGTTTTCCAGACTGCCACTGCGTCATTGGATCACACATTACCTGAAGCCCACACCCTCTCTTGTACTTCCATTTATATGAGCCAATAAGTCTCCTTTAGTTCTTAAACTAGTGTGAAATGTGTCTTCTGTTATTTACAACTAAAAGCATTCAAACTGATGAAATATACATACTAAGCCATTCACAGTGTTTTAGACAGGTACTTTTAACTTTCTAGGAACACACTGAGATTACCTCAGTTAGTGAGAGTTGTTAAAGTATAGTTAGGAATATAAGGAAGATGAGAGTATTCCATAGGTGAAACTCACTGAGAAATGTGACATCTTTTCTGGTTATACCACAAACATGCAGAGAAAATGTAAGCTCGTTTCAGAGGATGTAGCTCTAGAGACCAGGTAGGTTTTCACTGAGTCTCTGCAATTTTACCATAATTATGATTCAGTGTAGCCCTGTCCTTATTAATCTTGCTTTCCATCTTCTTCTCAGAATATTTGTTTAAATTGGTTCCTTGAAAGTCTGGTGATCCTTAAGGTTCTGATTCCATTTAATAAAGAGGCAATGAACAGTTCTAAGCTCTGCACACACTGGAAACATTGTTGACCCATGCGCTTCACTTCTGAGGGAACAACACTTAGGAGACCCTAAATTCCAGAAGGAGGAAATCCTGGCTCATAGACATTGATATGTTTAGAGAGGACATTTCTGGATGTTTATCTGAGAAATAGATGATAGACGCCTGGCTGCCAGGAGTTCTGTATGGAAGCCGTGTTGTGTGTGTGTGTGTGTGTGTGTGTGTCTGTCTGTCTGTCTGTCTGCCTGTCTATCTGTGTTTATGCACAAATGCGGTAGTGGCAGTGATGGTACTGTTGACTGTACCGATCCCCATGTTTTCCACATGACATTTATTTCTACTCTCTATTATACGCTGTACATTTCATTGTTTCCTGCTTCTTTGTAGTTTTAGTAGTTAGTTCAGTTCCCTCCAGCTGTAACACTCTAGGCTCTAGGGCAGTGCTTTTCAAACTATCTGTGCAGGGTCAAATTTTGTGTTTTAAACTTGCAATCTATCAGTGACCAATGCACTTAAAATGGATTACTAGAAAAGTGATTACATGCATGGATGTTGTATCAATGTTAAATTGCCATAAAGATATTAAAAGAAACTTTCAAAGTCTTTGTGAACCAGGCTACAGACCATACTTTGGGGAGCAATTCTGCAGGGCCTTGTTACTCCCAGTATGGTCCATAAACCAGAAACATTTGCATTGCTTGGGAGCTTGTTAGAAATGCAGAACCTCAGTCATCACCCCAGAATACTGAATATGAATCTTCAGTTTAACCAGATCTCCAGGTGATTTATATGCACATTAAAGTTCTTAGGGAGTTTCTACTCTTTGATCTGTTTCTTGTCTTCCAGGAATGTGCTGCTATATCTTTACCTGGAAAGATTTTTCTTCAGAGCTTCAGACAGCTCGCTTCTCCTCCGCGGTCAGATCACAGGTCAAATGTCACCTCCGTGGAGAAGGCTTCTCCGGGTGCTCCAACAAAAGCAGTAGCCTCTTCCATTCCACATAACCCTGTATTATTTTCTTTAAAGTTTTTATCACTATCCAAAATGGTTGCTGTCCCCCTTCCTGTCTCCCATTCCCAGCTAGAATGTAAGTTCCACAAGAGCAGAGATATTGTCTGACTCATTTTCTGTCTTTCACCACGTGATAGTACAGTGCCTGGCGGTGGTAAGCCCTGTCTACAAGGCTATGTACGTTACTTCTGCTGACTCATGACTTCTGCTCACCCCTAGCTCTTCCTGCCTCCCGATTCTCTTTATTGCTTTCTCTCCTTGTCTCTCTGAATGTGTGATAGAAAACCCAACACAAACTGGCTTTTAAATAAAACGGATGCTGGTTTATGTAACAGAAAAGTCCAGAGGAAACCCAGTGATCAGGTGTAGTTCAGTCAGGGCTCCGAGCCTATTTCTCTCTGATTCTTTCAGCTCCACCCATCTCCATGTGTCAGCTTCATATTCAGGCTGGCATCTAGGTAGCCACGGCAGTCCCAGCTGTCACATCCATACAGAGTGCTGTCCACAGGCCATCCAATGCACTTGCTCGCTTTTAAAAACTAAGTAAATTTCTGTCCCCCAAACCTCCGCAGCATGCCTTCAACGCTCCTTAGATTGAATTAGATCTCATGACTATTCACAATTCAAAATACTTATACACATATAGAGAGTAGTATAATTACAAACAATAAAATGTACAGATCTCAAGCGTGCATTTCAATCCATTTTGACAATTACATACACACCAGAGAACCAAGATGTCAGATATTTCCAGAAAGTTGCTTTGGGCCCTTTCGTTAATCAGATGAGTAATGGTGCCTTGCTGAGCCATATTGAAGTTGAAGGCAAAAGGAGCAATCAGGAATACTGATCTTGTCTTTATTTAAAATGGTGATGTTTTATTCATCATTTACCTTGACTTTTATTTTTTTTAATATTGCATTAAAATCTGATTTACCTTGATTATTAGGTTTTTTTGGTACCCCTCCCCCTTAAATTTTGTGCTAAGGTGAATACCACATTCACTTCACTCACCTCTCCTGATGCAGCCCTGTGGTCGATGAGCCTCTCTCTCTGCCTCGCTGACTCTCTCAGTATGATCTCTGCATGTAGCCTCTCCACATGATGGCCTCAGAATGGCCAAACTTCTTCCATGGTAGCTGAAGGCTCCCAGAGTAAGTGCCCAATAGAAGCCACAGGTCAGCTGCATTCCCTATCTGATTTAGCCCCAGAAGTCACCCAGTGCAGCTTCTGCCATGATTCAGTCATCACAACAGTCATAAAGGCTCACCAGGTACAAGGAGAGGGGACAGAGACTCTATCTCTTGATAGGAGGAGTGTCAAAGCATTTGCAGATATATTTTAAAACCACCATGCAACCAGTTGCTTTTACAGCAAATTTTGGGTATTAGTGAATAGCCCTTATTTTTGACTACTAAAAATTCCCAACCAAATGAATGTTTTAAAAATTCACCTTACATTCTATTTAAAGTATCTCCTCTTTGCTCCAAGGTTTAGTTGGATGGTTTTGGTTTTATTCACTACTTCCTCTCCATTCACTTGCTGCTGGTTTCTGGCTCTTCCAAGTTAAGGCTAAGAAGCTGGGAATCAGACGAAAAGGAGGAAAAGTATCTTTTTACTTGGCTAGATGTTGAAAACTCTCTCTGTGGCAGTTAGCCAAAGGCTAACTCCATCTCTTAAGGGGTGATTTAGTGAGCTATTTGAAGACCTCCTCCACTCTGGCTCCCTGGACCTCTGCCCATTTTAGAGACGATGTACATTCCTGCTGACCTCCTAAGACTCCCCTTCAACTCCTGCTTTCCTGGTACACCCCACACAGCTTCCTCCTCCTAGGGTCCATTCATCCAGGAAGGAAGTTCTTTGGAGAATGCGTTTCAAAATGGCGCTAGTCTAGAACCACTATCTTCCAAGGTGTCTTTGTGGAATCACAGAAAAACCCAGTCCATCCAAATCTGTAAATTTGTCTTGGACCTGCGATCTCAAGCAATTTAAGACAGCCTGTTACATTCAAATTTTTCTAGGGGAGAATCAGACTATCATCTGTGTGCTCCCCATACTACAGAGGACCCGATCAATTTCCCCTAAATATTTTCTCATCACACTCTGTTTTAACAGCTGCACCAGGCAAGACCTCAGTTTTCACAGCTCAGCAGCATCCAGCCTGTGTGAGGAAATACCTCCCCTCTATCAAACAAACCAGACTTGGTGAGTAATTCTCTTGAAGCTCCCCTCACTTATCTGGGGAGATGCTGAAGAAGCAAGACTTTGCCCAGTATGAGCAATGGAGGAGAAACGTGTAGTATTTTCTACCAAGTGTACGATTTTCTCCAAAAAAAGCCTCACTCTGAAAAACCTTCCTTTGAATTCCTACCTCATGGCCTGAAAGTGGATGATAGGTGAAACGTGTCAGGATTTTCGTTGCCGTTCTTAGTAAGTGCCATGGGGAATGTGTCTACTTCTTTTGTTTAGAATATGTAGATCAGGTATCTCTTGGGCCCTGAGATTGGGACTTCATCAAAGTTCCAAAACAACAGAAATGTCCTAGTTGACATCAGTACTGATTCTGTTATCCCATATTAGAGTCACATCTTACAGTATCTGTTGCGGAATCATGTCCCATTTGTCTCATTTCTTGCATCAATATCAATATCAATTGTTCTAATTGTTATAGATTTATAATATGTTTTAATAACTGGCACCCTCTCACTATTACTTTTTTCTCAAAATTCTCATGACTTTTCTCACCTGATAGAAGAATTTTTAAATTATATACTTTAACTTATGGAAATCAAGAATATTAGATAATCCAAAAGATAATCCAAATGAAATTTGTAGTATATTTTTTCTTTTAGCAGAATCTGAAGTTATTTGCATCTTTTTTACAAGTAGCAACATAGGCAGATTTTATAGAATCTATATTTTAGAGGAAAATACATAAAAGCAGTAGCAGTAGTGGCTTTTGAGATGTATTTCTCCTCCCCAATTTCCCTTTAAAAATGCAATGTCAGCCAGAGGCCACTTATCAAGTTAATTCATAATAAGATATGAAGTGAGTTATAAGATCTACTTTGTCATTTATAGCTTAAAAATACTGCTTACTTAGAAGTTGGAAACTGGCTGAAAAACAGTAATAAAGAGGAGAATAGAAAAGTGAAACACTTTTAAACTATATGCTGGGTGGGATAGAGAGGGTGAGAGGGAGGGAGATGCAAAAGGGAAGAGATATGGGGATATACGTATATGTATAGCTGATTCACTTTGTTATAAAGCAGAAACTAATACACCATTGTAAAGCAATTATACTCCAATAAAAATGTTAAAAAAAAACTATATACTGCATCTATATTATCTATTATCATCCATTCGTTTTAAAGCCTTTGCCTTCTCACTATTAGTTCTTTTTTTTTTGCGGTACACGGGCCTCTAGCTGTTGTGGCCTCTCCCGTTGCGGAGCACAGGCTCCGGACGCGCAGGCTCAACGGCCATGGCTCACGGGCCCAGCTGCTCCGCAGCATGTGGGATCTTCCCGGACCAGGGCACGAACCCGTGTCCCCTGCATCAGCAGGCGGACTCTCAACCACTGTGCCAGCAGGGAAGCCCTCACTATTAGTTCTTAATCTTCTCAGTGTGGTAATGATAACTGAAATTTAAAAAATATTTATCTGTGGATAAAGTGAAGGATTTAAATTATCTGTAGACTAAATAATTCACCTCTGAAAGGTCTTATCTTTGTTTCCAGAGGATGATGTATTTAATTATCATAGAGATTATATTTTCTAAAAAAAATTTATAATATGAATGAACATGGAACATTCCTAGCAATCTTAGTTCAGTAATGAGACTGCAAAATTGAAAAGGGCAAGGTGAAAAATTTGACAAGAGCAAACTAACCCATCAGTAACATTATCTCAAGGGAATATTTGTGATATTTCGACTTTACAGGATTTTGTTTCTTCATAATATTTTCTGAATTTTGGCTCTGTATCTCTGTGAAACAGTTTAATGATTTAAAAAACTTGTTCTGGTTTACTCAACAAGTATGGGTTTGCTTATATTTGCCATCAATTAAATTTTGAGGGTTTTCTTTTATCTTATGTTGCAATTAGATTACGTATAACATGAATGACAACATGGAAGACAGAGCTTACATGAATAATATTCAGTACATTTAGTATACTATTTAGTATTTCTAGAATAAGAAAAATTTAAAAGATTAATTGGCTTATAGGTGGAAATATGTATTATATGATAATTATGTATGTGTAGCAGGCAGGTTCACTGAATCATTATTAAGGGATTTTTGCTTAGATATATCGGGTAAACTTGAGACAGGAGAAAGAAGAACTAGATTGAGTAAGAACTGTTCTGTGTTCACTCTAAAGACCAGTAGGATTTAGAGCTCAGAGAAATCTGGTACTAGCTCACCAAACAAGAGCAGAAAAGAGGGTCTTATGCCTCATTTCATTTAAGGCAGATTTATACCCTCTGCTCTGCTGTTTCACTTTCATTAAGTAACGAATATCCTTGAACACAGTAGGGGTTGGGTGATAAGGGGATAGCTGCCACTCATTCTTTAGTAAATGAGAATTGAGTACCTGGTAAGAGCCAGGCACTGAGATCCTCACAGAAACAGACTACGTAGGTCCTACTCCAAAGACACTCATATTCTAAAGGGGAAGGCAGGTGGGAATGGATGACAGCAATGTGGCTATAGTGTCCATACAGGGGAGGTCCTCATTAGCATTTCTCTAAGGGCATAAGAGGGCTGTTGAAGGGCTTTAAGATGGAGGAGAACATCATCAATTTTATAAACCTCAAAGACCAAAAAAGCAGAGGAAAATTGTCTTTTCAGGACCAGCCCTTCTTTCTCCTTTCTTTTTGAGGTCAAGTGCGTGAGCTTGAAGCCTTTAGCCAGGTCCAAACTTAGGGTTCTGAGGCAAAGAGTGAGCCTACAACAGAGAGATGACTACAAACATGGGGGTGATATGTACGTACAAAAAGTTCAGGAGTATTAGTACCTCTCTATGGCCATGTTCATAACCGTTTTCACCAAAAATCTGGTTTCCTTTAATCATGTGCACAGAATCTATTTGTTGCTTATAAAAACTGGCCTAGTTCCTAACTGAAAGCCATCTCTACAACTAGTTCTCTGTTATCTCTGATTTCCAGACTTCTTAGGGTCCCCACTGACGATCTTCCAATACTTACACATACTACTTACAGCAAGGACTGTACCGTCAACACTTTCCTACTACCACTTCTGCTGCTTCCAACACCACAACCACTACCATTTCCACAATCACCTCCACTACATGCACCACTGTAATCAACACCAACACCAGCCCAACAACCAAAGTAAAATGTAAATTTGTACATTTTGCCATCATTCAGATACACTGGAAAGCATACGTTATATTGGAGAACGCCCTTGGGATCAACACCTGGGTGAGGGGATTGTGACAGAAGTAGGACTGGGCAAAGGGAAGTGTTGAATCTTGTAGTATTGAAACAAAGGCCTCAGTAGATTCCATAGGTTGCTGTGACACTAAAATGGCCCTTTAGAGTTGTCCCACCTTGAAAAAAATGGGCCTGATCTTTTATAGGTCTATGGAAATTGCCTAACTTATTGACAGTATTCCCAAGATTGTCTCAACACCATCAACCTTGCCTATATCTTTGTGGACTTTGCTTTTGTTTATTAATTTGGTTTTCCAAACATTTTCCTAATTCTGTAGCTGTCTCCCAAATAAAATCTAATTATGCTTACTGGGTTTTGCCCAATTGCCCTTCTCTCCATACGCAAGAGTGCAGTGTAAAAAATGCAATGCTGAGTACAGCAAAATTAGAGTACAGCCAGCTCATCAAAGTATTCTCAAGTGGAAGGAGACAAAGACATGACCGACTCAAGCCTGGGAAAGTTAAGCATAAAGGTGAAATCTAGAGGCAGAATCAGGGTTAACAAACAGGAAACATAGTTGGGTATCAGGAACAGGACAGAAACTGGAGCAGGGAAGAAATGGGAGCAGAGCAAGAATAGATCAGAAACAAAGCAGTTGCTACAAACAGCACCCAGTGACCACAATTTGCTTTTGTTGGTCAATTAGTCCTGACTATGTGGTGAAATGGAGTTGTCAGCATGGCTTAAGAAAGACACAGAAAGGAGGCATTTTAATTTTTGTGTTTACTTCAAGAGAAATGGACCAAGAACTGAACAGCCCTATTACTAGTGAGGAGATTAAATGAGGAATTAAATCAAAAGCCCAGGAACAGATGGCTTCACTGGCGAATTCTACCAAACATCTAAAGAAGAATTAATAACAATCCTTCTCAAATTCTTCCAAAAAATAGAAGAGGAGAGAACACTTCCAAACAAGGCCAGCAATTCCCTGCTACCAAAACCAGACATGACTCAACAAGAAAAGAAAATTACAGGTTAATATTCCTGATGGACATAGATGCAAAAAGTCCCAACAAAGCATTAGAAACCAAATTTAATAATACGTTAAAAGGATCACACACTTTGACCAAGTGGGATTTATTCTAGGGATGCAAGGATGGTTCTACATCTGCAAATTAATCAATGTGATACATCACATTAACAAAATGAAGGATAAAAATGATATGATCATCTCAATAAATGCAGAAAAAGCATTTGACAAAATTCAACATCTATTTATGAAAAAACCTTTCAACGAGTGGGTTTACAGAGAATGCACCTCAATGTAATAAAGGCCATATATGACAATCCCACAGGTAACAAAATAGTGAAAAACTGAAAGTCTTTCCTCTAAGATTAGGAACAAGACAAGGATGCCCACTCTCACCATTCTTCTAAACACCGTATTAGAAGTCCTAGCCAGAGTAATTAGGGAAAACAGAGAAATAAAAGGCATCCAAATCATAAAGGAAGAAGTAAAACAGTCACTATTTACAGATGACATGATATTATGTAAAAAGAACTGTAAAAACTCCACCAGAAAACTATTAGCGTTAATAAATGAATTCAGTAAAGTTGCAGGATACAAAATCAATATAGAAAAATCAGTTGCATTTCTATACACTAATAATGAACTATCAGAAAGAGAAATTAAGAAAACAATCCCATTTATAATTGCCTCATAAAGAATAAAATACCTAGGAAAATATTTGACCAAGGAGGTGAAAGATCCATACACTGAAAACTGTAAGACACTGCTGAAAGAAATTGAAGAAGACATGAACAAACGGAAAGATATTCCACGCTCACAGATCGAAACAATTAATACTGTTAAAATGTCCAAACCACCTGAAGCAATCTACATATTCAACGCAATCCCTATCAAAATTCCAATGGCATTTTTCACAGAAATAGAACACACAATCCTAAAGTTTGTATGGAACCACAAAAGATACATTTCTTACCCATCTCTGCAGACAACATTTTTTTGGCTCCTTGGTCAACTGGGTTCCAGATTAATTCCACAATGGAAGGACAGAAAAAAGGGAGAAACCAGTTTGTTGCCCTCTTTCTCTTTGCTTTGGGCAGCCTCAGGCAGTACCTTTTCTCCTTGGAGATTCCTGATCACTCTGGAGGGATACAGAGTCTTCCATTCATCATGCTCTTGAGCTCTGGTAAACACTGCCTTATCTCTCTGTTCCTTCATCCCTAAGACACTAGAGGCTTCCTATCATAGCTAACATTTGAGAGATCTCAGCATCCCCACTTTGGTTTGTCTGCTTTCCCAATACATTTGTAGCTCATTTCTCATGCAAAATTCCTTTTATTAAACTAGCTGGCATAGGCTCTGTTTCCTTCCTGGACCTTGACACACCCACTAACTTTCTGTGTTCCCTTGCACAAAATGAGGATTGCACTGACTTCTAAGCCCTTTTCAGCTTTTATTGGAGATTACTTCCAATCAACACTTTCCCAGCAATCTGGTACACCTATTCATGCATTCATTTAACAAATATTGATTATGCGATTATCGAGTTCGAGGCACTATTCTAATTCCCGAGGATACATACAACAGTGAAAACAATCAAAGTTTTGCTCTCATAGAGCTTGCATCCTATTGTGGGATAGGATAAGCAAGTGTGCCAGTTTGACTAGGACTGAGGGAGTTTTCCGGATGCAGAACTTTCAGTAGTAAAACTGGGAAAATTCTAGGTAAATTGGGGTAAGTTGGTCACTTTTGTGTGGGGCGGTAGTGAAGAAAAGTATTTTTTTTTTAAAAAGTCAGGTGGTAATAAGTGCAATGAAGAAAAATAAAGCCAGATAAAAGAAAGGAAGGATAGGGTTGCATGAAGTCTCTTTTGATAGTGTGGAAGACATTTTGGATGAAATAACATTGAGCAGAGACCTGAATAACGTAAGGAAACGAATACTACAAATATCCAGGTTGAGAAATCAGCCAAAGGAAAGAATACATTGGGTTATTTAAAGCTTCATTAAGATAAAAATTATTAGATAAAATAGCAATCTCAGATAATACAGTTAGGTTATACGATAGAGACTACTTATTTTATACCCAGTTTCATTCCTCCCTTCTCCCTTGGTGACAGAAGTCTGAATTTTTTCAGGGTGGTATTGTTTGTTGGGAGAGGCAATCCACCATGGGCCCTGCATGTTCTTAGTGGGTATGCCAAGAATGCAAGGTCCTGATAGCTCTTGACCTCGACCATTTTTTCAGGGTTGTTTTTGAAGAAAATAGGATCAAGAGTGGGCTGACTTACTGACTGCTACACAATGTTGGGTTTTTCCAAACCTCATGCATGTTCTTCTCCTGTAATAATGCAACCCATTGCACATGTAGAGTGTCATCAAGCCCATGGCATAATTCCCATGGGACTTAGGGACCAGGGTAATCTACACAAAAAGCTGGGCAATGATTAATAAAGACCCAAGAGTCCGTCTTCTGTCAGCAACCATGAAACAGTAACAGGATAATTTAATAGATTTTAAGTTAGGCAAAATCAAACTACACACTTGACTTGTGAAAAAGTACATTGCAGCTAGGCGTGACCAGGTGTCTAAATTTGGGCCAAGGATCTGCAAGTAAAAATTACTGGGAGGAATTGGTGCAAAGACTGTTTAAAGGGAGACAGCTGGCTAGGGTGTACTTTGTTTTTTGTGCTTTATCTCCTCTTCCTTTCTATTGTGAGAATAAAGATAAGATGGGTGGATATCTGGCATCCCTCCTGGACCACACAGTAACCTTGAGGGTGGCAGCCTGCACCAAGGATGGCAGAGCAGAAAGATAGAAGCAGCTTAAGTCCCTGTTGACTTTTATGGAATTTTCATACCTATTTTAGCCTACTTGCCTACCTCTAGATGGTTATTTTTGATAAGAGAATAAAGTACTATATCTTCCTTAGTCCTTAGGGCTCTCCTCCTTTCAGAATTATTAAAGAATTTTATAAATTATAAATATCAAATAATTGAGATAACAGTGGCTTTAAATGTCTCAAGAGCACTAGTAATTTCTCAGAAATGCCTCGTGGACCCCTCTGAAAAAAACGATTAGTAAAATTTTGGGAGACAGAGTGTCTGTTGGGTAGGCTTCCAGTCCCTTTTCCCATCATTTTAACTAGAGGAGATTTATTTTTTTATCTGTTTTGTATCAGCTGACCTTCTGGATAAGGTTTTATTTGAAGCAAGGGTCCACCTCTATAAGAAAGTTTGAAAACTACTGTGTTAGAGAAATAGTTTATGAAACATCATTCATGTTATTATGTGAACTTGAAATGAAGAAGCTTTATCTTAAGTTTACCATTTGGAATTCATTTGCTATTTTTATAACTGTATTTGCAAGAATAGAAAATTAGTTTTAGTCGTGATGCAATGTGTTTTGGCAATCCCAGTGCATGGATTTCCATTTGTACGTAATTTTAAAAGGTTATATTCTTCCCTGAGTACACATTTTCAAATACCTGTTATTACTATTCTACTTTATGCATTAGTGTCTTGGGAAGGATATGGCCCTTAATGTAGAACCAGAGATTACAATGTTATCATTTTTGAGATTTTTTTTTTTAAACAACTACTAACAGGACTCTGCAATTACAACACATTAAAACACTTTTACTACTGCACAAAAATAATCTTATAATAACTACTTCAGCATTTACGATAGTAAATACAGCAAAACTTCTGATAAAATACAGAGCAGACTAAGCACAAAAGATTCTTTAAGGTGATAACTTCTGGAGTGGAATATGATTTGATTCTATTTTATTTTTAAACAGTCATGTATCTATTTCCTTTGAATTCAGATCTAATATGCAGTAATGAGAGGGGGAAGCAGTTACATAATAAACTAGCTAGTCTCAAATTGAAAGCACCACGATGTCTTTTGGATAATAAGTGTTTTTCAAAAACTTACAGTGTGTTTTTACAAGTTGGTCTAGTAAAATCCTTCAGTAGCAATAATGCCATTTCTTATCTAGATGGCCACCAGAAAGGATGCTCTCATGAAACATTCAAAATGGCTCCATTTCCTTCCACTAAAGGAAGATTAGGTAGCAGAGTGATCCAGAATCAGCAACTGATTGAGGATGAATAGTAGATTGAGCGGGGATCTATTCAAAATGCTTACCAATTTGTATGACATGGGCACTAAGAACACAGGGAAAAGAGACTGGACCTCTTTATGGGAAGAATCATGTATTCATTCATGCACAAGGTCACATGATATGGGAGGGACTATTATAATTTCCTTCTTATCTTTCGTTGCCCCAGTTGGCTTATATCTCCAGATTAGAAGGCTCTCAGAGGTGGGCTAGGAGGAGGAAGCCTATTTTTCTTCTGTGGAAATAACAGGTACTCCTCAGATTCCACTTGAGCTGATGTAAGATGCCACAGAAAGATTCAAGAAAACCCAAACCATAGTCCCTACAGTCAGTAAGGACCAAGAGACCACAGTGGAATTCTGAGACTAAGTTCCTGTATCATTGATTAGGTGTTAGAAAGTGTACTATGGAGGAAAATGTCTAATGTGATCCCTATGACCTGTCTGCCATTTCTCAGATGTCATCTATGTTGTCTCTGAAATGGGAGTTTCTCCTATCTCTCTGATGAAAACATTCCAGTCATGAACAAAGCTCAATCAGTAAGATGCCCAATTATAAAATTAGTATCCCAAACTCAATCTCTTCCCTTTTATAAGCAAATGTAGTTAGCAAATGCTATGGAAGAAAAGATACTATTTATATAATCCATCAAAAGTAATTTAAAAAACTAGGAATAAGGTTTCAAAAACATAGGACATATATTAAAAAACTGTATTACTCGACTGACATATGTAAAAAGACTTGAATAAATGGTGAGGTATGCTTTGTTGTTAAATACGAAGACTCAACATCATATCAGTTCCCTCACATTAATTTAGTATTTAAACGTAATTCTAATAAAGATTCCTATATATATATATATATATATATATATATATATATATATACACACACACACACACATATATATATATTTTGTGTGTGTGTGGTACGCGGGCCTCTCACTGCTGTGGCCTCTCCCGTTGCGGAGCACAGGCTCCGACGCACAGGGTCAGCGGCCATGGCTCACGGGTGCAGCCGCTCCGCGGCATGCAGGATCCTCCTGGACCGGGGCACAGACCCACATCCCCTGCATCGGCAGGCGGACTGTCAACCACTGCGCCACCAGGGAAGCCCCCCATATTTTTTAAAAGAAAAGTTGACTCAATAATTCTAATGCATACATGGGAGGATAAATATATGGAACCTCTAATTTAAGATGGTTGATAAAAACATGCATATTTCCCTCCATTCCTGAACCCCACTAAAATGAAATAAATAGATATGACCATACAAAAAGAAGTCATAAATACATAAGGGTAAATATTTTGGGAGAGGAGACAGCAATAACAAAATTCTAGAAGTTGGAAAGAGATGGAAAGCTACAAAACCACTTGATTTGCCTTGCAGACTTGGGCACCTGCTACTTGTGGAGAGTAAAACAGCACAAAAATATCAATAGCAGGATTGATGGAACGTTATCTTTTAGCAGAAGCAGGCTCCCATCATCTGCCCCATTCCACATATCTGGGATTGTTGCCTCTTTCCCATCAGGGCAGAAGACAGGGGGTTTATCCTTTGTGGAAAGTAGGACTGAAGGGCTCTGGCCTGGGGAATGTTGGGTACAGCTGAGAGCCAGGATACTGTACTGAAAATAGGGATATTAAATTGAAGGCTTAGAAAGTAATTGTTAATACCCAACAGTCTTCTCCTCAATTCAGCTTCCAGAGCAGTAACAGCTTGACCTATACTCTTAACTGTGACATTAGAAAATTCTTTATTGAAAACTCCAATCAATCCAAGATAAATTCCTAAAGATACTGATATTATGTGCTCTCGAAAATTTCGTTAATAATAAAAATTTATAAAACAAACTATTGTAGCTTGCTCAACATTTCCAATTGTTAGAGAAATTCAAGTCAAAACTACAATGGGGGGGTGGTGGTGGGAAGAACTGGGAGATTGGGATTGACATATACACACTAATATGTATAAAATATATAACTAATAAAAACCTGCTGTATTAAAAAAAATGAAAACAAAAACAAAACTACAATGAGGTATCACCTCACACCAGTCAGAACGGCCATCATCAAAAAGTCCACAAATTACAAATGCTGGAGAGGGAATAGAGAAAAGGCAACCCTCCTACACTGTTGGTGGAAATGTAAATTGGTACACCTCTGTGGAGAAGAATACGGCGTTTCCTTTAAAAACTATAAATAGAGTTACCACATCATCTAGCAATTCCACTCCTGGGCATATACCTGGAAAAGAGGAAAACTCTAATTCGAAAAGATACGTACACCCCAATGTTCACAGCAGCACTATTTACAACAGCCAAGACATGGAAGCAACCTGAGTGTCCATCAACACACAAATGGATAAAGATGTGAGATATATATATATATATATATATATATATATGTGTATATATATATATATAATGGAATATTACTCAGCCACAAAAAAGAATGAAATAATGCCATTTGCAGCAACATGGATGGACCTAGAGATTATCATACTAAGAGAAGTCAGAAAGAGAAAGACAAATATCATATGATATCACGTATATGTGGAATCCAAAAAAATGGTACAAATGAACTTATTTATAAAAGAGAAATAGACCCACAGACATAGAAAACAAACTTATGGCTACCAAAGGGGAAAGGGTGGGAAGAGGGATAAATTAGGAGTCTGGGATTAACAGATACACACTATTATATATAACACAGATAAACAACAAGGACCTACTGTATAGCACAGAGAACTATATTCAATATCTTATAGTAATTTTTAATGGAAAAGAATCTGAAAAAGAACATATATATATATATATATATATATATATATAAACCACTTTGCTGTATACCTGAAACTAATAGAACACTGTAAATCAACTATACGTCAATAAAAATTATTTATATACATATATAAAATAAACTATTGTAGGTTAGATTCCCCGGGAAGTAGATTCTGAAATGGAGATTACCTTGCAGGAAGTTAATTAGGGAGTATCCATGGTAACCACATCTATGGAAGAAAGAAAAGGGAAGGAAGGAGTTTTGGGGAGGGGTAGTGGAGTTGTGATCACATCTCAAGCTGATCCCATGAGAGTTCTGAAGCAGGGATGGTCCTTCAAAGGTGTCCTGCATTATTACAAAGGGATGTGCTTATATGCCTTCATGCTGGTATCCCCTAAGGAGAGGGCATTACCTTGGTGAAGAAGTTTTCTCTAATTGAGGGCAATTTCCAGATGACAGCTGAGGACTGGCAGTATGTCTAGCAGCTGGGGAAATAAGACCTTCAGGTCTGAAGGAGCCGGGACCACCTGCCAGACTGCCATGCAGTGAATCCCACACTTGCCATGTGCACAAGTTTCTCCTTTGCTATTTAGTGTCTGTAAAAGGCAGGAAAGGCTAGGTTGTACTGGAATAACAAATGATCTCCAAGTCTCAGTCGCTGATAATCACAGTGCTTCTCTCAAACTCAGCTTCTATTTGAGACCTAGGCTTCTGGGGAATAGGCTCTATCAGAAATATTGCTGACTTTTGCATTTAGAAAAGAGCATGGCAAACCATGCACTGACTCTTAAAGCTCAGAAGTGACAGACATCACTTCTGGTAACATTTCATTGGTTAAATCATGTCACATGGCTAAGCCTAATGTCATAAACAGGGGATATACAATACCCTCCTATATCAGTTATCTATTACCCCAAAGCTTGGTGACCTGACATAGTATGTATTGGTATATTGTTTTTCATGATTCTAAAGGTTGGCTGGGCTCAGTGCAGTGATTCTTCTGCTCCCTATGGTGTCAGCTGGAGTCAATGAGGGGGCTGCATTCAACCAAGACCTCAGCAGAGGCTGAAACAGCCAAGATATGGCCCCTTTCCCGTAAATGGCAGTTGGCGTCAGCTGTTGATTGGAGAGCCTTGCATCTCTTCCATGTGGCTAATCTCTCCATGTGGTCTCTCATTACTCAGTAGGCTAGGCTGGGCTTCTGTATATGGTGGTAAGAGCATTTCAAAAAGGATGCTTCCCAAACCAGAAGTTATCAGGCCTCTTAAGGCCTATGTCTGAAACTGGTGTCACATCTGCTGCACTATGTTGGTCAGTCTTTATTTGAGTGAGGAGAGGTAGACAGCAACGGGAGGAACTGTTGGCAGCTGTCATTGGAGGCCATCTACTCTACTTTAACAGGGTGCGAAGACAGAATTATTTTGTGAATGGTCATAATATTTTCCACTAGAGAGTCACAGAACATCAAGTGTGTGAGGAAAGGCTCAAACATGAGAGAAACCTAAACTTATTGAATGAGAAGAAACTTGGAAGGAACCACATAGGAAGAGGAAAATGTAAAAACAAAACCAGGAAAACACACTTAAAGTTCAAAGAAAAAAAGAGATTTCATCCATAAAAAATAACATGATTTTTAAAAAGAGAAAACAAAAGGGGTCTGGGAATTTAAAACAATGATAGAAATGAAAAACTGCAATAGACATTTTGATTATTAAGATGAAATTTGCCAGGAGATAAGGCACAAGACAAAAAGTGGAAAATCATAGGAAAAAGATAAGAAAAGAAGAGCATCAGTCTGGGAAGTCCAAATTTACAGTAATCAGAGATGCAAAGATAGAGAACAAAAGAAACAGAGGGAGGAAAATCACTAAATAAATAATCCAAGAAAATTTCCCAGAACTAAAGGTCATGAGTCTTCAGACTCTAAAGTCCCCTGACAGCAAAATGGACCAAAACAGACCTAAACCAAGGCACATGCCTGTGAAATTTCAGACATTTAGAAAAAAAGATGAGTGTACACACTTCTCAAGAGGAAAAGATGTTTCATATAAAAGATCAAGGATCACAATGGCATTGAACTTAAGCAATAGTGATTCTGGGAGCTAGAAGACAAAGGTGATTAGCCTTCAAATTCCAAGAGAATAAGATTTCCAATGTATAATTCTAAACTCAGCTATCTAACTGATCTCAGCTATCTGTTAGAAGGGTATCTAACAACAGTTTTCAAGTGTGCGGCGTCTCAAAAGATTATCTTCCACTGGTCTTATTTTTAAGGGAATAAATCAAGAAAGTGCAAGAAATGGGAGTCAGAAAGTGAAAGATTGATTAGAAGAGAGAGGAGGCAAAAGGAGATCCCAAGACAACATCTGTCTTAGAGGACAAACAATCCAGATGAAAAAAAAAAAAAAAGATGAAATTCATTGAAGACAATGTCTTTGAACAAGCTGAGAGAAGATTAACACTTCTAAGAGAGAGTTTGTGTGTGAACTAAAAATGAGTACTTACATGGCTCATGTCTGAATGGCCGCCATGTTGCTTGTAGAAATAGAACCTTGAATATTGAACTATATTACACACCATGAGAGAGGAAGCATGAGTGTGGAGGGGTTCAGAGAGGCTTACAAGGGACAGAAATTGGTGATAAACTAAGTCCTCATCTTCCATAGCAGGAAGTCAATAGATAAGTCCTACAGCCAAAATATGAAGAACTGAAACTACTCATGTTATTTAGAAGTAGACAGCATAGCCCAGTAGAAACATCTAAAAGAGTAGACTATTCAGTTATGTAAATTAATAAATTCCCCCCTTCTTTTGCTTAAGTCAGTTTGAGTTGCTTTTTCTGTTTTTTTCTCTTTTTTAACTTTGCTTGTTGTTTCTGTTTTGTTTTTTACACTAAAGAGTCTTGTCCAATATATACATACATATTCTCAGATTCTGCATCATAATTTTTGGAAAAAAGTATTTAAAAAAGCTTTCTGGGTGATTCTGATGCATAGCCTAGTTTGGGAATCACTTCCCTGAAGAACAATACTCTTAGCTGTGTCCTTAGATAAGGATTCTAATGAGCTCATCTTTCAAATTCAGATGGAGATGATAGCTCATGTTCTAGTACAGCTCTTCATATTTCTTCTTATCTTCAGTTTAGGAGGCAAGATTTTATCTCACATATGCAAGTATGAAATAGTGATGATGGCGGCAGCAAGAAACATTGCTTACTTAGGGGAAAAAACACAAAAAACAAAGGACTTCAAGAAATCAGGAATTTTGTTATCTGATAAACCCATAAATTGCCTAATGTGCTTTGAACTTTTCTGCCTCCCTAACTTCCTTCACATCCCTTGCCCTAACCCTGGAGAAATGTCTTAGTGTTTTATTCTATATAAATAAAGCTCCACAAGGGTAACACTGCCAGGAGATATTTTTCCAGTTGAACTGACTTTAAATTTACTTAATAAAATGGCAAACTGGACATTCTTTAGTTCTACTTCACCTGATGAACCAATGTCACTGCATTCCAATTCTCTCTGTAGAAAGCAGAATTTTATAACCTCTACCATATTAGAGTTGCTGACATTAAAATGGTTGTGAAATGCTTAAAGACTAAAACCACCAAACTTCTCCAGTCAAGGAGGTAAGTTCTAGTTATCAATTGCTGTATCACAAACTATACCCAAACTTAGTGGCTTAAACAACCATTTTTTAATATCTCATGATTTTGTAGGTTAGGAATTCCAGCTGGCCTGGGTGATTATTCTGTTTCACATGGCGTGAATACCGTGAGTAGGATGGTCTGGAGGGTTTAAGGTGGCTTCATTTACATGTTTGTCACCTTGGCAGAGATGGCTAGAAGGCTGAGTTCAGCTGGCACTGCTGACTAGAGCATCTATACATGGCATCTCCAGAATGGTGGTCTCTGGATAGTTAGGCTTTTTCCTGACTGGCCAGAGCTCCCAGGAGGGAATGTTCCAAGAGACCTGGGCTTAAGATGCAAGGCTTCTTATGACTTAGCCCTAGAAGACCTGGAACGTCACTTCTGTTGTATCCTGTTGGTCAAACAAGTCACTAAGGCTAGCCCAGGGGGATGAGATTCTTCACCTCTTAATGAGAGGCTTAGCAAAGAAATTGTGTCCACCTTTAATCTATCACAGAAGGTATGATGACACACGTTTCTGGGCATCAGGAAATCTCTTACTACTCAGGGTCAATCTAGAAGTTATTCTTCCCACAAAAAAAGAAGGGATCTGCCACTTAGATCCTTAGAAGAAGGAACAATCAAGGAGACACAGCAAGATAAACAGACACCTGTAATAGAGACAACTTCAACAATTAAAAAGCAACGCCTTTATTGGCAATAAGAATCCAGTATAGTCTCATAGCAGAGTATATCAGAGGAAACAAAAACGCAGTACAGATCATTAAAAAATACATTTAAAATAAATAATTGAAGATATAGTGAATAAAAAATTTCTCAAAATAGTAGTAAGGTCTTTACACATGAGAAACACTCTAGCTCAGGTGGTGAAAGACAAGAGCATTGAGGAACTCACAAAAACAGAATCTGGGCAATGAAGAAAGAAAAGAAATATGGAGAGGGCAAGAATTAAGTCAATTGTTTTAGCCACAGATGACTAAATGATTTGAGCAGTTTCTTAGCATGGAGGATTAAGGTATTATTACTATAAAATCCTATTATATTGTATTCCTATTTGTTGTATACAAATTTTGCTTGTATTAACCATCTACCAACTGAATATCTATTTCTCTTTTCCAGGCACTATTTCTAACTCTATAACTATCTGTTGATTGAGTAATTGAATGTATAACGCATGTGTGAAGAAAAGATTAATAGTAAAGAATAAATAAGCAAGACCCCCAATGATCATGTATGATTCTCATAAACCTTATAATCTGTGGGACAGTTGAAAACAGTATTCTGTCCCAACTGTTCTAAGACAATGAGCTTGAATTGATGTTCTCTTAAGTGACTATAAATTTCTTTAAAATGTCTGCTTATATTTTGTTAATATCTGAGAGATAATTATTCCAATGATGTTGAGAGAATACATGGAGAAGTATCAGGAAAAGTTCATATTCCTTTTTTTCTTTTAAAACAAAAAATAATGTTGGTATCGACACTGAACATTCTGGGAGTAAGAATATCAGGCAGGTTAGGAGATTGATTCTCTCAGACTGACAGGTGTCCCATGAAGGAACTGTATTTCAGGAATAAGAAGGGGAAAATGTCACAGATTGTAATACAATGGAAAAGGAGAAAGCTAGTTATCAAATGTGATATAAAGAATTCGGTAGTCTGGTGGTGCAGTAGTTGAGGGTCCGCCTGCCGATGCAGGGGATGCGCGTCGTGTCCCGGTCCGGGAGGATCCCACATGCCGTGGAGCGGCTGGGCCCGTGAGCCATGGCCGCTGAGCCTGCGCGTCCGGAGCCTGTGCTCCGCAACGGGAGGGGCCACAGAAGTGAGAGGCCCGCGTACCGCAAAAAAAAAAAAAAAAAAAAAAAAAAAGGAAATCGGGAGAAATCGTTATTTAAAAAAGAGACTTCCCTGAGTAATGATGGAAAACTTTACATAACTTGAAATTGGAAAATAATGTTCATAGTTTAGCTTCCTGAAACTTATTATAAATGTACTCTACAATGTTAATAATATTAGCTATATAGTCTGGGTAATGATCTATACTGGAGCCAGGCCAGGAATAACCATAATGAATGGTTTTTATTTGTGTAGGATTGTAATTATGCAAATTAAAACTTAGCTATAGTTACTCTTGCCTTGTTGCTGAATGGACTATAAGCACAGATATCATGGAAGATTGGAATTATGTTTTTAGTGATACATACTGTACACCAGGAAAGAGCTTAAGGTAAGGGCTGTAGAAATAAGAGCGGCTTTAGTTATCAGAATAGTTTGAGTCTGCACTTTTTTTATTGGTAGCATGGCTTCATGGAAAGACTGAAATATCTTTAGTCCAGAAAGGATTCGTCAGAATTTCATTCTTAACCTAAATATGTATATGCTTCTGATTCTAAAATTAATATTTTCATATTGAAGGAAATTTGGAAATTTCCCAAATAAAATAAGACACCTGTAATATTCACCACCTCAATAGCTACTGTTTACATGTATCTGCTTACCCATCCAATGTCTTTTTATGTATCTGTGTGAATACACTCAAAATTTTAGAAATTAGTATAGCATAGTGGTTGCAAGTACAAAAAGTTGGTATAGCATAGGGGAGACAAAGTGCTTGGATTAAATTCTGGCCTCATCAGTTTTTATCGATATTATTTTATATGATGCCTCAGTTTTCTCATTTGTAACACAGAGATAATAATTATAACCTAGAGTTCTTAGAGGCATTAAATGACTTAATCCTCATTAGAGCTCTCAAGGAAGAGTTCATACCCTTCTTTCATCCCAACTTTATTAGATAGGGCCAGGTTGTGGCTCACTGAATGGAAAAGAACTTTCTGTGGTGACACATTGACACACTGGCAGAACTTGCCTGGAATCTGCCCTCTAGGGTACCAGGGAAAGATTAATAATGAAGAATGAATAATCAAGATCCCCTGTGATCATATAAGATTTTCACAGGGAAGTGTCTCACAGGAAGCTTAGCTATAAAACTGACTGTAAGGGAAGCGCAGGTGTCAAGGGAAGCCACTGGTCAACGGGTGTTGCAGGACCCAGGTGCTAGAGAAGCCTAGGAAACAAGAAGTAAACCCCTTTTCTCCTGCAATGTCTCTCCAGCACCCTCTACTGACAAAACTTAACATTGTGCTAGACAGTAAAGGAAAAATACTTAAAGGGCCTAGTTCCTTTTTCACAGAGCAGACAAAAAGGGTGAATTTCGGGCTGAGAGGCAATATATTGATACGTGGCAGACTTTGTAAAACACATAGAACAATGCCTAGAATATAGTAAGTGCTCAAGAACTATTAGCTCTAATTTTTTCAGTCACATATGCATACATATGTGCAAAAATGGAATCATCACTGCTGTATACATATTTTGTACCCTGAATTTTCACTTAGCATATATTATGGCTGTTTTCATTAACATTTCTTGGAATCTCAATTTCATGTCTATTTAATTATCCATGATGTGGAAATATCATGATTTATTTCGCTATGACACCAATGTGCAGCGTGTGGATGTTCTAATTTTCAGTCTGATAAGTAAATCTGGGTGAATAGCCATGTTTTTAGTGTATATTAAATAATTTCATATGGTTAATTCCCCAAGATAGAACTCAAAGAATGGACACTCTTAAAACTTATATATGTTGCCAACTTTCTTTGCAGAAATATAGTTCCTTTTTATACTTTCTCTTGAAATTAGTGTCTGCCACAATATAGTTAATATTATATATTTTTAACTTTGATTCTTTGATAAGAGAAAAATAGTGTCTTATGTTTGTCTTAGTTTGCAGTTTGATTATTAATGAGTTTAGACATTTGTCATTTTATACCATATATGTATCCATTTTTTTTTTTTTTTTTTGGTACATGGGCCTCTCACTGTTGCGGCCTCTCCCGTTGCGGAGCACAGACTCCGGATGTGCAGGCTCAGTGGCCATGGCTCGCGGGTCCAGCCGCTCCACGCCAAGTGGGATCCTCCCAGAAAGGGGCACGAACCCGTGTCCGCTGCATCGGCAGGCAGACTCTTAACCATGGCGCCACCAGGGAAGCCCTGTGTCCATATTTTTATTGGATTATTAGAGTTCTTACAATTTTGAAGATTTTTTTCATGCATAAAGGATATTAGTCCATTGTCTATTAGATGTGTAGTAAATGGATTTCTTTTTTTAATTTTACACTTGAGATTTCATCTATGTTTTTTGAAACACCAAAGTTTTCAATTTTATAATTCCTGTATATTTTCCTTCATGAGTTTTCCAATTCTTTTTATGATAAGAAATAAAATACTTCCATTTTTTTTAAGATTTTTTACATATTTACACAGTTTCTCCTGGTTTATGATTTTATCCGTTAGATTTTTTTTTTTTTTTTTTTTTGCGGTACATGGGCCTCTCACTGTTGTGGCCTCTCCTGTTGCGGAGCACAGGCTCCAGATGCGTAGGCTCAGCGGCCAAGGCTCACGGGCCTAGCTGCTCCGCAGCATGTGGGATCTTCCCGGACCGGGGCACGAACCCACGTCCCCTGCATCAGCAGGCGGACCCTCAACCACTGCGCCACCAGGGAAGCCCGCTCCATTAGATTTTTAATTCTAATGCAACTGAAATCAAGTTTGGTAATTATATAAAATTGTATTTTTTCAAAATAGATTAATTATCCATCATTATTTAATAAGCTAGCATTTTCTGATTGGCTTGCAATGTTCCCTTATATATACATATTTTGCTTCAATGCTCTGTTAAATTCTATGCTAGTAGCACATATTTTTAAATGTATGATTTATGAAAATAGATTTTTATTACTTATACCAGTGACTGCATCAGAGGAGTGGTACTGCTTATTATATAACACCCTTATTAATCAGTTAATATTAGTAACCCTTATTAATTATTTGAAAAAGAATTGTAGGAAATTGTGGTCATCCATTTCCAAAAGTTTGTTTGGTAAAATAACTCTGTTCTGTTATTATCTAGGGGATAGTTAACAAAATTGACCTAATTTAGAAAAACACTGAGATTGTGCCATCTGCATAATTTCCCTCCCTTTAACATAAGTGCTTTCTTCATGTTAGGATCTACTTTATTTCCCTGCTTTTATAAAAAATATATGCATTGGACATCAGCAGTGTACAATTACACTATACTGTAGCCTGAGCGAGTTTTAATTTCAGCAGTTAATCTCTAAAAATTAAATATTTCCTAAATAATACACACACAAACACACACACACATACACCTCCTTCTGATTACGTAAGCAATTCTTGAACACAGAAAATCAGAGAAATACAGAGACAAAAAAGAGAAGAAAACGTAACATTATTCAAAACTAACCACCAGGGAAAACCATATGTTAACATTTTGGTGCATCTCCCGGCCCCTGCCCCCAATTTTCCTCTGCATGTTTAGGAAAAAGAGAATTTTTTTTTTTTCGGTACGCGAGACTCTCACCGCTGTGACCTCTCCCGTTGCGGAGCACAGGCTCCGGACGCCAGGCTCAGCGGCCATGGCTCACGGGCCCAGCCCCTCCACAGCATGTGGAATCCTCCCGGACCGGGGCACGAACCCGCGTCCCCTGCATCGGCAGGCAGACTCTCAACCACTGTGCCACCAGCGAAGCCCAAAAAGAGAATTTTTTGAAACAGATTTATTCTATTCAATATTTTCAACAAACGCCTTTAGAGTTTATGTGACATTTTAGTACATAACTTTTCCATAATTTATCAAATTCCGTATTATTGAATATTTATTTTGTTTACAAAGCTATTGTAATGCTATGAATACTTGTTTATAGAACATTATGTGGTCTAATTACCTTCTAAGGATAAAATACTAAAAAGTGAATTACTGGGCCAAAGGGTATGGACATATTTAAGGTTCTAATCCATATTACCGGATTACACCTCACAAAGTTTATATGATTTATGCTTTCAGCAGCTGTGAGAATGTTCTTTTCTCCACATCTGTCTTTGCACTGGATATTTAAAACAGAGAGGGAGGGGCTTCCCTGGTGGCGCAGTGGTTGAGAGTCTGCCTGCCGATGCAGGGGACACGGGTTCGTGCCCCGGTCCGGGAAGATCCCACATGTTGCGGAGCGGCTAGGCCCGTGAGCCATGGCCGCTGAGCCTGCGCATCCGGAGCCTGTGCTCCGCAACGGGAGAGGCCACAACAGTGAGAGGCCCGCGTACCGCAAAAAAAAACAAAAACAAAAAAAAAAAACAAAAAACAGAGAGGGAGGAAAAACCCTGTTAATTTGATTAGTAAAAACATGTATTTCATAGTTAAAATTCTATTTTATTTTATGGTTTCTAACTGAGTGGGTAGTACCTTCTTCAATAATCTTTAGAAAAATCTTAGCTTTTTTGGGGGGGGTAGTTTTCTTTCAAAGCAACTTTAAAAGAAATTTCAATCTAAAAAATATTATGAAGAACTTAATTGGGATCAGGTTAAGTCTAAAACTGATTTGGGACAAAATGATATCTTCACAATATTCCAAGTGAGGAGCATTTTATTCTTTGCCATGTACTCAAGGAGTATTTTATATTTATCCTATGTATGTTGATATTTTATGTATTTAGGTATTTTGTGATTTTTCCTGCCACTGAAATTGGAATCCTTTTTTCCCTTTGGATCTTCTATAAGGCAACTTCGAGGTTAGGGAGAAGCAGTAAACGTGGTCATTAGAAGCTCAGTTTCTGTCTCCAGATTTCTCTTCTGTGTCCGGATTCACCTCTTACGGTGTGACTTGGACAAGCGCTGAATATGTCTTTTACCCCTCCAGAGTCCACTCCCAGCTCTGTACCCTGCTCCATGTCTAGGGAGAGAGGAAGCCTGGTCTTACTAGGGCTCCCTTGCTTTCTGGCTTCCTGTTAGGTTCAGCCAGTGAGGGCATTGGCAGGAAATAAGAGTGGCAGGAAAGTGAGGGGAAGGTAATTATTTCCACAACTCCCTCCCTGCTTAGTTGTTGCCTGACTTGTGTCCTGCAAAGGGCAGCAGCTCCTGCCAGAAGTCCTCATCATTACCCTATGCCAGTCTGGAAGAGGGTCCCTCCATTTGCCCCTCAGCCTTGTAAGTGGTCACAGGCTCCCTGCTGTTGCTAATTTCAGATGCTGCAGAATCCTTTGGTGTTTCTATAACCCCCTTATCCAGCCTGAGTGTGTCGTGTCATCTGCTTCCTGCTAGGATCTTGACTGAGGGGGAAAAAACAAACAAACAAACAAACAAAACCCACATATCCTGGCCATTTTTTTCTCATATCATTGAGAATGCCTCTTGGTTTTCACCATAATGATAGTTTTGGCAATTGATGTAAGATTGGTGTTCTACATTATGTGCAGAAAGTATCCCTTTCTTTGTGATTTTCTGAGTTTTGTCAGTTACATTTTATCTTCTGCATTTTGATATATATTGAGTTTGCTTTAAAATTGGACTATTGATGTATTCTTTTATATTCTGAAGTTTTTCTTTATCAATAAAAATCCTTTTATTCCTGGAATAATACAAATTAAATTTACTTGACTACTAATATTTCATTTGAAAATGGAAAAAATTTCTCTCACCTGCCTACCATAGGCCAACTCAAACAACAAATGGAAAAAGTAACACACTTAAACTGACATTTTGCTTAAGCACAAATTGCTTTGAATAACTGGAAATCTTAGTAGGCCTTTATCACCCAAAGGCCTTTTTTGTGTTATTTCTTTCAGTTTGGAGTTCAGAAGCAAGTGGCTTGTGGAAGCTTTCAAGGCATATTATTTTGGTGGGACACAGAGGAGATGGTGGGAGTGAAAGAGAAAAAAAAAAAAAAAGCAAGGAATAAAGCAGACCACAAAGTAATGCCTAGGAATTACATCTGAGCCAGAGTTAAGAAGGTATAAAATGGTTATAGAGTGTCTTCTCCCCCACCCCCCTTTTTTTCGGAAAAAATTACTCCGTTTTTTCAATTGTGTTTCTAATTCTATCAATCTTGGATTCAGAATGTGGCAATACCTTGAAAGTCTATGCAATAAAACCTTTCCTAGGTGATTACTATAATATATATTAGATCACAAAACCTAGAACATGAATTTATAGCAATTGGTAATTCCAATATTTTATATCTGTTATACCATGCTATACCATATCATTTCAAGCATGCATTTTCATTTTGGTTCACATGAATCAGTTCCATCACAGCAGAATCCTGAGCACAATATCCCCTAGGGATACAAATAATTTTAATTTTAAAATAATGCTTATATATTTGGTGCCACCCCCTTGAAACATTAGAACAATAACTGATATAAATGCTGAGTCACTGACATAAGGAAACACAGGCTATTTAGTTCTACTTGAAGAGTCTGACATTGAAAACAGAAGTAAGCATTATGCTAAGTGAAATAAGTCAGACAGACAAAGATAAATACTGTAGGATATAATTTATGTGTGGAATCTAACAAATACAACAAACTAGTGACTATAACATAAAAGAAGCAGACTCACAGACGTGTAGAGCACACTAGTGGTTGGGGGGAAGGGAAATGTAGGAGTGGGAATTGGGAGGTACAAACTACTGGGTGTAAGATAAGCTCAAGGATGTATTATATAATATGGGAAATACAGGCAATATTTTGTAGTAACTGTAAATGGAGTGTAACCTTGAAAAATTATACAAAAATTAAAAATGTTTAAAAATTAAAAACAAAGAAAACAGAAGTGAGACTAACAAGGTTGTATCTGAACTTTTATATGAGTGTCTATTTGATTTGGTCTGACTTAAGAATAGAATCTGCAAATATTAAACTATACATTTTCATTTAAAATTTTATCAGGCAAATTCCTAGTAAAAACAAAATGTCATTATTTATAATCAAAGATAGTTACAAATGTCAAAGAAGATTTAGAATTTGTTTGAGAAGGAGCAAGTTGCTAAATGCCATAGTGGAGAGTTTACTTTTTGAAGTGTTTGCTTGTTTATCATCCCTCCTCACTTCCCACTCCCCAGTTAAGGGGATGTTCCCTCACTCTGAACCCACTGGCATTTGAGAATTCCATTCCCACAATCTACTTGCTTCACAGACTCTCCTTTCCAGTACTGTTGTGGTTTACAGCTGAAAAACCAAGCGTGAGAATGTAGTATCCAGTAAAAGCCAGCATTACTGAATGAACGTTTTAAAGCCAAGTGGGAATTGCAAAATCTGAAAATTAAAACATCTGAACATCTGTTAAAACTCAATCTGTGTTTCTCAAAGAAAAATAATAAATCTGACCAACTCTCAGTGTAGCATCTTAAAAGAATAAACAAAGGATCTTGATAAGTGAAATTTATTTGGCAGATGGTTCAATAAGTTAGGAACTGGGATAATTCTTGTAAAGTTTCCTTAATTTCTTCGAAAAGTTAATGTAAATCTAGAAAATTCCCAAGCAACAATAAAGTGAGCCTGAGGAACTGTAGTCACAAAAGGTATAAGAAGAGATGGAAAATGATGAAGATCAACCAGATTATTTGTAAAGAAAAGGAAGAAAAATCAACGGAAATGCATGTTATCAGCAAATATTTTAAGTTATCAGGAAAGTTAAAAGTTTAGTTTTTAACTTAATTTAAAGCTGTTTATTTAAATCAGCTTTATTTTTTACAAAGTGCTTTCCCCCCCACTTTAAGAATGTCTTTGTTCATTTGCTTTTCATTCCTCTCTCTTCTCTCTCTCTCCTATGCTTTACGGTGGCCTTTTTCTCACAATGGCAAGATGAAATGTTTGTAGGATTTGTCCAAAGGTCAGGTTTCTGTAGAATATATATCATGCACATGCAAAAAGCATCACATATTCCATTATTGGTGTAAACAGCATGTTTAACTTTTACTGTCTAGGAACAACCAAATTCCTAACTCTCCTGTCATAATTATTTATCATTGTCCTTTCTATAACTTCCAAATTAAGGTGTGATGTCTTTGTCCTATACTCCAGAAATTCTTAATTTTTTCCTGTGGTGTCAAATTTAAAAACAGTAAGAAAAAATGAATGATTCGTTTTGCATGCTTCATATTAGGGAATATGATTTCATTACTGAAAGCACTGTTTTCCTAAGCCATGCAAGCATAGGCGTCAGATGGTATCAAGTACACCTGCGTGGCTGGCCCTCACCATCTGGGGTCCTGAAACACCAGCTCTATGCCTACTCACACCCATCACTTTCACTTGAAGCAAAATGAAGGAAGCTGAGATGCTCACAAAATTCTCCTTGACCTTTGATTTTGTTGTCCATGATATTAGATGGTGCAAATAAGGCTATTTGGTGTCCAGTTACAAGCCATCTGGTTTTTGAGCTCCCAGCTATAGATTTCTCAAATATGTCTGGTATTTTTGTTGAAACCATCTGGAAACATAAGATCTGCTTCAAGTTATGAAAGGCGGCTCCATGAGGACACCTCCACTTGTTCACTTTTACCCAGATGCTATTTCCATGCCTGCTACCCCTCCAGTGGCAAGTTCCAAAGTTGTCATCTGTCCTGTTACTTTTTAGCCATGTAGACTCCACTGGAGTTGACATGAACTTCTGGGAGATTTCACTGTTCTCCCCATTCATATCTTCTCTTACACAGGGAGAGCTATGTCCCTTTTTCCTCCTCCTTTCTGGGTTACCCCAGCTCCAGCTTCCCCCAACCTCCTTCTAGACAAACTCAATCCCTTGCCAAGATTTTCCCAGTCTTACTTTGGGAAAGGAAATAGAGCAGTGCTGACTTTAGATACAAAGTATTTCCACATAGCATTTAAACAAGTAATGATACTATGTATAATTGTTTTGTGTGTGTGTGTGTGTTTCTGTTGTTTTATTTTAAAAATTTTTTACAAAGTTGATTCATGCACATGGTAAACATTGAAAGTGCTAAAAAGGGTAGAATTAAAAGTGCATTTTCCTCCTATCCTTGATTCCTATTTATGTGGTTCTTCACCTCAGAGGACACTCCTACACTTAGTTTCCTATGTACGTTTCTAGAAATGATAAAAGATATACATATCTAAGTACACATATTTATGATTTTTTATACAAATGCTAGTATGCTTTATATTCTCTTTTTCATCTTGCTTTTTAAAAGTTTGTGAAATATAATAGAAATAATTCCATATCAGTATCACAGGTCTGTCTTATTCTTTTTAGTGGTTAGAGTATTTTGTTGCATGAATGTGTAATATTATAAAAATGCTTCACTGATGATGACTGATATTATTTCCAGTCATTTTAGTCCTACAATGATGTAGTGAGTATCTTTGTGCATTTGTCTATTCAATAAAAGCTGAAAACAAGAAGGGAAATTATTGGGTCAAAAGATGCATGAATTTTAAATCTTGGTAGAGATCGTTAAATTTCCCATGCAAGAAATATCAATTTATACTCCTGACAACAGTGAATGCCTAGCTTCTAAACCTCACCAACATCATGTATATTTTTTAATGAAATAGTTGGATCTTGTGAATCTGGTAAATAAATATTGTCATTTCATTGTTACGCACTAAGAGAGCAAAAAGAGGTAGACTGTGATCTTCCTAAGAGTGTCTAAGCATGTTACTGAATCCTAATTGCTCCTGACTCCAATCTTCACTAGCTTTGTGCCTTCAGGCTAGTTATCTTACCTCTCTAACTCTTACTTTCCTTGTTTTCAAATCAATAATATTAGCTTACTTTGTGTAAGTACCATTATATACATCAATTCAGTCTTTACAACAAATCTGTAAACAAGCTATTAGTATATTCATTTCACAGATGTGAACAGTTTTCTCATCTTTTAGATTGTGATGAAAGTGTCTTTTTATAGGATATTATGAGAATTAAATGATAAACTTCATGTAAAACAATTAGCACAATATTTGGTTGTAACAGTATACATTATTATTGTTTTATTGATATGGACACAAGAAAAGTCTTTATCACTATAGATATGAAAGAATAGATTCTAAAAATACGCCTAGAATATTTTTCTTTTTCTTTTTTTTTTTTTTTTTTTACTGTGCTGAACTTCCAAAAGCTAGAGTGAAATGTTTAATGTTAATTTCTAAGCTGATGAATTTCAGCCTCTATTTCTCCAGTTATCTCTAGGGTTCGCTGCTGTCTCAACAAAATTAATTTAAATTTACTGATTTGAAAAACAAAATGTTAAATTCACTCATCAGGAGTAGGAGAGCCTGTTGCAAAATAAAATTAAAATTAAATAAGAAGATATGAATTGCCTCTTTTTTTTGAAGGGCACAGTCTAATACTCCTTTAGTCATATCCAGTGTTAACAAATGATATTTTTGCCATTTTTGCTTTAGTTACTTTTGATATATCTAAGTGATTCAACATTACAAAGATGAAATCCTTCTTCTCCCATCTGTGAGAAAAATTCCTGTTCTGCCCCAAAGGCAAACCCTGTCATGAATTCAAAGCATAGCCAGGTTCTGTTTTCATATATTCACATATATTCCATTCTACAATGAATCAAACATATGTATTTTGAGATCTGTGTAGAATTGTTTATTCATTTTAATTTATCAAACATATGTATTTTGAGATCTGTGTAGAATTGTTTATTCATTTTAATTGAGTTTAAATTTATTTATCCTGGCTTGTAATATTAGAGATTCAAAGAGTTTCCAAAATTTACTCTCATAAACAATGCTACAATAAACATTCGCGGGCCATTTCCCTGTTTATGGAGAATATTTACCTAGAAGCCAAATTGCTGGGTCACAGGGAATTTGTTTTTCACCTTTACTAGACACTGATAAATTTAAATGGTTGAATTATTGATACCTCTCCTGAAATATATGACAGTTACCCTTTCCCCACATATTCATCAATACTACATACTGCCAACTTTGAATTTCATGTCAATCTGATGAATATGAAATGTATCATGTTTAAATGTGTATTTCTTTGATTACTAGAGAAGATGAACATTTCATTATATATTGGGTTGGCCAAAAATTTCGTTTGCTTTCCCATTAAGATATTTCGGAAAAGCCCAAGTGAACTTTTTGGCCAACCCAACATTTATAGGCTTTTGGGTTTTCTTTTCTCTGAATTGACCATTTTCCTAGTGGGGTTTTTATTTATTTTTTTGGTCTTCCTATTGTAGTCACTATGTGTTCTAGATACCAATCCTTTGGATGTTGATTATGTTGAAACATGGTTCATCTGTCACATTTTTGGGGTTACCATTGTGCACTGGGTGGTTTTCTGTTTAGATGTCTTAAATGTTTACATATACCAATCTTTTCTTTAAGGTTTTGGGTTTTTGTGGGGTTTTTTGTATCTTGTTTAATAAATCATTCCTTGATCCGAATTACTACGATATTTTCCTAGTATAGTTTTAAAAATGTGTATGTATTTTACATTTAGTTGTTTTTCCATTTGAAACATTTTGTTTTGTTTTGTTTTATGTGGTAGAGAGCTACTTTTAATCTATATGGCAAGCCAACAGTCCGAGTACCATATATCTATATACATTCTGTTTCCTCTATTGATTTGTAATGATATTTCTATCATACTTTAAGCCTCCTCAATAATTCTAATCTCTCTATTGTTTCATTGACCTATCACTGCATTGATAGTACTATATATTAATCATTGTACATTTGTATTTCTCAATGTAAATGTTCCAATTTGTCAGTGTATTTGGCTACGCTTGGACTTTGCTTCCATAAAAATTTTAGTAAAAGTATGTCAAGTACCAAGATAAATTATGTCACCATTTTTATTAGAATTTATATGAATTTGTCATCTTAATACAGCAAGTATTTCTGCCCATCATTTCTTGCCATTAATTCCAGACTTTTTAATGTCCTTCTATAACATTTTGTAATTTCCACACTAAATGTCACGCATATATTCTGTTATATTTATTCTTAACACATTACGTTTTTGTTGCTGTTGTAAATGAAATTTTTTTCTATTAAATTTTCTATATGGTTAGTGATGGTGATTAGAAGCATTCATTATTGATTTTGTCTGCTGATCTTGTGTTCAACAATTTTGTTGAACTTACAAATTCTATTAATTTCTATAGACTTTTTTGAATTTTCTAGGTAGACATTCATGTTTACAAATAATGCATTTTATCTTTATCTTTCTATTTCTTATCTTTTTTCCTTATTTTGTTGCATTGGATAGGAATTCCAGTATATTACTGAATAGCTGTAGGGTCATCCTTACTTCTTCCTGATTTACATTAAGTGTGATGCTTACCATGGAATTTGGTGATACTCTCTATGAGACTGAGGAAGTCTACTCTTAGTTTTCTGAGAAATTTGATTGTGAATTGGCATAAAATATTATCAACTGATTGTTTTTGCATCAACAGAGAAAATTGAGATATTTTTCCTTAACTCCCTAAATATAGTTATATAGCAAATCACATCTACTGATTTTCTAATGTAAAGCCATTTGTATTCCTGAAATAAACCACTGATATATTATTATTATATCACATATATATTATATGACTAATATATTATTATTTTTAATACACTGTTGGATCCTATTTATTTATTTATTTTTTTGGTAAGGTTATTTTATTATTTTTATAATTCAGGCTCAAAATGAAATTTTATGGAATCGTGTTATAAGGAGCATTTGTTATTACTTTCACTGTGTGTTCTTGGACAATACTCTTATTTTGTTTGTTACATCAATTTTTTTTTGGTAACATCTTTATTGGAGTATAATTGCTTTACAATCATGTGTTAGTTTCTGCTGTATAACATAGTGAATCAGCTATATGTATACATATATCCCCATATCCCTTCTCTCTTGTGTCTCTCTCCCACCCTCCCTATCCCACCCCTCTAAGTGGACACAAGACACTGAGCTGCTCTCCCTGTTCTATGACAGCTGCTTCCCACTAGCCATCTATTTTACATTTGATAGTGTATATATGTCTATGCTACTCTCTCACTTCGTCCCAGCTTACCCTTCGCTCTCCCCGTGTCCTCAAGTCTATTCTCTACCTCTGCATCTTTATTCCTGTCCTGCCCCTAGGTTCTTCAGAATGATTATTTTTTTAAGATACCATATATATGTATTAGTGTACGGTATTTGTTTTTCTCCTTCTGACTTACTTCACTCTGCATGACAGACTCAAGGGTCCATCCACCTCACTACAAAATAACTCAATTTCGTTTCTTTTTATGGCTGAGTAATATTTCATTGTATATATGTACCACATCTTTATCCATTCACCTGGCGATGGACATTTAGGTTGCCTCCAGGTCCTGGCTACTGTAAATAGAGCTGCAATGAACACTGTGGTACATGTATCTTTTTGAATTATGGTTTTCTCAGGGTATAAGCCCAGTAGTAGGATTGCTGGGTCTTATGGTAGTTCTATTTTTAGCTTTTTAAGGAACCTCCATACTCTTCTCCATAGTGGCTCTATCAATTTACATTCCCACCAACAGTGCAAGAGGGTTCCCTTTTCTCCACACCCTCTCCAGCATTTATTGTTTGTAGATGTTTTGATGATGGTATTCTGACCAGTGTGAGGTGATACCTAATTATAGTTTTAATTTGCATTTCTCTAATGATTACTGATGTTGAGCACCCTTTCATGTGTTTGTTGGCAATCTGTATATCTTCTTTGAAGAAATGTCTATTTAGGTCTTCTGCCTATTTTTAGATTGGGTTGTATTTTTTTTGTTATTGAGCTGCATGAGCTGCTTGTATATTTTGAAGATTTAATCCTTTGTCAGTTGCTTCATCTGCAAATATTTTCTCCCATTCTGAGGGTTGTCTTTTCGTCTAGTTTAAGTTTCATTAGGTCCCATTTGTTTATTTTTGTTTTTATTTCCATTTCTCTACGAGGTGGGTCAAAAAGGATCTTGCTGTGATTTATGTCATAGAGTGTTCTGCTTATGTTTTCCTGTAAGAGTTTTATAGTGTCTGACCTTACATTTAAGTCTTTAATCCATTTTGAGTTTATTTTTGTGTATGGTGTTAGGGAGTGGTCTAATTTCATTCATTTACATGTAGATGTCCAGTTTTCCCAGCAGCACTTATTGAAGAGGCTGTCTTTTCTCCATTGTATATTCTTCCCTCCTTTATCAAAGATAAGGTGACCATATGTGCATGGGTTTATCTCTGGGCTTTCTATCCTGTTCCATTGACCTATATTTCTGTTTTTATCCCTGCACCATACTATCTTGATTACTGTAGCTTTGCAGTATGGTCTGAAGTCAGAGAGCCTGATTCCTTCAGTTCCATGTTTTCTTTCTCAAGATTGCTTGGGCTATTAGGGGTCTTTTGTGTTTCCATACAAATTGTGAATTTTTTTGTTCTAGTTCTGTGAAAAATGCCATTGGTAGTCTGATAGGGATTGCACTGAATCTGTAGATTGCTTTGGGAAGTAGAGTCATTTTCACAATGTTGATTCTTCCAATCAGAGAACATGGTATATCTCTCCACTTGTTTGTATCATTTTTAATTTCTTTCATCACTGTCTTATAATTTTCTGCATACAGGTTTTCTGTCTCCTTAGGTAGATTTATTCCTAGGTATTTTAATCTTTTTGTTGCAATGGTAAATGGGAGTGTTTCCTTAATACCTCTTTCAGATTTTTCATCATTAGTGTATAGGAATGCAAGAGATTTCTGTGCATTAATTTTGTACCCAGCTACTTTACCAAATTCATTGATTAGCTCTAGTAGTTTTCTGGTAGCATTTTTAGGATTCTCTATGTATAGTATCATGTCATCTGCAAATAGTGACAGTTTTACTTCTTCTTTTCTGATTTGGATTCCTTTTATTTCTTTTTCTAGTCTGATTGCTGTAGCTAAAACTTCTAAAACTTAGTTGAATAATAGTGGTGAGAGTGGACAACCTTGTCTTGTTCCTGATCTTAGTGGAAATGGTTTCAGTTTTTCACCATTGAGAAGGATGGTGGCTGTGGGTGTGTCATGGCCTTTATTATGTTAAGTTCCCTCTATGCCTACTTTCTGGAGAGTTTTTATCATAAATGGGTGTTGAATTTTGTCAAAAGCTTTTTCTGCATCTACTGAGATGATCATGTGGTTTTTATACTTCCGTTTGTTAATATGGTGTATCACATTGATTGATTTGCGTATATTGAAGAAATCTTGTATTCCTGGGATAAACCCCACTTGATCATGATGTATGATCCTTTTAATGTGTTGTTGGAATTTGTTTGCGAGTATTTTGTTGAGGATTTTTGTATCTATGTTCATCAGTGATATTGGCTTGTAGTTTTCTCTTTTTGTGATATCTTTGTCTGGTTTTGGTATCAGGGTGATGGTGGCCTAGTAGAATGAGTTTGGGAGTGTTCCTCCCTCTGCTTTATTTTGGAAGAGTTTGAGAAGGACAGGTGTTAGTTCTTTCCTAAATGTTTGATAGAATTCCACTGTGAAGCCATCTGGGCCTGGGCTTTTGTTTGTTGGAAGATTTTTAATCACAGTTTCAATTTCAGTGCTTGTGACTGGTCTGTTCATATTTTCTATTTCTTCCTGGTTCAGTCTCAGAAGTTTGTACTTTTCTAAGAATTTGTCCATTTCTTCCACGTTGTCCATTTTATTGGCATATAGTTGCTTGTAGTAATCTCTCATGATCCTTTGTATTTCTGCAGTGTCAGTTTTTATTTCTCCTTTTTCATTTCTAATGCTATTCATTTGAGTCTTCTTCTCCGTGTTTTTCTTGATGAGTCTGGCCAATGGTTTATCAATTTTGTTTATCTTATCAAAGAACCAGGTTTTAGTTTTATTGATCTTTGCTATATTTTCTTCAATTTTTTCTCATTTATTTCGGATCTGATGTTTATGATTTCTTTTCTTGTACAAACTTTAGAGGGTTTTTTTTTGTTCTTTTTTTTTGTTCAGGTATTCCACAGATGCAGGGTACATCAAGTTGATTGTGGAAGTTTAATCCACTGCTCCTGAGGCTGCTGGGAGGGATTTCCCTTTCTCTTCTTTGTTCGCACAGCTCCCGGGGTTCAGCTTTGGATTTGGACTCACCTCCGCGTGTAGGTCGCCTGAGGGCGTCTGTTCCCCGCCCAGACAGGACGGGGTTAAAGTAGCAGCTGATTAGGGGGCTCTGGCTCACTCAGGCCGGGGGGAGGAAGGGGTACGGAATGTGGGGCAAGCCTGCAGTGGCAGAGGCCGGCGTGACATTGCAACAGCTTAAGGCACGCTGTGTGTTTTTCCGGAAAAGTTGTCCCTGGATCACGAGACCCTGGCAGTGGCGGGCTGCACAGGCTTCTGGGAGCGGAGGCGTGGATAGTGACCTGTGCTCGCACACAGGCTTCTTGGTGGCTGCAGCAGCAGCATTAGCATTTCATGCTGGTCTCTGGGGTCCACGCTGATAACCACGGCTCGCACCCATCTCTGGTGCTCGTTTAGGCGTTGCTCTCAATCCCCTCTCCTTGTGCACTCCAAAACAATGGTCTCTTGACTCTTCGGCAGCTCCAGAATTTTTCCAGGACTCCCTCCCGGCTAGCTGTGGCGCACTAGCGCCTTCAGGCTGTGATCACGCAGCCAACCCCAGTCCTCTCCCTGGGATCTGACCGAATCCCAGGCCTCAGCTCCCAGTCCCCACCCGTCCCTGCGGGTGAGCAGACAAGCCGCTCAGGCTGGTGAGTGCTTGTTGGCACCGATCCTCTGTGCGGGAATCTCTTCACTTTGCCGTCCGTACCCCTGTTGCTGCGCTCTCCTCCGTGACTCTGAAGCTCCCCCCCCCGCCACACCCCCATCTCCACCAATGAAGGGGCTTCCTAGTGTGTGGAAACCTTTCCTCCTTCACAGCTCCCTCCCAGAGGTGCAGGTCCCGTCCCTATTCTTTTGTCTGTTTTTTCTTTTATCTTTTGCCCTACCCAGGTACATGGGGAGTTTCCCACCTTTTGGGAGGTCTGAGGTCTTCTGCCAGTGTTCAGTAGGTGTTGCTCCACAATGTAGATGTATTTTTGATGTATTTCTGGGGAGGAAGGTGATCTCCATGCTTTACTCCTCCGCCATCTTGTAGGTCCTTCTCTCATCTTATTTATTATTGTATTAGCATGCTTATGTCTGTATTCATAAGTGAGGTTAGCTATTTATTTATTTATTATAAATTGCCGAATGAAGTAGGTAGCTTTACCTCCCTCTCTTATTCTTTTGCACTTCTCCTTTATTTTTTGATCTTACTTAAAATTCTGAAACAGTTTTCATAAAATAGTGATTATCTTGTCAGGGCACATGGTAAGGCAGGAGGATTTGAGTATTAATTTATTGGTAATTGATTATTTAGATTTTCTGAATTTCTTTTTAAGTCAACGTTAATAATTGTTTTGAAGAGAACTTTCATTTCCATTCTGTTTGAAGTTTTTTTGACATAAAATTGTCCATTGTATATGATCTATGTTTCTTTTTTTTAACTACTAACATTTTTTATTTGTGCAAACTATTTTTTTGATTGATTTACTGAATTTTTTTCATTGCATTGGCTTTTTCATATAAATTGCTCTACTATTTGCTTGTTTATGTTTGACTCTATTAGTTCATTAATTTTGCTCTTTCTGATAGTACCTTCCTTTTTATCTTTTATAGTTTTCCTTTCTAGTTTTTCCATTTTAATTTTTTGCTATTTATTCTATATATTTTATGATTTCCACTTTAACTTGTCAGTTATTTGTGGATGTGATTTACAGTTTTCAAAATATGTTTAAATTAAAAAAAATCATTTATTCCTAATTGAATTGCAGTAATGGCCAGAATGCTTTCATTTGACCTTTTCTCTACCCAGCTTCCCTATTAATATTGTCAACTTTGTATTTTACTGTCTCCTTTAATAATTTCTAAATTTTATAATCGACCATTATTTTTCCATGCATTTTCCTATTATTTTAGAACAGTAGTTTTATTATTCAAAAAATCTGTTTCAAAATTAAAAATGTAGAGAAATTCACCATAGGCCCTTTTCTATCATTTTCTTCTAGCTACCCAGTTCCCTTCTCCTATGGAAGTCCCAATCTGATTGATTTCTTAAATGTATGGATGTAGTTAAACAGGGAAACATGTTTCAATAAAACCGCCAGATACATGTCATTATGGGCTGAGAAAAGTCTCTTTGTGCAGTTAGTACATCCCAACTTGAGGGGATGTAAAGATTAACTAAAACATTGTGTATGGTTATGAAAGTACTTAATATAATTGGAACACAATAATATATGTTCAACCAATGGGAAAAATACATACACACTGTGTTAATTATTACTAAGGTAAATTTATGATTATTATGGAGGCTGGATAATAGGAAGACAGATTCATTGTCAGATACTCCTGGTTTAGATTCTCTGTTTTGCCACTTTCTCATTGTGTTATCTTAGACAAGTAAGTTTAACCTTTGGAATTCTCAGATTTACTATCTATGAAATGGGCATTGCAATAATATTTACCTATTAGAATTTTCACAATTAAGTGAAATCATGGATGTAAAGAGTGTATACACCTAAATTATGATATTGCCTGTAAGATAATAGGCTCTTCTCCTTCACCATGTCCTTCCTCCTCTTCCTTCTCATTATCATCAGCATCATCTTAGTGGTAGTAATTAGTGATAATTATAATTTTAAAACTTATGGTGTTTATTTGGAGGACTAGTATTGATCCAGTTTAGACTGGAAAGAGAGGTTGAATTTAAATCAGGAAATTTCAAGACTGACAGCAGTGTGGCTCTCCCAGCCTTAGAGCATTCAAATAATTGTATTCAATTAGTTTCTTGAGAGTTATTAACTTTTACAATATAAAATATATCTGTGCCCGTTTTAAAATGAAAATAGAGCTACCTAAATGATAGATGGTCAATCTGTGGATTCCTAGGGGACCTTGGAGATCATGGGGATTGCAGCCACGTTAACAAGTACTGCCCTCCTCAACTTTCCATGTCTCCTCAACACTAGCTCCGGGCAAGACTACCGCTTTAAGTTATGCATACAGTGGGTGAAGAAGACTGGGGTTGGTGGGGAAGATTGATCTGGGTAGGAGGTAGGCTGATTGCCAGATTCCCCAGGGTGATAGAGAAAGCTTTTTGTTGTAATTTAATAGAAAGTCTTATGCCAAAAATATTTCCATAAATAAATACATATGTTGGTTCTTGTTGAAAAATGCAAATCAGATGGTTTCAGTGTTTTTAAGCTTACTTGAAATACCTTAAATAACAAGGACAAACATTTATGTGTGTACATATATACATTTCAATGTATACCAAATTAGGCACATAGAAAACGTTTTATAAAATGGCATAAGAGGATCTGCCCCACCAGCATCCTGACATCCGGCTGAAATTCAAATCAAACAATGCAATCCTGGAAGCACTGCAGGAACTTTCATCACCGCAGCAAGTATTAGTTAGACTTTTTTTTTTTAGGTTGTATTTAAACAACACAGCCCCAAACAGACAGAAACAAACATCTGGTCTGTCTGGTTGCATCATTCCTATTCCAAAATATTAATCTTCTACTTAGAGGGCATCAAAACAATCTTGGGCATATTATGTGCAGCAGTATCAGACCCAAAGTCTGACTCTTCTGTATGTAGTAGAGCTGACTTGATCTTTCTTTTCTACTGCTGAGGCAGGAATTATAAAAACTCTCTGAGTATTAGGATGTTGGCATAAATTACAGACACCTGGTAGTTAAGTTGAACTAAGATCATCCATTCCTTATAAAACATCTGTAGAACATAATGGTGCTCTTTGGATATTAGTTGATTGGCATAGATGATAAATATATACAGTTTGCTTTATTAAAACTTTCCTGACATAACCAACTATTTTCTGAGCTATGGTGGCCAATGTACTTCTAAATAATGTATTTCTGGGAGTGAAAGACTGTATTTTAAGACCATTGGCTGATTAGCACATCGCAAACTTTTCCAAATATAATGTAGATTGATGATAGATTTTATATTTGAATTCTAGGGTAAATCAGCATTTACATTTTTTTATGGAGAAGTAAATAAAGTCAATAAAAATAATATCCATAATGAATGTCATTATTGTTATGTACATTGTAACTTAGTACAAAAAATACATAATAATAAACTCTGCAAAGTAGTTGACACCATTAAGTGACTTGGAAGTGGTCAGAGAGCTAAGAAATAGTAAAGTGGAAACTTAATAGTGGGTACTATGTTTGGCCTTAAGAAAAGAACCTTTTTTCCTACTGGGGAGTAATTTATCATTTATTCCCAAATTAAATGAAGCAGTTCATCAAATGACATATTATGACCTCAGGTGCTCCTTCTGACTGCTTAGAATGAAGTGCTAATGACACCAAACAGCTTATGTAACTATCTCACAATTTGACTTCACTCAAAAGTGTTCAAGTGAAGCACTTGAATAACTTAGTAGAAACTCTCATGACCACAAATTGGAAAAAATAGCCCAAGTCCATACTTCAATGATGGCAGGAGATAGTGTTAATTCTCTAAACATATTTCAGAGCTTCAGGAAGGAATGTGGAAGACTATTCATTTACAATATTTAAATATCTAGTTAGATGTATTAAGTGGTGCTGTGTTAAGTGGTAGAGATGAATAAGGTATATCTTTTGCTCTCAGAGAGCTTACAGTCGAGTAAAATGAAGTGAGACTGAATGTGCTAACCCCACCTAGGAGCTGCCGTATATGTACAGGGGATGTGCTCAGAGGTCTGTGATGTCTTTAGCACTGAGGTGCATAAGCACATTCATGATTGCTAAGGCTGGATTTAATATTAACCAGGTTAACAGTACAGGAAGCAGCATGCCCAGGGCTCCCATGGGCCGGGAAGAGCCACTGGAGGAAGTTCTTGATCTCTGTGAACACACGTGAATATAGACAAGATGAAAAATGATGGCAAGAGAGAAGACAGGAGCTTCAAGGCTGAATGTGGGGCCAGAACTGAAACCCACAGTGTAGCAGTTGGCAACTCTAATGTCTTAGTGGGAACCAACAAACTCAGATGTTAGGGGCTCTGGGGCAAAGACTCAGAAGTAAGGTGAGTGGTTGATGCTATGTTAGGTGCATACCTGGTCACCTACTAGGGACATGGATTTATCATATATATATTTAAATAAAATATGTTTTATATAATACACGTTATAAAAATACACATTTAGTATATTACATATGTTTCTGCATATATTATTTTTATATATTATATATTACTTCCTGGCTGAGGAATCACCATGGAGATGACTCCAGAGTGTCTGTGATTAGAGCGAAGTCAGCAACCTGAGGGCCAGAGGCACTCCAGATACACTGGAGACACAGCACAGCAGTTTTCAACCCCGGCTGCGCATTAGGGTTCCCCTGGGAACTTTAAACAGATACTAATACAGAGGTCAGACCCCCATAGATTCTGAATTTATTGTGTGGCGTGAGTGAGGCCAGGCATTGGCAGTTTTGTTTTTTTTCTCATTAATACACTTTATATTTTAGAGCAGTTTTAGGTTCACAGCAAAATTGAGCAGAAAGTACAGAGATTTATTATATGTCCCCTGTCTGCACACAGGCACAACCTCCCTTTCTGTCAACATCTCCCACTCCAGAGGTACCTTTGTTACAATCAATGAACCTACACTGACACATCATTATCACCCAGAGTCCACAGGGGGCGTTAGGGCTCACCCTTGGCGTTGTACCTTCTATGGATTCGGACAAACATATAATGACATGTATTTACCATCGCAGTATCAAACAGATTGGCTTGGCAGCCTTTTTAAAGGCTCTTGGTGAACCACTAGACTACCAGTAAGGAGCCACAAAGACAGGCATGAAAATTCAGAAGCCGCCATAGGACACTGCCAACAAAATTACAACAGGTCTGTCCCCCTTTAGGAAATTTAACTTTTAGGCAAAAGCAGAAGAATATTTCTGAAACTCCACTGACTAATGGAGGATGCAATAACTTGCTAGAAAGTTGTCACTGCTTGTGGGGAAGAATGGGGGCTGCCTGCCGAGGACAGAATATTCCCAACAGCCACAAGGGTTGGAGCTTGGGTGAATAGAACTTACAGATAACACACTTATATCTCATCATGGAAGAAGAGGTTTGGAATGCAAGAAAGATTTGGCTTAGAATCCTAACTTTGTCAGGATGTGTTACCTGGAACAAAGGATCTGACTCCTCTGAGTGTCAGTTTCTTTATCTGAGAAATGAAGATGGTAGTACCTAACTTGAAGGGTCATTATAAACATTCAAGTCATTATGTCCAGCTTAGCATATTTCCAGAGCTTTATGGATCATCTATACATGGATTCTACTCTAATTATCAGTAGTAGTGATTAAAGAAGAATATATAAACAATTTCTTAGTGGTGTAATTCAGACCTGAGAGTCTGAGAGTTCAAAAGCAGGGAAAGCACAGATGGTAGAATGGTCAGGAAAGGCTTGTTGGGATTTGAATAATTTATAAAGCTTTGCATGGAGGAACGAGGGAGAGAAGGATGTGACTGACTGATGTGTTTGGGGGACACATGTGTCATGGGAGACAAGGCCACGCACATGTGGCAGGCTTGTGGGAAATGTGGTACCATGATATTTGGGGAGGCCTCAACTTGGCCTTGAGGATTAACGAAAAGAGTTGACGGCTATCAGTTGTGCAAGACTTCTAAGAAAAGGCCACACTGTTCAAAGGGGCTTTAGAGGTTATATCCAGGGGCCCTCAGAGACGATGGTAGTGGAGACCATCCTATAAATCTGCAGTTCATGCGATGGCCTTCCTTCCCCTTCCTTTTCTCCTCAATTTGTCAGAAACACTATCTCTCGTGGGCATCTTGGCTAAGAAGAGACATCTGGTTTTGCATAAGCATAAATAAAATGATTTGGGACAATCGGTTACCAACAAAAAGGACATTTCTTTGTCATACTCAACAAAGATAACACAAACTACTGCATGCCAAATCCTCACTCTCTAAAAGAAAATGTTATTTGTATGGATTTTTTGTTACCAAAAAGCTACTGAAGTAAGTTTGCTGATGAAAAGAAAATTTGCTGTGGATGGTGAAATCAGGACCTGAGAATGAAAAGCACAGACCTATGATATTATTACTTCAAATATCTTTAAGGATTAGGTGTATTTCATTACCAGTAGGTGTCACTGCAGGCATTAAACACAGTCTCTGTTTCTAGAGAACTTTGTCCCATAAATGCTGGAGTAATTTAATTGGTAGAACATAGTTATGATAGGCATAAAGGATACGTATTCTGAAAAGCAATATGTTTTATCATGGCCATGAACTTGTAAAAACACTGGCTTAAGGAAGCTGAAGTGTATACTTTAAATGGGCTTACTTAATACAATATACAACGTAAGTAATAGAATCTTATGAGGTTTTAAATATATACAGTGGGTTTTCCTGGATAAGATAAGGCTTACTTTTCAGAGTTATTCCATAGAATCTGGTTTATGGAACTAATTTAATGAGAATTCATAGACCCAATTGCTGCCTTCTAAATCTTTGTGCAATTGACATTTTTTTCCTTATAATGTTCCTGTAAGTTTTGTTAGAGAAGGGAAGGAAATTAAGATTTTTTAACTTGAATTATATTAGTTACCCTCTTTTGGGTTTCTTTGACCCTTTAAACATATAGTATCTGATATTAGGAAGTTAAAATCACTAAGCTCTTTTAGAGAGGCACAATTTAGTGGCTTCCAAGCAACTTCCATAGAGGAACATTGGCCATAACCAAACACTGATCTCTGTTCCATTTCTACCATGGTTTTAGAGTTGATTCATTAGTGCAGTCACGCTGGCACTGCAGAGTTGAACTTTTGAACAGGGTATTCTCAGTAGAAAAATCCTCATACTCTGAAATTAATTTGCCTGCTGGAGGTGTTGGTGGTTCTTATTTATGCATAATTTAAGGGCTAGGTGTGTGAATGTGCCCCTAGTGACTACTTCATTGACTCCATTTTACAAACTGAAACTGATGCTGGTGGTTGTGGTGCTTTTCAAGTGTGACTTGGGGGCAATCTAATTTACCTAAGCTGTTCAAAGGTGAACTCAGTCTTTTCGATCATAAATTAAAAATCTATTCCAGTTTTCAAATCAGCAACAGCACAGATTACATATCTGCAGGCCATAAAGAATTCTCCTGCCCTGGCCTACCTCTGCTGATTTCATCAGGATAGACCTGACATTCCCAGACACCCTATGTTTTAATATGTCTCTATAACATCTATTTTAGGAACATCATATTGCCTTTTTCTCTGTGTATACTAACAGGAACCTTGTGAGCCTCTGGCCTTTGCTTGTCTAAGTAAGCCCATCTATGGTAATATTTTTGACCTGTTAGATTACTGGATTTTCATAAAGGGAGCCGGCTTTCTCTGAAAGTCATAATATTATGGACTAAAAATCCAGACCACTGGAAAATACTTAGTAATGTCAACTATGTGTATCTTCTTTCATTTTTTTAAAAAAATTTTTTTAAATGATGTTTTATTTATTTATTTATTTAGGCTGTGTTGGGTCTTCGTTGCTGTGCGTGTGTGTGTATCTTCTTAACACATAACAGTATGTCCCTGTTAACTACAAGATGTAGACACTGCTCTCTACAGAAGCCTGTTTTTAAACCTACACTATAGATCATATAATGACACAACAAAAATGTATGTCAATCAACTGCACGACACACGAATCACTGTATTTGCAGCGTCTGTGGTAGCACTCTCCTGTGAAGTCTGCTGCACAGTAGCTGCAAAAGGCCAGACTTCCAGATATTTTAAAATTTACGCCTACACTAAATTGGACTTCAGAGATCAATATACTTCAATCATATCATTGTGGCACCTAGTGCCACTCTTTTGACTTAAATTCATTCTGTTGGGGTGACTCTGGCTTTTATTGAAACCCAGCATAGGAAATAAAGTTTTGGAAACTTGATGTGTTAAAAGTAAGGCCATTGTTGAAAACGCTGATTGTTTTGTTTCCTGGGATTCCAGCTTTCAGTGTTAGTGTCAATACAGTTTCACTTCTCTGAGCTCTTTACAGTTCTTTTTATTTAATTTTATAACATAGTAGGTTGTCTAATAATGACTCATCTCTCTTTCTAGCCTGACTTGGGCTCATAAGAAAGCACAGAACCAGAATTATGCTCCTATGGCAAATATAATGAACTTTACGGTTTACAATTTTATAAGAACTTCATTCCTAAGGACTCTGAGTTTATTTTCATTCTTTCTCAGATACTTTTACCCTCAGATTGCTATATATTATATGTCCTTGTAGGCTCTGGGAATGTGGGGACAAAGTGAGGGGTGTAAACAAAATACAACAAAAATAAACAAGACATGTTTCCAGAATAGACCTACATTACACTTAAAATTCACGCAGCTAATCACAATCTAACCTCTAGAGTTTATAAAAAAAATATGAGGAATACCCCCCAGAGCTAAAAGGAAAAATAAACACTCAGATCCTACTAAGATACTTACATTTTTATACTATATTGTACTAAGAATTGAGTTTGTAGGTCCGTTAGTGTGGTGGGACTCATGCAATAATTATTTTTTCCTGGTAATTTGAAAGACACAGCGTTAGGACTTTCTCAATTTAAAGCAAGAGCATCCATTAAACTAGACAGAGAGCTCTTGAGATTAGTAATAGTAATGTATCGTTGGAGTTTAAGAAGTAGACATAGGTATTTTTAATTATTTTAAGACTGACAAACAGAAATAATGAGTATGAGACTGAAGTTTACGGCATCTAAGAATTATAAAAGCAAAGAACTTCACTGAGTCAGAAAGGAGTAACCTTTCTAGGTTCAGAGTATGGCTTGCTGGATAATTGGGAGAACCGGCAGCTGAACAGGGGAGATAAAGGCGGGTCTGGGTGAAGAAGGACTAGACAGAGGGCTGGGGAAGGGAAAGTGACTCACTGTGGTCCCTTTCAGCATTATGGTTTTGTTATTTGATTTTGGACTCAGAGTATTTTGGCAAAATTTGCTAAAGCTGAGACAGGAAATTAGTCTTCATTTACAAAGCATTTGAATGGTTTTGGAAAGGGGAAAGACATTGTCAAAATAGAAGTAAAAGATTTCTTTCACTTTAGTAATAGAAAGAGTAAGTAGTGAGGATGATGGGTGGATAAATGCTCTTAATAATGGAATTTCTATTAAATATTTATTGTTCCTTTGACACATTGGGCAACTGATTGATAGGAGCCTTCATCCCAGGGAAGGATTTCTATATTTAAAGATCTTTTCCTCCACATCTTAATAATTTTATACGATCAGTTTTTATTCTTCTTGTCTTTACAAACTCCCTGAAGTTTTTTCTACCCAGCCTACATGGATTTCTTTAGAATTGAAAAAGTAAAACTGTTTTTAAAAATTGGTACTTAAACAATTAAATTCTAAGGGACTTCCCTGGTGGCGCAGTGGTTAAGAATCCGCCTGCCAATGCAGGGGACACGGGTTTGATCCCTGGTCCGGGAAGATCCTACATGCCGCAGAGCAACTAAGCCTGTGTGCCACTACTACTGAGTCTGTGCTCTAGAGCCCGTGAGCCACAACTACTGAGCCCACGTGCCACAACACTGAAGCCTGCACATCTAGAGCCCATGCACCGCAACAAAGAGTAGCCCCTGCTCGCCACAACTAGAGAAAGCCTGCGTGCAGCAACAAAGACCCAAAAATAAGTAAATAAATTTATTTTAAAAATTAAATTCTAAAATAGTAAGAAAAATAGTATCATATATAAAGATTTGAGAATTTCTTCTGAAATAGTATGTTCCTACTTCTCTCACTTTGTAGATGTAGTACAGTAAAAACTGGACAAAAAGCACATATTTTTTATTTAGACTTACATATATCATCAAGTGGACACAGGAGAAATATATTATTTTGGATTTTGGTTTTGGCTTTGAAATATGTTTATCCCTTTGGCATATCGATAGGTTTAGTCATTATAATTTGTCATCTCAGAAGAGATATAAGCAATCATTTTATTTGGAAGCCATGCATTTTCCAAATGACCAACCTAAATTTTCTGTTTAGTTGTTTTCATAAATGAGAAAGCAGAGGCCACTCTTTTTAAGTGACTGAAACACAATTACTCACTGAATCAACGGCAAGGTTAAGCTTGTATTCACCTCATCTCTTTAAGTCCCACAATCAGATTTCAACCATGGGATAATTATAATTGTAAACACTCGTGTGTCTACAACATGATACATGAAAACTTACCATGAGTGAGCTGTAATAGAATACTGGATCTGGAATGAGACAGGTCTGGATTTGAATTTTTAGCCTCAACTTACTAGATATGTAATATTGTGAGAATTACTTTATTTCTCTGGATCCCAGTAATCTCTTCATAAGGCTATTATGAGAACAAAATGAGAAGATTTATGGGAAATGCCTGGCAATTTTAAATGCTAAACAAATGGTAAGCGCTTTCGTATTCCTTTCCCAACTATAACTGTCAAAGTGAATGTTACCATTTTTAACTAAGACTCATTATGTTGGTAAGATTACATTGATACAAGTAGAAGTCTCAGGAGTCTAACCTAGACAGCTCTTTTGTCAATCTCCATCCTGTGAGTAAATAGTGTACATTTGACACTACATGTTGAGAGAAATACACTTAAACTTGGAATCTAAAAATCTGCCTAAATAATTGTAATTTACTCGAAAACAAAGTTTTTAAAGTTTAAGATGTACAGTTTAGAACTTAATTATACTGCTTTTTATTGCTAAAACTTTTATCTGAATCTAGTTTCTCTATCTAGACTGTGAAGTCAGAAAGAAAAAATAACATGCTGCAAAGAGAAATCTGCCTTCCTTGACTCATAGTTTTATCCTCAGTAAATATCTGAGACTGATTGTAAGAAAAATTTAATAATTAAGTTCTCAATACTGAAGAAATAGCATTGAAGCTGGTAGTATTTTCAGAAAAATAGACTCTATTTCCCTAGATTTATTTGATTCCATTTTTGAATTTTAAGGAACATCACTATACATAATGTTCACACACTTTGCATCACTCGTCTCTCAAAGTATTTACATGAACAGAATTAGATATCTGTGCGGCACAGAGAAGAAGAAGAGAGAAGAAGAACCATTATTTAGTTTCTGCTGTTTTCATGATCTTAAGAACTTACAAAATCATATGAAGGGTTGAGACAGAGTAGATTCATAGCAGTACATTGTATTTTAAGAATATGAAGATGCCATAAAGATCATGCCAAGGGAAAGCAGTGATATCTCTAGTCCCATTAATCTTAAAGCTCTCCTATTAATTTCAGGTCCAAGGAACTTAGCTAATACATTTTCCATTGATAGGCACTCTAAATTGTTTTCATATGTATACTATGGGAATGAACGTTTGTCTTTGGAAAGTGGTAGAGCTTTAGTGGTAAATCAAAAAGTCTTTTATTTCTTCCCGTTTGAGGCAAACTGAGGACTCTGAGAACTTGTCAGTGTCTTTGTATTTTTTGCCCCACCCCCCAAAAAGACCCAACTAATCAATTACTAAAAATTGAAAACATTATAAATCTATGTACCAAACAACAAACATGGCTAAAATGAACAAAATTCAATAAAAATGGCTTTACCTCTTGGGGCCCTAATCATTCTCCCCTCACTTTATCTTTCTTTCCCCTGCTATATAGTGCTACCTTCACTCCACTGTCAGCTCTGAAATGTAGCAAGCAGAGGACCTCAAGGCCTCTTTCCAGGTCTGATATTCTCAATGAGTTAGTTCACTTATCCATCATTTTCCAAACATTTCAATAAAAGCTTGTTGAATTAAAGTAGAATGTATATGCAGCTGTTTGGCACCATACAGTCAAACATCTGGATATTGGACTAAATTTTTCAGTTTTTCAAGGTGTTTAATTTTTGAAGATACTGTCTGAACTTAAATCTTAAATTTGGATCTGAAATTTAATCAGATCTAAACTTCTGATTTAATTCCAGAAAGGTGGAATGGTAGTGTTAACTGCTCTGTAAGGAATACAGACTTGAGCCACACAGAATTAACAAATCAGAAACGATTTCAGCCTCTTTTCATTATCTTTTAATAGCAAACATCTAAAACTAGTACCAAAGGATAAGTATCATGATTCGATGTTGCAGTTCTGCACAGCTGCTCTCCTCACTTCTTACCCATCATTGCTGCCCTGCAACTATAGTGATGGAGTCTGGCTTTTATTAACAAAATGAGAGAAACCTGTGCTGTAATAAGGTAGCCCACCTCACGCTTAACAGTAGTTGTGAGGCTCAAATACCTTAGAGGCTTTTTCCTTTATGTCGAAGTTCTTTCTCTGGTACACAAACAGGCCTGCATACCAAAAACATACAGTCACTGGCTATATTCACTAGATGGGAATTGGGCCTACAGCCATACCACCAACAGACTACAAACTTGCCAAGGCTCACAAAGAAGAGTCAGGCCAGCTTTTCTCTGGATAAGTTAACTCTGAAATATCAGGTCAGGAAAGTAACAGGATGTCAGAATAAATAGAATCCAGAGAGCTGAAGTCTCTACGATATAATCATATCCTACGGTCCCAGCCTGAAGGGGTGCCACAGTGGCCTCTGTCTCTGCTAAGCTAATTTTTTGCAGATGAAATCTAATTTATATAACCTCTTCTAACTGGGGCATCTTTAACCTGAGCTTTGTTACTCTACATGCAGCTTGCTTTTAAGAGCAATCTTAAGATTTAGTGAATTTTTCTTAAATTTTAGAAATTGGGAATTGTGTTTGCTTAATCAATCTACCAACACTTCATTTTCTCTTTCTTCTATGATATTTATTTTACCCCCTACCCTGTACCACACTCTCACTTACAGAAGCTCTCCTGACACTCCTTCCAGGAAAATCTCGACATTATACATCTTCCAGCTATAAAGCTCTCCTGAGGCACCATTTCTTACCTGTACTTAATTGGAACTCATTTCTCCAATCATACAGTACAGGACCCCAAAACTAAAATTATCCAGGAGCTAATGAACATAATACTTAAGAAAAAATTTTAGACTTTTCCTAAAAATATTACATTAAAAATTATATTCAGATATGATTTCTCAATACTAATGCCCCAGAGATGGTCATCATATGATGCTGAGTATTCAGCTGCATCAAACCTAACTGAAAGGATCACTTAGCTCTATTACTTCACCAGCTACTCCATTCCTGTCCTTTACACTGCCATTACCCCATATTCAAACCTCTTTCCTAGAAGGAAGCAATAGTCTTTTGATTGTCTGTCTACCTGCAATGTGTCCCTTCCAGCTTTCTCTGCATCCTGCTTCCAGATGACCCATTAGAAGGTGCAAATGTGGTTACTGTCACTAACTTTCAATGACTTTCAACTGCTTTCTGATGAAGGTCCAATCTTCAGCCTGACATTCAGTCCCTCTGGCTATTTCCCCCAAAGACTCTTCTACTGCTATACTCCAGTTGAATCAGATTATTTAGTGTTTATTAAATACACTCTGTGCTTTACACCTCTTGGGTCACATTATTTCCTTTACTTGCAATGCCCTTTGTGAAATATTTATCGAAAATTGAACTCAGGTCTTTAAAACTCTACCCAGTGCTCTTTCAACAATTGTATTCTGTTTCTCTGGAAACACAAATTGATGTATTTCTAGGAATCCTGGTGTAGTAGACAGAATACTGCCCCCTTCCCCACCCCACAGTGTCCATGTCCTAATGCCCAGAATGTGTGAATAGGTTACCTTATGTGGCAAAAAGGACTTTGTGGATGTGACTAAGGTTAAGGCCTTTGAGATGGAGAGATTAGGTTGGATTATCTGGGTGGGCCTAATCTAAGTACGTGGGTTCTTAAAAGTGAAGAATCTTTCTCAGCTGCAGTCAGAGAGAGAGACAGGAGGACAGAAGATGGGTCAGAGACATGAGACGTTGCTGGCTTTGAAGACAGAGGAAGGCTGCCACAAGGAATGTGACCTCCAAAAAAGCTGGAATGGCAAGAAAATGAATTCTCCCCAGGGCCTCTAGAAAGGAACAAAACCCTGCCATAACCCTGTTGGTAACCCAGTGAGATCGCCGTCAGACTTCTGATCTCCACAACTGTAATACAATAAATTTGTGTTGCTTAAGTTTCCCACAAAGTTTGCCACAAAATTTGTGGGAAATTGTTACAGCAGCAAAAGAAAACTAATATACCTGGATTCATATTCCATGGTTTACTAAAATAACTGTAAGTCAAAAAAATTGAAACATAGGATTTCTTAAGCTCCCTTCGAGTGGCAAAATTGCTATTCTAGGCTAAGCTACCTTTTCCTTCCAAGACTAGGATACTACTTAATTAATATAACATGAATATATACTCATGTGCTAATCAGTTTTATCTCATAAACTCAGAACATTTTCAAGTAATGAGAAAAAGAAGGCTTTTAAAGGGCAGTCAAGTCTATCATTTAAATAAAATCAATTAAATTGATGTGGAGAAATACTTAATGTTGGGGATTAGATGCCTTGTACATATGAAGTTGTCAAATGAAGATTTGTTGGTTAAACCCCCATGTTAGAAGGCTCAGGAGATTGGTTCAACATGGCGGAGTAGAAGGATGTGTGCTCACTCCCTCTTGTGAGAGCACCAGAATCACAACTAATTGCTAAACAATCATCAATGGGAAGACACTGGAACTCACCAAAAAACATACCCCACATCCAAAACAAAGGAGAAGCCACAATGAGACGGTAGGAGGGGCACAATCACAATAAAATCAAATCCCATAACTGCTGGGTCGGTGACTCACAAACTGGAGAACACTTATACCACTGAGTGCACCCACTGCAGTGAAGGTTCTGAACCCCACATGAGGCTTCCCAACCTGGGGGTCCGGAAATGGGAGGAGGAATTCTTAGAGAATCAGACTTTGAAGGCTAGCGGGATTTGATTGCAGGACTTTGACAGGACTGGGGGAAACAGAGACTCCACTCTTGAAGGGCAAACACAAAGTAGTGTGTGCATCAGGACCCAGGGGAAGGAGCAGTGACCCCATAGCAGAATGAACCAGACCCACCTGCTGGTGTTGGAGGGTCTCCTGCAGAGGCAGGGGGTGGCTGTGGCTCACCACCAGGCAAGGACACTGGCAGAAGTTCTGGGAAGTATTCCTTGGCATGAGCCCTCCCAGAGTCCACCATTTGCCTCACCAAAGAGCCCAGGTAGGCTCCAGTTCTGGGTCGCCTCAGATTAAACAACCAACAGGGATGGAACTCAACCCCACCCACCAGCAGACAAGGTGACAAGGTGATTAAAGTTTAACTGAGATCTGCCCACCAGAGCAACACCCAGCTCTACCCACCACCAGTCCCTCCCATGAGGGAGCTTGCAAAAGCCTAACAGATAGCCTCATCCACCAGGAGGCAGATAGCAGAAGCAAGAAGAACTACAATTCTGCATGTGGAATGAAAACCACATTTACAGAAAGACAGACAAAATGAAAAGGCAGAGGACTATGTACCAGCTGAAGGAACAAGATAAAACCCGAGAAAAAAAACTCAATGAAGTGGAGACAGGCAACCTTCCAGAAAGAGAATTCAGAATAATGATAGTGAAGATAATCCAGGACCTCGAAAAAAAGAATGGAGGCAAAGATTGAGAAGATGCAAGAAATGTTTAACAAAGACCTAGAAGAATTAAAGAACAAACACCTCGAAGAATTAAAGAACAAACAGAGAAGAACAATACATTAACTGAAATGAAAAATACACTAGAAGGAATCAATAGCAGGAGAACTGAGGCAGAAGAACGGATAAGTGACCTGGAAGACAGGATGGTGGAATTCACTGCCACGGAAGAGAATAAAGAGAAAAGAATGAAAAGTAATGAAGACAGCCTAAGACGCCTCTAGGACAACATTAAATGCAACAACATTCGCATTTTAGGGGTCCCAAAAGGAGAAGAGATAGAGAAAGGACATGAGAAAATACTTGAAGAGATTATAGTTGAAAACTTCCCTAATATGGGAAAGGAAATAGCCATCCAAGTCCAGGAAGTGCAGAGAGTCCCAGGCAGGATAAACCGAAGGAGAAACATGCCGAGACACATCGTAATCAAATGGACAAAAATTAAAGACAAAGAAAAATTATTGAAAGCAACAAGGGAAAAACAACAAATAACATACAAGGGAACTTCCATATGGTTAACAGCTGATTTCTCAGCAGAAACTCTACAAGTCAGAAGGGAGCGGCACGATATATTTAAAGTGACAAAAGGGAAGAACCTACAACCCAAAGTACTCTACCCGGCAAGGATCTCATTCAGATTTGATGGAGAAATCAAAAGCTTTACAGACAAGCAAAAGCTAAGAGAATTCAGCACCACCAAACCAGCTCTACAACAAATGCTAAAGGAACTTCTCTAAGTGGGAAACACAAGAGAAGAAAAAGATCCACAAAAACAAACCCATAACAATTCAGAAAGCGGTAATAGGAACTTACATATCAATAATTACCTAAAACGTGAATGGATTAAATGCTCCAACCAAAAGACACAGGCTTGCTGAATGGATACAAAAGCAAGACCCATATATATATACTGTCTGCAAGAGACGCACTTCAGACCTAGGGACACATACAGACTGAAAGTGAGGGGATGGAAAAAGATATTCCATGCAAATGGAAAGATAAAGCTGGAGTAGCAATACTCATATCAGACAAAATAGATTTTAAAATAAAGAATGTTACAAGAGACAAGGAAGGACACTACATAACGATCAAGGGATCAATCCAAGAAGAAGACATAACAATTATAAATATATATGCACCCAACATAGAAGCACCTGAACACATAAGGCAACTGCCAACAGCTCTAAAAGAGGAAATCAACAGTAACACAGTAATAGTGGGGGACTTTAACACCTCACTTACACCAATGGACAGATCATCCAGACAGAAGATTAATAAGGAAACACAAGATTTAAATGACACAACACTAATATGTATAAAATGGATAACTAATAAGAACCTGCTGTATAAAAAGTAAATAAAATAAAATTCAAAATAAATAAAATAAAAATTCAAGAAAAAGCAGATAGATTTCATTGATATTTACAGGACATTCCATCCAAAAACAGAAGATTACACAGCAGATTCTTCTCAAGTGCACACGGAACATTCTCCAGGATAGATCACATCTTGGGTCACAAATCAATCCTCGGTAAATTTAAGAAACTTGAAATCATATCAAGCATCTTTTCCGACCACAATGCTATGAGAATAGAAATGAATTCAGGGGAAAAAAATGTAAAAAACACAAACACGTGGAGGCTAGACAATAAGTTACTAAATAACCAAGAGATCACTGAAGAAATCAAAGAGTAAATAAAAAAATACCTAAAGACAAATGACAATGAAAATGTGATGATCCAAAGCCCAAGGGATGCAGCAAAAGCAGCTCTAAGAGGGAAGTTTATAGCAATACAAGCCTACCTCAAGAAACAAGAAAAATCTCAAATAAATAATCTAACCTTACACATAAAGGAACTAGAGAAAGAAGAACAAACAAAATCGAAAGTTAGTAGAAGGAAAGAAACATAAAGATCAGAGCAGAAATAAATGAAACAGAAACAAAGAAAACAATAGCAAAGATCAATAAAACTAAAAGCTGGTTCTTTGAGAAGATAAACAAAATTGATAAAACTTTAGCCAGACTCATCAAGAAAAAGAGGGAGAGGATTCAAATCAAAAAAATTAGAAATGAAAAAGAGAAGTTACAATGGACACCACAGAAATGTAAAGCATCATAAGAGACTACTACAAGCAACTCTATGCCAATAAAATGAACAACCTGGAAGAAATGAACAAATTCTTAGAAAGGTATAACCTTCCAAGACTGAACCAGGAAGAAACAGAAAATATGAACAGACCAATCACAAGTAATGAAATTGAAATTGTGATTAAAAATCTTCCAACAAACAAAAGTCCAGGACCAGATGGCTTCACAGGTGAATTCTATGAAACATTTACAGAAGAGCTAACACCCATCCTTCTCAAACTCTTCCAAAGAATGGCTGAGGAAGGAACACTCCCAAACTCATTCTATGAGGCCAGCATCACCCTGATAACAAAACCAGACAAAGATACTACAAAAAAAGAAAACTACAGAGCAATATCATTGATGAATATAGATGAAAAAATCCTAAACAAAATACTAGCAAACAGAATCCAACAACACATTAAAAGGATCATACGCCATGATCAAGTGGGATTTATCCCAGGGATGCAAGGATTCTTCAATATATGCAAATCAATCAATGTGATATACCATATTAACAAATTGAAGAATAAAAACCATATGATCATTTAAATAGATGCAGAAAAAGCTGTTGACAAAATTCAACACCCATTTATGATAAAAACTCTCAAGAAAGTGGGCATAGAGGGAACCTATCTCAACATAATAAAGGCCATATACAACAAACCCACAGCAAACATCATTCTCAATGATGAAAAACTGAAAGCATTTCCTCTAAGATCAGGAACAAGACAAGGATGTCCACTGTGGCTACCATTATTCGACATACTTTTGGAAGTCCTAGCCATCACAATCAGAGAAGAAAAAGAAATAAAAGGAATCCAAATTGGAAAAGAAGAAGTAAAACTATCACAGTTTGCAGATGACATACTATACATAGAGAATCCTAAAGATGCCACCACAAAACTACTAGAGCTAATCAATGAATTTGGTAAAGTTACAGGACTCAAAATTAATGAACAGAAGTCTCTTGCGTTCCTATACACTAACAACAAAAGATCAGAAAGAGAAATTAAGGAAACAATCCCATTCACCATTGCAATAAAAGAATAAAGTACCTAGGAATAAACCTACCTAAGGACGTAAAGGACCTGTACTCAGAAAACTATAAGACACTGATGAAAGAAATCAAAGATGACACAAACAGACAGGGCTTCCCTGGTGGCGCAGTAGTTGAGAGTCCGCCTGTCAATGCAGGGGACACGGGTTCGTGCCCCAGTCCGGGAAGATCCTACATGCTGCGGAGCGGCTGGGCCCGTGAGCCATGGCCACTGAGCCTGCACGTCCGGAGCCTGTGCTCCGCAACGAGAGAGACCACAACAGTGAGAGGCCCGCGTACCAAAAAAAAAAAAAAAAAGATGACACAAACAGATGGAGAGATATACCATGTTCTTGGATTGGAAGAATCAATATTGTGAAAATGACTCTACTCCCCAAAGCAATCTACCAAGTCAATGCAATACCTATCAAACTACCAGTGGCGTGTTTTACAGAGCTAGAACGAAAAAATCTTAAAATCTGTATGTAGGCAGAAAAGACCCCAAATAGCCAAAGCAATCTTGAGGGAAAACCACAGAGCTGGAGGAATCAGACTATACTACAAAGCTACAGTAATCAAGACAATATGGGGCTTCCCTGGTGGCACAGTGGTTGAGAGTCCGCCTGCCGATGCAGGGGACACGGGTTTGTGCCCCGGTCCAGGAGGATCCCACATGCCGCGGAGCGGCTGGGCCGGGAGAGGCCACAACAGTGAGAGGCCCGCATACCGCAAAAAAAAAAAAAGACAATATGGTACTGGCACAAACACAGAAATATAGATCAATGGAACAGGATAGAAAGCCCAGAGATAATCCCACACACCTATTGTCAACTAATCTATGACAAAGGAGGCAAGGATATACAATAGGGAAAAGACAGTCTCTTCAATAAGCGGTGTTGGGAAAACTGGACAGCTACATGTAAAAGGATTAAATTAGAACACTCCCTAACACCATACACAAAAATAAACTCAAATGGATTAAAAACCTAAATGTAAGACTGGACATTATAAAACTCTTACTGGAAAACATAGGAAGAACATGCTTTGACATAAATCACAGCAAGATCTTTTTTGACCCACCTCCTAGAGTAACAGAAATAAAAACAAAAATAAACAAATGGGACCTAATGAAACTTAAAAACTTTTGCAAAGCAAAGGAAACTACAAACAAAATGAAAAGACAACCCTCACAATGGGAGAAAATATTTGCAAATGAATCAACGGACAAAGGATTAATCTGCGAAGTACAGAAACAGCTCATGCAGCTCAATAGTAAAAAAAAAAAACAACCCAATCAAAAAATGGGCAGAAGACCTAAATAGACGTCTTTCCAAGGAAGACATACAGATGGCCAAGAAGCACATGAAAAGCTGCTCAACATCACTACTTATTAGAGAAGTGCAAATCAAAACTACAATGATGTATCACCTCACACTGTTTAGAATGGGCATATCAGAAAATCTACAAACAACAAATGCTGGTGAGGGTATGGCAAAAAGGGAACCCTCTTGCACTGTTCGTGGGAATGTAAATTGATACAGCCACTATAGAGAATAGTATGGAGGTTCCTTAAAAAACTAAAAATAGAATTACCATATGACCCAGCAATCCCACTACTGGGCATATACCCAGAGAAAACCATAATTCAAAAAGACACATGGGGCTTCCCAGGTGGTGCAGTGGTTGAGAGTCCGCCTGCCAATGCAGGGGACACGGGTTCGTGCCCCGGTCCGGGAAGATCCCACATGCCGCGGAGCGGCTGGGCCCGTGAGCCATGGCCGCTGAGCCTGCGCGTCCGGAGCCTGTGCTCTGCAACGGGAGAGGCCACGAGAGTGAGAGGCCCGCGTACCACAAAAAAAAAAAAAAAAGACACATGTACCCCAAAGTTCATTGAAGCACTATTTACAATAGCCAGGTCATGGAAGCAACCTAAATGCCCATCGACAGACGAATGGATAAAGAAGGTGTGGCACATATATACAGTGGAATATTACTCAGCCATAAAAAAGAATGAAATCGGTCATTTGTAGAGACGTGAGTGAAGTAAGTCAGAAAGAGAAAAACAAATATCATATATTAATGCATATATGTGGAATCTAGAAAACTGGTACAGGTGAACTGGTTTGCAAGGCAGAAATAGTGACACAGATGTAGAGAACAAATGGATGGACACCAAGTGGGGAATATGGTGGGGGGATGGTGGTGGGGGGATGTACTGGGAGATTGGAATGGACATATATACACTAATATATATAAAATAGATAACTAATAAGAACATGCTGTTTAAAAAATAAATACAATAGAATTAAAAAAAAAAGAAAAGAAGGCTCAAAATATTAATCCGGCCAGCCATAGTCACTGAGTTAATATACCCACTTATGTATTCATTTATTCAACATCTATTAAGTACCTGTATTCAGCCAGTTGTAATTAATGGAAGATGTAGAACTCTATGCCTGGTGCTGAAGGAATGTACATTTATGCAAGGAAACACAGAATTATAACCCCTGGGCAGCATGAAGTTTTAAGGAAATCAGGCAGGCCTGAAGTAAAGGGAAGTTTGGGGGAGCAGAACGTTTTTATGAGAGGGAAATAATAGAAATAAAATGAAGGAACCACTAAAGACAGTTTTACATAATGAATGGCTGTTGTTTAGGCTTGGCCGTTAGAGATTCAATTAATCTCCTTGGAAGTTTTTATTCAGCAAAAACTGCATGACACTATATGCAGGGCATGGTGTGACGAATACAGTCTTAGACTATGTGAGTTATAACCCCTGATTTTCTGAAGCTTACAGTCACGCTGCTAGTAAAGACACACAGGCATTTATGAAATAACAGTAAATTACATGAGTGGTAAAAGGACAAGTGGCCAAACAGGGTTCTTATTAAATATCATAGATTTTTGGAAGCAGGGTTATTTACACTGAGATCCAAAGGATGAGGTAAAGAAGGTAGAGTTCTCTTTACAGAACAATTTTCATAGAGATTATTTCCCTTAAGACATTTTTTTCCTAAGGGCTGATTTCCTTAATGAATTAGTGTGCCAATTGCATCGCCTAAGGTCTTTTAAAGTGCAAGAGACAGAATAAACCCAAGCAAATATACCCCTTATTCTCCTAAGAAGAAGCTGAGAGATCGGAAATCCCAGGGGGGATGATTTTAACAGTTTAACAAAGCTGTCAAGGATCTAAGATATTTCATCCTTCTCAAGCTTCCTCAGCAGGCTGGCCTTTCTCCTCAGGTCTGTACAGTCCTAAGATGACTGCTTGTACTCCAGGATTCATGGTTGGCTTCCAAAGGCAGGAAGGAAATGGGAAGGAGAGTTTGCTTAACTTTCATCTCTCTTTTTATTAGAAAAAAAAATCACTTCCAGAAGCACCTCATTCTCTACCCTGCCCCTAAGAATATTCCCCCTTCCATGGAAGGCTATGACCAGGTCTTTTATAGGCTACGCAGTGCAATTAAAAACAGAACCTGGAGGTATGTAACTATGATGCAGAAGGGAATTGCCTTATAATGTAGTAGGTGGACCCTCTATAACCAACGTGGTCTTTCTCCCAGTCTAATCAAAGGAAGGACTTGAGACTTCAGTTTTTTGGCTCCTTAGAACTGGGGCGTTTCTCATTCTATGTGGGTTCCACTGAGCACTGACTTTAGAGAAGTTCCAGGAAGCTACATGCACACTTTCTTGCATACTTATCTAATGTATGCCTAATGTACGCTTGTTTCCTTGTTTGGTCATAAATCAAAGTGAAAGCAACCTTGAGCCCAGTCCAAATCATTCTTCACAGCCATCTTTTAACCTAGACCATTCCTTTGTGGTCTGACCCAGCCTTATTACCCAGAAATCATATGGCTACCCCTACCTGCAAAGAAGTTTGGGAAAATGAGTATCTGGCATTTTCAAACTCTATGTTTGTATGGAATGAGGGGGAAGAAATTGACAGGCAACCAACAGTGTCTTGGACCCCATACAGAGTTTCAGAAACCAATTAAGAAACATTTCTTCAAAGGGAAAGACCACCATAATGATATGATGGAAAAAGTCTTAATGTTTCTCAAGAAAGTGATTTAAGATGAGAGTTCCTTTACTTCTATACGTGCAAATTCTATATGCTACTTAGTGTTTCTCAGGTGAATCCTAGATAGTCCAAGTTCTTTCTACTGTTTGCCAAGCCTACCATAGATAACTCCGGCTTGGAGAACTTTTTATTGCTCTTTTATATCAAGGACAATGGAATTCTCAGCTTAAGACAATTGACACTGAGGCTAATTTCCAAATATCAGCTGAAGAATTACAGTGCTGTGGCAGAAGCTATGCAGAATAGTTTGCATTCCATGTGGTAAGTGTTGCAATTGCCCACAGAGCATCTGTGTATGATTCTGGGATTACTGGATGCTCAGTATTTTGTTTTTTTAATTAATTTATTTTAGTTATTTATTTTTGGCTGCGTTGGGTCCTATTGCTGCGAGCGGGCTCTCTCCAGCTGCAGTGCACGGGCCTCCCACTGCAGGGGCCCCTCTCGCCACAGAGCACGGGCTCCAGGCGTGTGGGCTTCAGTAGTTGTGGCACGCGGGCTCAGTAGTTGTGGCTCACGGGCTCTACAGCACAGGCTCAGTAGCTGTGGTGCACAGGCTTAGTTGCTCTGTGGCATGTGGGATCTTCCCGGACCAGGGCTCGAACCCGTGTCCCCTGCATTGGCAGGCGGATTCCCAACCACCGCAGCACCAGGGAAGCCCGAATGCTCAGTATTAATGAAGCTAAATCATGGGTGCATTCACAATTATGGGTCAGTTCCAGCATCAGAGAGTAAGGAATGGGGATGCAGTATATGCAGTACTGTATGCAGTACTATATGCAGTACTGTATTAGTAAGCATGTCTTAGCTCCTTTTCTAGATCATTCCTTGAGGAGAGGAATGCTGTTAGTTTTATTGCTGTATCTCTCACAGGGCTTGGATTCAAATCCTGACTCCATTACTCAGGACTAGTGTGACCTTGGGCAAGTTACTTGATCTCAGTTTCTTCATTATCTAGGAATATACTAACAACTGCCTTGAGGGTTGTGCGTATTTCTGTGTGTGTGTGTGTGTGTGTGAATACAATGTGGAAATTTGTTGAGGGTTGTGCGTCTGTGTGTGTGTGTGTGTGTGTGTGTGGGAATACAATGTGGAAATTTGTTGAGGGTTGTGCATCTGTGTGTGTGTGGGGGGGGGGAATACAATGTGGAAATTTGTGTAAAGAATTTAGTGCAGTGTCACTGAAAGAAAGTGTCCAATAAATATTATTTATTATTAAGTACCAAATATATTTCTTGATTAGAAATTAAGGCTTACTTTTCACATTAGCTAGCTGTGTGTTTTTGGCTAAGATGATCAACTTTCTGGGCCTCATTTTCCACTTCTGTTAAAGGTGGGAGTTGTGCTAGAATCTGTAAGCTCACTTGCAGCTTTAAAGATCAGTGATATCCCTGGGCATACTTCAGTGGTTTGCGAAAAGAAAGAAGAAAAGAAAGCCCAAAACCCACCGAAGAAGAAGCATACTATACTTAGGCAATGTGGAAACTTCATCATGTAGTTTCATAACCAAATCTGTCCATTAGTCATTCTGTTACCAAGGACGAAGACGAAATGTTGATCGTAATGGGTAGAATGTGCATTAAGTGGTAGGACCCTTTAAAGAAAGAGAACGTTTTCTCCCTCCTGTCACGTGAGAAAAAGGATCCTTCCAGGGCATTTTGTAAATGAATTCTTGGCTATTGCTGGGTAGTAAGTTCCCAAGTTTAAGGTTTACCATTTATTGGCATCCAACAGAGAAACAGAGTACTTTTATTTGGAAATACATTTGAAAAGGATTCCAGAGAGCCCAGGCAGCATTAATTGTACTCTGGTTTGAGAGATTTTCACCTTTTCTGTGCTCTGTAACTAGCTGGCATGCTTCCAACTGTAATTTAGACTTACCATGAACTGTAGGGTTTTTTTAATGTGTGCAGTGATTTTTAAAAAATCCAATAACTTCTTTTATTTGTTGTTCTAAATTTTAAATTTGCATCTGCTTTTCTTATTTTCCAGCACTCTCTAGCCCCTATAAGTTTATTCTCAAAAAAAGGTATATTTTATCAGTGATTTTTAATGATATTTTAAAACTTTGGCTATTTGGTGAATTTGGGTTCACTTGTGAAACCTTTACTAATCCCATTATAAGCTCCCATCAATAATGTCTCCTACCTCAAGATTGCTTTATTTAGATTACAATAGGAAATGCCTCTGAACCTTCAAACATCCCAATTTATGCTCTTTTAATCAAACAACTGCAAGCTACGGTGACTCTCTTAGTGAACTCATTAAGGGAACCAGATTTCATTTGGGCAGGACTTATATTTTTTAGAAGATTAAAAATGTAGAAAGATTCTATGCACAATCTTATTTTAAGATGCCTATGTGTTATGACCAAATAGTCTGTGCTGTAATCAACCAGATATTAGCACAAACATTATTTGCAGAATCAAGTGAATAGACATACGCACTTTGACCTAGAGAATCAGACACAGGTTCAAATTCTTATTTTGTTAATATGGACTCATAATAGTGATGATGAATGTTAGGTAACACTTCATTTTTAAAATCTGGGAATGGACTCTACCCTGGAAAAATGGAAGGAGAAATGTGTGAGTTTACAGAACACAATAAAGATAAAGACTATGCTTTGGTGGGCATGGGGGTATCAGTATTAACCTCATATATAGCCAATTAGAACAGAAGACTGACTCAGGACATTTAAAAAAATTTATTTTTTATTGAGGGAACATTGGTTTATAACATTATATACATTTCATATGTACAACATAATATTTCTACTTCAAAAGTAGAAATATTATGTTGTACATGTGAAACATATAATACACTGCATATACTATATACATATACTAGACCGTGCTTACCACCAAAAATTTAGCTTCCATCTGTCACCTTATAGTTGCTCCCCTTTACCCATTTTACTCTCCTCCATGCCTTCCCCTCTGGTAACTGCTATTCTGTTCTCTGTATCTAAGTTTTTTTTTTCTTTGGTTTGTTTTGCTTTGTTCATTTATTTTGTTTTGCTTTGTTTGTTTTTTATATTCCACGTATGAGTGAAATCATACAGTATTTGTCTTTATCTGACATACTTCACTTAGCATGATACTCTCAAGGTCTATCCAAATTGCTGCAAATGGCAAAATTTCACCATTTTATGGCTGTGTATTATTCCACTGTGTGTGTGTGTGTGTGTGTGTGTGTGCGCGTGCACGCGTGTGTGTGTGTATCACGTTTCTTTATCCATTCATCAGTTGATGGGCACTTACCTTGTTTCCATGCTTTGCCTATTGTAAATAATGCTGAGATGAACATAAGGGTGCATATATCATTTCAAAGTAGAGTTTTCATGTTCTTTGGATAAATACCTAGAAGTGGGATAGCTGGATCACATGCTAGTTCTATTCTTAATTTTTTTTAGGAATTTCCATAATGTTTTCCACAGTGGCTGTACCAATTTACATTCCCACCAACAATGTATGAGGGTTCTCTTTTCTCCACATCCTTGCCAACACTTGTTATTTCTTGCTTTTTTGATAACAGCCATTCGAACAGGCATGAGGTGATATCTCATTATGGTTTTGATTTGCATTTCCCTGATGATTAGTGATGTTGAATGCCTATTCATATCCCTCTTGGCCATTTGTATGTTTGCTTTGGAAAAATGTCTATTCAGATCCTCTGCCCATTTTTTAATCAATTTGTTTGTTTGTTTGATGTTGAGTTGTATGAGTTCTTTTTATATTTTGGAAATTAAACCCTTATCAGATCTTTGTTTGCAAATATTTTCTCCCACTCAGCAGACAGCTTTTTTGTTTCACTTTGTTTGTAGCTTCCTTTGCTGTGCAAAAGCTCTTTCATCTGATACAGTCTTTTTATTTTTGCTTTTGTTTCCCTTGCCTGAGGAGATGTATGCAGAAGTAATTGCCAAGACTGATTTCAAAGAGCAAAATGCCTACGTTTTCCTCTAGGAGTTTTATAGTTTCAGGTCTTACATTCAAGTCTTTAATACATTTGAGTTGATTGTCGTGCATGGGATGAGATAGTGGTCTAGTTTCATTTGTTGTTGTTGTTGTGTTGCATGTGGCTGTCCAGTTTTCCCAACACCATTTGTTTTTTTTTCCATTTTATGTTCTTGGTTCTTTTGTTGTAAATTAATTGTCCATATGTGTATGGGCTTATTTCTGGGCTTTCAGTTCTGTTCCATTATGTGTCTGTTTTTCTGCAAATACCATGCTGTTTTGATTACTATAGCTTTGTAATATAGTTTGAAATCAGGGCAGGTGATACCTCTAGCTTAAGAATGGGTTTTACAGTATGCTTTCTGTCTTAGTCAAGATTGGCTCGGGAACTGGGAAGTCTGCAAATGAAGTAAGAGACTTCAGAGCCTACAATATGTGCCACTGAAATGCTCTGGCTCACTGGTGTAGTGGAAGCCAGTAGTGGGTGGTGGTGAGGCTGGTGTGTAAAGAGGAATAATCTCTTCCCTTCTCATGAGTCTTCAAGAGGTGGCCACACTTCATTTCTATACCAAGCTTCTTAAAGAATTTTCCATTGCTTTTCCCTTAAATTTTATGGATTATCTTTTTACCATTAAATCTTTGATTTATTAGAAATTTACAGTTGGTGTAAAGTGTCCTGTATGGGTCCAACTTATGTTTTCAAGTAACTACCCAGTTGTCTAATACCATTTACTGAATAATATATAATTTTTCAACTGGACTGATATGCTCCCCCTTTATATTCTAAATTGCTTTATGTATTTGAATTTATTTCTGGGTTCTCTACTGTATGTCCTTGCCCTGTCTGTTGACTCATGCATCAGTACCACACTGTTTTAATCACTAGAATTTAAATTTAAAAAATCCAGGACTTCCCTGGTGGCACAGTGGTTAAGAATCCGCCTGCCATTGCAGGGGACATGGGTTCGAGCCCTGGTCCAGGAAGATCTCACATGCCGCAGAGCAACTAAGCCCATGTGTCATAACTACTGAGCCTGCGCTCTAGAGCCTGTGAGCCACAACTACTGAGCCCATGTGCCACAACTACTGAAGCCTGTGTGCCCAGCACCTGTGCTCCCCAATAAGAGAAGCCACCGCAATGAGAAGCCTGTGCACTGCGATGAAGAGCAGCCCCTGCTTGCCACAACTAGAGAAAGCCCTCGGGCAGCAACGAAGACCCAATGCCACCAAAAATAAACAAATAAATAAATTTATAAATAAATAAATAAATAAAAATCTGATATCCCTTGTCCCTACATCATGCCTGCATCCCATACTCTTAAAAGACAAATTCTTTAACATTTTTCATATTTTTCCCTAGGGTCAGTCAGATGATGATTCTGATTCATTGTCATCATCTCTTTCCCCCCATAAGCATTTACCTAGAACATATTTACTTAAAAATTGGGGATTTCCACAGTGTGCTTTACCAAATGACAGATATTGCAAGAGGCAGCTCTGTTGTAGAAAAAAGAAAGAATTCTAGCATATGAGAGAAATATTTCCAGAAATACCAGCTCTGGTTTCAGAAAGTTCCCTCCATCAGAAGTGCCGCATCATTCTTTAGCACCGACATCAGGAAGATAAACAACTTCCATGCTTTAGAATATATTAATAATAAAGTTTGAATATGAAATATTTGAAGCTTCTTCTTAAAGCAAACTATTCTGCCACTATGGTATGTAAAATAGTTCTTTTTCAGTCATATTTCCTATACAAGTCTGTTCATGGTAAGATAAGTATATCTGCAAACTAGTGTGCAAAGTATTTTTTCTATTGCTTCTAATTTTAACACAATGGTTATACTTTTTAAAGAGCTTATTTTTAAATCAAAGAAACCTTAATGAAAAATTTAAAATATCAGGGGAGCTTACTATTTAAATCAAGACTTTGGTAAATCCCTTTGTTGAATGAACTACCACTGTTTAATATTTAATAAATCTAGATTTTTATTTTTCTAAAGGCCAGATACAGATATAGTTATAAGTTCATAGCTATAGCAAATGCTATTTTCTGTCTCTTGGAGACTTTTTTGGCACTTCTAGAAAGAAGGGGAACAATGGATCCAGTAACGATGCAAGAGAGATCAAAGCAATTCCTTCTGTCAGTAGTAGCAATTCATGCAACTCTCTAAACACCAAAGACTCTCTTCAGCTAAAGAAAAGTCCACCCGAGAGATCATTGTGAAAAAGGAATCCTAGAAAGCAGTATCATTTTCTAAATTTTATAAGTAGATTCTGCTTAAGGACAACGGAACTTGGTGTAGGAGAAGGGAAGTAAGGAAAGTGGAACTCAGATTTAGCGAGCACTAGCTATGGTACATCACATGTCTGCTAGCAAGACCTCTGTGTGTGCTCTTCTAAGGTGTGGTTGCAAATAGTGGGCTCCTGAGCTAAGCTGCCTGGGATCTGAGTTCACTCTTGGCCACTTACTAGCCACCTGGCTTTGGTGCAGGTAATTTGAGCTTTCTTTGTTAACACTTTCATCAACGTGAACAGTAAAAATCAGATTATTGAGTTAATTACTATTATGCATTTAAAACAGTGTCTGGAATAGAATGCTAATTTAATATTATTATTATTTCCACTTTACTGACAAGGAAACAGAAGCTCAGAGGTAAAGGCACTTACCGTAATTCATATGCTTATTAAGTGGTGGAGCTTGGTTGCTAGTCCTGGTCTGTCTGGAGCCCTGGTTTATGGTTTCCTCTAGACCCTTGCTACTCAAAGTGTGGTCCCTGGATCAACAGCATCAGCATCACTTGGGAGCTTGTTAGAAATGCAGAATCCTTGGTCTGCTCCAGACTCCCAGAAGCAGCATCTGCAGGTGAACAAGATCCCAGGTGATTTCTATGCACATTAAAGTTGGACACATCACTGTCCAATCAAAGCTCTGCTAAGAGGAAGGCCAGCAGAGATTCATTTGCATGCAATCTGTTGCTTTACAGACCTCAACTGTCCCAGAGTGGGATAGGTCTTCAACATCTTAGGCTTTATTTTCTTTATTGCAAGTGTACTGCCCAGAGGCTAACTCTCAGGACAGGCTGTTAATTTGTCTCTAGTATGACCATTTGTGAATTGCAAGAAATCTTGTCCCTTTAATCACATCATTAAAAAAATAAGTTGCTCCAATCTTAAGAGGAATTTTTATTTCTTATCAGAGCTAATCCTTTACATAGGAACAAAGCACTAATTTTATTACTAAAAAATTGACGGTAGTGAGCAGAAATTTGCCGTAGAGAGGAAGCACCTTCCATAAAGGAATGTGCATGCACATGGAAGAAAGGCCAAGCACAGCACTGCTGAGCCTTTCTTGGTTCTGGTTCTCAGGACCACGGTGTGTAAGGAACAAGAGAAATGCCAAGCAAGCATGGAGCTGTTCTGCCCTATGAGGCACCCACTGAGTTAAGGACAGAGACTCTACATACACGTGAAATCCTCAGGCTCCAAAGCCCAGTTAAGTCCCTGAAAATTTTCAAAAATGGTAGAATCATGCATATAAAAGATCATATATTTTTTTGAATAAAAGTAGTTTAAAAGTAATTTGAAAAAAAAACTATTACATTGCACACAACTTTATTCTCTTCTTTTCCCACGGTCACAAACTCCTTAAACATTAAACGTAAAAGCAACCTAAACCTTTTTGCCTCACAGTTGGGCTGAAGTTATTTCAGAGTTTTGTGTGGTTTGGCACACTTGAAGTTGGGTTTCATTGTGATTTATTTTTATGTGCACATCACATAGGTGCACAGGTTCTGCACATTTTCTCTTGATTCCACTTCCTTTTTTTAAGAGAGAAGAAAAATTTTTAATGAGAAGAAAAAAGAAATAGTAAAGAATCCTGCACAGATTGGGGGCAACTTCTTAATTTCCTGCTAACACAGGTTTATGGAGACTTGGTGGACTATGTAAGTGTAAGATGATTTGTTTTTTTCTCCTTCACTGAAGTATGCAGATATGAAGATGCCTGGGCATGAACAGCACCTCTATAATGTCTATAAAATGTAGAAGAATTTTTTTCTGGTATACCCTTGAGAGATGATTTCCCTAGAACTTCCTTCCCTTCAAAAACCACATTTGTCACTGGGAGTTGAGAAGAGGGATCTAGTCAAGGATGCTGCTGCTGACTGCTTCCTTTCTCACCCTGCAGATAGGGCTTATCCATCCCCAGTCACGCCAGATGTATGGAAGAAGGTCCTCAGGTACTTGCATTGCATCTACAATGCATTCAGATAAACTCAGTTTGCTTCCTTTACCACCACTTGTTAACTTCCCTATTTCCATGACCTGTTTTGTTTTTTGTTTTTTTTTTCTGTGTGTGTGTGTGTGTGTGTGTGTGTGTGTGTGTGTGGCTTTTTACTGTTGTCAATCTAACCCTCGAATACTAGAATATTGGGAAGAACTATTTTGATTAACCTCAGTAACCCTTTGGAACATGGTTTCCAGTTTTTGTCCTCCATCTCCCTGTCCCCCGTAGTACACTATATTTGTCCCACTTTGGCTTAATGAACTAAAATGGGGCTGGTGGGCAATCCCACTACTGGGCATATACCGTGAGAAAACCATAATTCAAAAAGATACACGTACCACAGTGTTCATTGCAGCACTATTTACAATAGCCAGGACATGGAAGCAACCTAAATGTCCATCGACAGGTGAATGGATAAAGAAGGTGTGACACATATAGACAATGGAATATAGGGCAGGAATAAAGATGCAGACGTAGAGAACGGACTTGAGGACACAGTGAGGGGAGGGGAGGCTGGATGAAGTGAGAGAGTAGCACTGACAGATATACACTACCAAATGTAAAATGGATGGCTCAAGGGAAGCTGCTGCATAGCACAGGGAGATCAGCTCGGTACTTTGTGACCACCTAGAGGGGTGGGATAGGGAGGGTAGGAGGGAGACGCAAGAGGGAGGGGATATGGGGATATATGTATACACATAGCTGATTCACTTCGCTATACAGCAAAAACTAACACAACAATGTAAAACAATTATACTCCAATGAAGATGCTAAAAAATTTAAAAAAAAAAGACATAATGAAACTTGAGAAATGAAAATAAATGGGGCTGGTGGGCAAAGGGGAGATGTGAAGCATTCACTTGCCTTGGAAGAATAAAACTATCTCAGAATTTGAGAACCTAGAGGTCATTTCACATTCTGAAATTTCAGCAATTTCTCAGGCTTCAGGCCTCCCATTGCAATACCTTTATCAGCAATTTTATTTAAAGGAGAATTAGAATTCTTTCTTGAACCTTTCTTTGTGCAAAACTGGCAGGGAGCATTCAAACATCTATCTTGCAAGCTGTGACTATTTTCTTTGCTCTGGAATTTGTCCTGGCAGGTGGGAAGACAGTGGGGAGTGAAGATGTCTTGAATTTCCGGAGTACAGAACTAGGGATCTATTCCCTTGGGTAATTCCAAAGCATCCAGAGTGATGTAGAAACACCATTATACCTTCTAAAGTTATCAAGTTCCCTGATTTTCCCTGTAGCATAATATGTGGTTTTCTCTTGAATGCTTCTGAGATGAAGTGGCTACATTTTATCATGGAAACCACCATATTTTATCAATTCTAAGCCATTCATATTTTCACATTTTAACTTCTCTGAAATTGAAATGTGTCTTGCAATTGATGGTGCATCATAATTTGATTGCCGGTATTTTTTTCTTCTTAGTGGCACATAAGAGTAATGTTCCCTATTACAATCAAAGCCATCTTAGACTTAATGAGTTACATTATACCTCTTTAAGTGCACCTTCAAAGATCTCCTACCTTTCAAATCTAGAATTGCAATAGGAATCACAATCCTGGCCACCTCTGTATTCTATTCTCCAAAGCAAGAACATTTGAAAGTACAATTTAAAATAAAACAAATTAACGAACACTACAAAATGTTTAGAAAACATTTAATGTTTCAATTTATTGTCATTTACTATAAGCTGTTGTTCTGAGAGCTCTTTTCCTTTTAAGCTCAAGTGTCCATAACAAATGAGGCCTTCATTTGCAAATGGTGAGCCATGGTAACCAAATAACTACTGCTGTATCATTAATCTCTACTTCCAACAAAAGAATATCCTGAATTGGATTGATGCATTCGATCTGATCAATTACTGCAATAGTGAAAGCGTCTACAATTCTGAATTAACTGTGTCATGACTGATTTAGTTATACTAGAGTCATGATATCATTAAACCTTAAAGTCATTGTTCCAAAGATAGCTTATACATTAGATTATCTTCAAATATGCACGAAGAGCTTAGTATAGCTGTCTAGTGATTTGCTAGGTTCTCTAGATATTTAATTTTTGTTCATATTTGTGTTTGGTTTTGAATAAAGTTAGGAGAGAAGGGTATGAGACTGGAGGCATTTATTGAGTGAAACCACCCTGAATCTTTCATGGCTACTGACCAAGCAGTACTGGAAAACGTGAACCAAGAAATAAAAATCTCATCAACACAGTGAAATCTGTTCTTCTCTCTCTATATATAAACCTTATGTGTTGGCTTTGGCAGCAGTTTGAACTTTGTCATTCCAATAAAGTTCCTGAAATTCACTAGATATCACTTCTTTTTATGGGAAAACATCTGCAAGTGTATTTATCTGGCTATAAACAAAAATATGCTTTACTTTTTCAAATGACATTGCAGAAGTATTTATTTGTTATTTGCAATATACATCATTAGCCCATCACAAAACCCTGTGAGCACATGCACATTATGAAAACATCATTCATAAGTTTAAAAATATACTAGTTAGAGAGGCATATAGAGTTCTCTGTACCTTAGAACATTTCCATTGTACTGTTGAAAGAATTTTACTTGGTTGAACAGCAAACTGCTCTTAAACTTTCTTTTGGGAAATTTAGTTAAAACTTTCCACTCTTAAACTTGATCCAGACCACAGTTTAAATCTTTGAAAACACACACACACACACACACACACTACTGTATTTTATGTACTTAAGATGAAAATTTTTTTTCCACATTTTTAACATTATTGAAATTTGATGCATCTTATAGTCAATGGCAAGACATAGTTGGGTTGGAGTGTTTTCTTTATGGTAAAAATGATGTGAAATTTTACAACCAATGCTCTCATAGATAAGATAGAGGTTGAGGAGGTTGATGATGATGATGATGATGACGATGGTGCTGGGAATATAATAACCACTATTTACTGTTTACACTGTCTTAGGTACTGCTTGAATACCTTATTCAATGTTCACAAATACACCAAAAAAGCAGATAATTGTTAGATAATTTCCATAGGTGAGGAAACTTAAGGCCTGGAGAATTTGCATGTAACTTGCCCTGCCACTCATTGTAAATGTTGAGGTTAGGGTTTGGATTCAGGTATGCTGATGCAAAAGCTTGATCTTTTAAGAGGGGCACAATGGACCAACTTAAAAAACAACTCATTCATGTCCACTTTTGTCCAAAAGCCTGCATTTGGAAAGTATCATAATTTCTGCATGGCACTCTCACAATGATAATAATAATAGATCAATGATGGCATCGTTAGGTGGTAAAACTCATCTTTCTGTATCTTTCTGTAAAATTTCAGCCTATTCAGGCAGAAAAGCTTGTCTTCTTTCAGTTTATGTTTTCTGTAGACCTTCTTTGGGTCAGGCACAGAGCTGAGTAAATACTGGAGGCATATAATGAGGAAAGGGATTCAGTTTAAATAAAACTAAGGAGCAAGCCCTGGGTCAAAATTAAGGATCAGCAGTTCTGGGTTCTACTGCAGTGATCTGCTACCACTGTCTTGCTGTGAAATATGACATATGAGTCCTTCCCTGTGACTAGGCTTTTGCATAATAAACTCTGTATTACATTTCACAATTGTGATCATAAAATGAGATTAAATAAGATAGTTTACAAAGCACAAACAGCAATAGATATATTTGGCACTATTCATTTCTAATGGACTTATAGGCATAATCATTGACCAGAGATCTTTTCATGCAGACATTGAGCTTCACAAGAGAAAGTATATGTGGGGAAAGCAGAATTATGCTCTACTATCAAATGAAACATTTCATAGCTCTGTATAGCCATTTCATTAGCATCATTAAATTAATATTGTCTCTACATATAGGCAAAAATCTTCAGTTCTCTGTCTCAGTCTCTCTAGATCTGTCTCTAGCCTGGTGGATAATATATTACCTTTGGTCCTAGAGGCAAACAGATTGATTTGAGCCCCAGCTTCACCACTTAATTGTGCCACCATGAGCCTGTTGCATAATGTCTCTGAGTCTCAATTTTCTTATTTTAAAATGGGAATAGCATCTTCCATTCAAGATTTTTTAAAGGACTGAATGGCATAAAGCACTTAGAAAAAGGCCCAACACATAGTAAAGATTTAATAAATATTGACTATTATTGTCCTAATAGGTTGCAACCATCCACCACTATTTTAATCCCACTGTAAATTCCACAAGGACTCAGCAATTCTGATATGAAAAATGTGAAAATGCTATTCTAGGCACCATGGATGATATAGAAATAATTAAATACTGTCCATATTCTTGAAGAAATTACATGTAGTTTAATTTCTGCCAAATCAACTATTTTGCCCATTTAGTTCATCCAATTTGATGCATTACAGAAAGCAATGAACTAGCATTTTATTTTTTTTAAATGTATAGCCTGTCATTACATAATGTATAAAACCAACTTGGTCTAAGTAATTGTTCTGGATGAACCCTAGACATTATTCCTTTCTCTAGATGAGTCATCATGTTTATATCAGCAATTTATCTCTGCAACACTGGTTGAATGCTCAATTTCATTTCTTTTATTCTTACATGAAGGCAGCTATTTCTGAGCCTTTAGGAATCGTCTTTGTTTTATCTACCTGTCATTGCCTTCCAGGTGGCTTTGCCAGACTAAATTCCCATGTCTGCTATATTGCTGCCCATCTTGGACATCTCTCCAAATTCTTCCTGAAGATTTATCCCAAGCACCCTAAGTTGACTTCTTTTTATTCTTGTACCCACACCATCTTCATCTTTGGAGGCCAGTTAAGATCAAAGACTTTGGAACCAGACCCCCTGAATTCAAATCCTAACCAGTTGTTTGAACTTAGGTGAGTTACTTCTTTTTGCTTCCGTTTCCTCATCTATAAAACAGAGTTCTTAACCCTAGTACCTACCGTAGAGGGTCGTTAGGACAATTAAATGAGTTAATATGTGTAAAGTGCTTAGAATAGTGCTTGACACATAGTAAATACTATATAAATGTTTACCATTATTATTACTGCTTGTTTGTGGTCACTCACCCTGGGTTCTTGATACTGTCAGGTATCCTTGTAATTTTGCCATTCCAATATATTAGAATGGTAAAATTCATGGTAAAAATAATGGGTGATGTGAAGTAAGAACCAATCAGCGAGGGAACAAATGTAGAACACAGATCTACATTAAAAATGATAAGGCTACGATGAGATGGGAAAGTAATGGAAGATTAGACAGGACAATATTTCCAGTAGATGGAAACGAAAAGTCTCAAAAATCTGAGAACAGGTAGCTAGAAAGATGAACTGGAAAACATAGCTGGAAAGGTATCAGTAATCAGCATGGTGACGGTAATTTTCCTAGAGTGATGCATTAAGAGATTTCAAAGAATTGAGGATTAATTAGGATGAAAGGCAGAAGTAGGAGTTTGGGACAAAAAAGAAGTGAGAAAGAGCTTAAGCCACATTGCTCAGGAGATTGCCAATAGGGAAGATGAGCTTTCCTATTGCTTCTCCAAAAAAAAAAGCAGGGTCAACAGATTAGGGAAGAGAAATAAAAGAGAGACAGGAGCAAAAGGTAACGGAGAGGCTACCGGACGGAAGTCAAGACACCAGGCTTTCCCTGTCCTAGCTCTCGGAAGGACCAGGGGTGTGACCTTAGGCTCGTCTCTTAATGTTACTGGGCTAGATATATTTAAGGTCCTAAAGTCCTTTTCACCTCTAAATCCTGACGATGATACATGCTGAGATGAAGGGTGGTAGGGAAAAGTTATAAAGGTCAAATAACTTTTGCTCTTACGAAAATAAAAGTCAAGGTCATCACCATGAACCAAGATCACATTCAGGCACATGGATGAATCTCATATGCTGAGTGAAAGAAGCCAGATGCATAAACCTCATACTACATGCTTTAGATTATATAGGTTCAAAAACAGGCAAAACTGATCTTCTGTGTTAGAGGTTAGAAGAATTATTACCTTCTGGAGATGGTACTGACTTGGAGGGAACATTTTGGGGTGCTAAAATGTTCTCTGTGTTGATATAGGTAGGGATTTCACAGGTGTGTCTGTAGGTAGGTAAAAGGGATAGAGTGGCACTCTTAAGATTTGTGCATTTTACTATTATAAGTTGTACCTCAGTTACAACGAAAAATAAGTGAAGGTTCTACTTTTTTTTTAAAAAAAGGGAAAATATATGCCAAAATGAAAAGTAAGATGAGAAGTTGAGGGCCCTGGTGCAAGGCAGTTTCTATGGGGATGGTGCCTAGGTTACAGAGAGATGAATTACTGGATTGTACCATAGGTACATAGATACATTAACTGCTTTCCGTGGTAAACAGTTACTATTACTGAACCACGCTTCATCTGTACTAATTTTACAAATGTGTTCCATATGCACTCATGATATATAATAATAATATGTATAATATAACATATAAATATATAATAATGATAATATATAGGTATTATGTATATGTGTATATATATGTGTGTATATATATATATATGGATAAATATATTAGAACAATGATCTTCAAAGAGTTCTAACCCCTGATGCTTCATGGAGGATGTTCAAGGTCACTGTGTAGGATGAAGGGAAGGTGACCCAGCAGTCTGAGCTCCCTGCCCCTTAATGGCCGTACAGTTCTACTTTAATCTGTTTTATAAATCGTGGTTTGGCCATAAGAGTAAATTTGTAAACAGATTCCACTGATAAAAATGTTTGAAAATACTGTAGGAAGTTACACATAAGATATACATAGATTACCTGTGATTTAAAATTTCATTTTTTTTTTAAAAAAAAACATAGGACCATCAGGAATTTTGATTGAAGCCCTACGAGAAGCTCTGAGAATCAGAAAATTCAAAGTATACTTTCCTCGGCCCTGTGCTTGCTTTGGGGTGTTGGAAATATGAACAGGTAAAGTCCTTATCCTTAAGTAGTTTAAAAGCCATGGCAAGGGCTTCCCTGGTGGCGCAGTGGTTGAGAGTCCGCCTGCCGATGCAGGGGACACGGGTTCGTGCCCCGGTCTGGGAGGATCCCACATGCCACGGAGCGGCTGGGCCCGTGAGCCACGGCCGCTGAGCCTGCTCATCCGGAGCCTATGCTCCGCAACAGGAGAGGCCACAACAGAGAGGCCTGCGTGCCACAAAAAAAAAAAAAGCCATGGCAAAAGGCCCCTCAAATCAAGCCACAGTGCTTCTGATCTCCTAAGACTAAAGATTCTGGATGAAAGAAGTGTGGCATTTTTTTTCTGTTTTGTCTGTCTGTCCTGACTTCTCATTCCCTGATAAAGGAAAAGTTTTAACTCTCCTCTCTGCCAGGAGAATTTCGCCCCTTTGTTGAGTTTCTAGAGCAGCGTGCACGTAAAGAGAGCTGATAGGACAATGTGATTTTATGAGAGTTTTATGGAGTGATCGTCATACTCTAGTTCCTTATTTATTCAGTTGCAGGGGAGGAGGAAGGAGGCACCCATGATGATCACTGTTATTATTGTAATTCTAACCACATATCCCACCAACTGGAGTTTCCTGTTTTCACCACCTTTGACAGCACCTCTGCCTCCCCACCCTACAGGTTCATTCTTCTCTTCATCTGTTCAATTGACACTTATGACACTCATCAAGCATTTGTTTTCATACCTCTCCGGATTTAAATATTGTTCATTGTTTTTTTTGCTTACTCAGAACTCATGTCCATCATCAGCATGGTAACTGCCTGTAATACGCTAGACTTTATCCTTAGTAAGTTTCCTTTTCCAGGGACCTACTGGATATTTAAAAGCTCCTAATCACGAAAGTTGGCAAAGACTTTTATTGTAGTGTGTGTGTGTGTGTGTGTGTGTGTGTGTGTGTGTGAGAGAGAGAGAGAGAGAGAGAGAGAGAGAGAGAGAGGGAGAGAGAGAGTCAAATTGCCTTCTAAAATACCTATCTACCTTGATGAATGAAGCTATCCACCTTTTACATATATTCCTTCTCATGTATCTTGGCATCTTTATGTACAAAAACTGCTCCAATTAAAATAAATGGATTTAAAATATTCTAAAATTGTTTCAGTTGCAACATTTTATTTGCCATTAAAAATTCCCAATGTATCTGTGCTGATGGAGCCCCTCTTTGGCCATCATCTTATTATTTTAAGCATCTCTATATTTTGTGTTTAATTTTTTGCTCATAGATTTGATGCTGGCTAACCAAAATCAGGAAAAAAAAATCTCTACTTTGTACTTTCATACCATGATTTATTTTTCAAAAGGTGAACATGTTTTTAATCTGTGATGGTATAATTTATGTTCTAACAAGCATGAAGTTTTAGAGGATCAGATTAGTGAAGCATAGAGCAGTTGGAACAGCAGTTCACATTCCTGGACTTCCCACACAAATGTTTCCATGCACTTTGGTCCATTCCAAAACCTCAGATTTCCTATAACCTCACGAGGAGCCTCCAGCCGCTATTCTCTCCTGATAAGCTCCAGATATATTTATTTTACCGTCTCACCTTCTCCATAAAATGGAATTAGAAGGAAACAAGGGGCTCTTGGCTTTTACAATTTATTATCCTTCAGAGAATTAATGCTTGTACTTTTGAGCCACAGAAACCTTTGTTCAGACAAAACATTATACTAAAGCCAAGGATGGAAAAACAGATAAAAGTTTAGTTGCTCCAGGTGAATTAGGGAGGGGGCCCAAAGCCCTGGCAGCTGGCCCCATCATTCCCATCCAACAGAGGCTCCAGAAGAGCTCCCCTGAGCAGTAGAGAATCTATAGTCTCTGTTGACTGAGAGCAGTGGTTCTCAATCCTGTTTGCCTGTTAGATCATCTGAGGAACTTGTTAAAAATATCCCTGCTCAGAACCCACCCCCAGATATTGTGATCCAACTGATACGAGTTAGGACATAGACAACTGTTTTTTGTTTTGTTTTTTTTCAGGGCCCCAGATGTTGTAAAACGCAGCCGTGGTTAAGAACTACTGCTTCAGAGCAGTGCTACTCAAATTGGAGTGTGTGTCAGCATCACTTCGGAGCTTGCTCAGACACAGCTGTCTGGACCCCACCCCAAGAGTTTCCCATTGGGTAGGTCTGGCCTGGGGCCTGAACATTTGCATTTCTGTAAGACCCCAGGGGATGCTGGTGTTGCTGGTCTGGGGAATTCATTGAGAACCACTGCTTTGAAGAAATGATAAAATCGGCCAGGATTATATCACTTCTGCTAGGACCCGGGGTAAAGTCAATTTCCATTAGGCTTGCTCTTCTCTATCCTTTTTGGAAATATAAATCTTATGTCCAGAAGTACCTATCATATAAGGTACCAATTATTTTGGGCAGGCATATGGGGTCTGGGGTTGTGATTCTCTCTCTCTCTCAGTGAAGCCTCTGCCCCCAAATGTGTTTTACAGAACAAGGAATTATACTGGAACCAGTTTTCCAAACTATAAGGACATTGAGGCAATAGATTGCAAAGAAGACTTATTTTAAAATTAAGAAATGAACACATATGACAGAATCTGCACAGAGTGAATCATGGAAGTCCATGCGTCACATTGGGCAACCCAGAGCAGATGAAGACCTGCATTTGCCTTTGAGGAAATTAACCAAATCAGCACTCGGCTTTCCACTTCCCATTGTTATCTCTTCCCATGCCCTTCTATTACTTTCCAGACAGAAGAGGTCCAGGGAGAAGGGCAATAAAATATCTACTTCATGCTAATCATTTGGGGGCAACCAGATTTGGAAAAAGGCATTAATAAATATGAAAGGTTAAACAGTTTTGGACTCGAGTATACTTCCTTCCAGAATATCACCTTGGATGCAGGACAAGCTTAGTCACTTAGAATTATAAAGCAGATGAACTCAAGCTGGGTGTCTACAAGCCATCTCCTTGAACTGGGAGGACGGGTGATTACAGACCCTAGGTACTGAATCCTGCCATAAACACACGTGTAACAAGGCAGGAGACAGTGAAAAGTGTCCATCGTATGAGCCCCCTCATTGCCTGCAGTGTGTGCACTAACAGAGACAAGAGCTTGGAGACAGGCTGGTTGGCATGGGATGGCTGATGTTGACTGTTAAGGGTGGAACTGTGTCTTCCCAAAATTCATATATTGAAGTCCTAACCATCAGTACCGCAGAATGCAACTAAATTTGGAAATAGGGTCATTGCAAATGTAATTAGTTACAATGAGGTCCCTGGGTGGGCCCAAATCCGATATGACTAGTGTCCTTATTAAAGGGGGAAATCTGCACACTGAAACACATACACCCAGGGAGAATGCCATGTGAAGATGAAGGCAAAGATAGAGGTGATGCTTCCACAAGCTAAGCAACCAACTCTGCTGACACCTTGATCTCAGACTTCTAGCCTCCAGAACTATGAGACAGTACATTTCTATTGTTTGAGCCACGTGGTCTGTAGTATTTTGTTATGGCAGCTCTAGCAAACCAGTACACTGAGCCCGATAACCATGTCAGATAAGCGCGCAGTGAGGGAAGCCCCACGTGACCCCTCCTAGGGAACTGAAGCCAGCATGTCATGAGCGAGCCAACATTACAAGAGGCACAGAAGCCAGTCACCACTGTGTGAGAAGAAGCGACACCCATCAGGGATAGGTCCATGGAGCAGCCAGGAAAGAAATGAGACAATAATAAACATTTGCCCTTTTCCTTCAATCTGCTTGTCCCGATCAAGGTTGCTGGGTCTTGAAAAGGGCGTAGGAAAGAATCGTTGTAGCCAGCCATATAACCTGCCCTCCACCCTGGGCAGTCAGAGCCTGGTTCAAGGCTGCTGGGTGCGAGGACAGTGGGGAAGTAAGAGGTGAGATTTAAATTACTTGGGATGGAAATTTAAACAGATTTAAATTTTCATAATCCGAAGGGAGAGAGAAGTCATAGCATTTAACTCAAGATATTGCTGAGGGATGGGAAAGGGACAGTTATAATGGCAGTGAAAAGTTGTGACCAGAGAAAAATTAAAGGGTTTCATGATTATGTTCCACTGAGACTTATACTGACCGGAACTTGCCAAAAACTGGAGGCAATAAAAACCATAACTACAACACCAGTAACAATATCTAGTTAATATTTCTTTTGCACTTAAAATTATATTCTGGGCTAAGTGATTTGCATGCATTATACTCATTAATTCCTACAGAGTCCCAGTGAGAGAGGGGATAAAATATTACATATTAGGAAATTGAGTTTCAAAGAGGATAACTTGTGTAAGGCCACTCAGCTGACAAGGGTTAAGAGCCAGGTTTTGAACCTCTGTGGAGGAGATCCACAAGTGCCTGAGCTCCCCCATGGCACTACAGGGCCCCTACAGGCTTTGTTTCTAAACTTCAATGCATCTGTCTCCCACCCAAGAATGGGCTCTTCTCAGGCCTTCTAGGGAGTGCTCAGTCAGGTATGTGATAGCAACTGCCTATGACATGCAACTAAGAGATACGGCTGCTATAAATGAAAACAACCTTTAGATACCGAGATGGGTTTCAGTCTCCCTCAGAGTTTCTGAAAACAAGTGCTCAACTATACTATTTCATCTGAAAACAAAATCATAATCCTCATTCCAAGGACCAAGGCATCAACCCAGCTTGATGCTGGTTAATATGGCCTTTGTCACGACTCAACACTTCATAAAAGAATGTTAGGTTGACGGGAAGGATACAGTTGTCACCCATGTTAAGCAAAATAAGTCAGAATATAACATTATGTGTATACCAGAGTTCCAATCAGTCCCAATAGAAAAAAATAAATTAGAACATTAACAATGGTTATTCCTGGATGATAATACAGTGAGCAATTTATTTTTTATTTTTTATCCCTCTGAATGTTCCAGTTTCCTTACAATGAGCGTGTACTTTTAACCAGAAAAATAGATTGCCGCCAGGTACCGTAGGCCCTGCCAAGTGCCTCAGCACAGCAAAACAGTTACCTCCCTGGATTTCGGTGGCTAGATAGGAAAACATTTCCTGGTCTCATCAATATTATTGTAATACATTTTATCCTTAACAGTTACATTTCTGCCCTTTTCCATCATTTTCAAAACATTTTATCTCCTTTGTCTCTGTTTTTATTAGTGTGGGCGTATAGTATATTATGATTGAAAGTACTAAAGGAGATTTGTGGCTTTGATTTCATTTTTGGTGAACCAGCAAAGACAAAATTGATGATTTTTCCTTATGCATAAAGTATCTTTTATCGTGCAATTGGTTTTAAAGTATTCTCAAGTTCCACTCCAAGCCCCACCCGTGTGTTGAAATTTATGAGAAAAGGAATTATCTGAAAGCTCTGAATAGAATAAAATTACTGGGAAAAAAGGCATTTGCTGAACATCTAGTCCAACTTTCTCTACAATTGAGAGAATAAATGCCAGGATGACTCGTCCATAGTCATTCAACCAGCAAACCTCAGAGCCCAGGCTAGAAATCCAGTCAGATCAGGCATAAATGAGGGGCCCACTAGGTACTGTAGTAGGTAATAGTCACGTAACTAGGTGAAATCTTACTTTATCAGCTGGTATCAAGGGTCGTCCTAAGGAAGAAATTGTTTGCCTTAGGAAAATGCCTTGGAAACCTGGTTGAGGCTAAGGCTGAAGCCTTAAGGCAACAGTAGTGAGGAGACGGAACCACCCTGCTCTGTGTAAGAAATGAGCATGGTTTAAGTGTGGTAGCTGGAGCCCACTCGGTTGAAATGGCCAAGGGCATTTTAAGAAAAGAGACGTCTAATATTTGATTTTACGTTGTTCCAACAGTGGAACAACTATAAACTGCAGAGTGAACAAAAAGTTTACTAGAATCAGGAAAACATAGAGGGGAAATATCAAGCACTGGCTAATTATAGAAATATGGGGGAGGACACTGAGTTTCCCGTGGGGCAAATAATGGAGTTTTTATACAGTCATCTCTACATTTTTGGGTACAAGGTGTCCCCAGGGACCTTATGAGATATGTGGTATAATAGCTATCAGCCATCATACAGTCTTTTAGGCGCCAGGTACTGCCATAGCAACTTTTCATATATTATTTGTAATACTTAGGACATCTCTACAAAGAAGTTGTTATTAGCCCTTATTTTTAGATTAGGACACACAGGCTTGGAGAAGTAAGGGGTTAGATGCAAATATTGCCTCCTCCATGTACTAGCAGGGTGATCTTGAGTAGGTCACGTAATCTCTGAGCGCCTGTTTTCTCATCTATGTAATGGGGAGAATAAGTATGTGAAGATTTAACATGTAACCTACTATGCCAATCACCTAGCACAGTGTCTTAAATATAAAGGATGCTCAATAAATGCATTCATAAATGGAAATTAGGACAAACTAAACATAAGTTTGGAGATATTCCTTAAAATTGAATGAGGCATAGTTAAGGCAACTAAAATATGATACATTCTCTATCGGTTCTTATTCACCTGACTGATGAAGAAGTTAACTAAAATAGCCCATTGTGACCTGACACCGATACGTTTTCTTCCATTTCTAAAATTTAATTTGATATAGACTGGGATTACAAAAAGCTTCACTATATTTCTTACTTTTTACTTGCCTCTCTTGTTTCTCTTACTTTCATTCTCCTTTCCTCTTCTTCCTTAAAACAATTTTGACATTGGACAATGGTTTTAAGTAAAATGAATATTATTTCATAACTCAAAGCAGGTGCCCTGGACTGTAGCCCTTGCAGAGGGATATGAGATTCATATTCTTTACAGCTTGTATGTAAGGTCCCTGAAAGTGGAGATATTGGTTTTGTGCACTCAAGTGCGCAGGACGGGGCCTGACATGCAGGAGACCATCAAACTGTATTTATGGAATGAGTCAAAGTTTCCAAAAAATTCAGTTTATCAATTCTTCTTACATTATCGTGCCTTGGAATTGTACTGCTGGTAGTGTTTGGGGGTCTAAAAGAAATTTTTGCTGCTGGGGCCTATAAGTGGTTTGTAGTAGAGCCTCTGTGGATGATGGGAAGGCAGGATGGTCCTCCATAGAATTGGGGGTGGGGAGAAGACACTGCCTGCTCAAGGACTGGTCCCAAACACAGGCAGTGGGCATCATGATCTCTAAGGTATTAGTGGCCAATTGTAGCTCTGTTTCCTGGATGAGGAAATTGCGGTGTAGCAAAGACGTTATAAAACTAAGTGCAGAAGTCCTTACACCATTAGTGGTTTTCAGATCTGTTGACCACCATGACCCTGTTTATTTCAAAACAATTGCTTGAACTGTCAGACATTCAATAGCCTGGCTATTTTATCTGTTCATGGGAAAGTACAAAACCATAGGCAGAGTGCTGATTTTCCTCTTTTCTTCTTCCCTGCCCTACTCTCCTCCCGTGATTTATTTTTTTCTTTTTTAGTGAACTGGTAATTCTCCCCAGAGACTAACTTAACTTCATAGCTTTCTAAATTAGAAGGGTTTACTGAAGACTTTCTCTAAAGTCTCCGCACAGGCTAGCTGTAGCACTCTGCCAACAAGAATTTGAATTTGGTGTCATTCACGGGGAATGCTTAAGAACTTGGCAATCCCAACGTCTCTGCTGTCTGCACTGTTAAAATTTAAAGAGCCCTCACTGCTGCTTTTGCAGCCCCTGAAGCTAGACAGCCAGACCTTGAACTCTGATTTTCCTACTCCCTCTGCTCACTTAGGAGAAAGAAATGCTGTTCCCAGAATGGCTTCCTCAGAGAAGTCAATTGTCTTGGTAGCTAAAAGCCCAACATGCCTCAATCACTCTCGTGTAGCATTTAATGGAGGTAGGCTGGGAGAGTCTATGGCTCCTAGAAATCTCTGCACCAGTAAGAAGTCTTTAGACAAAGAACATCCAATGCCATTGTTAAGAGGTGCAATAGAAAAGCTGGAGTTTTTAACGACTCAGTCAGGCAGCTACTGGGACTTTCCCAGAGCCCCCATCAGAAGATCCTTGGATTATCACTGGAGTCAACCAGTCTCTCAGAGATCATCTCTGGGGACTAGAAAGCTAAAAATATATCCCTAAGAAATGGATATTTTGTAGAGAACAGACAAGAAGATCTGCAAAGTTTGCCATATAAACATCTGTGAGATTCATAATGAATTTTAGAAACTATACACATAGAGATCATTTTATAAGGATTTGTAGGTAAGAAATAAAGCACATCAACTTCTAAGTCAAATCTCCTCCAAATCTTTTTCTCTTTTCTCTTTTCTCTTCTCTGTTTTTCATCAATTGGTTGAGGTCACACAGCTGTGATTCAGACTCTGGTGACACAGATGAATCAGAGATGGCACAGGGGTCCAGAATCCTTGGCCAGCCTCACAACAGACTGTTCATCCATCAACCAGAAACGGTGCCGTGCTCTGATTCAGCTATGGTGGCCCCAAATGTGGGCTAGGCGATTTTGGAATTATTCCTATTACTTAGGAAGAGCCCTTCATCTTCTTTCTGCTTCTCCACTTAACACTTAATTGAAAAAAAAAAATCAATAATAGGAAAAGTGTCCTTAGTTCTTTAAGTGTTCCTCCAAATGCCTGGGTGGTACCATGTTATTTTCTATTACGTAGCTCTGCATATGAAATACTTCTCTCAGTTCAGGTTGAAAAAATAAGATCTGATGTACCCAGGGGAGAAAAAAGTAAAATTGATGGTACAAATTATTGTTTTCCTGAGCCCCAACTTTAGACACAGATTTCCTGACTGGCCACGTATTAGGTCCCTTAATGGGTATCTCTCAACGAGGCCTCCAATCAAGTTAATTTTAATTAACCTTCACTTAAAAAAAATTATCAGTTAAGAGCTTGGATTTTAGAGTCTTACTGGTCTAGAGTCCACTAGTAGTTGAACCACTTATTTGTTAGAAATAGTTGTGCCTTAGAAAAGTTGCTTAACTTCGAAGACTCACTTTCCTCATCTCTAGAAGGAAGAGAATAATATTTTACTGGTTGGTGAAGAGAAATAAATGAGATAACATGTATCAAATGCTTAGTCCCCAAGCTAAATGGCGGCAGGTTTAACAGTATGATGTTAGGGGCCTAGGGCTTGATTTAGAAAATGAGACTCACAGCTGAGACTAAAGAAAGCAGTGCTCCATATTCAATGATTAGAGAAGTATTATTTGTAGAGGACTGACACCTCCCATTCAGCTATTAGGAGAAGCTGGCCCACTTCTGAATGGAGGCCAGGGCGGGTGACAGGGGAGGAGCTGGAAGTGGCAGCTGTGTTTTATGAGTGCAATGCTGGTGAGGAAAAGCCACTCCCTCATCTCACTTCCTTGTGGAAGAAAGGACAGGATTGCTTCCCCTCATTGAAGTCAGTTGAGAGGGGCTTCCAGATTTGGGGGAGCTGTAATATCATACCCCACAGGCCTTCTGTTTAGACACCGGCTTGGTTACCTTCATTTGCCTTCTAGTGTAGGGGTAACAGTATTGCAGAGAGACACGGAGATTTCCAAGGAGTGTGGAAGAGGGGTTCTGAAGGAGGAGCTCATGGGGCAAAGGAAAACAGAGGGCCACTGATGCTGGCAGATCACAGGGAGAACTGGGGTCCCCTGGAGGAAGTGAGAGAGTTTCCCAAGGAACTAGCAATGAATGCTTGGAAAGAAGATGGCTTTGACTAGAATGTGAGAGTGAAGCTCTAAAATGAATGATTGAATCATAAGAACACAATAAAGCCATTTAAATAACTGTCCATGAAATTGGACAGATCTGTTACTGGAATTTCCTACTCAGGGGGAAAAGGAAAGCTTACTATATTCAACTTATATCATCTTGGAGCCAGTAAACAGAAGGTGAAACATTTTAAACATTTGTGAGGGCCAAAGAGGATCCATCTAAAAAATTGGTAACTGTCCTCTGATTTTGTGATGTATATTTTCTTTACTTTATGTAATTTCTATAGGCTTAGACCAGTGTATCCCAACATTAAAAATTTTTTTTGTCCCCATAGAAGGCCTTTTTAGTTTTTTTCCCCTTAATTGTCCCTTCCTTATGCAATCTTAATACACAGCTATACTGTATACCTTTTTATGTACTCTCTGTATGCCCTTGTTTTATACATAACAAGAGTAAGATTTTGTCACCCCTTTGGGGGCAATATTGCCTCTGTTGAGAATGCATCTATTAAATAGAAGGCAGGCTCCTAGCCAGAATGGGCTTGAGTTTCCTTATCTCTAAAATTAAGAATTCAATTCAATTCAATAAACATTTCTCACGCTCTAGACATTGTTCCAGGGCCTAGGATACAAAGATGAAAGAGACATTGCTACTATTTTTAAAGACATGGTTGCTGGGTGTTCTGCACAGAGCATTTCCAGTATGTAATATCTGTGCCTTCTAAAGCAAGATCTATGATGGGCATGGTAGTTTTCCTTGGATGGTGACTTTATGGAACTTTAAACATTTTGTTCTTTTCTGTTTAAAAAAATTTTTATTCTAAAATAAAACTTTTAAAGTTTATTTTTGCTTGAAGAAGACTTCTCAAAATATTAGCATTGGAAGGACCCTAGAGATCATCCATCTCGTCCGAACTTCTTGGGTCCTCAGACACATATGGAAATGTTGTTGCTGCTGGTTACTTCATTGGCTGTAATTATTCACCTGGTGCCACGGTTTCAGTCCCAACTCTGTGGCCAATGAACTAAGTGACCATGGTTGAATTATTGAACGTTTCTGGGTCTTAGGATACTGATCTATAAAATTTAGAGGATGAACTAGAGAACTTCCCAAAGCTTCTTTCAAGAAGAAGGGTCTAAGATTTTTTTTGAACGTGCATGACAAAGTTGTACCTGTATTCAAAGACAACGCAAAACCTGAATATAGCATATTATTTAATTAGATAGTACAATCCCTTCACTTTAGGAATGAAAACTACAAGTAAGCCAGTATGTTAGCCAACAGGACTGAGTCTTCATTTCATTCCCCACATATTTTCCTAGATCAGCTGAAATCATTATCTTAATTCTGTCAGTATTTTGGGACGCTTTCTTGTTCTACCTTCAAAAACCACAAATGAAGTTCTACCTGGATTGATTTCTCAATTACGTTTGAACTTTGATTTTGAATATACTGCCGACCACTTTAATTCCAAATTTAACGATTGGAAATTTACACTACTAACAACATTAAACTGAGTTGCCATTATTGGAAGATTATTGGCAATAACTTGTTCTGCTCCCTTCTGGATCTCATTTACCTCTGTGATACTCCTTAACATCTTCTTTTTGCCTATAGGACTCAGGCCAAGACTGGCTAATTCTTTGTCATGGTTTAGCACTGAATCATTCTGATTATTCTCTGATGTGTGTTCTTAGACTCAGAATGTCCTACTATAGCATTCTAGGCAGAAGTGCACATAGCTGCATTCCCTAGTGAAATTTCATCGGTACTTTATGTGGTGCCAAAATAACATCATCACCATAAAATATGCTTCATAATAATCTTACTTGCTTTTCTTTCTCAGCCGTCAAAGATCATACAGATGGTTTGGTGAAAAGTCCACATTGACTCCCATAGAGTACCCCTCGCATTTCTACTTCATAGTAATTTTAAACATTTACTCCTAATCCTTTTTTAAAAATTAAAACAGCTTTGTTTTGAGAAGTGGGATACAAACAATTTTCTCCAGTTGAGAGGATGGTAGCCCTTTCCTGGGAGGTGGGAAGAAAAGACTCATCACAGCCATGTATTTTCTGTGGGTTTAATGCTGGTTTAGGCTACTGTGGGGAATGGAAGGGAAAGTTGACAGCATCATCAAGGGAAAACCAATGTCCTAAGACGGTGCTGTCCAATAGAACTTTCTGTGATGATGGAAGTGTTCTATCTGGACTATAAAATACAGTAGCTATTGAGTGCTTAAAATGTGACTATTGCGACTGAGGAAATGAGTTTTAAGTTTATTGAATTTGTGTTAATTTAAATTCAAAGAGCCACATGTGGCTAGTGGCTACTGTATTCACAGCACAGCCCCAGGAAGTAATGTGACCAGAACTGGGGCCCAGAGACTGGTTAAAAGTTGAAGATATATCTCTGACCTGCCATGTAATAAATCTGTTCCTGGAGGATATTCTACCTCACCTTTAAAAGGTAGGGACAATCATTGTACCTTCTTCTTGGGACTTTTGGGGCGAGTAAAATAGATAATCCGTGCAAAACCCTTGGCGCAGTGCCTTTGACATTACACTTGTTATACATATTAGGTATGATTTTTTAAGAGATTTGATTTAAAAAAAGAGATATGGTTTAGACACAGCATCAGGATGCTGAAACAATGTATTCAGAACCTAAGGTGGGAGTCCTCCTTTTTTCTCTCCAAAGAACACCTATACAGTTTTACAAGAACTGAGGAGGTAGAAAAATCCTTCCTGAGCGAACCTTGGGAATCGGGGACCTAAGCTTCCTTAAGTTAATATTATTCCCTCTGAACACTCTTTGCTTCTTCTCAACATTTTCCTTGCTTCCTATTTCATTTTGTGTTATCGTTAAAAATTTAAGAATGTGGAAATTCTCCATAGAACACTTAGTTGGCTGTGATCGAATTACTTCTGGTTTTAACTTCATGTTCCCTGCAAGGCATTTGTGGAGATGATTAGACTTTTGTGGTGAAATCATCAAAGGTCAGTTTCACGAACAATAACCCCCTCCGTGGGTCCATTTTGGTAAGAGCTGGTGTTTGTACCCCTTGATTTGTGCCCTCAATTCTTTCCAGCCTTACCAAAGGATTGGAGCAATCACTGAGTGTTCAGGTGTATGAACAGGGATGGTCTTGGAATGGTGTGACCAGTTGGGAAGGAAAAATTTACTTCCTTACTGACCAGCATGAGTCAGCTATCGGATGCTTTCCAATATGCCCTATAAAATTTCATAAACCTTGCCTTTGGAAGCAACATGGGAATTTAAGGTGCATTTAAGTAACAGTGAATTGTTACTGAACGTCAGTGACAGCTCTTCTAGCGTCTGTGTTAATGGCAGTTAAATTTATAATCAGTGATATGACAATCAATGCCTCATGTTGACCCAATATACATTATTTTTCTCCTCTTCAGAGACAGAAAAATAAGAAACGGCTTTCTCCTTATCCTATGCTTCCGTTTTGCTTTTCATTTCCACATGCTGTCAGTGTTAATGGAAAAGGATGTTTGGGCTTTTCTCCACCTTTCTTCCAGAATTAAAGCTGACTTCTTTATTCTGCGTCCTGCTCCAAATTGTACAGGGTCTGATACCTACTACGGTTGTGCCCATCTCCTTTTAGGAACATGTGAATGGATGTGTCCCAGCCCCTCATTTGGCGCTGAGTGTTCCCAAAGCCCAGCTATGCTTTTGTTAAATCTAAACACATAAGCGAGGGTGCCGGAGTACCATGAGCAATAAAAAAAATAAAACCTGTCGTGTCTGGCTGAACATGCTGTCCTTCTGCAGAAGATAATTTATAGTTTGTTTTCTTTTTCTTGCTGAACTGCCACGCTCTACCTTTTGAGCTCCTTTTTTTTTTTTTAATGGGAATGTGGGCAGTTCATACCATTCTCTATTTTCCTAATGATTGTCACTGATAATGAGAAAATGTGATCCAGATATAAATTAATTAAAGATTTTCATTAAATTTCAATCCTGGAACATTTTGATAGACGTACTACCTCAATTGTTTTTGTTTTAATTTGTGAAACACAAGGCTTCTCGAGTCACAAGTCCTAATATTTTCCTAGGAATGAGACCACATTAAGATCTTAATTAGCCCCTTAAGCTTTATGGACATTATTTTACTTTTATGTTTGATGCCAGTTTAGCACAAAGTACTTTTGCAGTAATTTTCCTTTGGAATTCTATTTTTTATCTTTGAGGTTAGGCTTTGAGGTTTATGGAGAACGTCTACAGGGGAGGGTAACTGTTATATCAATCATATTTAATTGGTACCTTTATTCAGAGTTGCATCCTGAAAATGAAAAGGACATCTAAACTAAAATAATAATTATTATATGAAATCATTTTTAAAAAACAATACAGACATTTGACTGTGGAATGCATGACAAAGAACTAATTTATTATTACAAGAATGCTGTTCACCTTGCTACTATTAGATGTTTAATTTTCAATCAGATGTGGTGTGTTTCCATTAAGCCATACAGACTAACTTATTTTAGTTTCACTTCAAAATTATTAAAATACAAGGTGGGAAAGAGGCCTTTGTCCTGTAAGATTTTTTTGTTGTTGTTCTTTTCAAGACAATTCAGACTAGTGCTATCTTCCTGAGGCTGTCCTGATGGGATATTTATATAAATCAGTTTGACTCTATTAATACACTGTATTGATCTACAATTCATCTAATTGTTGAAAGGATATTAATGGATTCCATTAGTCCATTTTCTAATTTCCACATGTTCTGAGGACGATAAATCTTTAGTTCCTCTACTTGTAAGGAAGAGCCAATTCCAATAGAACCAGCTGAAAATAGGACAAAGTATATATCTCATAAAATTCATTAGCGCAAGTAAGATCCATTCAAATATTCCTAAAGTTGCTCCTTTAGAGATATCAATTCCTTACAAAAAACTACTAACAGTAGCATATTTACAAATACAAATTTGTGAATGCAAATTTACAGAGTATCTTTGCTGTGAGTCCATAGGTTACCATCTAAGGAAGAACAGAACCCATCCTTAGCCCCTAATACCAGCTGACCACCAGCACTCTTTCTCGTGATTGTTATACTGATTTCAAGGAGTGCTATCTAGGAGAGACACCTATGCAGCTAAAACTGCATAGGCTAAGATGAGGCCTACTTATCAGAATTATTATAAGCAAAAGGGAAAATGTTTCTTGGATGACTAGCACAGTGCCTAGAACACACAATAAATACGGAACGTACAGTAGCTACTATTGTTACTGAGGCTACTTTATCACCTCTAGTCATTTAGACAACGGTGGCATGAGTTGTAAATGTGTGCTTCTCATCACCCTGCTTTCAGAGTATACTGTCAGCTGTTTATCTTAAAACAATAAACAATGAGCAATCCAATATAGCCTTAAAGAACTGCAGAGCAGAACTGATAGAATCTGGGGCTAAACAATGCTTATTCTATCCATGCCAAATAAAAGTACCTGGAAACTTGTAAGGTTACAGTGTTGGACTTAGAATGTTGGACAGGCAGTGAGAGATGACGTAGTCAATGCCCTTATGATCCAGAGAAGGAATGTGATTCCAGGAAAGAGAAAGTACTTGCTGAAGGTTCCAAAGCCATTGAGTTTAATAAGCCAGGGAGTATAGCTGAAATTTTTCACGTAACTAGACACATACTCTTTCCAACATATCACAGTGCTTCCAGGTTAGTAAATACTAATTTGAGAACCATACTTATTTGTGTGGCTTTAGCGAATATTTATTGAGTACCTGCCATGTGCAAAATACTATGCTTGGTGTTGTGGAAGACGTAAAGATATGTAAGAGCCTGGCATGGAAAAAAACAAATATATACATATATATAAACCTTCTTATATATAAATTTACGTCACATATAACACCTGAGGCGCCATAGAGTCTAATCTTTATGTGGTGTAACATATAAAGAAATAGTAGTGTTTACTGGCTCTGTGAAGAAAACTTAAATTTTAAAGATTCCTTGAAGGACTTTTAGACAGCACACATGTACTTTAGGAACTTTTCCCCCTTTCCAAATTTCCCACTCATAACAGTCACTGAATCTCTTTACCGCTCTCTCATCCCCATGGTCCCTTACACCACCGTGCTCTCCCCTCCACCATTATCTTCCCTACTGTACATGATTTTCCTGGAAAAAAAAAAAAAAAAGAGTAATCTTCATATCAACTGCTCTTTTAGGGGGGTAAAAACTAGCCCTCCTGTTTTTATAACCCTTGTTAGAATGCTGGTAATTTTCTTTTTATCTTGTAGCAAAGAAGTAATACTGTGTTAAAAAACAAAAACAAAAATGGATGACCCTTTGGCAACAGAAGATGACAGATCTTTGAAAAGGCTCGATAACTGACTATCTTATGCATCGTTATCAAGGATGCTATTGCCAAACAACATTCTGGTCATGACCTTGATTCACAAGTTGATGATAGATGGTCACGTGATTTATAGCTGCGCTTCAGTTGCTCCTCATCCCCTACTTTCTAAAGCTTTATGATTATGCAAGCGGAGAAAGGAAGACGCGTGAATTACTAGAATATCTAATGTATTGTGGAGTGTTCAAATAGAGAACACGGTATTCTCTTTCTTTTCTTTTTTTATTGAAGAATCGTTGACATATAGTGTTATATTAGTTTCAGGTGTACAAATAGTGATTTGACATTTGGAGACATTATGCATGGATCACCATGATAAGTCTAGTAGTTATCTGTCACCATGCAAAGTTATTATAATATTAATGACTATATTCCCTATGCTGTATGTTACATCCCCGTGGCTTATTTATTTTATAACTGGAAGTTTGTACTTCTTAATTTCCTTCACCTATTTTGCTCAAAGCCCTAACCCCATCCCCTCTGGCGACCACCAGTTGGTTCTCTTTATCTATTAGTCTGTTTCAAACATAGTATTCTCTTAACAGTTGGCACAAGAATTTCTCTTACATGGAGAAAAAAAAATGCCTTCTTTGGAAAAGTTACTGATATGCCTGTTTGGGTTAGCAGCTATAATTCTAAAGGAACCAAATGTGAAAGATCATCTGTCCTGTAGGAGAGGAGAGGAAGACCTGGTGACTTTGGAAGGCAGAGAAGATGAAGAATGGAAGAGGAAGTTCAGGGCCACTGAAAGACTGTGATCAGAGTCTCCTTATGACCCACACATTCTTGAGTCATTTTATGTTTCCCTCAAGGCCATCCCATGTTTCTTGATCAACAAAATAAATCATCTCATGCGTCATGGACCTAAGACTTCAAGCATAAAATAAGTTTCTCACCCCTAAAGACCATTGACCCTAATATATGAACAAAGCTAAAATTAGATCTCTGATTAGCTGTCAGCTACATTAAAGATAATGTGGATTTTACCTTATCTGTCTTTTAACCTACCAAACTAGCAAGGCGACCAAGATTCCCATCCCATTCTATTTCTTCCAGATATTTGTATTTGCTGATTCTTCTTGTTTCTAAGCTATATTAAAAGTTGAGTGTTAATATGTCTTTTACAGTTTTTCCCCATCTTTTTATGGATGCTATTTCTGTGTTTTAGGTAGTAATTTCAAGCTCATCTTTCTGGATATTTCTCATCAGTGGTTTTAGGGTACCCGCTATCATTCATCTTCCCCACCACAGTTTTGTCACAGGGTGTCCCACACTGCTTGCTAGGACTGCAAAATAAGTGTACAGGGTTCTTCTCATGTGAATGTTTATTGACATGTTGACACGCTGTGTGAGCACTTCTATGGGAAATACTTTACCTCTCTAGACTTGAGTTGAGTTACTGGATGCTTATGAAACTTATGGAGAAATTAGAAGTAAATCATCCAATAGATTCTAACCACATAACTAAAAAGTAAGCTACTACTACTCTTTGGTTACTATGGGACTTATTTTAAGCAACCAGTGATTGAACATATTCGATGTGCTACGTGCTTTACATACATGAGCTCATTTAATCTTATTGATGACTATAAAAGTAAATATCATTATCATTGTTTTATGAACGTAATGTAATTTCCTGGATGTTTGAAAGGTCATAAGTACAACCAAGAGTTTGAATGTCATGTCTTTCAAACTTAATAATTTTTGCTGCCTCCCACCAGACCCTGGTCATACTCACAAGGTACAGATGGATCAACAGAGTCAACAGAAGTGAATCCAAAGAAAAAAATTAGTTACATTATTTCCCCTAATTTCCAAAGAAGTTAGGACTTTCTTAATCATGTTAATTATTTCTGTAATTTAAAGATTATAAAAATAAGAGACTCTAAAGAGTAATTTCAAGCAAATACAGAATTTGTAGATGTATCAATCTTATTAGAGTTTTCAGAGTTCAAATACATGTTTGACATTCAACTTCAATGTGAAGCTGTGCTGTGATATCGGCTGGAACAGTGCAGAGACCTCAGAACCTCTCACTATTGTCATGTGTATCACATCTTAACTCCTCCCTTCACAAAGAAAATTGAGTTTATTCTCTAGAGGTATGCAGACACAAAAAACTCCTATCATGTAACAGTTTACGGTTCTGTTGTACTCCAGGACTTAAATTCAAATGGTACTCAACTATATATATTCCATTTGAAATTTTAATTATGACATAGCTGCTTGTTTAAATTTGAATGAAATCTCTCCTGAAAAGTGCCCAATTCAAGGAGCTTGGTGTTAAATACTCATGAAATCACATTTTGGAATTCTGACATTTTGTATATTAGAAGTGGGATTCCCAGTTGTATGTTGGTACTTTGGGATAATACAGCAAACAAACTCTAATAAGCATCACATTTTACTAAGAGAATGAAGCACATTTGTTCTTTTATTACTTGTTAATAAAAATGTGTAGAAGATTTAGGCAAATATCTTTTTAAATTCAGGGTAACATTAAGGGTATAATTTCAGGAATTCCATATCTTGATTAATTATAAAATTTCTTCTTTTTGTTCCTTTCTTTCTATCCTCCTTTTCTTCCTTTCTCCTTTTTCCCCTTTTTTTTTTCTTGTTTCCTATGACTCTAATCCTCTTTCTCCATTGTCACTGACATGTGAACTTGATGGTCCATCCAAAGAGGTCCAGAGAAGTTGCAACTGAGATGATTTGAGTAGAGTTATTCTGAAAAAGACATTCCCTTACAGGTTTCTTCTGACAAAAGAAGTATATCAGTTGTAAACGCAAGTTTTGTTGGGTCAGTGCTTCTTTCCAAAACTCTGCTTCACTGGCAAGTCACTATTTCAACTTCCGTTAGTTGGAAAGTAGTAGGAATAGTCTTTAATTGTTTAAACAGGTATTTCTGCTGATTTATTATGGCATACATATATTCCCTTAAAATTTCACATAGGTTTTACTTTCATATAATTGTCGGTGTCTGCCCCATTCAAACATTTTCAAAACTGATTGGTGGGAATAAATTCATCTTCAGAGGGACAGTGTAACTGAAATGGGTATGAAAACATTATCAGCTTCTGCTCTTCTTAATGGCAATATTTTCATGTTCTTAGAACTATTTTCACCCAGGTCTTTATCTTCAAAATTCTAAAATAAACTGCCCTACTATATTTCAAAAAGCCAATATGCCATCAGTTATAAGATGTACCATCATTTTATGACAACAAGAGAGAAAAAAATGTTACCAAAGAAACTTAGGCACATATCAATTATAAGACATATCCAAATTTTAGAGACATTAAAATATGAAAGGTATATTTCTTTTTCTCAGTCATTCTCTCCCCCAGGTGAAAGCAAAATCCAGAGCTTTTACCTGACTTGGTGGATCAAGCTTAATCTGAGGCAATTTAACAAACAAGTGACTGAAGTAGGAGGTATCAAAACTTAACAAGCAACTTATTTAACATGGATGAAGCTCTGCTGTGAATCAAGGAAGAAGCAGGATGTAAGTTGCTGTCAGAACTTTCAGGATATTTAGCACATTATTCTAATTTTGGATAAATGTGTCTTGTACTATGGAAAAATGCAGTGATGTGAATCTGGAAATCCTTACAGCTATGAAGCGTTACGAATTACAATAAAATGGAAGACAGTCTTGTAAATAAAAAAAGAAACCCAAAGAAATAACTGTTTTGTGAGATACACATCTATTGCGTGGATAGGATAGATAACACAGTTATGAAACATTTCACGTCTGCATCAGCATGACGATGTTATCTTATTTATTCTATTCAATAGTTGTTGCCTATCTGGAAACATATTTATAAGCATACCCAGCCTCCTAGTGCATAAATTATTTTGTGGAAGAAAACTAAGAACTTTCAAAATAACATAAACTTTTTGAGGTCACCAAGGTACCATTAAGTAAATTATTGCCCCACAGCCCTAAATGGTACCTAGTAGCCAGGAGGAGTTTAATGCACCTATCAAAGTGCCTAATTTACTCTCTGGGAGTAACGAACTAGTGGACAGGTCCTGGATGATAAATTACACATTGAAATGCATTTTCCCAAGTGAATTGGGCTCAGTGTTGTTTGACTAAAATTAATGCCTCACATTTATTTCAAACATGTGAAGGCGAAGGTCTACAAATAGTTTCAGAAGTCTAAAGTGAGACCATTCCATCTATTTAAATGCAGTAAAGGGCAAGACAAATTCAGTTACAAAAATCGAAGATAAAATTGGCCAAAGCAAATGAATGAAAAGTATCCTGTATGCAGTTAGGAAGGGTCACTGAACAAGAAACACTCAGAATAAAACCTCATCTGAAAGAGAGCTGTGCTTTTTGTAATCCTTGGGTGTTCCAAAAAAGGTCTTCCTTTTAAGAATTTAACCTGCCCAACCTTGTACAATCTATGATACCTGCCAGGATGGCAACCCAAGGTGGTATGTTTCCAGGTCATGAATGATGTTGTATTTACTGAATAATGTCTATTGCAAAGAAACTGTAAAGTATTTTTGCCCTTTGAAAACTTTCCTTTGTTAGCCTTTATGATCTCAGAGGGATTGCATAAATGTCTGGTATCCTACTTATTCTTGCTTTTCCTTTGGGGAATGATGAAAGAATCTGGAGTCGTTTCTGAATCCTAGAGCCCTGAACTCATATGATCCTCAATTTCAAATAATCTCAAGCAACTAACACTTAAAAGCACACTGACTTTGTACTATCACATTTGTGCTTTCACCGATGTCTGAATATTTACTCCATTAAGTATCATATTTAAGACTAATTTGACCAAATGAAATTCTACCAGACAGTACAACCATTGAGGATAGATTTCATGGCAAGTAGATTGTGTTGCTGTTGGCTGAAAATTCATTTTTCCCCCCTGCTGTCCCACTCTGTAAGAGATTATGTATCACTGTTCTGTTGAATTCAGAAGGTCGTGGGAGGGGCTGACATGTAGTACTTGAGCACAGAAGTGCTTCATCATTCAGCTAGGGCTTCACCCTTTCTCTTTTCTATTATAAGACCACTGATATACCACAGAGAAGCTCCTCCAGTGGCTGGGTCTCCTAAGTGAAGATCATGATGCAGGAGAGCCATCGTTACCATGAGAGAACTACAGCATAAATGAGGAAAGACGTTTGCTGTTGTAAATCAGTGAGATTTGGGCGTACTTTGTTATGACGATATAATCTGTCTGACCCTCACTGGTATAGTAAACAATGCCTGGCACATTATAGCTCTTCAATAAATGTTTGTGGAATGAATCGATTTCTGGATTTTTATAGCAAATCATTATTCACACCACTAAAAACTGAGTGTGGTATATCATAACTGCCTGTGGGTGAAGTAAGGGCCGCAAAACATTACTCTCTGTAGTACTGCCCCCACCATCAGGAATAGACCCTCTAAATTTCTCCTTTGAGAATTCTGGGAAATTTCTTCCAGGCTTTTTCTTACATTTTTGTCTTCTCTCCGGCTTTTTTAGGATCATGTCTCCTTTGTTACCAATGGCAAATAGACATGTGTCATTAGTTGTCACCTCAAGGCACTGCTATTCTGTTGATGATTTTAGACAATGAGGGCATCAAAGATGGACGTGTTGACTAATGTGAGGCTACCAGTGTCATCATCTACCACGTAGGAGCCTTTGTCTTCTTACTTTCTCTTCTCATGAGCTGAAGCTTTTCACAAAATGATTCTTCTGGTTTTCATTTTTTATTTATTTTAGTAGATTCCCATCCTCAGAGTTTGCCATGAGTTCCTAGGATGTGAGCTAGAAGACCATCAGAATGACAAGCATCACGCCTTATTCAGAATCTTACCTCCCTCCAATCCTGACATTGTCTTTGGACTAAATCTGTATAATAATAGCTAAAATCTATTGACAGGTTATATGTCAGCCACTGTTCAAAGAGCAGTTGGATCTTTATATCAATCATATGATAAGGAAACAAAAACAGAGAAGTTAAATGACTTTACCATGGTCACATAGCAAGGTTACCCAAGCTGTCTTACTTAAAAACCAGTCTTTTATACTTTTCAACTATATTTCAACTCTTTTTAAAGATTTTTCACTTAGGAGGTTCCTTGTACACCAGGGAGAGCCCTGGTGACCTCATTCCACTAGTTTTCCATGTATGCCCAGTGGAAGTCCATATTCATAAAGGTATGACCTAGTGTTGGCTGTCATGTTGACAAAAATTAAGACGATGATGAACATTTCAGATATCATGATGTCATTTTTTATGGCACAATGTTTAAGGGAACATCATTATATTTATTATATTATTCAAACTCTATGACATAGCTGGAAACTATTTATTTCAAAATGTGATATATTTAAAATATTTCACCTAGGACATATTCTCATTGTTTTTTAAAAAAATTAATGATGGACTGTGGAACTTGTTTTTTTACACAAAATATTTTTCTTCAATGAAACAAGAGCAAAGCTCAGTCAGTCTGTGTGGTATACCATGTTGGAATGTGTAGACAAACATAAGTTCGAATTATAATATGGCTCTGACAATATAAAAACCCTATGAGGAGTAAATGGCTAATCAATTCTGATCCAAACACTAATGACATACTATGCTGCAATTAACATGACCACTTCTGTTTATAATGAAGATGAAAAACACAGGAAAGTATTTATAATAAAATTCTGAATGAATAATGAGAATTTAAAATCGTAAGTGTATTATATTTACAACCACTAAGAGTAACTGTACATATGTAAATATACAAAACCTGGAATAGAATAAACTGTAATCAGAATAGCTGCATTAGGGTTGTGACCTTTTGGGGCAGTTAAAAATTATTTTTTCAAAAATTTTTTTACATAAAAGTAAAAAACTCATGAAAATAGAGCGTAATATTTAAAACAATTGGTCTTAACGAATTTAGTAATTATACATGAGGATGCACTTAATTGCTGAAATTACTTTTTAGTTATGTTTATTAATGATCAAATTGTTGACTACGTCTCATTTCTTCCAGTCACATTGCTCCCTGTCTTCCTCCCGTGAAATTCAGAGAAGTGAAGTAAGGAGAAAGGTGAGTGGAGTGATTTAAAGAAATAAGATAAGCAGAGATCTTATCATGACTCCTTTGGGAATTATAAGGTAATAAAACTCCACGGAGTTGTTTTTACTGGCAAATATTCAAATACCAGCCTTTGACTTAGAGCTTCACTGGTCAAAAGTTGGCAAGGCCAGCTTCTGTGCAATGTCTGTGAGTAAAAGGCCCTGAGCTGAGTAGGGAAATTGCCAGGCTCTGCCCAATTTTATTAGGGCTGTTTTAAAGACTTAGTAACAATGATCCTAATTAGCTCCCTTAATTCTACCCAAGGTAGTTCATAAACACAAAGGCCAAGTTCAAAATCAGAGACTTTTGAGTCTGGGGTGGGGGTGGGAGCTGAGAAATAGGTAGCACATGGGCAGCCATTCTTCTTTCTTTATCCAAGGCAGATGTGAATCATCTATCTATCATTTTCAGATATACCAGATCTCAAATCCTTTTCAGGATACCCTCTAGGAAATTCATATCAATTGATTGGAGTTATCTTATGAAATGAAGCTATTTGACATTCCATACTTAATCCACTGTTTCTTTTCACTGAGGGAACTGAAACCCCTAATGGGAGATAGGAAACGAATTTTAAGCAATTTCTATCTTCAAAGCACTCTGTTATGCACACAGCATGTGTTCCTAAGAAAAACACTGTTAACATTCCCATTTGACAGATGAGGAAACTGAGTCTCAGACAGGCTAAGCAAATGCACCAGCTTACAGTTCTCCCTAGGTACAGATGCACAACCTCAATGCAATTCTCTTGACCTCGGGTCTAGTACATTAGTATATTTTGCAACACCTCCAAGCTGCAAGGTAATGGCATTCTTTCTCTGAAGAAATTAATGGGTGATAGTGAAAGAATCCTTCTTGGGTCAATGGCAGCCACTCATCTTCCCATGAACCAGAAGAAAAAGACTTATAAATAATAAACCACTATGCCTAGCAGCCACCTGCCACTTAAATATTAATAGTGTTTATGTTAAATACTTTTATATAACCACATTAAAGGCATTAAATAAATGTCAGGGCTTGAAAAATTACCACTTTGGGTCACCGCGGGCCACTAAATTCTACAGGCTGGCTATTAGAGCAGGATTTTTAGAAATTCCAGTGTCCTGGGCTTTTCTTTCCAGGAAAAAATAGTATCTTCCTGGACGATAGAGAGAGCTGTTTGAGAACTAAAATTTGCTAACTTCATAACTACGTATGAAGTTTGAGCCACAGTGACTCTTAACAATTTCCACTCCCTTCCCCCAACTCAAATTTTGCAATTTCTCAGCAACCTGGACAACTCAGTCTGGAATATTCTTCACAGTACAGAGCAGAATCAGGGTCTTCTGCTTGGATGGAGGAGTAGGCTTTTATCATCAATGATTCAAATATTTGTTCCCTTCTCCAGCTCCTTCTAGAAAAACTCACTTCCCAAGAAGGAAGTTTTTGTGATTAGGAAATTTTTCAACTTCTCTCTTCGGTAAATCATATTGTGAATTATTCTGTTGAATTCCTTTCCATTTGTTTTCTATTTACTTCTTGTTTCATTCCCTCTAGGTCTCATCCATCCCTTCTGTATAGTAAATTCTAATCTGTTTTCAAAATAAATACTCAACTGACAAATATTAAGAGGAAGTGAGGAATGAAAAAGAATCCAGCTAATCTTGATTACGTATTTAATGCTTATTTGAGAACTATATCTTTCTCCACATCTCTACCCCCTCATCAATATATTATCTGCCATCTGCAAAAACAAAGGTAACAGATACATTTTTTTTCTTGTTAATTTTAAGCAAGATGTAGAAAATGCCATCTACATGCTCCTGGATCTCGACCGATTTCCAAAACTCTACACCTGTTCTCAGAAACTTCTGCTGCCCTGTCTGTATAATTCCTGCTAGTCTGACTTTATAATATCCAGCATCATTTTCTACTCTCTTTCCCAAGCAGAGCCATAGGATGGGAAAGAAATTCTCTGGAAGATGGTAAAGCTAGCATAATGGGAATCTTACAAGGTTTGTGCTGGCGGCAAATCATAACTCACACTGGCTAGGAGGGTTAACCATACCACATGTGGTTTCGAGGTATGTGCTTGGGGTTCACAGTAATGGGTGTCCATGGTGTAACCAAAGGCATATCATAATTGCCTACATTTTAATAGGGGATATATTATTTTAAATACCATTGTATGTAACAGCCGAACTTCCTAGGCAACCTTTTGAGCTCTTCCACATTTTAGGACTATAAAAATAATGCCAACTCCTAGCAAATATGAAAAAAAATCATGTTTATAATTGATTGTAATATATTTTACTCCATTTACATAATATTTGTCCTTTAACTATTTATTAGAATAATATATATTTTCTGTGGAAGAAGAAAATAAAAATCACGCCTTATCTGCTTGCTGAGATAACCGCTGAGAACATTTCGGTTATTTCCTTCTAATAATTGCCTGCACATTTAGTTACATATCAATGATCACATAACTGGGAGAATACTGCACATACAATTTGTTCTGGCCTTTTCACTTATGTTTTAGTAGGTGTTTCCCCATATATGATTTGAAGTCAAGATAACAGATATCTTTGAGAAGAAAGGTGAGGGAAGCGTTTAAGAGGGATCATGAAATAGATTTTTGGGATAATGGGAATAAGTTATTTCTTAAATTGGATGGTGGTTACAGGGTGTAATTCTCTGATAACTCATTGAATGCATACTTAAGGTTTTTTGTATTTTTCTGTCCTGTATGTTATACTTCAATAAAAAGTTTATTTAATACAAAATCACAAATTAATTGAAAAATGATTCATAATGACTGCATAACATTCTACTGTAAAACTTCATTATGATGAATTAGGCCATACTTCCATTGTTAGGTATTCAGTTTATTGCTTTCTAATATTTCAAATAATACTTTTCTGAATATATTTGTATTTATATATTCATCTGTATCACATTCACTTGGGGTAGAGTTCTAGAAGTATTTGCCCCTTTCCTGAGAAGAAATTACACCATAATAGGGAGAGAGATTAATGTAAGTAAATTTTCTGCAATTGCATTTATTGATATGTTAAACATAGTGGAACCTTCAAATTCTTAAAGTTGTTAAATCCTGAGTTGATTCCTCATGGAATTTGGACAAGTGAGATATTCTTCATCCCAACAAAGATGAACAGTTGTCTGTTCAATTCAATGGAGTAAACCATTCTTGAGCACCAAGTCCATGGCAGGACTCTCCTGGACACTAGAACACAGAGATGACAAAGGTATAGCTCTGCTCTTGTTTTGTAATAAAAGTTGACCGCAGAGGAAACACTTTCAAACCAGGGTGGATATGAACGTTCCCTCTCATTTCAAAGTTCCTTCATCTGTATATTGGGATAATAATACTTCGACAGCTTGCAGTGAGGATTAAATTAAACAGCATTTTTTGGAAAATAGTATAGAGGTTCCTCAAAAAACTAAAAATAGAGTTGCCATAAAATCCAGCAATCCCACTCCTGGGCATATACCCAGACAAAACTATAACTCAAAAAGATACAAGCACCCCTATGTTCATAGCAGCACTACTTACAACAGCCAACACATGGAAACAACCTAAATGTCCATTGATAGATGAATGGATAAAGAAGATGTGGTATATATACACAATGGACTACTACTCCCATAAAAAAGAACGAAATAATGCCATTTGCAGCAACAAGGATGGACCTAGAGATTATCATAATGAGTGAAGTGAGAAAGAGAAAGACAAATTCCATACGATGTGACTTATATGTAGAATCTAAAATACGACAAAAATGAACACATCTATGAAACAAACTTACAGACATAGAATAGACTTGTAGTTGCCAAGGCAGAGGGAAGGTGGGGGAGGGATGGATTGGGAGTGTGGGATAGCAGATGCAAGCTAGTATATATACAATGGATAAACAACAAGGTCCTACTGTATAGTACAGGGAACTATATTCAGTATCCTGTGACAAACCACAATGGAAAAGAATCTGAAGAAAGAATACATATATGTATAACTGAGTCACTGCTGTACGGCAGAAATTAATACAACGTTGTAAATCAACTATACTTCAATACAATTAAAAAAAATAAACAGCATTTTCAAAGCACTAGTCAGGGGTGCAATTCAAAATATTTAATAATTCACATATACTGGCAACGACCAGCCAGAACAAATGCTGGTTCTGACAAAATGGAGGCCAATGGTAGAGAACTGCCCTCCGTCCAAATGCATTCTGGCTGAATACTTTGTGCTGTAGCCCAGAGGAGGTCTTGACAAGGGTTAGTTTGGGGTTCTTTCTTTCCTTCCAGATAAAGTAAAAATTCCTTCAAACTAATATCTGGTTTTTGAATATAGTTATTTTGCTTTCAAATATTTGGAGAAAGCAACCCAAGACGTGTGATCTGTGCTGAAACACTTCCTTTAACTTTCACCAACTACAGTCATTGGAACTCTTCAACCATTCGTACCATTGTTTCCTTCGTATGCAACTCTGATTTCTAAAGCTATCAGCTGCAGAAGCTTGTTGTGAGAAGAATCATGTCCCATATTTATTCCTAAAAGTCGGCAGTGAATATACGAACCATGTAGGTAGTGGGGTTGGGATTTGGGGTCTAGTCATACAAATATAGCATACGAAAAACCAAAAACCCAAAACTTGATATTCTGGGAGCAGGTTTCAGATTTTTGAGTTCCATAAAACTGTTTCAAAATTGTACCTAATTTGCTAAAGTCAAAGGTATGAATTATTGTAGAAATAGAACAATAACTACAAGTATAAAAATGCCCATTAATTACTATAGATTATTTTAGGTGGTTATGGTTAAGCATCTGTTCGTGCAACAGGAGCAACTCAGAAATATGTTAACATCTGTCCTTCAAATTTGGAAGATAAATACTTTATACTATAGAAATAATCCACTGGAGCTCTTCAAACCTCACCAGTTCCAATAAGAACTCTGCATTTTGCTGCCATCTTTCTCTTTGAATACACAGGAAATGTGGAGTCAGGAATGAGAATATTGGGTAATGTCATTATTGCAATCAGGGATGGAAATTTCTGTAAGTTCATTTCAAAGACTGACATTTAAATGCCCATGGCATAATATGGCTTGTATTATATCCAACACATTACTTGGGTCTCTGATAAGTGTTTAATGTTCACTGTGGGAGCAAATATGGACAGAATAAATGTTTCTTAAACACTAAAGGTAATGTGACATCTTTGGAAAGAAAATGTATTTTGGTATCTGATGAATATGAGTTAGAGATCCAACTCTGTCAGTTACTGGCTATGTGACCTTAGGTTAGAGCCTCAGATTCCTTACCTGTGAAAATAAGGAAAATAACGCATTTATAATTTTGCTATAGAATTTAGAAGGAATGTGTTTATAGTCACTGACACAGAATAGAATCATAAGTAATAATAACTAATATAATAAGTAATAATGTATAAATAATTATATTTATTGCTCTTATAAGTAATACAAAAGTCCGGGAGTCATGAAAATGTGGGAAATACTTAAACAAATCTTCCATTGTGGTATCTTCAACATATATGTCAATGAAGAAATTTACCAGTTGTGACTTAACAGATAAAATTAGGAGACTACCTCCTAATAACCATTTTTGGAATGAAAGCTTCAATTTCCTCCTGAAGCTTCTGTCAAGTAAAGTTGATTTCCACAATCAGCCAGTTTTAAACTGTAAGTAGTGATGCTTTGATCTTGGTAGGAGGCATCCTCTATGAGTTCCTGGACAATAAGCAGGTAAATACCTAAGCAGCAGCTGACCCAGGAATCCAAATATTTCACATTTCATCCATCTTCTCATGAAGCTTCACTGCATCAAACACTGTAGGCAAGCTCTTTTAAAAAAAAAAAAAAAACAAACCCTGATCCAGTCAAATTATCTCAATGCAAAAAAATGCTTTAGTTTGTCAATATAAAGTCTAAGGCTAGAAGTGAGGTGGAATAGAAAGATAATTACATTCTCTTCAGAAGGGCTTTAGTTTTGTCCTTTTTTTCTCTCTCATGATTGGGTAAAAACTACTGAAGAATGGTCCCCAAGGTTTCCCTCTGTCCTTGCCCTTCAGTTTCCAGGATCAGAGCATTCCCTGCGTTGACTGTGCTTTGCTCTCTTGGATTTCCTGGCTGTCCTTATACCCACACTCCAGGTGGGGTCAGCTGGTTCTCAGCCTTGTCTTCTCCCCAGCACAGTCAGAGCTTAAGTTGGGAACTTTGTGAGAGAACGAAAAGTGGTAGCTGATGGAGCTCTGATTTACCTTAGAATATGGTACCTTTGAGAGGTGGGCAAAGAGGAGGATTGGAGTGATTGTATAGAGGAGTTACATGACCATCGCAGGTTTACACATGGGGGTGGGTGCATGTGCAGGTTTGCACACACACACACACACACACACACACACACACACACAACCACACAGCCTCAGATGACTTCATTTTCTGTTAAGTTATATAATTACTTATTGTGGTCAGATCAAACTGTTGATATCATACTTTCTTTGGCTACTAACATCAGTAAAATACCACTGACAATAGTTAACTTGCTCTCCATGTGCCTGGACATGTGCTAGGCATTTTACAATCATTAATATGCTTACTCCTCTTACTCTCTAAGGGAGGTACTATTATCAACATCTCACAGAAAGGAGAAGCTTGAAGCATCTAAGTGACCTACGCAGTCTCAGCGGTGGTGAGCAGTGGAACCCAGATTTCAGTCTAGAGAGCATGACCCCATAGCCTAAACTCTAAGCCTTTCCATTGTATTCCTCTTTAGCTGTGTCCCAACTAGGACCTATTCAAAGGAATGGGGCATGGTGACCGATGAAATGATGAGATGCACGTACCAAGCTGATGGCAGGTCTGAGCTGTATGTGAGTGCCTGCCCTCAGGAAGATTTCCTTTGCACAAAAACTGGGACACAGGAAGATAATCTGGCTTTGCTAGATATTCTTGCTTTTCTTCGCTCTACCCCATTCATTCTAGTTTATTCTGAACATGGCCACTTATTGATCATGTTACACCTTTTTAAAATCCCCTTTGAAAAAAAGGCAGCAAGGGTTTATTAACCCTTCTATTATAAAATTCTTCTGTAACATACGTTTGTGTGTTACTGGAAATTGAGTGGGATCTTGGTTTTTTTTGGCGATATGCAGGCCTCTCACTGCTGTGGCCTCTCACGTTGCGGAGTACAGGCTCCGGACGCGCAGGCTCAGCGGCCATGGCTCATGGGCCCAGCCGCTCCGCGGCATGTGGGATCTTCCCGGACCGGGGCACAAACCCGTGTCCCAGGGAAGCCCAAGAGATCTCGTTTTTTCTTCCAGAAAACAAGGATTTGACAGTAAGGGTTATATATTAAGATTTTGTATCTTAATACCATTTATTTTCACTTGTTAAAAATTGAATCAGTGAAGAGTATATCAGTAATATGAACTTTTGGTCCTGTTAAGTATTCCTTTTCATTGGAAGTCTGTGACATTCATGTAAAATGTTTTTGGATCCTTTACTTTATCAGCTCCTCCCTGCCCTCTCACCTCTGGCCATGACTGAATGGAAGCTAACACTTTAAATTCTGACTAAGGGGAAGAAAAAGGGACATGGTACTTGCAAGGTTATGCTTACTTACTAGTAATGAACTCCTAAAATCCTGTAGATCGAATTTTTATTAGTCTCATAAAATGTATTTCTCTTTAAATGTTGTTTAAATTGCATTTTGCTTTGGTTTTCAAGATGTTTAAGGGTTTTTTCCCCCCTCTGTTGTTAAAGCTGTATTTTCCTTTTAGGTGCTTCTTCTCATTGATAAAACTTTTTAAAAGTCCAGCTAAACATTTTGCTTTAGTCTTCCAAGGGACCACCTTCATCTTTTTAAAAGTTGATTGTCTGGGGCTTCCCTGGTGGCGCAGTGGTTGAGAGTCCACCTGCCGATGCAGGGGACACGGGTTCATGCCCTGGTCCGGGAAGATCTCACATGCCGCGGAGCGGCTGGGCCCGTGAGCCATGGCCGCTGAGCCTGCGCGTCCGGAGCCTGTGCTCTGCAACGGGAGAGGCCACAACAGTGAGAGGCCCGCGTATCGCAAAAAAAAAAAAAAAAAAAAAAAGTTGATTGTCTGGAGCTTCTATAGGGTATATACTGTAATTGAGTGCTTGTCAACTCAAAGTCAAGGAAACTGATGGCATGTCATCCCATGTACACTGATTGTAGAAATAACATCTTGCTGTGGTATAGTTACCAATTCTGCAAAGCTAAGGATGATACCTAATATTTCATTCATATATTATATATGTTATACATTTAATATATATCAGTATATTATATATTTATATGATCAGAAAAGTAGACCACCAATATGTTAAATTTCCTTGTTTATTCAAGATGATTAGTTGAGCTAATAGTATCACTCAGATTCAATTTCTTAAGTATTGGTTGGTGTAAATCTGTAATCTACAATGCACTATTAATTGAACACGGGTAGCTTTTGTGACTGTTTCAAATGTGCACATTATTTCCCTCAAGATAACATTACAGATATTGAATTTGTGTAAGGTGGCATGGAAATACTACATGATTTTTCATGAAGTTTTAAGTTTTTATGGTAAAATTTATGTGCAGTGTATATATTTTCTGAAGTAACCATAGGTAAATTTCTCATGTTCTTGATGCCTGATGTAGCAGCATTTGAGAGGATCTTTTACACATTCTTAATATACTAAAGGCAACATGTTTTTGGATCCAATTTGCATAGGGAAAGGTAAATTAAATTGCCTTATATTATCAATTAAGTGTATACTACAAGTATATTTATTAAAAATAAAAATAAACTTTTTAAAGCAAACACTGAAACTCCTTTTCTTCTTCAACTCTTTCCCTCTCTCCCAAACCTACATCAGTTTAGCATCAAAGTTCAATACTGCCATTTAGGTAATCAGGTTCCATCTACCCTTCAAGTCCCTTTCCACACTACACTTGTCTATAAATCCTGTTCTCCAACCATACTGGATTCTTTATTTTCCTCTGGTACGGTCATTGCCCTTCCTTCCCTTTGTGTATCTGTTGATGTTTTGACCCTTTCTCTCATGCAGATGGATCCTTTCCATTCTTCAGGATTCTATTCAAATCCCATCCTTTCCCCTGAAAACTTTTTTCCCCCAGAAGTCAAACTCATAATAACATATGGTGGTTACAAGAGGCTGGGGGCTGAGGGAAAAGAGGAAATGTGGATCAAAGGGTACAAAATTTCAGTTATAAGATGAATAAGTTTTGGAGACCTAATGTATAGTATGGTGACTACAGTGAATAATAATGTATTATATACTTGAAATTTGCTGAGAGTAGATCCCAGGAGTTCTCACCACACTCATACACACACACACACACACACACACACACACACACAAACACACTGGTAACTATGGGAGGTGATGGGTATGTTAATTAGTTTGATTTTGGTAATCATTCACAATGTACACATATATCAAAACATCATGTTGTATACCATATATACAATTTTTGTCAAAAATAAATAAAAAATTTAAAACTTTTTCCCTTCTATTTAATGTAGACAAGATCAAATATATTCCCAGTGCAGCTGAGACTTCTTTATATCATTCACCAGGCAATTAAATACATATAGTCTCATAGAAGGTAGCAAGGAGTAAGCCAAAAAGTCAAAGAGCAGAAAATCAGGCCATCCTTGCCCCTCTCTAATCCCTGGAGCTGTCAATAACCAACCTCTCTCCTACTCTTTGCTGAACCAGGATGCTGCACAGACTTTTCAAGACAGGGTTCCACTAATAATCAAAGTGGGTAAAGATGATGCAAAACTGAACTGGAAACATCAGTTCTGTTTCTGGCTGCATCCCTTCATAGCTGTATGAACTGAAGGTTCCATTTGAAATAAACTCTTATTTCACTCTACTGAGATAAAGCCAGTGGTATGCTGGTTAAACCACCAGCCTGCCAGGAAAAAAAAATTCTGATTCGTAGCATCCTTAGTGCAAATACTTCCACCTGGCAGACTGCAAACTACTGATGGAACATCACTAAACACAGCCTTGGGAAAGATGTGCAGTAAAACACCATTATCCAGCATTTCACCATTCAGATACAATGGATGCCGATAACCTCAAGAGCACAGATCGTAGTATAAGGTAGTAAAATAATTAGGAATGATGAATTTTGAGTATTTATTACTTTTTGCTTAAATCTAAATTTAATTTAATATTTAGCTTTTTTTTTTTTTTTTCTTTTGGTATGCGGGCCTCTCACCGCTGCGGCCTCTCCCGTTGCAGAGCACAGGCTCCGGACGCGCAGGCTCAGCAGCCATGCCTCACGGGCCCAGCCGCTCCGCAGCATGTGGGATCTTCCCGGACTAGGGCACGAACCCGTGTCCCCAGCATAGGCAGGCGGATGCTCAACCACTGCGCCACCAGGAAAGCCCTAATATTTAGCTTTTAATAATGGCTATCTTTAACAACTGGCCCACAAAATTCCCAAGTCTAACAGTTGGCTTTCCCCAGCAGGCACCAGTCAGCCCCAGCACACCACTGGTAGCATCCATATTTTCTCCTCCAAATAAATTAGTGCAAGAGCTGTGTTTACAGAGGAGCACACTCCAGTGTTTGCACATAGTAAAACTCAATTACTGTTTTTAAAAATGAACTGTGGTGTACTTAGAGAACACCGATTGCTTGGAGATATTTAAAATATATATTTTTTTCAAAACCCGTTTACACACCACTGTGTAAATGGGTGTGCAGTGGTAAACTCTGCACACCACTTGCCAGAAACTCTGTTAAATTAAGATAGGACGAAAAACATCATATGGGTTAATACGGGGCATCAAATCTTCTGCGGCAAGTGATCAAAAAATATTTGATCAGTTCTGTGTGAGCTCGTTTTGAGGTCCTCCGCTCATGCTTGTAACCAATCAGAGGAATGGCCGAGAACCTCTCATCTGCCTTCACTTGTTCACCTTGCTCAACTTCTCAAAAGGCGAAGTATTTTTACTTTTACATTTCCACTCTGTTAAACTGCCTCCTTGTGTTCATTTTTGCATTCCCTTACCCACGCCTTTGCTGGGCACTGGGAACCTTAACACAAGCAGCCCTCCAAGAGGCAAACTTCAGAGGCGCTGCTAGGCCTGGGGTGCAAAGGGCCCAGCTGCTAAAACTGCCCATGGCTAGGAGGTCATGCACTTAGATGCTCATGTAATTTCCACAACCTCCCTGGGAGGCAGACACTGCTCTTATCCCCATTTTATGAGTGAGTAAACTGAGGTTCTGAGACATTAGTTATCTTACCCAGAGTCATCTCATGGGTAAGGATTAGAGCAGGTCAAGTTCTTATTTTTTTTTTCCATCACACCACTTTCTCACTTACTCCTTCACATAATGTGATGGAACAGGACCCTCTGAGGTCTCTGCGGGACAGACCCCTCCTCCATACCCTCTGCTGTAGCTCCTTTCTTAAGTACCCAGATAATAGTATCTCACGCATATTTCCCGAGTTTTTCAGATGCTAAAAACCACCACCAAGTGGAAGAAATTAACTACTTGATGACCATGAGCACACAGTCACACACACACACACACACCCACTGGCATCTAAGGATTGATGATATCAACTGCCCTGTTCTTTATTATTATTATTGTTTTTTGGTACGCGGGCCTCTCACCGCTGTGGCCTCTCCCGCTGCGGAGCACAGGCTCCAGACGCGCAGGCTCAGCGGCCATGGCTCACAGGCCCAGCCGCTCCACGGCACGTGGGATCCTCCCGGGCCAGGGCACGAACCCGCGCCCCCCGCATCGGCAGGCAGACTCCCAACCACTGCGCCACCAGGGAAGCCCTGCCCTGTTTTTTAAACATCAACCTATTAGAGAATTGTGCATGAACCGATCACATACCCTGGGACGCCCCTCCCTCACTTGGTCATTGGGTGGGATAGGGAGGGAGGGAGGGAGACGCAAGAGGGAGGAGATGTGGGGATATATGTATACGTATAGCTGATTCACTTTGTTATACAGCAGAAACTAACACACCATTGTAAAGCAATTATACTCCAATAAAGATGTTTAAAAAAAAGGGCTTTGCTGAAACCCTTTGGAGAGTCCTGGGTTTTGGGGGGCATGAGTTATCTGTTCTCCTTGCATGGGCCTGCAATGAACCTTTCTCTGCTCGGTTTTGTTTGGCCTCACTGTGCGTTGGGTGCGTGAACTTGCGTTCAGTAACAATAACACGTCTTGGTTCAATTTCTTAAGTATGACAGGCTGGCGGATCTTTTTAAAACAAGAGAGAAGAGGTAGATAGTATATTATATTTAAATCTACTTTTAAAGATAAAAGTTGCCTTAACAAGTTTTATTTGACTGTCTCCTCATTTAAACATAACAGAAAGCTGAAGAGTGATGTCTTGAAATTTGAGGGTAGGTAACCACAGGATTTGAAATTCTCATCCAGAGGTGGGTTACAACGTGCAGTTGGCATGGTAGCTGCGAGCCAAATGGAAAGCCAACCCTTCTTCTTCACTTTTTATTTTATGTAAACATTTACATTACTGAAGTAAACCGTAATTATTATTTAATTCTTGATGCAGGAATCATACTACCACACATGGAGCACACAGTATAAGACTAATATTTTCTCTGGGATTTCAGGCTCAAGCTTAAAACTACGATTACAGGCTCATTATCACAGACAGGCAGGGCAGAGGCTGCTAAGAGTTTTGACTCTAGAGAATCAGATTCATTTCTAAGAGCCTGCTAAAAAGGAAACATCTGATGTTTAAGAGCAAAAGAGAGGGGAAAGAAAGTAAAATCTGTCTAGCAGTCCATCACTTGGAAATACATGCCTACGGAACCATATCCACTATGATACAAACTCTTGAAATAAAACACAGGGGCGGTCTTGGAGAGGAAGATGGCGGAAGAGTAAGACGCGGAGATCACCTTCCTCCCCACAGATACACCAGAAATACATCTACACGTGGAACAACTCCTACAGAACACCTACTGGAGGCTGGCAGAAGACCTCAGACCTCCCAAAAGGCGAGAAACTCCCCACGTACCTGGGTAGGGCAAAAGAAAAAAAAAGAAAGAACAGAGACAAAAGAATAGGGACGGCACCTGCACCAGTGGGAGGGAGCTGTGAAGGAGGAAAGGTTTCCACACACCAGGAAGCCCCTTTGCGGGCGAAGACTGCGGGAGGCGGAGGGGGGAGCTTCGAAGCCGCGGAGGAGAACACAGCAACGGGTGCGGAGGGCAAAGCGGGGAGATTCCCGCACAAAGAATCGGTGCCGACCGGCACTCACCAGCCCGAGAGGCTTGTCTGCTCACCCGCCGGGGCGGGCGGGGCTGCGAGCTGAGGCTCTGAGGCTCGGGTTTCGGATGGAGCGCAGGGAGAGGACTGGGGTTGGCGGCTTGAACATAGCCTGAAGGGGTTAGTGCACCACGGCTAGCCGAGAGGGAGTCGGGGGAAAAGTCTGCACCTGCCGAAGAGGCAAGAGACTTTTTCTTCCCTCTTTGTTTCCTGGGGCATGAGGAGAGGTTTAAGAACGCTGCTTAAAGGAACTCCAGAGACGGGCGCGAGCCGCGGCTAAAAGCGCGAACCCCAGAGACGGGCGCGAGCCGCGGCTAAAAGCACGAACCCCAGAGACGGGCGGGAGACACTAAGGCTGCTGCTGCCGCCACCAAGGGGCCTGTGTGCGAGCACAGGTCACTCTCCACACCCCTCTTCCGCAGAGCCTGTGCAGCCCGCCACTGCCAGGTTCCCGGGATCCAGGGACAACTTCCCCGGGAAACGCATGGCGCGCCTCAGGCTGGTGCAAAGTCACACCGGCCTTTGCTGCCGCAGGCCCGCCCCGCACTCCATGCCTCTCCCTTCCCGCCCCTCCCCCACCCCCGGCCTGAGTGAGCCAGAGCCCCCGAATCAGCGGCTCCTTTAACCCCGTCCTGTCTGAGCAAAAAACAGACGCCCTCCAGCGACCTACACGCAGAGGCAGGGCCAAATCCAAAGCTGAGCCCCGGTGAGCTGTGAGAACAAAGAAGAGAAAGGGAAATCTCTCCCAGCAGCCTCAGAAGCAGCAGATTAAAGCTCCACAGTCAACTTGATATACCCTGCATCTGTGGAATACCTGAATAGACAACCAATCATCCCAAATTAAGGAAGTGGACTTTAGGAGCAAGATCTATGATTTTTTCCCTTTTCCTCTTTTTGTGAATGTGTATGTGTATGCTTCTGTGTGAGATCTTGTCTGTATAGTCTTGCTTCCACCATTTGTCCTAGGGTTCTATCCGGCCATGGTTTTTTTTTTAAATTTTTTTCTTAATAATTAATTTTAATTTTAATAACGTTATTATACTTTACCTTCATTCGTTCTTTCTTTCTTTCTTTCCTTCCTTCCTTCCTTCCCTCCTTTAGACAACGAATCATCCCAAATTGAGGAGGTGGTCTCTGAAAGCAAGATTTATGATTTTTCCCCCTTTACCTCTTTTAGTGAGGGTGTATGTGTATGATTCTGTGTAAGATTTTGTCTGTAGAGCTTTGCTTCCAACATTTGTCCTAAGGTTCTATCCGTCCCTTTTTTTTTTCTAAATAAGAATTTTTTAATTCAATAACTTTATTATACTTTATTTTATTTTTACTGTATCTTCTTTCTGTCTTTTTTCCTTCTTTCCCTCCTTCATTCCTCCCTCCCTCCCTCCTTTCTTTCCTTCTTGCCTTCTTTCCTTCTTTGCTTCTTTCTTTCTTTCTTCCTTCCTTCCTTCCTTCCCTCCTTTCCTTCTTTCTTTCCTCATACTTCTACTAATTCTCTCTACTTTTTCTCCCTTTTATTCTGAGCCGTGTGGATGAAAGGCTCTTGGTGCTCCAGCCAGGAGTCAGGGCTCTGCCTCTGAGGTAGGAGAGCCAACTTCAGGACACTGGTCCACAAGAGACCTCCCAGCTCCACATAATATCAAACAGTGAAAATCTCCCAGAGACCTCCATCTTAACACCAGCACCCAGCTTCACTCAACGACCAGCAAGCCACAGTGCTGGACAACCTATGCCAAACGACTAGCAAAACAGGAACACAGCCCCACCCATTAGCAGAGAGGCTGCCTAAAATCATAATAAGGCCACAGACACCCCAAAACACACCACCAGACGTGAACCTTCCCACTAGAGAGACAAGATCCAGCCTCATCCACCAGAACACAGGCACTAGTCCCCTCCACCAGGAAGCCTACACAACCCACTGAACCTTAGCCACTGGAGACAGACATCAAAAACAGCAGGAACTACGAACCTGCAGTCTGCAAAAAGGAGACCCCAAACACAGTAAGATAAGCAAAATGAGAAGACAGAAAAACACACAGCAGATAAAGGAGCAAGATAGAAATGCACCAGACCTAACAAATGAAGAGGAAATAGGCAGTCTACCTGAAAAAGAATTCAGAATAATGATGGTAAGGATGATCCGAAATCTTGGAAATAGAATAGACAAAATGCAAGAAACATTTAACAAGGACCTAGAAGAAATAAAGATGAAACAAGCAACGATGAACACCACAATAAATGAAATTAAAACTACTCTAGATGGGATCAATAGCAGAATAACTGAGGCAGAAGAACGGATAAGTGACCTGGAAGATAAAATAGTGGAAATAACTACTGCAGAGCAGAATAAAGAAAAAAGAATGAAAAGAACTGAGGACAGTCTCAGAGACCTCTGGGACAACATTAAACACACCAACATTCGAATTATAGGGGTTCCAAAGAGGAAGAGAAAAAGCAAGGGACTGAGAAAATATTTGAAGAGATTATAGTTGAAAACTTCCCTAATATGGGAAAAGAAATAGTTAATCAAGTCCAGGAAGCACAGAGAGTCCCATACAGGATAAATCCAAGGAGAAATACGCCAAGACACATATTAATCAAACTGTCAAAAATTAAATACAAAGAAAGCATATTAAAAGCAGCAAGGGAAAAACAACAAATAACACATAAGGAAATCCCCATAAGGTTAACAGCTGATCTCTCAGCAGAAACCCTACAAGCCAGAAGGGAGTGGCAGGACATACTGAGAGTGATGAAGGAGAAAAACCTGCAGCCAAGACTACTCTACCCAGCAAGGATCTCATTCAGATTTGATGGAGAAATTAAAACCTTTACAGACAAGCAAAAGCTGAGAGAGTTCAGCACCACCAAACCAGCTTTACAACAAATGCTAAAGGATCTTCTCTAGGCAAGAAACACAAGAGAAGGAAAAGACCTACAATAACGAACCCAAAACAATTTAGAAAATGGGAATAGGAACATACATATCGATAATTACCTTAAATGTAAATGGACTAAGTGCTCCCACCAAAAGACACAGATTGGCTGAATGGATACAAAAACAAGACCCTTATATATGCTGTCTACAAGAGACCCACTTCAGACCTAGAGACACATACAGACTGAAAGTAAGGGGATGGAAAAAGATATTCCATGCAAATGGAAACCAAAAGAAAGCTGGAGTAGCAATTCTCATATCAGACAAAATAGACTTTAAAATAAGGACTATTAAAAGAGACAAAGAAGGACACTACATAATGATCAAGGGATCGATCCAAGAAGAAGATATAACAATTGTAAATATTTATGCACCCAACATAGGAGCACCTCAATACATAAGGCAAATACTAACAGCCATAAAAGGGGAAATCGACAGTAACACATTCATAGTAGGGGACGTAAACACCCCACTTTCACCCATGGACAGATCATCCGAAATGAAAATAAATAAGGAAACACAAGCTTTAAATGATACATTAAACAAGATGGACTTAATTGATATTTATAGGACTCTCCGTCCAAAAACAACAGAATACACATTTTTCTCAAGTGCTCATGGAACATTCTCCAGGATAGATCATATCTTGGGTCACAAATCAAGCCTTGGTAAATTTAAGAAAATTGAAATTGTATCAAGTATCTTTTCTGACCACAACGCCATGAGACTAGATATCAATTACAGGAAAAGATCTGTAAAAAATACAAACACATGGAGGATAAATACACTACTTAATAATGAAGTGATCACTGAAGAAATCAAAGAGGAAATAAAAAAATACCTAGAAACAAATGACAATAGAGACAACGACCCAAAACCTATGGGATGCAGCAAAAGCAGTTCTAAGGGGGAAGTTTATAGCAATACAAGCCCACCTTAAGAAGCAGGAAACGTCTCGAATAAACAACCTAACCTTGCACCTCAAGCAATTAGAGAAAGAAGAACAAAAAAACCCCAAAGCTAGCAGAAGGAAAGAAATCATAAAAATCAGATCAGATAAATGAAAAAGAAATGAAGGAAACAATAGCAAAGATCAATAAAACTAAAAGCTGGTTCTTTGAGAAGATAAACAAAATAGATAAACCACTACCCACTCATCAAGAAAAAAAGGGAGAAGACTCAAATCAATAGAATTAGAAATGAAAAAGGAGAGGTAACAACTGACACTGCAGAAATAAAAAAGATCATGAGAGATTACTACAAGCAATTCTATGCCAATAAAATGGACAACCTGGAAGAAATGGACAAATTCTTAGAAATGCACAACCTGCCAAGACTGAATCAGGAAGAAATAGAAAACAGGAACAGACCAATCACAAGCACTGAAATTGAAACTGTGATTAAAAATCTTCCAAAAAACAATAGTCCAGGACCAGATGGCTTCACAGGCGAATTCTATCAAACATTGAGAGAAGAGCTAACACCTATCCTTCTCAAACTCTTCCAAAATAGAGCAGAGGGAGGAACACTCCCAAGTTCCTTCTACGAGGCCACCATCACCTTGATACCAAAACCAGACAAGGATGTCACAAAAAAAGAAAACTACAGGCCAATATCACTGATGAACATAGATGCAAAAATCCTCAACAAAATACTAGCAAACAGAATCCAACAGCACATTAAAAGGATCATACACCATGATCAAGTGGGGTTTATTCCAGGAATGCAAGGATTCTTCAATATACGCAAATCTATCAATGTGATAAACAATATTAACAAATTGAAGGAGAAAAACCATATGATCATCTCAATAGATGCAGAGAAAGCTTGTGACAAAATTCAACACCCATTTATGATAAAAATCCTGCAGAAAGTAGGCATAGAGGGAACTTTCCTCAACATAATAAAGGCCATATATGACAAGCCCACAGCAAACATCATCCTCAATGGTGAAAAACTGAAAGCATTTCCACTAAGATCAGGAACAAGACAAGGTTGCCCACTCTCACCACTCTTATTCAACATAGTTTTTGAAGTTTTAGCCACAGCAATCAGAGAAGAAAAGGAAATAAAAGGAATCCAAATCAGAAAAGAAGTAAAGCTGTCACTGTTTGCAGATGACATGATCCTATACATAGAGAATCCTAAAGATGCTACCAGAAAACTACTAGAGCTAATCAATGAATTTGGTAAAGTGGCAGGATACACAATTAATGCACAGAAATCTCTGGCACTCCTATATACTAATGATGAAAAATCTGAAAGTGAAATCAAGAAAACACTCCCATTTACCGTTGCAACAAAAAGAATAAAATATCTAGGAATAAACCTACCTAAGGAGACAAAAGACCCGTATACAGAAAATTATAAGACACTGATGAATGAAATTAAAGATGACACAAATAGATGGAGAGATATACCATGTTCTTGGATTGGAAGAATCAACATTGTGAAAATGACTATACTACCCAAAGCAATCTATAGATTCAATGCAATCCCTATCAAACTACCACTGGCATTTTTCACAGAACTAGAACAAAAAATTTTGCAATTTGTATGGAAACACAAAAGACCCCGAATAACCAAAGCAATCTTGAGAACGAAAAAAGGAACTGGAGGAATCAGGCTCCCTGACTTCAGACTATACTACAAAGCTACAGTAATCAAGACAGTATGGTACTGGCACAAAAACAGAAAGATCAATGGAACAGGATAGAAAGCCCAGAGATAAACCCACGCACATATGGACACCTTATCTTTGATAAAGGTGGCAGGAATGTACAGTGGAGAAAGGACAGCCTCTTCAATAAGTGGTGCTGGGAAAACTGGACAGGTACATGTAAAAGTATGAGATTAGATCACTCCCTAACACCATACACAAAAATAAGCTCAAAATGGATTAAAGACCTAAATGTAAGGAAAGAAACTATTAAACTCTTAGAGGAAAACATAGGCAGAACACTCTATGACATAAATCACAGCAAGATCCTTTCTGACCCACATCCTAGAGTAATGGAAATAAAAAAAAAAATAAATGGGACCTAATGAAACTTCAAAGCTTTTGCACAGCAAAGGAAACCATAAACAAGACCAAAAGACAACCCTCAGAATGGGAGAAAATATTTGCAAATGAAGCAACCGACAAAGGATTAATCTCCAAAATTTACAAGCAGCTCATGCAGCTCAATAACAAAAAAACAAACAACCCAATCCAAAAATGGGCAGAAGACCTAAATAGACATTTCTCCAAAGAAGATATACAGACTGCCAACAAACACATGAAAGAATGCTCAACATCATTAATCATTAGAGAAATGCAAATCAAAACTACAATGAGATATCATCTCACACCAGTCAGAATGGCCATCATCAAAAAATCTAGAAACAATAAATGCTGGAGAGGGTGTGGAGAAAAGGGAACATTCTTGCACTGCTGGTGGGAATGTGAATTGGTTCAGCCACTATGGAGAACAGTATGGAGGTTCCTTAAAAAACTACAAATAGAACCTACAAATAAAACTACAAATACGACCCAGCAATCCCACTACTGGACATATACCCTGAGAAAACCAAAATTCAGAAAGAGTCATGTACCAAAATGTTCATTGCAGCTCTATTTACAATAGACCGGAGATGGAAACAACCTAAGTGCCCATAATCGGATGAATGGATAAAGAAGATGTGGCACATATATACAATGGAATATTACTCAGCCATAAAAAGAAACGAAATTGAGCTATTTGTAATGCGGTGGATAGACCTAGAGTCTGTCATACAGAGTGAAGTAAGTCAGAAAGAGAAAGACAAATACCGTATGCTAACACATATATATGGAATTTAAGAAAAAAAAATGTCGTGAAGAACCTAGGGGTAAGGCAGGAATAAAGACGCAGACCTACTAGAGAACGGACTTGAGGTTATGGGGAGGGGGAAGGGTGAGCTGTGACAGGGCGAGAGAGAGTCATGGACATATACACACTAACAAATGTAGTAAGGTAGATAGCTAGTGGGAAGCAGCCGCATGGCACAGGGATATTGGCTCGGTGCTTTGTGACAGCCTGGAGGGGTGGGATAGGGAGGGTGGGAGAGAGGGAGACGCAAGAGGGAAGACATATGGGAACATATGTATATGTATAACTGATGCACTTTGTTATAAAGCAGAAACTAACACACCATTGTAAAGCAATTATACCCCAATAAAGATGTTAAAAAAAAAATACAGGGGGAAATTCAATAAAGAAAGCGATAAAGCCCATATCACACCGTGCAGGCCCAGATTAGCATTCTGATAACCCTAAGAGAATTCTCAACTCAAGCGTTATATTCCCAAATAATCACTGAGAGAATGAAAATAATGTGACAAGGAAATTTTTCAGAAAAAAATAAGAGAACAGACATTACAGCTAACATACCAGTTGTGTTAGGGGAAACACTGACTAAACCACCCACCCTGGACAGACACCACAGTAACCATTTGCATGAGTTATTTTACGACAGGAGGTCCTGGTAAGGAACACGGAACTAACAAGCCACCACCAATCAGAAGAATTCAGGAAAGGTCAAAGAGAGATGCCAGTCCATATGTCCTACCAATCTTCCAGAATCCTTCTCGCTGGAATCCACCTTGGCTGAGTGATGTGTGCGCCACCAGGAAGGACCCTGAGTCCGAATGACTGACCAGAGACAATCTAGAAACTAATCCCATCACCATAAAACCCATGACTGTGAGCCACGTGGCAGAGCAGTCCTCCTGGGTTCTCTTACCCACCTACTCTCCACCCGGGTGCCCCTTCCCAATAAAGTCTCTTGCTTTGTCAGCACGTGTGTCTCCTCGGACAATTCATTTCCGAGTGTTAGACAAGAGCCCACTCTCGGGCCCTGGAAGGGGTCCCCCCTTCCTACAACAGTTGTGGTATGATTCTCTGACCAAAGTTGCTGTGGCCTCTCCCGTTGCGGAGCACAGGCTCCGGACGCGCAGGCTCAGCGGCCATGCCTCACGGGCCCAGCCGCTCCATGACATGTGGGATCTTCCCGGACTGGGGCACGAACCCGTGTCCCCTGCATGGGCAGGTGGACTCTCAACCACTGCACCACCAGGGAAGCCCTAACCAACGTTTTTCATGAGAAGGACCCTAGAAACTCACACTAGTGAGAAGGTTCACCCTTCACTGGATTTTTATACAATGTGGTTAGTTACATGGTAGGTCAGTGTCCAGGTGTCAAGAGAAATGCAGGGTGACCGAGACTGATGATGAGCAGAGAAGGGTCCCAAAACACGCATGCCAAGAGCCAGCTAAAAGCCTTCTGCTTTCCAGGCCAGACATTCTGCTCTAAGCCACAAAAAACCCATACGAGCCACAGAGAGGCCAGAGAGGGCACCAAGCCTGCCTTAAAGGGAGGAATTCTGACTAATTTTTGTTTACTCTGTCTTCTAAAGAGCATGAGGCTTTGTGTCATGGGCCCAAGAAGAGGAAAAGTAGAGATGATGAGAAACACAGAAGTGGTTTTAAGTTTCTAATAGAATTCAACAACAGAAAAAAAAAAATCAAGGATCATAAGAAATGTGTTCTATTAAAAATAAAGTCAATTCCCATTCTTGATACATTCCTCTCTTCCATGGGGCACAAATGGTCCACAAATTTTTTTTTTTCAAAACAAATAGCGCTTCTGTGAATTTTGTAGACATTTCTATGCATTGAAAAGGATGGACCCAAAAATTTTCTGTGATTTTTCTTTCTAAGTAAGTGTATGGTTGTTTAGACAAGCCTAAATAATAATAATAATAAAATACAGTGTGTACAGACTGTTCTAGCATTTAATTCTCACCACCACCCTCCAAGACAGGAGAGAATGTATTGCTATTATAATTTACAACAAAGAAACTGAGGCTTACAACAATCAATTTTCCTTGCTCAGAATACAGTCACAGTAATAAATGGTGACAATGGTTAGGGTCCCAGACCTTTGTCTACAGGTCCAACTCCTCTCTGTGACACCACATTGCCTTTCTTAGCCCAGTGACCAAACTTGGTGAAATGATGTATGAGGGTTCATTCTTGGCCTCCAGGCACTTTGGTACTGTGGGCAGAACTGGATTAAGTGGATTGTCTTTTTTTTTCATCATTATTAAGAAATGAAATGATATAATGGAATGGGTTGGAGGATTATTATAAAAGTCTTTTGTTTTTTACAAGGTCTAAATCACAAGTGGTACATCTGGGCGGTTACCTAATTATCTCCTTCCTATGAGAACTAATTTATACATTGGAGATTATAATGTACATAATCCTAATATGCAGTATATTTAACCTGGAGAAAACTTACATGCTAAGGATTGGGAATCATTTGAAAGTCCAAGATAAAGATGGTTCAATGAGGGTAAAAAAATGCTTACATAGTCACTACTAAAGGTGTATATCTGAATAAATTTTATGCCATGAAAATGCCAAATATACGTTAATGAAAAAAACTGTACATATGGTATGATCCCAATTTTTATTTTAAAAATACTGCACAGCTCCCCCTATATGTGTGTGCATGCCGTGTGTGTGTGTGTACATGTAATTGGAAGGAAATATTATTAAATCTACAAAAAATGAATAGCATGGATTTTCCCTCTATGATGGGACATGGTTGATTTATGGATAATCTTAGTAACTACTTTAGTATTATGGTTATGCTATGGAGTGAGCGGCTGGATTTGATTTCCAAATCCATCACTGGTTGTATACCCTCAGGGATCCTTTACTTTTGTTGTTTCACATGTAAAATGGGAATATTACTATCTACCTTCTGCGCTACTGCCAAAATTAAAAGGGGTAATAGAAATACACAACAGACAGCACAGTTTCTGCACACAGTAAGCCCTCAAACATGGCAGCTGCTAATTCGTAAGTTCTTCTTTTATAGTTTTCTGAATTGTTCAAATTTTCTAAAAGAACTTGTCTATGTTTCCTAACCAGAAAGTAAAAACAAATATACAAAAGTTTTATAAAAAGTATTGAAATGAATTTAACTAAATTTGTAACCAAGGACATGATGAGGGCAGGGTGATAAGGTAAACTATTGCTACTTCACCACATTTCGTCTATTTTAATTCTAATAATTTGGTCAGATAGCTCTAAATGAGGCATAGATCCTGGTAGTAAGGGTAAAGAAATGGAATTCCAATCGGATTTTGCTCTTCCAAAATCCATATGTGTTTCCAAAGTCCCAAGCCCTCCTCCAAGGGGTCCCTACTTCCAAGCTAATTGAGAGAGAAAAATGAATATCAAAAACAATTCACAAAAGAGTAAAGAGTGCAAAGAGGCATAATGGGAATTCAGAAAGAAGGTCAGAGTGTCCTGGGGTAGTTAGAACAGGGATGAGGTGGAAACTGTTTCAGGCCCTGCGGGATCAATATTAATAATATATGTTAAAGGGATATGCCTATGAAGGCATTTGACTAAAAAGGCAATAGAGTGGCAGCATTTCCTGCCCTTCAAGTCTCCAAGGGTTATTTTTTTTTTAATTAGTGGAAAACAATTTGTTAAATGTTTCTATGGTTTTACCACTACATTTTCTTTCTTGCGTTACCACACTTCTAGTGACTTCTATTATGGCGCTAAAATGTTTCCCAGCCATTATCACCATTTCTACCCAGTTGACAGAATTTCCAGAAGGTGGGGAGTTGAATAAATATACAAATAGAGAAATAAGGAACATCTGAAAATGCAGCTCTAGGACCCCCCAGCCCCATAAATATGCGCAGCATCTCTCAGTATACAAAGGCTTGTGCAGAAATCCCAACAGGATTCTCTTCCCAAAGTAAATAATTTCCAGTCCCATCACTGCATAAAATCCCCTATTGGAGGGCATGGTTCAGAGTTACTGTCATCACACTCATAGCTCTTTACAACTGAGACATTGTTTTAATTATAAAAGGGAATGTGATTTAGGAGAACCAAGGGAAATGTGGATGCCATTGGATAATAAGTGTAGACTTTAGTAGGCATCCATTGATTTTTGAGATCTTGATTCCTTGCTCATGGATCTAAAGAGGGTGTGAACGTGGTGGAGACATAGTGGAAGCAAAAGTGATTTGGACTAATCTCTAGAGGACCTCTAAGCTCCCTCTGATGCTAAGATTTTGTAGTAGTAATGACCATTTTCCAAGTATCTCTTATGTGTTGGATTTCTATTTATTTGTTCAACAGTAATTATTAGGTACCTATTCTTTACCAGGCATGGAGGAGGTAATGGTGAAAAAAACCCCGGCCACTTCCTGCCCTTAGTAAGTGGTTCATAGTCTAGTAGGAAGACAGTCAATCAAACTAAATTAAACCTGTGATAAGCACCACGATGGAGGAGAACTATAAGGTAGTTGAAGAAGACACAGAGGGAATTTGGTCCACTCAGCAAGATCAAGGAAGGCCTCCACAAGAAAGGGATGACCGAGCTAAGATATGATGAAGAAGCTGCCATTAAAGAGATGACGCACTGTGAGGGACACGGCAAGAATGAGGACCTCAGGCTTCCAAGAAGGCCCCTTCGTCTGCAGCAGAAGGAGCAAAGATGAGGACTGAAGCAGAAGAGCTGCAGAGGAAAGGAGGAGCCGGACCGTGTAGAATCTTTTACAATAATCTGTGATCAAAATTCTCACCCAGCTCTGTGAATTAGACAATATCCTTATTTTTCAGAATTGAAAATTGAAGCTCAGACCATGTGAGGAAATGGGCTTAAGGTCACACAGCTCAAAGTTGCCCAGTGGTGGGACTGGAGCAAGGTCTATCCACTTCCAAAGCTTGGATTCTCAAAGGATTCTGCCAATGATTCATCATCTTTTGTGGACCCATTGTCCAGTAGATGTTCCCTCCAGATGAGCCCTGAAGGACAACTTTATTCTCTGGTTCTACGTTCTAACTTACTGCCCCACTGCAAACCAGTGCCTGTCCCATCACAGGGAAGAACTCTGCTGTGCTCTCCCAGGTAAGAAGCATGGTTGCTTCACCCATCAAATCTGAATCCTTGTTTTAGATAATGTCTTCTTTTCAGTTTTCTAGTCAAAGCCATTGGTATTCAATGCTCCCTTGGTTGACTATGGTGGCATTTGTTTTCAGGAAATCAAATGACCAGTTACATTGTTTCATTCACATACGACTTCTTTTTCTTGTTTATTAAGCAGGAATAGCAACGTTGGTTGTTTGTTATGTGCCATTTTGCTAGAGCATCTTACACATGTTATCTCAAGGCAACCTCAGTGAGTTACCCAGTGGGGTAGAGATGTATTATTATTCTCTCTTAACCAAAGAGGAAATTGAGTCTCCCTGAGTTTAAGTGGCTTACCTTAGGTTACACGTTTGTAAATGACAGAGGTGAGATTTGAATACAGGAGAACTGCCTGACTCCGAAACCACATTTTTAACTGAATGTTTCAAAAATTCAACTTCTAAAATAGAATTAGTGTTAGAAGAGAATTAGTGAAATAAGAAAATCCCGAAAAATACTGCATGCCAATATGTACTGTAATTCAACAATAATTATATCGTTAAACAAGGAAGAACCTATCATAAAAAGATTCTCTGAGGCTTTTGACACCAATTATGGGTGCTTTAGGAAATAAGTGTGATTTCCTAAATTAAGATATCAAGTTTAAGATGCAGGATGGTTCTTTTAAAAGAAATGGCCCTATTCCCAAAGATGAAGGATACATACATATATTTCGAGGCTGTGTGGGTGGGTGGAGGGGGAAGGGGGAACGGCAGGTTGGTAGAGAGAGGGAAATAATTATTCTATCTTGGTAATCTCTCAAAAATTACATGTTTGTTTTCAAATTATGTGGTAAACTGGGCTGGAGGTTGGGGACAGCATTGTTAAGGCCCACCCATAGAATGGGATGTTGATGCCTCTGCAGTGCTGTATTTCTTCCCTTCTAAAAAAGAAGGGTTTTTTCCTTCACGGTGCATTTACGTCAAAATTCTAAAACTTCTCGCATGCGCCTATCATATCAACCTTGTCAAGTCTCACTTGTTGAAATGAGTGGGATTTGAAAAGTTCTGAGTATGCTGTTACATTTTCCATTTATGTTCAGGGAATATGGCTGCGTGAAAATGTGGCCAAGTGTTGCAGAGGGGTTGGGGGAGACTTAAGGGAGAGACAGCGCTAAATGAGTGAAACCCAATAGATTGATTATTTCAGGTGGTGGAAGATAGTAGTCTCCATGAAGGCTGAGGCACAGAGTCTGCGAGGAAAACGCAGCTTATTTTTTACATGTTTTACTTTTATAGCTCTAATTAAGCTACTTGTTATATCAAATGCTAGAGTTTAAATAAAAGAAGCCAACATTTTTGCTTCCAAATGATATACAAGTTAAAAGTGTTCTATTTATTCTCACTGAAATAACAATAAAGATAGTCTTGGTTTTTTTCTTTTTTAAAATTCAGCAAGTGACAAAGAAATATCATGAAAAATATTTAGCTTCTATTAAGATTTGTCAACTTCCAGAAAATAAATTTAATATTTGTGTTAGATTTGGGAAAACGCAAACCTAAACCTAGCCCTAATTATATTTTAACCTTAACCCAAACTCTATATAATAGAGGGTGCTGGGCAAGAGAATAATCAGATGTTCTTTTAGTGGAGGCAGGAACTCTTTACTGATAGCAGAAAATTCACATGACTGTCAACTTCTATTTCTATAATTCTTAGTGTTTTTCTTTATATCACTACAAGTGAACATTTTCCAGCTTTCCCCAGAAGCTTCTATGTTTTGCAAAAAATTTAATTTGATGAAGATGCTTCTTAAATAAACAGCAAATTTCTTTTTCATTGATGGAGATCAAATGATTTCCTCCAGTAGCCAGTAGAGGGAGCTGTTGGCATTTGATTTGGCCTTATAACTCGACCTGGAAGTTCCCTTAATTAATTCAATGTTTGAAATCAAACCAGCCTTTAAATGTAATGATATTAATATGCAAGGATAGACGTGTAAACGAGATTTTCCATTCCCATTCAACTTTCTACACAACCACAGATTTCTGGTTCTTCTGTGGGCCTCTTTTAGAGAGCTTATGTTATAGAAATGTTGGCAGCTCTAAATTAAAGCTACTCAGAATTGAGTTCATGCACCTAGGCAATGATTCAACATTTCTAAGGCTGATTGCAAGTCAAGAAAGAAAGCAGCTTCTCCTTCTTATGAAAGAAAGAAGGAAAGGAAGAAAGAAAGAGAAAGCAAAAAGCTGTTAAACTGAGAACAATACTTGAAGTACTCAAAGAAAAATTATATATGCTAGATTTATAAAAAATTTGAGTATCTCTAATCCAAGGGAAAGAACTCTCTGTAGTTAAGATTCTGGGCATATCTGACGTGGCCCTTGTGATGAAATACAGTATATTGATTTTTCTTATATTCCCTCCACTTTAAATTTATTTCTATAGCTGTGGGTTAGAAATACTCATTCTGATTCAGCTGAATATATTTCTCCTAAAATGAACATAAAAATAAACTGTAAACATTTAAAACAATGAGATGAAAGACATGAAATCTCACCAAACTTGAAATGCTAAATTACCTGAAGAGAGAAAGAAGAAAGTAGAGTTCTATTTTGATCTGCATTAACAAGTAATTTTTAAATACACCATCCAAACACTGCCAACAGATTTCGGATTTCTCCATCAAGGTGCTCTAAAAGCATAATGGAGATAAAGGGTTAACAGTATTCCAGAGTACATAAAGAAGTGCTATTTTCTTGCGACACTATGACACATTGCAATTTGCAAACTAAATGCTAAACCGGAGTCATTGCTCATGTTCAAAAAACATGAAAGGGAGTTTCTTAGGAAGAAAAAAAAAGATTTTTTTTTTTTTTTAAATCTGAATGTGAACAATGTTCTACGCTATTTCCAAGTGGTGTGTAGTTCTTCAAATCACTTCTGCGCTTCCATGTGTCTGGCTTGGTCTCTGTTTTGTGTTGCTTTCTGGGCTTTCCAATCAACATTAATTTTGCTGCTCTTTCCGAGAGAATTTGTTAGAGGGAAAAATGAACCACGCATGCAGGTAGAGTTGGAAGGCAAGGGACAAAAGTGCCCGTATTGTCCTTCTTGAGTGGTTTAGACAGCTGGAACAAAAAAGCCCAGTACTATTAAACATGTAACTTTAGGTGAAATTTTGTTCCATGTGAAACATTAATTTTAATAGAGACTTTATATATAAGCTCTGGTTTGAATAATAATGTAAAATTAAATTTAAATTGTAAATAACGTCCAGATACTAGTTGTTTCCTGGCTCAAATTCTTCAGCACATATGGTGCTAGCATAAGCTTGTGCCTGTCTGCCTACTCTGGGTAATTTTGCATGCAAATAGTTTTAGTGCCTATGTTGAGGTGCTAAAACGTGTTTAGTACACTTGAAAATATTTGCATTGCAAAAGGAGAGCAAATCTCCTGAGGAAAATCAGATTGATATTTTGTATTAAGAGACCACTCTGGGCACTGCGTGGCATTCTTCTATGGAGAATTCTGTTTACAGTGCAACTAGCATTTTTAATTGACTTTTAGAAAAGAAGCTCTGGCTACAGCTTTGCCAGGTTTATAAACCGTTAGACCATCTCTGGCAACATTCAGTGCATTTATCAGGAGGAGAGAGAAAGCAAACGAAAGAATCGAATTGCCTTGGCTGGACGGTAGCTTTTCATGCCTCAGTTTGGTGGACTGTTAGGATAAATGTGTTAATTATAATGAAAAGTTTCAGCTGGAGTGTGCCTAACTAATTAGCTAACTAACTAACCAGCTAACTCAGGAAAGGCTTTAGCACAGGGAAGCAGCAGTGATGCTGGGTGTGAGGCCGCACACACGCTCCCATTTGCCTCACTCCCATCTGCTGCATTTACAGGAATCAGTTCGTTAAGAGTCTGAATTGAATCCAAATAAAATGCATTTCTGATGCAAGCCCGATGACTGGTGCCATTCTACGCCGCATTATGTCAAATTAGAGCTCGGTTGGGAATGAGGGTACAAAGATCTTACGTAAACATTGCACGCATAGAACACTGAGTGAATAAAAGTCTAGAGAAATTCAACATCCCATTTCTAGAAATGGGTCCACCCTTCTCCTGTCCTGAGCTCCCTTATAAAGTAACAAATAGCATTCAAGGGCCGTGCTAGTAAGAGGTTTGTGAAAATTTTCTTGTAACTACCTTTTCAACGTTTATGGAGAATTTTATTTTATTACATTGACCAATTCAGGTGTAGCATGCCCTTACAAAATGAAAGTAAGTCAGTGTCCGAAAGATAAACAGATGACCCGAGGTCTACGAGAGGAATTCAAATTGTGGGACTTTTCTGTCTGCACCTCCCTCTTCTGTGAAGAAATGATGCCACATGGAATTTTAATAACACCCATTGTAGAGGAGTTTTTCTATCGCTTGCAGCCCAAGCTCCACATAAGGGATTGCCTAGTATAGATGCTTATATTGGCTGAAGCTCTGGTGTTCCATTCAGATTTTCTCCCCGTAGTTTACCCTTCCACGCCTAATTTTTTTTCCATCTCTAACACTTCCTATTGTGTGCAAGGTGCAGTATTTTGTGTCAACGAATAGCCACAGACAGGTAGCAAGAGCCAAAAGGAATTCATTGTGAATACACACCAGTAGGGAGGCGTTGACTGTGTTGGTGAAACTCCTGACAACCACCTCTTTCCTTTAAAATAATCTTAAAAAAAAAAAAAAAAAAAAAAGCTTCTGCTGTCTGTGGGATCCTGGCACATCAATCAATCCATTAAGTAAATAAGGCAATAACTAAACAATAAATCATTCTGAATTTCACGCATGCACAAACCTTTTGATACATAAATTACAAGAAGGGTTTAGATTCTGAGGCTGTACAGCCTACTATCCAATAATTTTCCATACAAGATAAAGAGCTATTCTAAACTGTGGTGCATCGCTCATTCTGGTCCCCAAATCATGGGGCTTCTTTGCAACCCCTTGGTGGTATGATGTATGATGCATGGCATGGGAGTGTGTGAGGGTGTGTGTGTGGGGGGGGGTGCATGCTGTTAGGGGGAAGCCTACCACACATTTCTGCCATCGCAGACTGTGGGCAAACAGCTGTCTCCACAGCTGAGGCCACTGGAACCGCATGCGCTGCTCCAGTAACTCGAGAGCACGCGGCTGGTCCCTGGATGGCACAGAGCACTGTGCCTGCAGCAAAGTGCTGGAGCTTTCCTGAGGCTGAGCGGGCGGAGCCTTTGCCACCAGACACAATAAGCATCTGAAATGGGGGCTCATGAATAATTCATCCTTGGTGTCCTACAAAACAAAGAAATGATATGTTTGCTGGTAGATAACTGTGTTGTGGCATTTGTAAATCTTTCTGAATGTGGAGTGGATCATGTTTCTTGTTGGTAGAGAAATATGTTTTTTTTTTTTTTTTCTTTCCTGAAACGAAAAGTTGGTAGTTTGATGTAACAATCCTACATTGAAGGTCTTCCATGAAATACTGGATTGGATTAGGCTAATTTGGCTCATGATTTAGGAATTTTTTAAAAATCTCATTCAGTGAAGAGGGATGGTAAAACGGTTTTACAGCAATAAAATACAGCAGGATACCAAACTCTCAAGGAGAGTATTGTTTTCCTTGGTAGGCAAGCAGCCCACCCTTGGCAATGCGAGTTTCATTACTATAGACTAGAGAGAGTGGTGCCTCTGGCATCACAGGACAGCATGGGGAGGAGTAATTCTTCACTTTTCACTAAAATATTAGTAAAAATGATACTTTGGTGAATTGAGCCCTAAATTGTTTTAGTGATAGTTAAATACCCACTAATTTAACACGAGTTAAATTGGCAATAAAAATGACCCCCAACCAAGTTGAGCCACCATCCTGTTTCTGCACAATAGTTCTGGACCTAATGCCAGGGATCTAGAAAGCCGTTGGGTAGAGTTTATGCATTTGCATAGCGAATATTTCCAGTGTTGTCTAAAGTAGCTAGCTGTTCAAACTTATCATAATTAGTATTTATAATTAGTATCTGTGTATTCATTTCATTTATTCTTTAATATCTGTGTACTCATTTCCCCGAGGGATTAAAAAAAAAGAAATTGATTTAATAGTTCTTCATTATCTTTGAAACGACAACCTGGCAAAACAAATCATGGCTGATATACTCTGCCATCTCTCCAATAATTATCTCAAATCTGTCTTCTAGTATTCACTCATACTTTTACCATTTTTTTTTTTTTTGTAAATTTTGTTTTGCAGTATCTCCTTGTCATCCCCCTGGCTTTCAGGTTGCCCAGGAATGATTGTACATCCATAAACCTCACACAATTCGATATGCTTGGCAGGGAAAGTCAGAAAGAAGGCAGGCTGATTTTGCTGAAAGAAAGAAACAAGCAAAAACAAAATATGGATCTGCCAATTATATGCTGGCGTGAAAATACTACTCCTTCTTGCTTTCAGGTACGTAGCAGGAGCTCCAATCAAAAGAAGAGCAGTAAATGCTGTGTGAAGCGCATTTTTGTTTTTTGCTGCTGTTATCTGTATCTTTAAGCTCCAATAATGTATCAAATAGTAGACTCGCCAATACGTACAGGTAATGACTCTTTTTCTTTACCTTGGCTGTGTAGGATTAAGATTGTAAATAGAATGATGGTGGGACATAAATTGTTTCCTGCCTTTTTAAAAGATAAGTAGATTTCCAGTGGAGATAATAACTAAATAAGTGGTAGGGATGTCCTGGGGCCAGGGAGATAATCATGAGAAATAGAGGTTATGGCCTTAAGATGAACACAACACAAACCAAACCTAAAAGGCCTGAGGCAGAGGTTAATAGAAATTCCCCTCTTTTCCCATTGGCCGCTCACACCCGTGTGTTCCTTCATCACCTCCTGTGTAGTTGGCTGTAGTGAGACAGCAGAAGTCTCTCAGGCCTCCTCTTCCTGAGGAGAGGAGACCATTTTTCGGGCTCCGTCAGCTATTGAAAGAGGCTGATTGCTCTTTTTTTTTTTTTTTGCGGTACGCGGGCCTCTCACTGTTGTGGCCTCTCCCGTTGTGGAGCACAGGCTCGGAAGCGCAGGCTCAGCGGCCATGGCTCACGGGCCCAGCCGCTCCGCAGCATGTGGGATCTTCCCGGACCGGGGCACGAACCCGTGTCCCCTGCATCAGCAGGCGGACTCTCAACCACTGCGCCACCAGGGAAGCCCTGATTGCTCTTTTAAGAACATCACACCTGGACTGCCAACATTTTGTTTTGCAGTGTGTCAAAGAATCCTTTATGGGAATGACAAGCAAATTCATGACCCTTATTTTGTGTACGATTCATTTACATATCCAAGAACTATAAGGAAATTTAAAGGAAAGGCATTTAATGATGTGTGCTACAATAACACAAATAGTAACCAAAGAGGAGAGACCGCAGAAAGTCAATCAACAACATATAAAATTGCTAGTATATTTAAGGTTAAGAGAAGCCAGGATCTTTGGATCAGAGAAGCTTGGAAAATGTCAGTTTTCCAAAATTTCAATCCTGTCTCTGACACATTTATATTATGATAGACACAAAGTCCCTAAATACGTTTACTCATCTGTAAAATGGGGACAAAAATACATACTTCACAGAGTATTTTAAAATATCAGAACTAGTGATCTTATGTATGGAAAGCATGTTGGTAATTTGTAACTTTCTAAGCATATTAGAGTCACCTGGAGAGCTTTGAAAAGCTACCGATGCCCTGTTCCCACCTCCATTCAATTAAATCAGAATCTCTGGGGAACGGGCCTTGGCATCATAGTTTTGAAAAGATCTCCAGGTAATTCCGGAGCACAGCCAAAGATCTGACCCACTGATGGAAAAGCCTGAGACTGGATGAACACTCAGTAAATATTATCCATTTCTTCTTGTTCATGTCATATGAATATCAGCCCAATCAGGACACAGATTTTTAACACTGGAAGGAACTTGCAAGGGCAGTTAATCTACCTCTGTGCTTTGAAGGTAAAATAGCCGATACCAGGAGGATTAGTGATGTACCCATGGTCACAGAGCTAATGGTGAGATCCCAGTATTTGTACTAGAATTCTGAAGTTGTCCTCTCTGGCACAGCTTTTAAGAAGGAAAGTGTGGTCTCAGAGAGGCTAAGCTTTATCTTTCCTTAACTTCTTTAGTTTCTCAACAGAATTTTATCACAACGAGGATATAACTAATGTCAGAAGTAAAGGATTAAGCCCTCAGCTATGGTCCTCATTAGCACTGTAATGACCTTGACCTAGTAGCATTCATTCATAGAAACTTTTGAGCAGAAAAACTGAGCTCCAGCAATGCTTGCACAGAGAAGGCATATGCATATATAGTTTGGCTTCTGATACTAGGTGTCATAAAGCTTCTCCACCTTACTGAGTAGTTCCTGTGTGACAGATATGGAAAATCAGAGCAATTTACCACCACACAGTTATGAGACATCATACAGGTGCATTTAATTCTTTTTTTTGGCAGTACGCGGGCCTCTCACTGTTGCGGCCTCTCCCATTGCGGAGCACAGGCTCCGGACGCGCAGGCTCAGCGGCCATGGCTCATGGGCCCAGCCGCTCCGCGGCATGTGGGATCTTCCCAGACCGGGGCACGAACCCGCATCCCCTGCATCGGCAGGCGGACTCTCAACCACTGCGCCACCAGGGAAGCCCAGGTGCATTTAATTTTTAATTACTCTTAAAAATGTTTTTAATAATTAGTAGCAATAACCACTAATTGGCACCTAAGCCATTCTTGCACCAGCAGGCAAACTGTAGGTTTACCTCTGTACACCCACCCCTAATCAACTGAAAATTGCTTCAGTGCTTATCTTATAATTACTGCGCTTAATGCTGTTTACATTGTTTGCAAGCTTTTGTAATTAATTAATTTTTTTTTTTTTACCTCCGAACCTGTACACGGAACAGTAAAGATTAGTCCTTTGCTCAGTAACATCTTATTTACATTGAATTGTTTAGACACACATAAGGGGGGAAATAATGGGTTTTGTTTTTACCTGCCAGATGTATTTGCTCTGTTTATATGATAGACAGATCCCATGTAGAATTTTGAACTGCTCTAGCTACCTTCTTGTCTGTCTGGTTCTCCTCAAGGCTGTCGGACCATGGCACAATTACATTTTCAGGCAGACTCTCAGACTCTATATACCTTTACCCCTTCCACATTATTGATTTTGCAAAGATTTATGGGTAAAGGGCAATCATTTGAGAACGTCCCTATTAAAGTAAAGGCCAGAATAGTTAAAGTTGCAGTTTGTTCCTTGGCAGTCAAGAACTGATATATATTTGCGCCAATCATTGTGCCTTTGATCTGAAAAGTGGCAGTCACAGTGAACTGCTAAAAAAAAAATATCATGAAATAAATTGAGATATTGGTATGCTAAGTTAGTTTTAGAAATAAGTGATGAATCTGCCAATGTTTTCATAGTAGTAAATGGCAAATAAAATATTATGATAAAAGAGGCAAAAGATAAAAATCTGACTTTATAATTGTCGACCATTAGGTACGGGTTACGAACTGCTACTGGACAAAGACATGGGTGGGAATATTCCTTCTTTTCTTTATTCATTCACTTGTTTAATAGTTACTGGGAATACGATGTGCCCAGCAATGTGCCAGACAATGGGGATGCAAAAAGAACAAAACATGATGGGACAGTGTAGTCTTGGGAGTCAGAAAAAAACTTAGTCTGAAAAGCTTGACTCCATAACTAAGTAAACGGGACACTTTCAGAAAATTATTTGATCTCCCAGAACCTCATTGGTGTCATCTGAAAAGTGAAGATAGTGACAGCTCTTGAAGGCTCATTTTGAAAATTAAAAGAAATCCCATATGTGAAACACTCTGTACTTTTCTGTATGTATGTTAATGCATGTATGCTATAATTTTAATTAGACCAAAGAACTCCCAGTCCAGTGAGAGAATGAGATATACTATCACTCACAGGGTTCTTTGACTGCAAGCAACAGATACAGGTTCTGGCTGCCTAAGCAGGAGAGAAATTTATTGGAAAGCTCTTGGGACACTCACAGGATCAACGAGAAGGCTGGAGAATCAGGCTTGAAAATAGAAGAAGAACTAGCATGTCTAAGGGTTTAAGTACCAATAACTTCTCAACAGTCTTGGAGGGTGCTGCCAGTGAACAAATGCATTCCAATTTTTTTCCCTGTTCTTGTATCTTTCTGTTCAAGATTCAAGACTCAGGAGAAGGAGAGAGGGAAAGAGGGAGAAAGAGAAAGGAAGGGAGGGAGGGAAGGAGGGAAGGAGAGAGAGGAGTTAATAGAGTTTAGTCATGTGCCTATTCCTTAGCAGGAGAGGCTGGGGGCCTTGATTTATAGGTGCACTGAGACATATACATTGGGGAAGAAGTAACCCCCCCAATGGAACTCTGATACTACCACAAAAAAGGGTGATTGGTGATTAGTGATCTGAAATCAACACAGAATATGGAACACAGAATCTGATTACAGTGTCAGAAGTAGGGTTGGTTTCACACACATGTCATCTGTGCAATCACAAAAGTCCCCACACTTGATCTAACGCTCTGTGCCACCATTAAAAAATTCCTAGTAATTTATAAACAAGGGACCCATATCTTCATTTTGCACTGGGCTGTGTAAATTTTGTGGCAGGTCCTGGTCATATGTTCTACTGTAGGGATCTATACACAGCTCCATGGAAGCACAAGAGACGGAAGAATATCCAGGTAAGAATTCATGCAATGGTCAGGGAAGGGTTCGAGGGCTAAGAATTAAAGCATCAGTCAGAGTTTACAGAGTGAAGAAAGGGGATGGGGGGCATTCAGGTAATGAAAACCAAGAAGCAAAGGCCAACAGAATTTCCTATGATCAAGGATATTAAACATGATTCTGGCATAGCTGTAATTAAAGTCATCCTCTTGAAGAGTGGTAAAGCAGAGACATTACGATTACAGACTGGAGAAATATACTCTCTGTTCCACAGTACAAATCAGCAGAGGAGACCTGGTGAGCTATGGGAAGGCTCCCACCAGAGCCAGATAAACCAGGATGCTTCTAGGCCACTAGAAACCCATGGTTTAGAAACACGTGGCTTAACCATCATCCAGTTCTTGCTTGCAGCTAGCCTCCTCCTGAAGTCACTGGAAGCAAAGCACTGTCCGCAGTGCATGCTCCTGTCTTCTGGGCACCAAGCACCAAGTTAATGGCAGGGTTTTAAGTGGGATGGTGGAGAGGAGAGCATGGCAGTTTAGCTTCGCTTTCTATGTATTATTTTAGAATCGATGCAACTTTGTTTTTCAGTATTTTCTGATACCAAGACTCTCCTCTTTCATTGAATATTTTTATAGCATTTTAGGTTTCTAGCCCAATACGTTTCCAAAATATAGATTTTCTGAACATGCACAACCAGGGCTCCTTCAGCCTTTGCTGGAATACCTCCAGTCCATTCCAGTTTTTGGATAGATGTAATTTGTCAAAGATTTTTCTTCTATTGAGCTGAACTTGACCTTTTTGTAACATTCACCATGAAATGTTTTGGAATCACTTGGATTAAGCCTCACTCCTCTTCCCCATGCAAACACCAAATATATCCTCTAAGTACAGTGAAAATCTTCTTTGCTTCTGAGGCCCATTCTAGTGGGAAAATATCTATAAGGTTTTCTTTAAAAAGCTCCTTTTAGCACCGTGAGAACTATAAACTATATGGTGGAGCCTAAGAGGATCCTTCTGTGGGCTGAATAGGACTGTGTTATATTTCCAGGGTAACGCAGGCCTGAAAGTTTCTCCTGAAGATTCATTTTGCCTTCTGAACTTCATCCTCTCCATGGGAAACAACTTTCTCCATTCCCTCCATCATTTGTAATGGACCAGGCTCCCATCCAGCTGAATCCATTGCATGAGACGTGGAGCCCGTCACAAACACACTTGTGCCAGGAAGGACAGCCCAGACATTTGCTATCTCTGTCTCAGCTTTCTCCAGTTCCGTTCTTGGGTTGCTTGTCTAGGGACACACCCATATGCACTATTTCCCTGCTCCCCTGACAGTGGGAAGAAATGGCAGATTCCTCAACACTAGGTTTTCGAGGGAGTCCTTCTTTTACAAGATTTTCCCTAAATTTTAGTGAGATTTTTTTTCAATGTGCTACAGTAGCATGCCTTCAGATGGGGGTGCTGAAATTAACCTACTCAACAAAAACAAGATCATCTTCATAATGGCAATTTTGTTTTGTTTTGTAGGGAAATCAAGTCAATGCTTATAGGCTCTTTTCATAAGCATAAACGTTCATTGAGTAAAAGGAAATTAGAAATGTACATCCTTGGATATTTGCCAGTGAGTCATATTGACAAAGGGCTTCTTTTGCAACCAACATCTTACTCCTGAGTATCATTTCTTCTCTTTGGTTGCATGACAATATGCGGCCTCTTAATGCTGAAAATGAAACCATCACATGCTACTCCCTTACCCCTCAAATATCAGGTTCAGGAAAACAATAAGAGATAGCTCAACTTTCTTCTCATGATCTCTTTCTCACTCCCTATACCCTAATGACCTTTGTATACATTTTTCACTTGATTATTTGCTTTCTGGCCAAGGTAGAACTGTACAATCTCATCACGAAGAGCTTGACTGGATTTGAGATAGTATCAGCAACAGATACAGAAAATTAGAGAAAGGTAGAAATAATTACAGAAACAGCAGCTAGATTATTTATAGAGCAACTACTATGAACCATGCCTTCTGATGGGAACAACACATACATTTTCTTAAATCCCGGCAATGCTGTAAGGCAGGAATTATTACTCACATTTTAAAGATAAGGAAACTGAGGCTCAAAACCTTTAAGTAACTCTGCCCAGTTTGGGCTGCTCTTAAATGGTGGAGTGAGGGTTGAAAGCCATTTGACCTAACTTCCAAAGTTTATGTTGCAGGTAAAGAAGTGAAGAGAAAAGCCTAGGCTTGAGACACCTGGAAGAAAGTAATCTAGACTTGGCTGCATGACTGCCTAATATACTATCTTACGATGTCACGGGCTGCAGTGTGTATGTATACCTCACATTATTTCCAGGGTAATTTGGAATTCTTTTCACTAAATATTGAGCTTTTAAGATATTTTAATAGTGATCAAAATTTGGGTTATAAGTGTCTTGATTTAAGCCATCCTGATTAGATGAAAAGGATGCATATATGTAGAGCTATAATTGATAGCAATAGAGAACCATAATATATTAATTCTGTTTAATGCTGTTGGCATTGTCATTTGTTTTCTTGAGGCAAAGATTAAAAAGATATTACATATCAAAATATATTTTAGACATAAACATTCTTTTTTCAACTTTTTAAAATAGAAAACAATATGCATATTCAGAGTCAATCCAGCTTCAACTCCATTTACTATTTCAAAATTCACTCGGAGTTTCAAACCACTCTGAGCTTCCCTTTTCCTTTTTGTCCAGTGGAGATATGCGCTTGACGGCCCTGCTTAATAAAATAAAATGTCAGTCCTCCAAGGCTGGCAATGCAGCGTGAATCAAAGTGTAGGCAGGGCGGCTAGACCAGACAGCTAGGACTCTCCCCTCCATGAAGGAGTCACTTGTTTCTTGGCCAACTGTGACGGGGTTAGACTTGCTTTTGTTAATTGAATTAGAGGTTCTAAGCCACAGTGGTAGAATAATAGAAACACCCCTAATATAACTTGAAGGAGGGCTCTGAGATCTATACCAGCCAGAGAGTCTCCCACTGTTATCAAATTAGATCTGGGCTTGGTATCCTAAGACGAGCTAGTGGGTTTTATTACATAGCTTGCTAGTACGTAAGTAGCACAGAGTGAATTTCCTTAGAAACGACCTAAAGTAAAAATTACGAGCAAGAGAAGGAAGTGTTAACTTGTACTTTTCCAAAACCTGGGTGTTTTCCTTACATCTCAAAGTCATTGGGAAATTCAAATCAGAACAAGATGTGAAGTCACCATTCAAAGCATAAAGCATTCTTATTTTTAAAACTGGCGGATGGCAGATAGATATATCTTATAGTCCGATTTAGTAGTCATAAATCCTAATAGCTGGTTGGGAAGCTTTCCTGACTTCACTTTTTAAATTTATTGTATTGCACTTATTGTTGGAGCTGGGTCCTGGTGTAACTGCGAGAGGCCTGGGTGCTCCAGTCAGAGGAAACTTGGATGCCAGCATCAGCTATGCCACCTCCTCACGGTATGACCTGCACCTCTCTGTCCTATTTTCCATCTGAGACATGGAAGACAAATGCCCTCAGAGGGTTTGGTAAGGAATCCACAAGTTAATATCTAGAAAGCATTTAGAAGCCAGCTTGGCTCAGAGTAAGTACTCAGGACCTGTTAGGTGTTATTATCATTAAGCAGATAGAATGTCAAATATTTTCAACATTCATAAGTAGAAACCATCAGTGCTGGCATCTAGGGAAACTGTGTAGTGCATGGGTATTTTATTTTCCACACTGACTCCAGCTGAGAAGCACTTGGTTTTGCATGGGGTCACCAGTAGTGGTCAGCGGACAGGAGAGACCCCCCCCCCCGAAAAAGAAAATGCAACTTCAGCTCCCAAGAGAAAACTCCATATGCCTCTGCTTGTTTTTTTTAAAAATACGAATTTAATTCTATGGAATGGATTAAAATATTCTAGTGAGCCAAGAAGCCTGATGGTGCAGAGAGAAGAAGCCGAAGATCTCTGAAGACAAGTTCGTGGTCTCTCTCATTCCACGTTTGGAATTCTAGGTAGTAGTTATTCTCCGAAGAGAGCTAGGAGCTAAGACTAAGGACTCTAAACACAGCTTTAGACCATAGTGACCCTCGGTTGTTCACGGTGGCCCCAATATTTTATGTTGTGGCCTCTTAGATATTGTGGCATTACATATGGGAGGAAAAATTCTCTTGGGCACGATGTGGGGGACAGGTTCCATGCTTCTCAATCCCTCTGCCCTTGACTTCCGTTCCCCTGCATCACTTTTTTTCTTCGTAGCATCATTAGATATCCTCAGTCGACTTTTGAATTATTTTAAAAGGTTTATGTTCTAACATGTAACTAGACTCATAAATTATCTCTCAACTTTCCCTAATTTTACAGCTAAAGGAAACAGAAGATTGAGACAGGCTAAATGAAGATCACAAGCCCAGTCAGTGTGGAGCTGAATCTGAGACCCAGGACTTCTAATGTCTAGTTCAAAGGGTAAGTGGAGAGATTTAATAGTAGCATACTGGATTCATTAAATAGTAATAATAATGATGATGATGATGATAGCGAATACTTTTTCAGTACTTAGGTACCAGGCACTGTTTTAAGCACTTTGCATTTCTTAACTACTGTCATCCTTACGAGACTGTGAGGAAGGTATTACCATCATCTCCATTTCACAGATGGATAAACTGATGCATGGTGAGGTTAATAAACTTGCTCAAGGACCCAGATATTAAGTGGAAGAGTGAGGATTTGAGTCCATATAATCCAGCTACCACCAAGTCCAGGCTTTCAAATACTATACAACGTCTTACTTAGTTAGCTGTTTCAGCCCACATATAGTTTAACTCATTATTATTAATCTGTTTTTCTTCAAAAAATCATTAACTCTTCAGGCTACTTATTAGAAATCAAGAATTCATCAAAAGCCACACATGCTCATTTTGTACCTTTCATATTAGTTTATCTATGTTCACAGAAAACTTTTTTAGAATTGCCATATATATATATATATATAGAGAGAGAGAGAGAGAGAGAGAGAGAGAGAGAGAGAGAGAGAGGGAGGAGAGAAGAGAGAGCTACAGTATCCAGGGCCTTTATCTAGGATAGCAGGAAGTGATATTCAGATTGTTAATGTATTCTGGCCAATTAAGTTAACAAAACTGTCATGCATAGAATATCCACTTCTAAAAAAATGGAAATAAACTTGACACTAAAACTGTACTCATCATAATTCAATTTCATTTAAATTCTGATTTGGAGGACATGACAAGTTTTGTAGTGTCTCCAGCTTTCTCTATTAACAGCATTTTACTTTCCAAAGAAGGAGGTATATAAGAGGGGTTGACAATTAATTTGTCTTTAAATAATATTTCAGGAATTTTCCTAAAAGTTATTTCACGCAAATATATGCTTGGAGCCCACTGCTTTTGTTTGTCATTTCCTAATGTCTAAATGCAAAAAGTCAAAATAAATTTGAGTTATTTAAACCTAGTCGTCTGATGGATCCCTTGCAATGAGATTTCCCTCTCTCATTAATCCTCACATATACCACAGTGGGATTTACAAAAAAAGGGAAGAGGTTTGGGCATATTCTGTCATCAATAAAAAACATCAAACTTGGTAAATGATAGAACGTTTACATGAGAAATGGACATTCCAAATAATAATCAATGATGTCTAATCCACAAGTTAGGAAGACAGTATCTGTGCTTCATACCTGAATACACAATATGTTATATGTGGAAATTTGTTGGTCTTCACCAAATAACATCCAGAGGTTATTAGGTATCTATTATATTTATTATAGTTTTGCTACTCACATGTTCATAAACTAAACTCTCTTATCTTACATTAAAATAAAAAGGTCTGTGTAAAGAACCCATTCAAAGGGTTACGTCTTAAAATAAGGGGCATACTCTAATTTTGCTATAGATTTGTTTCTTTTTTTAAATGAACATGGCCAGAAATAATTATTTTCCTTGCAGGGGCAGTAATGCAGTAATGCTAAAAACTGGTATTGCAGGTATCAAACTTTCCCTTAGTCTTTAAGTCTTTATTTGGAATTTACCCTATAGCAAATAAAAAAGAACAATGGGGAACACACACAACCTCATGTGAGTGTACACACACACACACACACACACACACACACACACACACGCTCAAAGAGAAAACCTCCATTGAGGACCCAGCCATCCATCCCCTGAAGAGATGTAATCTATGTGTAACAATGCTTAAATCAGCACGACATTTACAACACATATTAAGTGGTTTGTTATTTATTTCAAGACTTTAATTGGAACAATATATTAACAGCATTGTTGCAACAGTTCCACTTAAGGATATTTTTTTTCCCTAAAAAGAGAAAGAGAGGGAGAGAGAAAGGGAGAGAGCGAGAGAAACAATCACCCAGAATTACGCTACAACCCGTTAACGTTATTCCTTTAGCCAGAATGAACTGTGAAAGTTGAAGGAAAAAAAAGGGAAACTAGTTTCAGAAACCATATTTTAAACTCGATTCCATTTTATTAAACCCAGACGAGCTTTTTTTCTGCCATTACTAATATAACCTATTATGAGAATTTTTTTTTTTCCCAGCGACAAAAACAACACCAACTTTCCCTCCCTAAGAGCTTCTTATTGTTCATTTTTGTTGCTATTTGGAGAAAAACTCATTAAAATATTATGAAGCACAGCACGTAATGATGTGCCAGTCTTCGCCAATGAGGAACATCTGTAGCCCGGTATATGTATATTTATATTACAGTCAACCTGAATGCAGACTCTCGCTCTCACCCCTTCTTTCCTTGCCTCTGTGCTACATTTCTTTGTCCCGACTACAGAGCCCGGCAAACGTGTGAAGTGCACAGGCTACAGTGCACGCATTGTCAGCCTCTGGGGCTCCAAGTGCCAAATGTTATTATTTCATCATTAGCCCGGAGCTCACGCCAGTGTAAACTGTGCTCTGCTAAATGCCTCCAAACCTTCCTCTTTTTATTCTTCCAGTTATTTTTAAAATGTATCTTTTCCCTCCTTTCAGTTCTCTGGCACAGAAGAATCTGCAAAGTGCATCCAACACACACCCAGCTCCCAAATCCATGCTTCTCTCCCTCTTTACATTATTCCACTTGCTTTCAAATCAAAGAACCTTGGGCATAATGAAAACATTGAGAGCTTGCCTATACCACAAATATTTGTGGAAAGCACATGGTGCCATTTTGCCAGACTACTCTTATTTGTTAAACTGAGTTAAGTGTAACACGATTCCAAAAACTGCCTTTAGAATGAAAGACAAGGCTTGTAAAGCCAGGGAGATAATTACCGCAATCTGGGTTACAGAAAATGCAAAACAAAGGAGCACAATCCCATTTTGCGTGTATGTGTGTGTGTGTGTGTGTGTGTGTGTGTGTCTCTGTGTTTGTGTGTGTGTGTGTGTGTTGCGTGTGGGTCTTTTTGTTTTGTTTTGTTTTGTTTTTTTCCCTTTGTTGATGTACCCAAACATGTAAATATTCCATGGCGTGTGTTGTACAGAGATGAAAATCAACCCGAATCCTGCACAGACAGAACAAAACACACCCTCTGTAGTGGACAGTGGCATATTCGTGGTGGCAGTATCTTTTCAGAAGGGAGGGCTTATTTTCTGTTTTATTCTCCCTCCATCTAGCAAACACCCACCCAAGTGTGGCAGTTATCACCCGTTGCCAAGACTCTGACACCCACCTAACCTTCCTTTGAAGCTGTCAATCTATTTTTGCACAAGGAAATAAAAGTTAATTTGAAAAGAACTTAGGTTCTAAAACCTTTCCTATGAATCCATAAAAATACTGAAGAATCCTCCACTCCCTCTTCCCCATGTTGTTTTATGGGGATTATTATGCTATCAGCCTTCCCATTGTTAGGATTGTTGTCCTTTGGGATGGTTTTGTAGACTGGACCATTCCTTTCTTTGTCTGCCAATTGTTTCTAGATCTAAACCACTTTCTGAGACAATTATTTCCATACGTGTATGTGTATGTAAATATTAATAATCATTGCATGTGTGTATACTTACGAGTGCATAAATAAACACCATTCCCACACGTATTTCCCATTTTTAAAGAGCTAGTTCTTACTCCATAAAAAGATTCCTGTTCCCCAAAGCAGGTTGTTAACGTTCTGTATTAAAGAGAAAGAGCAAACCTTCCACGTTTCCTTGTTTTATGTTTAGAAGAAGTGAACCTTACAGGTCTGAGCTAAGCTTTCTGGTATGTTTTAGCCGAGTCCAGATTATGGGCTGTAGGTTTTGAAACTCACATCACCCAGTTTTCTCAAAAACCGTCACCGCAGTTCCCTCTTTAAATTTCATCTGGACTGTCTCTTACAGCCCTGCTGACCCCATCATTTCCTTCTCTTATTACTAACATGCTTCTCCCCACATGCACAACAGGATATTTTTCAGAGGACAAAACAAAAATATCTGAGGGGTTTCTTTCCTTCCAGATGTAGACATTTTGTCACCCATATGGCAATAAGAAGACACAGAAAATGAACCTGAGCTTCGAAGAGACAAAATATAGGACGTCACAAAGGTGCATGTAAGGATAAACCCATGAAGCCCTCGAAGCAGGATTTGGCAACAGAACTGTCCCATTGAGCCAAAAAGCCAGCCAGGGCATAGAAGCTTGTTATTATGACTTGCTCTGTGAGTAAGACCTGCAGGGAGGGTGTGAAGGCTGCCTAGTGTGAAGCCTGTTTAGAATAGTGGGGGGAGTGTGCAGTGAGTCTAATCAGGCTGTGGCCGCTTCCAACCATCTTAAAATCTAAAAAACAAGGCAAAAATAACAGTTTTATGAAAAAAATCCCTAAATAAGATCATGGATCCCATTTTGAATTCTACTCCATTAAAGACGGGTAGTCCCAAATATGGAAACAGTTAAACTACCTGTTAGAAACTGGATGAGAAGCGATGCAGTATTTGAAAGAAAGTAGTAGCAAACGCTCATGATTAGAAATGAGCACCAAGTCAGTCATAGAGGGAGCAAAGATGAACCACTTGGACAGTTTTGGTGAAGAAAGGCTCAACTGCTAATTTGTACTCTCTGAATTACGTGAAGCATTATTGGCTCTTTTCCTCTATCGCTTTCATTTTCATTTCTAAACATGATTGAATTTTTTTTCCTTCACTTAATGTTTGATTGAATCATGTGAAATTTATACCATTTGACAATTTTTGACCTACAAAAAATTTAATTTTATACAGTTCGGCCTAACAATTCTTTCCCTGAAGATAACGTGTCTATTTCCTTCTGATTGACTCATCTTAGAGTCCACTATTATTTTTGTATTATTTTCTTTCTTGTCCTCTGCTTTCAAATTTAGTCATTCTTCATATTTTAATGCCTGTTGAAATTTTAGAGAATGGTTGGTAAAATGAAAAGAAACCATTTAAAACCAGTGTTTAATGTGGGGTCAAAATGGGATTATTTTTCTTTCAGTTCTATTCTGAGGCCCTCTGTATATAGCTCAGTTTTCCAGATCATTCGCCCACTACAAATATTAGGGGCAGGATGTCATGTTTGATGGCCTCAAGGCTTTTACTTCACTTCAAGTCTTACAAAGGGAAACTTGATTTTAAAAATAATCCATGCAAAAGAAATAGGGTCAGAGCAAATATGTTCATAAGCTCTATTACAGACTTAAAGTGATCCCTTCGTAAACTCAGAAGTCCCAAGGGTGGGGAAGGGAGTTTCCACGGAGAGTGTTGTCCATATGCTGTGGGAAAGAGATGAATGGTTCTTTCCTTCCCTGCTCCTAGGAAGGGTCATGCATTCTGGAAAAAGCTGTAGACGGGAACAGTCTGAAAGCAGAGTGGAAAGCAAGCATTTCTAAGATTCCCGCAAAGCCTCCCTCACTGTTATGAAGGCTGGACTGAATAAAAGGGTAACGAACATCTGAATGAGAGTCTGGAGTAGCCAATGCTATAGGAATTTAATGAGAGATTTTCAGCACCTTTTCCAGATCTTAGGGGAAGGCATGAATGGTGAAATTAAAAGCCAGATGAGCTTTAACCCAACCGTTCCAGTTGCCCGATAGAGAAAATGCAACTTCATCAGTTTAGAAATAACACTGAAAGGGTGATTTTAAAAACTGAATACAACTTGGCACAAGTAAATGCATGAGCACAAATCTCAATTCTGTTTCACTTCCCTGGCATATAAAAGCTTCACTTTACATTAGTCCTAAATATGAGTTTTGTTCAAAGAATTTCCATAGCATCATTCACTGGGAAGTAAAAATATTAATCTTCATAAGACTCAAAATTATAATAATGTCTCTTTATACCAGTCTTCATAATTAGCAAAAGTAGAAACAACTTCAATATTTATTTTGAAACCAATAGGTGGTGCTATAAATTTCTATATTTTGCAATACGCTCTGTTATTTTCCCATTTCTCAGTGGCATTAGAAGTTTCCCTACTTATCAGAGTAAAATTTTTCAGTGCTAAAAGAAAAAAAGAAAACGCCTGCATTGCCTCTCCCATTCACTTAGCCACAGGGATATGTCTCTTTTCCATTGGAAAATCAACTATAACTCAGTGTGTGAACTCAAATGCGAGGAATCTATATAACTTTTGGCAGAAAAGTATATTTATGGAAACAGACCCATATATAATTCTCTGTGGTCTCTTTTCTTCTCCTAGTCTTTCCACTAATGGGAATGCCATAGAGGAACATAATTTTAATATTTAATCTAATATTTCACTGTATGAACTATCTTATGGTGTTAGATTTATAGAAAAAGCAGTGACGACAGCATCATGGGGTTATGATTCTGTTGTCATGGTATCATGGACTCCCAGAATCAATGGAACACAGGAGGACCCTGAGATCAGGCAGCTAAAGATGAGACAACTGACAAAATAGAAGCTGAAAGTGCTAGAAACAGGCACTTGATATTTGTCATCATGGGAACCAACACGTTTCTGGTATAAGACAAAAAAAGTTCTGAAGGATCACAGACACTGCAAAATTAAAATCCAAATTCTACTAGAACTTTCAAGTATAAATAGTAACCTCAAACTGATGAGTTTCATTGATATATAGATCTTGAAGATAAAAATCTAAATCCTTTTCCTTCCCTTGTAAAAGGTATGGAAGTCCTTCACAAACTTCCAGGTGTGTATATGTGCATGTATATATATGTGCTTGTGTATGTGTGTGTGTAAGGCTGACACACTGGAAAAACAAGAGGTCCTGTAAGAGTCCAAAAAGAAGGATGATGACAGTTGCAACTAGCTGCCATCTCAACTCTATCATTCCTCCAACATCTGGGTGATTTTTACCTCTTCTTCCAGATGTTTTGGTAGCTAGTAGAAATAGCCTTAAACTCTTGTCAGTATTGAATGAGCAGCCTAGTTACAACTGGAAGATGAGTTTGTAGAAGACATCGTAATTTGCATAAGATTACACCCTGTGCAGCAAAGCTTCCTCCTTCCCAGCAGGAGCCCTTCCTGGGCTAGCTAGTTACTTCCTGCTTTCCCCAGGCTTGCCCTTCAGGGGTCAGGCTGCTTCCTCCTGGCTTAGCTGGTAGGAATTGGACTAAGCCAACTATTAAACAGTCATTTTTCTATTCACATTAAATATTTCATAATGTTTAGGATACAAGAAAGAGGAAAACATGACTTAAGAGTAGAAGCAAATGTCTCTTAGGAGGCATTAATAAAAACATGGTGTCTAGAAAAGGGAGCTGAGAGTGCTATGCTATACTGTGCTGGGCAGTGCATTTTAGAATGAATTTTGACCAATTAGTGTACAACTGAAGGGGAGTAACAAGAATGAAGAGACATGATAAGCCACATGAGAAAGACTTTAAGGAACTGAAAATTTCAGGACGAATAAGAGACTATCGGTGCGGATGCAAGAGGGTAGGATAGGATAACTGCCTCCTGGTAATTGACGAGCTGTCATATAGAAAAGACATGAAAGTTATTTGATATGATTCCAGGATGCTTATCAAGGATTAATTGAAAGAAGTTGTCTTTTAGTGTCTCATTTTACTGTCAAGATATTAGCATTAGATATAGATAGCGTTCTTTCACCATTATAAAGTGAAATATAACACAAAGTGAATCCAACAATAAACTGAAGTGAAATAGACTTAAGTAATCAGGGCATGCTTTGGCTCAATAGCAAAAAGAACTTTCTTAAAATGGATCTTATTCAATAAGTATTTATTGAAAACCTATTAGGTACCTGGTACTTTTCTAGGCATTGGAAGAGAAAGCAGTGGACAAAACAGAGTTCTTGCTCTCACACTCCTTTTATTCTAGGGTGAGGAGGATAGAGTCATTAACCAGGGAAATAAAAATACAATACGTGATATATCTGGAGGTGATTAAGTGCTATAAAGGAAGAGGGGATAGAGTGGCCGGGTGCTCTTTTAGATAGAGAAGTCTATTAGTACTATCTGCTCATGGAAGAGACCATGTAGGAGGCATGGGATAATAAGAGCTCATCACAGAAAATGTTCCAGTAGAGACTGGATAACCAATTTGGAGGGGTATAAAGTATTTGCACTTACATGTTTCTGTGCTTAGGTATCCCATTAGTTTATATATTTATTTTGAACCTGGGGAATGTCTCATTCATCTCTTCATGGCTAACACTTACTACCTACTACATGGCAGTGCTTCATCTAAGCGTGTAGAATGAAAGTTCTACAGGGAATTAGGCAATGGATACAACGTACAACCCCTCAAATCCTGTCCCAACTCAGATGATATATGATTTATTTCCTTTATTTCCATTTGCCCTCTTCCATCTCTTTGCCAATTCTATCTTCACCTTTCTTCTTTAAGCCCTGAACAAGTGAGTATTAGTTTGGCTTTTTAAAATTGCAGAGATGTAAGATATGATTGAAAATAGGAAGTGTGGGGAAGATAAGGTTGCACAGGAAATCACCTAATCCCTCTGGCTGCAGTACTTTCAGTGCAGGACTCCTCCCTGAGCACATCTGGTGGAAAACAGGCATAGTAATTCAGCCTTTTGGGGCGGGGCTGGGGCCCAACTTACTTAGTTAAGATTAGATTCAGCTACATGGAAAGAAAATCGAAATTAACTATGGCTTAAATACTCAAGGTTTTATTCTCTCATAAAAATCCCAGAGGTTGGACATTCAGGGCTGGTAAAGCAGTTGCATAAAACCTTCAGCAAATCATCATCGTTTGAGGTTTCCATTACACCTAGAATGAGGTTCTCTCATATATATGATCCGAGGGGTCACTGGAGGGCCAATCAACACATTATGAATCTAAACTTACAAAAGTAAACACTAATATCTGAATTACTTTCATCTGTTTTATGTGTTAGAGATTTTGTTTAATACATGAATTTTGGTGCTAAAGAAATTGGAAAACTGCTGATCTCTTTTCCGGATGAGGACCCTGAGTCTCAGAGAAATTAAGTGTTTCGCTTGAGACCTCAGAGCTAGCTATCGGCAGGGCCAAAACGAGAACGCAAATCACCTAATGACATCTGTGCCATTTCCACTGTTAGGATAGTTGGTATCTTATTCAAATCCCGTGGAACAGTGAACACAGAAACAGAACTGAGCTGAGGGCTACCCCACTGTTGAATCTATGAATCTATCCACCAGACATTACGCATTTTCAGTGTTGAGAAAATATTACTGTCCACATGAGTGATGAAAAATTTTAGAAGAAAAAGGATGTTGTTTTTATTAATATCGTACTGTTTTGGGCAACAACATTACACTCTGAACAACACGAGAAAGTGCAGAAGAAACTGTTTCTTGATACATAAGAATATTACTGATGTCCCTTTAAGAAGGTGATGTTCCATTACTACACCAGTCTGTTCTAAAACAGTCTTGTTTTGCCCTTCTTTTACTTTCTTGCTTCAAAGAACTTCCAAAGGTGTTTGGAGTAAATTCTGTCCATGAGCTACAGAACCATGAAGATGTAGGACAACTGATTTGGTAAGATTGGGTGGGAACTGCTTCCTTTTTACATCAAAACTACTAGAGAAAGTCAGGGCTTTGCCTTTATGTCTAAGTAATGTAAGCCATTAACATGGAGCCTCCGTGAAAATCGGGCAAAATTGTTTCAAACAGGGGTTGGATATGTTTAAAACTGAGCAATCTGCCAGAATCAGTTCCTATTTTGTGTACGGTCGAACTGACTGAATTACCATTTTTGCCTAGAACCACAGAAGTCCAGGAGAATTCCGGGGCCAAAACCACAAACAATGGTTCTTTGTCTAAGGGGGCCCCATGGTTGGGGTTTTACCCGCAACCATGTGTGATTTCAATGTAGAGCAGAATGATTAAGAATTCAGTTCCATTCCAGAACAGGTCATACATCTGTCGATTGCTGCTCAGCCCAGCCTCTCGTGTATGAACACAATATTCTACTACATATGGAGGCATGCAAAAACCTTTTCCATTTTCTCAGTGATTTAGAAGTGAAAATTCTTGTGCCCGTGATCTGTTCCTTCTCAGTTTAGCAACATACAAAGTGCACCAGTTTCTTCTACTTATGAGAGAACGGCGTGAAAGTAGGTGAAGCTGGCAGGAAACCCAGCATCACCACTCTGGGAGCTGCTGGAGAATCAGGCAAGGGAGGTTATAGGCAGGTGACACCATTGGAGCGATGCCTTCCAGGGCTGCACATCTGGGCTGTGCTGATGCCAGGAATGAAGCATGTGCTTCGATTAGCTGCAGCTCAAAATGAAAATGTGGAGAAGCAGAGCATGCTGTACACCATGGCCAATAATGCAGAGATGTTCAGGGCTCAGTGCTGACTCTGTGTGTGTGTGTGTGTGTGTGTGTGTGTGTGTGTGTGTGCGTGTGCGTGCATGTGTGCGTGCGCGCACGCACACAGGCCCGCACACCAGCAGAGTCTACAATATCACGTGTTCGTGCTTCTGAATAACAGCATCTAGTCTCTTAAGCACAAGTTATCCGTGGGCTCTGGAGGTTCAGGTATGCTTCATGGGAAAAGCCCACTTTATGTGTGTCAGCAGAATAATGAAACAGCAGTTTGTCAGAAGGTCTTTGCTTAGAATGATGATAGATCCATGGCTGGCTGATTAAATAATATGAAAAGATATTTCCTTTCTCTCTAAATCCATCAGGGCTTGGTGTTTGGAGAAGGTGAAGAAAATGTCATATTTTAATAGATTCAAGTATTCTTTGAATGTAGTAGGCATTTAATATTTGTGCAGTTAATGAAGACATACCATATATGCACATTTAAATGTACAATGATTGCACTGCTCAAAAATCATGTTTATTTTCCCACTCACTTTCACCTAGCAGGAGGACTATTTAAATCATATAATAGAGCCTACAGTTGATCAGGATAAGCAACTAACAAGGCCCTTGAGTTGGATTCATTTTGCTCATTACTAATGCTGTTTAGACAGCTCGTATTCAGATTCAAAGACCAGGTTCCTAATGACTGGGGAAAGCATAGGGTTGTTCAATGCTGCAATCAACTGGGGAGATTCTGTACCAACAGCCTGGATGGCCTGAGCACCCTAAATCTTATTTAGTTATTTTCATAATAGATATTTGGTCTGAATAAGGCAAAGAACCTTTTCATCTTGTCACTGAATATTGTCTTATGACATGATTCTGACATAATAGTTCACAGCTATAGTGATTCAGTGCAGTAATAGAAACAAAACGGTTGATTTCGCAAGACTTATCTTGGCCTATTGGCTGGGCATGTAAATAGCAGATCATAGAAGTATTCTTAGAGCCTTGACCCTACCATAATATTAAGGAGTAAAGGAAAATGAGATACAACACATGTTTTCTATTCCCTTATTTATGGTTCCCATAGAAATCAGTGTAGGTGCTTTAAAATGGTAGCAAGAGAATCATAAGTTATATAGTTGTAATTATTGAATCTGAGAGCTAGAAGGAAACCTGGAGGTTTCTAATCAACTTCCTTTATTGTAGATGAGAAACTCAGGACCTAGAAAATTTAACCTTTGTTATCTCCAGAAACAAGAGCCCAAAATACAAGCCACAATTCTAATGTCCTTTTTTCCCATTTTCTGTCCCATTGATTCATTAAGGCCAAATGTTATTAAATAAAAATAAGGTTTAGTGTGTCCTTGCTATCCAGATCACTTTTTGGTTGAACCTCCAAACTTAACTTCCTTTTGGTTTCTGCTTCCAAACCTCCTGCTGCCACCCAGTTCTCTCTGGTTACCAGAAATTTAAATTTTTGTCCATAGTTAAAAAGTTTCCAGTCTACAAACAATACGGAATTCTTGTTTTTAGCCCGGAAGTTCTCTATGAATAAGGGAAACCTAAAGAAAAGGGTACTTCTGAGGTCATTCTCAAGATTATGATTGGCTCCATGAGGATTTTGTGGCATCTAAACCAAAGCCACTTCTGAATTTTATCCCTTTATTATCCACTAGACCTGCCCATCCAGAGTCCTTTATATTAGATAATCATCAGCCCACCAGAGGGTCTTTCCCATAATGGGCTCACAGAAAGAAGCTGCTCTGAAGCCCTCTACATCCCTCTGGCACAGACCCACACTGCTGTGGAATCAGATGAAGATAAGGGCTCTGCAGCACACTGTGACAAAGGGACTCATGCCGTGTTGCAGTGTGTGCTGACCTAGCATTACCATATGGCTTCTAAATGTGCAATGAAAATCCATCAACCATCATGCATCTAATGAGTAAATCACACACACACACACACACACACACACACACACACACACACACACAATTTTTATTTGATGTAGACTAGTTACGTTCTTCAAGGAAAAAACTGCATCTTAGTAGAAGTATTCAATCTGTAATTTACTTCTTATTTATTGCCAAAATGAGCACAAAACCAACAACATGAGATGGTAAAGCCCTGCTACCCTGAATTGAGAGTTGCTTTGTTGCATGAGAAGCATTTTCTGGAGTTGCTTTGAATAGGCCCTCAGACACCACTTCAGTGTCAATGCTGCTTCCATGTGGGGCTTTACACTGAGTAGACTAAACGTCCGTGCATTTTGCTTAATACTGAAAAAGATCTTGTTTGTGTTTAATTACAGAGTTGCATTGGTGCTCGGAGCCCAGGTATTAATTTTCTTCTTGGTCCAAACAAGATTCTACAGATTGTTGGGCCACATCTTTGACACTGGATCACCTTGGAAGGGCTGCCCAGTGAGACTATCACATCACATCATTCTGGGAGGGACCTCTAGGAATGTCATCTTGCTGATCCAAACCTCCTTTTGGATTTTTAAAAATGTCCCCAATTTATAACATGCCTTTTACACTGGAGATAGTCACTCCTGAGTAGTTAACTAAGGAAGTTTGTATTTCATCATCTCCTGCTTAGAAGAGTAAGAACAGCTCAATTTCAGGTGTGCAATAAGACCTTCCTGTGGCACGTCCGCAACTAGAACTGGGGATGGGTCACAACCCACATATGCAAATTCTATTGGCAAGTCTGGGATCTTATGAAATAAAGCAATATTGTTAAGATTCTCAGGAGAATTTGGGGGCAGGAAATGTAAATGGATAGGGATATATTAATATCTTTATAAGTCTTGTAGAATTCTAGGTTATGTTTTCTGAAATTTTGCCATATGATAAAGCCTAAGAAAGAATTCTAGAAATTATTCTAAAAGGATCATTACACAATTTTATTTGCTCTTCCCACTTATTTAAAGGGGTAATGATATTTATAAAACTTTGAGAACGAGACGTGCTTTCAAGAATTGGCAAAGATTTCAGATGACTTGCAAAGGCTATTTGTAAAGATTCAAATTTGGCCCAAAGGTCATTGGTTGAGAATTTCATCATTATGCTGTAAACATCTTTGTTTATCTACATCTATATACCTATATTTTACATATACCTATATATATGTATCTTACTCTATAAGCATCTTCAGACTTAAAAAATTTTAGTAAAGAACTACAATTTCAAACCCTTAGTATACAAAATGATGCATAATTCCACCAGAATTTCAGAATGCAAAAGGCTCAGAAGATCTTTTTGGAATTAGGATAAGCTTTGAGGAAAATTCCCAAGTTTATAATAACCAATAGGAATAAAAACTGCCCCGGCTAGAGAGAGATTCAACTCTCTGGTAGGTTAGCTAGTTGGTTAAATTCAGCTAGTAAATTAATTTTATATTCTCTAATAATTAGCTTTGTTAATCTTGTGCCATAAGAGACAAATGACATTTCTTGTTGAAAAATACTTATTCCAGTGAAATCTAACCCCAAAATAGGTGCTATATTAAAGTACGGCCTAGTTTGTTTAGAGTGGTGGGATGGGGTGGGAGCGTGAGGCAAAGCACAGGAGGCTGAATTTTTTGGAACAGCATCCTGTGTTTCTACCACCTCCTAAATGGCCACCAAAGAAAGCAAAGGCAAAGACTCAGGATTGACACACTGTCTCTCTTTCTCTCACATCTGATTTGGTCCCCAAGTTACCCACTGAAATCAGTGCAGCTGACAGCTGGTTTTGATTGAGAACTACACCATTAAAAGCAATAGTAGCAGCCGACCATTGCCCATAGTCAACTACCTTTTCCTGTGGAATGGAGAGCTAATTACTTGTCTTGCAATTTCTTCCCCTCTTCAAAGGAAATCAGTTTGATTCCTCCAAAGTTATCAAGCATAAAAGAACTCTGCCTCCAAATCAGGATTGCCCTTTTTCATTTTCCTCATGATTTCTGAGATTTTTACTGTCGTTACTCTGGTCTTCATATCCTGCTTCTCTGCTTCCACTTAGATGTGCCAATTAAAGAAAGATATGGTTTATTTAAAAAATATGGTCCTAGGGCTGACTGTAAAGAGAGCTCTTAAACAGGCCTGAACTCTTCATCAGGATTAGCTGAACACAGTAAGTAAATCCCATGTTGAATGGTGACCTTGTAAAGTCTCCAAGAAGCAGGATTGTACTGGGCTTTGCAGCAGCTTAAATGAAACAAGCTTCCTTCTTCTCTTGGGTCTCACCAATCCTAGGCCAGGCAAAGTGCCCACTTCAAGGGGCTACAAGAGCAGTCTAATAAAGTGGTTTCCCAAATGTGGTCCCGGGACCAGCAGTAACATAGGGCTTATTAGAAATGCACATTCTCAGGCCCCATCCAGCCCTGGTGTAGGACACAGCACGCTGTGGTATAACAAGCCCTTCAGGGGATTCTGATATATGCTAGCATTTGAGAACCACTGATCTAGAGCATCAACAGTAATTCTGTTGATGCCTGTTGGCTTAAACCTGATTTAACTTCCCTAGGGGAAATGCAGAATCCTGGATTGTTAGGAAAGTTGGATGGGCAGATAAGTCAATGGCAAAAAAAACACCAACATATCTTGACTATGTAAAGACAACTTGATATTTAGATCTCTCTCTCTGTCTCAGACATATCAGTTTACAGATACAAAACCATTCATTTACTCAATAAATGTTTGTTGCTGTATATCACAAACCATTCCAGATTGAGAATACTATAGTAGACAAAATACACTAAGCTCCTAATCTCCTGCTGCTTACAGTCTAGTAGGGAAGAATTTTAAGCCTATGAGCAAGTGAATACATGAGGTTAGTAATAAGGGGATAGGGAGTGACAGGGTAGGGGTGGAGTGCTATTTTGTACAGGGAAGTAGAGATAACTCTTGAGCCTTGTCTCATAACTTCTTAGCCATCTTTCTTATTTCATCCTTTGCTGCAGCAGCCAGATTCTCATCATCTAAGAGCATGTCAACTTAGTTGTACCTTGATCTCTATTCTCTTTTCAGAGGCTTCTCTGCCCTACTGAATTTATTCCCCTTGAGCATCCTGAAATGCATGAACTCACTTGGTCAAGGGAAGTAACATTCCCTTTGGTAAGCTTTGACCAGTTGGAAAGGGGTGTGGTAGATACCTACTTGCCTCTTCCTCGTCTGGGCAGACAGTTGTGGGGAGCATTCTTCATGATCCACAGAGGGACCTAGCCAGACTGAGCTCTGGCTGCCCACAACATCGACGAGCTCACTAATGTACCCTTGGTTTAGCTTTCTCTCCTTCCTCCCTGACTCCCTTCCTTGGGATCAATGTTCCCCCAAACTACCTGCATCCAAACCTTTGTTTCAGGTTCTGCTTTTGGGGAAACCCAGACCAAGACAGTGGTCCTTTGTAATGAGGTGGTATTTCAGTAGAGACGTGAGAAATGTGAGGAAGTCAGGCAGGTATCTTGTGGAAGAGTGTTCCAGACAAGAGCAAATGCTGTGAGGCAGGTTGGCATATTCTGGGATCAACACGAAACCAATGTAGCTTGTGTGGAGTGGGCACCGGGGAGTAAGAGTGGTAAGAGGTAGAGTACCAGAGGAGGCAGGATGCTAGATCATGTGGGGCCTTACAGGCCATCAAAAGGACTTTGTTCTCAGTGACAAAGGAAGCCAGGGGGATTTTGAACAAAGGCATGGATCTGAGAGATGTTTTTAGAGGATCACTTTGTCTCCTCTTTTCAGAATAAACTATAGGGGAGCAAGGGTAGAATCAGCAAAACCATTTAGGAGGTTTTTACCATAATTCAGGCAACTTGGACTATGGTGGTAGCAGTGAAGGTGATGAAATGACAGAGGGGGTTCTTGGGCTGGATACAGAGTGAAAGAGGAATTAATGATGTCTCCAAAGTTTGTGGTCTAAATAATTGGCATCAATGGAGTTGCCAATGAAAGTATCCAAGAGAGAATTCCTGAGCAAAATGAAGGGGATGTAATTTGAAGAAAAGGAAACCACAAATCAGTTAATTTATATTCTGGTTCATCAGTAACAGTCTAATAGTTATGGCCATTGATGAATCACACATTATTCTTAGCCTATAAACTGCATGGACACTGTCCAGAAGAGTAGGAATTAAGCCTCCATCTTTTCCTAGGACATAGCAGACATGAGAACATTCTCAAATAATGTTGCATCAACTACTCTTCATGATTATATTTAAGCCTTAAACCAACTTGAATGTTAGGTGTACTTATTCTCATTTTATAGATGATGGAATTGGCAAATAGCATAGCCAAGTCACTTCTCCGAGGTCTCCCTGCCTAAAAACGACAGGTCTCAGATTCAAGCTCAGGTCTCCCTGACTCCAATTGTCTCTGCTCCTAACCAGCAGTACCTCCTCCTCTCTTTCCCGTTTCTAGCACGATGACTTGTCAAACCTTAATTCCTCCACTACTGCCGACCTATGTAAGGTTGGAAATTTATTTTTCCTCTCTTACTCTTTTTTTTTAAACAACACAGAAGTTTATTTCTCTCTCACGTATCGGTGAAATACAAGGATTCTGTAGATCAGCGGTCCCCAACCTTTTTGGCACCAGGGAGCGGTTTCATGGAAGACAGTTTTTCCACGCACTGGGGTGGGGAGGGATGATTCAGGCGGTAATGCGAGCGATGGGGAGCGGTGGGGAGCGGCAGATGGAGCTTCACTCGCTCACCCACTGCTCACCTCCTGCTGTGCAGCCTGGTTCCTAACAGGCCTGGTACAGTTCCACGGCCCAGGGGTTGGGGACCCCTGCCATAGGTGATGCACAGATTCAGAGTATTGGCCCAAGACTCTTTCCGTTTTGTTTCTCTGGTAGTTTCTTTTAAGTCTTTTTCCTTCTACCTCTTCTGCAGTAGGACTTGGACCAGACTGAATTCCAGGTAGATTCAGTATTAGGTGCAAAACTCTTCTACCTTAAATATTCCACCCTGGGTAATTATACCAAATTGTTTTTGTTTTACCTTTTTCATTCATCCCTTTATCACCTTTCTCTACACTCTTCTAAAATGTTTTTCTCTTTCCTCATTTCAATGCATCTTTCTCTTGATGACTTGACTATTAAAGGTTAGATCTTTTCTGAGATGAATGCAAATGGTTCTACAATGGAATAACATGTACCAGTTGGCATGATGTATATATTGTATTATGGTTTTGACTCTACTTTCCCCTTCTTTTTTTTTCTTTTTTTTTTTTGCGGTATGCGGGCCTCTCACTGTTGTGGCCTCTCCCGCTGCGGAGCACAGGCTCCGGACGTGCAGGCTCAGCGGCCATGGCTCACAGGCCCAGCCGCTCTGTGGCATGTGGGATCTTCCCGGACCGGGGCATGAACCCGTGTCCCCTGCATCGGCAGGCGGACTCTCAACCACTGCGCCACCAGGGAAGCCTCCCCTTCTTTTTTAATATTTGCAGTACAGGTCAGTTTCCCTCAATTAGTGCTTCAGGGTCACCCTTGTATTTGCATTCCACTCAGAACAGTGGGGTTGAGTCCGGCAAGAGCACTAACCAAAGCGGTTCTCAGAATAGGCTGGATATTAAGAGGTACCTATTCATAGAGAACCATGAATGCAAAGAGAGAATTCAAGTTATATATAATCAAGGAGAAGAACCCAGGCCATAGCCAGATAAGCAAGACCAAGTTCAGGCCTAAAGAATGAGGTGAGGTTGTAAACAGGAGATTGTATAATGAGGTCATAAGCCAGAAGGATCAGAAACACATGGAGTGTAGTATATAAAGTAGGTTAGGACAAGCAGTTCAGAACTAAGATTGTGACCAATCAGAAGGTATTGGAAACCTGTTTTTATGTGATGCCAGCTGCTTGGTACGAGGACAGATTTAATGGATTAAAAGCCTGGAAACTAGATCTTGTTTGTAAGTAGAGGTATTGTGGGAACTATAGGCTAATAGCTTACACGTTCATTATTTAATTAGCCAGGGTCAGCGCTGACAGCTGTTTCTGTGTAAATATCTTCACCCTGTTGATTCATTCATTCTTTCACTCTCATCAACATTTTCAGACATGTTTCGAGCCTATGTTTTACATCCAGTACTCTATTTGGGAGAAGAACTGGAAATAGGAAGGTGAACCAGCACAGTCCTTGTTCTTAAGGAGTTTTTAGTTTTGCTTGGAAATAGATTTAAAACATACATGACATGATTTGATAATGCTCTGATGGAGGTAGATATGAAGTTCAATAGAGGCACAGAGCATCACGATCCTATGTCAGAAGTTGCTTTACAGAGAAGGCTGCACTTGAGCTGATTTTGGAGCATTAGTCAGAGTTTGCTGGGCACACAGAGGGAAGGGGACAAGTGGCACAGGAGCAGATGTTCCAAGCAGGGTGACCTGCAAGTGCTGCGGAATGATCAGGTCTGGTGTGCTCAGAAAACTTCGAAGAAGTTGGTGTCACTATACATTCAAGGACATGTAGTGGTGGTTTCCGGGGGAGGGGATTGGCCAAAGATGAGACTGGAAGAGCTGGAAAGGGTGAGATCCCGGAGGCACTTGCACTCCATCTATGGAGTGCAGATTTTATTAGGTAGATGATGCTAACTCACTGGGTGATTGCAGGAGGGGACCCACACGAACTCAACATTAGAGAAAGCCTTCTGAGGGCACTCGTGGCCATTTGAGCTGTCCTTTGGAGTGTATAAGCAAGCAGTTACTAGGTGGAGCTGTAGTGATCAGAGACCCTTGAAGAGGCATTATAAGCAAAAACAGAAGGCTCTCTTTCCCCAGAAATTTAGAACATTATACGACAAAAAGTTTGGAACTACTTTGGCAATAGCCTTTCTTTTCCCAGGCTTTCTTTGAGCCAGTAGTCTTTGAGAAGTACCACTGATACATTTTTTTCTTCTTCCTTCTTTTTTCTTTAAAGAAATGATTTTCAGATAATTTAAATCAATTCATTTCTTTTCTGCACAGTCCTAGCATTTTGAATGGAAAGAGCTGTCTTAAAGGAAACCCATGTATTTTTTTCAGTACTAATATTTGACTAGTGAGCAAAAGCACTTCTTTGTCTGAAGAAGACATTCTCTAAAGAAAGTTTTTTCTGGACGTGGGTCATGTAGTCTCTTGCCCCAAGTACCAAGGGTGTACTGTAATTCCTGGCTCTATTAGTTAAGTGTTTTTCTTAAGGAGAAAGTGTTAGGTGTGTTTACCCCCATTTTCCTTAGGGGAGTGTAAATATCACCCCCAATTCTTTCTAGACTGGCTTTAATTAAAGAAGAAAGTAAAGCAACATTCACTGGGGAGGAAGTTGAGTGACTACGTTTCTATAAATAATATGTGTTTAAAGGTATGATCCTTTGAATGCATTAAGGGAAAGTACTGCCTCTAACCCTGACGCCTTGGACCAAAGATCCTTTAGGCCAGAGACAGCATCTTATATCTCCTTTTGTTGCTTTGCACTGCACTGTATTCATAGCAGGATCTCAATAATGTTAGGCACTCCCGAGAGTGATGGAAAATTGTGGAGAATCGTGTGGAGAGTTGGGCACTGATTCTGTGTTCCCAGTGCTTCCCAAGCTTGCTTGATCATAACAGTCCTCTGGGGCTTTTAGAGCACAGACTCTGGAGCCCCGTCCCAGACTCCTAGATGGATTAGGCTCTCCAGGGAGAGGTGCCTGAGGATCTGTATACATAGCAAGTATTCCAAGTGACTCTTAAATTCAGGCAAGTTTGGGGAATGCAGGTTTACACTGTCTATACCCTAAATGAGGTATAAATTCCTAGGGGTAAGTGGGAGAAGATACACCAAGAGTCAAATACAGAAGTAACATTTTTAGTTGAAAATTTGATATAATCCCCCCGGGACTCAAAGTGTGGTCCAAGGACCAGCAGCATCAGCACTACCCAGGAACTAGTCAGAAATGCAAACATCCACCTCTGACCTACTGCATCAGAATCTTCATTTTAACAACTCTCCAGTGATTTTTGCATATGAAAATTGGAGGAACATTGATCTAGAGCAGGGGTCAGCAAATTATGGCCAGTGGGTCCAATCTGGCCTGTTTTTGTAAATAAGGTTTTACTGGAACAAAGTCACACCTACTTAGTTATAGACTGTCTCTGGTTGCTTTAGTTCTTCAGCAGAAGAGATGAGTAATTGCAACAGAGACCATATGACTTACAAATCCTAAAATATTCACTGTCTGATCATTTACAGAAAGTTCATTGACTTCTGATCTGGAGCACATGGTATGCTTAGGAGTTTGCCAATAATAGTGCATAATATATAATAATAATTGCAATAGCAATTCACTTCAAACAGAACTTTAAAAAACCTTAAAAATCCCATTTTCCCTTCTGTTCATTTTAAGTGTGAGATGTAAATGTTCATTGGGATATTATTTATTTTATAATCTATGACTATGTCACATCTATCTCAAACACCTTAATTAATCTCACGCTGCCAATGAAATCTAATTCATCACATGGCACTTAAAAGCTTTCCAGTACCTAGACTGAGCCTTCAACCTCCTCTCTTATAAACCTCTCCGGCACACGATGCCTCTTGTCAAACCAAATTTCTGGCTGTTTCTAGCATCTAAACATTACCTTTTTGCAGTTAAAAATCCAGACAAATTTTTTTTTATGCAGAAAGCTTTCCCGTTTCTCTCCCATGATATTTAATGTACACCACTAGTATTTAACTTTCTAATGTAATGCCCAATTTGTACCTACTTTATCTTGTCCAGTAAAGTAGACACATCTTAAGAGCTGAGATTGTATTTTGATCCATTTTATAATTTCAAATGGACCAAAATATACACAGGTGATGCATTGTGGATATTTATGAGTTGGATATTAATTCTTTGTATTCAAAAGTGACTGGATCTCAACCAGACTCTTGTGAGTGGGGTGTGAGTGTCAAGGAGGAAAAGTCCCAGGAGCCAGGTCAAATAGACAGGGGCAGTTCCTAGAGTCATTGTAGCAGGTGTTGCTGGTGCTTGCCCATATCCCTGCAGACAGTTGCAGGTAACCTTGAAGGAAGGTGAGACAGGAAATGATGAATACATTTCCCAGCTTCCTTACTCCTTGTTGGGAGAGTTCTGAGCAGTGTTCCACTCAGTCTCTTGGGATCCCAAAGGCATGGAGCCCAGTGGCACAGAGGTAAAATCCACTCCTTAGAGACCATTATCTTAGTCATTTGGGGCTGCTATAGTAGATTGCCATCGACTGGTTGGGGCGGGGGTTATACATAATAAATATGTATTACTCATAGTTCTAGAGGCTAGGAAATTTGAGATCAAAGGGCTGGCGGATTAGTGTCTGGTAAAGACCTGCTTCCTGGTTCATAGATGGCCTTCTAATCACTGCTTTCTCACATGGCAGAGGGGTGAGGGATCTCTCCAGAAGCTCTTTTATAAAGCCACTAATCTTATTCATGAGGACAGAGCCCTCATGTCCTAATCAGCTCCCCAAGGCCCCCACCTCCAAATACCATCACATCAGGGATTAGGTTTCAACATATGCATTTCGGAGAGACACAAACCTTCAGTCAATGGCAACCATTTACTGGTTGTCCTCCCTTTCCTGTCTTATTTCCTTGTTTCCTCACAATACTTCTTGGGATCAATTTTCCATAAAATCTTTGCACCTAAATCCTTGTCGCAGGACCTGCTTTTAGGAGAACCCAAACTATAGTAGACGATCTCTAATATGGCCCCCAGTGATTCCTGCTTCCTGGTACTCATGTTCTTGTGTAATTCCTTCCCTTAAAGTGTAAACGTGATTTAGTAGCTTGCTTCTAATGAGCAGAATATGGCAGAAGTGAAGATACGTCAGTTCTGAGGTTAGGTTATTGAAAGAATGTGGGTCTGTCTTGGGAGCTCTCTCTCACTCTCTTTTGCATTATTCACACTAGGGGAACCCAGGCGCTGTGCTGCAAGGCAGCTCTGTGAGGAAGTTTAGCTGAGTGAGTTTGAAAGCAAATCTTCTGAAGCTGTTTGCAAATGGACCCTTCTCCAGTTGAGCTGTAAGATGACGGCACCCTTGATTGCAGCCTCATGGGAGAACCTCATCCAGGACCAGGCAGCTAAGTTGCCAATGGATTTCTGACCAACAGTAACTATGAGATTAAAAAAAAATATCTGTGGTTTTCAGCTGTGAAGTTTTAGGATAATTTGCTATACAGCAATAGATAACTAGTACACAATCTAAGACAAGAATGCATGTCAGTGTTATTGGGTTTTAGTTGAGAGATTCTCCCTGAATCTTTCAACCACATCAAGCCCTCATGCTTCATGCATCCAGGTGCCCTGTACATATTCCTTAGTACTTACTACTCTTGTGTTCTCTTGTTTAAAATTTGCCTTCCTAACTAGACTGCCAGTTCCATGAGGATCACTTCCATCCTTTTTACCCTCCATTTCCAGTGCCTCTAAGAATTATTGATTAAATAGGTAAAGCAATTAGTCTGGCTGGTTTTGTATGCCATTAATAGAAACTCAACTCTTTGTGTTGCAATAAAAAGTCTGGAGATGGATTCGCAGGTCCACCTGGACTGGGAGCTCAAATGATGTTCTAGGAATTCTATATGACTCATTTTTTCTGTCATTTTGTCTTTGTCTCTTGTTCCCCTTTACTGTCACTGCCCCTCCCTCTCTCTTCTCTCTTTCCCTCCATCCTATGGATCTGCTCTCCTTTGTCAGCCTCATTTCCAAACAGACTCTTCTCAGAAAACTGGCTGCTGAAATGCTCAGACTGAAATCCTCAGAGCTGAACAAACCAGCAGAAAGAAAAGCATCTCCTCAGAAGTTTAGAAAATGCCCTGGGATTGAATCTTTCTGAGCTAACCTGTGGCACAAGATCATCCATGAACCAGTCACTCTGACTAAGGGAATAGAATGCACAAACTAGCTAGGCCTAGGTCCAAGATCCACCTCTAGACTCTGTAGGATGGGATACCCCACCAAAACCATATGTATTGAGCAGCTTATTCCCCAAAAGAAAATCAAGGTGGTGTTGCCAGAAGAAGAGGTAATGGATACTGAGAAGAAAATATAACCAACCAACCAACGAACCAACCAAACAACCAAACAACAAAACATTAAAAAAAACAAAAACAAACCTTAGATATCCCCAGACAGTAGGGAATCAGAAATATGGGTGGCAAAGTCCAAGATCACAATTAAAAGAAAGATAATGGTATGAGTCAAATATGGAAGACAAGGTGCTAACAAGCTCATTGGAGCAATAGCAGAGAAGAAGGGAGAGTTGAAAGAAGTGTAAGGTTATGATCATGACTAAGAATATGTACAGAGAGAATGTGTCAGGATTCCCTTCCCACCTCCCCACCCCCACCTTTCTCCTACCCCATACTTGCATTCTTGGGTAGCGCTTAATGCAGACCACTGGAGGTTTAAAGAAACTGCTCATGGATAGACAAAAAAGGATATTTGATACTGGTATTTTTGTGTGAGTACAAGTATCTTTTCCCAGAAATTAACCATCACAAAGTCACATGAATAGTCACTGCCAATATCTGTGCAAATCAGCACAGTGATAATTTATTTTCAGTTTCTCCTTAACTAAACAACTAACATAAGCCATAAGTGTCATGGTGTAATATCAATCCAGACACACCCTAACACTAGATGCAAAACAAAACTTGCAGAATAGACATCTGGAACCAGGGCCCATGAAAAGGCATTAACTTGAAGAGTTATTCAGTTTGGGATTAGCAGGTGTTGAGCATCTGCATGCTATTCACACCCTTATTATCCTGGACATAATTAAGTTGCATTACTTCATCTGAGAATCATCACCCTGATGAGACAGTTGCAGAGGGAAGATGGTGGATGCCACTGACAGGAAAGTATGGTGGACTATTTTGGGGTGACCTAAAAAAGGTGAATAATCAAAGGCATTTTGTACTTCCTGTATTTCTGTATAGTCTTTTCAGAATGCATTCTGTCCCTCTCTGCCTGCAGAAACACTGGTTCTCCTCATCCCTTTCTCAACAATATTTCCTTCAGTCTCTGCTTTGGTCCAACCCCTTGGCCTTCATCTAATGTAGGATTTTTCAATCTCCACACTATTGACATTTTGGGCCAGGTAATTCTTTGTCATGGAGGACTATCCTTTTCATTGTAGGATGTTTAGTAACATCTCTGTCTCCTGCCCACTAGATGCCAGTAGCATTCCCAGGTACCTGAGGGGCAAATTTTCCTCTAGCTGAGAACCATTGACCTAATGCTACATATTTTCCTGAGGTAGCATTGAGGTGACAGATTTCATAACTGTGGCTTTAACTATCATCCTTACTAATGGTTCCCATATTTATACCTTTGTTCTGTCACCCCTATAATAGGACATCTCTCTCTGACTGTTCCTCTCACACCCATAACTGAACAGATCTAAAACTAAACTCTATTCTTTCCCTTCTCCAGTTCCACCTCCCCCCTCCTTTCTCCTCTCTTCTTCCTCCTCCTCTTCCTCCTTTTTCTTCTTCCTCTCCATCATCATCATCATCATCACCACCACCATCATCTCAGTTGTAGATGATGCCCCACCTTTACTTTTTCAAATGAGAAATCTCTGGGTTATCCACTAGTTCTCTTTATAATATATATTCAGGATCAGACCAACCTTTTGTTGGAATCTAAAGCTTATACAATTTGATGGAACTTCTTTAAAAAGTTTGTAAGTTTACAAATCAGATAGTGTAAGGAGCTAGTATAAGTGAGGGAACATGAAGCCTACATTTTGTTGGTTTCATTATTAATTTACCTCTATATTCATTATCTTGACACAAATAAAGACAATCTACTCATTTATATTCAATAAAAAAAAACAGTCTTCCATCATTAATTGGGAAAAATTTTATCTAATAAAGAACAGCTTTTATACAATGCCTATCATGAGTCAGGGATACTATGCATTTTTTTCTTATTTAATTTCCTTTGCCACCAATGAGGAAGGAATTAATATGCTGCTGTGGTTAACAGAATGGCCACAGAGGCCAAACCGCCTCTGTATGATTCATGGTTGCACCATCTACAATGTGACTGCACAGATAACTCAGCCAATTGGAGAGTAAGTGTCCTCATCTATGAAATATAACTTTTAGTACCTACTTCACTGAGTTGTTGTGAGGAATTAAATTATTTACTATGTGTAAAACAGAAGAATGCTTAGAATATAATAAAGATATTAAAAACATTAGCTATTTTTATTTTCACTGACAAAAAATGAGGCTCAGAAATTAAATAACTAATCCAAGGTGATACAGTTAAGAATGGGAGAAAAGTAGAAAATTGAACTTGAAAGCTCAGGCTTTTTCTACTACCACACCAATTCTGCAGTGCAGCCTTCATGGGTTCTGAAGAGGATTAAATATGTTACTACTGGTTTAATTGCTTTGCATATTGCCATACCAAAATGCAGAGATTAGACTGAGAGAGATAAAAAATAAAAACAAACTAAAAAGCAGATGTTAGGAAGTTTGTTATTAATAAAAAGAGTTTGGAATTAGGAATAAATTTAACAAGAGAAATGTAAAACTCATAATCTGAAAACTACAAAATCTTCCTTAAAAAATTTAAGAAGATGTAAACAAATGGAAAGATATCCCATGTTCATGGATTGGAAGATCTAAATTGTTAAGATGATAATACTCTCCAAACTGGTCCACAAATTCAGTGCAATCCCTATCAAAATCCTTGTTGTTTTCCCTGCAGAAGTTGACAAGCTGATTCTAAAGTTCATATGAACATGAAAAGAATCCAGAATAGCCAAAACAATCTTGAGAAAGAAGAATACAGTTGGAGCACTCACACTTCCCAATTTCAAAACTTACTTTAAGTCTACAGGAATCTTGACTGTGTGACACCAGCAGAAAGAAAAATATTATGGATTAATGAAAGAGAATTAGGAGTCCAGAAAGTATCTCTAACATTTATGGTTATTTAATTTTTGATTAGAGTGCTAATACAATTCAATAGGGAAAGAACAGTCTTTTCAACAAATGGTAACTTGAGATAACTGGATATCCACATGTAAAAGAATGAAGTTGGACTCCTACCTCAAATTATATACAAAAATCTACTCAAAATGAATCAAAGGCCTAAATGTAAGAGTTAAAACTATACAATTCTTAGAAGAAAGCATAGGCATACATTTTGGATCAGGCAATGTTTTCCTAGATATGACACCAAAAGTACAAGCAACAACAACAACAAAGAATAAATCTGACTTTATCAAAATTTAAAAACTTTTGCGCTTCAAAGGACATCATCAAGAAAGCGAAAAGAATGGGAGAAAGTATTTGCAAATCATGTATCTGATAAGACACTTGTATCTAGAATATATAACAAACTCTTACTGAATTGAAAACTGGGCAAAGGATCTGAATAGACATTTCTCCAAAGAAGATATACAAACAGCCAATACACTCATGAAAAGATACTTAACATCTTTAGTAATCAGGGAAATGTAAATCAAAACCACACTGAGATTTCAATTTATAAAACTCACTAGACTGGCTATAATAAAAAAGACAGATAATAACAAGTAGTACTGAGGATACAGAAAATTTGGAACACTTATACATTGCTGTTGGAATGTAAAATGGTGTAGCAGCTTTGGAAAACAGCCTGGCAGTACCTCAAAAAATTAAATTACTAAATGACCAATCAATTCTACTACTAAGTGTATACATATGCAAATATATGTTAACACAAGTACTTGTCCATGGATGTTCATAGCAGTGTTATTCATAATGGCCAAAAAGTAGAAACTACTCAATATCAACAAACTGATGAATGGATAAATAAAGTATCATATATTGATACAATGGGATATTATTCAGCAATAAAGAGAAATGAAATACTAACATGTACTACAACATGAATGAACCTTGAAAACATTATGCTCAGTAAAATGTACCATTCACCAAAGACACATACTGCATGATTCTATTTATATGATATATCTGGAACAGGCAAGTTTACATAACCAGAAAGTAGAGTAATAGTTGCCTGGTTCTGGAAGAAGGGTTGGGGGAATTTGCCGAAGTTGATCTTAATTCAGTACCATCCCCAACTCAGTCTTGACTGACTCATCAGAGAGATTGCTAGTATTCTCACCACCACTAGAAACTTCTGGGAAATTCTGACTGCTAGAAATGAGGACTGTACCCCTACACTTTCCCCATGCTTAGGCCTTTCACCTGTGTTCTCTGGTGTAGGAGGAGTTGCTCATCTGATTGGTCAAACTGAAGGGACCATGGAACCACGTGTTACTAACAGGAAGGATCATAATATTTTAAATATTAGCTCACCTTACCACTTCTAGACTCAAATGAAGAACCACGGCTCCATAAGGTATGGAATATGGCTTCCCCCGAAGCTGTGGAAGTAGCCAGGTGACATAACCTGGGGCAAAGTTTGCCCAGTGGGAACAGTATATGGGAAGAAAAAGGCAGAACAATTCCCTTTCCATCGCCACCCTAGGTACTGTTCCTAAGCTCTATAGCTCATTCAGAGGTGTCCACGTAGCCACGTGGAGCAGGGTCATCTTGTATTTACCTCTCATGCAACTCTGCCTCACTTCTTTTTTCTCACTTTGGCTGCTTTGCTCCAAATAATTTAATTCTCAGTAAAGCACTAGCACTTAAGTCTTGCGTCAGCTTCTGTTTTCTAGAGAAACTGGGCTAAGACAAAGAATATCTGTGCTTATCCAGCTATTCATAAGGGAGCATTCCAGTGCCAGTTCTGTTCCAGTTATTTGTAGGTGAGGCTTCTTTGAGAGGTAAGAATTTCAGGATTTAAGAACCAAACCTCATCCTGAACCTCTAAACTCATCATGTATGCTTTCTCCCTCCTCTGGTGATTAGATCATCTCACAAGGATTTCTGCTCTACTGTTTCTTTCAAACTGACCATTCTGAATTCTGTGATCTTTTTGCCTGCATTTCTACTTTGGGTGATAGATTTAGTTACTTTCTGGAGTCCAAACATCACTGTACTTAACTCAGCAAAAATTTTGTGCCACATGTATGTAACCAGTTGCCATAACCATGAAAGTTAGAGAAAATATGGTTTCTGTCTTCCTGGAAATCTCAGTGCAGTGGCAAACCTGGATAAATATACTTTAATCCAAAGTGACTGAGGCACTGACTACTAGTGGAACAAGTACAGAGGAATGGGAATGTAGGAGATTGATTCATCCCAACTGGTAATAATAGGTAATGATTTATAGAATAGTTGGTCATTGGTCAACCATTGCGATATACATGTGAAAAAACAAGATAAAGGTGGGAGCGATGGGACTATAGGTATAGAATGAATAAACTTAAGTAGGAAAGGACCTGTAGAGTGGATTCAATGACAGGGAACCCCTGGAGCCTAGGATTTATGTGTGAATGTGTTGTAAGGGCGTCAGATTTAATACAGTGAGTAATGATTAGAAATATCCACCGTCTAGCTCATAGCGAGCTATGACTACCACACTGAGGGTGTAAGAATGAATGTGGATGAATCTGGAAGACACTGGGGTGTTTAAGTAAGGAGGTGGTATAGTAAGGTCTGTGCTTTTAAACATGACTTTGCGCATGAAAAACTGGTGAGGGAAGAGTCTGCAAGCGAGATCACTTGGGAGCAATTCAGATGCTGCTGACTGACTGCTGTGGTGGTGATAGTGCCAAGATATGCATTTACACAAGGACAAAAAAAGAAAATTTAAGAATTATCTTGTGAATTTGTACAGGAGAGATGGAAATTTGATTAGAAAAACTTTTAGCTGAATTAATTAAACAATGGTTTTAACATTGTGAGAAAGTTAAAATATGTTTGGCCCTAAGGACTATCTGGTTAAACGAGTTTACAATATTTGATATTTTTGCAGGTGTTCCCCCATGCAAGAGGGGTCATTCCAGTACAATGAAGGCATTTCCCGCCCACTTTAAAAAAACTGGTCTTAAAGATAAAAAAAACATTTTCAGAGCTGTTTTTTCCTCTAAGGGCTATGAATATTATACAGATAATTTTTTCTTGTTCTTATAAATGTTCTGTACAGTTCTTTCTCCAAAGAAACCACCTTTCCTAGAAATAATTCACTTTATTTTGTACTTTTGTCATGGAGTTTTTTAGATTTTTACTAATATAAGCAGGATTGTCTCAATATCACTCAAGTATCCATCACCCATATTTTAAAATTATCTACTCATGGTCAATCTGTGTGGCTAAATTGATTCTCCCACCTGCCACTTTATCCCACTCCTAGACTATTTTGAAGCAAACCCTAGCTATCATCTCATTGTATCTCTGAATATTTCTACATGTATCTTTAAGAGATGAACACTCTTTGTTAAAAAACATAACTGCAGCATCTGAACAGTTAAATATTAACAATGATTCTTTAAAATACCCAGAGTCAGTCAGTATTCAAATGACTTATTTATTATTTTTACTGTAAAGTCTGTTTTAATCAAGATCCAAATAAGGTCCACTTTGCAAGTAGTTTATATATCTCTTAAATCAATTTTAAATCTAGGGATTTCCCTTCCATTTTTCTCCCTTGCAAGCAAGCAGAAAAGCTATTTGTCTTTAATAATTACTCAGGGTCTGGTTATCCTATATATTTCTTGTAAATTGGTAGTTGAATCTAGAGCAGTGACCCTCAACAGAGGGTGACTTCCTCCCTCTCCTGCCCTGCCACACACCCCATTCCAGGAGACATTTGGCAATGTCTTGAGACGTTTCTGGTTTTCCTAACACAGGGATGATACTGGCATCTGGTAAGTAGAAGCCAGAGATGCTACTAAAGATCTGCGAATTTCAGGAGAATGTTGTGGAGATGTCTCCCACACAACGAAGAGTGATCTGGCCCAAAGCGAGTGGTGAGACTGAGAAACCCTGCTCTAGAGGCTTGATCAGATTCAGGCTCACATTTTTTAGCAAGACTACTACAGTGGTGTTGAGTGCTTCCTTTCGGTTGCTAGTGATGCAACGAGCTATTGATAAAGTCTACAAGCACAAATTCATGAGGGGTTACGGTACAGTAATATTCTAGTTATGTCATTTCTTCCTCATTTATTAGCTGGAAGGATTCTATGATGAGGAATTTCCCCTCATCTACTGTTTGGTTACCCAGAGAGACGATTTAGTTTAAAATATTAAAGTCTGCTGAATATCTAGCAAGTAATTCAACGAGCATGCCTGCATACGCTTTTTTCTCAAAGTACTTAGACTCAGATCCAAAGTCAGTGAAATGGTGGAAACAACGTCAAGATTAATTGGTTTAGAATATACAAACCTTTCCCTTTTAGTTAACTAGACAATCCAATAGAGGATTTCTACTGAGATTTTTTTTCCCTCAATAACTTTAGCTGTATTTAAAGTTAACGAGCTTTTTCAATTAAAACCACAGATATTTAGCCTTTGGATAGCATGTGGATGAATCAGGGTGTATCTAATTATGCTGGATAAATTCTTAAGAGGTTAAGAAGATTCTTTATTCAGAACAAGCACATCTTAAGTGGGAATCATGTAGTCGTTCAACCGGTATGCAAACCACCTGTGTAAAAGGAACCTTCAGATGTGGCTGAGAGTTTGAAAAATGCACGAAATGGAAAGCATAGAAATTATTCTTTTAGATGGTAATCAATTCTAGAAGGCAAAAGAAGCAAAATTTACAGCATGAGTGTCCACAAAGCAATCGTGGTACAGTCGTCAGGAGGACCCTTGTTCACTAATTATCACTGGCCTAACTTCAGGCACAGCTAGACTCAGATGACAAAGAAAATCAGGAATTTGTGCCAGAATGAGTTTACAGTGGTCTGGCTAGGGTCAAGTGCCCATCCTTGAGCCTGTTGCTATTTATTATTTATGCATGCATGACTAGTCATTAGGACTTACTCCTCTATGTTTTTCTCTTTTGAATTTTATTTATTTTTTTATACATCAGGTTCTTATCAGTTATCCATTTTATACATATTAGTGTATATATGTCAGTCTCAATCTCCCAATTCATCACACCACCCCACCACCACCACCACTTCCCCCCCTTGGTGTCCATATGTTTGTTCTCTACATCTGTATCTCTATTTCTGCCCTGCAAAACAGTTCATCTGTACCATTTTTCTAGGTTCCACATATATACGTTAATATACGATACTTGTTTTTCTCTTTCTGACTTATTTCACTCTGTATGACAGTCTCTAGATCCATCTACGTCTCTACAAATGACCCAATCTTGTTCCTTTGTATGGCTGAGTAATATTCCATTGTATATATGTACCACATCTTCTTTATCCTTTTGTCTGTCCATCAGCATTTTGTCTGTCCATCTGTCTTCTTTATCCTTTTGTCTGTCCATGACCTGGCTATTGTAAATAGTGCTGCAATGAACATTGGGGTGCATGTGTCTTTTTGAATTATGGTTTTCTCTGGATATATGCCCAGTGGTGGGATTGTTGGATCATATGGTAATTCTACTTTTAGTTTTTTAAGGAACCTCCATACTGTTCTCCATAGTGGCTGTATCAATTTACACTCCCACCAACAGTGCAAGAGGGTTCCCTTTTCTCCACACCCTCTCAAGCATTTGTTGTTTGTAGATTTTCTGATGATGCCCATTCTAAACAGAGTAGTTTTGTAGTTGTGATTTGCATTTCTCTAATAATTAGTGATGTTGAGCAGCTTTTCATGTGCTTCTTGGCCATCTGTATGTCTTCTTTGGAGAAATGTCTCTTTAGGTCTTCTGCCCATTTTTTGATTGGGTTGTCTGTATTTTTAATATTGAGCTGCATGAGCTGTTTATATATTTTGGAGATTAATCCTTTGTATGTTGATTCATTTGCAAATATTTTCTCCAATTCTGAGGGCTGTCTTTTCACCTAATTTTAATTTTAATTTTTGGCTGCATTGGGTCTTCACTGCTGTGCATGGGCTCTCTCTAGCTGAGGTGAGTGGGGGCCACTCTTTGCTGTGGTGCGCAGGCTCCTCATTGTGGTGGCCTCTCCTGTTGCAGAGCATGGGCTCTAGGTGCATGGGCTTCAGCAGTTGTGGCACATGGGCTCAGTAGTTGTGGCTCACGGGCTCTAGAACGCAGGCTCAGCAGTTGTGGCACACAGGCTTAGTTGCTCCACGGCATGTGGGATCCTCCCGGACCAGGGCTCAAACCCATGTCCCCTGCATCGGCAGGCGGACTCTCAACCATCGCGCCACCAGGGAAGCCCCAAAGCTTTTTATTTTTACTTAATTCTATAATATCCTCCTATATCCAACAGAGGAAGTGTTTTAGTACATATCCTAGAGTGTGTGGGAATTAAATTACATGTGCAAAATGCAGGAAGAGCATATAAATTAAAATGGTATAATTAAATGCCTAGGCTAATATCTTATTCAATTTACTGAGTAGGCACTCAGTAGATGGTAGCTATTATGTAATAGTACAAACACACAAATGAAAATAGACTTAATTTTTCAATATCTCCAAAATATTCAATAATCTCTCCTAGTATTAAATGTGACGTTATCCAATCTTCATTATTTGTAACTTTTCCTACTTCTTGGGTTGAAATTCCTGATACTTCAATATCTTTTGTTTTCTTAGGGTAATGATGAGCAACTGGTTACTAATTTTAGTGGTAAAGCCCTTCAAGGCTCTGGTGACCATTAACTCCTCTTAGAGTGCTGGAATAAGCATTCTTCATAAATATGATTTTTGAGTCTTGTTTTCTGAAACTTCTCTATCTTCATGTGACTATTTGACAGAGTGTTTTCAACGCTCTTCACTAGACTACCATCTCTCTGTCCATTTATTTATTTATTTATTTATTTATTTATGTAAGGTCCTTGCTGGTTATCTATTTTAAATATAGCAGTGTGTACATGTCAATCCCAAACTCTCAATCTCCATCCTTTTAAGTGGAGATCACCAGTGATTTCAGTCACTGATGACATCCTTGTAGAAAAGTGCAAGAATGAGATGGACGCTATAGTAGATACTGTTATATACCACTGGAATCCCCCCAACAAGAATGAAGCCCCTCATTTCACCAGCTTCTGGGAGGGATGGGTAATGTCTCACAACTGAGAAGTTCCCTAAGCTTTGCTCTCTGCTGAAGGGGGCTGTTAAAAGTTATGCTTCCTCTCTTCAGGAAGAGAGGAAGCCCACATCCAATGACTGCTCATGTGGGGCTACAGGTGCCTCAGTTTGGGACCTCTCTGAAGGACCATCCCCACTTCAGCATTCCCTGTTGGAATTGCATCATGGTTCAACTTGTTCCTATGCCCAGCCCTGCTTCCCCGACTTCCTGACAGCTGTTACTACCAAGAGCATTCCTCAATTAACTTCTTGCATATAAATCTCCATCTTAGAGTCTATTTCCTAGGGCTCCCAAGCTTCAGCAGTGCCGGGAGTAGTCCTTAAAAGCAGACGCCGAATGTGATTTTGAAGTTGTATCTATGTCTGTCTGGCTAGCAATGAGGACTTGACCACTGGACATACATGCAATATTGATAGCTCCATGGATATGGTAGCAGTAGAATCCTTAAAACTTTCACCCGTGCTGAACTGGGAGGGGAGGAAATACATTGGCTGGTGCAACATCACTGGCATTCAATCTTAAGTATGTGAGGACAGCAGAGGGTAGTTCTTATAACAACTAAGAAATTAGATAGCTCTCATGTGGAACAATCAATGCACTGGAAGAAGTATGATAAATGCTTATGAGTACTTTACCACCAATTTAAGGCTAATTGTGAAAACCAGAGCACTTTGGTAGCATGTAAAGAGGCTCTCATCTCCTGTAGCTGGAGGACAGAAAAAGCTGAGGATCAGGCCCAGTTAGTTCACTCTCCTTTTCCTGTAAGTTTCCCCAGTAAAAGAGACCAACTAGAATCCTGGAAGAGCTGGTCCCAGACGGAGCAAATTTATTTTATGAAACTAAGGGACCTAAGGGCTGCGAGGTGTGAACTATAGGACATACTGTGTTTCAAGGCCCCTTCCGGGATTAAGACTCCCATTTTCCAGCCACTGTGAGCATTCCTGCTGAAGGTTCACAGCTGAGGCCCTTCTGAGGTGTGCTCTAAGCTAAAAGGCACTGCTTCACACACATTTACACCTCTTCCCAGGGGGCAGTTTCATTCAATAACTGCTCCATACAGGGGTAGGAAGACAAGTTTTGTGGCTGCAAACCAATGACAAACTAACAAGAAGAAGAAAACAAAGCAAAAAACTCCCTCTGAGTCAAGTATTGAGGGTATTATCCGTAGGGCCACTATTATTTTTAATGGGTCACGTTGTGATGTCGTTCTGTTTTGGATGCCATAATTTAATACATACATAAATACGTAATGACGATGTACAAGCATACTACAGACCAGAGGTTTTCAGAATTATTTTAAAGTAATAAAACTCTTTTTCTCAGAATTTTTTCTGGGGTGTGTGGAGGAGGCAGAATTCCTACATCCACTAAGGCTGACAATGGAGTTGCTCCAGTTGGAGAATTTCTTTTTTCCCTCCATGGAGTCGCTCATAATTTGCGTAGCAGAGACCCCCTTCTCATTTCCTTCCTCTTCTTCTCCTTCTTCTTCCCTTTTGCTCCCTTGAAGTGGCTTCTGGATCAAGTTGGAAGATTTAAACATTGGGTGAGTTGTAAAATCGGTGATTTCTTGGTTTTTCTAGACTTTAATTCTGTGCTATACATCTGTCTCCAGAGATTTGGAGAAAGGGAGCTCTATCAGGTGGGTTAAGTTAGCTACAACCAACGCCTGAAGACTGTAAGTTCCTAAAATCTTGTTTCCGTGAGGGTAGAGACAGATGAAAAGTATAAGAGAGCTGAAACCAAAAGTCTTCCTGGTCTGAGCAAAGATGGAGAGCAGAAGGGGTACATTGGTTCTACATTAGGGAGGAACTCGTCCTGTTTCAGTCTTGTTCCACAGGAAGGGACTGCCTGTGTATGTGAACAAAGAGTTGAATGTGCAATGGACTTGTATACCTGGGGCTCAGGCTCCTAACGATGACTTCTCCGAGGTGAGCATTACATAGGGATTAGACTTCCACTGAAGAACGTGCTATGATTAGAAGAGGGCTCCAATGGGGATTTCATGGTCAGAACCAGAGCAGGGGAATGAAGCTATATCCTGAGAACAGTATTTACCTCCCTGCCACCTGGATGTCTGAGTTTCCTCGGTATTCAGCAATTCCCAATCATCTCTGCTTTAGAAGCAGCACTGGTTCCCATAGCCTCCATTTTCTCCTGGAGACAGTTTGGCTCCATGGTTTCCAGGAGGCTTTTCTCCAAGTCAGCCACGATTGCACTATAGCCCCTTTCTCCATCAACACTGGATTATGAAGGAATTCACACCAGAAACCTTCCTGAGTCCACTACTCTGGGGCATCTTCATGTCCTGTGGGCATGGGTGGGTGAGATAATGAACAGCATTTGGAGACCAAGGGCTCTGTTCATTTTGATGGGGAGTTCCCACTGTCACATGTGATGGAAGAGTAAACATCACCTTGGTGCCTCTGACATCTACTGGAGCAGGATGCTTCCCCTCAGCTACTTTCATTTGGACATGGCCAGAAAAGACTGTGTTATATTCAGAAGGCAGCCACCTTCAGCTTCGGGAGCACAAGGAGGGATGACTGAAGTAGAACAGACTTCTCCCGTATCTTAGTCTCTGGAATACGTTTGGGAATCTCTGGTTATCCTATGAGGAGAGAGCTGAGGACTTGGTGGCCGAGCCTGGACTTTATGACATTACTGGCCAGAGGCACCTGACAAAGGTATGTGAATTGCATCCCAAACCATAAAATGAGACACCTTGGCTAAACCTGCAATCTAGTTCTTCACTGACTTGTGCACCATCAGCATTTCCCATATTGCTACGCGGTTTTGTAAATTGAATAACCTTCATAATTATCATTTGATTGCAGCATAATGACTCCCTTAAGAGGACGTGCCATAATTTGTTACGCATTCATCAACTGCTGGACATTTAGGTTTTTTCCAGTGTTTCGTGATTACAAATAATATTGCAAAAACAGGCCTATTGCTTCTTTTCTTATGTTAAAACATTTCCTTCGTGTACATTCCCAGGAATGAGATTACTGAGTCAAAGTATGAACATTTCAGTTAAGTAAGTCCAAAGGAAAGAATACATTCTATATGGTTGAAAAGTATACTATGAATCTGAAAAATATGAATTGACTGGGTCTGAACCTTTACCCCATTTGATTTAATTTAAAATGTAAACTTTTTTTTTCCTATAACTTTGTCCTGTGAATTAGCATCAAACACATAGGCTCTACCAATAAGCTGACCAAACACACTCTAATTGCAATCCTGTGAAACAGTACAACAGAAATGATCTTGCCCTTGGGTTCAGTACAACATCCACTTGCATTATCATTTTCCCAGTAAATAGCTCTCACCATCCCTAACTACAGCTGTGTGAAAACAACGGCGTCCACTTGGCAGTGAATCACATACCAAAGTGTTACTCAATTGTCCAGAAATAAAACTGAAATCACTTCTCCTGGCTAACTGAGTGTAAGGTACTTTTTATGTACCAAAGGGTAAAAAATCATGCCTCTTAAGCAAGCTTTGGCTTCAAACGTCAGTTTTCTGATGGGGGAGGATAGTTCGATGGCCTCGAAGTATAAGGTGGACTCACAAAGTTCTCCTTCTTCCCGTGGTTTTTGGCATTCAGAAAGTATTCCTGGAACTTCACCTTAAGGCATATTCCACATTTACCTTACTATTTCCCTGAGGGAAAGATATTTCACGATAGTTACACTACAGTGATATTTGTTTCCCTTCAACAAAAATGTATTGAGTGTGTATGCAGCAGGGTACGTGGAGAGAATGTGTGCTTGAGAATCAGGCCGAGCTGCTGTGCATCCGTGAGAAATTTATGAAATTTTTCTAACCTCCAATGCCCTAATTTATCAAATGAAAATAACAACACTGCTTTCACAAAGTAATTGTGAGGTACAAATAATATAAAAAAGTGAAAAGTGCTTGGTATACAATAAGCACTCAATAAATGATAGTTCTTTTTCTTGGAGTCTAAATGGAATACAAAACTGAAAGACACGGCTCCTGCTCTCAGAGCCTACAGAATGGCAGAAATGAACAGACAAGTACAAACAACTGTGATACAAAACAGTCTGCAGCAAATATGGTGACAAAGAAACAAAGTTTGAAGGAAAAGATCAAGGAGAGAGATGGCTTCAGAGGTCCCAGGTTTCACCAAGCAATCTAACTTCTTTGAGACTAAGATTCTTCATCTGGAAATGAAGTAAATTAATCTTAAGAGGCTTTGAAAACAAATGACATCATGCATATGAAATCTCTTTGTCATTGAAAAACCTTTGGATTTCTTATTTTAATAATGATCATTCCAAATTTAGCTGTATCTGGAAACACTTTACGGAGGTTGATGGGATACAAAATAGTTCTTGTAGAATGGGTTGCATGTTGATCACATAGTGGAAGACTTGGCTGAGGGAGTAGCTTAGGGTTCACGGGGAAGAAAATGCACCACAGGGTGAGTGAGCAGTTTAAATGGAAATAATAGCATGGAGTTGGGACCATATGGGAAAAACTTTGGATGAATGGCTTGCTAAGCACATATATGCATTTTATTTTACATTATGGGAAGCTCTTAAAGTTTTTTGAACTGGTAGCAAAACCACTCTCATCTCAGAACTGAGTTTTAGAAAAGAATTCTCACAGTGGTATAGAGACAGCACACACCCCATCCCTTGTTGAAAAGGAATTTATATCACACCTCCCAGAATCAGCAATTTAATTAGAAAGTTTAGCTTAAAACATCCTGTGGTAGCTGAATAATGGCCCCCAGAGATGTCTGCATTCTAATTCCCAGAACTTCCAAATATGTTACCTCATATGGGAAAAAAAAAAAGGGAGGATTTTGGCGGTGTGATTAAGGATCTTGAGATGGGAATAGTGTGCTTGATTATCCAGGTGGCCCCAATGTAATCACAAGGGTCCATATAAGAAAAAGGCAGGAGTGTCAAAATCAGAGGCAAAGAAGGTGTGAGCAGAAGGCAGAGTGATGTGCTTTGAAGATGAAGGAAGGGGTCGTGAGTCAAGGAATACAGCCTCTAGAAGCTGGGAAAGGCAAGGGCATGGAGCCTCCAGAAGAAATGCAACCCTGCCAATACCTTGACTTTAGGACTTCTGACCTCCAGAACTGTCAGATAATACCTTTGTGTCATTGTAAGCCACTCAGTGTGTGGTAATTTGTTACATCAATAATAGGAAATGAATACATATCCACATCCTCTATCTCTGTTGTTTTTGGATTGTTATTTTCAATCTCTGTCCCTAACCCACTACCCACACCCATTATAAACAAATTAAAATACCAAGACTTTTCTCCAGGGATTTCTTTGGGAACACAAGCACAGAGCATCAAACCAAACGTTTTAGTATCTGTAAAAAAGATTCAGATTTGACTTAGGAAAAAGTCCAAGATCTGTTTGCAAGTGGTATTTTTGCCTATTTGGTTTTTCTCATCAACTTGACAATATGTGGAGTCATGAATCACTGGATTGTCCATTGCAAAGGAATCTCAGCCTAGGACCAGAGGGGCTCCACAGACACAGTTAAATTCCAAATGCTGCTCTCCAAAAGAGTCCCTTCATATATACAACTATTCAGAAGATTTATTTTATTTTTTTGCTATTCAGTGTTCAATTTGGCCTTTGTACAGCCTGGAATTTGGAAGAAAAAAAAATCACTGTCTTTTAAGCACAGTTAAGGTAACAAGAAACTGGAAAGGGGAAAAACATACCACAAACTAAGGGGCTTTCAGCACTTCCCAGGATTCCATCATGGCCATTCTTTGTATTCCTATCCCCTATGACTTCAGCCAAAAACCATTAAAATGAGTTCCTTATACTGTGCATGGTTTGCAGGTGAGGGTTGTCTGAGCATTAACTTGCTGCTTGACTCACTCCAGGATTTTCAGGTGTTGCACGAGGGAGTAAAGTACAGAGTGCACCTTAGTTCTTGGTTGTCAGCCATTGGACGGTGGCCATTGTATTATGAAACCATCCAAGTACGCTGGGTCTCAACCACAAAATTTAATTTTCTCTACTTCAGGGACTAATCAACTACTATAGACTTAAAGACCTAAAGAGACATTTTACCTGCAAAAAATAATTCCCCCTTCAGACTAAAGTGAAGCTAAGTTGAGTTTTGTCTATCCTTAGGATTACAAACATTGACAGAAAGTCAGCTTGATGAGAAACAGATAAGAGATGGAATTTCTATGAATACAATCTGTGATATAGATGAAAGAAAGATGAAAGCGCCAAGGTTCTCGGTAACACCTCACTAAATAATGTTTGAGGACTCCACGATGGGCAGTCCCCACCCTACTTGTTAACAATATAATTTTACAACCTCTAGCTACCAGGAAATGCCACCCTAGCCTTCCTTCTGTCCCCATGAGGATTCCCCTCTTCTCCGACCCCTTTCCTTTTCCTTGGCGACCCTTCATCCTCCACTCTCATCATACTCCGCTTCTTTACTGTGAACCGTAGGACAGAACTGGTGGAATTGAAGCAGAAATAGAGAAGAAATTCACATGCACTGAATGCCCGTGATATTAGTTCTGGGCTTTCTTTGGAGCTCTTTTATGATAGGGAACGATAACCCCGAAGATGTTGGGGCCACTATTTTTCAGATGCCTATTAACTGGTAGCCAAGGCTTTCTAACAGATTCTCAAAGCATTCCATTTTACAATCAGGATTTTGTTCATGATAAAAAGGAACTTGTAAATATCCTTAAAACTTTCAACCTTTATTTTAAAACTATGTAAAATAAATAAGGCCCCCAAAGAAACAAATAAAACTCATCTTTTTGACCACCGAAAGAGTGCTACCAAAGCAAGGGGTGCCACATGGCATCCATTGTTCCTAGGCTGATGCAATCAACATGGAATAATAAAATGGAACAGGCTGACTCTTGAGGTGGAAAAACTTTTGATTATGTGGATTACACGATCAGAAGCAGCAAATCCACATGGCTCTGAGCCAAGTGACAATTGCAGGAAGGGCACTGCATCTCTTTCAAATACTTAAGGATGAGCTCACTGAGACATCAAAGAAATACGTTTATAACTATAGCAAAGGATTGATTTGATTGCTTTAGGACATAAATTGTTTGGCATAGCACCAGAATTTGGGGGTAAATTCCAAGCATTTTTTACAGGTGACCCAAGACTTATAGCTGCTTAACGTGTAACTATCGTTCAGGAAACAATTAAGATGTAAGTGCAGGGGTAGAGTCAGCAGTATACCCCAGGGATCTCCTGGGAGGTATAGAGTTTGGGGGGCTGGCTAGAAGACCAATCATAATTTTTGATAATTTCTATTGAAACATATAATCAAAGTTCTATACAACCAATTTTAACTAGTTTTCCAAAGCAATTTGTGATTTGCAATGCCAAACAGGTCCAGAGAAAACAAACCAGTGTCTTACTTAACGCAAGTATTTTATAGAATTTTTTCCCCCCAATGGAGCAGAAAGTTGATTCTGACTGAAGACTGAAATGCCTGTTAACCAGATTGCATTCTCAAGGTTTTTTCAATCTGATTAAGAGTCTCTCCATCTACCTGAAAGGGCAGTAAATTTAACAGTAAGAATCAAAATGGCTAATTGGAAGAAGACATAGTACTTTACTCCTTTTGTCCCTTAATGCGACAAATATTATAAGGTGTCTACCATTCCACCTTTCTTTCTTATTAAAGGAAAAAAAAAACAGTTTTGTTTCATAGCAAGGTGCTCTGTCCCAGGAGGCTCCTCCTGTTGTCATACGTAAATCATAGGTAACTCCTTCCCCTCTGCCAGTTATTGCTATGGATGTGGATATAGGAGCCAGTTTTGGCTGATGGGGTGATATCAGAAGTATGAAGAAGAAAGGCTTTTTTTTTTCAGCCATCACTCCTATTCCCCTCTTCTGTTCGGAATGTGGTTTCAAAAAACTCTGATGATTCGTACATCGGCAACCATCAAGAGAGATCTCATCACCTAATGGTGGAAGTGCAGAGCAGAAGCTTGGGAAGACCAGAGCCCTTAGGGATATCATTAAATCCCAACACAACTCAGGAATCACCTTCTCTGGGCTTCTTGTTCTGGAAGCAATAAGTGTCTTCTATTTTAAGCAACTTTTGGTTGAGTATTTTGTTACATGTAGTAAAAAGCATTCAAAATGATAAACTTAATAGACTCTTTCTGCCAGAGGGTGATACACTTCATCATGCAACTCAGGGACTCAAAGAACAGAAAACAGATTTGAAAACTTTGGGCCAAAGAACCACAGGGATCACCCAAAAGTGTTTTCCTGTAGGAAATCGTGGGAAGAATTTGGACCACAGTGATCTTCCCCTTGTAAAAATTAACCCACAGGTAAAGGAACAGTTGAGTTCAAGAACTTTTTAAGGTTAAAAAATCATATTTCACTGCTCTTTTGAAAGTTAAAAGGAATTGAGAAGTCAGAATTCCTACAAACGTGCAAGGATACACTGAATAACACTCCATTTCATTTTCTAAAATGGTCCCACTTGCTATTTTGGGGAATCTTTCTGGTAAGTTTCACACCTGTGTTCCAGGAAGTCAAGACATCTTAATTTTACTTATTAAAATGAGAAGTGGTCTCAATTACCTTGTAAAGAGAGAACATTAGGAGGATCACTATGAGTCTCCCAGCTGTAAAATTAACTTCTGATACCTTTAACCAAATAAGAAGTATTTTTCAGACAATTCCTGAGAAAAGGAGATGGTGGGAAGTCGGTGGACAGGGTAGAGAGGAGGGCAGTCAAATGAAATAATGGTCTCTTTAAATCCACCGGTTCTGGTGATAAAGGCTGTACTACACACATGTTAAATTTATCAAGAGGAGGCAAGACAGCTCCCATGACTAAGAAAGAAAGCCATTCTGAAGGGTTCTTTCCAAGTGATTGCTGTTGAGGCTTTACAGGAAACATTAGCTTTAAAGGAAAATTGGAAATTGAAGGAAGTTCCTACCAAAGAAAACAATTATAAGTATTCTTAATTGCCTGGAAATGATTTGTCATGCAAAACTGGACCATGCACGATACATTTATATAAATGGTTTAGAGGCACCAATGTTGTAATGCGGCCTATTTTCTTTGCACATAGTGTTCTGATAACACATTCAAGGCAAGGGACCTGACTTCCACTTTTCTCTCTCCTCTCCTTCCTTCTCCACAACTTCTGCTTGCTTCTTGAGGCTGGGGAGGGACAGCGGGAGGAAGAGCAGGCATAAAATAACTGCAAGAGTCAGGGACTGCTACTCAATGTATTTTATTATTTCAGGAATTCATTCAAAACTGGGCTGCAATTACATTTAAAACAGGAGAATAATGGGCTATTGACATGTATATGGTTTTAGAAATATAAGGCCTCATTTTCTCAGCTGGAATTTCCCCTACAATGTGCATTTGCATTACATTAGGGATGCTCTTGTGGAACAAGAGGATCACAGGCATTCAGACATTCTGACATTATCTGGGTCAGAGGCAAGGTTTAAAAGCAATAGCTCTACAAGTATCAAAGCTCTCTTACAGGCCAGCATTGCAGTGCATTAGAGGAGGCAAGCCTGGTGTGTCTCCCTGCATTGGCCATGTTTTATGACATACCTGCCTAACCCAGACATTAATCTACTGAAGATGAATTGGCCTGGTCATGGTCCTCTGCTAACCTTCAACGGCGTGTACATTACCTAAATTGAAATCTGCACTTTTTCATGCCACGTGTGGTTTGATGTGATGGTCCAAGGAATGTAGGGTGCATTAGAATCTCCCCTCCTCTTTACCTTTCAGCAGGGCAGCTGCAGGCTTGACAATGGAGGCATTCTTCTCTACTGCTTTGCCCAAGAGCAGCTATCCTGGCCGGCTCAAAATTGCATGGCACTGGTCAGGTATGTAAGCAACTCAGCGCCTTTCCTGTTCCCAGAAATGCCAAAGACATAATGAAAAAGGAATGCAGAAGTTTTCACCTGTAGTAATTGTCTAATAAAGCCCTGCACAATGAATTCTTTGTCATCTTCCAAGAAGAGGTCAGTTGTAAGAGTCAGTGATTACATGAGCCCTTTATGTGAATAGAAAGACCTGTATAATTGGTGTGATACTACAAATAAAATCTCCCCAAAGTTGCACAAGATGTCTATGATTTTCTAATCCCTCACGTTCTAGTTTCCCAGACATGACATTCTTTATTTACCCTGCACTTAGGTTTATTTCCTGAATGGGCAAGGGAACGAGATTTATACTGCCACTCTATAATTAGTGGAATAAGGTGGGGAAACCTAGGAATCAGTGAATCCTTATGAAGTTGCCTTTCCTGAATCTTCTATGTTCTTCTGCAGGTTAAAATTGAAAGGTTAGATGGACACCATATAGGGGTCAAGAGCATAGGCTTTATGGATGGACAACCTGCATTCCAATCATACTCCTACAACAATTGCAGAGCTGTGACCTTTGAGCCTAATTTCCTTATAGGTAAATTGGTGATAGAATGAGGCTAAATGGGATTCTGTAGTAATTTATTCATTCAACAAGTACTTATGAAACACTTCCAAGTACCAAGCACAATGTGTCTGCAGCTACTGGGGACAGGGTGCTACGTCTTGCTTTCATGGAGCCCATCATGGTTAATCCAGGAAAACACTTAGCATACGGTGCTTGGCACATAGTAAGCACGCCATAAATTTGCTACTGTCATCATAATTACTGTAATAAAAGTATGCCCAGTCACATTTCCACACTTCCTACTGAAGATATTCCATGCCGTCGTTTAAAAGAGCAACAGAAGGCTTATTTTAAATAATGGTATGAAACACTCCAGAAAAGCATATTTGGAACTTTGACTACTCACTTTCTCAGTACAGATGCTTTTGTAAACCACCAAGTCTCTGTTTTGTCCATCAAAGATGTCGGCCTGAGCTGGGTGTTCCACTTGAAGGTTCCTGAGAGCCAGCTATGGGCCAAGCACTTTTGCGTTGGGGCAGTCCGGAAAGACAGCTTTTTGACTCTTTCCTGTTATTAAAATCATTTTTGTTGTCCATAACACTCAAGGAACAACTTCAAAGAAGTTACCTTGCTCCTGGGTACAAATGCTCCTAATGTTTCAATCCATGAAGAACCTATTCAATATTAGTGATCAAAAGTGCCAATGCTGACATTCAAGCAACTGGAATTTTAATACCATTAAGCCTTCTACAATAGAACTGAGTTCATTTGTTGACCAAAGTCATTTAAAGTGAGAATGACATTGCCTGGCAGGTTCCCTTGGAACTGGGTTGCAAATGATTGTGACATGAATAAGGAGTCTCCGGCAAATGGGTGCCAAAGAACTGAAGGGAGATGGGTTTATGTAGCTGGACAGGAGAGCTGTACACCTGCTGGAGTTCTACCTGGCATAAGCCAATTACACTTGTTTCCGCTTTCTTAGGCAATAAATTTGCGTGGTGAGTAATGGTGCACACCTACCAATTTAGAAAATTAGAGTTTCCGTTCCAGGGCATTGGCTCCAAAGGGTATGTGGAGAGCTGGAGGCTCTTTGAATGATCCAAAGTCTCCATAAAGTAATTCCTTAGACTTTGTCTCACTGGCATTGGGAATGATTTGCAGAGAAGGCAGAACATTTAAATATAAATACTCTAGTCTGCAAGACTTTGATGACTGTATGAAGGTCTCTACAGAGAACATGGTGAAACACTGTAAACTCCTACCAAAAAATAACCTGAAGAGGTCACTGTACCGTTTTGTTGCATGTGATTTATCTCCTAGACTTGGAGAAAAATGGCCGTTAAGCAAGGTCTCAGATTTGATACAATGAACGACTACATTATGAAATGTTTTTAGAAGTACTGATAACAGCAAGTACTGGTAAAAGCAAGCCCAAGTTTAGACTGAATTTCAAGTCTAAATGCAGTTCTCTGTTGATTTTTTCCCCCTGAAATTAGGAAGGCCTTTGTCTGTTTTCCTTTGACCCTGCTTTGTTTTCTTCTGAGAGTTTCTTAGGGATAAAATATTTTAAGGACCATCCAATTATATGAAGCTCCTTTGCAGAAGTGAAACCATGAAATGGATACAGGAAAACCTGTGCTTTGGCTTCTAATGGAGATTCGAATAGGACCCTCTCTCCACATCACCAAAATTTTTAGTTTCCAGTTCCTTAACTGGTATCTGGAAGTACAGACAAAGAAGAACAAAAGTTTCTGCCAACCTCACTTACCTAGACAGTTTTTTGCTCATACTTTTCCCCAGAATTGAGGCACAGAAGACACACAGAAAGAGAGACATAATTTTCTAGTTAAGTCAGGGTATAGTAGCAGCACCATATTTCTCTTATTGCTCAGACTCTAGTATATCAGTCAGGATGGACCGAATTATGCTTGAAAACAAAAATCCAAATATCCCATTGGCTTAAAATATTAAGTTCATTTCTAGTTTACACTACAGTCAACTTGGCTTAGTAGGGGTGCTACTCAACTAAGTCACTGGAAGATGCATTGACATATAACACATGCTTCCAATCTCTCCATGACAGAGGAGAGAGAGAACACGAAATGTGCACACTGGCTTTTAGGTACTTCTCAATGGGGACACGTATCATGTTTACTTCTATTTCATTTGCCAAGTAAATTATATATCCAAGCCTAATTTCCAGGAGACACGGAAGTGCAATTCTCCAGTGTCCCGAGAATCACCATACCCAGGAAAATCTTAATCTACAGTAGGTCCTTTAAGAGTCTTGTCCATCACATTAGTCCCTCAATTAGGCCACCGTGTCTCTCAGCTGGGGGCAAGTTTGACCCCACTCCCCAGAAAACACTTGGTAACATCTGGAGACAGTTTTGATTGTCACGTTGGGGGGAGTATGATACTGGCATCTAGTGCTTAGTGGCCAGGAACGCTTCCAAACATCTTATGTACAGGAAGGCCCCCACAGCATAGAGTTACCTGGCCCAAAATGTCAATAGTGCTGAGGCTGAGAAACCCTGCATTAGATCAGTGTTTTTTTCAAACCTAGAGGACTTAAGACACTCCGTGGCCAAACAGAAATCAAGACATATAACAAAGCTACAGTAATTGAAACTGTGTGATACTGATGAAGGAACAGACAAGCAGATCAAGGGAGAAGAAAAGAGACTGAATGTGGCAAATGACAGAAGTGACAATCCCAAACAGTGGAGAACAATGTTAGTGTAATTGTCTATCTGTGTGGAAAACAATAAAGGGTTATCTTTTCTTCATGTCATATGCAAAGATAAATTCCAGATGGGTTAAACATGAAAAAGTAAAAGCAAGACTGTCAATTTACTAGAAGAACATATAAGCATGTTTTTATGACCAAAGGGATAAAAAAGGTCTTCTTACACAAACAAAAAAAACCCTTAAAATATGCATAATTGTGATTATATCAAAATTATATGACAAGCAAAGAACTGGGAAAAACACTTTCAAATATATATATATAGCACACATCTATAATATATAAAGAAAAATCATCTAAAATATATAAAGAAATTTATCAAATATAAAAGCAAAAGGGGGAAAACACAAAATAAGTCTAGAGTATCTTGTAGTGTCTCAAAGATGTGCTCAGGAAGCAAATGATGATGGCTTGTCAAAGAGACAGAGGAACCAACCTAAAAGAGCTCCCAGTGGCAAAGCTGGAACAATTTGAGTAATAAAATAAATAACATAGTACTGGATTGTAACCCAAAGTATAAAATAAATCTACAGGAGTCCATACTGATACAGATAAATGATTGACTAAATAAATAAGTAGGAGAGAGGAGACAAACCTTCCTTCAGAACACTTTTTGTAGATGGTACCCACTCCCCTCCAAGGGGATGGAGCTTAACCACTCCCTCCCCAACCCTTGAACGTGGGCTGGACTTAGTGAGTCGCTTCAAAAGAGTATAATATGGAAAGGGGGAAATGATGTAACTCTACAGTAGAAAAACCTAGCAAATACTATCTTGGTCATACACATATAGTATGTAAAATCAATGAAAAAGCCTGCAAGGAGCCATGTTAAAGTAAAAAATGGTCATTAACTTGGTTAGCACACAAGGTGGAAAATGTGACATATTGATATCTGGAGAGAAGACAGGAGTGGTACTTTGAAAACAATATACTTTCCCATTGACAGAGGAATGGATGAAGAAGATGTGGTACATATATACAATGGAATATTAGTCATAAAAAAGAATGAAGTAATGCCATTCGCGGCAACATGGATGGACCTAGAGATTATCATACTAAGTGAAGTCAGTCAGACAGAGAAAGACAAATATCATATGATATCACTTATATGTGGAATCTAATTTTAAAAATGATACAAAGGAACTTATTTACAAAACAGAAACAGACTTAACAGATATTGAAAACAAACTTATGGTTACCGAAGGGGAAACATGGGAGAGAGGGATAAATCAAGAGCTTGGGTTAACATACACACACTACTATATACAAATTACTATATATAAGATAACCAATAAGGACCTACTGTACAGCACAGGGAACTCTATTCAATATTCTGTGATAACCTATAACAGGAAAGAATCTAAAAAAGAACGAGTATGAGTATATGTATATGTATAACTGAATCACTTTGCTGTACACCTGAAACGAACACAACATTGTAAATCAACTGTATTCCAATAAAATAAAAAAAAATTTAAAAAGAAAACAACATACTTTCTTTCCTTATATAACTAAAAAGCAATTTAACATTAATAACCATTTTGGGTGTTTGTTAAAGACAATCAGTTCTTTGACCCTTACTCTCAGAAATTCAGTAGGTCTGGATTGGGGCCCAGAAATAGGAATTTTTAACAAATGCTCCAGATGATTCTGTTGTGGAGGGCACAACAGACACTGCATTTGAGAAACCAGAAGGGAATAAGTAAGTTTTCAAGTTGTATTCCATATATTAGTTACAACTCTGAGCTGGACAGGATTAATCTCATGTATTCCCACAACCAACATTAGGATTTGAAGGGGACCAAGTTCTGATTCAAATGAGACATAAAACAAAAGGTTAAGGCAAATAGGAGATAACAATATCATCTTTATTACATATTGGACGATATGGCTTATATCTGTGGAAGGTGACCTTTGTAATATTAAATTACAGACTTAAACAGACTCACCTACCCATCATACTGGGCAGCCCTCTGCTTTTACCTCATGGCAAAGAACATGTGCTGTCTTCAGCCAGCTTCATCTACATGAGTAAGAGAAAAGAGCTACCCAGTAGATTCTTCTTGAAAATATCAAAGAGAATTCAACCCTCCTCCCACGAGGAGCAGTGAGTTAGGGGCTGTAGAGAGGCCAAGAGTGTAATCCTAGTGGAGCTCTTTCTACATGGAAACAAACTGGACTAGGGAACGACTGAACCCCTAACAATACAGGATGATGTGAAAAAAAACAATGGTGTTATTCAAAGAAGCTGCTTCCTTAGAGGCAGTTATATCATTCAAAGGCATTAGTACTTCAAACTGACACTTCAATCTTTAATTCCATTTTCTCTATAGGTTATTAACATTGAATTCACACATTTTATATGTGAGAGATTAATGAAACAACGGTCCTGAAATTTTCACTTGTTCTTGTATCTATGACCTTGTATGGTCCCCACCCAAACTTGCTTTGGGCTTAACCACAAATATTTTGGTCAATGCAATTTGAAAATGGGACTTAAAGTCCCTTTTCATACTGGGTTTTGGAACCCCTGCCAGTGCCACCATATGGCGAGGGCTGGGCTAGCCTATGGGATGATCAGAATCAGAGAGCCAAGATACCCCACTGTTCCAGCTGACACACTGCACCATAACCACCAGACCTGTAAGCAAGTTTATCTGACACCAGTCAGCCCTAGACAACCTGCCAAATGACCAAATGACCGCAGACACATAAGTGAACCCAGATGAGGTCAGGAGTCTGGCCTGAACCAGAAGAAGGCCCACCGGGCAGCACTGCCAATAATAAAATGGCTAAGCCACTGAATTTTTGGAGTGGCTCTGTAGCAAAAGCCGTATGATACTCTATATACCATGAAGTATATAACCAAATAATACGCTACAAGTGTTTCATGAACTTTATGAGATAAAAGTAGATAAAATTCAAAGCTCAATCATTTTAAATCTGTAGGGTTTGTTTTTTGTAATGTCCGCTTGACACTCATACACAAACTATCCGAACATTCTTTGGTTGAATTCAATGTTGACATGAGACCTCAATGTGACTAGGTCAGTGGCTTGCAGTCAACTCGTATAGGCACTTCTGTTCTCAGGACCATGCTCTTGGACAATACTGAGAAATCTGCTGAGTTCCAGTATGCCCTGAGTGATGGTTTTAAGAATTCATTATCAAATGTCGTAATAGCAAACATGCTTTTATCAGGTACTGGTTTGAACTGTGTATTGGTGGGAACTGTTCGAATATTCACATACAACAAATTGTTCTCATCAGTTTGCATTTGAAACAGGTAAATGTGATTTGTTTCCTCTATGGATTTGGTACAACTTTGCCTGTAAACAACAGAATGTTATTTAACATCTCAGAATTCCCCATGAAAGGGGGTCATCAAAATGGAACAGTCATCTGAAACAGACCTGTAAAAAGTGAGTTCAGATACTGTCTGCCAGGAATAACCACCCACTGTCTTCCAATTCATAGGTAGCTGAAGACCCAAACCTGTCCCCTATTGCATCCTACTGGAAGCTCAGTGACTTCCCGAACATGGTGCTGGGGCACCAAGAATTCAACACCACCACCAGTCCTGTCATCCTTTGGTTCTTCTCGCCAATTTATTCAAGCTACTTCGGAGATCTCTGGCTGAACACCATAAAGCTTGGCTAATACATACCCTTGGTTGCAATCAAAGTTATTTTTGAAAAATTTGCTATGTGGAAAAATATCCAGAAGGAAGAAGTTGGTGCATTTGAAATCCTTCATTCGTTTTAAGTTGTAATGTACCTCATAAAAAAATCTTCAAAGCTAAAGGGGAATAAATACCTTTGCCAAAATCAGTCTTATGAAATGATGCATTTTGGTACATGCTGAAGAATCACCAACAAGAACTATAACAACAAACACCTTAAACATCTGCACCTATTTAAAGCCAATCTTTTTGGCACTGGCGTGAATGTAGTTCTCGCTACAGATATTCATATTGCTTAAAAATTAAGGGCAGTGGCATCCATTTTGTTTATTTGTAGCAGCATGATTGTCATTAAAGGAATACATTAGATTCTTTTAAATTTATATTCCAGTGAGCAAAGCAAACTCAAACCAGAAGATGCTTATTATGCACAAATGTAAGCATACATGCTCACATCAGGAAATGAAACTTGAATATGTTGGAACCACTGCAAAATGCTAATTATGACTATTATACCACTTTATGTGAAATCCTGGCTTAAGGGGTGATAGAGCTTTAAAGTGTTTCTTTGTGGAAGAAGCGGTTCCGAATATTGCTGATTTGTCCTCTCTGCCTACCTTCTGAGAGGGGTGAATCATTTAGTTTGTAAGTAGAAAAATTAGATATTCTTAATCAATTCTATTTACTGTTGGTTTAAATTGCTGCGAGATCTTTCAAATTAGAATGCAGTGGTTACCTCTGTCATAGAGGTGGGGGTGGGTGGCAGGACAGATCGCTGCAAAAGTACACAAGAGAGCTTTCTGCAGTGAAGGAAAGTATTCTGTATTTTAATTGGGGCAGCTCCACGGGTGTGTGCATTTGCCAAACCCACCAAACTGTACACTTAAAATCTGTACACTGTATGTTCAAAAGAGAAAGCAATAAAGATGAAGGGCCAAATCAAGTAGGGCATTACAGGCTATGGTAAAGGATTTCGATTTCACTGTGTGTGAGACGCAAATTCATTACAGGTTTTCCAGCGAGGACGAGACGTGATCTCACTTACGTTTTAAGAGGTGGACTCCGTCTGTGATGTGGCTGATGTACTGGAACAGGGCAAAACTTGAAGCCAGGAGACCATCCGGGAGCTACGGCAAGAGTCCAGGAGTGACCCACGGTTGGCTTAGTGGAGGTAGTCGCAGTGGGGTGGTGAGAAGTGGTGGTGTTTCTGCTCCGGACCTTGTGCTGCGTTGCTCAGCTCTCCCTGCCCACCACGGAAAGCATTTATACTCCAGCTGCTGGGAAGGTCTGACTGCCAGCAGCCAGCTGTTAACCATCTTTGGGAATGGTATCTTCTAAAAAGAGCCACCTGCTCCTTTCCCCGGGCAGTCCAAACACAATGATAGGTTGATGCATGGGTATAAGGACCTGGCTCTCTGGACCCAATGCAGGACAACTTTGAAGGGCCGTTCCAGCCTGAGAGTTCCCTGCAGGGTTGGGAACTTCTCTCTTTGCTCATCCTGCTTCTGTTTCTTTCCCCACATAAGTGTTGATCCTAAAAGCACTTTCTAATAAATGCTCATCTCTGTCTCAATCTGCCTTGTGGAGAGCCCAATCTCTGATGCTTTGCGATGGAAGTTGATTTCTTTTTTCATTTGTCTAAATTTGAAAGGTGCATTTCAGGAATGTCATCAGCTCATCCAGTGATATACGGTGGGTCGTGATGGTCTGGAAATATCAGGCAAAGATGAGTCTCCTCCAGCCACTGCTCTTCAACTGGCCGTGGGACGCAGTCCTTCAACTTCTCTGGTTCTTAGCTCCATTTTCTATAAAATAAGAAGGAATTTAATCAAAGGAGATATTCTGGAAAAATGTTTTTATAACTCTATGATGAAATTTATTAGAAATATTTAAAGTAACTGAAAACCAGCTTAGCATTTTGCTAACGGTACAAGGACCTTATGTTACCTCGATCCACTCCCTGGTTATTAGCTGTTTCTCCATGTTTTTCTCTAAAAGTTACACGGGAGACATGGAAGAAGATGATACTAAACCTAGCCAATTCTGCAAATTGTTTGCAAATCTCGTAAGACTTAATTGGAGAATATTGCTGTGATTAATGACTAAGCTAACTCAATTTCATGTATTTTTTAAAAACTTTTTTTTATTCTTTTTGTTTTGAGTATTCCGCCCCTGCCCAAGTGATTCTTAGTGTTCCCAAGTCACTGCCTGGCTTGATTTAGCTCTCCTACGTCTTGATCTTCTCCCATGCTATTTGTTTAAGACAAGCCTGTTTTAGCCTCAAGACCTTTACACACGTTCCCTCTGCCTGAAACGCTCTTAACTCTTAGCACAGCTAACTCCCATTCATCTTTTGGGTCTCAGCTGAAAAGTTACATCTGAAAAGGAATTTTTTTCCTCATCACCAGTAATGCCTGGTAATTTCTACCTACTTGGAACATCTCCAAAGGCTTATCCCATACTGGCGGAGACTTCTAGGAACTACATGTAACTCTACATGTGAATGAGAGTGACACTGAACCCAACTCTATTTTAAAAAATAAGTAAATTATTTGGAAAATTATTTTTAGTTACTATCAGCAACCAATTATTTGTAATACACTTCAAGACAAATTAACTTATACCAGTGAGTCATTACATACAAAACACAATTTTGGATCTTTGCTTAGAACTCCTTACAGTATTAGTAAGGAAAAAGTGAATCATACAAATCCTGACTTTATTAGTTTAACTATCCTTTGAAGACTTCTTCACCTTGGGCGGGGCGGGGGGAAGGAAGCAATGATTACAAGTTCACTCATCCTTGATGTGCCAGCAAAGAAAGAAATATTTACATGACTCTCCACAGCCATTTTCGGTGGTAGATTTTAGCTATCCGGGTGAAAATTCCTTGGCACTCCTCTCCTTGAGAAGTAGGGTCTGTCCTCTGCACTTGAATTTGGGCATTCTGACTGCTGTGACCAATAGAACAGGACAGAAGTGACTGTGCCAGTTTCCAGTCTTAGGCCTTGAGAAGCAGGCAGTTTCACCGTTCTGTACAGATACCTTGAGCCTGCCATACTGCAGCGGTTATGTTGAGATATTCCAGCCCTGGCTGAGCCCAGGCTTCCAGTCCTTTCCTCCAAGGAGGCAGACATGTAATGAAGCCATCCTGGACTCACTAGACCAGCCCATCCCAACCTGAATACCACCAGTAACCACCACTGATACAATGTGGGACGAAGGAATCATCCAGCAGAGCCCAACCCAAATTCCTGACCTGCACAATTGTGGGATATGATGAAGTGGTTGTGGCTTTCAATCGCTAAGGCTGAGGTAGTTTGTTACATAGAAATTGATAACCTAAGCATGCTTCTTCTCTGTTTTGTTTCCCCTTTTCTCATGGTTTTAATTTATCTTGTTCCCATACCACTAAACAAACCAAATGCCTTTTCTTTGTTCCCAGAGTCCTCTTATTATACAAACAGTCAAAGAGAAGTTTAATTGACAATGAGACCATCCATCATTTATCGGTGAGGTATAACGTTTTAACAAACCACATGCTTCCATAGGATGATGGATAGGATTTATAGTAAGCAGTACCCTGTTTTAGAAGAGCATTCACTTTGAATGTAACTGCCTGCACCTTGCTTTTTTTTTTTTTTTTTTGCTAATACTGAACTAAATTTAACCTTCTTAAAGATGCATGGTGCTCATTATATACAATGATAGTGATTTTGGGTGCCAAATATCTGCAATAGTTGACGTGTGGCATGAGACAGAATGCTTAACTTGTCCTTCTCTGATGCACACACCCTTCCTTCCCCTCCATCCATCCCTCTTTGCCCTCACATTTTGTCATGATAACCAAGGGATTCTCAAAATGTGGCTCACAATCTACTTGCATCAAAATCACCTGTAAAGCTTTTCAAAATGCACATTCCCTGGCCCTATAAAACTTATGAACTAAAATTTTGGGGAGGACAGCCCAGTAATCTACATTTAAAACAAGCTCCCAGGTGATCATATTGCTTGAATTACTATCTTTGGGATCATTTTCCTGTCTTTTATTTTTTTTCTTTGAATTTTTGAATTTTTTTTTTTATATAGCAGCTTCTTATTAGTTATCCATTTTATAAATATTAGTGTATATATGTCAGTCCCAATCTCCCAATTCATCCCACCACCAACACCCGCCCCGTCACTTCTGCCCCTTGGTGTCCATATGTTTGTTCTCTACATCTGTGTCTCTATTTCTGCCCTGCAAAACGGTTCATCTGTACTACTTTTCTAGGTTCCACATATATGCGTTAATGTACGATATTTGTTTTTCTCTTTCTGACTTACTTCACTCTGTATGACAGTCTCTAGATCCATCCATGTCTCTACAAATGACCCAATTTCATTCCTTTTTATGGCTGAGTAATATTCCACTGCATATATGTACCACATCTTCTTTATCCATTCATCTGTCCATGGGCATTTAGGTTGCTCCCATGACCCGGCTATTGTAAATAGTGCTGCAATGAACATTGGGGTGCGTGTGTCTTTTTGAATTGTGGTTTTCTCTGGGTATATACCCAGTAGTGGGATTGCTGGGTCATATGGTAATTCTATTTTTAGTTTCTTAAGGAACCTCCATACTGTTCTCCATAGTGGCTGTATCAATTTACATTCCCACCAACAGTGCAAGAGGGTTCCCTTTTCTCCACACCCTCTCAAGCATTTGTTGTTTGTAGATTTTCTGATGATGCCCATTCTGACCGGTGTGAGGTGATACCTCATGGTAGTTTTGATTTGCATTTCTCTAATAATTAGTGATGTTGAGCAGCTTTTCATGTGCTTCTTGGCCATCTGTATGTCTTCTTTGGAGAAATGTCTATTTAGGTCTTCTGCCCATTTTTTGACTGAGTTGTTGGTTTTTATTAATATTGAGTTGCATGAGCTGATTATATATTTTGGAGATTAATCCTTTGTCCATTAAATCATTTGCAAATATTTTCTCACATTCTGAGGGTTGTCTTTTGTCTTGTTTGTAGTTTCCTTTGCTTTGCGAAAGCTTTTAATTTTCATTAGGTCCCATTTGTTTATTTTTGTTTTTATTTCCATTACTCTAGGAGGTGGATCAAAAAAGATCCTGCTGTGACTTCTGTCAAAGCGTGTTCTTCCCATGTTTTCCTCTAAGAGTTTTATAGTGTTGGGTCTTACATTTTGGTTTCTAATCCATTTTGAGTTTATTTTTGTACACAGTGTTAGGGAGTGTTCTAATTTCATTCTTTTACATGTAGCTGTCCAGTTTTCCCAGCACCACTTATTAAAGAGACTGTCTTTCTCCATTGTATATCCTTGCCTCTTTTGTCATAGATTAGTTGACCATGGGTGCGTAGGTTTATCTCTGGGCTTTCCATCCTGTTCCATTGATCTATATTTCTGCTTTTGTGCCAGTACCATACTGTCTTGATTACTACAGTTTTCTAGTATAGTCTGAAGTCAGGGAGTCTGATTCCTCCAGCTCTGTATTTTTCCCTCAAGACTGCTTTGGCTATTTGGTGTATTTGTGTCTCCATACAAATTTTAAGATTTTTTTGTTCTAGTTCTGTAAAAAATGCCACTGGTAATATGATAGGGATTGCACTGAATCTGTAGATTGCTTTGGGTAGTATAGTCATTTTCACAATATTGATTCTTCCAACCCAAGAACATGGTATATCTCTCCATCTGTTTGTGTCATCTTTGATTTCTTTCATCAGTGTCTTATAGTTTTCTGAGTACAGGTCCTTTATCTCCTTAGGTAGGTTTATTCCTAGGTACTTTTTTGTTTTGTTGCAACGGTGAATGGGATTGTTTCCTTAATTTCTCTTTCTGATCTTTTGTTGTTAGTGTATAGGAATGTAAGATAGTTCTGTGCATTAATTTTGTATCCTGCAACTTTACCAAATTCATTGATTAGCTCTAGTAGTTTTGTGGTGGCATCTTTAGCATTCTCTTTGTATAGTATCATGTCATCTGCAAACAGTGACAGTTTTACTTCTTCTTTTCCAATTTGGATTCCTTTTATTTCTTTTTCTTCTCTGAATGCCATGGCTAGGACTTCCAAAACTATGTAGAATAATGGTAGTGAGAGTGGACATCCTTGTCTTGTTCCTGATCTTAGAGGAAATGCTTTCAGTTTTTCACCATTGAGAATGATGTTTGCGGTGGGTTTGTCATATATGGCCTTCATTATGCTGAGGTAGGTTCCGTCTATGCCCACTTTCTGGAAAGTTTTTATCATAAAAGGGTGTTGAATTTTGTCAAAAGCTTTTTCTGCATCTATTGAGATGATCATATGGTTTTTATCCTTCAGTTTAATAATATGGTGTATCATATTGATTGATTTGCATATATTGAAGAATCCTTGCATCCCTGGGATAAATCCCACTTGATCATGGTGTATGATCCTTTTAATGTGTTGTTGGATTCTGTTTGCTAGTATTTTGTTGAGGATTTTTGAATCTATATTCATCAGTGCCATTGGTCTGTAGTTTCCTTTTTTTTGTAGCCTCTTTGTCTGGTTTTGGTATCAGGGTGATGGTGGCCTCATAGAATGAGTTTGGGAGTGTTCCTTCCTCTGCAATTTTTTGGAAGAGTTTGAGAAGGATGGGTGTTAGCTCTTCTGTAAATGTTTCATAGAATTCACCTGTGAGGCCATCTGGTCCTGAACTTTTGTTTGTTGGAAGAATTTTAATCACAGTTTCAATTTCAGTGCTTGTGATTGGTCTGTTCATATTTTCTACTTCTTCCTGGTTCAGTCTTGGAAGGTTATACCTTTCTAAGAATTTGTCCATTTTTTCCAGGTTGTCCATTTTATTGGCATTGAGTTGTTTGTAGTAGTCTCTTAGGATGCTTTGTATTTCTGTGGTGTCCATTGTACCTTCTCCTTTTTCATTTCTACTTTTATTGATTTGAGTCCTCTCCCTCTTTCTCTTGATGAGCCTGGCTAAAGGTTTATGAATTTTGTTTATCTCCTCAAAGAACCAGATTTTAGTTTTATTGATCTTTGCTATTGTTTTCTTTGTTTCTATTTCATTTATTTCTGCTCTGATCTTTATGATTTCTTTCCTTTTACTAATTCTGGGATTTGTTTGTTCTTCTTTCTCTAGTTCATTTAAGTGTAAGGTTAGATTGTTTATTTGAGATTTTTCTTGGTTCTTGAAGTAGGCCTGTATTGCTACAAACTTCCCTCTTAGAACTGCTTTTGCTGCACTCCATAGGTTTTGGATTGTCGTATTTTCGTTGTCATTTGTTTCTAGGTATTCTTTGATTTCATCTTTGATTTCTTCTGTTATCTCTTGGTTATTTAGTAATGTATTGTTTAGCCTCTATAAGTTTGTGTTTTTTACGGTTTTTTTCCCCTGTAATTGATTTCTAATTTCATAGCGATGTGGTTGGATAAAATGCTTGATATGCTTCCAATTTTCTTAAATTTACTAAGGATTGACTTGTGACCCAAGGTGTGATCTATCCTGGAGAATGTTCCATGTGCACTTGAGAAGAATCTGCTGTGTAATCTGCTGTTTTCGGATGGAACGTCCTATAAATATCAACTAAATCTATCTGGTCTATTGTGTCATTTAACGCTTGTGTTTCCTTATTAATTTTTTGGTTGGATGATCTGTCCATTGGTGTAAGTTATGTAACACTTGGTGTAACACTATCATTGGTGTTACTGTCAATTTCCTCTTTTATAGCTGTTAGCAGTTGCCTTATGTATTGACATTCTCCTATGTTGGGTGCATATATATTTATAATTGTTATATCTTCTTCTTGGATTGATCCCTTCATCATCATGTACTGTCTTTCCTTGTCTCTTGTAACATTCTTTATTTTAAAGTGTACTTTATCTGAGGAGTATTGCTACTCCAGCTTTCTTTTGACTTTCCTTTGCATGGAATATCTTTTTCCATCCCCTCACTTTCAGTCTGTATGTGTCCCTAGGTCTGAAGTGGGTCTCTTATAGACAGCATATATATGGGTCTTGTTTTCGTATCCATTCAGCGAGCCTGTTTCTTTTGGATAGAGCATTTAATCCATTCACATTTAAGATAATTATCAATATATATGTTCCAATTACCATTTTCTTAATTGTTATGGGTTTGTTATTGTAGGTCTTTTCCTCCTCTTGTGTTTCCTGCCTAGAGAAATTCCTTTAGCATTTGGTGTAGAGCTGGTTTGGTGGTGCCAAATTCTCTTAGCTTTTGCTTGTCTGTAAAGCTTTTGATTTCACCGTCGAATGTGAATGAGAACCCTGCCGGGTAGAGTAATGTTGGTTGTAGGTTCTTCCCTTTCGTCACTTTTATATATATCGTGGCACTCCCTTCTGGCTTGTAGAGTTTCTGCTGAGAAATCAGCTGTTAACCTTATGGGAGTTCACTTGTATGTTATTCCTCATTTTTCCCTTATTGCTTTCAATAATTTTTCTTTGTCTGTAATTTTTGTCAGTTTGATTACTATGTGTCTTGGCATGTTTCTCCTTGGGTTTATCCTGCCTGGGACTCTCTGTGCTTCCTGGACTTGGATGGCTATTACCTTTCCCATGTTTGGGAAGTTTTCAACTATAATCTCTTCAAATATTTTCTCGGGTCCTTTCTCTCTCTCTTCTCCTTCTGGGAACCCTATAATGTGAATTTTGTTGCGTTTAATGTTGTCCCAGAGGTCTCTTAGGCTGTCTTCAGTTCTTTTCATTCTTTTTTCTTTATTCTGTTCCATAGCAGTGAATTCCACCATCCTGTCTTCCAGGTCACTTATCCATTCTTCTGCCTCAGTTATCCTGCTATTGATTCCTTGTAGGGTATTCTTCAGTTCAGTTATTGTATTGTTCATCTCTGTTTGTGTGTTCTTTAATTCTACTAGGTGTTTGTTCTGTAATCCTTCTATGTCTTTGTTAAACATTTCTTGCATCTGCTCAATCTTTGCCTCCATTCTTTTTCAGAGGTCCTGGATCATCTTCACTATCATTATTCTGAATTCTTTTTCTGGAAGGTTGCCTATCTCCACTCATTGAGTTGTTTTTCTGGGGTTTTATCTTGTTCCTTCATCTGGTACATAGTCCTCTGCCTTTTCATTTTGTCTGTCTATCTGTGAATGAGGTTTTCCTTCCACAGGCTGAAGAATTGTAGTTCTTCTTGCTTCTGCTGTCTGCCCTCTGGTGGATGAGGCTATCTAAGAGGCTTGTGCAAGCTTCCTGCTGGGAAGGACTGGTGGTGGGTAGAGCTAGGTGTTGCTCTGGTGGGCAGAGCTCAGTAAAGCTTTAATCCGCTTGTCTGCTGATGGGTGGGGCTGGGTTCCCTCCCTTTTGGTTGTTTGGCCTGAGGCAACCCAGCACTGGAGGCTACCTGGCTCTTTGGTGAGGCTAATGATGGACTCTGGTAGGGCTCACACCAAGGAGTACTTCCCAGAACTTCTGCTGCCAGTGTCCTTGTCCTCACAGTGAGTCACAGTCACACCCCGCCTCTGCAGGAGAGCCTCCAACCCTAGCAGGTAGGTCTGGTTCAGTCTCCTATGGGGTCACTGCTCCTTCCCCTGGGTCCTGATGCACACACTACTTTGTGTGTTCCCTCCAAGAGTGGAGTCTCTGTTCCCCCCAGTCCTGTTGAAGTCCTGAAATCAAATCCCGCTAGCCTTCAAAGTCTGATTCTCTAGGAATTCCTCCTCCTGTTGCCAGGCTCCCACGTTGGGAAGCCTGACATGGGGCTCAGAACCTTCACTCCAGTGGGTAGACTACTGTGGTATAAGTGTTCTCCAGTTTGTGAGTCACCGACCCAGCAGTTATGGGATTTGATTTTATTGTGATTGTGCCCCTCCTACCATCTCATTGCGCTTCTCCTTTGTGTTTGGATGTGGGGTGTATCTTTTTTGGTGAGTTACAGTGTCTTCCTGTCCATTATTGTTCAGCAGTTAGTTGTGATTCCAGTGGTCTCGCAAGTGGGAGTGAGCGCACGTCCTTCTACTCCGCCGTCTTGAACCAATCTCCTCCATTTTGCTGTCTTTTGCTCTTATCCCCCTTCCCCCCGCAACTCCCTTCATTATGGCATTTCAGGATGATTCTTTTTAATATTGCTTAATAGCCTTAATCTGCTGTGGTTTCTAGTTTATGTCTTCTTTCCCATCATTCTTGAGTTCTTTTCTGAGTTCTGCCACTTTAGGTCTCCTTTGTTTCTTATTTGACTCACTAATCAAAGTGCTCTACATATAATCTTTAAACCTATAGGTTTCTTTTTTATATATTTGTTTTCATTTCTGTTAGAGGTTTGGAGTGTTTCTCTCTCAAAGACATTATTACTGCAGCGTTTTGAAAACCCTAAAGGGGGTAAGCCTCCTCTTCTGCTCTTCGGGTAACTAACTGTGGAAACATTTTCATTATACTTAGATTACCACATTATTCTTGATTCCCATTGTTTCAGCTAGCTGGAAAAAGAGTTGCCTGACCCGATTTTACCCTTCCTCTGAAGATTTTGATATTTGGATTATCCATCTTTCAGAACATACCTGTGTCTTTTTCACATAATCTGGTTAATTATTATAATATTTAAGCATCACAAGGGCATTGACGTATAACCGAACCCTGGACTGGCCAATCAAGACTCACACGGAGCGGGCTTTAGGAAACCAAAATGATGTGTCTTGGGCCACCTGAAAAAATATGCAGCAACTCAGGTTACATCTGGAATTCATTGGGTGTTTTCTCTGTCCCTTCCTGATCAGTTTTCTCACCACCCTCCTCATGAAAATTAGGCAATCTGGGTGAATTCATGCACATGCCCTCATTTAGTTTCTCAAGGAGCAGGTATTGATCACTGCCATAGTTCAAAGCAGGGCCTTGAGTGGCAAGCTGGGAGCTGGAGTCTTTCAAAGCAGTAGAGAGAGGTGGGAGGAGTGCCCTTGGCCACTGGGATTCTTGACTCCCAGGTAATGCAGAGAATGCAGTGATTTATGAAGTGCACTGTACTAAGTTACAGTAAAATTGTGTGGTACCATTTAGGGCATACTGTATTTCTCCAAACATAGTGATTTCATTTTGACCTTAACAGTTAGTCTGCAGTCTATAATACATTTACATTGCCTTTCTAAACACATACATTATTTACTGTACAGTCTGTAAAATATTTATGTGAATTTCTTAAAGATATTGTATATGATACATTATTTTTATTCACTTTTTCCCCCCTTCCTGGAACAGGCATGCAGTGAATTGGGACATTTTGAAATCAAGGAAAGCATCAGGAAAGAAGGAGACACAATGCAACAGAAAGAAGAGATGGTGCCTTTGTTCTTGTTGGTCTTGTTCTCACCTTCCTAGAGACCTGTTGGTTGAGAGAATAAGACATCCCTGGAGCAGATGACTACCTGGTATCAGGTGTTTTGGGTTCAACATAAAGGACTGAAATGGAAAGTCAATATACATCCATCCAAATTTCGAAGAAAGGAAGGACCACATGTGTGCAAACACACATGCTCATACACACACACACACACACACACACACACACGCCCCTAAGACATAAAACAAGTCATTCATTTGGCTTGATTGCCTAGAGTATAGACTTTTTACTCTCCAACTTGGCCAAATAATTGCTATCCTCTCTCCTCACTTGGTTTAGGTCCTGAGAAGTCTCCATGAGATGAAGGAAAAATGGGAGAACTGAATTTGTTGAGAAAATGTGGGCTGATAAATACCACCACCGTCCCCAAATCTTTAATAAAATCTATGTAACACTCCAAGTAAACAGAATTTGATTGAATTGTCCCAAAGATCAAATTTCTCAAATAATTATTAAACTCTTCACATGATTTGGAATAAATACTTTGACACAGAGGCTAGGTCTATGGGTTGCCACCTATCTAGCTAAAAAGTGAAAAAAAAAATTAGTCAACCGTGAGAATGTTTTGTCTTCGTGATAGTAATTTTGTTTGAAGTTACCCAGTTAGGATCCAGACATGGTTCATTCATTGGAATGCACAGTACCATTAGTTCTCCATATTACAGAGAAAATGGGCTTCATTTGCAGAAACTCAGGATGGAGGGGGTTGTGGTGGAACTCATTAAAAACCATTTAACACTAAGCTAAATGTCAGCATACTTTGAAAGAGGCCTATTAGTTAATGTACACAAGAAGTTATCAGCACTTATGATAAGCCAAAGAAACCAAACAGTGAAGCCCATTAGATGGTGCTTGTAAGACACTTGAGCTTTAAGAAATGTTTTAGATAAATTAAATTGGGATTGACAGAAAAAAAAAAGCTCTTACAGGGAAGGATTTTTATTTAGACCCCTTACCTGGAGCCAAAAATCCTGAGTTTTGACTGACCCTAAATGACTAACTTGTCTACAATGAATTGGTGACCTCATAGGGGACAGATAAAACAATTACATTACAACCAGAAGTTTTTTTTTTTTTTTTTTTGTCTTTTTGTGGATATAATGGATGTAATACACAAGGTCCTCACCAACACCCAAATAATGTTATTGCTTCCAAAGACTGTAATTCAAAGCCTCTCTTTCTCAGTATAGTCTGCTGGCATTACAGTGAAAAAGCAGTTCTGGTACATACTTCTGATAATCTGGCTCAATCTAAGAATAACATTTGGAACCTTCAGAGTGATATTATTTCTCTCAAAGGGGCCTGCAGAGAATGCAAGGCTGTAATCCCTGGCAAGAATATTCTATGGTGACAATTGAGAGAGGAGAACCCTATGATTTGACAGTCAGTTGAAAGGGATGTGGATAAGGAAAATTAGTGAGTCTACCCCCAAAACAGGCCAGAGTGGGTGATCACTCCACATGAGAGGAATGTCTATAGGAAGGCTCAACATTTTTATGAAAGGATAGCAATGGAGACTATATTTATATGCCATATTATGTTATCATAATACACTTTTAGATACAAAATATTAAAAATGGGTATGATTACCACATACCACCGACAGAGAAAAAAAATCAGTGATACATAAGCACATGTCAAATTTTAATCAATTTAGATATTTGTGAGACCTCTATTATTAACTAATTGAAAACTATGCCTTTGGGTAATTGAATAATTTGCTCATATAAAATTTTTGGATAAAAGCCAATTAAATGCCAGAGAATATATTTGAAGCTGATAATTTTGGTTTTAGTATACTTAATCTTAAATGATTCTTTCTGCTAATAATTAGATAGTAGGACCTGTTTTATTTAGTAAGGCCACTGCTAGTCCGTAGTAACAAAAACATGTCATCGGTATCAGGAAGAATCCTAATCATTTTGCATCTCAATTAGCAGGAAGCTATTTACTTAGCTCATCTAAAGTCAAATTAAATGATCAGGATGAGAGTTAAAGGAAGGGGAACCAAACTAAAAGTATTAAATTTGTATCTTTTTATTTTTTGTTTCAGTTTTTAGAAGACTTCCAACTAAGCTCTAGTAGCTAAATAATAATAGCTGAACATATTATGAATTTCTCTTATTTGCCAAATACTGTTCTATATTGTCTCTAGGCATAAATTTATTTAATCTTCACAATATTCCTAGGAGGTTCCATTGTGATCCCCATTTCACAGATACAGAAACTGAAGCTTAAAGTTTATAACTTGCCCAATATCATATATCAAATAAATGGGGGAGTCAAGATTTGAATGTAGACACACTATACTGCATCTTGGTTTAACCCAAGTAGCCTTCAGACAGCCCGATATCAAACCTTTTGTACACCCAAAATAACTCTTTATTCAGAAAATGCTTATTGATATTGATGATTTAACACATTATAAAGGAAAATAATTACTACATGATATGGATATTGAAACATTTAGAAGAGAATGAAGGATGAAACAGAAGTGTGTGTATGGTGAGGAAGAATGTGAAGGGAGGTGTTTAGGGATGGACGTAAGACAGACATTTAAAAAAAACACTTAAAGAAAATGCCTCCTTCTCAGAGGCCTATTGGTTGAGAGAATAAGACATCCCTGGAGCAGATGACTACTTGGTATCAGGTGTTTTGGGTTCAACATGAAGGACTGAAATGGAAAGTCAATATACATCCATCCAAATTTCGAAGAAAGGAAGGACCACATGTGTGCAAACACACATGCTCATACACATACACACACACACACACACACACACACATACACACATGCCCCTAAGACATAAAACAAGTCATTCATTTGGATTGATTGCCTAGAGTATAGACTTTTTACTTCTCCAACTTTGTGTGTGAATCATACACAAAGCATATTATCCTCAGAAGATAGCTCTAAAAAGGGGAAAAGTTAAGGAGCGGGGTGATTTATGCCCTGTTTAAGTCTCAACAACTGGCATGGCTTCTTTTCTCCCCAGGAGCCCATTAAAACAACTACAGTGAATAAGTTCAGCTGTTAACATATACACACTACTATATATAAAATAGATAACTAATAAGGACTTACTGTATAGCACAGGGAACTCTTCTCTATACTCTGTAATGGCTTATATGGGAAAAGAGGGTGGAGATATGTTTACATATAACTGATTCACTTTGCTGTACAGCAGGAACTAACACAGCATTGGAAATCAACTATACTCCGATAAAATTAAAATAAATAAAAAACAACAAAACAAACAAAACATCTACAGTGACATCACTGATATCCACAGATCAACCCTTGGCCTCCTGGCATTAGATACTGAACACCTGCCTATTAGGAGAATAGTTTGTGAGTGGCTACTTCAGGTACCACATTATAATGTAGAATAACACAATATCTCTGGACCAAGTTTGCCTTCTTTCAAAATAAAGATTGTTTTGTGGAATGTTGGAGACATTACTAGATTTATTGTAAGGACAGCTGAATTTAAATTTTGGCCTTTCCACTAATTATTTATTTGATTTCTGAAAGATTCCCAACCATCTCCCTAGCTTTCTGTCCAAGGTATTTTTAAAGGTTAGAATGAATGCTTAGTTTTTATTATTGTTGCATAGTTTTAGTGTGAGCATGGCAAATTAGTGAAATGCTCACTTGCTTCCACTTATTAACTGTTAAAAAGGCAGGTCATGATCTTTTTTCTCTCATCCAAGAATGTTATTCAATAACCATACGTACAATGACTGCACAGTTTCAGTTCACAAACACTTATGACCGCATTATCTGCCTTATGTATACTAAATGTTTGTGAGACATCAAAAAAGAAGAAAACATAAATACCGTACAAAAAAGCTATGCTTCATCTAATGTGTCATTATCACTTTAAAATCTAATACTTTAAGTTATAGTATGTTTAGACAAAATGTACACAGAGTTAAAATCAGCAAGAGTCCAAAATCACTCTAGTCAAAGGACAGTGGATTTTAGATCTGTTGCTATCATAACTTGAAGACCAGATCACCTATTATCGGTCCCTTATATTAAGCCTGGTTTGACTTCAAGGAACAGAAACGTTTTAGTTCTGTGCCAAGGAAAAGGGGGAGTCTATGGTGAGGCAAGCTTCCAAACATAGGAATCAAAAAATAGTTGGCTCTTCTGTAAACTGGAGCTGGGTAGATGTAAGAAACAGAATCAGTTCTGGGTCTCCCAAGGGTCACATAATGTCCTTACTCCATCTCTCAGGCTCTGCATGCTTTATTTCAGCTCTAGTTATCTTGATACCGTCTGTCTACTCTTTCACTAGACTGGCTTTCATTGCTTACACATGGTCCAACATGGTGACCTCAAGTTTATTTGATCTTACGGATAGGTTATTCCCATTTGCCAACTGCAGCCCTGATCCTCAACTGAGGAATCATGTCTACTCCAGATGGGACATGCGTATATGAATCTTTAGCGTTGGAGAAGAAGGGCATGGGCAGTTTATATATCCATCTTTCATATTTCAATAAAAAACTTTATATTTGGAAAAGTTAAAACCTAACCAATGTTTTTATTATGGAAATTATGGAAACTAAAGCTCCATAAAATTTTCCTGGGGAATGAGAAAAAATATTAAAATTTAGAGGCACGCTTGATTGAAGTCTCTGTTTCCGTGTCTTTTGGTTCAAACTCAAGAAAGAGTGAAAGTTAGTCGCCTGACTCATTCTGGGCAGCAAATGAATTGACTGGCTGGGGCAGGTTTTTCACCTCTGGTTGAGTTTACTGTGACTAGAAAAATGGATTGGGTAGAACAAACTTGAACTTCAGCAGGGGATATGGATGGTGGAGTTCCCAGAGAAGAGTATTATTATGGGTGGTTAGTTTTCCCCCCAAACCTGTTAACTATGCAGCTGCAGCGACTGAGCTTCATGAAGAGATAAATCTTGGATTCAAATTTGAAGGAAGGGGCATAATTTAAATAAATCAAGAATTGAGAAGAGAGCATTCTGGGTAGGAGATATTTCAAAAGCAAAAGTATCCAAAATGGAGTTAATGCAATACGTTTTGAGAGTAATGGCCATGCTAACAGTTTTATGGCAGACTAGCTTTTGAGGAATGGCCTGAAGCAGTTTTGCAACCAAAATCACAGATGCAATTGTTCTCAGGACCACATTCTCCGCTTCCAATGAACATTTCTGTTGGGAAAGGATTTTTGTCTGAAAGTTACCAAGTTTGCAAAACATATTTACCATTAGGAAGGAGTAGCTGGAGCCTGCTAGAAAGGAAGAAGCTACTGGGCTTCTCATGCTCTCAGCAGGTTTTCTTCCAAACGTGGTTTTCCAGCTTGAAATGGAGAATAGATGTGTACTTATCTCTAAAAGGTTGGGATTCATGTATTCAAAGCTTCAAAAGAATGTGCTTAGATAGGCCTTTCCTTTCTTCCTTATGTCTAAGGAAGTAACTTTTGCTGGGAACCAAGAAAGGCAAATGGAGCCCCAAAAGGTGGTGTGTGTGTGTTTGTGTGTGTGTGTGTGTGTAGCAGAAAAAGACAGAGATGGGAGGAGGGAGGGAGGCTATGAAGGGCAATAAAGACTGGCTTTTCTTTATAATTTTACCTCCCAGGGCCATTCCGTGTAACCTCTTCCTAATGTATCTTACACACAGGACGAGGAAAGATGGGGTGAGGGGCTCCTGGATTCTAGGGAGTAGAAAGGAAATTATTAATTTCAGTAAAGTGGGATGGTTCAGGAAACCACTGAGTTCCTCTTGTAGGGGAAGAGAATACTCTGTGGAATTTTCTTTTTCTTTTCCAATACTGACATCGTCCTCTGATACGTACATGCTATGCTATGGTAGGTGACCCAGATAGGATTATGTGCAGCATTTCTATGGTTCTCACTCATTTCTCCTGTTCAGTGGAGATATGGACGATCTTTATCCTATATGAATTTGTGACGAGGCCTGACTTTTCTCTGCCCGGGCCTGCTGAGACAGCTCCTGGTATGCCTATTTTAACTTCTCTCTCGGTCCGTCTTCCTGGCCCTGTTGTCAGTTTATTTTGCCTTTGGGCTGAACGGGGCCTCTCCCTTCCTGTGAGTGCTTTGTCATTGCTCAGTCAGCAAGTTATCGCCTCCTCTGTCTCTGCAGTTTCTCCTCTGGCCTTGCTTTCAAGTACGAAGGGCTGTCCAGGAGTGTCCCATCTGCCCTCTAGGATCATCTATTCCTTATTCCAAAGGCTTGAGGAAGAGTTCTGTTTTGTTTTTTAAATTTTTCATGAGGTTGTAGCGAATCAGGCTTTCAGAGGACTCTGGGAGGCACAAGTTCCCAGGGCTCACACAGGCCAGAAGTTATTGGCTTGGTGAAAGCTGTTACTTTTGTTTTAAGAACCAGCCTGAGTCTGTTACTGCTGGGGACCCCAGAGGCTAATCACTCAGAGGGAGTTTGATCCTGTCCTGTCTGAGAGGGAATACTGCAGCGCCTTTGTCTCCTCGCTGCCCGCCCTTCCAAAACAGCCCTGCCCACCTGCCTGGGCCTTCCTAACATCCCCAGCTCACCCTCCCTGGGGCCGAGCAAAACCGTCACACCAGAACTCCCAGAAGTGGAAGGGCTAGGGGACTTGCGATTGTCAAGTCCATTTATCAGGTGGATAAATAATATCCACAAAGCACAAAAACATCAGGCGTTGACCTCAGTTTCGTTTTCTATTTTCACGGAAGTCCTGCTGTCTATGATTTTTAAAACATTTTTTTTATTCCTCTACTGTGAAATACAGTATGCACTGAGAAAAAGTACATAAAACCTATTGGTTCAGGTTACTGAAATATTATAAAGCTACATACCTACCACTTTATTATTTGAAATGCTACCTTATTCAGGCTGGAAAAAATAAGTCCTCTAAAACTTGGTCCCTTTGGACATATGGAAAATAATGAGGAATGTATAAGCGAAAATATGGATTTGGTTTTTAATAGCTCAACAGTGCAATTGTTATTTTATGTTCATATATTCTGCTGAGCAATCGACTCAATTATTTGCCTATAAAGCAACCACTTCATGGTTATCTGAGAGGAATTTTTTATTCTAGGCCACCTCCCCTTATTAAATGGCTGTATTTTAGCACTTTTTTCCATCTTCTGCAAGGCTTAACCCAAGAAAAGCAAATTGATCTGCCTATCAGGGTAGGCAAAACACAGTCCTTTGTACTTATAAAGGAAACAACAGCAAAATTTAATCATTCTTCTCATTCCCATGAATAATTCTACACAGCTGACTAAAGTGAAATCTTTTCATATTGATAAATATTTAATGTGTGCCTACTATGTGCTAGGCATTGTGCTAGATGCCTGAGCTATATGAGTGAAGAAACAAAGATCCTTGCTCTTATGGAGCTTAAACGATAGCAGTCAAGAAAAAGGCTGTAGGGCTTCCCTGGTGGCGCAGTGGTTGAGAGTCCGCCTGCCGATGCAGGGGACACAGGTTCGTGCCCCGGTCCGGGAAGATCCCACATGCCACGGAGCGGCTGGGCCCGTGAGCCATGGCCACTGAGCCTGCGCATCCGGAGCCTGTGCTCCGCAACGGGAGAGGCCACAACAGTGAGAGGCCCACGTACTGCAAAAAAAAACCAACCAAACAAACAAACAAAAAACAAAAAAAAGAAGGCTGTAACAATAAACACAGTATTTAGGTAACTCATACAATACGATAGAAGGTGATGAGTGCTGTTAAAATAAGGAAAACACAGAACAGGGTCACAGAATTGGGACACAGGGCAGGGGTGGGAAGGCAGAGTGCTGAGTTAAGTAGGGTTGTCAGCACTAGTCTTTTTGAAAAGGTAAGATGTGATCAAAGTCTTGAAGAAGGTGAGGGAGTTAGCCACTCAGATCTCTGGGGCAGAACATTCCAGAATGGTAGAGGGAACTGTTGAGGAAAGGCCATTATGATGGTACCATGTTAAGTATGTCTGAGAAAGAGCAAGACGGCCAGAGCAGAGTGGCTGGAGCAGAGGGAATAAGGAATGGAGGAGCTGGAGGTAAGGACAGAGATCTGGGGAGCAATTCAGGCAGGGCCCCATGGGTCACTTTTAAGCTTCTGGCTTTTATTTTAGGAAAATGGTGAGTGAACCCTTGCAGGATTTTCAGCAAAGGAAGGCAATATCTGATACACTTTTTAAATGGGTGTGCCAGTTAATAAGCTATTAACTCTCAACTGCAAACTCATCCTTCTTGTATTTGGCTTTGTGATACTGGGGCTGGGACACTATGAGCCACCTTTCTGCTTTTTTCCCCTGTTAGACTCTGGGGGCTGCCAGCGCGCGGAAGGGGAAGAAGGGACTCGCTCCTTCCTATTGGCTTCCTGTCTGCTTCCTGTTTGCAGCAATGCTTCTGCAACCCAGCAGTCTCTTCCCTTAGAGCAGTTTGTAGCTTTTCTAGCGCTCACAGAACTAGCCTCGTCACACTCTCTCAGAGGCACCTGCCGGTCAGGGCCTCTCCTTAGAGGCCTGAGCTACTAAGTGTTAATATTTCCAACCTCTCTCCTCTGTTCCCCCGCCACGGTTGCTGCTTCCTGCCCTTTCTACGTCCATTATACCACTTTTTGCCTTTTCAGTTACTCAGTTAACAACTTTATATCCAGTTAACAACTGTTTATTTTATATTCTCTTTGTTAACTGGTGTGATTCCAGGTTTTTCCTAGATTGGGCAAGTAGAAGAATAGATTTTCCATTAGCCAAAGTGAGGAAAGTTGTAAGTAGAGCAGATTTAAGGGAAAATATCAAAAATCCAGCTTTGGCCATGTTACTCAGACAAACAGAGATGTCATCTAGGCAGTTGGATATTAGCACAGAGCTGATTTTCATTCTTTTCTCTGTGACCCCTGGGCCATAAGCACAACTTTCGCTAGACTAGAAATATTATTGAATGACTTAGTTCTTTTAGTGAAATTAATTTCAAGGATTTAAATCATTCAATTAAGAACACAGATGTTGGAATTAGAACTAGATTTGAATCCTGGCTCTCTGGTCAAAGTGACGTTGCATAAGATATGTGACCTATCTAAGTCTCAATTTCATCAACTATAAAAATAAGGGTAATAATACCAAAGCTTAACAGTAATCGAAAAGTGGAAATTAAAAGATAAACTGGCGAGTACATAGTAAACTTTGAGGGTAAAATGTCCTCCTCAGTTTCCTTCTCTTCAAAATGGGATAATATTTATTTTATAGGCTTCTTTTGAGTCCTAGATCAGAACAAACCATGTAACTCACTGGCCAGACAGCACTCTACACAACAGGCCCTCAAAAAATCTGAGTTTCCCTCTTGGCGTGCTACCTCATCTTATCCTCCTAACGTCTCTCTCATTTACAAATTTAATAGCATTTTTCAAAATCCATTCTGTAAAGCATTAATTCCAGAGGATGTTAATAGGGTTAATACAATAAAATAAAGTCACAAACATGTATTTGAATATGAGTAACCAGTATGTTCAACTGTGTAGATTACAATCCGTATAAAACTGTATTTTTATTCCTCACCCACCCTCTATACTTTATGTAGTGAGAGTAATCCTTTTTTGGCTGTGGACTGGCTACTTTGACAGGCTGATGGCTTGTCTGCTCATTCTTAGTAACAGGCAGTGTCACAGTCATTTTAAGTCAAAAGCAGATCCCAATTCAGGTATTAGAATGTCCAGGTCTGAAAAGATGGCAGCTGGCTGTACGTCATGCTTGGTCTGTAGCTACAGGCATCTCTGCCCACCTGATCCTTTACCTTTCTTGTTCGGTATCCTCCATCCCCATTTGGCAAAACGATCTTGAAAGGTCCCAGAAGATGACAGCATATTTTCCAAGGTTACTCTGCCTTCCAAAATTAAGTCAGAGGCACAAATTTAATAAATGTCCATGATTAAATCCAACTAAGTCTCTCTTCTTTACCAGAATCTGGATACCTGGAATCCCTACGACCAGGGAGCACTGTCTTAGGTATCAAGGAGGAGGTTTAAGTTGTTTCCAGGTAGAAATGTTTTTGAGAGAGTATAGCATTCTGCTTAGGGATATAAACCCAGTACCCAAACCCTAGCTCTACTTTTTGCCGACTGTGACTTTGAACAGGTTACTTAATCTCTCTGAGGCTGTTTTTCACTTCTAAAATGGTACTACTAATAGAGTTGTATGAGGATTAAAAGAGTTGACACATGTAAAACAGGCAACCTGTTAGCTGTTAATATTAGACAATGTACAATTCAGTTAGAAGGAAAAAAGTAGTCCAAAAGCTAGTGTTAAGCTGCATGTCACGGCTGAAATGTGAAACGAGAGTTGAAAAAATAATAGTATGGGTCACAGAAGTCAAGAGAGATATTACAGAAGAGGAAAGAATGGATCTGAGCCTTAGATAATGGAGAGGAAATTTGTGCTACTTCTGCTTTTATTACTTGGTTGTTGTTTTTGGAATGAAGACAAGGAGAGTCAGAGATTATGGCAGTATAAGAAGGGGAAATATTGAGAAAGACAGTAAATTTCTGTTTCTACTTTTGTGGAGGTCCATGTTATCTTCTGATGGAAAACTGGCTTTAGTCTACAGCTGGGTGGGTGTGATGTTATCTTCTCATGATAGTTCTTTAGATTTTTTGTTCATTGTCCTAAGTTAAATTTTTGATTTTTTTTACAAAGAAGGTAAGCATAACTTCCCTTTCTTTAGCTAGCATTTATATCCTGAGCATTATTATATAATGTAGCTTTTAAAATAATTTCAATTTGGATCGAGTTCATATTTTCTTTGAGCTGTTATTCTCCAAAACCAGAACTTCAGTACCAATTGGCATATAATTTTAGAAGCTGTCATAAAATGCAAAAGAAAGAATCAGGTATTTAATATGCAATATCATCCTAAGATTACTGTAATTATTTCTTTTTAAAGAAAGAGATGACTAAAAACTTGGATGAGACATTTTTCAGTGCAAATGATCAATGAGATAAACAAAAGTTATTCACTGAAGAGGAACATTGCTTATCACTCATTGGAGAAATGAGGGGAAACATTCCAGTTTTGTGGATTTACTTCTCCTGTAATTCACTGTGTTTTTAAAATGAGCAGCTTGGCAACATAGAAATTTAGACTCACATTTCTATCTATAAATCACCAGTTTGTCCCTTATGTTGACAGTTTCTGTACAAAATCAGGATTTCAAGGTGTTCCAGCAACAAAATGTAAGAAATTGCAGAACACATAAATTTCAAGGGTTTTCTACCTACGTCCGCAACATCATTTGAGCAAAATACAGACAGGATATTCAAGTGCCAAGATGGAACATAACATAAAATAAGGTAAAGAGCAAAACATAATTCAAAATTAGGGGTGTTCTTGGATAACCAAACTCATTATTGGGAGATGCCATTCTGGCTTAGTAAGCTGCTTGTTAGTTACCCAAGTAAAGCAAGTTAAGTTGGAAATATAAAGGAAAACGTGTCAAGTTCAAAATCAAGAATCAGACAAAAAAGGTACTATTTTGAGCAAAGGTTAAAGCTCTCATCTGTCACCTATTAAGCAGTTTTAATGATATGGGCTACTTTGTGAATCATTAGGGAGAAAAACAAGATGAATAAACTTAGGTCCTGCCCTCAAGGGTCTTATAACTTAGTACTTTTCTGTTTAGAAACATTAAAACAACTTTTTAAAAATGCAAGATTCAAATGAAGATGAAGATCATATAATAGGAAATTATGGGACCAGCAGCCTAAGATCCCCATGATCTAAGAAGAGATATTCATCATTTTCCTCACAAATTTAACAGGAGTGTCTGTTAAGTACTTGGTGACCATTCAAAGGAGCAAGCCAACTTTTTCATGAATAGCTTATTCACACGCAGGGATCTGGACCTTTATATTGACTTTTACCATTTCTAATTATTTTTTATACGTGATACAAAAGGGGGCCAGTAAGGAATAAAAAGAACTTTAAAAAATCAACTCTTGAAAGATGACACAGATTCATTTTTCTCTTTCATGTAGTTTAAGTGCCTCAGCTATTGTCTTTTTATTGTACTTATTTGTAATGATCAGTGAAACTGATGAATAGCAGAAATAGTAAATTTAGTAGATTGTGGTTCATATTTTGCTCTTGAGCTAATGTTCCTCTAAATTGGTTAGGTTTAAATGATTATGTCTTCCTTTACAACTGCTTGAAATTCTAAAAATCCTTGTACCTAGATTAAGGACGTTGAAAGGAAATGTTGCAGGAGGAACGGGCTGAGTGTTACAGAGAGGAATATCTTAATGCATTGTTATTGCTTTATTGATTGAAATCGATCTTTTCTCTTGTTCATTTTCATAGGTGCTCTCATTGTGACAGCAATTGTGAAAACTGCAAAATATCTCCTACTCACAGATTTCTGTATTTTAGCAGAAATCTCCACTCTGGCTATAAAGTGTCTTAGACCAAATACAAATTGTTTTGGAGAGGTGGTCATAATTCTTTCCCACCCGCACAGTTTTTCTTCCTAGCTTATTGAATTTCAATGCTTATGGTTGAAAACATATGTACGTATATCATATATATATATATATATATGATATACATACATATATACATACAAACATTCTGTGACTCATATGACTAGGGATTCCTTGTTGAGAATTTTTGAACAAACTTGTCATTTAAAAGATCACAATAATGACGAAGGACATAAAAACCACGTAGTGGGCTTCAGAACATGGGCAAGAGGGCATCTGATACAGAGAAGGTCATTCCTAGGCGTTATATTCAGGTGACAACGGACCAGTATGAGGAGGAAGGTGGTAATTTTGGTTTGTGGGCAAAAGTAACAACAGTATTTCCACAGTCATTGTTTTCCTTTTGAATCCATGCTTTTCTTCCGACTTTCTGAAAAACACCAGGGCTTTATTCGTCTGCTGGCTCTGCCTGCGGTTTGCAGAGATGTCATTGTTCTCAACCACGTCCTGTTTTCCCTGAGATGGCCTTTTAGGTTCAGTGGGACCAGAGGGTCAACTTTGTTGTCTTTTATGAGGGAGAAAAACACTGCGTAGTTCAGGAAAACCAGAATCCAACTTACAACTGCTCCTTTCAGTTTGCAATTTTGAAAATGAACTTTATTTCCCATTAACAGTAATTGCTGTAAAAACTCCCTCCTGGGCACTAAATTGGCAGGTGGCATTTCTCAAATCTAGAAGGCGGCAGAATTATTTGTAGTCAGTAGTAGTCAGCTTTCTGTTAAATAAATCAATTCTCAATTTACCCTTCCTCAAAAGGGTGACCTGCCTTCAAAAAATATTTGGGGAAAAGAAGTTTGCCTTATTTCTGCTAGACTGGTAGACTTTCTCCCTCCTTGAGTCCTGTCTCAGCCAAGGGGCACTGTGACAGGCAGTCCTGTAGAGGATTGCTGCTATACAGGACCCAGAAAAAGTGTGTGAATATGAGGTGGGTCTCTTTGCTCTTACGGATACATCCATGCTGTCTCACCACTCCACAAAATTATTTTAGACGTTACAATATGAGTGATGGTATTTAACACTGTACATGACATGATCATCCTCATAGTTTGAGAACCAGAACCCACAGTTTAAAGCCTTTGCAATCTGCTGACATCCTCTCCTGGGTGCATCCAAATATTGACGGGCTGCCTTCAGGTCTATGACTTTCTTATTCGGCTTAAGGAAACTCCATTCTGCCTCAACACACACTCTTGGTCTAGTCCTCCATCTGTCTCATTCCACTCATAGCACATTCCCCTGATTCTGAGTAAAGCGCCCAGCGGGCTTTGCTACTCCAAGGTTCTTTAGAACAGGCCAAAGTGGCCCTTGGAAAGTTTTAGGTATTTCTTTTATTCTCCTAAATATCCAACAGGAACTCTTACGTCAAACTCACACTTCTCCATTAATTTTCAGATTTTTCAATCAGTCCTTAAAGAAAAATCTTTTGACTAGCCTTATGATCTGCAAGTTACCATATTATTATAACCAATTCCCTTCTTTTGATCCCTCCCAACTCCTCAAGGCTTTTATGAACACAAAACAAAAAACAAACTAAAAATTCCAAATACCTCTTAATGAATGACTCCTCCTCTGGTTGTATAAAGCCAAAGCTTGGAAATTAGTTTCTGACTGTGTGGGTATGGTTCTATGTTTTTCCTTTTCCAGATAAACTTGCAAGAAAAGCTGTGAGTTTGGGCAGTTTGCAACAGATTAATTCCTATTTGCTTCATGGTGTATGAATAGAATGTCAAGCTTGAAAATGACGCCTAGTGAAAATACCAGTTGAACTCTTTACTTTGCTGTTTGATTTTACAGTTTTCTTAAATCCTTAGTGATTCAGTTTCCTTTTGTAATAAAATGTAAGGTTAAATGAGATCATTTAAATGAGAACAGTTATCATAACTCCTAGGACATGATAAAGGCTCCATAAGTGAATTTATATCTGGTTTTGCTGTATAATGATAGAAGGTTTTAACCAAACTTAAGAGTAACCAATCTTTAGATGAGATTGCTAATGATTTGCAATATTGTGTTTCCGTTTTCTCACTGATTTGGTAATGCCATGTTGCATTAGAGTTTTTACTCTTACATGAATCTTTATTTCCTTTAAAATTTCACTGATACTAATTGGTGGGATAATAATCAATTATCGTTTATAGGCAGGTATTAGGTTATAATCATTTTACTTGCATTTTTATGTAGGGATTATTCTAGAAACACATTATTAATTTTCCTTGTTTGCTGTTTATAATGACGGGAACAGTTTACTGAGCCAATAAATAAATGAGGCTCTGTGACTGGGAGATTAAATACTTAATATACATTATCTCCTTGAATCCCCACTTCAACTCTATGATGTTGAGAATATTAAAATCATTTTACAGACTGGGAATCTGATACTTGGAGAAATTAAATGACTTGCACAAGGTTTAGCAGCTAGAAGGTGGGAAGGCTTTATTTAAAGCCAGTTCTGAGACCTATGCTTGAGTTTTCAGTAACTACCCTATACGTACCTTATGCTATCTTGATAATTTTCTCCGACAATATTCTCTTCACATAACTAGTGATCCTGCCTGATCACAACCCAGTCCAGGGGAGTCCCGTTCTACTGTCAGGTATGCATGACACCCCCAAATGGTAATCAGCGTTGCCTCTGCACTTTCCTGAAAGGAGCTCTCTACGTAGTGCTTCCACTCTGGGAACCTAAACCTAGATCACAGTTGTCACACAGATCATGCAGGTTAGAATGCTGCCTTTAACAATATTTGAGTGAGATCTTTGATCTAGAGATATTGGAAAACAACAGAAAAACCAATTGAGGCTGAATGCTATAACCTAAAGTTTAAGCTTGAGCAAAAATTTAACAAACCAGGTTGAAAGGCAGCACAGCCATAACCCACTAAGAGCTGGTAAAATTACTAGCCAAATGTGGCTGCAAAATCTCTCTATCTCTTCCTTGGTCTTATAAAAAAATTGCTCTGGTATTTGTGTCTTGCTTGCTCTGTCACTCCACTCTGATCTAAATGTTGTGTTTCTCTGTCAGGGTGTCTATAGCAAGTGAGGCAATTCCTCTGCCTTTTTAAAAGCAATTACTCAAAGCTCAGCCTTGAAATATAGTTGCTTCACCAACTTCTTACACAGCTGTAATTGCTTCTATTTGCCTTTGCACATACGTGCAGAATTCACTTTCTACCAACGTCTACTGAAGTGGCTTGTTCCTTGAGAAGGGTTCCTATTTCTCAGATCTTATGGGCTGCCTATGAGAACAGTCATAAAGACCACTCTTTCAGCTGAAAGGGATGATTTCCCCCATTGCCCATAAATCTTTTACTCCATTCTATTTCCTGTATCACAGTGTCAGAAATCCCCTCTGCATACAGAAGCCTGGACATTTTGGCCATTTCACTTGACGATGTCCCCACCGAGTGGACTGTATTATCACATAAAAATCCCTAAGCTAGTCTTACGTTGTAATTCTTTCAGTTATAATGCACTCTAAATTTAAGAGCCACAACTGAACAAGACTGAACACTTATCCAGTTGGGAATAGGATACGCCTTTATAAACATTTAAGCATATTAATGAAAAGATTAATAGATTTGACTACGTAAAAATTTAAGCTTTCTGTATAACAGCAGAGACAACAAAATAATCACAAACAAAATAATAAGGCAAATTAAAAACTGGCAAAAATATTCATCACTTTGAATATGTGAGTTCTAACAAACTGATAAAAATACAAGTGGACTGTGAGAAAACAAAGAACATGAAAAGGCAATGAACCAAAAAAGAAAATTATGATACTAAATATATGAAAAGTATTTAACTGTATTAGAAATTAGGGAAATAAAGACATTTCCCTTATTAAAATGGAGGTATACATAAAATGATCTATCCACATGTATATCTGTGAGGGCAGAGACGGGCACTCACCCTGCTGGTGAGAATGATATCAGTACAACTTTTCCGGATGCCATTTTGGAAATAGGCTTCCAAATCCCTAAATATGTTCTTGCTACCTGGTCCAGTAATTCATTCTAAAAAACTATCCTGAGGAAAGAATCTGGGATTTACACAAAGATTCATGTAGAAAAATGTAAAAAGTAAACTGCAGGCCTGATTATAATAACAGAAATTTGAAAATAATATGTATTCAGATGAAAATAAAAGAGTTGTGAAAGAAAGAAATTATGTATGGACATAACAAGGAATAATCTGCAGCAATTTTAAAAAACATGCTTTAGAACAATATTTAGTGATACAGGTTAATGCTGTTTTTGACTTGCTAAGTGAGAAAAGGTGTTACTGAGTAGTTTTTGCAATATGATACAAATTAGAAAAAATTAAAAATATATGTGTGAGTATGCACAGAAAAGAAACAGATATTCCAGGACATTAGTAACAATGAACATTTAGTGGGTATTGGGATCTAGGAGGGATTTTTATTTTTTGGTTATATGTGTTTTCATTAATGACATATATGACTTGGAAAAAGATGAATATATTTTTAAAATAAAATTTTAAGGACTTTATTCTCTATCAAAATGACTAGGACATAATGTGCTTTAAATGGAGTATTTTCCTTGCTGTACAGATATTTTCATTCACATTTCTAGTCATAAATCTATTCTTCTTTTGTCTCCAGAGTGAGTTCCTGAATCTGTATTTCTCATTCAGAACTCAGAGAAAAGATTAAAGGCAGTCATTGCCTTCTTCTCTTTTTTTACAGGCTACAGAATCTATTTTTAATGGTGCTGCTTTAAATCCCTGTTGTTAGAAACATTTATTTAACCTCTAACTCTGCTCTACTGAGATGTTTTTGTTTACATCAGGTTAGACCTTGACCTTCACAACATCACACTCAGGGGAAATTTGTTGTTGTTGTTATTGTGCTTTCAAAAAGATTTGCTTGAAATTGTTTTGGCTGATTCTTTTAGGTTTGGAAATAGCCAAAAGCAATTTTAGTTTGGAATATTTGGGGAGAATTTATTTTCCCTCCTCTGGCTTAAAAAGATTTCATTATGAAAGAGAAATTATACAGACAGTGAATAAAGAAAGTGTCGAAACTTTTTTTTACCCCCACGCTCGAGGGGTAAAATATCATCTATTGCCATTTCTGGCAACTAGTCAGTTGTCTCCTGTTTCCTTGGGGGCACAGTGGCATGCAGAGTAGAACTTCAGACAGGGTCTTCACTGTCCTCCAGGTCATCTGATAGGACCAGACTTGCTGTCTAGTTTTAGGCAACTAGCATCTGGTAGCCTCCCATAGAGACTTCTAAAGGACTTTGGAAGAGAGGTAAAAAACTTTACTTTCTAGAGAATGCAGGAGTAGGTACAGATGTCTGTTATTTATTCCAAGGAAAGTGAGACTACTGTAACTATGGGAAGAGTGTTTTGTGTGTGCAGGGAAAAGTGTGATAAGGAAGGATAAGTCCAATTAATTTCCACCCACCTCTTTATCTCCCTTCAACCCCCTCAGACACTGAGAAAATATTCTGAAGATTTCCACTGCATCTACAGATTTCCCATGCATCACAGATCACTCCCCAGGATACAGGGGAATAACAGAGGCCATGACAGCCTCAGAACTCCGATCCTCGCTCCCTGTTGTGGGATCTCCTGACCAATTATTACTGAGAATGTTTCATGTACAGTCAGGTATAGAGTCCTCTCACTTCCCACACAGTACTCATGTATTTTTTTCCTTTCTAATTCTGGCTCCTGTGGTGATGTTGGACTAAGGCCTTTGATGAGCTTGAAGCCATACTGAGTGCCAATGTCAGTTCAGCAATTACTGCTGACCATGCAGAGACCCCTGCTACCTGCAGGAGGGTGCCAGCCCCCGCATGACTGAGCAGTTTATCATCCTGTGAAATGCTCAAGCTTTGGACTTAGATAACCGAAGCTCCTCAGTTTACTAGCTGGGGGACCTGAGATAAATACTCTCTTTGGAGATTGCTAGCTGCCTCCCACTATCAGTAGAATTCTTCACGGAATTCAGAGCAATGTGCTCAGCAGAAACATGACATTAACCAAGCTACTGGGTAGCTAAGTGTGACCATGTGGCAATTTGGGCCATGACAGAATGATCTTTGGGAATTTTGGGCAACACTAACTAGAGGGAAAGAAAGCAGTGCCCTTGATTTCTACTTCATTTCCTTACTCTTGCCTGGAAATGCAAATGAAACTGAAACTCTAGCAGCCAGCTTGGGTCATGAGCTGATCTTAGGTATGGAAATCACTTACTGAAGAAAGCAGAACAGAAAGAAAGAAGTGGGGCGGGGGTGGAGGGGGGGGCGGCCATGACTTGCCCTGGACAGCATATCTTCAGGCGTCTTTTAGATGGGAGAAAAAGAAACTTCAAATTTGCGTAAGCTATTGTCATTTTGATCTTTCCTGTAATGTGCAGCCAAACCTAATCCTAACTAATATATCGCAGTTTGTTTATCTAGGAAAGGGGGACAAAAGCAGTGCCTAACCATAGGGTTATTGTAAGGATATAATGAAATAATACAGGTAAAGCATTTTTATGTTCAATAAAAGTTAGATATTATCACTAAATAAAAGCTTAGTTTGCACTTCATAAAAGTTGGATATTATAACTTGAATGAAAGCTTGGATTCTATGAGTCCAATCTTGAAATGGAATTGCATGTATAAAACATGGTCTGGCCACAAAAATAATTAGAAGCAATTTACATTTTAATTGGAGTTACTAAAAAATATCAAAGTGTACCCAATTTGAGATTCACAGACACTTTACTTTAAATGGAGACGGTTTATTTTATTTTTGGTTAGTTATTTCTTTGAAAAAACTGTCAGACTTAAAAAAATTTGCTGGAATAGTACAGAAAACTTCTGTAACTGCTTCACCCAGCTCCCCCAAATGTTAACATACTATTGCATTTCCATAACCAGTCACTTATCTACACATTATCATTAGTTTATTTTTAACTTTTTCGAAGTATACTTCGAAAGATGATACCCCATAACCCTGAAACACTCTAGGATGTGTTACCCAAACAAGGACGCTCCCCTAAATAACTAGCATACAACACTCCAATCCAGAAAATCTACAGTTCTGATACAACACTACCATCCTTCCATGGGGCCATCTACATTTCCGCTATTGCCCCAATAATATCATATTTTCCTTTCTGTTCCAGGATCTTATCCAGAAATACTTCTGCATTTAGTTATCCTGTGTCTTCAGATATTTCAGTCTGGACCACTTCCTCAGTCTTTCCCTGTTTTTCACAGCCTTGATACTTTGAAAGAGTACAGATTTTCGATTTTATATCTTCATTCGCAGCCTGGGTTCATCTGCTACTTCTCATGACCAGACCATGCTTTCTTGACAGGAAATCATGGAAGTGATGCTGTTCTCTTCGTAGTCCCTCAAAAGAGGAGGCACACCATTCCAACATATCCATCTCTGGGGATCTTAACCGTGGTCACCTCATTATACTGGTTCTTGTCAACTTTCTCCAAATTCTCGATTTTGTGCTTTACAAATGGACTACTAATATATGATAAGGAAGTATCATGAGATTATGCCAACATTCTGTGCCTCATCAAATCTCCACCCATCAACTTTAGCATATTCTGAAGACTCCCGTCTGAATCAACCCCTGCTGTGATATTTCTCAAGAGGTGATTCTCTAATTACATCATTCCTTTTACATTTATTTACTGGCATTCACAGTAAGCAAGAGCTTACTCTCCCCGCTCAACCCCCCATTGATTTATTTATGTATTTACACTTTTTAGGTCCTTATTTGAACTTCTATTCCTTTTGATATGTTCCCATCATTTATTGAACATTTCCCAATTTTCTGGAGAAACCACATGTTCCAGGTTTATTTTATGCTTTCCTATCCCAATCCTGGAAATTACAATTTCTTAAAGGAGTCCCACTCCTTTTTAGTAGAGGTAGGTATAGGAAAGCTAAGATCTAGATGCTTAGTATACTCACTGTACTTTATATTGGGATGCCACTGTTTCTATGCCCTCTCAGTGGACAGAATTCAGAAATGTATGTATAAATATATACATTTAATATAAATATATATGTATACATATTATGTAAATACGTCCCCTCATTCATCTTTGTTTCTATATCTATGTGTGTATGTATTTGTCACAGACATACATTTATGTGTGTATCACTATCCTCAATATATTGAATTATTTGCTCAATTTTGCTTATTTACTCAATGTACTCAGTCTTCCAACCACAATGGCCATTTCTGCTCCTCCCTGTCACAGCCTGTTTCCTTGATTGACTTGCTGATCTTTGCCCCAGAGAAGAGAAGGTAAGGGAAAGGAAAATGGAGAGAGAAGGAAAAACAACACTTTGGAAATCTCTTTTCCCTCATTCTTCTTTCTCATAGTATTTCTCACACTGCACCTGTCCCAAAGGAGGGACATCTCAACCCAAAGCACACCAGCACTCATTAATATGCATTTTCTTGCACATGTTGTAAACTTCTGAACATTCAAGATAGTAGTACTTTTCAAAAATGAAGCTTAATCCCTATATGTACCCATCTCCATCCTCCACGATCCCCTAAACCTTTTGCATTTTAAATCAAACACAGTAGCTGTAAACAACTGAACAAGACTTCATTGTTTATTAAAATATATAGAAAATAATGTGGAGTTAGAAAAACTTGACCTTGGGCTTCCCTGGTGGTGCACTGGTTAAGAATCCGCCTGCCAATGCAGGGGACACGGGTTCAAGCCCTGGTCCAGGAAGATCCCACATGCCGCGGAGCAACTAAGCCCGTGCATCACAACTACTGAGCCTGTGCTCTAGAGCCTGCGAGCCACAACTACTGAGCCTGAGTGCCAAAACTACTGAAGCTTGCATGCCTAGAGCCCATGCTCCACAACAAGAGAAGCCACCGAAATGAGAAGCCCGCACACCACAACGAAGAGTAGCCCCCGCTCGCTGCAAACAGAGAAAGCCCGAGTGCAGCAACGAAGACCCAATGCAGCCAAATAATAATAATAATAATAATAATAAATTAATTAATTAAAAAGAAGAAAAACTTGATCTTGCCTGCAAAGCTCTTCAATTGCCAGTAAAAGTTAAATGTATGAAGGTAAATGCAGGCTTTTGCATTTATACTTCAGGCAGTCATAGGATGTGTGTGTGTGTGCATGTGCATGTGTGTGTATGTGTATGATTGCTCAGTGTTTCTTCTACCTGCAACTTCTACCATCTGAAATTTTGAAAACAAATCAATGCTGAAAAACCATATTGTCAAGAAAAGGCTGTATGTTGCATTTTGTAAACTAGAATAGACTTTTTTCTTGAGAATGAAAAGGCTCCCCTCTTTCATTGTGCAAATTCTTACCGCAAATTTTGACCCACAGTAAGCATTAATTGTGTAGCAACTGTTAACCTGTAATGTTTCTTTTTCACTAGGCACATAACTCTATTACATTTCCCAGCCTCCCTTGCAGTTACAAAGGCCAGAGCAGCCTGAGTGAAAGGGAGGTGCACCAATCTCCTCCAAGCTCAGCCCATAAAAGTGTTGGTGCAATGCTCCTGTTCTCTGTCTTCCCTCATACCCTGCCAGATTCACAGCATCAGTAAAGGACTCCAAGCCTGATGGCAGAGCTACTAGAGGGAAAGAATCTGCTTCTGCTTGGAGCAGAGTCCCAATTTTCCCATGCTCCCCAACCTGCACAGGTCTGCAAAGTGTGCAAGCAACAGACATTGGTGGGTGAGTTTTGGAATTTTTTGTTAAAATACTTCGCCGACTCTGATTAACAAAATCTCCAAAACAGAACGCAATATGGATTCCTACCTGGAATAAATCACAAAGAGTATTCACTGATGGACAGATTTCCTCAGTGGCAGTGGATAGCAAATCTTGGCTGACTGAGCAAGATGTTTTTTAATTTTTTTTTAAACTTCTTTATTGGAGTATAATTGCTTTACAATAGTGTGTTAGTTTCTGCTTTGTAACAAAGTGAATCAGCTATACATATACATATATCCCCATATCTCCTTCTTACATCTCCCTCCCACCCTCCCTATCCCACCCCTGTAGGTGGTCACAAAGCACTGAGCTGATCTCCCTGTGCTATGCGCTGCTTCCCACTAGCTATCTGTTTCACCGTAAAAGTTTCCTTCAGTTTCTGTGAGTAATGTTGCAATACTTTTTAACGCTCTCGAGTTTTAGTTCCAAGTGAAGCACTCAGATACGACCAACCTGAATGGCTCATCTGGAGAATGTGAAACATGACCCTAGTGGAAAGTGGAAAGTGAAAACAGTGATGGTCCCTTACATGAGCCAGCGTACTGATTTATGGAGATATTTCAGGTCTGGTCAAATATTAATACAAATTAATACTACTGTAACACACCTTTGAGTTGCATTAAGGGTTAATAGTCTTTCCTGAATGTCTTTAACTAGCAAGAATGATTAAATAACAGGGTGGACTAAACTCAAAATCACTAAGGCATTTCCTTTCTTCAGAGACAGCTTCTAGCCATGAGAGGCGGATTTCTTTGCACTTGTACTACTGTCCAAGAAATGAGAAGAATGACCAAGACATCACCTCTCTGGATGCACGAGTCTTTTGTGCTGCTTTGCCTGCTGGGATGCTCCTCCTTGCTTTTTAATCCTGGGTCCCTTTACTTCTTGGAGTGGGCCCTGGGGCATTCTCTGCAGAGGGCCTTTGACACTAGAAATTCCTCCTTTTTGTTGATCAAAGCTGGTGCGGCCTGACCCCACCCCAGGAAGTGGTGGCAGACACATCTGTTCAGTCTGGCTTTCTGCCAACAGGGGATTTACTCTTGAGTGAGTGGGGGAGAGAGGATTTTTATGTTGGGACGGGATTTATTGTTGGCTGATGGGGTGTGGCAAGTGTGAAGGGTGGGAACCACTTCAGCTCCATGGCTGGATTGTCTGACTTTTTGTACAGCAGGGTTTAATCTTTGTATGTGGGTTCCAAGACTTTGGGAAGGGCAAGTTGCTGAATCAGTGAACTTTGACAGTAAACTGAAAAACTCTGGGGGGGAGTGAAGTATAGATTTTCAAAAAACAAGAAGATGAAAATGAAGGTTTGCTGAGTACATATAGTAAGATACTGTTTAGCGTCAAACAATTGAAGATGCAATTCTAAATCCGGATGGTCCTCACTACTTAGCTAGCACTGCCCAACAGACCGGAGGAAGAAGGGAAGTAGGAGCTGGACCACTCGGTGTTCTGAAATTCTGGCTTTCACTACGGGGAAGTCATCGGACTCTTCCCATCTCATTCCTTTCTTACCAACAATCACAACAGCACTAGAATTTTATATTGAATTGTGAAAAACATCCCTATTTTGTGAAATGATTACACGTTAAGGAAGGAGGGGCATGGAATTATATGGTACTGCTCTAGGAACACTTAATGCCTGGAGGAATAAGGTTACCTGATAGAAGAATACCAGAATATGGTCCTGACCACAATGCTGTATCAATGATCCAGTACAGGAAGAGGAAATAAATGCCATGGGGTTTGAGTTTGATTTGAGAAATTGAGAGAAAGCCAGCATTTTGCACTCTAAAGAACCCTTTACTTTTCTTATCTCCATATTGTTTTCTAAGACTGCCAGGGCCAGAGATTTTACCTAGGTAGGAACCATCAGCCTCCTCATAGATTTTATCTAGCATATTCATGTGAAGTAGCTCCTATGCTCACTGCTCAGCCATATGATGATGTCTATACAAAAGAAATATAAGTTACAGTCCCTGCTCTCCATATAACAGGAGTTCCTATTTGAAGCATCAGTCTAAGAATTCAAGCAGGGCCATAGCCATTAAGTAAATTAGAAAAAGATACTATCTTAGGTAGACATAGTTTGCATAGTTTGGTGCAAACATATCTTAGGTTGCATAGTTCGGTGAGTGGAGTGTGGGCTGCATTTCAGACCTCACTGGCCCTTTTGTCTTTGCCCCACACAATCTTTGTGTGCTTTGGATTCCATCGTATCTTATGGAGATGAAACATCATAAGTTATATAGCTACAGGATATGTCTGTTGGGAATCTTAGCTGCAAAAGGGACCAAAAATAAAACTTCTGCTAAATAAATCATCTTAAAGGAAGAGACATTAGAAGCAGACAACTTGAACCCAAGAGCAACACATCCCAGTAGGTTAGTCTGGGAGATTCCAAAGGCAGCATGGTGTATGTCCCTAGATTGTTTGCTACTCTGTTAGTAGCAAACTGAAAGAGCTGTTTCAACAAAAAATTTTCAGTTGGGAGGACACTGAGAGAACATGGAACAGACCTAGGGGGTGGTGGGAAGTATGTGGTAGCTTTAGCACTGGGCTGGCCTTGGCAAGTTTGGTCCAGCAGCCCCAGAAGTTTCAGTAGAGATCAGCTACAGAAGTTGGAGTTTGGAGCCACTCAGAGGGGCTGAGTGACAACTTCTCCCAAATTAAAATGAATGAAGGAGAGTGAGTAGTATGAACTCCATATGTCAGCATACATGTACTCATTGGAGAATTCCAGAAATACCTGAGAGAGGGGGAGATATTAAAAAAGGGCTGAAGTTCCTGAAATTGTGAGTTGAAGATGAATCATAAGAATATTATTTGTTGCTGTTATTATGACACTGTTATTAAGTGTCAAGTATTATTGTTCACCGGAGGTGAAGTGGGAAACCAGAATAGCACATGTGTGTACCAAAGTGTGAAGTAACAATGCATACCACTCTAGGGTAACTTCCGTACCAAAGGGTATGAAACACAAGATGGCAGATGGTTGTAAGATCAAGTCAACATAATTTGCATATATTATACTTGAGTCGGATTTCACTAGTTGGAGAAGACAGAGTGTACAGAATGGTGGCCAACTTCTAATAATTGGAGAGATTGGTTCAAGATGGCAGAGTAGAAGGACGTGTGCTCACTCCCGCTTGCGAGACCACTGGAATCACAACTAACTGCTGAACAATCATCAACAGGAAGACACTGGAACTCACCAAAAAAGATACCCCCCACATCCAAAGACAAAGGAGAAGCCACAATGAGACAGTAGGAGGGGCACTTTCACAATAAAATCAAATCCCATAACTGCTGGGTGGGTGACTCACAAACTGGAGAACACTTATACCACAGAAATTCACTTACTAGAGAGAAGGTTCTGAGCCCCACGTCAGGCTTCCCAACCTGGAGGTCCAGCAACGGGAGAAGGAATTCCTAGAGAATCACAATTTGAAGGCTAGCAGGATTTGATGGCAGGACTTTGACAGGACTGGGGGAAACAGAGACTCCACTCTCAGAGGGAACACTCAAAGTAGTGTGCACATCAGGACACAGGGGAAGGAGCAGTGACCCCATAGGAGACTGAACCAGACCTCCCTGATAGTGTTGGAGGGTCTCCTGTAGAGGTGGGGGGCAGGGTATAAAGACATTGGCAGCGGAAGTTCTGGGAAGTACTCCTTGGCATGAGCCCTCCCAGAGTCCGCCATTAGCCTCACCAAAGAGCCAGGTAGCCTCAGTGCTGGGTCACCTCAGGCCAAACAACCAAAAGGGAGGGAACCCAGCCCCACCCATCAGCAGACAAGTGGATTAAAGATTTACTGAGCTCTGCCCACCACAGTAACACCCAACTCTACCCACCACCAGTCTCTCCCATCAGGAAGCTTGCACAAGCCTCTCAGATAGCCTCATCCACCAGAGGGCAGACAGCAGAAGCAAGAAGAACTATAGTTCTTCAGCCTGTGGAAGGAAAACCTCATTCACAGAAAGACAGACAAAATGAAAAGGCAGAGGACTATGTACCAGATGAAGGAACAAGATAAAACCACAGAAAAACAACTAAATGAAGGGGAGATAGGCAACCTTCCAGAAAAAGAATTCAGAATAATGGTAGTGAAGACGATCCACCTAAGAAAAAGAATGGAGGCAAATATCGAGAAGATGCAAGAAATGTTTAACAAAGACCTAGAAGAATTAAAGAATAAACACCTAGACGAATTAAAGAACAACAAACAGAGATGAACAACACAATAACTGAAATGAAGAATACCCTAGAAGGAATCAATAGCAGGATAACTGAGGCAGAAGAACGGATAAGTGACCTGGAAGACAGAATGGTGGAATTCACTGCTGTGGAACAGAATAAAGAAAAAAGAACAAAAAGAAATGAAGACAGCCTAAGAGACTTCTGGGACAACATAAAGCACAACAAAATTCACATTATAGGGTTCCCAGAAGAAGAAGAGAGAGAGAAAGGACCCAAGAAAATATTTGAAGAGATTATAGTCGAAAACTTCCCTAACACGGGAAAGGAAATAGCCATCCAAGTCTAGAAAGCACAGAGAGTCCCAGGCAGGAGAACACGCCAAGACACATAGTAATCAAACTGACAAAAATTAAAGACAAAGAAAAATTATTGAAAGCAACAAGGGAAAAACGAGAAATAACATACAAGGGAACTCCCATAAGGTTAACAGCTGATTTCTCAGCAGAAACTCTACAAGCCAGAAGGGAGTGCCACGATATATATAAAAGTGACGAAAGGGAAGAACCTACAACCAAGATTACTCTACCTGGCAAAGATCTCATTCCGATTTGATAGAGAAATTAAAAGCTTTACAGACAAGAAAAAGCTAAGAGAATTTGGCACCACCAAACCACCTCTACACCAAATGCTAAAGGAACTTCTCTAGGCAGGAAACACAAAAGAAGGAAAAGACCTACAATAACAAACCCATAAAAATTAAGAAAATGGTAATTGGAACATATATATTGATAATTATCTTAAACGTGAATGGATTATATGCTCCAACCAAAAGACACAGGCTCGCTGAATGGATACAAAAACAAGACCCATATATATGCTGCCTACAAGAGACCCACTTCAGACCTAGGGCCACATACAGACTAAAAGTGAGGGGATGGAAAAAGATATTCCATGCAAATGGAAATCAAAAGAAAGCTGGATTAGGAATACTCACATCAGATAAAATAGACATTAAAATAAACACTGTTACAAGAAACAAGGATGGACACTACATAATGATCAAGGGATCAATCCAAGAAGAAGGTGTCATAATTATAAATATATATGCACCCAACATACGAGCACGTCAATACATAAAGCAACTGCTAACAGCTATAAAAGAGGAAAACAACAGTAACACAGTAAAAGTGGGGGACTTTAACACCTCAATTACACCAGTGGACACATCATTCAGACAGAAAAATAATAAGGAAACACAAGCTTTAAATGACACAATAGAACAGATAGATTAAATAGATATTTATAGGACATTCCATCCAAAAACAGCAGATTACACTTTCTTCTCAAGTGCACACGGAACATTCTCTAGGATAGGTCACAACTTGGGTAATAAATCAAGCCTCGGTAAACTTAAGAAAATTGAAATCATATCAAGCATCTTTTCCGATCACAGTGCTATGAGATTAGAAAACAATTACAGGGAAGAAGATGTAAAAAACACAAACACAGGGAGGCTAAACAATATATTACTAAATAACGAAGAGATCACTGAAGAAGTCAAAAAGAAAATCAAAAAATACCTAGAGACAAATGACAACGAAAACATGATGATCCAAAACCTAAGGGATGCAGCAAAAGCAGTTCTAAGAGGGAAGTTTATAGTAATACAAACCTACTGCAAGAAACAAGAAAAATTTCAAACAATCTAACCTTACACCTAAATGAACTAGAGAAAGAACAAACAAAACCGAAAGTTAGGAGAAGGAATGAAATCATAAAGATCAGAACAGAAATAAATGAAATAGAAACAAAACAATAGCAAAGATCAATAAAACTAAAAGCTGGTTCTTTGAGAAGATAAACAAAATCGATAAACCATTAGCCAGACTCATCAAGAAAGAGGGAGAGGACTCAAATCAATAAAAGTAGAAATGAAAAAGGAGAAGTTACAACAGACACCACAGAAATACAAAGCATTCTAAGAGACTACTACAAGCAACTCTATGCCAATAAAATGGACAACCTGGAAGAAATGGACAAATTCTTAGAAAGGTATAACCCTCCAAGACTGAACCAGGAAGAAGTAGAAAATATGAACAGACCAATCACAAGTAATGAAATTGAAACTGTGATTAAAATTCTTCCAACAAACAAAAGTTCAGGACCAGATGACTTCACAGGTGAATTCTATGAAACATTTACAGAGGAGCTAACACCCACCCTTCTCAAATTCTTCCAAAAAACTGCAGAGGAAGGAACACTCCCAAACTCATTCTATGAGGCCACCATCACCCTGATACCAAAACCAGACAAAGGTACTACAAAAAAAGAAAATTGCAGACCAATAGCACTGATGAATATTGATGCAAAAATCCTCAACAAAATACTAGCAAACAGAATCCAGCACATTAAAATGATCACACACCATGATCAATGGGATTTATCCCAGGGATGCAAGGATTCTTCAATATACACAAATCAGTCCATGGGATACACCATATTAATAAATTGAAGAATAAAAACCATATGATCATCTCAATAGATGCAGAAAAAGCTTCTGACAAAATTCAAGACCGATTTATGATAAAACCTCTTCAGAAAGTGGGCATAGTGGCAACCTATCTCAATATAATGAAGGCCATATACAACAAACCCACAGCAAAAATCATTCTCAATGGTGAAAAACTGAAAGCATTTCCTCTAAGATCAGGAACAGGTCAAGGATGTCCACTCTGGCCACTCTCAACATAGTTTTGGAAGTCCTAGCCATGGCGATCAGAGAAGAAAAAGAAATAAAAGGAATCCAAATTGGAAAAGAAGAAGTAAAACTGTCACTGCAGATGACATGATTTTATACACAGAAAATCCTAAAGATGCCACCAGAAAACCAGTAGAGCTAATCAATGAATTTGGTAAAGTTGCAGGATACAAAATTAATGCACAGGAATCTCCTGCATTCCTATACACTAACAACGAAAGATCAGAAAGAGAAATTAAGAAAACAATTCCATTAACCATTGCAACAAAACAATAAAATACCTAGGAATAAACCTACCTAAGGAGGTAGAGGAACTGTACTCAGAAAACTATAAGACACTGATGAAAGAAATCAAAGATGACACAAACAGATGGAGAGATATACCATGTTCTTGGATTGGAAGAATCAATATTATGAAAATGACTATACTACCCGAAGCAATCTACAGATTCAATGCAACCCCTATCATATTCAGTGGCATTTCTTACAGAACTAGAACAAAAAATCTTAAAATTTGACACAAACACCCTGAATAGTCAAAGCAGTCTTGAGGGGAAAAAACGGAGCTGGAGGAATCAGATTCCCTGACTTTAGACTATACCAGAAAGTTACAGTAATCAAGACAATATGGTACTGGCACAAAAAGAGAAATATAGATCAATGGAACAGGATAGAAAGTCCAGAGCTAAACCCACACACCTATTGTTATCTAATCTATGACAAAGGAGGCAAGGATATACAATGGAGAAAAGACAGTCTCTTCAATAAGTGGTGCTGGGGAAACTGGACAGCTATATGTAAAAGAATGAAATTAGAGCACTCCCTAACACCATACACAAAAGTAAACTCAAAATGGATTACAGACCTAAATGTAAGACCGGACACTATAAAACTCTTAGAGGAAAACATAGGAAGAACACTCTTTGACATAAATCACAGCAAGATCTCTTTTGATCCACCTCCTAGAGTAATGGAAATAAAAGCAAAAAGAAACAAATGGGCCTTAGTGAAACTTAAAAGCTTTTGCAAAGCAAAGGAAAGTACAAATAGGACAAAATCAACCCTCAGCATGGGAGAAAATATTTACCAACGAATCAATGGACAAAGGATTAATCTCCAAAATATAGAAACAGCTCATGCAGCTCAATATTAAAAAAAAAAAACCCAATCAAAAAATGGGCAGAAGGCCTAAACAGACATTTCTCCAAAGAAGACATATAGATGGCCAAGAAGCACATGAAAAGCTGCTCAACATCACTAATTATTAGAGAAATGCAAATCAAAACTACAATGAGGTGTCACCTCACACCAGTTAGAATGGGCATCATCAGAAAATCTACAAACAACAAATGCTTGAGAGGGTGTGGAGAAAAGGGAACCCTCTTGCACTGTTGGTGGGAGTGTAAATTGATACAGCCACTATGGAGAACAGTATGGAGGTTCCTTAAAAAACTAAAAATAGAATTACCATATGACCCAGCAATCCCACTACTGGGCATATACCCTAAGAAAACCATAATTCAAAAAGACACATGCACCCCAACGTTCACTGCCACACTATTTACAATAGCCAGGTCATGGGAGCAACCTAAATGCCCATCAACAGACGAATAGATAAAGAAGATGTGGTGTGTGTATATATATATATATATATATATACACAATGTAATATTACTCAGTCATAAAAAGGAATGAAATTGGGTCTTTTGTAGAGACGTGGATGGATCTAGAGACTGTCATACAGCGTGAAGTAAGTCAGAAAGAGAAAAACAAATATCGTATAGTAATGCATATATGTAGAACCTAGAAAAATGGTACAGATGAACCGTTTTGCAGGGCAGAAATAGAGACACAGATGTAGAGAACAAACATATGGACACCAAGGGCAGAAAGTGGAGGGGAGGGGTGGTGGTGGTGGGATGAACTGGGAGATTGGGATTGACATGTATACACTAATATGTATAAAATAGATAATGAATAAGAACCTGCTTTACAAAAAATAAATAAAATAAAATTCAAAAATAGAAAAAAAATAATGGGAGGTTCCTGGGAAATGCTCTTACATCTCTATTTCAGTAAAGAGAGAGAAGGGGAAGAATGGGAGGAGAAAGTAGGAGACTGGCGTGTGCAGTATGAGTGGAAGATGTGTGAAGGGGAAGCTATTCTAAAGTGAAAACGGGAATCGATTCTAAAGTGAGAATAGGAATCTGTTCTAAAGTGAGAACCAGTACTCCTGGATTCTGCACCTTGTTCGGCTCCAGCTAGCAAAGCAGGAGAGAAGGTAGCATTTACCGTCTCTGAATTTGGATTTTCTCATCTGTAAAATGAATGGATTGACCTTTTTGACGTTTAGATTTCCTCCCTGAGTCTGATGCTCACGTTTGTCTTTGAACATAGTCATTGTTAAAAGGAACTTTGCCTACAAACCCTGTGAGGAGTTTGTGGCTTATTTCAGTAGGAAAGAACTGCAACCAAATTATGATGTAAAAGAGTTAGCTTTCTGACTAGAGCGTTTTGGTCAGTGACTAATTCAAAACAAGGCTCTACAAGTCCACATAAAGCAATATTTTTCTGCACGGCCGAGTACACATGTTTTGCTACCTCTCCACCTCTCTTTTTTTCCTCTCTTGCTTCCTACATGTCAGGTTCCTATTTCCTTTGGGTCACTGTATAAACGATAGCGACTTCTCCTAACCCTATCAGATTGGCTGGGCATTTAGTCTGTGTTTTTGCACATCCTGCCAAAATAAACTTGGTCATTTATGTCTGCTTATTTTCCCTTCCCGACATCAGGTATTGCCTGCATTGCAGAGCCCACACGAAAGTAAGATCTCCCCAAATCGGGCTGCAGTGTCTCTGATGTTAAATTTGGTGGACCTGAAGTCAGACCAACCAGAGGCACCCATCAAACAACAGTATTGTTGTGTCTCCAAGAGTTTTCAGCTTCTCTGCTGCAGTAATTCAGAGACACTTCAGACAATCTCATGAGAAAGAGAAGAGGTGAGATGAGAGAGAAGAAGAGGCAAAACTCTAAGAGAAGGAACCTGAAGAAGAAGTGGTGCCTTACCACACTTCTTTCCATCATATACATTAGAATTTTGTCCTTTTACGATACATCAATCCACTTTTGGATCAAACTGCAATTTCCACATTAAAAAATTAATTTCAGGTTGATTCTAGCTCCTGATATTTTGGCTAGAGCTCACAATGCACCAGTTCTGCCTGACCTTAGGAATTTTAGACTTTTTTTTCAGAATCATTTTCTGAAAGCAGGATCCTGGTAATTTATCTCCCCAGCTCAGGAATACTCATTAGCTCCTTCGGCCCAGTATATGTTTGTAGTTTTGAGTCAAGCTGATTTTTTTTTCTCTGTTTCCATTGCTTTTCTACAGCAGCTAACACCTTTCCTATAGGTGGAGATAGTCTTACACATCAGTAGTCACAAAAATACTAAAAGTACTATTCCTACAGCTAAAATTTCATTTTAATTCCGTATTGAAACTATGTTGAATTTTGAGTCCACATACTTTATAAACAAGATGGCCATCAAGTAAGTACCTGAAATTTCCACAAATACTCTGATGTTCTCTGTATGAATGAATGAGGTGATCTCTATCATTCTCATTTGAAAGTTGTTGAAGAAAAAAATAGAGAAAGATTATATGGTTTGAGGATCTACTGACCAACATCAATACCAGTGAGAGGAGGAAAAATGTGATTAAATGAAGACAAAAGAACTTCTGTCTTATAATATTGAAAATATTTGTGACAGTAAGGGAGTAGAATCCTGTGTCCAGATGATAATTGTGGAATTTGCTTTCACAGACATCTTTTCTGTTCTGATAATTAAAGATACATGTACGACTATTATAAATGATTTAGGAATGATTTGGCTGTGAATAACACTAGAGAAATTTAATCAAATCACTTACCAATGTATATAAATGTAAGCAACATAGGCCAGAAACAAGTGCATGCTGTTGATGGTTTTCTGTTTCCATGGAAAATTAGTAAAGAGAAAGTAAAAGAAAAGATGAAACAAAACAATTTTAAGTACTTGTTATATGCCAGTCTTGTGCTTGGCAATACAATGGAATATTACTCAGCCATAAAAAAGAATGAAATAATGCCATTTGCAGCAACATGGATGGAGCTAGAGATTATCATGTTAAGTGAAACAGGTCAGACAGAGAAAGACAAATACCGTAAGATATGTGGAATCTAAAATATGATACAAATGAACTTATTTATAAAACAGAAACAGATTCACAGACATACAAAATAAACTTATGGTTACCAAAGGGGAAAGTGGGGGAGGGATAATTTAGGACTTTGGAATTAACATATATAGACTACTATACATAAAATAGATAACCAACAAGGACCTGCTGTATAGCACAGGGAAATATACTCAATATCTTGTAGTAACCTTTAATGGGAAAGAATCTAAAAAAGAAAACATATATACGTGTGTGTCTGTGTGTGGATCACTTTGCTGTACACCTGAAACCAACACATTGTAAATCAGCTATATTTCAATAAAAAATAATAAAAAAATAAAGTTTATCAGGAAAAAAATCCTTTCTCAAACCTCCCTAAGGGAATTTACACTGTCCTTATTTTAGAGATGAGAAAATACGCCGGGAGATGTAACGTAACTCGTCCAAAATCACCTAGCTAGCAAATGGCCGAACTTGGATTTTAGCTGAGCTCAGCCTGACTTCAGAGAGACTGTTCCTTCTACCTTGGTCTCTCGTGATTAGTTTTGTATTCAATAATTCAGTTTATTCCTTCTTGTTCTAGAGAAATTACACAGGATTTGATCACCACTACCTGTGCAATTCCACGTAATATGGTAATTACCTATTTGAAATCATTTTAGCATTGAATACTGAACAATGCACCAGTTTCAAGATGGCATCTCCATTCTGAATGTACACACATTATTTAAAAATAATGTTCTTTTTCATTTTGACCAAGGCATGCCTAATGGCTCAATTTCTTCCTACTGAGTTCTGACCACATGAATATTCCTGCTCCACTCTCCTGTGAATGTGACAGCCCAATGCTTACTTAAATACTTTCTCTGAAAAGCCAATAAACCATTCTCCTCTGGCCATAAATGTACTGTTAGCCATCGTTTAAGTTTGATTGCTGCCAAATGAGTATTTGGAAACACATTCCCTAGGTATCAGAGTCTTTCATAATTTAAATTTTCAATATCATCAAGGAGTTGTGAAATTCTCAAAGTAGTATTAATGTTGAACCAACTGAAAATATAAAATAGGCTATGCTGTCTCATGCTTTGGAAGATGAGAAGTAGTTACAGCAAACACAAGAATAGAGTGCTAAATTTCCGAAGAATAAGCAATCACTGTTGAAAACAGTGTACGCCTGTGTGAGATTCCGTAAGAAAATATAGGACAATGGCTTTCTTGATAACTGTGAAAAGTTAAGGCAAGGCACCAACCAGACAGATCTCCTATTTCTCATATGCCTTTCAGGAAAGGTATCTCTTACTAGAGCCACAAGATCAAAAGTGAGAGACAGAACAAACATTACAGTTTATTACCACCACAATACTTCACCAAGAATCCCTCTAGAAGGATAGAATTTCTTGTGACTGCTGAATTTCTGAGCCAGAGGTGACCAAAATCATATATATATATATATATATATATATATACACACACACACACACACACACATATACGTATATATATATGTATATATATGTGTGTGTGTATATATATATACATATAAATAAATAACATACCATTTAAGCCTTTTATATCTTAAGGTATTTTCGGACAAAAATTTGGGAAATATACACATGAAATATTGATGCTTATCTGTGGTGAATAATCAGGTTAAAGCTATTGGTAGAATGGATTGAGATAATTAATAGGGGGATGTGTCACAATGAGTAAATGAATCCATTATAGTATGTTATGTCACGATCCTATCTTTGCTACCATCATTTTAAAATAAAAATAGCATTTAACAAGTTCTGTGCCACAAAGTTGAAAATAGAATGTTATAGAGTTGTCATTATTTCTTTTCTGGGAAGGATTGTGACTGATAAGATAACTATTGCCTAAACTATTTTAGTATGTGGCATTGGCACAAATTCTCTGCTCTGTGTACTAATTACTGTAATTTTATCATTATAATGATTATAATTTCATATTCACTTTATAGAGATACTCTCTTAACACTGCCTGTCATATCACAGTAAATTTGCTTGTAAGATTCTTTTGGGGGGAAACTATTATATCTTATCAACAATGTCTTTAGTAGCTCAATTAGGATATGTCTTCAGGATTTTTATAACACCTCTCACAAAGCCTGTTTTCTAAATGAGAATGTTATCTTTCTAAGAGCTGTGTTGAGATACTGTTATCAGTAGCTATATTTCTAATATTTTTATAAGAAAAAATATTAAAAACAACCTAAAATTCCATCAAGGAGGTACTTATTAAATTAATAATGATATATGCATACAATAGAACATCAGATATTTACAAAAAGAATGAGGAAACTCCCCATGTACTGATTCAGAAAGGTTTCCAGGGTATATTATGGAGTGAAAACAGCAAGTTACAGAATAGTATATACAGAATATTCTTTGTATAAAATAGGAGATATATAAAAATCTATCCCTATTTTCTTGCATTTTCATAAAGGAAAACTCTGGTAGGATAAATAAGAAAGTAATGAGTGGTTTCCTGAAGGTCAGCAGAGGGATATATGTAGTAACTGAGTGAGTGGAAGGTGCAGTTAAAGACAAACTTTCACTGTATTTCCTTCCTCAGAATCTCCGTTTATGGGTCCTGGTGCCATGAAAAGTTTTTGATATTTATACGGCCCGCTACATCAAGCTTTCTTTTATTTCTTGCAGATTTTGAGTCATACATATAAAAGCCTTTATTTAACTTTTGTCATTTTATCACCTACATAATTTTTTACAATTAAATATTTGATAGGGTTTCCCTGGTGGTGCAGTGGTTGAGAGTCCGCCTGCCGATGCAGGGGACACGGGTTTGTGCCCCGGTCCGGGAAGATCCCACATGCCGCGGAGCTGCTGGGCCCGTGAGCCATGGCCACTGAGCCTGCGCGTCCGGAGCCTGTGCTCCGCAACGGAAGAGGCCACAACAGTGAGAGGCCCGCGTACCGCAAAAAAAAAAAAATTGATCCATTTGTAATTTATTATGGTGCAGATTAAGAGAAATAATGGTCATCCAGTTGCCTCAACACTACTGAATGGATTAAAATTTCCCTATTGATTAGAGATGCTATCTTGTTCACATATGAAATTCCCTCCATATTTTTGAACTTTATATTTTTTTACATTGGTCTGTCTTTGTATATGCCCCATGTTTTAATTACTAAGACTCTATGCTTTAAAATTAATAGGTCTGGTCTGCCCTTATTTTCCTTTTCTTTCATAGGTTTGCTGCCTTTTAAAAAAACTTTTTTCAAAAAGGTAAATCATTAATAGAATCAGATCGCCTAACTGAAAAATGTTGATATTTTACTTATTGTGCTAAATTTATCAATTAATTAAGGAGACTTGATAACCTTATGATGTTGTGTCTTCCTATCCCAAACCTGATATGTCCCTCTATTTATTCTTCTCTTTGGTATTTCAGCCTTATGTTAGTTTTCTTCATATAGGGCTGGTACATTTCTTATTACACTTATTCCTATGTATTTTACACTTCTGTCTATTTTTAAAATTTACTGATTATTCACATATTCAGGCTGGTGGTTGGTTGTATAATATATATGAAGGCTATCACTTTCTGATTATTTTGTACCCATCTACCTTACTGATTTTCTCATTGTTGGTAGCAGTTTTCCAGTTAGTTCTCTTGGACTTTTCAGATATATAACCATATTACCTGCAAATAGTGATAATTCTACCTTCTCCTTTCCCTTTTTCATGTATCTACTTTCTTTTTCTCATCTAATTACAATGGTTAGTTAAATATACTCTTAAAAATTCTACAAAGACCAGCCAACAGAATGAAGTTTCTAGCAATAGAATCTGCGTGGAAAAATCTTAACCCATTTACACAATGCATTATTTTAAATAACTCTTTTGGCTATATCAACATACCCTGTAAGTTAGAGATTTTTCTTGATGCATTATTTCTAAGGAATGAAAAATGATTTCACCAGTCATTAAAACCATCTTCAGTGTATTAGTCTGGAGCTGTACTTGAGGGCCAGGTTACAAATGGTCGTAATTCATCGGAAGTATTTTAAGGGAAGATACATAGACAAGACAAAGATTGATTTAGCAATTGATTGGTTAATGTCTCTTTTCCCCAAGCCCGGTATATTGGAAATGGTTGGAGCAAAATGTGTGGTTTACATCCCACCCCCCACCCTACTATGTTTCCGTTAAATTCTTTTTCTTTTTTCTTTACAAAATTCAGTTTATTTTCTAAAAATGTGGACCAATGGTGGTTGTATAATAAGATGTGCTAGTATTGATAATTTCTTTTCATTTTTTTTTTATAATTTTTATTTGAGTATAGTTGATTTACAATGTTGTGTTAGCTTCAGGTGTACAGCAAAGTGAATCAGTTATACATACACATATATCCACTCTTTTTTAGATTCTTTTCCCATATAGGTCATTACAGAGTATTGAGTAGAGTTCCCTGTGCTATACAGTAGGTCCTTATTAGTTATCTATTTTATATATAGTAATATGTATATGTCAATCCCAATCTCCTAATTTATCCCTCCCCCTCATACCTCCTAGTAACCATAAGTTTGTTTTCTACATCTGTAACTCTATTTCTGTTTTATAGATAATTGAAGAAAAAAACCCCATATGATCATTTCAATAGATGCAGAAAAAGCTTTTGACAAAATTCAATACCCATTTATGATGAAAACTCTCCAGAAAGTGGGCATAGAGGGCACCTACCTCAACATAACAAAGGCCATTATGACAAACCCACAGCAAACCTCATTCTCAATGGTGAAAAACTGAAAGCATTTCCTTTAAGATCAGGAACAAGACAAGGATGTCCACTCTTGCCACTATTATTCAACATAGATTTGGAAGTTCTAGCCACGGCAACAAGAGAAGAAAAAGAAATAAAAGGAATACAAATTGGAAAAGAAGAAGTAAAACTGTCACTCTTTGCAAATGACATGATACTATACATAGAGAATCCTAAAGATGCCACCAGAAAACTACTAGAGCTCATCAATGAATTTGGTAAAGTTGCAGGATACAAAATTAATACACAGAAATCTCTTGCATTCCTTTACACTAACAATGAAAGATCAGAAGAGAAATTAAGGAAACAATTCCATTTACCATCTCAACAAAAAGAATAAAATACCTAGGAATAGACCTACCTAAGGAGGCAAAAGACCTGTACTCAGAAAACTATAAGATATTGATGAAAGAAATGGAAGATGACACAAACAGATGGAGAGATATACCATGTTCTTGGGTTGGAAGAATCAATTTTGTGAAAATGACTATACTACCACAGCAATCTGCAGATTCAATGCAATCCCTATCAAATCACCAATGGCATTTTTCACAGAATTCGAACCAAAAAAATTACAGTTTGTATGGAAACACAAAAGAGCACAAATAGCCAAAGCAATCTTGAGAAAGAAAAACAGAGCTGGAGGAATCAGGCTCCCTGACTTCAAACTATACTACAAAGCTACAGTAATTAAGTTCAATTCTTATATTTGAACATACCCATCATGGTATGTTTAAGAATATTCTTCTTCATATATGGTAGCAAGATTGTCTGATGAGTTGTATGAGGATATCCATATTTATATCTTTTTTTTTCTATATTTATATCTTTATCTAAAACTTTAATAGCCAATTCAGGGCTGAATTTGGTCCCAATATGAAGCAAAAAATATTTGACAACTAAGTGGAATGAATAACAACTAACAGTTGTTAAGTTCAGAGATTCTTCATTTGAGAAGAGAAATGTTAATCAATACTTTTGAAACTCCAAGGCTGGAATTAACAGTTGCAAGACTGGATTTTCACAATCAAAAGTCACAAATGTTACTGACACAAACCTTTAGCATATGTGATAGATAAGGGAGTTCATTATGGAAGGAAAGGCACATACGTGAATAATAAAGGAAATGCTGAAAGACTACCAAAGTTAAACAGGACACTGTATAGCATTGACACAGACAAATTAAACATAAAACACACACACATACACACAAACATCTCAAGAGAACCTCCTTACAAGTCAGCAGTCACTTGATTTACAAATAAAGTGACGTCTCAGACCACAGGGGCCACAAACTCCCACGCTCTGGTTTGAAGAGCCCTTAGCTTTTAAGAGTTGATTTACTTTGAATCCTTGAAGCTCATCTCTGGACAAAAATCAAGATCACTAAATCTGCCATATAGCAAGAAAGCAAGATCAGGATAAAACTTCCCATTTGTGAGTTCTAACATGCTAGTCCAATCCACTGTCCTTTGCAGACTGAGAAAAAAACTGTTGCCATCTGGAAAAGCTAATGAAAGTTGGCTCCTTATTCTAACTCCCACATTTAGCCAAGCTACCATTACTTTACAGATCTACAGAAAACAGACAGAATAGAGCATCCACTCAACCATGGAAATCCACCAGCATATGTTATTTTAGGTTACCAAGATGAGTGCTTCTTACTCATTATGTCTACCAAATTGGTAACACTAAGGTCATCTTTCCATATCAGAGAGTTTACATTTTGACCTAGACTTTCAATGATGAATAGAGAGTGATTTCTACCAGGTGAAAATCTTATTTATCTATCCTAGGCTAAGAGTAAAAAATCCTGAATGAGAGCCAAAAGACACATGAACCAGATTATATGTACTCAGAGGAATTTGTAAATCAAGTGACTGCTGATGTGTAAGGCAGGTGTGTGTGTGTGTTGTGTGTGTGTTGTATTTAACTTGTCTGTATCAATGCTATACAATGCCAGGTTTTGTAAATTATCCAATATATAGTCATTACCTATTGAAAAGACTGAATATTGGCTTGGAGGCATTGGCTGAACTTTACCATAGTTCTTTTCATAATTAGATTTTTTAAAAACTTAGCCTCACATGCTGCTACTTTTAGCCTGATACAGCAGGGTCTAGTTAAGCTATGCTATATGCTTTTCAATTAAACCATAACTTTCACATGTGCATTTTGTTGTGCTCGCCCAACATTAAATAAATGGATAACACCTGAATAAATTCAGCGTCCTAGCCTACACCAGTTCTTGGACCTAAATTACCAGTGAGGGATTTTTCATTTTCGTTTCATCAAGAGTTTTGCTTAATTGAGGTAAAGCAAGAGTTACTTAAGTACATCCTCTAAAAACAGGTAATAGTAAATTACATAATAGTATTTATGACTGTTTGACCCATTTCTCAACCTATTTAAATCTGCAAATATATGTAATAAATTTGAGTCTGGTTTATACACTTGGACTATTCACATATACAGTAAAGCTCTTTCATAAAGCTTCTTATCAGGGGAAATGTCTTAGAAAGGAAATGGAAAATTATGGGCATGGAGATAGGACATGAGATTTCAGCCTCCTATTTTACATTTATATCTCCTTATTTGTATTAAAAGACACAGCTACGGACAATGACACTGTACATGTGTATAACATGTCAAGGAGTCTTATATCCTCAGCAATTCTTGGAACACTAAGAACTCTGTGGCCTCTCTCTACTGCTGATATCATTTTTCTAGTAGCTTTTTCTTGGTAAAGCTGAGTGACAATGACAATAAATGTGAAGTTTCTCATTTTGAAAGCTTTAGCACTTGATTTTTATTAGGTATCTGTTGTGTGGCCTTGTGAAGAGAAGGCATTTAATGGATATTGGTTAATGATGATCACTCCCTGCCAAATAAAATTAAATATTATGCATGATGTAGATGCTGATAAATTGGATGAAGAAACTGAATAATTCTGTGAAAGATCTAAATCTTCAAATTGTAGTCTGTGAACTACTTGCCTTTTAAAAGTAAAAATCCCTAGCCCATACCTAAGGCTCTGTGATTAAGAGCCTGTGGTTCTGGAAATTTTAATTTTTAACAATTTCTTTGGCAATGCTCCAGCAGTATAAAATTTGACCACCATTAACCATTAAATCTTGGATTCTTAAAAGACTTCTAATTACCTAGATGTTCATTTTCATTTAGACTACTAGAAAGAAAATCTACAGAGAATATGATTTTCAATACTAAATTCTGAATGTTTCCACATGGTAAAAATAATACTTAGTATACAAAGTCTTAAGCTATGCCTGTAAAATTTTTTAAAATACAGCATAAAACTGAAATATTCCCAATGGCAAATATCTGACTTGTGAAGAAAATCTTCAAATTTTGACTAATTATTTTATCAGTAAGTTTAGTGATAAGTCAACAAAGAAGTTTTGAATCAATTTACTAATGGAAAGGTCAGGAAGAAAAAGACAACAGCATAGAACAAAACTTTTTACTTTACTATGAATAGCAGGAGAATGTATGAAAGCCAAAGCTGGAGAATTTTTAGAATTAAGTGCAACATAAAATGATATCATAACACTACTTCTCAAATATAAAAAGCAAAGGCAAGGGACCCAGTAAGAAGATCTGGGATGAAAGAAAGGCTCCCAGAATGAGGAAGGCAATTACCACACCTGGAATTCAATTCACATGTAGAAGAAATTTACACACTGCAATGCGTCCAGGAGAGAAAGCAGGGCTTATGAAAAGTTAAAAGAAATTTGGGTGCTTTGTCTGAAAATGAAGAGTTTTGACCCAAGTATAGATGAGGGTTGAGGATACACGCTGGGGCTGGTGATGTCAGATCTAAACTGATAGCTATACTCAGTGCTTAAAGGGGTATCATAAGAAGAGGGGTTAACCTAACATGGGTTTGAAAATAAAACATGAAGACCAAAAGATAGAAGTAATAGGAAAACTGAAATACGAAGAAATTTTCTAAAGGAAATTCAATGAACACCATCCTACAGAGGAATAGGATGACTGTGGGTTAATGAGTTCCCTGTCTTGGAGGAACAATTGTCTGGGACGTTGTAGAACAGGACTTCTCAGACTTAACGGGCATATGGACCATGTAAAGATCATGTTAAGTTGCAGATTCTGGTTCAGGAGGTCTGGGTGAGACTTGAGTTTTTTTATGTCTAACATAACTCCCAGGTGGAGCCAGGGCTGCTGGCCCGAGTAAAACATTTTGACTAGCAAGATTCTAAGGGACGTTTTCAAATCTAAGATTCCAGAGTAGATTTTGTGGCTCTCTCTTTCTGCGTGATCATTGAACTATCTCCTTGTCTTCAGATGTCCTCCTTTGTAAATTGGAAATAATATGGGTTTTGCTTTGTGGGGATATTTGGGGGACTCAGTGAATTAATGCAGGGAAAGCACGCAAAAGAGAGCCTTACGTATAGTAAATACCCAGTAAAAGCCTTTATCATCACCATCATTATTATAAAATGAAAAATTTTAAAAATGCAGAGTGCTTTGGCTTTTTCTGATTTCCATCTTAGTTGATATAATCAGATTGTGTTTATTATCTCAATGGAGCAGTGATGTCATAGAGTTTATCTTCCTCACTGTCAGACAGAACTCCGACTGCAGCCTAAAGTCACTTCTAGGTTTTGCTAAATTCCAAAGGAAATGAAATCTGCAATGACTCTATTATGCAAATAACAGTAATGTTGAAGGAACATGGGAATGAATTTCTAGAGGCCCAGTTTTCAGTCCTGTCTCTAATTAGCCACGTAAACAACAAGTATTCGCCTAAGCCTGACAATCCCACAGTGCAGAAGAACATGTGTTCTTTTTACACATGACCCAAACCTCCAGGACATCTTTAATGGATTTAATGGATTTAATGATTTAGCCATAGGCTTCCAAGAAACAGAGGCTCTCATCATCATTCTTTGGGCTCCATCGTCTCCATCATTTCCTCTGACTTCTGGCTAATGCCCTGCTTCTAGTTATGAAGAATTTTTGGCACTTGAGCTCGTATCAAAGTAAAAGGATAGGAAACCTACCTAATGGGTGACTGTAGCTTAATGAAAATATCTGACCTTTTTAATCTTGGTACCCAATAAAGAGCTGAACCTTACTCCCCAAATGCTTTAGCTAATTAAGAAAAAAAGCTAAACTTTTAAATGAACATTTAAAGTTCACTTAATGTGTCACTTCCAAAGGCCAATTAGAATCTGAAAATAGTTTTAAGTGAAGGATATCTGTTAAGTAAATAAGCATGTGGTAAATCATCAAATATCTATTGAACTCTTACCATGAGGTCAGCTCTGTGCTAAGTGTTATGTAGACTATAATAAAATGTCGAAGACAGAGGAGTTTAACATAGTAGCTAAGAGGATAATACTTACATCCATGGAAAAGTTAGAGACAATTCGATACTGACATAAGCAGAACTAGCTTTGGGTACCACAAACTCTACAGCACCTCCGCCTGCTTCTCTCTCTCTCGTTTTTCTCTCCCATTCGGTTTCCTCTACTTAGCTTTTTCTTTTTTTTTCTCACATTTCTGACATTCTATAAAAGTTACTTACATATCACACTTATTGTCTATTCTTGTTTTCCCCTGTGAGAATGTAAACTCCACCGGGATAGAATTTTTGTCCTTGCTTATTGATGTATCTCGAGTCCCTAGAAGAGCGCTCGGGACCACAGTAGTACTCAATAACTATGGCTTGAGTGAGGGAATGATTCATTCACGAGACTGATGCCAAGTTTAATCCTGCATTTTACAGTTCATAGCCCTCTTTTGTTCCTCATATGAAGAGGTGAGCAGAAAATATTATATTATTTTATTTTTTTGGCTTCCACCATATGGCATGCAGTATCCTTAGTACCCCAACCAGGGATGGAACCCTTGCCCCCTGCAGCGGAAGCACGGAGTCTTAATACTGGACCGCCAGGGGAGTCCCAGAAAATATTTTATAACTGACTAGTTTATATGAGTTGTATTTGTTTTCTGTACTCTACAATTCCTGTTGACAGCTAAAAATTAGACTAATCTAAAGATGTAAAATAATGAGAATAAATTATAGATCACTATTGCACTGCCATTCCAAAAGGAAATGAAATCTGCAATGATTCCGTTATGCAAATAATAGTAACACTGAAGGAACGTGGGAATGGATTTTTAGAGTTCTCGTTCTGCAGCCCGCCTCCAATTAGCCATGTAAACTAATAGTATCTCTTGATCTCAGAGTTCTAATGTCTTCAACTGATATACGAAATTATATCATAATGATAACTAATCATATTTACTTTAACATCTAACTTTTTATAGCACCAACTCCATTTTGCCCACTCCATCCCGTAGCCCCCCAATTCTATTCATATTTCAAGTTCAACGGATTAGTAAAGACATAGAAATGAACAAAGAAGAAGGAGAATAATGTCTGATAGGAAACATTTACTGCTATTATCATTATAAGCAGGATAATAAATATAAATCAGATAAAAAAAAATAGTCCACTGACCAAGAATCAGATTTCTTGGAATTCTAACCTAGTCCTGCTTCCCCTCTGCATACCAAGAAACAAACAAACAAAAAACCTGAAAGTAAATTTAAAAGGCCCTTGAATGGTGAAAATAGTGTCATTACATTTATCCTCTAGACCTGTGGTAACCTCAGACTCTCACTCAGAGTCTATTTACTTTACACATAATTCTTTTGGGCTTGAATCTGTTTTTCCCAATACAAAAAGAACAGAAGCAGCAAATTTTATAATGTTACTGCGGAAGCCCACGTATTGTCAGAATAAATAAGCTAAAGCTGTTGAGAGTTGAAGACCTTCATTCAAAGATAAGCTATTGTAAAAACTTACTGTAAACATTTTATTAGCATCATTACATTACAGCAAATTAAAAAATGTTTTCTTGACAGTGCTCCTGCCTTAAGAGTAAATTAAATTATATTGATTACCTAGTATAAGAAGGCAGGCTATAGTTTTTGCTAGAAGTGTTTCCATTAAAAATAGTTGACCTATAAAAAATTTTGTTTGAGGTATCTGGAAAGATGACCTCATATCAAACTTTTAAGCCTAACTGATGTTATATAATGTGATATTGCATTCTCTCTCCCTGGATTTCCCTGGTTATGATTAATAAGGATATTTTGGCACTTCTCTTATATCAATACATTTTCTCATTATATCAATATTTAGTATGCATTGGGCAATGTGGGGACCTGCAATGTAAAGCACAGGTCTGGATCTTGATAGTATAGGAGTAGATGGACAAGTCAGATTAAGAAGGAATGGTTTAGAGCATGTGCTTTGGAGAAGGTCAGAAATGGATTATAAGCTCATGCTTACTAGATGTGTGATAATGGGCAAGCTACATAATATCTGTTACAAAGGTTCCAGAGCTGTAAAACGGTGATCATGATACCTATTTCCAGAGATGTGAAGATTAAATAAAATATATATGCCAAGCACTTAAATTTAAAGCCTGAAATAAGGATGCTAGACAAATACTTACTGGTGAATGAATCAACTGGGTTATCTGGGGCAAGATATTCAAGAACTTCTGTTGTTTCATCTGTAAAATAGGGAAAATGGTGCTTAACTTCATATAGTGGTTGTAAAAAATAAATGAAACTACACATATAATGTGCTTATGTACCTGGAACATAATGTATCCCCGGAGTCCAGTAAAAACCCAATAAATCGTATTCTTTAGAAATATTATGTTTTAATAATTTAGAAAATGAATGACAAGGTACATGGTATAATATAAGTTCAGAAAAAGGGCAGACCAGTGTGGGTGGGAGTCAAAAGGTGAGGCTGCATTTAGAAGGTGCAGCCCTCAGTTACAGTTCTGTAACTCTGACGGGGCCTGATGGAATCAGCCCCTCTGTCCACTCTTTTCTTGGTGCCTTAAGGGGATAGTGGGCATGGATGAGGCCCTAACAATTAGATCATGAGGGGTAATTATCCACAAGGAGCTGGAGATGGGAACTTGAAAAAGGAAACAAGAAAAGTGGAGTAAAAATGGGAAATGGAGAAAATGGAAAAACATTAAGTAAAAGTACTTGATTAATCTAAGAAATCTAAGAAAAAAGAAATAAAAAATAAAAACATGAGCCAAATGGAAAATAAATAACAAGAAGGTAAATTTAAGCCAAACTAGATCAGCAATTCCATTAACTATAAAGGAGCTAAACAGACCAATTAAAAGATAAAGATTATAAGACTATATTAAAAAGAAAACAATATTGTTTTAAAATAAGTGATCTTTTAAAAACAAGGTCACAAAAAGAGTAATAGAAAAAGATATATCATACCAGCACTAACCTAAATAAAGTTGATGTGATTATATTATAATCAGATGAAGTGGGCTCCTCTCTTATTAAGATATAAAACACATACTGTAAAATTCACTTTTTTTTTTTTTCTTAACTGTACTAGCTTGTGGGTTTTGACAGATACTTACAGGTCTCTAACCACCACCACTATCAAGATAGTTCACTGTTCTATCACCTTCCTCCCCTCCCAAATAGACCATGGTCAACCCCTTTGCAGTCAATACTTTTCTACTAGCGCATGGAAATCACTGATCTCTTTTATGTCCATATAACTCTGCCTTTTCCATCATGTAATATAAATGCAATAATACAGAATGTACACTTTGAGTGTGACTTCTTTCCCTTACCATAAAGCATTTAAGATCCATCCACACTGTTGTATTACTTGTTCATTTCTTTGTATTCTGGTAGTATTGTGTTATATAGATGTACCAGTTTGTTTAACCAGTACCTAGTTCAAACATTTGGATTGTTTCCAGTTTTGTACAACTACAAATAAAGCCACTATAAACATTCACATATAAGTTTTTGTGTGAACATAAGGTTTCATTTCACTTGAGTAAATAGCTAGGAGTGGGATTGCAGGGTTGTATGATAAGTGTATCTTTAACTTTATAAGAAACGGCCAAATTGTTTTCTAAAGTGTCTGGCCCATGCAGCATTCCCACCAGCAATGTGTGAAAGTTCCAGTTGCTCTGCATCCATGTCAACAGTTGTTATGATAAGTAGTTTTTAAAACTTTATCTGTCCAAATAGGTGTGTCGTGGTATCTCATTGCAGCTCTAATTTTCATTCTCCTGACAAATAACTTGCCTAATCTTTTGGTGCTTATTTTCCATTTGTATACTTGTTTTGGTCAGATGTCTCTTCATATGTTTTGCCCATTGTTTGATTGAGGTTTGGGTTTTGTTTTTCTTGTTATTGAGAGTAGAAAGTTCTTTATAAATTTTAGATACAAGTCCTTTGTGAGATATGTGATTTGCAAAAATTTTCTCTCAGTCTGATGCTTCGCTTTTCCATTCTCTTAACATATGAGCCAAATTATTTTTTCTTTTATAGACCCTGATTTTGCTGTTGTATCTAAGAAATCATTGCCAGCCCCAAATAGCAAGGGTTATTTTGGGTTTTTTTCCTAGACGTTTTATAGTTTTACATATTACACAAAACTCTATGATTTTTGTTAATTTTCATACAGATATGAGGTATGGACTAAGGTAGGTGTGTGTGTGTGTGTGTGTGTGTGTGTGTGTGTGTGTGTGTGTGTGTGTGTGTGTGTGTGTGTGTGTGTGTGTGTGGCATGTGAGTATTTAATTGTTTCAGCAACTTTCTTTTTTTTCGGAAAATACTATTCTTTCTCTATTGAATCCTTTGCCCGTTTGGTGAACATCGGTTGTTTATATCTTTGTGGGTCTATTTCTGGACCCCACTGACCTCTATATCTAGATAACTAGATATCCTTTAAAACAACACACTGTCTTGATTTCTGTAATTTCATAATGATTCTTGAAATCATGTAAAGTGACATTAGATATAATATAAAATAAAGGGAGACCCAGAACTGATTTATGAATTTAAAGAATCCATACTGCAAAATTTGTCACTTTTTTCCACAGTGGTTTTATGGATATCAAAATACCAGTAATATTTTCCTTCTGTTGCTCTTTTATTTTCTGAAGCATGATAAATTGCTTCTGAAATGTTTATATGAAATTAAAAGGCCAAGAATAGTCTAGACCACTGAGGAAGAAGAAAATAATAGGTACTTGCCCTCTAATTTATCAAAATTATTACAAAGCTACAGTAATTAATACACTATATCACGCACACAGGGATAGACAAATATACCAATGAAACAGAGTAGAAAGAAATCACCAGAAATAGACCCAAACATAAACAGACATTTAATATGACGGATGGCATTACAGATAGTTGAAAAAGACAGACTTCTCATAAAACATTAGGACAACTGACTATTATATAGAAAAATAAATTTGGACCCTTCACACAATGTATAAAAATCAATTGCAGGTTAATTAAACATTTTAATGCAAATGCAAATATTAAATCTGCTTTACACAGAGTATCTTTACAAACTTGGGGCAGGAAAATTTTTTTAAGCAAGTCTGAAGAATGCATAAACCAAAGGAAAGGATGGATAATTTAGATGACACCAAGATTAAGAACTGTTCACCAAATGACAATATAGGAAGACTTAGAAGGCAAGCCACTACATAGTGATTTGCTATTTCTACAGATGTCAAAGTGATCACCTTGGAAGGTCTAGTTACCATGTCACCATGCAGAGATATTAAAATTATTGACTATATTCCCTACAGTGAGCAATATATTTTTTAGGATATATACATATGATACATACATAAAGGAAATTAAGTCAATGATGATCACAAATGTTATGATTATGCTTATTTTATTGGGTTATACAGATAATATAATTGTAGAAAAGGATTCAGGGGCTTTAAAAATACTGTCATTGTTCTATTCTTTAACCTGGATTGTATTTACATAGGTGTTTACTTTGCTATTAGTCTTTTAAAAGACTAATTTGACACCCAGTCACGACGTAGCAAAAAAAAAAAAATCCCCTGCAGACATCATCCTTAATGTAGAAACATGTGCAGTATTCTCTTTAAAGTAAATCAGACAATTGTGCCCACCATAACTACTTGTATTCAGTATTGTTTCAAAGGTCCTAGCCAAATTAGTAAAAGAGAAAAATCAAAACAAATAAATATTCACAGGTCTAAAAAGAAATAATAAAAACAAATTATCATTATCTGAAGATGATATGATTATTTTCATAGAAAATCCAAGACAATCTACACACAAAAGATTAGACCTAATAAGAAAATTCTGCACATTTCCTGGATATAAGATCAGTATAAAAAAACGATGTTTAATACACAATTAATAATTTAAAATAAATCATTTCAAATGTAATTAAATATTCCATTCAAAAGAGCAACAGATAAAATATTTACAAGTCCTTCCGGTTGGAAAATTTTAAATTTTGTGGGAGGATCCAAAGTAAGACTACAATAGATGCACTGTTTTCATGAATAGAAAGACATGCATGTTAAAGGTAAATTCAGTTTTCTTAGTTTGCTAGCATTTTCGTAGAAAATGGATGTTGATGTTAAAATTCATATGAAAAACTAAAGAACCAGAAGGATCCAAGACAACTTGGAAGAAGACTGAAAAGGGGAAATTTTCTCCAGTGAGTTACAGATTTACTATGAATTGCCCCTTACCTAGTATCACCTACTTTAAGATTCTGTTGATATGTCTTCTGTTCTGTGAATCCTTCCCAGCCTGTAGCATTTTCCTTCCCATGTAATTCCATTACACTGTGTACTTATCTTTATCACAGTATACAGCACAACCGCACTGAGATTTGTGTTTACTCCTTTATCTCCTTCTCTGGGCTATGACCTGACTATGTGGTCCATCTTTCTACACCCAGAGTGCCACACAGAGCCTGGTTCATAGGAAGCAGTTAAGAACTATCAGCTCCTTGCTCTCTCACATTGTCATTCTTATTCCTTGGTAGGATGAGCTTACTGTTTCATTAAGTTCTCACCTAGTGCCCAGGTTTGGGCAGAGGACTTTAAGGTTTGGTCACTGTCCATACTCAACTACCTGGGGCTCCATTTTAAAGTCATTTCTGAAAGTAGCAATTTGTTACTACCTCCACATTTTCTCTAATATTGAATGCAATCATGCAAAGCATGCATTATAGAATTCTCACCTGAAAAGGACCTTAGGTTATATTCCTTTATTTCTCCTTTTATAGATGAGGAAACAGGGACTCAGGGTACTCAGGTATTTCATTTAAGTTTATTTTATCTATTGTATAATATTTCTACTTCCTGACATGGGTGGGATTAAATGAATTGAAATCTTAAAGGATGGATTTGGAATTCTGACAATGAAAAGAGCCAGGACATGGATAATACAGAAAGTATGTAGAAGTTACAGGATAATCCAGTAGGATAGGTGAGGTTTAAATATTTATAGGCTGTTATTTTTACCTACTCTATTCTCTTCTCCTGCTTTACAACATACACTTATCTTGTTAAAATTGTAGGAAAATGAAGGAACATACTTAAGAGACTGTTCAAGAGAATTTCAGCTCATACTCTCAAAACTTAAATAAAAATAGTCTATAATTGTGTACAAGCTATCCTAAGGCAGTTGTTTATGTTTCGAAAAGTTATGTAATCTTTTGACTTCAATTTCAGCTACCTCTTTCATTAAAGAAATAATTCTGAATATCATTATTTATTTCTTTTTGGAATCTTACCAGGCGAAAAGATAATTCTAATTCTATGAATCTTGGCTAGCAGAAAACTTTGGTGTTAGCTTTGTAATTTATACATCCTGTTTGTATTCTCTCACATTGTGAGCAGATTTCCTATTTGCTTATACAATAGCCCTTTCCACTCCTACACCCCTCCTTGTTTTTCTTATGCAATTACAGCTTACCTATTTAAAACTTCAGTGAGTGCCACAGCCAATATATTTCACTTTTTGGTGATATTCTTTGGAGGAAGTCATTTACAGTAACTTAATCCACTCTTAATTTGAACAGAAAAAGAACAGAGCTATTTACGAAAAGGAAAGCATTGCCGGCATAAGGTAGTTTCGGCATCTTCATATTTGAGAAGTCAACTTCAGTGAAAAGAGAAAGATGAGAAGTTTTAACAAACAAAGCCTCAATAAAATTAAAAGCCCTTGCTAGGAAATTAAGGTATGGATTTTCAACGTGTATGGTCAAAGGAGAAAAAATACAATACAGAATGCTATCATACTTGATCAAAATAAGTGTGGACTAACTCTGTGTTGATGTGAATAGTGGTTTCAATGTGGAGAAAATTGGAATGATACAACAGGAATTGATCTTCTCCCCCCAAAATTAGGAGGAAGGAATGACTCCCGTCTCAGCGGAGGCCACAGGCAGACCATCATTGAAGAAATGTGTAGTCATTTTGTCTTGTGGGAGGACTCATGCTTCTGCTTCTGATTGTTTTGTAGAAGAATGTGGAAGCTTAGAGATTTACTTAGCTTTTAAGAAAGAATCTGCATTATATCGACAAGATAGTTTAAGGAGATTGTCTTCCATACAAATTGTAATAATTAGCTGAGGGTTATATGAAATTAAAAATACAAGGACTAGAAAACATAGGCACACTTCCATATATAAAATACCGTGGTTCCACTACTCTTCAGTTTTTCTATAAGTCTGCACAGGATATATGATGAATATAAACGCATAAAATAATTAATTTAAATCTATTTTCCCTGTCTCTCCTCAACAGGCAAAAATTCTTCCTGTAACTTATCAACCTAACACCAAACACATAAAAGAGCATTTTTAAAAAGCCAAAGTTTGTTGTGCCACGTTGAATATATGCTTGAGTCTTTCCACTCCCTTTTTTATCTTTGGTATTGTTCATGTAAAGTCAGGGGGTAAAGTAGAAAAAGAACTTAGAAACATGCTCTTGCCAAACATTAAACTTCTATAAAAGGATTTAAAAGCAAAACCCAAACAAAAGAGGAGGCATATTCACCAAGGAATGTGATACAGTTCTGATGCACTGACAGCAGGATGTGAACACTTTTGGTTGGAAGATTGCAATAAATAGAGTATTTCCCTTCTTGCTCCCTTTCACAGAATTTCAGCAGCGGATTAGTATTTTTGGATGATGTTCAAAATGTACAGAATTTAAAAACTGATGATGTAAGTTCCATCATCTACAGTTTCATTCCATTAAGCCTTGCCTGAACCAGTAACTTTGGAAATGTATTTTTGCTGACTTATTACTGCTTTTGCTCATCAGTTCAGTTTACAAGTAACGTACGAATAGTGTATTTTTATTAGGAGTAGTAAATTTTACATTTCTTTCAGAGGTTAATTTTATTCATGTTTTAGACTTCTTGATGCGTAAGGGTTTAAATCATTCTCCAAATCCCATGAAATGTACATAATTTCAGATCTTTTTAATGTTCTGAATAAAGGACCATACTATTTCCTACCAGTTTGTCCTCCAGGGCGTGGCATTCCTCTGCTGTACTTGGCATACAGATCAACAACCAGGAGGAAGAGGCTGTAGCTCTGCCCTCGGCCGCTGACAGTTGTGCTCTTTTGTTTATTGGTTTATTTTTCACCATATTCCTCCCCACCTCCTCCTAGGCTTCTTTAAACTTTTTTCTAATTTTCTTACATGTTTTGCAGCATACAACAGCCTGAAGAAGTCACTGGGCAATTGTTTTAAAAAACTACTCTGCCCAGTTCAAGTTGGCTTTTAAAAGGGTTTTTGTCCCCTTAAAAAAAAGTTGACCTAATTCAAATTGTAAAGAGCAGAATCTGGTTTAGATCGTTGAACAAATCATTTTAGTATAAATGGAGCACTCATGATGGGATTATGCAGGAGCCAGACTTGTGGATTCTGGTATTTTCCTTACTTTTCTGTTCTAGCCACAGAAGTAACACAGAGACCTAGAGAGGGTTTCTCTCTGGGTGTAAATACAAGGACTCCAAGTCCTCTGCTCTAGAAGACACATGAACAGATAAGTTTCTATTTAGAGTAATTAGACTAAGTAGCTAATTAAAGGCTTCTTGGCACCTAGTGCAGAGAACAGACTGAAATGGTTCTGCTGTCCTCAAGCTTGAAGTACTGCCAATGTGAACACATCAGACAATTTTTGATGTTAGGAAGGTGGTCATATTGGGTTCTATTTACGTCTGGGAAATCAAACCACCTTGTTTAGTAAACTAAGCAAGAATATAGAGCAATGCTTCATTTATCTTGAGTGAATGCAGTGTGTAACTAGGTATCTGACTTTCTTCCAATTTTGCTCTAAATTGCATTTTTCTTAAGTAATATTAAAGTTGGTAATTCAATAGTAATTTTAATTTATACATGATATTTATACCACAGATGGATAAGAGCAATCTCCTTAGCTTTAAATTCTTCAGGACCCTTGATATTTGATTTGCCTTTTAGGGACACTAAGGAGGCTTTGCTGGAAACTAGTCATTGGGCTATTTACATGGTGGCTGATGATTTACACAAGGTACGAGGAAGTTGGAGGAGCCATTGAACTATTCCAAACAAAAGTCTTGGTGGGGAATGTGTAACTCGACTCTGATTCTGAATGTAAACACCATGTGCAAATGGAGAGTAATACCAAAATTGGCAGGTCCTTCCTCTCTTTGGTTGATGTCTCTTTTGTAATTGTTTGCTGATTCTTTTGCTCACTTCTGCCAACTCTGTGCTGCCTTGTGTCATTCCCACTTATTCTGTCCTTTGCTCCAGTGTCAGTTCATGTCTGGTCCAGAGCTAGCTCTATAGAGGTGAGCTGGATAGAGGGCAAGGAAAAGAAGATGGAGGAAAACAACATCTTCCTCCTCTGTCTACCATTGTACTTGGCTCAACTTTAGTATTTCTAGTTAACTTTAGTCAACTTTCTAGTCAACTTTAGTATTTCTAGTTAGTATTTCTAGTTAAGTTAGGGTTTTGCACAAAGGATGACAAGTCCCCTGAGTGAATACGATCTTTCTAGAAGAAACCCAGCACTGAAATGGAAATGGCCCTTAGAGATCACACATGGGAAGAAGACATAGCTCCTGTACCCTGGGGAAGCAGACTTCCCTTGCTCTTGGAATAAAGGAAAAATGGTGAATTGTCCTCAGTTCAACCTGGCACACAGTACTGAAGGGATATCCATCTCAGAGCAGAAATTCCTAATTTTGGTGTGAAGTAGTTTGGTCCTATTTAGTGAAGGAGGTATATATGTCTATCTGGCACTATAGCCAGAGATGGTTCTAATGGAAGAATGCCTAGCACTGATTATATTTATTGAATGAATGTCAAGTTAGCGACACAGAAGTTAAAGGGCCAGGCCAAAAGCCAGCAGTAATATCAGCAAGAATATGGCAGAGGTATTATTACTGCTTGGGACCAAAGACACCACGTGAGTGGTACCAACTGTAGCGAGGAAAGGTTGCTAAGACAACAGTGAAGTAACAGCACCATTATTTTGATGAGGAGAGACTGGTCGTTAACCAGGTTCATGGCTGCAGTGACAAGAGTTTGTGGGGTCCTCCAGCCCCATCCCAACCTTCTCTGCTGCCCTTCTCATCCTTCTACCAAATTAGATGCTAGGGAACAAAAGATACTAAGGAGAACTAAGGGGATTTGTCTGCAGGAAATTCTTTGTTTCCCTTACCTTTGTTTTGCTACTCAATTTGTTATTTGACTGTTCTACTTAGCACTGGTGGCATCATCAACATATCAGTTACCTACCTCTCTTAGAAGGAAAAGTTTATTGTTGTGGATATGTGCAAGGGCTCATGAGTCTGAGAAGTCTAGGTGTGAGTTCAAATCAAAAATTCTTGCTAACCCTCTCAAGCTTTGGTTCTGTTAAATGACAAATAATAATAAATGATCATAATAATAGTACTAACCTCTTGGAAATGTGAAAAATGTTTATTATATTATATATAATATAAAATACATATTTATATTATATATAATATTTATATTATACATATTTATATTTTTATATATTACATAAAATATATGTTAATAATATACATTAAAGGCTCAACACAGCAAATATTAGCTAACAAAATTAATTAGATCTTTTGTGTGTTTTCAAACTCATGTTATTTCATGTGGTTACAAGTGGAAAAAACAAGAGTAAGAAGAGTGTGCTGAGTGGTGGTGGGAAATGATGATTTACTGACTACCTACTCTGTGCTGGGCACTGCCTGAGATGCAGGAGTAATAGCAGGAAATAAGAACTAGTTCCTAATTGATCGTCAGAGTTCTCATTTAAAAATAAGAAAACTCAACCACTCAAAAAGTTTACAAATAACAAATGTAGGAGAGGGTGTGGAGAAAATGGAACCCTAGTACACTGTTCCTGGGAATGTAAATTGGTGCAGCCACTATGGAAAATACTATGGAGGATCCTTTAAAAACTAAAAATAGAACTACCATATGATCCAGCAATTCCACTCCTGGGCGTATACCAGAAAAAAAGGAAGCACTAATTTGAAAAGATATATGCACCCCAATGTTAACAGCGGCACTATTTATAATAGCCAAGACATAAAAGCAACCCAATGGCCCATCAACGGATGATTGGATTAAGAAGATGTGGTATATATACATAATGGAATATTAGACATAAAAAGAATGAAATATTGCCATTTGCAGCAACATGGGTGGACTCAGAGATTACAATTAGTGAAATAAGTCAGAGAAAGACAAATACTATATGATATCACTTATATGTGGTTATACATTATTAAAAAATAGGGCTTCCCTCCTTGTAGCGCAGTGGTTAAGAATCCTCCTGCCAGTGCAGGGGACACAGGTTTGAGCCCTGGTCCAGGAAGATCCCACATGCCGTGGAGCAACTAAGCCCATGCGCCACAACTACTGAGCCTGCGCTCTAGAGCCCGCGAGCCACAACTACCGAGCCCACGTGCCTAGAGCCTGTGCTCCGCCAGAAGAGAAACCACCACAATGAGAAGCCTGTGCACCCCAACAAAGAGTAGCCCCCGCTCGCCACAACTAGAAAAAGCCGGCATGCAGCAACAAAGACCCAATGCAGCAAAAATAATAAAGTAAATAAATTAAAAAATAATACAAATGAACGTATATGCAAAATAAATGGACTCACAGATATAGAAAACAAACTTGTGGTTACCAAAGGGGAGAAGGAAAGGGGGAGGGGCAAATTAGGGGTACGGGATTCACAGATATGAACTACTATGTGTAAAACAGATGAGCAACAAGGATATACTGTATAGCACAGAGAATTATACCCATTACCTTATAATAACCTGTAATGGAATATAATCTGAATCACTATGCTGTATACCTGAAACTAATACAATATTGTAAATCAACTATACTTCAAAAAATATAAAGAAGTCCACCACTAAGAATATGGCTTTTCATATGCTTCTTACAAACCAATAATCAGTTAAAAGTATAACAGAGTGGAATTACATTTGGCAAATAAAAATGCCTTATGTAAAACCAAATTAGAATCATATTTACCAAATAATAAAAGAAATTTACGTTTTAGAAATGTACAGTATGACAATTCCAAGTATTATGTTAAGCATTAAGTAAAGGAAACATATGAAAAGAGTAATGGTAGAAGCTGCGACCAAAATTGTCTTATTTCCTATCAGGTATAAACAAGGTATTAACAAATCTACTGACAACTAGAGAGCAGTTTCAATTTGATTGAAGATATTAAGTAAAAGGTGGGGGAATAGATGAATCTTTTGCTGGATAAACACATTACCATATTCTTTTTTTTTTTTTTTTTTGCGGTACACGGGCCTCTCACTGTTGTGGCCTCTCCCGTTGCGGAGCACAGGCTCTGGACGCGCAGGCTCAGGGGCCATGGCTCACGGGCCCAGCCGCTCCGCAGCATGTGGGATCTTCCTGGACGGAGGCACGAACCCGTGTCCCCTGCATCAGCAGGCGGACTCTCAACCACTGCGCCACCAGGGAAACCCAATTACCATATTCTTTATGTGTACATAGTGATGTAAATGAAAGAGTATGGGCTTTGGAGTCATGAAAAACCTGAGTTTGCAGGCTGTATGACTGATACTTACTCAACACCTCTGAAACTCAGTTACACAATCTAAAAAATGGGATAATAATAACTAACAGGAGAATTGCCAAGAGTATTAAATATGTGTAGGCAGGTATAAGTGCAGAATAGTGGTAGAGTCCATTAATATTAGCTTTCCCTCTCTCTCCCACTTTCTTTCTCTATCTGCTTCCCTTCAAAACCACCCCTCTTTTGCAATACCCCAGAGAAGATGGAACAGCTGCTTCCTTACTAAACAGGAACTAAGATAAAATCCCACTAAGATCTGATCAACGTAACATTTCCAGTAATATTCATACTTTAGGATAATTTTTACAATCCATTTGTTGAAAAATACCCATGGGCTGATAAGACCAGCTCAAGTTCAGAGGAAAAAAAATCATCTTTGCATTTAGCATGCTGATCTGTGAATTTATAAAAGTGAGCATTCTGAAAGACGTATTGCTCTATTTCCTTAACATTAGCTTCACTACATAAAATTAAATCAATTTAAAGTTTAATACAAATAGCAAAGTTTTATAAACTGCTCAAGGGACTTTGAATTCTAAAAATTATTATGGTGTTGATTAAGCTTTCTCTTAACTGACAAATACAGAGGCTGAAATGGGGAGTATTTACTATTGGGACAGACTTATTTCTTTAAGAGTACAGATGGAATTATAAGGAAAAGTGTAGAGGTGTGTGTGTGTGTGTGTGTGTGTGTGCGTTTTAATTCTTCAGATTTTAATGCAGATGAAATGAAGGGTGTAGATAGGCATGCTGGATTGGAAACAATGTATGTAACACCTGTCTCAAAGGGGTCATTTCTTCATCTCTTGACACATATTTGGGAATTGCTTCCACACATGAAAAGAAGAAAGAGAACTGTTTATAAGGAACAAAATTCATGTATGGATGTGAGCATGTGTGCATGTGGTATGTGGTTTGTATGTGTATGTGTGTGTGTGTGTGTGCGCACATGTGTGTAGAGTGAGCAATAGACAGATAGCAAGTTTCTTGTTCCTTCTCCCAGCAGGTGTGGGCCTTTCATTTTTTCCTTTCTTCATATTTCTTGGGTAATCACATCCATTTCTATATTTGGACTATTCTGTTAACAAATTCCTGGCTGTAACATAAACTGAATCCTGTCATTTCTAACTATTTACTAGCCACATTTTTACCTCAAACTCCACATGCCTAAAGTAGAACTCCTCGTCTTTTGCCCCCAAACAAACTCTTCCTGACATTAAAAATTTAGACTTGGGATTGGAAGGAAGATGCAATTTATACAGTCTACCCTCCCACAAATCTCAGTGAAATGCCACCCATAGCAATCCTGGACTTGGTCGTCTATTTACATTTACTTCACCAGGTGACTCGTTACATTATAAAAAAAAAAAAAAAAAGAAAGACATTACCTCACAAGACAACCCTTTCCATTTTTAAGAGAATAGTACACCACAGACTATTGCCTGGCTTCAAATCTCAGCACTGCTCCTTACTAATTAGATGTGATCTTAGACTTGTTACCTAACTTCCTTGTGTTTGGTTTACTTATTTGTAAAACTAGGTTAATAACAGTGCTTGTCTGACAAGGCTTTTGTGAGGAAGAAACAAGTTAATACATACTAAATCCTTAGCATAGTGGCTGACCCATAGTAAGTGCTAAGTAAGTTATTATTATTGATATCATTATGATTATTATTATAACACATTTCACACATAAAGGTATAAAAGTTGTGTGATTATCACGTACCCACCAACGAGCATGAGGCAAAGCATAACTGATATAATTCAAGTTCCCAGGTATCCTTCTCTAATCCCACTTCTCCTTTTTCCTGAAGGCTACCCTCTATCCTAAATTTGGTACTCACCATTCCTATGCATCGCTTAATAATTTTGTTGTATAAATACCTATCCATAAACAATGCAGAGTATTGGGTGACACGTTTCCTAACTTCCTATCAATGTTATCGTATTGTGTGTATTCTTTTTTTTTTTTGTGGTATGCGGGCCTCTCACCGTTGTGGTCTCTCCCGTTGCTGAGCACAGGCTCCGGACGCGCAGGCTCAGCGGCCATGGCTCACGGGCCCAGCAGCTCCGCGGCATGTGGGATCCTCCCGGACCGGGGCACAAACCCGTGCCCCCTGCATCGGCAGGCGGACTCTCAACCACTGCGCCACCAGGGAAGCCCGACCTGTGTGTATTCTTTTGCAACCTGCTCTTATGGCTCAGCAATATATTTATGAGACATGAATGTGGATAAAGCTAGCTCTGGGTCACTCATTATCACAGCTGTATTTTATTCCATTATATGGATACACGCCACTTCATTTATTCAGTTTTCTGTTAAAGATACTTAGGTTGATTTTAACAGTTTTTTGTTTTTTGGCAATATAAACAATGCTGCTAGGCTATTTAATCATTAGATGGCAAAGAACTTATCTTTCCTACTGATCCCAAAATTTGCCTCCGTACAATGTCCACACAGTGTTTCTAGCTCTTCCCTGTAAATACATACAGGATTCTCTTATAACCTGTATATTCAGGTCTTGCTACTCTGATTTTAATAGTAGCTCATATTATATTATATAAAAACTCTCACTTATTGATCTCATTTTTATTTATTATCTTTTGAAATTGTATAAGTAATGCATGCATGTCAAAAAATCATCCCAACAATACAAAATGGCATAAGTGTAATATGGAAATCACCATTCTCTTCTTGCTAGTGATGACTGCCCAATAGAGTTTGGTGAGCATTTATCCAGTCTTTTCCTATGCCTGTAACTGTACATTCAAACATACACGTGTTCACGTGGTCTTCCTTCTGGGCTGTCTGTGTCCTAACCTCCTCTTCTTGTAACAGCACCAGTCGTATTGGATTAGGGTCTACCCTAAAAACCTCATTTTAATTTAATTACCTTTTTAAAGACCCATATACAGTCATATTCTGAGATAAGGTTTAAATTAGCACATATTCATAAATTATTCCTTTGTAAATACTGTATTCTACACGGAAATTAATTCAAGAGTCCCAGTTATACAGTGGGGTCAAGGCACCATGTGACTCAAGTTTGTTAATAGTTTGGAATCATTAGAGTTCGCTTTCACAGAGTTCATTTCTCCAACCCCTATGATACCATATTTTCCTGCATTTAAAAAAAAAAAATGTGAACTAGAGAATGAAAACCCAGTGACTCTAAACATGAAGTTACAAAACTTAAGTTCCTTTAATACTAGTAGGAAAAATTTTAAACAGAGGGATAAGAATGTGTATTTAAAATTATTTGACATATTTGAAAGCTGCTAGAATTGATCCCAAAGACATGAACAGTACTGTAATATCTGGAATTGTAGGTGTTACTTCATGCTAATCAGAAAGAAACTTGTTGAAATTAAAATGTAATAAAAAGTGTTCTTTGATCAACTATGCACAAAAATAGACTGACAAATTTTCCTGTTGTGTATATTGAACATAAACACATGAAGATCAATTTTGAAAATGTCATCAATGAATTTGCACAATTTAAAGCATAAGAAAAACCTGTAATATTATTATTCATTCCTATATCAGACCAACACACAGGTATAAATTTTTATCTTTTCTTCTAAAAAATTTGTTAATGTTATAGAAAAGATTTAAATCACTACTTATTCATTTTGTACTGAAATATTTTGTTTTTTAATTTTATTCTTTACTACAGGTATGTTCTGATCATTACTTTAATTCATTTTATAACATAATTATTAATAAAATAATTTTTTTCATATGAAGGAGGATGATGTTTAGAAGATGATACATTCTTTATTTCAGATACACTAGTTACACTGTTGCCCCCAGTTCCCCTTATCCACTTTGCTACTTTGACTTGTTGGCCACGCCAGTTACAAAACCCATTTTCTCCACAGAATGACTGGAATCAGAATCCCAGGCCTTGCTGGTGGACAGTACTATAGAGCATTATGATACAGTTTAATCAAAGAAAGAGATTTATAAAGAGTGCTGTGCTACTAGAAAAATCAAATGAAAATCAGCTCTCTTATGCTCAGTAAACAAACACTATCAAGCACCGTGCTAGGAGGGGAAATCCAAGAAAAGGGAAATATATTTTTTATTCTCCAGGACCTTGAAATCCAGTGAGGATATAAAATATGAGGAAAGAGGAGAATGTAGTACAGTAGAGAGACCATTCAATAGAGCATCCAAGGACCTTGGCAGAGACGGGTATTTTGTCACCTTCTAGATTTATGACCTAGGGGAAATCACTTACCCTCTCTGTAAAATGGGGATAGTATTATCTTACAGACATAGTGTATCTGGCACGTGTTATGCATCCAACAACTAGTAGTTAAATATGAATAAGACATGATGAATTAAACACAGAGGAAATGATTAAAAGTTTGGTGCAACAGTAAATAATAACTGATTAATTTCCCAAAAGAAGATGCACATAATATAAAAGTTCAGAAAAGGAAAAAACACTTGCAACTGAGAGATCTCAATAGATTTAGGCCCAATACTGGTTTCAGAGCACACACTAGGGAGGTGGATAGGAATGGGGCCTGGAACCCTCCTAAGAAGCCCTGATAAAACCAACTGCCGTGCACGAATGGTCTAAACTTCCCATTAGTTCCTCCTGGCTTACAACAAGATATATTTCAGTGTTGAACGAAAGAAGCTGGACACAAAAGATCTTATACTGCAAGCTTCCTTTATTTCAAGTACACAAAAGACAAACTCATCTATGGTGTTACACGTGGGGATAGAGTTTACCTTGTGGGAGTGGTAGAGAACAGGAAGGGACAAGAGGAAAATTCCAGGAACTAGGAATCTTCTGTTTTCTGATGAGGGTGCTGGTTACAAGGCTGTCTTCAATTTCTTAGAATTCATTAAGCTGTGTTCTTATTTGTGTACTTTTCCATATACAGAGCACTCTTCAATAAAAAATTCAAAATATATAAATTTTCACTTTGAAAAATTTGAAAGAAAAAATATGGGAAGAAAATTAAGAAGAAAAATCACCTATAATCTTGGAACTCAGAATAACTACTTATAACATTTCCAAGTAGATGCTTCACACAGAATTAAGATCATCCTGGATAAACTATTTTACAACTCTTTTTTCCCTAAGCAAATATATTTGCAAGAAGATTCCCATGTCAGAGAGTATTTTTCTAAAACATGATTTATGGATATACGAAATTTTCTTAGCCAATCTCTTATATTTTTACAATTAGCATATTTCTATATTTTAAATATTTAAAAATTACCACAATGAACTCTTTGGTACATAAATATATCTCCTAATACTTGAGCAAGACAAATTCCTATCAGTGAAAAAGTTTAAAGTTTTTGATACACATTTTTTCAATTTCCCTTCAAGATTTGAGCTTATTTTCCTCAAATTCTCAATAGTATTGAGTACATTTTTTAATCTGCACATTTTGAAGTTGAACAAGGCTTTTTCTTTCAAATGTTGCTTTTTTTACTGGGAGCTTGAACCTTGTTTTATGTTATTAGCTATCTCTGTTTCTTTTTTTGGAATGCCTCTCCCTAGCCTTGGCCAATTTTTTGTTTTTTTTCTGTTAGAGCATTTCATTCTCTCAGACTTCTCAGCTTTGCAGTCTCCTATTGTCTCAACTCAGTATATTTCATTCCAACTAAAACCCGGACTCTACTTGCTTTATGAACTAAGTTCCTTTTCATCCACGGACTCTTTCGGCATGTGACCTCGTTTCTGTTTCTGGTTTAACTTGTTAAACTTTTTTTCTGGGTTTTAAAAGCTTTTAATAACCAAACCTACATGTGGACAAGACAGTAACACTTGGTGGTAGAAGCAAAAGAGATTGACTATAAACGATCCCCAAGCGTGAGGTCATAGAACAAACCTAATTCTTACTACCATTCCCCAAGAGTCACTATATTTATTCATCTTAAATTATAATTAAAATTGCTGACCCCAAAGTTGTGGCATCATAGTTTTAATAGATGGAGCTTTTTCTAGTTTGTGCAGAACATCTGACTTGTAGAATGAACTTTGCTATGTCTGTTTTTTCTAAAAGCCTGTAAAAGCAAGCAAACACATTTTTATTTCCCCTATTGCACTAATGTCCATTAGGGAAAAAAACCCAGTATTTTCCACCAAGCGCAGATTGCCTGCAGTTTCCTCTTGTTGTGGTTTGCTCTCTCTCCATCCCAGTTGTGAGAAGGCTGCATGTGATCTGTAGTTTTGTGCCACCTCCTTCAAAGATGACTTTCACATTCTGCAGTGACCAAGTCTCTGCTGGGAATGGCTCAGCCAGGCAGGCCAGCAGAGCAGGCAGCAGGCATTTTTCTGTTTTATTCTCGATTTGTAGTGTGCCCTTAGTTCTAAGGGCACACTGCTAAGTGGCAAGCCTTAGTTCTTTTCCTCAGTTGGTTCTGAACCCTTACCTTTATTCCTTTTTTTTTTTTTCCAGCTTATCCCTATCGTTTCTTTTCCTGCTGTCTTTTGCAGTGGGCTTGGGGAACAATGTTGCAGGAACACAGAGCTTTTGAGGGAAATGTAAATTGCAGGCGGCCCTGAGTCCCGTCTGTTTTCTCATAGGAAAGCAGCATTTCAGAGAGCTGAACTGGCGACAGGGCTCTGTGAAGACATGCCGAGTTCAGGAATATTCCCTGTTCCCAGGCCCTGGTTGTGTAGAAGTGGGACTTTCTGAAGAGGGGGCACTCTGGGATGGAGGGGAGGTAAAGGGCACTTTCAGAAGCAGATGCTCCCGGCTTCGGAAGGAAAGCCACTCTAATCAGAGTTCAGCAGTCTTGCAGACAATCCGCAGCTTTGGAGGGAGAGAGACAAAACAGTCTCTTCGCCCAGTGCATAAATGTAAGAGGCTTGCCTTAAGTGTGTGTGCGGGACTCTAGCTGGCTAAAAATGTTATGCAGAGTTAAAGTGAGGCATTGTTTAGGTTTTAATGAAGGCAACCAATTTTTAACAACAGAAGTTCTGTTGCTGAATTCCCCCCTCCCCCCCGCCCCCAACATTCAGTTCCTCTGCCCCTGCACCTGCTTTCATTTTTGGCTTCTTGGCACTGATGTTCACAGAGACATCAGCTGGCAGTGGCGAAATGCTAAAAGCTCCCCTGCAATGCAGCTCTGCAAATGCCAGCCATTTATACACTGGTGCATGCCAGCTGAACGTCAGGTCTCCCTCTCTCCCTCCAACCCGGATCCCCTCAGCCCCCCAATTTTCCTTGCAAATGACAGTAAACGATCCCAGTCGAGCAGTGGTCTGGCCCTTTGAGTACCCATTAAGTGTGGCCGCATCTATTTGCTGCATCTATTTGCTGTGATTATAATATTTTGATCCAAAGAGTCTTGCAGAAAATTTAGATGACAATACTATTTCTTCTATTCAATCAAAGCTCTCGGCCCACAGGCTCATTTCTCTCTCCTCAGCAGATGGTGGGAGAGTTTCTTGAGGTTTCTTTGATTTGAAACAGCCTTTTTGTTTTTGTTGCTTATTGAGAGCCAGTTGCCCCAAATTCATTGAATAAAGACATCTATGTCTCAGTTTAAGCTAAGCCCCAATGGATAAATACTGACTTAGAGTTGGGGGCTGATGGACAAGCTGCAAAGGCAAAGGGGCTGCTGGAAGTTAAGTATTCAGCACAAAGCTTTGCAGTTTCAAAAACGATGGCTTTATGTTCTCCATTCAGCACAGCGATTTAGGCTGGATACTGAGAAAGTGTGAGAAATCTGTGAGAAATTCGACATATATTTATTTTTCTTGGAAATTAGAGAATATCTTCACAGTGTACACTCTGAAGAGCTTTTGTTTTGTTTTGTTGTGTTTTTAATGATCTAAACCATCTGGGGAGTTGATAAAGAATGTGATTTTCACAAGCTGAGCTAGCAAAGCCTATTGCTAAATCCCAAACCTTTATCCAGCCTACAGATAAAACCAGGGTGGGAGAACTTCCCTTCCAGCTCTAAAATACTAGGATCCCACGTATGCCAAATGCTTCAGTCTCTGCGTGGTAAGAAAAATACAAAACTGACTAAGGGAGCCTGGCCCAAGCATCCAGAAATGTACGGTACTTTAATTAATTTTTTTAAGATTGGTGGAGGTCACACATTTCCAGAAAATCTGTCTGAAAACCAAGTCAGCATCATATTTTATCTGATGCCTCCATGGTCTTTTTTGATTCAGGGACAAGAATTAGCACATGCAAATGTCTCTTAATCATCAGTTTCTCAAATCTGGAGTTCAAAATCTATCTAAAAAGAGCACATAGAAAACAATACAGGGACACTTTGGTTGTGGTGGCCATCTTACAATAATCATAATCTTGTATCAGAAGGTGTGTGAACTTGGGGTTTTTGACAAATGAGGATTTGTGCTCAGTATTTGATCTGGCAATACGGATAAGATAGAGAAATCAGGAAATGTCCTTCCCAAGAATAGGCCATACAATGAAAGTATAATCATGTCGCAGTGTTTGACTTCCCCCTCTTTCCCCTGGGTTCAATTTCTTTTCTGGCCATCTACTATAGAGGTACCAAGATCAAACTGGGAAGTTATCCCTTTGTATCAAACACATGCACACTAGCAGTTATAATTTGCTCGTGGTGTGCACAAACATCTCTGAGCAGAAGTATGACAATATTTCCAAGGCTTGGCCATCAATTAGTTTTCTCTATGAAACCTACATGTTAATCAATCAGTATTTAATGCTTATCACAGCCTGCTCATAATTTATTCAAAAGCAGGAAACTTGTGTCAGAAATATCATTTTATTACTTTTGTTTAAGATGCCTTTAGAATTAAAGATGAAGTTAAGCGTTCAGGTGTGTCACACTTCTACTGAATGGGGCTCCTACCCAGGAGACTGAGGAACAGTCACACTGAACAGCTCACTGTAGCAGGCAGTTCACAGGAAATCACCACTGGGTCATAAAATTTTAAGTAACGAGGATAACTTTTAGTAATGATGATTGCTTTATGAGTTTTCTTCTTTTACAAAGCCTGAGAGCTATATTACCCCTGCACTCCTCACTCTAGCTATGATGTGTTTCCGATTCTAGAAGAAGCAGAAAAATGAGGGGTAGACCATGGGACAGCAAATCATATCCCCTAAGACCTCCTTCCAACATTTCCTTCTAATTGTTTAGCGCCTCACCTCCGAAACTTAGGTTCCTCATCTGCAAAATGTGAAAGACATTACATCGGTCCTTGCCAAATCATAGGCTTGTAAGAAACAAACTTAATAATCTTAATGAGCTTTAGATCACTATACAATGGCTTATTCTTGTAACTATTTCTTGTCTTAGAACGCTTTGTGAACCACACAGGACTATATGGCTGTTAGTTATAATAATTATTATTCACATTACAATTCTTTTGACAAAGCCTTCTCAAATCTGGCCTTCTTCCGCACTCCCCTAATTCAGTGAATGGCACCATTCAAATACTTGCATGAATTTCTTTTTTTTTTTTTTTTTTTTTTGCGGTATGCGGACTTCTCACTGTTGTGGCCTCTCCCGTTGCGGAGCACAGGCTCCAGACGCGCAGGCTCAGCGGCCATGGCTCACGGGCCCAGCCGCTCTGCGGCATGTGGGATCTTCCCGGACCGGGACACGAACTCGTGTCCCCTGCATCAGCAGGCGGACTCTCAACCACTGCGTCACCAGGGAAGCCCCCCTTGCATGAATTTTGACATCTCCTAATCCCTCACTCTCATATTCAATCTATCCCAAATTTCACTGATTTTAACTTTTTCAAGTCAGAAGAATTTAGGGCAGTGTATTATAGTTGGTTCTGATTTACCAGTGGTTCCCAGCTCCATTTTGTTGAATGAACGAGTAAATTTAATTGACACGTATTTTATAGGTGATTACTTTTACTCCACCTATTCCGAAAGAAGGATTTTAGAATATATATAAGGAAGGTTATATGATACATAAATACAACAAAATAGCATATATCAGAAGGAGGTGGAAAATACAAAGGAAAACTAATGGTAGGTACCTGAGTTAGACCTGGAAGTAAGGCTAATACAAAAGCATTCGCCATTGAGTTCTTACCATGGACGAATCCAAATATAACTGGAAAGACACAAAATACAGTGTTCAAGGAATTAAAACAAATATCTTGCCTAAGAGAAACACATGTATTCTGGATAGAATTACAGAGAGATATTTCTGGATAAATCTTCTAAAAAGGATGCTGTGAATACAACTCCTGGACATATATCTGGAGAAAACTATAGTTTGAAAATATACATGCACCCCAATGTTCATAGCAGCACTATTTACAACAGCCAGGACATGGAAGCAACCTAAATGTCCATCGAAAGATGAATGGTTAAAGAAGATGTAGTACACATATACAATGGAATATTACTCGGCCATAAAAAAGAATGAAACAATGCCATTTGTAGCAATATGGATGGACCTAGAGATTATCATACTGAGTGAAATAAATCAGAAAGAGAAAGACAAATATACCATATTATTATACACACACATATATATCACTTATGTGTGGAATCTAATATATGACACAAATGAACTTATTTACAAAACAGAAACAGACTCACAGACATAGAAGACAAACTTTTGGTTACCAAAGGGGAAAGAGGGTGGGGAGGGGCTAAATTAGAAGTTTGGGATTAACAAATATGAACTACTATATATAAAATAGATAAACAACTAGGGCCTACTGTACAGCACAGGGAACTATATTCAATATCCTGTAATAAACCGTAAAAGAAAAGGGTATAAAAAAGTATACCTGAATCACTTTGCTGTACACCAGAAACTAACACAACATTGTAAATCAACTATACTTCAATTAAAAGAAAAAGACAAAGGATGCTGTGAAATGTAATGAGTAAGGTTTCTAGTGATACCTCTACAGAAGATACACAGTAGTTTCACAGGGCTGTTTCTTTAAGCATTGTGCCTACTTTGTATTGGAGATACTAAAATACAAAGTCAGGCCTTGCTGTCAAGGAATCACTGAGAAAGACAAATCTATGGTATATAAATCAGTACCACTCACTAAGATAAATCCAATAACAGGAGGAGGGTGCATGGTGCCATGGGCACAGAGGAGGAACTGATCAGTCCTACTCGGTAGACCAAGGAAGGCTTCTTGGAAGAGATAGCATCTGAGCTCCTGGGTTTATTCAGCAAGTACTACCTGTCAGTTGCCAACTGCATGGTATGCAAAAGGATGGGTGCTAAGGTTACAGTGCTGAGGAGAACAATGGCTTTGTCTCTATAAGCAGATAAGGCCTTGAACAGAGTTTCAGTGAGAAAGACTCTCACTTGCTACTGAGTCCTTGCTACCCACCCCCCCAAACGCAGCAACTGTGAACCTTTAAATAACAGATCCCTTGCTTTCCCCTGCCTTCTGAAAAGGAAAAAGAAACAATATCAGGAACTGCAAGAGAAGCTCTGGCCACTGTGCATAGCTGCCAGAGGCCTTGGGAAAGGAAGTAGATAAGAAATACACTTCTAGGAATGTATGGGGAAGCCTCAGCTTTGGACAGAGGGAGCAGTGACCAAACCAGGACAAAAGAAGGACCTAGGTGTTTGGCATTTAGGAAGGGCAGTGTTATTGAACTCCGATTGAAATAACAGGCTGGGAACTAGACCTGAAAGTCATTTTTTTTTTTTTTTTTTTTTTAACAGGAAAGGAAAGAAGACACACGTGGGTCTCTTATTTCTGACTAAGTGAGGTGAGCCAAGTTAATCCTAATGTCAAGGGTAGATAATCTTGACTTTTCCCATGATCAGGCTTGTGTGGTACTTCTCACTGGTAGCAGAATGTTAGGCCAGGAGAGTCAACACTAGGAGGAAGGGATCCTTTGTTTCTGCCTAAATAAATAACGCTCTATTTTCTTGAATATTACGTTGTATGATTATTTACTACATAGAAGAACAATACTCCTTCATCAGCATTCCTCAGAAGATAATATCACATGCTATTTGCAAGGCACTGACTGGCACTGAGGAAGAGACGCAGAAATATTCCAGAGAGACTCCATTAGTATAATGCTTAAAAGAATTAGGAAGAGTTCCTAAATTATTCCCAAAGCAATGAAGCAATATATTAAACTATGACACAGCGTAAGTGTTAAAGGCCCAGTAGGGAAAATAACTCATAGACAAAGTTAAAGAAAGGCTTCCTGGAGCAGAATGGATCAGGGAAGATTTTATCAAAAATGGGACCTGAAGAATAGGAACAACTTAGGTAGAAAGAGCATCAGGCAGGAGCACTCTAGGTCAGAAGAGGAAAGCTTATAAAGAGATGGAAAAATAATTTTAAAAAATATCATGTTCAAATCGGGGAATCAGAAGATTAACTATTAACACAATTGCCAGAAGAGATCTCTTGTTATACACACACACACACACACACACACACACACACATACACACACACACATGCTAAAAAGAGTATTCCTGGGAAGTGTGAAACACTTGAGAAAGTAAATGGAAGTGGATTCAGAAAGAGAAGTATTATCCCTTGCAAAGAACCATCAACCTGTACACATCTTTTCAAAGTCACAAATATTACAGAATGAGAGTTCTTACAAGCAATCCTCCAGGGGAAAAAAAAACCCAACTTATTGCCAAGCATATTGGTGCTGGTGGGTTAACTCTAGGTAGATATGATGTAAAGCAGTGATTGCCAGGGAGGTAAACCTGAACAAACCACGTTACTTCATTAAATCCAAAACTGATTATTGGTGTTGTATATCAGACCAAATCAAATTTTGTTTATAAATAAACTCTAGTTGTATGACCATAAAATCTCAATAAAACTGGAAACAACAATGACAACAACAAACTCTAGCTCTTGTTTTCAAATGTTTGCTTTAAGAACAAACTGGAATATGTTTTCTGAAACAAACTGTTATTTTCATCTATTCTAATCCTCTCAGATGAAAATTCTAGCACAATTTTAAAAAATATAAACTGATATATGCATACACCAAATATCAATTTTGATATATATCAATATAAATATCAAATATATGAAAATGAATATAAATATCAAATTTTATATATATATATATACACACATATATATATAATCTTCAGAGAAGATAAATAACTCGCCCAAGGTCACACTCACGCCTGTGGCTCCAGAGCCCTTAGCTTTGAGTTATAAGAAGTTCTCACCTAATATTGTGCAGTGCATCAGCTCCATGGGGAGCTTTCAATATGTTGACGTAGGTCAGAACTAGCCCTGATCTCCTGAGTCAGAATCTCCAGCATTGCGCCCAGGTATGTAGATTTTAAAAACTACTTGACAATTTCACGTAAATCCCTGGTTAAGATGCCTCCTACCAAAACTACCAAAAAAAACCCCAAAAAACCAAAACAATAAGAGGCTAGGAGCCCAATTTTGTCACAGAAATGTAGCAAGATAAGATGGAGAAATATTCCCCTTTGTACAGTTCTTACTTTCCTTCACTTCCCAACTTTCCCTTAATTAGTTAGAACTATTTACATTGCCTGAAGGTGAGATTGGATTGTAATAGCAAGAATGTACAGGAAAAGAGAAAATTCACGTTCATTTTTGGCTTTCTCAATGAGTCTCTAGAGAATCAAAAGGCAAGCCTGGCGGGGAGGAGAGCACTGATTGGAAAGAATCAGAGAGAGAAGACAGGGGTTGCTGCCCTTCTCAAGGTGTTCACATAGATGGCAGGCAGGGGCGGGGAAGGCAAGAGTCAGACAGGTACCCCAACTGCACCAGCTAATGTGGAGCAGAATGAAAGAAAACCCTGAGAAATGGTAGTAACATGCTGTCAGCATGTGGAGGAAGAGGAGGGTAACTCTGCCTGGTGACATTTGAGCAAACACTTGAAGAAATTAGCCTTGGAGTTGAGCATTAATGATGGATATGGTTTTCTGCTGAGAGTGAGTGTGGGAAGAAGCATTCTGGGTATCTTAGTTTGGCAGTATAGGATTAGTCGTAGACAGCTTTTACTGGACGGAGCAAAGCAGACTGAAGAGAAAAATACTCTAGTACTTTTAAATTCCATTTGCTACCATATTGAAGGACAAAAATGAATAATATTATCACAGTGACTATTGATTATCTCAGTTGTATTGATTTAGGAAACTCACAGCTTGCCAAAGACTGGCAGATCACTTGCACCAGGAAGGTCCCTAGCCAAGATGTCTTTGGTGGCTCCTCATTTTCCTCTGACATTCTCATCTTTACTCCCTTTGCCCACTATCTCTGATTCGAGGCTCTCAAGCTGCTGGGTTCTCAGCTCTCTGCTTCCAGTGACTCAAGTCATTAAACTGAAAATACAGTCGCCTCTCGGTATCCACAGGGGATTGGTTCCTGGACCAGCGTGGATACCAAAGTCTGCGGATGCCCAAATCTTTTACATCAAGTGTCCCCGCGTACAGCCGACCCTCTGCAGCCACAGGTTCAGCATCCGCGGATTCAACCAACCACAGATGGAAATTCAAATTTTAACCAAGATCGAACTTCAGTTAGAATGCTCTGTGCATTTTACCTGTGGAAGTAGAAAGATAATGCTCCAATCTTTGTGGACCAACCTATCAGTGACTCATTAGTAATTAATGGGGAACAAATTCAGACCTGGTAGAACAGCTGAGGAATAGATTATAAAAGTTAAAGTGACCTTCAAGATAATCTAATTTCTATTTTATAATCTATCGATATTGAGACCCAAAGAGGTTAGATAATTTGTCCCAATCTGGAAACTTCTAGAGATCAGAAATGAAATGTGGACGTGGATCTAAGACTAGTAATCTTCCTCTGATACTTCCTAAGTAGGGGAGGGGAGGGGTCAGCAGCCACACTTAGTTAAGACTTCGTAGGTTGCACTTCTTCTACCTACTTTACCTGAGGGCCAACCCTCCATCTGGTGCCTTAGTTCACTTAATTTACTTTTCCAAACCAAGACCGAAATCCCATATACTAACTCTATACCATGGAACAACAATAATTTATCTTCCTTGAGTTCATTATAGACTACACCAGGGAGTGATGGAGGAGCTGGGTAGGCTCGAATTTAATGAGACTAGATTGTAATTAGCAATAAGGGTCTTATCCAATATCACATTTAAAATCATTGACAAAATGAGGAATCATTTCCTTCCCATTTTAATGCACTTTGTTTGGCATGAGTATGCCAAACAAAGAATTAATGAAATTTACAGAAGATCCATTTTTAGAAATCAGAGCTATAGAGTGGGGATTCAACACTAATAAACAACTTGGAAGAACCTATTTAAAATTTTGAATAACATGTCTCAAATTACAGATGAATATATCTAGAAGTAGAGAACCTTAATACTGTTAATACAAAAAGTTATGTCTGGAAAAAAGGAATAAAGTCAAGCTAATCTTTGGTTGATTTACAAGGTAATATTGGAGAAAAGGATAAAACATGCAGTTTGAAACTGGGACAAGAAAAGTCAGTGTTGGGAATTAAGACTAGGTTTTTTAAAAATGAAGAGAAAGAAGAGGTAATTCAAAACAAGGGCAATGGAGGGATTATATCATTTGGGGACTCATGTACCCGAAAACAGTACGAACACGATGATCAAAGATTTGGTTAAATAAAGACTGAAGTCATAAAGTATCAACAGCCACGATAAACAGAAAGGGGAAAGTATTGTACTATGAAATAAGTCTAAAAAGAGAATCTTTGAAGAAATTTAGAGAAATTTCTACGCCAGTTACTATGAAAAAAATGTAGAAGGCTCACAATTATGTTTCTAAAAATGACCTGGAATCCTAAAATTTCTAGTTTAAAGAAAAAAATCACCTGATGATTGGGAATGTTACATTTATTTTATCAAAAACTGAGTTACCAAACCAGTCAGTGGCTGCATATCTTTATAAATTTGGGTCTGAGGGTCAGTATAAAGTTGAGGAATACTAATCTAACAAAACTCAACCTGAAATAGAGTCTTTTGATAAATGAGGAACTGTATAATATTAGTCCATTTTTAATACCTGGCTTGTCAATACTGCCCTCAGATCCCAGCAAGAGTGCCCCTATCCTGGGCCCCATGCTGAGAATGCCCAACTCTGGCCTTCCTCAGGCCATGCCCCTCCACCAAGGTAGGTGAATGAGCCTCCAGGGCTCCTTCTCACCTGTCACCTACACCTCCGCTTCTAGACCATACTCCAGGTACCCAAGACTCCAGAATTTCTTTCCCAGAGTTCCCTGAGCCCACTGGCAGGCCTGTGCTGGCCTCTTGTTCTGGTCCTTCCCTCAGGAGTATGGAATGTACTTGGCCCTAGGCCTGAGGGAGTATACATGGAGGAAAGCAGTGGACAGAACTTGTGAGAATAGGCCAGAGTGTCTGCTAGTGCATGAGGCCCCTCATGGGGCAGGAAGGAGCCCTGAATAGACTGGAGGCCCATTTCACACTCTCTGAAAGCCACCACGTTCCTTGCAGTAACTCTAACGGATCTCAAACTTGTAAGTATGTACCTGCTCTTCCAGATCATTATAAACATATTTTTCAAGGTTGGAAGATACAACATATTTAATTTAAAAGGCATTAGCTTGACTTCCATATCTGAAATATTTAGGTTTGTGGTACTGCCCTGGGCCTGCAAACTTTTAGAGGCAGGCCTGTTACTTGCCCCCTTCCAGGCTATTTGAGATCCCTGACAACAGAGACTATTCCCTATCAATCCAGTGCTTTTGAATCGTACCTGACAAGAAGCTTCACCCATGTCTGGGGATTCAAATTGAACTGAAGAAGGAAAATGCAGGGATACACAATCTGAAGGTAAGAGAAGTGAGGCAAATATTTCCAGTAGTTACTCTTTTCATCAGTCTGCTCCATTTCCCTGACTTTCCCACTACAGAGAGGAATATTCAGGAATTTTACTCCAAACTCAGAACCCGTAGCCACTGATGAACAAGGTCACCAAGGCAGTACGCAGCATTTTACCACCTTACAGCCTGTGTTTCCTATACTACCAGGGTCCCTGGAAACTTCACTTAGCCCGTGGTTAAAATCTCAAGGACAAGGCAGTTTGAGTTCCTCTTGGCTGTTTTTTTCTCCCTCAAAGAAATCAACAGAGGCTCCAAAATTTTAACTTCATATTTTTGGACATTGCATATTTCAAGAAAAATTTGTCACTCCTTTCATTGAGGTTTTAAAGTACCATTGATAATATCCTTTCAATGCACAGTTTTTACACCTTACTAAGGAAAATGGACTTTTTTCCAATGGCTCCTATATGATCCATTGAGTTATTCTTTATTTTTTTTTAACAGAAATTACAATCATTTAAATTCAGTTGTCATTATTTTTAGTAGAACCACACTTAATTCTAAGCCCCTTGTAAGGGCATTTGTAATATGCCCTACATCATAGTATTTTGCATGTGTTACACAATTTCAAAAAAGCGTGCTCTTCATCTTGAATTCACCCTGGAAAGCAATGATATATTTTTCTGTCTGTTGCTATTTATGTATGTCACCCTGTCTCAGCAAGTGGTGAACTTGGATTAGGGTCATTAATGCAGTAACAATTATTAACAAATTAATGAACAAGGAACATATTTATAGTTTGTTGCTGTCAGCTGCAATCCTGTATTTATGAAACTGTGACTTCTTTTTCTCTTATGATAGTTCTGGGTGGCTGACAGAGATGATGTTTTTTAAATTCCTTTGCAAATAGTTACATTCCTACAAGATTTACTGAAGCTAGGAAATTATTACTCTTGTTGACAGACTGTCCCAAAGACCTCCAATTCACAAATTTTCCTTGAATCCGTTTGCTAACTATAGGTCTGGGCAAATTTTGTAAGCTCTCTGAGCCTCAGTTTCTATGTCTGTATACAGTAGTCTCACCTCTTTTTATAGGGTTACTATAGGCATTAGAGAGAGATGTTATTAAAAGTAACTGGCATGTAGTTGGTAAACAGTGTGGTTTTCTTCGCCTTTCCCTTTCTATTTTTCCCCAGCAAAACATTCTGTTAGACATTACTCCCAATTTCATTTTAGCCCTTAAATTGAAGAATCCAACTTCAGTTACTAAAACCCATTTCTTAGTTCTGAATTGACCCCCTTGCATGTGGTTTGACTATTGGTATTAGGGCTGATAGAGAAGTGGTTTTTCTTTTGACACATTGTTGATTACTTTTTCTGCTTTTATCAAAAAGAAGAAACAGGGCTTCCCTGGTGGCGCAGTGGTTGAGAGTTCGTGCCCCGGTCCGGGAAGATCCCACATGCCGCAGAGCTGCTGGGCCCGTGAGCCGTGGCCGCTGAGCCTGCGCGTCTGGAGCCTGTGCTCCGCAACGGGAGAGGCCACAACAGTGAGAGGCCCGCGTACCGCAAAAAAAAAAAAAAAAAGAAGAAACATTTCTTTCTTTTTTTACAACAGATAGGAATAGCAATTAGAGGCAGTTAGAGTCCTGATCTTCAGGACCAACTCAGTCCACTGTGTGACAGAACTGGATGGGGATTGCAACCAGTGTCCGCTAGCCAAAAGCAATCCCTCCTATCAGACAATGATTCACCAAGTATCTGCCCCAAAGTTAACCTGGAACAACACAGAAAAAGAAACACTAACACTGTATTTTCTTTTATAATCTATTTCCATAAATGATAACTTTTAGATGCAATCCTCCCTACCCCACACACAATTTAAAATTTTCTCAGAAAAGCACTAAAACTGCACCATGATCATCACTTCCCAAATCAGTCTTAACTATTGAAAAGGAATGCCAGGTCTCTGGAAGGCCCACAATATTTCCATGAGTAAGACCTTACTGGCAATAAAAAAAAAAAAATGGACAAAGGATATAACCAGACAATTCAGTGAAGAAGAAATGTAAGTGACAAATTTTAATTAAAAGATTTCAACCCGGGGCTTCCGGGAAGATGGCGGAAGAGTAAGACGCAGAAATCACCTTCCTCCCCACAGACACACCAGAAATACTTCTACACGTGGAACAACGCCTATAGAACACCCACTAAACACTGGCAGAAGACCTCAGACCTCCCAAAAAGCAAGAAACTCCCCACGTACCTGGGTAGGGCAAAAGAAAAAAGAATAAACAGAGACAAAAGGATAGGGACGGGACCTGCACCAGTGGGAGGGAGCTGTGAAGGAGGAAACTTTCCGCACACTAAAAGCCCCTTCGCGGGCGGAGACTACGGGTGGCGAATGGAGGAAGCTTCGGAGCCCTGAGGAGAGCGCAGCAACAGGGGCGCGGAGGGCAAAGCAGAGAGATTCCCGCACAGAGGATCAGGGCCGACTGGCACTTACCATCCCGAGAGGCTTGTCTGCTCACCCCCCGGGGCGGGGGGGCGGGGGGGCTGGGAGTTGAGGCTCGGGCTTCGGTCGGAGCGCCGGGTGAGGACTGGGGTTGCCGGCGTGAACACAGCCTGCAGGGGGTTAGTGCACCACGGCTAGCCGGGACAGAGTCCGGGTAAAAGTCTGGACTGCCGAAGAGGCAAGAGACTTTTTCTTCCCTCTTTGTTTCCTGGTGCACGAGGAGAGGGGATTAAGAGCGCTGCTTAAGGGAGCTCCAGAGACGGGCTCCAGCCGCGACCCCAGAGACGGGCTCCAGCCGCGACCCCAGAGACGGGCATGGGACGCTCCGGCTGCTGCTGCCGCCACCAAAAAGGCTGTGTGCGAGCACAGGTCACTATCCTCACCCGCCTTCCGGGGAGCCTGTCCAGCCCGCCACTGCCAGGGTCCCGGAAGTTGTTCCCTGGAGAACGCACGGCGCGCCTCAGGCTGGTGCAATGTCACGCCGGGCTCTGCCGCCGCAGGCCGGCCCCGCACTCTGTGCCCCTCCCCCCCACCCCCACCCCCGGCCTGAGTGAGCCAGAGCACCCGAATCAGCGGCTCCTTTAACCCCGTCCTGTCTGAGCGAAGAACAGACGCCCTCTGGCGACGTACATGCAGAGGCAGGGCCAAATCCAAAGCTGAGCCCCTGGGAGCTGTTAGAACAAAGAATAGAAAGGGAAATCTCTCCCAGCAGCCTCAGAAGCAGCGGATTAAAGCTCTACAATCAACTTGATGGCTGTGGAATACATGAATAAACAATGAATCATCCCAAATTGAGGAGGTGGGCTTTAAGAGAAAGATTTATGCTGTATAGCTTTGCTTCCACCATTTGTCCTAGGGTTCTAACCGTTTTTTTTTAATTTTTTTTCTTAATAATTTTTAAAATTTTAATAACTATTATATTTTATCTTACTTTATTTTACTTTATATTCTTTCTTTCTTTTTTTCCTTTCTTCCCTCCTTCCTCCCTCCCTCTTTCCCTCCCTCCCTCCTTCCTTCCTTTCTTTCTTTCTTTCTTTCTTTCTTTCTTCTACTAATTCTTTCTTTCTACTTTATCTCCCTTTTATTTTGAGCCATGTGGATGAAAGGCTCTTGGTACTGCAGCCAGGAGTCAGTGCTGTGCCTCTGTGGTGGGAGAGACAACTTCATGACACTGGTCCACAAGAGACTTCCCAGTTCCACATAATATCAAACGGCGAAAATCTCCCAGAGATCTCCACCTCAACACCAGCACCCAGCTTCACTCAACGACCAGCAAGCTACACTGCTGGACATCCTATGCCAAACAACTAGCAAAACAGGAACACAACCCCACCCATTAGCAGAGAGGCTGCCTAAAATCATAATAAGGCCACAGACACCCCAAAACACACCACCAGACATGGACCTGACCACCAGAAAGACAAGATCCAGCCTCATCCACCAGAACACAGGCACTAGTCCCCCCCACCAGGAAGCCTACACAACCCACTGAACCAACCTTAGCCACTGGGGACAGACACCAAAAACAACGGGAACTACGAACCTGCAGCCTGCAAAAAGGAGACCCCAAACACAGTACAATAATCAAAATGTGAAGACAGAAAATAACACAGCAGATGAAGGAGCAAGATAAAAACCCACCAGACCTAACAAATGAAGAGGAAATAGGCAGTCTACCTGAAAAAGAAGTCAGAATAATGATAGTAAACATGATCCAAAATCTTGGAAATAGAATGGACAAAATGCAAGAAACATTTAATGAGGACATACAAGAACTAAAGAGCAAACAAACAACGATGAACAACACAATAAATGAAATTAAAAATACTCTAGATGGGATCAATAGCAGAATAACTGAGGCAGAAGACCGGATAAGTGACCTGGAAGATAAAATAGTGGAAATAACTACTGCAGAGCAGAATAAAGAAGAAAGAATGAAAAGTACTGAGGACAGTCTCAGAGACCTCTGGGACAACATTAAACACACCAACATTCGAATTATAGGGGTTCCAGAAGAAGAAGAGAAAAAGAAAGGGACTGAGAAGACATTTGAAGAGATTATAGTTGAAAACTTCCCTAATATGGGAAAAGAAATAGTTAATCAAGTCCAGGAAGCACAGAGAGTCCCATCCAGGAGAAATCCAAGGAGAAATACACCAAGACACATATTAATCAAACTGTCAAAAATTAAATACAAAGAAAACATGTTAAAAGCAGCAAGGGAAAAACAACAAATAACACACAAGGGAATCCCCATAAGGTTAACAGCTGATCTTTCAGCAGAAACTCTGCAAGGCAGAAGGGAGTGGCAGGACATATTTAAAGTGATGAAGGAGAAAAACCTACAACCAAGATTACTCTACCCAGCAAGGATCACATTCAGACTTGATGGAGAAATTAAAACCTTTACAGACAAGCAAAAGCTGAGAGAGTTCAGCACCACCAAACCAGCTTTACAACAAATGCTAAAGGAACTTCTCTAGGCAAGAAACACAAGAAAAGGAAAAGACCTACAATAACGAACCCAAAACAATTAAGAAAATGGGAATAGGAACATACATATCGATAATTACCTTAAATGTAAATGGACTAAATGCTCCCACCAAAAGACACAGATTGGCTGAATGGATACAAAAACAAGACCCATATATTTGCTGTCTACAAGAGACCCACTTCAGACCAAGAGACACATACAGACTGAAAGTAAGGGGATGGAAAAAGATATTTCATGCAAATGGAAACCAAAAGAAAGCTGGAGTAGCAATTCTCATATCAGATGAAATAGACTTTAAAATAAAGACTATTAGAAGAGACAAAGAAGGACAGTACATAATGATCAAGGGATCGATCCAAGAAGAAGATATAACAATTGTAAATATTTATGCCCCCAACATAGGAGCACCTCAATACATAAGGCAAATACTAACAGGCATAAAATGGTAAATCGACAGTAACACATTCATAGTAGGGGACTTTAACACCCCACTTTCACCAATGGACAGATTATCCAAAATGAAAATAAATAAGGAAACACAAGCTTTAAATGATACATTAAACAAGATGGAGTTAATTGATATTTATAGGACATTCCATCCAAAAACAACAGAATACTCATGTTTCTCAAGTGCTCATGGAACACTCTCCAGGATGGATCATATCTTGGGTCACAAGTCAAGCCTTGGTAAATTTAAGAAAATTGAAATTGTTTCAAGTATCCTTTCCGACCACAACGCTATGAGACTAGATATCAATTACAGGAAAAGATCTGTACAAAATACAAACACATGGAGGCTAAACAATACACTACTTAATAACGAAGTGATCACTGAAGAAATCAAAGAGGAAATCAAAAAATACCTAGAAACAAATGACAATGGAGACACGACGACCCAAAATCTATGGGATGCAGCAAAAGCAGTTCTAAGAGGGAAGTTTATAGCAATACAATCCTACCTTAAGAAACAGGAAACATCTCGAATAAACAACCTAACCTTGCGCCTAAAGCAATTAGAGAAAGAAGAACAAGGAAACCCCAAAGTTAGCAGAAGGAAAGAAATCATAAAAATCAGATCAGAAATAAATGAAAAAGAAATGAAGGAAATGATAGCAAAGATCAATAAAACTAAAAGCTGGTTCTTTGAGAGGATAAACAAAATTGATAAACCATTAGCCAGACTCATCAAGAAAAAAAGGGAGAAGACTCAAATCAATAGAATTAGAAATGAAAAAGGAGAGGTAACAACTGACACTGCAGAAATACAAAAGATCATGAGAGATTACTACAAGCAACTCTATGCCAATAAAATGGACAACCTGGAAGAAATGGACAAATTCTTAGAAATGCACAACCTGCCAAGACTGAATCAGGAAGAAATAGAAAATATGAACAGACCAATCACAAGCACTGAAATTGAAACTGTGATTAAAAATCATCCAACAAACAAAAGCCCAGGACCAGATGGCTTTACAGGCGAATTCTATCAAACATTTAGAGAAGAGCTAACACCTACCTTCTAAAACTCTTCCAAAATATAGCAGAGGGAGGAACACTCCCAAACTCATTCTACGAGGCCACCTTCACCTTGATACCAAAACCAGACAAGGATGTCACAAAGAAAGAAAACTACCGGCCAATATCACTGATGAACATAGATGCAAAAATCCTCAACAAAATACTAGCAAACAGAATCCAACAGCACATTAAAAGGATCATACACCATGATCAAGTGGGGTTTATTCCAGGAATGCAAGGATTCTTCAGTATATGCAAAACAATCAATGTGATAAACCATATTAACAAATATATGGAATTTAAGAAAAAAAAATGTCATGAAGAACCTAGGGGTAAGACAGGAATAAAGACACAGACCTACTAGAGAATGGACTTGAGGATACGGGGAGGGGGAAAAAAAAAGCGAGAGAGAGGCATGGACATATATACACTACCAAACGTAAGGTATATAGCTAGTGGGAAGCAGCCGCATAGCACAGGGCTATCAGCCCGGTGCTCTGTGACCACCTAGAGGGGTGGGATAGGGAGGGTGGGAGGGAGGGAGAGGCAAGAGGGAAGAGATATGGGAACATATGTATATGTATAACTGATTCACTTTGTTATAAAGCAGAAACTAACACACCATTGTAAAGCAATTATACTCCAATAGATATGTAAAAAAAAAAAAAAAAGACTTTACTGATACATGACTTTATCAATGACATCAAAAGTGTCTGTCCAAAGCCCTCGCCATTATAAGTTCATCTGGAAAATGGCTTCTTGGAATGGGTCCTATTTCAAAATTCCTCATCATTTTAATATAAAATTATAGGCATTATGTAGGTCTAATCTTAATCTCAAATTATTTGTGTTGATCACAAATCAAAAATGAGAGCATCATGTTGTTTCTGGGTTTTATGCATAATATTGTGGTTAACTTAGTTCAACCTTACATTTAATACTGATTGACTAGAAGAGTAGGATTGAGCTCTTGCATCTTTCCACCTCTTTACAAGCTGTCAATTGGGGGAGGGGAAGCTCCCATTCTGAACCTTTTTGTACACTTACTATTTTCAGAAAACGGAATCCCATCCTTTATCCTATATAATCCTCATCTTCACATGTCTTATTGACTGAATGGCTATTTTGTCTATATTGATGTCCCAGATGAAGCGGTCCCGGGCTTTAAGTTGGTTCATCTTAAGGAAGGACCATAATAAGTAATATAACTCGATGTCCCTGGATTTACGAGGTTGGGAAAAATCACCATAATTTGAATCCCAAACTGGCTAAAAAATAAAAATAAAAAACAACCCTAGATTTTCCTCAAGTTTCTACCCCAGGTATTACCGGGATGCTTTTCAAGAAATTCAAATCCATTCTTCCAATCTTTATTTGTTGTTTCTTACCACCAAGTCTTGTGGGAATGCTATGGCTCATAACTGTTCTGCTTGGGATTCAGCCTTCCCAATCCTTATTTATTGCCCAGTAATAGGCAGTAGGAATGTTTCTCTGGACAAATTCCATCCCTATGGACAAAGGTAACTGTTCTCCAGGTTTCCACAGGGCAAATTTTCAGAACTCCATAGTCAGATATTAATGTAATTTCCAAAGAATGGGCTCTTTAGTCTTGAATAACACCACATATGGGGTCTCAACATTATAATCCACGTTGGAATTCATACACTGGAATGAGGTGAACATATGTCCCCACTTCCTTTTGCTGTCTCTGCGCAAAATTATAGCAAACATAACATATACAACTCTTAAAAATAAAGGATAAATTTCAGAGATAGTAATAATGAAAATCCTTATTTAGGAAAGAAATCATTTTCAGAATGAAATGTAGAATCACACAGGTAAGCCCTTACCTGCTGACTTCTCTAACATGAGTTGCACTTCAAGATGCTTGAATCTTTGGAGACCCATCCTCCCCTTTGAAAGAGAACTGGCAAGGAGTCCTGGCCGTCACTTTTACATATGGTGCCCAGTCGACAAAACATGTTTAAATGCACTGCTTGCCTCCCTGTTATATTAGACATTTTGGCATAAGACTCTGTAGAAAATCGGGCACCAAATAGGCCTTTGAAATCCATGACCATCAAGAAGGGCAAATTCTACTTTTTAAATGTACTCTAAATAGTCATTTATATACCGAGTGATCAGGCATTATAAGACTAGACAATCATATACTGCAACAGTTCAAATGTGTTCTGTCCTTCTACACTGTATTCTTATTTGATTTTTTTTCTTTTTTTAAAACACCTTTATTGGAGTATAATTGCTTTACAATGTTATGTTAGTTTCTGCTGTATAACAAAGTGAATCAGTTATCCGTATGCATATATCCCCATATCTCCTCCCTGTTGTGTCTCCCTCGCACCCTCCCTATACCACCCCTCTAGGTGGTTACAGAGCACCGGGCTGATCTCCCTGTGCTATGCGGCTGCTTCCCACTAGCTATCTATTTTGCATTTGGTAGTGTATATATGTCAGTGCCACTCTCTCACGTCATCTTAGCTTAACCTTCCCCCTCTCTGTGTCCTCAAGTCCATTCTTTATGTCTGCGTCTTTATTCCTGTCCTCCCCCTAGATTCTAGTCCCTGGGCAGGTTGGATATTTACTTCAGTTGGACAAGTGCTCTGCTTATTTGTTCTTGGTTACTGAATATCAGTATAAGATTAGGAACTGAAAAGAATGGTACTGGAATACTGAAATTTTCTGAGAGAGCTACAGAGGATTCTAACCTAATCAGTATCTTACACCTAGAAGAGGACAGACCTAGTGCTAGGGGTTGGCAAACAATAGCACACAGGCCAAATGGGCCTGCTGCCTATTTTTGTAAATAAAACTTTATTGAAATATTGCCATGCCATTCATTAACATGTTATCAATAACAGAGTTTTGTTGCTACAGACCTCATGGACCACAAAGCTTATTATTTAGCCCTTTACAGAGAACATTTGCCAAACCCTGATCTAATATGTAGCTATCTTTCTTGTGAAAATATTTTATAAACTCTCTATTAAAGAAACGGACAAATATATACTTCCATGGAAACAAGCTATACTCTGAGATTAGATCATCTTTCTACATTCATTCAGCTGGAGTCAATATGAGGATATGTAAAAACTTCAAGAACAAGAGTACAATGTCATTTGTGTATGTGCTGATGGGACAGTCAATTGTCTCATCTCCATCTGTTGTGACACAGTTTCCCAAGAAAATGCTCTTGGTTTTAGCAGACAGAAAGTGGAAGACATAAGGTCCACTGACTGCTAATCATGTTGCTTGGAAAAGAGAATAAAAAATTAAAAGAATGTTTCTCTCTAATCATCTCTTCCTGTAAGTGGATTGTTTAAGAGATATTAAAATAGCTGAAGCTGCCTGGAGAATTGAGCTTAAAAAACAAACAAAGCCAGCATGCTCTAAGTTCAAAAGGTCTATGGCATATTCGCTATCAATCACTCTATCCATATTTTATTTAACCTTCTGTAAATATTGTCATTGTAGAGCGCTTTGGACGGGCTGAAGTGTTGTGATGTTTTGTTAATGGAAACAGAGACAATAATGCAGAAGGCCATCACCAGACAGGAAGAGGAGGAGACATGAGGAAGCTCAGAATGAAGGCAGAGCCCAGGGTACAGGAGGGAGGTGAGGCCGGGACGCTGTGTGGAGCTGACTTCTTCATTAGCAGAACCTGGAGCCACGCCAGAACATTGCAGAGGACTATACTGGAGACTTCAGGAGCCCATCAGTCCCTCCTTCCCCAGCACACATTTCCCCTCTTCTCTCTCTCTCAACTTAAAAAGAAAGCACATTATATTATTTTTTTCCACATTAGAAAGCACTCCTTTCCATTAGGAAGTCGATCTGCAGAAATGGTGAATCTCTTTTAGTTCTGGATAGTCATGGAGTAACTTTCCAATTAGCCCTCTACTCCTTTACTCTTAGGTAAGAGTAAAGTAAACTCTTAACTCAGTTGTAGCTTTCAAGCTCTCCGTGCTTTGAGGATTTCATTCCTCCATGCTGTATGCAGTTGGTGGTTCTAGGATATGGGTGTCTGTCTCCCTACTTACTGTCATCCCTAAACAGTCCCACAAGGCTACTTGGGCAGGGGTTCTGGGGTACCATCTCTTCATCTCATGGATTCCTATCCTGTTTCATGAAAGAGCATGAGTGCCATTGCTTGAACCCGTAGTGTGTTTTCTTCCTTCTCTCCCTCCCTTTTTTCCGTTCCCTCCTCCATCTCCCTCTCTCTCCCTTACTCTTTTTGCTGTTGTTGTTGTGTTTCCCACAGCAAAAAAACCTGCCCCCCGGGAGAGCCTAAGTCCACGTTGGCGGGCTCCCGTTGGTGGTGCAGGTGTGCGGGGAGCCCTCCTCCGTGTCGTCGCCACAGCAACCCCCCGCTCTAATCTGCTGAATATGAAAGGAAGAAACAGAAAGAGAAAAGCCATCCACCCCCTTCTGCTCCATCCATGAGTCCAAAAGAAGGATACTGGCTCCAAGCATTCTTGATAATCCCCCAGCCATCGCCCAGGCAACAGTCACAGGGAGCTGGCGCGCCTGTGGCGAGAGAGTGGTCCCCTCCCAAGTTCAGACCTCCTCGCGGTCCTCCTCCGCTTCTCCCATCCTGGCTCTCCTAATGGCCTCTTACAAACCCATGTCCTACTTCTGGCCTCCCTGCTCCACACCGTCCAGCCAGCGGGTCCCCAACTCACAGACGGGATTGATTTCATCATATTCTTCTAATGGAGCTGAAACAACAGAGTGTGTGTGTGTGTGTGTGTGTGTGTGTGTGTGTGTGTGTGTGTGTGTGTGTGTGTGTGTGTGTGTGTGTGTGTGTGTGTGTGTGTGTATTTATATGTGTGCGTGTAGGAGATTTTGATCTCTAGTGTGTGTGTGTGTGTGTGTGTGTGTGTGTATTTATATGTGTGCGTGTAGGAGATTTTGATCTCTAGTCCTTTCCGATGAGCTGTGTTTACGTACTAGAGAGATGGCAATGGACGGAGGATTTTCCTTCTCAGAGCTAGTAGTTTGAAAAAGCAATCCCTTGCTACTTTGCTACTTGCATTAATTCAGCTGTTCCTGGGCTTGCAGAGGGTTTACAGGCTGGTTGTCCTCTAGCCCCATATCCAGCAGTGAAAGCCCACATTTGTCTTACCACCATCATGTTGATGCAGCTGGGCTTGACACTGCTTACCTCAGCATTTTTTGTTGTTTTTTTTTTTTTTTTTTTTTTTCGGTTGAAAGACAGAAAGCTTCCTTGTGATCCCAGCCTTTTCCTATCAAATGACACTCAGCCATGGTTTGGGTGACTTATTTACTGGCACTGGACCAGAAAAAACAAAAATGAACGTTCACAACTAATAAATCCTCCAGCTTAGATAGCTATAGCCACAGTGGTGGGATTACATCAAAATGTTCGGCCTGATACCACAGGGCTCCCTGGCAGCGTGGAACCTAATAAGTCAGGGGTAGGGAAAGGGGGTCAAACAAGACAGGAACAACAAAATATTTTATACTCTGGGTCTCAGACACCTTCAAAAACTTTGAGCTTGAATCATATGATGTGCTTTCTTGGTTGAGGATTCTGAATGGGGGCAGGAAGAAACAGTGTATTTGAGTCATTAGAATAGGAGATGGCTAAACTTGCCAACTTTTTCTTTTATAAAATCACACCCATCTTCACCACGATGAAGGAGGCAGCCTAGACTGACGAGACAGAAAAATCACAGCTTTCTCAGCTGCAATGAAAGAAACTATTTTTATAGAGGACGTAAGGTCAAGAATGTTTAGCAAACAAAATTTTTTTGTTTGTACGTTTTTTGTATGTCATAATTTTTGTATGTCATCCACTCCTAGATAATTCTCCAAGGACCTTCCTCCTCCCAGGCCCTTATTGAAAGTGAGGGCATCTCTTTAAGGCTAGTGTGACAGTGTTTTTATTTGTTTTGGAATCGATCTTCTGGACAGAAGGACATTTTTTTTTTCATTCGTATAAATCCAGAAAAATCCAACCACAAGACCATTGACTTTGGCTAAGGTTTCCTCATTTTCTCCCCCCATGACCACCTCTAATTCAATAAGTAACTATACTTTCTGTGATGATTAACTCTGTTGATTCAGCTTTTGTAGGCTAATGGTTGAGCTTTTCCATACAGGGTTCAATCTTTGGGTAGAAATGTAGATAAAAAGTGGGGAAAAATTTAACCATCACCTAGATGTTTAGTCTATATATTACCAATATTTGACTATTTGGAAAGATAACTATGATTGATTTCACTTTTCCTTTTTAATTTTGGTTTTGTTTTCATGACCTTTAGAGAAGCAGTAATGGAGGACACTTATGACAAATTAAACCATACCCAACCAGCAGTTCTGTTTATTTCTTAGAATGCAGTGGGGGAAAAAAAAAAACAACCTTATTTTTTGTTTTGTTTTGTTGTGTGTTTTGTGTTGTTTTTGTGTTGTTGTGTGTTTGTTTTATGTTGTTTTGTTGTGATACAGCTGGGCTCTGATGCCATCTGAGTACCTGGAAAATGCCTATGGGAAGTAGGTAACATGATCTACTTGCTTTCCAAAGCACCTGATAAAAAAAAATCTTACAAAAGCCTGCAGAGCTCAGTGCAATTATTATCTTTAAAGTCTATTCCATTGCCACTCTTTAAAAAAATGTCTGGGATAAACCAGTAAAGGAAATATACAAAGGCTAATTCTGCCATCTTAAACTATTTAGAATTCTCACTGTCTACCAGTGAAGTAGCTGTTTCAAATTCTTCCATTAGTCCCAGGAAGTTTAATCTCTCTGTGATTGAATCTAGCTATATTATACTCTCTGTTATGGAGATATTGGCTATAGTCATTGTCTCCTAAGAGAATCAAGTATTGTCTGAATGCATTTTGAAATCCTCAGGGTAAAAGGCATTATGTGTTCAAATCAACTTCAGTTCTGTTTAATTCCTAGAATCCTTATTTTGATGACTTTTTATCCATTATTATACCAATATTTTGGAGACACCTAATAAGTGCCAGACGCTATCTAAGCTCTTGGGAATCAAAGAGCTTGTGGTCCAGAGAAGGAAACAGGAACATAAAAGTTATGGCCAACTTTTATTGAGTGCTTACTATGTGCCAGGTACTGCTTTAGACATTTTATATGTATTAACACATTCGAGCTGTAAAACAACTCTATGAGGTAGGTAACATGATTTGTTCTGTCTTTCAGAAGGGAGACCAAGGCACAGAGAAGTTAAATTACATGCCCCAAATCACATGCCACCAAATGTTCAGAAAATATATGACCGATTTATGTTTATAATCCATTGAGCTCAGTACCCTCGATACACAGTTAATAAGCAAAAGCCTGCCAGATGGGAAAAGGGAAGGACAGTACCTTAATAGAAGGAATTTCAAATCCCAAGATTAAGTCCTGACATCATCCCAACCTCTCAGGGCTTCTAAGAACTCTTGCTTAGGTGATGAATAATATCTGGTAGTAAAAAATGTTTTTGTGGGTGTCTCTATGTAGTGCCACTCATACATATTTCAACTTAGTTTCAGGAAAATTTGTTTTATGTTGTTTCAGACTTAATGAGTTAGAATTTCTAAAGTGCTTAGGACAGCACATGGTATATGGTAAATTTCTCTTAAATAAATAAAATAAATGAAGGTTAGGTGATAATGTAAAAAAAAATTAAAAGAAGCATCGTATGTTGATGGCAATACAGAGAAGAGAGAGGGAAACCACCCTGTATGTGTCAAGATGCAATACTGGTGGCAAGAGAATTTTCCCTTAAGTCAGTAAAAGCTTCATCAACAATACATGGGTGCCAAGGACTAGGCTGGCAGTCAAAGGAAACATAAAATATTAAAGCAGGACAAGGACACAATCAGATCAGGTTTCACTTAGAAAGGTGATTTCTGTAGCAATGCAAAGGATGAAAAAAGAGATTAGACAGTTGTGGCAGAAAGGCCAATTTAGATTCCATAATCCAGGCAACGGATGCTGCTGGGGCTGAGGGGGCAGTGGGATGGAGATGGAAACTTTTGAAAGATATGTAGGAAATAGAATCCACAGAACACTGTCCCTGATTGGATAATGAACTACAGTCCCTGGCAATGTGAGGAAATAGGGTTGCTGATAGCGTAAGGAAAAGGGGGGTGAGTCCTTGGCTTTGGGGCATGGATGAGTAGTATATGATGACATTGACAAAAAGGAAGATATTTGGAAAGCAAGGCATTCAGTTAGCTTTAGGAATGTTGAGTTTCGAGTACCCAACACCTGAGGAAGCATACAGTAGGCAGTTTAAGGCACAGTCTGGTTTCCAAAGAGACAGATTTTGGAGTCATGCATATAAGGGTTTCGTATTTTAAGAGATGGGAATATACAGGAATACTAAGGGAAAAAAGAGATGGAAAGAAAAGATGTGGGGTCGAGGACAGAACTTGGGAAACTCAGGGAATATCCAATGGGGCCACTTTAAAGAAGATTGCAGACAACGAAAGAAGCTTGGTTGCTTTTTCTAAAAACAGAATCAAAAGGCTTTTCTTAACTCAGAATTACTGTTCTCCTGTAGCTTCCAATCCATCATCAGAGCTAATCTGCATTTTGAAACCATCAACCAATTCATGGTAACGTTGATCTTGAAACTTTCCAAGCTTAGACATCTTAGCACTGCCACGCTTTTGAAACATAACTCAATACCTCAAGTCGGCAGAGGTCACTAAGAACATTCTCCTGCCTGAAAGCTGTGGATGCTATCAATCACTGATTAAAAATGCCATCTCTCGTAAATGCTTGCTCAGCAGAGGGTCTTGATGAGGAGAGAAAATGAATCCTAATTACTACCTTTGTTCTCTCAAAGTTCGTTTCAAGAAACACAGGAAGACTACCTTCTGTTTACTTACTTCTCCTTACTCAACTCCTACAGGAGATATTGGGCAATCTATTTGTAGAATCACTGCAGGGGGCAGCATACTTCCCTCACCAGTGATTATCATTGAAAAGTGTATTCAACCTCTCAAGGCATGATATTTAAACATAAAAAAAAAAAAATACAGCCTCTATGTGATTCATTTATAATGGGCTGAATTAGAAAAATGTTAAGTGGAATATGATATTCAATTAAGTTGTAATGAAATGAGATGCCCTACCAGAGTTTCTTTTCTTTTTCTTTTTATCCTACAAGAAGCAACCATGTGTTCTAGGTTAAGGTCATCAATTTGGAGCAGATATTAACTGACCCTTCTTAGTTTTGTAAATGTAAGAGAAGCAGGTTGCTGGCCCTGAGAAAAAGATGTATATGATCTTTTGTTTGACTTAGTAAATAAGTCCTTCATTATGTTACACAACCTGCTGGGGAGTAAACAGGCAAACCTGAATAAGGAGAGAGGCCCAGTAAAAAACTACAATGAGATATCATCTCACACCAGTCAGAATGGCCATCATCAAAAAATCTAGAAACAATAAATGCTGGAGAGGGTGTGGAGAAAAGGGAACACTCTTGCACTGCTGGTGGGAATGTGAATTGGTACAGCCACTATGGAGAACCGTATGGAGGTTCCTTAAAAAACTACAAATAGAACTACCATATGACCCAGCAATCCCACTACTGGGCATATACCCTGAGAAAACCATAATTCAAAAAGAGTCATGTACCACAATGTTCATTGCAGCTCTATGTACAATAGCCCGGAGATGGAAACAACCTAAGTGTCCATCATCAGATGAATGGATAAAGAAGATGGGGCACATATATACAATGGAATATTACTCAGCCATAAAAAGAAACGAAATTGAGCTATTTGTAATGAGGTAGATGGACCTAGAGTCTGTCATACAGAGTGAAGTAAGTCAGAAAGAGAAAGACAAATACCGTATGCTAACACATATATATGGAATTTAAGGGGAAAAATGTCACGAAGAACCTAGGGGTAAGACAGGAATAAAGACACAGACCTACTAGAGAATGGACTTGAGGATATGGGGAGGGGGAAGGGTAAGCTATGACAAAGCGAGAGAGAGGCATGGACATCTATCAAACGTAAAATAGATAGCTAGTGGGAAGCAGCCGCATAGCACAGGGAGATCAGCTCGGTGCTTTGTTACCACCTAGGGGGTTGGGATAGGGAGGGTGGGAGGGAGGGAGAGGCAAGAGGGAAGAGATATGGGAACATATGTATATGTATAACTGATTCACTTTGTTATACAGCAGAAACTAACACACCATTGTAAAGCAATTATACTTCAATAAAGATGTAAAAAAAACAAATCTCAATCTTGTCTCTTTGAGATTGCGATTATAAAAATCTATGGAACAGGGCTTCCCTGATGGCGCAGTGGTTGAGAGTCCGCCTGCCGATGCTAGGGGACATGGGTTCGTGCCCCGGTCCGGGAGGATCCCACATGCCGCGGAGCGGCTGGGCCCGTGAGCCATGGCCGCTGAGCCTGTGCATCCGGAGCCTGTGCTCCGCAACAGGAGAGGCCGCAGCAGTGAGAGGCCCGCGTACAGCAAAAAAAAAAAAAAAAAAAACTATGGAACAGACGACTGTGACTCTTACTCAGGACCCTGAAATAAGGTTACCTTAATGAAGTGGTTCTGAACTGGGTCTGATTTTGTCCCCTCGGAGACATGTGGCAGTGTCTGGAAACAATTTGGTAGCCACAACGAGGGGGTAGTGCTACTGGAATCTAGTGGGTAGAGAGGCCAGGAGTTTCGCTAAACATTCTACAATTCACAGGATGGTCCCCCAAAGAAAGAATCATCTGGCCCAAAATGTCCACAGTGCTGAGGCTGGAAACCCTGTCTTAAAAGTAGAGAGATACAGAACTGATGGCTCATTATTCCTTATATTGTCAGGAGAAAGAAAGGAGCACACTGGCTTTGGTCCATGAGTGGCATTCTCTGAAGCTAGTTTTGTAAACAAGTGGTGGTTAAGTGCTCTCACGGTTGTAGGGATGTATGTTGCTAACTGAGTACATCCAAGAAACATTATACTTCCTCTGTGCTCTGCACACAACCTTTGAAGATAACTTTGATCTTCACCATGAGACCCAAACCTTCTACTTTGGAATTACCTTGCCCCTATGAAGGTTGCTGGGTGACAGTATATTATATACTAAATGATATATAAAGTTTGATTCCATATATGGTATAATTGAAATCTATCTTTGATAAGCATTCACATTTGCTATCTGCTTTGGCACTGTGTTTTTAATGAAAGCTATATTATTTCTGTTTTGGTAATATGCATGGTTTTCATTTATGCCTTAAAGTTAGAGCTTGAGGAGTAGTACTTTGAGACAATAAAAGCTTCTAATTTTTGCCTGGTAGGAAAAACAAAAACAAGACAGAACTGTAAAAGCACCTGGCACAGAGTTAAAAGGGAATCCCTCCCTTCTGCTCTCTTGGCTCCAGCAAACATGGGGGTATAGATGGGAGGCTGTCCAGCAATAGCTGGCCCTAAGGCGCTGGCAAAGAAGCCCTTAACAAGAGAATGGGCTCCCTGTTCCAACAAGACTCGGGGATATGAGCGAAACTGAAAGGAGGCACTCAAATAATTCCCTCTGCAACCTCAAAGGGTCACCACAATTCCCCTGTGTTTAAGGGGACCTCCACAACCAGGAAAATAGATTCCAGCTTGTGGAAACAGCCCCTAGCCAAAGGCCCAAGCCTCCCATGGGAGGGCACAGCAGGAAGTGCCTCTTTGCCAGGCAGTGGAGTTCAACACTTTAAGTTCCCAGAGATATGTGTTTGTGGTTTACATAAAGGTGGGGAAATTCTACTTTGGACCCACACCTTAAATAATTAGCTTTTCCAGTGGTAAGTTTTGCAATTAGACCAATATGTTTACAGTCAAGTATATGGCATATATATTTGACAAGAGAAATTTTCCATAATTCAGGTCTAGAAAAATTATTCTTAATCCAGATGTGAGAGAAAATAAATTGAGAACATAAAATATTTTAAGTCTAGTCCCATGATAGGCCAAACCCAATATTATGGTGAGCCAGGGCCCCTCTTTGGACCAAAGTACTTTCCTGCACGAAGTAAATAACTTCTTCCTATGCATGAAATGTTACTCTCCAGAGGGTATTTTAGTTGCCTGGAGTTCCTGTACTATTGAGATTGTTTAGTAAGTTTGAGCTGAATCTTGTTTCTTTTTCCATCTCTCTGACTCTAGTCTCATAGTTAGCCAATGCTTATATTTTTTTAAAATAACAACTCCTATTCAATGTGATTCTTCATAAGTGATGAAAATTATCTCATTGAAACAAACAAACAAACAAACAGACGGTAATGTTTTAAAATATGGTCCAAAATTGGGGGAAAAAACACTCAAATTTTAAAGGAGATATTATAAACGGGAATCGTTGCAACACCTTCCTAACACTTAGGAAGTTTGGGTTTATTTCCACCTGCTGTGTCTCAGTAGGAGACAGTCTAAGGAAATAGCTGCCCAGAGGGTGGAAAAAAAAGCTGTGCTAGAAATTTCCCACTGGAGAGAACATTCATCAGCGTCCAAAGAAAGCATTATCCACTCATTTGCTCGTGCTGCTTTGCTAAGGGATATACAGAGTGAGTTAAAGAATTTGCAACCAGAAACATCATATTTATGTGATAAATAAATCATGAGATTAATGATTTACGTCAAATTAAAATACATATTTTATATATTTAGTGTGTGAACGTAATGGAAGGAAATGAAAAAGTAGAGCATAGAGATGTTTCACCCACCATGATTACTCAAATATAAGTAACATGGTAAACCTAACGAAATAGCATTCTCCTTTTCCCAATAATAAAAATCATTCAAACTGATATGTTTTCATATTTGTAAGAGTTTTCAGGAAGCTCAGATTCAAATGTGAGGATTACCAAATTTGAAGCTTATCCAAGGCATGTTAATCACATTCATTTATTCAAATCTTTTTCAATTTTTGGTCTGCTCCATTTGTCAGTTATAGGGAAATGTGTCAAACTCTTGAACTAGAATTGTAGATTTATCCACCACCCTGTATAATTTTGTCAATTTTGCTTTATATAGTTGGAGCTTACACTCAGGTGCCTACAAGTTAAGAATCATTATATTTTCCTAATGAATAACAGCTGAGTCTGAACTTACTACGTGTTACACATAATCTAAGTATGTTACATATATTAACTTTTTTAGTCCTTACAATAACTTTCGGAGAAATATATTATTACCTCCATTATATAGTTAAGGCAAGAGTTTAACTTTGGAGAGCTTAAATAACTTACCCATCAGTACATCGCAACGTCAGGATCTGCACCTAGATATACGCTCCCAAAATTGTACTTTTATCTAATACACTATACTGTCTTCTATATTCTGTTATTATCTAGTGGCCCTTTTTATCATTAAGAATAACTTTTACCATGGTTTATATTGTCTGATATTACTGTAGCCACGTAAAAGTAGTCCAGAATTTGGGAGCCCATGGCTGGTAAGGGAATTGCAAAGGATCTAGAACCAGATTTCTTTTATCTTTCTGTTCCATAGTTTGCAACCTTAAGGAAGATTCATAATGTAGGAGAGCTGGTGAAATTCCAGCCAACACAGATACATTGCATGTCAGTAGAAGGAACAGAAGCAGGACAAAAAATGCTTATTTATCTAAAACTGTGCTAATACAGAAATTACCAGCTACATGTGGCTACTGAGCATTTGATATGTGGCTAGTCTGCACCAAGATGTTCTGAAAGTACAAAATATGCACCAGAATTTGAAGACTTCCCACCAAAAAAAAAAAAAAAAAACAAAGCATGTAAATTATCTCATTGATAATTTGTTATGTTGGTTTTGTGTTGAAATGATATTTTGGCTATACTGGGTTGAAGTATATTATTAATTTCATCTGTTTTTTTTTTAATGTAGCTACTGGAAAAATGTAAATAACATATGTAGCTCTCATTGGTGGCTTGCCTTCTATTTCTGTTGAACGCTATGATTTAAACAGCTTCCTTGGAATCCCCAACCAACAACTTCTGCTTACATTTCACTGACAAGAAGTCAGCTCCATGGCTAACTAGTAAGGGAGATTGCAGAATATGGTCTTCTGACCAAGCCTATTGCCGCTTTCAACTATTACTATGGGAGCATTGGAGAATGGAGACCTGGGAAGACACTGGTAGCCTCTCCCCACTTTTAAGAAACTGTCTCCTTTTTAAGAAACTACAAACTGTTCCCAGAGTGGCTGTACCATTGTGCATTCCCAACATGCTCACAGCACTTGATATCGCCTGTCACTGATTTTAGCCATTCTTAAAAGTGGTATCTCATTGTGGTTTTAAGGTTGATTTTCCTAATGACTAATGATGTTGGGCATCTTTTTATATGCTTATTTGACATTGTATCACTTCTTTGTATCACTTTGTATCACTTCTTTTCAAATCTTTCATTTTTTAAATTATTTTTTTCTTATTTAGTTGTAATAATTCTCTATATATTCAGGATACAGGTCTTCATAAGTGTTTTGTATATATTATCTCCCCTATGACTTGTCTATTTATGTTCCTAATTGTCTTTTGTAGAGTTTTGTATTTTTGATGAAATTTAATGTACCAATATTATTATTTAATAGTTTCTGCATTTTATGTCCTTTCTAAGAAATCTCTGCCTAACCCCAAAGCACAAAGATTTTCTCCTATGTTTTCAGTAGGTTTTCTTTTCAGTTTAGGCACTTACATTTTGGGACTGTTTTTTGAGTTAATTTTTTATATGACATGAGGTAAAGAATCACAGACCAGTGGTGCAACCTCATCCCCTTATGTCTAAGAAGTTAAGGAGATTTCTTCTGTGCCCAAACATTGCCCAGAGAGAAAGGAAAAGATGGGGAGAAAAGCTGAACTGAGTATTCACCTTAAAAGGCTGACTTAAATTGGAAAAGTCTCAATCAAAACTTAAACCAAAAGTGACTAATTACTTGATTGGGAAAATTTAAAATTCTTTCCATAACTAGGCAATAGGAGCTAATGAACAGATATTGTTATAGAAAATGAAAATATCTCTCTATGTATCTGTATTATATGTCACAGATTTTAAACCTGGTACACGTGAACGTGTATGTGAATAATAATAATGTCTGTTTATAAGTCATCAATATTATACATCTTTTAATAAGAATTTAAAAAGAAAATGCTACTCTTCTTAATAAAATTAAAAATAATGTAAATCCCAAAACTCTTAACGTTGATGCCTCCTAGTGAGGAGGAGATCTGGACACCATACTTCTCAGATTGATCTGTCTCTCCATCCACTGTTGCCACCATCACATCGGCCACAAATGGGAAAAACTCTCCCTTTAACAGACCGACAGATGACCCTTCTTTTAATTTCCCATAGCTTATCTAACACACGGCTGTGACACTCAACGTATTGACAACTTTACTAAAGGCTTGAAGATAGCAAAAGGAAACTAACAGTAGAATCTAGACAATCTGCGATATATAATAGGGCTAATTTGTTGAAGCCAGCTGTTGACTATACAGGTTCTTTCCTTGTTGGGTTCTTCATGTGACAGATATCCTAAGTAAGAATTCCTTCTTGGATAAAGGGACTCTTTAGAGTGGAGAACACGAGAAAATGGACAAGCTTTTTTTCTGCCATTTCCACAGATTTTGCCCTACGAATACTTCCTGTTGGAGAGCCCATCCCTTCCATGAGTTATTGAAGCTGAAAATGACCTGTTCTTTAGGAAGCTGAAATTATCTCAACAAAAGAGTGTTCTTCTTGATAACCCTATATTAATAAAGTAGTTCTAACATTCCTAAAGGAAGAATTGTTTCTTCATGCTAACTGTGGACAGACACTACTGGAGGAATAAAAAGATTTTGCAAGACCCAGTTCTTGTTCTCAAGAAATTTACAATCCTGTTAGGGTTATGAGGTACATAAGCAAAATAACCCAATAATCCAAAGTAAGTGGTTATTATTTCACAGCACATCAGAAAAAGTAGAGAGCATTGTGGAAGAAGGTCAGGCTTAAATTAGACCTTGAGACGTCAAATTGAAGAAGGGACATTCTGAGCAGGGACATCATGTAAATAAAAGCGAAGGCAATGGAACATGAAAGATTTTAAAGGATAGCTCATATCGAGTTTGGTTAGAGAAGTAAGTAGGCATGAAATTAGAATGGCAGAGGAAAGTTAGTTGTAACTATCTCCTTTAGGAAATGGGGTGCCAACACAAATTCTGAGCAGGGTGAATTCATGATGTAAAGCATGGTTTTAAGATAACTGATCCAGAGGTGGAGATGGGGATATAGTGATGGGGAGAGTTTGAAGGCAGTCAAGCCAGTTCAAGGCTATTTTAATGATACATTTCTGAAATGGTAAGAATGTGACCTAGGGTGATGATAATAAAAAATGAAAGACAGAAACCAACGAAATGAGAAGGAAAATTACTAAAATTCACGAGAATCCAAGTATCTGACTACTGAAAAGCTAGGAGGTAATTGGTAATAGAAAAATTGCACTTATTAATTGACCCCCTGGGGGGGGTCTTTGAAGTTCATGTTATTTTTATAAATCCTCTGAATTTGGCTAAGTATATATACATAAGTCATTCAAATATATAAACTGGATCACTTCTTCAGGTGCTAAAAGTGAAACTGAGCCAAATGACAATGCTCAAAGCGAATAAAATATATGGTCCAGATTCACCTGACACTTTCCCACCATTCCGTTCCTTTGCTTTAATCTATCTCACTAAAATGCAGATTGAAGTCCCCAAAGAACATTTTAAATTAGTAGGAATTATCCAAAAGAAACTCAAGTTACCTCACAGTACTGATGGGTCAGTTTTATCTTGGCCAAATGTTAAGTCTTGAAGCATGTGTCATTACTGACAACAGTTAGATGTGCCTCTAGAAGTAGCCTACACAGCCTAGACTTCAGGAAGAGGCTACGAATATCCAGACTTGGCATGGAACTCCCTCCATGTCCTTTTCCTTTTCTCACTCCTCTTTAGTCATTAGAATGTCAGGTAAGCTGGTTTTCTCTTGACATTTCAAAGGGGACAGTCAGTGTTCTTTCAGGTGGGACTTTCTCTTTTCACTTGGTTTTGTTTTAACTGCATGTTTTTCTGAAAGTGCTTTTATGCTGGTACAGATCTAGACAAAGAAAACTTTTATGCAAAATAAACAAAATAGAATGTACTGAGCCAGGATTTCTTTGCAGGACATGTTCCTTAGGCTATTTCTGAGAGGTTATTTATGGACGGCTGTTTATCCCCTGGAGCCTGATTTCATCTCTCGGTGAAGTGAATGACTCTGTGTTTGGTACATTGGTCTGCGCCCCCCTGGGAATGGCTGCATGTCAAATATTTACCCCTGTGGGATCGAACAGAAATCAGAGATGACAGAGAAAACAGATCAAATCTAGTGTCCTTGGGAATTAGTAAAATTTCAAAGTAAATGAATTTTTAAAGAAAAAACATTTGAAATAAAATGATAGCACAGTGTAACTTCCTTTATTGAAATGGGGCGGGGGGACCCTCTGAGATATAAAGTTACTCGAAGCAGAAGGGTATTTTCATCTTATTACTTTCTTAGTGGCCACACCCATTCCATTCCCTCACCTGGCTCAGCACCAGGCCCAGAGGGAGAGGTTTTACATTTTCATTTTTTTAAATTGAAAACGGATGCTGCACCTTGTTTTTCATGCCTGCAATTTTCATCAGAAAAAAAAAAAAAAAAGAACACCTAGCCAAGGATTAGTTCTGTACCTCTGAAACCTCATAAAACCTAGGAATCAAAACTTGGCATTCAGCTTTATAGATAGTCACACTGGAAAAACTGAGAAACTACCAAATAAGTTGACTGTCTTCCCAAGACACCTTATTTCAAATCATGTGCCTGCCTCCTGCATCAATCCCTCATGCAGAGTCTTCCTTTGCAATTATACTTCTGGTACTGTCAGAAGCAAAGCTACACTGAAAAGTTTAAGTCAAACAAGCCGAGCTACAAAAGGGCTGATAAAATAACCATAGTCGTGAACAGCAAGGAAAGAGGACAGCCACTAAAACCATAAAGTGAATACTTTGTGGATGGCTGTGCTTTAAATAAGGTTCACATGAGCTCTGAAACATTAGATGCTTTTAAAATTCAGGGGACAAAGCACAGACATGTCTGTGCATTTCTCTTTCATTTGACAAGTCTTTTTGGATCGGGGCTGAACTACATGCTCTCTGCTGTCTGCACACACAGGGCCGGGAAGTTGGCTTGTTGTTTTCTACTTTCAATCTTGTGCGCTATTAAGAGGAAAGAACAATTCTATCTCCCTCCTAAAGAGGAAAGAGGAGCCAGATTGCGGGCTTGATATGTTCAGGCACAGAACCAGCATCCGTTCGAAATACTGTCCGGGCAACTTACTAGAATCACGGTAGGCTGGTAATAACAGGTTGCCCTGCCCTCTGTGAGGCCAACAGCATTTGGAAGGTGGCTTAGCGCACAAAATTTAAAAGTAAATGGCAAGGCGAGTATCCTCCACAAAGGGGCATTACTTTTCATAGTATTTTAAAATCTCAGTCCCTGCTGACTCCAGAACTGTGTGCCCCTTTGCACCAAGCCAGGGGACACAGCTTACACAAGCAGACTTTGTTTAATGAGTGCAGCAATCAGCCATCCCAGGCCTCCTTCGTTTACAATCTTTGGTAACCCTCTCAGCTAAAAATTGTTACTAAGAAAAATTCCACAGAAACCAAAAGAAAAGGGCCAGGCAGACTGTGCTTTTAAAGAGCTTTTCCAGACTGACTCCACAGAGCCAGTCTGCAGGAATGAGTTGCTGAGCTATTATTTCTCAAATGGATTTCAGCTCCAGGGATGTCCCCTAAGGTTAACAAGACAGTTCAGTTAAAAATAACATTAAATTCTTTACCCTACCCCTTACCCCAAAAGTGGGAGGGGGGCTTACATCTAAATAACATGAAGGATCTGGTTGAAAGTGACAAAAGCCACGAAATTCAAAGTTAAGTAAGGTTAGAAGGGCTCAGTGAAGTGAGTCATGGATGAAGTGCCAACTCTAACCCAGCATTGAGGTGCTTCCGTACATTCTGAGGCAGGCTTTTCCCAACTATTGAAGAGGGGGATATGGACACATGTTGCTTAAAGGGAAAAAAATTACGTGAAGGTGGGGATGAGAAGTATGATGTCTGAAATAATAGCCTCTGACAAATGTCAATTTAAATTTAGCAAAGAAAAGCTTTGGGTTCTCATGCACTTGGCAAAAACTTTGTCATCTGATGAATCGTGCTTCGAGTTTTCTGTGCTTAATCCTTTTCCTTTTTATTTTCAACATTGCGAACACACACAAAAATCCATTCTTCATTTCCACTGAAACCTTTTTATTAAAAAAGAGATGCTCAAATGGAATGGCAATCTGGGTAAAGTATTTGAAAGTCATGGCTTGTTGGACCACTAGATTACAACAGCTGCAAAGATGTCATTAGAGGCTGTGCATGGCCAATGGGTGAGTAGAAATCAATATCACTCACTAAATTCAAGAAGGAAAGAGGCTGGTTCTGAACTTATGTCCGTGTTTTCCTTCAAGGTGTACCATTATTTCAACTAAGTACATTGCAAACTAAGTATTTTCAAGGTAAAACCCACAAAGTGTTTACGATGTCAAGCTACTTTGATTCCATTATGTTTGTGCAGATTCTTACAACCAAATACAAAATTTTAAAAAGTTTGAGAAGAAATATTATGTACTATATGATTAGTGTCAATTACATTTCATGTAATATCAGGTAAGCTTAATTTTTTTCATTTTGAAAACAAGTGTAATTTTCAGGCAATTTCCAATTTACTTTTTATCTCTGTATGAATAAAAGAGAAAATGTCTATTTCTTGTTTGCCTCATTTTGACTCCAAAACACCTCATATGAACCATTTACACTCTTAGGCTGAAAACTAGTATATCCTTATTCCCAACACTGATTTAGTATTCATGGAACTAACAGGGAAAAAAAGCCCATTTCCATTGCATTCGTTAGTGGAAATTTTAAGAAGTCATCCCATTTGCATCAGTGGGTGAGTCAGCATCTCCTTACAGTATGCTTGGTGCCTATAACCACATTTGGTAAAATGCAACAATCAGAGTTTTCCCAAACTGGACAGATAACCACAAGAAACAAACTATTCCACTAAGGCCACACCATAAACAAACAAGAGATTTGTGCTTGGCTGGTTGAGTTCCTTAGTGATGGACTTAACTTCAAGGTTTTATATAACCCTGTCCTTCTTATGCAAAGATGATGGCATTGACCAACAATAGCAGTACTTTCACCTTAGGTAGTTTTTCTGTGTAGTTTTGGTGGATTTCACAAAGCCGTCTACAGTGTTTTGCTATCTAATCTCTTAATAGCAGATTTTAAATGGTGGCCAAATGACTAAGATTAGAGACTCAATCTTGGCCAGAGGAGAAAAATAAACAGGCCTACACATGTACTAGACCTCTGATATCTGGCTACACTGATGCCATTAATTTAAGAACTAACCAATTTTATTGATACAAAACATACTGCCACCTTACCTTTTGAGGAGAGGGTCCCATTCTGAAGTCCTGGAAGTGAGTAATGCAGATAATAGGTGTGTGAGCTTAGGAGAGAGAAGGTATGTGGGCACTGCCATTTCACTAGCTGGGTGGTTTAGGTAGGGCTAGATATTTATTACTACTTTAAGCCTCATTTCTGTCATCTATAACATCTACCTCATAAGGTAGGGTTACATAAAATAGTGAAAAAGTGTTTATCGAGGTGACTGACAAAAGGCTCTCAGTACAGGGTAGGTATAATTATTGTTATTACTATTTTGTTTTGAATATTCCCCCTATATTTTTCCTCTCCCCAATTTTAAGTGGTATTTGGCCTTTTATATTTTCTACCTTAGGAATTTTTGGAAGCTTTGAAAGGAGAAGTAGCCTGAAGACAATGGCTCTTCCTGTTTGGGGTAGAGTCTAAACCCATTGTAAAAATTATTAAACAAATATCAATTAAAATAGAGTCCAGAGGCCAGAAGGGGGAGCTCTCATGCCCTAGCAGATAGCAGAGCCCAACAGGGAAAAGAAAAACTTTCTCTTCTTGACTGCCAAGAGCTTAGCCAATGAGAGACTGCCACAATTCAGCCAATGAAAAAGCAATATTCTTCTAACTCTCACTTCCTCCAATGGACTCTGTTTACTAGAGCCCTCCCAACTTCCTTCTTCCCTCTTTAAAAGTGTTCTCTTCAAGGATCTTGAGAGATTACTACAAGCATCTATATGCCAATAAAATGGACAAGCTGGAAGAAATGGACAAATTCTCAGAAAAGCACAACCTTCCAAGGCTGAACCAGGAAGAAATAGAAAATATAAACAGACCAATCACAAGCACTGAAATTGAGACTGTGATAAAAAATCTTCCAACAAACAAAAACCCAGGACCGGATGGCTTCACAGGCGAATTCTATAGAACATTTAGAGAAGAGCTAACACCTATCCTTCTCAAACTCTTCCAAAATATAGCAGAACAAGGAACACTCCCAAACTCATTCTATGAGGCCACCATCACCCTGATACTAAAACCAGACAAAGATGTCACAAAGAAAGAAAACTACAGGCGAATATCACTGATGAACTAGATGCAAAAATCCTCAACAAAATACTAGCAAACAGAATCCAACAGCACATTAAAAGGATCATACACCACGATCAAGTGGGGTTTATCCCAGGAATGCAAGGATTCTTCAATACACACAAATCAATCAATGTGATAAACCATATTAACAAACTGAAGGATTAAAACCATATGATTTTAATCTCAATAGATGCAGAAAAAGCTTTCGACAAAATTCAACACCCATTCATGGTAAAAACCCTCCAGAAAGTAGGCGTAGAGGGAACTTACCTCAACATAATAAAGGCCATACATGACAAACCCACAGCCAACATCGTTCTTAATAGTTTAAAACTGAAACCATTTCCTCTAAGATCAGGAACAAGACAAGGTTGTCCACTCTCACCACTATTATTCAACATAGTTTTGGAAGTTCTAGCCATAGCAATCATAGAAGAAAAAGAAATAAAAGGAATCCAAATCGGAAAAGAAGAAGTAAAACTGTCACTGTTTGCAGATGACATGATACTATACATAGAGAATCTTAAAGATGCTACCAGAAAACTACTAGAGCTAATCAATGAATTTAGTAAAGTAGCAGGATACAAAATTAATGCACAGAAAACTCTTGCATTCCTATACACTAATGATGAAAAATCTGAAAGAGAAATTAAGGAAACACTCTCATAGACAACTGCAACAAAAAGAATAAAATACCTAGGAATAAACCTACCTGGGGAGAAAAAAGACCTGTATTCAGAAAACTATAAGACACTGGTAAAAGAAATTAAAAATGATACAGACAGATGGAGAGATATACCATGTTCTTGGATTGGAAGAATCAACATTGTGAAAATGACCATACTACCCAAAGCAATCTACAGATTCAATGCAATCCCTATCAAACTACCAATGGCATTTTCCACAGAACTAGAGAAAAAGATTTCACAATTTGTATGGAAACATAAAAGACCCCGAACAGCAAAGCAATCTTGAGAAAGAAAAACGGAGCTGGAGGAACCAGGCTCGCAGACTTCAGACTATACTACAGAGCTACAGTAATCAAGACAGAAATATAGAACAATAGAACAAAACAGAAATATAGAACAAAACAGAAATATAGAACAATGGAACAGGATAGAAAGCCCAGAGATAAACGCACGCACATATGGTCACCTTATTTTTGATAAAGGAGGCAAGAATATACAATGGAGAAAAGAAAGCCTCTTCAATAAGTGATGCTGGGAAAACTGGACAGCTACATGTAAAAGAATGAAATTAGAACACTCCCTAACACCGTATACAAAAATAAACCCAAAATGGATTAAAGACCTAAATGTAAGGCCAGACACTATAAAACTCTTAGAGGAAAACATAGGCAGAACACTTATGACATCAATCACAGCAAGATCCTTTTTGACCCACCTCCTAGAGAAATGGAAATAAAAACAGAAATAAATAAATAGACCTAATGAAACTTAAAACCTTTTGCACAGCAAAGGAAACCATAAACAAGATGAAAAGACAACCCTCAGAATGGGAGAAAATATTTGCAAATGAAGCAACTGACAATGGATTAATCTCCAAAATTTACAAGCAGCTCATGCATCTCAATATCAAAAAAACAAACAACCCAATCGAAAAATGGGCAGAAGACCTAAATAGACATTTCTCCAAAAAAGATACACAGATTGCCAACAAACACATGAAAGGATGCTCAACATCACTAATCATTAGAGAAATGCAAATCAAAACTACAATGAGGTATCACGTCATACCAATCAGAATGGCCATCATCAAAAAATCTACACACAATAAATGCTGGAGAAGGTGTGGAGAAAAGGGAACACTCTTGCATTGTTGGTGGGAATGTAAATTGATACAGCCACTATGGAGAACAGTATGGAGGTTCCTTAAAACACTAAAAATAGAACTACCATATGACCCAGCAATCCCACTACTGGGCATATACCCTGAGAAAACCATAATTCAAAAAGAGTCATGTACCACAATGTTCATTGCAGGTCTATTTACAATAGCCAGGACATGGAAGCAACCTAAGTGTCCACTGACAGATGAATGGATAACGAAGATGTGTCACATATATACAATGGAATATTACTCAGCCATAAAAGGAAAAGAAATTGAGTTATTTGTAGTGAGGTGGATGGACCTAGAGTCTGTCCTACAGAGTGAAGTAAGTCAGAAAGAGAAAACCAAATACCGTATGCTAACACATATATATAGAATCAAAAAATAAAAAAAAGTTTCTGAAGAACCTAGGGGCAGGACAGGAATAAAGACACAGACATAAAGAGTGGACTTGAGGACATGGGGAGGGGGAAGGGTAAGCTGGGACAAAGTGAGAGAGCGGCATGGACTTATAAATACTACCAAATGTAAAATAGATAGCTAGTGGGAAGCAGCCACATAGCACAGGGAGATCAGCTGGGTGCTTTGTGACCACCTAGAGGGGTGGGATAGGGAGGGTGAGAAGGAGACGCAAGAGGGAGGAGATATGGGGATGTATAGCTGATTCACTGTTATACAGCAGAGACTGACACACCATTGTAAAGCAATTATAGTCCAATAAAGATGTTTTAAAAAAAAAAAGTGTTCTCTTCTCCTAGCTGTTGGGGAAGTTTGCCCAAGGCTGGCCATGGTTGCAGACTCTGAGTTGCAATTCTTTGTTGATCCCAACTAAACCCATTTTTGCTGGAGCAATAACTGGCAGTCTCTTTGTTTTAGGTCAACACCATTCAAGATATCATTGAGGTATCCTGACGAAGAAGGCGGGAGGGAGATTTCTGGTTAGAAGCCGTAAGTTGCCAAAAAAGGAGGGTCTGAGGAGTCCTGAGAGCTGTGTTTCCTGCTCCAGTGTGACTCTGACCCAAGAAGGAGGGAGAGTTGTAACTTCCAAATGGGGAGGGGAGATCCTAGCTGTGCTTAACTTCACCCTCAGATTGCGCTTTTTTTTTTTTTTTTTTTGCTTTATTTAGGACAGAATAAATCTTGATTTAAAAACCTGAACATTTTTGAAATACTAGTTTTAAGGACAGCAAGGGATGTTGGAGAAATGGGTTTGAATTCTGCATCATCAGTGGCTGGCTTAGTAACTGTCAGGGTGATGTAAAATGAGATGCTTTCCAGGGGCCAGTGGCTGGCTATTCTCCCAGTCATATCACCTCAGATAGCCACCTCCACTTCTTCCTTTTCAGAAGCAAAGAGCTAAGAAATCTTAGATGAAGACTAAGCATAGCTATGTGACCTTGAGCACATTGCTTAACCTCCTTGGTTTTCACTTGAAAATGAGGTTAACAAAAAACACTGTGCTCACTGTGGACAAAACGGTTGTAGTAGACCACTTTAAGATTTTTCCAGTGATAAAATCATAACAAAAATGAAATGAGGGGCTTCCCTGGTGGCGCAGTGGTTGAGAGTCCGCCTGCCGATGCAGGGGACACGGGTTCGTGCCCCGGTCCGGGAAGATCCCACATGCCGCAGAGCGGCTAGGCCAGTGAGCCATGGCCGCTGACCCTGCGCGTCCGGAGCCTGTGCTCCACAACGGGAGAGGCCACGACAGTGAGAGGCTCGCGTACCGCAAAAAAAAAAAAAAAAATGAAATGAGGTTTGTGTTCTTCTTGGTGTATTCAAGGTGATGGATAAGAATAACATATTTTTAAATGCACTCATTCTATTGACAAATGTTAAATTATTACTATGCTGCTCTTTCACTATATTTAGGCACATAGAGAAAAGGGGTCTATAACTAAATTGTGTTTCCTTTCTCCAAGACAGTGCAATCAAATTCACTGAAATAAACTGAATCATTCTCAGTCTATATGTCAGGCCTATGAGGAAACAGGCAATATGGTTTGATCCTGCTGAGAATCGGGTTTCTAACAGAAGCACAATGGAAACACTGAATTGAACCATATTTGTACATTTTACCATCAACTTGAAAGGCTTTTGTCTTAATAATTCTGCAAACCTTTCCCCGAAGTGCTCCATCTTCTAAAGCAGTCCTTTACCCATTTGCCTGTCTCAAAATTATCTAATTCTCTACTTCATAGAGAGTTTGCCATGGAACTCTAGTTCTGAAAAGGGTTAAAAGAAACTATGTGAGGAAAAACAAACAAAAAACCTTTTTCTCATCAAGTTCGTTATATGTTGGGTAAACAAGTTCAGTCAGTTTTCTATATTATAGTACATCCTGGAAACTCTAACACCTTAATATGCATCATGACTTTTAAGAGGAGAACAAACTGCATAGCATTTCCCAAATTTATTTTACCAAGGAAATATTTGTTTCAAAGAGCATCTCCTAGAAACACAATGGAAAACTCTAGCTGGAATGTAGGCATTTTTTAAAATCTAAATTCTTAGCTTCAAGACAAGTACAACTTCTGGACACAGACATCAGCAAGACAAATGTGCCAGGATATCTTCTATAGAAAACTTGGAGACTTAAAAGAAGTAGTCAATTTCCCCCCACCAAAGGGGAGCTGTCCAAGGATAGCCAAATCTTCACATATTTTTTAAACATTTTTTTCCATATATAGAAATGATAGGTTCTCATTGTGGGAAATTTAAAACACAAGTAGAACAAGGGAAATAAAAATTATCCATCCTTCCACTTCTAAGCTATTTGGTATAAATTCTTTCAGTCTTTTCTCCATGGTATGTATGGACACGTACATCTTTTGTATATTTGTATATATGACTTTTCAACTGCTTTCTCATTTTATTTTTGCTCATTAGAATTCTCTCTTCTTATTAAAAATCTTTAAAATCAGAGCTTACAGTGGTTGCAAAATATGCCATCATATGGATGTACAGTAATTTCTGTTGTTGGACACTTAGGCTGTTTCTAATTTTTTTCTTATTGTGAATATCCCTGCCCATAAATCTTTGTCTGTATTTGTTTATTTCCTTAGGGTGGATTCCTAGAAGTGGAATTATTGTTTCTAATGGCATAAATTCTTTCAAGACTCTTTATACACTAAGGTCTAATAGCTTGCCAGAATATTTATATCAAACTACACTCCAACTGCATATGAAAGTAGGTAGTGGAACAATGGCTGTGGCAGTTTAGGAATCACCAAATAAAAGTATCTAAAGGAATTCTTTACCCTGAATTTTGTGAAGATTAAGAATTGGTCAAGAATTATTATACTCATACTCTGTATTAAAATTCTATACATTTTTTATCATATATGGGTATGTATATGATAGCAACTTCCAATTCTTGCTACATAAAGAAATCATTAATAATCTGCAAGTAATAACAATGAATAACTAGTTCTAATTCTGACATTTCTTATCTTTGCTCCATGAAACTTGTTTCTCCATAAACTGCTCTAATCTGGGGTTTCAATCCTGCTTTGAGGATATTATTATTAACTTCTGAGGTTTTTTTATACATTTGTTAAAAATACAATCTTATCTATGAGTTTTCAAGTGTTAGTACTCTCTCCTTTGCTCACTTCCCCAATCTCCTTGCTGTTCCTAGAATATACCTTGGTAATCACTGTTTTCTCTTCCCAGAAATTCTTTCTCATTTTATTTGTTCATTGACTCTCTTAGGTTGTTTAGATCTCTGATCAAATATCACCTCTGAAAGTGCATACTTCCTGCTTCACTTTTTTTACATTATTTTTCTCTAACAATTATTATTACTTGACTTCATATTATTTATTTTTCTATTTGTGTATGGTCCTTTCCTCCCTCCCAACAAGAATTAAAACTACATGAGAACAGGAACTATATCTGCTTTATCCACTATGGTAGCTCTAACATGTCCAGAGTGTCTGGCACATAGTAGCAGCTCAATAAATATTTAATGAATGAGCAAATAAATTTCCCTACCTCCCAACATCTTGACAAAAGCTGTGTACCTGTTGAATTTGCTAATAAACATATCTGTGTGATTGTACATCTATACCTTTTCCTACCTTCACATTCTATGTCTGTCTTCCTTCTGCACTGCATATTTTCTCCTGTGAGATCGGAGGTTTTAGTCACAGGAAATGCCGAAAGGAAGAGCAGTTAAACACCATTTAATGAGAAGACTCATTTCCTGCTTAGCATCTAATCCGTAAATTGATCTCCCACTGAGAAGAAATATGAATACTACAATGTTTTCTGTTCAACATTTTTACATCTTCCTGAGCTCAGGAGTGCTATTATTTACTTATGTTATATCTGATATCAGGAGGCTGGACAAGAAGCCTCTTGAATAGATCTGTGGAGACAGATGTCCTGGGTGGACAAGTGTGGTTATCTGGTCAGTATGAATTAATGCTCTCATTAATTAGTGTTCTTGGTGCTTCTGCCATCTTATACTACTCTCTCTGTGTCTCTCTTTCTTAATCTCAAGAAGTGGCCTCCTACTACTATATTGATTTGAAGTTGACATTCAGCTGGCCCCCTAGTTGATGATTAAAGACTGAGGAAATATGGCATCAAGTGATGGCGTAGGGTTGAATTTGTACATTCTAGTTTCCTTGCCTCTACCTGGGAAGCAAGTAAAAAATCACTTAATTCTACAGAGCCCTTCATCAGAGAGAAATTGGACTAGATGATCTCTGAGTTCCTATAATCCAAATATTCTAAGATTATGATCTATGGCAGAGCTTCCCAAGTGTTTCCCATGGAATTACAAATTCCACAAATGTCACTAAAGAGCACAGGGGTAAGAGGAGCCAATGGACAAGGGCAAGTAAGTCAGGGCAATGGAAAGCATCATAACCCTTTAAGAAATGCAGACTGCACGTGAGCATATTAAGTGTTGATTATTAATTATGTACCCTCTACTTCTTATTTACAGACTAAAAGTTCTTTACCTTTTATGTTTGTTCTTTGAAAGGAGTAGCACCCTTTCCTTGATCATTGTATTTTATTTTTCTCTTTTCCTTCTTCAGATAAATTACAAATTCTTTTGTATTTCAGCAGTTGATGGTCTATACTTATTTGAGAAGGTCCATCGTGATTTGGACATGCACAAGACAATGTTCCTGTGGTTTCATAGATCTTTCCTGATCGTCACCAAAATTGCATTATCCCTTTCAGTAGCAGCAGTAACAGCAGTTCACTGAAGCAACACCTTTGGGGAACATCTTCAGACATCTCTTTTAGAAGGTTCTGGCTTAGATACCTCCCTGAAATGTTAATCTTCACTTGCATATAGAAAGAGTAATTGATTCCCTTTTTCACCTAATATCCCTTTTTAAAAATGGAGGTTGCCATTAGAATTTTCTCTTCTTCAGAATAAATATCCCTCAGTCCTTTACTTCAGAGGTAGCAAATAGTTGGCTTGTGGGCTTGATCAAGTTTGGAGACAGTTTATTCATTTCACACAGTGATTTCTGTTGTTCTTGTTGGCAGTGTGTTTTATTAACTGGACTAATACAAAAGAATTGGGTGATTTTGCATAAGTATTCAAAATTCAGTCTTCACTTTAAAATATCAGAAGTTCTGGTACCACTGGGCCAGCATCCCTACATGGCAATGATTAGCTAGAGGTGCGTGGTACTTGTCTTCCTTTGAACAGGCCTAAGTTGTCTAGTGCACCACGGTCCCCATCATTCTCCATTGTCTGGTATATCCCGAGGCAGGCTGCCAGTTTCTTTCACTATCAGGCTTATGCTGATTCTTCCCCTAGAGTAGAAAAATATATCTCTGCTTCTACTCTATTTCAGTTATTGATATTATTGACCTGTGGCTACTGTAAGTGCCTCAATGGTTAACTCATGCTTTAAACCTTGCACAGATGACATGGTTTCAAATCTCAATTCTGGTCTCTCTTCTGAATGAGGCTCGTAGCCTCTCTTTGCTTTAAATGTAACCCACAAATGAATACAGTGTTCCCGAAGTTGACTAGCCAAAGTCCAGTAGGAGAAGTATAGTCAAGGACTATTTACATGATATTAAGCTGAGTGTGGAATAGAATAGTAAGTCTGCTATAAAAGCTATTTTCAAACATTCTTCTCTTAAGCCAGGTTTCCCTTATCCAGTACTTACCTAGTTGGTTTACAGTCCTAAGAACAGCCCCTTATATACTGCAGGTCACCTGTGAGATGCTCATATTTCAGCAGTGAGGAGGGCACAGGATGCACATTCAGAAGAACTGGGGTTATATTCACTAGTTTGTTGTATTTTTTATATTCTACATATAAATTATATCATACAGTATTTGTCTTTCTCTGACTTATTTTACTTAGTGTAATACCCTCCAAGTCCATCCATGTTGTTGCAAATGGCAAAGTTTCATTCTTTTTTATAGCTGAGTAGTATTCCATTGTATATATGTACCACATCTTCTTCATCCATTAAGCTGTTGATGGACACTTAGGTTGCTCCCATATCTTGGCAACTGTAAATAATGCTGCTGTGAACATTGGAATGCACATATTTTTTGAATTAGTGTTTTTGGTTTCTTCTACTATATACTCAGGAGTGTAATTTCTGGATCATATAGTAGTTCTATTTTTAGGTTTTTTTAGAAATCGCCATACTATTTTCCACAGTGGCTGCACCAATTTACATTCACACCAACAGTGTATGAGGGTTCAATTTTCTCCTTCTCGCCAACACTTGTTATTTGTGTCCTTTTTGATGATAGCCATTCTAACAGGTGCGGTCGATACCTTGTTGCGGTTTTGATTTTCATTTGCTGATAATTAGCTATGTTGAGAACCTTTTTATGTGCCTGTTGGCCATCCTCATGTCCTGTTTGGGAAAATGTCTATTCAGGTCTTCTGCCCATTTTTAAATCTGGTTGTTTGTTTTTTGATGTTGAGCTGTATGAGCTGTTTATATGTTTTGGATATTAACCCCGTATCGGTCATATTATTTTAAATATGTTCTCCCATTCAGTAGGCTGTCTTTTTGTTTTGCCCATGGTTTCTTTTGCTTTGCAAAAGCTTTTGTTTAATTAGGTCTCATTTGTTTCCTTTTGCTTTTATTTCTTTTGCTTTAGGAGACAGATCCAAAAAAGTATTGCTACAGCATATGTTGGAGTGTTCTGCCTATGTTTTCCCGTACAACAAACCAGTGAATATAACAAAAAAGAAGCAGACTCACAGATATGGAGAACAAACTAGTGGTTACCAGTGCGGGGAGGGACAATAGAAGGGTAGGGGATTAAGAGGTACACACTATGTATAAGGTAAGTTACAAGGATATAGTATACAACACAGGGAACATAGCCAATATTTTATAATAACTATAAATGGAGTATAAACTTTAAAAATAGTGGATCACTATATTGCACACCTGAACTTATATAACATTGTACATCAACTATACTTCAATAAAAAAAGAGAAAAGAAGAACTGGGGTATGGCCTGGATTCTTCCACATATCAGCTCTGTGCTGTTGGTTATATTTTTGTTTCCTGGGTCTTCATTTCCACATCTTTAAAAAAAAAAGTGATTGCACTATATTCCTATGATCAAAAATAAAATAGCTTTGTCCTGTAAAGTTTGTTCTAACTCTGAAAATGATTTTACTGGTTTAAAAGCATTCTTCTATGTGTTTCCCCTAATTTTCCAATGCTTTAGCACATGCCAGAATCCAGCCTATTCTGACACTCTCTTAAAGATATATGCCATTTCTAAAGTCTTCCTGGTTAGAAGCCTTCCTGGTCACCTTTCACACACACTCTTCTAGTTTGGACTTACTGGAGAAATACTCCTGCTTTATATGCATCTACTTTCCTTCCTCATAGTGATCAGGTGTAATAAGATAATTTGGATTTAAATGTTGACATCTTTCTACTATTATAGCCAGTTTTATTTTTGAGATATTTTTAGGCCATGGAAGTAGCCCTTTTCTGTATTTATTGTGTGTTTGTTTTGACTTTTTCATTCCTACCTTCCTAATATCATCTAAAGGGCCCATTTAATATGCTTAGTCTTTCCCTTCCCTAATTATCAAGCTACTAAAGACTGCTTGGACACATTATCCCAATCCACCAAAAAGAGGATCTAAATATTCAGATCATTATACTTTCTCTGCCTTTTGGGTCTAGAAATCTAATGCTAAGGAAGTCAGGAACTTGCCAGATGCTTTGCTTTTAGTCAAATTAGCTTTCCAGTAAATACTTCTAACCTTTCCTAGATATGCCGATTTTAGTGAAATGCTATTACATACTCAACGGCCGATCAATATATGTTTTCATAATAGTTAAGAGAAAGGGGAATTAGAGTCAGAAATAGTAAGCCAGAGGTCTCACTTTAAAGAAGAGACTTAAAATGAAGAATAATGGAATGTCCACTTTCATTACTCTCATTCATTCTAAGCCCTTGTCAGAGCAATAGCAATTTAAATTTTGCCTGACTATGGACGCAAGAGCTGGTTTCATGAAACCCTGAGATGACCGCTTACCAAATGTTTTGACCATTTCTTCTTGGGTTCCTTCCTGTGCCTGCCTACCAAATTATCTTTTTATGACAGCTGAGAAGTCAAGAGTGGGAGCTTCCTGGAAGGTGACCGACAGTGACGCCTGCATGTGAGCAGAAAGGGAGCGGAGCATCACACGAGAACTCACAGAATCAGACATCTACATCTTTTATTACTCAAATGACTTAGACTTGGGAATTTGGGTCATGAAAATGGAATGACCCAAATGACTTGGAAATGAACTTTCTAAACTTTGCTCCTTTCCGTCTCTCTGTGTGTAGTGAGCCTCCTGTAAGGCAGGGAAAGAGACTGCAGCCAGGAGAAAGAAGCCCGAAGCCAAAGGTCCTTCCTGGAAATGTCACTTTCTTGAATTTTAAAGCCGAAGACATGGTAGGAGAGAGCAAACCTCTGACTCTCTTATTTCTTACCTTCTCTTGTTTCATGATTTTTTCGTACCATGACTAATCTTGCTTCCCTTACCATGCTTCTCTAAGTTTCCAAGGTGACATAAGCTCTTGTTGCAAGGCCCAAATGTCTGCTCCGGTCAGCAAAACACACTTTTGCCTGCAGGTCTCCTGGTCCTTGTTCTTCATTCCCCAGAGCAACTATGTTTAATACTGCTGATTAGGGAGACTTTCCAATGACTAGTGGACAATAGTAGTTCGTGTAGTAAAGCTGCCTCACACAGGAAGCACAAACTAGTAAACAAAGCTAATGTCTCTCTTCTCCAAAGAGATCTGAGTGGCCCCATGGCCTTGACCTAGTGTCAAGTTAAATCACTGACCAGACAAAGTAGTAAAACTCATATCACAGTTGGCCACCCCACATTAGGGACCTCAAGAGTAGAAGCAGAGGACTCCATTGTTTCTACCTTGAATATAGAAGCAACAGGCACCTACACTGCACAGCATATTAAAATGTTAATTATTTGCTCTCTTTAGTCTTAGCATATGAAACAAATTGCCTAGAATTTAAATATACTTTATATGTTAAATATCAAGAGACCTAACATTTTATTGCTTGTCAGCATTGCTCTATTAAATTTCAAAGCTAGCTCTTCTTTCCTGTAAGCACAGACATGGAAGATGGTACATGTGTGTCTACCAGAAAAAAAAAAAAAGTGCATGCACGTTACCTTGACCACGCTGCTATTTAAACTTAAAACTAATCACTGATGCCATATTCATTTTCTCTTCAGGTATATTTTACTTTTATCATGAATTTATGGAAATTAGCATATTTGTAAAATTTACATTAAATCTGCCAGTTTATACTATAGCTTCCTACAATCTAAGTTTTTGAGTTTGTTTAGAAAAAAATTGAATCTGAAAACCATTTTAACACAGGCATTGATTAAAACATGATCAGTGTAATGGCTTTGTAGATATTTTTCATTAGGTTTTCATGCAAGATCCCTTTAGAATAGAGATTTCAGAGTTTGTACCTTTAACTCAAAATGGGACTAAATTTAATGTTGAATTAATAGGTCATTTGTTGTTTAATGATGTAAAGTTCCAGTAAAAATCATGGCTCATGGAAGCTTAAAATATACTTAACACAACATTTTGAAAGGTAGAAATCTTATTTTCCTTCATGGACACTTAGAATTATAGTTGAATGAGTTCGTGAATATAAATAGGACTTTTTCTCCTGACTAGAGGTGTTACCCTCCATCTGGCTACCTTCCCACTCAGGTAATTACACTAGGCCTTTTGAAATCACCCCTGAAGTTCTAATTAGACACAATCTTCCTTGCTTCCTATTGTAAACTGCTGCTTTGAGTCTCACTCTGAAGTGTGTTTCAAATCCATGCCCACTCCCTATCTTCCTGACTATTCCTGTGACTTTGCTCATCAATACTCAAAAGGACACTACGTGATCTGAAGGGGGCTATGGGATTTGCAATATCTTATCATCAGCTTCACCACTGACATTTCACAAGGGCCTCCGCACTTAAACAAAGTGGAGATGGAAACAGTAAACATTCAATGACAGCTGTGGCACATACCATTAGTAATATTACTTATTTTTCCCTTGAATAATTCTCTAGCACCTATCAGGCCCTCTAGAAGAAGGAGCTTTGAACCAGATGCTGAATCACTTTGCAAGTGTGAATGATTATGTTATTAACAGTTGACTGTATAAGGGTAACACCTGCAGCAGTGAATCATCTTAATCAGTTTAATAGAATATTTTAAAAATCGCCTCAGTGAAGCACCAAAACTAAGAATTTTCCTTGAAAAGTGAAAGCAAAATCATGAAATGTGCACGTTCTCAAATTTAAAATAATTTTACTGCAATTTTCTTTTTTTTCATGAACGCTATTCAGCTACAGACCATGTTATCCTGGAAGCTCACATAAAAATTTCTGGGAATGTATAAAATCAGTTTGTAATCCCTTTGTTGAAGCTATCATTTCTAAGATATAGACATATATCTTATATGCATGTTGGCGTATATCTTCGGTAATGACTTTAAAGCAGCCCCAATGAAGAATATATATATATGTATATAAATAATTGAGAATTTTCATTTTTTCTAATTAAAATAGCAAAATGTTATGCAAATAGAGTAATGCCTTATGTATCTGACAGTCTAAAGAAATATGTTATTCTCCAAAATTCCATGTGTCAGATAAGAAAAATTGAGGGAAACTGCATCAGAATAAGCTCTTATTGAAACTGAATCTTTTTGAGATTTTTAAAAATGGTTTAAATTATAGGGCTGAGCTAGGTCAGAACAAGAATTTTTTTTTTTTTTTTACTTCCCTATTTTTGGTAATTGGCTAGGATTTGCATCGTTTTCAACTACTTTTTAATAAATTCCAAGCTTTGGACACTGAGCGTTTCTATATAATATCACTGACAGAATTAAACAGACACACCACAGAAGGAGGTAATTCAACAATTTAAACTCTTTTACAGGGATAATGAAGTGAGAGTTTATGGAAAAAATATCTGGTGGATTATTTCTTTTCCAGAAATCTCTTCTTGCTTGGAGAAAGATTTAAACTGTTAGAGGTTTTGATTTTTCATTCAAGTATGTGATTATTTTTCTTATTTTCTGTGGGGAAACACTGATGGGCTATTCCTTTGTCTCCAAATGTGGTCAATGTAGGGTTAAAGCGAGACAAGGTCAAAGGTGGTCATGTGACAAGAAGAAAGTTGTAAATTACAGGTGTAGGTTCTGAGAGGCTGGTGTTGGGTATCACAACGTTGTTACCAACTACATTCTGGTCAAGAAAGTAAGCCCTTGGACAGTAAGAGGGGCAAAAACTTCCTAGCCATGTTATGCTGTCATCAAACAGTGGAAGTTTATTCTACTTTCTTCCTTTGCCTTCAGAGCCCAAGATTCTAAAACCAGGACAAGACCTGGATGGCTACTCTGGTGATATAGCAAATATTTTCATCATAAAATTTAGAACCTAGAATTTAGCTATGATGTTGACACTCCAGCATGACACTTTCCAAAGGTCCTTCACATGGGATCAAGGCAAGTAATCAGAAAAATAGAAAAATATTTGAAGAAGAAAGACATGATTGTAATGGATTAAATGCTTCCCAGTACCTACATCAGGCTTGAAAGTAGGCTTTGAATTCACAATATTAAAATATTGTGAGCATGCTTTCAATTCACAATATTAAAATATCTGGGCAGTTAAAGGTTCCTTATTTCCATGGAGAAGGCACTCATCTACGTGGGAGGCCGCATGATGTAGTGGAAAGAACACAATTTAGAGGCTTATAGACCTGAATTCCCACCCTACCTCATACAGTAAATAGCTCCATAAACTTGGGCAGTTACTCCTTTCAGTTAGAGTTTTCTCATTTTAAAAACACCTACTTTGCTGTGTCTTTTGAGGACTGGACATGCAGGCCCTAGCAGAGTGCCTACAGTATTGTGGCAATCAAGAAGGACACCAACATGGATGTCTTCTCTTTATTAAAACTGCACTATTCTACCTCATTGCTTGAATTGACTTCACTGAGTAATGCTAGCAAGACATTCATACTTCTACATAACTCATCTTAATGACAGTATCTTACAAGGTATTTAAAACATAGCAGTCTCTCAATTAATATTCCCTTTCGATCGATAACTGAGTTTCTCTGACTTGCTGCTCTATATTGCAGCTTTCTTCCTCTGTCCCCCGTATATAATCTTTAATGATTGTAATGTAATGACCTTCCTAGATGATAAGCTTTACAAAGGGAGCAACTGTGCTGATGTTGCTCACACTTAGCATGATGCAGTTAATGAGCACCTACTGAATGAACGTATAAGTGAAGGAAGGCATAAAAAGTTCTTATTATTACCATACAGTATATTAGCCTAAGAATGTGACTCATTGATATATATTAGGCAAAAACTACCTAGTAGATAAAAATTAATTTCCATGGCAGTAGGAAGAAGTGAACTAGCTAACTAAATTACTTTATCTTAATATCATTAAAAATTTTTAAATATACATGAAAGTAGAGAGAATAGTATAATAACCTTTAAATACCCACCATCCGGCTTCAAGAGCCATTATCTTCCAACAGATTTTGTTTTATTTATTCATACTTCAAAACATGAAACACAAAACCTCTCTAGTGGGGCACTCTCTCCACCCAGGTTGTATAGGTATAAGCTTCATTCTTAAATTGCACACAAGGGCCCAGTCAACTTGAACATGAATTGACACATTCAAAGAAATGAAATTCAGATGACCAAGAACTATAGTTAATAGAAATATATTTTAAAAATGACAGTAAAACCATATTAAAATTATTAAAGATATAAATTAAGGAATTGAGAAAAGCAGCTTGCAGGAATCAGCCATTCTAAGATACAGAATAAAATCAAGGAAGGCAATAAATGGCTTGGAGAGAAAAGGAGTAAGTAAGAGAAGTAAGGAGTAAGAGCAAAGAAGTACAGTAAGTTATATAGAATAAGTAAAAATAGGTAATTAGTATTGAAGCACTTAGGATATCATTGTGCTGAGAAGGGGTTGTGCTGGTATCTTCTGTTTGCTCCACCTGATACAGTCTTCACACTTCTTTACCTACCCTCTGCCCTAAAGCCTGACTTGAATGTATTACATCATCATGACCCTAAGTCCTCTGGTTCTGGCTGAGTTCAGCCAATTGGTAATCCTGGAAAAAGATCAGAGGGAGGGGAAAAGGGAGGTCAAGTGTATTTATTTCCCTTGTGCTCTTCCTGTGGGTTCACCTAGGACTGTCTGTATCTTTCAATAAGGTCACTGCTGGACTCAAGGAAAGAGATGCTTCCAGGTTCCTAACAATTTTCCCTCTTTGTTCTGAGACTAGAAATAGTGACCTTTCCACTGCTGCTTGACCCAGGTTCTTTCACGCTCTAATATAAAACCCATAACCCCTCTCATCTTTGTAAATAGCCCTGTGGTGAATCAATCCTCTTCATATGAACTTAGTTTGAAAGTTGTTGCTTTCCTTTTGACTTTTGACTGATACAGAAGGCAAATGTATTGATTAAATTTACACTTTGAAAAACTTAATGGCAGTCACAAAAAGAATGGAAAGAGAATGATCAACTTGCAAAGGAAAATAAAGGAGATGAAAAGATAAAACTCAATCCAATAAAATGCAGGAAAAGAGAGGGAAAAAAATGGTAAACAAAAAGTACAAAATAACATTGTAGAAAATAATTAAGCAAGAGTCCCAGTGCTGGTCATGGTGGAGTAGCCTATAATAGACTCATCGTTTACAGATAAAACTTATAAAAGTTGAACCAAAAAAAAAAAAAAAAAAAAAAAAAAACCAAGGGAAAAAACCTCCACAACACAATTCAACAAATAAAACCCTTGATCCTTTGAAGACATTAGAGAACATCCAAAGTAGGCAGAAACTATAGGAAATACAGTTCTTGAAGGAAGGGAAGTTTACTAGGTAAGCTCCACATTTACTGGCCTTTCCTCTAAGGGCACTTCCCAGTTCTCTGTGGGCCAGGAAGGCATGTACCCCACTGAAAAGACCAGGGATTTGGGGCTGCCATAGAGACTTGAAATAAGCGGGGAGAAACTTATACACAGCCATTGCTTATACATCGTCTATGGCTGCTTTCATGCTACAGCAGCAGAGTTGAGTACCTGTAACTTCTATGTCCCCCCAAACCTGCAAGATTTGCTATCTGATCCTTTTATTGACCACTTCTGGCACAGGAGCTAATAGATCCACTGGTGTTACATTTGCCTGCAAAAACATTGAGCTACACTGGAAGAAAATAACATCTGCTAGAATCTTAACAATTTCTCATGCACATTGACACTACATCAAAAATCAAGAGGCATGCTAAAACAGTGCACATTGACTGGAAATCAAGAAAAACAATTTACAACAGAAACAAATCTTGTTTCTGTCATGATTTAGATATTTTAAGTAGAAGTATTTAATTCTTAAAATTATTTTTATTTTGAAATATTATAGACTTACAAAATTTTGCAGAAATAGTATATCAAAGTTGTCTTCTACTCTTCACTCCTCTTTCCTCAATGTTACCATCTTATCTTATATAATCACCATATAATTTTCTAAATCAAAAAATTAACATTGATGTAATATTATAAAACTCAGACCTTATGTGAATTTCATTAACTGTCCCACTAATTTTCTTTTTCTGATTCAGGATCCAATCCAGGAGCTCACATTGCATTTACTTTTCACATCTCTTAGTTTCTTCTAATCAAAAGCAAGTTTTCAGTATTTTTTGTCTTTTATGAGCTTGACACTTTTGAAGTATACTGGCTAGTTATTCTGTAAAATGTTCCCCAGTTTGTGTTTGTCTGCTGCTTTGTCATGATTGGATTGAGGTTATACTTTTTATGGCAAAAACATCACTGAAGTTGTTTTGTACCCTGTGCTTTGCATAATATCAGTAGGGACATGATGTCAATATGCCTTATTACTGCTGATGTAAATTTTGCTTGATTAAAGGAGTGTCTACCAGGTTTCTCCACTGTAAAGTTATTATTTTCCCTTGGTAATTAATAAGTATCATGTGGGGAAATACTTTGAGACCATGCAAACATTCTGATTCTCATCAGTCTTTCACCTACGAATTTCATCAGCCATTGATGATTTCATCTACAAAAATTATTACCGTGTTGTCTGCCAAATGAGGATTTTATTTCTATTGCAATCATTCCTTCTGCACTAATTAACTGGAACTTTGCTGCCTGGAACAGTTATCTATTTCATCATTTATTTATTGATGTAGCCATTTATGTATATCAGTATGAACTCAAGGTTATGTATTTTATTTTATGAGTTATAATTCATCACAATCACTACTTATTTTGTTACTCAAATTGACGCATATTTGGCCACTGGCAGCTATAGTATCCTTCAGACATGCCAGAAAAATTTTTGAGCACTTTCATACTTTCTGGCCCATAAGCTTTTCCAAGCTCATCTGAATCCAGGTAAAGAGAAAATATCCAATTGAGAGACAACAATATTAAAAACCAGAACAGAGATTAAAAGACATGTAGAATATGGACAAATGCCTTAACACTTATGGAACTAGAATCCCAGAAGAAGAGCATAGAAAATGCAGCAGAAGAAATATTTCAAGCAATAATGGTTGAGAATTTCCTAAAACAGTTTACAGAAATCAACACACAAATTCAAAAATGTCAGGGAGACCTAAGCAGGATAATTAGAAAGAGAATTACACTTAGACACCTCATAGACAAATTACTAAAAACCAAATAAAACAGGGACTTCCCTGGTGGTGCCGTGGTTAGGAATCCGTCTGCCAATGCAGGGGACACGGGTTCAATCCCTGGTCTGGGAAGACCCCAAATGCCACAGAGCAACTAAGCCCATGCGCCACAACTACTGAGCCTGCACTCTAGAGCCCATGAGCCACAACTACTGAGCCCACGTGCCTAGACCCTGTGACCCACAACAAGAGAAACCACTGCAATGGGAATCCTGCACACCACAACAAAGATTAGCCCCTGCTCGCCACAACTAAAGAAAGCCCGCACGCAGCAACGAAGCCCCAACACAGCCAAAATAAGTAAATAAATAAATAAATAAATAAAACCCAAATAAAAAAATAAAAATATAAAGCATCCAAAGAATAAAGATATATTACCTTCCTATGAACAAAAAATATTATAAGTCCAAATTCACAACAGAAACTATAAAAGCCATAACTCAATGGGATGACATTTAAAGCAAGTCTCAACAAATTTCAAAATATTGACATATTTGAGTATGACATCCATTGAAACAAATTAGAAATAATTTATTAAAAAGATAACTAAAAACTCCACAAATGTTTTGAATTAAAACAACACACTAAAAATAATCCAAGGGTCAGAAAACAAATAACAATGGAAAGTAGAAAATATTTTGTTTCGTTTTGTTTTTTTTTTTTTGCGGTACTCGGGCCTCTCACTGTTGTGGCCTCTCCCGTTGCGGAGCACAGGCTCCGGACGCACAAGCTCAGCGTCCATGGCTCACGGGGCCTAGCCGCTCCGCGGCATGTGGGATCTTCCCGGACCGGGGCACGAACCCACGTCCCCTGCACTGCAGGCGGACTCTCAACCACTGCGCCACCAGGGAAGCCCCAGTAGAAAATATTTTGATCTGAACAATAATAAAAATAGAAAACATCAAAATATGAAGCTTATAAATGAGTGCTTATGAAAAATGTATTATTAAATGTAGATATTAGAATAAAGAAATTCAATGATATGAATTCCCACCTTAAATTAAGGAAATAACATCAGATCAAACTCAAAAGAACTCCAAGTAAATATAAGAGCCGAAATAACTGGCTTTAGAGAACACTTATAAGATCAACAAATCAAAAGTTGGTTTGGTGAAAATGTGATATAAATTCTTTAATATAAATAATGTAAAAATAAACCCATAGTAGAAGATATCTTACTGCAAGGAATAAAGAAAATATAAAATTGTTAATCTCTGCAATGAAATAGGAGACATCACTATAGATTCTGTAGATATTAAAAGTGATAATAAATAAATTCAACAATTTAAATGAAATAAACTAATAATTTGAAAAGCACAACTTCCTAAACTAACACAAGTAAAAAGGAAAAAATTGAGTGGTGCCATATCTGTTAAAGAAATTAAATGTATAATTAAAAACCTCCCCACAAAGAAAACTCCAGGCCAAGATGCTTTATTAGTGAATTCCCCCAAACATTTAAGTTAGGAATAATATCAATGTTATCAAACTCCTTCAGGAAAGAGAAAAAGAAGGAACACTTCCCAATTGATTTTATGAAGGCTTGATGCTGATGACTGTCATGGATTAATAAAAAAGAAAATTACAGATCAATATTCCTTGTAAAGATATATGCAAAAATGTCTTAATAAAATACTGGAAAATAGACCACAGCGATATATACATCATGATCAAGGAGGTTTATTCCAGATATGAAAGGTGGATTTAACATTCAAAAATCAATCATGTAATTTATCACATTAAAATAATGAAGGAGAAAAAATGTTATATATAGAAATTATTGTTTCTGTAGATGCAGTAAAAAAAATTGATGAAATTTAGTACCTGTTCATGACAAATTTATCAGCAAACTAAGAGTAAAAGGAACTTTTTTTTTTTTTTTTTTTTTTGTGGTAAGCGGGCCTCTCACCGTTGTGGCCTCTCCTGTTGTGGAGCACAGGCTCCGGACGCGCAGGCTCAGCGGCCATGGCTCACGGGCCCAGCCGCTCCATGGCATGTGGGATCTTCCCGGACCGGGGCACGAACCCGTGTCCCCTGCATTGGCAGGTGGACTCTCAAGCACTGCACCACCAGGGAAGCCCAGAACTTTCTTTAATCTGATAGTTTCTATTTTTAAAATTACAGCTAACATTATACTTAACGGTGAGATATTGAATTTCACCCTAAGGTTGGAAACAAGGCAAGGATTTCTTCTTTTTCTTACTCCTGTTTAATACAGTTGTAGAAGTCCTAGTCAAATAATATGGCATGAAATAAAAGGCATAAAGATTGGAAGGAGGACACAAAACTGTGTTTTTACTTTCAAAAGAAAATGCAAAACAATCTATAAACTATTAGAATAGATAAAAATTAAATCATATTTCTACATACTATAACAAAAACAATAGAAAATAGAATTTTAAATAAGTCCATTTATAATAGCATTGAAAAAATTAGATAATTAGAAATAAGTTTAACTATTTAAATTTTAAAGAAAACAACAGAACGTAATTGAAAAAAATATAAAAGATCTAACTAAATGGAGCAATACGCCATGTTCATGGATTGGTAGACTTAATATCATCAAGTCCAAAACTTTAATAAGGTCAAATCAGAATGCCAGAAGTTTTGAGTGTGTATGTAAATTGATGAGTTGATTCTAAAATTTATGTGAGGATGCAGAGGATCTAGAATAATGGCTAAAACAATCTTGGCATATCAAAGTGAATTTCTAGATCTTATATACCATTTCAAGATTTACTACAAAGATTGATTATATTAGTATGACAAAATGGTAGTGTCAGAAAGTGAAAAAATATTTTAATGGAACAAAATAGAAAGCTCAGAAACAGACCCACACTTAAATGGCCACTTAATATATGAGAAAAACACTAATAAAATTTATTGATGAAAGATTGGTCTTTTCAATAAATGATGCTGAAGTATAGAAGCCATATGGAAGAAAATAAATCCTGACTCCTTCTTCACACTAGTCACAAAAGTCACTTCAAGATGGACCATACACATAAATGTAAAAGCAAAAATTATAAAGCTTCTGGAAGAAAACATAAGAAAATATTTTCAGAAACTTGGGTGACCAAAGATTTTTAAATGCCACACAAATAAAGCACTAAATATAAAAATTAAAAAAGATAAATTAGATTTTATAAATGTCAAAAAATTCTGTCATCAAAAGACTCCAGTGAGAAAGTGAAAAGGGAAGCCAGACACTAAAACAAGGTATTAGAAACACATATATCTAATAAAGGACTAGTCTTTAGAATATACAACTTCAATAAGAAAAAGACTGAATTTTTAAAAGGACAAGGACTTGAACAGGCACTTTGCAACAGTCACTAAGAGGATACTATCCAAATGGCCAAGAAGCATACAAAGATATACTTTACATCATTACTCCTCAGAAAGAGAGAGGGATGGACTGGGACTTTGGGATTGGTAGATGCAAACTATTATATTTAAAATGGATAAACAACAAGGTCCTACTGTATAGCATAAGGAACTATATCCAATCTCCTGGGATAAACCATAATGGAAAAGAATATTAAAAAAAGAATGTATATATATGTAAAACTGAGTCACTTTGCTATACAGCAGAGATTGGCACAACATTGTAAATCAACTATACTTCAATAAAAAAAATTCACAATGAGACATCACTACATATTCATCAGAATAACTAAAATGTGAAAGTGTTGGCAAGATGTGAATCAACTGAAGCTCTCCTACATCACTGCTGGGAGTGTAAATGGTAAAATCTTTTGGAAAATTGGCATTTTCTACTCAATGTCATTATATGCTTTCATAAGACTCAGCAACTCCACTCGTAGGTATATTAAAAAATAAGAAATGCCCATCAGAATACATGAAGAAGGATGTCCATGGCAGTTTGATTCAAAATGGCCTCAAATAGAAACAGCCGAAATTCCCATCAATAGGAGAATGAATAAACTGTGATATAGTCACACAATAAAATACAAAAAAGCATTAAAAAAAAATAAAAATAAACAATGAAGAAACTACTAGTACATGCCACAACGTGGATAAATCTGACAGGTATTATAATGAACAAAAGAAACCAGGCACAGAAGAATATCTATCGAATATTTTATGATTCCATTTATAAAAAACTATGAGTAGCCAAAACTCATTGATAATCATAAAATCAGATTAGTGGTTAGCACTACAAGGAATTATAGGCTTAGATAAGACAAGAAGGAGTCTTCTGGGGTTCTGCATATGTGCCATATCTTGTGATTAACTACAATGCATAAGATATATTTTAAAAATCATCAAACTTAAGAGGGAGGAGATATGGGGATATATGTATATGTACAGCTGATTCACTTTGTTATAAAGCAGAAACTAACACACCACTGTAAAGCAATTATACTACAATAAAGATGTTAAAAAAATCATCAAACTTTATACTGAAAATTGCATGTTATATCTCAATTTTAAAATGAAAACAATCAAGATAATCACAATAAATATACATGGACAAAATTCATCAGTAACAATACATTCTTAAATTGGAATATAAAATAATCCATCTATGTGCTGTTTATAAGAAACTCTGAAGCATAAAATCGTTAAAAGATTGAAAGCAAACATTCAAAATTCACAGTAAAGAGAGTCCAAGTAAAGCAAAAGCAATCATGAAGAAAAATGGAGAAGATAAGCAAGGTCAAAGGAGGATTTGATTTACTACATATGAAGATCACTATAAAGCTAGAGTAATTAAGATACTATGGTATTGGTAATGAAAAAAAAATCATCCAGTTGAATAGAATCAACAGTTCACATATATGTAGGATTAATGTATTTATGAGTGCTTGTTATATTGACTGAGAGGGAAAGTATTCTGTATACAAATTATCCTTAATGAAGAACCATAAACATGCTATTTCTAGTTCACATCATATAAAAATATTTCTAAATAGATAAAACAGCAAAATATGAAAAGCAAAATTTTAAATATATTAGAATAATATGTGGAAAATACCTTGAACATTTATTAAGCAAGATAAAAACAGAAATCACAAGGAAAAAATTATCAATGAGTACCTTAAAATGCGGTATGATTAAATGTACAGTATAAGTGAAAATCAGCTTCACTTATCATCATTGTGGCTGACAGCCACAATGGGGAAGAAATATTTTCAAGTATTATAACAAAGGACTTATTTCTAAATTATATTTTTAAAAGCTCCTAAAACCTATATCAAAAGGGACAGACTACTTAGACCAAAAGGACGAGGCGAAGGATATGAAAGGAAATAAAGGAAAGTTACATGTGTATGCCTAATCAAAACATAAAAAAGAGGGGGGACCTTCAAGATGGTGAAGTAGTAAGATGTGGAGATCACCTTCCTCACCACAAATACATCAGAACTACATCTACATATGCAACAACTCCTACAGAACACCTACTGAACGCTGGCAGAAGACCTGAGACTTCCCCAAAGGCAAGAAACTCCCCAGGTACCTGGGTAGCACAAAAGAAAACAGAAAAAACAGAGACAAAAGAATAGGGATGGGACCTGGGAGGGAGCTGTGAAAGAGGAAAAGTTTCCACACACTATGAAGACCCTTCACTGGCAGAGACAGTGGTGGGGAGAGGGAAGCATTGGAGCCATGGAGGAGAGTGCAGCAAGAGGGGTGCAGAGAGAAAAGTGGAGAGAGTCCCACAAAGAGGATTGGTGCCGACCAGCACTCACCAGCCTGAGAGGCTTGTCTGCTCACCCGCTGGGGCGGGCGGGGCCTGGGAGCTGAGGCTCAGGCTTTGGAGTTCAGATCCCAGGGAGAGGACTGGGGTTGGCTGTGTGAACACAGCCTGAAGGGGGCTAGTGCACCACAGCTAGCCAGGAGGGAGTCTGGGAAAAACTCTGGACTTCCCTAAGAGGCAAGAGACCATTGTTTCGGGGTGTGTGGGGAGAGGAGATTCAGACCACAGCCTAAAAGAGCTCCAGAGATGGGCATGAGCCACAGCTATCAGCACAGACACCAGAGACGGGCATGAGATGCTAAGACTGCTGCTGCAGCCGCCAAGAAGCCTGTGTGCGAGCACAGGTCACTCTCCACACCTCCCCTCCCGGGAGCCTGTGCAGCCCGCCACTGCCAGGGTCCCGTGATCCAGGGACAACCTCCCCGGAAGAACACACGGCATGCCTCAGGCTGTTGCAACATCACGCTGGCCTCTGCCGCCGCAGACTCGCCTTGCATTCCGTACCCCTCCCTCCCCCTGGCCTGAGTGAGCCAGAGCCCCCTAATCAGCTGCTACTTTAATCCCGTCCTATCTGGGCAGGGAACAGATACCCTCAGGTGACCTACATGAAGAAGCGGGGCCAAATCCAAAGCTGAACCCCAGGAGCTGTGTAAGCAAAGAAGAGAAAGGAAAATCTCTCCCAGCAGCCTCAGGAACAGCAGATTAAATCTTCACAATCAACTTGATGTACCCTGCATCTGTGGAATACCTGAATAGACAATGAATTATCCAAAAACTGAGGTGGTGGACTTTGGGAAAAACTGTAGACTTGGGGATTGCTTTCTGTGTCTAATTTGTTTCTAGTTTTAGGTTTATCTGAGTTTAGTATTTAGAGCTTATTATCACTGGTAGAATTGCTTATTGATTTGGTAGCTCTCTTCCTTTTTTCTTTTTTTATTATTTTTTATCTTTTTATTTTAATAACTTTAATTTATTTTATTTTACTTTTCTCTCTTTCTTTTTTTTCCCCCTTTTCCTTCTGAGCCATGTGGCTGACAGGGTCTTGGTGCTCCAGCCGGGTGTCAGGCCTGAGCCTCTGAGGTGGGAGAGCTGAGTTCAGGACATTGGTCCACCAGAGACCTCATGGCCCCACAAAATATCAAACAGCAAAAGCCTTCCCAGAGATCTCCATCTCAACACTAAGACCCAGCTCCACTCAACGACCAGTAAGCTACAGTGCTGGACACCCTATGCCAAACAACTAGCAAGACAGGAACACAAAACAACCCATTAGCAGAGAGGCTACCTAAAATCATAATAAGTTCACAGACACAGCAAAACACACCACCGGATGTAGTCCTGCACACCAGAGAGACAAGATCCAGCCTCATCCACCAGAACACAGGCACCAGTCCCCTCCACCAGGAAGCCTACACAACCCACTGAACCAACCTTACCCACTGGGAGCAGACACCAAAAACAACAGGAACTTAGGAACAGGCAGCCTGAGAAAAGGAGACCCCAAACACAGTAAGTTAAGCAAAATGAGAAGACAGAGAAACACACAGCAGATGAAGCAGCAAGGTAAAAACCCAACAGACCAAGCAAATGAAGAGGAAATAGGCAGTCTACCTGAAAAAGAATTCAGAATAATGATAGTAAAGATGATACAAAATCTTGGAAACAGAATGGAGAAAATACAAGAAACGTTTAACAAGGACCTAGAAGAACTAAAGAGGCAAAGAGGCAAAGAAGAACAGAAGGCAAAGGCAATATACTTACCTTTGCAACAATTTACTATAAATATAGTGGATGAAATTGACACAACTTATTCTCATGTAGTTTTGGAGGTCAGGGGCCCAAAATGAGTCTCACAAGTCTAACATCAAGATGTAGTCAGGGCTGGTTTCTCTGGAATCTCTAGGGCAGAATCCATTCCCCTGCATTTTCTATCTTCTGGTTCATGTCCCATTCATCACATCACTTCACCTTTTCTCCCTCTGCTTCCATTGTCACACTGCCTTCTTCTGGAGTCAAATTTCTCACTGCTTCCCTTTTATAAGGACACCTGTGATTACCTTTAGGGTCCACCTGGATAATCCAAGATGATCTCCCATCTCAAGTTCCATGACTTGATCACACTTGCAAAGTCTCTTTTGCCATGTAGGTTAATTTTTACAAATACTAGGGATTAGGACCAAAATATATTTGTGTTCCATTATTTAGTCTACCAAAGTAAGATTTAAGTTAGCTATTTTATAAGGCACATAAATTCAAGATATTCACATTTAACAGATGTGGATATATTCAGTGAAAATAGCGAAATAAAGGACTTTCTGAAATAGCACAAAAACATCAACTCCAATTTTCTGAAAATGTTTTTCAAATTTCCTAATGTTTTAATATCAGTGAGCAAAAAATAAGTGACAATTGAACCAGCTGCTTCATTACTATGTTAGAAGAACCACCAACTCTCCAGTCTAGAACACTAGAGCCTTCACTGTAACTCCTTCTCAGTCAATTCTACACATGTCACTTATACCTATGTGTACCATATTGGAGTTCATTGATTAAACAGAAACTGATTAATTTTTTCCAAAATGCACCTTATCAACTTGACATATGAAGAATCAGATGTACAAGAGAACAGAAACCAGAGCAATTTCAGAGAACTAAGTGGAAGGACTAATGGGCTGTTTTAGGGAAGCTACCATCTGTATGAGTGAGAAGTTTACAGAGGTTTGAGGAAAGTGAAAAGGTACAAGAATGCAAATATGATCAAACCAAAGAAAAGTTGCAACATCACCTAGTAATACTGAGTATCCAGTTCGGGTTAGCAGCCATGAATTTGTGAGTGATATCAATTTGCCATATTGTATTTTTTTTTTCTAACAATACTCAGTCTTAAGATGAAGATATATAGGAACCTAATAGCTTTGTTCATACAGGGCTAAGTTTTTTCCAAGGGGTACAACAAAAAGAAGAAGGGACAAAAGCGTGGAAAGCATATGCATGCGTGGTTTTATTAATGTTTGATGGGAATTAAGTCCAATAACGTGGGTTGTGAGAAGAGGGGACAGACAGGAGGAAAGTGATTAAGATGATAAACTGATTAAGATGATAAACTGACACCATGACATAAAATTTAGCAGTAAATAAGACAGAAGGATAGGACGATGGCATGTTTGGATGATGATTTTCAGAGATGGAACAGTTTCACTTGATGACAATGTCAGAATATGATCATGGAAGTAGGTGTGTTCTCTGAATTGGAGGAAAAGCCCATGGAAGATGAGAAAGCGAGAACTCATGCAAGTATATAGGACTAACAGGTCATCAGCACAGGCATTTGGTTAATTCTGAGAGTGTCAAGAATTTGGATGGAGAATTAAAATATTACCCCGGTGTTACAATCTTCAGTTAATCAAGCTAAGTAACCAGGCAATACCTTGAGCAATTAATTAGACTGTGGTGTTTGCAGTGAGGAAGTAATTACAAGACAGGAAGGGGTAGCTTTGGAGGGTAAGACAACCAGTCCAGTTTGAACATACTGACTTTGAGTTTTCTATGTGGTAGCAAAATAGATCTGTCTAGTAGACAGCTGGCCATATAGATTAGAAAGTTACGAGAAAAAACTGGACATTCCTAATTTATAGATAGTAATTTAATTAAGGAAACTAGAATGAGATGAACCAAGTTTTTATAGACTGTTTAAATTCTATCAGAAAACTTATGAGTTATGTGTCACTGATTGTACTTTTATAATACCTGAAATTATTGCTTATAATTGTATGTGGGCTTATAATTTATATATCCCTTATATTTTATACACTCACAGTTGCATCAACTTGATCATTAGGTTTTAATTTCCAGACCATGTTTTATAACTGCTTTTGTTTCTATAGTGCTATATAGAAGATTGTGGATGCAATAGATAATATATATTTGTCCTTCATTTATTAAATATGCAAACATTCAATCTAGCTTTAAACAAGCTTCTGAGATTATTTAATGTAGATAACAGTTCACTATGCTATATTTTGATGATATTAGTATCTTTCATCTCTGTTCACTCACTTTAGGAAGTAGACTCCAATGAAGTTAACATTCTCTTCTAGAAGTATCCTATCTTTTCACCTCTTGCTAGGGTAACATAGGTATATTCTGTTTGGGATGGATTGCATACCGGTAGAAGAATAGCTTTAAGAAGTCAGGCAACATCAATAACAAGGATATACAACAAATTGATTCAGTTTCTGTTTAGAAATTCTCAAACGAATTGATTTTTTTATGTATGAGACTAAGCCCTGACCACAGACTGAGAACAAGTTTGAATCTCTACAAACATGGTGGAATTAATATAATCAATTTTCACACTGTATCCCAAAGCCATGTATATGGAAAGCGCAATGGACTTAAAATCAGAAAAATCTGCCTTCAAGTTTTACTACTTCTTAGTCACATGACTTTTGGCAAATTCCTGTTTCTCTGAACTTCAGTTTTTTTATCTGAAAAAATGAAGATAATAAATTGAAAGATATTAAATTATGGTGTTCATAAAGGCTTTCTACAAGAATGTTAAATATAATTAGAACTAACATAGAGCTATAGCCAAGAGGAAAGTAAGCTAGATATAAAAACTGGAGGAGTCAAATAATATGAGAAAAAGTATGATTCATGGTGTTGCTCTTTGTGGTTATAGTGATAAGCTTGCATTTGGTCTTTAGTTACCAAATTTCTTAGAAGTTTCTAGGACTTGCACAGGTTTGAGTGAAAACCCTCAAATCCTTAATAAGAAAGTTCAGCTATAAGAAAAAATTCCAGCTCACTCAAGAAGAGGCAGGAGAAGAGAGGTCAGTAAACCTCTCCCTTGATTACAGGTGTTTTAAATAAGGCCAATGCTGCTCGGTCTGGGGCACTGAATGGTTGCTGCCAGTGACAGAGGTAATTGTTGACTTGGTTGTTCTTACAAAATACTGCTTTTCCATCTGCCCTAATTATTAGTCCTGTTCTTTCTACATTGTTAGGCCAAGACTTGGTCTGTTCTTAATTTGGGGTCTGCTGCATGGGAGTACTTAGCATTGCTAATTTTGGAACGAATTACCGGAAGTGGAACCTTTGACAGAAACTAAATACCAAAACCTGAATTCCTGTGTCAGTTGTCTAAAGTCTGCTACATTATATTTTTCAAAATGAAGAGGTCTTCGTGGGTATGTTGGGATCCTGGATTCTGTGTCAGAAGAGATGCACAGGTATGCTTCACACAATTTCAGTGGCAACTGTTAAACATAAAAGTGATGACATTTCATATGCCATTAATACTTAGCAAAAGAATACTAAAGTGGGACTGAAACTGAAATTCAAGCAATTCGGCCTTCAGAATATGAGTCTGCAATGGAAAACCTGTGATTTTATTAGAGTTTTGACCTATTAGGACTCCCATAGCGGGCAGAGGTTTCAGTCTTCCTGTTTGGGTGATGGGAAGAAAATTTGCTTTTTCCCTGGTTGATGTACTCTGCCTACAGTAGGTGTTCTGTGTTCTGAAGGTGGGTGAGGGCAGGGAAGAGGAAGCCCAGCTGAGCCTTTTGACTGCATGCATTTAATTAGGCTATGCATTGTATAATGGTTGTAGCAGTACAAATGGTTTATTCGCTAACCTTTAATTACAGGATGCTGGTGTCCAAACAGAGGAAGAAAAAAAAATCTTTTTCCATTTAAAAATCAATGTTATTCATTAAATTGGAAAAGAAAATGTACAGAGTCCTATAGATCAGCCACTTGATAAAAGGTTATTCTCGGGCTTCCCTGGTGGTGCAGTGGTTGAGAGTCCGCCTGCTGATGCAGGGGACACGGGTTCGTGCCCCGGTCCGGGAAGATCCCACATGCCGCGGAGCGGCTGGGCCCGTGAGCCATGGCCGCTGAGCCTGCACGTCCGAAGCCTGTGCTCCGCAACGGGAGAGGCCACAACAGTGAGAGGCCCGCGTACCACCAAAAAAAAAAAAAAAAAAGTTTATTCTCTGATTGACTTTGAGAATTGTCTGCATTGTAGTTTATAACTGACAGTTTCTGGGTTACTAAAAGATTTATGAGTTGAGACCTCAGACTCCAGAATTTTCACCTTTTGCATCCAGTTCAGCTGTAGGGACCATTTACGTTTTCAGCTAGAGTAGAACTGTGGATTGGCAAGATGTGAACTACTAGAAGCAGCACTGGGTAGAAACTCAAAAGGGCCAGGATGCTATTCCTAGTCCTTCTGCTGGCTAATCATGTGAGCAGAGGCCACACTCATAACCTTGTGGGATTGAATTTCTTGCTTATAGAATTCCAAGTGCAGGGTGGGAGCTCTGCCAATGACCAGATGTGGGCCTTTGGACAAGTCACTTGACCTTCCTGAGCTTGTACTCATATTTATAAAATGAAAATCATCAATACCACCTTCAAGAGTTGCGTGGGGCTTAAATGAGAACATCTATACAAAGGATCTCTCAGAAAAACCTGCAACAGAGTAGCTACCATTATGAAGGTGATTAATCATAAAGATAAATAATGCAATTAAGTTTAATCTTCATAAGCTTCATGTGTTTATAGCTATTTCATATTTGCATTAAAGTATTTGCAGTTCCCAGAAACATTTACATTAAAATGTTACTTCAGGATGGGTCTGCCTAAGTTAACTCTCTACTGGATCAGACTTTTCTTTCTCAAATTAAAGTTGCTGGAGTCAGCTGGATGGGGAGATAGAAAACATAAATACTAAGTGATTATGGCCTCTCTATTAACGCACTTCCTTTTCAGCACAAATTCTAGGTAAAGCAGGGAACCAAGGAATGTGTTATCAGCAGGATTTAATTAAATGATTCATCAGGCGTCTACAGACAGGTTTTTTTCACTTTTCCTGTTGTATTTTGAGAGAGAAAATCCAGTATTTAAGAGAACATGCTCTTTGGGGGATATACTAAAAATGTGGGCATTCTTGTTTTTAAGTTAAAAACACGCATCAGTCAGTGGAAGAGATAATTTTGGATCCCTGCCCCACCCCTCCCATTTCTTGGCCTGAAGTATTTTATTTTTTAGGTAGTTGGTTTCTTTCTTTTATCAGCTGTGTTTTGGAACATGAAAGGGAAGGATACAGATAGAAAAGCATTTACATTTTCTAAAGCTGAGAAGCTATATGTCTTTAGGGTAATTATGATTTTGTGACTCTTTCAATATGCAATATCAAACCTGGTGCCTTTAGAGCCTGCAGGAGATCCTTTGAAAGCCATGACTAACGTTTCACTATTTTCCCACCTGGAGACCTACCTATCTCAAAAGAGAAAAATATGCTTTTCTACTTCAATTGTTGAATAGCACCTTCATGTGTTATATCCGGAAAACAAAACATACACATTGTGGAAAGGACAAAACATGCAGTGTGAAAAGGAACCATGTAGCTTACATAGGCACATATTTTTACATATTTGTTTCTAAATGTACAAACAGGATCTGCTCTACAAAATGCTCCAGGATAGTATTTGTTTCAAATTTATGTAATCAGCCATGTTGCAAGATGGTATTCAAAAAGAAGCTGAAAGATGTGTTATCCTTGTTTCATATCTAACATCCTCTCTCTCTCTCCCTATGGACCCATAAGTAGCAGAGATGAAAAAATACTTAACGTCAAACAACACAATAAAATACAGAAATGTCTTGATGTTTAAAGAGCATAATCATAACTAAAAGATAAGCTGTAGCCAGTAGAAAACCTTTTGTGTAAGAGGAGAGCTCAGTTAAAGTTCAGGGGTTTCTGGCTAGTTTGTAGATCTTAAAGTTTATAAGCAGATTTCCAGATGTTATATTATCAAATGATAACTTGAGTTCAGTTCATTAAAATGTACCTGCTGATCAGGACCTCAGTAGAATTCCCAACATTATCTCTCTCTTGTATATTTGTTTGAATGGTCCTTTGGCAAGCTGGATCTTGCATGTGTGGTTTTAATGATAGGCATCACCGTTTGACACATGATTATCTGAATCCTGAACCACTGCATGCGAAATAAGACATATGTGTTTCTGGAAAACAAGGCCTCACCACAAGAGTGGCTGGCATAGTCTTCCAACAACAATCCAACCCAAGGATCTTTTAATTATGAAACAGAGCTGGAAAGAAGAGAAAAAGGTATCCTGGAAAACTAGATTCTTACTATTCTCCAATTCTATTGCTTTATTGCAAAGGGTTCCAGCAATGCTTACTCTAAACATATATGTGTCTCTTAAATATGATTTAGAGTTTTCCAACAATAGAGATTATTCTAAAATAAGGCAACCCCTTGGTCTGGCTGAAGAAGACTGAATCATCATTTATTAGGAACCTTTATTTTTTCCGGGGTTACTAAAGTTGTCACATAATCTCAGAGAGAGAAGCTGGCCCTAATCTCAGAGAGAGAAGATCAAACACCTGATATAGCAAGATAGAGGGTGTATACTGAGAGAGCAAATTATTCTCCAGTGAGTTTATAGCTTTGGTAGGAATGCTACCTGTGCTAACCAATGGTTTTGGCAGACATAACTCTAGTTTAAATACGTTTTTGCTCAAGTTTTGGAAAAGCCTTCTTGCCAGTATGTCTACCAGACAAAATTACAAATATTCCTTCAAATCAGAGTCCAAGGCAATGTGGAGGATCTTTCAAAAAGACTGATAAAATAAAATAAGTAGGAGAGGGACTAGCCAACAGGATAAATAAATATCCTAATTCCTTTTCAATCAATTTCAGTGACTTCAGTGGGAATTTTGATCTATTCTTGTCCACTTTCTGATCACATCCTATTTCACAAATCTTATTAGAATATACTATATATATATAGTATATTAGCAGTTTGGTACCTTTCCATGCTGGATTAGCTTATAAAATTTTCTGAGTTAAGTCTGCAAAGCAGGAATATACATTTTATTTACTCTTCATAAACTTGTATTTGAAAAGAGAATAAAGCCCATTTTAATTGGATTAGAGAAAGAGAAAACATATAATAATCCTTCTATGGGAAAATAGGTAAATAAGAAGCATTTTAAAACTGGGGTTGGCAAAATATAGGCACAGCCTTGAGCTAAGAGTAGTATTTACATTCTTTAAATGGTTATTAGAGAGAGAAAGAATATGAAGTGAAGACTATATTCTCACAAAGCTTAAAATATCTGTCCTTTACAGACAAAATTTGTCAACACCTGTTCTACATCCAATGGTATTCCAGGGTACATTTCTAAAATTATTTCCCATCTATAGTACATAACTGTAAATATATGAATCACAAAACTGAAAACCAAGAAAAACTAAGAATTATTTTTCAAAAGCTAAAAATAGTACCTTACATATATACTGTGTGAAGTTCAAACACAGACAAAACTAAGCTATGATGACACCAGTCAGATTCCTGGTGACCTCTGCATAGTATTGACAAGGAAGCTGCATGAGTAAACTTCTCAGGGTGATGGAAATATTGTATATCTTAATTGGGGTAGTGGTTACAAAAAGGTATATATATGGACTTAAAATTTCATTGAACTGTCCAGTTGAAATGTATAATTTACTGAATATGTTATAACTCAATAAAAAATAAAGCAATAAATAAAAACATACATACTTTAATACTCATTACACACCTACACGTTTTGTAGTATAACATAAATCCAAAAAAAAGGGGAGAAAATTTAACAATACTCACAAAAAGAAAGACAAAACAGATTATGTGAAAAGTAACATAATTAGATTGACAACAGATTTATCAACAACAACAGTAGACGCCAGAATACAATGGAATAATATCTTTTAAACGCTGACAGAATATAAAGGTCAGCCTAAAATCCTCTAACTAGCTATACTGTCGTTCAAAAATAAAAGCAAAATTAAGCCCTCTCCTGGAAACATAATAAGAAAGCTTTAGACATATAGGCTCTCAATGAAATAACTACTCAAGAGTATGCTTCAGGAAGGAGATAACAGAATCTAAAAAGAAGAAATGGAATTAAAGAATCAATATAAAACTAGAAACAGATACATAGGGGATAGATATAAATAAGAATTTATTATTTAAAAAGTAACCCTAATAAAAGTTATTAATTTTGAAAAACAAGCTGAAATACAATATAGTTCATATAGAAATTCATTGAGCTATATACTTAATATTTGCACAGTTTATACTACATTCAATTTTTAAAATGCTCCTCAAATAACACCCTCCTATTCTACCATATTAACCCCAAAATAAGGATCATTATTATTTGAAGGACCTCTATCCACCCTTGGTGAGGGATGGATTCCCACTTTTGGATTATGGGAAGGCCTGAACACATAACACCTGACACTGGACAGATGAGATCAAGAGGTTATTAGGTGTGTACCCACAGCCCAGAAAAGGCAGATACTATGTAGGACCACACAGGGGTTAAACTTTGGAGTAGGGTGAACAAGAAGTGATTGTAGGGAAAAGGCTTTGTAGAGACTGGGGTGCCCCCTGGTTTCCACAGGACTTTGTGATTAAGTTGTTTGAATAATTCTATGGGCTGGCAGAGAACTAAAATTCATTTCTCGTGGATAAGCAGGAATTGCTCCTAGTCCTTTTGACGAAGAGGGTTGCTTCTCTAGGGGACCTCAGCTGAGGGAGCAAACTGGGGAGGGGAACCTACAGGTAGGCTATTTGATACCCTCCTGTTTTCTCTCAGATATTGAGGTAGTACACAATACTGGGCCTTAATTTTCAGCCTTATACCACAATTACTGGCTTGCCCCAGAACTCAATGTTATCAAAGTGATAACATCCCAGTTTTAGCAGTCTTTGGGTAGTTATGAGAGGAGTATATCCCTCCATAATATGTCTAATTCTCATTTCTAGTAGGTCTAAGAGAGTAAAATTTGAAAGAAAGGGGAAGTGAAAAGACTTTGTAAGGCAGCATGGTAGTTATGTTGTTGAAAATAAGGCAGCTAGAAAGAAATGGTATAGTCTGTAAGAACTGATGTTTGTTCTTCAAGGAGTGTGTGTGTTCATGTGTGTGTTTGTGTGTATCTGAGAAAAAAGGTCCACACATAGTGGGTTATCTACTTCCACGCCATTGGGAAGGCCTCATGTGAAAGTGCACTGTGCATATCAAAGCCCCTAATGGATTCTCCTACTGTAGGTCCTGGAGTCTTATTATCAATTATTCAGGCTTAAAAGGCACTCTGATGCAGGGGAAGGGCAAATTCTGGAGCAAAATTAAATTCTGTAGGTGGACAGGTCCAAAAACGTGAGTAGAGAATCAAGTGGTAGAGCTCTAAGGAAGAAGACGCTCTGGAGAGGAAGAGGTAGGTAGATGAGAAATGAAGTTTAGGAATTGTATGTTCTAGACGCATGCTTCCAGCAAAGGAACAATCCTGTGTATTAATATTTCACTCCCATTTCTCCCCAACCTCTAGCATATACTCATTTCTTAAAATTTGATCAGTATAAAGAAAAAAACATTCTTTCAAGCATTAGAAAATGATGTGAGAAGCAGAACTCTGTTTTATGATATTATTAACAAACTCTTCTGGAAAGTATCTAGCATTTCTGATAGATTTTGATGAGTTTAATTTTTTTCTGGAAAGTTAGATTTTACTCACCCAAGTTAACTATCAATCTTTAAGTGAAGCAAACGACTTTTAGTTAAAAGACATTTCCTTCTTACACCTAGCTAACAATATTTCCACATTTAGTCTCCTATAAAAATTACCCAAAGAGTAATCTAAGCCTTCTCCTTCGTAGGCAAGTTTGAAATAAAATGTTGACTCACAATTAATTCATCTGAGAAGTTGGTTTAAAAAGAGAAAAGCATCTATTTTTCATTATAAAGTATTCTATGGTAGAATTTATTTTATGACTGTACCACTTTCCTATAGTCAAATAGAACCCTCTAATTAGAAATGTAGCAGAGAGCTTTGGAGAAGTAGGAGGGGATAAACTGTTAAGCCTAAAACTGCTAAAGACTAGATTTTAACTTGGGAAGTTGGTCATGGCAAAGTGTAATAGCATTTAAATCTTAACCTGTCCATTTGCAGGCATATGCAGAGAAATCCTGTATCCATCTTGGTTACTGGAAGCTTCATATGGACCTCAGAACATGAGAAAAACCAATAAGGGATTTGAAAAGCTGCTAGCAAACTATCCACAGCCACCTAGGACATTTTCTCTAGGAGTATCAAATGGAGCTCATCAACCACAGTGGTTTTCAACTGGAAGTAACTGCCCTCCCTCCCCGACCCTGGGGACATTTGGCAATGTCTGGAGACATTTTTGACTGTCAAGACTGGAAAGGTGAGGGGTGGGGTTGTCACTGCCATCTAGTTGTAAAGGGCAAGGATACTGCTAAATATCCCTTGATTCACAGGACAGTCCCTGACAACAAATGATCCAGCCCCAAATGTCAATCCTGACAAGGTAGAGAAACCCAGATCTAAAACACCAGTGGTAGTGCTTAATGATGACAGTGTCCAAGGTGGCCTGGGTAGGGGGGTGAAGTAGGTGAGAGTGGCTAGGAGAAGTGAAGGACAAAAGAAGAACTAACAGGTATTTTTCAAAACTCTACCGAGAAAAGTCTTATGGAAATGAGGTTATCCAAACTCAGACTGAACTTTAAGAGAAGAATAGTAGGTCAAATGGTAAAGACTCTCCTATTTTATGGGGTTAATGGATTTCCAAGGACTAATTTGAATAGGAATGGGACTGACTAAGGTCGAAAGAGAGGGAGGGAGGAAGGGAGAGAGGGAGAGATAGAAAGAGAGAAAGAGGAAAAGGAGAGTGAGTCTCCAACAATTAATAATATCCAGTAGGGAAGTAGCTGGGTTAAGATTCTGGCTGCTGCTGCCTGGGGAAAAGGCCTTTCTCTCTGGGAGGAAACCAAAGACCAAGTTCAGGATAGTGTCAAATTAAGGTTTTATTCCAATAGAGGGGCTGTGAGCGGGAGCCAGGGAATTAGACTATTGGGGAAATTGGGGGAGGGGGTGCCAAGATAATCCGCTGAGTGCAAAAGAACTAGAAGTAAAGCCAGGATAAGCAGAAAGTCACATGGAACACAGTACAGGAACTGAGTGGTAAATTTGGCAGTTGGTTTGAGAATCCCAGGAGAAACACTCTGCGGATAAGTCTGTGGGCACAGCCATATTATGAAGCTTGTGCCCAGGGCCTCAATCGCATTCCTCTGGCTCATCAGACCCAATCTAATTTTATCCCAGTGAAAACGAAAAGATCTCATCTGACATTTCCTTGGACGTCCTTGTGGAATGTGTAATGAACCCAGACAGGAATAAACCTTGTGAAGGCTCAATTCTCAGTGGAGGCAGCTACCTGCTCTATTCATTCAAAACCCCAAAATCCTGATGTAAAAATCTGGTGGGTCCATATAATGCAGTCGTTTTTCTAGAATAATATATTGAGTGTTATTTTATTCTGATAGTTATTAAGGCAACAAGAAGACTGATTGAAAATGACTGAACCATAGGATTTTACTCTTTGATGATTTTACTACCAGAAACATCTGGGTTACTCTTGCAAAAAGTAAGAGAGTCCAAGAGAGTTTAGTAAAATGACTTTGCCAATAGTAAACAGGAAAAATAAACAGGATTATAGAAATTGTGAGTGTAATAGACCTTGACAAATAAATAATAATAATGAATTGAACCAGTGAAACGGACATTGTGTCATGCACAATATAGACCTTTGCTATTTTATTCAATCTTCAGGACCTGCAAGGTCAGTGTTGCTTTGTTGTATATATGAGGAAAATGACCTACAAATCATGTAGGTGGGCCTGAGAACAGCAAAATACATGGGAGCAGTATTTGATGCACAGTGGGTTGTTTGTTTGATTTGGGTCAATAAAAGACCTACAGGTAGATTTTAGATTTTTGAAAGTATAAGTGTTTCACTGTTATAGTCAGAGAACCTGGCAGTAGAAATAAACTTCTACCTCAGGGCAAAAAGACACACTCACCAAGTAGATGCCTGCTTAATACAGACAGTGAACACATCTCTTGATTCCAAGATAAGAGACTGGTTCCACTCATGTAGGTGTGGAAAATGGTGGGTATTAAGGGCAATCTATACCCAGTGTCTATGGGCAAAAATCAGATCTAGGCAGACTTTTATTCAGTTAAAGAATAAGAAAAAGCAAAACCAAAAATGATAGGACATGGGAAATTTGAACCACACATAGAAAGGAGATGTCTAAAGACAGAGAAGATGAGAATATTTCTGAAAATTGTTAATTACACGAATCAGGATACAGAAAAAAAAAATCAATCAACATAAGCTAGATTATGTGAAATAAAAAAAAATCACCAAATAATGGTGGCTTATAATAAATCAGTACAGTTCTTATTCATACTACATGTCTATCACAGGTCAGCTTGAAGGCTCTGCTTATCTTGTGTCTTGAGGGACCCAGGCTGATAGAACTTTCTCTTATCCTTATGCTTCCTTGATTGCAAAGTCAGGAAAAGGGAGCATGGAAAACTAAACATTGACTCTTAAAGGTTTTACCCAGAAGTGACATGAATCACTTCCACTCACACTGCACTTTCTAAAGCAAGTCACAGAGCCAGGCCTGAGAGCAAGTTAGTGGAAAACAATTCTACTTTGTGCTCAAAGTGAGAGAACTGATCTTTGTCAAAAATTTTCCTAACATCCATCACAATCAACTCTTCCAGTCACAAATATATGGCTGACTTTTCTTTTAAGCAGCAAATTATACCTCACCCTTCCCACAACCCATAATCACTAGATTGGGCTAAAATTCTGTAAGTGTCTCCTCTTGGAAACCTATGAGCCAAAATGGCAACTTGTCTGTCCCCCATACTCCTAATATAAAACTGCAGAAAGCATCAGGTTATCCAAATAAAAATTCTCATTTAGAAAGAGAAACTCTGTAGTCCCTGATCCAAAGCAGTTCTGAAATTCCACTATTTATTTGGAAAACAAGGGCAGTCTACTCTGGAGGTGGGGAGTGCTCTGTCATGAGCACTTGACTCAATTCCCTAAAATAGTTCCCACGTCCTTCACTCTCAAGGCCCCTTGGTGATGTTTTTCTTTTTACATTATCATCCTTGGCCACATGTGGAGAGACTCTGGAAGCTCCTCTTTGGAGACTGATCAGTTTTCTCAGCCTGCTTCCTGGATGTAGAATTTGCGGGGGACAAAAGGATATTATTTACAGTAGCCACAAGTAATAAAATAATTAGGAATGACTAATCAATAGATGTGCAGGATCTATCTTTCTATCTATCTATCTACCATCTGGAGATATCTAGAGATATTGATAGGGATACCTAGCTCTATAAATAGAGATAGATTCATTGATCTTGCACGTTTCTTATATCTATCTATAGATAAAGCTACATATCTCTGATCTTTACAGATATAGGTATATAAAAAAGGATGATATATATATATGTATAAAGGCAGGTAGGTTGGTAGGTAGACAGATACATAGATACATAGACAGATAGATATAGATACCTAGAGAGAATTTAAGATTTTAGAGAAAGATCTCAATAAATAGACTAAATAAATGGACTATATCTCCATTTTGAAATTCATATATTTTGAATGTCATTACTGAATATTATAAACGTATCAATTCACTTCATAGACTTCTATGAATACAATGTACATTAAAAAATGTGTACCTTGATTTATTATGGAATTGAAAAGTTTAGAACAATGCTCAAGTGGAAGGTAGGAACATAAGAATATCCATGGACTTTCTGAAAACAAAATGACTCTGAAAAGAAACATCCAGATATCAACATAAGAAAAAATATCATGTACTATCATCCCAGGAGTCAATAATTACTTTTAAAAAACAGAATAAATAACCCAGGAGAATGAGTTATATATCAAATTTTAACTTGTATTACTTTTTTTTAATTAAGTGGAAAATGATCAACAATTCTAGCAATGTTACTGCAAATAGTCTACTCATTCAAAAAAATATTTGGACTCCCTACTACACAACACATACAAAAATAGCTCTGGGTAAATTAAAGAGACAAAACAAAAGAAAATCACAGGGTGGGGAACTTCAAGATGGCAGAAGAGTAAGACGTGGAGATCACCTTCCTCCCCACAAATACATCAGAAATACATCTACATGTGGAGCAACTCCTACAGAACACCTACTGAACGCTGGCAGAAGGCCTCAGACCTCCCAAAAGGCAAGAAACTCCCCACGTACCTGGGTAGGGCAAAAGAAAAAAGAAAAAACAGAGACAAAAGAATAGGGACTGGACCTGCACCAGTGGGAGGGAGCTGTGAAGGAGAAAAGGTTTCCACACACTAGGAAGCCCCTTTGCGGGTGGAGACTGCAGGTGGCGGAGGGGGGAAGCTTCAGAGCCATGGAGAAGAGCGCAGCAACAGGGGTGCAGAGGGCAAAGTGAAGAGATTCCCGCACAGAGGATCGGTGCCGACCAGCACTCACCATCCCGAGAGGCTTGTCTGCTCACCCGCCGGGACGCGCGGGTCTGGGAGCTGAGGCTCAGGCTTTGGTCGGATGCAGGGAGAGGACTGGCGGCATGAACACAGCCTGAGGGGGCTAGTGCCCCACAGCTAGCCGAGAGGGAGTCCGGAAAAAGGTCTGGAGCTGCCAAAGAGGCAAGAGACCCTTGTTTCAGGGTGCACGAGGAGAGGGGATTCAGAGCACCACCTAAATGAGCTCCAGAGACGGCCTGAGCCGCGGCTGTCAGCGCGGACCCCAGAGACGGGCACGAAATTCTAACGAGGCTGCTGCCGCTACCAAGAAGCCTGTGTGCGAGCACAGGTCACTATCCACACCTCCGCCTGTGCAGCCCGCCACTGCCAGGGTCCCGTGATCCAGGGACAACTTCCCCGGCAGAACACACGGCATGCCTCAGGCTGGTGCAATGTCACACTGGCCTCTGCAGCCGCAGGCTCGCCCCGCATCCATACCGCTCCCTCCCCCCGGCCTGAGTGAGCCAGAGCCCGCGAATCAGCGGCTCCTTTAACCCCGTCCTGTCTGAGCAAAGACCAGATGCCCTCAGGCGACCTACACGCAGAGGGGGCCAAATCCAAAGCTGAGCCCCGTGAGCTGTGCGAACAAAGAAGAGAAAGGGAAATCTCTCCCAGCAGCCTCAGGAGCAGCGGATTAAATCTCCACAATCAGCTTGATGTAACCTGCATCTGTGGAATACCTGAATAGACAACGAATTATCCCAAACTGAGGAGGTGGACTTTGGGAACAACGATATATATATATTTTTTCCCTTTTTCTCTTTTTGTGAGTGTGTATGTGTATGCTTCTGTGTGTGATTTTGTCTGTATAGCTTTGCTTTTACCATTTGTCCTAGGGTTCTGTCTGTCCGGTTTTTTGTTTTGGTTTTTGTTTTTTAGTATAGTTTTTAGCACTTGTTAACATTGGTGGATTTGTTTTTTCGTTTGGTTGCTCTCTTCTTTCTTTCCTTTTTTTTAAAACAATTATTTTCTCCTTTTTAAAATAACTTTATTTTATTTTATTTTAATTTATCTTATTCCTTCCTTCCTTCCTTCCTTCCTTCCTTCCTTCCTTCCTTCCTTTCTTTCTTTTTTCTCCATTTTATTCTTAGCCATGTGGATGACAGGCCCTTGGTGCTCCAGCCAGGTATCAGGGCTGTGCTGCTGAGGTGGGAGAGCCAAATTCAGGACACTAGTCCACAAGATACCTCCCAGCTTCACATAATATCAAACGGCAAAAATCTCCCAGAGAGCTCCATCTCAATGCCAAGACCAAGCTCCACTAAACGACCAGCAAGGTACAGTGCTGGACACCCTATGCCAAACAACTAGCAAAACAGGAACACAACCCCACCCATTAGCAGAGAGGCTACCTAAAATCATAATAAGGCCACAGACACCGCCAAAACACACCACCAGACGTAAAACTGCCCACCAGAAAGACAAGATACAGCCTCATTCTCCAGGACACAGGCACCAGTCCCCACCACCAGGAAGCCTACACAACCCACTGAATCAAGCTTAGCCACTGGGGACAGACACCAAAAATAACGGGAACTATGAACCTGCAGCCTGTGAAAAGGAGACCCCAAACACGGTAAGATAAGCAAAATGAGAAGACAGAGAAACACACAGCAGATGAAGCAGCAAGGCAAAAACCCACCAGATCTAACAAATGAAGAGGAAACAGGCAGTCTACCTGAAAAAGAATTCAGAATAATGATAGTAAAGATGATGCAAAATCTTGGAAACAGAATGGAGAAAATACAAGAAACATTTAACAAGGACGTAGAAGAACTAAAGAGCAAACAAACGTGATGAACAACACAAGAAAATGAAATTAAAAATTCTCTACAAGGGATCAACAGCAGAATAACTGAGGCAGAAGAACAGATAAGTGACCTGGAAGATAAAATAGTAGAAATAACTACTGCAGAGCAGAATAAAGAAAAAAGAATGAAAAGAATTGAGGACATTCTCAGAGACCTCTGGGAAAACATTAAACACACCAACATTCGAATTATAAGGGTCCCAGAAGAAGAAAAGAAAAAGAAAGGAACTGAGAAAATATTTGAAGAGATTATAGTTGAAAACTTCCCTAATATGGGAAAGGAAATAGTTAATCAAGTCCAGGAAGCGCAGAGAGTCCCATACAGGATAAATCCAAGGAGAAACATGCCAAAAAACATATTAATCAAACTATCAAAAATTAAATACAAAGAAAAAATATTAAAAGCAGCAAGGGAAAAACAACAAATAACACACAAAGGAATCCCCATAAGGTTAAAAGCTGTTCTTTCAGCAGAAACTCTGCAAGGCAGAAGGGAGTGGCAGGACATATTTAAAGTGATGAAGGAGAAAAACCTACAACCAAGATTACTCTACCCAGCAAGGATCTCATTCAGATTTGATGGAGAAATTAAAACCTTTACAGACAAGCAAAAGCTAAGAGAATTCAGCATCACCAAACCAGCTTTACAACAAATGCTAAAGGAACTTCTTTAGGCAGGAAACAGAAGAGAAGGAAAAGACCTACAATAACAAACCCAAAACAATTAAGAAAATGGTAATAGGAACATACATATAGATAATTACCTTAAATGTAAATGCATTTAATGCTCCAACCAAAAGACATAGACTGGCTGAAAGGATACAAAACAAGACCCGTATATATGCTGTCTACAAGAGACCCACTTCAGACCTAGGGACACATACAGACTGAAAGTGAGGGGATGAAAAAAGATATTCCATGCAAACAGAAATCAAAAGAAAGCTGGAGTAGCAATTCTCATATCAGACAAAATAGACTTTAAAATAAAGACTATTAGAAGAGACAAAAAAGTACACTACATACTGATCAAGGAATCAATCCAAGAAGAAGATATAACAATTGCAAATATTTATGCACCCAACATAGGAGCACCTCAATACATAAGGCAAATACTAACAGCCATAAAATGGTAAATCGACAGTAACACATTCATAGTAGGGGACTTTAACACCCCACTTTCACCAATGGACAGATCATCCAAAATGAAAATAAATAAGGAAACACAAGCTTTAAATGATACATTAAACAAGATGGACTTAATTGATATTCATAGGACATTCCATCCAAAAACAACAGAATACACATTTTTCTCAAGTGTTCATGGAACATTCTCCAGGATAGATCATATCTTGGGTCACAAATCAAGCCTTGGTAAATTTAAGAAAATTGAAATTGTTTCAAGTATCCTTTCCGACCACAACGCTATGAGACTAGATATCAATTACAGGAAAAGATCTGTAAAAAATACAAACACATGGAGGCTAAACAATACACTACTTAATAATGAAGTGATCACTGAAGAAATCAAAGAGGAAATCAAAAAATACCTAGAAACAAATGACAATGTAGACATGATGAACCAAAATCTATGGGATGCAGCAAAAGCAGTTCTAAGGGGGAAGTTTATAGCAATACAATCTTACCTTAAGAAACAGGAAACATCTCGAATAAACAACCTAACCTTGCACCTAAAGCAATTAGAGAAAGAAGAACAAGGAAACCCCAAAGTTAGCAGAAGGAAAGAAATCATAAAAATCAGATCAGAAATAAATGAAAAAGAAATGAAGGAAATGATACCAAAGATCAATAAAACTAAAAGCTGGTTCTTTGAGAAGATAAACAAAATTGATAAACCATTAGCCAGACTCATCAAGAAAAAAAGGGAGAAGACTCAAATCAATAGAATTAGAAATGAAAAAGTAACAACTGACACTGCAGAAATACAAAAGATCATGAGAGATTACTACAAGCAACTCTGTGCCAATAAAATGGACAACCTGGAAGAAATGGACAAATTCTTAGAAATGCACAACTGCCAAGACTGAATCAGGAAGAAATAGAAAATAGGAACAGACCAATCACAAGCACTGAAATTGAAACTGTGATTAAAAATCTTCCAACAAACAAAAGCCCAGGACCGGATGGCTTCACAGGCGAATTCTATCAAACATTTAGAGAAGAGCTAACACCTACCTTCTCAAACTCTTCCAAAATATAGCAGAACAAGGAATACTCCCAAACTCATTCTACGAGGCCACCATCACCCTGATACCAAAACCAGACAAGGATGTCACAAAGAAAGAAAACTACAGGCCAATATCACTGATGAACATAGATGCAAAAATCCTCAACAAAATACTAGCAAACAGAATCCAACAGCACATTAAAAGGATCATACACCATGATCAAGTGGGGTTTATTCCAGGAATGCAAGGATTCTTCAATATACGCAAAACAATCAATGTGATAAACCATATTAACAAACTGAAGGAGAAAAACCATATGATCATCTCAATAGATGCAGAGAAAGCTTTTGACAAAATTCAACAGCCATTTACGATAAAAACCCTGCAGAGAGCAGGCATAGAGGGAACTTTCCTCAACATAATAAAGGCCATATATGACAAACTCACAGCCAACATCATCCTCAATGGTGAAAAACTGAAACCATTTCCTCTAAGATCAGGCACAAGACAAGGTTGTCCACTCTCACCACTATTATTCAACACAGTTTGGAAGTTTTAGCCACAACAATAAGAGAAGAAAAATAAATAAAAGGAATCCATATCAGAAAGAAGAAGTTAAGCTATCACTGTTTGCAGATGACATAATATTATACATAGAGTTCCTAAAGATGCTACCAGAAAACTACTAGAGCTAATCAATGAATTTGGTAAAGTAGCAGGATACAAAATTAATGCACAGAAATCTCTGACATTCCTACACACTAATGATGAAAAATCTGAAAGTGAAATTAAGAAAACACTCCTATTTACCACTGCAACAAAAAGAATAAAATATCTAGGAATAAACCTACCTAAGGAGACAAAAGACCTGTATGCAGAAAATTATAAGACATTGATGAAAGAAATTAAAGATGATACAAACAGATGGCGAGACATACCATGTTCCTGGACTGAAAGAATCAACACTGTGAAAATGACCATCCTACCCAAAGCAATCTATAGATTCAATGCAATCCCTAAAAAACTACCAATGGCATTTTTCACAGAACTAGAACAAAAAAGTTCACAATTTGTATGGAAACACAAAAGACTGCGAATAGCCAAAGCAATCTTGAGAACGAAAAACAGAGCTGGAGGAATCAGGCACACTGACTTCAGACTGTACTGCAAAGCTACAGTAATCAAGACAGTATGGTACTGGCACATAACAGAAATATAGAATAATGGAACAGGATAGAAAGCCCAGAGATACATCCACACACATATGGTCACCTTATCTTTGATAAAGGAGGCAAGAATATACAATGGAGAAAAGACAGCCTCTTCAATAAGTGTTGCTGGGAAAACTGGACAGCTACATTTGAAAGAATGAAATTAGAACACTCCTTAACACCATACACAAAAATAAACTCAAAATGGATTGAAGACCTAAACGTAAGGCCATACACTATAAAACTCTTAGAGGAAAGCATAGGCATAACACTCTATGACATAAATCACAGCAAGATCTTTGTGGCCCACCTCCTAGAGTAATGGAAATAAAGACAAAAATAAACAAATGGGACTAATGAAACTTCAAAGCTTTTTCACAGCAAAGGAAACCATAAACAAGATGAAAAGACAACCCTCAGAATGGGAGAAAATATTTGCAAATGAATCAATGGACAAAGGATTAATCTCCAAAATATATAAACAGCTCCTGCAGCTCAATATTAAGAAACAACCAAATCCAAAAATGGGCAGAAGACTTAAATAGACATTTCTCCAAAGAAGACATACAGATGGCCAAGAAGCACATGAGAAGCTGTGCAACATCACTAATTATTAGAAAAATGCAAATAAAAACCACAATGAGGTATCACCTCACACCAGTTAGTATGGGCATCATCAGAAAATCTACAAAGAACAAATGCTGGAGAGTGCGTGGAGAAAAGGGAACCCCCTTGCACTGTTGGTGGGAATGTAAGTTGATACAGCCACTATGGAGAACAGTATGGAGGTTCCTTAAAAAACTAAAAATAGAATTACCATATGACCCAGCAATCCCACTACTGGGCATATACCCAGAGAAAACCACAAATCAAAAAGACACATGCACCCCAATGCTCACTGAAGCACTATTTACAATAGCCAGGTCATGGAAGCAACCTAAATGCCCATCAACAGACGAATGGATAAAGAAGTTTTGGTACATATATACAATGGAATATTACTCAGCTATAAAAAGGAACGAAATTGAGTCATTTGTTGAGACGTGGATGGATCTAGAGACTGTCTAGAAAAACAGAGGAAAACAAATACTGTATGCTAAAGCATACATATGGATTCTAAAACAACAATAAAAAATGGTACTGATGAACCTAGTTGCAGGGCAGTAATAAAGAGGTGGACGTAGAAAATGGACTTGAGGACATGGGGTGGTAGCGTGAAGCTGGGGCAAAGTGACAGTAACATTGACATATACGTACTACCGAATGTAAAATAGTTGGCTGGTGGGAAGAAGAAGCATAGCACAGGGAGATTGGCTCAGTGCTTTGTGATGACCTAGAGGGGTGGGATAGGGAGCCTGGGAGGCAGGCTCAAGAGGGAGGGGATATGGGGACATGTGTATGAATATGGCTGATTGGCTTTGTTGTGCAACAGAAACTAACACAGTATTGTGAAGCAATTATACTCCAATATCAGATGAATGGATAAAGAAGATGTGGCACATATATACAATGGAATATTACTCAGCCATAAAAAGAAACGAAATTGAGATATTTGTAATGAGGTGGATGGACCTAGAGTCTGTCATACAGAGTGAAGTAAGTCAGAAAGAGAAAAACAAATACCGTATGCTAACACATATATATGGAATTAAAAAAAAAAAAGGTATGAAGAAACTCCGGATAAGACAGTAATAAAGACACAGACCTACTAGAGAATGGACTTGAGGAGATGGGGAGGGGGAAGGGTAAGCTGTGACAAAGTGAGAGAGTGGCATGGACATATATACACTACCAAACGTAAAACAGATAGCTGGTGGGAAGCAGCCACATAGCACAGGGAGAGCAGCTCGGTGGTTTGTGACCACCTAGAGGGGTGGGATAGGGAGGGTGGGAGGGAGAGAGACGCAAGAGGGAAGAGACATGGGAACATATGTATATGTATAACTGATTCATTTTGTTATAAAGCAGAAACTAACACACCATTGTAAAGCAATTATGCTCCAATAAAGATGTTAAGAAAAAAGAAGATTAAAAAATAAAAATTCTGGAGAAAAAAACGGTGTGTGTCTAGAACTATGTTTTAATATTAAAACAATTTCCTGAGTGGAAAAAATTAAGGGGTAGCAAAATTAGAGGAACTCTTTGTCCAAAATTTTGCAAACCCATAAAGATGTTGTCAAAAGCTGTGGAATCTATTTTTAGTTTTTTAAGGAAACTCCATACTGTTCTCCATAGTGGCTGTATCAATTTACATTCCCACCAACAGTGCAAGAGGGTTCCCTTTTCTCCACACCCTCTCCAGCATTTGTTGTTTGTAGATGTTTTGATGATGGCCATTCTGATTGGTGTGAGGTGATACGTCATTGTAGTTTTGACTTGCATTTCTCTAATGATTAGTGATGTTGAGCATCCTTTCATGTGTTTGTTGGACATCTGTGTATCTTCTTTGGAGAAATGTCTATTTAGGTCTTCTGCCCTTTTTTTTTTTTTTTTTTTTTTTTGCGGTATGCGGGCCTCTCACTATCGCGGCCTCTCCCGTTGCGGAACACAGGCTCCGGACGCGCAGGCTCAGTGGCCTTGGCTCACGGGCCTAGCCGCCCACGGCATGTGGGATCCTCCCGGACCGGGGCACAAACCCGTGTCCCCTGCATCGGCAGGTGGACCCTCAACCACTACGCAACCAGGGAAGCCCATTTCTGCCCATTTTTTGACTGAGTTGTTGGGTTTTATTAATATTGAGCTGCATGAGTTGCTTATATATTTTGGAGATTAATCCTTTGTCCATTAAATCGTTTGCAAATATTTTCTCCCATTCTGAGGTTGTCTTTTTGTCTTGTTTGTAGTTTCCTTTGCTTTGTGAAAGCTTTTAAGTTTCATTAGGTCCCATTTGTTATTTTTATTTCCATTTCTCTAGGAGGTGGGTCAAAAAGTATCTTGCTGTGATTTATGTCAAAGACTGCTCTTCCTATATTTTCCTCTAAGAGTTTTATAGTGTCTGGTCTTACATTTAGGTCTTTAATACATTTTGACTCTATTTTTGTGTATCGTGTTAGGAAACTAAAAATAGAACTATCATATGACCCAGCAATCCCACTATTGGGCATATACCCTGAGAAAAACATAATTCAAAAAGAGTCATGTACCACAATGTTCATTGCAGCACTATTTATAATAGCCAGGACATGGAATCAACCTAAGTGTCCATCGACAGATGAATGGATAAAGAAGGTGTGGCACATATATACAATGCAATATTACTCAGCCATAAAAGGACATGAAATGGGGTTATTTGTAGTGAGGTGGATGGACCTAGAGCCTGTCATACAGAGTGAAGTAAGTCAGAAAGAGAAAAACAAATACCATATGCTAACACATATATATGGAATGTAAAAAAAAAAAAATGGTTCTGATGAACCTAGGGGCAGGACAGGAATAAAGACGCAGAGGTAGAGAATGGACTTGAGGACATGGGGAGAGAGAAGGGTAAGCTGTGATGAAGTGAGAGAGTAGCATTGATACATATATACTACCAAATGTAAAATAGATAGCTAGTGGGAAGCAGCTGCATAGCACAGGGAGATCAGCTCAGTGCTTTGTGACCACCTAGAGGGGTAGGATAGGGAGGGTGGGAGGGAGATGCAAGGGGGAAGGAATGTGGGGATATATGTATACATATGTCTGATTCACTATGTTATGCAGCAGAAACTAACACAGCATTGTAAAGGAATTATACTCCAATAAAGATGTTAAAAATAAATAAATAAAATTAAGATGATGGAGGACCTTAAAAAAAGAAAAAGCTGTGGAATCTATTAAAATCACCTCAAATGAAATAAAGTCTGAAATGATAGCATCATGGCAAATTCATTTTACAACACAGATAGTATACACAAGTCCAAATCACCTCCCCCATGTACAGCAGAAACCTATCTATTGGAAAACTTATGTTACTACCTCTCAAAATGGAGCATGTCTAGATAGTCTCAGACATGTGAAAAAAAATTCATCACTTAAGCTGTGTATTAAAATCTGAATGTTGTAATGTATTACATTGTTTTGATCAAGGGATAAAAGGCCAGTTGAAAAGACACTTTTGATTAGTCTTTGGCTTTCTTAGACGATTTCAATATTGGCCTCACTTTTAAATGAAAAGAATTAATGTTAGCCTCATCTTGAGAAGAGAGTCACCTCCAACATTTTGGAAATTGCAAATAGCGTGACGGACAGAGTGCAATGTGTTAGATTGGTGGTTTTCAATCAGGGCAGTTTTGTCCCGAAGGGGACATTTGGCAATGTCTGGAGTTATTTTTGGTTGTCACAACTGCTGAGGGGGCAGTACTACTGACATCTAGTAAGTAGTAGCCAAGGATGCTACAAAGCATTCAACAACATAAAGAACTACTTCTCAAAACAGAGAATTATACACCGCCAAATGTCAGTATTGCTACTGTTGAGAAGTCCTGTGCTAAGTAAAAATAAAGCACAGTCACAATATACTTTCAAGTGGAAGTTGTCAACTGTAGAAAAATAGTTTCAACTAAATATGTTTTATAATCGAACATAGGTATTTATATTATATGTGTATGTATATTATATATATATGTGGGTGTACAGAGATAGATAGACAGATAGACAGTTGTTCATTTGTTTGTTTGTTTAAATAGGGATTATGCACTTAGGGATAAAGGCGTATCACACATAGTCCAGAAAGCTAAGAGCAGACAATAAAAGTAAATAGAAAAAGGATAAATATAGAAAGCAAAAAGTAATAAGGAAAAAGTAAGAACAAACATATTGGTTAAGAAAAAAAGACATAAAACAAGTACATTTGTTAAATAAACAAGAAGCTGAGTATGTGAAAGCACCTGTGAAATGTAAAAAAAACCAAGCAGGCCTATAATAGTTTTTAAATGTAAGAAAGAAAATAGAAAGAGGAAAAAATACATATAAACAACATTAGGAATGAAAGAAGAACATAGATTCACAGACATGGAAGAAATTAAAAATCATAGGTGAATGCAATATAAAAATCTATAACAATATACCAATTAGGAAAAATTTATAACACACAGAATAATACTATAGTTTTGTAGATGCATATATGCATAATTAAATATAAAACAGTGTTACATGACATATCTACAGTATTGATACTATGTATAAAATAGATAACTAATGAGAACCTACTGTATAGCACAGGGAACTCTACTCAGTGTTCTGTGGTGAGCTAAATTGGAAGGAAATCCACAAAAGACAGGATATATGTATACGTATAGCTGATTCACTTTGCTGTACAGTAGAAATGAACACAACATTGTAAAGCAACTATACCCCAATTAAAAAAAAAACAAAACTGTTACACACAACTTCAGAATAGTGGGTACCCCTAGGCAACAAGAGAAGGGAAAGATGGAGTTGAGACTTTAGCTCCATGTACAATGGTTTATTTTTATTCTTAAAAATAGGATCTGAAGCAAATTCAATAAAATGTTAACATCTGTTAAATCTGGGTGGTCACTGTTTGGGTGTCTGTTATCTCAAGTTCTGACCTTTTCAGAATATATGAAATGTTTCATAATTCAAAATAGAAAAATTTTAAAATAGCTCTTGTCATAGAATTTTGGCAAAGGTCTTTTAAACAGCTAAATAAATTAAATTTGCTGATTTTTCTCAGGCCTATTTTCCCAGTCAAATAATTCAAAGGGATTAATCAGTGATGATTTCTATTTTTAAAGATAGACTCCCTTGATTTCACTTTGATAAGCTGTAGGAGTAGGTTAAGCATTTTCTGGGAATACTCATACACAACAAATGTCACATATCTAAATTCTGAATCCCACTCAAGATAGTTGAAGCATTTGATCTTAATGATTACTGGACAACCAAAAACAGAGGCATGAGTCAAGCTCTTAGTCCATGGAAATTACCATTTGTACTACTTCTCCTCTGATTAGCTGATGCTTCTGCCAAGCCTGCCCTCGCCATCACTCAGGCGTGACACTCTGTGACGACCCGGAGTGGTCTGTCCCAGTGGTCCTGTTTTGCCAACCCCAGATCTAATCACTGAAATCTTCACAACTGTTCTCAACACCTCAGGGTTCAACAGCTAACCTACATCCATACCTCGCAGACATCTCCCCTCTCTTCCCACTCCAGGTCCTGTCTGCCTTTTGTGGAAACCACCCATGCCCTCTGGCTTCTCTGGAGTCTTGTGGGGCAGAACACATCTTTTTCTCTCTACTACCTTCAGCTTTCATTTCCTTCCTCCTAGGGACTACTCAGTTTAACACACATCCAATGATCTTAGACTCTCCCCAAAGAGAAGTTTGGGTAGGGGTCATGCTTTGATTCAACTTTTATTTTTATTTCTTACTTGCAGAAGCTGTTAATGACTGCTTAGAACAGAAAACTCAGAATTCAGAGCATAAAACTTGGCTCCCCTCTTGTGAAATCTGGGAGAAAAGAAACAACACCTTATATACACCAACCTTCTATAGCAGCTTGAACAAAACTCTCAATCAGCAATTCGACCATATTTTGCATAACTATCACATGATCCCACTGTTTTATATAGTTTCTGCCAATGTCCAGATATAAAATCAAGTGCCCTTTGAGGAGAATCCTCTATTACAGGAGAGTCCTCTGCATATTTTGGTTGGGAAGAGTTCTTCTCATTCTTCAGTTTCTTCAAAACACCAGGTTGGATGCCAGGCTGCCAATGTACAAATGATCTACCTTCAGTTTTCCCATTCATTTCAGCATACCTTGTGCTTTTAACATTATTTGTTCTCTTACCTCTGCCCTGGTTCTGTCAAAAGACAATTTCAGAGTGGGAAACTCCCTAAGGTCCTTCAGAAATGACTGCAGCCAAGAATTAATTGAGACTCTGTTATCTCCTTTCTCATTTTTGTGATAGACCTTTCACACTGTATCCATCTCACTGTTTTTTGGCTGACTTCCTCCCTCTAATTTATTTAAAGAACTACATATTATGGGCTTTGCTTTTGCTTGTAGAAAGCTCTTAATTTTTTTTTGGAGGGGGTCTATTTACTTTTGAGTTTGCATCTGACTGCGCATGTTTCCTGGGCTCCCTTATTGCTTCTCTTTGGCAGTCTTTCTTACTTTTTAAAAGATGCTTTCCCTCAGGATAGCCTCTTGGATATTTATTGCCAGTAAAGCAGGAAGCATTTTGTTTGAATGTCTGAGATTTAGATACATAGCACATGTCTTTCCTGGACTTCTAACTTCTAATAGGTAATTGCTATTTTTAGAGGTCACCAAGCTTTGCAAGGTATTTGAAAAAATCTCTATATAAATATATGCAGATATACATATTTATTTATTATATTCCTTTCTGTCCCCCAAACTAATGCCTACAGTTGTGTTAGAGTTTGCTTTTCTAAAATTGAGTAATCTAGTGATTAAAAGAAGTTTTCTCTTTGAAAAGCTAAATTCCTTTTTTTGTGATCACCATTGAAAACATATCACAGTGCTCCTGTGATATGTGTATATGCTCCTGTGTATATGCTCCTGATCTAGCCCATATACATTGCTCAGAACCTGACGTAGTTGATATACCAGTTATTTCTTGCTGTGCTACAAGCAAACCCCAAACTCAGTGGCTTCAAACAACAAGCATGTATGACTGCTCATGAGTCTAAGGGCTGGCAGAGCAGTTATTCTGGTCTTAGCTGGACTTACCCATGGATCTGTGGTCAACTGGAGCTTACACAGGCAGCTCTAGGCTGGGCTGTTTCACATATTTGGAGGTCATTTGTCTGTAAACTAGTCCGGGATGACCTCGACTGGGACAACTGGACTTTCCTTATATGGTCTCTCACTCTCCAGCTGGCGAGTCCTAGCTTATTTAAGTGGTGGCGGCAGAGTTCCAAGAAAGTATGGAAGCAGGAGGGGCCTCTTAAAGTCAAGACTCACAAGCAGCATATCGTCACTTCAGCCTCATTCTATCAGTCAAAGCAAATCATGAGGCCAACCCAGACCCAGTGGGGAAGGATACAGGCTCCAGTTCTTGAAGGAGGAGCTGCAGAGTCATGGTATAAGTGGTATAGATACTGGGAGGAGACAAATTGGGGCCACCTTTATACTCAGTCTACCTGCCACTGTTGATTTCCTTTCCTGCCTAACTGTAAAAGTCAAAGTAAACCAAAGAAGATTTATGAGGCACCTCCTATGAACAGAACACCTTATTACTCACTGGTAGGACCCTATTCTGAAGAAATTTTAAATCTTAGAACATAAGAAGGTGAAAGTTAAGCACTCCTAGCAGTCTTGATTTATGAGTGGGTTATGATAAATTTTTTTTTTCTGAGTTGATTATTTAAAATCTGGAATGCATTTTCCCATAGAAATATAAATGGTAATTTGGAATGCAGGCAAAGCCATTTTTAAGCCATGATTTATGGTATACAATATAGTACTCAATTATACCATAAATATTATAGGAAATAATTACCTGTGTGAGTGGTTTATATTTCAACATTTGTTCCTTAATTAGTGCTGAGGAAACACCAGGAAGTATCTCACCAGCATCCTTCCTACTCCCTAATTTGGTGATAAAGTCAGAAAATGACTCACTCTGAAGGGAGAAAAACTACATTACACACCTTTATACGCTAAGCCCTTGTAGGTGCATTATCTATTTAATTTTTACAATAGCCCACTGAAGACAGCTTTAGTATATGCCTTTTTATATTTGAGAAAATTAAGAACAAATGATGCTATATAACTTGCCCAAGATCATAAAGCAGGAAATAGCTGTTATGAGTATCCATGTAACTGCAAAGGTCTTGCTTTTCCCACAATTCCACTTTGCCCTGCTGAAACATGTATTGTGGATGAAGTAAGGTCACATACAGTATCTGAAATGAAATAAAACTCATGGGCTAAAACTGAAGATAGGTACCAAGTGCAAATATCATACGTTCAGAGACAGCTTGTAAATATGCCACTAACATGGCCATTTTGCCTCCCAGGCATCTCTTAGAATATGGGATGCTCTCTCAAATAGAATTAAAGGGTCAAAGTTATCTTTCATTTTAATCAATTCAAACAACTGTGTAACGTTATCCTCTGAGCATCAACCAGACGATAGAGCAATTGATGTAACCATAGAAGAAATGTTGTCAGTATGGAGTATTTAAAAAAAAAGTTGAAGAATAGGAATCTGCCAAGGAATGATCAGTTTGCAAAACACTGAGCCTAATGAAGGTGAGTTTTCTGGTCACTGGTGTGGCATACAGTGTTGTAGAATGGAGATAACTGATCAAACTTCACATGGAAAAAATTTCTTTTTTACAACCTAATATTCTTTCTTGTTCAGAATACTTGTTCAGCTTATTTAAGAAAGCTTATTAAACCTATTTTGGCCTTTAAGTACCTTGGGAAGGAGGAGCCCTACCTCAGTACTAAATCTTGAAACTCTCTCTCCTGGACCACAATATCCAGTGTCCTGTGTGTCTTATTGGCATGCCTTAAAAATCCCTGTCTAATCGACTTATGGTTGTAAAAGTTTGTTAGTAAGGTCATTTATTTGAACTTGGAATTCATTTGTTTTTGTTGCAACAATATTATAAGTCAAGAGTCACAAATTTTAGTATTTACAGGAAAACAGGCAGGTTATGTAAGTAAGTGAGGCAGGGCCAAGAGTCAGACAATAGAGACTATGGGAACAGTGGTCAATAGGATGGTACAGATCTTCATGGAAGGCACTCTAATTCTCATTAACAACAACAACAACATTGCTAGCCAAACAAAGTGAGACTGCAGATCAGATTTCTTACTAACACGCCATCTTGATTATTTATGTCATGTGATTTGTAGAGTAGCCCAAAAAGCCTTTCCACTCTTTAGCCACTGTAAAGTAAAACAGTACTTTACTGCATCTTTAATACCCTAGATTTAAAAGGTCTGGTCTTGCAAAGCTGAGCTTCATACTCAAAACTAAAATGATTTCAACAAAATACTTCCCCCTCAGAGCTGATGCCTGAGTAGCTCCCCAGTCTCCTATCTTAGACACATTAGGTGCGTTAAATCTATACATCAATTTAGGGAGAATTTACATCTTTACTATGTTGAGCCTTACAAATCATGAACACAGTATATCTTTTCATTTATTTAGATATCTGTTTTCTTTCATAAGAATTTTGTAGTTTTTAACATATATGTCTTGAATATGTTTTGTTGAATAAGACTGTTAAGAGCTGACATCCTTGCTTAGTTCCTGATCTTATGGGGAAAGAATTCAGTCTTTCACTATTAAGTGTAAAGTTACCTGTAGGGTTTTTGTAGATGTGCTTTATGAAGTTGAATAAGTTCCTCTCTAGTACTGTTTTTTCACATTTATAACTGAGTGGATGTTGAATTTTGTCAAATGCTTTTCCTGCATCAATTGATATGATCATGTGATATTTGTTCTTTCGTCTCTTAATATAGTGGATGACATTGAATGATATTGAACCAGCCTTGTATTCCTGGAATAAACCCCACTTGGTTGAGGTGCATACGTCTTTTCATACGTATCTGAGTTCCATTTGCTAATATTTTGTTAAAGATTTTTTGTCTATAGTCAATAGGGATACTGGTATGTAATTGTCTTTTGTTGTTTTGGTATCAGGGTAATACTAGCTTCATGAAATGCATTGGGACCTATATTTTTATCTTCTATCTTCGTTAGGACTCTTAGTTTGTTTGGGCTGCTATAACAAAATATCACAGTCTGGGTGACTGATAGACCACAGAACTTTATTTCTCACGGTTCTGGAGGCAGGAAGTCTGAGATCAGGGTGCCAGCATGCTTGGGTGAGCACTCTCTTCTGGTTGCAGAATTCTTGTATCCTCACAGGGTGGAAGGGGCTAGGGAGCTCCATGGGATTTCTTTTGTAACAGTATTAATCTCAACCCTCATGACCTAATCTCATCCCAAAGGCCCTGCCTCCTAACACCATCACATTGGGCATTAGGATCCCAATATGTGAAGTATGGGGGACACAAACACTGAGACCATAGCAAGGAGATTGTGTAGAATTGATGTTAATTCTTTAAAGTTTGGTGGAATTCTCCAGTAAAACCATGTGGGTCTAGGGATTTCTATTTGGGAGAATTTTTAAATTACAAGTTCAATATTCATAATAGTTAAAGGACTATTCAAATGATCTATTTCATATTAGGTGAGTTTTGATAACCTGAATTTTCCAAGGAATTGGTACATTTTATCTAAGATGTCAAATTTATATGCATAGATTTGTTTGTGGTATTCCCTTGTTATATCTGATATCTGCAGGGTCTGTGGTGATATCTCTGTTTCATTCCTGATATTAGTAATTTGTGTCCTCTCTTTTTCTGTTGGTTAGTCTGGCTAGAGGGAGGCCAATTTTATTAATTTTTTCAAAGAATCAACTCTTCATTTCATTGATTTTCTCTATTGCTTCTGTTTTCAATTTCATTGATTTCTGCTCTTATCTTTCTTATTCCTCTGCTTGCTTTGGTGTTATTTTGCTTTCCTTTTTTAAATTTAAAAAAAATTTTAAGTTCTTCAGATGAAAGCTTAGATCATTGATTTGATACTTTTCCTCTTCTCTAATGTATGTGTTTAGAGCTATAAATTCCCTTCTCAGCACTGCTTTAGCTGTGCCACACAAATTTTTATTATATTCTGTACTTTCATTTTCATTCAGTTAAGTGTATTTTTAAATATTTCCCTGGAGACTCTTCTTGGACCTGTGGATTATTTAGATGTGTGTCATTCAGTTTCTAAGTGTTTAGAGATTTTCTTTTTATTATTGGTTTTTAGTTTGATTCTATCAATCCAATTGATTTCATTGTACATTCCATGTAGAGAACACATGCTATATAATTTAAATTTAAAAAATTTGTTGAGGCTTGTTTTATGGTCCTGGTGTGGTCTATTTTGGTATATGTTCCATGAGCACTTGAAAGGAATGTATATTCTGCTCTTTTGGGGTGGCATGTTCTATAAATATCAATTTGATTCTATTGGTAAAGATCTTGTTGAGTTGTTCCATATCCTTGCTTCTTTTCTGTATATTTGTTCTGTCAATTGTTGAGAGAGGGGTTTTGATGTTCCCATCTATAATTATAAATTTTTCTATTGTTCTATCAGTTTTTGTTTCACATATTTTACAGCCCTGTTATTTGGTGCATACACACTTAGGATTTCTATATTTTGGCGGGGGGGGGGGGTGTTGACCCATTTACCATGTAATAACCCTCTCTGTCTCCAGTAATTTTCTTTGCTCTAATGACTATTTCATTTGATATTAATATAATAACTCCTGCTTTCCTTTGTTTAGTGTTTGCAGAATATAAATTTTTTCATCTTTCTACTTTTAAGTTACCTATACTGTTGTATTTTGTAGATAGCATAGAAATGGGTCATTTTATTATACTCTACCAATCTCTGTCTTCTAATTGGTATATTTAAGCCAAATGCATTAATGTAATTATTGATATTTTAGGGTTCAAGTCTGCATTTTATTTTTTTGTTTCCTACTTGTACCCTCTGTTTTCTGTTTTTCTGGGTCTTTTTCCTACTTTCCTGAAGGTTAAAAAATTTAGATTACCATTTTTTATATATTTATAGTGTTTTTGAGTGTATCTCTTTTTATACCATTTTTGGTGGTTGCTTGATGCATTATATAATATATATGTAACTTTCAGAGTCTACCAGTGTCATTTTACCAGCTCAACTGAAATATGGAAAATAGATCTCCCTTTACCCTCTTGTGTTTTTAATATAATTATTGCAATTATTTAATATAATTATTGTAAATAATTGTTGTAAATATTGTAAGTATTTAATATAATTATTATAATTATTTTAAATACATTTAGAACCACAATGAAAAAATTAAGTTTTTGTTTCAACTATCAAACATAATTTAGAAAATGTAATAGGAAAAAGAAAGTTGATTGTATTCCCATATTTTGTTTATTATGTACTTTCTTCCTTCCTAATATTTAAAGGTAACGTCTTATATCATTTCCTTTCTGTTTAGAAATTTCTTTTAGGGTAGATCTGCTTATGGAAAATTCTCTTATTTTTTCTTCATCTGAGAATGTATTTTCACTCTCATTTCTAAAGGATAGTTTTACTGCATATAAAATTCTGAATTGACATTTCTTTTAACACATGAAAAATATCTGACCTGCAAAGGGTTGTGATAGAAATTAACCATAATCCAGGTAGTTTTTTTTTCAGTAGATCAAATGTAATTTCTCTCTCAGTGCTTTCAAGACTGATCTTTGCTTTTAGTTTTCATAAGTTTGATGTTTCTTTATGTGGAATTCTTTGGGTTTGTGATTTGGGGTTTTTACTCAGCCTCTTGAATTCATAGGTTTGTGTCATTTGCTAAATTTGGGAAGTTTTCAGCTATAATTCTTCAAGTACCTTTTCAGTTCTGCTCCCTTTCTTTTCTCCATCCAGGACTCTGTTGACACAAATGTTCGATCTTTTGTCATAGTATCACAGGTTCCTGAGACTATTTTTATTTTTTAATGTTTTCTCTGTGTTGTTCAGGCTGTATAAATTCTGTCACTCTATGTTCAAGCTTGCTGTTTCTTTCCTATGTTCCCTCTATTGTGCCCTTCATTCTGCTGTTGACCCCAATCTACTTTTTTAAAAAAATTTAGTTATTATAATTTTCAGTTCAAAATTTCCTTTTGGTTCTGCTTTATATCTGTATATCTTCCATTTCTTTGCTGAGACTTTCTATTTCTCACTTTTTGTCAAGTGTATTTCTAATTGCTTACTGAAGCATTCTTATAGATGCTTTAAATCTTTGTCAGAGAATTCTAACATTCTGTCATCTCGAGAATTGCATCTATTGACGGTCTTTTTTCATTCACTTTAGAACTTCTTGATGCTTGGTATGATGAGTGATTTCAAATTGAAACAGACATTTTAATGTTACGTTATGATACTCTAAATCTTATTCAAGCACATTTTATCTGGCTTTCTGTGACACTGTTACATCAAGGGAAGGGAGGCATAGTCTCATTATTGACAGGTGGAAGTTCAGGTTCCCCACTTAGCCTCTACTGACACACAAGGGAGTGCTTCTTGTTATGACACACAAGGGAGTGCCTCATGTCATCTCCACCAACACTGAAGTAGGAAGGATCAGGACTTGTTTTTGCCAAGTGAAGACAAAAATCCCAGCTCTATACTCAACCTTCTCTAATATCACCTGGGTGTGGGTTTGCATGAAGAAGGAGTATTCTCTCTACATTTTATACTCTTTTTATTTTGTTTTATATATAATACCTAAGGCTTTGAGTTGTACTTAGTGATAGGAATAGGGAAAATCTGGCCTACTCCATCTTCCCAGAGGAAGTTGCTCTACCATGCTCTTTTAAGTCATGTTTTAGTCTATGTTTGTGGTTTTAAACCTGGTTTTTATCTTTGTAATGATTTAATTTCTTTAAAAATAAATTTATTTATTTATTTATCTTTGGCTGCATTGGGTCTCTGTTACTGCGCACGGGCTTTCTATAGTTGTGGAGAGTGGGGCCTATTCTTCATTGTGGTGCATGGGCTTTTCATTGTGGCGTGGAGCACGGGCTCTAGGTGTGTGGCCCTCAGCAGCTGCGGCATGGAGGCTCAGTAGTTGTGGCGCACGGGCTTAGTTGCTCTATAGTATGTGAGATCTTCCCAGACCAGGGCTCAAACCCGTGTCCTCTGCATTGGCAGGCAGATTCCCAAACACTGCGCCACCAGGGAAGCCCCTGTAATGATTTAATATTGCTCTTCATGTTTTCTCTGAGTTCTGCAGGCCCACTATTCATTTTCTCTGTTGATTTGTAATCTATATTTTGAACTATTTTGGTAATTTTCCTCGTGGTGCATTCTCTTCTTCTAACTTTTGATTATGCTACCAATGTGCTATTAAATTTTTATTACTTAATGTTTTTATGTACAGGCTTAAAGGTCTATTATACACAACATAATTGATTTTAATACCCATAATCCAGAACTAACAACTTGGGAGAAGGAAAAGGAAACGAAAAGGCATTTCAACAGCAACACAACTGCTTTGAATGGTAATATGCATTATCCCAAGAATAAATTACAACACTAATAAGAATGTGAAAGAAGGTAGTGTCATCAGCAAGCTGGGGGAACAGAAAGCCCCAGACACACCTTCTACCATGAGGACACTAATTCAACATGGACCAGTTTCCTCTGTGAGAAATCTAGAGGTCAGTTAAGAGGTTCCTGTACCCCCAGGCAAATGCAAAACTAACTGTACAGAAGCTAGTAGGAAAATTTCTCGCACCATCTCACCATAGTCCCTCCCCCTGGCACAGCGCCACGTGAGCATGAGGAAATTCCAAGTTGCTAGCTTCTTCTTGGGGAAAGAAAGTGAAGACCAGACTATTCACCCAATGCTCTGACTCTTTGGAGGTGAAGGGGGCTGCTTGAGGGACTAGGTTCTTTCTCAGCTGTCTCCAGAGTGTACCAGCATACAGTGGACTGGGGGCTACTAAGAACAAAAAATAACTAGACAATTTGCTGCTACTTCAGAGGAAATAAAAGATAAGTGGTTGCCAGGAGTTATGGGGAAGGGAGGGATGAATAGGCAGAACACAGAGGGGTTTTAGGGCAGTAGCTACTCTCTATGATACTATAATGATGGATATATGTCATTATACATTTATCAAAACCCATGGAAGGTACAACACCAGAGCAAATGTAAAGTATAGACTTTGGGTGATGTGTGTGTCAGTGTAGATTCATCAGTTGTAACAAATGTAGCCATCTGGAAGGAGATATTGATAATGGGGTAATCTATGTTTGTGTGGGAGCAGTTGAGTGTATGGGATATTTCTGTACCTCCCTCTTAACTTTTCTGTGAACCTTAAACTGCTCTAAAAAATTGTCTTTAAAAAACAAAGGCGAGATACAGACTTTTTCAGATACATAAAAGCCCAAGGGAGCTCATCATTACTAGAACTGCTTATAGGAAGTGCTAAAGGGAGTCCTTCAAGTTGAAATGAAAAGATGCTAAACAGCAATGCAAAAGCATAGGAAAACATAAATCACACTGGCAAAGGTAAATATATAGACCAATATATAGTGGTGGTGTATAATGGTGGTGTATAAATCACTTTTAATTCTGATACAGAAGTTAAAAGATAAAAGCATAAATATAACTATAGAAATATGTTAATGGATATATAATATAAGAAGATGTAATTTGTGACACCAATAACATAAAGTATGGGGGTGGGAGAAGAACAAGTGTGAGTTTTCATATGCAGTTGAACTTAAGAAGTTATCAGCTTAAAATAGATTGTTATAAGAGGTTTTATGTAAGCCCATGGTAACCACATAGAAAATACCTATAGAAACACACAAAAGAGAATGAGAAATGAATCAAATCATATCACTACAAAAAAATCAATGAAACACAAAGAAAGACAAGAGAAGAAAATAAGAACAAAAGAGCTACAAGACAGACAGAAAACAATTAACAAAATGGCAATAGTTAAGTCTTTCTCTATAAATAATTACTTTAAATGTTAACAGATTGAACTCCCCATTCAAAAGACCTAAAGTGACTGAACGGATTAAAAAACAACAACAACATCCAACTATATGCTGTCTACAAGGGACTCACTTTGGATTTAACGATACACATAGAGTAAAAGTAAAAGGATAGAAAAAGTATTCCATGCAAAGAGTAACAAAAAGAGAACAGGGGTGGACAAAATTATATCAGACAAATTTACTTTCACTTAAAAACTGTCATAAAAGACAAAGAAGGACATTATATCATGATAAAAGGGTCAATTAACCAGGAAGATATACCAATTATAAATACATATGTACCCAACATCAGAACACCTATACACATGAAGCAAGCACTGACAGAATTAAAGAGGAATTAGACAACATAATATTAGTAGAAGATTTCAATAGTCCACTTTTAATAATGGTTAGAACATCCAGACAGAAGATCAATAAGAAAACAGAGTATTTGAACAACACTAGCTAAATGAACCTAAGAGACCTATACAGAACATATACAGTCTTAGCTAGACTAAGAGAAAAAGAGAGAAGATTCAAATAATATGAGAAATGAAAGAGGACACATTACAACTAATGTGATAGAAAGGTAAAGGATCATAAGAGACAACTATGGTCACTTAAACATGAACAAATTATATAATATAGAAGCAATGGATAAATTCCTAGAAACATACAACCTACCAATACTGAATCATTAAGAAGTAGAAAATCTGAACCAACCTATAACTAATGGGAGATTGAATCAGTACTCAATAATCTTCCAACAAAGAAAAGCCCAGGACCTTATGGCTTCACTGGTGAATTCTACCAAACATTTTTAGAAGAATTAATGTCAATCCTTCCCAATCTCTTCCAAAAATTTGAAGAGCATGGAATATTTCTAAATTCATCTTATGAGGACTCCATTACCTTGACACCAAAACCATAAAAAAATACTAAGAGAAAATAAAACTATAGGTCAATATCCTTAATGAATATAGATGCAAAAACCCTCAACAAAATACTAGCAAACTGAATTTAATGGCACAAAAAATGGATTATACACCATGGCCAAATGGGTATATCCCTGGGATGCAGAGATGTTTCAACATACGAAAACAAATCAATGTAATAAAGCACACTAACAGAATGAAGAATGAAAATCACATGATTATCTCAATAAACACAGAAAAAGCATTTGACAAAATTCAACAACCTTTCATCAAAAAAAAAAAACAGTCAAAAAACTAAAAATAGAAGGACATTACCTCAATATAATGAAGACCATGTACAGTTGACCCTCGAAAAATGCAGGGGTTGGGGGGCAGATCACCTGGACAATCAAAAATCCATGTAAGTTATACCTTGGTAACCGAGGGGAATTGGTTACAGGAACTGCCACAGACACCAAAATCCATGGATATTCAAGTCCTATAGTCAGTTCTCCACATCTTCAGTTCTGCATCTGTGGATTTAACCAACCACAGATCATGTAGTACTATATTTATTGAAAAAAATCCATGTATATAACCCATGAAGTTCAAACCCATATGGTTCAAGGCTCATCTGTATATGAAAAGCCCACAGCTAGCATCATACTTAGTGAACAACTGAAATCTTTTCCTCTAAGATCAGGAACAGAGCAAGGATGCCCAATTTCACCACTTCTATTCATACAGTACTGGAAATCCTCACCAGAGCAATTAGTCAAGAAAAAGAAATAAAAGATTTCTAATCAGAAAGAAAGAAGTAAAATTATCTGTTTGCAGATGACATACTCTTATATGTAGAAAACCCTAAAGATTCCACAAAAAGCTGTTAGAACTAAATAATGAATCCAGTAAAATTGCAGGATATAAAATAAACATACAAAAATCTGTTGTGTTTTTACACAATACCAGTAAACAATCTGAAAATGAAATTAAGAAAATAATCTCATTTACAATAACATCAAAAAGAGTAAAATACTTAGGAATAAACTTAACCATTAGGCAAAGACTTATACACAGAGAACTACAAAATACTGTCAAAAGAAATTAAAGAAGACACAGATAAATAGAAAGATAGGCTGTGTTCATGGACTGGAAGACTTAATTTTATTCAAATATCCATATTACCCAAAGCAAACTAAAGATTCAGTGCAATCCCTATCAAAATTCCAAAGGCATTTTAAACAAAAATAAAAAAAACAACCTTCATATTCATATGGAACTGCAAAGGATACCAAACAGCAAAGCAATCTTAAGAAAAACAAAGCTGACACCTCACACCTCTGATTTTAAAACATACTGCAACTTGTAAACAGATGAAATTAGAACATTCTCTAATACCATATACAAAAATAAATTCAAAATGGATTAAAGATCTAAATGTAAGATCAGATACTATAAAACTCCTAGAGGAAAACGTAGGCAGAACACTCTTTGACATAAATCATAGCACTATTTTTTGGATCCGTCTCCTAGAGTAATGGAAACAAAAGTAAACATAAACAAATGGAACCTAATTATACTTAAAAGCTTTTTAATAACAAAGGAAACCATAAAGAAAACAAAAAGACAACCTACAAAATGCGAGAAAATATTTGCAAGTGATGCAACCAACAAGGGCTCAATCTCCAAAATATAGAAACAGCTGATGAAGCTCAATATCAAAAAAAACAAGCAACCCAATTGCAAAATGAGCAGAAGACCTAAATAGACACTTCTTCAAAGAAGACATGGCCAGATGGCCAAAATGCACATTAAAAGATATTCAACATTGCTAATTATTAGAGAAATGCAAATCAAAACGAAAACAAGGTATCACCTCACACTGGTCAGAATGACCATCATCAAAAAGTCTACAAATAGTAAATCCTGGAGAGGGTGTTTAGAAAAGTGAACCTTCCTACACTGTTGGTGGGAACGTGAATTAGTGCACCCACTATGGAAAACAGTATGGAGGTTCCTTAAAAAACTAAAAATAGAGTTACTTTATGATCCAGAAACCCCACTCCTGGGCATATAACAAGAAAAGCCAAAACTCTAATTTGAAAATATACATGCATGCCAATGTTCACAGCAGCACTATTTACAATAGCCAAGACATGAAAGCAACCTAAATGTCCATCAACAGATGAATGGATAGAGAAGAGGTGGTATATGTGTATATAATGGAATATTACTCAGCCATAGAAAAGACTGAAATAATGCCATTTGCAGCAACATGGATGGAACTATAGATTATCTTACTAAGTGAAGTAAATCAGTTAAAGATAAATTCATATGACATCACTTATATGTGGAACCTAAAATAATGATACAAATGAACTTATTTACAAAACAGAAATAGATTCACAGACATAGAAAACAAACTTATAGTTACCAAACGGAAGTGGATAAATTAGGAGTTTGGGATTAACAGATACACACTACTATATGTAAAATAGATGAACAATAAGGGTCTACTGTATAGTACAGGGAACTATATTCAATATCTTACAATAACCTATAATGAAAAAGAATCTGAAAAAGAATACATATATATATATATATATCTGAATCACTTTGCTGTATACCTGAAACTAACACATTGTAAATCAATTGTATGTCAATTAAAATATAAATTTGGAAGAGAATTATAATTTATTATGTGCTAACTTTTATACAGTTCAGAGTTCATTTTTTTCCATATACATATTGAACTTTCCCAGCACCAGATGTTGAAAAGCCTATTTTTTCTCCATTGAACTGTCAATTGCCTACATATGTATGAGTCTATTTCTAGATTCTATCCAGTTCTATTGTCGTATTGGTCTATCATTATGCAACATACCATGGTCTTGATTATTATATACATTTATAACAATATTTGGAGTTAGGAAGAAGCCCTCTAACTTTGTTTTCCTTTTCAAAGTAATTTGCCTGTTCCAGATATCTTGCATTGCCCTTTCACATTAATTTTAGAATCATCAATTTCTACAGAAAAATTGTGCTGATATTTTGATTGAGATTTCACTGACTCTACAGATTAAGGGGGATGGACATCTGAAAAAAATTGCATCTTTTGATTCATAAACATGGTATATCTCTCAATTTGTTTCCATCTTCTTTAATTTCTCTCAGTGATGTCTTATAGTTTCCCATGCATAGACCTTGCACAACCTTTGTCAGTTCGATCCCAAAGATTTTATATTTATTATACGATGATATTTTTAAAATTTCAATTTCCAATTGTTTTTTATTTGTTCATAGAAATAGTTGATTTTTGTAAGTTGATCGTATATTCCAGAACCTTGCTAAAATCACTTTTTATTTCTAGTAGCTTTTTTGTAGAATTCATATTTTCTTTATAGAAGATCATGTTTTCTATGAATAAAGACACTTCTCATCTTGTGGTTCAACTGGGAAATAAGTTGCTTCCAAGCACACTCAGGTTGTTGGAAGAATTCATTCAGAGGTCATCCTCAGCTGCAAGAGGTCACTTCTAATTCCTTGCTACATGGACTTCCTCAACATGGTTGCTCACATCAAGCCCACAAGGAGAATATCTAGAGTGAGTCTTCATGGAAAACAGAGGCTTATATACATAAGGCTTACATAACCACAGGAGTGACATCCTGAAACCTTTGTTAAAGTCAAGCTGTTAGAAATAAGTCACAGGTCCTGCCACACTCAAGGGGAGAAGATTATACAAAAATGTAAATACTAGAAGGTGGGGATCATTGAAGATCACTTAGGGTTTGTCTACCACAGATTATGTCACGCGGTAGTAGTATCCTGGATTCTAAGTGTTTTGTGCTTAGGCATAGGGGCAGGTGCGTGTTTGCGCGTGTGTGTGTGTGTGTGTGTGTGTTTCTTTCTTTCTTTCTTAAAGGGAAAATGATCAGTCCCTCTGGGTTGTAGTCATTTCCATTTACAATTTTCATCTCCATGCTTCATAAGTCACATTTGCAATGGCTAGTTTTAGGGTCAACTTGGCTAGGCTATCATACCCAGTTATTTAATGAAACACTAGTCTGAGTGATACTGAGAAAGTATTTTGTAGATGTGGTTAACACCTACAAATCAGCTGATATTAAATAAATGACATTACCCTCCATAATATGGGTGAACTTCATCCAATCAATCGAAAGCCTTAGGAACAAAAAGAGATTTCCCAAAGAAGAAACTCTGCCTCAAACCAGCAGTATCAACTCTTACCTGATTTTCAGCCTGCTGGTCTTCTCTACAGATTTCAAACTTGCCAGACCCCACAAATGCATAAACCAATCCCTTAAAAGAAATCTCTTAATATGTAAAAAATAAATATATAAATAAAACATACTGCAAAGCTACAGTAATCAAAATAGTACAGTACTAGCATAAAGAGGGACGCAGACCAATGGAACTATATGGACAGCCCAGAAATAAACCCATACTTATACTTAAGGTCAACTAATATTTGACAAGGGTGACAAAAATCCACAATGTGGAAAGAATAGCTTTTAATAAATGATGCTGGGAAAACTGAATACTCACATGCAAAAGAATGAAATTGGACTCGTTACACCACACACAAAAACCAACTCAAAATGGACTAAAGACTTACTTAACACTTGTTAGAGGAAAACGTAAGGGAAAAGCTTCATGACATTTTTCTTGGCAATGATTTCTTGGATATGGCAACAAGGCACAAGAAATCAAAGCAAAAATAAAACAAGTAGGAGTGCATCAAACTAAAAAACGTATGCATAGCAAAGGAATCAGAGAGAGAAAAGCAGGAGAGTAAAATTAGTGGAGTGAAAGGCAAACAGAATGGGAGAAAACATTTACAAACCATAAATCTGATAAGGGGTTAATATTCAAAATATACAAGGAAATCCTACAACTTAAGGGGAAGTTTCTTAGCAGAAAACAAGCAACCTAATTAAAAAATAAACAAAACAGTTAGACATTTCTCTGATGAAAACATACAAATGGCCAGCAGGTATATGAAAGGATACTCAACATCACTAATCATCAGGAAAATGCAAATCAAAATTACAATGAAATATTACCTCATACCTGTTAGGATAATAATTATACAAAAATGAAAATAATATGTTGGGAAGGATGTGGACAAATTGGAACCCTGTGCACTGTTGGTGGTGCAGCTACTATGGAGAACAGTAAGGCAATTCTTCAAAATCTTAAAAATAGGACTACCAGATAATCCAGCAATCCTACTTCTGGGTATTTATCCAAAAGAATTGAAATCAGATCTCAAAAAGATATCTGCACTTCCATGTTCACTGCAGCATGGCTCACAATAGCCAAAAGGTGGAAAAAACCTAATTGGCCACTGACAGATGAATGGATAAAGAAAGTGTAGTATGTATGTATGTATGTATGTGTGTGTGTGTGTGTGTGTATATATATATATATATATATATATACACACACACACACACACACATACATACACACACACACAATGGAATATTATTCTACCATAAAAGGAAAGAAATCCTGTCATATGGTTTAATGGTGACGATTTTGAGGACATTATGCTCAGTAAAATAATGATGCTCTGTCACATGATTCTACTTATACGAGATATCTAAAGTAGTCAAATTATTTGAAGCAGAAAGTAGAATGCTGGTTGCCGGGAGCTGGCAGGGAGGGAGAAATGGGGAGTTGCTGTTCAATGGGTATATAGTTTCAGTTATGCAAAATGAGACCGTTTCAGAGATCTTCTCTACAACATTGCACTTATAGTTAACAATACCGTACTGTACAATTTAAAATGTAAGAGGGAAGATCTCACGTTACGTGTTTTTAACACAATAAGAAAAAAAAAAAAGAATGTGTAAGTAAGTCTATGTTAATAATAGTACCCATGTTAATAGGAAAAGAACTGTATTGAGCCAAAGCTTGATATAATCCAGAAGCACAGATTTTTTTTTTACCTCAGTGATCTTTGCTTACACATATGTTCATATAGAACTCTACAGATAATTTTATTACTACATTTTTGTAGGAAAAATATCAGTATTAATGTGAGTATGACATTACTGTCTCCCAGCTTTTCCTTCTCCCATGGAAACACTTATTTTTAGAAACATGTTGTTTGTATTCATAAATGTTTTTAGGATTTAGAACTTCCTGCCCCATTGCCTATCCATTGTATGGCTCAGGGAAGTGTCTTAGTCTCTCTGTGCCTCAGAATGAAGTTTCCTCACATGTAAACTAGAGTTAATTTTCCATATTTTATGGGAGATTTTGGACAAGTTTAATGAGATTAATCCACATAAATGTACTAGAGAAGTGTATGGCCCGTAAAAAACACTCAGTAAATGGTATTTCTATTTACCTTTCCCCAAAGTATAGTGTGATGAAATCAGCTTGCTCTGACCTAGGATGGAGTACTACCAGAAGGCAGAGTGCCTACTAAACCAGTACTGAAGCATGAGTCATCCCTCATGCTCTTACTATGGATAAGTTGACTGGCTCATGCTCTGATCAATACGTGGTTCAATCTATTGTGACTCAGTAGCAAATGGTGTATCACTTAGGATGCTTTCATTTGCAAAAACTGTCTTTAAAAATCAAGATATGTATTATGTCACATTGAAAGAAATAAGAGGGCAGTTTCTGAGATTTATTTAGCAATTCAATGCGGTCAGCAAAGACACGTGTCCTTCTATCTTTGCATTTGGCTACACGTTGTATTGTACGTAATCCTTTGTCTTTGCCCTCATGTTGGTTCTCCTAATGATCACAAGATGACTGCAAGAAACAGAGGGAGCAACATACTTGACAGATTTGTGATCTTCAGGAAAGAGAGGAGCTTATCTCCCAGCATGTAAATATGTCTTTCCTTTCAGTTTGATTGGGCCGTTTTAGAAAAAGAGTCTACTCTTGGACGACAGGAAAATTCAGATTGATTGATTTACTCCAATCAGGATTCCCTCTGATACTGGAGAAAGATGAATATCTGAACAAAACTGGGATAGAGTCAAGAAGGAAGAAGAGGGGATGCATGCTGGTTAGTCTGCCAACCATGTTGGCTAAACTCAATTTCCCTAAAAATACACAGCAAACACTAAAGCAACATAGGTAGGAAAGAAACAGTTCAGGTTAACACCTTAGAAGAATCAATTTATCAGGTAATTATTTGAGGTTTCATTCACTTCCGGAATTGTAGTGCATGTATCTCATGAGGGTTTTTTAAAGTTTTCTCCCCATATTATATGCTGAGTTATGTAAATATTAAGTATAACCATAAATGTAGGTCAAAATAATTCAATTTTATTTGTTACATTTATTCCTTTCTTGTTTGTGTGTGTGTGTGTGTGTGTGTGTGTGTGTGTGTGTGTGTGTGTGTGTGTTTTGCAGTACGCGGGCCTCTCACTGTTGTGGCCTCTCCCGTTGCGGAGCACGGGCTCCGGACGCGCAGGCTCAGCGGCCATGGCTCACGGGCTCAGCCGCTCCGCGGCATGTGGGATCCTCCCGGACCGGGGCATGAACCCGTGTCCCCTGCATCGGCAGGCGGACTCTCAACCACTGCGCCACCAGGGAAGCTCCTGCTTATTTGCTTTTTCTCAGAGCTAACAATATATCTAGAATCTAGATGTTGGCAGGAAGTATTACAAATTGGGTTTCTAGGTATTGTGTTTTAAAAATTATTAGTGAATTTGAAACTGCCCTGACAATAATTTAAATTTTACAAATAATTTCTGCACTTTACAAAATACTAAAAGTATATTTAGAACTAGCTACATAGTCAGTTGGAAGAAGTGGGAAGGAACAGAGTGTAGGTGGTTAACGAATGTCTTTTAGAACATGATAGGACTCAGTATATTTTAATATGTTGTGGGTGTACCAGTTAAAAGACTAATTGTTAGCATGAGAGAAGAAATGGAGATAAGTTTAAAAACAAAATGATGAGAATCATTGATTAGTTCTCTTTTGTTTTTTAACAACAGAAAGTGTGATTTAGGTATTTAAATTTTGAAGTAGTTTTCAGGGCACAGACTTGTTCAAAGTTCTCAGTAGATATTTTTACCTATATTTAGTATAAAAGCAGTCACTATTCTTAGCATAATTATTCCATTCTGCTCCATATAATTTCATTGCTCTTGGTCTGAATAGTGACAAACTAATTATTTCTGCCCAGATTTTCAAGAATTAACAACCCAGTGGATGACATTTTCCCACAGGCTACACCTCAGCAGCCATTGTTCAGAACATAGACTCTGCAGCACTGAAGTACAAGCAAGATTGTTTAGATTAAAAGAACATCTCCGAGCCTCATGAGCTTGTGGGTAAAAAATGGAGTCAAATTAACCTCTCGACCTCTAGAGCTAAATATCATAGGCTCATTGAGATCTATATTTATAGTAATCCCTGGACCTTGATCACCCTCTGAAGTGTGCTATATTAGTTTCCTAGGGCTGCTGCAATAAAGTACCATAAAGTGGGTGGCTTAGGAGAACAACATTTATGATCTCATAGTTCTGGAGGCAAGAAGTCCAAAATCAAGGTGTCAGCAGGGCCATGTTCCTTCTGAAAGTAGTACTAATGAATCTGTTCCTGGGATCTCACCTAGGTTCTAGTAGCCTCAGGCATTCCTTGTTCATAGATGGCTTTCTCCCTGGGTCTCTTCACATTATCTTCCCTCCATGTCTCTCTGTGTCCAAAAGTCCCTTCTTATCAGAATACTAGTCATAGTGGATAAAAATCTATCCTAATGATCTCGTTTTAACTAGGTACCCTTATAAAAATCCATTTTTCCAAAAGAAATCTTATTCTAAGGTACTGGTGATGAAGGTTTCAACATACCCACTTGTGGGGATGCAATTCAACTCATAACATATGCTTTCTTATTCTGGTTCAACACACTGCTTAGTGGCAGCTCTGTTCAATCACTATTCATTGAATGACTACTGTGTGATAGCATTGGGAATCCTTTAGAAAACAAAAAAGGAATGGTTGTTGCCAACAGATAAACAAATAATAGTATTATATGAAATGACATTACCTATCTGGAAGACTATGGCAGGGCAGAGGAAAAGAGAATAATAATAAAGGTGGTGGGGGACTCACTTACATAGAGTCATCATGGAAAGCCACTCTGAGGTGGCCTTTTAACCTAGACCTAAAGGTCAAGAAAAAATCAGCAGAAGTTAAAAAACAGAACATTTCTTATTCGAGGCAGAGGAAATAGTATGTGCAAAGATCCCAAGGTAGGAAAGAACTTGGCCTATTTTAAGACATGAAATGCAAATAAATACTCTAGATTTTGCTATACCCATTTTACAGAGTGCTGGAATAATATTCCCTAATTTACACAACAGAGAAAAGCAGAATTAGGACTGGATCTACTTTCCCCTCATCAATGTGTCCTCCTCCCCTGCACTGATTTATTACTAACTCTTGTTGGGAATATCTGCCTTCCCCTCAATCCCTACTCCTACTTACGTTGTCCAGATTCTGGCCACTTTGCTGTGAGAATCGTGCAGCAGCCTTCCCATCTCTAGTCCTGTCATTCTAAAATTCATTCTTCATATTCTAGTGAAAGAAACAGACAACTGAGTCTCAGCGAAATGCCCTCTGCTGAATCTACACCTTCTATGGCAACAGTAGAAGGAAGGTTCCTTACTGTGATCTATAAGGACTGTAATTTCTGTTCCCAATGGCCAATTTTCTGTCACTCCCGCCATCAACTTTGAGCATGTGACACTTATTGAAGTCCTTTCCACTACTTTCTCATTTTGTACGTCTAGAACATGCTCGTATTGGTGCCTTGGTCTGGGTTATTTTTGGTGAAGTCTTATAAATCCTTTAACATCTAGCTGACATGTTTCCTCCACCAAAAGCTCTCCCAGAACTTCTTGACTAAACTACTTGGCCTTCCTTGAGGTTTCCATGTGCAAATCCCTATCTTTGACCTCAGCGCATTGCTGTATTATAGTCTGTTTTGGGGTTTTGTCACTGGGAACCACGTCAGGGTAAGTGCTTTCTTCATCTTTGTACATTTCCAAAGCAGTTTCTGCAACACAGTGTATGTTTAACAATTTTCTGCTGAGTATGTGGATAAATGGTACTACTAAAGATATAGTTAAGAAAGAAACTTCCCAAATTCGAAGCTATCCTACAACCATTTTATTCTAACTCATTCCTTTCCTCTTTGCTCAAAACATCCTTCCTGTACCAGTAACTTCTGGGACGCAGAGACCTGACCATACAGATTCATCCTGCTGGAAACAGCAACTCTAGAAGTTTTGAATTGCAGTTCTCATAGGAACTTGTTCTCATCACTTCAAACTCAACCTGAATCTGAGTACAATTTCCCACAGGGAAAGCATAACCTCTCTCTGCCTCTGGATGATGGTGTTTCTACACAATAGTACCTCTAAGATTTGCCCAAAGATGTGTGAGTACATCTTCCTGAATTACCACAGTGAACTCCAGGTGCCTCCAGTTAGAATGTTCCAGGATTACAGTTCCTAATTCTATCTCCAATATTTAAAACAGGTGTTGTCTGTACATTGCACATCTCTGCATCTTTCTATTTGGTTCAGAGCAGGCAATAACACAGAGAATGTATAAATAGACTCAGTCAAACTTAAGGGCTCCTAGATCTATTAATGCTTGTGAAGTCTGTTAAAGAATATTTCTCTCCAGCACAGCATATGCACAAGATTATGTACTTGGAGAGGAGAAGCAGCTCCTTAGGCAAAAGTGTAAGGTCTTGCAGCTCATTCTTTTCTGAAACAGAACCCAGCAAGGTGTGGCCATTGCTGTGCTACATTCTGTGGATATTTTGGGGACAAGTGTCAGGACATGTTTCATGAGCACAGGTGTATTCTATTTGTGGCAGCATCTGCAGAATAAAGGAGGGCATTGAACGAAAAAGAATAGACTCTTCCGCTAACTTCAGTGAGGCTACCACTCAGAAAGGCTTTTCTTGGCATGTCCCTCAACACAGCCCCGTAATGTTCCCAAGAGGAATATCCTGAGAACAAGTGATTCCAAATCCAGAAAAACCCTATTCTAGCCCTTGCTTAACTTGGATTGATGTTGTAAAAGAAGCTGGTCTTAAGGCTCTTTGTTAAATGCAGATAGAACCTTGTCTACCAAGGCCAGAGCAACTTGGATTAGGGGTGGTGGGAGGTGCTGGTAGCATTCAAAGGATGTGAGAGAAGACAACTACGGTGTGGACAATAGTCTTTGGCTCTGATTTTTACTCCATGGATTGCAGGAATATTTCCTTTGCCAGATAGAGCTTTGGGTAGTTCTACCTTCACCTTTGTGGATGCCAGTACTGCTGCTGCAGCAGTTTTGACACTCTCCCTTTCCTGTATCTCTTCTATCTGCATCGCCACTGCTAGGATGGTGTGGCTCAGCACATTCTCACTGCTGCCTGCACGGACCTCATGAGACACATGGTTGCCCACACTGGTCCCGTTCCTTGAACTGAGCTACGAGTGATGCTTTGGATGAAATGGGGAAAGCCTTTGTTCCCAGAAAAATGATAAATTTTAATTCTTCTTGGACTTAAAAAAGAATAACCTTGATTGCCCAATTTCATAGAGTCTCTGTCCCTAGGAATCTAAGATAAATTTTCCAAGGACTAGATTGGAGGACATTTGAACGGTCCTCCAAAATGTCTTACGTGGAAAACCCTCCCAGGCCTTAGTCAACCAATGTCCAAGAGTTAAGAACAAACATCTTTTCTTTCTGCCTTCTGGTAAGCTGCTTAACCATTTGTTATGCTTTCTGAGAAATGGGTGTTCTCTCTTGTTAAAAATGTCTTAATCATGAGTCACTTTGCAATATTTCTTTAAAATTTCTTATTTATGCTATTATTTTCCTTTCTGAAAGCCTAAGTGTACATAAATGTCTTTATATGTAACATAAATACTAACATACATGATAAAAGAATTGGTAACAACAATTTTTCAAAGTTTTTAAAACTTTTTTTAAAAATGTGGAAATAGTTTAACTTAAAGAATAGCTACAAGAATAACAATAGTATAAAGAACACCCATATACCTTTAAATGTAGATTCATCTGTTATTAATATCTTATTCCATTAGCTTCATCATTGTTACATAGATAGATAGATGTATAGATGGATTGATGGATGGATGGATGGATGGATGGATGGATAGATAGATAGATAGATAGAATGTATAATATATTTTCCTAAAACATTTGTGGTTATTACATACCCCACTGCCCTTTACTCCTAAATACCTCAGTGTGAATTTTTCTCAGAATAATCATAATATAGTTATCAACCTCCATTAATATGTTATATATCTAATAAATCTAAGATAAATCTAATCTGTCTTCTGTAGTTCAATTTTTCATTTGAGCCAATAATATCCCTCATAGCACTTTCTCCTTCTCCACTACAGGATCTGGTCTAGATTCTTGTGGTTTATGTAGCTGTCTTGTCTCTTTAGTCTCCCTTAATCTGGAATATTTCTGCAATTTTTCTTTGTCTCTTATGACCCTAGTATTTTTGAAGAATATAATCCCCTCCTTCTTTTTCTTAAATAAAAGGATGTTTCTTCTCACTTTCGGTTTGTCTGATGGTTTCTCATGACTAGGTTTAGGTTACACATTCTCAGCTGGACTACAGCATAGGTGAGATTATATTGGGAGATACACAATGAATGGCATTCTGCCTCTCATTGGTGATATTAATTTTGATCCCCCAAAGTGTTGCCTAATTTCACCACTATATAAATTTTTTTCTCTTGAAACTCATTAGCAGTTTGTGCAGAGATGACTCAAGATGATGCAAATATCCAGCTGCTCATCAAAATTTAGCAGTCATTAATGTTTACAAAATGCTAATTTTCCAACTCCTGCACACCTTCTGCATCTACGAATTGGCTCTTAGCAACCTACTATAAGTAGGGTTTCTCCCTTCTTTCCCACTTATTTATTTATCTATTTATTATTGGTATGGACTCAGGATTTAAGATTTTTAATGGTTCTTAATTTATTAAGGTACTAAATAATGCTCGTGATCAAATTACCCCCGATTTGGCCCAAAGGAGCCTATTCATCAGCTTCTCTGTTCTTTTGGTATGCCGTTATCTCTCTCTCTCTCGCTCCTTTTTTTTTTTTTTTTTTTGAGCTCTTCCCTACTTTCCGGAACAGCAAGATATTCTAGGCTCATCATACCTACCCTGCCTTAGCCCTGGAATCAGCCAATTCTCCAAGGAGTTGGAGTCCTTTTAGTGATAAATAGTATTAGAGACCAAGGTCTGGGCACTAGGTGTGTCCAACTGGAGTGTCTTCGTTTCTTGGTGATTTCAGAAGACAGAGCTAGGAAGTATATGTATGTATATAGACAAATACATACACTAATCTACAAATACACATATACATAAATACATAAATACATGCATACATATACATGTGCATATATTCATGCATATAGACATATGTATTCACATTTTAACAATTATGAGTTCACATCAGCATTCCAGCTCCAATTCATCAGCATAGGTACTTCACTGCCTTTCCTCATTCCATATTTTTAGGTCTCTTCTTCCTGGGTGAGAACCTGGCTTCTAACAACATCAACAAATTTATTTGCTCACTTATTTATCCAAAATTGCTTTAGAATTGACTTATCTGTAACAGAATGATTTTAATTAAAAAAAAAAGATACACCGCTGTTCCAGGTGTAGCTCCACTCCTCCCTGACACTTTATCTTTTATTTCCATAGTCATAGGAAGCAGAAAAAGGCTTTGATTCCATCAAGGTCCAACAGTATTGTTGTACAGTCTTGGATCTCGGAATATTTATCTTGTTACTAGGGAGGAAATTGGAAATGAATGTGATAACCGTCTCTCCTACGCCAGGTATTAGTTTCGAAGGGTAGAGGTTTGGAGTTGGTTTAAGAAAAATGGATTGTAGAGAAGGCATCCTGTACCCCTCAAAAGTCCAGAGGTGAGGTCCTGAGATGTGCAAACCAGTTTATATTTTATATCTATTTAAAGGTTTCAACTTGTCCTTTGATGTTCCTTCTACCTAAATGCTTTTTGCTTAGGTTCTAGAATTATTGGTGAGTGTAGCTCACACATAAACAGGGCTGGAAAATGTTACATACTAAGCACCAGCCTTTGTACATAGAAGGGGCATTTAATACATTTAATAGTAGAACAAAGGAAGCTACCAGGCAATACTACTTCCTAAAGCATGATTCTTAGAAGACTAACTATCTGGGAGCATTATTATGAGTACTTGAAAATAGGCTCCACAGTCAAATAGATTTGGAACATCTGTGGTCAAACACACTAATTTTTTCCTCCAAGAATTCATAGGGCCTTTATTTTGATAATGTACACTGTGAAATGCCAAGAGGAAAGAGAATTCACCAGGTCTCTATACCATATTTTAAAAGTAGTTATTTGTCTATAGAGTATCTCACACAGAACTTATAGTCAAAAAATACACGTTGGCAATGCTGCCAGAAAGTACTGTGAGAAATTTTGATTAACTTTTCCTGGTGGGAAAGCAGGCTGTGGTGCTGGTTAAACTGTCCCACGTTTAAGAATTGTTGGGGCCCAGGTGACATGGGCTGGCCATCTGGAGCAGCAAAACATACGGACAGGAGATGGATCCCTTCCAAGAAGTAGGGCCAAAGCTGAAAGTCAGAGAAGCCGAATATGTCCAAAGAGTGGTGACATGAAGTGAAAGGTTGAAGAGTTAGTGAAAATAGAAAGAGAATGAGAAGTAAGGCACAAAGGTATAAATTAAGTGACTAGCTCACAGGCTTCAATCATAAACAAGGAAAGAGGTACAGAGTTCCCTTATATCAGGTCAAAGTCACTTGGTACATGAATTAAAAGGAACAGGGTCAAGGAAAGTATTTCTTGATGTTCTATCAAACCAGAAGCTATGTTTTACTAACACCAGAAGTTGTTTTCTAGTCACTAAAGTTCAGGGTGGTGTACAAAACCCTACCCACCGCAGCCTTCGCTGAGAGCAGCAGTCACCCTAGAGGGTTAGCAGGCAGCTGCTGTCAGTTGCTGGCAAATAATCACATTTCCTTAAGTTCCAGAACACACAGGTCTGAGCTCTAGCAATTAGGAACAGAAATAGCCCAAATTACATCAACACAGATGTTTTACTTGAAAATCTGAACTTGAAGCAATGGAACTCACTGCTTCTGCTTGAGAGATACCATGGATGACAAGAGATGGGAACCAGTACCTGGGAAGAGGGATTTCCTTTTCCTGGTCTTGGTTAAGCCCGGCACCTTCCCAAGGAAGAGGGACTGGAGTTACCGAGAGAACCATTCTCTAGTCGGATGACTTTATGCTTAATTACTTAATAAAGAGCATAGAGATTGTTCCAAACAGTGGGCTCAGTCTTTGCTAAGTAATCCTTCCATTTCATGAGATCCAAAAAAATGACTGTGCCAGGTGACTTCAAAGACATGTCAAGCACTATCAACTGCTATCAGGATTCTAGTGACCAGAATAGAGAAGCCAATCAAACCATTTCCCTTATAGAGAGACGCCTGAACAAAGTTTCCTCCTCTCTACACATCGTGCATGTTTCGCAGGCTTTTCTGAGACAGACCCTTGCCGTAGCTGCAAAGGCTGACCCACTGTTAGAAATATTCATTCATACAACAGTGAAGCACACCAGGGCATCAACAACTAAGACATCCAGGAAGCAGGCAGGTCTTGGGCTTCTAGAAGTTCTTGTTAGTCGACTGTGTCCAACCCATGGCTACACCTCCAGAAAGCTAGAGAGACTGGTATGGAACTGGATTGCAATTTTAAAGACTAAAATGTTAAAGTAGCAAAATTAACAACAACTAAAAGGAATAGTTTGAATTCGTTTTCCTATATTTATACAAGGCAAGTAAAATGGAATCATGCAGGTGACTTCCATTCTTGGCTCTGCCACTTAATTGCTGGGTGATAATGGAGATTTTATTTGACCTCTCTGAGCCTCTGATCCCTGTCAGAGCCCAGTTTCTGCCTCTCACTTAGGGGACTTGCCACACAGGTCTCCTTTCAAAGACTTAAGTCCACTGTGCTCTTTCCCACCTTGTGGACTTCACATGTGCAGTTTCTTCCACCAAGAACACTCTTCCATAGCTTGTCCCATGGCTGGCCCCTTCTCGCCTTTCAGGTCCTTGCTTTTCAAAGAGGACTTCTCTGACCACTGGTCCTAGATCATCTCTTCCTATTGTTCTCTGTCATAATGCCCTTTTCTATTTTCTTTATAGGACGGATCACAATTTATAGTAGTATATTGATTATGCTGATTGACTCCTTTATAATTTATCTTCCCTATCACTCTCTTCGTGTCCATGAAGGCAGGGAATTTATACTGTTCACCACCACACACCTGCTGCCCTGCATATTCCCTGCCACACGTGGATCTTCAATACATGTTTGCTGAATAAATGAAGATTATAACTTACTTTGCAGGCTTGTTTTGAGAGTAAAATGAATGAGACATATGTAAAGGGTCTAGTTCAATTCTTGGCCCATAGTAGGTATCAATAAATATCAATGCCCTCCCTGAGTGCGGCACTCATAGAATGAATACTTAGGTGGCACTGAATGTCTAGGAATAAAATTTAAATATAGTAGCCAAAGGTTACCACTAATATTTGGAAGCTTTCTGAAAGAAGAGGAATATTATTTGTAAATACTTAATGATATCACAAAACACTCCAATACCCAAAGTGAGTAGTATTACCTTTCCCCATCTGCCTTTTTATGTTTTAAAGCAGATTAGTAACAGAAAGCTAGGAATACAAGATATATTGTGCTAAGAAATATTAACCATGCTATTTGACAGCTATAAATTGGAGCCAGACTTCTGAATCTCTGGCCTGAGCTAATTAGTTTTTTTCCAAAGAAAACATACAATTCACTTTGCAAAGATTGAGCTATATTTCATCGGGACTAAAACATGTAAATTCCACCTCCCTTGCCTCCTTTAAGGAAGCTTGCTACAAAAGGTTCTTTAACTCTCCACCAACAAAAGTTCTATCTTCAGAGAAAAGAAATCCTGATTAAGATCATCACACGAGGCACAAACCTACTGGTATTCTGTCAGCTGAAAGAACTGTAGGATTCACTATTAAATAGTACTTGTTTTCTTGGTCACTTTCCACAAATAAAGGGAAGTCGTTTTATTTTCGGACAAAAAAAGAAATCAATGAAAATAAACTCTGATATTTGTTAATCATGTGGTTTTGATATTCTCAGAGAAATAAATCCTGAACATAAAAACAGAGGTCTTTTTCTTTTGTAAACGGAAAAGAGACCAAAAGGGTTGTCGTACAATCGTTCAATTTACAATGGTGGAAACTTGGGCCTCAGGAAATTGGGTGAATTTCTAGGTATAAATAGGCCACACTCATCATTCAAGTCACCAGGTCCACTGGTCTTCTACTTCTATGATTTCTTTTCTTCCCCTTGGCCTACTTTTCCATCAGAATAACTGTTCCCAATTTCTTTGCCATTCAGCTTTTGCTCTGGGACCAGATTCTTTACCAGATGGCCTAGAGGTTGAAGACTAAAATAAATTTAAATTATTCTTGAAAAATCTGTATTATTTCCATTATTGCTAATAATATATGCTGTTTTTTTCCCCTCCTTCACTGGCTGTGGAAATATTCACTGCAAAATAAATTCTCAATCAAGACTATTCTCTTCTCTGTGTCCAGGAATAAGCAGACTTAGGTACAAAGAGGAAAAGAGTCTTCTCATTCTCCTCTACAGATTTCTCTTTGCCAAAGCATTAAAGCTAGGCAGAAAAGAAGAAGCTGGTGTCAACTGTATACTCTTCACCCAGTGCAAATGCTTTTCCCCATATATAGAAAGAGATCTTTCCATACAAGTTCAAGAATCAAGGAGCAAACCATGAGGAATTCTGAGACAGGAGGGTACGTAATTGTGGCAGAGCTTATTAACTCAAGTTGGCAAGTATTCTGTAGGGTACCCTGTTCTTTCCATTCATTTAGAAGGCAGGAAGGGAGCAGCAGTGATATGCCATCCAAGGAAAATGCCCAGTGATATCATGGGAAAGTTTGCAGCCTGATTTCCAGAAATAGGAAACTACAGCTCCTTCAAATGGACACAGTGAGAGATATGAAAAGATTTCAGTTGATAGATATGCATTTAGGGTTTACAATATACGAGGCCCTGTGTCAGAGACTAGAGACCCAGGGACAAACAGAACATCTCTACCACACATTGTGTTCTGGATCTGCACTGGGCCTTGGAGACCTCCCTCATTAGAAACAAGTCCTTTATTTCAATCAATAACTATTTCTTGATTACCTACCATGCACAGGGAAATACATAGAGTCCTTATTCTCAAACACTACTCAGTATAGGTGGAGAGCCAAGACACCTAGACAGACATAAAAAGTTAAATTAGTAATAAAAGTAAGTGGTGCCTTCTGGGGTTGTAGAAGACTCTACTGGGTTGGCCAAAAAGTTGGTTCGGGTTTTCTGTAGGCTCTTACGGGAAACCTGAACGAACTTTTTGGCCAACCCAATGTATCTTGATCTAGGTGGGGATTACATAGGTGAATACATGTGTAAAACGTTATCAAGCTCTATACTTAAGATGCGTGCACCATTTAAAGATAAAAAATAATGAAAGACATTACTTGTTTTACATTCATATAAATCCTCATCCATTTCCAAAAACAATCTGAACCTTTTCACAAAGATATACAAAATTACCAGATTACAGCAGAAATAAGGGAGAAAACTGGAGGAAAGAAAAATAAAGATAGGAAAGAAAAATAAGAAGCTGGAGTTAATGCTGTTACCGCCTCCTCCCCCCCAAATATATGCTGTTAAATCTTGTTACTTGTGGTGGGCTGCAATCCTGGCTCTGAGCCTGTGAAAAGAGGGAGACATGACTCATGATGACCACAGATAAAAACAAAACGGCAGCTCAGGAGAAGCCCAGCTCTTCTTGGTTTGGAGGACTGAGAGACATTTTTCCCATGGGCCAGCATGGAAACGACACTGTGAAACATACCGAACTATGTTCCCAACAATATCCATACCGTACATTTGACACTGCTTTCCATCAGGTGTTGGCATATGAAGTGTTTTTTGTTTTGTTTTCTTTTGTTTTTTTATGTGGGCCAATGACATAATGAGCATGGTTCATTAAAAGCAACAACACAGGGGCTAAAATGATAAACACAAGGCTAGGAAGTGTCATGTAAGTAGAGAAGATATCTCGTAGTTTCAGAACAGGGAGCAGTGATGTGGTCTGGAGAAATTCAGAAAGGCTTCGTAGAGAAGAAGATGTTTAGCTGGACCTTGAACATAGATCAGAAGAAGTCAGATAAGTTGACAGCAATGAAGAAGCCATTCCTACTAGTAAGGGACTAATGCAAGCCAAAGTGTAGAAGGAAGAATGTGACAGGAAAATCTAAGAAAACAAGTAGGTCAGCCAGGTTTATGATGAAAGAATGGGTAAGAAGACTAAAAAGATACGTTGAGGCCAGACCTTGGAGGCACCAGAAGCCAGGATAAGAGGTTAATTCTTTATGTGAGAGACAAAGGGTGGGACACTAAAACATTTCAGGTTTCTGGAAAGAGGAGTGTTATGATAAACGCTGTAATTTAGGAAGATTAACCTAGCTGTCTTTTAGCTGGATGAGAACAGCACGAAGGAGAGTAAATTAGAAGGCTCTTCCTCAAGGCTCAAGCTGATGCATCTGTGATGAAACACAGAGGTATCCACATTTCACCTGCAGACAAGGTTAAAGGATTGGCTGAAGGTCACTGTCTCTAAGGCAACAATGAGGCCACACCCATAACCACCAGTTAGTTCCCACTCCTGGGCCATAGTTTAAATTTAGGCTGTGGTTTGACACAGCAGCAAAAAGCAGCTAAGGACAGCAGGAAGGAAGTTTTGGATCTTTCTTAAAGCAACTTGGAAAAGAAAGGAGAGATGGAAAACAAAATATTTTAGGAGGGAGTAGAAGAGATGACCCCCTCGTTGCGCTTAATGCATCCAGGGAAGGAATGTTTATGCTTATAACTCAAGAGCAGGGCTGCCTCTCTGGTCTCCCCACTGGAAAGGAAAGATGTTATGCAGACCTGTATAAAGGGGGCATCACTCCCTCACATGGCTCCGGCTGCTATTTACCAGGCAAACACTCAGGGGCACCAGCTGTCTTTTCTTTAAAGAGAAAGCCTGTCTCCTGCTGTTTCTGGATCCAAGGTCTGCTGACAACAGTGCGGAGGAACATACCACCCCGTGTGCTGCTCCCTCCATTCCTTTCTCTGTTTGCAAGACTGGTATGCCTCACCGAGCATATTCACTGTTCTCTCCCTTGCACAAAACCCTCAGATTCCTTTCTGAAATGGCTTTGTGTCTCTGTGTGTACTTGAACCTCCAGGTCATCGATCATGAGCCTCCCACTCAGCACCTGAGGAAAGTTTAAACAAATGCAAGGGCATAAGGACCTTGCTCTGCCCTGAGTTGCTTGACTAGTAATGTATATATTGTTTTGTTTTGTTTTATTTCCAAGAGGGAAAAAACAAATCGCTTTCTATCTTTGGAAATGAGCATGGCAAGAGGCTCCACCTTGCGGACGTAGGAGGCTTGTGAAAAGCTGAGACCCACTACCTCAGACCGGAAATTACACCCGCTCCTAATCTTTCTGGGCCCCAATTCTCTCATTGGTAGCTTTGAAAGACAGAACGGCAGCCACAGTACCCATGGGCATGCCTTGGTTTCTCTAGTTCTCCACCTATTAAAACAGTCTGTAAGTCAAACACTTCCCATGCCATGGAAAGACCACTTGACTGAGAGTCAGAAAACCTGAACTCTAATTCCAATTCTCCCACTTACTACTGTTACAGTGACATTGGACAAATGCTTACTTTTCCTCAATTCTTTAGTTTTCAACTGTGAAATGGAATTACAGTTCTTTTCTTGTCCATCTTACAGGCTGACATTGAGCACTGAATGGAGATCATTCAGGACTTGATAGACTTTGCAGCCCTAAAGCCTTGTATAAACAAACTGGAAAGATTTTAGCTTAGTGGAGCTTTGCTGGAGAGAAGAGGTTTTAGAAAATCTCTTGTTGGAGAGAAGATTTTCTGTTAAGGTAATATCTACAGGGTCTTGGGTCTTTGTTGACAAGAGGAGATTCTTCAAACTATACCCTCGATGTGATGTCACTCCCACTTCATCCTCTGATTATCGTGCTACTCTGCCTATGTGAGTATGGGAGCTGGAAGGGATGAAGGAGCGGGGAAGTTTGCTGATAAAGCCAACCCTAGGGCAGTTCTCCCTCTGAACTTTACATCCTGTGTTAGTCGAATGGTGAAAAGGGCCCCTTTCTCTTACATTTATGCATTGACTCTTTTCCATCCTACTAGCCACATAGATAGGAGGACTGGAAGGGAACCTAGAGATTTCATAAAGCAACCCTCACACCTGAAAGAGGAGCAAGAGGCAGCCCTGAGTGTGAGGGACTCAGAGCAACACAGCTAGCCAGTTGGGCTTATACAGTTCTCAAGCTCACAGATGGCTAGGTCTAAACTTAGCCGAACTTATGAAACTCTGTGTAGCTCTGAGATAGTTACTCACCTTCCCATGACTTTGTTTACTTATTTAAAAATAGAAATGGAAAATGATCCTACCTTAGAGACCTCTAGGGTAGTGCTGGCAAGAAGAGAACATGCTTTTCCAATTTACAGCCCTTTATGAATTATTATTTATAATTATTATCATTTACTTAAATTTTTAAAAGCCCGAATTAAGGCCTAAGTTTTAGGATAGTTACATGAGTATAACTGGCTTATTTACATTCCTTATATATACATATATACTATAATAATATAATTTTGTAACATATATTACATCTATCCTATACAATAATACAGCTATATATGATATATTGATGTTGCAATAATATATTGATTATATGATAAAATACTATACTCAACAGATAATTTATATATACACACATACATACATACTGTATAAATCTGAACTATTTACAATATGCCATAGGCACTGAAGACTATTATTAATCTTTTGGTAACAAATTCAAAATGGGCTAGGTATAAATTACAAATATATTTAATTACTAAGTTTTACTTTTTAGAGCACTTTTAGGTTTACAGCAAAATTGAGTAGGAAGTTCGGAAAGTTCCCACATACCCGTTGTCCCCACACGCTCACCATCTCCACCACCATGGAAATCCTGCTCCACAGTGGTTCATTGGTTATAATTGATGAACCTCCATTGACACATTATTATTATCCAGAGTCCAGTTTTCACTGGGGTTCACTCCTTGTGTTGTATATTCTGTGGATGTGGACAAATGTATGACACATATCCACCACTGTAGTATCATACAAAATAGTTTCACTGCCTTAAAAGTCCTCTGGGTTCTGCCTGTTCATCCCTCCCTCTGCCCTAACTCCTGGCAATCACCGATGCTTCTCTGTCTCTGTTTTACCTTTTCCAGACTATCATATACTTATAGTCATACACTGTGTATCCTTTTGAGATTGGCTTCTTTAACTTAATAATATGCATTTGAGATTCTTCTGTGTCTTTTCGTGGCTTGATAGCTCATTTCTTTTTAGTGCTGAATAACATTCCATTATCTGGATGTACCACAGTTACCATTTACATACCAAAGGACATCTTGGTTGCTTTCAAGTGTTGACAATTATGAATAAAGCTACTATAAACATTGTGTGCGGGTTTTTGTGTGGACAAAAGTTTTCAGTTCAGTTGGGTAAACACTAAGGAGTGTGATTACTGGATTATGTAGTAAAAAATGTTTTAATTTTGAAAGAAACTGCTAAACCATCTAAGTGGCTGTATCATTTAGCATTTTCACCAGCGACACATGACTATTCCTGTTACTCCACATTCTCATCAGCGTTTGGTGTTGTCAGTGTTCTGGAATTTGACAATTCTAATAGGTGTATAGTAGTATTTTGTTGTTATAATTTGCAATTCCCTAATGACATATAATGTTAAGCATCTTTTCGTATGCTACTTTCCATTTGTATATCTTCTTTGGCGACGTATTTGTTAGGTCTTTTGCCCATTTTTAAAAGACTATTTTTAGAGTAGCTTTAGGTTCACAGCAAAATTAAGAGGAAGGTAGAGAGATTTCCCACATACTCCCTGAGTTGGCTTTTCTGGGTCTTTTGCCTCTCCATATAAACTTTAGAGATCAGTTTGCCAATATCCACAACAAACTTGCCAGGATACTGATTGAGACTGTGTTGATCCATAGATCAAGTTGGGAAGAATTGATATCTTAACAATACTGAGTCTTCCCATCAATGAATATTTCCATGAATATCATTCCATATATTTAGCCCTTTATCAGAGTTTTGTCGTTTTCCTTATATTGACTTTATTCATATTTTGTTAGATTTACACCTAAGTATTTCACTTTGAGGAGTACTAATGAGTATAATAATGTGTTTTAACTTCAAATTCCACTTGTTCATTCTGGTATATAGGAAAGTGAATGGTGTTCGTATATCCTGCCACCTTGCTATAACTGCCTGTTAGTTCCAGGAGGGGAATTTTTGGTTTATTCTTTCAGATTTTCTGCATAAACAATCATGTCTTCTGTGAACAAAGACAGTGTTATTTCTTCTTTCTTAATCTGTATACCTTTTTTGTCTTATTGTATTTTCTAGGATTTTTTTGTACAGTGTTGAAAAGAAGTGGTAAGAGAGGACATACTTGTCTTATTCCTGATAATAGTGAGAAATTTTGAGTTTCTCACTATTAAGTATGATGTTACTTATAGGTGCTTTGTAGCTTATTCTTTATCAAGTTGAGGAAGTTCCCCCTTTATTCCTGGTTTGCTAAGAGTTTTTAATCATGAAAGACTAGTGAATTTTGTCAAATGCTTTTTCTTCATCTATTGATATGATCATGTGGTTTTGAGTCTATTGATATGATGGATTATATTAATCAATTCTCAAATACTGAGCAAGCCTTGAATACCTGGGATAAATCCCACTTGGTCGTGGTGTATACTACTTTTCATACATTGTTGGATTTGATTTGTTAATATTTTGCTGAGAACTTTTTGCATCTATGCTCTCAAAGGATTTGGTCTATAGTTTTCTTTTCTTGTAATGTGTTTGCTTGGTATCAGGGTAATGCTGCCCTCACACGAGAAGTTAGTATGTATTCCCTCTGCTTCTGTCTTCTGGAAAAGACTGTAGAGAATTCGAATAATTCTTCCTTAAATATTTGGTAGAATTCACGAGTGAAACCATCTGGCCTGTATTTTTTTTTTTTTCCTGTTTTGGAAAGTTACTAATAATTGATTTAATTTCTTCACTAGATATTAGCCTATTTAGATAGTCTATTTCTTCTTGTGTGAGCCTTGGCAGATTGTTTCTTTCTAGGAATTGGTTCATTTCATCTAGGTTTTCAAATCTGTGGGCATAGATTTGTTCATAGTATTCCTTTATCTTCTAACATCCACGGGATCTGTAGTGATGTTCCGTATTTCATTTCTGGTATTAGTAATTTGTGCCTTCTCTTTTTTTTTTTCTTAGTCTGGCTAGAGGGTTATACATTTTATTAATCTTTTCAGAAACCAGCTTTTGATTCCTCTGATTTTCTCTACTGACTTCCTATTTACAATTTCATTGATTTTATCTCCATTTTTTATTATTTATCTTCTTCTGCTTACTTGTATTTAATTTGCATTCTTTTTTTAGTGTCTCAAAGTGGAAGCTTCAGTTATTGACTTTACAACTTTCTTCTTTTCTAATATATGTATTAAATGCTATAAAATTCCCTCTAAGCACTGTTTTCAAGGCATTCCACAAATTTTGATAAATTGTGTTTTCATTTTTATTTTTTTCAAAATATTCTTTAATTTCTCTAGAGATTTCTTTTTTGACCCATGTGCTATTGAGAAGTGTGTTGTTTAATATCCAATTATTTGGGGATTTTCCAGCTAACTTTCTGTTATTTCTAGTTTAATTCCACTGTGGTCTGAAAGCAGACATTGTATTATTTCTATTTTTAAACTTTGTTGAGATGTGTCTTATGGCTCAGAATGTAGTCTATCTTGGTGAATGTTCCATGAAGTCTGAGAGAATGTGTAATCTGCTGTTTTTGGATGAAACCATCTATAGATGTGCATTATATCCAATTGATTGATGGTGCTGTTATGTTCAACTCAGCCCTTACTGATTCTCTGCCTGCCAGGTCTATTTCTGTTAGAGGCATGCTAACGTCTCTGACTTCAGTAGTGGATTCATTTATTTTTCTTTGCAGTTCTATCAGTTTTTGCCTCATGTATTTTGACTCTGTTGTTACGCACATATACAGTAAAGATTGTTATATGTTCTTGAAGTATTGACCCTTTATTAGTTATACATACACAAATATCCACTCTTTTTAAAATTCTTTTCCCATATAGGCCATTACAGAGTACTGAGTAGAGTTCCCAGTGCTATACAGTAAGTCCTTATTAGTTATCTATTTTATAAATAGTAGTGTGTATATGTCAATCCCAATCCCCCAATTTCTCCCTTTCCTACCCGCTGCTTACCCCCAGTAACCATAAGTTTGTTTTCTACATCTGGAATTCTATTTCTGTTTTGTAGGTAAGTTCATCTGTACCCTTTTTTTTTTTTTTTTAGATTCCACATATAAGTGCTATCATACAATATTGATATTTGTCTTTTTCTGTCTGACTTACTTCACTTAGTATGACAACCTCTAGGTCCATCAATGTTGCTGCAAATGGCATCGTTTTGTTCTCTTTAATGGCTGAGTAATATTCCATTGTATATATGTACCACATCTTCTTTATCAATTCTTCTGTTGATGGACATTTAGGTTGCTTCCATGTCCTGGCTATTGTAAATAGTGCTGGATCATAAGAGACTACTACAAGCAACTATACACCAATCAAATAGACAATCTAGAAGAAATGGACAAATTCTTAGAAAGGTACAATCTTCCAAGACTGAATCAGGGAAAAATAGAAAATATGAACAGACAAATCACAAGTACTGAAATTGAAACTGTGATTTAAAAACTTCCAACAAACAAAAGTCCAGGATCAGATGGCTTCAGAGGTGAATTCTATCAAACATTTAGAGAAGAGTTAACAACCATCCTGATGAAACTCATCCAAAAACTTGCAGAAGAAGGAACACTCCCCAACTCATTCTACAAAGCTACCATTACACTTATACCAAAACCAAAGATATTTTAAAAAAGAAAATTACAGGCTAATATCACTGATGAACACAGACACAAAATCCTCAACAAAATACTAGCAAACCAAATCCAACAACACATTAAGAGGATCATACACCATGATCAAGTGGGATTTATCCCAGGAATGCAAAGTTTCTTCAATATACACAAATCAATCAATGTGATATACCAAATTAACAAACTGAAGAATAGAAACCATATGATCATGTCAATAGATGTGGAGAAAGCTTTTGAGAAAAATCAACACCCATTTAGGATAAAACCTCTCCAGAAATTGGGCACAGAGGGAACCTACCTCAGCATAATAAAAGCCATATATGACAAACCCACAGCAAACATCATTCTCAATGGTGAAAAACTGAAAGCATTTCCTCAATGATCAGGAGCAAGATAAGGATGTCCACTCTTGCCAGTTTTATTCAACATAGTTTTGGAAGTCCTAGTCATGGCAATCAGAGAAGAAAAAGAAATGAAAGGAATACAAGTTGGAATACAAGTTGGAAAAGAAGAAGTAAAACTGTCACTGTTTGCAGATGACATAATACTATACATAGAAAATCCTAAAGATGCCACCAGAAAACTACTACAGCTCATCAATGAATTTGGTAAGGTTGCAGGATACAAAATTAATACACAGAAATCTCTTGCACTCCTATACACTGACAACAAAGATCAGAAAGAGAAATTAAGGAAACAGTCCCATTTACCCTTGCATCAAAAAGAATAAAATACCTAGGAATAAACCTACCTAAGGAGGTAAAAGGCCTGTACTAAGAAGAGTATAAGACAGTGATGAAAGAAATCAAAGATGACACAAACAGATAGAGAGATATACAATGTTTTTGGATTGGAAGACTCAATGTTGCCAAAATGACTATACTACCCAAAGCAATCCCTTCAAATTACCAATGGCATTTTTCCCAGAATTAGAACAAAAATTTTACAATTTGTTTGGAAACACAAAAGACCACAAATAGCCAAAGCAGCCTTGAGAAAGAAAAACGGAGCTGGAGGAATCAGGCTTCCTGACTTCAGATTATACTACAAAGCTACAGTCATCAAAACAGTATGGTACTGGCACACAAAAAATATATAGATCAGTGGAATAGGATAGAAAGTGCAGAGATAAACCTAAGCACCTATGGTCACCTAATCTATGACAAAGGAGGCAAGAATATACATTGGAGAAAGAGAGTCTCTTCAATAAGTGGTGCTGGGAAAACTGGACAGCCACCTGTAAAAGAATGAAATTACAACACTCCGTGACACCATACACGAAAAGAAACTCAAAATGGATTAAAGACCTAAATGTAAGGCCAGACTCTATAAAACTCTTTGAGGAAAACATAGGCAGAACACTCTTTGACATAAATCACAGCAAGATCCTTTTTGACCCACCTCCTAGAGAAATGAGAATAAAAACAAAAATAAACAAACGGGACCTAATAAAACTTAAAAGCTTTTGCACAGCTAAGGAAACCATAAACAAAACATAAAGACAACCCTCAGAATGGGAGACAATTTTTGCCAATGAAGCAAGCAACAAGGGATTAATCTCCAAAATATACAAAGAGCTGACGCAGCTCAATATCAAAAAAACAAATAGCCCAATCAAAAAATGGGCAGAAGATCTAAACAGACATTTCCCCAAAGAAGACATGAAGATGGCTAAAAAGCACATGAAATGATGCTCAACATCACTAATTATTAGAGAAATGCAAATCAAAACTGCAATGAGCTATCACCTCACACCAGTCAGAATGGCCATCATGAAGCAAAATCTACAAACAATAAATGCTGGAGAGGGTGTAGAGAAAAGGGAACCCTCCTGTACTGTTGGTGGTGTAGCCACTATGGGGAACTGTATGGACATCCCTTAAAAAACTAAAATAGAGCTACCATATGATCCAGCAATCACACTCCTGGGCATATATCCAAAGAAAACCATAATTCGAAAAAATACATGCACCCCAATGTTTATTGTAATGTTTCTCTTTATCCCTAACAACTACCTTGCACTAAAATCTGCTCTGTCTGAAGTTAATATAGTGACTGTTGCTTTCTTTTGATTAGTGTCTACATGGCATATCTGTCTTTATCCCTTTATGGCTAATCTATCTGTGTCTTTTACTTAAAATGAGTTTCTTATAGACAACATATAATTGTATCTTTGTTTTCTGACCCATTCAGGCAGTCTCTGTCTTCTAATTAGTGTATTTAGGTACTGATATTTAAAGTGATTATTGAGGATTTTCTATTTGTTGCCTTTTTTCTTACTTTTGTCTTCCACACTTTTGTTGCCTTTTGTAGTTTTGAGTATCTTATGTGATTCTGTTTCTCTCCTTTCTTAGCATATCAATTTTAATTCTTTTTTTAAACTTTTTTTCTACATATGTAGAGTTTTCTATATCCAATTACAACTAATCAAAGACCGCTTTCAAATAACATTATGCTGCCTCACAGGGAGTGCAATTATTGAAATTTTACCATATTTTACAGTGCATCTTTACCTGTTCTCCTTTATATTTTTAAAATTTTCTATCTTTTTCCTCAAATGATTTATAAGTTTTCAAATAATGCTACAATGCTTTGCACAGAAACTGCACAAAAATAATATTTATCATAAAACACGTGGATCATACCAACGCATGCTCAAAGCCAATCTGTACTCTTAACTATCATTTACATGATTCTCTCATATTGAAATGACAAGTGCTTCACTATGACCATCATTTTTTAGCAAATACTGGGACAGACTAAGCTGACTTTGATGTCTGTCAGTGTCCCATGCCCCTTTCCTCTCTCCTCATCCCTCACTCTAACCCCTCTCTGTTGAGGAATCCATACTATAGCAGGACCATTCCTGTGCTCATTAGGTTGTAAATGGATCCCTGCTAAAGTAGTAACTAAAATATGAAGTATGCTGTTGATCAAAAAGAACATGGATTGAGACTATGTCACTTAATAGTTGGCAAAACACTAAACTTCTCTACTCTCCAATTTTCTCATTCATACAATGAGGTTCATAATAGGACCTCATAAGGTTGTCATAATGATTAAATGTTAAGATCAAGTTAATGTTCATGACTCAGCAGACCCGAGTTTGGATGTCAGTTCCATATTGAGCTCATAATTTAGATTCTGAACATCAGCTTCTTCTTCAGCAGAGTGAAGAGAAAAGTACCTTTTTCATGGCAGTGTTGTTGTGATAAAATAAGAGCAATGTAATCCTGAAGGACTGTTAGCTTCTGTTCCCTTTTCTGATAGTTACAGATTGATACAATAATGTAGCAAGTTGTGAGTCTCAGAGAAACCATTGCCTTTTAGAGGGCAATTCCAGGGGACCACAAATTCAACACCCAAAGGACTCAACTGTAATGATAGAATGACAGTCAGTGAAGACTGCATTTTGAGGTAGAGAACCATGCTCCTGGAATTATAACCTACAAATAGATATTTCATCAACTCTAGAGTGTTGCCCTGCTTTCCACCTATTCTCAGGAATTCTGATGCTCTACCTTTTCGAATATAAAAATATCCATGATTTAGCATGTCTAGAAATGGCTGGACAAATATTCCTCACCTGTCATGAAGCATTAGTACCTCTTTTAAAGGAGTATTTACAATGATGGCTCCTTCATCTCTGCCCCAGCCTTGATCATTTGCACCTCATAGTACAGTACTTTGCAAAGTATATTGTAGTTAATATTTAATCTGTGTTCTGCATCCACTCAAGGTCTTTGCCAATCCATCTATTTATCCTTGATTCTCTAGCACTAGTCATAGTTCCTAGCATAAAATATATACTCTATTAATATTTAATGAATAAATAACACATCTGATGAACACTAAATCTGGCTAAGCACAATGCCTAATTTAATTCTCACAACAGTGTAATGAAATGTGATTACCATTCCTAATTTACATATCAGGACCCCAAAGTCAGAGGATTTTGCTTCTTCAAATTCCTATGTCATAAGTGGCAGAGGCAGGAATTTAAGTCAGGTTTGTCTGTCTCTATGATGTGTAGGTAAATGTTTAACAACAAGTTCTCTGAGAAACAAAAGCGTAATTAGTAGCATGTGCCAATTTCCATGGTGTAAATACTCCCACCGTAGTCAATTTTAAGCTACTAAGGTAACATCAATGGGTTCACAAAATTTAACAATTGGCCCCTGTAAGCTGCTACAGGCAAGCTTCAGCACACCATTAGTTTCACTGCAAGTTTAGGTGCTTTCAACTACACTAAGGCCGCTAGTCAGGTTGCTAGTCCTGTCTTGGTGGCTGAGGATCTCACCAATAGCTAGAACGCAGTCACCCCCTGTAATCTTTGGCCATTGATGACCTCTATATTCCAGACTCTTTTGCAGCTGGTCATATTACTGACAAATCCACTCATCAGGAATTTTCTTCCTTCCTTAAAGGCCAGCCCCCCACTTCTGCTTTTAGGCATGAATTAAACAGAAGATTTTAAAGTAATGAGCCCCAAACACGCCAGTACTCTGACTTCCCGCCTTTAAAAAAAAAAGAGGTGGGGGGGAAAAGCAGTACCCTATTGGGTATTTTTCAGAGAGGGGTTCTTTGAGCTGTATAGTTGTTTTGTGACAGAAATGGCAGTTGAAAAGTTGTGTTCACATCCAAATAGCAATGTTATTATTTGAAGCTGCTTATTGTTAGTGTCTTCAGGCAGAAAAAATGTTTAAGAAAACCTCACTGAGTCCCTAAAGTTTTCTTGGGATTGTCTGGGATAACTTGGAATGCTAGTGGAATCTACACAGGATGATTAGAGGGGAAGCTTTCGGCACTCTTAAAAACTCTCACATTATTTTCTCCCTTGGGAAGCTGCTCGAGAACATGTTGTATTGGGAGTGCAAAGCTGCTAGGTCAATGGAATCATTTCTTTGTGACTTGGGGATTTCTCAGAGCCAGAAATGTTATCCAAGTTTCATTCCTGTGACTGAGGAAAATTGCATCAGCTGCTCACAGGACACCAGACTTCAATATGACATCTATTTAAGCAATGCCCTGGATGGCAGATGTTGGATCTTGGTTACTGGATGCGTGTGTGATTGAATGCATTGGAGCCTGGCTTGGTCTCTCTGACTTACTAGCAAAAGTTTGAAAAATTATTTAGGAAAAGATAATGTCAGAGTAACATGACTGTCAGGAAGAAAAGTGGTGCTATTTATGTGTGTTTGCGTATATTTACAAGTTGGGTATATATAGTTCTGTGTGCGTATGGATAAAATTACATGACTTGGATGAAAGAAGACAGGAAATAGGTGGAGTCTCCAGCTTAAGGCCAAGAGATTTTATTTTTTCCCTTCTCTGTTACTATCTAACTCTATATCCTAGAAACATTACTTAGCTTTTCTTGTCCTTAATTCCTGTGAGTAGAAACATGGTGGTTTGAAATCTATAGAGTCACCTCCTCCCATTTTTTCAAATTCCTAGATTCCAGGTGATAAAATTAAATAATGCATTTGTCATTATTGTCAAAAGTGACTTGAACATGACATAGCTCTAAAGGAAACAAAAGATATCCAAATCATAGCATTCTTGGAAAAAAAGGTATTAATTTAAGATTTAAGAAAAGCCCCTGTGATTTTTTTTCCTTTGACCAAGACTATATCCACATACATTTGGATAAAAGTGAAAAAAAATATGCCAATCACCCAGATGGTTCTCAGTGTTTGATATCTGTCATCATATTGGCCAAACACCTGGATGATTGCATTCATTTTCACTCTTTAGCCAGATGGTTTGAAATCATAGAGGTATGACTTAGATAAAAAGTAGATGCTTTTAATCCACAAGGCAGAATGAGGTGCAATAAGAGGTAGAACAGGAAGAAGAGCAATTTTTGAGCACCTACTCCTTGTCAGACACTTTCTCTCATACATTTAATCTCCATAAGAACACCACGAGGCATTATCCCCAACTTATAGTTAAGGAAACTGAAGCTCAGAAATTTAAATTATTTGCCAGTGTCACATATCTAAGAAGTAGTAAAACTTGGACTTTATTTCCTTATTACGTAGAGAACTATTAGAAATGAATATAGTTAATTTATGGCTAATGAAATTAAGAGCTGAGGACAACAGAGTTGCTGCATAAATAAGATAACAGAAGGCATACATGTAGACACAGAAACAGACATAACTAGTGCTCCTACTGTTCATCTGAAGAACTTTTTGATCCAAGCCTGTAATAGGTGTCTGTAGAAGGAGTAAAAAAGAAAACCAACCCAGGATAATTGGTACTGTGTTGCCTAGGTCTCCTGGTTGCACCGTGTTTTCTTTGGCTCCAACAGAATGGTAAAACTGAACACAATTGCCTCATTAATTGTTTCACTTCCGTGGAGTTAGAAATTTTGCACGGTTTTGTAGAAATAATGTAGCTCATTATACAAATGTATGCAAAATAGCACGCAAATATATGAGTGATGATTTACTAGGGGAAAGATTCCAAAGATTTGGATTTTCTAACTCCTGGTAAATAACCTGGGGGGTAAACTTCTGTCTGTACACAGCAGAAACAAGTTGGCCCATCCCAAGGTTCTCAACAATGGCTTAATCTTTGGGGAAACAATGAATCAGATTCCTTCCCCTTTCTATGCCAAGGAACATAAATTCTTGAGCCCACACGGAAAGGAAATCTAATGCACCTCCTACAAGACTGCTCTTATATAAGGTTGAATTGATGACTCACAGCCAATAGCTACTAGTTCTGATAAGAGAGACTGCAAAGAGCAAAGCTGACTGACCTTGGAGAGAATCATTAAGGACAAAGATAATTCACGTTTTCTCAGAGAGGAAAATAATCCTTGTGCGATTACTCTACTTGGCTCTCACATTGAAGAAAAGATCATTTCTCAGATCTTGAAGATGATAATGCAAATCCATGAAGGCAGATCTGGTCACAAGCTTTCAATACCCAAGTTGCTAACCTACAGGTTAGAGAACTAGGAAGAACATTCATTTTCTAAATAAATATAGGGATGAGAATTTGCAGGATAAGGAAATGAGGGTGAAGGAAGGCAAAAGAATGTATGTTATTTCCAGAATATAAGTGAATGGGTTGGAGATAATGCACCCTTTGGAAATACAAAATGTTGTTGAAAGTTTTCAGAGAGGGAAATAACTCATAAAAGAATTTGGAGTGCTTTTTATGGGCTGAAGTAGAAGGAAATGAAACATCTTCAATAAGATTTTGGATAGAAATTTTGCATATCTGTGTTATTTAACTATTAGGAAAAAATGATCAAATCAGCTAAAATTCAGCCAGAATAATTTCTTTGGAAAACTTAACACATACATATCTTGGATATGTAGGCAATAATGAAAGACTGTGGAGACAAATTATGTATCTTTATACTCAGACCCTTTCTGACCTAGTCCCACCAAGAGGCAGATGCTGGGAATGTTCACTTAAGCTCAGCCCTGTCTTGGGCCAATTCAATTCAAATCTGAGCACTGTTTTAGAGGTCTCATCCTCCCTAATTGGTGGTCTGAAATTTTTCTTGCTGCCCTAATATGAGTGTCTTAGTTGCCTGCTCGGAGTTGTCCTAAACGAGTAATAAAAATGGCTAAAATGTACTATGCATTCGGCTTGTTCCAGTTATTTTTTTAATACCTTGCGCACATCATCTTACTTAAATCTCAAACAACCCTCTAAAATAGGTATTACTATCTATCTCTCTAACAGATGGAGAAGAGAAAGTTCCAAGCGGTAAAATTAACTTGTTCCAAGACACTCAGCTAGTAAGAAACAGAGCTAGGGAACAAAAGCTCACGCTAGTTACCACTACACAGGACTGCCATTCAGTTTCACATGCCACCCTAACCCCCACACACTCACGTTTTCTCAGTTAAAAACTCTACTAATTCCTTCAAAGGGTATAAAACTCAACTTGATCAGGGTCTCCTCCCAACAGGGTCTACACATTTGTCATTGTATCTCCTAAGACTGAAGGGGATACAAAAATCAGCTCAAACCATGAACCTATCATCTATCTGAACATATTCTGCTCTAGCCTCAGGATTGGTCTTCTGAGATGCAGAGCCAACAGAGTCATCCCAGAGTTCCCTGCACCCCTTGGTACTGTGATTTATATTTCTGTCATCTGACATCAATCCCAACTGTATAAGGGTATTTCTTCTTCTTCCTCTATGTCCAAGCACTTCTTGATAATTAATTCCCAATTCCTCAGTGAACACAATGTATGGCCAAGCAGGTCTCAGACAGAGAACAAAAACTTTTGACATGTATAAACCCACTGTTCGTATGACAGCTAAAATAGCAAAGTGCTATTTCATTCCTCATGTCCATGACAAGATGCACCCACGTCAACTTAAGGAAACATTTAGCCATCAGGGTGGTCTTTTTATTTATTTATTTTTAAATTTTTTGGCTGAGCCACGCAACATATGGGATCTTAGTTCCCCGACTAGGGATCAAACCCATGCCCCCTGCATCCCTGCATTGGAAGCGTGGAGTCTTAACCACTGGACCGCCAGGGAAGTCCCCAGGGTGGTCTTATTTCTTTCTAGATCAAGATCCTCAAGCCTCATGTTTCTCTGTGAAGTTTCCAGATTTCGGGGACAAACCATTAGAAGCAAAGGAGATAAAATACTTTAAAAGATAGCAGTGCAGATACAGAAATATATCAACCTCTACTTCAAAAACTCTAAAGCTAAAAACAGAACATTCTACTGACATTAAAGGAGACTGGCTGAGACACTATAAAACTCTTAGAGGAAAACATAGGCAGAACACTCTATGACATAAATCACAGCAAGATGCTTTTTGACCCACCTTCTAGAGAAATGGAAATAATAACAAAAATAAACAAATAGGACCTAATGAAACTTAAAAGCTTTTGCACAGCAAAGGAAACCATAAACAAGATGAAAAGACAGCCCTCAGAATGGGAGAAAATATTTGCAAATGAAGCAACTGACAAAGGATTGATCTCCAAAATATAGAAGCAGCTCATGCAGCTCAATATCAAAAAATCAAACAACCCAATCCAAAAATGGGCAGAAGACCTAAATAGACATTTCTCCAAAGAAGATATACAGATTGTCAACAAACACATGAAAGAATGCTCAACATCATTAATCATTAGAGAAATGCAAATCAAAACTACAATGAGATATCATCTCACACCAGTCAGAATGGCCATCATCAAAAAATCTAGAAACAATAAATGCTGGAGAGGGTGTGGAGAAAAGGGAACCCTCTTGCACTGTTGGTGGGAATGCAAATTGATACAGCCACTATGGAGAACAGTATGGAGGTTCCTCAAAACATTAAAAATAGAACTACCATATGACCCAGCAATCCCGCTACTGGGCATATACCCTGAGAAAACCATAATTCAAAAAGAGCCATGTATCAAAATGTTCATTGCAGCACTATTTACAATAGCCAGGACATGAAAGCAACCTAAGTGTCCATCAACAGATGAATGGATAAAGAAGATGTGGCACATATATACAATGGAATATTACTCAGCCATAAAAAGGACCGAAACTGAGTTATTTGTAGTGAGGTAGATGGACCTAGAGACTGCCATACAGAGTGAAGTAAGTCAGAAAGAGAAAAACAAATACAGTATGCTAACACATATTATGGAATCTAAAAAAAAAAGCAAGAAGAACATAGGGGCAAGACGGGAATAAAGATGCAGACATACTAGAGAATGGACTTGAGGATACGGGGAGGGGGAAAGGTAAGGTGGGACAAAGTGAGAGAGTGGCATGGACATATATACACTACCAAACGTAAAATAGCTAGCTAGTGGGAAGCAGCCGCATAGCACAGGAAGATCAGCTCGGTGCTTTGTGTCCACCTAGAGGGGTGGGATAGGGAGGGTGGGAGGGAGACGCAAGAGGGAGGAGATATGGGGTTATATGTATATGTATAGCTGATTCACTTTGTTATACAGCAGAAACTAACACACCATTGTAAGGCAATTATACTCCAATAAAGATGTTAAAAAAAAAACTAATTAAAAAAAAAAAGGAGACTAGCTGGCAGAATGGACAAAAACTCCTAACAGAGCTGAATTATAAATGCAGTTCAAACTCCTCTAACCCTTTGATTGTTTACATATGAGCTACGTTTGCTTTCCTGATTATCTACCTATAACATGTCTTTTTCAAAAACTTCATTAAAAAAGAACATTCATACAGAAAAGTATATGTCATAAATTTACAACTCAGTAAATTTTTACGAAATGAACACCCTTATATGACTGGCATCCAGAGGAAGAATCATTCCCGCCTCAGTGAAGATTCTCATGCAACTTTCCAGGCCCTTACCCACCTCTGTTCCTCCCAAGGGTAACCACTCTCCTGTGACTTCTTAAATGGAGATTTTGCCTGGCTCAGAACTTCACCGATACAGAATCATGCAGTATGTGCTATTTTGTGAGTAGCTTTTTCTCACTCAGCATTACATTTTTGAGAGTCATCCATATTGTGATAGATTAATGTACTTCCATTTAGCATTTTCTGAATAGTATTCCCTATGAATACATCATGATTTATTTATGCATTCTATCGTAGACGGATGTTTGAATTGACTTTTCATTACCACGAGTGTACTTGATGCCCAATTAATGTACACGCCTTTTGATGAAAACATGTATTACATTGTCCTATTTTTCCCAGTAAAATATGCTCACACTAGTAGTTATCAAATTTCTTCCCATTGGTTTGGATTATGTGTCTAATGCGATAAGGTGATTTTGTTTTGTATCTTAATTCTGTACTCCATAGCGCTGGCAACCCTTTTCAGTTTCTATTATCTGCAAATTTTAAAATACATTTCTTCATTCTTCCGAAAAATCATCTTAGAACACTAAATATTTTTAAGTCTAGTATAAAACATTCTATTAGGCTGTTTATCTCCAGCCCTTGGAAGAATGTGGGAAGTACTAACATTTGTTGTTGTTGCTAAGAGGCCAGAGAGTTTTTTTTTTTAAACAACTCTTTCCCAATATTTAGTTTTCTGCTTTATCCTTCCCATTTCTACTTCACATCTATAGCATTCTTAAGCTAACTCAGATTTTTTTCTTTTAGAAGAAAAACAGTATGACATATTACAGTGAATTTATTTTATATATTACCCCCTCCTTTAAAAAATAATGCTGTACACGAACTCTCTCCAGAGGAGTAATTCACCATCTGTAGACATTTCAGATACTGTGATCTAAGTTAAGTGGATATTGTGGTGTCTTACTAGACACATCAAATGCATGATGTTGGTATGTATGTTGTTTTTATAACTAAGCTGGACTAGTCCATTGAGTTTTAGTTTCAAAACAACTCCATACTCACTTGAGAATTATTTAGTCTTTATGATAAATAATTTTAAAATGTCAAGAGTTTCCATTAATACTGTTAGCCAGGGTTGGGTGGGACCAGTGACTGAGGAATAACAGAGGAAACAGACTTTCTGACCTGTGTTTTCAGACCCACTCTGAAGGTTGGCTCCTTGTTCTGAACATCAGATCCCTATTTACATATTCCAATTTCACATTTTCATTTGGATGGAAAGATTTAACACGAAATTAGAATTTCATTCTTATAGAAAAGTCTTTCTGACTTCTTCAGTTACTCTCTTACCAAATGTAAGGATAATTGGGTCAAGTTTCTTTCATAGACCTCTATGCTGGTAAACTATACAATGGAAAATGGTTACTGTATTTTTTTCCCATGAGACAAGAAGATAAGTTCATTGTACAAAGGAATCAAGTCAGCCACCAAGAAGTCTTTTAAAAAATTGGCTAACCTGTGATTTATTAGGTGAGTTATATTATCTTACGGTATAAGGATCTCATCTAGAGGTGGCTTTCCACATTTTCTCTCTCTTATGCCCATAGCTGATCAGTCATGTAATTCTTCTCCTATGAGCCAGTTCCTTGGAATCCTTCTCAATATAGGTCTTTAGGTATCTTCTCATAATTAGTCAAAGTAGGTACATGAAATAAAAACTCTTTGCCATTCTTAATCTAGCAACTCTAAACCCAGGTGATGAAACAGTCCTGGCACCCAAAATGACCCAGTGTAGATTATAAGTTAATAGGTACATTCTCTTTAATTTATGCTTTTGAATCTACTTGAGAACAGGGAATAATAGAAAACAGTGGTAGAAGTATAGAGCTACAGAAGTCAAAGGCCATATTATAGTAGGAGAATCAGAGAAAGTAAGTAGCCATGGTGTGTTAAAATGGCTATTAAGATCTACATTCTAAGCAGTAGTTGAGTATACATTGGAATTGATAAAAGTAGATACCTTGGAAATGACCTAAGACAATCATAATTAAAAAAAAATGATTTAATCCAGTACTAAAAACAACAAAATTTAAATGGCTAAATTGATTTAGTTGTTTGTACTTAGGGATTACTTTTTTTCTTCCTATAGAATCTTTGTCAATCACTGTATTTCAAAAATTTAAATGAAATACCCAATTAGGAATAATTTTTAAATTATAAATCATTTTTTCAAGAAATAAGATATGAGACTAGTTCAGTGACTTTAGGTGACAAAATTCAACATTAGAGAATTAAGAAATTTCTAGAAGAATCGTGTTTGAAAACAGCATTCCAAAAAACTTTTGCATATACTCCATCTCAGGGAGGTACAGCATCACTCTCCCCTCCTTAAAGATGGGCTGGCTGTGTTTAGAGACTTCCTTCCAAAAAGAACATTTTAAGGGATGGGGGGTGGGGACGAGTAATGTCACAGTGAAGAAACCTAATGAATGCTACCTTAGTCAGGTGACGAAGGTCAACATCAACAACGATAAGTCATATTGACAGTATGTACCCTGGGTATGATGTGATGAGAACAGCACTACCTCAGTGGTCTTCTCCCAAAACCCATTACCCGATTCTAATCATAAGGAAAACATCAGACACATCCCAGCTGAGGAACATTCTACAAAATGCCTGACGAGTACGCCTCAAAACTGTCAACTCAAAGTCATCAAAGAAAGCCTGAGAAACTGTCATAAACAAGAGGAGCCTAAGGTAACATGACAACTAAATGCAATGTAATACCCCGGAGGGGGTCCTGCAGCAGAAACAGGACATTAGGTAAAAACTAAGGAAATGTGAATGAAGTGTGGACTTTAGTTTAAAATAATGTATCAGTATTGGTTCACTAATTAAAATGTACCATACTGTGAATTGTTAATAATGAGGCAACTGGGTACAGAGTATTTGGAAACTTCCTGTACTATTCTCACAACTTTTATGTAAATCTAAAACTATTTTAAAATAAGTGTTTATTTTTAAAAAGAAAAAAAATTTATGGCGGCCCCCTGTTTTGGCGATGTAAACATCACAGCCACATATGGGGATTACGGTATTGGAGGTATGAATCCCTGGAAGAGCTTGACACAGAATCTTCTTTTCTGGAAGTCTTTAAAGATTAGTTGAGCATCTTCTAAGACTTGCTTAGGTCTACTGATGTCTTAAGACAGGCAGATTGGAATCAATAAGCTCTGGCTCCATTTTTTTACGATTCTACAGTTTATTTAATAACAATGAATATCAGTTACTTATGGCTAAACATAATTTCCATTCTTACTAACATTCGCAGAGGCCTAATTTCTTCCAGACTTGGGTTGAATCCTATGTTTGTGTGATAATAATATAAAAAGCATCATTCCCCATTTAGGTATACCAAGCATTTTACCTCTTCCAATAATACAAGGGAGAAAGGCTAGTTTGGCATAAATTTCTTTCCAAATAATTTTATAATGACTGCTTCTTAGCATCTAGTTAACTTCCAAGTTCTGGCAAATTAATACCAAGTCTTCCACAAAATTCTCCTGACCCCTCTTTAAAATATACAGATACACCAATACGATGGAAGAATCCTACAAGCGTAATATTACATAAATATTTCATCTCAATAATTATATGAGGACGCCTGCTTATCTACATTTCTCTCTAGTGTAACATTCTTTTGTTTAAGTTTCTAAACAAGATTAGTGGAAGGGAAATCACAGACCTCTTTTGGAGCCGTAAATAAGAGAGTGAAACTAGGCTATAAAAAACAAAATCATGATTAGTCTATACCTTCTATGCTTTATTCTAGCAAAAGCCCTCACAGTTGTTTAAGGCAAGCTGTTCCCAGGGAAGGTCATGTTTCCTACCTTCGTTATAGTAAGGAACATGCCTTGAATGCTTAATAAACTTCAGATAATAAAATCAGTATCATTTGCCCAAGGGGCAGGTAGATGAACCATGTAAGGATTTGGCTAACAGAGGTAGACGGGAGGTCCCCACGGGTCCCCATATTTCTTCCTCTGTTTTCTGTGACCACTGTTAAATTTCCTTTCTTAGTGGATTGGCCCGCTGTGTTGCAAAGCTGTAAATGAATCCCTTCCTTGCCCTTGAACTTGTTAAGCTCTCCAGCTTCCACGACTTTGTCTGGCAGCCTGCTCCACATTCTAATGACTTTTTGCAAGAAACAGAACCTCCTGGTATGTAACGCGCTGCCCTGCCATCTACTATTAGGCAAGCTCGCTTCTGAAGCTCAGGACTTGAGCCTTCTCCTGTTATTTCTCTGTTGATCAAGTTTCAGCTCTGAATAACTGAAAAAGGCGAGGATATGGGGAAGGGAAAGAGGAAAGTGATGGGAAGAGAGAGAGAGAGAGAGAGAGGAGTAATGCTCTAAATATGGGCCAGTACCTAATTATAATTCAAGACACCGGCAATTTAAAAAAAACAACTCCTCCAGAATGCAGCCATAAGGAAAGAGTTTCCACAATCTGTTCATCTGCATAATTAGTGATGGAGGACATGGGAACAGTTGGAACATTGCTGAGGAAGGCCCAGGTCACATTATTGATAACATAAATAACAAAGATACAGATTTCCCCAAACTACAAACATCAAAATGTAAGTAACAACAATCTAATAGGAGCACAGAAAACAAACAGAAAAGCAGATAAACTCTGGAGCCGGGCAGGCAGAAGCCTGGAGTCAAGCACATCATTCATCAATCTAAATACCCTCAGGTTTCTTACAGTCACCTGAAAACAAGCATACGGGAAACCCTCATTGGCGGTGCTCCCTGCAAGGATGTGTGACCACAGCTGTGAGGATGCATGTTCCACGAGTCAGAGGCACGGTCTTCATGCTTTTACACATGGGAGCATAATTCATTTCGGAAAAAAAAAAAAAAAAACACAACTGCCTTGTTACACTTAGTTATTTAATGGCACAGGGAGACCCGGCAAGTGAGCACTGGAGATATGGTCTGCATCTCACAACTCGGCTGAATTCTATGTAAGGGGCTGATACGTCTATTTAATACCTTTAAAAATGAGTTACTTTCTCCTCTGCAGTATAAAACTCTGTGCATTCTTATTGCCAATTTGAGAAGGGCTATAAGAACCACAAGAACCTTATGTGTCTTTTTACTCTCTGTATTTCCAGCTCTTGCCAGAGGGCTGAGAAGTACACTGAATAGATATTTTTGAAAGGCTGCCTAGAGACAAATAAAGCAAAAATGAGATGAAGTTAAGAATCACTTAAAATTCTACTAACCAAATACTATCATTCTTTTACAAGTCTTGGGCAGAACTTCCATGCAGATGGAGATCAAATTTCCAAATAATTCTTTTCAAACCAAGTATCAGCTACATAGAGGTTGTAGATACCAGACTTTGCAAGTTCTAATAGTTCCAGAGAAACCAGTGCAAGGTGTGTGTACACAGCAACTATCAACCCTGGCATATCTGAATCCTTGGTGTCTTCAGACACTGGAAGCCCTCCCTGATTGTATGAACAAAGAACTGTGTTTGAGCCCAGATAGTATGAGTGACAGCATAAGGGACAAGGAGAGAATTTTCACTGCACATACCTCTGTCATGCATGACTGTCCCTGGGGTAAATACATGAATAGCTTCAGCTCTTAATAATAGAAAGGAAAACACTAATACTTTTAAAAAATATATGTGGCTTTGGGCTTTAACGCTTTAAAAACCACACACATACTTGTGGTTTTGAAAAATCCTTCAGACACCAGAGGAGACAATCCTGTAGGACTGGGTGACTGAGATAAAAGGCAAACCTGTGCTTTCAGTAGGAAATTAACCTGTCCCTATAGAGCTGTAATAATTGGACACTTGGTAATAGGCTCGAAGGCCTGTAAAGCCTAAACCTACCATTACTCAACAATTGGAAAGCAACAAGGGGAATTTGTACTTTTTAAATTACGTGTCATATCATTAGCACATGAAGTACATAGATTTCATTGGTTTATTCGGCAAATATTTACTGAGCTCCTACTATGTGCCATATATTCCTCTCAGCCCTGAAGTTACCAGTCAACAAGGCAGACAAAAATTTCCCTGTTCTTATCAGACTAAAGCCCCTGTGAGAAAACAGAGGCAGTTCCCCCTCGCCCTGCCCTCGCCCCCATATCTTGTATTCCTAAAGAAACTTTTTGTATCTCCAACATGACCTCCATGATTTGAAAATCATGCTGTCCCTGGGCTGGTGCATTTTAGCACGATGGGCAGAAACCACTGAATGGGTGCTTGCAGGTGGTGAGAAGTAAAAAGTAGGAAACCTCAAAGGAATAGGGCATAAGAAAGCCATATCCATATATCCACAGACAGTGGGATAAGGGATAAGGTTAGATGTCAGGCACAGCCACAAATTATATCTACTACAGAAGAATTTGGATCTAACGAACTAAGGAATCATTTGAATCTAATGGACTACTTTAGAAAACTCTGGAAGGTCTCTGTACTATTTTACTGGGTCATTGCAGATGGCTTAAAGCACTGGTTCTCGGACTTCTGGATTTCATAGACAGGTAAAATTAAAATACAACAACAAAGAAAGGGGACTGCCATAGGGGTACCAACTTTTAATTTCAAACAAGAATATTAAAAGACATTTAAATATTTTTAAAAGGAGAAAAAACTACCAGAATAAGTTAAAGTCATTTCTAAGAAAGTACAGCTGGCACGTATACCCACGTGCATTAGCTGTTGCCTCAGGATAGGCTGACGTATGTTATAGTAACAAATCTCCCTTCTCCCGGTAGTTTCAGTTGTTTAAAACAGCAGGCTACATGTTTTTCATGGGTAGGCGGGAATGGTCATTCCTCAGAGATCAAGAGTGACGGACGGAGCAGCCATCCCAGATGGTGGCTACTGCTGCGCCAGAGGGAAAAAGAGAGCTCTGGATGTCCTTGGATCAGCGATGAACGCTCCAGAAGTAACACACATCACTTCTCTCGCAAGTCATTGGCCGGAGCTAGTCACACGGCCCTATCCAAACACAAGGAGGCCAGGAAGTGTACATTTACTCCGGGTCAGGTGTGCTGACAATATCTGCCAGGCTGCACATAGTTGATAAGCAACACGGATGAGAGCCACAGCTCTGTGTGACATTGTTCTTATTTTCTCAATTCAGTATGGGATAGTGAAAACCTGGCCACAAGCTTACACTGATCTAAGTCAGTATTTGAGAACAACCAGTGTGTGTGTGTGTGTGTAACGATGGGGGGAAGAGGGGAGAAGGGAGGTAGGGAGAGGAGAGGGGGACAGAGGAGAGAGGAGGGGAGGGAAAAGTGATAAGCATTTGTAGGCCAAATAAAAATCTCTCTGGAAATTGAAAACTTTCTTGGGAAGGTGTGCAAATTAACACTGGATGCCCAACAATAAAGAGCGAGTGTGGTCCCTGTGACAAAAAGTGAACAACCCTGAGAATCCAGACACCAGGAGCAGCAGCACGCAGGAAGGGCACTGCCGACTCAAAGCCTGTCCCGGTAGCAGAGGTTCCTGCTCTTGCACTGGAAGACAATTTGCTTTAGCTGTCAACAATGTCATGCTTTATAAGTCATTCTTAATCCACCCCCTCAAGGATGATTATTTCAATGTCAGCTCTGCACCCCTGAACAGGTCTGAGTCAGCCCAGCAAAACCCAGCCACATTATGTTGACCCTAAAGGTTGCATCAGAAATAAAAAGAAGCCTGGTTTCCTGTGCTGTGTGCTCGTTCGGTCACAGTTGTTTCGCTCTGTGTTGCTGCTTTTATCGTTATTAATACATGTGGCAAAACCAACCCTCCAAATGAAGTTAAATCTCTTTGCTCAGCCATTCTATTGAGCTATGAGGCAAGGAAGTCTTAGGCTGTTTTATGGAAATTCTGATTTTCAAAGTAATAAACAAATCTCAAAGGAACCAGAAAGGAACTATTGGACCCATGCCACACACTCTGTGTGGGCTCAAGAAACTGTACTTGATGATGGCAAATTTCCCTTTCAAAAACACCCTTAAACAAAGCTTAAGTTCCAGAAATGTTTTCTGGGCCAGACTTGCAGTAAATTTTCCTTGGAGGCCCTAATGCAAGATGAAGGACAAACAGAACGAAGAGAGACTTGGTACCCAAATGAGGGAGTTCAAACAAATGTGGACTGCAACTAGATTTAAGCCTTTGATTCCATAATTCAAATAAATAATAGTCAATTTTGCAAGACGAAAGGGCCAGTACTGCCATATCGTAAGATATATATTGCATAAGATAAATTAACCTTTAAAAATTCTTGATAAAATTCGGTCAGAGTGGTATAACATGAAATGCAAATCCCTCTTTACTCACTTTCTCCAGGAATCCTAAGTTCTTCTTTATAAAAGTAAACAGTCTTTTATGTATTCTTCAGAAAAACTGTAACTCCTCTATTAGTGCGTATAGTTCTGTGTATTTTTCATCTACCCAAATGGGATCTAGTATATATAGTTTTTTTCATTTTAATTGTTGAAGTACTTATCTTAACATCATACAGACACAGCCTGGGTAGATTTCTCTTCCCTACTGGAACTTTAAAAAAGATCAGTCTCCTTTCCCTTTGAATTCATTGAGAAACTGCTCATGTAGACACCGAGGATTCGTGTCACAAAAAACCTCTTGCGCTGAAATATTTCAGGATTAAATATTAGCTACGAATGAATGGGGCTATCATCTGCTCCTGAATTAAATTACCAAAGTACTAAATAATTGGTTTTGAACAATACATTTGGCTCTGTGACTGGCCCAAAGGGCTGTCAGATGACCTGTTCTTACAGAACAGAAATCCCAAAGTGAGTTTATGCTATTGAAAACATCCTTGGAGAACTGAAAACAAAAAAATGAATTGAAAACTTGGAAACTGGAGGATGCCTCCACATCAGACTATTCTGAGCTTTGAGCAAAAGCAGAAAGGGTAACATGCAGAGAAGAGCACCAATACAGTGGTCCCTCGAGCACACCCAACAGCTCAGCAGGGCAACTACTCGGTCAATCCAAGTTCACAGGGACACTGCAGAGCATTTAGTGATTTAACTCAGCTCTTTACAGATCAATATATTTATCGCTGAGGCAGATTATGAGAATGCATACAGCCAGAGAGGAATGACTACAATGAGACTGACTTACAGGAATGAGAAATAGCTATTTATTGAGCACTTACTGGTCAGATACTACTTGGCTCCTTACTTAAACTTTCACATTTAATAAATGTCCCTAGGAAATACACTTCCCTCCAAGATAAATAGATAAACAGACTACCTAACAGAAAAGAAAACAAGTCATTCAGCCAAGTCACACAGTCAGCAATGGCTTGGCCAGGGCTTCAAATGTACATCTCTGGTTACAAAGACAGTCCTCTTCCCACTGCACCACAAACCCTCTTTGAAAATTATCTATTCACTAAAATATGTGCCAGGCCCAGATGGTTTTACAGCTGAATTCTATCTAACTTTCAGTGAACAGATAATCCTTATGTTATTCAAAAAATTTCTGACCATAGCAAAAGATGGAAAGCTTCCCAATTCAATTTACAAAGCTAGCGTAACCTTATTTCCTAGACCTGATGAAGACAGAATTAAAAAAAAAAACTATAAAAATTTTACTCATAAATATGGATGCAATATAGAAACTAATTTATATGTAAAAATCATCAAATTAAATCCAGGTGCATATTACAAGAATAGCATTCCGTGACCAAGGAGAGTATGTGGCAGGAATGCAGGGATAGTTCAACATTAAAAAATATGGGAACATAATTCATCACATTTACAGAATAAGTGAAAAACATAATATAATCACATTAAGATAAGAAACACCTCTTAAAATAGCTGCCATTTTAAATTTAGAAATAAAAATACTAGGTTAAATAAAGAGAATAGAACTGCAAAGACTGTTCATTTAACACCCATAACATACATCATAGTAAAAAGGAAACCAGTGGTCACAATTTAAACAATGTTGTTTGGGGGATTCTAAGATAAAATAATAAAATAAGTGGTATTAACAGTGGAAAGAAAGAGACAAAACTATTACATGCATTTCATACCTGGTAACTCAAAAGACTGAACAAAGAAGCTAATAACATTAATAAGATATTTTATAATGTGACTGGATAGAAAATGAATAAATTGAAGGACCTATTATGTCCCAGGATCCAAACATACAACTTATAATAAAGTCATTTTCTTTCATATTAATACGTAAATTTAATGAATTCTAATGGAAAGTTCATTCATTTATGTTTCTTAGAACTAGAAAAAATTATTTAAAGGTTCATTTGGAAAATAAATGTGTGATGATTGCCAAGAAATTTATGAAAAATAAGAATAATGACAGAGAGGACCTTTCCCTACCAGACGCTCAAACTTTTTAGATATAAGATTCCAGAGGGAAGGTTTTCCGTCTATGTTGTTTCCCAGGACGTACACAATGGTGGCAGCATAGAGTACAGTCAGTAATTCCTATTTTAATATATAAATGAAGCAAGCTAATGTGATTAAAAGAGCAAGATTCTGGCCCATGCATAAGCAGATAAATCAACAAGAGGGAAGAGTCAGCCAGCTGACTTAAGTGTCCATTTTATTACATGATAAAGTGGCTTTTTATTTTGGTGGGGACTCAGTATTTAATCAATGGCTTTAAGAATACTGACTCTCCTTCTAAAAGAAATTAAGTTGGATCCCTACATTACCGCAAAACAGAAAATAATGCCCAATAAAGTAACGATTTAAAATTTAAATATAAATGTATTAGGCATGTATTACCTACAACATTACTTAGACATCCCTGACCTTCACCTGCCTGGACCTCCCAGTGCCCAGCTTTCACTGGCCCAGTGGGACTTCCTCATCCAAATTAAATTTGGCTTCTTTCACCCTCTCTTCACCACCCAACACCTGCTCTTTCCTTCTGGTGTACGTGACTATTCTCCAGATCCCCACTCCAATGGGATGAAATGTTCTTAGAAGGAATTTGCTTTCCAGATGTGTCTTCATGGCTGTATTATTTGTGTCCTAATTTGGTAGGTAGTATTTGACAGAATAATAAATGGGAACAAATTACTGGGATTGTAATATTAAGCTTCCGTTGTATAATTCTGTGTTCTGACATCATCTGTGCCAGGCAAATGATTATTAGAGGAAGCAAAAAAATAAAAGAACTTCCCTTTTCCGAGATGCTGCAAAAAAATGCTGAAAGGTAAGCTTAAGGAGAACAGGGAGTTAGGTGATTAATCATGAAGAAGAGAAAATAGGGATAAATGGAATTGCCACCCCGTGCTGAAAACAAAAATCAAAAGATCAATGTCAAAAGTGTCTGTGGCCTCACAGGAATCTTCTCATTATTTCAGATACAACAACTGAGAACCACCCCTTCTTCTTTAACTTCTCTGGGGCTAGAAAGTGTGAAACTAACCTAGACTCTGGAAGGCTGCCTTTTCGTTCATTTATTACTTCCTGGAACAAAGCTGTGAGAAATATCTTAACCTTAAGACCAAGCAAATATTTGACCACTATGCACTCCCTCACTCCACAATGAAATAGTTTTTTAAGAACCTCATGTAAACAGAATGAGGAAATTAGATAGCAGAGTGACTTAACCGTACTGTACTCACCTTTCCTGAGAAGTGACTTAATATGGTACGTGGAACACAGACTTGGGTGTCATACAGTCCTGAGTACAAATACCTGTTCCACCTTTTAGGGGAATTCTTTAACTACTCAGAACTTCAGTTTTCTCATCTCTGAAACAGGCATGCTAAGTAACCATCTCCCTTGTAAGGAAAGGGCCTAGGACAAAACTGCTCCTTCCTGCTCCCTTCATGTCCCTTCCCAACAGAATTTTTGAGGGGAGAAAAAGGACATTTTCAAGAATTCCTTCTCTAATAGAGAGAAAATGCATATCCAATTTGCTATTAGATAAGGCTCATTCAAAAGAAATGTCCAAGGCCTTTTTAAGCACCAGTTTCATCAAAAGACACGTATTCCAAAAACAGCATATTGATTTTATTCTACATAGGCTCTCTGCAGATTCAAACATTTGTTTTCGTGTGGGACAAGATTTTTGGCATCCGTTTAGTAAAATGTTGGGTTCTTAGTTTGCATAACTGTTGCGCCTGTAATGAGCAGACACAAAGCCTTGGCTCATTTTGCTGCCCTCCCCTCCTTTCAGAACCTAGGGGAGACTGTGTAAGGCCCTACACCGAAGGCTGCAGATGGATGCTGCAAACTGCAAAGGAATCCACAATAAAGTTGTCCCCCATTTTCTGGCATCCTGAGAATTGAAGTGTATTCACTGTCATCATCTTGGAACAAGTATTCCCCACTTCGATTCCTGCAGCTCTTCCCAGATGCAATCAGCGTAGAAATTCCTGTGAGCCTCATGGACGTCACCAGAAATGACTCCTACATGTGGGATTCATGGTTATTACACACCTAGTTTTCTCTCTGAAAACCAGCATGCACTTTGTTCGGTAAGAAAAAATTATTTTTAGATGAAACTTGTCACTTAGTGAAGCTCTGGTATGAGGTGACATCACTTAGCCTTTTATTTAGCAAAGGGTTAAGTAGCTTTTTCTTTGTTAGTAGTATTAAAAAGAAAGAGTTGGTAGGAACAGTTGTATGTCACAGGCATTACTGCATTTTACAATAATACCCAGGGAGTGTACCACATTCCTAATAACATTTTCCCCTATGTCACCTCATCAATTACTAATTCATTCTCCCACTAGCTATGTGTTATATAGACCCTATGTTTCAAACACTTGTAGGTGCTGGGGATACAGGGATAAGCTCGAGCCCTCAGGGAAATGAAGGTTTACAGATGAGTAAACAGGCCTTTTCAGGACAGTGGGGTAACTCCTACAACCAGTCAGAACCAAGAGCTGCAGTGGCACCTGGAAGGGATGCTGAGCCCAGCCTTGGGAGGGAAAGGACCAATTCTTTCCCATTCAGCCCTCCCCGATGAAGTGAATAAACTCAGTTCTTTCTGAATCTGACTTTTAAGCTGAAACCGGAAGAATGAGAGAGAAGTAGCATTCTATATGGAAGGTATATTTTTTTCAATTCTCAAGTATAGAGCAGTGCTCGAGATCAGTTAAGACCAGACCATAGCTGATGAGGTTTTTGAGTAGTGGCCATGGGCAAGGTATTACGTTAAGCACTGTAGATAGAATATGTTTTGCATTTTTCACAGCAGAACTCTAAAGTAAGTTCTACCGCCCCCTATTTACGTATGAGGAAATCAAGGCTTCTCCGACTTTGTAACTTGCTCCACCAACATGCCACAGCCGGAAATAGTGAGGCTGGGAGTCAGCTCAGCCTGTGCTTTGATCTGTTAAGCCGCTTCAAATACTGCTTCCAAAAAGCCATTTAGTCTGAGCAGGCTTTGTTTTTGGAGACTCCATACAAAAACTCCATACTATTTCATCTTATTTTACTATTTTTCTTTAATTCGACATTACCTAAATCCAAAAGAATCAACAGCTTCATTTTAAAAGACAAGCTAAGTAGTACTATATATATATATATATATATATATATATATATATGCAGTTCGACCTAAAATGAACATTTTTTCATCGTTGCCAAGGACATAGGAGGAACAGTCTTGTCATAATCCAAAGCCAGAGGTAGAAAACTGGGCTCTCTGAGATTATGCTCAGGTTTCATTGATTCCCGCCTTCTCTCTCTCCCCCCACCACAGGGAAAGAGCAAGAATGATGCCCTGTTGCCTTAATTCACCAGCAAGAGCCTCCCAGGAGGCACCTAGGTTCTCCTGAATGTTGGGTGCAGCAGAGATTCTGTGACAGGTACAGACATTCAGGTCCAGAGGGACAAGCAGAGGATACATGGGAGTGGCTTGGTGGGATATCCCACACATGTGTTCACACAACCCTCTCTCTGCAGCCCTGGTTGTTCACTTATGTGATAAAAACACTATCTTTTATAACGAAGTTTGTATAATCAGCCGGATGGACAAAAATCTGGGCTTTGGAGGGGGAGAAACTAAGGACTGAATCTTTGTTCTGTCTCTTACTCACTGTATATCCGTGGTAATTTACAACACTTCTCTGAATCTTGTTTCTCTTACCTGCAAAGTGAAGCTAACAAGCCTCACCCAGAGGTTCTGAAGGGCATGAGATGAGAACATTTGTGTGAAGTGCTGAATACAGCCCTGGCACATAGCAAGTGCTGTGTAAGATAAGAGCTACTGTAATTATGAGGCTTATGGTTCTGAGCCGTTGGTGAAAAGTAACCATCGAGACATTTTTTAACTATACATTTGAAAAACTAATAGCCTCATGCCCTCTCTGCAATATTCTTATTTGTTTTGGTCCTCCTCAAATGAAAAAAAAATGTAAAGTCTTCTCTTAGTTTTATTCTTTGGATTGAATCAACTTCCATGTGCTATTCACAAAGGGCTGCTGATTCCTCCGTGACGTTAATGTCGAAATCTAAAACAAGACTCACAGAATTTAGGGTTCCATGAGCTAAGGGCACAGAAAAGCTAGAAAATGGTTTGTGTGACGGAGGAACAGCTACTCCTTCTCATTCGCCTCATTCAGGGGATGAATCGTTCCTTCTCTTCCTCTTCATCCCCCACATCCTAAACAGATTTCCTGAAAGACCTTCTGGTTAAGTTCTCATCCCCTTGGCAAGGCAACTTGTCTGCTGAGCCAGTCAGCTGTCTCATTGAGATTCACTGCCAGGTGGACAGCTTTGATGGCAAGGAGGTGGCGTTCCGCCCAGTTAAGCAGCTTTCAAGCCTCAAGCCATAAAGATGAGCTGCTGGCCCTCCTTCCTCCAGAAGGATGCTGCAGACATATTGCCTGCCCTTGGAAGTATCGCTTTCCTGGGGTGCAAATGATTGAGCTGTGCAGAGCACCTTACTTACTGCTCTCTCCTCAGAGCACGTGGAGCACAGACTGTGTCCAGTTTCTTGTGTCAGCTCTTCTCGGCTAAAGGTGTTGTTCTGGTAATGAGTTTGAGTTTGAAGCAAGCAGAAAGTTAGGATATACGGTTTCCCCAGTGAAAGCTGACTCTTCTATTCACCAGAAGTAAAAAATAATTCTGTGCTATAAGAAATGTAGTAAATAAAGACCCCGTGTTTCGGAATGAAACTTCCTCCGTTCAATAGGTCTTGTCTAAAATACACCGATAACTATTACCTCCCTAGTAATAATGCTATGCTTTCTAGCCCATTGTACAGATGTGAACACTGACAATAAAAGAGGGTCAAAGATTCAAAGAACAGGATATTTAAAAACTGAAACACAAACGTTCAAGTATTTTTATTATCATTTATGTAATGCATGTCCATTAAAAAATACAGATAAGAGGAAACAAAAATCACCCTTAAACTGCCAATGAGAGAGAACTGCCACAGAGGAGCCTTATCTACATGACTCACCCACAAAGAATGGCAGTTGGAGATTTTTCCAGGAGGACTGTATTGGTGCCACCATCTCACTGTCTTTCTCAAAGGGAATGAGGAGCTACCTCTCACCTTATGTATGTGAGAAAGGTTTTCAAGGAACTGTCCGGCCTTGCTATGCTTATGCAAGAGTTTGGTGAAAGAACTGTACCGATGTCCGACATCCACCAGGAAAATCTAAAAGGCAGAGATGAGTCATCCAGCTGTTCAGCTAGTGAAGCAAGAAGAAGTATTGCCGCATGGGGGTCAGCTGTGTACCCAGAGTGTGTCAAGCTGAAACGTGCATGGATATTTACCGTGGGACACTCTGGGGATTCAGCCAAACTTGAAACATTTAAAACCCTGCCCAAGAGGACAACCTAGAAAAGGCCTGGGACCCTGATAGGGACCATTTACATGGAGGACCAGGGGAAAAGCCAGGGGTGCAGAAGCTGGAGGAAAATAGGCTGGCTTACATCATGGATATACAATCAAATTTGAGCTCTGGAAAGAAACAAAACACATAAGTACCCAACAGAGAGTGAGTCTGCCCCTCCCAGAGATGGTGAGGCCATCTTATAAAAGCACCAGCCATGTAAGACGGTCTCTGTCCTTATTTTTCATTCTCCCTGTCCTCTGTACCTTTCTTTCCACCTTCTCAAGGTGAGCAAGACAGAGAAGAAAGGGTGGGAGTCAAAGTGAGGAAAGAGGGAAGAAAGGCTGGACCTCTCAATATTGGCTGTAGGCAGCCCAACTATAGTTATTCCTAACTGTCTAGCTGAATGAGGGATGGAGAATTCTTGGGATTAAGATTGAAGTATTGATTGATATATTAGATGGGATCGTCTTGGTTTTGAGTAAATACTTGCATTGCAACCTAAAGTTACTGTAAGATTTTGTCCTAATAGTGATCAAAAATGTGATGGTAGTCCAGGGGCAGGGAAAGAACCTGAATAATATTAAAAGGACAGTAAGAGACATAAAAGATAGTCTTATGGTCTCTGTCACTACTCAACTGCCGCTGTGACTCAAAATGCAGCCATTGATGATAGGTAAATGAACAGGCGTGACTGTGCTCCCACCAAACTTTATTTACAAATACAGGCAGTGGGCTAAGTTGGCCCGGGGGCTGTAGTGTGCCAGCTCCTGTTTTGCATCGTCATTTTTAACGGACGCATAGAGTTCCATTCTGTGTTTCAACCAAATCTTATTTAACCATTCAACTGTTGTTGGCCATTTAGGTTGTGTCTCAATTCTGCTATTAAGGATGATGCTTGTATGCACGCAGTCATACATAAAACTTTATGCCCATCTTAATGACTTATAGTCTGTTCCTAAAGTGCAATTCTGGGGTCAGATTTCATTTTAAAGGAATTTCAACAGTACTGCCGGGTTGCCCTCAAGGAAAGTTGTACCGGTTTTCACACACACCAGTGGGGTGCAAGAGTGACCATTCCCCCACCACAGGGACAGCACTGGGGAACCCTTTGCACACATACTCCACAAATTTAAAAAATCAGGAAATGGAAGTGGGGGGGATTATATGCCTAAAGTGGTTTATGAGATTTAATCTTTGGTCCAGAAGACAGTGAGGCCCACCTCTCTCTGCAACATGATGCTACTTCTAAGAGACATACTGAGAAGAGATTAGTAGCCACCTCTGAATTCTCTGGCTACTGTCTGGCATCCTATTTTCTTGATTGTGTTTCCATGGGCTGCTACAATTACCAGCAGAGTGAACCAAACTGAGAGTGGGCACACACAGTAAATGCTAACCCTACTCTTACCTTGTCGCACAGTGTGACCCTGGGCAAGCCCCTGAACCTTGGCTGTGTGACGGCTTCTCTGCAGAAAAATGTGACAGCGCCCTCCAGGAAGGAAGCTGAGACTAAGTAATTACACTCCTCCCTACAAATACAAGGCGCTAGTGAAAAGAGTTTGGGAACCCCATGGTAGTGAAGGAGGGGCAAAAACTCTTCCTTTAGAGATAGATGGTTACCGCTTTATTCAAAAGCATCAGTACAATGGAATCTACACAATGGAGAGAATCCACGCAGTTGCTCAATCTGGCCATGAACTAAGAAAACCTCCCTGCAGTATGTCAGCCAACCTCCATCATGGCCCCCTCATTCTGGCCTTTTTTAGGCCCCAGGAAAACACACACTGGGGGCATATAAATGAGCTGCCACAGGCATTCGCACCCTGCCCCCAGAATTATCCAGACCACCTCCCCTCACTTTGCTTGCTGCTTCTTTGCTTCTTTCGTTTTCAGACAGACACTTGTCTCCTCGTCCTGGCTTCTAGGGGGTCACTCTGGCCCCTCTCGTTCTAATATCACTTCAGCACAGCTTTCTGGCTTGACTCCTCTTTCCTAATTTTGATAGCCTCACTTAGGTGCCACTGCAATCTTCCACCCAACTCCCAGGGCCCTGGGTGAGGTCATGTCCTTCACATCACCTCCCCACTAAGGTGCCCTGGCAGTGTGTATGACCCAACAACTACCTCCAAAGATAAAACTACAGCTCAGGGGCTATCATCTTCAAAACCTTTAAAACACTTTTTATATGATCTGATATTATATAATATATAATTATATATTATATGATATATATTATATGATATATTTTTATATTATTTATTAATATAATATTTTATATTATTTTATATTTATAACTATTATCTTATTCCCTTTCTTTATAACCCTCAGTGAGTCCCCATCACTACTATTTACCAGGAAAATTCCATCCCCTGTAACCTAATGTTCAAAACCTTCCAAAATATCTAGCTCTCCAAAATGTGACCCCAACACTTTACCAAAAAATATATCTACATATGGCCAGTAAGCACGTGAAAAATTGTTCAACATTATTAGTCATCAAATTTGCATTTAAATGCAAATTAAAACCACAATGAGATATAACTACACAGCTAAGGGAATGGCTAAAAGGAAGAAGACTGACATCAATGTGACCGCAGGCTACTGTTCTATCTCTGTCTCCTAATACTTATCTTCATATGTTCTAAGCTGCACCCAAATCAGACCACTCACCCTTCCCTGAAGAGCCCTCACCCTCTTGTGTCTCTACTTTTCTCATGACCATCTCAAATTCCTTGGTAGTAGGGAGAATAGTCCCCCCATGACCCCCATGATATCCACATCCTAAACCCCAGAACCTGTGAATGCGTTATATGACAAAGGGAAGTTAAGGTAGCAGATGTAATTAAGGGTGCTAACCAACTGGCCTTAAAATAAGGAGATAACGTTAGATTATCCAGGCCAACTCAATGTAACACAGGTGCCTTAAGATGTGGAAGAAAGAGGCAGAAGAGAAGGTCAGGGTGATGCCTGATGCCATGTGGTAAGAAAACCACCCATGAGTGCTGCTTTGAAGATAGTGAAAGGTCCACAAGTCAAGAAAAGAGACGAACTGTAGAAGCTGGAAAGGGCAAGGAAACGAATTCTCCCCTAGAGACTCCGAAAAAAAAAATGCAGCCCTGTTGACACCTTGATTTTAGCTTGCAAGGCTCTTGTGGGACTTCTGACATTCAAAAGTGTTAGAAAATATATGTCTGTTGTTTTAAGCTACTAAGCTTGTGGCAATTCATTAGAGCAGCGATAGAAAACAAATGCAGCCCTCCTCCTAATGTGCTGCTCATTGAAACACTTTTAAAGAAGGTCAATCGACCCAGATTTGACCCCTCTGCTCTTGGAATCTCCATGGTGATCATTAATATCTCTCTCATGGCACATAACAAATTTTGCCTTGTAGTCCTTTATCCTCCCATCTAATCAATCACTTTATGCTGTCCGTTTTTACTAGACATATTTACGGTACCTGCCCTCCCATGGTCCTTCTGTCCGAATACTCATGGTCTGCACCATCTGACTACTTCCCTTCCCCCAGTCAGCTGGACGTGAGTGGACTAGGGGAGGTGATCTCATGCAAGGAGAGCCAATCGGTAGGCTGGCTGGGGCCGGCTTAGTGTGAAAGGATGCAGTGAACTGTTTGGTTAGCTCCCCTTTGGAAATGTGACAGCAACTCTTGGAAAGGATCATCAGAGCGGACAGGTCTTACAGAATTAGGGTTGGGACAACCATTCGGTATAAGGAACCTGAGTTAATGAGGGAACTGGACAGAGAGGAGAGGAGACTAAGGCAGAAGTGAAGAGGAGGCAGGAACACCATGAGACGGAGGGGAAGAGTGGGGGGAGGGAGAGAGACAGAGAGAGGCTTCAGCTTCCCAGTTTCACGAGGACTAAAGCATTACCTCCGCCTTTCTCCCTCTCCATGCTATCAAGCGTGGCATATAGTTCCTCCCCTCTCTCAGCAGCCCCATGGGTCTCTCCCACTGAGACATCACCATTCTCTCTTAGAGGCCAAACGTGGCCCCTGCAGCTCCAGCTCTCACCCTAATCATCTCCTGCCTGAGCTTTTTCAACATTCTCTCACTTCATTTTTATGGCCTTGCCCTCTTCCAACCTATAAGCCACACTCCACACTTCCACCAGCCTCTTTTTCTAAAACATGAAGCAGAATATCTTACTTCCCAGCAAGTACATTCTAGATTTTAGCTGAGAATGTTGTATTGAAATTGCCTGTGGAGTGCTTTTAAAACAGATCATATTCAGGGGAGAGGGAGTATCTGGGAACTCCCTGTAATATCTTCTCAAGTTTTTTGTAAACCTAAATTTTTTCTGAAAAATAAAGTGTATTAAATACAGCCAGGAACCACCAAAGATACTTAGGTGGGCTGGGCGGTTGTCTTTTGCACATACAGAGGTAAGACCACTGCTTGGTCCAGACTGACCACTCAGCACTTCCTCTGAGACATGGAGCATTTCCACACTTCCAAGGTGTGGATCAGACTGTTATTTCCGGAGAACAATTATGCAGCCCTCAAGGATTAACTCTTATGTCACTCCCTTGTGAAACCCTCCCCAACTTTCTAGATAGAACAGATCGCTCTTTCCACACTATTCTCCTATTTCTTTGGACATACCTCTACCATGGCACTTATCACAGAGTAAAATAGTTTTTACCTATGCATCTGTCTCTTCTGCTAGAGTATATACCCACTGCTTTCCTCATATTTGCATTCTCCCCTGTCCAAGTTCAATGCCAGACATACTGTGGACCTTGCAATATTTAACAGAGCAATTTACACTATTTTATGAATAACTAAGTGGTTGAATGGGTAATAGCTAATATTTATTGAGCATTTACTATGTGTTGGTTCTGCTCTACGAACTATACAGGTACTCTCTAGGTCAACACTTACAAATTGAAATAGGCACTTTTATCTGTCATTTTGCAGAAGAGTTAAGTAACTTGTTTGCCACAGAGATGGTTTCAAATCAGAGCAGCCTGGACCCAGCAATCACTAATTTTTTGCCATCTCCCATAAACTAAAGGAGCACCAAAGCTTCTAAGTCACTGGTGTGAGGATGTCTTTATTCACTCCTAAGTATTTCATCTATTTTGAACGTCCAGTATTCAAAACTGTCACCCATTGTCAAGTACATATGAGAGGTTGGTTTCATCAAAGAATGTTATAAATAACATACTATGGTATACACAGAGCACAGAATGGCTCTGGAAACCAGACAACTTAAATTCAAATTCTCCTTCTAGCATTTCCTAACTATGCAACCTCGAGCGAACCTTTTAACCTCTCTCTGCCTCAGTCCCTCTGCTTCAAGCAGGGATATTAATAGTACCTACTTGCTGTGGTGTGTTTGTGTCCCCCGCCCAGAATTCACATGTTGGAATCCTCATGCCTAATGTGATGGTGTTAGGAGGTGAGGCCTTTGGAGGGGATTAGGTCGTGAGAATGGAGCCCTCATGAATGGGATTACTGCCCTTATAAGAGAGATCCCACAGAGCTCCCTCACTCCTTCACCAAGGACACAGCAAGAAGTTGCTGGCTATGAATCAGGAAGAGGGCCTTCAGAACCTGACCATGCTGCCACCTTGATCTTGGACTTTCTATCCTCTAGAACTGTGAGAAATAAATTTCTGCTGTGGTAAATTTATAAGCTGTGGTATATTGTTACAGTGGCCCCAACGGACTAAGACACTACTTCATTATTATGAAAATTAAATATGTAAAGCAGCCCATGTGCCTGGCACACTGAAATTACTATGTAATAGCTGTGTGTCTGTTTGTTTTACGTACCCAAATCTAATTGGAGCTGGTTTCATCCATAACAAGGAAAGCCCCAATCACTCAGAAAGACGTCTTGGAACCATTACCCTCATGAGTTCTTTAGGTTATAAAACTTGCATCAGTAGCGTGTTACATGTATTACATAACCTCTGATGATTCTTGACCACTCTCTTTTGCTTAGTTGAAAATTCATAGCACAAATAATGTAACTTTCGGGTCTATCTACTTCAAGTCACATTTGTAGGTGTGTTTGGTTACAAACTTAAGATTCACTGCATGTTTATATAATGGCTGTAATTTATGGTTCTTTTGCAGTCAGCATTGAAGTCAGCAGGAGACAGCCTGTATCCCAAGAGCAGATGCATCCAAATCCTCTCCAGGAGACAGGCCAGGCGGCTGCTGTAGCCACCACTGAATGGTTTCCATGCCTCTGCTACTTGTCAAGGATCACCGCAGAACTTTATCTGAAAAATCTTATTGGTCACCTGAGTTCATGCCAAAGGTGCAGGACCAAGGATCTACCACAAAGACTGGGAGACAAAAGGGGCCCCAAGAGACCAGTCAGGAAGCATAGGACCCTTTTTTAAGTGCCAAGATAGATGACTTAATCCAACACAAAACAACAGCAGAAAGTTGCCAGACATCTTAGAAGACCCATAAAATGCTAGGCAAGTCAACAGATGTTCACTGAACACCTATGCTGAACCCCCAAGCTCCCTTTAAGGCCTGCTCCCTTAATACTACACTCCACTACCTGCTAATGCAATTGAAAGAGCTGGACAGTCTCTACAGACACCCCATAGTTACAGCTCCCAGAAACATTTTGTTTGGTGGCTAGAGTGTTCCAAAAAATAAAAAATAAAAGAATTACCTTCTACAAGTTTAAAATGGAAAGACGTCAAAGTCTATATTTCTGGCTTCTCTTAAAAAAAGTCAGGTCTGACCACCCTGGGGGTACCATTGTGCATGGCAACAGTCAGCATCTGCTGGGTAGTGGCGGCCCCTTTACACAGGGCAGCAGTGCGCATGTCCATTCTGGGTCCTGCCCCTCCCCACCTTCTATTCTGTAGGTATCTGAGGCTGCAACCACTGGAACTTCACGCAGAACCATTTATATAACACCAAGTACCCAGTGATTGTTCAATCTGCCATTGAGGTTTTAAGGAAGTCTACTATCTTGTCAGGTCGAATGATGAATTAGTACCTGATAAAAACGTTTCAAATTTTGAGCAGTGCAATAGCAGTTTTACATACCTAACATATATGTGTTTACCTTTGTCCTCATTCTGTGAACAGGGACACAGCTTAATATAGCAGAGAAAAAATATACTTTGGAGTCATCCAAAGTGGATTAAAATGCTGGTGCTTCCTCTCTTAGCAATATAAGTAGAGAACTCTCTCTCAGAGTCTGTTTTCTCTTTTATACCTTGGAGATAATTAAATCAGCCTCACAGGGACATCACGAGGTTTGAATGAATACTTTTGTGCTTTGCTCATGCTGCTGCTTCAGCTTGCAAATTTCTCAGAAGTCCACCCTCTGTTAAGCTAACAACCTTCTCTTATGAATCAAGACCTATAGAAAAACATCATTTATTCTCCAAAATCTCCCAGTTCTCCCTGCCTCCATACCCTCTATCACACTGTCCCAGGGACAAATGAATGCTTAACCTTCCGGGTTCCTGTGCTCATCTCTGTGATGGCATGTTTCAGCATATGTGTTTTCTGTACATATATCTTTCCTACCACAACAGGAAGCATTCTCTGTGTTCATAGAATCTAGTACCATGCTTATTCTATATGTGTTTAGATAATAGCAACCCAATATTAAGTAGGCATATGTCCTTAGTTTTTCTTACATTTGACTGACACTTACTAATAAAATAATAATAAATTTTATTACCTCAATTGCCTTGAACAGATGCATACACAATTGTACTTATCCAAACTATCTGTTGAAAACATCCAAAATAAGCTTGTGCAGAAGGAATTTTCTACCCAAGAAGTTTTATTAAGATAGGAAAAACAGTTCTAGTGATAAATGTCCTGGGTGTGTTTAACCTTCATACTTTCCAGAAAAAGCTGATATGGACAGTTAAAGGGAAATGTGATTAGCTCTCTTTTTCTCCCGAGATACATATGTAACTTTGGTCCAAATTATTTTCAAATTTTAGACCTTCATTAAAATCTAGATGGTAAGCTCCCCGAGGGCAAGAATATTTATCTATTTTGTTTATTAAAGTATATCAATCTTTGGAGGAGGGTGTAGCACATTAGAAATATTCAGTAAATATTTACTGAATAAAAACATATGAATGTGTCTGGAACGCACGGGAATATTAAGCACTTGGGAGGAAATGACGTGACTCTACGTGCCAGTCAACGTGAGAGTCTCTCGCTGTAATTAACCTCATTTATTTTCATAACTCCCCTGTGAGGTTGGTATTATTATTAGATTACAAAGGCTTTGCTTTCTCCACTCCTCCATCCATGCCTATTCTTGTGGTTTGTATCTAATTTTTTTTAAAAAAGGGCAAACACAGTAAATACGTTTTTACGGTATTAAAGGCAAAGGAGGGTTATGGGCATTTTTCCTCTCCTGCGCATCTTCCTTCAAATCATACAGTTGTCAATGGACACAGGCTACAGATGGAGGGGCTGTTGTTGAACTTCCCAACCAGTATGACAGATAATGTTCTTTCTAGTCCTGATCTGGCTCCTTTACAAGTTGAATGTAATTATGCCTTAACTTTAAGTCATGTCTTACCTTATAAACTTAATTTTCATTTATTCTAAATGCCTTTCACTGCAGTCAGTCATCTTTGAAAAGGAATGTCCAGGTTTGTCTAGAACAGTGGTACTTTTCATTTTTCGTCATGATGCTGTTGTTATAGGGCTCCTCTTCACTCAATCTACAGGGATCTCAATGACAGGATTGGTTACCAATTGGACAAGACAATATTTGGGCCACTGAGCATTAAGCCAATTGCTTTCTCGTAAGTTACTACGTGCAACTACTATAATAACAAAAACAAAAATGAAGTCTTTCTCAACGATGTTATATAGACAGACTCTAGTGTGGTATAGAAAATAATGTGTAAGCCCAGGGGAAAATTGATACATAGGGCATTCAATACAAACTTTATCATAGTACCCACCTTCCCAATTCCCCTTCCTTATCATCATTTTTGGACTGAATAATTTACACCACGTAGAGAGTGATCATTTCAGTTCTTTACTGGGTTGAGACCCTGGCCTTAGCTACTTCACATTTTACTCACCCAAATTACAGAGGTATTAAATCTAAAACATTATGTTCCTTTCTTGCCTTATAGTTGCAAGTCTGAGCTTTTCTAGGTGACAGTCTACACAAAGAGCAGGTGACTTCAGGAAAGCAATTTTACTGTTGATGACTGTTGTGCTTTTTGCTTTCTTCTGGAGAAATCTATTAGGAATAATGGAGATTCTTTCCAGGTTCTATTGACATTTCCCTGCCCTTTGAGTCCACAAATGGGAATCAATTTGAACTAGACTGTAGAAACTTGGATTACACACTTGGCTATTTACTCCTCTGCATGGCATCCATAACACTAGCATCGAAGTTTGATTTCACGCTAACCATCTCTTGTTGGATCAGATAATTTCCAGTGGGATAAACCATAGGTATATTCTTTCTTCACATCTTTGTAACTTGTACCTGAGTTACTTGAAGCCATTTTGAATGAGTTGAACGTGTAATCTGTCTATATAAACATAGCCAAGACATGGAAGCAACCTAAATGTCCATCAACAGATGAATGGATAAAGAAGATGTGGTACAGGTATACAATGGAATATTACTCAGCCATAAAAAGAATGAAATAATGCCATTTTCAGCAACATGGATGGACCTAGAGATTGTCATACTAAGTGAAGTAGGTCAGACAGAGAAAGACAAATATGAAACTATATCACTTATATGTGGTATCTGAAAAAATGATGCAGCTGAACTTGTTTACAGAACAGACGCAGATTCACAGGCTTAAAGGGTGGGCCTGTAGTTGCCAAGGGGGAAAGGTGGTTGGGGGGAGGGATGAATTGAGAGGTTGGGATTGGCATATTCACACTACTATATGTAAAATAGATAATCAACAAGGATCTACCGTATGGCAAAGGGAACTATACTCAATACTCATATGGGAAAAGAATCTGAAAAAGAATAGATATAGGAATGTGTATAACTAAATCACTTTGCTGTACACCTGAAACTAACAAAACATTGTAAATCAACTATACTCCAATATAAAGTAAAAAAATTAAAATTACCAAAAACAATGCAAAAAAAATATACATTCTCATTCTTGCTATTTTCTAAGTCTGCATAAAAGATCACCCCAAATCTTAGTGACATAAAAAAAAATGTTTTAGGGCTTCCCTGGTGGTGCAGTGGTTAAGAATCCGCCTGCCAACGCAGGGGACACGGGTTCAAGCCCTGGTCCGGGAAGATCCCACATGCCGTGGAACAACTAAGCCCATGTGCCACAACTACTGAAGCCCGTGTGCCTAGAGCCCGTGCTGCGACAAGAAGCCACCACAATGAGAAGCCCATGCACCGCAATGAAGAGTAGCCTCCACTCACCGCAACTAGAGAAAGCCCGCGTGCAGCACCAAAGACTCAATGTAGACAAAAATGAATAGATAAAATAAATTAAAAAACAAACAAACAAAAAAAACTTTTTAGTAATCCATTCTGCATATCAGGAATTCAGGGCACTGCAGGGATGGTTCGTTTGCTCCACAGCGTCTAAGGCCTCAACTTGGGGCAACTCAGACAACTGAGAACTGTCACAACTGGGACTGGAGGATTCACTGCCAAGATGGCTTCTTTACCCTCCTGTCTGGCACACTGGTGACTGTGGCTGCAAGGCTGAGCTCAGCTGGGAATATAGGTTCCAGTGCCTATGGGTACCCTCTCCAGCAAGGTGGCTCAGGGAACACTCCCTCCACAGCAGCCCAGAGTTCCAGCAAACAAGCTGAAAGCTGCAGCCAGGTAGCCTTTGTATATTATCACCTCAGAAGTTGCTTGGCATCATTTCCACCATCCTCTGTGAGAGGAAGCAGTGACAAGTCTACTGGGGAGAAAGGTGGAAAAAATAGACCATACTTCTTAATGAGAGGAGAATTCAAGAGTTGGTAGCCATGTTTAAGACCACCATACTCATGTATACTCTGGTATCTTTTTTTTGTTTTATTTTTTATTTTTATGAACTAGGCTATTGTGAGAAAGCAATATTACATATCAACTTTTCTAAAATAAAACAAGTTCTTTGGTAGAAACCCTTGCATTTAACCACACTGTAGCTAATAATTTTATGCAGCATACCACCATATTCAGATATATAGGAGTAAGTTTTAATTAGGCTCTCTTAATGTCACACATATGATGAAACTAGACATTGTATAGGTGATTTATTGGGACTTTTTTAATGGTCAAGGTGGATATATGGCTATAATTGATTAGACATTTTTCCAGACTGTTTTAATGTACGCACACTTTGACACAGCAATTAAATAATCAAGGACTGAAAGATTTATTTATAAATATTTTCATCATAGAGTTATTGGTGCAATACTTAAAAACTGGAAAAATCTAAGTCTACCACAAAAGACTGTTTAAAATTTTTCCGGTATATCTATTTCATAGACTACTGCAAAAATTTGTGTTATAATATTTAATGATGTAAGAAAATGTTCATAAATTGCTTGTTAGTGCTTAAAATATTATAAAAAGGGAGCTAAAAAATAATTCCGATCGTATAAAACATACATGCGTTGCTCCACATAAAAATAAAAACTTACACTCAAAATATTGACAGAGACGATATCTTAGGTCTGAAGTTTTGCATAATTTTATTTTCTGTGTTGTGCTCTTGTGTATTTTCAAAATTTTCTAAAATGATTATATATTGATATGCTTTTTCATTTTTATAAAATAAGAAATTGCATTACTTTATACAATATATACATTTTAAAAATAAATCAAATTCGTCTATAATCTCGTCACCTTGGATAATCACATTACTTTAAAAAATTTTGTTTATATTTTGTGTTATCCATTCTTTCTAAAAATGACATACAGTATATAAATGTTTTATTATTTGACTTTTTACCTTTACACGGGGAGATGTTAACCAAATTATCTTTTGTCCTCCATGAAAGATCCTTCCCCTAAGCCAGAAAGATAAACATATGGTTCTTATAGCCCCCAAAGTAATTTGTAGCAATGAGACCAAAGAAAATTGACACCAAATTTTTGACTTCTATGTCTCAAAAAGCTTCTGTCTAGGTTTGACACTGAAATTTTTCGGAAAATGCTTGCCAAACTAGCTGTGTTTTGTGTTTTTCACCCCACACTCCCAATGTAGATTAAAAATTGGGGACTATTGGAGTAAGCAGTGTTATAGAGGAGAACAATGAAAAGAAAAGCCATAACTCCTCCCTATCGCCCAGAGAATTACTTCCAGGGAAGAGTATTAGAAACACCAAATTGTTAGTATATCTGAGAATATAGGAGATCAGTGTCCCAGTTTCCTGATGATTGTTCTGTAAGATGACAAGCAATAAAACTAGGTCCCCAAGCTACCAGGGGACAACAGAGGGGCAGAGATGGCTGCAAGGTGCACCTAGGCCTAAAACTGCCCTAGTAAGTCCCAGGGCTCTAAATGGGATGGGAAAGAGACAAATGCCTTTGCAGGTGTCTGGTAATGGGTGGATGGGACACCAGAAGTCATTGACCTGGAAGGGAAATACAGCTGTGATAACGAAATAGCACAGTAGAGAATTTGATTCTTATAGCCCTGTGACCAGGAAGGAACAGAAGATGCCATTACCTTGGTATAACCATGCTTGATAATCATATAGAATTGTGCTTCACCTCACAGAATGAGGATGGCCACAGACTAGCAAGTGAGCCTAATACCACCATTATGGCTACAAGACATGTCATGAAGCCACATGGAACCTGGGCAGCCTAGACTGAATAGAGGGAAAGGAATGGGAAAAGAAGATTCTGCTTGACTGTATTTACCCTAAATGACTAACTTTACCCAAGTTAGACTGTGGAATGAGGCTCAAAATGGAAATTAGTTTTCTGAAAAATAAAATTATATTTTTTGCATGCCTTAATACATAGACTGATATATTCACACCTTTTATATATCCCACTATGAACATATTTCCATGTGAAAAAGTTCACACTTAAGGAGTACTACCTCAGTGAATCTTTGTGTGGTATCATGCCCAGCTCACTATGTTTTAAAAGGTATTAACAAGCGATTTAACTTTACACCCCAAGTATCTGTGCAGATTATAAAATAATAATATATGTGAAAATGGAAACACAAAAAAACTTGGAAAAACCTTAACTATATATCATTGTTAATCTCAGAGAAGGGAAGTACTTTCAAAATACACCAAATCACTAAGTCGGGAAAGAATAATGTCTGACTACATAAAATTAAAACATTTCTTGACATAAAAAATATACTACCAAAAAAAGACAAAAACCAGAGAGCGACCAGGGGGAAACATTTCCAAATCCTACTGCAGCAAAAGGCTAATTTTTTTCAAAATATAAAAACTACTTCAAATAAATAAGAAAAAGACCAACTCAAAAGAAAACCAAAAGGCATAAGAAGATACCTCACAGAAAATGCAAATCGTTCTTAAACCATATGAAAAATAAACAAACATATTCATAATTTAAAAATGCAAATTAAAGCTATAAGAAGATATTTTTTCATCTCTTGGATTGGTGAAAATTAAAATGTTTGATAACATACTGTGTTGAAGGAGGTGTGAGGAATCAGACACTATTATGTGTTGCAGGTGGCGATGTAATTTAGTGCAAACTTTACGGAAAACATTTGCAACACTTATCAAAACTCAAAATCCATATGCTTTTGGATACAGGAGTTATGCTGTACATACATAGAATTTCATGAGTAATCATGAGTAATTAGTAATTAAATATACAGTAAATAGTCATTGTAGCATTGTTTTTAATAGGAAAAGAATGGAAATAGCCTACAGGCTATGTGTTTTGGTCGTTTTGGTTTTGATCATTTATTTTGTTTTTGGTTATTAGTTTTTTATAGTCCACATATGAGTGAAATCACATGGTATGTGCTTTTGTCTGACTGATTTAACTTAGCTTAATTCTCTCAAGATCCATCTATGCTATCACAAATAGCAAGATTTCATCTTTTTTATGACTGAGTAGTATTCCTACAGTGCAATTATTTAAATGAATAAGGCAGCTCCATATGAACAGATATGGAATGAGTCCAGACAGGTTTAAGGGAAAAACGCAAGATAAAACAGTGTGTTTAAGTGATACTCATTGTGTTACAACACAAGGAAATATGCACTATATACCTGTATGTGCACAGAATCTCTCTGGAAAGAAACATAAGAAACTAGTAACAAGGAGGGTTACCCACGGAGGGTAAGCAAGTGGCTTAGGAATATCGGTGGGAGAGAGACATCTTCTGGAAGTTACTTTTGGAGTTTCCTGAATTTTATACCAAAATCATATATTCCCTCCTAAAAAATAAAAGGGAGAAGAAAAAGAAAGGAAAGGAAAGGTGAAATAAAGAAAAGGAGTGTGTATGGTGGAAAACAATATAAATACAAAGAGACAATTCTTTGCACGGCACAGAGAAACACAACCCCAAACTATCTTCAACCAGGTGTCTCACTAAGGTTCTCTTTGTCGTGCCTAGAAAAATCTCAGCTCTCTCTTCCAAAACCCCAGCCTGCTTTGATTTTTTTTCATTGTCTCTGCTTCTTATGAGTTCAATGGTGGCTCCCTTCCCAACCCCCGACCCCCCAGAAAAGATATTTCAGAACTCTAACCCTCAGTACCTAGGAATGTGACCTTATTTGGAAACAGGGACTTTCCAGAGGTAACCAAGTTAAAATAAGGTCATGAAGTGAGCTGTGATCCTATATGACTGGTGCCCATACAAAAGGAGAAATTTGGACACAGACACACAGAAGGAAGACAATGTAAGAGGCACAGGGAGAAGACAGACAAAGGGAGAGACCAAAGAGAGAGATCTGGAACAGAGCCTTCCCTTTTGCCTTTAGAAGGAGCACACATTATGGACACCTTGACTTCGGACTTCTGGTCTTCAGACCAATTAGACAATAAAATTCTGCTGTGCTAAGGCACCCAGTTTTTTAGAAACTCTAGGAAACTAACATAGTGCTCTATCCCACTCTTTGTCTCTCTCCAACTTTCCAGTTCCCTTCCCTTCCCATTTCCTTCTTCCAGAAGCGTTAACTCCATGCCCACAAGATGTAAATCAGTTTTGCCTCTCTTGGCTCCATATAATTCCATAGCTTTTCCTGATCAGCACAACGGAATCCCAAGCCTGGTAATTTCCCCACAAAACAGAGGATGTTTCCTCCTAAGAAGGTGGTGACAGTACAGGTAGGCTGAGAATGTCTTTCAATTTATTTCTGTCCTTGTTACATATATCTAGTCATCCTGTTTTATTTTGGACAAAAAAAAAAAATGTCAATGATACTGTGGTCATACTCTATTGTTTATAGTATAGGACAGGGTTTGGCAAACTTTTCCTATAAAGAGCCAAGTAACAAATATTTTAGACTTTGTGGGTCATGCCAGGTCTGTTGCAATTTCACCATTGTAGTAAGGAAAGCCGCCATGCACCACATGTAAATGAGTGGACATGGCTGGGTTCCAATAAAACCTTATTTATAGATACTGAAATCGAATTTCAAATCATCATTACATCTTACAAAATATTGTTCTTTTTTTTTTCAACCGTTTAAAGAAGTGTCAAAACCATAGTTCACAGGCCACATAAAAGCAGGCAGCAGGATCTGACCCACAGGCTGTGGTTAGCCAGATTCTGGTAGAGAGTTTAATACTTGATCACCTCCTCTGCAGTACATTATAAAATTCTTCCTTGAGGAGAAGCGTGCACTTTCCTGCAGGTTCTTGTTGGTTCTTTAAGAGTCACATGATATTAGGATGACCTTGGGTACCACTGACTGTCAGAGCAGCCAATGGGTAAATTCATGTTACTGCGCATTAATTGCTGCTGATATTGATTCAAATCACTGTTAAGTGTACTGCCTAAAGGATTTAGAGAGTATCTGTTCCTGGGTTTTCTCTCAAAGCTATTCCTAGATTAAGCCAGACCATTAGAGCTGTGTCTGGGACCAAACTGTATTGATTACCCCTCACTGACGTTTCGGACACATACATCCACAAGCGCCTTACTCCACAGATTTCCTCTAGAAGAGTTACGCTTTTGCAAGATTCTAGAAGCGTATGTTGAGAGATTAAGAAACCCCCAGTTACCTATCAATCTGTTCTCCTGATGAATATTGTTGAGGACATCATTGATTATGTCACAATGTATCCTCTGTGTGAGGAAGGTCCTTATCTCAGTTAAGAAACATAATTAGGCTTCTCTTATTTTTAGCATGCTTCCTGTGCCCTCATATTGCCAAGTCTCCTTCTTACCTCCCTACTCTTTATCTTCTCTTCGATGAACTTTCTTTATACATATTTCAGGTATCATGCTGTATCTTACATAACTTTCTAAACTGTATCTTCTCTTTCTCCACTTCATCTTTTAATAGAGGCATTTTAATTTCAAAAAGTTAAAAATGGGGGATGTGCAGGAAGGGTTGTGCAAAGTCCAGATTTGATAGGTGGCTGGGGTGAGGAGGGTCGTTACCCCTCAAGGTACCCTTCCTGCTTTCTCATGTAATCAACCTTGAGGCTCTTTTCTCAGTATAATTCAGCAGAGCCATTCAAAATAAAACCTCACATTTATTTCGCCCTTCTTTAGTCTTTCATTCCATGGTTCCATATAGAAACCATGATGACCTGGAAGCGCAGACGTGCGTCTCTCTCCCGATGGTCTCTGGATGCTCAGCCTGAAGCTCTCTGTGCCTCAAGGTCAGAGCTGGGGAAGGAGCTCAGGCCAGCGAGCCTGCCCTAGGGGTTTATCTGCCAGACTGTCAGGAGTGACAGCAAAGAGCCAGACTGCTTGATGAATCCAACGATCAGAAAAATCTGTCAAAACACCCAGAACGTGCGTTGCAGGGATCGTGGAAACATTGCCTATTTGTTTGGAGCCCCTTTAATTATTTTTAAACATATGCAGTCTGTAGTTCAGTGAACATGTCAGGGATAATAGAGGGAGAAAAGCAAATGAAGGGAGCAGCACTGATCCTGGAGCGGCTTCTCCCCACAGCTGGCGGATGGATTGGGAGAAGCAGTTGATTCCCTCGAAGTGTGGCTCCCTGTCTGTCACCTAATGAAGTGCAGTAGGGGGATTAATGTCATTAGCTGGAGGCCAGCATGCTGTGTAGTAAACAGATATACATCCTCGCTCATTTGGGGGCGTGTTTCCCAGCTCCCACCCACTGGCCTGCCAAGGTCACTCGCAGCCTTGTATTAGTTAAACGGGAAGAAATTAAGTTGGTTGAGAGAATCTTGTGGTCTGTTTAGTGAGAGCAGCCACTGGGGATTTGGGGCACCCTAACGCCACTCCTCCCGCCCCTCACTCGCCCTAACTGGGGCTTAGATTTCTTCTTTGGGGGAAATCTGAGGTAACCAGAGAAGATAAAAGCCCTATGCGTAAATGCTTTACAGAAGAAAAGAATTTTATTGTATTTTGATAACCACATCGACTAAGCTGTGTGGAAGAACATGGGGCTTGCTGTTTAGATATCATGACCATCTCTTTTCTCTCTTGAACCAAGAGTTCTTTCCACATATTAGGGCACAAAAAGCTGAGGGCCGAGAAATGCACGAGTTCACTTTTCCCTATAACCCACAGGAATGTGCACAGCAAACAGCTCCAAGGGAATCAAACGTCGGTACTTTGTATTCTTAGAAAACACAGAAATCCTGACTTTAAAGAAATAGTGGAAAATACTGAAAAAACAAGGAGAACAATGTCAGGAGGAAAAATAAATAGTTCCTGAGGATGGCTATGACCAAGATTCAGACACAAACAGAAACCATCAGCTAAACAGATGAATACCCAGCACCACCCAGATATAACCAGGAGAATCTGGGAGGGAATAGAAACAAAACAAAGAATTAACAACCAAGGGAAAGAAGAGTGTTTGAGGGAAATACGGCAAGGCAAGGAGAATTTAGAGTCGAGTCAGTATTACACAAATATTAGATAAAGACAAACATCAATGCTGCCTTGTAAGAATTTACCTTAACCCTTTTCTTATCAAAGCAGAATACTCAATGTTATGCTAAAAGCTTTGAACTGTGCTCTGATGTTTGTGGGCAGTATAGTATTCTGTAGCCATTGATATTATAATCAAAGAAACAATGCAAATGAAAAATAAAGGAAAACGAAACTCAGGATCATTTATACTTGTTATGTCACAAACTCAATACCGGGCACCCCCTTCATACAACCACTACTTCCTGAGGGTCACTGGGCATCACATTTCTTGCAGGCCAGCATGGCAGAGTTCATTTTCTGTCCTAATGGCAGGCTAACAAGGGAGAAAAAAGCTAGGAAGAGAGTATATGCCATCAAAAATACACACACACACACACACACACCAGAAAGAAACAAGGTCAAAGTTCGTTTCACACTTTTAAGATTAACATAAATCTCCAGGCCTCATGAGCTTCCAGGGAGGAATGGTATCCAAGAACCAGTGTTCAGACCGTTGCTGTCCTCCGTCAACACAGGGCCTCAGACCCCTCTCCTAGGCCCTGTCCCACACATACTTGAGAAGGAGTCCACTGTGGTGTCTCTGGCTGTTCTGGACAGCCAGAAACCTGAGAACAATCCTCCATCCCCTGCAGGTCCCACAGTGTCCCACGGTGTATGGCGACCCCAACACAGAGAGACTGCTGCCCCGGCCAACCATTGCTTCCTGGTCTTCCCTGCAGCGCTCACCAGCCTGCAGCTGACTCTGCCCTGCACACAGATAGAGAGGATCCCCACTGCCCTTGATGGGCCGATTTAGGCCCAGGGTCAAATCTAGCAGTTCTCATGAATGATCAAGTCTTCCAGCTGCAGAATGCTGGGGCTCTCTTTTTATCTGTGGTGTCCGGTGACAACATAAACTATGAGAACAAAGCTAGAGTGATTTATATGCATCATTAGAAATTTAAAATTTTTTAAGTGTTTCGTAAACATGTACAGTATGGGACATATTAGATATACCATTTGGATAACAAAAAACACTCACAGTTCCCTTGCCTAGTCACAAATGTGATCCAGAGAGCAAGTGGGAGAACACCCATCCCCTCCAGAGAACACCTTGCGGTCCCATCACCTCCCTTGACCTGGTGTCACACTGCCTTCAATACGAGGAAACAAGAGAGTAGTGGTCTGTGGGACCTTGTTTCAGAGTAGGAATGAGATCCTGTGTCTTTTCTTAGACCTTAAATTTTAATGTGCCTCAGAATCACCCAGGAAAACTTGTTTTCAAAAATGCTGCTTAGTTTTTACCTTCAGAGATTCCGATTCTGTAAGTCTGTGTGTTGAGGTCTAAGAATCTGTATTTTAAGGAGCATTCCCCATCCCCAAACACACACCTAGTGATTATACAATAAAAGGATTATATTTTTGAAATACTGATCAGATCCTGCAATGATGGTAACTCTCTAAAGACTATTGCATTTGTGGGAGCAGTTTATTAGGAAGGTGTGAAGCACTGCACTTAGGATGCCCCGGGAGGCCGGGCCCCTTTTGCCAAATGCATATGGCATTACTTTCGGAAAACTATTCTTTTCTCAATGATATTCTTTAGTACACATTGCAGATGGATTATTTACTCTGTCCCCTCTGGAAATCTGTCTGGAGCTGGAACCAAGTGACTGCAAAATATCACAGACACTTGGAAGTTACTCCATTTCACTCTTCCTATTAGGGCCCCAGGACTAGAGCAAAATGTGTGGGGCTCATGTGGCCGTATGTGTGTGATTACCCTCATGCGTGCAACTTGCAGCCATGGGGCCTTGAGCAAGAAAGGCCATCTTTCTTTTAGAAAGCAACTTAGTGGGTGGTGCTTCATAAGTAACTTAACACAAAACATGCAAGAGAGCTATACACATGCACACACACACGTGCACACACACACATAACATGGGAGTTATACTGTTTGGCACTTAGTGGTTTGGATCCATCCCAAAGGCCAACCACAGGAAAAAAAATCTTGCCATTTCAAGGACTGCATAAGGTGGCAGAATCTACCCCATGAAACATCAACTTCACTTTCTCTGCCCAGCTGGCCAATTGTTCCAATCCAGCAAATCACAGGCTCGGCAAACACACTTAGGAAAAGGGGGAGATGAGTAACACCGAGCTGTGCTGATAAGGCAGCCGGGACTGAGTCTTTGAATGAGTGCACAATGGAACAAACACCTCTTATCCGTTCATCCCACCAGGCAAGCAACACCAGGAAAATCATTTTGCAATTAGTCAGCAGGTTTCGGCGTCATTACCTTTGAGATCAGATTTGCTACCATTCAAAAAGGTATCAGAGACAGTGCAGGAAGAGTTAAGGATCGTTTCTGGCATCTGAGGTCTGGGAGGAGGTGAAATTAGATTAGCTGCAGGAAAATGGGAGGGTGTACGTTACCAGAGGGGCCCTACCTGGCTCCAGGCTTCACGGTGAACAACGCTTTCAACATATGGCATTACAATGGATTAGTAATCAAGTACGATTAATCCTAATAGATCGTCTTTTCAACCTCAGTGGCTTGTTAGGTGAGAAAAAAATTGTCTGTCCCCAAAGTGTCAGGTGAAACTCTCATTTGAGGTAAGACTACCATGTGGAGATGGGTCTCCATCTGGTGGCTTCCTTTTGTGAAACTCCACCAGAAGGTGTTTTAATGAGGCTTTTATAGCAGGCACCACCTGCCACTAATCTTCCCCTCTAAAAAGGTGTAATTGAGGGTTGGTTTTACAGTATGGCTCATATCCTAACCTTGGGAATTCATCAAGAAATGCAAACCTGGGTGGGATGGTGTGTAATCATGAAATGCCATTTTCGCTTTTGATTGAGACTGAAGTGGTTATAGAAATTTGTGGTTGGCTAATTACAACCAGCTATATAGTAGCATCCCTTTTCAGTTAGATTAATACGTGTGTCATCTCAGAATTAAATCACCAAGTTGATGGTGACCATATGTCTTCATTCAGTTCTTTGCACATGTAAAGATTTGCAAGGCTGCTAGTGGTTCACACAATTTAAAGGTTTCATTTACACGATTAAGGTTTAACTGGTTCAGATGTACTGCACATCCGTCCTCTCAGTAGATGTTTCAGTTCCAAGATGGATTTATTTCAGTGAGACGTGAACAAATTACAAAATCACCAAGACATTTTCTATCTCTGGGACTTCGGGAAAAGAGTTTTTCTTCCTTTATCTCCTAATTTAAGACAGATTTTTGTCAAACTGTTATCCTAGCAGATTGGTTATTGCTTACACTGATATTTCTACCCAGGACTTCATTTGAAATAAACGATGCTGAGGAAGGTAGAGTACAATAGAGTAACTTTGATTTCTTTTTTAACATTCAACAACCGTGAACTGAACCCTTACTACGTTCTGGGTATGTTGCTACATTAGGAAATAATAACAATAATAACAGTAACAGTGACAACATTACACAGACTCTGCCTTCCAAAAGCTTTTCAGTCCTTTTCTGCTCAGGATATTTCTGAAAGTCCCTTCCCTTTGCTAACGTCATCTCAGAATATTATGCTGAGAAACATTGTAACCACATATAAATCAAATCAACAAAATAGTATATATACTTAGATAAATTCCAATATTTGGGTTTTATCTAAACTCTATTTTAAAAGTCAGAGACATGTATAGTGCTTAATTATTTGCCTTTCAATTACTAGTTTAATTATAGAATATAGCAAGAAAGTTAATATGCCGTAATCCCAAACAGGCTTGCAGTTTGAGTTCAGAACGGCATGTATAAATATGAAACGTAATTTTAAAGCAGGGGTCATCAACTGGAGCCCAAGAAACGGAATCTGATCGGTAGTTTTATGTTTGGGGTTTTATTGTTGTTACTGTCTTTTTTTGGATTTGTTGCCCTGCACAAGGTTTTTGGTTTTTAATACCTATTCTAATCCACATGGAGGACATGACGGGCTCTCTCCTGTTTGCCAAAGGCCCCGTGACTCCCTATTCTCACACCCAACTGCACTGACAAAACTCAAGCCCAGTTCTATAATAATGAGGCTGATTTTCACATGAGCTTGTGAACATTGGTCCCATTACTTTAGAATCAATCCTTGAACACGTTTCCATGCATAGGTGAAACCCTTCGGGATGGATCAATGGGGGAGAAGGCAGGTACCCACCCAACTGGCAGGATCCCTGGAGCCAAATCTGCCCCTCAGTAGAGCTAAATATTTTACAATCACTTTGCTCCCACATCCCTAATGTCGTTGGTGCACAGCCAAGAATCAGAAACTCAAGGAACAGGATAAGTGAGAAGAAAAAGACAAGAAACCATCATACACCCTCTTTTTCACTTAGGAAAAATTTTTATGATCAGGGTTTAAAAACTTGTAACTTCAACTTTCATGATACTTTTCTCCAGGAAATTCAAATGTCGTGGACATGAATCATTAGAACTAATCCTGCCAGAGGAAAAAAGTGCATGAATTTTGTTCTCTCCTTCAAGGTTAGGAGAATGAGGTCAATTATCTTTTCCTTTAGTGTTAGACAAATCAAAGGAATTGGTTTATCCTTTCTCTAAAATCATCCATCAGTGTTGGTTTAATGCAGAGAACATAATAGTTGGCTAAAGGCTATACAGCCAGGTGACACATGTTGTGACTCCTGTTACAGGTTATGTCAGTGCCTTATACTAAAACATACCCTACTTCTCCCTGCCTCAGCTTCTGCACTAAACCCATAATCAGGTCTAGCCCAGGGGATGATCATGAAGCAAGAAAATGTTGTCTTTGGTATTTTGTCCCTCCCCTCAGTGCTGCCTTTAAGTTTCCGGTATTGCCTGATGCTGGCCCCCTGCCCCTACTGCATGACATTCATGTCAGGTCTGCCTTCCCCAACCAATCGCTCATAACTCACATCTCTCCATCCCTGTCTCTCTAATCCAAAGTCTCCTGACCATAGCATTTTCTGGTTGAAAGCTACCTACTTTGATTAAGTAGCTTGCTGTGAAATGTTTCTTCATGCTCTGTGATGTGGGGCTTTTAAGCAAAATGTCTAATCTAAAGGAACAGTTCTTCTGATAAAATTAACAGAAGCAATAGAGGCTGGGAGGGGAATAGGAGAGGACAGGAAGGGGCTTTACGGTGCTCCCAAGTGGTATTATGCCTTGTCACGACTGAAGGCAAGTTCAGAGTAAAACACTTGATTCCTCGTAGTGACATATACTCGTGTTTACCTGAACTATGAAAAGTGAACTTCATTTTGACATGTGCCCTGTTAAAGATCTTTGTGAGAATGAGACAATTACCCAGATGTGTTTCCTGTTACTTTTAGGATTCTACCTTTAGGATTTGGAGGTAGTCAGAATGAGAGTGTATTGGCTAAAACTTTATGTGATGCCATGTTTCTGGATACAAGCAAGTGAATAATCCTTTTTTTGGCTCGATCCAAAGTTAAAACATTTCTTTAAACTCTTGTCTTCCTCATACAACATCCTCCGGCATAGTTACATCGGGTTGTATTTTGGGTAGAATTTGCATACTTAGATATCTTCCATTCTCCACCATTTACCCTCCCTCACGAGTTATGACTTTGTTTCATTCTTGAGCATTCAGCCTTCCTTCTCTCCTGTGCTCTCCCCAAGAGCCTTGCTGTGTGCCATCTTCCCCCTGGAGGACCCACCTGTGAACTAACTTCTCCCTCTCAGACTTTTGACATGAATACCCAAAATGAGATTGGCTCACCTTGACATTTCATTGTTGTCTGGCATATTCCCCTCTATCTTCCTCAGGATGTCACATATGTTTGTAACTGAGGCCAGGAAAGTTTTAAGAGAAGAAAGGAGCAGAGGGTGGGGAAGAGGCAGTGAGGATCAGAAAAGGGGATCAAAACCCATATTTCTGTTTCAGGTAAATCATTTAGACAGACATCCACCTCTTTAGAGTCAGACAAAAAGTAGGCAGCCAAAAATTAGGTGAATTTCTGTAAAAGCACAGGAAATAGTCACTCAAGACTCTGGAATAGATATAGCATGCGTCCCTGAAAAAAATCTGGTGGCATCTGGCAGAGGTCTACAAAAGTGCTTACGAAACTTGTGTGTACAAGAAGATGCCTGAACCAGCATTAGGGGTTTTGATTCAGGAGACCTGCATTGAATTCCAGGAATCCTGATTTTTAACAACCACCCACAGTGATTCTGACACTGTTCTAGAGAAGGAATATTTCAAGGTTGTGGCCTATTTCATCAAAATCTCCATGACTCTCCTTGGCCCTCTGAGAATCCAGAGTGAGAAGTTTCAGCGATAAACGTGTCCACCGCAAGCCACTGCTGCAAAGAGAAACAGTCAATTTTACTCCAGATTTTTTTTTAATTTAAAGAAGAGCTATCTTGGACCCTTCTTTAAATAAAGCACCCTTCAACATTAAAGGCAAACAGGAAAGATTCCAACCTCTGCAACAGTTACTGTCCACTCACCAAAGGAACTAAAATGATTACAGGCAGCCCAGGCCAGATATGTAATGCGGGTGTTAAGATTCTGTTTTAAAAACCAATGTGGGAAGGCATGGAATTTCTAGGCTGAGAGCCATTCGTGTATACAGTTCCTCAATTTGCATTCTGGAGAAACCCAAAGTTTGTTTGCTGCAGGTGCAAATCTCACATTGCTGCAAGACTTGTACATTCCTTGGCCACTGGCGCCCAGGCTGCTAGGTCTCCCTGAACCTCTGTTTTTTTCCAGTCTGGCTACTTCCTTGAAGAGCATCTGATTCACATAAACTGTTACCACTGAAACCATCATTTCTTAAAGTTCCCGGGCTACCTGACAACACTGCGAAGTCTGAAACTATCATTCAGGAATTAATTATCTTTAATATTCATGACACAAGAAACTTGTGGCAAAAACTAGTTTTTGTTTCTAGAATACCCTCTTTGTGTTCTTTTAGGATGGCAGTGATGTTTGCGGTCAGTGGACGGTCTCATACACAAAGAAATGCAAATTGGCTTACAAAAAGGATCTAAACGTGAAGGGCAATGGTACATCACAAACTTCAGCCAATGGAATCACCTGATTTAGTCATTTGGGGCTAGGCCAACCAACGTGTGAAATTTAAGGGTTTCACTCATCATGCATTTCGATCATGTGAGAAAATGTTGCACACAGACATGAACCACTAGTATATAATATAAACTACTATGCTTTTCCATCTTTGAATCTACATCTGTATTCATTCCAGAGCTTATCTTTTATTCCTCAAGCTGGCAAACCTGATGCAATATGAACTGTCAGCCACCCAGTCTGGTGCTTACTCAGGAGAAAGAGGTTTTCCTCCTTGACTTTCATCCACAGGACCTTTCTATTCTGACAGTGTTTGACTTCATCCCTGATTGATCTTGAACTGGCACGAATTAAAAGGCTCTCCCAAAATGACAAATGCCACGAAAATAGGCACCTTTCATCTTCAGAGGCGAAGGGGCCCTGTGCCACATGGTGGGGTGGCAGTTCCTTTGATCAGAATTTCTTTGTTCGAGCCCAGAAATTGAGTCAGCCTACCAGGCATAGCAATACAACAGGGCAGCCAGTACCCCAATGGAACCAGTGCTCAGCAATGGTTGGGAATTTCCTTCAGAGCATCTTAATCCACTGGCATGAGTTGTCACCATGGGCTCCACTAGGCCCATTAAAATGACTTCAGGTCACCTCCACTGAGCCAGCCCATTCACTCCAAAACAATTATCCTAATCCCCTTAGCAGACCCAATCCCTTAACACTTATCAAGTGCCCTCCTGTGCAGGGTGCTGACATTTTCCAACAACACCAGCCTCTTTGAAATGCCAATCAAAAGTCCTTCTTGTTAAAATACACGACCCTCTCTGCAAGTATAAACAGACCTTCATACATCATCACCACCACCATCATTAAAAAGCACTTACAGGACACCCACCTGTGTGGGATGCCGTGCTGTTGGACCCAGAACGCGCAAGGGCATGAAGTGCTGACCTCGGGAAGAAGTGGTTACAGGCCTGCCACTTCAAGCTTCTCCTGCTACTTATTTAGCACAGACTATGCCTAGAGGCCCACAGCAGACCATTTCTGGTGGCTGGGTAATTGCTCCAAGAGAATTAATTAACTGCTCGACAGAGCAGATCTTAGAACAGTAGTGTGTAAGTGACAAAGCTCACTATTAAAGTTTTACCAAGACACTACTTCACAAACTTTAGTTACCACTCCCTAGTATTCCACAACTTGGTTCAGCAGGGGCTGATTCAGAAGGACCTTTCATAATTTTTGTCTTTCAACTTGCTGTCACCCTTTTGACTATTTACCACTAAGGAAAGAAAGGTGAATGGAGTCAATGATGAGCCAACATCAGGCTGCTGGCTAGCAAGCCTGTGTCAGGGGATGCAGGTTTATCCGTCACTCACCACTTACCAGCAGGATACCCTTGGAGAAGCCATTAGATGCTCTGCCCTTCAGGTTCCTCCAGTGTAAAATGGGAACCATACCGTGCATCACAGGGTGTGTGGAAGGTGAAATGAAACAATATATGGAGGAAATACAATGCATGGGACTTAGTGGTGCCAGGCTAACCTTGCTTAAATATTAGACAAGACTATTTACTAAGACTGGAAGCCTTCTGAGAGGTGGGGCTTTGGGGAGGCCTTACAGAAATTAACAATCATGGCACGGGGGAGTGAGCTTGGAGTTCCAGCTAGGGAAAATAACACGAGGAAAGAGCAGACGTTTAAAGTTAGCAAGAATATTGCAGGGGAGGAAAAAGAATGAAAATGCCTGGAGCAGAGGCATTTCATTGGAAAGTACTAAGAGAAGGTGAAAGCATGAGAGAGGGAGACAGAACCTGAGAGAGGGAAACAGAACCTGTGTTGGAGGGGAATCTGTTCCATTATCCTTTCCTTCATTCATTTTCTTGGCCAGGCTCAACAGCAAGCATTCATTGTGGATGAGCCTGAGCCTGACACTGTGCTTGGCTAATGGACATGATTCTTCGTGCAACAGGCAGGATGGTCAACTTGAAAGAACTGCTGTGCGGAGCCAGCATGAATCCTGGCTCTTCACCTAGGATCTTAGGTTTCTCTCTAGCACCATATTAACCCGTTATTAGCTGTGTCATTCCAGAGGGCCCAGGGAAGACATACGTTTCACATAATTTTAAATCTGGGCGTCATATAAGAAGACATCAAGATACTCCTCCAAATCTAGCTCTAAACAAGAATGTTTTGACAAAGATTTCTAGGACTTAATTTCCTTCTTCCCCATTCAATATTTTCCCACGATACAAGTTTAATTTCTACCCTTCATTTAAACCATGTACACAAAGACAAGTAATTAAAGGCATTAACAAGAAACATGAAAACAAATCTGAATATGCCATCTTCTCTCCCAAATCCAAGATGTCTCTTTGAAATAGCTCCACTCAACAGTCGTAACTTTTTTATATGAGTCTTGGTTTCTTGTGGAATAGACATCCCACCTAAAATGCTAGAAATGTCTACAGATGGAGCTGAGGGCAGATGTCTATAACATCTGTGTCCTCCCCAGATCTCAGCAATGGCAGATAACGTAAATGCCAAAAGTGTAAGCGAGTAGAGTTCACTACTGCGTGACGCGATTCACAGATGGTTATACATGCGGGCTCTAGCAAACAATATTTCGCCTAAAGAAGAAAAGTGGAGGGAATATATATCAATGTGGGCTAGAAACATCCACTGATCTCAGACATCCCCTGGCTGAGAAGCATGATTGCTCAGTGTAGCTCACCAGTTCTGACTGAAGACCCACATCTGGAAGCCTGTCCCATCAGAGCTAACCTACGGGACTTCAGTTTCTCTGTGGCTAAATGGGACAGTAGTGCCTCCCAGAGAAGGAGTGTCCGAAAAAATGAATGAGAAACAGTATGTAAATATCCTGGAACCATTCTACCTGAAGTAGCCTTCTCAGCTCATCACCATACCACCCTTTTAAATTTTTATCATAGGCCTTCTCACAACCTGAAAATGTCTTATTCATTTATGTGTCCTGTCCTCTGTTGCCTTTCTTCACTCACTACAATATAAGCTCCAAGAGATCAGAGACCTTACTTGGCACGTCTAATACCATAGCTGAAGGCTTGCCCACTCAGAGAAAGTAGTCATTAAATGTTTGTTGATTGCTTAGTAATTGACCAACAAATGACAGACATACAGATGAATGCATATACATATATATACATTAATATATTCATAGCTTATTTACTCAATAATACATGTCTACACATATATTCATAATAAAGACATTTCATATGAAATGTCATAATCCTCATTTCACGTAAAGAAAGGAGTTTAGAAAGGTTAAGTAACTTGCCCAGTGGCGGCAACACTAGAGAGAGGGGCAGTTTTGTGAATTGAATGTACCAACCCCACACACAGTCTGTTTCTTCCACTACAGCACAGCTACCCACCCACTAATGTTCTCTTCCTCTCGAGAGATGGCTATCTTTCTTCCTTACCTCACCCTGTTTCAGAGCCTTTACTTAACAGCTTGTAATTCCACCCATCCTGCCCAATGTCTCCACAGCCCCCTTTCCAGCCCCCAGTAGCGAATCCCAAATGTCCAGGCCCCAGGTGACCATCCCTGGGTCTCTAGTTCTCATCTTGTTATCTAGCCGTCTGGATGCTCTAATTTCTAGGAACTGGTTACTCAACATTCTTAGAGTTCCTCATTTAATGGATTAAAAAAAAAAAATCAGGGCTTCCCTGGTGGCGCAGTGGTTGAGAGTCCGCCTGCCGATGCAGGGGACACGGGTTCGTGCCCCGGTCCGGGAAGATCCCACAGGCCGCGGAGCGGCTGGGCCCGTGAGCCATGGCCGCTGAGCCTGCGCGTCCGGAGCCTGTGCTCCGCAACGGGAGAGGCCACAGCAGTGAGAGGCCCGCGTACCGGAAAAAAAAAAAAAAAAAAAAAAAATCAGAGACTCTTAGTCTTAATTCCCCCAAGGTTAAAGCCCCCCCAAGAAACCCCCAGGTTTTCCTACACTGCATGACAAAGAGTCTGAGGCCACACGTGCACCAGCCGCAGACGGACTCCACGCCGCAGCTGTGCCGCTGAAGGGTGACTGTACATGGGCAAACGCTTCCGAATCGAGCTGCTGAAACGGGGCCTCACGAGTCTTTGACAGTGTTAATTACTGAATCCTCCTGGCCTGCCAGCCGGGCTTCTCCACGGAAGGCCTTGCCATGTGGAACTCGCTCCCGGTGGCACTCCCTCTGAGCCCACATTTGGCAGCAAGCAGGCGACATTTTAAAAGATGTTTTTATTTGCTTTAGTGTTTGGTTCATGTCCCACTCCCACCCTCCCACCGCTCCCATCACTCTGACACTTTGGGACTGAAATATGTTTTTTGCGGTGGCAGACAAGTTCCACCAGGTTCCCGAATCTTGCTTTTAATGAGATGGTTGTCAGAGGGGAGCCCACAACTGGAAACCCTGACCTGGGTCTTATAGGCAGGGTCCTGTGCACGCGGACCTAACACACGAGATGGTACAGGTAAGGGCATGGGACAGCTCCTTTACTGCCGAAGTCACTGACTCGCTCGCTTCGAGAATCGGGGACATGGTATATACGACATTTCGCATTCCTTTAAGAGCTCATACAAAAGGGGGCATTGGTTAGGCCAAGAGTGCTTCTGTGAAAGGTTTCCTGAAAGAAAAGATTCCACATCACTTTTATGCCTTATTTAACTTGATCTTTCAGTAACGGATTTAGCCAGCCATGCTATGAAAAGATGCAAATCACAATCACAAGGTCTATAATATGCCATTCATTAAGATGACTCTCTTGGCTCCCACTGTGGGTGTCCTTTTGCTCCACCAGAAGACCTTGGGGAATAAAAAGGAGCCAAGACACTAAAATAGCTGCAATAGAAAGTTCTGTGGTCATAGGGCCAATGCCAACACCAAAGGCACGTACCAGCCAAAATGCAGATGTGCAATTTGGCAATGGGACATGGCATGCGGGCCTTTCAGAGTCAGTGAACCAAATAGGATGACGAGGGTTTTCATCTTCCAGAACTTGTGCCCATAATTCTAATTGCTAGATTAAATTCTGTTTCTCCAGGAGATGAGCTGTAACCAGTTACCACGGACTCATGCAGAGAGGACACTTTATTCTTTTCCTTTCTTTTGATGCCCTGAAGTTTTCAGATGGAGCAAAAGGATAAGTACATGTCAGGGCACAAAGAGAGTCCAGTATCTTCTGCTGCTTCATCTCATGCAACTACTGGGGGAAATGCCCCAACCAGCAAGTGGAAAAAAAGTCATTGTTCTTGAGGATAGTGACTTAAGTTTCCCATTAAAAAAGAATCCCAGCAAGCCTACTGCTTCTAGACTTTGTATTACCTTTCACTTAACCTCCCTAAGAAATACAACCCTCCCCGCAAAGTTCAGATACAATTTGAATTACATCCACCTCAGATTTGTATGTTGATGTCCTAACCCCCACAACCTCAGAATGAGACCTTATGTGGAAACAGGGCTGTTGAAGATGTAATTACTTAAATTAAGATGAGGTTATACTGGAGTAGAATGGGGAACCGAAACCAACAAGATGGGTGTACCTACTAAAAAGTAGTATTTGGAAGTAGAGACACTCACACAGGGAGAACACAATGCAAAGACAAAGACAAGAGATGGCAGTGATGCACTAGAAGCCAAGGGATGCTACAGGTGGCTAGAGAAACACCGGAAGCTAGGAGAGAGGCCTGGAACAGATTCTCCCTCTCAGCCCTCGGCAGGAACCAACCCTGCCAACACCTTGATTTCAGACTGCTAGCCTCCAGAAGGTGAGACAAAAATTCTCTGTTGTTTAAAGCCCTTCAATTTGTGGTGCTATGTGATAGCAGCCGTAGGAAACTAACACATTCAGCAACTGCTTTTTTTGCACATGTATTCTGTTCAATATTAAAATTTACAGGCAGAATTGCCAGTTTTCCAAGTAAGTTTTAGACAAAGAGATCTGGCTTAAAAGTTGAAAGGGAATGAAAGAAATGAGGAAATCATAGTACATTTATTCAGGTCAATGTACGTTTTGTAAATTTATCTCTGATTGGTGTATTTATCACAGGGTCTTCAATGTCCTTCTGAGGCAAGGGGAAATGGAGGTGTTGAAGCTCAGACTCCTGGGAAGTAGACGCTCTTTGGATCGAAATGCGCGTGCACACTAGAGCTTGCTCTCAGAAACGACACCTGTAAGTAGGTGAAGGAGCAGGACATGGCAGAGAAGTTGCTGAACCATAGTATGGTTGCAACAAAGAATGAGATGATGAGTATCGGTCATAGCTTAGGACCAGCTACAATGTGAGAAGTGTAATTTGTTCACTAATTGTCTGCAATTATCCTCAGGAAAAGAAACCAACCAGAATTCTGAGGGAGTCATTCCCAGTTGGGATGAAATTTCCACACAAGTGATAAGCATCCAAGTTGTGCACGTAACGGACTGTAGTGGTGACTGTGGTTGTCACCCAATCCCCTCTTCAGGATGGAGCCACTCATTCACACAGATGCCAAGAGTTGCGGCTGCTAAAGTCTCAGAGTTGAGTCCCTCCCTCAGCAGCGCCCTCAGTGGAAGAGGGCTACCTCACCTCAGAACACACCCCACCTAGGGGAGAGCCCACATCCAAGGAGCGCAAAGGAAGATGGTGGCTGTCCTAACTCAAAATTTAATGATACTCTTGCTGTGGCCTCCGGTGGAAATATTCCCTCCCTGGGGTTCAGGACCTCTAGACACACAATGCCCAGAGCTGTGAAGACAGAAAGCATAAATTCTCCAAGTGAATCAATGGGACTAAATTAGGGTCAATCTTAATATCACTTTTGTTTCTTGGGCCTGGGTATTCTACCTACTGGGGTCATAATGCCAAAGAATGGTCACTGATTTAGAATGTATATTGTATCTTGGAGGATGGAGTGCTCTCCTTGCTGTATCCTCTCCAAGCTGGTACCTCAGCAGGTCTTTGAAAATGCTATTCCTCTGGTCCATCAGGCCAGAAGCTTCTCGGTAGTGAAGTTTTAGGATTAGTAGATCCATGGTCACAGTGGTTCCTCCTCTGCTGTAAAGTAAGTCCCTTGGTCCAATGTGATATCATTCATGATTCTGTGTTGATGGATCTAGTGCCCTGGGAACAGGAAAACCATACCCACACTTACAATGCATTGATTCCAGTCAAGGTAAATAGCTTCTCCTTCTAAGGTGGAAAGAATATGATGGAATCAACTTGCCATGAAGTGGCTAGTTGATCTCCTCACGGGTGTTGCCACACTGGGGGCCACTGGTACGTTGGATATTCAGCATCAGCAGTGACTAAACCAGCTTTGGTGAGCAGAAGCCTCTAATGCTGAGGCCACGTATAGCTTCCAGCCCTGCCACCATAGCTACTCTATTCGTGAGTCAACTGTACAAGCACTGGGGTACCTGATGACCCAGATCCCATCCCAACCTTACAGGACATTGCTGCTGTGTTTGTTTCAACTTACGACTCGGTGCATCTGCCAGAACCCAAACAATGATGGGAAGTTCTGTTTACTAAGTCACTTCATGGCCTATCATCTCGTTACCAGGGTCGGGGCATGCCAAGAGCTATTTTTTGAATAGCCTATACTTTTCTGGTGCAGATGGTACATCTTTGTTCCAGAAACATATGGGTTTGCACTGTGGTTCTCCTACTGAGGCTTGCCATTAACTTCATAAAGCATCTTTTCCGCCACGATATCTCTATTATTATACCATATACTCTACATAGTACCACAGAATCTGCCAGTCTCCTGTGGCTCAAGCAAGAGGGTCATCTGCATTGCAACCTGGACCTGCCACAGAGCTTTCTTGTTAGGTCCCACTCAAAGCTGGCAGCCTTCCATGTGATTTGCTAAATGGGTTAGAAAAGTTTTCCCAAAGTAGAACACACTGCTTCCTGAATACAAAGAAGTCTACCAGGCATTATGCTTTCTTCTTAGTGGTCAGAGGTGCAAGAGGCTGTAATTCCCCTTTTACTTTCAGGGAGACACTCCTACATGCCCTATTGATGTTTAAAATTTTACTTATATAGCTGGCCCCTTCAAAAATTCTGTCTCTCAGCCCCTGGGACAAAAACATCTCATACATTTGCTGCTTTTTCCTCCTCTGGTTCAATTAATATCATGCCTTTGATATAGTGGGCCAGTGTGATGCTCTGCAGAATGTCCAGACAGTCCATGTCCCTTTGGACTAATTATGATAGAAGATGGGGGGATTAACACAGCCCTGGGGCAAGACAGCATTTGCATACTTTTGTCTATTCCATGTGAAGGCAAACTGTCCCTCATCCTCTTTCCTGATAGGGTTGAAAACGTATGCATTCATCAGCTCAGCTGCTGCAGACCACATCCTAAGGCTGCATTATTCTGTGTTTGCAAAGACACCACATCTGACAAAGGCCCAGACATTGGGGCTACCAGTGTCATCCTCCAGGATACATATGAATTTTTCAGTGACAAGGCTGATCAATTGGGGCTATACCAGGGACACCAGTTTTGCACATTTTTGGTGCTTATGAAAAACACTAATCTCTACAATTCCACCAGGATGAAATATTTTTTACTTCCTACATTAGCTGGAGTGGAATGGCATTTTCACCTTAGCCCTTGTGTCCACAATACTTGAAATGGTCTGGGTATTCCATTTTTCCCAGTGTATGATTATCCAAGCATACAGCTTCAATTTTTTGGGGGGGAAAACTGGGGAAGCTTTACTTCACACACCTGTTGTGGAGGTGTAGCATCTTTCTTCCTGGGAACCTGGCATCTTTTTCAATATGTGGGTTCTGAGTTTGAAAACCAGCTCAATTTAGGCAACTGGGCAGGGGGGATCGTTACTCTATGGGGATGGTTGTCCACTACCTTCTGATATGTTGTTTGCATAGATTGAGCGATATCCTTGGCGACTGCCCACCTATCTTGCCCCTGGGTTCTATGCAACATCTTCACCGTTTTATGCAGCCCAGGCACCCTACACTGCCACACTGACCATGTTGTCATTATATCTGCACCTATTCTGCAAAGCCACCTGGCCATCTATCCTTTGGGGATTCTATCATCCACATTGCCATCCAGAAGCCCAGTTCTGGAGCAGCGTCTCCAATGACCAACGCTTTTCTTCAGAGTTTCAGATGATGCGAGTGCCTCCCCACCAGCATGTTCCTCATCTTTCGTTAAGTGGTGCACACCCCGGGATGTCCCATGGAACAGAGTCAGGTGGAATATTTGCTGGTCTTTTGCAGTACTTGACTTAGCATGGCCACTTCTGTCAGCCTCTTGACGCCACTGTCTGCTGCCTGCTGTGGGAGTTCTGGTATCCCTACTTCATTTAGTGCGAACCTTCCTTTCTCTAAGTCAACAGCAGCGTCTTTGGCAGGACATTAAAAACTGGATCACTGAAAATTGCTCTCATGTTGACAAACTCTCCATTAGCCAACTTAATGTCCCCGACTCTTGATCCCGGCACCCTGAGGATCCCATTACTATCTCGGCTACATTTTGACTTGACCTGGCAGTTTTTTTGTGGTGTGGTCTTGTTTCCTTTATCAGGGTCAGCACTTCTGTGCTTGGGTTAGGTTGTGACACAGAAACACTTTTTGTTTTTGTGACTAGTGGGAAAGTGAAGCTAGGTTCTGAGAGGAGTTTATATGGTCTTATGAGATGGAGACCTCTGCATCATCTTCAAACAAAAGGAGAAAGGTAGCCATTATAGGAAGAATGGACCCCTCTTACAGAGGGTTCAGGGAAATCTAGGAATCCAAGATTTTTAGATTCACTGATCTGAATTCCCCTCTCAAATCTCAGGATGCTCCTCTGCTAATCAGAGACCTTACCTTGGCATAACAGACTTGCTGGTGTTGAGAATTCAACTGCCTCTGGATCTCTTATGTCCTCTTAATAAATGTCCATTCCTGATTCTCCCCTTTTTCTCCTTCTAAAAGAAGTATAATATCTCTTCATATACTATACTTGTCAATGAGGGCTCTAACTTTCATACCTTACCTGAAATTGATGATTACCCTTAAATTGTACTGTTTTCTCCAATGTATCAATGGCCCTAGGAAAAAAACATCTGATTCCATACTCCTTATGATTACTATTTCCCCAAAACTATTCAAATACTTGAAATATTACACTGACCAATGCATTTCCTTTTACCAGTATCCCATCTGTATCCACCTTGGTAAAAGTTTTAACAACGGTTCAGCTATTACCTACTGAGGTTATGAATAACCCACTGTCTTACTCCACTTGGGCTGCCATAGCAAAACACCATTGACTTAGTGGCTTAAACAACAATAAAGAAATTTCTTTTCTTACAGTTTTGGAGGCTGGAAATTTGAGATCAGAGATATGACATGGTAAGGTTCTTCTGAGAGAGTTTTCTTCCTGGCTTGCAGATGACTGCTTTCTTGTGTTCTTGCATGGTAAAGACAGAGAGCTATCTCTCTCTTCCTTTCCTGATAGGTCCACCAGCGCTATTGGATTAGAACCCCATTCTTATGACTTTATTAACCTTAATTATCTCCTAAAAAAGCCCTACCTCCAAATAAAGTCACATTAGAGTTATAGCTACAAAACATAATTTTTTTAATTTTTTTTTTTTTTTTGGTGGGAAGGAGGAGACATAATTCAGGCCATAGCATCTACCTACTGCCAGTGATGGAATCCTGTTCCAAAATCCCACTTTAGGACCCACTTCCTCATACTATTACTGACCCTAATCGTTGGTTTCCCCAGGAGATGGACTCTGAGATGCTGAGATTTTCATCCAGGTGATTTATCAGGGAATATTCTTGGAAGGATTACCCCAGGAGGATAAGGAAAGCAGGACTGAAACTGTGATGAAGCTGCAATAGAGTTATCAGTTGATCCCACAGAGAGCTTTGGAACTACAATGGTCATGCAGAGAAGTCCCAGATTTAGGCAAGGGAAATAATCCTTGGTGCCCCTCTATGACCCGTCTTTGGAACGTCCCTAAGAAAAGGGGTGTAACCTTGAGTAAGGCAGCTTTTTTTCAGGCAAAGGCAATTGCCAGATAGGGACCTAGCTGCCAGCCTCAGCAGCCATCGCTCCCAGAAACTGGGGTAATGAGTATGTTAGTTCTGGGGGAGACCTGGGAGGCACACGGTAGCATCCCCACTGCCCCAGACAAACAAAAGCAATTGGTCAAAGACTACATAATACAGTAAGATTTAATTAATTATAAAAAGAGTAGGAAGGAGGGAACTGATTTTGCTTAATTAAATTACTAAATTTTAAAATGCTTTTTGAAAATATTTTTGCTTGTTGCATTTATATTACACTAAGATATAAATGGGTAGCACGAAATAAAAACACAAAATATTATAAGCCACATTGATTTTATATAATATATGAAAAATAGAGCTGTTCTTAAAATTATTTTCTGAGAACAAAAGCTGAAAGCACTCGGAATGTTCTGTTATTACTTAATCCTTTGATTTTCTTTAAAAAAAGAGACTATTAATTTTACTGCTTTTAAAGCAGTTCTGTCTTCTTGGTGAATACAACCTTGACAATTAAAGAGTAAATCAGTTGCCTTTCAGTTTCATTCATTATGTATCAATTTATTTATAAATATTGTCTGAATGAGCACACATTTCTAATACATTTAGTCCAAAATAGTGAAACTTAATAAGGTGTAAATTACTGATGTGGTAGAGAATTTTGCCTTGATAGCTTCAAACGTCTTTAATCTTAAATAGTGCTTCAAAAATTATCCTCAGAAACTACAAAACATTTTACCTATTTGAGTGTGACAACTTGAAATTACGGTAATTCCAACATATTTAGAACACCCTCAGCCTTAAGTATGACTTTATACTTGGGAGGAAATGTTTATGTACTATAATTCAGATACCTTTCATTACATAAACATATCTATTTAGAATTTACTTACAGACCACTGCAAGTGACAGAAAAATGTGCAATTATAATATAGAGAATGAATATAAGAAATAATATTAATCATTTCTCTTGGACATTTGGACATTTTCAGTCTTACTTAAAAATGGGCCAGATTTAGAGGCGTTACTCTAAAAGATCCATGTAAAGTTTCTGGAAGATTTAATACGATTTAAAACTTTATTTCTAGAGATCTACCTTTGCCAATGGAAAGAAGCCCTTCAACTTTTCTTTTACATGCTTGTGGCAACTTCAAGATGCTCTTTGAGTAGGGCATTTTACCTTTGCCCAAGTACAAGGAATATGAATATACTCTATCGTAAATATAGCTTACTGCTGACTCACATACGATGACTGGGACCTTTACCAGTAGCTCTAATTATACATATTAATCATTCCAAAACGGATCTTTGCGGGGAGAACACTTTTATTCTGTCTGAAGGAATCCCTATTATATAATAGAATCTCAGCGATAACACATTCAAAAAGAATAAGATCGTCAATAAATACTAAAAATTATGCTGGCAATTCAAGCTATGGTGCCAACATTCATCATAATTATTAAACTAAAACTCATTTGTCATATGAGTCTCTTGCAACTTTTTTTTTCCCAAAGCTGTTTCCATTTTGCTCTCCCATATTCTCATATTGTCCTAATAAAGTTAGAAGAACAGGTTCTGGCTTTGGACTCTTTCTTGCTGCATTTCAGACCTTCTGTTTTTACCCACTTGTAGCCCCTACTACTTTTCTGAGCTCCTGATCTATATATATATATATCCAACTGCCCACCGAGTATGATCTAGAGTTTTCTTTTTCTCTTATCCTCCGAATCAGATAAACCTTTAACATCTATCAGCTCCTTTACGAACAGCTTTAAGACCCAAAGCAGCCAAAAATAAATAAATAAAAATAAATTTTAAAAAAATCTATTCTCTATTTACTGCTTCTTCCTCAGCTTATGCCCTCAGCACCTCTTGTATGGATTATTACAGCAGTTTCCTAATTATTCTGTCTGCCTAAAGTTTTATTCGCTACTCATCTTTTCTGCACATTATTTCTAGGTGATGTTACTAAAACGCTAATTAACCAGGTCAATCTTTTGGTTAAAAACTGTAATGTGACTCTATTGTTTTTAAGAAAACATTTAAACTCCTTGGCGTGTCAGTGAAGGCTCCCCACTGCTGGCCCCTGGGTTCTTCCTCAGCCCATAGCATCCCGCCCCTCTCCCAGGCAGCACAGTCATATGACTACATGTCACTGTGCAGATCCATGCATTGCTCAGGTTACTGCACCTATTTTCTTTGCCAGTAATTTCCAATTCTGCCGCATCAAATTGGCAAAGTCCTTCCCATAATTTTGATCTCATTTCCTACATCTTCTTATAAAGTTTGTTTGACCATTCCACTGTAAGTAGGGTCACCATATACTTTTTGTGTGTAAACTGGGACACGTTGGAGACAGAAAGAGGGAGAGAATAACACTAAACTCTAATGGATGTCAGGACAGGAGTCATAAACCAGGACTTTCCTAAGCAAACTGGAATGGATGATCCCTTATCTAAAAGTAGAGTTGATTATTCCCTTTTCTTTGTGCTTCCTCTTACCTTGTGGTCAAGCACTATCCCAATACTTATTAGATTGTATTGAAGTTATTTATTTCTATGCCTCTCTTTCCTACAAGGTCCTTGAGGATTAAACACTATACTTTCATCTTTGTATACATTACAATTAACACAGCAAATCTGATCAGGTTATCAATATATGGTATGTGACAGAAGCTCTATAATTGGATTACACAAATGAAGGAACCAAGTTTACTAAAGCTGGTCTGCTAAAGCCAGATACATTACTAAATCTTAGATTCCTGTTAAACCAGTCTGATGGTAAGAAGTTTCAGGTGCTCACCTCAGGATAATTCTTGGAACCAGATTTTGGAGACAGTGTGACCAGATTTTGGAGACAGTCACGATCAGGAAGGTGTAGACATGTTTGACAAACAATATAAAGGGCTAGGTAGTGCCCACAAACCACAGATCAAATGGAAGCCAGATGTAGATGAATTGAGAGGTGAGGACTTCCCAGTATAAAAACAAGGTTAAGGTAAAAGAGAGGGTCAAAAATCAGGAGGGGTCAAAACAGCCCAACATGTGGCACAAATGACAAAGAATCCTGAGGGGGGGGTGTATGTGTGAATCAGAAGGTTTATACTTTAATAAGGTCCACACATATACATGCAAATGTGTGCAACTTTTAGTACACACATCCCTTTCTGTGTGTGTTTGTCAAGTTAAATGCTATATGTAAGCGACAAATAATTTTCACTGAATCCATTTATTTCATTTCTATAGATTTAGGTTTTCTTAAATAGGCAATTTAAAAATTAGATTATTTCTAGAAATTAGCTAAGCCAAAGACATTGCATGTTCTTCCTTGTGAAATAAAAATTTCCTAATAAGGGTCAGAATATTATTTTGATTACTCAAAGTTTTATTGCCCAACTTCTATATCCCCTCCTCAGAGAGATCTTCTCAAACCTTCACTTAAATTATCTCAGTTGAGCACAAAATGTGCCCAATATAAAAATGCATTCTAGCCTATAAAACTTTTTGTTTCGAATTAGATCTATTTTAACCCTATTTCTTCATCAATCAGCAGGGAGACAGAAAGTCTGAAAAGAGCTGGGGCGGTGTGTGATGTACTTGATGAGATGGACTCTCTTCGGTAAATTATTTCCATCTTATCATTTCCATTTAAAGTTTTGTTTGTTTGTTTAATTTCAGTGGTTCATTCTCCAAGAAACATTAATGACTTTTCCCTTGGTGTTTTGCCTCTCTGAAGCTTGGTCTGATCATCTTTTCTCCACCAGTGTTGTCTTCTTTGTTGTCAGTGAAGCCACCATCTGCTTGAAAAGGAGGGCCCTTTAACGGGCCCTGAAGTGCTAACAGTGCCACCTGAGGCAAGAGTGTCAAGTTAGGAGTTGGCACTCAACCATCTTTGCTTCAGCACCGTCGACGTAGCCACTTCCCCGCAGCGCCCAGCCTTCACCGCGTCTCTGTTTCTGGCCCTCCCTGGTAGCACTGTCTTTCCAAGATTGCATCCGTCCCCTCTGTCAAACTCTCTCCCTTGTCCCATTCCATCTGAAGCAACTGTCTTCCAGAAGTCAACGCGGTGAACAAATCCACGCTAAAGTGTTGCTAACTTATCCCCTGAGTCGACAAGACTTTTTAACCAAGGGAAAGGTATGAATCTCCATGGTGTAATTTCTGGCCAGAAAAGAATACATGTGATAATTCAACAATTCTGTTGCCCACACCCCCCCGCCCCAAAAAAAATATCACATTGGTGACTGCCAATCCTACCTGGTTATGACTTGGGCTGTGGTGATGTCACTATTTAGTTTTAACTTTTGTGAGTTGCTGCTTTGTGAAACTATTCTTTAAAAAAGTCCTGCCAGCTCTTCGTTAAGAAAACACAGGTAGGCGTGAGGGGGCTAAAAATCTAACTTCTGAGAGGCAATTTGGGAAGATGTGACAGCTGAAAATATGTAACCACCACAGAGAAAAGCCTTTAGAGTTACAGAGGAGAGCTTCCTTTGCCTAGAAGATATGTTGCTATCACCTGAAGCCAGGTTGGTCTATAAAAGTCCTCCCCTGGCAGCTGCAGCAGGCATTTTGTAAGTGACATTATATAAGAGGCATTTTGTAGAGGGCATTCTGCAGTGCACATTAGCAAAATGTATTTCTGTGCTTCCGTGGATTTGTGAATTAGCAGATTGTGCTAATGATAGCCATAGCAATAGAACTAAAGTTAATGAGAAATTCTAAATGAGGGAAAAGAGGCCGTGTACTTTAAGAAATTGCAACCACAAATGCTGAGAACTTTCTTGGGTACAAGGAAGTAATCAAACCAACATGGATGAAGACGGAGCAAAGTGGAAAATGAATCAGAGCAATAAACACTGCTGGACCAGCTGGACAAAAGAAAAGTATTATGATAGATTACAGTTGCCTAGAGGGGAGAGAGTGGTGGTTCCAAGCCAACTCACACTCTATATTTCTGCTTATATTTGACATACAAGTAGATGTCTGCTTGTGCTAACTCATAGTATAGGTTATGAAATTTACTTCTGTATATTTATTCCTATCATCCTTTTTTGTTCTTTTATAATTAGAGTTACAAGTAAAATATTCTGTTCAAATAAATTAAGGAGAATCCTGAATTGGAATTAAGATTCTTCTGGATTCTACCATAGTATCTCTGCTTAAAGTTTTTTATTGGTGGCACTTAGAATACAATCCAACCTTATTCACCAGCCTTCAAAGTGCCCAGCATCTAGCTTCTGTGTTCTCCCAAGCCTCAAGTCAGTTATTTACTCCTCACCTTGATCATGATGCTCCAACCATCCTTATCTATTTTTTTTGTCTATTCATAGGAGCTTTATTCATAATAAACAAAATCTGGAACTATCTCTGGTACCAACCCATAACATCCTGATCTTTCTTGACTGTCCCTAACACACAAAGCTCATTCTTGCTTTAGGGCCCTGCCACGTACTATCTCCTCTGGCAGCTGCGAATTCTCTTCTGTGTGCTCTTACCACGTCTGGCTCCTTCTAAGTCTTCATGTCTCCATTTAAATAAATCCTCCTTGGAGAGATCTTCCTAAAACTCCATCTTTAAACTCATTTCGTCTTTGTTCCCCCACCATCACTAGTACCTCCTAGGAGTCAATTTCTTTCTTTTATAGCACTGATTACAAGTTGTACTTTTTTGTCTTTATGTTTGTTTAGTAGTGTCTTCCCTGCCTATCCCACTCTACTGAAAGCTACGTCCGCCTTGTTCACCATTTATGTACCATACCTAGCGTGGTGCTGGGTTCTCGTTGGCTGCTTGTCTTGACTGAGATGGGTTCCACAGAGAGATGCTCAAGGCAAACCTTACGTGCCAATTCTTTATTGGGAGAACCCAGTCTAGGACAGTGAGACTGAAGGAAAAAGAAAGTGAAGTAAGGAAAAAGGAGAAACAAACGTAAGATCACAGTCTGGGCTCTCCACTACCAAACCAGCTGCAGCTTCACAAGACGCACAGCCAGTGGCTTAGCCATGAAAGATGTTTCCAGATGGGCTAAACACAATCACCATGCCTTGGAACGGTGGACTAGAGGGAGGAAGGAGAAGGAATTTACATCCTGCCTCTTTTCTCTCATTTATCAAAGTTCTCCAACAGGGAGTTAACTACCCATGCTCTTATACTGCCACCCCTACTCTTCTGAGAAGCCCCTGGAGAAGCTGGATTGCTTCTGTGCCCTGTTTTGGGGCTTCATTTGAGTCGTGGAGTGGTAGGAGGAAGAAGAATCAGCATGGGTCTGGTCAGGTCAAGCCTGGGTTCCAGATTTACGTGGTTTCCATCACAAATGGCATAACAGGGGTAGTGCCAGAGCTCAGCACCACTGAGGGAGACTGAGAAAGTGGGTGTTTCCCAGAGAAGAGTAACTGCATCTGAAGCCATGGCGATACCACTGGCAGCAAGAGCTCTCCACGACCAAGTGGCCAAGGGCCTAGGAGATGGGTGAGGCCAAGGAAATTGGAGGAGGTGAATAAACTGAAACTGATTTGGTGCACAATCTGTGTTTGTTAAATGAATAATGAAGGAATGGATAGGTTTAATGCTGGTAGGAGATCGTACGGTAGATCCACTTACAGTCTAAATAATTTGAACACTCCTTGTTTAGAAAGAAACTACACCTGAATACTACCTTTTTAAACATGCTATATTACTCCCCACCTCCAAACTGTCAATAGACTGGAGTCTATTCAATATATCCCAGTTCAGTTCTTTATTTCCTACTCAAGATGCCAACGCCCTCATCATCTTCTCAACACACTTAGAGTCCTCCCCCCACTCACCATCAGTCACAGTGTCATCTGCTTTGGTCTGGTCCATCTCTCTCTATCTCAACAGATCAATAAACATCTATTTTTGAGGTATCTAGTGTGGACAGACAGCATAGAAGGAGCAACTGACTAAGTGTTAGGGGAGCTAGATTCTAATCTTATCTCACCTCCAGTCATGCCAGGAGGTCCTAGGGCAGGCTTAGCCCTTGGGCATCCTAGCATTGGATCAGTGGGAAAGGGAAGAAATCTGGGAATGTGTGTCTTTGAGGATGGATTACTAATCTGGCTGACTGTCAAAAAGGATAGGCACCAGCTCAAGTCATAAGGTCTAAATAACATGAAAATGTGGGGTTCAAGTTGAGTTACCACTGATATCTAAATGGAGTTGATAACGTGAGTGAAGAACTAGATCATTGAAGCTCAAGAGAGGGGAGGCAACTTGCAGTTGGCATGTTTTGTCATTTGGTTTAGTTCAGAAAATATTTACGTTCTAAAGCTTGGAGTATATGAAGCTGATACCAACTGCCAAGGTCCAGCAGAGAGAAGAATGGAACCGGAGTTTATTGAGCATCAGCTATTGCTAGGCTGTATACATAGAACTACTACAATTAAACTGATCTTCACCAAGACTTTACGTGGTAGTTTTAGAGATGAGTATACTGAAGTGTTGTAAGGTTAGTTTACTTCCCTAATTGAAGGTAGTCAGATTTGTCTGATTTCAAAGTTTATGGTCTCCCTTCACAGCAAGCTAACTTATAGAAAGGTGAGTCCCGGAGAGGGAGACTTTTAGATTCCTAACCCAGCATTCTTGAGACCATGGCTGGACTCCGGTCCCAACAGGTTTTAGGGGCTGGACTCACTCCAGTGCCCTCACCACATGTCCCCAGACAAAGCATCCCACCCTCAATGTCTCCACCTCCTCTCTATAAATGAGGTACAGTCTTTCCAGGTGTACCTAGACTTTTTTCTTTTTGTCTGATTTACTGGTACTGCTATGTGAACTAAAAAACAAAATGAAGAGCATCATGAGGTCCCTGCCCTCAAGGAAGTTGCAGTCTTCTTAAAGAAAAGAAGAATATTCATGAAATTATCATTAGTAACACCACATAGGATGCAATGACTCAAGGTGTGCGTCTGTGTGTGTGAGATAGGTAAGATGGAAGAAGTTTCCATGGGGTCATCATTTGAAAAGGGGAATGGGAAAGCAAGAATGAGGTCTTGGTGGAGAATGAGGGATGTCAAGAGAGTGTGCAGAAGGGGAGGGGCGGGGGGATCTGAGGCAACTGCTGTCTTTCCCCAATACCACTGGAATAGCTTCCACAGTCCTACTAGCACAGACCAAATGTCTGGTTATAAGAGCTGCCCCCTGCCAAGAAAAATACACACACACCCGCACACAGGAAGACAAACTATAACTTTCCCCCCAAAATCTCTGTAATCACTTTCCATTTGGCTTCCTGTCCTATTTGTTAGAATAAAAGAAATGTTACCTATTCTTGCTCATCTCAGGATTTTCTGGCCCATGCCTTAACAAAATTTAGCTAGTCTACTTGCTAAGGGAAGAAGGATACTAGGACACTGAAAATAGAAAATTTAAGCCTTCGGATTTTCTTTGAAGTTAAGAAGTCACTTATTTAGGATTTTATTTTCTGTCCTACTTATTTGAACTAAAAGCAATGGAAACCAAAACCTTGTGTCAAAGAGACAACACACACATGTAGAGGCAAATAGCATAGTCTGAAATGGAGTAATAGATAATAGCATTCACAGTTGAGCAGACAGTACTTTAAATTACATACAGACTTCCCTCATAAGCTAGTTTCTCTTTCAATCAGAACTTTCCTACGTTTTATCATTTTTGGAGTCTGAACACTTTTAAGCTTGGTCTTAACCCAAAGGTAAAGATTTTAGAAGTCGAACATAGTGTCCTTAGTTACTTGTAAGCTATGCATGGATAATGAAAAAAATCACATTCCTACTTTCACAACAATTAAAGATAACTTTTTGTGTATGGCTAACTCAAAATTATAAACTCAATTTATAACTTTATAACTCAAATTATAAAGCTGAAACATTTCATGTGTCTAATCCTCAAGGAAAGTAGATCCCTCCGAAAGTTTAACCCTTTTCCTTAGAGATAACAAAGTTGTAAGTGTAGCCCAAAGGCCCCAGACCTCATCAGTCTGTGTACACAAATGTTTTAAAACTAACAATTAAGCCTGATTTTTTTTTTCTATTTGAAGAATATTTAACTACAAAACTTTTAAAATACATTAGAAAGAACAGGGAAATAGTACTCATTGCCTAAATATAATAAATTAAAATTGGGCCAGATTCGCTTCAGAACGTTTCAGGGGGAAAATGTAATGGATAAAGTTGAAGCACAGTACCTCTCCCGGCCAGGTTCTCCTCTCTCAGAGACAATCTTCTCAGAGGTAACTAGCATCCCGCATCCCAAAGCAATCGGTAACCCTCTTTATCCATGCTTTGAAAAATGTTTACCACATATATATGTATATGCATGCATAAAAATATATTCTAGTGTTTCATGTATTCTAAACATATATGAAAGTGATGGCACATTGTACTTATCCTTTGGCAATCTGCTTTTTTCACTCAACATTTTGTTTCTGAGAATTACCCATGTTGATACAGATAGAAAGTTAAACCTGTTTCCAGACAGTGAAAACATCCCAGCTCGCTGAGGAAATCTTGCTAAGTCCACAGGGCTTTGTGGACATCCCTGGAAGTCGCTTTACCGTTGGGAGCCTTGGCCACCTTTCCTTCAGCTGCTGACTCCAGATTCTTCCCACATCATGGCTGGTAAGAGCAGGACTTGTGGGTCCACTTGTCCTCACTGCTGCCACTCACCGGCTAGCTGAGCAAACATTCTGCCCTCGCCCTCTGTTCCTAAGGCACAGACCCCACCCACGTCTCCAGGCAACAATGTCCCTACCACTTATGGCTACCATTTATGCTATAAATTGGGAAAGGGCTCCCATACATTTACTTGACTACTAAGAGACCTGTACTTGGTGTACTTGGGTGTTTCTTTAGGTGTTTCACACTTGGAGTAAACTCCTTTAGAGCACACATAGAGCTGTCTACATCCTACCCCTACCTCAGCAGGAATGTCACCTCCGGACTGGGTCCAGCTGGGTTGCATGCTCAAATTCCAGTGGGCAGGATGGCCCCTCATTCTCCTCCAGCCCTGTGGCTGGGTTTCTGAGTGAGTCTTCTTTCTCTCAAGCACCTTCTGCTGTTTCTTAAATGCTTTCAGCTTCCCAGTCTCATCCTTGCTGAAGAAGATGTTTTGTATATTTTATTTGTATTCTCATCTTTGAGTTTCATGTAAATATGTGGATGTAATAGATGCCTGGGCAGGGTAGTTGGAGAGGGGAAGAGTGCCACTCAATTCCTTTCATCAGAAACTAAACTGAACTTCAGCTCTGGCTCAGCTTAGGACCCCAAGTAACTCAGAATATACTGGACATGAGAGGTCCACTATGCCTGGGATAGGTAAGCAAGGGAAGGCATTAAGAAATGTGTTAATAACGACCTCATCTTTTATAGCACAATTCCCCTTCATGGGAGAGGTATATAAGATCAGGGGGTAACTGGAAATACTGAGAGACAATCTCTCTAAATTGTTACTTAAAGAGTTATCCTGGACTTCCCTGGTGGCACAGTGGTTAAGAATCCGCCTGCCAATGCAGGGGGACAGGGGTTTGAGCCCTGGTCTGGGAAGATCCCACATGCCACAGAGCAACTAAGCCCATGCACCACAACTACTGAGCCTGAGCTCTAGAGCCTGCGAGCTACAACTACTGAGCCACGTGTCACAAGTACTGAGCCCCTGTGCCACAACTACTGAAGCCCACACACCTAAAGCCTGTGCTCCGCAACAAAGACAAGCCACCACAATGAGAAGCCCGCCCACCGCAATGAAGAGTACTCCTCACTCACCACAACTAGAGAAAGCCTGCATGTAGCAATGAAGACCCAACGCAGCCAAAAATAAATAAATAAATAAATAAATTTACTGGGGAAAAAACAGTTCTTATGAAGATAGCAGATTAAATTTACTCAAGTCCCTGGAAACAACCTAAATGTCCCTCTACAGATGAATGGATAAAGAAGATGTGGTACATACATACAGTGGAATATTACTCAGCCTTCAAAAGGAATGAAATAATGCCATTCGCAGCAACATGGGTGGACCTAGAGATTATCATACTAAGCGAAGTAAGTCAGAAAGAGACAGACAAACTGAGAAATAGCGTCAATTAGCTTTAGTTAAACAGCTGGCCACAGTTGTGCCCTATATACTCTGCTTACCAACAACTGTCCAGTCTTCCAATGTTGAAAGAGTCCTGGGAGCTGAGTCTTGACCCAGTGGAATGTGTGGAGTGCTGCGTGTGCAGGGTGCTGGAAGCCAGGAGATTAAAGGAGGGCTGGTAAGCATGGGCTGGAAGGAGAGGGCAGCACTGAAAGATATGTGTGTGTCCAGTGCAGGGCAGAGGGCTGGGCCACACAAGGATCTGAAGGACGAAGCAGAGCCAAAGGATACCTGGTTGATCTTTTGGAAGGAGGACAGGAGGCTGTGGGAGATAATCTGACCTTGGATTATCAGTGGGGGGAGCGATGATTCCCCACTTTATTACAAAAGCTGATGTACTTTCATGGCCTGTTATGAAAATGATACTTACGTTCTATGACTTTAATTTCACTCAAACCCCAGGAAGCAAACATTTATTCAGTTTATATTATTTTCAGCATGGTGATTAGTTCTGCAGGAAAATAAGAAGTCACAAAAGAAATAGATGACATTGAACCTGGGTTAGATAGTAAGATCACATGTCTGGATCAGGACAGATGGGCACTTAGGTGCTTGCGTTTTGTTCCACTTAATCAAGTGACTTGGAGTAAACTGTGTGTGCCTGCACAAGTTCTGAACTCAGACACATGGAGGTCACTTGAAATTAAAGAGAAGTAAAATCAAATTCTGGCTCCACCTTGTACTAGGGCTGTGATAGGTGGCCAATTGCTTCACTTCTCTGAGTCTCAATTTCCTCATCTATAAAATGGAGGTGCTAACAGTCACTGTGAAAGTAAATGAGGCCATTCATGTAAAGGGGCTTCTCGGTGTGTGCCAACAAGGTCATCACTCAGCAAATATGAGTGCCCCTCCCCCACCAGTAAATGGCTGTTATATGGGGAAAAAAAGAGAGACAAATACCATATGATATCACTTACATGTGGAATCTAAAATATGATACAAATCAACATATCTACAAAACAAAAACAGACTCACAGACACAGAGAACAGACTTGTGGCTGCCAAGGGGGAAGGAGGGTGGGGGAGGGAAGATTGGGAGTTCGGGATTAGCAGATGCAAACTATTATGTATAGGATGCATAAACAACAACGTCCTACTGTATAGCACAGGAAACTGTATTCAATATTCTGTGACAAACCATAATGGAAAAGAATATGAAAAGGAATATATATATATATATATATATATATATATATATATATATATCTGAGTCACTGTGCTGTTCAGAAGAACTTAACGCAACATTGTAAATCAACTACATTTCAATAAAGTTTTAAAAAAAATAAAATAAAAATCTCAACCCCCCACCCCCGGAAAAAAATGAATAAATAAATTTATTCAAGTTCCATGCCATTCCTTTTACAGACTGTCTTACTCCTTGGGTGAATATGTGTCTCTTGACAGAGGAGCACTATTCCAGAGTTCATACTCAAGGGTGTTTTTATATTCATCAGCCAATTTCTCAAGCATATTTTCTATTCATTAATACCATATACATTTATAGAACGCTTACTATGTGCAAAGCTCTAAGCTAGGCACTCATTATGACATTAATCCTGGTCTATCTTGAATTGCAATTATCTATTGATATATCACTCTCCTAGATGTTTGGGCTTTCTGAAGGCAGGGGTTGCATCTTACTCATCTGTACGTGAATCTTTGATTCAAATTACAGTTCTTCCATTCACTGCGCTGACTTTGGTGAATTATGTAACGTCTTAGAAACCTTAGTTATGCGAAATGAATATAGTGATATTTACTGTAGAAATTCAGAGCGATGATTTAAACGTATGTAGAAAAACAAAGTCAGTACTTAATGAATATCAGTGTCTTTTTCAGTCCAGAGCATGTTAATTAAGGCTTTGAAGGAGAGGAGAGGGATAATAAATATTACTTGAATAGAATTATACAATAAAATCCAAGGAACCTGGTAATAACCATATGGAAATAGATACAAAGCTTAGAAAATGCTTTTAAGCTTCACATCAGCTCCCAGCCAATTTCTTCACTATTGCAACTATGCCTGCTTGTTTCTAAAAGACAGAAGTTGCACTGAGACCCTCAACCTTTGTATTTGCTAATCTGTACACTGTACGTACTTAGCACAGAATTGACTCAGTGTCTGCATGGGGCAGGGCAAGCCAGCTGTGAGGCTGTAGCTGAGTTTAATTTGGAATCCTGAGTGAGCCCCTTGGCGGGACACCTGAGCCCCCATCACCTGCCCTTGTCAATCATTTTGCCTTTCCCTCCAATTCTATTTCAGATAAGACCCCCGAGGAACAATGGGAAATCATGCCATCCTTAGAGGCTGGGAAAGTTCAGCCTAATCTGAAACCCAAACTGGCCTAATAGCTTCTTGTTTTAAAAATAATTTTTAGGGCTTTGATCGTGGGTCTCTCAAGATACATTTCACTATGGGGTGGCTGCCTATGCGCTATTAGCTGACCTTAGCAGGGCCTTATTTTTAACAGAGTAGATTTAATTTATCCTGCAACCAGGAATGTCCAGAAAAGGAAAAGGCCTAAAGCAACAGAGAAAATGGAGCGTTGACGATGTGCAGAGTCAGCGTTTCTCTGGTTGAGCTCAGGCTGTGACAATCATCTGTCCAGCCCTTTTTTCATGACCTTTCAAGACTCTAGCGAGTGTCATGACTTTTCACAACACACATGTCAATAACTATCAAAGTCATGGACCAATAAGGGAACGTGGCCAGGGAGGTAAGTGACACTGGGTGCAAAGTGGTCCATTTTGCTCAATGACATCCTTTCCCAGTGTCCCTGAAGGCCACGCTTTTTGCTTTTTCTCCATTTTTCCTATACTTCATGTATGTTCTTCTCTTACTTGTTCATTTTTCCTACATATCACCTGATTTTACATGAAAACAAAAAGCCACAATTTATTCAACACTCTCAATTTGCCAGGCACTTTGTATGTGCTTTCGGTAGATCATATTTTCCTTACACATCAGCCCTCTGAACTGGGCGTCATTATTCCCATTTTGCACATGTGGTAACCGAGACCAAGAGAGGTAAATGATTTGGCCAGCTATACAGTAAGGTAGTGGAATAAAGATTTCACACCCTTATCTGACTCCAGAAACTGTATATTCTAATCAGTACTCTCTCTGTTGCTCACCACTCCTGAGGTTTTTGTCTTTGAACTTTCACAAGTTAAAAATGGCATTATTGGGCTTCCCTGGTGGCGCAGTGGTTGAGAGTCCGCCTGCCGATGCAAGGGACACGGGTTCGTGCCCCGGTCCGGGAAGATCCCACATGCCGCAGAGCGGCTGGGCCCGTGAGCCATGGCCGCTGAGCCTGCGTGTCCGGAGCCTGTGCTCCGCGACGGGAGAGGCCACAACGGTGAGAGGCCCGCGTACGGGAAAAAAAAAAAAAAAAATGGCATTACCAAATGCCCGTACCAGGGAATATACTGTCTACATTTTACTTTTACTTAGGAATTTTGTAATGTGAGATGGATAGAGGAAAGTGTCAAACTCAAGTTTCCTGAAAAAATGTTATCTTCTTATTTTCTATAAAACAAATTTTATTTAAAGGCATCAAATCCAGAGTCAATAGAATATTAAGTCTTTAGATCCTCAACATGCAAGGGGGGGGGACATATTGAGCCCAGGAATTGCTCTGTAAGCCCATCTCCCACTGAGTTGCTTGGTAAAGCAGAAACCCTCCTACTGCCCAACATGCGCCAAAAGTTCAGTCTTGAGAAATAGTATTCAGAAAGAATTTCCTGACAGATATGTGATCCCTCATTTTATCTCTGGATATGTCAGGGCACAGGAGAGTTGAATAATGTTGAGCCCCTCTAGAATTATTTTTCCTAATTTTATGACCTCAGTCTGATTGGCAAACTCTGTCTACAGGGCCACCAAGCGTGACATGGTACAACTCTGGGGGGCACCTGCCAGAGACAATGACATGAGCAGTGTCTTCTGGAGTTGCTCAACAGGTGGCCCTGTCTATCAAAGAGCTCCATGAATGTCACCAAAAATTTACTAGAAAGATGTTATAAGCCTGTTGCTTACTCCTTGAACTCTGTAGCTATGCTAAATGAATTAAAACAAAAAACAAACAAAAACCCCTGAGGCTTCAATGCCTGTAACAACATGCTTTCCCTGATTAATTGGCATACTTCCAATTCACAATGAAACCTTTCTATGATATTTTTGTAGAGTTCTCCAGAAGTTCAGAGTAAGATCTAGGCCCACCCTTAATAATTTAAAGACTTTATGGCATGCATTTATATTACTGTTGTATATTATATATTACTGTTATTCTTTGCCATTAATTTTTTATCCTAATAACTTTGTCTCCATCTTTTAAAAAAAGTTACAGGATTACATAGTCTTAGCCTGCTCAAATCCTTTAGGAATAAGACAAAAATAAAATAATTCATATATATATATATATATATATATATATATGGTGCTCAATTTTTTTTAACTTAAAAGCAATGTATGCTAAGAGTGCAGATCCAAAAACTCTCATCACAAGAAAACAACTTGTAACTATGTGTGGTGATGGATGTTAGCTAGACTTACTGCCATGATCATTTTCACAATATATATGTGTGTCAAATCATTATGTTGTACACCTGAAACTAATATGCTATATATCAATTATGCCTCAATACCAAGTAGAGTTTTAAAAAACTGAAGCAGTATATATTGTTTTTATCTTATCACAGAAGCAATATATGATCATCATGGGGGTATTAGATAATGCAGATGATCTTAAGAACATGAGAAGAGAAAACAGATGATCAAAGATTATCAGAAAGAAAATAAAAAGTACCAAGAGCCCCAAACTCAGGTAAATACTATTTTGTAGCCCATTTTTTAAAGGTATCAATGTAGGGAACACATTTTCCATATTCTTTGGATGTGTACACCTGTTGATTATTTCTGATATGTCTATTTTATTCCATTGCATGTATACATCAAAATGTAATTAACAGCCCACTAATTTGGGACCTTTAGAACATTTCATAACTTTCACTGTTATACACAGTATTATGATGAAGATCCTTGTAGACCAATCTTTAAAAATAGTAAGGAAACAACTGAGGCTGTCTTTAAAGTATTAATTTTTAAAGTATTCAGAGTTCTGATGTAACCAAGGTCAACTCAACCAACATAGCATGTCTCTCTCCTACATCCTTAATCTCTAATTGTACTCGACCAGGGCTTTCCAGACTTCCTTATACTTGAAGACAGAAGATACTGGCAGTCTCAATGCTTCTATGTTAATTTTTTAATCATAGAGTTTCCTACATATTTAAAACTATAAAATCAGGAAGGACTCCACATGACATAACTAACAATAGGTTCCAGCCATAGTCTGTGAAAAGTGGTGTCTATCTCTTCAGTTTCAAGAGTAAATAAATGCTTTGTTGACTTCGGTGAGGCTTGAAAGCCTGTCCAGGACGGTGATGAGTTCTCCTACAGAGTCTACTAGTCCTTGTAGCCTTCTTTTCTTTTGTTTTAAAGAAAATGTGTCATTAATAAAACACTTTTAATTGTCTCCTAGCTTTGCTTCTGTTGAGATTACCTGGGGTTCGGAGCCCCCAGATTCTCCTGCGAGCTGAGTGCTAGTCTTCCAAAATGCTCACCTAGAGATGCTATCCCTTTCTCAACCTAAGAACTAAAATCAACGTCAAAAGTTCAAAGCAAACGTCTGATTTTGAAGAGGCTTTGGTACTATTAAATTCCAACAGAAGGAGGTTGGTGCTAAGCCCTTGGGGGAATGTTCCAGGAGTGATTGCTGTCACGGTGAGTAACAGTTTTGTTGGTGCTGGCTCGTGGGGCAGTTACTGGGATTTAATCTTTTTCATGGGTAAGGATAACGACTCAAGTTCACATCTGTTGTACTATAGTTCAGGCAGAAATTAACCGGTTTTCTACCAGGAAAAAAATATTGGCCAGCCCCTCTTTTCCCTCTTTTTCACCTACCCTGCACCCACTGAAGCCTGGTTGGTGGGGAGCACCCTCCCACCATGAAAGGGGAGCTTCCTCTGAGGGGTCTGCCTTGTATATTGTCTCCATCTGCCGCTGAGAAACCTCTTCTTGAAGTCAAGTGATAAAGTTGCACTTCTGTTTCCAATGGCACTCGTCCAGCTGGGAGTGAGACTGGCAGCTCTGTGAGAGCGCTTGCCTCTCCACTGGGTCGCCAAGTACAGTAGGGCAGCTGGAAAGCGTTTTCTCACTGTGGCGCCCCCAGACTGCGGTTAGGCTCACATTCCTGTGAATGTGACTAAAAAATGTTTGCGTTTTAGCCACAATCACGAACAAATTATGCTCAGCTCTTCAACGCACAGACCAAGAGAGAGCCTGACCCCATTATCAAAATTCCAACCCAGATGGCGAGGAGTCCCTGCCTAATGAGAGCCTCTCATTCGTTTCAAACAAACTTCTTGTCAGTCATGCCACATCGCATAAGGGGGCTCCTTGCAAAGGCATCAGAGTCGGAGGATTGATTCTCTGAGGCCTTCTAGAGCAAAGCAATGCCTTTCTCCTAAAATTACTCAGTTTTCCGGACGCTAAAGAACATTTTCCTCCTTTTCTCCTCTTCTTCCTCATCCTTCCCCTCCCAAGAAGAAAAGATTCTCCTCTCAGCGAGAAGACTGTATCAGACTTCAATCTCAAAACGGAACAGCCAGAAAGTCTGAGCTACATCTGTGGCACTCTATGGGGGTGGGGGGAGGGGGGAACGAACTCGGAGGGGAAGGAGAATATGAAAAAGCTTTATCAAAATGGGCGGTGCGGGCTTCCCTGGTGGCACAGTGGTTGAGAGTCCGCCAGCCGATTCGTGCCCCGGTCCGGGAAGATCCCACATGCCGCGGAGCGGCTGGGCCCGTGAGCCATGGCCGCTGAGCCTGCGCGTCCGGAGCCTGTGCTCCGCAACGGGAGAGGCCACAACAGTGAGAGGCCCGCGTACAGCAAAAAAAAAAAAAAAAAAAAAAAAAAAAACAGGGGGCGGTGCTTCGGAGTACAAAACAAAATTACCAGAAACTGTAATCCCAGGATCCTGTCCTCACTTTGGTTGTGATAAAGATTCAGAAGGAGAACCACGCCACTGTCTGGAACTTGACAAAACTACAGAGAGCGTCCCTTGTATTTTCATCTTTCTAGAAGAGATGTGGAACTCTGCGCTCGGCCCCAAAGGTCTTGGCCACATAGACCTGTCTGGACTCTGTGTTTGCTCCTCCCAGACTTGGTTACTTCTTTCCACTCGAGGCCTGTCCCCTCCCTCTTTGCTTTGTCTCCCCCTCTGTACACGAAGCACACTTCTCTGGCTACGAAGGGTCACCCCCGCTGTTCTCTCAGGCCTCCCTTGCAGGCCAGGCGGCCATGCTCGGTGGTGGTGGATTCCCTCCCTGGGAAAGGCAGCCACAGCTATGCATCCCATGAACGGACCAGGCTGCTCACTGTGCACGAAGCGGAGGAAAGCCAGTGTTAACTCTCCATCCTCATTGCCCATATGGGAGATGTGCAAAGAAGGGAGAGAGTAACGTGGAGAGAGGGGCAGGTCCCGAGCAGAAGGCCGAGACCACAAGGCCCAGAGAAGAGGAGGTGCCCGATCAGCAAGTTCTGCAAATTGTTGCTCCTCTTACAGCTGCTGGGGATTCAAAGAGATTTTAGAGTCAAACAAAAAGTCCGATGCTGGGAAGACTGAACTCCATTTTCTGTGCGAGCCCTGAGCAAAGAGAAAGATAAACAGAACCTTTCACTGACAGGCATATTTCAGAGTTCAAGTGTGACATGATGGGTCCAAAATAGATTCCACATGATTGGAGCAGGTCCAGGATCCCAGTTGCTGAATAGCAATCAGTGTTGGAAGCTAAGAGCCAGCCTCCACTCTCATCACATAAAACATGGAAGAAATAGCAAATCCTACACAGCTGTTAGTGAATAAGGACAATCCGTACGTGGAGCTTTTTCTTAAATTACTCAGCTTAGTTGAAATTGAGGGTCTCTTTGACTTTCTATGTCTTTAATGAACACCCAGAACCTTACAACAACTTTCTTTTCATGAATTTTCCTTTCAAAGAAGGAGAGTTATGTTCTTTGCAATACTCAGTTTGTGCAGAACTAACGACCCGAGGGCTTCATGCTGGTTTATTTTCATGGAAAGCGTCTAATAACTTGAAACCACTTAGGGTCACAAGCATCTCAGAAGATGCAGCCAAAAAGTCCAGGAGCTGACAACTTCATCATCAGCGATGTTGATAGGTCAGGGCTCAGGCGGTGGGAGTGGCTTCTCCTTCAGGACCAGGGTTGGCTATTCTATTGAGGTGTAAGTGACCCTTTCTCACCATCAGCATAAAGACAGGAGGAAAGAAGAGAAATTGAAGAAGGGAGGGAAGCATGGAGTGAAGAAAAGAAGGGGCCACAGGAGAAAGAACAGGGGGCTTTCAGGGAGCTGGAGTCCATGGGAGCCACACATTTCCTCTTCCATTTATAGAATATTCTCCTTTAAATCAGTCACCAGAAAGCCTTCATGATCAGGTCTTCCCCATTTGGCTCACGTTTCACACACTTCAGAAAGCTTTAAAACGTTTATCATTTGAGAGGGTCAGCTATGGGTCACTCTCCAGCCCAAAATGTACTCTAAGGGGCTCCTGTTCTAGATGCGTCTTTGTGAGAGACCATCAGTACAGGAGTGTTCCCTTCTGCCGTTTTCTGGGAGCCAAACTATTATGAAAGTAAGCAAAGTGGGAAAACATGGAGAGCCTAACACTTAGGGAGCGACGGCTGGGGCAGCGTGTGTTACAACTGCACTCAAACTGCCAGGAAGTCTGCGTCCTGCCTCAGACCAAAATGACAGATGAGACAAGTAGATTTTTGCCTCTGGGTTGATAGTTTCTTCATTGTTTAGGCGTCCCCATATGTATTTGAAATTCTTTGGCACACCACGGACTGTCTGTGTTTCCAGATATTTCTCGTTGGTTATATTAACAGGAATTGCTTTTCAGTAATTAAGGAATAGATCAAACCACAGATCAGCAGTTCAGAATTCCTACAGTTATCAGTCCAAAGAGGTGGAAAATACATGGGAAAAAATGACACACTTCTTTCTCTCCTCATTTTACGGTATCACTAATGCAAATCTTCACAACACACAGAAATGGTACTTCCAAAAATATTCTGGTCACTTTGGAGCTTTGCTTTCTTTTCTCTATATTTGGCAGTGTACGCAGACACTAATGGTCTATTTGCTTAAATGCAGGCCTGTGATGGCCTGCTGGAGTTTAATTACTAAAGTTACAAACAAAGCTTTAGTGTATCGCATAGCATTAATTCATGGTTTTCACAAAGAGCATGAAGTTACATAATCAAAAAGCTTAGAGCTTAAAGCGATCTTTAAGGATCATGCCTTCATAGAAATAGGTATTATTTATATTTGATAAAACACCTGAACTTCAAGAAGGGAAACAGTCATGCCCAATTTCACCAGTTGTTAAAAGTATTCTACGGATTAGAACTCTTCTGCTCCTAATATAATTCTTTGTGTAGAATGATAATCCAATCAGCCTTAAATCTACAGAGATAAAAAACAGACTAGTGGTTTCCAGGGACCAGGGGAAAGGGAATGGGGAGTGACTGATTAAATGGTACATGGTTTCCTTTTGGGGTGATGGCGTTCTGGAATGAGGTAGTGGTGATAGCTATATAATATCATAAATGTACTAAATGCCACTGAATTCTAAACTTTAAAATAGTTAAAATGGTGAATTTTTAAAAAGTAATTAATTAGTTTATTTATTTTTGTCTGTGTTGGGTCTTCGTTGCTTTCTCTAGTTGAAGCGAGCAGGGGCTACTCTTCGTTGCGGTGCGCAGGCTTCTCATTGCGGTGGCTTGTTGTGGAGCACAGGCTCTAGGTGCATGGGCTTCAGTAGCTGTAGCACGTGGGCTCATTAGTTGTGGCTCGTGGGCTCTAGAGCGCAGGGTCGGTAGTTGTGACGCATGGGCTTAGTTGCTCCGCAGCATGTGGGATCTTCCTGGACCAGGGCTCGAACCCGTGTTCCCTGCATTGGCAGGCGGATTCTTAACCACTTGCCACAGGGGAAGTCCAAAAATGGTGAATTTTATGTTGTGTGAATTTTACCCCCCACCAAAAAAATTGATAATAACATATTGTCTTTTACGACAAGAAATCAAGAATAAGGTTTTGCTAGTAACTGTTCACCTTTCTATCTCCTCTACGTCCTGTAAAGCTCTTTGAGGTCAGGAAATGTGCCTTACAACTGTTTAGTCCTCCAGTACCCAGCACATGCCTAATAATTATATTGAAATCTCCTCCCTCCCATAAAAAATTCCAACCAGCCTTTGAATCATCTCAAATAGCAAAAGCTTTTTTATCGATTGACTTTCTAACCTTACCTTGATTTTTTATCTAACCTGCTTACTCCACTGTTGAGCCAGGTAAGATTATTTGAATCCTAAACGGAGCCAGTTAACCTCCCAGAGGCCAAAGATGTGCCCTGGTGGTTCCTAGCACAGTGCTGTACTCAGAGTAGATCCTCATTAAATATTTGTCCACAGGGTGAGGAATGAATCTCCTGGAATTTCCCAGGAGTTGGGAAGGGATATTCCCGCACAGGAACAGAAATTTCAACCTGTCCATACTGCTAGTAACACATCATTTTCACTACTATTTGAAGACACTAGCACTTTTAATTCATCAAGTCCAGGTTCAAAGGCAGCCCCCAGACATCACAACAACCCCAGGAAGCTTAACACTTACTCCTCAACCAGAGAAACAGGGTGGCCAAAGCTTAGCCCTATATAGTAATACCCTCTCAGAAAGAAGGACAAGAAATGAATCTGTTGTTTTAATATACACCTACCTCTTGCTATCGGCCTTAATCTTCTCGTGAAAACTGTCTCTAAATGGAAAACTACTAATTGAAAACACTTACTAATTTCAGTGGAAAAAGATATGATAAATTTCATTCCAATTTCTCAGAAGAATATATTCTTGAAGAATGAGAGGAAGTTTATGTAAGTAATAACAATTTAGAAGTTGTATACAAAATATAATGAAGTATATTATATTAATTTTTCTTTCTCCCACTTTTTTCAACTTTTTTAACTTTTAGAGGTTATGATTATGTTTAATTCAACTGCTTAAAAATAAAAGAAATGTTATAGCAAAGATCGCTTTTAGGGCAAAGTGAAATCTAAATATAAGAGCTTCAAAACACATGCAAACAATGCACACTCATAACAGTCTTAGAGGATACTACCTCTTCATCCCTATATATGCAGTGGTGTACTGATAAATGTTTAAAAAGTGGCTCTACAGAAACAAATATATACATACATAAATTTACTACAAATTTTACTGATATAAAGACTGTGTAGCAAATAATTTACACATAAAAATTATAGACCACTCTTTATTGTAATTTCCACAGAGCTAATTGATTCTCAAAGAATGTTTTCACTGAATTTTGCCTAACTCCTGAATATGTACCTAACCTATGGTTGCAATTGACAAATAAGTGTAGAACCAACATGAATGTTGGCTGATATTTCTATTGTGTTTATATTAACAAGTGAGACAAAAGTGAAACAATGAAGAAACATATGAAAACTTTCCATGATTGTCAATTACAAACTCCCTTACTAAACTGAATAATAGATTTTGAATACCAGAGGAAGATATCCTCAATTATTCTGTGCTTTCCAGCTATAACAGTAATTATGTAGAGTATAATGTTTCACTTTATGGCTATAATAGGTATAAAAAAACTTAAGAGCATAGGTGATTTTAAAATGTATTAAAATAATTAGGAAGTGATAACTTTTGGTATTTAGGAAGTGATGATAAGTTTTGGTATTTATTACCTTTGCCATAGGTAATTTTAAAATGTAATAAAATAATTAGGAAGTGATAACTTTTGGTATTTATTACCTTGTTTTTGGTATGATTGGTTAAATTGTAAGTTAATACAATTTAACTTATGATAATGACTATATTTAACAACTAGGTAGCAAAACTAAAAATTAAACAAAGCAGTGCTTGAGAGCTGTTCTGAGCTGATGGTCACATCAGCGTGTGTATGGAAAGCAAAATGTTTTAGATTCATCTGAGCATGGCACACAATCTACATTTTCCTTAGGATAGTCTTTGACTAGAAACTGTCAGGATCTAGTCATTGGCTTTTCTCTTCATATAAACATAATGTTATCGCAATGTTATAGCACATTTATTATGTTTTTGGTTGGGGGAAAAGCCATTAAAGCAACAACAATGTGTTGTTTGCAAAACAGTATAACTTTTCAAAAGCCGATGGTCATTAACAGTCACTTTTTGAGGTAACTCGGCATGATGAATCAGCAACAATTAAACCCACGTTGATATCAGATGATGCCATAAAATTAAACAAAGAGGAGTTTTCATCTTTTTAATTCATTTTCTTACTTCCTGAACCATCTCTGCCTCTTAGGAACCAATTGTGAATGGGGTAAAAGTGGGGAGATGGTCATATCACAGGATCTTATACAAAGCAGTCCCAAATGTCCACCAAACCCCTGAGAGTATTACTACTGCATTTTCATGTGGTCTACCTAGCTGAACAGTTGCAATTCAAGCTTTCTGGCTCTTAAGGTTTCTCCTTACCCTGAACTTATAACTGTTACCTTCATGTCTGAGGCCACATAGTAAAAAGCTGTGTGAACAGGGCACTGGAAATGTTGGCCATCAAACTGATAGTGGGAACAAGTCCTTTAACAAAAGGATGGGAACCACGTTCATCTGCATGGTCTTACTTTTCTCAAGAATGATAGTATGATTAAATTCAAAGGAAAATAAGTATAGACAGTAAAACTCTTTTAGGGGATTCCACTGTTTCTCTCAGTGACGCTTTTTATAGTTTTTTTGTTTTTGTTTTGTTTTGTTTTGATTTTCAGTTGGAATAAAGCAATGAAAAAGAAAAACACACATCTTCCCTCTCAATGCATATTATACCAAATTGGTTTTATATTATATAAAACTATTACAAATATAAATATAAGAAGAAATTGACAATAATGAAAATAAAAATAAACAAATGGAACCTAATTAAACTTAAAGCTTTTACAAAGCAAAGGAAACCATAAACAAAATGAAAAGACAACCTGCAGAATGGGAGAAAATATTTGCAAATGAAGCAACTGACAAGGATTAAACTCCAAAACATACAAACAGCTCATACAGCTCTATATCAAAAAAACAAACAACCCAATCAAAAAATAGGCAGAAGATCTAAATAGACATTTCTCTAAAGACATACAGATGGCCAAAACGCACATGAAAAGATGCTCAATGTCATTAATTATTAGAAAAACGCAAATCAAAACCACAATGAGGTATCACCTCACACCAGTTAGAATGGTCATCATCAAAAAGTCTACAAACAATAAATGCTGGAGAGGGTGAGGAGAAAAGGGAACCCTCTTTCACTGTTGGTGGGAATGTAAATTGCTACAACTATTATGGAAAACAATATGGAGGTCCCTTAAAAAACTAAATACAGAACTACCATATGATACAACAATCTCACTCCTGAGCATATATCCAGAGAAAACCATAATTTGAAAAGATACATGCACCCCAATGTTCATTGCAGCACTATTTACCATAGCCAAGACATGGAAGCAATCTAAATGTCCATTGACAGCAATCTAAATGTCCATTCCACACAATGGAATATTACTCAGCCATAAAAAATAATGAAATAATGCCATTTGCAGCAACACAAATGGACCTAGAGATTGTCATACTGAGTGACGTAAGTCAGACAAAGAAGGACGAATATCGTATATCACTTGTACGTGGAATGTAAAAAAATGGCACAAATGGACTTACTTACAAAAAAGAAACAGTCACAGATGTAGAAAACAAACTTATAGTTACCAGGGGGGAAAGGGGAGGGGAGGGATGAATTGGGAGACTGGGATTGACATATATACACTACTATATATAAAATAGATAACTAATAAGGACCTACTGTATAGCACAGGGAACTCTACTCAATACTCTGTAATGACTTATATGGGAAAAGAATATATATATTTATCTGTATAACTGATTCACTTTGCTGTACACCTGAAAATAACACAACACTGTAAATCAACTATACTCCAAAAAAAAATTTTTTTTAAGCAGAAGAAATTGACAATAAATTTTTGTGAAGTATTTTATGGCAATTTTTAAATCTTTTGATCGATCAAATAAAAGCAAACAATGCAGCTGGAGAGAAGTTGGATAATATAATTAACAAGATTTAAGTATATGAAATATAGCATATTACAAGCCTAGATCATATATTTTTAAGTATTCAATTTCAAAAATTAAAGTTATTAGGTCACAAAGAAAGCATCAATATATATCAAAGGAATAAATATTACAACATCTTCTAAACCTAACAAATCTAAACGGTGAACACCAACATGTTAACCAACCCCAAACCCCATTATCACCCTCTTCCATCCCCCTCTCCCACTCCACCCCCCTCTTCCCATGCACAATTCCAACAACTGGGGCATTATAAAAGATTACTAAATACTATTAGAGGAAAGTAAAATTAAAACTTCAGATAATAGAAAAGAATAAAACTGAAAATATTATTTATCAAAACAAACAAAATTAGCCAAACTGTGTTCAACAGTCAACTCAGAGCTATGTTTTTCAATTTTTTAAAAGCAAAATAACCAAGTTAAATTAAGATATCAATCCAGGAGGTTAAAAAATACCAAAAAAAAAAACCTAAGAAAAAGGAAATGTAAAAGTAGAAACAAAGTAGTAAATAGAAAAATAGTAGAATAGGTAGATCAGATTTTTTTTTAAGTAACAAAATACAAAGTCCATAAAATAGCAAATCTAATCAAGGAGAAAGGAGAAAAGATAAATTTACAAAGTGAGAAGGAAGAAAATAAAAGCAGACTCAGATGTTTACAACTATTGAAAATCATGATGAAATGGTCAATTATATGGGAAAGCGGATTTACTCAAACTAAGTCCAAATAAATACAGTGTGAACAGAACAAGTGCATGGAAGAAAATGAAAATATTCCGAAGAATTACCTCTAAAATATTTCCAAACCAGATGTGTCTTCCAATGAGACGTTTCACATTTTCCAGAAAGGGGTAATTTCCATACTGAAGAAACTCTACCTCAGCTCACTGAAACAGATGGGAAGTTTTAAAATTAATTTAGAAAAGCTAGTATTATCTAGAAAATAGAATCTTAGGAGAAAGAACAAAAATACAGCAGAAACAATCTCCATTATGAATGTAGAAAGGAAATCCTAAATCAATAAGATAAGCAAATTGAGAGCAATAATGAAGTAAACAAATAACTTACTGTGATTATAGACAACAACAGCAATGAAGGGATAGTTTCTTAATGAGAAATATATTAATGGAAATGTCAAATAAATAGATAAGAGGAAAACTAATGATCTCAAAAGATAAGCAATAGGCAACTGATAAAACTCAACATCAATTTTGGATTAACAATGGTAATAACAATTTTTTAAAATTCCTAGTATAAAAATACGACACTAGTCTAACATGGTTTGGATTACCCATCTCAAACAAAAGTGGGTCTTGTTATTGCTTAAGCTAATACTGCTGTTGGTCTCAAAGTTTGGTTCCCGTAACAGTAGCATCACCATCACCTGGGAACTTGTTAGAAATGCAGCTTCTCAGACCCCACAACAATTTCACTGAAGCAGAAACTCTGGGGGGTGGTGCTTTTCAATCTGTGTTTTGAAAAGCTTTTCAAGACAGTGGTGTGCTGTAACTGGTACATACTGGCTCCTGAGAGAAGTCAATTGTTCACATTTTTGGAATTTTGTGAGGCAGTTATTAAATACAGCCATTACTAAAAATTAAATATGTAAAATTACAATTATAGTATATTAAAATCAAAGATAATAAATACTCAAAATGTATTAGTTCCTAAATATTTTGCTACATGTTAATATTATCTATGTTTCCAAGGCTTTTGCAGCTAGTGTATCAGCATGGTGAAAATAGTACTATATAATGGTGTGCTATATATATATATATATACACAGCATATCTGTTCCCAACTCCAACTTTGGTAGCTTGAAATTGATTATGATGAGAGTATTTACAGTATTTGCCCCTGAGATTGGTAAATGCCAAAATTTGGGATTTGATTTGTTGTTTTGATGACTGTCTACCTCAGGGGTTAGCAACCTTTTTCTGAAAAGGACCAAAGAGTAACTATGTTAGGCTCTGTGGGCCATATGGCTTCTATTGTACCTGCCACTGTAGGGTGAAACCCACCACAGACAGTAACAAACATATTTGGTATACGTGGGTGTGGCTCTGCTCCAATAAAACTTTATTTTAAAAAGACACTGGGTCAGATTTTGACTATTTGCCATAGTTTGCTGACTCCTGACTTAGACTTTAAAAAATAATGGATGAAAAGAAAGATGGAGAAAATAATAATGCAAATTAACATTAAAGGTATATTGTGGAGGCTTCCGGGAAGATGGCAGAAGAGTAAGACGCGAAGATCACCTTCCTCCCCACAGATACACCAGAAATACATCTACACGTGGAACAACTCCTACAGAACACCTACTGAATGCTGGCAGAACACCTCAGACCTCCCAAAAGGCAAGAAACCCCCCACGTACCTGGGTAGGGCAAAAGAAAAAAAGAAAAAACAGAGACAAAACAATAGGGACGGGACCTGCACCAGTGGGAGGGAGCTGTGAAGGAGGAAAAGTTTCCACACACTAGGAAGCCCCTTCGCGGGCAGAGACTGCGGGTGGCGGAGGGAGGGAGCTTCGGGGCCGCGGAGGAAAGCACAGCAACAGGGGTGCGGAGGGCAAAGCGGGGAGATTTCCCCGCACAGAGGCTTGGTGCCGACCGGCACTCACCAGCCCGAGAGGCTTGTCTACTCACCCGCCGGGGCGGGCGGGGCTGCGAGCTGAGGCTCGGGCTTTGGTCAGACCTCAGGGAGAGGACTGGGGTTGGCGGCGTGAACACAGCCTGAAGGGGTTAGTGCACCACGGAGGGCCGGGAGTCCGGGAAAGGGCTGGACCTGCCGAAGAGGCAAGAGACTTTTTCTTACCTCTTTGTTTCCCGGTGCGCGAGGAGAGGGGATTAAGAGCGCTGCGTAAAGGAGCTCCAGAGACGGCCGCGAGCCGCGGCTAAAAGCGCGGACCCCAGAGACAGGCAGGAGACGCTAAGGCTGCTGCTGCCGCCGCCAAGAAGCCTGTGTGCGAGCTCAGGTCGCTATCCACACCTTCCCTCCCGGGAGCCTGTGCAGCCCGCCACTGCCGGGTTCCCGGGATCCAGGGACAACTCCCGCGAGACAACGCACGGCGCGCCTCAGCCTGGTGCAACGTCACGCCAGCCTCTGCCGCCGCAGGCCCGCCCCGCACTCCGTGCCCCTCCCTCCCCCGCGGCCTGAGTGAGCTGGAGTCCCGGAAGGAGCGGCTCCTTTAACCCCGTCCTATCTGAGCGGAAAAACAGACGCCCTCTGCCGACCTACACGCAGAGGCGGGGCCAAATCCAAAGCTGAGCCCCTGGGAGCTGTGAGAACAAAGAAGGGAAAGGGAAATCTCTCCCAGCAGCCTCAGGAGCAGCGGATTAAAGCTCCACAATCAACTTGATGGACCCTGCCTCTGTGGAATACATGAATAGACGAATCATCCCAAATTGAGGAGCCGTGTGGATGAAAGGCTCTTGGTGCTGCAGCCAGGAGTCAGTGCTGTGCCTCTGAGGTGGGAGAGCCAATTTCAGGACACTGGTCAACAACACACCTCCCAGCTCCACATAATATCAAACGGCGAAAATCTCTCAGAGATCTCCATCTCAACACCAGCACCCAGCTTCACTCAACGACCAGCAAGCTACAGTGCTGGACATCCTATGCCAAACAACTAGCAAGACAGGAACACAACCCCACCCATTAGCAGAGAGGCTGCCTAAAATCATAATAAGTCCACAGACACCCCAAAACACACCACCAGACATGGACCTGACCACCAGAAACACAAGCTCCAGCCTCATCCACCAGAACACAGGCACTAGTCCCCTCCACCAGGAAGCCTACACAACCCCTGAACCAACCTTAGCCACTGGGGACAGACACCAAACACAACGGGAACTACGAACCTGCAGCCTGCAAAAAGGAGACCCCAAACACAGTAAGATAAGCAAAATGAGAAGACAGAAAAACACACAGCAGATGAAGGAGCAAGATAAAAACCCAACAGACCTAACAAATGAGAGGAAATAGGCAGTCTACCTGAAAAAGAAGTCAGAATAATGATAGTAAAGATGATCCAGAATCTTGGAAATAGAATGCACAAAATACAAGAAACATTTAACAAGGACCTAGAATAACTAAAGATGAAACAAACAACGATGAACAACACAATAAATGAAATGAAAAATACTCTAGATGGGATCAATAACAGAATAACTGAGGCAGAAGACCAGATAAGTGACCTGGAAAATAAAATAGTGGAAATAACTACTGCAGAGCAGAATAAAGGAAGAAGAATGAAAAGAACTGAGGACAGTCTCAGAGACTTCTGGGACAACATTAAACGCACCAACATTCGAATTATAGGGGTTCCAGAAGAAGAAGAGAAAAAGAAAGGGACTGAGAAGATATTTGAAGAGATTATAGTTGAAAACTTCCCTAATATGGGAAAAGAAATAGTTAGTCAAGTCCAGGAAGCACAGAGAGTCCCATCCAGGAGAAATCCAAGGAGAAATACACCAAGACACATATTAATCAAACTGTCAAAAATTAAATACAAAGAAAACATATTAAAAGCAGCAAGGGAAAAACAACAAATAACACACAAGGGAATCCCCATAAGGTTAACAGCTGATCTTTCAGCAGAAACTCTGCAAGCCAGAAGGGACTGGCAGGACATATTTAAAGTGATGAAGGAGAAAAAACCTGCAACCAAGATTACTCTACCCAGCAAGGATCTCATTCAGATTTGATGGAGAATTTAAAACCTTTACAGACAAGCAAAGGCTGAGAGAGTTCAGCACCACCAAACCAGCTTTACAAATGCTAAAGGAATTTCTCTAGGCAAGAAATACAAGAGAAGGAAAAGACCTGCAATAACGAACCCAAAACAATTTAGAAAATGGGAATAGGAACATACATATTGATAATTACCTTAAATGTAAATGGACTAAATGCTCCCACCAAAAGACACAGATTGGCTGAATGGATACAAAAACAAGACCCATATATTTGCTGTCTACAAGAGACCCACTTCAGACCTAGAGACACATACAGACTGAAAGTAAGGAGATGGAAAAAGATATTTCATGCAAATGGAAACAAAAGAAAGCTGGAGTAGCAATTCTCATATCAGACAAAATAGCAATTGTCATATCAGACAAAATAGACCTTAAAATAAAGACCATTAGAAGAGACAAAAAAGTACACTACATACTGATCAAGGAATCGATCCAAGAAGAAGATACAACAATTGCAAATATTTATGCACCCAACATAGGAGCACCTCAATACATAAGGCAAATACTAACAGCCATAAAATGGTAAATCGACAGTAACACATTCATAGTAGGGGACTTTAACACCCCACTTTCACCAATGGACAGATCATCCAAAATGAAAATAAATAAGGAAACACAAGCTTTAAATGATACATTAAACAAGATGGACTTAATTGATATTTATAGGACATTCCATCCAAAAACAACAGAATACACATGTTTCTCAAGTGCTCATGGAACATTCTCCAGGCTAGATCATATCTTGGGTCACAAGTCAAGCCTTGGTAAATCTAAGAAAATTGAAATCGTTTCAAGTAACTTTTCTGACCACAACGCTATGAGACTAGATATCAATTACAGGAAAAGATCTGTAAAAAATACAAACACATGGAGGCTAAACAATACACTACTTAGTAATGAAGTGATCACTGAAGAAATCAAAGAGGAAATAAAAAAATACCTAGAAACAAATGACAATGTAGACATGATGAACCAAAATCTTTGGAATGCAGCAAAAACAGTTCTAAGGGGGAAGTTTATAGCAATACAACCTTACCTTAAGAAAAAGGAAACATCTCGAATAAACAACCTAACCTTGCGCCTAAAGCAATTAGAGAAAGAAGAACAAGGAAACCCCAAAGTTAGCAGAAGCAAAGAAGTCATAAAAATCAGATCAGAAATAAATGAAAAAGAAATGAAGGAAACGATAGCAAAGATCAATAAAACTAAAAGCTGGTTCTTTGAGAGGATAAACAAAATTGATAAACCATTAGCCAGACTCATCAAGAAAAAAAGGGAGAAGACTCAAATCAATAGAATTAGAAATGAAAAAGTAACAACTGACACTGCAGAAATACAAAAGATCATGAGAGATTACTACAAGCAACTCTGTGCCAATAAAATGGACAACCTGGAAGAAATGCACAAATTCTTAGAAATGCACAACTGCCAAGACTGAATCAGGAAGAAATAGAAAATAGGAACAGACCAATCACAAGCACTGAAATTGAAACTGTGATTAAAAATCTTCCAACAAACAAAAGCCCAGGACCGGATGGCTTTACAGGCGAATTCTATCAAACATTTAGAGAAGAGCTAACACCTACCTTCTAAAACTCTTCCAAAATATAGCAGAGGGAGGAACACTCCCAAACTCATTCTACGAGGCCACCATCACCCTGATACCAAAACCAGACAAGGACGTCACAAAGAAAGAAAACTACAGGCCAATATCACTGATGAACATAGATGCAAAAATCCTCAACAAAATACTAGCAAACAGAATCCAACAGCACATTAAAAGGATCATACACCATGATCAAGTGGGGTTTATTCCAGGAATGCAAGGATTCTTCAATATACCAAAACAATCAATGTGATAAACCATATTAACAAATTGAAGGAGAAAAACCATATGATCATCTCAATAGATGCAGAGAAAGCTTTTGACAAAATTCAACACCCATTTATGATTAAAAACCCTGCAGAAAGTAGGCATAGAGGGAACTTTCCTCAACATAATAAAGGCCATAGATGACAAACCCACGGCCAACATCATCCTCAATGGTGAAAAACTGATAGCATTTCCACTAAGATCAGGAACAAGACAAGGTTGCCCACTCTCACCACTCTTATTCAACATAGTTTTGGAAGTTTTAGCCACAGCAGTCAGAGAAGAAAAGGAAATAAAAGGAATCCAAATCAGAAAAGAAGAAGTAAAGCTGTCACTGTTTGCAGATGACATGATACCATACATAGAGAATCCTAAAGATGCTACCAGAAAACTACTAGAGCTAATCAATGAATTTGGTAAAGTAGCAGGTTACAAAATTAATGCACAGAAATCTCTTTCATTCCTATACACTAATGATGAAAAATCTGAAAATGAAATCAAGAAAACACTCCCATTTACCATTGCAACAAAAAGAATAAAATATCTAGGAATAAACCTACCTAAGGAGACAAAAGACCTGTATGCAGAAAATTGTAAGACACTGATGAATGAAATTAAAGATGATACAAATAGATGGAGAGATATACCATGTTCTTGGATTGGAAGAATCAACACTGTGAAAATGACTCTACTACCCAAAGCAATCTACTGATTCAATGCAATCCCTATCAAACTACCACTGGTATTTTTCACAGAAGTAGAACAAAAAATTTCACAATTTGTATGGAAACACAAAAGACCCCGAATAGCCAAAGCAATCTTGAGAACGAAAAACGGAGCTGGAGGAATGAGGCTCCCTGACTTCAGACTATACTACATAGCTACAGTAATCGGGACAGTATGGTACTGGCACAAAAACAGAAATATTGATCAATGGAACAGGATAGAAAGCCCAGAGATAAACCCACGCACATATGGTTACCTTATCTTTGATAAAGGAGGCAGGAATGTACAGTGGAGAAAGGACAGCCTCTTCAATAAGTGGTGCTGGGAAAACTGGACAGGTACATGTAAAAGTATGAGATTAGATCACTCCCTAACACCATACACAAAAATAAGCTCAAAATGGATTAAAGACCTAAATGTAAGGCCAGAACCTATCAAACTCTTAGAGGAAAACATAGGCAGAACACTCTATGACATAAATCACACAAAGATCCGTTTTGACCCACCTCCTAGAGAAATGGAAATAAAAATAAACAAATGGGACCTAAGGAAACTTCAAAGCTTTTGCACAGCAAAGGAAACCATAAACAAGAACAAAAGACAACCCTCAGAATGGGAGAAAATATTTGCAAACGAAGCAACTGACAAAGGATTAATTTCCAAAATTTATAAGCAGCTCATGCAGCTCAATATCAAAAAAACAAAGAACCCAATCCAAAAATGGGCAGAAGACCTAAACAGACATTTCTCCAAAGAAGATATACAGACTGCCAACAAACACATGAAAGGATGCTCAACATCATTAATCATTAGAGAAATTCAAATCAAAACTACAATGAGATATCATCTCATACCAGTCAGAATGGCCATCATCAAAAAATCTAGAAACAATAAATGCTGGAGAGGGTGTGGAGAAAAGGGAACCCTCTTGCACTGTTGGTGGGAATGTAAATTGATACAGCCACTATGGAGAACAGTTTGAAGGTTCCTTAAAAATCTACAAATAGAACTACCATATGACCCAGCAATCCCACTACTGGGCATATACCCTGAGAAAACCATAATTCAAAAAGTGTCCGCCTGCCGATGCAGGGGACACGAGTTCGTGCCCTGGTCCGGGAGGATCCCACGTGCCGCGGAGCGGCTGGGCCCGTGAGCCATGGCCGCGGAGCCTGCGCGTCCGGAGCCTGTGCTCCGCAACAGGAGAGGCCACAACAGTGAGAGGCCCGTGTACCGCAAAAAAAAAAAAAAAAAAGTGTCATGTACCAAAATGTTCATTGCAGCTCTATTTACAATAGCCTGGAGATGGAAACAACCTCAGTGTCCATCATCGGATGAATGGATAAAGAAGATGTGGCACATATATACAGTGGAATATTACTCAGCCATGAAAAGAAATGAAACTGAGCTATTTGTCATGAGGTGGATAGACCTAGATTCTGTCATACACAGTGAAATAAGTCAGAAAGAGAAAGACAAATACCGTATGCTAACACAAATATATGGAATTTAAGAAAAAAAATGTCATGAAGAACCTAGGGATAAGAAAGGAATAAAGACACAGACCTACTAGAGAATGGACTTGAGGATATGGGGAGGGGGAAGGGTAAGCTAGGACAAAGCGAGAGAGAGGCATGGACATATATACACTACCAAACGTAAGGTAGATAGCTAGTGGGAAGCCACCACATAGCACAGGGACATCAGCTTGGTGCTTTGTGACCACCTAGAGGGGTGGGATAGGGAGGGTGGGAGGGAGGGAGACGCAAGAGGGAAGAGATATGGGAACATATGTATATGTATAACTGATTCACTTTGTTATAAAGCAGAAACTAACACACCATTGTAAAGCAATTATACTCCAATAAAGAGGTAAATAATAATAATAAAGGTATATTGTGAAAGCAGTTATTATATTATGTTCTGTAAAACACAAAAAATTGAGGGATATTCTTCCAGAATTAGGAAACTTAATTGATTCGGCAAGTAAGCCCCTCATTCTGTTGATAGCTAAGTGAAGATTCAGCATATGTCTTTATCGTTAAACTTTCATCTTTCACATTACTCTATGTAAAGAAAAATGTCTACTAATATTTACATCAGAATGTTCATTCATCAATTGCAACCATGGGTGAACTAAGGATATAAAAATTCTCCCAAAGCCAACAAAAGCATTCTGTAAAAATTAATCGTCTCTGTGGAGTTTGCAAGGAAGAATTGCAAGAACCACTGTTTTAGACAACATAACATGATAAGAAAGGGAAATGAGAGATACACCTACTGGTAAAAGAAGTAAAAAAAAAAAATCATTATTTGTAGATGGCTTTATTGTCTGCATAGAAAATCCAAATGAGGCAACTGAAAACTATAAGAACTATTAAGAAAGCTCAACACAGTGGTCAGATTTAAAATAAATAATGACAAAAAAATAAAGCCCTCTCGATTATGAAAAGCCAAGCAGAAAAAAAGGTAATATTTACAAATCCTAAAACCATATAAAATACCTACATATAAGTTGCAAGAAATGTGTAAGATATAAAAAAGCTTATCAACAGTCCTGAAAGAAGATATATGTAGATAGAGAAGAAATTAATATTTTAAAGATAAGTCCTTCCAAAGTTTATTGTTCTTTGAGTCAATGTATCAACAGAATTTGGGGGGAAATTTGACACTGATTTTTAAAGTTCTTTGAAAAGGGTAGAAGAGACAAATTTTTAGAGATTAAAGAGAGTGGGGAGAGGGTCTAAAAATTATCCTGTTTTTAAATATATTGAAAATGAGTTTAAATAGTGCAAAAATATGTAGGAATGAGCTAAATGTGACATCAAATGTGAATTACAACAGCAAGTTGTCATTATTTGTTTACTTTATTAGCAGAGAATTACTTTGTTTTTTTACAATGAGAGTAATACCTCTCTGAAGGAAAAGTAAACCACACAGAATTCTACAAACTTCCAAGGAAATATTTCCCTCATCTCCCTACCCTACCTGCCTGCCACTGATACACACTTCCATTCCCCAGGAGTAGTCACTGGCAAATGCTCACAATCAGATGTTTTTCACACATTATACGCATACATAATATTTGAATATTTGTATGTGTACACTTCTTTATGTAAATTGAGTCATAGCATATAAATTATTCTGCACTCACTCTTTTAAATCACTGATAAATAGTGGACATTTTTACATACTGATACAAAGACTTACTTCATCCCTTTTAATGGTAGTGCAGCTTTCCACTATATGTTTATATCACAATTCATCTATTTAATCCCCCTTCGATGAGTACTGAGGCAGTTTCCAGAACACTGCTACTGCCATCTCTACTACAACCAACATGATATACACATATACACGTACATACACACAACTATATGTATTGATATTTAATGAACAGTTCTGTAGCATAGTTTGAGTAAATCCTTAGAAGTGAAATTACTGCGTCAAATGATGTGTATATTTAAAACTTCCATAGATATTTCCCAAGAGTATCACAGAAGCTTTACACCAATTTATATTTCCACCACCAACTTACGAGAGTCCCGGATAGACAGCAAGGTCCTACTCTATATATAGCACAAGGAACTATATCCAATCTCCTGGGATAAATCAGAGTGGAAAAGAATACTAAAAAAAGAAAGAATGTATATATGTGTATAACTGAGTCACTTTGCTGTACAGCAGAGATTAGCACAGCATTGTAAATCAACTACATTTCACTAAAAAAAAAAGAAAAAGAAAGAGAGTCCCTTTTTCTCCTATGAAGAAATCACCAATACATTTTGTCACTGCTAATCTGATCAGTGATTATTGATCTCTCAGTTACCTTAATTTTCCATTCTTTAAAGTTAGGCTGATAACTTTAGTATATTTTAGTTAATGAACATATACTATGTTCATTAACTATATTTTTCAATGAATTGTTTATTCACGTTCCTAATTTTCTCTTCGATTGCTTCTTTTTTTAACATCTTTATTGGAGTATAATTGCTTTACAATGGTGTGTTAGTTTCTGCTTTATAACAAAATGAATCAGTTAGACATATACATATATACCCATATCTCTTCCCTCTGCATCTCCCTCCCTCCCACCCTCCCTATCCCACCCCTCTAGGTGGTCACAAAGCACAGAGCTGATCTCCCTGTGCTATGCGGCGGCTTCCCACTAGCTATCTACCTTACGTTTGGTAGTGTATATATGTCCATGCCTCTCTCTCGCTTTGTCCTAGCTTACCCTTCCCCCTCCCCATATCCTCAAGTCCATTCTCTAGTAGGTCTGTGTCTTTATTCCCATATTGCCCCTAGGTTCTTCATGACCATTTTTTTTTCTTAGATTCCATATATATGTGTTAGCATACGGTATTTGTTTCTCTCTTTCTGACTTACTGCACTCTGTATGACAGACTCTAGGTCCATCCACCTCACTACAAATAACTCAATTTCGTTTCTTTTTATGGCTGAGTAATATTCCATTGTATATATGTGCCACATCTTCTTTATCCATTCATCTGTTGATGGACACTTAGTTTGCTTCCAAGTCCTGGGTATTGTAAATAGAGCTGCAATGAACATTGTGGTACATGACTTTTTTTGAATTATGGTTTTCACAGGGTATATGCCCAGTAGTGGGATTGCTGGGTTGTACAGTAGTTCTATTTTTATTTTTTAAGGAACCTCCATACTGTTCTCCATAGTGGCTGTATCAGTTTACCTTCTCACCAACAGTGCAAGAGGGTTCCCTTTTCTCTACACTCTCTCCAGCACTTATTGTTGGTAGATTTTTTGATGTTTGCCATTCTAACCGGTGTGAGATGATATCTCATTGTAGTTTTGATTTGCATTTCTCTAATGATTAACGATCTTGAGCATTCTTTCATTTGTTTGTTGGCAATCTGTACATCTTCTTTGGAGAAATGTCTGTTTAGGTCTTCTGCCCATTTTTGGATTGGGTTCTTTGTTTTTTTGTTATTGAGCTGCATGAGCTGCTTATAAATTTTGGAGATTAATCCTTTGTCAGTTGCTTCGTTTGCAAATATTTTCTCCCATTCTGAGGGTTGTCTTTTCATCTTGTTTATGGTTTCCTTTGCTGTCCAAAAGGTTTTAAGTTTCCTTAGGTTCCATTTGTTTATTTTTGTTTTTATTTCCATTTCTCTAGGAGGTGGGTCAAAAAGGATCTTGCTGTGATTTATGTCATGGAGTGTTCTGCCTATGTTTTCCTCTAAGAGTTTAATAGTGTCTGGCCTTACATTTAGGTCTTTAACCCATTTTAAGTTTATTTTTGTGTATGGTTTTAGGCAGTGTTCTAATTTCATTCTTTTATATGTAGCTGTCCAGTTTTCCCAGCACCACTTATTGAAGAGGCTGTCTTTTCTCCACTATATATTCTTGCCTCCTTTATCAAAGATAAGGTGACCATATGTGCGTGGGTTTATCTCTGGGCTCTTCGATTGCTTTTTACTGATTTATCTTTTTTCTGTTTTAAGGAAATCAGTTTTGTACAAAATGTGTATTGTAAATGTTTCTTTCTGCCTGTGCTATGGTAGGTGTTTTTGTCATATTAGAAGTCTTGGTTTTACATAATAAAATATAATTTTTCAGAGGGCTTCCCCAATCAAAGATTGTTTTACAATTACCCATGATTTCTTTTGTTATTTTTTAATTCATTTTGAATTTATTTTTATACAGTGTTAGGTAGAGTTTCAAACTCCCCATGTCCAATATTTGTTCAATATACTGGGAGCTGTTAAAAGATTTAATCATAGCATAAATATACAGATTCCTGTTTTAAGGCATTTATAGTCTAGTTGGGCAAGACTTCCAATAATCACATATTCCCATGAAAATTGTGATCCATTCCAGAAATGAAAGGTTTATAGCACCAAATGAAAAGTTTTAACTTGAAGTCAAGAAAGGCTTCATGAGGTGAAAATATTTGAGCAGAAATGACAAAGAATGGACTGTAACTAGAAGTTTGTACCTTTTAAACACCTTCATCCAATTTTCTCAACCCCCACCCCTTGCCTCCAGCAACCACATATCTTAGCTTCGTTTCTGAGTTTGGTTTTATAGATTCCACATATAAGTGAGATCATATAGCATTTGTCTTTCTCTCTGACTTATCTCACTTAGAAAAACGTCCTCAAGGTCCATTTATGGTGTTGCGAATTGCAAGATTTCCTTCTTTGTTTTGTGGCTGACTAGTATTCCATTCCATTAGTGGAATACTAATTCCACTAGTATTCCATGACTAGTATTCCATATTTATACCGCATTTTCTTTATCCATGCATCAATGGACACTTACGTTGTTTCTTGGCTACTGTAAATAATGTTTAAGTGAACAAGGGAGTGCAGTTATCTCTTCAAGATAGTGATTTCATTTCCTTCAGATATATATCCAGAAGCAAAATTTCTAGATCATATGGTATTTCTATTTTTAATTTTTTGAGGAAACTTCATACTGTTTTCCATAGCAGCTACACCAATTTGCATTCCCACCAACAGTGCACAAGCATTCCCTTTTCTCTACATCCTTGCCAACATGTTTTACCTCTTGTCTTTTTGATGACAGCCATTCTAACAGGTTTGAGGCAATGTCTCATTGTGATTTTGATCTCCATTTCCCTAATGATTATTGATGTTGAACACCTTTTCATGTATCTGTTGGCCATTTGAATATCTTCTTTGGAAAAAACGTCTATTCAGGTCAACTACCTTTTTTTTTTTTTTTTTTTTTTTTGGCCATGCCATGCAGTGGGATCTTAGTTCCCCGACCAGGGCTCAAACCCACGCCCCCTGCATTGGAAGCATGGAGTCTTAACCACTGGACAGCCAGGGAAGTCCCCATCTACCCATCTTTAAATTGGATTTGGAGGGGGTTTTTGCTACTGAATTGTGAGAGTTTCTTACATTTTGGATACCGACCTCTTATCAGATATGTGGTTTGTGATTATTTTCTCCCACTCCATAGGCTGCCTTTTTATTTTGTCGATTATTTCTTTTACTGTGCAGAATTTTTTTAGTTTGATGTAGTCCCACTTTTTTTTTTTTAATTTTGTTGCTTAGTCTTTAGGTGTCATAACCAAAAAAATCACTGCCAATACCCATGTCAAGAAGCTTTTTCCCTGTGTTTTATTCTAGAAATTTTATGGTTTCACACCTTACATTTAACTTTTAATCCACTTCAAATTAAATTTTTGAGTGATATAAGAGAGAGATCTTGTCTCATTCTTTTGCATGTGAATATCCAATTTGCCCAGCACCATTTACTGAAAACAGTATCTCTTCTCTATTGAATATTCTTGGCTCCCTTGTCAAATGTAAGTTAATCATATATGCATGGGTTTATTTCTGGGCTCTGGATTCTCTTCCATGGGTCTATCAGTCTGTTTTTATGCTATTACTGAACTGTTTTATAAAATAAGTTCTAGGGGCATAATGTGTAACAGAGGACTACAGTTAAAAATACTGTATTGTATATTTGAAAGCTGCTAATAGAATATACCTTAAAAGTTAACACAAGGAAAGAAAATTTGTAATTATATGAGATGATGCATGGTAACTAATCTTATTGCACTGATCACTTCACAATACATACATATATCAAACCATTATGTCGTACACCCTAAACTTATACAATGTTATGTGACAATTATATGTCGATAAAATTGGAGAAAAATAAGTTAACAGAAAGTCAAAAAAAAAAAAGAGAGAGAGAGAAAAGAATGAGCTATAGTTAGAGAGGTATTGTTGGATGGAGCAGGGAGCCTTTCAGACAGAAAAGCTGAATGAGGCTCTGTTGGGAGAGATTATAGCATATTTAGATAACTGCAGTCAGAATAGATGGATTTAGGTGAAGGATCCAGGGAAACAAGGGAGGTGGCTGAAAGGTCAGCAAGGACCAGATTGGGAAGGGTCTCGAGGGTTATGGCAACAATGCTAGTTTTTTCACCAGAACGAGAAGTGGCCTTTTAAGGGTTTTAAGCTGGAGAGTGACAAAATTGGCTTTGCATTCTGCAAATATTATTGTTACAACAACAGAAAGAATAAATACAATATGGTTAGTTATTAGGTTATTATGTTAGTCGTATCATATATCTTTGTATATAATAATCTTCATTTCTAAGGAAAAATTATAAACAATTTTAGGAGGATGATTCCATAAATTACGATACATTCATTATACAGCCATTGAGGAAATGTTTTAAAAGAATATGTTATAACATGGGAAATGCTTACATTTAGGTCAGGAAACACACACACATACACACACACACAAATATACACACCCACACATATATATGGACACGCTATGACCATTTTATAATCTATAATTTACAGCAACATGTTACTCTGAGTTACTTTGGATAGTGTAGTTATAAATGGTTTTAGTCTCATTTCTTTTTTAAAATTTTATAAACTCTTAATTTTGATGTATTATCTATATATGTACAATCTTTCATAAAGATTTTTATATTCCATAGCCACACTTTCATCACCAAAGAAAATATATTTCAAAGAAATTCTTTGTTGAAAGATTTTCAGAAGTAAAAGTAAAGAGGTATAAAAAATATTTTCCAAAAAATAGCCAAGAGCTCATCTCTGCCCTCTAAACACACACACACAAAAACAAGGCTACGGTCCTGTTTGTGTGTGTGCACACACACACACACACACACACATCTGCACACGTATCTGTGCAGTAACCTCAGTGGAAACTTCCTCTGTTTCTCTCTCCCTGCCCTCCAAGCTAAGTAGCTGATGTCCTCACCCACTTTTGCCCACCCAGCACATTCCCATGACTCCCCAAACATGCCCCAATTAATGTACAGAAGGTTGAATCCCAGGCTGGAGGGCAGGAACCCTCCTGCAAAATAATCAGATCACGTCCTGCCAAATACCGAATCTACATCTTAAACAACTTTTCCACTGCCCACCTGAGTAACAAAACAGATAAAAGTTATCCCTTACTGAATGCCAGTTAAATGCCAAGTATGTTATATGAATTATTTTATGTCTTTATAAAAACATACAAATTAGGTATTGTATTTTCACTTTAGGCTAAGCTTCTTAAGCGAGAACACACTAAAATAAGCACCTTCAAGAACAATGCTTCTTTTTCGCTCACAAAAAAAGTGTTTCGACCCATTAGGCAGCCCTTCAGGGACCAGGCTCCTTCCCTCTTGTTTCTCCATATCCTGTACTGGATTTGTTCTTGTATATGTGCTGAAGGCTACGCTCCACCACGTCCAGGGTGTAAGCCAGCAGAATGGAGTGTGGATGGAGCTGGACTAGGCTAGAACAAGCACACATGCTCTCTGTGCATTCTGTTGATGAGATTTTAGCTGCCAGGGAGTGCCTGCTTGCAAGGGAGGCTAGGTAACATAGTCTAGCTGCGAGCCCAGGAAGAAGGGGAGGACAGTGATATATGCAAAGCTAATAACCTTGCCCTAGATATTATGATTGCCCTTTTAAGGAGGAGGAAAGGGCAGCTCAGAGAAGTTTGGTAACTTTCCCAAAGTCATACAGGAGAAAGTAGCTGGACCAAAATTCACTCAGTCATCTATCTGACTCCAAATTCTTTATCTTTTCACTATACCACTGTACTCCTCATGTGCTAACACTCCTGCCTTCATAACCTCCTCTCAGCTCTTGAGAAACTGTTATCCAAAGTGAGGGAAGAAAATTGGCCCACTTCCCTTGGACTCTCTGCACCATGGGTTGGCAAACATGGCCTGCCAGCCCAACTGAGCCCACTACCTATTTTTGTAAGATTTTACTGGAACGCTTCTTTACATATTGCCTATGGCTACTTTTACACTATGATGGCAGAGCTGAGCACCTGCAAAAGGACTACAAAGCCAAAAATACCTGTTATTTGGCCTCTTACAGCCAAAGTTTGCCGACCCCTGCTCTAGACCATCTCTGTTCATCAAAACCAACTTTTCCCCCCATGGAGAATTTGTTAACCAAATGCACTGTAAATTTTTCTCAGATAAATAGGAAAGTATAAGGTGACCACTTGCTCAACAAAGAGATCAAACTGCAACTCACCAAATAAAGTAAGAATTCTACAGTGAAGCCTTTTAAGAAATTAGTGTTAAAATCAGCCTTTCAAACAGGACCAAAGAGAAGCAATATCAGTGCCATGCTGAAAGGCAACAGAGTAACTGTAAGAATAACAGAAACACATTCTGGAGCTGTTCCCTTTATACAGTGTTGATAAAATTTGTTAATACCATATGTTAGTCGTATGGAGGGAGGCATGGTCTGACTATGAATTTTGGAATTTTACCAGCAAACTTGTAAGATCTGAAGTCGCAGATTTGCTGAACTGCTCATCTCTGTGCAGGCTGTGGCTGGAGGTTGAAGGAGGCGAACAAGACGGAAACAGGAAAGCTGTTCTGTGTGCAGCTTGAGTTGAGTGGGGCTGGGCAGGACACCTTCTTGTCAATCTCCATCAGCTCTACATGTCAGCATTCAGAGGGAGAAAAATGCTTCTGCTTCCTTTGTAGATGTTTTCTGATAAAAATGGATTTTAACTGAGTGATCTGATTGGCTGTCAATCTATCCAGCTGTGAGATTAATAGGACCATAGCCCCTAACTGGGACTTGTTGGGTACATCATCATTCATTAAATCTATATACCCTTGAAAGGGAAGAAAAAAATTAGGAGAATTCCTCTAATTTTGTGCCCACTTTTTCACATGTGATATCGAATGGGCTCGTTCTATGTAAATCTTTATGCCATGGCTTTTGCACGGTTTCTCTTTACTTCTTCAGGTCAAACTGAAGCCTGGAGAATCAACCCTGCTTTAGTGCCTCAGTTCTGAACCAAAACCCAACCCCAATTTGATGCGGGATACAGAAAAGCAAGGGAAGTGGTTTGTTTGTTTGTTTGTTTTTGCGGTACGCGGGCCTCTCAGTGTTGTGGCCTCTCCCGTTGCGGAGCACAGGCTCCGGACGCGCAGGCTCAGCGGCCATGGCTCACGGGCCCAGCCGCTCCGCGGCATGTGGGATCTTCACGGACCGCGGAACGAACCCGTGTCCCCTTTATCGGCAGGCGGACTCTCAACCACTGCGCCACCAGGGAAGCCCATGGGTTTTTTTTGATGCAGAAGACTCAGGTAACTGGATCCCTGTCTCTCATGACCCATGACTGCTGATTCTTAGGACATTTATTTCCCCCAAATCAGAAGGCAGAGTATGAAATCTCAAAAGTTATAAAGCGATGACTTATTTCCCCCTTTGAGTCAGAAAGAATCCACCGCACTTGAGCAATATCCAAGTGCCCATATTTCTGGCAAAGAATTTTCTTCAGCATGTTGTACCCAGCCCTAAATTGAAAGTTTGTGGTGTTTTCTCAAAGCTTTGAGAAATGACGGAAAGAATCCTGGTGAATGTCACCCCAAAATTCTAGTCACTAATGTCTTTCTTTAATGGGTTCATATATAAGTCTAAACAATGACCCTACCTTATCCTCTCTTGCTTGTTGGAGATCAGTTTTTATCCTTGGTTTTCTCCCCCACCACCCAACCCTGATTCAGTGGAAAACTTCAGAGCTTGAGTTATTACAGCATAATTCGTGCCTAGATGCTGAAGGGGTAGTTGGCCTTCGGGTTTGCACGTAGCTACACGGAAGTCGTGAGTTATTACATAATAATTCATGTCATGTCTTATTGCTTAATTAACTTTCCTATCAGACGAAAGCGTTTTTGCATCAGCAAATGTGGTGCTCTCATATGACCGAAAAGTGTTCCTTTATTTTATACGGTGGGTCAGGAATACGGTGGGACAATTTATTAAAGGTGAGTTGAATCTCAGGACTAGAATAAAATCCATCATCTTTTATGTAAATAAAATGCCAAAACTGCTCTCTGGCTTAGGGGAAACAGAAAAAGTCAGGACTGCTGTTCTTCCGTATGCTAGTAACAAGAGGATTTACTTTCTGGCATTTGTACATATAAAGGAATAGTGGAATACTTTTGCTTTTTTTCCCTGTCCAATCATTTAACTTCCAATTTCAAAACATCTGCTCTCCCGTTGTTTTTTTGTTTTGTTTTGTTTTGTTTTTTAACTAGTTTTAGGTCTGCAGGTGTGATCACAAGGGATAAAACATCTGTGGTTTGCCTTAGAAAATGAAGAGGAATATATGCAAAACTGGTAGATGATATCAGCTGGCTCTAAGTAACAAACGTCACAGTACTCATTATAGAGCCTCACAAATTCACAAATCGGGAATCTGTAGTTCAGGGACTAGCACGTTTTCCCAGCTGCACATCCCAAGCTTATGTTCCATTCATGCGCTGGGAGAGAACTCTATGTTTACTTTTAACTTCTCTCAAGCTTGACTCACTCTCTGCTCATCACATAAACTATTAGTCCCTTGCAATAAAAAGGAACACAAGTGACATCTTCAATTCAGCGGGAAATGTAGGTGTAGTAACAATTGTGGCAGATAAGGGAGATTTGTCTGACTTATTGGTGACCAGCAGGAAAAAGCTGAGGGCTGAGGTGAGCCAGCTGGTGGGTCGTAACGAGGTCATGCCAGTCTCAAGGGCCCTTACTTTATAATCCGTGAGGAATGTTGTGAATAAGGAACAAAGTTCCCATTAGTCACCAAGATGGCCTTCAAATTTTAGGGGGGAAAACATCAAGATTTATTCATCATAACATATCATTCCTGGCCAGATAGTGTGGGTGGGAGGAACACAGAATTTGGAAATGGACAGACTTTGATCAGAACCCTAAAACAGCTATATGCTGACTACGTGATGTCAGGCGAATTATTTAATGTATCTAAACCTCAGGGTCTTCAACCATAACAGAGGGCAGGTCATTGCCATCTTTTGAGGTCAAGGTGACAATTAAGTGATATATATGAAGTGTATACCAGGATAAGATAATTATCATAAGTACCTCAGATCTCCAACAAAGGAACGTGAACGATGGTTCCTTACCGGCTTTATTTACGGGCTTATGCAGAAAGAAGAAGTAGCCTATGACAAATATTTCCTATGAACTTTGGTAATTTTGCTAATGGCCTTGCTCTAGGAACAAACACGGACTGTAGGAACCAGGCAGAGTGTGTTAGAGAGAAGGAGAGTTCATCTCATCACATTTCCCAACAAATGAGTCCATTGATAAGTGACGGATATCATAGGGCAGGCTAGTGGGGGAGACCTAGGAGACCACTCCTAGGCTTAGGTTTCACCCTCAAGAAGAAGCCAAGGAGTGCGGTTATCCAGGGGATTCCAATATCAGTCATTGGAAGAATAGGTGTCCTATGGAGGGAGCAAAGGAGTAAAAATGCTGATGTCAGTAGACCAGAGATGTGTCAGGGCAGATTCCTTAGAGACTGGGAACCTGGAAAAGAGTCTTCTCATTCTCAGAACAATCAGAAAAATTGTCCCCTTCTTCTGAAATATTTCTTTCAGAGAGTAATTAATTTGATTGGCTACCTAATAGTGCCTACTTAATAGTCATTCACATCTTAAAATGAATTCTTTCATTCAAATGGTGTTCTCCAAATACCACATTGAGAGAAGAATTTTGATAGCAGTCACTGAAGGAGAGCAGTACTTTTTTCAATCCAAATACTTTTTAGGCTCTGTCGCTCACTTTCTGTCCAAGGAGGGGATCACATGGTGGGAGGATAGGATTTCCAGCTGCTGGGGGCAGATGGATTCGGCTTATGGATTTATCCACAGTGAACATGGAGGCTGAAGTCAAATTGAGAAGGCAGCTGTTGCTGAGGAGATGGCCAAGAAGGAGTGAAGTCAAAGATGTGGCCAATTCTGGTGGCTGAATCAAAGACAAGGAGCAAGTAAGCTAGAAAGCAGGACAGGATGAAGGAAAGGGTGCTAAAGGGCTCAAAATTTGGGATATATGTGCCAAAGGTGACTGTTCACCCAACAGTTGGTTTTTAATTATTTGCTAAGCCTGGGTCTTTCTATAACCACAGGTATTTCTGAAGTCGCATCAGTGTTACAGATAAGAACTGGCCATCGAGAGTACTGTTCTGCACAGAGCAGCTTCATGGGGGCCTGTCAGAGAAGTGACGGAAGGACACTGGTCAGGTAGGAAAGGGGGAAGTAGGACACTGAAAAGCTAGGATTGGGACATGAAAGTGGTAGAAACCAACAGCTGGTTGAATCTTATTAAAATAACTTTGGTGAACCTTTGCATTAAAGACCATGACCTTGGGTCTTGGGACTGCAGTTGGGGTTTAAATAGCAAACCTGGACCTTGCTGCAGCGTTACTTAGTGGTTCCCAGACATCAAATATTTCCGAAACGATTGGGAGTCCACAGCCCCACTGGCCTGGAATAAGTCATCCGGAGCAGGAAGACAATGGTGAGTGTGAAGTGAACCAGGATCTCTGACTAAATGAGATATCTGGCTTCTCAATGATAATGGGAACCTGAGCCTCACAGGCAGGTGAGGCTATATGTGAAGGCATCTGAGGTGTTTATCTGATCTCTGCTAACTCTCAAATTTTCCTACTGGTCAGAGATCTTTAAAGTTATCCCAGATGGGCTTCCCTGGTGGCGCAGTGGTTGAGAGTCCGCCTGCCGATGCAGGGGACTAAATTTAATCGTGCCCCGTTCCGGGAGGATCCCACATGCCACGGAGAGGCTGGGCCCGTGAGCCATGGCCGCTGAGCCTGCGCGTCCGGAGCCTGTGCTCCACAGCGGGAGAGGCCACAACAGTGAGAGGCCCGCGTACCGGAAAAAAAAAAAATTAAAAAAATAAATAAGGTTATCCCAGGGGCAGTTGTCTCTACATACGTGAGTAAACATGTGTGCATAACTCAGTGTGTACTCTCACATGTATGATCACAGACTGGCTCTCACAGAGCAGCTCAGCCAACATTGCCAGAGCCGTTTGACCAAAATCCTTCCCAAAGGGGTAGGAGAACCAGCCACCTCCTACCATGACACACAGGCATCGGAGCAAGGTCCACACTCTGGGGAGCGATCTGGCGGCGCCTTCCAGACCACAGCAGCTGCTGCTTCTGAAGCTAAGCTCCACCATCTCATTTTCCTCGCATCAGCAGCACACAGCTGCCTTCGGTCAACTCCCTGGGAAGGGAGCAGAGCTTCCCACCTTCTTCTTGAAGCGGCATCAGCTGCGCCCTTTCTCCTCCGGCTCCACCCACATTCCATGGCTACATTCACTAGCTGCTCACTCAGCCACCTCTCACTCCATCTTGGCGGAGTGTCCTGGCCAGGTTTCTGACCACAGCTGTTCCACCTAGAGTGTAGCTAGGGGTCAGAGAGTGACCGAAAACAGCTGTCTGATTCAGGGTAGGCTGGGAGGAGAAGGAAAGTGTGTTGGATCCCAAGGTTTGATGAAGATGTATTTGTAAATGTATGTGCCTCTGTTTGCAGGTAGAAGTGGGTTAGCAATGTGTGGTCATGTGAAGACAAGGGTGTACACATCTGATGGGGGAAGGGGTGGGCGGGAGAGGTGACTGAAAGTATATGCAGCCTGTATTTATGGACTGGCTAACGTGTGTACATTGTTAAATCTGGCTCTTGGAAATTTGGCAAGCCAGATTAAATTTAGGTGTGTCAAGATGATCTTCCACATATATTTAGAGCACCATATACGTGCACCAGTCTCATTGTTTATAGGGTTCAGGCATGGGAAGGGACCTGTTTAAAGAATATCTAAGCCTTTATTCATATACATCTGCGATTTTCTATTTAGCTCAAGTCTTCAAGTGTTGCTCAGAGCTTCCTGAGCCCTCTTTGAAGCACTCGGCCTAAGGCTGCCCTTGAAGGTGAAGTTTATCCAGAAGCTCTGCTTTGTCAGTTCCCAGATGCGTTGATGCACGATGGCACAGGCCACATGGCCGTACGATGCAGGATGTGCAAGCTGCCAATTGACATCCATATGGACTTCATTCCCCTACCAGGATTTGGCCCTGATCACTTCATTTTCTCCTCCGTTACCACTGCACAGCTGAAACTAGTGCCCACGCCCCAGCCTAGTATGAGTCCTGGCATCTGGCATGGTGCTAATTTCTGGGGGACGCAGGCTAATCTTGGGGAGCCACCACACTAGATCTTCTTTCAGACTTCAAGTCCTCACTTGTTGATTGTGCTTTAGATCTGGCAAACACGCTTTTAGTTTGTCCTCCAGATATGGACAAGCAGAGTGTCCTATTGGGTAGACAGTCATAATTTGTGAGTTGGATTTCTCCCTATTGTTTTCGTGGTTTGCTTTGGGGTACATGTTCCCAAGTTATTACAATGTGAGCACTTTTTAACTAAATCGCAAAAATAGATAACCCTGGGAAAAGTGTGCCTCTTGTCCTAGCTCTTTAATGAATACCACCAACTGAACTAGTATTTAAGGTCATTTAAGGCTCTTTCCATAATCTGAATCCCCTTACTTATCATTTCAGTCTCCCTGAACTGCTGAACATTTGCTAGGTTCAAGATACCTTGCCAGGCTCACGGTGATAATGTGATGAATAAGGTATATATCTGCTTTAAAATTTCTTATCATCTCTCAGTATAATAAGGCAGCACCAGAGAAGTAAAGCATAATGCAAATGGTATGGAAGGGATTAATTCCTACTGAGGAAAGGATAGAACATTATGGAGAAGAGGGCACGTGAGGTTGACGTAAAGAATGAGTAGAGAGTTTTTTTCGATCAAACTCAAAGAAAGGATATCGCAGGCAGGAAGCCAACGTGAGAAACAACGTGGAGATGTGATAGAATAAGACTTCTTTGATCAATGCCCATATTATTCGCGTGAGCTCATGGTAAGAGCAAAACTGCAAAGGTAGATGGGATCAGAGTTGTCAAAGACCATAGACACCAGTCTAAGGAGATTTTTCTTGACCTTGGGGAGTCACTGAAGTTAGAAATATTAGGAAGGATGGATGGGAAAGACAAGAAATTCTATCGTGTGTACCAGTTAACAAGTTAGTAACATGAAGTTGTGGTACGCACCAGGTCCCCTTGCTACTGGAGTTACCAACTGGAGACCACTTAAAAGCTGAAAAACAATGATGTGTGACATCACCAACGTAGGACTTTCTAACAAGGAGGACTTTTAAGAATAAGTAAAGCACCCCCCTATGAAGTGGGTAGAAAGAGCAAGAGGAACCATGTTTTGGAGAGAACCAAGTTTGTGAATCAGCTGTTACCCTCTTTATCTTCCGTCCATGTGAGGGTGGGTGGAGGGTGCAGTTTGGCTTCTTTCTTCCTGCCTAACCAAGCCAGGTGCCCCCTAGAGAGTCACTCAGGACATTTGAAAGCATTTTTGGGAAGGGAAGAACGTTATGAACTTTTGCTGCGCCTGGATGCCACCAGAACACCTTGAATGTTAGGTCCTAGGACAGAGGAAGGCAGTAGTCAGAAGATATGAAGGTTGCTCTCCACTCCCTCCCAGCTGCACTCAGATGGAGGCAGATGTAGCAAGGATTCCAAGTTTCCTATAGACTAAGTTGAGCTTACCAAATGAGGAGTAGGCAGCAGCTAGCTGCTCATACTGATCAATGATGGGCTGGTGTGAGGAGGACACAGAGAGCCACCCACCGAGAGTGAGGGGAGGAAGCTGCACCAGCCCTGTGAGTCTGCTGGGTGGGCATCCAAGGTCACCTAAGACATCACACTATGTAACTGGAAGCTGGTTACCAACACCCAGAAGTCAGGCCAGGTAAGGCATCAGCCCACGACGAGGCAAGGGTACCCAGCTTGCTACCTCCAATATGCTGCCAATCACGTGAGTCAATTCCTTTCACTTACCCTTACCTACCTGCCACCCCCATCACCACAATAGCTGCCTGAGATGGGAAGGAAAGAGGTAAAGAACCGATCACACCCCAATCCTCTGTGTTCAGCCTCCAGTAGCCTTGCAAGTCTAACTTTAAGGTAAGATGCTTTGAATTGAAGTGTCTGAGATTTTAATAATATGATCAATATGATTGTGAGTTGCAAAAAAATCAGTAAACTAACTAAGCTGGTGATTTTTATTTATTTTTTTTAACATCTTCATTGGAGTATAATTGCTTTACAATGGTGTGTTAGTTTCTGCTGTATAACAAAGTGAATCAGCTATATGTATACATATATCCCCTTATCCCCTCCCTCTTGCGTCTCCCTCCCACCCTCCCTCTCCCACCCCTCTAGGTGGTCACAAAGCACCAAGCTGATCTCCCTGTGCTATGCGGCTGCTTCCCACTAGCTATCTATTTTACATTTGGTAGTGTACATATGTCCGTGCCACTTTTCACTTTGTCCCAGCTTACCCTTCCCCCTCCACATGTCCTCAAGTCCATTCTCTACGTCTGAGTCTTTATTCCTGTCCTGCCCCTAGGTTCTTCAGAACCATTTTTTTTTTTAGACTCCATATATATGTATTAGCATACAATATTTGTTTTTCTCTTTCTTACTTACTTCACTCTGTATGACAGACTCTAGGTCCATCCACCTCACTACAAATAACTCAATTTCATTTCTTCTTATGGCTCAGTAATATTCCATTGTATATATGTGCCACATCTTCTTTATCCAGTCATCTGCCAATGGACACTTAGGTTTAAGCTGGTGATTTTTAGAAGGGACTGGCATGGATAAGGTTTTCTGCTATTCATAATGATGGGGACTCAAGTTCGTATAACTGGTAGTAGTCTAGAGGAAAAAATATATCTAGTTATATATACTGGGAAGTTGAGACATCCCAATAAAAAAAATAGTTAAAACTGTAAGTGGCAAAGATCTTAACTAGGAGACTAGCAATGAAGAAAGATGAGTGATTATAAATATCACTTCACCAATGTAACTGAAGATTCTGACTCGTGATTAAATATAAAGAAAGAGACAAAGAGATTCCAACTCACTGATTCTTAATCTTTTTGTGTTTATTGGGGAGGGAGGGGGTCAAGAAACCTTTTGAAAAACCCATGAAAAACTATGGCTTACAGTGCCAGGAAAATGGACATATTCACTCATAGTCAAAATGTTGCATGTAATTTCAAGGACATTCATGAATCCCATGAAGTTCATCTATAGTCCCCTTACGGAAGTAAGAGTTTCTAGCCTGAGCAACTGAGAGAATGGTGATGCCACTAAACAAAGTGAGCAATTTGTAGAAACCCCAAATCTATCTAATCACCGCCAAAACTCTCTTCTAACTTCCAAGCTCATTTATTCAACATCTCCATTTAAATATCCCCAGATTCTGAAGCTTAACCTGTCTGCAACTGGACAATCATTTTTCCCCCAACCTTGTTCTTCCTCTCATTTCCCCAACTCAATTAAAACACCATCACCCCCCTCACTTGCTTCAGCTATATTCTTCAGTATTACCCTTGAGCATTCTTACTTTCTTCTCCCCAAACCAGTAAAACACCAGTTTATGTTGTTCTTAACTCCACTTCTCTCTGTTCCCACCATCACTTACCATGAGTATAATGAAGCTTTTTAATGTACCCATGAGCTTTCAGTGTGGTCTCATTCAATGTATGCAAACCACTCCAGCTAAAGCAATATTTCAGAAGTAACAATATGATCATATCATTTCAATACTTAAGTCAATCAATGGCTATCATGGCCCTTAAGATGAAGTCCACACTCCATTGCTTAGTTACATGGAAGTTCCTGATCTAGCCTCTGTTTTTGGTTCAACTCCTGTCTCTTTATCCTCCACACACATCAGTTACACTGCAGCACAGATTTTTCCTCAAAGCACCATGTTTTCCCCCATCTCCAAATTTTTTTTCCTTATACCCTTCTTTACCTGACCAACTTGTAACCATACTTTAGTTCTCCAGTTAGCTGACACTTCCTCAGGGAGCCTTTTTTTTTAAACCTTCCCCCAACTCTGGACTTGTACCTCTCCTTTGTTCTTTCCTAGCACCCTATGCTTAACCCTTTCTGCACCATAACATCCCAGTATTAGCAACTGCCTATTTGCCAATCCATTATCTATCTGGGGAGTTTCAGTTCCTTGAGAGCAAAGATGGGCATTGTCTTCACTGTCCGATCCTGAAGACATAGTGCAGTTCCTGGAACAGAGTAGGTGCCCAAAACATATTTGGTAAATGAATAAGCAGTAAATAAAAAGAGGAAAGTGGGATGATAACATGATGGAGCAGCAAACTCAGGGGAAATTTTCTTCAAACATTCTTTATCCTGGCAAACACTGGCATCCTCATTACTGTCTCCACACCTTGTTCTTACCACCTCTTTCTCTTGGAATGGCCTCTTCCCCCTGCCACCCCCCCCCCCCACACACACACACTCCTCCCAGAAGACTTGCCTAACTCTTCAATGCCCACATTGCTTTCTGACTTCTCTAAATTCTTTTGGAACTTACTACTTTACATTTTAGCATGTGATCATATACTGTCTTGTAATTTCCCTTAATTGTTCCATTTGAGTAAGTTTTCTCTCACATTGAGATAAGATTTATTTTACTTGTGAGATAAAAGGCACTTTTTCTTTTTTTCACCAAATCTACCACAGACCTGGTACTTAGTGACATGTTGAGAAAAGCTGGTGCTTCATTTATATGGATGAATTACCATCATTAACAATCATACATTTCTACTCAGCAACAAGCCTTATGAAATTTTCCTAGTCATTTCATTTCCAGTCCGGGAGTGAATCAGAGAGCCTGGAGCTACGTGAGAAATAGATCTTTCAATGATAGCTGTGCTATGTCAATCCAAGCATTGAGTCTGAAAAGCCATTCATTCAGCAAATACACACTTATTAGGATAAATTTTGTGCTAAGCCTTCTCCTATCCCACTCTGACCCCCAGACTCCTACCTGCCTGCCCTGTTTACAATGATGGTGATTGTCAGGTTTCCTAGCTACAGAGCCTGAGACAGGGGTTCTCATGTTAGTGTTCTCATGGGAAGAGGAGTGAAGGTGGCAGGATAAGGCAGGAAAGAGAGCTAAGTATGCATGGGGTCCCAGCTGGAGTCTCACTTCAGCCTGAACCTGCAAAAAACTCTGGAGCATGAATTTAACTTCAGAATTGGCCCTACCTGAGAGAAGTGTTGACCTTTCTAATCCCTCAGCTACTGGATGTAGGCTGGTGAGGGGGTGTATCCTCCAGAGTACAGAGGCTCCCATGTAGCCAAGGGTGATTCTACAGAGAAGGGACAGCTGTAAGCGAACAGTGATCATTCTCGGAAGCTGGAGTATGCAGGCACTGGTCTGATAAACAGCATCTGGATGGGACACCAAGAGTACCCATAAAAGATGAGGACAAAACTGTTCTTAGCAAGATTATGCTCCAGCTGGTAAATCTGGGAAAGAATCGAGAGCAATCTTTAACATGAAACATAGGGATGACCTGGTTTTAGCAGAAGATAGTTGAGGGTTGCATGATATAAGAGATATAGTTAGAAAGGTCATACATTGCTAGGGACTAGTCCTCCTAAATAGTTTTCTGTTTAGAGAACAATTTTTAAATTGTAGATAATTCTACAAGAAATCTATTCTGTTTTTAATCATAAAAGAAAAGTATGGGGATTTGGAGAGATGATTTAAGATGTGATCAATGCCAAGCTAACTAAAACTATTCCAGATTTATAAATGACCTAACTTTATTTTCTGTTTTCACTAATGCTAGTCCAGTTACCCTCAGCCTTCCATGAGAATCTATATGGAGCAATGGGACCATCTGAAGAAGGGCTCCTTTTGGTTGAATGCCTGACAATTTTCCATTGCTCTATCCATCACAGAGTTCCCATTATCAGGCCAACATAAGCTATAGTCATGTTTTTAAAAACCATCTTCAAACTTTTGTTTTAGACTTCCTTGAGAATAAGCTATTTATCTCTGATACAAAAATATCTTAACTCAAAACAGACACCCCATTAGGCAGGGAAGGGTTTACTTGCTGCCATTCTGCTCCAGTGCTCGGAACAAACTCGGACAGAAGGAAAACAGAATTTTCATGCCCATTCCCATGTGTGCCCTTGGCAGGTGGTTTTCTCCTTTGGCAGAACTGACTGGCTGTGCAGTAGCACCTTTCAGGATTCTGGCTGGTGAGTCTTCCCCTCACCAGCCGCTGTGTGCACACTGGCATGACAGAGCCATCTATCCATTTCAGGGTGTGGCAGGATTATGTTTCATGGGACCAGGTTGCTGCTAAGCTTCCTCAGGTCCCTGCATGCCAGCCAAACACTTTGTAGGCTGAGAAAGAACCATTCCAGAGTACAAAGAAATGGCAGTCACTGACCCTAAATTACAACAAAGAGCATGCCATTAAAACTGTTTGTAGCAGCTTATGGGTAATGCAGAGCAATTAGCCAGAAATTGACATCTTAATGGGACAGGATACAGGGTATCCTGTAAGAGTGAACTTTACCATTTGCTGGGTTTAAAAAAAAAAAGGTTTTAAGCTGCTTTCTGAAACTCAAGTCTTTAATTGTCTCAGGGCTCTATGTGAAAGATCTAACTAATAACCGCATACGTATTCATACACCTACCTGGCAATGCAAAAGAAAAATGCAGGGATTAAATAAAAGCCAGGGTCCCCTGATGAGCAGAGACATGTCTTATTTGTGTCTGTGAATTCAATGCCTGTGTAGCCCAAGACTGGTGTAAAGTAGGCACTCAATAAATGCTTGCTAAATACAAATTCTTTATGCATGTCCATTTCCCTAAGTTTCCTGGGACATAATGAATTATCTCAGCCCTACTTTGGATTATTAGCTCTATAAAAACTGGGGGAAATGCCCAGTTTAATTAATCTTTGGAAATGACTATATAATTATTTATATCAACCTTTCTAATCATTGATGTTTTCTTCAAACGTCAGGAACAAGGACCTCTCTCGTTTTGGCGGTTGCAGGTGAAGGCTTAAAATTAGTCTCCTAGTTGGACTACCATTTAGGATCTGGTTTACTCAGACATTGGGTGCTGCCACCCACTTTAATCAAGGAAGTGGTAGCTTGTCCAATATATTACTTCCTGAGCTGTCTTCATCTATGCCAAGACTTTCCTTTATACTCAGGACATAAAGGAAAATAGTTATGCAAAAGTTTTCGGAGAGAAAGGAAATACTGTTTAGATACTTTCATAATAACCTTCAAGGCTATCTTAAAGGGGAAGGTTGTCACTTCAATGGGAAATGTTGACCTCACCATTTTGAAGCTGTAGATATTCTTTAATTTTTGTTCTTTTTTGCCAATGATAATGACTGTTAGGACATACAAGAGAGGAATTACAATTTTCTTATAAATTAACCAAGAAATAAATTTAAAAGCTTTTTAGCTTAATTCACAATTAATAATGACCAGCAAAGTTTTAAGTGGCAGTGGCCAAAATTGCACTTGGTAAAATTTGCTGGAGTTTTGAAAAACACAAAACCTGACCTGAAAAAAAAAATAGACTTTATAGGAAAAATAGCAGTAAAATGTAAAAACTGAAATTTACATGGAAAATCTATATTTGACTAAAAAAAAATAAATAGAAGAATCATTTTTTTTGGTTCAAATGTTATTTTTGAATTGGTAATATATGAATATGCATGTGTATAAAACTCAGAAAACAACAAATATACAAAAGAAAAAAATTTATGTTACTTATTCATTGACTCCAGAGATTTATATTTCCTTACTGGAAATAGCAATTAAAGTAAGTTCTTGTATAAGTTCCAGAGATACAATTCTAATATAAATCAAGAAATAGAATTGCTATGTCAAAGGGTATGTTCATCTCAAATTTTGATCAATTTGGATAAATTGCCCCTGGAAGTTACCCCAAATTACATTTCCACCAGAGCATGAGAGTGTTGATTCCTGACACCATTGCAGATGTTTCCATCTTTAGTGGTTCATAGGCAAAAATATATATATATATATTTGTTGTTGTTGTTGTTATAGTTTTAATATGTAATTCTATTATAAATGAGGTTGGTCATTTTTTCTTATGTTTAAGGGCCATATGAATTTCATTTTTTATGAATTGACTACCTCAGCACCATTTATCATTTACCCCACAACTTTAAATGCTACCTTTATTATACACTATTTTATGAGTTTGATTTTATGGATTTTGTGTTTCCTTATTCATTGATCTATATTCATAGTCCAGGACTATGCTACTGTAATTATTATAAATTATAATAGGTTTTAATATCTGATAAGGCTAAAACCTTTTCATTACATGTCTTATTCAGCTTTTTCCTGGCTATTATTGTTGTTTTTTTCTTCTAGGAACTTTAGAATCAAGTTGTTTGATTCAAGAAAAAAAATCTTATTTCTATTTCTAGGGGGTCAAATTCTCCTGATAAATTTAGACCTGTAATATTAAATTAGGTAAAGATGATAGCCGTAAAAAACAAAAACAAAACAATGACAGAGGATACCTGATAAAATTTAACATTGGCCTCATCCTTGTAAAATATACTGGAACATTATCTCAGTAAAAGTAATTTTATTAAAATAGAGATAAAATTTGGAAGTTGTTTAATGGCTCTAAGGGAAATTGATCAAGATATTTGATTAGATGAACGGGGGTTCTTTATTTATAAAAGTTGATCATTATATGTATAATTATCATTAAAATAAAGAGTAAAACTGTCCTTGGAGTTAAAAGGTATGAAAAAATAATTTTTTACCATTTCAAAATGATATAATTATATCTCTCCTACTAAGTTGAGGAATATATTTTGATGGAAGTTTAGAGACTAACCTAGAGTAGTATCCTGTTAACAATTATTTAGGGAGTTTAGGTTTCCCTTGTTGATGTAGCAAACATTTCTAAAAATCTTAATTTGGGTAAATATAATAAAAATCTATTAATTCAATAACCAGTGACTAACTTGTGAATGTTTTCTGAATTAAAATTGCCTATAAATTAATTAAGCCTTTTTAGTGGTGACCTCCAGCTGATTGCTAAATTATACTAGAAAGAATTCTGAAGTTAGAGTCAGATGATCTAGGTTTGAATTCCAATTTGACCTTTTATCACATACATGAAATTAGGGACTGAGGCTGGGTAAGGAAGTTGTAAGAATTCTATATCATGATATGAAACCCTACTAAACAAACAAAAAAACAGATCAATATATGTTTATGGAATAAATCAATGAAGAAAGAAAGAAAGGAATTAATACGAGCTTTGATTTACAATCAGCAAGGCGTGAATGAATTTCTTGCACTGACCCTGACCCATTCTCCACTTTTCCCCTGCCACAGCTGGTGTAAAAAACAAAACAAAACAAAACACGGCCAGGCTGGCTACTTACAGAAGTTCTATCTAAGATCTTGGATGCAAGAAAAATTAATTGACCCACACAGTTATCAAACCCTTGACTTTTCCTTCATTAACATAATCTTCTAATCAGCTAGGTTAATCTTGACTGTGAAACTTTTTATTGAAGTATAAATAATTCTCAGTGGTAAACTGACATCATTCATCTCTGTTGAACTCATTTGCTTTCAGGCTCACATTGAGTTTCACAACTGCAGACGGGCTGTAAAAAGTTTATGAAATACTAATAAGGTGTTTCTTTAAAGAAACCAATACAAAGTTTTATAGGTTTTCGGAATAGGTTTACTTTAACTGATTTTTAGGGGTCTTTTTGGATGTTGTGTTCTAGTGCATGAAGTGCATCTGATGCCCCTCTCGGGCTGGCAATAACTAAGCTCTCACTGGGAAATCGCTGCATTTCTTTGGCAAAATTCAGGCCCAAACAGAAGGTAACTCTCAATTGTGCCAACGAATGAATCACGTGTAGATGCTACAAGACAGCACAGAAGCTCAGCCTTGGGCCGGAGGGAAAGAAAGACCAACCAAGAAAGCAAGACTGACAGTAGGTGGTGTAACTCAGGGATAGGATTGTTTCCCAAGAACAAGCGCCAGAGGCTAAAAGTACACTGACCCAGCAGCAGATTCAGGCATCCGTCTAAGCTGTTATTACTATCTGGGGGAGTCCAAGCTGGTGGATGTCACGTAGAGTGGAAGTCTTGAAGCAATGCTGTAAAGACTTTGGAGTCAGATATCTGGCTTCAAAATCCTAGTTCCCCGCCTCCTGTGTGGCCTTGAACACATTACCTCACCTCTCTGGGCCTCAATTTCCCCACCTATAAATAATATCTATCTTCCAGCATTGGTGTGAAGGAGTAGAAATCATGTGCATAAAGGACCTGGGGCAGGACCTGGCCCATAATCAGTACTACAGAAACGACCAATATGGCTGTGCTGCTGTCATTAGAATTAGGAAAGTCCCAGCACCTTAGTTCCAGGGCAGGCTGTAAATGAAAGCCAGCCAGAGCTCGGGGGAGAGGAGATGGGAGCCAGGCTGCTAGGAGAGGGGTCTATCAGAGTCAGGTTGCCAAGACTCACAACCCAGTGTTCGAGGCAGGCTCCTTCTCAGAAGAGGAATGGAGCTCAAACCAAGCCACGCAAGGGCAGTTACAAAGACTTGGGTCTCTTGGAGTTAATTGTGGGAGGAAGGATGCATCTTCAGTACTACAGAAACGACCAATATGGCTAGGGCCCAGGGTGAAAGTACAAACTGAGGTCCACATACAATAGAAATAAAACTTAAAATTCAGCTGAGAGCTAAGCATTTAATACAATATATTCTCTCCTTCTGCCTTGAAAATACACAATCAGTAGGGATAGATTAGGAGTTTGGGACTGACATGTACACACGGCTATATTTAAAATGGATAACTAACAAGGACCTACTGTATAGCACAGGGAACTCTGCTCAATATTCTGTAATAATCTAAAAGGAAAAGAATTTGAAATAGATACACGCATATGTATAACTGAATCACTTTGCTGTACACCTCAAACACAACATTTTTAATCAACTATATTCCAGTATAAAATAAAAATTTAAAAAACAAAAAAAATTGAAATTTTTTGAAAATTAAAAAAAAACAAAAGAAGGACCTAGAAGTTCAGGCTTGAATGAGGAGTTCTCAGACTCCTTAGAATTCCACACTGACCCGTGGCCTCTGGTTCCTGGCCCACCTCCCCTTGTCTTCTCAGTCCAGCTCTGTCTGGCATTGCAGTGGGCCTCATGTGATCACATGCTAACACCTAGCTCATATATCCAAGTGTTAGTCATACCCCTACAACACCCCTCCCTTGGCCACTTCTCCATCCATACCCAGCAGTGGGGAACACCTCAGGAGGGGACATCCAGGGAAAGAAACACACGCCCCAGGGTGTAGTTTTGGAGCCATCCAGGCTAGAAATTTTGGGGTACGGCCTGAGGTGTAGGTGACACCGGCTACTGCTGGCCATGTCGATCCCACAGATATGGACAGGAGGACCACAGTAGAATCTGAAGTATGGACCCACGGCCAGGCGCTCTCTTGCTAGAGTCTAAGGTTGGCACTGCCCACATACATCAGGTTTGGAATAATCCAACTCATTCTAGACCCTCCTACCTGAAGGCAATGGAGCACACTGGGCACTTCCAGGCCCACCTAGGTCTGGACCAGGAACTCACCAGCCGCAGAATCTACAACTGAGTATAATGTGGGAAGGTGGGGACAGACAAGGAGGGTGTTTCTTCTCACCCAGCACTTCATCCCTGGAGCATTACTAATCTAGTGGTTACCTTCTCCCAATTTTCCCTATAGGACAAATATGTTTTTAAAGAAATAATAAAAACCAATGATCATATATTTTAGTAAAGCTCTCAGGGGCTTCCATATTAAGATGGAAGGCTGAAACATGCATCTCAATTTGCTTCATCTGAAACCGCACTAAAACTTCACTGAAGAAAAAAAAAAATTAAAGGAATTCTTTAAAAGACAAACCCTCAAGGACAGAGAGAATGAGAAAGCAGACATAGCAACCAAGTTTTGGATCTAGAAATCAGGTGGTCCACTGACCCCTGACTTAGCCAATACAAATGAGCCTATCCCTGAGCTGACATTGGAAAAAGCTGAGAACCAGTGTGATTTGTGACAAACCATCTTCAAAAGGCAGAGGGATTAGTAGCCCTAGGGGTCACTGAATCCAGAAATGAACAATGGAGGGCGTGAAATAAGGAGAAACTTGCTGGAAATTGGGAATGAATAAGATGTTAGCAGCCCTGGATCAGTAAGAAGTTAGCTTTCGTGGAAATTCTTTAAAAGGCACCTTCTTCAGGCAGACGAACTGCCTGAAAAGACGAGTCCCTTCTAGGTAGGGGCATTTGGAAAGCAAATGCATCCACCAAGTGAAAGAATAACAAAGAAGCACCCCTTCCAGGGGCCATTTCTTAGGGGAAAAACACATGTACTGAATTTTAGTACCACCAGTCAACCTCCATCCTGCTTCCATCTTACCAGGCAGGTTTGTGCCGTACAGAAAATGCACAGGCTTATGCAAGAACTTGGAACCCCTGCAAACTCTCCACAACCTACCCCCAGGCAACTGCCCCTCCTCCATCCTTGCAGGGACATATTTGGTACTTCACCAATTTCCCCAGAGTGGGGCCTTGTCCACTCTCAGGAGGGGAGATACCAGTGCATAACTCTACTCAATTCATCTTTTCTTGGGAGCCTTCATCTTATGGAGGCAATTAGGTTTGTGCTTCATACTTCATTTATTTAACTTTGCTATCTATGAACACTTGAGTGAATATTTCCAAAAATCAAGGACTTTCTATAACTTAATCACAGTGCATTTAACAAACTCAGAAAACTTATTGTTGATACAATACTATTATCTCAATACCTATTCCACATTCAAAATTTCCTTGTCACAAAAACGTTTTTTCTTACAAGTTTCTTTTTCTCTAGATAAGGATCGAATCCAAGATTAGCCATTACATATAATTCTAAAAATAAATATTGTCTTCTTTAGAATATCTCCACAGTTGGTAAAGCTATTAACAAATTAAAGAGACTATTTAGCACAAAAGTCTACATAGTGATTACTCTTGCTTAGTGCTGGGGGAGTCGGAAGGGAGGGACAGTCAGATATCTTCCATGAAACCAAGAATAATTTATTTCATAATCTTGGTGGTGGTTTCACAAATGTTCACTTTTACTCTTCTTTAGATAATACATATACATTTTATACACTTTTTGAATGAATAGTACAGTATATTTTTAAGAAGATAATCTGAGAGTCTGCTTTAGGGACAGAATAGCTAAGATACTCTCAGTTAAATCAGCTCATACTACTCAGCCTGATCTGTCTTAGAAAATATTCCTATCTTAAGAGTCAACTTGGTGTCAGGAAAGAAGCATGACCTTTCTGTGAAATACCCTATGGCTAAGATAACTGGCCCAACTAGTTACTAGTTTGCAACTCTGAGCCTCCTTTCCTTCATCTGAAAAATTATGACAATACCAAATTCAAAGCTTTATTAAAGATTTTAAAAGATAAATGCATAGAGTGCTGATTCATAGTATATTACCCAAAAAGATAAATTTCCTCTTCCCATTGGTTGTCCTGTCTCAATTCATTGAAAAACTAGTTTAACACATAATAAACTGACTAGTTTTTATTGCTAGTTGTTCCTTATTTCTCAAGTCAAAAACTGACTTTTTTGCCCTTTTGGTCGCTTAGGACATAAAACCTCTTTATACTGAGATCAAATCCTAATTACCCTTAGCTTTTGCTGCATTTTATACTGTATCCACATTCAAAGGATGGAATTTTTGTTTCCATCCAAACCCTGATCAGATGAATGATTGGTATTTATGCTGTAGAGATTTGATTTTAATATTGGTTCCAGAGCCACCTTCTAGATTTTCAAGATCATATTAGGCTTAATATAAAGCGAGTTGGGAAAGTTTCCCAATTTTTCTATTTTTTGAGGTATTTGTAAAGTATCGTAATTATCTGTTTCATGAATATCCTGTAGAACTCACTCCTAAAACTGGTCACAGTCTGTATATGTTTTTGTATGTGTCATTGTGTATATTAACTGATTCAATTACTTTAATGATTATGCATTTGTTCAGGTATTTCGTCTTCATTATTCTGTTTTCTATGAGGCCATTTCATCTAAATTTTCAGAATATTAGCATAAAATATTTAAGCATATTAGTATTTACTTGAAGTTTCTTTTTTGTGGTAATTTTCTTCTTTGTTCCTACCATTTGTTAATCTCTCTCATTTCATTCAATCTTGCCAGTTACCTTCTAGATTTTTCAAAGAAGTGACTCTTTGTTGATTTATTGATTATAGCTACTGCATCTTTTAAAATTAATTTCTGCTTTTACTATTTCCTTCATCCTTCTTTGTGGAAATTTTGTTATTATTTATCCAGTTTATTAGGTTGTGGCCATGAATCACTAATTTTCAACATTTCTTTTTTCCTAAGTGGGTTTGTTTCCTTCAGTAATTTGATGTATCCCACAAGTTGGATATGCATTTTTTTCTCATTGTCATTCAGTTCTAAGAATATTCTAATTCTCATTTTCATCTGTTCTTTTCTCCCAAAAGTTTTCTGAAATTTGTTGAAACTTGCCTTGTGGCCCTGTGCAGGATCAATTTTCACAAGTATTTTCTATGTGATTGAGAAAAGTATTTATTCCTCAATTGTTTTATGTGTTTATTCCGTAAGTTCCTTATTTATATGTTTTCATATTTTCTATACCCTTATCAATTTTTTTTCTGTTTTACCTACCAACTCTTATAACATGTGTCTCAAATTCTCCCAATTTGATTGCTGAATTACCTCTTCGTAATTCTCCAATTTTTTTTTTTTTTTAGATTTGGAGGATACCTTATTCATGCAGTTTTTATGCAGTATAAAAATCTGTCTCATTACATTTATTATGTTTAAGAACTTCGATTTAATTTTCTCATCTTATCTTGCAGTTTCTATGTGACCTGTCTGTATATGCTGGCTTTTCCCCTCATCTTGTGCCTGATTTTTAAATGACTGACATCTTACTACATATTTTGATTATGTTAGCCATTAACTTAAAATTTTAATGTGTACCTTATATAACAGAATCTTAAGTTAATCATATCTGCCTCTTCCCAAACAATATCTGTCAGAATACTTTCACTCTGATCATTCCTTTTTATCTTGCATTTTAATCCAGATTTTAATTCTAACTTGTTTTTTAATTTTACAACTGGTCACAAATACAGAGGTAGTTGGGTTTTTTTTCCAGTCAATATTTTATTATGTTTATTCCTATGATTTACCTACTTGTTCATTATTCCATTTTGCATTTCTGTCCTTTCTGGTGGATTCAGTTTATTTCTTCCTGTAGTTTGCCATGTATCCTACAAATATTCCCTTGGTGAATGTACTTCGGTAGTAAATGCTCAGTTTTTCTTTGCCCCAAATATATATACTCAACCTGTGAATGATAATTAAGCTTGTCAGAGCTTTTAAGATCTAATTATACTGTTTTCTAGTGTTGCAACTCAAACGTCTGGTTTCAGTCTAATTGTTATTTCTTCATAGGTAATTTTTTTTCTCTCTAAATTATTTCAAGTAGTTCTTTGTCTCTGGTGATCTACAGTTGTATTTACCCTATTTAAGTTCATTCACCTTCCTGAATTTGAGGATTTGTATCTTTCATTAATTCTAAAAATCTTTCAACCATTATCCCTTTGAATATTACCCCTCCTCCATTCTCTCTGCTCTTTCATTCTAAATTTTGTTTGAATATATATTAGGCCTCCTCATTCTTTTCTTCATCTCTAATCCTTTGTCATTTTTCTATCCTTTTCTCTCTCTGTATATTATTATGGGTAATTTATTCAGAACTAATTTCCAGTTCACCAATTTTCTCTTTACCTTTTACTAATTTACTATTTAAATTCTTCATCGAAGTTTTCATTTTGGTGTTTAATTTTTTCTTTGCGTCTATATTTTTTTCTTCCAAATATACCTATTATTATTTGATGACATTTGGTTTTTATAATATCTTGATTTTTTTCTATGTTTTTAACTCTAGTTTCTATTTCCGTCAACATTTTCTGCATACATATACATAAAATTCTTTAATAATTCTAGTATCTGAAATCTTGAGTGTCTTTACTGATAGTTATTGTTTCTGCTGACTTTGTTCATCATGGTTTGTTTCCATTTGTGTTTTATAATTTTTGTTTGTCAATTTTGTTGATAGTGCTTTATCTGGAGTAGTATTTGCCATTCTCAGTTAAAGGTTCATGTCTTCAGAAAGGATTTCTGTTTGTTTTCCCCAGATGCCTAAGGGGTGCTGAAATTGATGACCTCTTTATGTCAATGTCATGGCTTGACTTTTCCCAGATTGTACCAGTGGAGTGGGGAGCTGTTTTCCTACCATCCAGATCCCTGACCAAGACAGTCTAATTGTCACCTGTCTTTGTCAGGGATTTTTAAGCCAACTGCTACACTGAGTGAGCTCTTTAAGATCCCCACACTATACCAGAGGGTCTTGATTTCAACTCTTCATTGCTCAGCGTAAGGCCTACTCTCTATCCCTGAAAGCCTCTTAAAAGACAAAACTCTTGGTTACCTAGATCTGCCAATGCCCTTTGGGCACATAGATTTAGTGCCTACTTACTAGTCTAGTTTCATATTTTTTTGTGATTTGGGGCCCTCAAAAATTTTTTTACTTTCTTATAGCTTAACTATGCATTTGAGAAAATGTTTCTCCTCTTTTGTCATTTATTTATAGATATGTTCAGATGACCTCATTTGCCATACTGCAGAAAATAGAAAGTTTTACTAATTTTATTAACTCTCCATTCTAGACCCATTCTTTGTTTTTTGGGGTTTTTTTTTTCCCCCTTTCTTGCCTTATCAACCCATCTCAGCTACGGCAGTAGCTACCAGAGCAGTAACAATCTCTCATTTCTCAACAAAGATCATCAAATTCCTTTTAGGGTCAAGTTTTCCAGGCCCTTACCTAAAAATCTTCCTTTACACAGACTGAAGTCTTGACAATAGCACGGCTAAAACTCATCTGCATTTCATTTACTGACTCTGATTCTTGTCAGCCTAAGTATGCTCTCAAATTCATAGATGAATATGGGAGAGAAAGGGGGAGGTGGTGGTGTCAACAAGTTTTAGAACAGAACTTAATAACAAGTTTGCCTTTTTCAATCCTGCCCAAAGCCAGCTAAACTACATGAGGTTGAACAAATATACCCTAAATTTGGCTGAAATAGAACGCAATGTGTAATCAAACATGCAGTTAAAAAAAGAGTGCTTGAGTTATGATATAAACAGATAACATATAAAACAGGATTTATAGGTAAACAGATATGTATTCTAAAACCTTATCTCAGACCCCTAAGAGCTCTTCAAGAGAAAAAAAAAATCAAATCTTGGAGGAAAAAAATTAACATATGGTTTTCCTGACAACTTGTCTCAAAATTCACATCTAGCAGTCAAGCAAATATCCTCTCAAAGTTTTTATTTTCAAAAGTTAGGAAAGATCTGATGAATTTCCAGTATATCATTAGTTTTACAGTTGACACAGCCATACCTGAAAGCTGCCCTCTTGATGCACACAAACATATATAAATGTCACCAACACAAGAAGAGGTGCTCACCAGAAGTACCTAATTGCTCAATGAATCAAATTAATATGAATTCTTTCATATATACTGTAGTCACATCTGGACAACTTTCATACAAATTTACTCCAAATTATTAAATCTATGCCATAAATTAACAATGAATGACTAGCTAATGAACTTTCAACAAAAGGACTACAAAGTATTCACATCAGTCATTTCCAATATTTCATACCTGTCAAGAAGCACATGTTTTGCTAGAGGACAAATAGCAAAATACTTAATTCTGCACCTCTCTTGCCCCAAAATGCCTGCTTTCTGCTCAAATTAGAGTAAAGGAGTATTACTGTCAAAGCTTCCAGAAAATGTTACCTACATTTGTTCTCTGCTCTGTTACTTTCCACTAAGTACTCAACCCAAATCTACAGGCTCTGCTTTCAATATTCCACAGGCACTGCCCTGGCAAAGGCCAACAAACACCTGTTTTTCCAAACCCAGTGAGCCTATTTCCATCCCTGTTTCTGACTGTTTGCCCAACTTCTTCTGCCTGATTTCCTTAACGCTCACTCTCTTCACCTAAACTTTCATCTACGTCCCCTTTCTGTCTCCATGAAATGCTGCTGCTTTCCTGGGCTCTGACTTCTTTTATTCTCAAACTGCATGATCTATCGAATACATATCTATACTTTTGACTAAACTTCCATATTGACACTTTTTAAATCTCTATCACTAGCTAATATTTTTCTCTTGGGCTCAACAGCTGCATTCTGGACACTTTCTATGTATGTCCCATAAGTAGCTCAGACTACCCAAGACACAAAGTGGACTCATTATTTATCCTGAACTCTCTGTCTGCAAGTGAACAGTAACATTATCATACTACCAACCCAGGCAGACATTGAAAGGAGAAGCCTCTCTTACTCTCTAGAGGTAGTTACTTATTGTAACCACCTACCACTCCCAACTCCTTAATATTCTTTCTGCTCACTGTTGCTGCTGTCATGGTTTAAGGAAGTCAACAAACCTTCTATGGGCTCTTGCAGCAGCCATCTGACTCATCTCTCTGACTCTAGCCTTATATATCTACTTTCCACCAGTCTAACCTCTATGCTGCTGCCAGGGTGGTCTTTCTAACATGCAAATCTGATCACATCATTCCTTGGCTTAAAATTCTTCAGTAGCTCCCATAACCATGTTTCCCAAACTAGTCTCTCCCTTAGAGATTCTGAGTCATTAGATCAGAGCCAGGGCTTATGGTCCTGTATTTTAATGAGAGCCATAGGTGAGTCTTATAATTAAGCAAGGTAACATTAATCCACAGAATTAAATCTCAACTTTTTGCATAGCATGTAAGTCTACCTCATCTCTCCTGCCTTCTATCCCCAGAACACTTCAGTACACACACACACACACACACACACACTGCAGTCAACTTTTAATTACACTGAGTCACACAGAATGCCCCCAAAGTGCCATAAATGCTGTGTTCTCTTACACCTCAACACCTTTGCACATGCTGCTACCACTGCCTATCATGCAGTCTCTAGGTTATGAAACTAGTCCCGCAAGTCTCAGGACTAGCTCTTACCTCATCTATGAGGACTTTTCTGATTTCCTCAATCAGATTTAAGGATACCTTCTATTATAGTCCCATGAGTTTTGTGTATACCCCCCATTATAACATTTTAGCATCCCCATCATTGCATTCTGTTTAAATGTGTATTGACTCACTAGACTGGGGGATTTGAGAGAAAAGAAACTTTTACCTTTTATCCATAACACTTTACACAGAGCCTAGTATTAAATGAATATTTAGGGAATTACCAAATAAATGACGGAAAGCCATGTTAAGTAGAAAGGACTGGCTTGGGCCCTAGCTCCATTCTGTCAATCACTAATTGTCTCATCACAGAACAAGTAACACACCCTCTCAGAATCTCAGCTTCCTCATATATAAAAAGGACAAGTTAACACATGATTTCTATTGGCCTATTTTTTTAACATTTTTTATGGAAAAGTTCAAACATATACAAAAGTAGAAAGAATGGTATAATGAATCCCCTTGTACTCACACCTAGCTTCAATCACTAACACATAGCCAACATTTTTTCTTTATACCTCCAGCTACTTCTCCCTCTTCAGATTATAGGCAAATTCCAGATATCATATCACTAAAGCCATAAATATTTCAGTATGTATCTCCAACGATAAAAACTAAACTTTGAATATCTTTAACACCATGCCATAATCTTATGATTCATCTTGGTAGATCAAATTTATGGTCATAATTCTTCACATACATCTCCTTATTAGAATTATTCATCCATACCCTTGCCTTGGCCTCATGTATATCCCCACTCCTTGAATTTGGGTTTGGCTCTATGAATTGCTTTCATCAAAGAGATGTTAGCGGACATGACTCAAGCCAATCTTGAAGTGTTCTTGCACATTTGGGCTCATCCTTACATGTTCTTGCTTTTTGGACAAGAACATGCCTCTGATAACTACTGGTTCAAGGAGGATAAGAAACATGTGGAGAAATTTTGAACCCAGCCTGAAGCTTGGAGCCACCCCAACAAACTCCTAAATTTACAGCCTACAGCAAAGCTATCCCAGACAATTCGCAGACATGTGAGCAAGAAATAAATGCCTATTGCTGTGTGACACTGATATTCTGTGGTTGTTATTCAGGAAAACCTGAAACAACAAGTTAAGATTAACAGTATTTCCTTAATATCAAATATACAGTATGTTAACCCAATTATTTGTTTGTGTAGAATTCTTTATATCTTTAGAGGTAGAACTGACATACAACAAAATGCATAAATCTTAAGTATATTATCAAATGAGCTTTGACAAATAGAATATAACTCTGCAATTCAAAACTCTGTCAAGGTAGAAACATTGTGATCGCTGAAGAAAGTTCTCTCATGCCCCATCCCAATCTACTCCCACCCATCATCTACCCCTTCAGATAACCACTGTTCTAATTTTCTTTTTGCCTGTTCTAGAAATTCATTGAAACAGAATCTTACAGTATGTACACTTTTTTTTTTAAGGCTTATTTAACTCACCATAATGTCTTTGAGATTCACCCTTGTTGTTGTGTGTATCAGTAATTTGTTCCTTTTTATTGATAAGTACTATTCCAAGTTATTTACATACCACAGTTTGCTTATCCACTCTTGATGTACACCTGGCCTGTATCCATTTTGGGCTCTGATGAATAAAGCTTCTATGACCAAGTCTTGTTGTTTTTCATTTATCTTGGGAAAAGACTTAGTTGTGGAATAACTGAATCATAGGTTAAGTATATCTTTATTTTTATAAGAAACTGCAATTCCTCTTTCCAAAGTGGTTATATCATTTGACGCTCCCACTAACAGTTTATAGAGTTTTTGTTTCTGCATATCCTTGACAACATCTGATATTGCCAGTCTTTTAATTTTGACCTTTCTGATAGATTTGTAGTGGTATTTTATTGTAGTATTCACTTGCTCCTCTCATTCCCCTGATGATACTGAATGCTTTTTGAATGTTTTTTTGGTCATTCATATATCTTCTTTTGTGAAGTGTCTGCTCAAATTGCCCATTTAAGCACTGTTAGAATGCACTCAAATTTAACGATCATCAACTTAAAATAATAATGTATATATAATGTATATACAATAATAATGTATAACAACCTATATGTATATATAGGTTGTTATATATGAACTTCATGGTAACCACAAACCAAAAACCTTTGATACACACACACACAAAAGAAAGGAATCCAAACATAACGCTAAAGATAGTCATCCAATCACAAGGGAAGAGAGCGAAAAGAAGAAGAAACAAAAAAGAACTATAAACACAACCAGAAAACAATTAACAAAATGGCAGTAACTACATACCTGTCAATAATTAATTTTAAATGGACCAAATTCTTCAATCAAAAGACAGAGTGACTGAAAGAGTTAAAAAACAAGACACATCTATATGCTGCCTTTAAGAGACTCACTTCAGATCTTAAGGCACACACAGACTGAAAGTGACAGGATGGAAACAATTATTTCATCCAAATGGGAATGAAAAGCAGGCTGGGGTAGCAATACTTATATCAGACAAAATAGACTTTAAAACAAAGACTAACAAGAGACAAAGAGGAACATAACATAATGATAAAGTGATCAATTCAACAAGAAGATATAAAAATTATAATACACATGTATCCAACATGGGATCATCTAAATATATAATGCAAATATTAACAAACATTAAGAGAGAAATTGACAGTAACACAATAATAGTAGAAGACTTTAACACTCGATTTACATCAGTGGAGAGATCAACAAGAAAGAAAATCAATAAGGAAACAATGGTCTTAAACAACACATTAGACCAGAGAGACTTAATAAATATAGAAAACTTCTTTCAAAAGCAGAATACACATTCTTTTCAAGTGCATATGGAACATTCTCCAGAACAGATCACATGCTAGGCTACAAAACAAGTCTCAGTAAGTTTAAGAAGATTGAAATCATATCAAGCACCTTCTCCAACCACAACATTATGAGACTAGAAATCACCTATAAGAAAAAGACTGCAAAAACACAAACACGTGGAGGTTAAACAATATGTTACTAAACAATCAATGGTTCACTAAAGAAATCAAAGAAAAATTTAAAAATACCTGGAGGGACTTCCCTGGTGGTGCAGTTGTTAAGAATCCACCTGCCAATGCAGGGGACATGGGTTTGAGCCCTGGTCCGGCAAGATCCCACATGCCACAGAGCAACTAAGACTGTGCACCACAGCTACTGAGCCTGTGCTCTAAAGCCCATGAGCCACAACTACTGAAGCCTGTGCACCTACAGCCCCTGCTCCGTCACAAGAGAAACCACCGCTCACCACAATTAGAGAAAGCCTGCGCACAGCAACAAAGACCCAACGCAGCCATAAATAAATAAATAAACATTTTAAATACCTGGAGACAAATGAAAATGGAAGCATAATGATCCAAAACTATATGGGCTGAAGCAAAAGTAGTCCTAAGAGGGAAGTTTATAGCCATATAAGCCTACCTCAAGAAATAAGAAAAATCTCAAACAATCTAACTTCAAACCCAAAGGAATTAAAAAAAGAAGAACAAAGCCCAAAATTAATAGAAGGAAAGAAATCATAAAGATCAGCGCAGAAATAAATGAAATAGACACACACAAAAATAGAGATCAATGAAATGAAGAGCTGGTCTTTAAAAAAAAGCAAAATTGATAAACTGATAGGCAGATTCATCAAGAAAGAAAGAGAGGGTCCAAACAAATCAGAAATCAAAGAGAAATTAAACCAACACCACAGAAATGCAAAGGATCATTAAAAATTACCATGAACAATTACATAGCAATAAAATGTACACCCTAGAAAAAAAGGAATAAATTCCTAGAAATGTAAAATCTTCCAAGACTGAATCAGGAAGAAATAGAAAATATGAATGGACAAATTACCAGTTAGGAAATTGAATCAGATTTTAAAACTCCCAACAAACAAAAGTCCAGGAACAGATGGTTTCATAGATGAAATCTACCAAACATTTAAAGAAGAGATACTACTGATTCTCCTCAAACTATTCCCCAAAAATTGAAGAGAAAGGAATGCTTCTGAACTCATTCTATGAGGACAGCACCACCCTGATACCAAAACTAGACAAAGACACCACAAAAAAAGAAAATTACAAGGCAATATCACAGATGAACACAGATGCAAAAATCCTCAAAAAAGTATTAGCAAACTGAATTCAACACTATATTTAAAGATCATACACCATGAGCAAGTGGGACTTACTGCAGGAATGCAAGGATGTTTCAATATTTGCAAAATCAATGTGATCCATCACATTAACAAATTGAAGAATAAAAAGCATATGATCATCTCAATAGACGCAGAAAAAGCTTTTGACAAAATTCAACATCCATTTATGACAGCTCTTCACAAAGTGCGTATAGAGGGAACATACCTTGACATAATAAAGGCCATATATGACAAACCCACAGCTAACATCATACTCAACAGTGAAAAGCCACAAGCTTTTCCTCTAATATCAGGAATAAGACAAGGATGCCCACTCTCACTACTTTTATTCAACATCATATTGGAAGTCCTAGACAGAGCAATTAGGTAAGGGGAAAAAAAAGTAAAAGGAATCCAAATTGGAAAAGAACAAGTAAAACTCCCACCGTATGCAGATGATATGATACTATATATAGAAAATCCTAAAGATCCAACCAAAACACTATTAGGAAAAAAGAATTTAGTAAAATTGCAGGACACAAAATTAATATACAAAAGTCTATTGTGTTTCTACACTACAGTGCACTGTCAGAGAAATTAACAGTGCACTGTCAGAGAAATTAAGTTAATTTCATTTACAATTGCATCAAAATAGTAAATAATAAATAAAATAACTAATAAAAAACAATACATAAAATAATAAAATACCTGGGAATAAATCTAACCAAGGAGGTAAAACCCTATCAAAATAGCAATAGTAGTCTTCACAAAAATGCAACAAATAATTCCAAAAGTCATATGGAAACACAACAGACCCAGAATAGCCAAAACAATCTTTAAAAAGAAGAACAAAGCTGGAGGCATCACTCTTCCCAATTTCCAGCTATACTACAAAGCTATAATCATCAGAACAATATGGTACTGGCCTAAAAACAGACACATGGATCAATGAAGCAGAATAGAGAACCCAAAAATGAGCCCACACTTATATGGTCAATTAATCTTTGACAAAGGAGACAAGAATATATGACAGGGAGAAGACAGCCTCTTCAATAAATGGTGTAGGGAAAACTGGACAGCTATGTGCAAAAGAATCAGACTGGACTATTTTCAGATGCCATATATAAGATATGGAAGCAAACTAAGGGTCCACCAATAGATGAATGGATAAATAAGATGTGTATCTATCTATCTGTCTACCTATCTACCTACCTACCTACCTATCTACCTATCTATCTATAATGGAGTATTATTCAGCCATAAAAAGAATGAAATCTTGCCATTTGTGGACAACTTGGATGGGCCTAGAGGGTTTTTTCTAAGTGAAATAAATCAGAGAAAGGCAAATACTCTATGATTGTACTTACATGTGGAATCTAAAAAACAAAACAAATGAACAAACAACAAAACAGAAACAGACTCATACACTCAGAGAACAAATTGGTGGTTTCCAGAGGCAGGGGTTGGGGAGATGAGTAAGATCAAGAGGCACAAACTTCCAGTTATAAGTCACAGGGTGTAATGTACAGCAGACGGAATACTGTCAATAATACTGTATTATAACAACTTTGTATGGTGACAGATGGTAACTAACCTTATTGAGGTGGTCATTTTGTAATGTATAAAAATAGCAAATTGCTGTGTTGTGCACTTGAAACTAGCATAATATTGTAAGTCCATTGTATTTCTATAAACAAGGGAAAATTGTTCGCTAATTTATTATCAGGGTGATTGTATTTTATTATAGAGTTGTAGTTCTTCATAAATCTTGTATACAAGTCCTGTGTCAGGTATATATTTTTAAGTATTTTATTTAATTCTGAACTATATTCAGATATTAATAGTTTAATTTTAAAATATTTATTTTGAGTTAATTTTCTTCCCAAATGGTAATCTTTTGAAATCTATGGCACAAAATCACAACCAGAATACTGAGGCCCATAAAGTCAAAAAAAGCTAATGAAAAAATAAAGAGAAATTCTAAAAATATATTCAAATAATCCTCCAAAAGCTGGAAAGAAGGAATAAAGGAAAAAATGGAACAGAAAATTAACATGAAAAAGGTAGACCTGAAGCCAGTCACATTAATAATTACATTACATTTAATTGACTACACACGTTAATTATCCTAGCAAGTTTCCTGAAGGAATTGAGAAGCTGGTTCTAAACTATATATATATATATATATATATATATATATATATATATATATATATATATATATACACATGTGTATATATATATATATATATATATATATGTATGTATATATATATATATGTATATATATATATTTAATATATATATATTTAAAAGACCTAGAATGGGCAAATCTTTAAAAGAAAAACAAAATTGGAATCCTGACACTATCTGACTTTAGGACTTACTTTAAAGCTGCACTAAATGAAAGCAGTATGGTATAGATCTATCCTTAGACCAATAGGACAGAATTCAGAAGTAGACTCAGACTTACACAATCAACTGATTTTTTAACAAATTTACCAAGGTAATTCAATGGGGAAGGTTGTTTTTCTCAAAAAAAGAAAAAAAAAAGTTTTTTCCCATGAGGAAAAAAATGAAAATGAAGCCCTTTTCTTTTTGCAACACATACAAGAAATAACTTGAAATGTATCAGAGACCAAATAACAAGAGCTAAAATCAAAGTTTCTAAAGGGAAAAAAAGGAGAAAATCTTTGTGATACTAGGTGAAATAAATATTTCTTAAACATATTACAAAGAGCACAAACTATAAAATAAAGAAAATGATTAAATGAACTTCTTCCAAATTCAAAACATGTGCTCTTTGAAAAACAAGATTAAGAAAGCAAAAACAAGACCCATACTGGGAAAAAATATTTACAAAACATACATATGACATAAGTTTGTACCTAGAATATACAGAGAAAACTTACAACTCAATAATAAGACAATCAATCCTATGAAACTTATGAATTTTTTAATGGGCAAAAGATTTGAACAGACCTTTTACAAAAAAAGATAAACAAATAACAATTAAATACATGAAAAGATACTTAACACCATTAAGCATTATAGAAACACAAATTCAAACCACAATGAAATACCACTACTCACTCACTAGAAATACAAAAACTAAGAAGACAAAACAATTCCAAGTGTTGACAAGGATACAGAGCAACTAGGACTCTCGTAGCATGATGGTTCCATATGCACAGTGAGTGAGGGTCCTTGGAAAACAGTTTGGCAGTATCTTATACAATTAAATATACACTTACCTTATGTCCCAGCCTCTCCCATCACAGACATTTATCCAAGACAAATGAACAAATATGTCAAGAAAATTCATGGACATGGGTGTTCATAGCAGCCTTATAAATAACCAAAGACTAGAAACCATACGAATGTCATTCAACTGGTACATAAAGAAATTATGGCATATCCTTATAATGGAACAGATTCAGCAATAAAAAGGAACAAACTACAGGTACATGCACCAATATGAATGAATTACAGAAGCATTATACTAAATGAAAGAAGACAGACATGAAGGTGATATAGTGCAGATCAGCTATTGCCTATAGCCAGGGTTTGAGGAAGGTAACTGACTGCAAAAGAGGTAAGAGAAAGCATTTTGAAGTCATGGAAGATACTTGATTGTGTCAATATCAAACTGCACATTGAAAGTGGGGCAATTTTATTACATATAAATTATACTTCAAAAAACTAAGAAAATACATACAGGGGAAACATTGAATCAGACAATATCAACACTAAAATCTCCTAATTCTGAAACTATTTTGTTTTTTATTGTACGGGAAAAAATAATGAATGGGTGACTGAGCATGAGCCCCACCCATCCCTTCTCTTTACTAGAAATAAATGAATCAGTCTGGATGGGGTATTCATCAAAAATGACGCCATGCTAAAATGGAGCATAAGAGGAGTACAAATTAAAGTTATTTATATCTAAAAATTCCTTCCAAAGCTTCAGATGATTCACAAAGAGAAAGTTGACACAAGCATGTGAAATTCAATAGCTATTTAGGCCTGGTTTTTCCATTCTAGTTCCCTTTATTTTGGAAGTGGGAAGTGGTTTATCACATCTTTAGCCACTCTCAAACACAGTACACACTCCTTTCCCCCAAGTACCACCTTAACCGGTATTGGAAAGTCATCAGTGACAATGGCATTATAACTCTTTCATCATTATGATGTCTTTGCCTCATTCATCTGAAAAAACTGACTCAGTGCTTGCGTGACAGGGATAATGTGAAGAGGAATGTTTGGGAGTTATCCACGTAAACAAGAAAATATAAATTGATATAGGGGAGATATATATATATGTATACTTTTATATAAAATATTAACCATATATGCCAGTCTTTACTGGACACTATCTGTGGAACACAGCTGTAGCCGCTTCATAAAAATTATCCCATTTAATGTTCTCAATAAACCTAAAGATTTATATTATTATCCCCATTTTACAGATGAGGAAATGGAGGATAAAAAAGTAAGAAACTTGTGCAAGCTGTGCATAAATTCTATGTTCTCTCTACTAAGCCATGTGTTGTCTAGTCTACATATTATAAGAATACCAAAAATAGATAAATGAATAAATAGATAATAAGCGGTATTGTTCCTGCCTTTAAGCAGCTGACAATCTTATAGTCTAAGAACTCAGAATAGGTACTATGACTGGCTTAAAGCATAAACAACACACTGAGTGTATGTGTATGAATATACATATGCATATGTAACAGGTGGGTACACGGACAGACACGTCTAAAGAGACAGCTGAAGGCACCATTTAAAATAGAATACCCACAATTCAAAATTAGATGTTCAAATTAGAAGTTTCTCCTCTCAAGGAATCTTTCTGAGTCGCCAGGCATATAGCCAAAATCGGATGGCAAATACCTTTGCTTTATTTTCAAAGTTTTCATTTTACTTCTTCTGTTATAAACTCCTTAAAGATAGGTGCAGTGCCATATAAGTACTTTGAAGTCCCCACAACGTCTTATTGAAGCTAACGTGAAAATATTGTCTAAATGCTAATTGAGTACATGGGCAGGTTTTTAAGAAACAAAAATGGTCATTTGGGTTCTGATTCTTAGTAACCCCTATTTATTTTAATCTAACGTTGGTGTCCTCTTGTCCCTAACACCTATATTCTAATTAAATTCACACTAAAGTTTCAAATTCATAAAAGAGAATACAGCATGCTTGTCACACAAGTGGCTTCAGGGAGAATCATTTCAACCTGAACACTAATAGACTAGCCTGGGGTCCAGGAAAAGAATCAAAAAGTAAGGAAAAAAGTATTCCACTTCCCCAGACTGCTGTTTTTAGGTAAGTACTTCCAAACTGAGGTTTGCTTCTTATCCACCCATCACTTCTGTACTTTGTTTTGACTGTGAACTCTTAGTCAAATCATTAACCTCCCAGAGTCCCAATTTTCCCATCTGCAAAGTGTAGGTAATTACAGTAATCCTAATTTTGCTGGGCTGTTGCACGGTTTATCTGTGGCAATATGTGTGAAGAAAAATGAAAAAGTCTCAAATATCTTACGAACGTTTACCTGTTCTGAGAATGTGCATTTAAACAGCATTGCTACAGCTGAGCTCATGGAGGATAAGTGGAGGACTTTCGCTTATGTGAAATCTAAGTCTCCCTGATTCTTCCCTTTAAGAAGCCTAAAAGTTGGGTGATCCAGCAGGAGAGGAAAGTGACACTCAACATGAGGATGGAGTGAGATGCAAAGATAGGAAGAGAATGGAAACAGGGAGAGCATGGGGAGAGAGACTGTTTAATGTTTGAAACTAGTGCCAAGCTAAATTAGAAACATGAGTCTGCATACCTGTAACTTACCTCATCGGTATATAATCTGTAACCTGAGATCCCCTCACAGAGAAGTAAAAATAGCAAGGCTCTTCAGAGCCTGGGGCTCTGCTGAGTGGGGGAGGGCAGGCACGGGGAAGGACAAAGGGACCAGAAAGAGAATGTCAATCCTCTGGTACGGAGAACTTCTCCTTCTCTATCCCCTGGGTGATGGCAGGGGGAAAGTAGCCAAGAGAGGGAGCATCAAGGACAGAACAAGGCAACCTTCAGGGGGAGAGGAGGTCGTGCTGCTCTGGCGTCCCCCGTTTCTGTCACAGGCGCTATGACATTTCCTCAAAGTGAAGTGTCACTGAAGTCCCAAGCCTGCCTGTCCTGCCTTCATCCAGGAGAGTAAACTAGTCTCCAAGAGGCAAGTGCTGGTGCAGGCGCAGAGCGCACCAGGCTGCCTCTCCAGGCATGGAGGTGGCTCCTAGCAGGGTGGAACCAGCCATTGGCTCAATGGTTGCCCCACCTTCCAGGAGTACTTATTCCCTCAATGGGTGAGTGAGCTTGAACAGCCCCAGCGAAAAATGTGTTCCCGGCCTTCAGTTTAGGGTCTGGACTCTCTCACACCAACTGTATGCCACATTTTGTCATCAACTGCACGAGGATTTGAGGAAAGCTTTGTCCTTAGTTAGCTCCTATTATATGGAGAAAGTAACTGAGTAGCAGGGAGATGAAGCTAATTTTTAATTAATCACATTAAAAATTAGCACCTGGGAATGCCTTTCCACACTTTTTGGAATGATCATATATTGTATACTATTAAAAGCATGAAAACACACTGCAGAATTCCTAATGCTGATTCAACCTTACTTACATTTTTTAAGAAACAGTATCACAGAAGATGTTAGATCTCAGGATGGTCCCAGAATTTCAAACCCTCTAAAAACTTAAAGCCAAACCAAAATATTAAACTACATAACCTATGCCCTTTGGCTAAGCAAATTTCACTCTGATATTTCAAATATGTTTTAGGTTTACTTTGTAAAATCTGTCTGTTCACATAAACGGGCTTTGTTCATTCACTTTGCGAACTCAAATCATCTTCCTGTTGCCATTTGAAGAGGAGGTAGAACCTTGGTTTCAATCTTCCTCTTGTGCATAAATAGAGTTATCAAAGCTTTATTTACTCTGAAGAATTCACACAGAAGGGCTGTGAGCTCTCCCTGGCTCCCTTAGAAGAAATATCAGGGAACAGCTGGACAGAGTAAAAAGAGAGAGAACCATACCCACCTGGCCTGGAATGCTGGCTCTGCCTCACAAGCTCTATAACCCCCAGAGAGTTAAATTTCGTTGTGAGCTGCATTCAGTTACTTCTCTTGTAAAAATGGAAAGAGTAGTGCCTACCTCATTTGGTGATTTTTAACGATTTAGTAAAGTGGCATTTGTAAAAGGCCCTAGAGCTACATTATACAATAGAAAGATACTACAAGCCATCTACATGATTTTAAACTTTCTAGTAGCCACATTTTTTTTTAAGGGGAACTGTAATGACAACACATTTTATTTAATTCAATATATTTGAAATATCATTTGAGGACCTAATCAGTAGAAAACTTTACGTCAATGAGGTATTTTACATTCATTTTCCTATTAAGTCTTTCAAAGCCAGTGTGTCTTTTATACTTACCACACATCTTAATTCAGACACTAAATTCTAATAGAAAATGCCTCATCTATATTTATATTTCTTTAAACTTACATTTGAAAAAGCAGATTCACATACCTAAGTTGTTCCAAAAGTGATTAAAAGTTTTCCAAAATTGAATCAGGTATCAGTGTTTTAAATTTAAAACAATTAAAATTAAATAAAATGAGAAAGTCAGTTTCTCAGTCATACCAGCCCGCTTTCAAGTGGTCAATACCCACATGAAACTAGTGGCTACTGCACTGGACTATGAAACCATAAAGTAATGTCCAGCACTTAGTAGGTAGTCAATGAATGAAATATTTTCATCCACTATCCACTAGTATCTATCCACGAATATCTGATTTCGACGTTTTCTCAGCACTGAAGTTTCAACTCTGAGAGCGGTATAAGCAACATCTATAACTGGCTTCCCTAGTTTGAGAGTGGATTCCCTAGGTTGAGAAAGACTGAGGTGGTATAATTTCTATTCGTCATCGCACATATTACCAAAACAGTCTTCTGGAACTGCAGCCATTAAGTTGCCCTAGTTTTTTGCTGCATTTCAGTTAGCCTTACCACTCCTGCTATACCGTCCTGGCTTCCCATATCTCAAGTGGAAAATAATACCAATGTCTCCATGGCATGTAAAACATGAACACACAAGAGAGAGAACCAGCCAGACACCACCAAACACCCCTGCTTTGGAAATTCATGAACTCCGGGCTAAAAAAAAGTATCCATGTGCCACTTAAGGGAATCCATAACTCACTTTTTAAAAAACACTCCACGTTAGAATTTCACAAAGAACTTTTTGAATGTCACAACTATTAGTCGGAAGCTGTCCATCCCATGGATACATGTCTCACTTTTAAGAATGCAGGCTGCTAAAAAGACTAAGTCCATTCTTCTTTATTCCTCAAGGATATAGAAATCTGAGAAACAGAAGATTCAACAGTTTGGCCAGATCATCAGCTCACTCTGTAAGTCTGTGGTTCTTACAAGGGCTTTGTACCTCAAGTCTTAAGGACCATGACACTTTCCTCAGATCTCCTGAAAAGATACAGAGCTCTCAGATGTTCAAAACTACATGGCACCATGGTTCGTATCTTCCTAGATGCAATGAATATCTGCTGTTGCTGCTTGCCCAGCATCCCTTCCCCCCCGCCCCCATGCCTCTGGTACCATCTCCCTGATAGTACTCAGGAGGAATGAACCTTCCACTGGCTGTAGCCTTGTGGGACTCTCAACTTGTTTCATCCTCCCTGCCAACAAGTATGTGTTTAACTCAAATTAAACCAACCAGGCTCTCTATCCTTGAAATCTAAATCTTAAGCAAACTGTTACAAGGATGTTATAAAGGATGTTATGAGGATGTTCAAATGGCTAGCGCTCTTTTATTCTGACATGTTGACATTTTGACTTTAAAGAGATTCCCCAGAAATTTTGCCACTAGACCCCAAGAGCTTTTGTGCTTCTTCTCCTTTCCAAAGACTGGTCTTAGTCTTGGACTTTTTCTTGAATCCCACAGTCCTCTAGCCTTCAATAAATTCTTTCCTTTCGTTTCTGAAGTTACCCACAGTTATTTTGTTGCTTGGACTCAATGATTCCTAACTGAAATAACAGGTAACATTCTGTTATCAAATATGAAGTCTCTCAGGCCCAGGCTTGCTTGGCCAAAGTGAACTTTCTGTTCTTTCTCCAATCATGCAGACAGGGAGATGCCCATTAATGAGCACATGAAGTTGCGTAATAATTTCAGACAACTGCTTTTCAGTCTCCCAAAGCCCTAATTAGAATCCTTTATTTGTCTTCAACTCAGGCGAACTTTGCCATGAAGATGAGATCCTTGAAGGACGTGAGGAGAATCTTCACAGTATTCTGACCTGAGAAAAACCCTTCAGACTGATTCTAACTGATATCATTGTAAAATACAGCCACATTGAAAAGTCAAGCAAAACTAAACTAGATCCCAAGCAAATATTTTTCCATTTTTAGGGCACATTGTCTTCATATGGAACTCCTCACTCATGTTTCACCTCCCTGCTACTGTTCATTTTTCATTATCAAGTTGTACAGCCTTTTATATTTCTACCTCAGTAGTGACTTTGGGAGGTCATAGAGCTTTAAGCTGTCTATACCATCCGAAACCAACAAAACCGTACAATAAAATGGAATATTGTCTACGAGCAAAACATTTACTGGCTTCTTTACAGAGAATACAGAGACACTGTTAATGATGGAAAGATATTTGTGTGCTCAGAGAAATACAGGCCTAATTGTTCTACGAAGCATAGCAGAAAACCACTGCCAGAAGTTATACACAGTACAGGGTACAAGCTAGATTTTGTCTGTCTACTTTACCAAAGATCATTATAAAATTAAATCTCATAATTCTATAGCTACCCCCTGCTTGCATTTACGTTTCTTCAGGAATGTTTATTTTTCCTCTGTAGCATTAGTACCAGCACCCCTATTTCAAGCACCTATGTTGATCTGGAGATCAAGCCACAGATCCTTCTCCTTCCTCATTAACTGAAGAGTTGCCTGGGATCAACCACGTTTTACCACATTCTTCCAATTTATTATCCATGTTTTCATAATAAATACTCATTTGGAAGTTCCATAAATTCTTTCAAGTCATTCAGGTCCCATTTGAAATCCTAATGTTATAATTTGCAGAGCTGAAGCCCAGGGGCCTATAACGGTGACTCGAATAACAGCTGGATGGTAAGAGCTGCACAGACTCAACTTAGGCAAGGAAGAGTCCTGCCCAGTAAGTCTCCCATTACCTTCGTGCATCTCATGCATTAACCCCATTCTTGGGGACTAATGTGGAATGAACTTTTTATATTAGGAAAAAAAAACATTATGGAATAGTCTATCTAAAGCACTTTGTAGAAAGATAAAGTACTTAGGTATTCACTTTGGAAAAAGGAGTAGTTACTTCATTATTACTTGTTAAAAATGGTGAAGGGTTGGACTTCCCTGGTGGTATAGTGGTTAAGAATCTGCCTGCCAATGCAGGGGACATGGGTTCGAGCCCTGGTCCAGGAAGATCACACATGCTGCAGAGCAACTAAGCCCGTGTGCCACAACTACTGAGCCCACATGCCACAGCTACTGAGCCCACACACTGCACCAAGAGAAGCCACCGTGATGAGAAGCCCGTGCACCACAACAAAGAGGAGCCCCTGCTCACCCCAACTAGAGAAAGCCTGCACGCAGCAACAAAGACCCAATGCAGCCAAAAATAGATTAATTTTTAAAAATTGGTCAAGGGTCTGAGATTTTGCTCTTCTTGCAAGCTAACAAATTAGCCTGCCACAGTTTTAGGGATGGTGGCAGAAGACACAAGACTGACTCTGACTGAGTCAGAAACAAAGAATTTTATTATTTGTAGCAAACATCAAATGTCAAGAACAATATATTTGCAACAGTCCCCCTTACCCCCAAGTATCACAGAATGACACAGATGGGCCCGCTGGGCTGCATTACAGAAAAGGAACGCTGACCTTAGGGAACTCACATGTTTTATAATGGGCAATAGGCATACTTGCCCTCCAGGCATGCTCTGGAGGTAACATCATCTTTATCATACTGAAACATGCCCTTCACTCAAGAGGGAGACACTGTGTCTTCTGAGGCTTTTCACTATATAAACATCTTTGTAAATAGGGTTCAGAGTCAAGGCAATCAGTGCCTCTGTGCATAAGACGTGCAGAAACACAAGAGACCCAAGAGAGGACTGTGTCCTCATGTTACCGACCTATATCCAATTTTCTGAAAATTTTAGAGACTGTTTTTAAAGTGTGACCAAAATTGCCAATACCTATTTAACCTTAGTTCTCAAAGAGAGACCCATAACTTAGTCTTCCCACTCCAAGCATCATGATCTGAGATATAATTGTCAGAAGGACCCATCTGACTCAGGAATCTCTCCTTAAGGATAGCTGCAAATCTTTTTATTTCCTTTGAGATGTTAAATGTGTTCTGGTGAATGACTGACCCTACCCTGTTGAATTAACTTTATATATGATTTACTAAAAATGTAGGTATACTTGCCATTTACTCTGAGAATAGCATGGTACTCACTGTGGTGAACACTTCATACACATTACTTTTTTAAACCTTTATAAAGATCTCAGTGTTATCTCCACTGTTGATATGTAAAAAAGCCTCAATAAGTAAATCACCCAATGTAACTAGTAAATGACAAGATTGGGATTTGAACAGAGGTCTGGCCAGCCCAATTTGGGTACTTATCTACCTCTCCAAATAGCTACTTAGTGCTTAAATGTATGTGGATACATGGGGAAAAAAATCATAAAAGCATCAATATAATGAGACTCTGTTATTAACTATCAATCCTATCTTTCTAAGGTATTGGTAAAACTCTTAATTGGAAGCAACTCGTGTCATATCTTAGTTCTGCTGCTCAAGACTGAGCTGTAATTAATGATCCTTACTTAACCTCATTTCTATACCCTCAGGGCTGCAATGAGATTCCACCAAAAAGATTTGCCCAGTCAAAAGTGCTACGATATCTTATACGCTGGAATAAAAATTAGTCTCCGCTTGATCACTGGCCAGAATCAACTTGCTGATTTTTCTTGAATAGTACAGATATGATAATAGTCCAGTGATAAAATTAGAGTTTGTGTTTTATGTCACATGTTAATCATCTTCAGCCTACAAATCTACATCCCTTCTGATCTCTACAGATTCCTTGGAAATAATTAATTTTTTGTCCAAGGTTACATATCCAATCAAGTTACCGTTGCATTGGAAATTGAGAATGGAGTAGGAGACAACATCGCAGTATGATTCTTCATCAAAAAAATTTAATAGAAACTGGTTCCATACCTTGATCAAACAGGGAGAGGAGCCATTAAACTCATCTATTACTGTTACACCAAGTCATGCTGACTCAAGGTCAGCAGGAACAAACACACACCCCTCCAGGCAAAAACTGAAGACTATTGTTTCAAAGGAGGAGACTTGAGCTTTGATAAGAGAAGAAATATTCTCTCATCAACACAGATGGTCTTCCGTTCCAGAAGAGAAAATGTTTACCTTTGAGAAAATATTTGATAGCTCCACTAATAAGGAAACCAGCATGTCCCTGTTGGAAAGTTTGAAAAGAAACTTGAATTTGTATCTATGTTTACCCTCGCTCATCGGACTGAAGTCCACCCTTCCGTGCTCTGCTCCCACTTTGGGGGACAGCAAGAAGTAACGCCCTCCTGGCTAAAGCCCGGGGTACTCACAAAGGGGAAAGATTTTGTGCTATGGAAGAAGTGGCAAATTTCTCTAGGGAGCTGTTGGAGCTGTCAGTGTGAGAGACTTGCAAAGGGGGCATGTGGAGTTTGAGTACCAACCACAAGGCAGGAGAGCCTGGTGCGGAATGTAGGGAACTCTCAGAGAGCCAACTCCTTGCAGAGACCTAAGGCTTAGAGAGTTTTCCTTTCAGGTAGAAAATTGAGTCTGCTAGATGTATAACCTTTGTTTCTCCGACATTATAATGTTCCTCTGAAATTAGTCTAGACTTTCAGTAAATAATCTTGCATGTGCCTGTGAATTCTAACCAATGAGACTTTGAGATTGAAATAATAGGACTCCCCGCATTTCCTCCTACACTTAAATGTAGAAGGCGATTGTACCCCTCAGAGGGCCCAAAGTCACAGGCAACAGCTAGTAAGGACCCTGGATCCTGCAATCATGTTCTGCAGGGAACAGCATGTGATTATTCCCAAGTCTAGTAAAGGCATCTTTGGCAAGAGGGCTCACTGACCTCTAGGCTACATCTGCAAGTCTCAAAATTTAGCTTTGAAAGTGCTTTGTGTAACTGTTATTGCTGTAATCCTTTCTGTGTGTTTGCCATTGCATTTATTTCTGCTAATGTTGGACTTGCAAAGTGGTGAAACCCAGAAATGATGGGAAATAAATGCCCCTTCTTCCAAAAGAAGACACTTTATAGATCCATTTGCCTTTGCCAGGAAGAAAATTGCGTGTGTTTTACAAAACTAGGATGAATCAATAAAGGAAATAATTAAGAAGAAGATGTGTCAACAAGGGACTACTATTTAAGGTCTCTTGTTAGATGCTTTATTTATGTGAATTTAATAGTTCAACCACACATTTGTGTTTCAAACTGGAGTACTAAACAAAAGAACAGAGGTTCAGCAATTTTAGATAATGTACTCAAATTCATGTAACTATTTAGGGAAGACCTAGGATTTAAACTGAGGTCTGAGTTGAAATGCCACGCTAGTTCTACAACCGCTTGCGTGTATTTTGTAAACTGTAGACGTAAAATATCTCATGAAGATGGGCTTTCATGAATTTGTCTTTGGAGAGTTTTTCAGGAAACAGAGAAGAGAGATTTGGAGCTGGCTTGACAAGGGAATAAAATGACTTCTGACAGATATATAGCTATCCCATCCTCCCTCCAGATAAGGGAGTGCTTGAAATCCATAGTAAATACCTTTAAAAAAAAAAATTCCAGATCATGGCCAGCTTTGTTCTCAAGCAAACCTTTCCTTACTAAAAGAACTCCAGGGGCTTGTCAGGTGACCTGACATTTCTAACCCAGGACAGATAAAGTCAGCAGAATATAGGGCCAGAGACAGGCGTGAGAGTATCTCAGCAGTGTTGTTCCTAGATCTTTTCACCAGGCATGGAAGGTGTCACCCAGGCCTACAGCTAGCAATATTTAATTACTAGCCACCAGGGCTCTGGGGATCATTAACGTACAAATAATTGTTCAGATGTGCATGTCAACAGCCAAGTGGTGAAAACCAGACGTGATGGGAAACCGGAAGACAATGAACAAGGTTCCTAAATAAAAGTATTGAGGGAGGGTGGGAGATGGGTGGACGGCTGGCAGTCCGCGGGAGAAGCCAGGAGCGCACAGTTATTTTCTCGTTTTCCCAGTGTGCAACTTAAGATGTCAGCGGAACACTGCCCATTCTCCCCAGGATCTCTGCTCTATTCGCTGTGGACTTTCCAGGGGCTGAGGCCAGAGATCAGGGAGGCTTTTAAGGAGACGTGATGGTTACCGGCCAAGGCTCCACTCTGGTCTGGAAAGCAGTTTCCGGAGAGGTTTTTCTCCAATGGTTCCACGGAAAAATTATGGATCCCTAGCGTATCATGTTCTCAAAAAAATTGGTAAGGGGATTATGACATGTGCATACCATGAAATGTTTCACCTGATCTCAAGCCTTTAGTTTATTTATTGACTGGTTACCATGTGCCAGGTATTCGGCTAGGTGCTCCTTGCGCTACATAAAAATATCTCACCTTCACACACACACACACATACACACACACAACCAAAAACAAACCCTCAAGGGGCTATTACTATTCTCATTTTATGCACAAGGAAACTGAGTCTCAGAGAGATTAAGAACCAAAAAAAAGAACCAGTTAGTGGTGTGACTGGGTTTCAAACCCATGTTAGTTTGATTCCAAAGCCAGTGCATGTTCCATTACACCAACAGCTTCTTGCTAGTGGGGACTTGCAGGGGGACATGGGGGTTGCTGGAATTATTTTTAAGTTTTGTATTAAAATTCTTTAACCCAAAGAAATGTATAAATGCATCTGTAGTTATGCATTTTCAAGCACCAGTGATCAGAGAGTATTTTCAAAACCAGTAAGGAATATTCTCGAGAGCCGCAGGGATGAAGCCAGCCAGGTCTGGGGACTGAATCTCTTGGTAGATTCGCTGCACCCAGAAGGTAACGAGCCTTGGGCCAAGTATTTGCACATAGAGAAAAATAGATCTTTTGACTTAAAAGTCTGACACCAGCCCTCTCTTAAAGGAGGGTGGCAAGGCCCTACTCCGGAGACCTTTGAGCCTCTTCCACTCAGTTGCTGTGGGCTCCCCCTGACTGAGCCAACTCCCACCCTATCTGTTTCCTCCCAAGAATGAGTGGAGGTCCTGGGTCTGGCCTCGGGGGACGCAGCCGCTCCACGTCCTTGCCTAAACTGTGTTCCAAGCAAATCCTAGAACTGGTGTCTCAAGGAGCAGCTGCCCTTTTCTCCTTTGTGTAGCCGGTGTCACAGAAGGATCAGAAGTCCTTTCAGAGATGAACTTGGCCTTACTGTCCATTTGTTCCGGTCACACCAGCCATCTCTCCAAGTCCCAAACGTACCTCACAGCTTAATTCCTCAGCCTTTGTACACACTGTTTCTTTCCACTCAGTGCCCAAATGCTCTGTCTCCACTGAGTGAAAAGCAAACGCATTCATTTTCCTTTTAAGCATCAAACTGTCCATTTTCCCACTGCTGGATTGGTGAGCTTGGCTTGGAGCTATGACCCAAGCCTAGTCCTTGGGACCCACCACAGGGGAGAGTCAGGAAAAAACTCCAGAAGACTGCAATCAAATTGGATGAAAAAAAGGAGAAAATACATTTCTATCTACTGTTACACTCTGTGGTGGGGAAAAATAGGATGATTTAATTTGGGGATTGAATTTTCTCTGATAACCAGGGACTGGGGATCCTTTTCCAGCTGGCTTCATGAACATGTATCAAACCTAGCAATGTAGCAGCTTGAGGTCTTCTCGTTAATTTACATGCAAGTTTTTACTAGGAAATTTATTACTTCAACCTATTGCTTTATAGCCTTAACATTTTTAGGAATCATATCTGGAAAAGATGTATAAGTGTTATAATATGGGTGAATAGTACACAGAATGCTCAAAATTTTAAATAACAGCTAAAATTATTTAGCACTTACTACATGCCAGACACTGTTCTATACACTTCAAAGAGTAATTTATTTACTCCTCCCAACGACCTATGAGGCGGGTGCTGTAAATATCCCCATGCTGTAGTTTAGGGAGCTGAGGAACAGAGAGGTTAAATGTGTGCCCCAAGGCCATGGCCAGCTGGGATTCCAAGCCCGGTGCCCAGGCCTTAGAGTTCTTATTCTTAGCATTACCTACCTCAAGTCTTTAATTTTTAGATCCTCCAACATTAAACTACAATTAGTTTCACTTCTGCTAGCATGCCATACGGTCTGATAATGACAGAGTAAGTATTAAAAACAAGAAGAACAGACTGAGTAAGGTTTACTTGTTCATGCATCGGCTCTGTAAGTCAGTTAACATTTACCCACTGGCAGTTCCATGCCGAGTATGAGAGAGACAAAAATGACAAGACACAGTTCTGGTTGCAAGAAACTCAGCCAAGTGGGGGAACTACCAGAATTCTGAAGTTTATAACCAATCGCTTCACTCCTCTTCCTCTTTTCTTGCCTCCCTCCTACCTTCAAGCCCATCTGACTTTAACATGACTCCAGGAACATAACATTGTGAGCACAGCTGGAAAAATATCATTTGATAGAAAAAGAACCCAACTGCTTTTACACTATCAACTCTAATGCAGATTCTCATCCAAACACACACTTATTTACGTGCTGGGCTCTTTGGTACTGGATTTGCACTGAATATTCTATTCACAGTAACTTGCAAGACAGGCATCACCAGCTATCATTTTTCAGAGAAGGAAACTCTGGGAAGCTCAGGTGAGTTGGATGGATTTCCGAGGCCACAACAAGTCACAGAGCCAGGAGTCACCTGACACTAAAATCCCAACTCTTTCCACCAGGCTGTCATGCCTCTTCTTTACACATCTGTGCGTATCCAGTCTTTTCTCCTGAATATGGTTTTGGCTTTGAACGTCGGCTTCCTTTCCTTCCGTGGTCAGACTGAACAAACTCCTGTGGTACAGCATGTATAACATTGGACTCAACTGACCTGGAAGGAAACTGTAGCCTCCTTTGCCAGCCTCCTCGTGGAGGCTAGAGCCAGCCTGAAACAGCCAGATCCCTTCTTCTCTCATCTGAGACTCACCCCGGCCCGCGTCGAGAGCCAAGTGTACCTCCCAAGCAGCAGGCAGCCTCAGCCAGACCTGAGTCTATGTGAGAAGCATGTGCCTCTGCGTGTGAGAAAACGGGGAACGATCCTTCTGCCCCCAGCATGGGGTTTGGTCCCATACCCTCTGGACTCTTGAACTCAGGACCACCACACAGCTCAGGCTGGCTCCCTGAGCATCCTGTCCCCCTCCTCCACAGAATGTCCTTGCAGCCACAAGCTCCCTCTCGGAGGGGCCGGGGCCAGGGAAGATGGTGTGGGCCAACCCACCACACCCCTTCCCCTCTCAGGTAGAGCAACGCAGCCTGGATTTCCTGTTTGGACTGCTCACTACAAATTCCCATGTCATTCCGTATTTCAATAGCTTTTATCTAACCCTGGAAGGCACTCAGAAAACCTTACCCTTGTTCAAGCTCCCCACTTAAATATGAAAGGATTGGGCCGTAATCTTCTTTGGTCTGAAATTCTGCCCTTCAATCATATTCTTTATAGCATTTAGCCTAATAATCAAGCTGGAAGCATCAGAGTCTAGCTTGGAACATCCAAAATGAATGACCACCTCTACAAGGGAGAAAGGGAGGGGCTGCTCGTTGCAAGAAGAGTGAGAAATGACCCTGGTCCACTGTACCTTGAACTTGAATCCTGAAAAATGAATTCTGCTTTTCACCATGGGTCTCCCTCTGCAAGACTGAGTTTCAGAGATATGCTGATTCGTTTTTGTGAGTTTGTGCTTTTACACACGCACACACACACACACAACACCCTAATTCTTCTCAAAGAGTGGAAAAACATGACATTTCTTAAGTGTGCCTGATTGTTGTAGGTACTTCAAATACATTGTCTCAATAAACCTTCAGAATGACACAATTATCCCCATATTAAAAATGAAGAATCTGCACCTAAGCAACATCAACTAACTCACCAACATAATAAACACACATACCCAAAATAAGAGTTGGGACTGGGGATTTAAACAGAAGCATGTGCTTCTGACCACCATGGAGTTTTGCCAGTGCAGCTACAAAACAGAATGACTTGCTCAAAGTGGCAAGTACAGTGGAAAAGTACAAGGGAATTGACATTTGCTAAGGACCTACTATGCATCTGGCACTGTCTTCAACATTCGATTGGCTTCAAATAATCCATGCTTGCAGGATAAGGTGTTACTGTATCCAGGTGGCAGCTGCCCCTAAGGTTTTGTGACATGCTAGGAAAGGGGAGATTTAGGGTTCAAACCAGGTCCGTCTGATTCCCAAGTTAGTTCCTCGGGATGAAGGATGCTGTGACTAATTTCAAAGCTGACTTTAGGCTGAGGTAGTTTATTAGGTGGAAGGCTCTCTCTGCTTCCATATTTCTTCCACACTGACCTCAGGGATGCAGTCATAGGAGACAGGCTCTCCCTTACTGTTTCTATGACAAATGACTAAATTATGGATTTCTTGAGAGTATGCATCATCTCCTCAACAACTCCCAGTATACTGTCTGAAGCTAAAATGAGCTCAAATATTGGATGGATGAATAAATGAATATGTATTTCTGGACGTATTAACATCTTCTATCCCAGTACCTGTATGCAAATTTTCATTAAGTGGTCCCCTCAATTACCTGTATCAAATTCATCTCATGTACTAGTATAATTGATTTATCAACACATCCCAGACCTCTTGAATCAGAATCTCTGAACTGAATCTCACGAATGGCTGCATTTTAAGAGGTGATGATTCCAAAGCATATGAAGTTTGTAACCTTTGTTGTGGAACAAATTAGCTTAGCAAACATCTCCTTTGGAAAACAGGAGGCTGGAGTAAACCTCAGGCCTCTATACCTTGGACTGGTCTTACAAAGGTGTAAAGGAGAGCAGAAAGGGGAACCTCTATGTCAACATCTAACCTGTGCCCAAGCTGATCAGCAGGTTGGACATTGGTAAATTGCCTTGATGTAGTTTTAAATCGTTTTCAACCTTAATTGATACTTTGTTTTTAAGTAAATCGTGATTCTTATGAAAAGAATACATATATATAATTTTTAAAGTCAGATTGTGCTAATAGTCTTGTAAAAAGACACTTAGTCCCCTCTACTTCGTGTCTTCCACATCCTTCTCCCAGAGGTGACTACTTCTAAAGTTTTAAACTTTTTTTTTTTTAATGTATCCCTATTTCTCTAGAACCACATGTATTAACTCACATACCTCAATTCCATCATATTTAGACTTTGTTAGTCCTATTTTAATAACTGAGGAGTTTATACTGTCTCTTCCCCTCCCCCTTAGAGTCATGTCACAGTATTTTCATTAATAGATAATGTGAATATTGTTCAGTGCTCAGTCATGTAGCAGACTATGGTTATACATCTTTTCTTCTATAGCTCTTTGTCTTTCCTGGGATTAACAATTCCCTCATTTGAAAAAAATTCTATGTGTCCATTCAACTCTCTAGTTAAATCTCCCCTTACCTACTAAGATCTTTGAAATATGTCATTTAATTTTTCATGTGATCAAGTCCCTTATGTAATTTATCACTTTAATTTTTTTTAATATAGATAATCCTACTTGGATTCTCCATCCACCTGCTCCAACCTATATATGTTGCTCTTTAGACTTTCGCTCCTATTATTTTGTAACTTCCCCTTGCAAATTTCCTTCCCTTCTGACGATCTCTATTGGATCCTACTTCTGGTATTTTTTTCTTTCCTGATTTATTCTTGTTTTAGTGGAAAACATCCTCGAGTAACTTACTGAGAAAGAGTATATTGGAATGAAAATGGGTTAGAGCTTGCACGTCTGAAAACACCTTTAATCTACCATCACATTTGATTTGCAGTTTTTATGAGCAAAACATTATAAATTGAAGATCACTTACTTCCAAATTTTGAAGTATTATTGACCTCTCTTCCAATAACGCTGTTGAGAAGTCAACCGCCATTCTCCTAGCAATCTGATTCCTCATCCATTTTATGTGTGAATCCACTTTCTATTCTTTGGAAATTTTTAGATGCTTGTTTTGGTTTGACTACGTCTCGGGATGGAAATTCAGAGGGTTCTGTCAGTTGGAAGATATTTGCTCTTTGGGTTTCTTGTTTTCCTTCTTTGGCATTGTTCTTTTTCATATTTTTGCCCTTTTTTCATCATTTATATTAGATTTATCCTCTAATTTCCTTACTCGTTCTCCTTGTGTCCGTCTGTTTTGTTTCGTTTGTGAATAACATAATTATACAAATATTTTTCAGTGAGGGTTTTATTTAAGCCATTATATTTTTAATTCCCAAGAGCTCCACATGATTCTCAGATTATCTTTTTATAAAACACACTGTTCCAGATTGCAGATATCGCCTATCCAGTTCTAAGATTATGTTTTTCCTTATTCTTTCTTGTTGATTTGAGGGAAAAAAGAGTTAGAAATCTTTCTACTGCAAAATTTTAAACGAATCTCTTCATTCTCTAGGTGCTAACAGTTTAAAAAGTTACATTTTACATGCCTATTTTTCACACGTATGATCACATAGAGTTTCACAAAATGCCCTACGAGGAAAGGAAGAACCCATTTTGTTATTAGTGTGGAAAGTTGAAGTGATTCTAGTTGGGTGGAGCTGGCAGTAGACACCAGGTGTCCTGAATCCCAGTTTAAGGGCTTACTGTAATTAGAAAAATGGTTCCCAAAGTTTATTCATCATTACAGTTACCTAGAGCTTAACAAAATCCTAGGCCTCACATCAGATCCACAGAATCAAGAATCCTTTAGTGTGAGACCCAGATATTTGTAATTTATTTTAAAGAAGTCTCCCAGAGGACTACAAGGCCAAGTTGACAAACTACTGCCTGGCTATATTGTTGTATCCTCAAACCTTCTCAGGTGATGGTGACTAAGCCTTTTCATCTGTTTCTCAGAATAATATTCCCTCAAGACTAGCTCGTTTGCAATTTGGAACAAAAGGGAAGGATTACAGCTATGCCAAAGTTCTATTGCATCATTTCTTGGATGTGCCCATAAAACTGCAGTCTCCTTTGCCTTATATTCTATTTGTCATAGACTGAGAATAAAGGTCTTTATCTGGTACAACTACATTTTATTTTTCCTTATCCAGCCTCATCCAATGCCACTGTTTTCTATTTTGACCCATAAGGCTCCTCCAACTCAAATGAAGAACATATATTCTGTACTCCAGGCTGACCGTCTTCCTGCCTTCACCCCACCATGACATGGGCTATCACATGCCCTTGTCTTTCCACATATTGCAACAATAAATGGTGTGGTGTTCATGTCCTATTCCCTGTGCTTTACCTTTCCAAAAAATCCATGATAATATGTGGGATAGATGAGGGTAAGGAGCTCCCACGAGACATACAGTTTGATCTCAAGTACCCCATTTTCAGCTTGTTCTATCCCCTCACCCCACACAAAGCTCCCCAGCTATTTTTACACGCCTCCAGCATGACACTCACCAAGAGTGTCTCTGCCTCCTTCATTCTTATCACAGTCACTTGGAGTCAACAGCCTTAAAACAACCGTCACACTCCAAATTCATATTTGTTAAGGGAGACTAACCCTAATGCAACAGCCTGACACTCATTTTATTCCCTCAGCCTTGAACTGCTGGGAAAATTAAGACATTATGTTACTAGTCTAATCTTGAACTTCCAACATAAATAAAATGTGACAGCAGATATCACTGTTGAGAATCAGATCCTTAGTTACTTAGAACAATACTCTAACAGGGAATTTGCCGGGGAAAAAAAAAAATATATATATATATATATATGCTTTTAGGCAATAGATCTGTCCTTTCTTCTCATTGCAAACAGAGCCGATGTAACATAATGTCAGCCCCTCACCTACTCCCCAGGCAAAACTCCAAGGCTGTAGAGTCAAAGTTGTCATCGTATGATAATTCATAACTGAATTACACTTTCCTTTGCCACACATAAAAAGGGGCAAAGGTGGAAAATCAGCTGCGTTTAGAAGTAAAAAGGGTTACTGCCGTATTGTAGGGAGTTAGAATTAGAGAAGGGTTTTCACTAAATGACACTTTCCACGACCAATTTAGAGTCAGTAAAAATACCAGATAGTATTTGTAAGGCCACGGCCTCTCAAAAAGCATTCGAAAGAAATTGCCTGAAGCGTCTATATGTGCAGAATTGTTTATTCTCAGAAACGCAGCCCAATCCTCTACACATATACTGGGATATCACTGTTTGCAGGCACACACAAGCCTGGGGGCAGCCAAAAATAAAACATACAGTTCCCTGTGTAGGTCATATTCTATGGCTAAGAAACCTCCAGAACATGTCGAAACGTTCTCGCCCTGGAGAACAGAGATCTTAGGAGGGCATGGGCATGTAACCTAGAGGTCATAGACAAGAATACTAAGAGCTTGGAGGAGTAATGGAGACTGCCTAAAAGTGCCTTAAAGATCAAGGTCCCCATGAGACGGCTGCCATGGGTCAACCTTTGGGCCACACACTTGAATAAAGAGGTAAAAATTATTAGGAAGTAAGCCCCAGACTCAGCTTGTCCTCTCGATGTCACCATCTCTGGTACCATGTAATTACTAAAACCTGGTTCAACTGTGCATAATTATGAAAATCTACTTAAAGCACAGGGCAGGTGTGAATTCCTGAAGATGTGCACAGTTCATACCAACCAGGAACCAGAGGTCACATGGGAATCTGAATGAGTATTGAGGCCTATGGAATTCGGCCGCTGTTAATCATTTGCATACCCAAACCCCCAAAGTAATAAGTAACAGCTGATGTGTGCATAGCATTTCATAACACTACCCCACTTGATCCTCACTTCTATGTGGTCTGAACAAGGGACTATCAGTTCCATTTCACAGACGGGAAAGCTAAAGGAATTATCCACGATCACATAGCTGACAGCCGAGATTCCAAGCTACGTTCTCTGACCTCAGAACTAAAGTGTTTTGTTTTCTTTTTTAATCAACAAGGAAAAATTTGATTTTAAACAATTCTAAATTTTTTCATGCCTTCCCTCACATCTCCACTCCACACCCTTTCACGATAATGTTTCACATGAGAATTTAACTGTTTAATATTTCAGGCTAGAGGAGACCATCCATTCACTTGAATCCCAGCAGCACTAACACTGCATTAAGTCATCTGCAAAAGCGACCAGTGTTGTGCACTGGCTGAGGCCTCCCTCTTTGCTGTACGTTGGTGTGAAATTCTGCAAGAGGTGACATCCTACAGAATGCAGAGTGTTACAACTTTCCCCCATCATGGGTTCCAACCCCACGCTCTGACTGCTTTATACAGAAAGCAAACACAGGGGCTGACCTCCGTTAATGTGCAACCCCCATTCTAACCACCTCTGACAGAAAGTGGCCTTGGGGTGCCCTGCCTGAAATAAATAGGGTTGGATCAACGCATTGGGCTCTTCTGGCACCACAAAACCAGAGACGTTCCTCCCCCAGTGATTCCCTGTGCAGCATTGAAAGTATGGATCTTGGATGCTGTTTCAGAAGGAACCACGAGCCATTTATTCTCAGTCTGAAATTGGCAGCCTTTCTATTTTGGGGAATTTTTAATAGGACTAGCAGGGGAACCAACATTAGGGCTTATTCTCTCAGTGTGGGGTTAGATGTGTAACGCATATGTTTGCCCTGAGGACCCTAAACCACGTACTATAAAACTTTGTTAAAATGCCTTTCTCCTCAACTATTAACATTTTCCTGTGTACACTGTTCGTTTCGAACAGTCCCGGCCAAAAGCTCATAAAGCTATGTTCCCTCACAGACCGTTACTTTTGTGCTAATTAATTAGTCAATCCAGTATCTCAGATGTGAAATTCCAAGCTCCAGTTACTCAGTTTGGCTGAAAATCTGTTTTTCTAATTATTGACTACTTTCTGCTACTTTAAGTCCACCACCTAAGTTCTTGGACAGAGCCAGCTTGGGGGGCTGGGGAGGTCTCCAGGGGCAACGCCGTCCTCGTTGAATGGGGGAGTGGGAGGAAGGCCTTGCAGCTGTCAGAGTCACTGAGGATTTGGGAGGAAGCAGGAGGGAGGAAAAAAAAGATTTGCCGGACAGACTTAGGAGAAACACTCAGACCTTTTGACAAAATTTCAGGGAGGTGTAATGCTCTGAAATTACGCACTGACGCTCTTAATGGCAAGGCAGCCTTCAAAAGGTACCTGTCAAGGGAGTAACGATTTAGACTCATCTGGAAAAAAATCTGCATATGTATCGGTGTTGTGTTCTTCTGCCTTTGAGTGGTTTCGTTTTATTTCTGAATTCCTGAAGCGGACTGAATTTTTATTACTAATTTGACAGGAATTCAGGCGGATTGTTTTCTCATTACTCCCAGTATTTACAATTTACATTGCATATTTGATTGTTTACATTTGGGGATACGCATGTACACACACACACACACACACATATATGTATATATTCGTATATACATACGGGAGGGATTTTGAACTCTGCCCAAGATGTAATTCAGTGAACTGTCCACAGAAGGAGATTTGACGTGGCACAATGGGCAGTGATTTGTGAAAAATCAAGCTGTAGCATGTTTTTACCCCACTAAGCTGAACAATAATAAACTACCTAACTGTCACCTAAAAAACAAATAAATACAAACAGATATGTATCAGTAAAAATATAGCGGTCTAGGGGAGATATATGTATATAATAAATGTGGGAGATAAACATTTATCTCTCCTATGTTATTTTATATATAGCCCGTTTATTATATAAATATAGTTATAATTACAGTAGTGATGTTATATATACATATACATACATATAGCTATATATTCTTGTATTTTGTTATGTTATGTTATGTTATGTTAATTTTGTTATGTTAATTTTATGAGGATAACAGAGAACAGGAAAGGTCACTAATGTTCCTTGAGCACAAACCATGCTGCAGGCACTGGACAGCATGTCCTGTGTATGCTGTTTCATTGTGACTTTCTAACAACCAAAGAAGTAAAAATCATTATCCCTCAGTGACAGATGACAAGCTCAGAGGTTACATAATGTGTCTAAGGTCAGCTTCCTAGAATGTGGTAGAGATAAGACTTGAACTCAGCTCTGTCCTGAGAAACACCCAGGCTCTCCCCTCTAACAAATGTTTCTTGGAAAAAACAGTTGCACAGCACACGTATGCACACAGAGTTTGTTCTTAAAATTTCACTTTTAATTCTTATTATGGTTGTTGATGTATAACACTCAAAGACCAGTCTCTGAGTACACACAAAAGCATCACTGCCAGAAGGTGTTTTTACAGTGGTCAAATGGGGGAAGCCATTCCTTAGCAGCAGCCAGTTGTAAGTCAGGACTTAAAAAATTAAACAGAAGGACCTCCTGGAGCAATAAAGAAGGGGAATAGAGGACAGAAGCACCACAGTCGGAACAAAAACAGTTAGGAACCAAAGCCATGGAACTGCCGTGCTTCAGGCATTTTTTCTGGGGACTCCATCTCCCTTAGTGCCTGGTGCCCTCCCTGGCACACATTAACTCATCACTTGTCAGGAGGGTCTCAAACTCCAGAGATGTCCTAAGTTCACAATACAACCCTATAGCCACCAATTCTCTAATAACAGGAGAGTGGAATCTATTAGTGACAATACCCAGCAACAAGCTAAACTCTTCTCCCTCACTTCCAGATGAGTTCTTTAGCTTTCAATAGAACTTAGAAAGCTCTAGACCACAAAGATAACTGTTAGCTGTTTTAGGCATCATGATAGAAATTCTCTCATTATTTGCATTTTAAGTGTTTCCCAAAGTTTAATGATGCTTGTACCACCAGTATGATTTTGCCATATTCTATTACAGGTTTAGTATTTTTATTTAGTTTTTTAATATTGACCCCTATTTTTTGCTGATGTGTATTTCTTTTGTTTTGTTGGTTTTTTTTTTTCCCCTTTGTTAGGTGAGAGCTGAGTGGTTTATTGAATTGTCTCAGCTGAGTGGGGTAAAATCATGCTCATTTTATTTTTCATAAATCACTGCCCATTGTGCTAAACCAAATCTCCCAATCCTGTCGACTGAGGCCTGAATCACATCTTGAGCAGATTTCAGGATCTTCCTGGCACACTTGGTTATTAAAGTTATCATTTTCCATTTGCAGTTATGAGTTATTATCTAGTTTAACACTTCCTTTTCCATCCCACCTAAACATGTTGGTTCACCCACTGCAACCCCAAGTGGGCTGCTTCGGGGTCTTGAAGGGGGGACCTTGTGGGCTCTTCCACTCTCCTCACTCATCCTCGACCTTGTTGGCCCAGGGGTGAGGCTGGGGTCCGTGATCTGCTCTGGGACACATCCTTCACTTTCCATCTTCAAGGCTTAGTTCCTCTCAAGGTTGGATGTCTCTATCCTCTGGCTGTTGTCAGTCTGGATACAGGGCCAAGAAACTCTAACTTGACCTCCTCCAAATCTATGCAGCTCTGGGCTCCATCAGAACACCGCATGGCAGAACCCCTTCCACTATTTTCCCCCAACACTTCAGTGGTTTTAGGATATTTACTATGCTGTGCAACCATCACCACTCTATATGTTTGTTTGAAAAGAAAGCCTTATATCACAACTGAATCTTTTTTAATATACTGTCATCGTTAGAAGGCAACAGTAGACAAATGTTACAAGACCATATTGTTCAGTTCTTGCTAAATAGTGCTTCCCATCAAAGACCTTGGGCTTCAGGTCTGCTCAGTTTGCTGAAGAGAGAAGTCATCAAGGGTTATATTGATGTTGAAGACATATCAGTAGCAGACAGATTTTCCCCTTTCTCATGAATTGTCAAAAGGGTCCAAAGTGAAATATTTTTTCCAAATATGTGATTCAATACGAGTATTATTCAATGTTCGGTCCACTGAAAAATCACTGATGACATGTGTTGCACACTATGGGAGACGTTGTGCCCGGTATTTCCTGCTGTGGGTAAGCCTGGTCTTCCCTTTGTCAGGATCCCTGTACCTCCCTAGTTTTCTTTAGCACTTTTCATGTTTGATTCTTTACAATTACACCATTACACCATTGTGGGCTACAGAGTGAAGCCCACATGGAGAGTCACTGAGAAACCCAGCTCACAACCAGAACCAAGGCCTCTGACGTACGGTCCAGTCAGGTTATCCCAGCATCTCTAGCCATTCCAACCATGGTCCCAGTCATCATGGCACAGTGATGAGCTGACCATCCGTGCTATTTCTGAATTACTGGCCCATAAAACTCTAACAAAAGAGTTATCGATTTTTGGCAATAGAATTCGGGGTAATTTGTTCCACAAAAGTAGATAACAGAATGACAGATTCATAGGGTGACCATTTGCCCCAGTTTGTTCAAGCAGTCCCAGGATACATGTGTCATCCCAACACCATTAGGAATAGTGCTGGTCTTACCCTCCAAAGTATCCCCATTTGGATAATTTTACGTTCACCATTCTCAAGTGCCATGTTTGGAACTTGAACCACGGTCTTGCCAAATTCTTTTGTCTTATAATATCTTAAACTCTACACAACAGGAGGAAGAGACACAAGCAGAATGTTGCCTATAACTGAGCATACACATCACTTTTGAGCATTCATGATTCTTTAAGCAGGCATGTAAGAAGCAAAAGCGTTAAAGGGAGATGTAAAGAAAACTTCAAATGGCAGCAGTGAAAAGGCAACATACTAGAATTTTGTCTACACTCTGATATTGGAGAACAGAACAAAGAGGCACGAGGAAGAGAAGTCAGACAACATTTTTAAGATTTACAGGACTGAAGGACAAATCAAGAGCTCAAAGATGAAGTACAGTGTTGTTCATACTTCCTAGGAGCTATTATTTCTTCCATGTATCTATATAGCTGGCACAACTGCATACATTATTTCGTTTAATCCTCACAACAACACTATGGGGGTTGGTATTATTATGATCCCTATTTTACATATAGGAAAACTGAGGCTTAGAAATGTTAAGTAATTGGCATAAATATCCAATGCTGATAAAGAGCCAGCCTGCCTACCCAGCAAGTCTGATTCCAGAGCCTGTTCTCTTAGCCTTTAGCATGAAATACCTCTCTGCTAAAATATAACATACAAAAATGAATTTGTAAGCACATAAAATATCACAAGATACTTGATAAAATATTTATTATTTTCTGAAGAACATGAATCCATATTTTCAGATTAATTTATTTCCTTTAGATGACTCTAGTTATTATATTCTGACAAGTTTTGCATGCATTGCAAAATCAAACGTCATTAGGTCTCTTGTCTGTGGTAACATCAATTTTGAGATGCTTGACACTTTACCAATAAGTTAAGAACATTTTATTTAGATTATATACTAATTATAGCTGTGTATTACACTACTTAGAATGTACATTATTCATAAGAGGCCACATCAGTGTCTCATACAGTTCTTCAGGGGTTGGTTCTCTCAGTCTGACACTTCACAACCTTTTTTTTTAACTTGAAAAAACATTCTTCTGATATTCCCTGTGATACTGAAAGTGATACAGAAATCATATTTGAGTCTTAAAATGACATAGATGGAAGACTAAACGGCTCTAAGGCAAATGCTCAGGAACTGAATATTTGAAATAAACATATTTGCACATATATGCAGTGTTTTATTCAACTATATGACTTACCTCAGGAGAAAGAGGAATGGCTACAACTACTGGAAAAAATGTTCACTAGTAATTCACAGGAAGAAACTCAGTCTTAATACCTTTCCTCCATGGGGAGAAGGAGTTCACCTTGAGCTCAAATCTAGATAACACTCTTCCCAGGAAAAAGGACCCAGTACACATCTCCTTTCATTGCTATAACATGGGGCAGGACTCTTCCTTTGGCCAGAAAAAAAGAGGAGAGGACAGAGCACTTCCATTAGAGAAAGACAGACAACTTCAGGCTGTACGGATAGAAAAAGCAGCCAGACATTCTGCAGAGGATTACAGTTGCATAATAATAGCCAATATCAAGATAGAGTGACTTCCATAGCCATGCTCATTTCTAAGTACTTGAAATATACTAACTTGAAATATACTAACCCTTTTAATCCTCTTTACTAAGTGTTAGGGATGATTTCCATCCCCATTTTGCAGAAAAGTTAAATAAATTGCCCAAAATCACAGAGCCGAGATTTGAACCTACCCTGTCTGTGTTCATAACCACAACATCATGCTACTTGTCAGGGGAAAAAAATGCGTCTATTTTAAGTGAACTTTGAACAAAATATGAAAGCCCAGTGGACAAAGCCAGAGAACATAAACCAGGTAAAATATTTAGGGGATCAGCAGATCCTAAATGAGGAAAAAGAGAGATCTGGATGAAAAAGAACACCACCATCCTCTTACCTTGTATAAGAGTTTTGAAAAAATCTCCTAGTTCAGAGGTAAGGTGGAAGGCAGAAGGAGGGGAGAGGGATAGACATTGAGAGAGAAGGGCTGGAGGGGGCGGAGTAGACATTAGAAATAAATACCAGGACCTCACAGAATAGAATTTACAACGGCCCCTGTAGAATTATGTTTCAGTAAACCATATTTTGTGTCATCCATAATCCCATTACTCTCAATAAATCCTTTTGTTTTCTGAGTAAAATGCTGAGTTACAATTCCATTATTTCAGATATTTATCCTGGGCAGACCCATATGGCTATTGGCAGTCAAAATTGGAGTGCTTAAGTGTTCAGCAGGGCCCATTAGGGAATGTGGCCTTCACAGAGACTAATTCTCTCTCTGCTTGTGCTCTGTATTTTAGAGAGGGATTCAGAAAGATCTCCATATCACAATAGCTAAAGCTTAATACAAGCCAACAACTAAAGCCTGGGGGCTGGGGGTGGGGGGGAGAATAATCATTTTATTTGTAGGGATAGACACGATAATTAAGTTGCAAAGAACTCAGAGGTGCCAGGAGAGAACTCTCAACCTCATCAACAATGATTCAACAGAACCCACAAAGAAGCAAAAAGAATCAGGTTTTCTAAGCAGAACAGGAGGCTACAGAGTAACAGTCTACAAATGTGAGAGCAAACATTATGCCTTAACTTGGTGACATTCAAGTTCAGGGTGAATTCCTGACTCCAGGTTTTGTAAAGCACTGAAATGTGTTCCAAAAACAGGTAAGCATCCCCAAGTCAGTGATTTTTTTCTATTTCATCTTTTGAAATAACGAATACACTGGCCCAGGGTGATTTGAAGGCAATCTTCCCTTGAGACTGGGACTTGGGGACCTGGTGTTTCAGGGTCCTGTGATGCTGACCATCATGGGACCGGCTTCTCTAGAAGCACAGCAAGTGTTGGCAGGCACGGCTGCACCCTCCGTCCCTCCATGGGCCATGATTATCAGAACCCACAACAGTGCCAAGAGCAGATTTTTTTTTTTTTCTGTTGCCACTGGAGTAGGGTCCTGTATCCCACAAATGTAAACTAGGATTAATTAGGACTTTTATTTAGAATAGAAAAAGTTCGCTCTTAAGGGGAAAGATTCTGAAGGACCTCCCTCAATACTATATAGCAAAAAACACAGAACACACCATCTGAACCCTGCTTGGGAAATTTAAATAAGGAGCTTTAGAAACATAACGTGATTTGGCAAGAGCCTGGTTTGAATGTGGTTGTGAGGTTCCGCTAGCAACATATGCTTTTACTAAGCTGCACTGTGCCTTTCTTTCGCAGCCTGCACTTTCCAAACGTTACTTTCTTTATTTTCTACGATTATCATCCTGAACCCGAACCAGAGTACTAAACTCTGAATATAAAACGATCCTATCATGAAATTAGAGTGCATCCTGAGGAAGAGAGGGGGGAAAAGACCTTTAAATTTGACCCCTTTCTCTTCTCTCCACCCCTTCTAAATACACTCACAAAAACTAGAGCAGTGGAGGGGAGAAGGAAGGGGGAGAAGTCTGCTTATGATTATGAACTGAACTTTGAACCGTTCCTATTGTTCCTGCCAAGGATTTTTGAATGCTAATGTAAAAAGATATATATAAAGTTAGATCTGCTAAGGTATTTTAAGAGTCTACGGTAATGCACCAACCTTTTTTTCTTAGCCTCATTGTTAAAGATAATATGCCTTTCTAACAAAAATGCTTTCAAGATGTAACCATATTTTGAAATGAGTATCATAATACATCCTTTGCAAGCCTGGAATTTGGAAACAAAGAACTTGCTTTAATCCATTTTTTGTTGTTTTTTTTTTTCTCCCTACCTGACAAGCAGGGTGACAAGGCTGCTGGAGGGCGTTTAGACATGTCCCCAGTCTCACTTGCTTCTTTTTTTCTCCTCTTTCTTCATCATGTGGGCCCTGACAACTTTTCTTTCTGAAGCCACATAAATTAACTAGGGTTAATACTATCGGCTCTCGTCCTAGCTCCAAAACAAGCCAAGATAAGACAGGATCCTCCAGTTGACAGACTTGCAGTGTCTCTGCAGAACCAGTAATGCCATCAACTCTCCCTGCTTTCCTCCATGAAATAAAAGCTGCGAGAGCCTAGGCTTTCTGCCCTTTTCCTCCCTTTTACTTAGTTAAAGGGGTATTTTCGGATTATGTACGAAGGAAAAATAAGCCACATGTGTAGTCTCTCTGTTGTCAATTCCCATTCTGTTTCTCAAATGCTTCTAGGATTGGAGTATCACCTCCCACGAAAGTCAGCCTCTGCATGGCAAGTCCTGACTGAAGGGACTTCGCCGGTTGAAATGGTTTTTAAACATGGGTGAGCTGATAGTTCCCCGATGAAGTCTGGGTCAGCAAAAATAATTTGTGATTTTTCAAGTAGGTACATAGCGAGGGACAACCACAGAAGAAGGGAGATGTGTCTCAGTTTGTGAAGTAAATCATACATCAATATACCCATCTGATCAGGGGGGATAATCAGTGATGACTCACTGACAGGAGGGATGTAAACGTTCCTGGGAAAGGACTCAGGGACACAGACACTTCCCAATATATTTTAGTTGAATCTGGATCTCAGATCAGACTTTAAGAACCAGATTTCCATATGGGCCTTAAGAAAAACTTGGTTTGATTTTCCTAAAAGAGGTTTCGGTTAAGATTTCAGGCCTTCGGAGGACAACTTAAGGATCTAGTTTATTCACAGAGAGTATTAGTCACGCTAAAAACTTTCCATTGTCAACACCCTTCGGGCCTCTAGAAAGAAGAACACTGTTATGAATTGCAAAGCCTACCAATCTTCTCCAGCAGTGTACTACATCGCATTAGGGGAAACCTGATCTCAAATAGAATAAATCTCTCTTACTTCCAGTAGACATAGGGACTTACATAAGGGGAATTTCTAAACAAAATCATTTTAGGGTCTTGGCGTTTTTCTCCTATATTCTGCCTAATTATTGGTGGTATCTAGGTTCCAATAAAAAGCCCCTGCCATGGAAAGCATATGAGCCCCTCTTCTTCTTCCAGCCAGACTCAAAACACCGGCAATATTATTCTAACATTGTGGAATTTAGCAAAACCACTGCATTACCAGACAGTTATGTATGCAATAGTGTCTAATTGGCTAACTTCAGGAATAATAGAAAACTGTGACAGTCACATTCTGATGAAATCTGGATAAATGTGGCTTGAATCAGGCTATATGATGACCCTAAATTTAAAATTTAAAAACAAAAAGAGCAAAATGAGTAGTTACAGACTTTCTTCTTTCTTTTATTTTCTGTGGACATTAAAAACAAAACAAAAACCTGCTCAGCTTTTCACTACTCTGAAATGGTATAGATTAGAGAAGATTTTGGACGTTTTGAATTTAAGGCAAAAATAATCCTGTTAAAATATATTAAATATATTAAGTAATTTCCATACATGACCAAACTTCATTATCAAAATATCAAAATAACGATGGAATAAGTACAAATGGTAACCCCATATTACACATAAGGACACCAAGGCTTAGAAAGGTTGAGTGGTCAGTCAAAGATATACAACTAGTCATTGAGAGTGACCTGAAAATCATATGTGTGTGTGTTTGAGAGAGAGAGAGAAGAGGTTGAGGGAGAGAAGAGGTTGAGAGAGAGGCTCTTGCTCTTCTCTACTTTGCTGTTAGCACCATCTATAAAACATTAAATCTTTGAGGGATTATAACCCTGGGCTTGCAAACCACTCCCAACATCACTTAATTAATCCCCACACCCTAATTGATAGGGTGTTATAATTTATGATAGCATTTTCCGCAGTACCTTCCTGGAGGAAAGGAACAGAGAAGAAACAACGGCAACAATGACGACAACAAAAACCAAAAACCAACTCTGAGAGCAGAGGAATCCATCACCAGAGGGAACCATCAGAGCCAAGAACAGGGTGCACTGCCTTGGTGTTCCCTCCTTAGTAGGGCCTCAACTCCCACTGTGAATTCCACATTCCTCAGGGTGGAAGAGAAATGAGTTCTCTTTTTCTCTTTGAGATAGCATCATTTTCTCCAGAGAAATGGACCTTTGGTAGACACTTGGTCAGCATTCCAGCCAACCATGATGAGGAAAAACAATCAGCTGTAACAAAATAAAAATAGAATGTGTCAAGAGATAAGAAGGTGTCTGGTTTGAACTTCTGACTCGCTTTTTTACCCTATCTCAGTGTGATCTGTTCCAAGTACTGGGAGCAGTGTGTTGAATGTCCAACTGAAGTCAGTCTTCACACATCACTACATCTGAAAATGGCAGGGGAAGCAGTTAAAGAAGAAGTAAGAAAAGGAATGAGATGGCACAGGCACAAGGCATAATGCTGCTGTATTTGCTGAGATCCTACTCTGTGCAATACATGGCATCTTATAAAAGAAAAGTGGGTTTGGGAGCTAGCGAGAAATAGGCGCCAATCCCAGTGTTAAGATCTCGTACATGTGTCCCATTGGGTACGTTATGTCACCTTTGAATATCAGTTTCTAACGTCAAAAATGGGGAATGAGAATCCCTAATTTGAAGAAGTGTCAGATGGGAAAAAATTTCCCTTTCTTTGTGTGGGGAAATCTGATGGTTGTCACCAACATCCATCACCCCCCTCTTCCATAGTAACTGAGTTGGATTGTAGCTACTCATCTAGAAACTAAATTTCCCAATGACCCTGGCAGGGAGGTGTGGCCATGTCACTGAGTTCTTGCCAGTGGAATGTGGGTGAAAATGATGTGTGTTTCGTCCCAGCTTCATCCATAAAATTTGCACGCATACTCCAACCACAGTTTCATCTTCCTGCTGGGTGGCATTGCGTGGCACCAAGCAACCCTGAGGATGACAAAGTAGGTCATCCCGGAATGAGAGCCCAACAAGGAGGGCTGCTGCTGAACCGTAACATTTTCCAAGGACAGTTTTGAGCAACAACAACAAAATGAAGAGGTTATATTCCTTAACATATTAAATTATAACTGAGTCTGTTTTTACAGTAGCTAATCCTAACTAATATACTACAGGTTGTAGTATATAAGGCCTCATTCCTGTCTTGAGGACCTTGCAGTTTAGTTGAGCATTTAAGATGGACCCCAAAACAGTATGTGGACAAGGGTAAGCTAGTGGTATGGAAAAGACAACGCTCTTTGTTAAACACATGATTCCAATTTTCCTTTGGCCACCAAGCATTTCTACATTTCCTAGCTCTCTTTATACTTCCATGGGACAATGTGACTAGTTATAGCCAACAGAATGTGAGATCAAGTCACGTATGCCAGTTCCAAGCCTGACTCCTCAAATGCCCAATGAAGTCCTTGCTGACACTTCTTGCTCTACTAACTGGAGAGAGTCCATCAGAGGCCTCTGAGGTGACCTAAAGGACGTGGTAGTGGAAGGATCCTACCTCCTCATGGAGGGATGCAACCCAACAGAACCAAGAAAGTCGGTGCTGGACCTCACCTCAAGGAGAAATAATCTTTCCAACATGATAAGCCAGGGAGATGTGTTTGTTACAGCCATCAGCCTATCCTGACCAATACAATGATGTAAATAAGTGATGAGAAAAAGAAAATCCATTGGGTTTAGGAATGATCAGAGAAAGTTTCTTTAGGAGTTAGTATTGGAGCTCATGTAGTTAAGCAGAAATGAGGGAGGAGGATAGATGGTGAGTACAGTTACTGGGTTCAGATTTTATTGTGGTAATTGTCCCAGCTTCTCCAGGCCAAAAGCTTACTGGGTAAAGCATTTTCCATTTAACTTCTCAGAAGTTTTTAAGGCAAGAAACCCTTCTTTTCTAATGAAGTCTCATATAAGATCTTAATATTTCAAGAGATACTGGTGGCGTCACTAGTACTGAAGTGAGGACAGGACTCTCTCTGGTAGTTCTGCCTTCTGTGGACACTTTCTTGGATACTTTCTTGGAATCTTTCAACTAACCACGTGCCCCTGAATCATTCCTGTGGAACCCTCAAATGCTGAGGAAGAGAGCTTGCCCACCACTGTATCAGACCACATTCAGATATGATCTAATAGTCTTCCTCTAACTCTTCATGGGGAATTACAGCGTGAAGTAGATTATAAAGAGCACAGTGGCAAACTCTGGGGTTGACCAGGAGGCCAATCCAATTACCCAGAGGAGACCAGCCTAAGACAACCTCATCAACGGAAGTTAATCTACTTGAATTACCCAATCTTTTTATTTCTGTACTGTGTGCTTTTGCTTTTTAGAGTTAAATTCTGCAAGCCTTTTCTATGAGAATAATCATTTCAAAACCAAGTTGAAGTCCTCTCAGAAACAGCTGTTTTTAACAGGTCTGTTATAAAATAACCAAGTCCTGGGGGTGTAAGGTACAGAATGGCAACTGTAACTGATCAACTGTACTACATACTTGAATGTTGCTAAGAGGACAGATATTAAAAGTTTTTACTACAAAGAAAAAAATTCTATAACCACGTGTGGTGAAGGATGTTAAATAGACTTATCATGCTGGTTATTTCACAATATATACAAATATCAGATCATTATGTTGTACAACTGATATGATGTTATATGTCAATTATACTACAATTTTTTAAAAGCCAGTCTAGAAATGGAATATATGAACACAGTAGGGAGAGGAATTATTTGATTTATGTTTGCTTCTTACTCTTTATTCTGAATTTTCTGAAAATGCGATTACTACAATCCCCTGTGTTTGCATAGAACATTCCAGTTAACCAGGTGGATTTTCATTTACTGGTTAAACTGATTCCATGAGGTATGTAAAACAGTGGAGGAAACCAAGGTGAAGTCAGTAAATGCTGCAGGTAGAACAGGAACCTAGAGCTCTCTGTGTTTATTCAACTCAGCGGTTCTGCTTCCACAAGAAAGGATGGGCACTTTCCCATCTCCACAATGATGTTTTCTTTTTTCGTTTTTGCTTTTGTTTTTCCTCATCTCACTTTTCTGTGATTTGAGCAATCTAGAAGCAAATATTCCTATTACGGCAGAATACAATAATACATCATTGATGATCTCAGAAATGACACCATTATGAGAAAGTGTGTCATTCCTGTATTCTCAAGGAAGGGAAAATTACATGATAAATATTTTGGCAAGCAGCAAAAAATTTAGCATTTCAAAAGCAAAGCTTCTGTTCCCTAAAATTCATTTATAGGGACCTCTTTATTGCCTATGGCATGTAAATAAATTATATCCTTTTTCATATTAATGATAATAATAGTTGCTGTCTATTAGTTGCCTACTCTTCGTGAAGCTAGACATTAACCACCAAGCCTTACAACAACTCCAGAATTAAGTATTAATATCCCTGACTTACAGGTGGAGCAATTGAGGTTTGGTGAGACTCTCTCTTTTCCAGCTCTACCCAGACGCTAAGCAGTGAAGTTGGTATTCAAACATATCTCATCTTTATTCCAAGAATTATACACCTTCCACTGAACCACAGTTGCCACATTTTTTTCCACTCAGGGAGAAATAGGTTTTACAGGTGCTCACCCAGCTCATTTGCAAAACACATAGTAATATTTTCTGTAAAACAAGCAGAACGTAGACCTGTCTGTTTCTGTGAAAATGGAGTGAAATACAAGCTCTCTCATCTGTCAATGTCAGAGTGATGACCAGAGGCCCAAACGTGAATGCTGAGAAACAAAACAGTTATTCCTAGCATCCTCTGCTGATATGTTCTTGCCGTAAGTCCTCCCACACTGCCTCTAGTAGTTTTTAATATCCTGAAGTTTCTTAAGAGTGAATCACACTCTTTTTAGAGTGTAGAGTTCTTGGCTATACCTCCAGGAGGGACTGCACTGGGTGAATGACCCACAAATGTCCTCAAGTTGAGACTGGCTCTTCGTCTCATCAATCCATGACACATTTGATTCGTTCTGGTTTCAACTTTTCCATTTCACCAAAATTTGGTTCCTCTCTCTTAGAGACCTTCATCATAGCCCCACCCAATCTAACTCACACCAAACCCTCCCACTGGGTTTGAGGATTTAATGCTTACCTACGGGCCCTATTTCAAAAGCTATATATGTTGATAGAAAAATTCAGTAGCTTCTCACACCTGGAATTTAAGCGTGAACGGTTGAGGGTAGACTCTCATGGATGGGGTTCTTTGGACGGCACTGGAATTAGGGGCTTTTATTTGTACCTGCCTTCAATGGATGGTTTGTAAATTTCAAAGGTAATGTTTTATAGGTAGTTAGGCCCCTTAAGACTCTGAGAGAAACCAATTCCTTTCCCCAGAGAAATGCACACACACCCAAATTTTTGGCAATATTTTCAGGGGACTCACAGAACTACTGAGGTTTCGAATCCTAGGTTAAGATCACTTGCTTTTAAAGGGTAGAGAAGATAAAACCACTCCCATTCCCCTTCTTACGTTGACATGAAGCCAACGAGTTAGAATTTTTTTAAAAGAGTGACCTACAAATGCGCCGTTTATATGATGTCATGCTACAGAGCAGAGAGAAATGAGAGCACCCCTACCTTCAGCCACTCCAAACAGCCACATTGAGGACCTGGGCACATATCCTTCTATGCTGGAAGCCTTACAAACCAATTCAGAAGGCAATGGTCTGGCACGTTTAGAGAACAATTCATTCATTCATTCGTTCGTTTGTTCCTTCCTTCCACAGATCAAGTAATGTTTACTAAGTGCCCATGCACCAGGCTAAGGCAATACACTGAGGATTAAGATGAGATGAGAAAGCCCCTGATAAACTCTCTTGTCAACCCCTTTCCTTCTCCACTTTGTGCCCAGCCTTACTTTCCCCTCCTAGAACTTTCAGAGCCAAATACTTGTCAAATGAAACAAGGACAGTCTTGAAGCTTGAAGATTTTTCACATATGGATAAGATAAAAAAAAATGTCGGGGGTGTTATTCCTTACCCTATAACCCACTGCATCTAGAAAGGTACCATGGAGAGAGCTAAAAAAACGGAGTTGAACCTATGAAGTTAGAGGTGGGTGTGACTATCAGGGAGGACAGTAGCTCTTATAAGCCTCGATGAGAAAGAGGAAGCTGACCTAGCTTATCACACCTAGATGCAGATCTGATGATAGTCGGTGATTATTTCAAGTAGCTTATTTTTCAATAACAGCAGCACCAACTGTTCTACAATTTATGGGACACTTACTATTTGGACGGCACTATGCTAAGTAAGTGCTTTACATAAATCATCTAATGTACTGTTTATAACAATCACGAGTAATAGACAAGGATTCTCTGTGTCTTAGAGCATTTAAACAGGTTTGCCAAGATAGTAAAGATACAAGATTTAGAACAGAAACCCAAACTCAGTGCTGTTGGACCCAAAGTCAGTGCTCTCAACCATTGCAGTATTTTTCTGCTCTCAGCAGAGCCCAGGGGGAATACTACATCAAACAGATACATTTTTAAAAATTATGAATAGAGTATGGAAGAAGAGTAGACAAAATTATGAGTTACCTCTTCAGTGTATGAATCCATGCATGTGTGTAGGCAAGAGGGAGTAAGGGAATGATTTTGGTGATCTGAACTGAATACCACAAAAGCTGTTAACATCTATAGGTGAGGAGAGACAGAGAAGAAGTGACACAAAGGAGCACAGGGATTGCTGCACACACGCACACACACACACACACACACACATCACTTTATTAATCTCACAACTGTGCTGATAACACCCCCTTAAAAGGATAAAAGTTGTGGGTATCCTAATAGCCATGAAAAAGGCCATTTTGAGACTCCTCTGAAGTATTTGGTCAACTCTAAGGTTAAGGACACTCCATCCATGTTGTCAAGCTATAGCAGAGATAGAGTGACTATCTTCAACTTAAGGACAAAACTTCTAGATGAAAGCACTTTTCAAATGTCCTCTAGTAACACAAATACACACATAATCACACATACAGTTTCCCTTCACAGTTGGATAAAAGCCAATCTTTCCTGTACATTCTTTAGAAAAACATCAATAAGTAATATTTAGACCCGGTAAGAGTCCTCTGTCAAGAAATGTTCCAGAAATCCTGGAATGTTGGAGAACAGTGTTCACAACTAGATTTGAGACAAAGGAAACATTTTGCTTAAGGAAAGCCAAGTGTTGTATGTCTTGAAATATACTTGTTGATAATGGGTTCTGATGCACCAGATAGAAAGAAAATTGTCTTCAGCAGATTTTGCCCTTTCTCACTCCAACTCCCATCCCTGGGCCCCTGCAAACCCTTGGGAAAGGCTTAATTCCATACACACTGTTTTAACTTCATAACATATTTCTTATTTCCTTAGCCTAAAACTCAGGTCATAAATTACTGATTGTGCCTCTTTAAGTCTCTCCCCCTTCTCATTACCACTGTGCATATCACATTACTGTGGAAACTAAGGAACTAGCGAGAAGTTGGGGGAAACTATTCAGTTTATGCCAGAGTTCAAACAAAGCTACTAATCACTGGCAAACCCCTTCAGGAGTGACAATGGTAATGAAGTGATTTCTTAGGGAAGTCCTTAGGAAAGAGCAAGTCACAAAAAAAGAAAAAAGGAAAAAAATCAAATGGCAGAGTCTTAGATCCTCCCTGTGCAAACCAAGGGGCCCCTGCCATGTGTGGGACTCCTCATTTGTCAGAGAGGTGGCAAAGGGTTCCAATCAAAGGCCTTGGTTTTTTCTTTCCATTTCCTAAAATAAAATATAATCAGCAACACTTAATTAACATTTTTTGTCAATGTCTTTCCTCAATCCTAAGGGTAAAGTTATAAGCTTCTCAACTTCCCTAAGCACTGTTAATGCCATGTGTACCAAGTTGGAAAGTAGTAACTCTTTGTTTGGATGTAATAAGTGAGTTATTGCACATTAAATAATGTGCTTATTAAATAATAAGCATCAAAATGCTCATTAAAGCCTTAATAAGCATTTAAATGCTTAATGCTTATAAAGCCTACTTAAGGAATAACAAGTCATATCAATTGCATCGCATTTAACCCTCAGTAATTATGTCATTTGTAATCGATTGCCTTTTTCATCAGTCCTATTATTATATTCTGTAGCTGGTTTCTATTACATAAATGTTTGTCCTCAATAAATATGTTTTAATATGCAGTTGTATTTATACTCCATGAAATAACAGTCAATTAATCTAAGTTGAATACTCATTTGGGAACTTAAACTCGAAGTCCTGCCAAACATTCTGTAAGCATGATTCATGTCAAGTTGAATAATAAAAGGTGTGCGATGTGCTAAAAAGTATGTATTACAGTAACTCCATTTCACAGGAAGGTTGTGGAGTAAGTTTTCTTATTTTTAAATCTGGTGACATTTCAGAGGAGGAAAATACATTTCTTAAGCCTTCCAGAGGATATCCCTATAGGTTCCCTATATGCTACTTAGCAGAATGCATCACTAAAACAAGAATGCTTTGGCTTATTATTTTTGGTTCTTCTACAACCAAACTAGACAAAGCTACTTTATAATAGCACAGAAAGAGAATGGCTTTTTTTTTTTTTTGGTAGTTTTGACACATGATATTTTTGGACAGCATCGTTTTACATAGAGTTAGAGGTAAAATATCAAATTTCATTTAACAAAATATGTTAACCAAAGGTAAAATATATGGTTCATTTTTCAAAACTGTTAGACTAAATTGACTGGCAAAACAGATTCATCAGAAAGCAGTTTTTCTGGTAACTAGTCTGACTTTTCTCAGGCTGTCCTAGGAAATTAAAAACTAGAAGCAGCAGAAGACATTAAAAGAAAGAAAAAGAAAAGAAACAAAGAACAGTATCTAATTTTTATTTTTCATCAGATAATCAAAGCCCCCTTTGTGCTGCACTCTGAAGAAGTTCAGGACATTACGAGATGAGGAATGTTCTAGAATTACTGAACCAAAAAAAACAGTCCAAGATATTCCTGTGGGGAACATACTTTAAGTTCATTTGATATGTATCATACATACATCGACTTAAACCAATTACATGCAACTGATGGCAAAACTGGCCTGTGGGGGACTTTGAAAGAGGGGACCATGTGACCAGGGAACATGACCTGACCACAGAAAGGTTTGCCCAGGTGGGAAAACACACAAGCACACTAAGATCTGGGAGGAGCAGAGGTTCTTGGGCAGATCATTTTACTCTTGGAAGCCCGTTTTTAATATTTGATGGCATTTCTGAAATCCCTCAGTGCATGTTAATATTGCTTTTCAACACATATTTTTTAAATGTCTAGAACCATCAAATAACGTTCAGTGATTTTCGTGAGGTCATGTTAAGGTTAGCATAGAAAGAGGGCCACCCACACAGCCAAACTGGCATGTCTCTCTTCAATTTTCATTGTCAAAAGGACAAAGGAACTGTTTTAATGAAGTGTTTCTCAGTTGTCTTTTGTTTCATATTTTACACAGGAAAAAGGAAAATGTTTCCTTAGTTCAGGTCATCTGAATCATATTTCCAAGGGGACAGGCATTTTCAGGACAGTAAGTACTAAATTATTAATAACTTTCAATAAATTAAACTATAGTCGGGATTTTATTTTTCTTCCTTGGAAACATTTAGCCTTCAGAGGACTTAATTGTTCTTCAAGATAAAACGACAGTTGCTTCTCAACTATATAAGGCAATTGGGCATATGTCAGTTACAAAATAGTGACAAGATAATATGGTACAACATACTTCAGCAAGAAACTCCATTTAACCAATGAATGCAAATGTATTCTAACTTTCTGCCTCGTGTCAACTAATCCAACTTGCAAAACTGGACAAGCTCTCTATTAGTGGTTTGAAGACCATAACAACCCTTGTTATAATCCAATGCCATCTTCCCGCATATAAAGTGAAGGAGACAAATGAGGCAGTTATCCTGATAATCAGAGGCCAAAAAAATGAACTGGTACCACAATGGTCTACATGTTTTACGTGAACATGTTTAGGCTCTAGTATTCTTCAGTTAAGTGTTCCTGTTCCTATTTACTTTTCATCACAGATATGACCCAGAGTCGTATCTGTGCAAAATGAATCCAATAGTCTGTACTATCCAAGTTACACGTACTCAAATGGATGGAATTAGATCATACGTACAAAGAACACAACTCCGATTTGCCCATCTTTCTCAATTCTGTAGGGAGGCAATTTTAAGAGTTTTCTCAAGAGCTGGGGATTTCTCTTAAATCCTGCCTAGAGGAGTATCATTTAAAAAAAAAAAAAAAAAAAAAAAAGACCAAACAGGGGCAGTAATTAAGATAGAGAACTGCTAACTTTTGAGGTTTCAGGAATCAAAAGAAGAAACAGTTTTGGACTGGGGCCTTTTTCTTACTCTCCAAATTCTCTCAAAACGTACTATGTCAGTAGTGGTCCACCTATAAAATCAGCCATGCTTAGAAGCCTCTAGGAGTAGAGAACGAAGGGAAAACTGCATTTATTCTTCCCTTCTACAGCTCAACCAAATTTTATTTCTGTGCTATTGTTTCAGAATACGCTTGCAACCAGTTTTTCCCAACTCCCCCCTCATTTCCCTTTCAGGCCTATAGCTCAACACCATCAGAAAGTATCCCTTTTGGTACTGAAATTTTGAAACGCTTTCAGCTATAAGCAAAGCTGCGTACTTAGAACGAAGAGCTACAGGTATGAAGCGGCAGCATATAAAATCGTAGGGGTGGGTGTGTAGAAATAGGATAGAGGAAAGGTCAGCCTTTTCAGGCATTTCACATAGGGATTCCATTCCCTCGATCCTGTGTGAAAGCTATGCCTGGCCTTTCTCACTAGGATGATTAGAGCAAGGAATGTCGCTTTATTTGTCCTACCTCCAGTACCACCTTAGTTCTAGGACTAGAAGCTTAATGTTTGATGAATGAATGAACAAAAGAATGAATAGAATATAGCAAATAACAAGAAAAAAGACGAAGACACAAGTAGAACAAGAGGAGATGGAGCAAGACGGTAGAGCTCATTGTTCCTACAAGATCAGGACCACACTCCCTGAGAACATGAGCCAGTTTTCTTGACAACCGGGCCGTAATGCAGAGTTTCTACCGACAAAAGATAAGCACTGCTTCCCTCTCGCTTCTTCTCCTACTTCCCTTCCCTTCTTTCCTAACTAGGGAAGTTTGTAAATGTATGTTACTGCACAGACCACTGGGCAAACGGCCAACTGTCCTCTGGGGAAAGGCAAACTTGATTCTTCTTTTAAATGGATACTGATTTTATGGCCCTAGGTGACAGTAATCAGAGAATACACGTTGAACTTGAACACTCTCAGACATGTCCAAAATTTTTGCACTGTATCATGTGGATCTTTTCAACCTGAAATTTTCAAGTCAATATAATTATATGAGCCCTAGTGTCAAAATATTAAGATTATAGAGACATGTACCACAGGGCCCATATCTGCAAAGTCTTCTCCGACTTCCTTCAGCTCTGTTATAATCCCCCCCTCTTCTGAATTCCAGAAGCACTTAATCCACATTCTCTGATAGCCTTACCACTTTCCACTTGGTATTATTGTTATTTAGGTGCAAGTCTCATCTCCTCAACTAGAGCCAAGCTAATTGAGGGCAATGTCGCCCACAAATTCTTCTTAGTGCCTTATTCCCTTGCTCTTTGCCATTAGAAGGCCCTCACATATTTTGGTTTGTTTATACACAAATGAGGAAATCTAATTGTAGTTCAGTTCAACCGTTGGTCAAAGAGCTTCACAAATACTTTACAGCTCAAGATGTATTAGAATTAACCCTAACAGTTATCTTTCCTCGAGTGCTCATTTTGCACTCCACGGTATGCTACACACTTCGTTTGCATTTCCCCGTTTTACCCTCCACTGGAACCCTGTCAGGTAATGCAATCCTCTTTACAATTGAGGATGCTCAGTCTTAAAGGATAAAGTAATTCTCACAAGCTCACCCTGCTAGGGAATTAGCAAAACTGGGTTTGAACCCAGACCACGTGGCTCTAAATTCCATGCTCATGGTCGTTGCGGAACCCCACCTCCTCTTCAGTAGAGTGAGGCCTTCCAGGCCCTTATTCCAAGAGTCCTTTCTTAGAAAGAACCTGGGCATAGCTTACACACAAACTAGCCAGCTGCTATGATCTGAAAAAGCAGCAAACTTGTTCCTCCCCCAAAGCAACAAGTTCTTTAAAGCCTCTGATAGCTCCTCCTCTGCAGCAGAAGTGCCAGGACTTTTGAAGGGAGAGTGACAGTAAGTCAGGTTTAAACCCAGGGTGACCTGGAAGCCCAGATTGACTGCAGGCTCCTGTGATACCCAAAAGCCTATTGTGCTGTAAAGTTATCGTCTGGGAAGTTGAGTTTTTGTTTTTGTACAGGAAAAGGACTTCAAAGCCAATCTTCCTACTGGAATAGATCTTTCGTAACTCAATTTACCCAGATTTATTTTTCATGAGGTAGGAACTTTTTCTTCCAGGGAGATTATTTTTCACCATTTCCTTGTAAGTCATTTTCTTGAAGAAAAAAAATGCAATTAAACATTCAAGGCCTTGAGCTATTATGTAAAAGAATTCATGCTTAAGTGAGGGTGATCTGCATTTAGGATCAGGGTTACTATTGAAGCACAACAGGTATGAATTATTACCCAATCTTTCATGCTCTAACATGTCTTTCTGCTTAATTGGAGCAGTAAGTCCTAGGATTCACTGGGGTTTTTTCCTGACTGACGTCACCCTTCATTCTTGAAGGAAGATACTTACAAAGAAATCCTCAAAACAACAATGGAATATTCATTCATGTGTACCAACTTATCTCCAGGTGTTACTTAGGCAATGTGCAGCCCTGGGAATCTTCTTTGTCCTGAAAATGCCCTGTGAGCTGCCATTACTTTTTCCTTCTGGCACTTTCTGGTGCTTCAGGTGAACGAAATACCCGAGGTACAGGGATTTGGTGAAATTTTGAGGTTCAGATTTGTTTTGGTCCCATGGGGTGTGGTCCTTTTTTCACTCTCCCTCTTGCCTGCTGACTTTACTCTCACTCCCAGGAAACACCTAGACTCTCCGGCTTTTGGATCACAACTGTTCATTTTTTTAAAGTCCTTTCTGGACTCAGACCAGAGTCTAAAGTGTTCTCTCTTTAGGCATTTGAGGAGTAAGAGGTTTTGTTCCCTGCTAAAGGTCTTTGGGATACCGGTGAGCACATGGGGTAAGCATTTGGGGTCTGGGGTTCCTTGGGACAAGGTCTACAAGAACATTACCCAAAGCAGCAACACAATCTGCCTGGATATAAAACATGACTCTCAGGAACTGTGTGAACACCAAAGGAAAGACGATCTCCTCATAAAATGAATGATGTCATAATTTTTTTGATGTTTACTATGTGCCGGTCACTATCCCAGGGGCCTTATTTGTGTTACCTCATTTAATCCCTGGAAGAACACCTTGAGAAGAAGACTCTTGTTGTTCTCATTTCATAGATGGCTTAAGTCATCTGCCAAGGTCACACAAGTAGGAAGTGTGGAGCAAGAATTCAAAAACCCAAGGAGAGTTGACGTTGTGTTAGAAGTATTACCTCTCTGATCCCTTCCATTCATGGTTTGGTCGGCTCGCTGAAAGAAGGAAGGAAACAGACGAAGTGGAATATGCAGCTTCCTCGTTACTTACTTCCCAGTTTTCCTTCTCTCTTTTTTAAGTTTAGAAGCAGTCTCCTCCCTATTCCCTGCCCCCCGATGGCCTAGAATCCCTTCTATTGAAAGGATGTACGTTTTGTTTTTATGAGGACTAGAAATTGTCTGATAGCCAAGAAATAATAGGAGGTCATCTGTGCCTCGGATCTCCCTTGATGAGGTACCAAGTGACTGTCAGACAAGACTCAATGGCTCCTCATGACATCAGTGAGAGACCAAAAGTGCTGAACAATGCTGTGCTGCCAGTCTTGCTGGGAAGGATGATCCGACTTTGAGGGCCAGGAGGGCACTTTTTGAAAGGTTAACCAACCAGTCAGCCACTTGTTTAAAAAAAACAACTCAGGAATAAATCAACCCGCAAGTATTATCAGAATCCTAGTAAGTACCAAGTACAGTTTTAGTCTTTAGGAGATAAGAAGGGAACATATCAAGGAAGGAAGCAGAAAGGGGAGGAGAGGAAGGCAAGAAGGAAGCAAGGAATGGGAGACAGAAGGGAGGAAAAGAGGGAGGGGACCCCCAGCAGCCACCATAGGCAGCTGAAATCTCTTTTCCGCTCATGACTCTTTGAGAAGAATTCTTAAGAAATCCTTCATTATCCTTAAATATTCTGTCTTGATATTATAGATTTCCATATTTCTTTGGCTTATTACTAATGAAGAGAAGTAGAAAACAGGTACAGTTAGGCTTTCATCTTTAAAGATCACTGTAGTTAGGTTCCCTGGACCCTTGTGTACTGGCTAAATGACCCCAGGCTGCTTCGAAAACCCTGTTTACTAAAGTTTTATAAAGTCTTTCTATGTTTTTTCAGTGATCTTCTTAACACATAGTGTGATTCTTTCCTTCTGTGGGTGTTTTCACTATTGACCCAGATTATATCCCAGGGAATCTGACTTAGGAGGCATAAATGAAAAAACATCTCTCCTATACAAGGACATGGAATGCAATTTGAAATTCGACCATTATTTTGTGCTCTCTTGTCCTATGACAAAAAAGTCAATATTCTTCTATTTACTCTCCTTTCGCAGAAACCTTTTCTCTAAGGCTCAGTTTAAAAATACTAATCTGACAGGAGTCTAAAACTGAGACTGATTGGTAAGCCATACAGTCTCATGAAACTTGGATTTCACCAAGGAGGATCCCTGTTCCTGTTTGCTTAAGACGATCCCAGTTTACCTCTGTGGTCCTGGTGTACTAATTAATGGCACCTCCTCTCACTCCCAAACTTGTTCCAGTTTGGATAACAAATTTCATGGCTACCTAGAACTTAAATCTGAACATATGCATAGGAGAAACACATTTCATATTGCAGTAGAAAATATGAGTGCCTTGGACTCAGTACTTCTTGTACGATCTTACACAAGTTATTACCGCTCTGAGCCTTGGTGTCAGTGTTATAAACTGGGAGATAAAAGTATCCCTTTAAAATACTGTGTGAAGATCCAAAAAGACAAGGTCTATGAAAGTGCTTTATAGATTGTAAAGCTCTCACAATTATTGGCAATCGTTATTGTTCTAATCTAGTTTTCCATAAATTATATGGAAGAAAGAACCAAGAAACCACAAAACCTGCAGATCTGGGGAAATATGACTTCATAAGATAGGTAAATCCGTCTTGAGACGGGAACAAGAGAAAACACTTCTATGTTCAACTTCTCACCCATCTTGGCACTCAGAAACTAACATTAATAAACACATACAAATTTGTTGAATGTTGTCCAGGCTATGTATTTTGCCTTTTGTAATTGATAACATCTTTATTCTTAAGAGAGTGCTTTAATTCCGTTTTACAGATTAGGGAACTACGGCTAAATCAAGAGCTTTTATCAAGATGACATTTCTAAGAAGAAGCAGAGTTGTATCCTGATCCCCTTCATGATGCATATCTGGAGGGAGCTTATCTGACTAAACCCTATCTCTGTGATGTGGTAACATTTGATTTCTTGATTGCTCTTGTATTCAGAGACCTAAGGTATTGGTAAATTTAAATTAATCTGAAAGAATCAAGTCGAGGTGATCCCATTACTACCTTCTAGGTATTTGCACTAGGTCATATTTTTTTGTTTGTTTGTTTTTGTTTTTGTTTTGTTTTTTTACAGTACGCGGGCCTCTCACTGTTGTGGCCTCTCCCGTTGCGGAGCACAGGCTCCGGACGCGCAGGCTCAGCGGCCATGGCTCACAGGCCCAGCCGCTCCGCGGCATGTGGGATCTTCCCGGAACGGGGCACGAACCCGTGCCCCCTGCATCGGCAGGCGGACTCAACCACTGTGCCACCAGGGAAGCCCCACTAGGTCATATTTTGATAATAAATGTAATCAACGGTGCTATTTAGGGTACTTGATAGAACAGATTTTTATTTCTTCTCATATGCCATGAAGATTTTAATGATATGGGATGTTGTGGCCACAGGAGTCGATTTCACTAATGCCAAAGAAATAAGCCCATCTACTTAATTTTGCATTACGAAAGCTCAATGTGTTTTGTGTTTCTTCTCCTGTTCAAACAAGTTAGCAGATAGGTGCCCTATTGGTTTTCTGAAGGGGTCACTTCTTTGTCACAATCCAACACTGCAAGTCATTGTGATCCTCTTTTATCCAGTTGGTGCTGCTAGGAACCTCTAAGCAGTAAGTGAGCCAAAACGATAACGGTCCAACTTGCTCTATTCTGGTTAGCGGGCCAAACTTAAGTCAGCTGTTCAACTTGCTTTAAAAACAAAAGGTAAACAAACAAAACAAAATGAAAAGACTTGAAGATCATGAAAATAGCCTCCTTTCCAAGCTTTTTAAATTATTTATTTTGAACTCTAAGGGGTTTTTTGTTATTTTATTTTGGTTATGAATTTTTTCTGCTCAAGAAGAGAGTATATTTGGCTCCCGGTCCCAGAAAAGAGAGGAATTTTTGGCACTGAATCATGACAACAACTTAGTTTTCTAGTTCAGGCCTACCCATTCTCTAGATTAGAGAGACATTTATTTTTAAAGCAAATCTCGATCCTTTGTAATGAGAGGTGGTAATACTGCCTGATAAAGAATCAGTTTGAGGATTAACCCACTAAGCAAGTGGCTTATGGTGAGTAAACTGGCAACCTGGAAATATATGAGAATCTTATCATTTATATGTAGTGCTTTTCTGCCATCAGTGTCGAGTTGACAGGAATCAAAAAGTGGAAAATATACACAAATATTGGCTCTGGGGACTTAAACCAGCAATGCCACTGGGAGTAATCCTAGAATCCCTTTGCCTCTGCACTCTCTAAAGCTCTTCTACAAGTTCTGTTGATTTTACCTTAGAAGTGATGTTTGAATCCATCCCTGTCTTATCCATTCTTCCCGGCACTCCTCACCGGCACTTAGAAATCACTGTTGCACCTTCCAAATCGCTCACCACACGCTAGTTTCACCAACCCTTAGTCCCATGGTTTGCCAAACCATTTTTAGCTGCAGAAACCCTTGGTTAACCTAACATTTTAGGTGAATGTTCAATATGGAAAACAGAAAAGGAGATGCTTTGCTTGAAGGAAGTTTGGGAGAACCTGTACCACAGGGTAGTTTAAAAGTCAAAGCTCTACTCCAATTCGTTTTCTAATCTTAGTGTCCATCAAGAATCATCTGAGAGGCACAACATACACATACCCAAGGGGTCTGTTCAATAGGGCTGGGGTTACACTCAGGAATATGAATTTTAACAAACATCCCCAGGTGATTCTGATGCCTCTGGTTCCATGTCCATTTTTGAGGAGTACTACCAGTTCTGTCCATCTTCTTATATTGATCATGTTACTTAAAGAATCCCACTGGCTTCCCAAATATTAACTAGCAAGCAACATATGAGGCTAGACCCTTCAAAATCTGATCTCCACCTACCTCCAGAACTCTCTCTGAGCATAGCTCCACTGGCCCAGATTTCTCATTCTTGTTTGAGCACAGCTTGCCCTTTCATACCTTTGTTCCTTTATACAGTCAGTTTCTACCACCGCCTGCCCTTTTCATACCTTGTTCCTTTATATATTCACTTTCCTCTACCTGAGATATTCCTATCTGATAATTCCTTTAAGGCCCAGTATAAATATTGTTTTTTATAAACCCTTTCCTGATCCTTCCATTTCCAGTTAATCAATCACTTCCTCTTCTGGGATATTCAATTTATGGTAGCCCTTTTCACTTTGTATCAGAAAAAACCAACCTATTTTGTTAAGTAAGTTTTTCTCTCTTCCACCAGACTATGGGATCCCTGAAGCCAAAAGATATCATCTTAATCATCTGCATTTCCATGGCACAGCAAAATCCTGGTACATGGTAGGAGATCAAATATTTACCAAGTTAATTAAGTGATCCTTTGCATCATACAGTAGAATAGTAGATAAAGCAGTGGACATGAGTTCCAAAGATCTGAGTTGCTTTGTTCTTCTGCAACTTACTAGTTTTGTGAGCACAAGAAAATGACTTTATGCCAATAGATTTGACAACTTAGATGAAATAGATAATTTTCTTTAAAATCACAACATTCTGAAACTGACAATTAAGAAACAGGAAAAATGTGTGTATATTAATTGCCTTATATCTGTCTATCTATCTCTCTATCTATGAATGAGTACACTTATATCTGGCAAGGAAATTGAACTTGTAATATTTTTTTAAACATTCTCAAGGAAAATTTCAAGCCAGGATGGTTTTGCTAGTGAATTACATCAAAGATTTGAGGAAGAAGTAATACCAATCTTACACAAATTTTTTCAGAAAATAGTTTTGGGGAATACTGCCTAACTTGTATTACCCATAGTATTACCCTGATATCAACACCTGATTAAAAAAATTATGACAACAAAACTAAAGCCTAATCGAATGAAATATACACAAAAACCCTTAGTAACATATGAGGACATCAAACCCAGCAATATATTAAAAAGGTAGTATATTATGTCCATGTAAGGTTTGTCCCAAGAAAACAAGATTAGTATACACTCTATCAATAAAATGTACACTTTTAAAAGAGTAAAGAAAAAAACCATATGATCACTCAATAGATGTACATAAAGCATTTGGCAAAATTCAGTGCCAATCAACATTAAAAACTCTCAAAACTAAAATAGGAAATCTTTCTCAATTTGATATAATAATATCAGCAAAAACCTATGGCTAGTATAACTAATGATAAATATTGAACGATTTTCCGCCAAGATTAAGAAAAAGGCAAAATTGTCTCTTCTGACTACTTCTATTCAACATCGTACCAGCAGGTAAGGAAGAGAACAATGGTAGGAACAAATAGATGAATCAAGATATGCAAAATGTTTATAAACACTAAATCTGGGTGACAACTGTTTATGACAATTATGTTATTCACTCTACTTTTACATATGGAATTTTCCATAGTCGAAAAAATGCCTCTCTGTAAAAGGACTAGCTTTCTCTGTTCTGTTCATTACTCCACATTGCCTTCATAAAGGCTTGAGCTGGGGTTTGAATGATGGAGAAGGCCAAGAAGAAAGAAAGGAAGGATAGGGCTAGGAACAGAAGAGAAATGAGAACAGATTTTCCATAAGGTAAAGGTAGATGCTTTTTTTGAAGAAGAGGATATGAGTTGTGGAAAAGAGGGGAAGATGTAGAGTATGTTTGGAAAAGTTGGGTTGAAGTCAATCATTAATAACCTTGAAAGTCAAACAAAGAACAATCCAACTTCTTGTTCACCTTAATCTTCCATTGAAGTCTTTAGGGAGAACCTTCAAAGGCCTAAGGAACAATTTAGCTCAAATACCACCACAACAAATATCACTAGAACAAAAACAAACACACAAACCTCTTCCCAAAAAGAGACTAGTTTTGTGGCAAAAAACAAATTAATATCTCATCTGTTACAAGCAATTCTTGATTCAACAATATTTCAGCATAACCAAAATTTGGCCCTCCTTTGGAGTTTACTGTTTTGGTGACTTGTGGAAGATATAATAATGTCAGATCCTATAGATTCTGAATTCACCAGGATTGCATACGAGAGACAAACTGTTGTAGACTAGAGACTGAATTCCATGACCTCCATGCCATAAACTTAGACAGTTATTTAATGTCTTCTTGTGTGTAAATAGAAATGATAATGCCTCCCACAAAGTTTGGTGTCTTTAAGTGAAGTAAAGAAACATAGGGAAAGCTAACATAAGGGACTTAGCACAGTGCCTGGTACAGAGAAATGTTTTCTTTAACTTTGACTCAGTGTCCAGTAATCTGACCCATTGTCACATCTCAGAAGCTGCCTGCCATAATGAATAATACGGAAGTTTGATGGCAAAACACCCCATTGACCCTCCCCACTTGTTTTCCCTCTTTTGAAATGTCCCCCACTGCTTAAATGCCCATCGTAGTCAACCAACAAAGGCCAAATAAACCTGAAGCCCTATTAGAAAGTTTTCCCCACTTCCAAAATCCTACCCTAGTAGAATGCTTGCCAATCAAAGACTACCTCAGTACTTCTTTTGATTCTATATAATGTTCTCTCCTTTTTAACACCTCTCTACACCTGCTGGAACAAAAGTGACTACAAATGAGTTCCCTTGATGCAAGTTTATGAGTAAACAGCCATCGTGAATTTTGTCCCAGACATAGTTTTTTCTCTGACACATTGCCTTCCCCTGGCTCTGAAAACAGGGGCTGATCAAACTGAGCACCGTATGGTGAAGTGTGGTCTCTAAGACGTTGTTCTTCCACCCAAAGAGGTTCTGGAGCTTGTTTGACACTGTACACTAAATGTGTTCCCACACCTTAAAGCATCATAGTGGTCATTAGGATATTAAAGGCTTTTGTTTAAGCTGATATGTTCTAAGTTTCTTCCACACCAGGGAATCCTTTCTTCTCTCCCACATAATGCTGTAGTCAACTAATCACCAACCTCTTCATTCTGGGGTCACTGTCACACGGCTTAATAATGTACCCAGAGGCTACTAACTAGCTCGTTAGAGTAACATGGGTACAAACAAAGGATAAGTTAATAGAGGAGAGAAAGAAGGAAAACAGTGGGGGGAGTCAATGGAATGACAGACAGCTAGGGCATATGTGGGAAGAAATAATATATTAGAAGAAATCATGTAAGTCTTTCCAAAATCCTAGTAGGTTCAGGGATACTGCATTGGAATCACTGAAATGTCAATTATTTTAGTCCAGCAGAAGTTGAACTCCTTCCCCTATTCTTTGTTTTAAACTAGTTTTTGGTCATCCTTTAGGCCTATGCGAGGATAAATTTCAAATTAGGGCTTTAAAGTTGCCTGGCTTTGAAGAGCACTTAAGCTTACAAAAGAAATAAATTGCAGTGTCAAGCTAAAGAAATAAATTGCAGTGTTAAGCTAAATAGATGATTTATTGACACTTTTTCAGAACTACTTTAGGTTATTTTTTGTGGGATGTATCCAAATGGAATAGCACCAAGGTATTTATATAGGCTCCGATTTCTACACAACTCCAATATCTGACATGAAGTATTTGTATGCCATATAACCTTGCCCTCTGAAGGGGTGTTTGGTCATCCTTTAAACTGAAAGTTGATCAGTATCTGGATATTTGAGGAGTTACCCTTCTATCCAGCTTCTTGCATGGCTGGAGGCAAACAGGCAGACAATTACTTTGCATTGCTCTTCTTTGCACCCATTAAGGAGGCCGGATAGCTGCCATGCTTAGAGGTGAGTATAAGCAAGAATCTCTCCTGATTCCATGTGTACTCAAGGTCTTGCCCAACAGAAATGTCCACGTTACTCCATTCAGGGTCACTGTGCCTCTCTGTGCAAGTACTTTTCTGTACAAGGCGCTAAACTGGAGGGCAAGAGGTGGGGCAAACCAGATCACCTTCTTGACAAGTCATCCGCCCGTGGGGCTGTGTAGGCCCAAATTCAATTTTTTCCCAGTTTGCACAAAAGTGCCATCCAAATGAGCAGCAGCACAGATTCCCTTCATTCATTCACTCAGTATTTTCTGAGGACACGTTGAGTATAAGGCACTGTTCTAGATACTGGAAAAGATGTAAAGATGAAACAATGCCGTCTAGGGAGACTGAGCATGTGCACAAATATAAAGTAAAAGAGGACCGAAGAAGTAAAAATGAATTCTTAGGAGTGGGCCTTGGACATAATATGTCTCTTCTCCTAACTTTGATCATCTCTTTCTCTTTTCTGTCTCTTAATTATTAACATTAGGGATCAAGAGCTGGTCTCAACCTACCTGGTCTTGCCCCCTCTTCTGCCACGTTTATAGCATGCTAGAGCTTATCTATCATACGTTTGTCCCGCAACAGAGACTCTCTCCTGTCTTGTGACCTAGACCAGTGGTCTGCAAACTTTTCCTGTAAATGACCAGACGGTAAATATTTTAGGCTCTATGGGACAGCTACTACTTAACTCTGTAGTTATAGGCAGAAGTAGTCATGGACGATACATAAACAAAGGAGCACAGCTGTGTTCCAGTAAGACTTTGTTTATGGACACTAAACTTCAATTTCATGTAATTTTTAACAGGTTTTAACGTATTAGTCCTCTTTGAATTTTTTTACCAATTTAAAAATGTGAAAACCATTCTTAACTCATGGGTGATACTAAAACAGGCAACAGGCTGCCTCCTAGCCCAGAGTATATGTAGGGGACAGAGCAGTCCTGAGCTATAGGGATGCAAGCAAGTAAAGCAAAGAAGAAAGGAAGAGTTATGGATAGAACTCTGTCATTTGTAAGCCTGCTGGGAAGTTAAATCTTAGAACATCCTTGTACTGAACTCAGGGGATTTTTACATCTACAGAACCGGCATGGTACAACAGGCGAACTTCATGTGAAGGCAGACAACCCTTTTCATAAAATTAGTTCTAGGTTAGTGAGAATACTAGCTATTCACCAAAACTCTGTTTCCTTTTCTTTACGGTCAAGCAGGTAGAACACATCTCCCAGCCACACTTGCAGTTAGCTGTGGCCGCATAACTGGTTGTCACAAAGGAACGTGAGCCAAGGTAAATTGAGTCACACTTTAAAGGAGGTTCTCGCTTCCCTCATCTACCAGCTGAATGTCACTTGGTAGATGAAAATGGGGCTTCAGTTCATGATGGAGACGTAAGTTTGAAGGAGTCTTGGTCCCTCAAGGAAGACACAGAGAAGAGCTACTCACTGAGCAGGAGAAACTACCTGAAACCAATATAAGAGCTGGCAATAAACTTTTGCATTTCATCAATTATGTATGCAAATTTAGTCCGTTACAGCAGCTAGCACTACCGTAATTTAGTGTCAAGTGTGGGCCCACGTCTTATTAACCTTCGCGCTTTCAGCATCTGTCTCAGGGCTTGGTACGTAATTGTTGTTGACTAAGTGACTGAGAAAGCATTGCCATGTTGTACTCTCCTATCCCCCACTGAGCTCCCTTTATCTCCTCTCCTGAATGGTACCATTGCCCTCATGATGCCACTTAGCCGCCCAAGTTTTCTGCATCGTACTAACCCCTCCAGTCTTACCAAAGTAATGTTCTCGGAACAACATTTTTATTTCATTTTTTTCTAAAAACGTATGCTTATTCAGCTAAACAGAGCTGTTAAGCTCTTTCATGCTAAGGTATAAATGACTAAAATGGTTTACTGTGTGATTAACATTCACAGAATACAAAATATGTATTCAAATTTTTAAAAAGGGAAAATTATGCCTTATTATGAAAAACAATCACTGAATTTTTTTTATATCAATGAAGGATTCAAAGAACTGTATTTTGTGACTCACAATATAGATGACTGTTTCCCACCTAAATAGACAGGATGCAATCACTGGAAGAAGTAAAGACCTGTAATATGCCTAAAGTAGCCAAAGGACAAAAAACTTATTATCAGGTTTCCACTGTCCACAAATCCTTAGGGTACTCTCCACTCTTCATTTTCGTAGATGTGAAATTTTAGATTTTGAAAGGATGTGGATGTCATCAGGCCCAACCTCTCACCTTGAGGGACATACATGTTGCCATGATCAATAATATAATCCTTTACATAGTCAAAGAATTCTATCCCCCATCTTCTCTTCACCGGGCTAAGTATCCCCAATTCCTATAGGAATTTTTTGCAAATATATTTTAATCCATTAATCTTTTTCATTTGTCCTCCAGTTGTTCGCTCTTTCTCAGATTACAAGGTTCAAAAAGGGACATGAGATTCTAAAGAAAGACATAAGCAAGGAGGCCAGCCAGCCAGGCCTATGTATAGACAGAGTTGAAAGCTGCCAGCCTGGTTTGATTTGAGATGCAGAAAAGCTCCCGGCTCTCCTCCCCTCCAGCCCCACTCACCCAGCCAAAAATAGCTCCCCAGTCTCGCCTGCCAAAGCTGATTTTCCCATCACCCAGGGGCCTCTGGGAAAGGGGCAGAGGAAAGGCAGCTGCTGTCTCTTAAGAAAATGTCCTTGGCTCTATGCTGGAGACCTTATATACATTATTTCATTTAAACTGTACAAGTATTTTAAGATGTTATTAGCGCATATAATATAAAGAGGGCAATAAGTAGCCAGGGAAAGATAAGAACATAAGCTCTCCAGTCAGACATTGGTTTGAAGTGTAGCTCCAACATTTACTGGCTGTCAGATTGTAGCTAATTTGTTTCCCCCCTCAAAGGCTCAGTCCTGACCTACACTGACTACTAAACCTACCACATAGGATGTTATGATAAAAAAAATGAGATAATCTATATGCACAGCCCAGTTCCCACCTCCTGACAAATACTCAGTATATCTGAGCCACTGTTAGTATCATCCCTACTTTAGAGATAAGGAAATTGAGAGTCGGAGACATTAAATCATTTGTCTCAGGCCACAGAGCCAGGAAGTAGGAGAGACAGAATCTGAACCGAACTCTGCCTCCACGGCTTGTGTTCTTTCCACTAGTGTTTCCAAAAGACCTCTCGTAAGTTCATCTGAGTTTCCTGCGAGAACTCACCTAACAAGATGTTCTGCTAGCCCAAGTTTAGACTGTCCGACTTAGGAACCCAAGTATGTAGCCTTGATATGATATTAGTAAGCAAGTAAACAGATAAGCCTCCAGGATTGGAGAAAATGAGTCAGAAGACAAGTTTCCAAGAAAATGTGGCTTCAAGAGAGGGGGGAGCAAAAGGGCATGAGGGAGCTGAATGGTGCAGGACCACTGGGCAGGGACACTGGGAACATTAGATAACTGAGCACCAAAGGCAGGGTCGGGCAGACAGACTTCTCTTAAGTCACAAAGGTTCAGACAGGAACTTGGGAGTTTCCCAGAGTCCACACTCTGACCCTGACCTGCCTCTGAAAGCATCTCCAATTTTCAAATTGATACAGGAGAAAAGTCTTAGGTCCTTAGCCCAGGAAAATGAAGACAAAAGGGCAGCCTGAAGGTGAGGTTACCTTGTTCGCTTTCTTAGTGTTAGTTGTCAAACTAGAATCCCTACCTTGAGTTGATATTTGTTTCAGGCGTTGTACTTACTATACAATGTCTATTCATTCAAAATATAGTGATGAAATTTTTGACTCCCAATCTGGACCTGCAGAACTCAAATCCTGGTTGCTTCATTCATAGCTGTGTGATTCTGGGCAAGTTACTCTATCCTCTGTGTCCCAGTTTCCTCATCCATTAAATGGGGCTAATAAGCGTAACTGTTCCATAGGACTGAGTGAGTTTTCAGCAAGTTCAAGTACATAAGATGTTCAACAGATTTTAGCTGTTACTATTCTCTCATTTAATCCTCACACTGAGTCAGGAAACTGAGACTGATGGTGGTCCAGGGGCATGCTCAAGCTTTCCCCAGCGGGCAATTAGAGGGCTGAGAACCCAAAGAGAGAACTTAAGTATAGTCGTCTTCTATCTTACTAAGCTGCTTCTGTTACAGGAAAAGATGTAACGTGTAGGAAACCTCTCAGTCTCTTTCCAAATAATCTGAAATTTCATTATGTTGTCATACAGTCAAGGCTGGGAGTCCAGGGCTTGTCTTTACCCAACAGCTAAATGGCCATTCACATGTGGCCAAATGCTCTCATTAGTGACCAAGAGTCAAAACATCAGCCTGCTTGCTCATAATACAGAAAAAAATGGATTAAAAAAATGGGGAGGGCAGAGGTACTAAGATACACTGGGCACATTGTTTTCTGAGTTGCGACTTCTAACGGCAGTGCCGCACCACGATGATGAAGACATCACCACGATCTGTCTCCCTCTTCCCCACTGCTTAGGAACTCGAGTGGTGGATGGGCCTTGGCTAAGATAATAAATGGTGCCCCTTCAGATGCATCACTTTCAAGTTTCTGGAGGGGTCACTGTGTAGCCAAGGGAATGGCTATGAAAGCAAGGAGATGGATAAAAGGAACCAGCACAGCTCTACATAAGAATGTTAGCTGCTTTGTGAAAGAAGCTGCCTTACAAATTATGGGCAGTTTCGCTTCCTCCCTATTACTTAACAATTGTTCTCAAAATGTGTGTGTGTGTGTGTGTGTGTGTGTGTGTGTGTGTGTGTGTGTGTGTGTGTTCCAACAGCCATTGGCTGGACGTAAATAAGCATGCAACCATGTCTGTAACTATACTGGTGGGGATACCTGGAGAAGGTGCGTGCTTGCAGAGGCCACAGTCATCTCGCCCTTCGGGAAAACATGGAGCGCCACACTAAACTGTTCCATGTAACATCTGGAGCATTACTCTGGACAAACTGGACAGATTAGGTCAGAGTTCAGGAGGTATTAACTTTACACACACGAAAGGAACATTTTCACTGGTCAAAACTTGACTATCAGCCACGGCATGTGGTTCAGTTACATATATTGCTAGGATAATGGAGATGAATCCTGGGGTGAGATTAATCCCATTAAACAGGAAGCAGCGTTTCCCAAATGGTAGACAGTAGTGATTAGAAAAAAAGCGCTTCCGTTGTAGAGAAATGTGGGCCTGTACACATAAGATTTACTTTAGCCACTGGAGCGCACCCCTGCCAGACCTTCCATTAAAGGATTTGATAACAAGAGGCTACCCTTGGACCAGAGGAAAACTCATGTTCAGTGTAACTTTGAATGTCTCTTTGTATAATCAAATTTCCTTTATTTTCTCCCAGAAAATCATTATAAACCTCAAGATGTCTATCTCTTCAGGAGATGTGGAAAGATGAGAGTGAAAGTACAGCTCAGTTTGAATGCGAGACACTGGACTCTCCCAAACATTCTAGGCTTCTAATCCCTACTAGCAAGAAGAAGTAAAGTCAGGCGAGTCAAAGCACATTTCTACTGACCAAAATAAATGGTCAAGTATTTTCTCTCTTCAGTTTTCTCTGGAACTTCAGGGCTCCTCTGGGATCGGCCCATTCATTGACAACACTGTCCCTCACTAACCTCTGGCGGGCACTGGACTTCATTAAAAAGGGAGGAGAGATGAAAAGCAGGGCTGGAGGTGGGGGGAGAGTTTTCTTAAAGCGTCTTCTTCACACAATGTAAAGATGAGATCAAACTTGCCAAGTCTTACCCTTTGGCAAAATCAAGTGAGTGCATTCAGTTAGAATCCAGCCTCTTAGATGAGGGGGCCAGCCATGATGGCTCTGCCTACCCAGTTACGTGGCTCCGTTTTTGAAAAGCCCTAGAGAAATTTGCCTCAGAGAAATGTTCAGTGTTTCTTCGGTGCTGCTTTTCTCTGAAACACAGAGGTTTAACCCAACCCACAGTTCTGTGCCTCTATAAATACTCAACCCGCTTCCTAGGAGACCCTCGGTCAGAAGTTCTCACTTAGTGCAAGCCGGGACGAGGAGCAAAGAGATGCCAAGTGCAGGGGGAGTGAACCCCTTAACTAAATGGTGGCGAGAGAAATGAGCGGTATAGCCTTGGTAGTGGAGGAAAGCAGGCATCTCCGGCTACCGTACTGGCCTCCGCAGTGACACATCATCACCTACGTGATCATCTGAAACCCTGAAAATAAAGCTGACCAACTTGGGGTTTGCCTAAGGGCCACAGACCCAGAAGTCCAGCCAAGGTCAACGTAGGCTGGTAACTATGGAGGCCACAGGCATGAGCAGGAATAAGGACATCCACTGTCTACCCAGCATCCAACGTCACAGACCTAACGCCCAAACCTCCACATCTGTCTGGCTTGAGCTGAGCTTGGAAATAAAGGATTTAAAAGATCATAAATCATCTTCCCCAGACTGGAGGTTACACAGGGCAATTCCTAGATGAGCTTATGTGTTGAGAACCCTCTGGAACATTTCACAAAAGTATGTGGCCAGAAATATGCTCCCATGACATCTTGGGTACATGATTTTGGGGACACGTTGCATTGTATTTTCACATGCCTGTCTTTCCAATTTGTCAAGAAGATTCTTTAGAACAAGAGCCATGTCTTAAATATCTCTATATCAACATGCCTGCGATAGAGCCTGACACATTCTAGGAACCCAATATATGTTTATCAAATGGATGGATGAATGAATGTTCAATTTTACAGCAGTGCTGAAAAGATGTCCTATCTTGACAGTAAATACTATGCATTGCTTTCCTTTTTCTTGAAAGATATGGAGAGTTCTGACCCCAAATAAAAGACATGATATGTACTTATTACATTCCAGCCTAAGATCCACATTTGGTACTAAGTATATTGACAGTGAAGAAAAATGCAGAAAGAAAATAAATAAAATACTCCTTGCCAGGACACACCAGCCATGAATGAAGAATATCATCCCATCTTGCTACAATAAACATTTCAGCTCCTCCTGTGAGGGCTCCTATATGGCTTCCTGTTTGGGGGAGAGTATAATAAGTGGTATGTGGTTAAGCAATGTCCTCAAAGGATCTGAAAGAGCTCTGAGTAATACAAGCCTCAATAGGTCTTCAAGAGCTTTTAAAAGAGAAAAACATTCTCTCCGACTTTCCAAACAACTGACTTTCCGAGAGTCAGTACTTTCTGAATACAGTGAACACTGACTGATAGGTGATAAGAGGAAACACAAAAATGTGACAAGAACACTATAGAATAAGGCATGAAGGATGCTAAGGGTAGGAACACAAAATCATACAGTGAGAAGAATGTGTTGCTTTCAGTTCAGATCAGGTAAAATAGGTTCATGGCAAAAAGAAGAAAAAACAACCCTAAAAACAAAGAATCCAGGAGAACGAATAAGCAGTTTGGAGATTCAGATTTTATAGTTAAGAAATTTCAGGAATGCTAGCCAAGTAGAGATAAGAGAGTGCCAGGGAAAAGTAATACCCAGTGAAAGCAAAAAGAAAAACCAGGCATTTTACTTTGCCTCCCCATACTGAAGTTTTTGTAGAACTTTAAAAAGCATATTGAAGGAAAATCATACTGTTTCCTTCATTATGTAATTTTAGATAGCTTACACTCACTGAAAGCAGTATCTGGAGGCATTACATTAGAAAAGTCCATAGTAGAAATTTCAAAAGAAAATTTTTAAATGACCAGTGAATTTGGCAATGGCTACAGAAAGAAAAAACACTTCAGCCCTAAAGCTGAAGTATTTATCGAACTACAATGATATCACTGTGTATTTGAGATAATAGGAACCAAATATGTTAAGGAACATGTTCACATTTCTGTGGTATTGACCCTTTGAGGATTTTGGAAAAAAAATATTGTAAGGATTATTTGAGATTGTTTTAATTTCTTCCTTAATATTTAATAGAGTCAAGCAAATGGTCCATGGTTCCTACTTTCCCAAGCATGTAATTACGTACTTCTCTGTGGACTTGAATTAGTAGAGATTGATTGCTTTACTGTTCATATCAACAATGTTAACCAAACCTGTTTCAAATTTTAACACAGCCGCTCTAATCAAGGCTGACTGCATGAATTACGCAAAATACAAAATGGAGACTAAGTTACAATATGAATAAGTTTCAGGGTTCCAATCAATAACACGGTGATTATAGTTAATAATACTGTATGTATACCTGAAATTCGTTAAGAGAGTCGATTGTAAGTGTTCACACCACACATACAAAAAAGGTAACTGTGAGGTGATGCATGTGTTAATTAACTTGATTGTGGTAATCACTTTCCAACGTATGTGTATACTAAATCATCATGTCATACACCTTTTGAAAATCATGTTGTATAAATATGTACAATTTTTATTTGTCAATTGTAACTCAGTATAGCCGGGGAGGGGAACAGTATAAAACTGAAAATGCTTTTATATTAAATGACTGAAGTTCACATTCTATTACCAATACTATCAACAGAGTAATCAGAAAAAGAATCAGAGATATTTAGTGTGGTTTAAAACTTGAGATATCCAAAAGAAATTTGCATGGCTATTACAGAATAAATGCCAATAACATGTGGGCAAATGGGACTAGGCTCAGTTTTTCCGTAATCCTCTTTGTTTTCAGCAAAAATTAACCCAGACTAAATCTCCTGGATTAGTGGTGGTAAAAGGTGGTAAAAACAATACCAGAAAACAAGAAGAGAGAAATAGAGTAGAATTAAGAACAAACCAAAAAAATCCCTGAAGAGAATGTGATTTAGAAGTCTGACACTTTCTGGATAGCAAATAGGTTATAATCTTGACTAAATGTTGTGTTGTGTTTTTAGCATCTTTTATCAGAACATCCAAAAGAAAGGACTGAAGTTTATGCACTCATACATTATTCGCATGAGAAAACTATTTGAGTATTGTCATCCCTCTTTTATAATTGAAAAAACTTACATATGGAGATTATTATGAGGATTACCTATGTCATAAAAAAAGTGGTCTCAGTCTTGAGACAATTTTTGAGTCAATGATTGTATAAACATGTTTTATTTACCTTTTTAATTGATAATGTCAGGCAAATGCCCTACACATCTTTTATTTAAAATATTCTGAATCTAAGAACAAATCTAGATAGCATTTGAAGCTAGTATTATTAGAGGTATTAGACACTCTTCCTGGGCTTCTTCAATTCCTTTTAGTATTACCAAACAAACACCAGTAATGTCTCTGTCTTGAGGAGGCTGAATTTGAATAGAAAATTACTAGCTTTATTATAATCACTTAGAGACTTTTAAATTAAGCTGTCAATATTTTCAATAATGTATTTCACTCTTATTTTAAAATTCTAGTTAGATAAGCACTTCCTTTCTCCACTTGCTCAGCTATTGCTAATTCAACATAGTCATTGAATAGGGTATCATGCTTCCCCCAAATAAGCAAGAATTAAAGACACAATCCACAGGCAAGAGCTCATTATTGATGGCTTGCTTAGTCCTTGGAATCGATCACATTTAAAGCAGCAATTTAACCTGATAACCCTCATCAGCTTAACTACCTCCATCACTTATTCTAAAACTATTCCTATCCTCATACCACTGCAACTTGCCCCAAATTTTTTTAGAAATCTGACCCTATGACCCAGCTTTTTTCTGTAGGCTGACACCCACTGAAATTCCCATGCAAAGAAATGTCTTTGTACTTAGACTGTTCCAGGAGAAAGTTCCCAGGATACAGCTTTGTCATAATATATCTGATATAGATTAACACCAATATAATTTAAGGAAATTTCACATATTTTGGTATGTGTTTGTACTAGCTATAATTTTTCACTTTGATTTCTCCATGTACACCTTTATGAAGGGAGGACACGAGTTTCAATTAAACTGTTTTAGGCATCATGTTGATATTAGGAGGATAGTTTATATCAGAATTCTTAAGAATTCAACTTATATATTTCGGTAGGAAAAAAAACACTGGACTTAGTGTATAGAGTCTTAAATTTGAGCTCTTATCACTAGACCCATTCTGGGTCTCAATTTCTACGTATTTTAAATGAGTGGATTGACTTAAATGTCTCTGAAGTCTCCTCTAAGTCCAACATCCTGAGATCATTTAAGATTTTGATGAGATGGAATGATTTCGTTTTTAAACTGGTGATCATGAACTCTTCCCTTGAGCCCCCGCTTTCGGAGAGTTTGTTTTCCTTATATAGTTAAGTTCTTTCATTTGTTGAGAAAAGAAATAGTATATACAGGACACTTGATATTCCAAAATGCATGGCTACCTGATTTTTTTTTCTTGCCAATATGTTTGGTTATGGTCACATAAAAAATAAGTACATAAGTGCATGCACTTAAGTTAATTGGAGTATAATTGTTTTACAATGTTGTGTTAGTCTCTGCTGTACAATGAAGTGAATCAGCTATATGTATACATACATCCCCTCCCTCTTGGACCTCGCTCCCACCCCCCACCCCATCCCACCCATCTAGGTCATCACAGAGCACCGAGATGAGCTCCCTGTGCTATACAGCACGTTCCCACTAGCTGTCTATTTTACACACAGTAGTGTATTTATGTCAGGCATCTGGGACACCACTATCACTTAAAAGACTCAGGTTGTAAAACGAACTATCTAATAGCCTAAATGAAGCTTCTTATAAACTGCTCTCCCTCTTTCTCTGTAGACACTATTGATGCCATCTGAGACCTAGCTAAGTGCCTGGGCACATAAAAATCATAGTGTGTGTGGATTGACTCCACTGTTTTCTCAAAATCTGGGGTTCACACCTTCCTAACCAACTTCAGAAATAACTTATCATTGAGTTCTGCTAATAAGTAACTCAATTTCCTAAAGTCATGGTGAGGAATTAGTCAGCTTTGGCTGGGAGAGAAGAAGGTGGGGAGGAAGGGGAGAGGGAGAGGAAGAAGAGAAAGGGAAAGGAAGAAAGAAGAATAAAAATAATCCCAATCTTGTGCATTGCTGGTGGGAATGTAAAATGGTATGGCCTTTGTGGAAAACAGTACGCCAGTTCCTTAAAATTTTACATCATAAAATTGCCATATGATCCAACAACTCTATTTCTGGGTATATACCCAAAAGACTTGAAAGCAGGGACCTGAACAGTATTAGTGCACCAGTGTTCATCACAGCATTATTCACAGTAGCTGAAAGATAGAAACAACCCAAACGTCCATGAACAAATAAATGGGTAGACATCCACTGCAGAGATATGGTACATCCCCACAACAGGGTATCACTCAAGACTTTAAAAAGGGAAATTCTGACACATGCTAAAACATGGATGAACCTTGAAGGCAGACTTAGTGAAATAAGCCACTCACAACAGGACACATTTTATATGATTCCACTTATATGAGGTACCTAGAGCAGTCAAATTCATGGAGACTGAAAATAGAAGGGTGGTTTCCAGGGGTTGAGAGGAGGGAGGAATGGGAAGTTACTGTTTAATGGGTACAAAGCTTAGTTTGGGAAGATGGAAAAGTTCAGGAGAGGAATGTGATGGTTGCACAACAATATGAATATACCTAATGCCGCAGAACCGTATACCTAAAAATGGTTAAAATGGTAAATTTTATGTTATGTGTATTTTACCACAATAGAAAATTACTCACTGCAGTGTCAAAGTTTTCTTTTTATTCATTTTTATTCCCCTCATCTGGGAAAGTTGAATACACGCTCTACTTCAGTGCTGCCCCATGCCAGGAATTGCCGAAAAATAAACTTGATGTTCCAAGCAATTCCCCCATGGTTTAAAGAGATGAAGGAAAAAAACCAACTGGTTTAAAAGCAGTCATAGAATCTTCCACATGAGTCCCATGAATAGACTCAGTGCACACATTTAACGTGCAATAAAAACAGGCACCAGACCAAACCAATGCTCACGATGGAATGGACATGTTCATTGTTAAGGTTGTTGCCAATTCCATAGGAATTTGTGGACTCAGAAGACGGTTAGACCCCCCCCCCCCAAAAAAAAGAGAGAGAACCTGAGACCAGGATTAGAAATGAATGGAGTAAAATGACAATGAGATAATGAAGAAATTGAAATTTGAAATTCTGCTGCAAAGTGGTCCTGGATAGAATTCAAGCAATTATTCAGCTAAACTGAAGAGAAAAAGAATTTCCACCATGCTATTAAGAATAAAGGCATTGTGGAGATAAATTATCCAGATTGCCTTTCATATTGATTAAATTGACTTATTGAGTATGAAACTCTGCTCAATTTGTCCAAAGCCAAAGACTAATAAGATGGTAGGATGTCAGAGGACAAGGAACCATACATCTCACCTTATTCCATCACAACATGTGGGAGATAAGAGAGCTGACAGAGTTTAAATGATCTGCTTAAAAATAGAGAGCAGAGTCCAAATAAAACCCAAAGTCTTTGAATCTCCTAGCTAGTTCATTCCACATTACACAACATTAGTTAAGTAATTGCACAGAAAGAAGATGAATATCACGAGAATAAAAATCATGTTCACAAAAGAGGAATGCAGTTGCTTCATTTAGTCAGTTATCATTTTGAAACCATAATATTAAATAGGTTTAACCACAAAGTAGATAGTTCTAAAAAGTAGTATAATGCAGCAAAGAAGAAACGAAATGATGTTAGATATGTATCCATAAATGCTAATCTCTAAACGCAGACTTTTTGAAGATTCATAGTTTTCCAATGCTGATATTTTATACCCTTTGTTTAAGAATCAATTGGAAAGGAAGGCATAATGAAGCCTTTACTGTCTGTGATTCTGATTTTTACACTTAGGAACATTTATTGGAAACATACCATCAAAACAAAGCATATGTTTTAAAATCTTATCTATAAGATAAGATTTTAAAGCTATAAATTAGCAGACAAGCCAAGGCACCCATTTCTAAGTCATTCTAATAACATTTCCCCATTTCCCTAAAACACATAAGCAGAGTATGGAGAAAGCATTTGAGTGAACCAATGAGTGTGTGATTGTGTGTATGACCTCTCAACTCTGCATGATGTCTTTTTCAGACATTTGATAACGCCTATTACAGCTATAAATTCACCTGACAAGGAAAATGAGACTACTTGAGAGAATAATCATTTTACTCCAAACACTTAAAACAGTAGAAGGTCCAAGTTGATCAGGTGATATCAAAGAGAGCAAAGCACTCTAGCGGGCTTTACTCCCAATGTTAGTATAATCGTCACATTTATCTGTGGCTCCTCACTGAGGTGGGGCAAAGGCATGGCATCTTCCACTGTCAAATCTGAAAGGTGCTTCAACACTGTCATCATCACCTTTATTTTACAAAAGGAGAGAAAATTCACAGCTTCACAGCTAATTAGTGACAGCCCAAGAACCAAAATCTAGTCCTTCTGACTCCCAAGAGAGATTCCGTATTTTCCCTATATATCTCGCTTTCTTATTTTAAAAAAATGGCTCCAACAGTCTTGCAAGTTGGATGATATTTTTTCACCATAGGCAAATTCTTTAAAATTTTTACTTCATAGAAAATTGGGCAAAAATCAGATACAGATTTTTGTGTGTGTATTAAAACATTTTCTATGGCGTGGAAAAGTATAATATCAAAAAGTCTGATAGATGAGATCTGACTCCATCTGCCATGTTGGGACTGAAGCCTTTCACCTTACATAGAAGATGGATATTTAGAAAATGTGGATGTTTGAATCAAATGTCTCTTAACCCTAAAAGATCTGCTGTTAACTAGAATTCATTGAGGACTAGCTTGAGCAGTTGAACTGGGATATATTAATTTCTGGCATTAATGCTTTCTTCTCAGAGAGGTTTCCATCTGTTTCTCTCCCTTGATTCTGTTCTGTAGTTCATTAGCTCCAGTACTGCCTCCAAGACTTTTCCCCCATCATACAATGCTCTACCTTTGTACCTTCTTCTCTTCCCATTCTACTGTTGAAAACAAGCTTACAAAGAATGTTTTTAATCTTCCAAGGACCTTCCAACAGTAGGATCTTCCTCATTTGTGAGGTTGCGTTCAAACCACTACCACTCATACTGCTCATCCAGGTTCCCGCCTAATGCCACTGCTGTCCCTTCACAATTTCTCCCCTGGACACAAGCCACTGCTTCCCAAGCAAACCACTTTCAGCCAGGACAAGCGACAATGGGGCCAACAGACAGACCCAAACACTTGTCTGTTAGTAGAGCTAAGACATCAGCCATGTCAGGAGATGCAGCGAGTTAGAAAACCCATGTAGGTTATTACTTACGGAGGCAGGGGGCAGGGCTGATAGGAATGTTTTTGAGTGCCTAACACGTACCAGGTCCATAGTCTTGACAACAACTCTGTCAACAGATATTTTCTTTACTTTACAGTTTGGAAACTGAGGCTCAGAGGTCCTCGAGTGTCCAGTTTGGGTCAGTCTCTTTAAACAGAGCTAGCGTACCCCCTGAAAATGGCAAAAGACTTGCATAGCATTTCATTTTAGGTTAAGGTTCCCACAAGCAAAATTAGAACCACCTTCTGCCATTCATCAAGATGCCCTGCTCCTCTTCATCTCACCTCTTGCCTCTCCTGATTCTGACCTCCCTTTGGCTTCATTCTTCCCCTAAAGATGTTCATCACAGGCTCCCTTGTCTGTCAATATTTTCTGGCTAGACCATCCTGGACATTCTTTCATAGGCAAGTGATACAATGGCGAATAATGATTCACATCCCACCTTTCACAGATGTGTCATGAAACCGCCCTACCTGTTAGCTAATGCATATTGAACTCCCTTGACTTTGTTTTCTTACTTTAAATATATAAACCCCACTATGATGTAGGAGATGTAACTCTGAAAAAAAACTTTTTAAAAGACCACATGCAGGGTCTTCAAAAAGTGTTTTACATACTTCTAAAATTTTAAATAACTTAGCTTGTAGACATGGGAACAAAAGATAAATGGAATTTAAAGCAAATTCATTCAATTTGATAATTCTTCTGAACAATTATGTATAACACTATTTTTTCCACTACTATAAAAAAATGGGATCTGCTATAAATGTGCAGGTACATTGACTGAAGAAGTTGTTTTCTGCATTTATTTCTAGATGAGTTCAAATTATTTCTGTCTTCCCTAAAATCTTGGTTATTGATTAAGTTTTAAAAATAGAACAGAGACTTTATGAAAACAAAATATTCAAATAGGCAGTAAAGATATTGTTCATATTTATACATCCACAACTCACACTGCCTAAAATATAGACTAAACTGAGGGTCCATCTTGCAGCTGTTTCAAATAGGCTGAGGGAAATGTGTTATTGCAGGTAAAGAGGATGGGTAGCGATTTCTATACTGATAAACAAAATTGTTGACGGAGACTGACAGTCACCAGGTGAGGGAAAAAGTGCAATAATTTTAAACTATCAATGAATATATATATATATATGTATACTCATTAAATATGCAAATATTTTTGGATATCGCAAATATAATTGGATGTGAAGATACACGCACGGCATGCCTCCAATCCTAAAAGCATAGCAATAAGATCAGGTTGAACCACATAAAACAGTCATTGCAAAGACCAAAACTTATTGAATACCATGCTTATATTAATAAATTAATGAATAAATACATGGAGAAGGAAAACTTTCTCTTACGGTACAACATCAACCAATAAAGGAAGGCAGAATGATAGGGTTAGAAAATCATCACTGGATGGGTGAAGTTTGATGAGGACCAAGATACTTACATGGTTTTGAAGTATCTCTCCACAAATTCCTAATTATAAAAGGCAAAATGATAACTGTAGAGAAACTTAGTAAATTCCACCCTAATCAATGAGGAAAAGTAACATCACTGACACTAGGACAAACCGACATCACCTGCCAACTGATAGGATGCACTGAGAAGGGCAAAACATCACTTCTGTGGTATTTCTTACAAAAAGCATAACCTGAATCTAATCATAAGGAAACTTCAGACACACCAAAATTGAGAATCATTCTACAAAACAACTGGCCTGAACTCTTAAAATATGACAAGGTCAGGGAGGACAAAGAAAGGCTAAATAACCATTCCAAATTAAAGTAGACTACAGAGATATAAATAGAGCATGACTCTGGATTGGATCCTATGCCAGGAAAAATTTGTTATAAAAGATATTGAGACAATTGATAACATATGAATTCAGACTGTGAATTAAATAAAAACATTGTATCAATGTTAAATTTTCTGATTTTATAATGGTACTGTGGTTTCATAAGAGAATGTCCTTGTTCCTAAAAAATAAAAACTATAGTATTTAGAGACAGAAGGGCAAAGTGTCCCCAACTGACTCTTAAATAATTAAGAAACATGAATACATGTGAATATATAGAGAAAATGGTAAAGGAAATAGGGCTGAATGTAAACAATTCATGATTATATGTCAAAAGAAGTTACATCAGGACGAAGTGGGAGAGTGGCATTGACATATATACACTACCAAATGTAAAACAGATAGCTAGTGGGAAGCAGCTGCATAGCACATGGAGATCAGCTCGGTGCTTTGTGACCACCTAGAGGGGTGGGATAGGGAGTTTGGGAGGGAGACGCAAGAGGGAGGGGATATGGGGATATATGTATACATATAGCTGATTCACTTTGTTATACAACAGAAACTAACACAACATTGTAAAGTAATTATACTCCAATGAAGATGTTAAAAAAAAAGAAGTTACAAAGAAGTTTTTAAAAGTTGAACTACCCATAATATCATACGGCTCAGTCCTATATAGAGATGTTTATCAACATAACCAGTCAACTAGAAACTGTAAATTAGGAACTAGAAATTTATTAAGGTAATACAATTAAAAGTATCAAGAGGTCAGTATGTGAACCTGGATTAAATTCAAATCAATACATAATCAGGCTGAATATATTGTCAATAGTTGACATTTCACAGAAGATATTACATTCTTGAGATCATATTCTTTCAATAGCTTTTTGGCCCAGGACACAACACAGGAAATTATTTGTGTCGGTCGAGTGGGACATCCCCAAATGAGCAGTCACGTCACCGCTGATATTGCATCTCACTTCTTAATTGAGCTCATGGCATGGAAAAGTAATTCATCTCCCTGAATATGTTTCATAAGAAAAACAGAACTCTTTAAATTCTTTTCCAAGTAGTCCTGGAGCAATAGTAAATTCTGTATCCAAAATTTAAAATGAGCTTTTTACAATTTGCAGTCCCACCATCAAAATGTACTCAGTGAATTATTGAATTATTTTCATGAAACTAGAGGTCAAATAATGTCCAAAAATTTTTTTAAATAAAGCAAAAATTATAATCACCCATAAGCTCAGCTTGCAAAGATAATGTCACTGCTAAAATTTTGGTATGTTTCATGCCAGCACCAATCCATCCATCTCCCCATCCTTCTGTTTTTATGTGCAAGATAAATGTATTGTAGACACAGTTTGTACACTGCTATTTTTCCAAATATAAGCATTTTTTAAATTTTTATATTCCTGTCATGCCCACACAAATGGAAGGTGGAGCATTATTTCCAGGACACAGAAAAGCAGTTGATCAATGGTGATGTTTAAGGACCTTTCTCAAGTTTTGTTCACCACCGGAAAGTCCTAAATTGAAAGTCAACGTTAAGACTACAAAAGAACCATGAGGTTCTTCTTCCTTTTTCTCCTCTCAGCAAGGCCACACTGAGAACTGACCTGCACAGTTACGGAATGCACTGTAACTCTGTACTGGGGCTTCTACCCTCCCTGTGTGGCATCTCTTGGCCCATAATCTCAATAACCCAGGAAGGCTAAAGTTATAGTTTCTATGATACATTTTTTTTTCCTCTGGATAAAGCTAGCTGACCTATACAAGCATCCCTTCCATTCCACTTGCCCTGGTTCCATTAGCACTCACCACTAAACAAACAGCCCACACCACCATTGACCTTAGCTTTCTTTCCAGCAGCCCCTTCTTTCAGTATCTCAAACACCGGGCCCTTTTCTCTAGCCATTGCTGCTTGAACATACCCACTGTTCTCCCATATCCCCCTCTTCAAGTCATTCTGTGCCCCCAGAATGTCCTTGGTCTCTTCTCTGTAAGTTGGAATTAGATAAATCACTCTACTTTCATTGCCTCTCCTCACCCTCCCAATCAGAATTATTTTCCCTCCTCTGCTCTCCCAGAGCACTGCTGTATCTCAATTAACGCGTTTATTCTTTCAAGCTATTGTTATAAGTGTTTTGGTGTTGCTGTTGTTTGGGTTTTTTTTGGTTTGGTTTGGTTCTCGGGTTTTTGTTTTGTGTGTTTTTTTTGTTGTTGTTGTTTTCTTAATGCTTCAGTCTCCCTAGAGAGAAAACTTCTCATGTTCCGTCTTTGCCGTTTCCATGGAAATTTTAAAATAGCATCCTCATCATATTAAATGTTTATGTAATGAATGAGCTGATGAACTAAAATAGGAAAATATTAAAAGGCTTTGGACCAAGTAAACAGAGCAAACTATAGAAAATCTGGTGCCCTATGGCTAATTACTGAGTACGAAAAATGGCTGAGTTAATTGTGCAACTTTAGATTTTCAGAGGAAGATAAGCCTCAGTATATATTTTCTTCAAAATTACAAATATTTCTAGAAATAATCTTGGCCCAGGAGATATCAACCTATTGAAAGTTTTGTATTAGCTCTACTACCATTTATATTTTTTACTTTGCAATTCTCCTTTTCAGGAATGGCTATATAACGTGCAAAATAAAATCTTGGTGCCCTTTGTTTAGAACTATTAAGAGCTTCAGGATGGTGAGAGCAGAGCATTAAACCAAGCGGAAAGCTTCTCTAAGCGAAGGGACCTGTTGGTCTGCACATGTCACAGCCCATGTAGCCAGCACCGTCTGTATAAAATGTCTGCAGTTTTTCTTGCTTTCTATTCAGCTAAAAAAGAAGATTCTCACACAAAGTGAACACTGATTTCCTAATAAACTCACAAAAAAATGGAACAGAAAGAAGCGTCCAGAATTTTAAAATTCTTCTAGACCTATTATCCAAATTTCTTTCCTGACCTGTGCACAGAACATCCGGATTATGTATTTAGATCTACTTTTCAGTTACTCTTTTCCAGGCTCTCAATCACGCCACAAAATACTTGCAAACTTTCTCCAAAGGGAAGATGAGGGATGCTTTATTACATTCCAGCCTCAGTTGATGAATGTTTTCCTTTTTTGTTGTGAAACCTGTCCATCTAAGTTTTTGCTAAATTCGGGGGTGGCAGGGAATGGGCTTTCTCACATCATCTCAGGCTCCAACACAAGAAAATCCCTTTTGTAAAAAATTCAAATGTACAGAATGGACTCTGGCTTTATAAGACCCATTATTTTTCAAAGCATTTCATCTGAGTGCAGCCTGCAACCTGAGCCTTTCAGTGGGGGTGGGAGATGGGGAAAGAGGGAGAGGGAACCCCAGGCCAATAGGAGAGCCCGTCCGAGGTATGCTGGGTTATAATTAATGGCGTGAGGTTACAACTTGCAGCTGACATCGGTTACAGTAAAAGGTCAGCCTCCTGCAGCAATTTGCATTTACTGATTTGGAAGGGAGTCACCGCAATCTTCCCTTCCCCCCACTCCCTCGGGTTGCCTGTCGAGCTGATCCCTTTTGCATTCCTTTCTTTATTCCACCAAAGATTCTTTTTCACCCTTTACACAAACGCACACCCACACCCATACCCACACCCTCACCCACTCTCTCCCACAGATGCATGTGGGTTCAGAGACAGAGGACACTCCCACGGTTTGTACAGTCAGGGAAACCATGGTTTTTGCAGGCTGCTGCCAAAACCAAATCCAACCTTCTGCCAAGTCCCCTTCCTCTTCCAGTGACATTTGAAAGGACAAAGAGAGCAAGTGAGAATAGGCCTTATTTCCAGGGAATAGGACATTCGCTATGGAGAAAAGAGCAATTTGGGTGTCGAAATCATTTTCTCTGAAGTTCTCAAAGCCTTGACAAATCTCTACCTCTGGTGGAAGTGAACAGGGGCAGTGAAGGTGGAAGAGATTGTGAGGAAACAGGCAGCTGGAGAAATCCCAGAGCCTTACGCTGCCAGGGCTGGGGCACACATGTTCCGGGGGAGCTGGGTCTCTAGGATAGCAGGGGTTTCTCTCAATCACATGAGGCTTGCCTCAGCAGGCTCCCCTCCCCTCTAAAATCAATCCTACTCCATGATAGAATGGGCTTGCAGGCCTCAGTCTCCTGTGCTGCCCTTCATTCCCACCCCACTCCCCCAGTGGGTGCCCTGCCACCTACAGCTCCCCAGGGCACCTTCTTAAAGCCCTGATTAGTCCCATCATCCATCCTGATGTGTCCTGAGATTCAATCATTTATGCACCATTCTTCATGACTTCTGCTCAGTTATCATGGATATCATTATTTACTTGTGATTTTTCTTTTACTGACATGCTTTTTAACTCAAATTCATGCATTTTTAACAGAAATTTTCATCACTATGAACTGGAAACCAGTATCACTTGCAAACAATAGAAGAGAATATTAAAATAAATACTAGATTAGAACAATAAAAAAAGCATTCATTCGAGGACCTCCAGAAGCCATCTTGCTTTACACCCCTCTTTGGGAAGCACTATTTTTATCTGGGCCTACTTGAGCCAACCGGCTAATCTAATCAATTTGAGATGAGGTATATCTATCACCTGGGTCTTTACCTAGCATCCTTCTCAAATAACAGCTTCGTATTCCTGGATGCCTTCATGGTCAGTCCAGAGGAGAAAAGTAGAAAAGTCAGAATTCTCAGAATTAAGCCATTTAGCTCCTATGACTGGTAACCCTCCTCCTCTCTTCACCAAGCTTTAAAGACTTAGAAAAGAAAGGAGGAAGGGAAGTAGGGAGGGATGGAAGGAAGGAGGGAGGGATGGATCTCAAATGCTGAGCCAGGTCAATGGGAAGTACATTTTGGATCTTATATTTTCTGCCAAACCCACTTGTTTTTTTTTCTTTTCCATTATGGTTTATTATAGGATATTGAATATAGTTCTCTGTGCTATAGAGTAGGATCATGTTGTTTATCCATTCTGTATATAATAGTTTACATCTGCTAACCCTAAACTCCCAATCCATCCCCTGCCCCTTGGCAACCACAAGTCTGTTCTCTACGTCTGTGAGTCTGTTTCTGTTTCATAGAGATGTTCATTTGTGTCATATTTTAGATTCCACATCTAAGTGCAAATCCACTTGTTAGTAAGGACCCTCTCTATACAACCTGCCCATAAATATAGGGCTTTTCATTTATTCCATATGTATTTATGGTGTTCAAGTGAGGATTTGAGCCTGATGTCCAGGATCTCACTAGAAACTCAGAATAAGAACTCATAGATTAGCAGAGAAAGAACTGGACTTAGGAAATCCCAAACCCCTTTGGTTTGTCAAATCTGATGACCTTCATAGGTGAAAAAAAGACCATTTCAAAGTTCAATTCACAATTCACATGGCCATCTTTAGATATGAAATTCAAGTCCCCAGCCCAGCACCCAGCTTCTCAGTACAATGGTGGTCAACACAGATACCGAGAACAGCCCATCCCAGCTCTGAGCATTCAGACCCTATCAGCACAGGGGGATCTGCCTGATGGATGGCTCACGGTCAGGAAAGGTGGCTACACACATGGATGGGATACACAAGGTGGCTCATAAAACTTATGAGCCATGTGCTGAGCTGTGACCTGGGTGAAGGATGGTTCAGCTTCAGTGGAGTGATAATTGAAAACAATTAAGTGTCGCTAGAGAGGTGGCAGAGTTCAGCTCAGACTTCAGGGGTATACAAACTCAGTCTGGGAGAGGGCCAGGAACCTAAGGCCCATGTCTTATTTACTTATGGAAAGAAAAAGATGGTTGAGCTATGGACAACCGTGCGTATTGATCCATTGATGCCACTCACTGGGCCTCATCTAATAGGGTCTGAAAAACCTCGTTGCCCTCCCATATTTCCAAAGGTGCTGGGCTGCCTGCCTGTGAGAGGCACACCCTGGGGTTCCTTCACTGTATCCCCAGACAATCCCTAGGCAAAAGAAAAGAGAACCAGTCACATCCATTCCTGCGTTACTTTCTCTGATTTCTTGGCTATCATCTTAAGGAAAAGGGCCCAAGGGTACAGGGTAAAGGACAGAAGAAAATGGTCTGGAGGAGAAAGAATGGAGAGAGACAGTATGTAAGGACAGACAGTTCTAGGTAGAAACACGAGAGGCATGGGATTCTGGGGGATAGGGTGGAACCAAGCCAGGAGAAGGCAAGGGATGGGTGCTGCTTTAGGATCAGAGCCAACATAAACCATATATCACCTTGATTTCTTAGGGAACTTAGGGAATAATACTCAGAAAGCGGTTGCAGCACCTAGTAGGTGGTCAATAAATGGTAGCCCCTCTGACAATCACTTATGATTACCATTTCAGTACTCTAAATATTACAACCTACTCGACAAGTTTGAGTCCCTCTTTTAACTCTAACTATAGTCTTTCTTTGGGGGTGAAATAACAACTGTCATCACACCATCCCCTCCAGAATGAGATAAAGAAGATGAAGGCCTGACTTAAGATTAAATTATGCCAAAAGTCTCTGTAGAAAGCAAGAAACTAGGGATTCTGGATACTGTACTCTGGGTACTGTATACTGGGTACTGTACTGTACCCAGTACTGGATACTGGGCTCTGTACTGCTTGCACTCCCGAGGGAAAACAAGAGCAAAGATTTCACACATGGTGTTAGTTATTCTCCATCACCACCTACTTAGAGTTTAAGGTGGGTGGGGGAGGTGACGAAGTTTCTATATCACAGCCATCAGGTTATACTGTATGTTGTATTCCTTCCAAGGAAAGCAAAGGTAAGAATTTATCCAGCCCCACCCCAGACACCTCAAAGGACTTCAAAGGTTTTTTAAAACTATCAACAGAGAATAGAACCTTTGTTTTATAAGCATAAATGAATTTCCTTCTGAAATAAATAGGAACAGTCTTACAAGGGGAAAGTATATACAATATGAATAGTATCTAATATTCACTCATTTCACTTTTGACCCATTTCCTATATGCCTGTTGGAGTGATTCATCCAAAATGAAAACACAATCACCTCACAGCCTTGACGAACACTTCCGTACACTTCATAGCTCTTCTAAGGCCAAAACCCTTCACCAAGCGCTTCATGATCTAGGCCCTGTCCATCTCATCAGTTGCATCTCACCCCCTTCACCCAACACTCACTGGGCCAGATTAGGACACTGGGAGCAGGCAGGCCCGTCCCACAGGACCTGCATCTCTCTCCAGTTCACTGTGCCCCTGCACCTGACCTCACTGCAGTAGGTAAGCCTTCTAGAACCCCCACTCCTGGTCAGGTCCTCCTAAAGCCACCTTGTACTTCTCCCTTCATAGCATGTACCCCAAGTCAAAGTAACTAATTACAAAATTAATTATTGAATGCTTATCTTCTCCTGATAAAATACCCATTAGTGCTGGGATGGTGTTTGTCTTGTCACCATTTTCCCAGAGCCTGGAAGAGTGTCTGGCAGATAAAGTCACTACTTATTGAGCACTTACTATGTGCTAGGCACTGTTTTAAGAGCTTACATGCACTAACTCAAGTAACCCTAGCCACAGCCTTATGAGTTAGGTGTCATTATTATCCCTATGTTATACCTGAGAAACAGCAAGGCATAGGGAGACTAAGAAATTTGCCAAAGGTCGTGCAGCTTTGTGTGCTGGAGGTGAAACTGGAACCCAGACAGACTGACTTAAGACTTCTATTTTCTTAATTATAATTCCACATTACCACATAGTTGGCATTCAGTATTTGTTAAAATTTGTTAAATTGGTCTGTCCATTTGGCAAGCCAAGCTCCTATAGCCAGGCACTGTACATGATATGGAGCAGAGAGTAGCAAGAAAGACACAAAGAACCCACATTAGGTTTGCAATTTCGTTCTTAGGTCTCTGGATTCACACCTTCCTTCTACTTTTTCATCCCTGATGGTCCTTCTTATCCTTCAAGCACAGTTCAACAGTTACCACCTCTGTGTGGTATTCATTAACTATGTCACAGATCTGTCCCAGGATTTATGCCTTTGGAGAGTTTTGTTAAATGAGTACCATATTTATTTCTGAGCTTCATCCCAACTTGCAACATTAATAATAAATGAAAAGGAGGAACAGGAGTGGAATGGTGATTTGTATTCATTTTCCGAGAAAAAGTATATTTACTCGGGAACTCTTTCTAGTGCCCTAAAACTCTAAGTGACATTGGACCACACTTGGGCAAATTTGAACAAGCACTTGCTGAAGATAAAAAAAAAAAACAATGTCATTTTACCTCCATTCAGCAGAAGCTGAGAAAATTCAGTTCAACTATAATTTTATGACAGCATTTCTAAGGCTGGAGTCCTGACCCAGCATAGGATGAGTACTTGCCAATCTGAAGTAGTAATTTTTTCTTTGCAAATAGTTTGCAATATTTTTAAAAGCTGAAAAATTATGAAACCTCTTCACCAAAAAGTGGATTATAGTTGTAAACACAAACACATGTGCCCTCACGCAGATTCAGTTTTGCCTTCAATTGGAGGGAGTTTATAAACTTGAGGGACATTTGTGGATCGAGAGAGTCCCAAATTAAAAATTTCGGCTCTAGAGGCATACACGGTTACAGTGTCTCCTAGACCAGCGCTGGTCAAAATTTAATAAGCAAATGAATTAATGAATTGACTCAACAGATGAACTTGTTAAAAATGAAGACTTTGATTCAGGAAGTCAGAGCTGGTATCTGAGATTCTGCATTTCTAACAAGCTTCCAAGTTAGATCACTGCTACTGCTCCGCAGACCACACATGGATTAGCAAGGCCCGAGACAATCTCTTAAACGTCTATTTGAGACTTTTGTTAAGATTGGAGGGTAGTTAGTGTGAAATTGAGCTCTATGCTGAGTAGCTATAGTCTAAGCGGCCAGGAGCATTAATTGAAAAGAGATTCATTTGCTTTAGACTAGGCTTGCTAGAAGCCCCCCAAAACATGACTTGATTTCTTGCTTTATGAGAAGGCTTCAACACCTCTGCACAGAAGTGGCCTTCAGGACAATCTGCATACACAGCCAACATTGTCCTCAAGAAGCCTTTGGATTTGCCAGAATACTTGAGTACAGAAAACAAGGGTTTTCTGTCATAAGATACGGTTTTCAAACTATTTGTGGCAACTATCACCACCATTCTTCGTATGAAATCTTTGATGGACCCCAAATCAATAAAATAAATCGAAATGAATAAGGCAAGGACGTCCTGTCTCACCACTCCTATGAAACACTGTACTCAAAGTCTTAGCTAATGAAATAAGGAAATAAACTGAAGATACCAAATGCTGGTGAAATATGGAACTCTCAATGCTGGTGAGGATGCAACATGGTACACCTTTATTTCTTAAATCACCTTCACCTATTTCATTACCTCCCATTCCTCTCCCATTTATTGCAACCACCACTCTATTTATGAATTTGGTGGGGTTTTTTAAGACATTATTAACTTTTCATGTACTGCTAGAAATTGTAGGGAGCAGGCACCAGCAGCTTAAAGTGGTGAAATAAAGGAAAGGAGGAAAAAAAGGAGAGGAAAAAACTTTGCAAGACAGCCGGGAAGTTTATTACAAAACTAAGTATACTCTACAGTATGATCCAGCAATCGTGCTCCTTAGTATTTTCCCAAAGGAGTTGAAACTTATGTCCACAGAAAACCTTGGACATGGATGTTTATTGTAGGGTTGTTCATAATTGCCAAACTTTGGAGGAAACCAAGTTGTCCTTCATAGGTGATTCGGAAAGCTGTGGTACATCCACATAACACAATGGAAAAGTATTCAGTGCTAAAAAGAAATGAGCTATCAACTCATGAAAAGACATGAAGGAGATTTCAATTCATATTAAAAGTGAAAGCAACCAATCTCAAAAGATGACACATGGTATGATTCCAACTATATGACATTCTAGAAAAAGCAAACCTACAGAGGCAGTAAAAAGAGCAATGGTTTCCGGGGGTTGAGGGGTGCAGGATGAATAGGCAGCGCACAGAGGATTTTTAGGATGGAAAGACTTCTCTGTATGATGCTATAATGGTGGATACATGTCATTATATATCTGTTCAAACCCATAGAACGCACACAAGAGTGAACAATCACCTAAACGATGGACTTCAGGTGATTACAATGTGTCAGAGTAGGTCCATCGATTGGAACAAATGGACGACACAGGTGGCCCATGTCGATAATGGGAGAGGCTATGCATGCGGGCGGGGGCAGAGGGTACATGGGAAATCTCTGTACCTTCCCTTCGATTTTGCTGTGAACCTAAAACTGTGCTAAAAACTAAATTTTTACAAATAAATAAATTGGAAAATACAACTGCTGTTGTTGTAGGCTGGGAGAATGTGGAGAGGGGAAGCAAGAGTCCTCCCTTTCTGGAAACATCTCCCCACCCAGCCATACTGGTGCCTCTGACGTGCCTCTTAAAAAACTCTCCAGTTCGCTATGAATGCACCTTGAAAAACATGCCAAAATCAGTTGGAAAGAATGATTTGGATCTATGTTCCTAGCAGGTCACTTCAACAGACAGCTTCTGAAGGTTTGGTCTGGATGCCAATGCATTCACTTCAGGGATTAAAGAGTTAAACAACTCCAGAATTGAGAGGTCCTTCCCACTCCTGCTCTGACAGTCTATGATTCCATTCTTCTCTAGCTTAATTAGGTCTGGGCGTTTAAATACAGCATTAAACATTTTGATATTTGTCCATCCTTCCATCTCCCAAGATAAAGAAGCTGTTTTGTTAGGGGACTCTCACCAGCCAGAAATCACTGGTAATGAGTCTGATAATTATATTCCTGCTGCTGAGAACCCAGACCTGCCCATTCTCTTCCCCACTTTCAATTCCGGTGTGCGTTTTTTGTGTGTGTTTTTTTTGAGACAGTATTAACTTTTCACCTAACTGCTGGACATTACAAGCAGCAAACAACGGCAGCTCAAAGTCGTGAAACAAAGGAAAGGAGAAAAGAAAGCAGGGAAATGCTCTGCTGCTGAGGGTTTTTTTTTTAAGGGAGGGAGACAAAGATTTTGTATTTCATAACAGAGAGCATTACCACGCGGTAGCCACACACAATGAAAACCTCGTATTTCATTAAAATGAAAACGCTCACTCAAGGCCTCCGTTACATTTCTGGATAGAATGGCAAAACTTCAAGTCTGAAAAGATTCAAGTAGCTACAATCAAACTTTCCCTGGTAGCAGCTGATAGCACAGCACTTCCCAGAAATCCATTTTGGAGACTGTACAGCTCAGATCTTTTCAGGACTCTTAGAGGCTGAACTCTGCACAAAAGGGGTACCAGCACAGAAAGCCACAGGATACCTCCTGCTAGAAGAGTCTGGTCCCTATTTCAGGGCGAAAACCGGTGGGGGACGCGGTGGGTGAGTAAAGAGGGAACTACCATCACGCAAAGGTCGAAGTCGCAATACCTCCATCCTCCCACTCAAAAACAACAACAACAAAAAAGGACCAGGGCCAAGCCGCCCCAAAGCCTACGCACCGTGCTCAGCTTCTCCGTCACCCAGAAGACCGGCGTTCAGAGGCGGAGGTAGAGATGTCAGGTAGCAAACAGCAAACCTCCTGCCAGTTCCTCATTTAAGCTAGAGGACAGGCACCTGGCCTTCATTAGCGTTGCTGCTGTAGTTAATGCGTTGCAGGTGTGAAAGTGTGGGGCTGAAATCTGACAAAACACCTGTCTTTTGTGGCATCATTAGATGCTCCTAGTGTGGGACACGACCCCCTCGGGTGTGCTTTCCCCTGCCTTGAAAGCCACAGTAAGCATTGTCCTGTAATTACAAAATCAGAGTCATCATTGCTGGGAAGAATTCCTTAACAAATTATACCTAATTAGTCTGAAATTACCTTTAATTCATGGTGAAACCATAGGCTTAACTGGGTTCTATAACACCTTCCTTTTTATCTTTATGCAAATATGATTATACACTATCAAACTGGCACCACCAGGCATAAAAAATAGCGGCAGCTACTTCTTTGGTTACTAAATGGGAACTGGACGGGTGCCATTGATCATGTTTTCTGGAATGCTGCATCAAAAAAATAATAATAATATCAGCCTGTTCCTTCCCTGCGAACCCCAGTCTTCTCTCCCACCCACAGGCTCCTAACTGAAAGCTGTGAGATTGATCTCCCTTGCCCAACCCCCCCTGCACCTCCTCACCACATTTTCTGCAGACACATGTGTGCATCTCGCTGTCACCCAATTTTTTAGAATGTCATTAAGTGTCAAAACATGTCTCATTTTACTTCTGATCGCAGCATCTTGTCGTGTGGCTTCTTCAGTCCCCATTATTCCCATCTCAGGGCTTCACACACCTTTTGATTCAAAGCTCTTGGGTTCATGTACTTTGGCTTCAAAGGTTACTTGCATGGGTAGCATTGATCTAAGAGCTTTACTTGGACTCCCCTATTTAATCCTTGCTACAAACCTAGACACTAGGACTACTATTATTATCCGCATTTTGCAGATGAGAAAACTGAGGCATAGAGAGCTTATGTATCTTGCATGAGGTCCGACAGCCAGGAGAACCAAAACCCGGATTCTCATCCAAGCCATCTGTCTCTAGTTTGCCCTTATCCACTATAATATGCATTCCCACTGATGCCCATGGTCTCTAATTGACCCTCATCATTTCCAACTCTCCTATGACACATCTAAACACCGCACTGTAGGGATACTTTTCCAGTTAGTTGGCATGGAAAGGTATAAAGTATCATCCTCATCAGAGGAAAAAAATCATGGCTACCTTCTCATTTCGTTCCATACAATTTGTTTAGTCACTGTATTCCTTCCTCTACCTCCCATGAAAGCGTTATCAGAACCAAAGTTATGTTTTCAGTTTCTATCAAAACCGAACAATGGTGGGTGGTATCACTGGTATATATACAACAGAGAGCATTACAAATTTATAGCCCATGTGTGTATACATATATATATGCACGCATCTTTTAATTGGATCATACTTGGGTAACTTTTGCTGTAGTATGAGGATGTTTGAGATGCTTTCTCAAATTAAACCAGAGTTTAATTCTTCAGACAGCAATTAAAAATATGAAATGCTTTTATCGATTTTAAAGTCTGCTTTTTCTTCTTCCATTCTCTGGATAAATTCCTTGGAAAGTCAGCATTGGCTTTCAAACAGTCATTCCTATCCTACAAACAATGACAGCCCGTATTATTCCTGACTTAAACCCAACCCCAGGTTCTCTGAAGACTGTTAGCTTGAAAAAAGAAACCCAGACCACATCTAAGTTATTTTCCAACAAGCTATGCTTTTGCAAGTAAAAAAGAGATTAATTTCTTGAACAATTTCAGGCGTGGTATGCAAACCCAAACACACGTCAGGTGCGGACATCGTACCAGGCACCTCTGTAGGAGGTCTTGACATTCCCCTGGAATGCAGTGGTGAACTGGTTAAAAAAATAATTACAACAGGACTAGCAATAAGGTTTTGGCTGAATACTACTTTTGTTCAGTATCAATCAATTAAAATAAAAGCATTTTCTTGATGGTTGCTCATAACAGATATCCAGACCCATCTGTGGCTATTTTATTTATGGCATTGCTGCTCTTAGCCAACAAGCTGGCTAAAACTCAGATTTTAAAATCTTAATCAGAATCCAAACGTTGTCTTCTTATTTAACGCCTTCATTCAAGTTCATGTTACTGCCATGCAGAAAATGGAATCTGCTTTTTGGAGGCTGACCCCAACTCCTGCACCACGGTAATATACACAGCCGGCCCACAGCTGCGGGATGAGCTGTATTTCTTCACAGTATTTTTATTAGGCTGATTCCCACAAGTTTAAGAACATTGTAATCGGAGACAGTTCAGGGTCACATTAGACTGAGCCCAATAAAATAAGAGGTGGAAACTAAACTCCTAACTCCTTTCCATGAAGTTTAGAATTTTCAACTCCTTTTAAAGCAGAGGATGTCCCTTTCCACATCTTTCAAGTTTTGTAAACACTGCAAGTGCTACTGGCTTCCTTTTAATCAGTAAGGGCCACCAGCTTTTGTTCATTATTCTTAATTATTAGACCCTCCACAGGAGAACATTACTGCTGGAAATTTATCTTAGTAATGATGCAACTTGATTGTCAATGGTGTAATCTCCTCCTCCTTTCTTCCCACTCTTAATTTTTATGACCAGCTATAACCTTCACACTTTGGTGTGCTGTGTTTTTTCCCAAAATAATTTTCTGTGACACTAGGTAACAATTTGGAATTCCTATAACCATGACAGTACTTGATGCCGAAACATCCAGTTGGAAAAGGGGGGAATTTGGTCCAACATCTGGATGTTTGAGCTGCATTAGGCCAAACATCTGGATGTTCCCAAATATTTTTTTTCCCAATTTTTGGAAACTTCCACAGATTTTCCCTCGTGTAGACAAAACACCCAGATGATTAACTGAGTGTCTCTCTTTTCTTTTCAGTGTTTGGCCACTAAATGTTCTTTGACTCCTCTAGGTAAGGATAACCATCTAGCCGCTTCACAGGCCATTACTACACCAAAATAAGGGGGAAAACATTATCCTGTCGCTCCAAGACAAATCTTAATCGCTTTTCAATAATTTTTAATAACTTTTCAAGAGTTTCACTACTCCTAAACACAAATTACCTCCAGAATGAAAATCTTGCATTAAAAATAAAATTCTTCACAGTCCAGTATATCCTAAAATCTAGGAAGAAAAGAGTTCAAGTGTTGGTCTCAAAGAAGGAAGTTTCTTATCCAGTTTTCCCACCTCACAAAAGTTTTTTGTTGCCATTAAAAGTAATTTTTGAGGCTCCCATCTCTGTATTCCTTTCCCAAGAATGCTCATTGGGCCCCCACCAATTGCCTTGTATCCAGAGACTGACAAAGCTAGTCTAGGAGGTGGGCATATAAAGTATTTAACACTCTGGTTAGATGAAGTTAACTCAACATTGCACCAATATGTAAACTAAAGAAAATGAAATCAAAAAAACAAACAAACCAGCCTCTAACCCAAAAGCTGGTTATGTGAACTCTCTCTGAAATTGTTTATAAACATTTACATAAATATGCATCTTGTGTGGAGGAAGAAGAGGGCCTAGAGATTTCTTCAATCCCTCAAGGACTGTTTTTCCATGAGCACCTTCTCCTTAATGGGCATAGTTTCAGTATTTTCTAAAATTATTTGTGAGTTGGGAGAATAGATGCCACTGATTGTACAGATTTTATTCCCGCTGTTGGACTGTATTGAAAGATAACATGAAAAGAATCCAAAGACACTGTATATGTCGTCACCCACAGCATTCATTCCCTCTTGGCCATGGTTTGGTAGACAGCAAGAAGTTGTTATCCACTCAGACTTGTGAAGGACAAGGAGTTTAGCTTAAGGAGTCAGAGTCATCTCTGGGAAACAGATGGCAGGAAATATAACTGGGCCCCACAAGGGATTCGAACGAGGACCTGCAGAGCCCAGAGGCCCAAGGGACGCACACTTCTCCTCCCTGTCCTCCTGAGACCACATGGGATCATTCATCTCTCTGACCTCTGCATCCTTCTTCGTCTTATCTCTCTGTGGCTTGGTTTCTTCACGTATAAAATGAGGAAAATGGTAGCATCTACCTTAAAGGTTCAACATGTCTATGAATGAGTTCATTCATATAGGGAGCTTAGAAGAACGCCTGTCACATATAAGCACACAATAAATGGCATACATTGTTGTTATCGTCAATTATTCCCTTTGCAAACCAACTCTCCTGCTTCCTCAGTGCAAATGACTGCTGAATGGCCACACTCCAATGACAGCCCCCAGCTCCCCAGGTTTGTCTGTCTGTCTGATCCTTATTCTCACAGTTAACTCACTGGTGCTTCCAAATCCCAATTTGAAATTCTCAGGAGAGAGGGTCTAAATAGCCTAGCTTGGGGCAGGTGTGTACCTTTGGCCCCATCAGCTGTTGCCTGACTTCAGATACAAAGGTGCCCACTCACGCATTCATGAGCAACCTGGACGAGGTCCTAGGGAAAGGAAAGTGAAGCAGGGAGAAAACAGAGGGCATTCCTAATGCAGTTATCAAAAATTTAAACATATTCATCATGTCTTTTTAGTCTAAACTTAGAATATATAGTTGAGCATAAAGAAAAAAAATTTTAATCTCTAATCCTTACTCAGGAAAAAATAGATTTGTAATATTTTGGTATATATTTTCTCATACTTTTTAATACGTATATTAATACTTTTTTTTTTTTTTTTTTGAGGTATGCGGGCCTCTCACCGCTGTGGCCTCTCCAATTGCGGAGCACAGGCTCCAGACACGCAGGCTCAGCGGCCATGGCTCACGGGTCCAGCCTCACCGCGGCATGTGGGATCTTCCCGGACCAGGGCACGAACCCGTGTCCCCTGCATCGGCAGGTGAACTCTCAACCACTGTGCCACCAGGGAAGCCCTATTAATACTTTTTACAAACATAAAAATTATGCTCTGCACTTTGTAGTCATGTTTTCCACTTAATAACATGCTGTGGACATTTTCCATGTTGCTAAGTGTTTCTCCACAATATTTTTATTAGTGGCAGGATAGGATTTGATTAAATAAATATAAAATATAGTATAATACAATAGCCTGTTGAACATTCTGATTATTTCCATTTTATAACTTGTAACTGCTGCTCTAATAGAGCTTCTTCAGCATAAACCATTGTACATATCATTTTCTTTAATTTTTTCTTTTCTCTTTTTTATCTCATCCAGTTCTCCCTCATCCAACCCAACACCTCTAGTAACCACAAATCTGGTCTCCTTTTCTGTGAGATTGATTCTCTTTTCTTTGTTTTTGTAAGTGTAATTGACCTTCAACACTGTATTATTTCCTGTTATACAACATAATGGTTTGATAATTCTATACATTACAATATGATGACCAGGATAAGTCTAGCTACCATGTGTATTCTTTATTTTTAATTAAATGGTCATTTAATTTTCTGTTTTTCTTTATATTGGATTGCAGGGGTCCCCAGTCCGCAGCCTCTTAGGAGCTGGGCCGCACAGCAGGAGGTGAGTGGCGAGCCAGCAAGCGAAGCTTCGTCTGCCGCTCCCCATTGTGCCCCGTCGCTCACATTACTGCCTGAACCATCCCTCCCCCACCCCCCGTCCATGGAAAAATTTTCTTCCACAAAACTGGTCCCTGGTGCCAAAAAGATTGGGGACCGCTGATCTACGAGTCTATTTTCTTTCTTTTTTCAAAGAAACACCTCTTGGATTTATCTATCAGTCTATCAGTCATTAGGCTGGCTTCAATGAGGGTCAAGCTGAATGAGTTAAAGGTAAAAGTCAAGAACATAGTAAGATTCAGGATATGAGGAGGCTGTCTGTTGAGTATTTTATTCTTTTTTTTATATGAATTAATGGTCTGTTCTTCTGGTTCCATCAGAATTTCTGAAACTGCAGTTACTCTGCCAGAGGGAAAATTTCAAGGCTATGTCATCTACCCACTTATAGAGTGCAAAGGTCAATATATGACCAATAAATCAGTATTGTCAATTTTATTACTTGGATATTTATTCATTCATTCATTCATTCATTCATTTATTCTGCCTGTTCCATGTCTCAGTAGAAAGGAGAGGCCTAATAGAGATTCTTACTACTACTGGACCTCATCATTTCTCCTTGTTTTTTGACATTTTCTGCATTATCTATTTCCATTAGATAGAAATAGAATCCATTATAAATTCACTGCAGATTGAAAATTCAAATACTTACACTGACTTTCCTTTTCCTATGTATTATTAGTTGCCATCAATTCTCCTCAGTCATATACCAATATTGCTAACGCTGTTTTTTCTGTCTGACTTGCCCAAGATACTGTTCCATTTATACTAATCAGAAATGATCAGTTTTGCTAAAAGAAGAATTTCCAGACAAGTTCAATCCTGACTTCCATGGGAATAGAGAAAGGACTGCGAGTTAAAGATGTTATTTAACTCATGAGGGACCCAGACAATGTCATAACCAGTTCAAAGAGGATCTGAAAAACAGATATACTTCTGGATCAGGAATATTGACATAAATGTATAAATGGAGGCAAAGTGGTTTTGGGGGGGAACTAGTAAGGCAGTTAGACTGACCAGATCAGGACAGAATTTGCATGCTTATAGACAAGAATTAATTTGCATTGCTATCAGTTACCTACAGCTTACAGTTGTAAAATAACTCAAAGGAAATTCTAGGCTAGAATTAGACAAACTGGAAGGGTGTGCTGTCTGGAGACAAGGCACAGTTTTCCATTAAAGCACATGATTCCCTACAGGTTTTCTACTTCTGCCACTTTTGATGCTTTCTGTTTTTCCCATCCTCCCTTGATGTTTTATTTGCTTTCTTGTTTATTCAGGTTATGTTTCTCCCTCTCTCCACTCTAGATATTTATGAGAAATTAACCTCCCACTTGTACATTTTTCAACTGTATATATAAATTTATTTTCCTCTAATTATTAGATTTAGATAGAAATAGATTCCTTAGATGAGAAGATGACAACTTTCACTTCTTCCTACCATTTTTTGTGGTATAATCCAGGATTTGAGGTCTAGTTTCTTGCTTTCAAATAGTCATTCTTACTTTAAAATGTTTGTATTTTAAGAATTGTTAACATTTTATTGTTTCCTTAATTTACCATTGTTAAGATCAATATTTTTATGATAATAGCCCTCATCTTTCTGCATTTCATTACTTCTCTATTCTTGAGTATGCGTCTGTTATTCATCTCTTAGTTGTTAGGAGAACTTTGTGTACACGTAATTCATGCCTTGTAAGTCACTGTATATCCAATGAAGTGTTTCTGTTACTTTTGTATGTGAATAAAACCTAGCTATGGTATAGAAATCTTCTGTTACAATTTTTTTTCCCCTTTAAAACTCTTAGGAAATCACTTCATAGTCTTATGGTGCTTCTTACCACAGAGGGAAAATCTGAGGCTGGATGTCTTGACTTCTTTTTTCTTCTGCAGATCGCCAGTCTTTTCTGTCTAGATGCATGTCAGACTTTTTTCTTTTCAGCTTGAAGTTTAAGACTTTCATCAGAACACATCTATTTGTTGTTGAACTATTTTCATTAATATTTCCTGGAATTTGTTGAGCTCATTCCATTTGCAAAACCAGAACTGTATTCACTAGCCCAGCCAACTGTTATTTTGTTTTTTAAATATTTCTTCCCTTCTACTTATTCTGACATCCCCTTTAGTAACACTTACTCTCTATAAGTGGGATCTCAGTAACATACCCTCCAAATTAGTTACCTCATCTCTGACTCTCCTTATTTCTCTGTCATATATCTCTGAATTCTGGGAGATTTTTATCAAGCAAATATTCAATACCATTGATTAAATTTATGATGGTTTTATTTGTACCCTTATTGCCTTTTTAAATGCTGTTCTTAAATGTCTACTTTAAAATAGTTATTTTTGCCTTGTAACTCATTTTAAATTTCTGCTTGTCTCTCAGATCAGCTCCAATTTCAAATCTGTTTATTGTATTAACATCTCATCTTACAGATTTTATTTTATGGAACCCATGTTTTTTTATTATTTGCAAGATAAAAAATAGTTATTAAAACATATATCTCTTTCCTTTAATAATTTTTAAAATATGCTTTTCTGTATGAATAGTATGATACTAGCTGTGTGTGTGTGTGTGTGTGTATGTGTGTGTGTTGTGTGTGTGTGTGTGTGTGTGTGTATGATATGTATTCAAAAAACTGAAACCTAAGACCGGAGGAAAAGAACAAAATGAACCAGCAAGATAATTTTGTACCCTACAACCCTAGAAAGTCTCATAAATTGATTATTCCAGGTACTTCAAAAAACAGAATTATAAGGGAAAGTTAAAAACAGAAGAAAGGGTTGAAAATCTCTGCCACAGGTGTCTTCTGACATGCCATGTATTCAGCCGAGAACCTTATCCTACCCTAAAGGACCCTCCCTGGGGAGATTATGTCCCTGGAGAGACAAAAAACAGTGAGAATCCAGAGTCAGAGAACTCAGGCATAGCTGAGGGTGAAGATGAGATCTCATTCTGAAAATGGGATTGAGGATCCGAACAAACAATACATGTTAAGCTATAAGACCACCAATACCCAGGCAAGAAACTGGGGCTTCCTCCTAGAAATGGTTCCCTAAAAAAGAGATTCAGATAGTGACACTTAGAGGTGACCAGCCCACAGGCCCTGCCCCTGTACACAAGAATTCCAATCTTCATTTTAAATATGAACATACAGCCAAAGTACACCACACATTTGAGAAAAGCCTCGAACAGGAAAGATCGGCCAAAATAAACAAATAAAATATACCAGGAGGAAACAAAGACAATGCAGCAAGCAGAAAAAGTTTTGAAATTAAAAAAAGAGAACAGGGCTTCCCTGGTGGCGCAGTGGTTGAGAGTCTGCCTGCCAATGCAGGGGACACAGGTTTGAGCCCTGGTCTGGGAAGATCCCACGTGCCTCACAGCAACTGGGCCCGTGAGCCACAACTACTGAGCCTGGGCGTCTGGAGCCCGTGCTCCGCAACAAGAGAGGCCACGACAGTGAGAGGCCCGCACACAGCGATGAAGAGTGGCCCCCGCTCACTGCAACTAGAGAAAGCCCTCACACAGAAACGAAGACCCAACACAGCCAAAGATAAATAAATAAATTTATTTTAAAAAAAGAAAACAGTATTATTAGCCTCAAAGTAATCAGGGAAGATTTTTGCATCATGAAACAAAAACATGAAGGTATTTTAGAAGGGAACTTTCAGAGAATAATTAACTAAAAATGTAAAAAAAAAAAAAAAGGGAAGATAACCGAGAAAATGTCCAGAAAGTAAATCAAACACTCAAGGAAATATAGGAAATAAGAAGGAAAAAAAATTAGTAAAATCAGAGAAGGGGTCCCAGAGGTCCAACATCAAAATAATAGTAATTTCAGAAGGAGGAAAATTTTTAAATGATAAAGAACAAGAAATTAGCACAGAAACAATAAAACGTGCCATCTCTGAAGAAAATAGGTTTCTAGATTATGAAAGTCCAAGTGTCCCATAAAGAATAGACCCGCTACATAGAATATCTTTGTGAAATTCAGGATACCATGAAGAAAGAGAACAGCCCAAAGGTCCCACCCAAAAATAGCAGGTCACTTCAGAAGGATGGTGAGTAAGAATGACATTTGGCTTAGCAACACCCAGAGCTAAATGATAAAGGAGCAAGGTCTTCCAAATTCTGCCAGCAATTATTTCCAAGTCAGAACCCTAATTCCAGCCGAATTATAAACCAAATGTCAAAGCCAAATAAAGATAGGACCAGGTGGTCTGGGTCTCAAAATACGCTCTCTCATGCTTTTGAGAGAAGCCATTCGTGGATGTGCACCATCAAAACACAGACGTAAACCACGAAAAAAGAAAACATGGAAATCAGGAAACTGGAGGTCCCATACGGTTAGAAACTATGGGAAATCCAGAAAAACGGTAGAGCCCAGGATTAGAACTGTGCAGGAAACCTAGATGGGCGTGGAGTGGAGTGGCCGGGAGCTCTGTGCCAGAACTATTTGACTGTAATAAGGAGATTTACTTTTAATTTGGAGAATTTAGTGATGAATTAGTTATACATACATAGATACTAAGCAAACAAACAGAAAGGAGGCATTTATTACCTCCAGCCAAAACAAAAAGTCGTGCAAGAAAGGAAATGACACAAAAGTGGCTCAGCTGTGAACATTATTTACATACTCATAACAGTGTGCATGCTGGTTAAGAAAGGGTTGATATGATTATAATGAGAGATGTAGGGGAAATAACTTATTTTCTATAATAGGGAATAATATCTAAACCTTAAAAATAAACAGCATAATGTGGTGGTTACATTTGGAGACAGCTACTAAGAGTTACAAGCGATTGCCTTAGAGGAATGAGAATTGGCAATGAGGAACTGGAGAGGGGATTTATAAATCTTTAAACTATTACTAAATACATTACTTCGATAAAAATTTAAATTTACAATAAAGAAAAGCTAAAAGGAACACAGTCAAAATATTTAAGATTCAGATTATTCAGATTTAAGATTCAGATTAAACTCTATGCTCATTTCTTTATGATTCAGAATTATTTACGGGATCCATTTTTTTCCTAGTTTCTCATATTTGAAACAGTAAGAAGCCTATTCAGGGCTGGTATTTCACTCAGAAATAGGGTGGGAAATTCTTCTTGGCTTTCAGTTCGAGGAGACCTTTCAGACTTCAAGGTGATGGGCTTGAAGGTCATAGGAACAGAGATGAGGTCCGGAAAGGCTCGTAGGATGGGGGAAGGGTTTCAACACAGACGATGTCTTCGACATTCCTAGTATAGCTGCTGTTCCAAGGTTAGACCACCTGTGGGGCTGCATCCTTCCAGGAACATGAATGATCTCCTTGACTGTTCAAGGGGAGTTTCTTTACCATTTTTGTCAGCCCTCTGCTTCCAGTGCCCTGAAGATCCCAGGCCCCGTTCTCACAAGCAGCTCACACCACATTAAGGAAGGAATGTGCTCCCTCCAGAAGCTGCTTCTCTAGACTACTACCCCTGCCAAAGCTGGCATTTTGATACATGAATCTGCAGGTCAGATTTCTCCATGAAGCTCCCTGCTGCATCAGTTAAGATCATTTCAGCCTCAGGAAATGACTTTTCCAGAGCCGCTCCAGCAGTGCTTCTAGAAGCTTCTGCTCAGTTCATCCAGTCATCCAAAATTCTCACCTCAATTCTGCTGACAGTGGGTGGGAAAGAGGCTCCAATTGCTGCTTTCTTCATCATCTTACACCATTCTCTGTCTCCAGTCAGATTTCTCCAAGTTCTACCGTTGTCCCTAAGGTTCAAGATTTCTTCTTCTTGCTTCTCACAAAGCCACAAAACTCCCTGGCACATAGTATTCTACCTTGCAGGGTGATCCTTTTTTTTAATTTTTTTTGACCTCCATTAAACCCAGTAGGAATTTCTCATGGTCTCTGGCATTTGAATAGCTCTATTTCTAGCTGTCAGTGCTGAGGAACATTTTTTCATGATTTTTTAAATTTAAAATATTAAAATTTTAAAATATTAATGTCAGCATAAATTAGGAGACAGTAAGCATCTGTTAGAATTAGATTCAATTGAGTTACAGAAAACCCAAAACAAGGTTACTTAAACAACACAAAACAAGATTCCTCCCTCACATGAAGTCAGGAGGTAGGCATCTGAGATGATACAATGGCTCTTTTCATCTCATGGCTCTGCCATCATCCCTAGGAAGTTGTGCTTCTACTCATGATCCAAAATGGGTGCTAGGACTCCACACATCAAATCTGTGTTCCAGGCAGGAAAATGGAGAAAGAAGCAAGGAACTTTGTGAAAACTCCCTTTAAAGTACACCTTCTAAGCAGCATCCAATTCTGCTTACATCTTATTGGCCTGGGTTTACCCATGTGGCTTCACTGAGCTTCCAGAGAAGTTGAAAATATTAGAGTCATGAAAATTCCTTACAGATGAAATTGAAAATAGTGGTTCTAAGGAAGTTAAGTGTATTGCATAAAAAAAAATTTTTTTAATAAACTACATGACCTTCTGGTATTCACAGGCTTTGACCTATTAGGAGAATAAACCACAGAATAAAATCAGATAATATAAAGAGAAGCAGAAAGAAGGGGAGGAAAATGTGTTGTTTCCACAAGAAAACTAAGCTTTCATTCTCTGGGTCTCTCCATAACTGAATTTGGGTATATTCATACAAGAACAAAATGGCAACTCCTAAGTAAGTATAATGTCAGAATAAGCAATCATAGTTCGCTCAATATATATTTAGATTAGTATATTACTTAATTTCCGTCAAACCCAATTCTCAACACTGTAATAATTTCTTACAACTTAACACCTCCCAGGTTGGAGCAAAAATCCTAGCACCAGTAAAAGACTAGTAAATAAATAATAACTAAAGAATTGAGTAAATGGAAATTTTACATGTATATATGTGTATACATACACACAAAAGTATATATATAAAACTCTGTTGACATAATGACTTTAATAAAACATTTTTGCCATGTGCTAGTTATCAAGTGTTTATGAAGCTTCTGTTGTATGCAGAGTATAGTTGATGGATAGTAACAAAATATAAGAAAATAGAATACACGGTTAATACTATTCTGAATCTTAAAACCTGTGGAGTACTTTAAAAGCAAGGTCAGGAGGCAAATAATGTCACCAGTCCTATCTCCTACCACCAAATCTCTGAGATGAGTGCCAACAGGCAGGCATAAACCAACATATTATACAGTTCAATGGAAATAAAGAAGGTACAGAAAATGTAAAGTCTATTTACTAATCTCTGACCACTTTTGGTCACAGTCCATAGATTCTGATCAACTTGAGCCTTATAGTGTAACCTATCTGCAATGGCCTTTTCATGCTGCCCACAGTGGTAGGAACTTTTCTTATTACGATTAGGCTCTCAGCATCACAAGATGTTTACAGTTGTTCCCAGTGAAAGCAAACGATAAAGCTTCACAACATAAAGTTATTTCTAAAGAAAGTCTTCTCCTGGCCTTGGTTTATACTTCCTTGTACTCTTGCCACAGTGTCTAGTTCTACACTAATCCCGACAACATCCCAGAGAGCTCAGGACTTGAACTTCATCTTTGACCCCCACGACCTCAGCTCTGTGATGAACCTTATAGAGTCACAGTCTCCTTTCTGCCAGTTGAAAGAGGTAGAGGACACAGTTAGGAACTGAGACACCAGGACAAATGAGCAAGGGAGCCTGAGTCATCATCCTTTTCACACATGGCCCCTATGAGCAGCACCTTTGTCTGACCCACAGGACAACCCAAGTGCAACCTAAGAGTCAACCACACTCTAGAAATGGTTTCTGCGATTCCTGCAGCCTGATACTTTGATTGCATTGTGGTTGCTCTAAAAGCCCTAATGCAGACTGTGGATTCTTCTCTTTACTATGTGGTTTGAAGCTGGGCAGAGGGGAGGAGATGTTAGAAAGAAAAATTGCCCAGTGCACCATGACAGCTGTATAATTAGGCAAGGCAGGCTGGTGCTTATGGCATTTGTCATTCAACAATTGTTCATATTCCAGGTTCTCTAGCCAGGTGTTCTGAACAATGAGGTGATGATAATGTCTTCATGTGACCTGAGCCTGGAGAACATTCAAGTGCAAATAGACCAGGCGGAATCCCTGGTGGAGTAAGACGAGGACTGCCTTATTTTCTTAGTGTTCACCAGCTGATTTGCTATAAAGACAGAATGGGGTTTGTTAGCAACTTTTGAACATTACTAAAAAACCTATTCAACAAAAGGAGAGCTCAAGCAGAGATTTGTGATTTTTTTGTCTCCAAAATTTGGAATTCAAGATGTGTGATTCTATTTGTGAAAAGAGGGACTTAATGCCACCTAATAAAGAAGGGCTGAAAGGGGGAGCTGGTTCATGAAGAGTTCATGAAGCTGTCTTCGTTTCTCCTGGCTTCCATTTACCCAGATAAAGGAGAATCTCTCCCATTTTTAAAGAGATAAGATGGTTATCTCTTATGGTTAACTTATGGTTATTTTGTTAAACTGTTAAATACTATCAAAAATGTTTATTTCTAACCAGTGCTTATTTCCTCTTCTAGCTGTACACAGAGGTAGCAATCAAAGGTAAAAGTCACCAGGAGGCTTTCTTAGGCCTTCTGCCTCCATCCCGCCCCTCCTCCATGACATTTCAGGCTTCTGACAATGCTCTGTGTTAGTCCGTCTTGAGCCATTATCTCCTAGGACACTAAGTGCACCAAGAAGAAATTATTCCCTCAGTTTCTCACAGCTAAATTTCGCTTAATTCATGTCTGTACTTCACCTCCTCCTCGCCTTAAACCATATTGCTTTTTGAACTTATCTTCAATTTGTTTCCTTCCATGATACTCTACCTTTTCATGGCCTACTGGTTGGAATCAAGGTTATTTTTCTCTCATTTTTCTTCTTTTACTTTCAGTATCCCTCATCATGTATTCATGCTCTGGACTTCACTGGATACCTTGTAGTAATGCCATACGGTAAGTCCCCTACACACGAACTTTCAAGCTGTAAACTTTCAAAGATGCAACGTGCGTTCACGTGTCCAATCATGCAAGTGAGTTCACGTGTCTGGTGTACATTGTCACATGCACGCATCCTCTACAAGTGGTTGTGCTTCTGTGTACTTTATAGTACTGTATAGAGTTCAGTAGTACAGTATCTTTATTTCAAGCTAGATCTGCAAGAGGATGACTTCATTGAACTTCTTGCTGTGCAACACGAGGAGATTACTAATGAAGACCTGATGGAACTGGAGGCCCAGAGAAAGGACAAAGAGAGACAAGAGGAAGAAAAAGTAACTGAAGAACCAAAGAGATTCACGATGCAGGAAACGGCAAGGGGGGTTTCTTTGTTTGAGGAGGCACTGTTAGTTTTTGAGGCACAGGACCTGAATATAGAATGGTACATGAAGGTTGCACCAGACATTCAGAATGCAATCCAGTGCTACTGTGTCATCTATGACAAGAAAAAAGAGCTACTACCCAGACATCACTGGATCATTTTTTTTTTTTTTTTTTTTTTTTTTTGCGGTACGCAGGCCTCTCACTGTTGTGGCCTCTCCCGTTGCGGAGCACAGGCTCCGGACGCGCAGGCTCAGCGGCCATGGCTCACGGGCCCAGCCGCCCTGCGGCATGTGGGATCTTCCCGGACCGGGACACGAACCCGTGTCCCCTGCATCGGCAGGCGGACTCTCAACCACTGTGCCACACTGGATCATTTTTTTAAGAGGGTGGATTGAATTGAATGCAGCAAGGGACCAGAACCTGTGCCATGAACGTCAGGCGTGGGTGAAACTGCAGCCTGCCCTCCGTCCCCTATTGCTGACGATCCTTCAGCTCCACCATCTCCCACCTCCTCTCCCTCCTCCAGTCAGTAGCTCTTCTTGCCTGTTCACTCGATGCCAGCCCTTGTACGCCAGCTGTTGTACTGTACGGCTGTACTTTTCAAGGTACTGTACTGTAAGATTAAAAATGTTTTATTTTTTGTGCTTGTTTGTTTTTTATGTATTATTTGTGTGGAAAGCATTATAAACCTATTACAATACAGTACTACAGAGCTGATTGTGTTAGTTGGATATCTAGGCTAATTTTGTTGGACTTATGAACAAATTGGACTTACGAACATGCTCTTGGAACAGAACTCATTTGTATGTAGGGGACTTACTGTATTTAATGATATCTACAGATCCAATACACTGTAAGCTTTTAGGATTTTAACCTGCAATTAATTCCTATATTGAGAATGAACCCAGCTCACCCTCTTCTCTAAAAATTGTCTCTTCTCGGACTTCCCTGGTGGCGCAGTGGTTGAGAGTCCGCCTGCCGATGCAGGGGACATGGGTTCATGCCCCGGTCCAGGAAGATCCCACATGCCACGGAGCGGCTAGGCCCATGAGCCATGGCCGCTGAGTCTGCGTGTCCGGAGCCTGTGCTCCGCAACGGGAGAGGCCACAACAGTGAGAGGCCTGCGTACCGCAAAAAAAAAAAAAAAAAAATTGTCTCTTCTCCACCCTCAGTGATAATCTCACACAGTCTTATTTTTACTACATGACCCCTCCCTCTCTCCTCCTCTATCCCCCCCATGGCTGGTGGGCATGGGAGCCAAGGCTGTCGATCAGATTCTCTCACCAGGGAATATGGAAGGACACAAAGGATGGTGGAAAATCTGAGACAGTATCTGGAACTAGCTTACGTGAATTTGGGAGCTGTGGAGTAGTAATTCACATAAAGAAGCAGAAATAGCCTGTTGAAAGAGAAATGGGAAAATGTGAATACATAATAAGCAAAAAGAGGCATGTGGCCTCAGAGAGAGCAAGGAAAGACCAGAAGACAGCTGACCTGACCACCTTCCAGTTCTTCCTCCTATCTTTCCAGGGCCACTTGTCCTACATTTATGTTCTAGGAGATTCCCCTCTGATCTAATCATCATTTCTAAGGTTTTCTTCATTCTACTTAAGCTAATTTGAGGTGGGATTCTGTTTGCTTCTTTTGATGTGGAGGCGAAAGTTTTATTATTTGAAAATTTCCAAAGAGGAAATTGTCTTTCTTTTGAAAAAATACCTTGATGACCTGCTTGGATTAGAAGGTGAGATCCGAGGACATGGCAGGTGTTTAAGGCAACAGAGGAGAACGCTTAACTTCTCTGCACGAGCAGGATTTTCCTTTTCTTCTGAAGGAGAGGAGATAAAGAGAAGGAACAAGCAGAGGAAAGAATATAAACAGCTATTAAGATGGCTCAAGGCTGAAAGATTTCACAGAGTGTGTTGAAATTCCCTGGTGGTGGAGGCGTTAGCCCATTTTCAGCACGGTCAGGTCTAATGTTCAAATTGAAATTCTCTACTGCTGCAGTGCAAGGCCTCCCTTTATCCACATCCCACCCTCCTATCTTCCACACCTACGCTTTGTTTGCATGTGAATTTTTGTAGAGAGGGAGCAATGGGCTGAGTTCACATCTGTTTATTATGTTATGGAATTAACTATGAGATAGCAGGAGCCCAAATGTAGAGGTAAGCATGACCACTTGGTCTAATGTTTTAATTTCTACATAGTGTAAAATAGGGATTAAAGACCATTTTATTAGAACCCACCGAACCCTGCCTCATGTATGCAAACCCAAGGACCTTGACTCAGATATAGCCTCTCCTCTGCATGTAAATTCATTTGACTGCAAACTTATTAAGCATTTCTATATTTGATTTAAATCTTTATGGATATGTAAATCTCACTTGAATCATCGATATCTATACACTACCAAATGTAAACTAGATAGCTAGTGGGAAGCAGCCGCATAGCACAGGGAGATCAGCTTGGTGCTTTGTGACCACCTAGAGGGGTGGGATAGGGAGGGTGGGAGGGAGGGAGACGCAAGAGGGAGGGGATATGGGGATATATGTATACATATAGCTGATTCACTTTGTTATGCAGCAGAAACTAACACAACATTGTAAAGCAATTATTCTCTAATAAAGATGCTAAAAAAAAAAAGCAACACTCAAAACTTGCAAAGCCTTTTGAGGTCTTCAGGGATAATGTGCTAGAGAAGAAAGCAAGATGAGGACAGCAGTTGAAATAATACGCTCAATGGCTCCATGACTTTGGAGCCAAGATATATTAGAATTAAGATTTCATTTTAAAAACAGATTTTTTTTTGCTTTCCAAAAAGATTCATGCTAGCTTTCCTTTAAATAAAAAACTTATCTAATGCACTTAAAATATGATTTCTTTATGCACAATTGAATTACAAGTAACTTTTCAGGAATCCAGCTATTGACCAAGGAGAGGTATATGTGTTATGCAAAGCACTGTACTTAAGTACATTAAGGAATAAGCCCAGTCCATTATTTCTTAGCCTATCTAGTGGGTATTTGTATTTGTTTTGTTTTATAGCTTTTCCCCCCTCTTTGATTTACATTTACGAGACAATCAGGATGATGCGAAACGGTTTTTATTTTTATGAGCAAAATGAACCGCACCAACCACAAGTAACAGAACACTGCCACAACTGAATTATGCAGGTCTCCCCAGTGGAATGAAAATTAAAAGGGTATTTTGTCCCTATTTTCACTTCTTATAGTGAAGTCATGCCCTAAGGATGTCTACTGGACAACTCAATTACAAATAGAAAGTTGTGGTTGCACCTACAGTTGTTACCAACCTAACTTGAAACCAATTTAAATGTATCAAACTTCAGGTAAGCTTTGTGGGGGGTTTGTAGTTATATGCTGGCAACTGACATGACCCTAATTAATCAGTCAAAATAACGAAGAATGGCCCAGTTCACCTCTTTCATGACTCCATGGGAATATATCATGAGAGTGTTGAGTTGAAATTTAGATGTGCCCACTCTTCCTAAAATAAAGGTGAACCTCAAGGCCATGTCACATTTGCTTCCAGTTACCTAAAGCTATGCACAAACATATTTAACACATTCATTACATATACCCCATCATTAGTACCACCCTATCTTGCCTACACACACACATACACACACACAAACATACACGCACACCACCTCTGTTTCTCAGAGGGTACAAATGGGCAGCCCATGAGCCAAACCCAGCCCACAGATGAGCTTCGCTTGGTTTGTACAATAGTAATCACATTATTATAAAAGCCTGGGAGTTAATATTTGAAAATGAGATGTCACATAGAAATTCACATTTCTAGCTCTCCTAAGATATATATTCCACATGGAACAATCAGCTGGAGCTTAGATACAAAGTTCCCCTGTGAGCCCCCTTGGCTTTGCCAACGTCCCTACAATACCCCATTATACCTCATTCAGCTCACATGGCACATCTGGATTCCTAGCCTCTATAAGCATTGGGGTTTGTCACTTCTGTCCCCAAAAGTTTCCCTCCTCTGTACTGTACCTTGAAAGAAACTTCTCTTTGAACACACTAAAAGCTATGCTGCTTCAATCAGTGAACCTCAGGAAATCTGAGTCCCTGTTTTTACTTTCTACACTTCTAAAAATTCAAAAAGATATCCCCATGTGTAACTTTAAGTCTTAAAACACAGGTGTGTAGCTCTTAATGACACAGATTCTAGCCATAAACTTATTTAGGCATTTTTTTCCAGCAATAGAAGTTTTCTTCTACCTAAATGATTTTTTTTTTTTTTTTTTGCGGTACGCGGGCCTCTCACTGTTGTGGTGTCTTCTGTTGCGGAGCACAGGCTCCAGACGCGCAGGCCCAGTGGCCATGGCTCACGGGCCCAGCCGCTCTGCGGCATGTGGGATCCTCCCGGACTGGGGCATGAACCCGTGTCCCCTGCATCGGCAGGTGGACTCTCAACCACTGCGCCGCCAGGGAAGCCCTACCTAAATGATTTTAATCCAGTTATTAAGAAAGTAACATATTTGTTTAAAATGATTCTCTTTTGGGAACTAACATAGAAGTAGAAAAATTAAGCATTGTACTTGTAGCTTAGTGTGTAGTTTGAAAAGCACTGTGCTTTTCTGTACATAATAAAAGGTAAAAAAGTTGATTGAAATACGTAAGAGAAAGGCTGCATTAACAAAAGTGCTGTTTATGCTTGGGAAATGAAGGCCATTATTTTTAGGAAAAACGCAGTGTAATCAAATATTGGATACAGACAGGGGATGCTAAAGTGTTATAGCTATACACTTACTGCCATAAAACACCTTTACTATTGAAATTCCTGCATTCAAAATAATAATAGTAACTTTGTTACTGTGCCTCTGAAATGTATAACCCCCAAACATTTCTTTTCCCATTGAAGCAATTGTTCTATGATGCATGCTTTCCAGAGAGTTCTCCTATTGCCCTTTGGCAAAACATACTGTATTGGAGGATATGGTTTGCATCACAAAAATGTTATTTTTGCTCCAATTAGGGATTGTAATATTTTATACTGAGATTTCTCTGGTATTTTCAAAGTATGGCTTACTGAGGAAATTTTATTTTTATATCAATATAAGTTTTCAGGTTGCTATACACTTAGTAAAATACAGCGAAGTGACACAGTATTATCTGAGGTGCTCCAATTCCCCGGGAAACCCTCCCCTTGGTTCTCACCGGACGTATGATGAAATGCACCATTATTATTCTATTTCAAATGATGGGAGTAAGATTCTAAGTTATCTGCTCAGTTCATATGGCAAATTAAAGAAAGCAACAGATTCTGTGGAACAAAGGCAAATAGTATATCTAGTTCTCTGTCTTGATTACCTATAGATCTAAAACTCTGTAAACAATTTTAAAATAAATTTGTCTTTGTAGAGGGCTACAGTTGTTGGTCCCATAGACTAGTGAAGAAAAAAATTGAAGACATATTGGCTTGGAATGGAATCTAGCCATGTGAATTTTATCTCTTAGTCTCAGTACTCTCAGCTGTGAAATGGGTGTGACAATTCTTCCTCATTAGTTTTGGCAAAACGTAAATAAGATGATATACCTGTTAAATCTCTTTGTTATAGCAGACTAATTTTACTCAAGATCAGTAGTTAGAGTAGTTAGCTACCTACTATTCAGTAGTTAGTTATCTAACTACCTCTCTAATCCTCATATATAAGCATGCATCAGAATCACCTGGAAGGCTTATTAAAATGCACATTACTAGGTCCCATCCCCAGAGTTTCTGATTCAGTAGATCTGAAATAAGGCCTGAGAATTTGAATTTCTATCAAAGCAAAAATAAACAAATGGGAAGTAATCAAACTTATAAGCTTTTTCACAGCAAAGGAAACCATAGACAAAATGAAAAGATAACCTACAGACTGGGAGAAAATATTTGCAAACAATGTGCCCAACAAGGGCTTAAACTCCAAAATATACAAACAATTCATACAACTCAATAACAAAAAACCAAACAACCCCATCAAAAACTGGACAGAAGACCTAAATAGACAATTCTCCAAAGAAGACATACAGATGGCCATTAGGCACATGAAAAGATGCTCATCATCGTTAATTGTGAGAGAAATACAAATCAAAACTACAATGAGGTATCACCTCACACTGGTCAGAATGGCCCAAATTAAAAAGTCTATAAATAGCAAATGCTGGAGAGGGTGTGGAGAAAAGGGAACCCTCCTACACTGTTGGTAGGAATGTAAATTGGTGCAGTCACTATGGAAAACAGTATGGAGCTTCCTTAAGAAACTAAAAATTGAGTTGCCATATGATCCTGTAATCCCACTCCTGGGCATATATCCAGACAAAACTCTAATTTGAAAAGATATATGTACCCTTATGTTCATAGTAGCACTATTTACAATAGCCAAGACATGGATGCCACCTAAATGCCCATCAACAGATGAACGGATAAAGAAGATGTGGTATATATATACAATGGAATACTACTCAGCCATAAAAAAGAATGAAATAGTGCCATTTGCGACAACATGGATGGACCTAGAGATTAGCACACTACGTGAAATACATCAGAAGGAGAAAGACAAATACCATATGATATCACTTATAAGTGGAATCTAAAATATGACACAAATGAACTTATCTATGAAACAGAAGCAGACTCACAGATATAGAGAACATACTTGTGGTTGCCAAGGGGCGGGGGGAATGGGGAGGGATGAACTGGGAGTTTGGGATTAGCAAACTATTATATATAAAATGTATAAACAATGAAGTCTTACTGTATAGTACAGGGAATTATATTCAATATCTGGTAATATACCATAATGGAAAAGAATATGAAAAAGAATATATATATATATATTTTTATATATATATATATATATAATGTATAACTGAATCACTTTGCCATACAGCAGAAATTAACAACTAACACAACGTTGTAAATTAACTATACTTCAATTAAAAAAATTTTTTTAATAATTTTTTAATTTGTTTGAATTTCTAACCTGTTCCCAAATGATGCTAATGCATCCAGGGCACCCACTTTGAGAACCACTGCTTTAACACTGTAGCTATATCACACTAAATATAATGCTTGGAACAGTAGGCCCTCAAAAAGTCACCATTATTTCGCTGTTTATTGAAATCCAATGGACAAATACAAAATTAGTTACAGGTCTTCAAAAGAAATTCTAATAAAAGTAAGGATAAAATAGCAATATCAGATGTACTTTAATTCCTATTTTCTTCAGTAAATCATAGATTTGGCAGAATAATAACTTATTATCTGTCCAAAGCAATATGTTGACTTCACCATAGTTTTCTGATTCTGTTTCTATAGGTAATTCTGTGATTTCCCCAATTCTGGTGATTCAACGGAACTCATAAAAGAGAGGCCCACCTATTTTACTGAATATAGTTCTTGATATAGATGATATTTGCTTGATTTTATATTATATGAGTGCACGAATAACTCTGGCATTCAGAAATGATAATATTCTCCATTCCTAGATCAAATCAGAAAGCCATGTGCATTCAAATGAGTTTAAAAGAAAGAAAACCTGCCTGTCTCAAGTTAAAGTAAAGCATGACTAATGCATTGGAGGAACATTTTTACAACAGTTCATCCTGGTAAAAATATTACTTCTGTAGCCATGCCAAGGTGAGTGTCGGGTTAGGTTATCTGCAATTCAAGCGCCAGATGTGTGTGTGCACTTGTGTGTGCCTGCCTGTGGGTGTGTGTGCATGTACGTGAACTCCCCCCTAGAGAGCTATAGACACTCCCAGCCACGACTTCACAGAAAGTTCTCCTCACAGAGAGCGATGTTCAGTCCTCTCTGGGTAATTTTGTGCCCTCTTCATTCTTTCCCTATCTTCTCTTGACACTCTTTGTTGAACTAGCTACTGTTTTTTCTCCAACCCGCTAGCTTTTCAATAAGTTTCCTGTTGTGCATTGGGATAGCAGTGTTCACGGAAAATTGCTTTGCCTAGGTGATCCAAGCCAGATCCCTCCCACCTTTTTTTTTTAATAATTTAGAGACAAGTAACAAAGTGCTTACAGTGCAAGAATTTACTCCAGAAGACTCCAAACCATTCGCTGACTTTTTACAGTTTAATCCCAGCTCCAATTTCATAACTGGCGCTCAAAGCAGAAGAGATGAACAGAGGTGTGCAGTTGAAAAGACACTTACAGCTTTTCATTTGAAGATTTCAAAAACATTAACCAATGCACTCACATTGTTCTAAAATTATATGGAGAACTAGTACAGTCTACTCTACAAAGAACTTGGGGAATGAGAGCCAAGAATGATTCAATAACTAGTTGTGAAGGTAACAGAGATTGAAATCAGAATTTTCACAAGAGCCTATTATTGGTAAGAAAACCTGGCGAGTTCAACTAGTTCATTTTCCAGCCTCCAGACAGGACTCTATCCAAAAGTATCAGTTCTGAAAAATACCTATTTTGGCCTCCATGTCAAATTCTCTGATTGATGGGGCTTCAGCAAAATGACAACAAAGTTAGGTAGCACATGTGTGCTATTTTAAGAACTTTACGTGTCTTAATTCATTAAAGCCACATAACAGACCTGTGACTTAAGTTTTATCATCCTTCCCACTTTCCATTTGAGGAAGCTGAGACTCCCAAAGATAAGCAACTTGCCCAAGGGTCACAAAGCTTGTAAGGGGCAGAGCCAGGATTTGAACACAAGCATTGTGGGTCAAGAGACTCTCACAGTGGAAGTTCCTTGGGACAGTGGAGAAACAACCCCAAAAAATCCTTCCCAAACTGTATCATGGGAAAAATAATGAAATACATGTAACCTAAGCCCAGAGCCCTACTTGCTTCCTTTTTTCATTTGATTGGTGGTCAAATTCCCATCTAGCCTCCCAGGGAGGTTCCTGAGAAGCAACTGACACAAACAACACCAACTACCCAGAATCACCTGTGCTACTGCCAGGTAACTAGTTAGCCTTTTTACCTCATTATCTTAGGCCCTAAATTAGGGCAAAGACTAGAGGCCACCAGGCCTCAAGGCCACCTTGCCTCCAGGCCACTGCCCTCACACCCTCCCTTCTGGATCTCACAGCTCCGGTGGCCAGGAGCACAGAGACAGCTACCAAGAAGGAAAAACGATTTTGAATTTATGTTCCTCCAACCAAAGCTCCATCTCCAGCTCCATTGTCTGACCTGAAAACCCAATTTTGACCTTACCAAACACCAGAAAACTCCTTCGTGACTTTAGAATACTAAGGAAGGTGTTGTGTCAGCAACACAACCAAGGAAAACCAGTGCTACCTTCCATCATTCATGCCCCCTGAGATCATCTGTGTAGCTCAGGGTAACCAAAGAGACTTAACACTGCCTCAGGCCCTGCCTTTGACACAGAAACCATCAGAGAAATCACTTTTACTCAGACACTTATTCCACACAGATTTATTGAAGGCCTAGGCCAGGTTGATGCTAAGACAGTTAAGATCTAACACTCATCCTTAAGGCGTTCTGAGTTTATTCTTCTCCGTGCCTTGTTGTCTTCCAACCAGAAACAATAACTACCCCCAACTCCTTCCCGAAGGTGCCACTCCGATGTCTGAGACATGAAAACTGTGAGAAGGAAAGTTTCAGCAAAGCCCCGATCCCTAGAAAAGCAAATGTCGCTGCGACAGTCCACAGCACACACACTCCAGCATTGCTCTACTTTAATTCCTCGCTTCCCTGAACACTTTTAAACTTTTTCTCTGGAGTCGACCCAAGCTCGGCAGAATTTCCAGATCCGTGGAAGTGCAGCACGCAAGCAGCCCCATTTCCTGACAACGCTGCAAAGCTTCAGGGAACACATTTTGTTATTTCCACATTTATGAGTTGAGCTGAAGCCCTGAGCCTGACTCCGGACCAGCCCGCCCCAACCTGGGAGCGCTGCAGGCGTGGGGTGGGCGGGGTAGAACAGCGCTAAGGAAAGGAAGGGGCACGCGCAGAAGAGTTAATGAAAAGGAATGTTCCAGTGGCTGCTTAGACGGGAACACTGGCATCAATGGGGATCTCTAAAAGGGACTGAGGTGTGGAGATCATTTTCTGAGCCCTATTCAAGACTCTTCCCGTGATAATATTCTGGCATCAGTGCAAAGAAAGCGAACTTGTGAGAAATGTGTTTCATTCTCTAAATGAACTCTTTCCTTTTTAAAGCACTCGGAAAGATGAGGCAAAGGGACTATACAGTATTGCAACAATAACAAAAATGCTCAGCACTTAATATATACACAATATCATGCTAGGCCCTGGTGGCTGGTCCAAATAAAAATGTAACCAGGGAAAGCATTTTTGAACGTCTATAAGGTGTCAGACATTTGGTTAGCAACCAGAAATGCCAAGATAGATGAGACACGGCTCCCGCCCCTTGAGGAATTTTTAATCTAGTTTTAGAGAAATCATATGGAAAAGAAAGCTGGTCATGTTGACTGACAGTATTTAAGGGTAAGTCCTTAGATCTACTCTTTTCTTTTCTTTTCTTTTTGTTGTTGTTGTGGAAGTGGCTTGTCAAGAAAAGAAAATGTCTTTTTACATACACATTGCCAACAGACACATGAAGAGATACTCAACATCTCTTATTACTAGAGAAATGAAAATCAAAACTACAAAGAGGTATCATCTCACACTGGTTAGAATGGCCATCATCAAAAAGCCTACAAATAATAAATGCTGGAGAGGGTGAGGAGAAAAGGGACCCTTCTACACTGTTGGTAAGAATGTAAATGGGTGCAGCCACTATGGGGCTTCCTTAAAAAACTAAAAATAGAACTACCATACGACCCAGCAATCCCACTTCTGGGCATATATCCATAAAAGATAAAAACTTTAATTTAAAAAGATACATGCACCCCAATGTTCACGGTAGCACTATTTACAACAGTCAAGACATGGAAGCAACCAAAGTGTCCACTGGCAGATGAATGAATAAAGAAGATGTGGCACATATATACAATGGAATACTACTCAGAGATAAAAAAGAATGAAATAATGCCATTTGCAGCAACATGGATGGACCTAGAGATTATCATACTAAGTAAAGTAAGTCAGACAGAGAAAGACAAATATATATCATGCATATGTGGAATCTAAAATAGGATACAAATGAACTTATTTACAAAACAAATAGACTCACAAACAGAAAACAAACTTATGGTTACCAAAGAGGGGGGGTGGATAAATTAGGAGTTTAGGATTAACAGATACATGCTACTACATATAAAATAGATAAAAAATAAGGTCCTGGGCTTCCCTGGGGGCACAGTGGTTGAGAGTCCGCCTGCCGATGCAGGGGACGCGGGTTCGTGCCCCGGTCTGGGAGGATCCCACATGCCGCGGAGCAGCTGGACCCGTGAGCCATGGCCACTGGACCTGTGCGTCCGGAGCCTGTGGTCCGCAACGGGAGAGGCCACAACAGTGAGAGGCCCGTGTACAGCAAAAAAATAAAAAAATAAGGTCCTACTGTATAGCATAGAGAACTATACACCAGAAACTAACACAACATTGTAAACCAAGTATACTTCAATTTTTTTTAATTAAGTAAATAAATAACATTTTAACTTTCAAATTAAAAAAAATGTCTTTTTGTTGAAAAGACAATTAGGAAGGAAGGATCCCACACCATTTGTAAATTATAACTAAAATCTTTAAATGGAGGACAATGAAATTTTAAAAGGTGAGTCAAAAACAAAACTGGAACTAGCAGTGTACCAGCCCCCATTGAACTTCACTGTGACAGTATGGCCGGTGCTATCAATATGGCTGATGCTGCCATATGCCTGGAAGCTGGTATTTGTTATTAACATGTATCGCAAGATCAAGTAGGACTTTACCTGTCACCCTAGGGTTTCAACTAAGATGCAGTCTGAGCACCTGAGAGTAAAAATCCCCAACATTCTAGTTTCAAGTAATTCAGGACCAGCCACTTCCCAAGGACGTACTGAGAGGCACCAGAGCAGAGCCAGCCCCATGGGTGACACCTCTCTCTCCTTCCACTCCATTCCCTAGGAAAGGAAGACTGAGGGCTGAGAGGAGTTGAACTTCTGTGGGAGGGCGGCATTGGTGAACACAGGTTAATTCCTCACTGCTTCATTACAAAAATGTTGTACAGAGCTTCTTCCTCGTGGGAGAGAGACACTTTGCCAGAAGCTGTCATGCAGTGCATTGCCAGGGACAAAATCCGATATGATGTGGAGGAAGATAGGCTGGAGTCCGAGCTCCCAAATCAGGAAACCTGCAGTGGGAAGCTTCTGTAGGTCCTCTGAACAGCCACATACTCAACCCACCAGTGCTGGAGCACTTGGATATCTGCAGCACAAAGAGGCCATTGATGGAAGCCTTGACCAACCGACCTTGCCAAGGAGATGTCTGCCTCCTCATCCCACCTCCACCGTCTGACAACAGAGAAGAGGAAGAGCTTGGGTGGTCTTATCATTTGTCATGCAAGCCAGGGCAAATCTGAGATGGAAGGGAGTTGCTATTAATAACTACAATAGAACAACAGGTACAAACCGGAGCCAGCCCTGGACATCTGAGATGTATGATCACCTTGGTGGGGGGCAGTGGGTGTATAAGGAGCAACACTGGCGTCCTTCCATCTCTTCCCATCCTCAATACAACTGCATCCACTCGACCATAAATAGGCCCATCTATCCTGGGGGGAGAGGAGAGGAAAGGATTCAAAGCAAGTCTGAGACTAAAGTTTAAAAGTGAATAAGTGTTGGAATGAGATTTCTCTAATGACAAACGTGGCTGAAATTGATAGGATCTGTCCAAGATGTCATTAAGGGAGCTGCCACCCTTAATGTGTGATTTTCAACATAACACAGTTGGAGAACTAGAAAAAAAAATAAATCATCTTTAGGTTTATACCAAGAAGTGGAGACTTCAGTAAATTGGTTTCAAATACATGGCAAAGCACAAAAACCCTTACTGGCCAAGGGGGCCAGTAAATATAGCCTAAAGGAATAGCAAATGCACACTGACAAATATAAGGACACCCATTTAATGAAAAGCAAACAGCAGCATGTGAAAACATATTTCCTTAAAAATGAGCAAGACAGCATGGAGGTTCCTTATGAAACTAAAAATAGAGCTACCATATGATCCAGCAATCCCAATCCTGGGCATATATTTGGAGAAAAACAGGGTTTGAAAGGATACATGCACCCCAATGTTCATTGCAGCACTGTTTACAATAGCCAAGACATGGATGCAACCTAAATGCCCAACGACAGAGGAATGAATAAAGAAGATGTGGTACATATATACAATGGAATATTACTCAGCCATTAAAAAGAATGAAATAATGCCATTTGCAACAACATGGATGGACCTAGAGATTATCATACTAAGTGAAGTAAGTCAGACAGAGAAAGACAAATATCATATGACATCACTTATATGCAGAATCTAAAAAAAATGATACAAATAAACTTATTTACAAAACAGAAACAGACTCACAGAGAATGAACTTATCGTTACCAGGGGGGAGGGCTGGCGGGGAGGGATAGCCTGGGAGTTTGGGATTGACGTGTACACACTGCTATATTTGAAATAGGTAACCAACAAGAACCTACTGTATAGCACAGGGAATGCTGCTCAATATTCTATAATAACCTAAATGGGAAAAGAATTTGGAAAAGAATATATACACATGTATATATAACTGAATCACTTTGCTGTACACCTGAAACTAACACAACATTGCCAATCGACTATGCTCCAATATAAAATAAAATTTTTTAAAATATCTATCCTGTTAGCAACTTTCAAATATATACATTAAAAAAGAAGAATATACTGGTAGATACAAAAAAAAAATTAAGCAAGACATAAACATGCAAAACACCCAGTAAAAGTGCACAGGCCAGCAAATGGGGTTCAAAATCTATCCCTGTCCGTTTCTCACTGGGGGATCTTACATGAGTTTCCATTTCCACATCTGTAAAAAGACAATCATAAAATTGTCTCAGAGAGTAGTGAATTTATATGAGAGAACTGACGACAAGGGCTAGTTGTGTTGTGGTCAGCAAAGGCTGGTCTTCGGCTTGCCCCTCCTCTAGTTTCTCATAATAACACCCCGGAATTCTTTGGAGAGAGAATGAGATAATGTGCTTAAAAGTACCTAGCACAAGGCTTAGCACAATAAATATTCCCTTCCTACTGACCTAGATCGCTGAGCCACCACGCAGCTGGACTCTTGACAGTACCCAAATTTTGTGTTCTTCCATGCCCATTCTGCGTGCTCCTACATGGTCTAAGATCTTTGAACCAATTTCGTGAATGTGTGTGTGGACTTTGGGGCATAGGGAGGAGAAAGTTGCAGGTCCTCAGAAATGACTCCTCCTCTGTGTTCACCCCTGCCCTCACCCCAGAAAACAGGTGTAAAGGATCTAGGCTCGGGCATGGAAAGGATCAGCCCTTATAGGGTTCAAGGAAAAGGAAATTAATACATTCTTTCTTCTTCCAACAAAACCACAGACACAGGCAACATTGGCTCAAAATAGAGTCAGTTTTAGTGTATAAATGTAAAATAAGATCAAGCAAACAAAGATACACCATTCAACCCGAGAACTGTGTGGCAAAGTGGAAAATCTACCATCTTGGTATTGAATATGGGTGTGGGAGTTTATGGAGGAGTGGTACATAAATGAGTCTGAACTCTTTGCTTGCATCCACGTGGGCATCCTTTGGACATTCCCCAGTAGAATCCATTTGATATTGAGCAGCGACCATGCATCCAGTTTTCCACTAACATGTGCCAGACCCTGTAAGATGTTTCACATACTATAGCACATTCCAGTATATACATGGCTCTGTAGGGCAGAAGAGAGGAAATGGTTGATTCTATCCAGGTAGGACTCAAAGCAGAAGCAATTCCTAAAAGAAAGACCCTGAGCTATTATAAAATTAAAAGGTGACAAAGCTTGGATTCATTTCTAAATGTTTTATGAGAAAAATGATACTGCCCAAATCACATGTTCAGTCTCGTTTTAAGGTATCATGGGTATTACCTGGTTAAGGTATAGTACTGTAGTGAACGTTCAGTGACCCAGACTGGGTGATCTCATTTGCCTCTGCATGTATTTGTGCATCTATGGTGGGAGTGGGGAATAGTGATAAGTCATTACAAGATGCTCTAGGGAATCCCAGCTGGGCCTTCAGTAATTCTCATTCTGATGATGATACCACCCACTGGGAAGGTTTATCAAAGTGTGAGGGTCTTTTTGTCATCAAAACTAAAACCGGGCATTTGAACTGACATTTAGTAGGCCGGGGCCAAGGAGGTTAAAGTCATATGACGCACAGATCTATCCCAAAGTAGAGAAGGTTAAGGGAGAAAAAGAAGACTTCTTAAGTATTTGCTTAAATACCAATAATATGCCAGATGCTACAGTAGGATGTATATACATATATAAATTAGTATAATCTAATTTAATCTTTAAAATTTTTTCTTTAATTTTTTAAAATTGAAGTATACTTGATTTACAGTATTGGGTTAGTTTCAGGTATACAGCAAAGTGATTTAGTGATATATGTATTTTTTTTTCAGATTATTTCCATTATAGGTTATTACAAGATACTGAATACAGCTCTGTGCTGTACAGTAAATCCCTGTTGCTTATCTATTTTATGTATAGTAGTTTGCAACTATTAATTTAATCTCTAAAACAACCTATGAACTCTTCCATCAAATATATCAATCTCTCCCCTACCAAGATATTTTTCTGAGTCTTAATCAGTTTCCATCACCAGACCCTTTCCAATGGACCAGGCATGTCTCTCAAATTGGTGCCTGAAATTGACTATGAAAGGATTTCACAACCCATTGATATATATTTTTTAAGTATGTAAGGGGAATCATCTGCTCTCACCACCATTTCATAAAAAAAGAAACACCGAAACATCAGACAAGGAAGGAGAACATAATCTCAGAATAAAAGATGGTCGGTATTGAATGCATTTAGTTGTCAAAAGCTCACTGGGCCATCCCAGTTTTTCTCACTCCACCACAGAGCACTGACAACCTCATCAAGGTCCATGTCCCAGCTCTGGATCAATATTCTGAGACCGCTGACCTAAATATCTTGGGCAATTTGATCTTGGCAAGACCACTTCTTAAAGGGTGGGGCAAAAAGTCAGACTAATTCATGGTTCAGGGAAAACAGAAAGGTCCCAAACCAGTGACTCTGAGCAAAAGAAAGGGAGCTGGGGGGGAAGGCCAAAAAAGAAAGAGCAAGTAGCCATCTTTGGAAAAAGGGGTATCCAGGGTTTCCCAGAGCATTCCTCTGCTTTTTAATAGGATTATTAGAATCAGAAACTATGCTCTGGAAAATTCACACCTGAGGAGTACTGTTTTCTTCTTTCTACACTTCGTCAAAAGCTTAAAAGCTTTTCTCTGATTCACCGTCTTTTATGATTTCCGTTGGTCTTTCCTTCTTTCTTTCAGCCCCTTTGTTGCTCTTTCCTCTCCCCACCCCCCACCATGATAGCAACGTTTTCTTGGCAATTTTGTAATCGTCTTCTGACTCCCAGTAGCTCCTTTCGACTAGCTCTACAGTTTAGTAAAAACAGTCAGGCAAGGCTGCCAGCAGAAGAGGTAGAATATATCAGCAGCAGAATGGAAGATCCATGGACTTTGGAGAAGGTAGGCACAGCCTGGTTTTGAATCTCAGCTAAGAATCCTTCTTGGCAGCATTATTCAACCTCTTTGAGATTCAGCTTCCTTACCTGCAAGATGTGTTTAGCACTACCTAACCCACTGGGATGAAGATTAAATAAGTGTATGGAAATTAAGCAGAAGTCCCTTTCAAGAAATGCCGGTTTGTTCTTCATCTCCCTTTTTCCCCTCTTCTGGATTTTTCAGAAATGTTCTGCAGTTGCCTGTTTTGTAGGTCTTTCTTGGTCTTTTAATTTACTCATTTCCTGTCATATAGGCTCACTGTGACAGAATTTAAGCAGACTACAGGCAAGAGATTCACCCACTGGCTCGCATAAATAATTTTCAAGCACAGCTAACAGCTCACAACTTGCTTCTTCTTGAATTTCAGATATTCCCCCAGACAAAGAGCGCTCAGCTTCACCTCAGCATCCTACATGACCAATTATCAAGGGCTCATCCAACTGAAAGAAAGACTGAAGAGGATTCAGTATGATTTTATCTGGATTGATGTGATTTTGGGGGTTTGGGGGGTGCTTTTGTTTGTTTGATATTGGATAAAAGCTCATTTAAAAGAAGTACCCATTTCAACATAAGAACTAATTCTTTTCTTTCTGCCTGTATTTCCCCTAATGAGAAGCAGTAAATCAATACACAGTTCTTACATAGAGGCAGTAAATCTTGGCAGTTAGCCAGTCAGTGTGGGTTTAAATTCCAGCTCTGCCACTTACTATGTGACTGTACAAATGATTCAATTGCTCTGTGCCTCAGTTTCCTCACCTGTATAATAGGGTAATAGTATTTACCTTATGGAGTCACTATGAGAAATCAAAAGTCAAAGTGAAGTGTTTAGGACAATGTCAGGTACATGGTAGGCAGTCAGAGATTACCACTATTATTAAGTAGTAGCTTTTCAGCAATAACTAGTGAGCACCTACTAAGTGTTAGGTGCAGTCCTACAGCTATGAAAGGTTAAAAAAGGATCCCCAGCTCTTCTTTGCTTTCAGGAATCTCATAAATAGGAAATAAGGGAACTGGTGAAGATTGTTTTGTAGCTTATAAAGCACTTCCCAGAGACAGGTGGTATAATTATTATTATCCTCCTTATTGTGCACATAAATAATAGATGGTTTAACATTAAGTGTCTTGCCCAATGTCACTTAACTAGAGAACATCAAACCAACAGTGTTTCAGGGATTTTGGACTCTAGATATCCATGCTATCAATATTTCACCTCCAGCACATTGTGACTCACAAAATGTGTCAGAGGGTGTTTCACCTTCCTTATTCTTTTTAAGAATTTATTTGGTGCCTAACAATTCAAGTGAAGCCATAGCAGTTAGGCAGAGCGTTCTTTATCCCCAGTTATGTGGGCACCAGGAGCCCAGGGCATCTTCCCACCTCAGGGAGGAGAACCTGGAATCGTGGACCCTGCCTTGTCTGGACCACTGTCAAAAGCCTTCCTTGCCCACACTGAGTCTAGAACTACAATCCACACTCTAAAAGAGCACTAAAAGCTTTGGATCCATACTGAGAATGAATAATTGAGTCTTTCAATGATTTCTGTCTATGGGAACAAATTTATTTATTGATGTTAACATAAGAAAACACCATTGGTAAAGGAGACACAGTTCATGTGCCACTGCTTCTGGAATCTCCAGCAAATGCTTTTGCCACCATAACAACTCCAGCATCGAGCACAGCACATGGCACATAGTAGGTGCTCAATAAAAAGTTCTTGGATGAATAATGACTATATTGTATACAAAATGTTGAAAAGGCTTTAAAGTCTGCTTTAGGCTTTTATTAAAATGAGAAACCTGGTTGGCTTTTAAGAATATTTTGTAGAATTGCAATGGCTAATCCTGAGTGTCTTTCCTTTCCTTCTTTGACTGTGAAGAAGCAGCATGGCACAACTGAAAGGGCACTGGACTAGGTGTGGGAAGCCTGGGTTTCCTTTCAAGCCTTATAATGGAATTCATTTTGTGACATAGAATGAAACACATTAAGACCTCCTCTCCAGATCTTGGTTTTCGATTCCGTCAAGTGCAAAAGCTAGACTGCGTTACTTCAACTCTCACTGTCTGTGCATTCAAATATAACTTTTATATTTGTATAACCTGAAAATACAGGATGAAAAATATCTGATGAAAGTAAAAAATAGACAAACCTTGTCCTGTGTGCACCTCTACCCCCTTTAAGACAACTTCCTCTCTGGAGCTTGCCCTGCCCTGCCTGAGGTCTTTGCCCTCAGAATAGGTTTTCGTTTTATCAACTACTGCATAACAAATTACCCCTAAGCTTAGACGCTTCAAACAACAAACACTTAGTCTCATAGTGCCTGTGAGGCAAGAATCTGGACACAACTTAGCTGAGTGCCTCTGGTTCAAGGTCTCTCATGAGTTTGTAATCAAGCTCTTGTCTAGGGCTCCAGTTACATCAGGCTCAACTGAGGCTGAAGGATCTGCCTCCAAACTCACTTATGTGACCGTGGCCAGGCTGTGGTTTCTTGCTATGTGGGCCTCTCCATAGGCTATCTGAGGGTCCTCATGACATGGCAGCTGGTGGTCTGAGAGGGGAGAGCCATAGGCTGCCCAAGGCAGAAGCCAAGGTCTTTTTAGAACTATTCTTGAGAATGACATTCCATCACTTCTGTCATATTCTTGTGTTGGAATCAAGTCAGCAAATCCAACTCACACACAAGGGTGTGAGTACCAGGAGGGACCATTGGGCCCATCTTAGAGACTGCCCACCACAGCTATCACTTACACACGCATATGAACTTCAGATGTTAGTGGTAGTCAGGGCGTCTTAGTCCATTCAGGCTGCTGTGAGAAAATACCACAGGCTGGGTAGCTTATGAACAACAGAGATTTATTTCTCATAATTTTGGAGGCGGGACGTCTAAGATCAGGATTGGCAGCATGGTTGGGTAAGGCCTACTTCTGGGTTGCAGACTTGTCATTGTATCCTTACTTGGTAGAAAGGCAAGGAAGTTATCTCAGGCCTCTTTATGAAGGCATTAGTCTCATTCATTAATCACCTCTCAAAAGACTCCACATACTAATACCATCGTATTGGCCTTTAAGATTTCAATATATATAGGGCTTCCCTGGTGGCACAGTGGTTGAGAGTCCGCCTGCCGATGCAGGGGACACGGGTTCGTGCCCCGGTCCGGGAAGATCCCACATGCCGCAGAGCGGCTGGGCCCGTGAGCCATGGCCGCTGAGCCTGCACGTCCGGAGCCTGTGCTCCGCAACGGGAGAGGCCCCAACAGTGAGAGGCCCGCGTACCGCAAAAAAAAAAAAAAAAAAAAAAAAAAAAAAAAAGATTTCAATATATGAATTTGGGGGGAATACAACCATTCAGATAAGAGCCCAGGGGGTATTCATTTTCATTGTGGGATACCAGCCTCTGTCCACTCTACGAGGAATTTCATACGTGCTTGATGCAGGGCAGAAGTTAAGTGGTGAGGTAGGGAATACCATGGGGAGGAAAAGTATATAGCTCCCATTAAAAGGGAAATCATAGCCATATTTATTGTGTCCATTTATATATGGTGTCCAAGCATAGACTAAGCATTATACGGTGGACACACAGCAGATAGGGTTATATCAAATGTATTCACCTACCCCAAGGAACAATATATTTGCTCTTGGCTTTGTCCCCCAGACCTCCACCGCCCCACAAAGAGAATTAACTGAAAAAAATTTCTCAACCTACTTGAAAACCAGAGGCAGAATACTATAGTGATTGGAAAATCCAGATCTCTTGCACCTTCCTAGTTGTGAGTGTGCCATTTAAATTCTCGAAATCTAAGTTTCCTCGTCTGAAAAAATGATGTTATCACCCAACCTAAGTATCTCACAGATGTATGATGAAGAGTTATTCCTGAGAAAGTGCTTTAAATATTAAAGCACCATCCAAACGGAAGAAGGTATTATGATTATGCAATTTTCTTGGGCACAGTGACGGAACCAACCCTTGACCTCTCCCCATTTTTCAGCAGATGTGTGCAAACCTCCACTGGTCATTAGACATTTGCAGAAAACATGTTATTATTATCGAAAAGTGTGAGCCTATCGGTCAACAATGCTCCACTAGTCAAAACTGCCTGAACTGTGCTATGGTGACAAATAACCCCCAAATCTGCGTGGTGTAAAACCACAAAGCATTACTTCTTGCTCATACTCTTATGTCTATCCCAGGTTGACTGACGCTCTGCTCTGTGTCATATCAATTTGATGGGTCTTGGGCTAATGCAGCAGCCACTGGTCCATGCAGCAGGAAGGGGGAAGGACAGCAACTCACGCACTGGCTCTTAAGTGGCCCAGTTGTGACACACACCATTCTCTCTCACTGCATTGTTCAAAGAAAGTCCTATGATGGCCAAGACTAACTTCAGAGGGTAGAGGGGCCATCCTCCCATGTACCCAGGAAGAGAGCAGCATTGTGGGAATCAGGAGGCAACACTGCCTTATGAGAAGATAAAGGTTTGTATTTCCAAGCTCCAGGGGACAATCAACCTGTGATGGAGTTCTAATTTGTAGGCAAAGCCTCTTATTTATGAATCATTTAAGATGATTTTTTCTGCAAAATGACTGATTACACCAAATTATTTTTTATTCTAAAAAATGCAGTGTTTATTAGGAAACCTTATCAACACTTCCTGCAGTGTGTCTCTAGGTCATCTTTTCACAGAGAGGAGTCTGAAGTGGCTCTGTGTGTGCCTGTGTGCGTGCATGTGTGAGCATGTTCTCGGGACGCTGGGAAATGGAAAGGCATGACTGCCTTAAGGTCAAGTTTAGTCGATGCTTATAAATTTCTATTTGCAAGGTTAATGACTTCGCCCCTTCTAATTTAGTGGCACTGAAACTTGTTAAAAACTTGTTAGTTCGGTTGCATCTGTTTTAGACAGCCCTTCAAATAACAGGCTACTCGCATTCCCCAACCAAGCCTCCTCTCCCTGGGATTCCTAGCACCATGCTCATCCGAAAGCACAATGAACCGAGCCTTCATTAGTTCTGGCCTCTTGTCCCAGCTCTTCCATTAACTAACGCTATAGCTTTGGGAAAGTTGCTTTACCTCTCCAGGCCTTATCTCTAACATGAGGGAGTTGGCTGGGAGAATTCCTTCCAGCTAAAAGTGCTTATGGTTCTAAGTAAGGCTGTGAAGCCAGAGAGAGAGTACACGTGTTTCTTCCTCTTTCCTGAGTTTATCAGCAACGGAAGAGGCTATCTCAGCAAAAGCATAGCCTCCCAGCAGACAGCAGAACACCTTTGAAGCTCATTCACAGTTCAGTACCTCTCAATCTGTTATTTCCTCAGATCCCTCCTTGTAAGCCTTGGGGTTTCTAACTCCAGTTTTGAGAGGTTTTGTGGTGGTGGCGAGGTTGCTGATTCGAACCACAGGTTAAGGTTTTAACCACAGGTTAAAGCCATGAGTTTTGTTTCCTCTTTCATATATTTTATGGCCACATATGTAATAACTGATGGATTCAAAACATCTTGGAGCACAAGTCTAAGAGAATAGGGTCATATCCGTTTGTATGGTTTTGTTGATATGAGGCCACTGAAGAAATGATTTTAGGAGAAGAAAAATGTCTCTTGGGTGCCCAACTATAAACAGTTTCCCAAAAAGTGGCTTCAGAGACAAGTTAATGTTTTACTAGGAAATGTCTTCAACACCTTGAAAATGGTTGATCTCAGATTCACAGTCTTTCCTGAAGTTTCTAGGTTTCAATGAATAATTTGGAAAGTCTAAATATTTTGGTGTCACGTACGTTTCAATCCAAATCCTAGTGACTAACCTCAAGCAAGTTACATTAATTCTCTGAACCTCAATTTCTTCATCAACAAGATGGAAAGGATGCTTATCTAACGTATTATTATTAATATAAGTAAAGCTCAGAGTATAGAGACTATATACGACAGATGACCAACATCTTCGTTCATGCAAAATTATCGGGATAAGATTTGGATGGAATGAGGTTTGCAGTGTTATACATGTCAGCCTATTCCAAGCTTATATCAAAATATTAGGTCAGACATGTAAAGAGTGGGAGGAAAAAGGATAAACTGATTTTGGCAAATCTCTCTCATGAGTAAAGACAACCTTATATTTGGGTTTCGTCACAATCTAACTGGAGTGCTTTGAGCTTCCTTTCTATTGATCACTGTGTTAGTAATATTCATCCCTGTTTTACTGTACTCTCTGACTTTATTGGTTTCATAGTATACACAGAGCCATTGCGCGTGACTAGACTTGGGAGGAAATAGATGTAAGGCATCTATTTTCCTATATACCTCAATCTTAGGCGGGCCACCATGAAAAATAATGCATACATAACTCTTTTTATAAATTTTATAAACAACTTGAGCAATTTATTCTCAAGGATCAAACATTTCATCATCATCCAAGTAACTCCTCTAAGAAATGCCCTGCTAGTCACCTATTATATATGAATTGGGCCGTAAATCATCTTGTACTATCAATATTTTCAAATAGAAATCCTGAGAAGACATTGAACAAAGTAAAATTTTGCCCTAGCAAAGTTCTATCTATACTTCTACTTAGGATCTAAACAATATTCTTTCTTAATCTCCACTGGTCAAGTTTATAATTCAATCTTTATTCCATATCTTCAGTTTGTTCTGTAAATATCTTTATAACTTCCTCCACCATTTTCTGAGGAAAAGAACCAACGCTACTCAACTCTTGAGTTTCATGTCTTTTTGAAAAGCTCAACTCAGGGCTCTGTTTCCAGGTATCTGCTCATTTCCATCCATTGAGATTTCTTATTTTTATCCCTCTTGCTTGTATTCTTTTGCTCCTCTCGACAAATACAGCTTGGTTTTCTCAAGCCCCAACCAAAGCACTACAGAATCTTAGTGCTAAAAGATTTTCTTTAATCTTTCTATATGTGAGGAAGACAACACCTTGAGAAGTTACCTGTTTGTTATTTCTAGCTCCCTATTCTTTTTCATATGAACCAAGCTTGACCTCTCTTCTTTCTGGCAAGATAGGAAAAAAATTAAAAACTACTTGCTTTAACTTGAGCTTATAATTTTGATTCTGTGAATTATTTCCTCATTCATGACATTTGGGTATTTTGGTTAATGAGCAGTATGGAGGGAAATCGAGGGAAATAAGATTCATGGTATCTAATTCTTCTGCAAGTTCAAAATCTATGGTTAATATAGAGTGTAGTCATTTAATCTATCTAACGGGAAGGGGAGTTGTCTCACAGACTTCTTTCTTTTTGTCCATGTGCCACCTTACAGTTGTGGTCTTATGGTAACATGGCTGGTACAATTAGAAACCAAAATTAGAAACCAAGCAACCACAAGAGGAAAAGACTCGGGAACAACTCTAGGCCCTGACCCAGAATTTCCAGCCAAGGACACTGCAGGAGCTCATGCTTTGCTCACACACGGGCTCCAGTCCGTGGCGCTCTGAACAGAGGGCAATCTTCACATACCTCACATGCATACCTGAAAACCTTCATGCTCATTTAACTGAGATTTTTCAACAAATCTCAGAGCAAAAGGAAACTAGGTAACCAGCTACTTAACTAAGGGCCATAACTCAACTCATCTTCAGGTGTTATCAGCAGTTTTGCTGCCATGATACACCATCTGAGAAATACCCAAGTGTTTTTCATCAGAACCACTGATATGAGCTTCCCGGACATTGAGCTACGGGCTTTATTGTTATTTTAAAGAAAAATTATTGTCAAACACATGAATTTTTAAACATCTGTTTTCATTCTGAATTCCTCTTTCCCAAAGAAGTTTCATCAGTGAGAATTACCATCAAAGACTCAGGAATTTGAAAATATTCACTAACTCATACACAAAAATTAAACAAGTTGTCAAAGTCATGGATTTGGGAGTGAAGGGGAAGAGATTACAAACCATTTGTACGTGGTGATATGGCCTCAGGAGCACCAAAGATAAAAAGGACCAGTTGGATTTTTCTCTTTCTATCCAATTGTGTAGTGACATAAGGATAAATTCCAAGATTCACCACCAGTTTAAAATTATTTCATTATGGCTCTCGGGTTGTCTGAGATATACATCATATGCTCATCCCCCAGAGAGCCACAGTGGATTGGAGGAATACTTCAGAACACTGCAGTCCAGAACTCCAGCCCCTTACCCACCAATGACACTCAGCTGGGTCAATAATACTTGCTTTTTAAAAAAATACAGGGATATAATATTACTCCTTTATTAAAACAGCCTTTTGAGCTGGTCTGTTTATGTGAATTTTAGAAAAACATTGTGTTGGTGAATTATGTTACGATTAGTGAAATTTCAGGAAGGAAAGTGCTCAGGACGCGTATTTTATGGCCATGTCACCCGAAATATTATTGCTAGTGTCTGGTTTATCAACAATCTGCTAGAGGGATGATGTTCTTCTTCTGTATTTTTAGAAGAGCAGGAGGAAGACTTGAGTAGTTATGATGTGGTCAGAGACTGATTTATATTTTTATTATATTGCTTCCCATAGCATTCAAATAATTCTGAGCAAAAAAGGGAAAAGGGGTAATTGTAACAGTACAAACTTGCTGTAAGACATAGAGTGTTCTCTTTACACTGTTTCTCAGTGTGAAGTTCTGCGTGATGTTTAATACTGTGGCTGGACTTTCAAGTCTGCTGAAATCACAATTCTCACATAATTACACAAGGCACATCCTGTGGATCTGCAACCACAAACTAATGGCATAGAACCGAAGAAAAGATACCTGGGGCATGCAAGCATGTGAAATCCTTGTGTTTTTTTCCATCATAGCCAATAAGCAAATTAAACACCATCCTGACACCCGTGGTTTTGACTCAAATACAAGTACCTGTGGGTTCAAAGAATGCCACTGAAGTCCAGCTCGGGCCTGTTACTGACCATGTGTGTCTCGGATGATGTGTTTTAGGCATAGGGCTCCATGACCAGGGACAAGTTTAACTCAAACTACGCTGTGGTTTGGAAGAGCGTGCCTGCCAGGATCCTAATGCACTTATACCAGCCAGGGCTGGGTCAAGAGAGTGTCATTTGGTCCAAGGATAGGAGGCAAAGGCTATTTTAAGAACAATATGGTTTGGGGGGATCTCTGTGAAGTTTATGAGTCGTCAGAGAGGAGAACATAAAATTTGCTCTACGCATGTAATTAAAATACAGGGTAACTGAACTCAAATGTAAGTCAGAGGAGAGCAGAGTGGAGCCAGGGGATCATAATAAGCGTCCTGGTTGAAGTGAAAAGCAATTTGTGGTGGGGCTTTCAAATTCCTACTTTAGTGGACCGATTTGGAAAGCTCACAGAGAGTCTTCCTGGCTGGGTAGGTTTACTTTCAGAGGCCTTTCATTTCCAAAAAAAAAAAGTCTCTAAAAATAGCAGTGGGGTTTGGTTTTGTTTTTTTCTGCAGGACAAATCACACAGTTTTATAAATGAATCCCTGTTTCTTGGGAGCAAACGGCTAAGTTGAACAGTAATCAGCATTCCTCTCCTCCGTCCATGATGGGGTGGGGGAGGGGACTAGGCCACAAACCCCGTCTTCTCCCACACTTCCACCAGGCCGATCAAATTCCAAAGCATATTCTAAATGGAGATTTATGAAATGGAGACAATGGAATGGGGGGGAGGAGACTTTACCTCCAAAAAAAAAAAAACACATGTTACTAACTCTCCTGGACTTTCCTGTTCTGTGGACCGATCATCTGCTTGATGGATGGCATTATTCACTTGGTCGCAGAAGAGCGCGGTGTCAGGAACCACCCATCCTCCTGTGCAGAAGGGGCCATAGGGATGGCTCCATTGTTAACCATGCTACCTGTTACCGCAAACTGGTGGGCCTCCTACACGAGCAAGACGTGGTGCCACATAGAAGAATTAGACTGTTACTTCTATTCAGCCCTATAAAACAGACCCCTCACAGCCAAAGACCAAATTTATAAAGTGGTTGGGCATGGGCAAGATAGAAGGTTACAAACAGATTAGGGAAGAACAAAGGATCCTCCACATGGTTTCGTATTATAAGTGATCTGTAAAAAGAAGAATTAAGCAAAAACTCCTAGACATGGGCCACTGCCTCCAGAATCTCAATGTCTAAACATTTTGGGGAGGATAGTTTCCCTTCTTTTAAGTGGACTATTAGCTTAAAGTATAAACTATACTGAAATGCAGAACATCCGAGTGGAAAGGGCCTTAGCCTTCATCTGGACTAATATCATCGTTCCCCCTCCTGGGAAAAAGCATCCAAAGATAAAGCACAGACAACTTTCAAAACTACAGACCAGGAGGACCTTCAAGATGGCGGAGGACTAACACATGGAGATCACCTTCCTCCCCACAAATACATCAAAAATACATCTACGTGTGAAACAACTCCTACAGAACACCTACTGAATGCTGACAGAAGACCTCAGACCTCCCAAAAGGCAAGAAACTCCCCACGTACCTGGGTAGGGCAAAAGAAAAAACAGAGACAAAAGAATAGGGATGGGGCCTGCACCTCTGGGAGGGAGCTGTGAAGGAGGAAAGGTTTCCACACACTAGGAAGCCCCTTCACTGGTGGAGACTGCAGGTGGCGGAGGGGGAAAGCTTCAGAGCCACGGAGGAGAGCGCAGCAACAGGGGTGCGAAGGGCAAAAACGAAGAGATTCCCACACAGAGGATCGGTGCCGACCAGCACTCACCAGCCTGAGAGGCTTCTCTGCCCACCCGCCGGGACAGGCGGGCCTGGGAACTGAGGCTCAGGCTTCGGAGGTCCGATCCCAGGGAGAGGACTGGGGTTGGCTGCATGAACACAGCCTGAAGGGGCTAGTGCACCACAGCTAGCCAGAAGGGAGTCTTGGAAAAACTCTGGACCAGCCTAAGTGGCAAGGGACCATTGTTTCGGGGTGCGTGAGGAGAGGAGATTCAGAGCACCACCTAAAAGAGCTCCAGAGATGGGCGTGAGCCACAGCTATCAGTGTGGACACAAGAGATGGGCATGAAATGCTAAGGCTGCTGCTGCAGCCACCAAGAAGCCTGTGTGCAAGCACAGGTCACTATCCACACCTCCCCTCCCGGGAGCCTATGCAGCCTGCCACTGCCAGAGTCCCATGATCCAGGGACAACTTCCCCTGGAGAACACATGGCATACCTCAGGATGTTGCAACGTCACAACAGCCTGCACCACCACAGGCTCGCCCCACATTCTGAACCCTTCCCTCCCCCTGGTCTGAGTGAGCTAGAGCCCACTAATCAACCTCTCCTTAACTCCCTCCTTTCTGGGTGAAGAAAAGATGCCAGACAGTGACCTACATGCAGAGGCAGGGCCAAATCCAAAGTTGAACCCCAGGAGCTGTGCGAACAAAGAAGAGAAAGGGAAATCTCTCCCAGCGGCCTCAGGAGCAGGGGATTAAATCTCCACAATTAACTTGATGCACCCTGCATCTGTGGAATACCTGAATAGACAATGAATCAGCCCAAAATTGAGGCGGTGGGCTTTGGGAGCAAGTGTAGACTTGGGGTTTGCTGGATGCAACTGACCAGTTTCTGATTTTCATGTTTATCTTAGTTTAATTTTTAGCGCTTGTTATCGTTGGTGGATTTGTTTATTAGTTTCATTGCTCTCTTCTTTTTTTTAATTACTTTTTTATTTTTTTTGCGGTACGCGGGCCTCTCACTGTTGTGGCCTCTCCCGTTGCGCAGCACAGGCTCCGGACACACAGGCTCAGCGGCCATGGCTCACGGGTCCAGCTGCTCCACGGCATGTGGGATCCTCCCGGAACGGGGCACGAACCCGTGTCCCCTGCATCGGCAGGTGGACTCTCAACCACTGCGCCACCAGGGAAGCCCTTATTTTTTCATTTTAATAATATTTTTAATTTTTTTTATTTTAATAACTTTATTTAATTTTATTCTTTCTTTCTTTCTTTCTTTTTTTTTTTTCTCCCTTTTCTTCTGAGCTGTGTAACAGACATGGTCTTGGTGCTCCAGCCAGCTGTCAGGCCTGAGCCTCTGAGGTGGGAGAGTAGAGTTCAGGACAGGGGACCACCAGAGACCTCCCATCCCCATGTAATATCAATCGGTGAGAGCTCTCCCAGAGATCTCCATCTCAATGCTAAGGCCCAGCTCCATTCAACAACCAGCAAGCTCCAGTGCTGGATGCCCCATGCCAAAAAACTAGCAAAACAGGAACACAACCCCACCCATTAGCAGAGAGGGTGCCTAAAATCATATGAAGTTCACAGACACCCCAAAACACACCACCAGATGTGATCCTGGCCACCAGAAAGAAAAGGTCCAGCCTCATCCACCAGAACACAGGCACCAGTGCCCTCCACAAGGAAGCCTACACAACCCACTGAACCAACCTTACCCACTGGGGGCAGAGACCAAAAACAACAGGAACTACAAACATGCAGCCTGAAAAAAGGAGACCCCAAAAACAGTAACTTAAGCAAAATGAGAAGAAAGAGAAATACACAGTAGATGAAGGAGCAGGATAAAAACCCACCACTCCAAACAAATGAAGAGGCAGTCTACCCAAAAAAGAATTCAAAATAATGATAGGAAAGATAATCCAAAATCTTGGAAATAGGATGGAAAAAACACAAAAACTGTTTAATAAGGACCTAAAAGAGCTAAAGAGCAAACAAACAATGATGAACAACACAATAAATGAAATTCAAAATTCTCTAGAAGGAATCAATAGCAGAATAACTGAGGCAGAAGAACGGATAAGTGACCTGGAAGATAAAATAGTGGAAAAACCTACCAGAGAGCAGAACAAAGAAAAAAGAATAAAAAGAATTGAGGACAGTCTCAGAGGCTTCTGGGACAACATTAAACACACCAACATTCAAATTATATGGGTCCCAGAAGAAGAAGAGAAAAAGAAAGGGACTGAGAAAATATTTGAACAGATTATAGTTGTATAAAAAACTTCCCTAATATGGGGAAGGAAATAGGCAAGGCCAGGAAACACAGAGAGTCCCACACAGGATAAATCCAAGGGGAAACACACCAAAATACATATTAATCAACCTATCAAAAATCAACTATAAAGAAAAAATGTGGAAAACAGTAAGGGAAAAGCAACAAATAACATACAAGGGAATGCCCATAAAGTTAACAGCTGATCTTTCAGGAGAAATTCTGCAAACCAGAAGGGAGTGGCAGGACACATTTAAAGTGATGAAAGGGGAAAACCTGCAACCAAGATCACTCTACCCAGCAAGGATCTCATTCAGATTTGAATGAGAAGCAAAGAAGCAGAGAAGCAAAAGCTAAGAGAATTCAGCACCACCAAACCAGCTTTACAACAAATGCTAAAGGAACTCCTCTAAGCAGGAAACACAAGAGAAGGAAAAGACCCACAAAAACAAACCCAGAACAATTAAGATAATGGTAATAGGAACATACACATTGATAACTACCTTAAATGTAAATGGATTAAATGCTCCATCCAAAAGACATAGACTGAATGGATACAAAAACAAGACCCGTATATATACTATGTACAAGAGACCCACTTCAGACCTAGGGACACATAATGAGTGAAAGTGAGGGGATGGAAAAAGATATTCCATGAAAATGGAAATCAAAATAAACCTGGAGTAGCAATTCTCATATAAGACAAAATAGACTTCAAAATAAAGACTATTACAAGAGACAAAGAAGGACACTACATAATGTTCAAGGGATCAATCCAAGGAGATATGACAATTGTAAATATTTATGCACCCAACATAGGATCACCTCAATACATAAGGCAAATGCTAACAGCTATAAAAGAGGAAATCAACAGTAACACAATCAGAGTAGAGGATTTTAACACCCCACTTTCACCAATGTACGTATCAACCAAAATGAAAATACATAAGGAAACACAAGCCTTAAACGACGCATTAAACAAGATGGATTTAATTGATATATAAAGGACATTCCATCCAAAAGCAACAGAATACACTTTCTTCTCAAGTGCTCATGGAACATTCTCCAGGGTAGATCATACCTTGGGTCAGAAATCACATCTTGGTAAATTTAAGAAAATTCAAACCATATCAAGTATCTTTTCCAGCCACAAGGCTATGAGACTAGATATCAATTAGAGGAAAAAAACTGCAAAAAATACAAACACATGGAGGCTAAACAATACGCTACTAAATAACCAAGAGACCACTGGAGAAATCAAAAAGGAAATCAAAAAACACCTAGAAACAAATGACAATGAAACACGATGTCCCAAAACCTATGGGAGGCAGCAAAAGCAGTTCTAAGAGGGAAGTTTAGAGCAATACAATCCTACCTCAAGAAACAAGAAACATCTCAAATAAACAACCTAAACTTACATTTAAAGCAATTAGAGAAAGAAAAACAAAAAAAACCCAAAGTTAGCAGAAGGAAAGAAATCATAAAAATCAGATCAGAAATAAATGAAAAGGAAATGAAGGAAACGATAGCAAAGATCAATAAAACTAAAACCTGGTTCTTTGAGAAGATAAAATTGATAAACAATTAGCCAGACTCATCAAGAAAAAAAAGGGAGAAGACTCAAATCAACAGAATTAGAAATGAAAAAGGAGAAGTAACAACTGACACTGCAGAAATACAAAGGATCATGAGAGATTACTACATGGAACTATATGCCAATAAAATGGAAAACCTGGAAGAAATGCACGAATTCTTAGAAAAGCACAACCTTCTGAGACTGAACCAGGAAGAATTAGAAAATATAAACAGACCAATCACAAGCAGTGAAATTGAAACTGTGATTATAAATCTTCCAACAAACAAAAGCCCAGGACCAGATGACTTCACAGGCGAACTCTATCAAACATTTAGAGAAGAGCTAACACCTATCCTTCTCAAACTCTTCCAAAATATAGCAGAGGGAGGAACACTCCCAAACTCATTCGAGGCCACCATCACCCTGGTACCAAAACCAGACAAAGATATACAAAAAGAGAAAACTACAGGCCAATATCACTGATGAACATAGATGTAAAATCCTCAGCGAAATACTAGCAAAGAGAATCCAACAGCACATTAAAAGGATCATACACCATGATCAAGTGGGGTTTATCTCAGGAATGCAAGGATTCTTCAATATATGCAGATCAATCAATGTGATAAGCCATATTAACAAATTGAAGGAGAAAAACCATATGATAATCTCAACAGATGCAGAAAAATATTTTGACAAAATTCAACACCCATTCATGATAAAAACTCTCCAGATGGTGGGCATAGAGGGAACCTACCTCAACATAATAAAGGCCATATATGACAAACCCACAGTCAACATCATTCTCGGTGGTGATAAACTGAAACCATTTCCTCTAAGATCAGGAACAAGACAAGGTTGCCCATTCTCACCACTATTATTCAACATAGTTTTGGAAGTGTTAGCCACAGCAATCCGAGAAGAAAAAGAAATAAAAGGAATCTAAATCAGAAAAGAAGAAGTTAAGCTCTCACTGCAGATGACACGATACTATACATAGAGAATCCTAAAGATGCTACCAGAGAACTACTAGAGCTAATCAATGAATCTGGTAAAGTAGCAGGATACAAAATTAATGCACAGAAATCTCTTTCATTCCTATACACTAATGATGAAAAATCTGAAAGAGAAATTAAGGGAACACTCCCATTTACCATCACAGCAAAAAGAATAAAATACCTAGGAATAAACCTACCTAAGGAGACAAAAGACCAGTATGCAGAAAACTATAAGACACTAATGAAAGAAATTAAAGATGATACAAACAGATGGAGAGACATACCACGTTCTTGGATTGGAAGAATCAACATTGTAAATATGACTATACTACCCAAAGCTATCTACAGATTCAATGCAATCCCTATCAAACTGCCAATGGCATTTTTAACAGAAGTAGAACAAAAAGTTTCACAATTTGTATGGAAACACAAAGGACCCCAAATAGTCAAAGCAATCTTGAGAAAGAGAAACGGAGCTGGAGGAATCAGGATCCCTGACTTCAGCCTATACTACAAAGCTACAGTAATCAAGACAGTATGGTACTGGCACAAAAACAGAAATATAGATCAATGGAACAGGATAGAAAGCCCAGAGATCAACCCATGCACAAATGGTCACCTTATCTTTGATAAAGGAGGCAAGAGTATACAATGGAGAAAAGACAGCCTCTTCAATAAGTGTTGCTAGGAAAACTGGACAGCTACATGTAAAAGAATGAAATTAGAACACTCCCTAACACCGTACACAGAAATAAACTCAAAATGGATTAAAGACCTAAATGTAAGGCCAGACACTATAAAACTCTTAGAGGAAAGCATAGGTAGAACACGCTATGACATAAATCACAGCAAGATCCTTTTTGACCCACCTCCTAGAGAAATGGAAATAAAAACAAAAATAAACAAATGGGACCTAATGAAACGTCAAAGCTTTTTCACAACAAAGGAAACCATAAAGAAGACAAAAAGAGAACCCTCAGAATGGGAGAAAATATTTACAAATGAAGCAACTGACAAAGGATTAATCTCCAAAATATATAAGCAGCTCATGCAGCTCAATATCAAAAAAACAAACAACTCAATCCAGAAATAGGCAGAGACCGAAACAGACAGTGCTCCGAAGAAGATATACAGATTGCCAACAAATACATGAAAGGATGCTCAACATAACTAATCATTAGAGAAATGCAAATCAAAGCTACAATGAGGTATCACCTCACACCAGTCAGAATGGCCATCATCAAAAAATCTACAAACAATAAATGGTGGAGAGGGTGCTGGGAGGGAACTCTCCTACACTGTTGATGGGAATGTAAATTGATACAGCCACTATGGAGAACAGTACGGAGGTTCCTTAAAAACCTAAAAACAGAATTACCATAGGACCCAGCAATCCCACTACTGGGCATGTACCCTGAGAAAACCATAATTCAAAAAGAGTCATGTACCACATTGTTCATTGCAGCACTATTTACAATAGCCAGGACATGGAAGCAAAGCAACCTAAGTGTTCATTGACAGATGAATAGATAAAGAAGATGCAGCACATATATACAATGGAATATTACTCAGCCATAAAAAGAAATGAAATTGAGTTATTTTTAGTGAGGTGGATAGACCTAGAATCTGTCATACAGAGTGAAGTAAGTCAGGAACAGAAAAACAAATACCGTATGCTAACACATATATATGGAATCTAAAAAAAAAAAAAAAAAAAGGTTCTGAAGAACCTAGGAGCAGGACAGGAATAAAGACGCAGACATAGAGAACAGACTTAAGGACACGGGGAGGGGGAAGGGTAAGCTGGGATGAAGTGAGAGACTGGCATAGACATATATACACTACCACATGTAAAATAGCTAGTGAGAAGCAGTCGCATAGCACAGGGAGATCAGCTCGGTGCTTTGTGACCACCTAGAGGGGTGGGATAGGGAAGGTGGGAGGGAGACGCAAGAGGGAGAGGATATGGGGATATAAGTATACGTATAGCTGATTCACTTTGTTTTACAGCAGAAACTAACACAACAATGTAAAGCAATTATACTCCAATAAAGATGTTAAAAACAAAAAACGAAACTACAGACCAACCTCTGTTTTGGAAGCAGAGTAGCACGATTAAGAGAAGAGCACGGGTTCTGGATCAGATAGATCTGGTGTCAGATTCCAGCTCTGTCACGCCCTGGCTGTCACTTAACCTCTCAACCTCTCCATTTCTGTACCCGTCAGGTCAGGATAACAAGATCAAGGTCAGCAAAGGCTGCTCAGCCATAACTGTGGCACAAGCCCCTGCAAAGGCAGCATTAATGATGGGAAAAGTGGTTGAACTGGATGAGAAGAGTCAGGGAAAAATTAAATAAATATCTTTTAGTGGATTGGCAGAAAAAGAAAAAAAAACATAGAATATTCTGGTGCCGAAGTTTTTCCCAGAGCCCTGGGGTTTCTAAAGCCTGGTTTCCAAGACCAGAGCGGCAAAGAGAAGCTGGGAGGGTTGGATTCCAGGACCCCACACACACCCATTCCTACTTGCTCCTTCAACCAAAGAAGCTTTGTAACTTTCTCTGTGACATATTGGGCTTGTGAGCTACATCCCAATGGAGAAGATAAACAGATATCATCCTCCTACCCCCAACCAGAATGCTTGGGGAGGAAACAACACAGCACAGAACTGAAAAGGAAAAGCTGGGCAGCCTCAGGCAACCCACCTACCATCTCTGCACCTCACATCTCACATGAGAGGTTTGGACCAACAGCGCCTCGGGTCTCCTTTTGGAGCCTCATCTCTTTCTCTTTAATGCGTAGCCCCTCTCCTCCCCTCCCGCCCCATAAGGAGAATAGCACTTTCCTTTCCCTTCCTGATGGAGAGAAGCCATGCCATTCTCCCTCCTGGTGAAGCCAGCAGATTGAGACCCAAACTCCTTATCACTCACTCCTCTGGGCCAGGGTGAGGTTTATCCTTCCCATCTCTCCTTCCGCTGATGGCTGGGAAGAAGGAGGAGAGGAGGGAAGATTCTCTCTGTTTCTAACTTGCACTAGCCCCCCACATATTGTCCTGGAGAGGAGAAGAAGTGGGGATGATTCAGCCCTCAGGGAGGCAAAGCGGCTTTGAGCCATCCTGAGGACGCTGGTCATCAAGAGCTGGCTGCCCGTGTTTGTTGAACTCGGAGACTTGAATAATATTGTGCACTTTATCTTTATAGCCTCTTTTATGCTAACAGGCCTGGGGTAACAAAAAAGGGCAACGTACTGCAGTCAGCTAAAAGCTTTGCCATTTGATTGCTTCATAATTTTACCATTCATCTAATTTGGAGTGCACATTCGTGCCACAAACCTGTCTGTCACCCTTAACAAGCTCTTTGGTACAGACCGGAACATCCCCCATAATGTAAACAGCCTTCTCCTTCAGCAGAGAAAGAAAGCACACAGCACGTTTTTAACACTCACAGATGTAATGGCTTTGGACACCCCCACCCATGGTATAGGGTTTCTCAGTTCCCAGGACTCTTCATCAACGGATAGCTTTTAAAACCTTTTCCCTATTCTTTCTTCAAAACGATTTCACGCACATTTTCTTAACACCTTCTGTGCACAAGCCGCCATAGCAGACGATGCCAGCGATGGGACACCTGTTAGATCTGGACTTTGCTTCTTGGAGAAGAAGCCAACGTCTTAAGGACTAAGACACACGTGGTTTAGCCTTTGGTTCTTCCACTCAGAAACTGTGTCACCCTGCCAAGTTAATCATCCTCTTCCATCTAAGTTTTCTCATTTGCAAAGTGGGGTGCAGATATTATTTGCTAAAATTGGTAGAGATCAAATAGGGTAATATATGTGTGTATGTGTATAAGCAAATTATACATGTATATAATATATAATCCCATCCCACGACTCCCCACTCCACTCCCCTTCCCCGCCACTCTTTACTTCATAAACATACAATCAAAGACACACCCCAAGGGAAAGAGAGAGTGAGGGAGATTAAGAGCGAGAGAGGGACTTCCCTGGTGGCGCAGTGGTTGGGAGTCCGCCTGCCGATGCAGGGGACGTGGGTTCGTGCCCCGGTCCGGGAGGATCCCACATGCCGCGGAGCGGCTGGGCCTGTGAGCCATGGCTGCTGAGCCTGCGCGTCCGGAGCCTGTGCTCCGCAAGGGGAGAGGCCACAACAGTGAGAGGCCCGCGTACCGCAAAAAAAAAAAAGAGTGAGAGAAAGAAGCCTTTACCATCAAGTACATGTGGATTTCATTTCAGTTCCTCAACTGCTTCCCTAAAGATCAAGACCCTTCTTCCATTAATGGAATTTCCTAATTTGCACTAAGTGATAGCTAACAAAATTCAACAGGAGGAAGGATAGAGAGTAGATCATGCCACTTTTCCATCAATCTGTGTAAATTTTCAAATGTCTATAAGAATAGAAATTGTTTAAAATGAAGAAAATTCTCGAAAGAGATCTAGCAAGTCACATGGGAAAAATTGGGGGGATGTCAAATCAAAAATGACAATGCAAATTGTGTCTCAAAGTTAGCAACCAGCTTGATTGATTTATTTCATTGCTTTGACGAGGTTAACTATTGGTTTTGATATCATCAAAAAGCACATGCTATATTGCAAATGCCATGCGAGTCATGGGACCTTTTCTTAATTATAGCCATCAAAAGTGGGTCAACAGGGAAGAACCTCCTTCTTGAATGAGTGAGTGAAAAAGTTGATAACAGATGACATTAAAAAACAGGGCCCTGGGACTTCCCTGGTGGTGCAGTGGTTAAGAATCCGTCTGCCATTGCAGGGGACATGGATTCGAGCCCTGGTCTGGGAAGATCCCACATGCCGTGGAACAAGTAAGGCCGTGCACCACAACTACTGAGCCTGCACTCTACAGCCCATGAGCCACAACTACTGAAGCCCACGCGCCTGTAGCCCATGCACCGCAACAAAGAGAAGCCGCTGCAATGAGAAGCCTGCGCACCGCAATGAAGAGTAGCCTCCGCTCACCGCAACTAGAGAAAGCCCACGCGCAGCAACAAAGACCCCATACAGCGAAAAAATAACTTAATTAATTATTTAAAATATTTAACTTTAGAAAAGAAAAGCAGGGCCCTGAATAGCTTCTCTGTTTTATGTAAATATTCAATGGTGACAAAATAATGAGTGAGATAATGAAATATGAGGTGGATAAATTACTGTAGGAGGGCAGAGAATGACTAAAGGGTAGTTTAAAAACTTGATGTGGTCTACGTAGTTGAGCCTGGAACTAGGTATTTTAGGGAAGCTAAGGTGCTAATAGAGGTCAAAGGGTTGTTTGCTTGGGTGTTTTGCTTTGTTCTGGTTTAGATCTGCTGGAGGTTACAATTATAAATCTCATATCTGCCACTCCTACCAAACCAAGAGCTCCTGGAGATAGTGTCCCAGGGTCTAGAGACAGGCCTAGCTTATAGGAAGCATTTAATCATGATGATGACAAAGACTACAATGACAGCAGTAAGAAGAACAATAGCTAGTGCAACTGAAATAATAATAGTTAACATTTATTCAGCTCTTACTATGTTCCAGACACATTTCTAAAATTTATATGTATGTGTGTATATATATATATTCATTTAATATTTATGAGATCCCTCAGTAAATATAATATTCGTTTTCTACCATTTGCAGAATTAATTTAATGTCTTTTTGTTCTCGTTAATACCCAATTCCTTGTCAATCCACTTTTCCAATGCCAAGGGCCATGGCTGTCTAATTTGAATCATAGTGAGCCTGCTATGGCTAGAGAAAGGACCCTGGCAGAAAGAGGGCAAACCTGCCAGAGAGAAATGAGAAAGCCAACCTTTTCTGCCCTGAAGGTCATGAAGCCAAAATCTTAATTGGGGGTTATCCCTAAATAGAGGGATTGTGTGTAATTTTTATTTTTTTCTTATGTGCTTATTTATAAATGCCAAATACCAAACAGTGGATGTGTAAGACTTTTTAAATATGTAAAGAAAAACATTGAAGAACCATTTTTCAAAGAAAGAAATATGCTACAGTCTATGACATGAATTTGAATCAACAATAAAATATATGATGCCCAGACATATTACAACCAGTGTGACACACAGACAAAAAAAAGACAAGAAGTAATGTCATTACAAACACTGGCCAGGAATTCAGGACTTACTTGATTTTTCTGTCCAGTTGGAGCCCTGAATTCTCCGAGCCCTGAAAATAGTAATAAAAATGATCTTGGGAAAGAAAAAACCTCTCTAGGAGGGTTAAGAAAGCTGGGATAAAGGAAAAAAAGAGAGACAACTTATCAACTGAATTCAAGTATATGAAAATTGTCATAAAAATGACACGGGGGCTTCCCTGGTGGCGCAGTGGTTGAGAGTCCGCCTGCCGATGGGGACATGGGTTCATGCCCCGGTCCGGGAAGATCCCACATGCCGCAGAGCGGCTGGGCCCGTGAGCCATGGCCGCTGAGCCTGCGTGTCCGGAGCCTGTGCTCCGCAATGGGAGAGGCCACAACAGTGAGAGGCCCGCATACCGCAAAAAAAAAAAAAAAAAATGACATGGACCAGCTGTTCACCATCCCCATTTAGGACAAAAGAAAACAAAGAAAGTCTCTCGTGGCAGTGAGAGTTTGGTGTGCAACAAGAAGATCTTCTTGAAGATAAATGTGATAGACATGGAAAGTTCACAGCTCTCTGTCCCTGGACATACTTGAAGCTAATATACACAGGTGACTCTTCTGGGGTCTGCATGGAATAGTTTTGCATGGAGCCTGACAAGTTACAATCTTGCAATTCTAACCTTACTCTGATGGACTTAATCTATTGGCATTAGAGCTGGGATTCGACACCTTCATGTAGGGAGTGAGCAAAACAAAGTTTCTCCATGATGTGTTTAAGTGTTAACTCAGTTGCAACCACAGTAATATTCCATAGCTGAAACAGTTGACCAAAAGGTAGGCTCCTCCAAAATGTTCCCTCTGAAAGAAACTTGGTAACAGAAACTATTTTAGAATAATACTGGACCACCACTTGTGTCTTTTCTCTTGCTAAACTATATTAAAAACTGGAATTATAATTGGACATGGTAGAGTCATTCAACTGGAACCCATCAAACTGATGTTGCCAAAACCCTGATATGTTGGCTTCCTTTTTGGGGGTAGATTAAAAGAATATCCGTGTTCCTGCACAAATAAACTCAATACATCTAGATTCTTATATTTCCTATGTATGTAGTATTCATTTAATGACTACTCATTAAACATATCACAACAGGCCAAATATTTATGTGATACTTTACAATACTTAAAGAATGCTCCTATAGAAATCTTATCTGATCTTTACACCAACAATGCTAAACAGGGCCGGTATGTTATCATTTTAATGATTCTGAAATTAAGGTTCAGAAAAGTTAAGTGACTTGCTCATCTCCACTCGTCTAGTAAGCATCAAGGACTAAAACTGCTGGGAGTGTGTGGTTAATCTTTCAAGTCTTTTTTTATTTCACTTCACCATTCTATCCTGTCTCCATCCTTTAAGGGTTTACGGTATAGTTGGTGACATGCAGGTCAAAAATTTTTAAGTATTACTATCAAATAAATCCATAAGGCAATGCAAAAGTCACAGGAACCTATAGAATCGAATGGCTAAATAATGACATAAATCATAAGGGCTGTCAGAATTTAGAAAACAAAGAAGTCAAGACGGCTAGAGGAGTCCAGACTTGATGAAGGAAATAGACGTGATATCCTGAAATATGGATAAAGTTTTGTAGACTAAGCAATGAAGAAAAAAATGTTTCAGATAAAGGAAAGGGCAGAAGCACTGAGTGGGAACACCAGTGAGGGTTTCCGAGGACCGCAAAGAGATCTGCAGGAGTGCCAAGTTTACACAGTCAAAGGGATGTATGTTAGGATTGCAGAGAACTGTAAAGGGAGGTAGAATTAATATTGACTAAATGTCATTGTTCTAAGCACTTTATAAGCCTAATACTACTTATTTCTCATAGCCTAGAGGTGGTTATTATCCCTATTTTCCAGATGGGGAAGCTGAGATTTCAGCCATGTTAAGCGGTTTGTCCAAGATGTTTGGCTGCTTTGGTGAATTGCAAAAAAAAAAAAAAAAAATGGCCACAATTTCTGCTGCCTGGAAAGCATCCCCCTTTTCAATATGCCTTTACCTCTCCTTCCGGAAAGAAGTGTAGTTGTTGGTGGGAATGTAAATTGGTGCAGCCACTGTAGAGAACAGTAAGGAAGTCCCTTAAAAAACTAAGAATTGAGTCGCCATATGATCCTGCAATCCCACTCCTGGGCATATATCCAGACAAAACTCTAATTCGAAAAGATACATGCACCCCAATGTTCATAGCAGCACTATTTACAATAGCCAAGACATGGATGCAACCTAAATGTGCATTGACAGATGAAAGGCTAAAGAAGTTGTGAAATATATATATATATATATTTTTTTTTTCTGACCATATGGCCATCCATAATAAAGGCTACATTTTCAGAACATCTTTGTAGACAGTTATGACCACAAGACTAAGTTCTGGTCATTAAATTAGAACAAACGTGTCGCATGGGAGCTTCTTTTGCCCCTCTTTTCCTTGCCCTTTCACACGACTTCCAACCTGCAGCACAGGCATGAATCTCACTCTCAGCTACCATCTTGGATCATGCAGACAAGGATCACACATTAGACTGAGTAGAACTGACAGATGCCTGCACCTCTGATGTCCCCGTGGTGCCACCACACCAACGCTCCTACCTTTGCATTATTTTTATGTCAGAAAAAGTGACATAAAATATTATCTTGATTAAGCTACCAGTATTTTGGAATTTTGTCACATACAAGTCAGCTGCTACACTAATACATTAGTGGAGGGAAGGAAGCATCAGAGGACCGTGGTGTCTGTCCAGGTAGAGGAGATGAAGATGGTGTCTGCAGATGAAAGAAGTTTTGAGCCTGGGTGATTAAGGACCCTACCGCATTTTCCCTCTTTTATCTATTCAGTTCCCACTACACAACCAACCCACACCAGTGAGCTTTTAAATTGTGGGAATTTGTGCAGCCAGTCTTCTCCCTGCACACTTTTTTCATTGAAGTATAGCTGATTTACATTGCTGTGTCAGTTTCAGGTGTACAGCAAAGTGATTCAGATATATGTATCTTTTTCAGAACGTTTTCCATTATAGGTTATTACAAGATACTGAATAGAGTTCCCTGTGTGATATAGTAAGTCCTTGTTGTTTATCTACTTTATATATAGTAGTGTGTGTCTGTTAATCCCAAACTCCTAATTTGAACCCCACAAGTACCAGGTCAGAACAGTTGCCCATTCCCAAAGGCAGCAAGGTGAGAAAGGGTTCACAGTATGCATAGGATGGTCATAAGGGAAGGTTGGCAAGGTCAACATTAGTGCCTTTCTTACCTGAAATAGAGTTGTTCATATCCCAGAAACACTATAAATCTGTGCCATTTCATCAAAAAAAAAAAAAGGGATGTCATACAGGATAGAAAGAAATGGTATTCAAGGTGCCAGGGACACATCAGTTGACACAATGGACAAAAACCTGCCTTCATGGACCTTCCATCCTGGAAGGGAGAGGGCAACAAAGAATCATAAACATGACCGATAAAGTCAACGATATGCTATGTCAGTGATACCTCCTCTGTTAAAGAGGAAAAGAAGGGTAGGTAGAACGAGGAGTACCCTCAGCAGGGCTCGGGAGGGAAAAATATCCATTTGGCAAGATCCCATACTTTTCTAGAAGGCACATTAGCTGAAGTATATGGAACTCTCTGGGGAAGAAGTTTGTACACATCCGCAAAAGATATGTGTTTACTTTCGATTAATTTGCAGGAATAATAATAAATGTATTCACTCTCTTTGTGTCAGTGAGGTCACCTGAGAGGTTGATCTAAGCATGGGTAAGACCCACATATTTCCCCATTTAGAAAAATAAGAAGCCCAATAGAATTAACATTACCAAAGATACTGCTTGATAATTAAAATCGTATAATAACTATAGTCATTTTAATATAGCTCACATTTTGAGCTCTTACTACGTGACAGGCACCGTGTTAATGGCTTAACAGAGATGAACTCTCAGAGAAGATTGTACCTGAGGTAGAGGGATGCCTGTGGAAGCCCTTTTTCAAGAACAGAATCAAAAATGTGTTCCTAATTGCCACAAAAGTGTGTGTGCAAGACTTCCCGTGTGTGAGTATATGTGTGTGTGTGTACCAGCCCTGTAAATACTGAGGCACGCTTGCCTTGGGCACCTAAAGAGTTTGGTAAATATTTAGATGTCAGATGGTTAAAATAGCATTAATTGAAACCTTTTTAAATATCCTTTGGGATGGGGGATGGATTATGGTATAAATTTATTGGCTGCTATTTAAATGAAAAAAATTACAATGCACCATAATGTTCATTCTAATCAAGTGATGCTTGAAGATTGAATTTCAGACTGTAAATGTGGTGCACACATTTGTCTCTGAATGAGATTTCGTGTCCCAGCTGTCGAAACGTTTGTGGGAATGGGAAAGTTTTGTGGACTAATAGATTCCTGTGGCGGGGCATAAGCTTAATGCAGCAAAAGATGTTTTCACTGAAAAGACAAATCATCTCATTTTTCATATATATACACAGTCATTCTGGGTACACTTATGCAAAACATTCTCCCAAGAAGGGTCTTTGACGGTGGAAAAGAGATATCTGGGAAAGAAAAGCAATTTCTCCTCCTGAAATACAGGGGGTAACTTAGAAAAGTAGAATTTTGGACAACTCTGAAGATACTAGCTGAGAGTATCAAATGTTTTCAAGAAATTATTCAATTATCATGAAATACTATTTGTATTTGTGGCACAAATAAGCGAGAATAGACAAATGAGGTTGTTAACCAGGTACTTACTTATTTCTTTCGAAATTATGCTGAGTTAACCCAACCACAAATCTTTGCAGCATAAATCTAAAGCAAATTGTAAGTAACTTGTCCAAACGTCCATGAATTAGTTGTTGCTGGAATTAGGATTGGAGCCCAGGACATCTGATTTCAAAACCAGTGTGTTTGACCAGTGTCCTTACAAGGAGGACATATACACACAAGAGACGGAGGGAGGGAGGGAGGGAGGGAGGGAGGGAGAGAGGGGGAGAGAGAGAGAGAAAGAGAGAGAGAGAGAGAGAGAGAGAGAGAGAGAGAGAGGGAGAAAGAGAGGAAGGATACATACATACATATATACATAATGAAGTTGATTGATCAAATTACGTTTTTGTCCTTTAAACTTCTATGACTCCTGCAATAGATGATTTTTGGACTGTTGTTTAGACAGGCAGCCTCTGCTCCCTCTTCCTTTGATAACAGTACCCAGATTTTTCTCTTAGAAACAACCTTCTCCCAAATGAACTTCAGGCTGACTTCTCCTCCAGCTCCAAGAACATGATAGCTTCAGTCTTGGCCAAAGAACTGCATTCCCCCCAGCCACAGGGTTGGTTCATGGTCGTGCATGTGAACTAATCTAAGCCAGACCCGGTGAGACATTTTCTGGGGCTACTAGAAGAAAGACAGGTTCTCTTTCCACCTGGACATGAAATTGGAAGACGCTAATGCAGTCATCACACCAACACATGGAGTCTGACAAGGAAGCACGACTTAGGAAAAGCAGAGACAGTTCAAAGATAGAAATGCACCAGCTCCCGAGGAGTTCTGAGTCCCCCAATTCAGCCATGCCCACAGCCAGCCCCACCCCTACCCCACATGTTATGTGAACCTGTACATGCCTTTCTAATGTAAGCCAATTTGGACTGTGTTTTCTATTGCCTCTTACAGCAAGAATCCCAAGGGATACAGTTCTCCTTTCCAGGGAAGACAGGAGAGGGACAGACAGATCTACTTAAATCAGCACAGTAGGACTCAGAATCTTAGCCAGGGGCAGAGGGCAGAATATGAGATTTCAGGGGTCGACAAGAAAGCTGTACTAAGTCATTCCTAAACCTCAGGTTCTCCACTGTATAGTGAGACAGGGCTCACCTCTCCCTCCAAGGTCTCCATCTTTATGTTCCTGGAGTTTCAATAAACAGTAGAGAGCTCAAATATCCTTACTGAGAAGTTAAGGAGCACGCTCAAGGGGCAAAAGCTTTGTTTGCTGTGCAGTACTTTTTTCCTTTTCTCCCTCTCTCCTCACACTCACACACACACACACACGCCCCCCACACACATATCAACACACACATATCCATGCAACCTCCAGACCCCAGGATAAAGGAACATTGAGAGGAGACACCACACCCTTCCTGTTTTTCTCTTCTATCTCCAAGTTGTACATAGAAAAATATCCCAGCATCGTGATGGCTGTAACATAATCCAGGCTAAATGTGGAAATTGCAAAGCTAAGGCTGAAATAGACACCACGTCCTTAACTCAATCTCATTGAATCTCTTTAAAATAAAGTAAGAAAGGAAAGGACAAAGACAAATCATACTGGGGAGAATGGTCACCTAAGTAAACCACCAAGTCGGGTTGGTCTGTCTTTTGTCAGTGTGGGCACAGAATCTGCCGGCGCTGTCAATGTACTTTTGTGCAGAGTTATCACTGGCTACATAAACAAGGCATATCTTTTCATGGCAGCAATAATACACACACACACACACACACACACACACACACACACACACATGAATGCTTTCTGGCTTTTCTATCGCTCTGTCCCAGACAGAGACAGAAAGGTTTTGAGGACCAAATGACTTAAAGGGGAAATGCTGTCTTTTCTAAAACACGGGCCTCAGACTGCCTTTTTTTTTTTTACCTTTAGCATCTGAGACTTCAAACAGAAACTGAGGCCAACAAAAGCCAAGAAGCCAAGGCCACCACCTTGCAAGGGTTAAAACTAGATCAAAATCAAATGGCACTCTGCACCACGTCTTCTGCATGACTGATACTGCAATCGATCTGCAGCGGTTCATTTTCTCTCTGGAATCTCTGCCTACTGAGAACAAATACAAACACATGTGGAACCAATAGGAAGCAGACCAAGGGCTTTAAGAGTGCTGCACCAACCTGTGTCAGAGAGTGCTCACTTAGCAGATGGGGGGAAACAGTCAAGCGGTGTAACTCCGTCAAGGTACCTGGAAGTGCTAACAATCCTCTTTTGTCTGCCCACTGGAGAGTTCAGATGGATTCCGATTCAGAATAAGAACTGTATTGTGCCCTGCTTGACTCCTGTACTGTGTCCCAGGATGAACGGAGGCCCAGGTGTCCAACATCTTCCATGTTCAAGACAAACACGATACTGATTCTTTCCCGCTGCTAGCATTTGAAGTGCTGACGTGATCACCAATCTGGGGGAAACTCTACTTAATAAATCAGCCTTTCAAAAATATCTGAAAAGGAAGGATTTGCCATCAAAGCATTGCCAGTTTGTGTGCACACCTTACTACATGTTGATTCTAATTGCAAATACAGGATTCTTGCCCTTCAGTTGATAGCTAGGGGTGATTAAAGTCACTTAAGACTGAAGCTCTAGCAGGTGCTCCTTTATTTTTTTAAGATGTAACAATGAGAGTGTAGGGGTCACCCGTGGTCAGAGGAGGTCAAGTGGTTCTTTTGGCCAATGGGAGTCCCAGTGTTCTAGTGAGTTTCCAGCTTAGTTCATTGCATTCCTCCTGAATTCCTCACCCCTGTCCTCGTTGGCTCCTTGAGCCACTGCCATCACAGACCGTAACCAGTTCCTCTCTGAACCAGGCCCAGAACAGTGGGAAAGTGTCTGTCACTCCCAAGGCAGCTGCATGGAACTGAGAGTGTGTCCTGCTGCCCAAACTCAAGGCCAACCCAGAGTGGTCTGGTTGGCTCCTAAGTTAAATGCCAACCTCTCATAATTCCTTTCCCACAGACATCAGAACGTCATTTTAGATGTTCTGCTGTGAATTCTTTCTCACTAAATCTTTGCGATATGAGATGCCCTGTTGCCATTAGCCTTCCAGAGGCCTTCTCTTGGAACTTCCCCTTCGCTCATTAACCGGTGGAATCAGAATCTGGAATCGGCGGAAAAAAAATAAAACTCCTCTCCTCAGACATTTTATGAGAGATCACAGAACGTTCACTTGGTTGTTTGTTGTCGTTGCTGCCTTGTGACATTAGGGGGTGGGCTTCCCGTGTGGACTGAGGGTCAAGCAATGATAGACTTTGCTAAAATTAAAATCGAAAATTTAATTAAATTCCACACATGTTTCTTGAGCTCCAGTGCAAGCTGGTTCCAAACTTCAGGTTTAAGGCCTATCAAAGTGCAGTGATTATAAGCTGAAGGGAAACTTCTAACTTCTTCTGTCAAACCACCTAATTTAGAGGTGAGCGACGGAGAATCCAAGTGACATGAGAAAAGTCATAAAACGAGAGATACAGCCAGCGAGAGACCAAGCCCACGTCTCTTGAGTATACCCGAAAGACTAGTGCTCTTTCTTCCACGTTATCCCATCTGCACCTCTTAGTAGATGATGATTCTATTTTTTTTTAACTAGCTAAATCTCACCCTTAGGCCCCGCACATGTGCTTTTGGGGAGAAGGAAGGAGGAAACTGCTTTGTCAATTCTTCTTTCAAAGAAAGGTTGAGAAAAGCTCATCCACTGTTGCCCTGACAGAGCAATATCCATTTTTTCCTCAGGTGACAAGAAAGTAGGGAACGGAAGCATCAACTAGGTTCAGACAAACAATCACAGCCATTGCTAAAGATACCAGGACAAAACAGTATTTCCACAGGAAGAGTAGTGTAGTTGTTTGCCTCACCCAACGATAAAATTCTCTCCGGCAAATTATTCACTATCCGATCCCTGCCCTACTCACTGGCTCCCCACAGTTTTCAGAAGCAAGTTCTAACACCTTGGCTTGGCACTCTGTTTATACCTGAAATGATTTCTGCTTCCCACCCTAGGCCCCTCCCCTATACTGGAGGCCTCACACACCAAACCTTGTTTCCTCTCTCTGCTATAATAGAGTTGAGACTATGCACATAAGCTAGAAACTACATTTTCCGGCATCTTCAGTAGCTAAGTATGACCTGTGATTAAATCCTCCTGATGTGAGCAGAAAGGATGTGTCACGTCCAGGTCTGAGCTTTTTGATCCCCTCTTGTACCATTTGCCAGAGGACACTGGCTGTGAGAGGTGTGGTCAGCAAGATCACGGGGAGAAGTTGAACTGTGGTACAGTTGCAGCAGAGGTTTCAGAAGATCTTACTGGGAACCCTTGAAATGGGATGGATAGTCAGAATCATCCACCTTGAAGTTAGTAGAACTGGCCTTTCTTCATCTGTGTCTTGGACACATACAGCCCCAGGGGAAGAAGCAAGGCAGCTCCCTTTAGTTGAGGGCAATTCCCAAAAGGGGTTCAGCTGAGATCCAGCAGCTGGTAGAATGTGTGTCTCCATCCCGAAGCGGGTGTCTGGGTTGTGTACCAGAACATCCACTACACCAATATTCACTACCCTGCACACAAATCTGGTCTCTCACATCACGCCAAAACCATCCTCGCCTGATTTTGCACAGGCTGCTTTCCCATCTCAGCTCTTATCCATATAGCTAAGTCCTATTTATTCTTCAAAACAGCACAGGTACCTTCTCTTCAGTCTTCCCTGACCTCCCTGAGTCGACTCTGCTTTATTGCCTCTCCTTTTTGGCTCCCATTGTAACTTTAGCCATCATTTTATCACATGACGCTGGAATAAGGATTTAAACACAAATTAAAGAGTAAACTCCTTGAGGGAAGGGACAACGTCTTATTCTCCCATATACCCCCAATGTTGACATGTTCCCTGGCCTATAACAGGCACTCATCCAATGTGACTTACTAAAAGTGTGAGTGAGTAAATGAATGAGTTAATACCTTAATGAATGTTCACATACGCTCTCATTTATTTCCAAGAAGAATTTGAGGCAGCCAAGTTCCAAAAAACGCAACATACTGCAGCTTATAGGGTAGCAGCTCAAAACATGCAAAACCTGGCAGAAATGCATGTCTCACTCCACGGAATGGCGCACTACTGGGGTATAAATATGAGTCTTGGAAAAACCCTCATTTCAATGCTACAGATACCCAGATTGGTGACAGCAGGGTATCTTCTCACGAGGACAAGAGATCCTAGCCAATAGCACTTTCAAGAATGTGTAAGCAAAGAGTTAACAGTCTCACAGCTGCCTTTCATTGGAGGTGTTAATGAGGTGACTGGGGGAAAGGATTCTTAAATGAAATTGTCTTCACCCATTCCAGTTAAATTCCAGTACAATGGGAAGACATGAACCTCTCTCCACATAGCCTCTTTCCCCACGCTCTTCTAATGGGCCCTGACCTTAGCTCTGTGGTTGCATGTCTTGGAACGGTCCACTAAGAACTTGGAACTGCCCACTTGGTTTCCAAACCTCAGGTTGCCTTGGGGAAGTTACTATAATTTGGTTACCAGAGATACTTAGGTTAAGGGAAATGAGTCAAAAAATAATGTGTGGTGAGACAGAGCTGGGATGTCATCTGTCCAAGCAATCAGAAACCCAGGCATGAGGTCATTCCAATGTACTTTCTGCTTGTTTATTTATAAATGCTCTGTTTCTGTGGCATGAATCAGAAGGGCAATATTTTAGAAGAAATCGATCCCGAAGATACTGACCAGACAGAGTCTTTGAAAAAGGTCTCAAACATGACCAAAAAAACAAGAGAATCATTCCAGCTGCAAGTTGTTAACAGCCCACAGTACCGCCATCATACAAAAGTTAGGGACAAAAGGATGCTGTAGTGGGTAGATAGTGCTTGGGGCACCAGGGATGTAAATTTCTGAGAAGGTTAGTCCTTCAAGAAAGAGGTGGGTTAACATCACTATGATATAGAGAGAAGGGCCACAGTCAAGGGAGTCAGAGAGACATGCTTACTTGAGTTGGGCAAGCAGCTCACCTCACTGATTCTGAGTTTCTCATGTCTAAAGTAGGGCTGATGATCCTACCTCAGTGGATTATTGCGAGGCTTAAATGTGATAAGACGTAGGAAATATTTAGCACAAGACATAAGACTATTGTTGTTGTTGTTGTCATCGTTATTGATGAGGAAGAGCATTTGGCTAGGAATTCTCTACTCATGATAGAATGCCATTTGTGTGTATAATACTAAGCATCTCATTGTACTATGGGTAGAAGAAGAGGCTGCTTTTCTCAGGACTAGCTAAAGCAAATATGAGGAGAAACCCTAGTTGTTCAACCAGGATGCTTCTCTCTGTTGAGAAATTACTGAATCTCTCTGAACCTTAGTTTCCTTATCAGTTAAATGAGTCTCATAAGATCTACCTCATACGGTTTCCATGATGTTTAAATGAGTTAGCAGCTGTAAAGCAAAGAGTACAGTCTCTCGCTCATAGTGAAGAGCTTTATTGTGACTGTCCTTGACTTTTTAAATCACTCTCTAGTTATCTCGTTGGTCTTTATATCAGGATGCTATTGAAGAATCCCCTATTTAGGGGAAAGAAAAAAAAAAGAATGCTCTAGCCACTTAATGATTATTTGTTCCAATGACAAATAACCTTCAATTTGACCCTACTTTCTAGTGAACAGATTCACATTTCTTGAACGATGTCTACTCCGGCTCCTTACCAACATATGACAAACAAAATTTTCTCATGGTCATCAGAAATGTTGTAGAGGTTAGGAATAGGCCAGGGCAGCAGCTATGCAAATAACACTTAAGCACACTTTACATAGTTGACAGGGAAAAGTAAGAGGCCTCTAGGCCAGCTATTTACTTTTCCACTTACACTAAGCAAACAGACCCCCAAAAAATTCAATAAAAGCTTAGCCTAGCAAAGGAAGGACATTTTTTAAAAGGATCAATAACTCAGCAAAACTTTTGTCACATTTTAGTTTAATATTAAAAATAGAAGAAGCAGCTCTGTTCCTTCTGTTAAATGTTTCTGTGAACATAAAACTTTTGTAAAATATAAAGTTTGAAAAAATAAATAAATAAAAGAAAGAGAACCAGATCAGCCTAGGCATATTTCACAGGGAAAATGTAACTTCAAATTTGCCTTAAGTATTTTTTCTATTTTTGCACCAAAATATTATATGAACGCACTTAATGATAAACAGTACCCTCAAAAATAATAAGCGTATTTGAAAAGCACTTGCACACCCACTATTTTACTTTATCCTCACTACAATCTTGTAAAACAGGTGAATTGAGCTTATTATTCCCCCATCTTTATGCAACTGGGACTCAGGGAAGTTACTAATAAGACCCAGGTAACAGCAAATTATCAGACGATTCAAAATTCTCATCCAAATCTCCTTACTTCTTACTCCAGCATTTCACCTGTTGCATTTCAAACAGAAGGAATATAATACAAGGGATTGGGTACAAACATGCTGGAGAAGCAAAATCAGAGAGAAGCAACATAAGTAGACAGTGATGACTACCTCTGTGGTTAGCGTTATTGGAAGGAGAAGAGAAGGATGAGGCTGGAAGAGAGGATGCAACATTCTTAGAATCTGGTGTGAGGTCTTGGTGCCAATTCACCATCCAAATATATTTCTCAAGGAAACTCAATATCCATGTCTTGTGAAATATAACCCAGCCTCTTTATTGATTTTCGCAATAAAATAAAAATACAGAAGAAGAAAAAATATTTTAAAACACTGTAACAGAGCAACAGAGCATATACAAGATTTAAAGGCATTCCTGAGAAATAGAATCATCCATGGCTCTTGCCCCAGCCCGGTGTTGCAATCCCATTTGCTCCCCCAAGGGGGCGGTGGCAGGCCCCAGTTGGGAAGGAGGACTAGGGTCCACCAAAGCACTTTGGGTAAATGGGGCTCTCTGGATGTACTTCGTTTCAGGAGCTCCCTGACCTAGGAATAATGCAATGTTGGAGGCCTGAATGATCTTAGTGAACCATGAAACTTAAGTACAAACGTTCCTGGGTGTCAACCATATATTCAAGCACAACCTGAAATTAAAAAAAAATGTTTTGAACAATTATAATTGACATTTATTGAGCTTACTATCTGTCAAATACTTTACTAAGTGCTTTTCTGTATCGTCTCATTGAATCCTCACCAAAACCGTATATGGTAGTTACTGTTACTATTCCTATTTTAAAGACAGGGAAATTGAAATAAGAGGTTAAGTGCCTCACCCAAAGTCACACAACTAATGCATGGACCTGTTATATGAACCTATGCTGTTTAATTCTAGAAACACATTTATAACCAGTGCTGTTTTCTTCTATGTCACTGGAAGCGTGACTTTGTTTTTTTTCCAATTCCTGTTCTACACCCCTCAGCTCTCCGGGACATATGAAAGACCTGTTATTGTTTGGCCAAGGGTATAAAAAGTCAGAAAGGATATAAGCTACAATTTGCTTCCTGAGTATATTATGCTCATATACATCCTGCCAATTACAGTTCTTTACACCAAGCAGTGAGTCGCGCTTTTTTGCTACACAATGTAGTTTTTCCCAAAAAATACATCGTGTATATTATAGCTGGTGTGATTGACTTGTATAGCAACTACTATTTCATATATTTTGTTTTGTTTTGCTGTTGGTGTTTATTTCTTCTGGAGGAACCCAGTCCTAAAGCATCATTACACTGCTGACCTAGAAGTGTGAGTTAGGGAATTATGAATACCATTTACAAATGCACCTGGTGGCAACTCAGGACTTTATGAAAAGACACTAATAAAAAACTAGAAAAAGAATAAGATGAGATAGGAAGGTGAAATTCCAGGGTTTGATTGATTTCAACTAGCTTTACAGGGGTTTGTTTTGTTTTGTTTTCCTCCCTCCATGTATGTTTGTTTCTGTGGTATACTTAAAAAGAAAATCCATTCCCTACTCTTCTGTTAATACAAAAGGATTCCTCATACCAACCCAAGGTCATTACAGTGCAATTAATATTGCATTCTGCCAATAAAGTTGTTAGTTATGAATTATTACATTCTCCAGGCATAGATGATGGACATAAATTTGGAGAAATTCTATCAGGAAAAAAAAAGAGAAATGTAGTAATGGGAACATGCCATCTTCCATTTGAAACAGGACATTTGCCAAAACAAGAAAGTAAGCTAACCAGAATTTCAACACCTCCTCGGCGTTAGGAATTTTCACCTTTATTACTAATGTGCAAGTCGGCCTCTTTCACCTCCTAAACGCTTGCCAGCGCAGAGACCTACTGCAGCAATTGGGAAGCTACTATCCTACTCTCCAAAGATAATCACCCTCCGCACAGTTAAGTGTTTGCCAAAACCATGGATTCAGGAGCACTAAAGGGCTCTGAAAACATAATATTTTAATCATTGCATTTTAAAACATATGCTTAAACTGCATTTTCCAGCTAAGGAGTGGTCTTGGCTATCATTCATATCTCCCTCACAAAGGGAAGTTCTCAGGCCAACTTGGCAGCTTTGAACAATTCGGTTGATCTGGAAATTTTTCATCTCCCCAGTTAGCATTCTTCATGTCCAAATCCAGGTGCCAAAACTTTTACTGAGCAATAGAACTACTGCCGAACTGCCTCTCTCACCTGCTACTGTCACTGAGATAGAACTACTACTATGTTTAGAGCTACTTCAGGAAAAGAATTGTCAAATCATATGTTGCAACGTGACTGTTCCACGTCCCTTAGCTGTTTCAGTTAGTGCCACTATGCAATCTCTCACCCAGCAGCAGCTTTGAGCCCATTACATGGCTCAGTTGAACCAGAAATTGAGCTCAGGACAAACAGCACATTGGGGTAATCCATACATCTAGAGTGACCATACACTCAGTTTGCCTCAGATGGTCCTGGTCTACGCTGATTGCCAAGAGCCCATTTCCATTCACAGAGTTGTACCAGTTGGGACAACTTATGCGGTCACCCTGATTACACCTATAAAAGACCAAGGGACCAGGATGAGATGTATCTTAAGCCAGAACTTCCTCACTGGTAAGTTTCATCATTCCCCTCCCCTTCCTCTTGGTAGTTGCCAGCAATTTCACCATTAAAGCTTCAAACCATAACCTATTGTACCTCTGGCATTTATTCCAGAGTCTGACATAAAGGGTAGTAACCTTAGAATTCTGCGTGATGGAACATGTCAAATCACAAGGCATATTGTTCATTCATACCATCCAAACATATTTATTGTATCCCTACTATTTGCAGGAACTATGCCAGGAACTAGGGACCTACAGTGAAGCAGGTAAATTACTGCCCTCAAGGGGATTGCAATCTCAGGGAAAAGATGGATTTAAGACAATTTTAGTGATATAAGTGGTACAAACATCATGTACAATCGGGGTGTACAGAAGGGCTAACTAACACAGCCTTGAGAAATGTAGGGAGACTTCTTGAAAAATGTGACATGTAACTAGAGGAAAAGAAATGAGATAGAAGGTCTTTTCTACATGTCACGGACAAAGGCACATTACGAGAAGGAAAGTCTGCAGGATGACTAAAGTGAAAACGAGAGGATGAGTAACCAGACTGGCAATAGGGATGTAGAAGGGCACAGAGCAGGCCACGTATGTCGTTAAGGAGATTGGACTTTATCCCGGGGCAATGGAGAACCAGAACCAGGCTTTCATAGAAACGTGACTTGATCAGATTCAATTTTAGAATGATCACTCTGGCTACAGCATTATGACTATGAAATCATGAAACTCTTTTTGTTCTTAGGGAGAGGAGGGGCATTATTTTTGTGTTTTATTTGAATGTGTTGAATTGAATCATCTATGGAGAAAAGTCTCCTTGATAAAGTCAACCATGACTCGACAGTGAGGCACTCTGGGCTCAGTTGCTAATTCCAGGGCTTAATTTTCTGGTGTCCTTGGGCAAACCACACTAGGCTTACTTGGACCTCCATTTCCTTGTCTATAATACATGGACTGTTGCATTCACCTTTTACACAGGGTGATGTGAGGAACTGCTAATGAAGTGCAGCCAACTTAGAAAAAAAACAATGTTACAGAAATGCTTAATAAGTCCAAATAACAGCCCAGAGAGATGAAATGTGTACGTCAAACGTTCAAGGGTACAGTGGAAGGGTTTCAACTACAAGATTTAATGATCTGGAGGCTCATTCTCACTACAGCTGTGTCCCAGCTAAATCCGAGCCTGGGGAAGCAGTCCCGCTCACCAATGAAGAGATAATCCTCTCATATCACCTCTGCTCAAAGGCATGTCTCTGTACCTGGACTGGGGCTCACTTTCATAAGAAACCTTCCCAGAATCTGATGAGTCCAAGCCACAACTTAGGAAATCACACTCTGAAACTAAGCTCTGGAGGAAAATCATGCGCTAATTAAATGATGTTTAAAAATAAAATAATTGGGTGTAAAACAGTAAGTCAATGAAACTCTCCATTACCCTTTTCAGGTGTGGCAAAAGACCAAACTCTCTGGATTTAAATGTTAAGAGTTATTGATACGAATAACCATGATTCATTGAGTGCTATCTATATGCTCTTTTAAGTATTTTGGCAAACATTAGATCATTAGTTCCTCTCACTAGAGAGTTATAATTATTCCCTATTAGATCTTATTTCTCAGCACTTGAGTTTGGAGAAGTTACGTCCTTCCCATCTATAAGGTGACAGAGCTTGAATCACAACCCAGGCTGGTACAAACCCCGGCTTATGCACAATGTCTTCACACTGCTCTGCGAAAAACTATTAAAAGGCCTATCACTGCCTTCCTTCTTGCTGGGCTCTTACTTTCTCACCCTGACCCAGTCCTGTTGCTCATACCGTCTCTAGCATGAGAAGTTGCTGTTTCCAAAATGCAAGTCAGTCAAGATAGGAAGGTTAATATATTTTCGTGGATTCATGTCAGTGAAACTATTTTTAAAAAGTACATCATGACAACTAGCACATCACACAAAATCCCTTCACTGGGTCGCGCCAATATGACCCTAAAAAGGATGAGTGATCTGTCCCATTGTAAATGTTCCATCAAGAGTATTGATGGTTCACATCAGCATATTCAGCAACGTAAGAAAAATCTGGATACTTTTCTGAGAAATGGATCCCACAGAAGAGAATAGAAATACTGAGATAAGACCCTCTGGTGTATAGATCTGTAAACCCTGTAGTATCTTCTTGCTACACCACAAGCCAAAAAATTGGTTGTGATGGTTGTATCAAGTAGTACTTTTACAGCCACAATAGACTAAGTTTTAAAACAGAGCTCCATGCAAGTTCTGCAATTACACCTCAGGAATTCTGCAAAACTATGATGCAAATTCATTTAAAAATATATTTCTTAAATTATTCTAATTTTAAAACCATATGCATATTTAAATTTACACATTCATGTACACACATACATACCAACATCCAGGCTGAACTCCAGACTTAGGTATCCAACTGCCCATTGACATCAATCTTAACCATAATGTGTGCAAAATCAAACTCCTGATTTTTCCCATCTTGCTCATAAACTTGTTCCACCTGCAGTCTTTTTGCCATTCATTAGAGGCAATCTGTTCTTCCAGTAGCTTACCATCTTTCCTGATTCATTTCTTTCCTCACATCTCACATCCAAATCTACTATCAAATAACCACTACCCGTCACGTCTGCCTTCGTCCTGTACAGGTCACCAGCATCTCTCACTTGGAGTATCACAATAGCTCCTAATTGGTCTTCTTCACCTACCTTTTCTGTTATAGTCTATTCTCAACCCAGTAGGCAGAGTGATCCTTTTAAAGGATCATCTTATTTTGAGAAAAGCCAGAGTCCCTTCAGTGACCTGCAGGAGCTTGCCCACTCCCACCCCCTAAGCTTGCTGAACTCATCTTCCGTGACTCTCCCCTTTGCTCACTCCACTCCAGCCACACAGATCCTCTTGCTGTTGCCCTAACACCTAAGGCAGCCTGCTGCCTCAGGGTCTTTGCACTTGGGGTTTTCTCTATTTGTTCTTTTCCAGAGAGCAGGTTTTCCTGTCACCCAGTTTAGGTCTTTGCCCAGCGAGGCCTTCCCTAGCCACACCATTTAAAATTGCATTCTCTCACCTCAAGCCCAGCACTTTGCATTTTTGTTTTGTGCATTATTTTTCTACACAACATTTCTCTCTACCTGATAAACTGTATATCTAGTATCTACCTGTTCATTGTCTGTCTCCTTAACCAGAATGTTAGCTCCATGAGACAGGAGCACAGAGTTCTCTTGTTCTATTGTACTACTGCCCAGGACAGTGTGTGGCATATATGGGGATTCAATAACTATTTGTGGAAAGAAGGTATGAAAGAAAACGGGATGAAGAGATAGTGTAACAGCAGTGGGGATATGAGCATAAGACTATTTCAGTGGGGTGATCAGAAAAGGCTCTTTGAGGAAACAGCACTTGAACCTGAATGTTGAAAAGCGTCCAGTTATGCAATGATCAGGAAACAAAATATTCCTTGTGGATAGACTAATTAAGGATGAGTCTGACAAGTTCAAAAAGCAAAAAGGACTATGTAGGTGGATTATGGTGAAAAATGTGGATGCATCTATTTGACAAACCTGAGCAGTTCCTATCTACTGCTAAGGTTTCCACTACAGATGCTAGAAAAGAAGTGTCCTCACATTTTCTGTCTGTCCGATTGTGGCAGCCAAGACTGAGTAGAGGAAAAGAAGAGAAAAACATACAGGGAAAACATGGAGACAGAATTTTTACAATTCAGAAATAAACTTAACCGTGAAGATCCTGTTTTACTCCAAAAAAAAAAGAAAAAAATCTAAAACAGTCAATTGCTTTCCTATATATCAGTAATGAACAAGTGGGATTTGAATTTTAAAACACAATATCATTTTTACTAGCACCAAAAATATACAAATAGGTATGTAAAAATCTAACCAAAAGTGTATGAAATCTATATGAGGAAAAATAAAAAACTTTGATCAAAACTCTGAACAAAATCAAAGAAGAATAAAATACATGGAGAGATGTTCTCTGTTCATAGATTGGCAGACTTGATATTGTCAATATGTCAATTCTTCCCAACTTGATCTATAGATTGAATGCAATCCCAATCAAAATCCCAGCAATTATTTTGTGGATATCCACAATTTAATTCCAAAGTTTGTATGGATAAGGAAAAGATGCAGAATAGCCAACATGATATTAAAGAATGAAGTTGGAGGACTGACACTACCCAACTTACAGGTTTGCTGTAAAGCTACAGTAATCAAGACAATGTGGGATTGGTGAAAGAACAGACACATAGATTAACGAAAAGAAGAGAGAACCCAAAAATACACCCACATAAACATAGTCAACAGATCTTTGACAAAGGAGCAAGGGGAATACAATGGACAAAAGATAGTCTTTACAGCAAATGGTGCTGGAACCACTGGAAATCACATGTCAAACAAGAAATGAATTTAGCCATAGACCTTATACCCTTTACAAAAATTAACTCAAAATGGATCACAGACCTAAATATAAAACACAAAACTATAAAACTCCTGGAAGATAACACAGGAGAAAATCTAGATGACCTTGGATTTGGCGATGACTTTTTAAATATAACACCAAAAGCACAATCCATGAAACAAAAAATTGATGTTAGGCTTCATTAAAATTAAAAATGTCTGCTTTGCTTCACTGTTAAGTGAATGAGAAGACAAATCACAGACTGGGAGAAAATATTTGCAAAAGAAAAATCTGATAAAAGACTGCTTTAAAAAATATACAAAGAACTCTTAAAAATCAACAATAAGAAAATGAAAAATCTGATTCAAAAATGGGCCAAAGACTAACAGACACCTCGTCAAAGAAGATACACAGATGGCAAATAAGCATACGAAAAGATGATCCATATCAGAGTCGCCAGGGAAATGTAAATTAAAACAATAATGAGATATCACTATACACCTATTAGAATGGCCAAAATCCAGAAGACTAACAATACCAAACACTGACGAGGACGTAGAACCACAGGAACTCTCACTCACTTCCAGCGGGAATGCAAAATGGTACAGCTACTTTGGAAGACAGTTTGGAGGGTTCTCATAAATCTAAGCATATTCTTACCATAAAATCCAGTAATTGTGCTCTTTGGTATTTACCCAAAGAAGTTGAAACTTATGTCTACACAAAAACCTGCATACTAATGCTTGTAGTCGCTCTATTTATAATTACCAAAACTTGGAATCAACCAAGATGACCCTCAGTAGGTGTGTGGTAACTAAACTGTGGTATATGCAAACAATGGAATATTATTCAGAACTAAAAAGAAATGATCCTTCAAGCTATGAGAAGACATGGAGGAACCATAAATGCATATTTCTACGTGAAAGAAGCCCATGTGAAAAGACTACATACTGTTTGATTCCAACTATATGGAATTTTAGAAAAGGCAACGCTGTGGAGATAATAAAAAGATCAGTGGTTGCAAGGGGTTGGGAGGGAGGGAGGGATGAATAGTGAGAGCACAGAGGATTTTTACGGTAATAAAACTACCCTGTGTGATTCCATAATGGTGGATATATTTTTATATGTCATATATATATTTATATGTCATTATAAATTTATCAAAACTCATAGAATGTACGAAGTGCAATGAACCCTAATGGAATTTATGGACTCTGGTTGGTAATGATATGTCAGTATAGTTTCATCGGTGCTAATAAATGTACCACTCGGTGAGGGATGTGACTAAGGGGGTGTACAAGGGGTATATGGAAACACTTGTACCTTCTGCTCAACTTTGCTGTGAACCTAAAACTTTCATAAAAAATGAAATCTATCTTTTAAAATGAGGAACAGAGACAAGGTAAAAATAACACCTAGATTTTTGTCCTAAGCAACTGGGAGAACTGTGGTGACAATACTGTGCTGGGGACAGTGGAGGACAGGAAGGTATTTGGGGCTCGGACAAGAGTTCCACTTTGTAAACTACTCTACAAATTTTAACCCTTTGAAAACCAAGAACACGTGTCATAACATGTGATACCAAATTTACTGCTTCTGTGTGTCTAGACTTGGAAATAACATTTCTCCTTCTATCTTCGTGCATATACTTGAATTTGAAATAACAGTTCTCCTTTTATCATTGGGTGTATACTTGAATAGCTCTAAATTTTTCTTCATATCTACTCATACAGATAAGTACACTCAGATAGAGATTACTTAACTGCCCAAGGTGGGTTCACATTAAGAAAGAACCCCAGGCTAGTGAAAGAAGAGGAATGTCTGAGGTGAGGCTGTGAGTTCCATGCTGGTGTGGGTGGCTGTGATCCCTGCATCAAATCCCAGAGTAAATCTTGGAAGAGGATATGTCCATAGAAGCTTCCAGATAGACTGAAGGGCTTCAAAGCAGAGGACACTGGCTGTCCCTTTCCTGACTGGGACCCAGAGAGTTGAAGGGCCCAACTGTCTCTATCACCCAGCAGGGGTAGGACCAGGAAGGTAAGCTACAAATAACCTAGCAGAAGGGCATGGGAGTCCCCCCAACATTTATCATCATGCTGAAGTGGTTAGTTTAACAAAATGTTTCCCATGAGCCAGAGAAGGACCCAGTGACAGGGCAAAGGAGGGAGGAAGGGGAGGAGAGGGTAAGGAAGGGGAGGGGAGAAAGAAGGGAATGAGAACTGAGCCTGAAGAGACCTTATAGTCAGGACTAGAAGTAGGTGACCTAGGTGAGCAGCCACTGGCCAGATAAGGACGCCCGTATCTCAGGGGAAACCAGCGTGAATAGTTGACAGTGGAGGACCAGATGCCCCTCTCCCTACCCTGCCTGGGCACCATATAGGCACACAGGAGAAAGAGCTACAGCTTCATAAAGAGAAGACAAAACCTTGAATTACCTGAAATTTACATCAAGCCTCCTGGACTACTAGGAGGCGTGAAATAACAAAATAAGTCCAGTTGGAGAAAACCAATGTTATAATACAGTTTTTCACCCCTGATTATAGGGAAAGCCTTGTATATGCTATGTATAAATGCTTTCAGTGTTCACCAAAAGACTTGGGTGACAAGTAGTGTGACCAGTTTCTCTGCTCAAATTATTCATGATTCAACTTCAAAACAAAATGTTCCTATTGTTCTTCTTTCAGGCTTCTAGCTCAGTTTATTTGAAGCATATCTGGAGAATCGCAAGGTAATTTTTTAAAAAGTTATCATCTGAACTATGTATGTTCCTAGATGAATCAAGATTTCCTTGATATGCTGCAATCAAAATAAAATGTAGGGGCTTCCCTGGTGGCGCAGTGGTTGAGAGTCCGCCTGCCGATGCAGGGGACACGGGTTCGTGCCCCGGTCCGGGAAGATCCCACATGCCGCGGAGCGGCTGGGCCCGTGAGCCACGGCTGCTGAGCCTGCG